>NC_088692.1:4715000-7419166 GCF_028017835.1 Emys orbicularis
GTTGCACCCACGTATTGCAGCTTGAATTTGCCTGTTAGCCTTCTCCAAGTCTAATGTCAATACATCAGACCTTGTGGATGCTGGAAGGACTCATTTAATCAGTCTTTGCAAACAAGTGCTTCACCAATGCGATGAACCTGGATTTTACCTAGCCTTGGGCTGGTTCATCCTGAGATGGTTCATCCAATCATAGTCCTCCCGTACTAACCCTGAGCACCCAATGAGCCAGATAGGTTTCCCATTTGAGAGTTACCATAATCCAGAGCTGAACCTTTAAAATAGGGGTTGATTATGGACTTGTCTATGATTCCAAAAGGGGCAGGAAGATAATCTCCTCCCACCTCTGATTAAGTTGACTTTGAACCTACTCTGGGAAAGCATGCAACAGCCAAACTATGCTTCCAAAACAGATTTTTCCAGTTAATTTCTGCAAATACCTGGTTATGTTCTCGCAAACTTCTGTTGCTGATAAAAGAGGAAGAAAAAGAAAAAATTAACACGGTTTCCTCCCCACAACAAACCTTAAGGCTTATCACAAAATACAATGGTAGATTGTACACGGCAATCACATACCATTTATCTGAATGCCAGGCGCAGGACACTAGAGTGGGAGGGAGGAAAAAGGCACACAAAGAAATTTAATCTTTTACTTTTTTGCATGAGTGATTGACATGGTCCTACCGCAGACTTTATTATGGTTACAATACCATATCTTAATACAATACCAAGAGTATCTTATATTGTAGAACTTCTTTCCTCCTTCAAGACAGCAAGTCATTTCACAGACTGTGGGCTGGATGTTCTGGGCTGTTACCACCCCTTTGTGACACTGGAGCAGTGCAGGGGGGATTGGAAAGCTGCTGGCTCTGACAGAAGGGGTGTGGCCGGAATGTCACTGCTATCAGCATTCTACAACAGCTGGAATGGCCCCTTGAGGCTGTGGACAGCTGAGAAAAAATCACAGCCGCTCCGAGGCTGTTCAAAGTTACAAGGGCCAAGCAGAAGCACAGATGCAGGATTGGGGAGCTGCAAAGGTGGCAGAAAGTTACTTTTTCTATCCTCTTGGGTGCTGCATGTGTTGGCACTCAGCCAGACCCAGGATCAGGCCCTCTCTATACAGGACTAACTGTCACCCACCACCAGAATGCAGCAACACCTTGCTCTCAGCATGTTGCTCCATTGCAGTTCTCACATGGCATTCCTCAGCCATGACACATCCAGATCGTGACCCTCACTCCACTTACTTAGAGAGAGAATATGCTGTAGGACATGAACCCACAACAGAGGCACAAGACAAACTAGTAGGCTGGATTCAGGATGCAAATATCTGTACAAAATAATTGTTTATTTTTTTCATGCAATTACTATGATTGCATATGCAAATTAGATAATTACACACAATCTACTTTAGTACAGCGTCTAGCACAATGGGGTCCTGGTCCATGATTCGGGCTCAGAGACACCATGGTAATACAAATAAATAAAATAATAAGAATTAATAATTCTCTCACCATAACTGCACCTATTTTAGATGTGCAATTGGATGTTCATTTATGTACCTACATTTTTTTTTAAATGTCAGGTCCAATACAGCTCTTTTCCTTCTAATTCTTATAGCCCCAGTATTATCATTGGTTTCTATTGCTTGGGCCAGTTTCAACATCTTATCATCCTAATTTCTTATTGCCCTGTTTTTACCCTTCTTTTGGAGGTCTCTGCTGATCTCTCTCGCATTGGACTATCTGGTAGGATTTGCGGAGCTACCTGAAATACCTCATTGTTAGCATTCCTTAGGAGCTGTATTAGTGTCTTGATGATATTTAAGCAGATGGCAAAACAACTTACTGATGCAGCTTTCACTGGGTCCATTGAAAATCCTGCAGCAAATTGGAATAATGTTAAAAATAGCCCATAGTTATTTAAACAAGATCAAAGAAAAATTCTAAAACTATCAGAGGAGTCTTGTAAAGCATCCCTTAATTTATAGTCTGTGACAAGGAGTCTTTTCTTCACCTCCTTACTGATGTCATTTTGATAAGCTAATACAGTTACTATACTCAGGCAAATACTATTTGAAGGATCAAAAGAGCATATTCTAAAAATGCAGCAGCCTAGAAGGCTATAGTCACTTTCAAGGAAGCAGGACTCAAATAATTGAACCCATCCATTGATTGTGTGTCGGCCAGCTGAAAAGAGAGTGAGACGAGTGTATCTAGGAACTGGATGAGTATACTCTCCTCTGGAAGAGTGTGAATAGTGCAATACATTTCCTATCCAGTGCCCATTTAGTCAATGGAAAGATGCCCCTGGACTTCAATAGGGTATTGGATCGAGCCCTTAGATAGAACTCTTTGACAGTTTCAGTGAACGTGGGAGCAATGTGGAGTTGTAAATTAAAAGCCATTGTAACCTAAGGCTGTGTGGAATAAAGCAGAAGACACACTATTTAAATCCATGTTTGAGTGCCTGCTCTTCTGACAGTTTGCTCTAGCGAATGGATGCACTGATTATACATTGAGAAAACAAGTAAACTCACCCAGGCAAAGGGCAAAAGCCAATATGTAGGAAATGCAGCTCATCTTGGCTGTGAAATGTCTTTGTTCTCAAATTAGGTCTGGAAAACAGAATATACACAGAGCACGTATTGAATAAGCTTCTATCACACTGAAGCTCTCTATGTCAGGTTAATTCCCGTGGGATGAATGCACCATTCATGTAAACTAGCAACACTACTGACAACTGATTTGTGTCCCATACCTTAGCCAGGGAATATGTGCAAAACCAAGACCCAAATCAGTTTGTTTTACGTAAAAGTAATTCATCTTACAAGGGAGCTGATGATATCCCAGACACATTAGTGCCTTAGAACAAACCTGCCACCAGCAATCAATCACACCGTTAGACTGTCGCACAAGGACCCAGCCTGTAGTTAGGTGGTGCATTGTTGTGCTGCCCTAGGAGAATCTCCAACTAAGAAATTGGGTCTCCAGCAGCCACAGTTCATGTCTTGCTTTCCCCTTGCTCTAGGCAGTGGTAATTTGCAACTGGCCTATCCCAGCTACATATTCCCACCCCATTCCCTGCATTGACTCAGCGCTGCTGGCTGGCATGTTGGAGTGGGAAGTGGGGCCACCCACCTCCAGGAAGGGAGTAACAGGCACCCAGCTTCAGCACATGGTCCTGATTCTCCTCTACACCAGTGTACCAGGAGGAACTTCACTGAAACCAGTGGAGCCACAGTGCTGTATGAGTGCAGAATCAGACCCATTCTCTCCACTCAGTGAGTCCAACCTACCAGAAAGAAAACCAGCGCGCCTTTCACATGAAAGGCAAGGCAGAGTGAACACTGTGTCAAGCTTTTGGTGCTGTAGGGAGGAGAGAAGGAGGCTGGTGTCTCCCCAGGCCTTCATTGGTGTGACAGCCTGGACAATATTAATGTGCTAAAGGGGGACATTCCGATAGCGTCAGATGACAGTATATCTGGCCTGGCTGCTGTTCAGTGCCCCATTCTCAGAGAGGATCCTTGAGAAAGATCCTTTCTGCTATTAACCAGGCATAATAAGCAAGATGTGTTTGATCCCCCCGTTTAGGGCCTGATCCTAAAGGGTCTTTCTAGTGACGTCATTCAGAATTGGATCCAGCCCTTGGAGGTAGAAAGAGGCTGGAATAATGAGTCTGTGCAGTCAGTGGCATGACCCCTAAAGTAACTGACAATAATGAGGTAAAGCTAATTGATATATCTGAGAGAAAGGAACCAGGGCACAATCATTGATTTCAGGGCTTCACGGCCTCTGATTTGAATCTGGGATTCAGACAAGTGCCAGAACTCAAAGGACCACTCAGCTGAACTCGAGTCTTTCCTGTGTTCTACCCAAGCCATAAATCTGCCCAGGTTCACACAAAGCTGGGAGCGTGTGGAATATTGGTAACAAAATGCAAAATAACTTGAAATCAAAGGTTTTCACATTTTGTAGGAACTCAGACAATGTGGAGATTTTTCAAGGCAAAGTGGGTCTATTGCAGGCAAAAATGGGATTGTTTTTTGAGTGAAGTTGGTGACCTTCCCATTGCAAATGTGATCATTTGTGTTTTCCTGGGATTTCTATGAGAAACTCGGCCTTTTGTCTGCCCTGCCAATACCGGGAAGGAGGGAATTTGTGCAAAATGAAGTGGGAACAATTTGAATGCAAAATATTGTGAGATATGTTGTGGCTTGTAGCAGCTCAGACTCTTGGACAATTGGCTTTTTTGTGAGCCTCCGGGAAACCTTGAATGAATCTGAGATTCTGAGCAAGTTACGGATGGTAACTCAACCGAAAACCGGACAGGTTCTGATGTTTTTGTGCTGTTTTCTTTCCAAAAGGTTTGCACAACTCTAGTCTGAGCCTTTCAAAATGATTATTATTTATACTACAGTGTGCTGGTATTGTGCAAATGGAGAGGAAGAGACAGTTCATGCCTCAAACAGTTTACAGTCTAAGACAAGACACAACCAGGGTGTGTAAGAAGCAACAGAGGGAATGTAGTAAGTAGGATGAGATAAGAAACCTGTGGTTATGTAGACACAGTATGAGCACTCTGGTATTGTGGCTGGAGTCACTGGTTCACTTCAGTTGCTTTGTGCTGCTCTGACAGTACAACACAGATGTAAACCCTGTATAGCTGGCCAGTTATGTTGGGTTTAAGACTGTTTTGTATTGCTGGAGGACTGCAAAACTGCCAGAGTATATTGCTTAATCTGGCCCCTCAAGCCAAAGGTTATTTAGATAGAAATAAAATAAAAATACTCAATTCACAGATTTTAAAACTAGAAGGGACCTTATGATGATACAGGCTGACCTGCTGTATAACACAGGGTGCAGAATTTCACTCAGTGATTTCTGCATCAAGCCTATAATTACTAGCTCAGCTAGTGCATATCTTTGAGATGGCATCAGGAATGACAAGGAATCACTCCTGTTAGATATTACCCCTGACTTTACATGCCCTTTGCCGGCTTTTGCGTGATAGGAGCAGCAGCTTTCAAACCTATTTGTTCCCCTTGGATATAAATGGAGAAAACATCCCTGTGCCTTGTGTGTTAAGCGAGGAAAGCCGGGTGGTGATTCATGCAAAGAGTAGTTAAAAAATAATCCCTTTGAGCTGGGAGCCAGACTCACATCCACTCTCTCTCTCTCTCTGTCACACACATATAGCAACCTGTATGGAACTTGGAGGGAGGAGCACAGATTGCAGGAGGGAAGAGTTTGGAGGATACATCAGGAAGTCGGTCTGTGAGCACATGGCTGGAATGCCAGCTACAGCTGCAGCACTTCTGTAAACAGTTCTTTCTCTAATATCCTGGGACCGACATGGCTACAACTACAATGCATACTCTTAATAAAGAGACAGTTTCGTTTAGAAATGTGGAGTCCTCTCAGGTAATTACCTCAGGACATGGTCGATGAAACATGGTGGGCGCAGGCTAGAGAGACCCACAGCAAGGAAGAGGGTGTAATTAACAGGAAGACAAAGCGGCACCTAGAAATAGAGCAAACAGGCAGCATGGGGGGATGTAGAGCACCAGGAATGCTGGATTTCCAGGCAAAAGCTTGTGCATGCGTGGATGCAGGGGAAACAAGAATTGGATCTGGATACATATCTGACAGTGGGGGATAAAGAAAAAAAAACGGAAGTAAAATTTTTTGACAATGTCACTGGGGAGAAAAGATGAGAAGTGAGTGAGACCCTGTTGCCAGGAATAATACCTGAAACACTGAAACAGCTGATAAAAGTGTCTGATGAGTACTGAACAGAATGAGACTGTAGAGAGATACTGTTTCTTTACCCGAAACCAAGAAGCAGAAGAGACAATAGATACTTCCATCACAGAGCTGAGAACTCCGGCATCCACATGTAACTTTGGAGCCTTAAAAGATTCCCTAACTTGAGACAGGATCATTTGTGGGACCTGTGATTCCAGCTTATGGGACAGTGTGACGGAGTAGGGAGCGGGGTGGATTGACCTGGGAATGTTGTGTGGGAGTTTTATTGAGATTGTCTGCATTGGTGATGGGATACCAGGGTGACAATACCTGAGCATGTAACCTGACCCCAGGAGGGGGGGTTGAGGCCAGGTGACACCTTTTGGGAAACTGGACAAAGGCGGGGGGAGGAGCCAGGGGCGGTGGCTGCTGGAGACTGCTGGAGGGGTTTCTGTTTAGAGCTGGCTGGGGAAGCGGAGGGAGCCCCAAAACTGAGGGATAAGCTCCCTACCCCCCTGGGGACCTGATTGAGGGGTCCTGGTTGTACCTACAAGCTCTGTTTGGGGCTGTGTTCCTGTCGGCTAATAAACCTTCCATTTTACTGGCTGGCTGAGAATCACGGTGAATCGCAGGAATTGGGGATGCAGGGCCCTGACTTCCCCACACTCTGTTGACAGACAGATTGTTGAGACAATCAGATCTAACCCTAGAGAAATGCCTCCAAATAGCCAGAGCACCTGAACTGCCTAGGCGGGAAAGGATCAAAACGATGGCCACTAGTGCAGAACAAGTACACGGGCTCAAGCTAACGGAACTCAGAAAGGAGGACAGAGACAGACTCGCCAAGAACGCAGGCATCAGGGTCCAGTGTATACACTGTGGAAAGCAACACGAAGGGCAGAAAGAAAAACGCCCAGCCTATGGGCAACGGTGTAACAGGCTGGGAAACAGACACACTTTGCACTGCAGCTACCCCCGGAAGATAAGGGCAGCAGTACGTGCAGTGAATGAGGATGTAAAGACATCCAGTGAAGAGGAGCATATCTGCAGTGTGACTTTAGCAGTTCCAAAGACTATTATCAATGTGCACGCACTGCAGAAGGCTGCCAGCCATTCAAATGCCATGTTCTCAGCCAGGTTATTCGATCAATCACTAATTTGATTCCAACCGGATATCAGAGCCCTCTGTAATGTAATCCCAGCAACATGGATAAGCAGCAATATTAGACTGTTTATTGTACAACAGGTGCTGCTGTTGTACAATAAAAATCATTCTGAGGACAGTGGGCAAATGCAGGCTGTCAATAAGAAACCCACAAAAACAGAGACACTATTGCTTGGGAGATCATAGTAGTTGACACACAGACAGGGTCAAGGCCAGGACAAGGAGGACAAAGAAAGAACCTCAGCCATCAGCTGGCCTGAGTAGGGGAGTTAGAAGCAACTAGGTACATGAACAATACAGAGGACCAAAAGGCTGCCACCAAACAGAACAGGCAGCAACAGGGTTGATGCAAGTCTCCCCCCCCCCCCCCCCGCCCCTCCGCAGCGATAATGCAATCAAGAAGTGGGAGACTGGTTCCACGACCAACACACTTGAAAGACTGAGCCCTAAGAGACTGCAATGGAGTGGCAGTCCAGGCCATTTCCTAGGATGGGATATGTACTAGTAACCTCTGGTTCCAGCAAGTCAGCAAACACAAAAGACACATCAACATCAATTGTTAAAAGGAAAGATGTAGCAACCTGCATGGAACTTGGAGAGAGGAACACAGGTTGCAGGAGGGAAGAAGTTTCAGGAGGCACCAGGAAGCCAGTCTGTGTGCACGTGGTAGAATGCTACCTGAGGTTTCATATCCCTTCCAAAAAGAATAATAATAATAATTAATAATACCATTATCGCTTCTAACTTTAGATAGTCTTGTTATCCATATCAATGTCAATCCCTCTTGGAATCATGCTAAGTTCTGGCTTCAGTGACTTCCTGTGGCAGTGAGTTCCACAGTCTACTTACAAGTTGAGTGAAAAAGCATTTCCTTTTATCAGTTTTGAATGTGACCCTTGCTCTTGTGTATTATGAGCCAGGGAGAACAGAAGCTACCAACCATCCTGAACCATTCGTTATCATATATACTTTCATCATGTCACCTCTTACATGTCTCCCTTCTCAGGTAAACAATCCAGGTCTTTTCAATCTCTCCTTAGAGCAGTGTTTTTCCATGCCCTTAGACACTCCTGTCACCTGTCTCACTGGTCCCACTGAAGAGGCTCAGAAGGACTCTCTGGCTTGTTAAAGGGCAGTCTGTGAGACGGGATAGGATTACACCGCCTTTCAGTGGAGTTCATGCATTCCTGCCCACTCACTCAGCTGCAGGAGCCGGTGCCTTTCAGAACTTTCCAAACCACACAGAGGTGTTTGTCATGGCCCCAAAAATGTCATTCTGCTTTTAGCACACAGCGAGAAAGCCCAAGAATTCCAGCCAAACCCCACAAACAGGTTAAGCGCCTGGGGTTGTTTTCAACAGTTACACTATGAACCTCGCTAAAGAGATCCCAAGGCAGATGCTCCACTGAACTCAGTGGACCTGTGAAAGTTTAGACCAGCTAAATCTCTGGCCCTCCCTGTTTTCCTAACACACAAGAAGACTCAGTGTCTTGTCCCTGGAATTCACACGGAAATTTGTGCAGCGTATTTTCTTTGTCAGATAATCAGTCATCTGAATAAAAATTAACATTGCAAATGCAGAACTGTGTCAAAGGTGTGATTTCCCCAGGGGCGCTGGAACAATGTGTACACTGGGGGTGCTGAGAGCCATTGAACCAAACTGTAAACCCTGGATATGATGGAAAACACTTCAAGCCAGGGGGTGCAGCACCCCCTAATTCCAGCACCTATGGATTTCCCGTTTTTCCGCTTTAGAAGTAATGGGACAAATTCTGCTAGCAATCACAGGGCAATGCACCTGAGTGCAGAACCCTGCTCATCATCTCTAATTAGCATTCCTCATGTCCTAACAAAAATATTTATCGGTACTCTGATTTGGATATTTATAAGGGTACCACATATTCTTAGGTACCACTGGCTCTGAATCTAAATGACAGATCAGGAGTAACTCCATTGTAGTCCATACAATTATATCTGTATACAGATATAATTGTATGGACTACAATGGAGTTACTCCTGAGACCACTTAGGTGTGAGACCACTTAGGTGTCACATCTCCTCTTTACCCCAGCTAGAGACAGAGAGCAATCAGATCAACTAGAAAATAGCTAGTAGAAAATAAAAAGCTAGAGATCAGATCAATAGGTTGTTCACATATTCCACAGCATAATTATTTCATTGCTACCTCTCTGAAACAAGCCATGTTAGTAAACTTTCAGCTAAATCTCATTACAGTCTAACTACTCCATGGTACTATTGGCTATAAAGTTAATATTGTTTCATTTTCATCATTGCTCCACTCTGGGCATTTGTTTTCTCCTGCTTTTATTAGAGTGAAATTTCTTTAACCCAAATAAAGATGTTCACCCACCTGTTACCAGGAGAGCTGAAAACCCAGCTTCTGCTAGTGCCTGGTGTCCCTGGGATGAGTAATGTTAAGGAACAGGTCTGTCCCGGTCTTATCACTCCAGGGTGGGGGATGTTGCTCTCAAGCAGGGGGTGTGACAAGTCAGTTTCTCAAATGGTGCTTTGAAAAAGATCCTTTAAAAAAACTGTTAGTTTGAACTTCCTTGAGAGTGAACTAGTTCCTTCATGAAACATTTCAACAGGTGATAAAGGGCCCAGTCCTGCTTTGCCTACTAAGTCAAAACTTTCCTTGAAGTCAGTGGAAACTCTTTAAACTGTTTTCAGAGTTGCAGCTGTGTTAGTCTGTATTTGCAAAAAGAACAGGAGTACTTGTGGCACCTTAGAGACTAACAAATTTATTTGAGCATAAGCTTTCGTGGGCTAAGGTGCCACAAGTACTCCTGTTCTTTTTTCTTTAAACTGTGTTAGAGATACAGTTTATATACTGCAGACAGAGCTGTGGTGTGGTACTGCATTGGATCGGATTGTATAGCATTGCATTGTAGTGCACTGTTTAAGAGACCTAAAGAGCTCTCAGTGAGTTTTTCTTTCTTTCCACCTGCTTTCCAGATTGCAGGCAGCATATACTCTCCATTCTCATAGTCTGCTCACAGAGAGTTCCTTCCCCAATTCTGGAGTAGACTACATATTGTATATTGTTCCCTGGCCTGGCATCCCAGGCTGGATTCCGAGGTCATTTACACTGGTGTGAATACACAGTTACTCCACCAGTGTCCCACAATCTCTGATCCGGATTATTAGTTCACTAGACTGGAGTCACTGTGTTAAAGAAAAAGGGACACATTTTCAGCTAGGCCTCTCAGTCTGTGCACACTCCGTCCGCATGCTCAAAACCTGCATCTGCTTACAAAGATCTGCTCGTTAGACATACAATTACCTGATTTACATGTCAAGGTGAAAGTGTGGGAGCAATTTAAAAGGCCCATAAAAATGTGATGGCTTGTAAAGCTAAAAACTGGCTGGAAGCAAAGTGTCGGGACAGGACAAATACAGAATCCCTACCCCTTGCTAAGGCATCCGGAGCCATCATCCTTTGTTACCAGTGAGTCCCTGTGGGGTCTGCTTTTCAGGAGGTGTTACAGACAACAAATGATTATAAGTAGAAAATGGTTGCGCTGGGGGAGGGTGGGGGAGAGATGAGCCTCTCCCATGGCCTGACCATTGGAATGAACTGGCCCATCCTCCACCGGATACAGAAAAAGGGGGCCTTACAGCTGAAATACAGAAGCTGGGGCAGGGGTGTGGAAGGGAAGAATGCCAATCCTTCACTCATCCCATGCCCCCAGGGGTTTGTTTGGATCAGAGTCCCTTGGGAGTCTGTGTTCCTGGCAGGTCCAGCTGCAAATTCATCCTGTGAAAGAGGAAAATTAATTCTGGACTGCAGCCTGATGGAGAATATGTCTCAGTAAAACAACCTATTAATAAAATATAACAATGATAATTACAATAATGAGCCAAACCCAGAGGGGTCATAGATTCATAGATCCCAAGGCCAGGAGGTACCACTGGGATCATCTACTAGTCTAATTTGCTGTATGACACAAGCCATAAAACTTCTCCCAAATAATTCCTAGAGCAGATCTTTTAGAAACACATCTGATCTGGATTTAAAAATTGTCAGTGATGGAGAATCCACCACGCCCCAAGTTGTTCCAGTGATTAATTATTCTCACTGTTAAAAATGGACGCCTTATGTCCAGTCTGAATTTGTCTAGATTTAACTTCCAGCCATTGGATCATGTTATACCTTTCTCTGCTACACTGAAGAGCCCATTATTAAATATTTGTTCCCCGTGTAGGTAGTTATAGATTTTAAACAAGTCACCCCTTAACCTTCATTTTGTCCTTAATGTTTACTTAGGCAATACTCCCACCGAAGACAATGAGCTTAGCCCAGCAGCACTAACAATGATGAATAAGAAAGTAATAATAATGACTCTTCCTAGCCATTGAGTTTGGCAGCCTTCTCCTGATTTTAATCAGTTTTTCCATTAATGTAAATACTGGAAAGCGACAGAAAAGTGTGTGTGTGGGGGGGAGGGGGCTCACAGTTGTGAGGTGCCTCTGGCTACTTTTAGCCATAGAGAACAGATGAGTGAATCACAATATCCTCCTGTGTTGTTTTTGGTGGCATCACCCTTTGTGAACAGTTTGTGGGCACGAGGGGTCAGCTCCTCTGCTGGTGGAAGGTGGTGTAGCTCTGCTGAAGTCCTGAGGATTGGGTCCCATAATTCCCGCTCTATTTGCAAATAGAATTAAAAGGGTAAAGAGGCAGGAGGGCCAGGGGCGATGGGGGACACGATGGGGGGAGGTGGAGGAGGCAGCAGGGGTCAGGGCAATGGAGGGGGTGAGTCTGGGGCCAGAGCCTGAAGCCCTGCGGCTGTGGGACGGAGCCTGCCACCACATGGCCAGAGCCTGCTACCCACCACCGCAGGGGGAACTCACACTGGTCACCTGCAACTACAGTGTTTGTGGCTCCAGAAAGGGGCAGGGATCAACCCCTGTTGGTGACCCCAGAGGAGGGACTGCTGCTTTGCCTCCCCTTTCCCACCCCCAATCACTACCCATGAGGCAGTGGCTGCAAGAAAAACCCCTGGTGGCCGCATTTGAGAAACACAGACACTACAATATTCTCCAGTGGGTCAACGGGCCTGGTCTTTATTGAGGCTAAGGAGGTCTGGTTTCTTCTTTTCCGCCCTGTTACCGGAAAAGATGAGCAGGTTATTATTTCAGCTCTCCTTCTCTCATTACCAGACAGCTCCTAGCAGAGACCAGGATAAGGACAAATGCAAAGTACTCCATTTAGGAAGGAACAATCAGTTGCACACATACAAAATGGGAAATGACTGCCTAGGAAGGAGTACTGCGGAAAGGGATCTGGGGGTCATAATGGACCACAAGCTAAATATGAGTCAACAGTGTAACACTGTTGCAAATAAATAAATAAATAAATAAATAAATAAATAAAAAAGGAAACATCATTCTGGGATGTATTAGCAGGAGTGTTGTAAGCAAGACAGGAGAAGTAATTCTTCTGCTCTCCTCCATGCTGGTTTGGCCTCAACTGAAGTATTGTGTCCAGTTCTGGGCGCCACATTTCAGGAAAGATGTGGACAAACTGGAGAAAGTCCAGAGAAGGGCAACAAAAATGATTAAAGGTCTAGAAAACATGACCTATGAGGGAAGATTGAAAAAATTGGGTTTGTTCAATCTGTAGAAGAGAAGACTGAGAGGGGACATGAGAACAGTTTTCCAGTACATAACAGGTTGTCACAAGGAGGAAGGAAAAAAAATTATTCTCTTTAACCTCTGAGGATAGGATAAGAAGCAATGGGCTTAAATTGCAGCAATGGCTGTTTAGGTTGGACATTAGGAAAAACTTCCTGTCAGGGTGGTTAATCACTGGAATAAATTGCCCAGGGAGGTTGTGGAATCTCCATTACTGGAGATTTTTAAGAGCAGGTTAGCCAAACACCTGTCAGGGATAGTCTACGTAATACTTAGTCCTACCATGAGTGCGGGGGATTGGACTAGATGACCTCTCGAGGTCCCTTCCAGTCCTATGTTTCTATGATTCTGTGATCTGTGCCTCCAAGGTAAAATTCCTAGCACAGCCCCGTTAAGCCAGAGGGTGCTGTTCTCATTGTTTAGCTTCTTGTCTATATGCTGAATGACTCCCAGGCAAGGGACATCAAACCTGCCCAACTGGTTCCCCTGAAGCAGCATGTTAGTCAATACCGGCATTTACGTTTCTGGTTTCTATTTTAGAATGATCTCCTGCAAAGATAGCTGCCTGGCAGAATGATTAGGCTACAGAAACCTGTTCGATGTGATATTATCTACAGGAAAAGGCCTTTGACTGCCTAAGGCTTGCAACCCGAGGTCAGGTCTAATATTGGGAACGAGAACACAGCACGGGGACCTTGACAGCTCATTGCTTACACGGCAGGCAGGGGCTTAAAGTGTGCATGATATTGAGTAGACATCAGTCAGCATAAACACAGCAGACTTAACAAGGACCCCCTCACACTGCCATGTGCACCATCAGCCAAATGCTGAAGACCCTTCTAAAGATGAGTGCCCTTTCTGTATGTCAATGGGGAAATGGGGAAAAGCAAATGGAGGGTGAAAATGGAAAGTAAGGGGTCGGGGCAGGGGGAATAGAAAATGTAATCAAACCCCCAAAGAGGTTGGGTTTGGATTGTAGGGAAAGGTTCTGGGACCGGGTCCTATTTTATCCCAGCTGCTTCTCCTGCTCTTATAGATAATCTGTTAGAAGATACCTAATCAAGACTTCCATCACAAAGGGGTCTGTGAAACCTGCATGAACCCTGAGCAATATGAATTAAACCCAGGAAACTACACTCCTTAGGGCCACTTCTCCCTGAATAAAGAACCTGTGATGTACCAAAAGCATTACATGTGAAAAAGGGTATTATGAATAACATCCCTCTCCGCAATTTCCTCCCTGAACTAGCTGAGCACAAGTAAAACAAATCTCTCACCTCTCTATCTAGCTACCTATGGCATTTCCAGTGTGCCAATCACCACGTCTGTGCCCCCAACAGATGGTTAGTATGTTTAAATCCAAAGTTACCTCGGTCTCATTTGGCTCAGGAGAATAATAAAATGCTGGTATTGTCAGTGGGACCATTCTGCCTACAGTGAAGTCTGTTTTTTACAGTAATAATATTAAAGGTTATTAGTAAACGAGGCATCATCCTCCAGGTGAGGTGAATGAACAGAGTGCTAGTCATTGAGGCAGAGCCTGATGGCTGCATATGTAACAAATCAGGAGGTAAGCTTTCAAACAGCTGCACCGGTAGGTACCTATCAAGATGTGGGCCAAGCAGACTCTTCAGAGATGCCCCAAGACAGCGAGTGCCATCTGTGTGGCAGGTTACTAAATAAGGGCCAATTTCTCCACTGCTGTAACTCCATTGACTTCAGTAGAGTTACCCCAGAAGGCCATTTGGCCTGTTGGGTTTAGAGCTATGGCCTATTCCTGCCTGGGAAAGGCAGGGGCGAGAAAGGGTTGAATTGCAGACGTTTGAGACAGGAATGGCCCCTGTAGGCAGAGCTGAGCAAATAACTCAGAGAGGACAACTGATGCATCCAATTTCATCTCTTGCTCTGGGTTCTAATCCCGGTTCTGACATTGACCTGCTAGTGTATCACTTACTTTCTCCGAGACTCAGTTTCCCCATCGGTAAAATGGAGGGCTATTATTTAACAGCTTCACAGAGGCGTTGTGAGGCTTAACTCAATAGTGTTATAAAATGCTGTGTACGTGCAAAGTATTCAGAAACCTAGGCAGTGGCATCTCTAAGCACAGGACTCAGGAGTTCTGGGCTCCCAGGCCTAGGCTCTGAGTCTAGGGAGACAAACACCTTCTCCTCCTCCTCCTTCTCCTGGAATTCAGTCACATTTCTTGTTGAAATATTGCATCAAAAGGAGCCTCTTGTTCTTTCGCTTCCCTGTGAAAAATTTCACCAACCCCTCCACCGATAATATATGGTCTATAAGGTAAGGATTCTATTAAACCAACTAGTGGAAAGTTCCACACATGGCCACCAAAGGAATGGTTCCACCCCCAAACATGGCTGCAAGCTGTTTATAACACCCTGCTACCATCTGACTGTCCTTCGGCAGCCTGTGTGAAACGAGCTGGGGAAGTCTCAGTCCAATTTCCAAGGGACATGTTGCCAGGTTACTAAAAGCCCCATTGTCATTTGTCCCCCATGCTGACGGAATCAGCAAAGAGGCCCAGGACTGATTAGCTCTGAAGAATGATCCACTCCCAAGCCCTACCCCCCCCTTCTCAATTAAAAAAAAGAGCAGTTTTTTAAAGGCAGATGCGGATGGGAGATTCAATCATCATCTAGTGACTGGGGGGCATTAATAGAGCCCTGCACGTATACAAAATTTGAGCCTGAATCCGTCCCCGACCCACGGATATCGGCAGATTTGCAGGGCTCTAGGCATTAAGGCTCTGAACAGTATTGTGAGCATGAGGTACAATGTAAATCCGTCAAAGAAACCAAAAATCACAGTTGGCATCTTTGCACCCAGTGCTTCCCATCTGGTGGGGTGGTGGGAAAGCAATGCACTGGGATCTTCTCCTTAAATGCTTAGGGCCATTTTTCACCTCCCTGAGTGCCTGGCCTGGCTTTTTCTCACCGCAATTTGCTAAAAGCTCTTTAACGATGAAGCCCATTTGTCCATCTTCCGCGCTCCAGTCGCTGCTGACCAGGAGGGCCTTCAAAAGTTTAGCACCGGCAGCTACTATTGGTGGGATTTCCCTTGAGTGACTGATCTGAACTAAAGCCTGTGTTTACATAGCAGGTTTGCCGGGTTGGCGTGAGCAGTTGGGAGACTCAAGATATTCCAGCCTGGCCAGTATGTGCTCATTCCTCCTTAAAGCCCCTCCTGGCTTGTCTGGCCTTCCTTGATACTGCAAACAATTGCTCTGCCTTCCACGGTCACTAGGCTGCACACGGCCCTGCAGCCGGTTGCACGGGGTTTAATCAAGGACTTGCGGGGTGTGTGCGTGTGTGACTCTCCTGTCACTTACTATTGTAACCCCACTGGTATCAAAACCAGCTTCTAAACCACTCAAAGGAACCTTGGTTTGAACGTGCTTCAGCTGCTCAGTGTAGACGGGATCAGTGTAGACGGGATCAAACGTCGTTTGGAAATTTCAAAGCCAAACCAGTTCTAGATTGGTTCAAGCGAATGCAGGCCAAGCTCCTGTGTGGAGAGGGCCAGAGAACTAGGAGGGACCTGCTGTTGCAAGGAGGACGACAGGGTCGGGCTCGGATTGCTGAGGTCACATTTTGGGCATTCTGAGTGTTAGGAGCGGCCTGGGCAATGCAATGCAATGGGTGTGTGTGTGTGTGTGTGTGTGTGTGTCTGCGCGTGCAGAGAGCGAGAACATTCCTGCTGTCCCCTCACTCAGAGCAAGGGGCTGACGCTCTGCTCTGACGCATGGAACTAGCATCCTGGATGCACGGTGACTCATCCGAGCTCGTGTCTGAACAAGGAGAACATGAAGTTTGATGGGCTAGACTCACCCTCCAGCTCCACCTCCAAAGAACCCATGAAGCTCAAGAGCAGGTTGGGGAGAGCATGTTCCTTCCCCGCCTGTCGCTGGCCTGAGTCTAGGTGACCGGGTTAGGCAAATCACAAAGACGGTCAAAAGTCTCGCTCTGTGTACATGATATGGAGGTATCTGGTTTCAGCTAGTGTGTGTGTGTGGAGGGGATGTGGGAGGAGGGTCGGATTTAGGCCATGAATACAGGTAAGAGAATAACTAGGGAAGATTATCAAGTATCAGGGGGTAGCCGTGTTAGTCTGTATCCACAAAAACAACAAGGAGTCCGGTAGCACCTTAAAGACTAACAGAATTATTTGGGCATAAGCTGTTTTTTTTACCCACGAAAGCTTATGCCCAAATAAATCTGTTAGTCTTTAAGGTGCCACCGGACTCCTTGTTGTTTTTTTAGGGAAGATTATGGAGACAGTAACTGGGCTGCAATGAACAAAGCACCCCTTTAAACTATGCTTCATTCTTCCTTTTCCCTCCAAGATCACCATGGAGGGAATGGTTTATCTCCCTAAGGTCCTTATCTGACCTTCATCACTGGAGGCCTCTCAATTTTAATGAATGCATCCTCACAACTCCCCTGTAAGGAAGGGTAGTACTGCTACTATTTCTCAGGTGGGGAACTGAGTCACAGAGCGACAACATGACTTGTCCCAAGTTCACACAGGCAACCAGTGGGGGAGCATGGAATTGAACCTACCCACGGGACCCTCTTGGTGTTCCATAGAGTCCGTTCCTTTAGCAAAGAAAAGGAAACTTGTCTAGTAGCATTTGTAGAATGGAGATAATTCCTCATCAGGATACCGGGAGGAGCAGTGCAGAAAGCTTTGCCTTAATTTAAGGGCTAAGGACACTGGCTATTTTTTTTTTTTTATATGGCAGCATCCTTTTCATGCGACACCCTGTCTGTGTGAATTAAACAGGCCATTGGTACAAACACGGTGCACACTTAGTGGTTTATTACAGGAATGTCCACAAATGCATTAACAATAAACAAGGATTATCCTGAGGTTTACAAAATGTCACAAAATACTCCCACAAAAACTACCCACACCACATTATAAATATATAAATAGATCAACTTAAGGCTCCTAGCAAATTACCCAAGGGAAGTAACCGTCAAATCTCTACCACATGATAAACACGAAGAGCAAGCACTGTACAACAGGGTTCCAGGGTGGAAGCAGTGTGAAAGCATTACTGCAAAATATATTTCTCAATCAACAATTCATAAAATTTCAGGAAAAAAATATTCATCTCTGATTCCTGCAACATTGGATAAAAGTGCAATACATAAAGTCTAAACCCTCTCGGGCATGCAGAGCAGACAGGGGATGCTGTGGTCTTTGCACCAACATTTGGTCCACAGGGTCCTGGATGGAATGTTTTCAAGACTTTAAACATTTGGGACAAGTTTCGTCCGTCAACCAGTGAACAAACACTAGGGTGCGCTCACCTAACCAGTGAGGTTGCCTGTACAATGGCTTAATTTCCTCTTTGCGTGTATGTGTGTGGGAGAGCATGAGTTCTGGGTCATCACAGCGAAGACAAATTGAGATCTTCATGGCCAACATGCAGCCACGCTCCAATGTGAGCCAAATGGCTCATGCCACACCCGCCGATGCTGAGCTGGTAGGATCTATGCTGAGCATATCTCAGCTGGAAGACACTTTCTAAATCTCTTACAGGGTACAATTCACCCCAGCGTACATGCCCTGCACCAGGCCTTGTGTTAAGAGCATAAAGTGTTGCCCAGGACTTTGTGTGTGATCTTTCCACCACAGTGAATTTCACCTTCCCACACTGATCAGGGAAGTCACTTACTCGGTATACTGGTGCTCATCATTGGCTTAGAGTTGAAGGAATCTCATCAGGCTACTTCCCAACAGGCTCCACTCCCTACACTTCCCCCATCACTGTGCGTATGTGTGACAAAGGTAGGTCAGACTGGGACCTTTGGTGCAGACATTACTGATAAGAGTCTTAGAGGTTTTGTCCACGGAACTTCTCATCCCTGATCCTCTACTTCCACAAATATTCTGTCCACCTCCAAACGGGCAGCTAACATTAGCCTGCATAGCAGCAGTATGTAACCTCCAGCCAGTAATGCTGATAAGCAGGACTGCCCTGAGCCAATGCTAATGCTATTCCGTGAATTGCTTCTCAAGATCATGACTCCTATGATCATGCTTCAGCCAACTGATGCATGTCACGTCTTTTGACTAACACAATCTCCAGCAGTCTCTGGAGCAAGAGATATGTTCTCTACTGGATGAGGCTCTGTCTGCCTGGCAAAATACCAGCAGCTGAACTAGGATACTCAATGGGGAGGTTCAGATACTAAAGCAAACCAAGCTAGAGTCTCTGCTTCCTGTAGCTACGAAAATTTGCTGAACGCTTTGCTCCTAATGAATGTCCCTCAGGATCAATTCACATTCATCGACCAGCTGATCACTGCTTCGGATATGAGTGGGAATAGTGTTGGGAAGAACCATGAAAAATAATGACCCACCAGGTATGATCTGGCCCTAACTGCCTGCGACACACGCACAAAACATCAAGCAAATAAAGTGCCAAACAGGAAGATTCTCCTAATCATGCATCAAAAGCTCTGATGATGAACTGTTATCTCAAAGACCCATTTCATGGCAATTCCATAGTTTCTGGAAGCTGCAGACACATACATGCATCCACTGGTGCAATGAGAGGTAATTCTATAAGACACAAACCCTCCTCCCGATGGGTGTGTCAGTCTGAGCTACACATGCTCCAGAAGGAGAACATACCAGCTATAGTGCCAGAAACAAGCGAGCCTCCGTGCATTACATTGGCAGCTGAGACTATACTGAGGATGTAGCAAATGGCGTCCATGGAAATAGGTGACGAGACCCATTCTGAGGGGCAAAACCCGAGCATGATTTAAGTGACCCTGCAGAATGTTTATGTTTCCATGTCCCGGGGAGAGCGGCGAAGTTCTTTTCATCTCCCAGTAGATATATTTGTCATCTGGGGTAACAGACAAGGTGGCTGATGTAATATCTTTTACTCTGACCTTGAGAAAAGCTCTGTAGAAGCTCAAAAGCTTGTCTCTTTCGGAAGTTGGTCCAATAAAAGATATTCCCTCACCCCCTTTGCCTCTCTAATATCCTAGGATCGGCATGGCTATAACAACACTGAGACAGTGTGCACTGTCAGATGCACAATAGGCTGGGGATTAAGGGACCCTAAAGGCATGCACTGATATGACAGCTCAGTGCTTAGATACTAAGGTGACTGGTGTGATATAAATAGCTAAGATACACAGGTCACAATAGATCTGAATGGGCTATCATGGTTTATTGTCCCAATAATCTATGACTGTCTCACAGAATTCCATTACAGTTTTATTCCTTTATTTTAAAACTACTGTTAAAAGCCGAAGGAGAAAATTAAAACACAAAAATGGCAAGTACAGCAACAATGAAGGTTTGAATGAGATTTGCAAAGCAAGGAAATTCTCGTTTAAGGCTTCCCTTCAACTCTTGACTCTCCTAAAACAGGGACACTGAGTCCCAGCCTTCCTTGCTATGGTTTGTGTGCACCAGCCCTTTAACATTCCTTTAGTTGTGTGTGTTTTTCCTCTAGTCTCACTGCTGAAGTCCTAAGAAAATTTAAACAAATGGTCTGTGATGCCTGAGACTGCCTATGGCACCATCTACTGGTGAAAGCCAGGCAGTGCCCTGTCACAGGCATTAGGAGAACGAGGTGATTCTCATGAATTTATTTAGAGTTGTGTTCTCCTGCTGAGAATTGCCTGGAATGCCCATTTTTAGTCATAGCAGTAGTGACATGTGTATTTCCAGGCAAGAGCAGGCTCTTAGAAAAGGAGCATATAAGTAAAGGGTGTAATAAAATCTCACCACCTGTAGGAAAAAGTTTTGGGGTGTTGGATATTTTTAATCTGCTACTGGTGCCAATGTACTAGAAGTGTGATGTTACAAACATCTGAGACCGACAGCACTGCAGAACTGCTAAAGGACTGTATCCCGTGTCAAATTTCCTTAGAAAGTTTAAAATTCATTAGTAGTCATCAATTTAAAACCTTTAAAAAATATAAATGGTCTAAATGCAGACTTGGGAAAGGTAGTGAGTCCTACACTCCAATTAAAGGACCCTCCCAGCAGCTCTGTTTAACTGGGGATTACCCACATTGGGATTTATTGGCAAAGCACATGGCTGGTTGGCATGACTCTCATCCTTTCAGTCGGAGCAATGCAAAATGCTGCATGATATTTCTTCATGCCCTGCACTGGAAGACAGCAATAGCTAATAGGACTCAGTGAGTGGACATGATCACTCAGTAGGCGGGAATGGGGAAGTGAAAGCAGATCCAAAGATTCCACCCAGAAAGGCTTAAGGGCCCCACCTTCTCTCCTCCATTATTGATTCCCTTTAAATTGATTGTATCTTGGCAATGTTTTAGTACTCCAGGTTTGAAAGGAGCTCCACCATTCTCTGCAGGAGCGTCATAAATGGATCAGCTCTGCTGACGCCCACCCAGCAGCTTAGCGCTAATACAAAGGTGCAGTCCACCGGGGCTTCTGCCTCATTTCTGATGTGGTGCATGACATTCAAATCCCATAGCTGAGTTGCAGAACAAGGAAAAGTGCATCCAGTGGTGGGGTGGAGCTTAACTCATGAAAAACAAAATCCTACTTGATGCTAAAATAAGTCAAATTTCAGACCCGGAAATGAACCCTTGGAGGATTCATTCTAAGATAGCTCAGCATAAAAAAGTGCTGACGCGGAGGCAGCGCTGGGTCCTGGGCAGGGGAGGGAGGGTTGTCTGTCATGTCCCACAGTGAGCAAATGGAATATTGGGTTTGAAATGCACAGCAACAGCAGCATCTCATGCCAAGGCCCACTCCGCCAACCACTGCTCACACTTGGTTCGTTCTTCCTCTCTCTCCAGGGTCTTGGTTTTGCTCGGCATCTCCTCTCCTCCACTACTAAGCAATGCTTCCTGGTTCCTCTCCTCTTCCTCTGCCCGGATAGTCTTGTCCTTCAGTTCCTGGATCATCTCATCCAGTCGGTGCACAACATGGTGAGGGACCCAGTTGCTATCCAGAGAGGTCAGAAAGGGGTCAGGGGCACTCACCTCAATCAGTTCCTTCCTGGTAGGGATCCGCAGGTAGTAAGCATGGAGCATCATTCTGTACGGGTTACTGTCCTTCTTAAAGCTGTACGTGAAGTCTCCCACTATGGGGTGTCCAGCAGCACTGCAGTGAACCCGGAGCTGGTGCGTCCGGCCTAAATGGAACATGGGAATGAAAGCGTAAAGGGCACAGAGTTCAAACACTGACACTGAATCCCTGGCTCTTGACGCCCGTGCTGTTGGGAGAGAATGCATCATACTTTTTGACCTTTGGAGACCCGGGCTCAAGACCCAATTTAGGTCATGACTGACAATGAGTTTGACTTTCATTTCATCCTAGCCCCTAAATGCTTCTGGTCCACAGTGCAGAACCAAATCACAACAGTGGAGAAAAGGCCCAGGACTGCAAATGCCAGATGACTGGGGTTTCTCCCTGCAGGACATCCTGCTCCTTCCCTCTAGCTCTCTTGCCTCAGAGAGACTCTCAATATTTTAGCTGATGAGACCCACCCAGCACCACTGTCAGGGTGAGTCAGCAGAAAAGCTCTGCACCCTACTCAAGGCCCTACGGCCTGGCTCCCCCTAACATAAGAAACAGTGCCATGCTGGGGTTGCCTCAGCCCTCCAGCACTTACCCGTCAGTGGCTGTAGAAGCACTTTAGTTACGGGGTCACCACTGTATGAACCATGCTCAAGGACGCTTAGCTCTGACTGGCAAGGCTTTGGATTTTCACAGCCTAAAACAAGATGGGAAATAGGATTTCAGCCATATCCATCATAGCTGCCCGTCTCGTGAGACGAACAATCATGATAACGGTGCAAGGAAAGGTCTGATCTATGAGCAGGCTTACCTTCTGTCCCCTCAATACACATCATGTGGGTCATGCCTTCTGTCGTGTTCTTCCCTATGGCATAACGGATCGTCATTCTGCTTTCGCTCACGTGGCCCCTGACCTGCAGCACAGAAGTTAGTTAGTTAGTTAGTTAGTTAACGGGACAAACCAACCCCTGAAACTCAGATCAGAACAATTCCAGGTCATTGAAAAAAAACAAAACCCAGTAATAAATTGCAATTTAACAAACTTGGACCCTCTTCTGGGCCATCAACTCTGGGCACAACTGTTCCCCCAAGAAAACGGAAACTCGACACAAAAATCATGCTCACACAGAAGAAGGCAAAGTCCCAGCCCCAAAGAGCTTCTGATCTAAGGTTTCGATCCTGGAACTGACAGTGCGCACGCAGACCACTGCATCTCTGTAGAGCCCATTGGTCTCCAATGAATCTACCGTGTGCTGGCACTTTCAGAATCAGAACCTGAGTACCCGATTCTAAATGTCAGTGGCTGCAGCATCCGTCCGTTAATACGACACAGAAAATACAGTTCAGACACATGATTCGCACAAAGAATACCCACTCTGAAAGCAGTACTAATATAGCCACGTATAGACACACTCAGGGTACGTCTTCACTACCCGCCGTATCGGCGGGTAGCAATCGATTTATCCGGGATCGATATATCGTGTCTCGTTAAGACGCAATATATCAATCCCCGAACGCGCTCACCGTCGACTCCGGAACTCCACCAGAGCGAGCGGCGGTAGCGCAGTCGACGGGGGAGCCGCGGCCGTCGATCCCGCGCCGTGTGGACCCCAGGTAATTCAATCCAAGATACTTCGACTTCAGCTACGCTATTCACGTAGCTGAAGTTGCGTATCTTGGATCGATCCCTCCCCAGTGTAGACCAGCCCTCACATATATACAGTATATATAAAATCTTGGGTGGGTTATCATCGAGACTTTTAACACTTGCAACATTAACAGTAGGTATCAATAATTATCTCCAGAAACACCAATAGCACTTCCTAAGATGCCTCTGTGAGGAAATGTTTGACATCCCTCAGTTCTGCTGGACAAATTGATTCTGTGACATTTACTCAACGCATGTTCGTTTTCTCCTGCGACACCATCCAAATGTCACTGATAATAAGCCGTTTGTCTGCAATTGGCTCTGAATTAATAACTCGGCCAGATTGCTAGGCAGATGATTCCCCTCAGCTCAGATCTATAAACACAAAACCATATTCACACAACGGTTGTCTCTGAAACATCTGGGGCTAACAACAGCCAATAGAGGGAAAGGATTTTCTTGCTCAGCTATGAAAAAGGGACATTGCATACACTATAATAACACAGGAGCACTGAAGCTGATCTCTCTATGGCATTTCTTTCACTCCTGTCTCCCTAGTCTCTATTCATATTTTAAGCATATGGTTAAATCACATCGACTTCAAAGTTAGACACGTGGCTTAAATGCTTTGGTGAGTCAGGATGTAAGCACTAATTACCATCTTTTTTCAACTGTGCTCGCCGTTGTTATTAAAAAGCAGAGATTAGAAACATTTCATGAAAACCGAAGTTCAAAAGAGAATAACACACAAGAGCACAGGAAATCACACACGGTTATCCTCAGCTACTAAGACGAAGGAATCCTTGTATTTAAGGAATTCAATAATTTTGGCGTATTCCCCCCACCCCAACCCGGCTGCCTTCACTCAAGATTGCTTCAGAACCAAATTGTTCTGATCTCTGCAGACTTATGTCAGCTCGTACATCAAAGATTACTGGCATATTTATACCGACTGATTTTCAATGCTGATTTAATCATGCCACAGGTTTTACTGTAGAGCTGCACATGAAGGGAAGTACTTAAATCTCCTCAGATATGAAGCAAACAGTACAATCGGGCTTTACCTATTGTTCGGTGAATTAAGCTAGGTAGGAACAATGGAACTACCAAACTCCTTGACTAATGCGTGAAACCTTCACTCCTGGGTTACCTTTAAAGCCAATTACCTGCAAGTCCAGACCCTCACAATACTACAGGGATTTTCCTTATTTGGTGCCAGTGAAAGGGGATGGATTGACAGACCTGGAAGGCACTCTTCTCCATATACAGGAACGGTACAGCATGCACATTGCCAGTGCGGATAACATCATCTCACCAACGGCTGGCACAGATCACTTCTATTGGTGATCAGACTCCAGTCCATTTGATCCTTCGCTTGCCTGGTCAGAGTACCACCACGGGGACTGCTGACGGAGTGGTTTACTCTATTGAGACCCACTGGTGAGACCACAGTTGTCAGACGGTAATCATTTGGCAGTTACTACCAAGATGGGCTGGACTGAAATTGTTGGACTAGGGAGGAAAGGATCTAGGTCCTATTGCAAATCCTCTAACCACCTACTCTCCTGGGCAATGCTGGATTTTACATGCTCAATGTGGGGCATGTTTTAAGACGGCTCCTCCGTGAGCTAGCTCTAATCTCATTACCAGGACATATGAGTCCCATGCAAAATTACTGGGTGAGGTTCTCTGGCCAGCAGTTGTGCAGGAGGTCAGACAAGGTGATTGTATATGTCCATTCTGGCCTTTAAAAACCCTCCAAACCTATGAATCTATTAATCTTCTTCAGCCTGTTGGTGGCAGAAGCCCATGGGAAGCTGTGGAATAGATGTCTGTGCCTTCCAGAGAGGATGTTCAAGGGGCATGGAAGTTATATTAGACTGACAATCAACCCCTGTAGATCACTCCATCCCGTTCTTCTGGGGATGAAATGGAACGGCCACCTGCAGCTTTATAACCTGGCACTTCCCAATACAAGCCCCGGGCATTGCTGCAACAAACACGCACTTCGCATATGCACAAACTCTGGCTAGTCTCCTGCCCATCTGTTTGGCTGGCACAACACCTGCTCTCAGATCGTACTGTCTGCCATTGGCCCCAAGTACCAAGAATTGGTTGGTTTCAACAGGAAATCGTCACAACCCTGCCAGTGCCACATCTCCTCTTGGAAAGCCCTCTTCAGGACCAGCATCATGTGCCTCCACTTATGTAGAAACACACAATACAGAAAAGGGGCACAGCTCATGGTCCATTGCCGCCTAGAGAGCTGGTGCCACAGTGCATGCTTGGAAAATTCACACTGGGAGGGTCAACGTGAACTTTGTACAACAAGAAATAATGGCCTGCCTGCTGGAAATTGCACCTCAACCAAAAGCCAGCAGGGATTTTATCTGACCACGCTACGCAAATCGCTCTGCGAAGGGCAGAATACTAGGCATTCAACAGCAAGGTCTGGGATCCTCCAGGTGTAGAGACTTGGCACACCCAAGAAAGAGCCCTAGTGACATGATCAGTGACAGACTAAAAAAAACTCTCCCAAAACTAAAGCTGATTATATATCTCCTGGGCACAATTGGCCCTGGGGTCAGGCGATTAATGCAGACAGGTCCCAGGGAAACCATCATGATCCACAGCCTAGAAAAAAGCTGATCGTGGGCAGCCCCGAGCAGCACTGTGTGCCTGTCTTTTTGGGCTGATGCTGGTCAGGTTCTGAGAACACTCCCCCTTTGTGTGCGACAGGCATTGCTCCGAGCATGCTCAGGGATGTAAACCTGACGTTGTTAGATGCATAGCTGGATAGCAGGGGTGAAGGCGGGGAGAGGTTTTCCTCTGTTCTCGTCATGGCGGCAGCAGTAATCACCATGTTAAGAGAGACGGAGGGGGGAGGACAGTCCGTGGGCCGAGGATCCAGGGCCAAAATCGAAGGAAAGGACAGGCCCATTGTAACAACTAGCCCCGTTCTCCAATAAACACGCGCTGACCTGTACAGCGCAAACAGCTGCAGAGACAAAAAGTTCCATTAACTCAAGACATGAAACACGTAGCCTGGTCAGACTCTGATTGGCAAGTACGGAGCTAGGCTCAACCTCTGCATCGTTTTTTCCTTTCTGAGGCCCTTCGTCCGGAAATGCTGCTCTTGATGGGGAGATTCCACAGCCCCTAGAAGGAAGGGTCAGAGAAAGCAATGTGGGCCCTGAAACCTGGAGCGAATAGGAAGGGGGGGATTAGAATGTTTAAAAATTAAGTCAGTCCCCGATCTTACTCTCAGGTGTTAGCTGAGCCTTATGGTTTAGTTCTAGCGCCTCATCACCGGTGCTGCTGCTGAACAGCTGTGAGCCAGATGTGCCTTCAGAATCCCAACCTTCACCAAAAATGGCTGAGGACACACCACTGGTTTATACGCCTCGGAGAGTAACACTGCCATTAAAAGGGCAGGATGCAATGAATGGTGGCCGAGAGGACATGGACCATGACAGAGCCCATGCAGAGGGGGCTACGCTTACCAGAGCGAGGTAGGCCTTGGTCACCATCCGTTCCTTAAAACACTTGTACGCGCTACCGGCAGCCGCTTTATTGAGAGCAACGCAGAGGGCCCCACTGGTGGAAAAGTCTAGCTGATGGCAAAACCTAGGAGAGATAGATAGTGCAAGGGAGGGTCAGAAACGCCCTCCTTGGGATTCTGAAAAGCCACAGCTGGCTCTTTCACCCATACAGCAGGAGTCTGGCGTAATGGTTTAAATGCAGGACACTGAGTTTGGGTGCCTAACTCCCATAGGCTACTTTGAAAATCCCACCCTAAAAGGGCAACCTATGGTGCTCGGGTACATCTAAGTACATGCTGGATCTTGGCCCAAGCCCAGGCCCACACCAAGAGCTTGTAGTCCAGATCTGCCCAGCTCTGAAGATGCAAAGCCTTATGTAAGTGCTCAGCATACTCTCAAGACAACCCATTCTTAAAGGGACACTGGCAACTTGAATTTGCTTTTACCGAAATAGTTACAGATAATCCCCATTGCTGGTAGAGCATCATTTCAATGGGACGTCTTGTAGTTTATTTATCTAAATTAATTGTAAGTGCTTTTACTTCTCGGTTCGGTTTTTATGTAGTGCCCATATCGCAGTACACCTCTACCCCGATATAACGCGACCCGATATAACACGAATTCGGATATAACGCGATAAAGCAGCGCTCCGGGGGAGAGGCTGCGCACTCCAGCGGATCAAAGCAAGTTGGATATAACGCGGTTTCACCTATAACGCGGTAAGATTTTTTTGGCTCACAAGGACAGCGTTATATCGAGGTAGAGGTGTATCTAGGGCAAACTGCTCAGAGAATGGAGGCTTTCCACTGAGACGGAGCCCCGCTAAAGTCAAGGGGATTCCGAATGGCCCAGCAGTCAGCCAACCTGGAGCAGTTTGCAGTCAGGATCTCAGTACTTAGGCCTTTATCCTCAAAGGCGCGTAACTTCTAATGATTTCAGTGGGAGTTAGGCGCCTAAATACCATTGAGGATCTGGGCTCCAGTGGATAATTTAGATCCTCCAAGCACTGTCTGTGTGCGATGGATTCTGCTCTTTGCCAGTCCCAGGTTTCAGGAGCGATTCTAGCTTTACCTTCTCCCTCTTCCCCACGCTCCTTGCTTTCTTGGCTCCCGTTACAGTGGGACACGGTCGCATCTTGGAGCATATCCTGAAGTTGGCCAGGTTTTGGTTCAGACGAATCTGCTCTGGTAGCTCATTTCAAAGTCAACTGCCCTGGCCTGTGAACGTTTCATCCCTGGCTCTCTAGGTCCCAGTCTTGCAAGCTGCATGTTCCTGGAATATCACAGCTGTCTCGGAGAGGACGTGCACTGGGATAACATCTCTGTCGAGCTGAGATGAACGTTGCCCTTCCGTGCTCACTTACCTGAAGCCATAATACGTGTCTGGGTCAGCCAGCTCTGGGAAACGGTACTTCAGCTGGCTCTGCAGGGTCAGCTTCTCATACCACATCTTGCTGTCGATGCGAACATCCCAGTGCTTGTTGACCACAATGAAGTCAGAGCTCTGGTACAGGATGGACAAGTTATCAATGCTGCCCGGCTCCATGGCCCTTTGAAGGGAAGTAAGCGCTCCACCTCGGGAGTGTGCTCTTTCGTTTATAAAATCCTTAAAAACAAAACAAAACAAAGCATCAGAATTGATCAAACATACACTGGACTGCTGGGATGCGGTGCAGAAGCTCCACACCTCCCTTCGTCCACCCTCTTCGATTGTTTGTTACACCCACCTGCTGTGTCTTCTCATAGAAAGACAGCAAGCTCCTTGTGTTAATACAGCAACAATCACAATGGGACCCTGACTGGGGCACTATCGCAACACGGGTAATTAATAATAGTGAGTGCACCCGCCTGTTGTGGGATGTACAGTGATGTGGTGATGTTAATGGATTCCCCACTTCCAGCTGTGTACAAAAGGCAGTGAACCCTCTCACTTCTACTCTCTATGCAACATTTGGGAGTCACAATGCGGTTGTACAGCGCCTAGCACAATGGGGTCCTCGTCCTTGGCTGGGGCTCCTAGGTGCTACCACAATACAAAAATTTATAATAATGAGTGCACCCATCTGACGTGGGATTGACAACGAACACACTCTGGGGGGCAGATGAACTTCAGACAGGCTTTTCCACTGGCCACGATTGAAAGGATGCTGCCAACTCAGACTAGGCCCAAAATGTAGATGGTGTAAAGCAAAGCTTCTACATAACCCAACAGAAATGTTACTGTGCTATTAAAAAATGTATAATCCAGGGGAAAAAGTCATTCAGAAATATATATGTGCCGATATATTTATATCCCTGTATGGGCTGAAACTGAAAAACGGCAGCCCTAAAAACAAAAGTGAACGTCACTTCATTGATCAAGTTGTGAGCAATGCAAAATGTAAACAAAACCCATCCAGAGTGAAAGGTTTTAAAATCCATTCAATTATAACCTAAGGCTATGTCTTTGTACTACAGAAAGGAATTGCTGGCACCTGAATCAGTATTGTCAGTAATATAGGCAACGAATGGTTTATTTATAATAGATGATTTTAAATTGGACAGTGTGCATTTACCGTCAGAAACCAGTGCAATGGGAACGCAACACACGTTGTGCATCACATATTGACTTTTAGATAAAAAATAAATCCCCTGCTGTTCAGGCTGAATGACTGATGATGGAAAAGATTCCACCCGCTAACCCATCCATCACCTCCAGGGCACAATACAAGACTGTCCCCTATACAGTACCTTCTCACGGGGGGAGGGATAGCTCAGTGGTTTGAGCACTGGCCTGCTAAACCCAGCGTTGTGAGTTCAATCCTTGAGGGGGCCACTTAGGGATCTGGGCCAAAATCAGTACTTGGTCCTGCTAGTGAAGGCAGGGGGCTAGACTCAATGACCTTTCAAGGTTCCTTCCAGTTCTAGAAGATGGATATCTCCATTATTATTATTATTATTATAGTTTGAGCGCCTGTCAAAAACAAGGCTTGCTTTGGTAGCAGTCAGCATCCAATGATGTGTACAGAAGGATGTAGGCCCCAGCTGTTGTTGGTACCCACATCCCGTTGTGGCCCACAGGTAACAACCCCCTTCATCCACCGCTTCTTGTCACTGACCCCTCCCAACGGCGGAAGCGCCAGCGAGGGGTGGTTATTCCTTGATGATGATGAACGTGCCAGCGGCAGCCCTCAGCCCTTAGCCTAGTCAGTGCGTCCTCCTGCCGCCCGGAGCCGGAGCTCAGCAGGACTTCGGAGCAACTTCTTCTTGAGACAGCTGCTCCAGCTGCAAAAACAGCGCAAGCAAAGGGGTGACGGTCCCTGCACAGAAGTGAGGGAATTCCTGCAAACCCCCCCCCCCCTTTTCGCGCTGGCCCGGGGGTTTCCCCAGCAGCGAAAACCTGCTTCCAGCACCCACCCCCGAAATGCACCGAGCGCCACCGACCTGCAGCTGCTGCTGCCGCCCTGCGCCCGGGGCCGGCGGAAAGGCGCCGCGGCTACATTGTTTCCAGCCGGGAGCGACACGAGACAGGGCCGCGGCGCGTGAAGGGCGAGGCAGCCAATCAGCGGCTGGCGAGGCGGCGGGATGGAACGTTACCCGGAAGGGCATGCGCGGCGCGCGCCCGGCTTCCAGTTGCAAGGGTAGCCCGGGCCGGCGGCGGTGCAGGGCCCCGGGAGCGGAGCGGAGCGGAGCTCGGGGCCGGGCTCATGGAGGAGCCGGAGCTGTATGGCATTGAAGATGAGTTCGATCAGCAGTTTGCAGACGAGCTGGAGGTGCTGGCAGAGATGGAAGGTGGGTGGCGCTGTGTGTGTCCAAAAGCAGCTGCTGGTTTGTTTGTAGTGTGTTGCAGTCATGCTTGCACGGGGGGGAGAGATTCCCCCCCCGCCGGTCTCTGGCAGAGCTGAGTTCAGGATGGCAAAGCCGGGGCTGCCCAGTGTATCAGGAGATTCAGCCTTGATCCATCAACCACTTGCCCCAGGAAGCGGTTTCTCATGTTGTGGCGGTTTCCTAATGTCCTTGTACATAGTGTTGGTCTTGGATGTTGACTATGCTCCCTGCAGGCTTTAAACTTGAGGAACAATGAATCTTATCCGAGGGTTTTACATGCTAATATTGTGCGTGGTACATTTCTTCATCCAATCGCCAATACTGAGGTTCCATCTCCCTGGGGCAAGCAACCATGTTTAAAGTTGCTTGTAGCTGGACTGACCTGGAATGTGGCTTGACCAGCAAATGTAGATGGAACCCAGCTGGATTTTAAAAGAAACCTGTTCAAGCTCAGCTGGCTAAAGGACGGGTTTAGTGCTATGCCTGCTGGCTGGCTGGTGTTGCAGTCTGGTTTGGCATCTCTGCTAAAATCAGGCTTATTCATGGCCGCTCCCCCCATGCAGATGGGGTCACATCATATCGCTGTCATTTAAAAAAAATATCTTTTTCAGATGTCCCATCTCAGCCATCGGCCCCCAAAGTGTCCCAGCTCCGAAGCAGAAAGCAGACATTTGAAGAAGCTATAACAGCCGGGGATGTGGTTAAGGACTCTGCCGCTCTAAAGTGCGAGCCAGGCCAGGAAAAGGACTCTCAACACCAGACAAATGCCGTGGAGAGCACTGGAGAGGCTAACCCTAAGAAGCGGCATCTAGAGTGTATTCTGCATGAATCCAAGGAGGAGGAGTGTTCGGAGAGCTTGCCCCCTCACCAGCCTCCTGCTGTGCTCAGTATGTTTTGGAAATGCTCTTTGGTTACATGTAGGCCAAGGCCCTTTTGTGCCTCCCTTTGCCTCCACTTGGTGCTGTACCTTAAATGCTCTTCTTAGGTGCTGATCCCCTTTGCAGCTCAGGCTATTGGCGTGACGCTGGATTGGCCAGTTTGTCATGTTTGTTCTAACCTAGAGGGTAAAGTGGACGCCTGCCACCCGCCTCCCAAGCCCGTGTTCCTCTTTGAGGCAACTGATGTTCATTTCTCAGGGTGTCCCAAAGGTGGCCACTGAGCAGGCCATTTCACTGAAAAGTTTTCTGTATGGAATCTCTCTAATTCAGGAAACATTAGTGTGTGTCCTAGCAGGACGATCTTGGAAACTCGGGCTTCCGGCTTCCGTTCCTGTCAATCTTGTTGACTCTTTGGGCAAGTCAGTTTGCCTTACTGTGCCTCAGTTGCCTGTCTGTTAAAAGGGGATACAAGGGGATATGAAGCTCTGTTCACTAATGCTTATAAAGTGCATTGAGATCCTTGGATGAAAGGAGTTGTATTAGCAATCTGTAAATACCCTGCTTTGATCGACATTCCCTCCCCCACTTCCCTTTGTGTCGAACAGCTCCTAAGCCAAAGCGACGAAGACTTGAAGCCGTTAAGAAGCTGAATTTTGGTGTGGAGGACAAATTGGCCTCTCCTGATTTCCCCCAGGATGACATTACCCCGCCTCCTTCCCCCGGGGACTGCTCCAAACCACAGAGTGCCAGGTTAACAGGGTTTGAATCCCTTTCTCATTATTTTGTCATTGTTGTGAGGAAGGCCCTTGACAGTCAGTAATTTTAAATCTTGGAGCTAAACTTATGCAGTAAACTAAAGGTCTTTGGAAGCTTGGGGTCAGATGTCCATTTAGGTTACAAGGGAAAACTATGTGGGTGGCTTTATCCTAGTCCCTTTTTGTGTCCACTTCACAGAACTAACAGCATAGGCAGTTTCTGCTCAGGAGAGACCCCTCACTATCTAAACCTTTATACCATACTCATTGCAGTGGTATTTGAGTGCCTTTCTTGGGCATGTCAGGAGCATGAGGTCAGGTTCAGGGGCTTTGACGGAGGGAAGAGAAGGACTGGGGAGTCATGTTTGAGGGTCAGCAGAGTGGTGTATGGAGGGGACTGTAATATCAGGACAGAAACTGCAGGTGACTAGACTACAAAGTGCTGCAGACCAGCATGTAGGTACGTTGGCAGAGCTGTGTGGAGGGCGCCCAGTACTGGAATAGCTGGGAATGCTGCCTGGCAGGCTTTGTGTGGATGACAGAGCTTGGTTGGGGGAAGTTTGCACAGCATTTTCCTGCTTGTATTTGTTGCCATTTTCTGGTGACTTTGGCCCATGAAATCTGATTTTGGGTGTATTAGATTCTAATGTTTCGGTTTTGAAGCAAGTTTTGGTACATTGAGTTTAGCCTGCTGGGAATGTGATTTCATGGGCACTTTCTCTTGTGTTCCTGTGTTAAAGGAGTCCAAAGTTCGTGAGCCCAGGTAGCCTGGAAGTGAGCGACATGGTTCCACTGCGCATGACGCCACCCCCTGAAAAGGACCCGAAACGGGTTCTCAAGCGCCCGCCCATCCTGGAGGACTATGTCAATGTGACTTCTGCTGATGGCACCAGAGTCTTCATGGTTCTGAAGGAAGATCACTCCAGAATTGGAGTGGAGGTAAGATCTGGCAACTGGAGACCGGGTTGGGTAGGTTTGTTTTGTGGCCTCCAATGTAGTGTTGGAAGCTGAGTACTCTAGAGTCTCTTGCTAAGGGTGAAATATGAACCTGTGCTTTGTAAATACTAGTGCAGTCTCTGATCTTTACAGCTCCCTGACTCTCTGGGCTGGAACGCACAAAGACCACTTCATTTACTGGGGGTTCCTTTTTCCTACCTAAAGGAGCAAGTGTCTGAAGAGGTATGGTACCCAATTCCTATTTCTAGCTCTTCCTCTCAGCTAGCAATTGATATTTCTAGGGTCAGGCATCAACGACCTGAATTCTCAAGTGTTTGTTAATTCTGGGTGCCTCGATCTTTAGTTTCGATACAGCTTAAGCTCCTGCAGTTCTGACTGTAGTTTGTAGAACCTGTGAAAGAATGTGTGACAAGCATTCATAAGCATAATACCCAGAATTAGCAGACACACCTGAAAATCAAGGTTCCAGATGTTCTGAAGTATCGCCAGCAGCAGCATTTTTCTGATCTGCTGCTTGCTTCCCATTTGAGGGTAGAAGTTAGAGATGGAAAAAGACTGGGATAACATTTCCAAAAGAATGTAAGTGACTTAGAGCCAAAGTCCTTTTGGCTTTCAATGAAAATTAGTCTCCTAAATTGCTAAGTCACTTTTCAAAATGGGATTTAGTTGCTTAAATGCTTTTGAAAATGTCACCCCTAGTAAATTTATTCCCTGTATTATGTTCTTAAGTGCTTTGCCCACTTAACATGAAACCAATAATGTGTGAGATGGCTTCCCCCACTTCCCTTTGAGTCTGTTCTGTTGGACTAACCCTTCTCCCTCCTTTCCCATGTGAAACGTTTGGTTTCCAGGCATGGCTCCATATAGCTTACCGTCAACAAAGCAGATCCTTAAGGGGCGTGGTCTCCATGCAGAACGAGCACCATGCAAATCAATCTCTAGCTAGGTCTTTAAGACGGTCTGGCTGGATGGCCAGTCTCTGTCCATCACTGGTGATCCAAGGTTTCATTGGTCACTTTCACCTCAGCGGCAGAAAAGCTCTTGGCCGTTTCAGTTACCAAGACAATTGACCAGATTGTCGCAGGTGCTCCCGCTTCAGTGTAAACACCCTCAGAATGTGACCGCACCAGCCCCAGAGGGACCATATAGATTATATCCAGCATCAAATTTACATGATTCGTTTTTCTTACTTGTGTGGATAGAACACTGAGATCAAGACGAGCTAGGAGAGGGTAGCACTCTTTAAATTAGCTTTTTTTTTTGGTATATGGTAGTTCGGAAAACCTGGTTCTTCAGAATTGGCCAGACGGCCTTCTTGAGGAACATACGGTGTTTGAGAGCCCAGCCTCATTCATACTTGTACCAAAGGACCCATCAGGTGCACACAGATTGTTTTATTGCAAGTACAGACAGAGACATTTCGAAAATGTAGCCTTAAATATCGTGTCCCTGAACAGCCAGGTCTGGGGAATGCCCACCAGGGGAAGTGACGTATTTTAATATATGGATTTTAATTCTTGGAATAAAGTAAAATAAAGTCATCTCAGCATAACCTCCTTGCCACCCTGCCAGGCAAAGAGCATTAGTTATGAAATCCTTGCTATGTTGCCAGACGTGTATTAGAGCAATTCTGACCCCCATCGCACCCCTGTTTGTTTTTAAGCGTCGGAGGCGAGTTTTGGAGGCATCGCAGCGGCTGACCGAAATATTAAACAGGTGGGTCATTTGGGCAATTCTCCTTCTGTCCTTGTAGCATCTACTGCCAGGGTTCTCACACGTCACTCTCTGGTGCCGCTTCCATCGCCGCAGTGAGGCTTCTGTTGGGATTCAGCCACTGACGCTGCCTGCTCATTGGAGCCTGCTCCAGGGTGTTCCTTTAAGTCGAAGAATGGCCTTGTGGTCCAGGGCATGAACTGGAAGTCAGGAGATCTGGGTACAGTTCCCAGCTCTGCCACAGATTTCCTTGGGCAAGTCACTTAATCATGCCATGCCTCTGTTCCCCATCTGTAACACAATAATCCTTTTCCCCCGGTGGTTTGCCTCTCATGTCTATGGAGACTGTGAGCCCTTTGAGGCAGGGACGGTCTCTTACTACGTATATGTACAGCAGCTAGCGCAGTGGGACCCTGATCTCAGATGAGGCCTCCAGGTGTTACTGTGATAATGTTTCCAGTGGGGTCCAGCAGGCATGTATTCTTGGCCCGATGCTATTCAAGATTTTTATCAATGACCTGGAAGGAAACATAAAATCATCACCAATAACTGCAGATGACACAAGAATTGGGGGCATGGTAAATAATGAAGAGGGCGGGTCACTGATACAGAGCGATCCGGATCGCTTGGTAAGCTGGGTGCATGCACACAATACGCATTTTACTATGGCTGTATGTAAATGAATCCACCTGGGAACAAAGAACGTAGGCCATACCTACAGGATGGGGGACTGTCTCCCGGGCAGCAGTGACTCTGAAAATAATTTGGGGATGGGGCTGGATAGTCAGCTGAACATGAGCTCCCAGTGTGATGCTCTGACCAAAAGAACTAATATGATCCTGGGATGCATCAACAGGGGACTCTCCAGTAAGATTAGAGCAGTTATTTTACCTCTGTATTTGGCACTGGTGTGACCGCTGCTGGAATCCCGTGCTACAAAAGTGCCGTGCAAATGCCTGTTCTCACTTTCTGGTGACATTGAAAACAAGAAGAGGGCAGCATTATCTCCTGTAAATGGAAACCAACTTGTTTGTCTGAGCGATTGGCTGAACAAGAAGAAGGACTGAGTGGACTTGTAGGCTCTGAAGTTTTACATTGTTTTGTTTTTGAGTGCAGTTATGTAACAAAAAAAAATCTACATTTGTAAGTTGCACTTTCACGACAAAGCGATTGCTCTACAGTACTTGTATGAGGTGGATTGAAAAATACTATTTCCTCTGTTTCTCATTTTTACAGTGCAAATATTTATAATCAAAAATAATACACACTTTGATTTCAATTTCAACACAGAATACAGTATATATGAAAAAGTAGAAAGACATCCAAAATATTTAATAAATTTCAATTGGAATTCTATTGTTTAACAGTGCGATTAAAACGGCGATTAATCGCGATTAATTTTTTTAATCGTGATTAATTTTTTTGAGTTAATTGTGTGAGTTAACTGCGATTAATGGACAGCCCTAAAAAATACCCAAACCCCATTACCTCTATTTATCCAGTGCAGTCGGTGATCTTTTGAAAAACCTCAACACTGGCTAGGCAGCAGTTGCTCAATGGCCTCGTATGGACCTTCCATGACCTGGGGCAGTTAGCTCTCCCGTCACCGCATTTCTCTAACTGCTCAGGTGCCTGGATTAAGTTAGCTGGATTTAGGATCTCTTCTGTCCTTTGAGTGTTGGCTGTTTTGATCCTAGGCTAGTGTTTATATTTCTATGATGACTATTGCCTGATCTTTCCATGGACTCTAGTACAGGCTCTCATGGGATGGGCACTTTGTGCTCTGAGGTTTTTAATCTCTGCCTTGTTTCCTGCAGTCACCTCCATGGAGAGGCTGGAAATGAGACCTCAGAGCCCAACGAGGAAACAGACGGTGCTGACGATGAGGACGAATCTGCCCTGCATTGCCTGTGGGTCGACAGATTTACTCCTAGACACTACACAGAGCTGCTCAGTGATGATGTAAGATCCCTATATAAAGTAGACCGAGGGGTTTTTTGAGGATAGTTCTTTAATCCTGGGGGTTTCTGGTGCCAAATTATTGTTGTTTGTGTTATAGCAGCTCCTGGAAACCCCAGCTGAGATCAGGGCCCCATTGTGCTAGACGGCGTTCATAGACCTAGTGAGAGACGGTCCCTGCCCCAAAGAACCTAGCATTTAAGTGGCCAAGCAAGGCAAAGGGTGGGAGGGAAAACAGGCACAGAGGTGGGAAGGGACAGGCCTAGGGTCACCCAGCAGGCCAGTGACAGAGTTTCACATACAACACAGGTCTCCTGATTCCTGATCCAGTGCTGGGCCCGCTAGATGGTGCTTGCACCTCCAAACCCAGATGGCATCTTCCATTCAAGAAGATTAAAATATCATATGCCTGAGTTAATTAATTATATCCATGTATTGGGGGACACACACAGAGTGCGTGTGTATTCTGGGGTCGAGGTTGGGCTGGGGAGAAATCCCTATGGCCTCCTGAAGGCTCGAGTCTGATCTGCTCAACTGTGGTGGTTTCATGTGTGCACGCAGAAAAGAACCTCCAACCGAGATCTGTGCGGTCCATAAACAGTAGCTTTTTAAGCTCTAGAGGAGGATGCTTTCAGCTCTGTACGGGGGAGTCTCTCTTGCACATGTCTGTTTCTCATTTTCTGCTCAGGCAGATCCTTCAAGCGCCTTTGATTATTTATCCTGCCCCCTTTCCTCCTCTGTCGTTCAGTACACAAATCGCTGCCTTCTGAAATGGCTGAAGCTGTGGGACGTGGTGGTTTTCGGGAAGGAAAAACCCGTGAAGAAAGCGAAGCCGAGTGCTGACGCCCGCCCTCCATTCAAACAGCCCAAGGAGCAGCAGAACAAATGGAGAAGTAAGGCACAATTCACAGAAGAGATTCTGGAGGCTGAGCTGGATCAACACAAGAGACCCAAATACAAGGTGCGGATTAGCAGCTTGGCCCCTCCTCTTCCAGCACGACCCTGAGAAATTTGGATTTACTTTTTAGAATTTAAGTGAATTCTTGGGGTTTTCCTGTCAACTGCTGCTTGCTCTTGCATTTTGCAAGTTTAAAAAGTGGGATCGCGGCTGGGGTGAAAGGAGATTATTCCAAGCACAGGCAGATTAAATGTGCTAGCTTCAACTCGGCGCATACTTGTGCTTGTCCTGTAGTTCATTCTTGTCTTCTGAAAATCACCTCCACTAGAGGGTGACATTACATACACTTAAGCAGGCACGATTCCTTCCAGCAGAGGGCAGTGCTGCACAAATACATCATAGGAGGATGAAATCATACACTCAGTTTATGATTTTATCAGTTTAGCTCTGTCCCGTAAATGGATTTTAAAGGGAAAATAAGAATAGATACTCAACAGCAGAATAGCACTGCATGCATCTCCTCTGTTGGATTAAACAGCAAGTTAAGGGATATAAATTAAGGTTATGGCAAAGATTGTTTTAAGTAAATACATTGCTGGGATCTTAACCACTTATGCAGAATGTGTCACCCTGAAGGGATCCCAAAGCACTCTACAAACTTAAATATACCGTCCTACATATTGCTGGCACAGCTGGCACTGATGCCTATAGTTCAGGTTGACTTATGTGTTCCATTAATGGATTCTCCCATCGCCTTAAATAAGTGAACTGTTTTCGTTTGCTTTTATAACTTGGCCAGACTTGGGTATGTAAAATGCATAAATATAGCAATCCGTGCAGCCGCTTCTAGGGTGGACCGAGGCTGATGTTTAATAGCAGTGCCACGGGATCATTTAAGACAGGAAGTGAAGAAGAATTTCATTGAAATGGCAGGAATTAAATAGCCAAGGTTACAATGACCCGAACTGGGATTTGATCAGGCTACTGGGCTAGTGTTGCTGTATAAAGCACCATAGGGTCTTAATGCCAAGAAGTTCCCGGAGCCTTGGGAGGTAGAGGATGGGGCAGCTTTAAAGACAGAGCAGTTTTTAGAGCTTTAACTCTTTGCAACATAGACCTTGTTTGATATCGAGCGACTGTCCTGCGGTGCTGGGCACACGGTGTGCATTGCTCTGTATTCCCACTCTCTGCTGCAGGTGGCGCTGCTGTGTGGCCCACCGGGTTTGGGGAAGACCACGCTGGCCCACGTGATTGCCAAGCATGCAGGATACAACGCCGTTGAAATGAACGCCAGGTGAGTCGGTTCTCCTGCCTGGCCTTCCGGTCTATCCTGGCAGGATATCTTCAAGGCAGAATAAACGCAAGAGGGATATAAACGGCTCCAAACGGCTTTTGTTTCAGTGATGACCGCAGCCCGGACATATTCAAAACGCGGATTGAAGCTGCTACTCAGATGAAGTCTGTGCTGGGGGCCAGTGAGAAGCCCAACTGCCTGGTCATTGATGAGATAGACGGTGCGCCAACTGTAAGCCCTGTGACTTGTGAGGGGGGCCCAACCTTGGGTTTCGTAGCTGGGGAGATCCTACCGTTTCCTCATCACTGGTTCTTCTGTGTTGGGGGAGCAGGAAAGTGACCGAGACACTTAGAGCCAGATTTTGAAAGGTACCTAGGCACCCAGGGATATTTTCAAAAACACCTACTTGCCTGACACCCACTGAAATCAGTGGGAGTTCAGTGGCTAGAGGCTTTTGAAAATCCCACTCGACGCTTTAATACCTTTAAAAATCTGGCCCTTAGTGGTTTGCTGCAGGTGTGATTAGTCATCATTGCTCTGCTTTGCAAGTCCAGACTGGTCAGTAACTTTCTGAGAGAGGAGAACTTAGCCTGGCTTCTCCTCTGGCTGGGCCCAATGAGCGATGTCAAAGCCTGACTCCTAGTGGTGGCGACTCATGTCTGCAATGTGTGCCGCGCGTACTGGGGAAGAGGTCGAGAGGGTTCTAAGCAAGTCGGAAATGGGGGAGAGAGAGTTCAGTTGTAGAATGGGGTGAAGCCTTTAACTGGGTTGTGTGCTTGTGGGCTTCCTTCCAAGAAAAGCATTTGGTACACTTGGGCGTCTTGGGGAGAGGATAGGTACAGGACTGTCGAGCGTAGAGATTGGATCGCGGCGCCCGCCCCCCAATAATGGACAGATCTCGTACTAACACAGTTCTGTGCTTGATCTTGGCAGAAGACCCCGAGGAAGAGAGATCCAGCTGATGAGTGCCCCACCCAGCGGCACTGGAGTCGAGCATCCTGACCCACCCCCCGGCTTTCCCCATAGCGGAGAATTAGCTCAGTCGTATTAACTCTTTCCCGCATCCCTCAATAACTAACGTTCACTCTTTTTTCCCCCCACCCAATTCTTCAAGGCTTCTATTAATGTGTTGCTAAGCATCATCAACCGTAAGGACACGGAGGCCGAGCCGGCAGCTAACCCTGGCGGAGCAGGTGGCAGAAAAAGGAGACGGGAAGGCGGCATCTTATTAAGGCCAATCATCTGCATTTGCAATGACCAGTTAGTATCTTTCATTTGGGGCCTTTCACTCTGGGTCAGGAAATTGAAGATAGGATCAGGCGTAAAGCCAGAACCAACCAGCAGAGGGTTTCTGGCTGGCTGCTCCGTGGTGCTGGGGCTAGAATAAAGAATGGTGGTGGTTAGTTTTACTTCTGAATGCTTTGCTTCCTTCTCTGCAGACCACACTGAGTACATGGTTTGTGTGGGGTGACTGTGAAGACCAGTGGTCCCCAAACTTTTGAGGGTCGCCCCCCTCCCACCGCCCGTTGTCCACACACCCCTGCCAGGCTGGGAACGGGGCCATGGCTGGAAGGGACTGGCGGGTGGCTGGGGTAAGGGAGCCAAAGCTGGAGTTGCAGATGTAGGTGGGCTGTGGTGGGGGCCGGCAGCCGAGCCCATGGCCAGGTGTGGCTCTGCTCCCGGCCTTGCCCCCCAGCCTCAGCCCCGAGCCAGGAATGGAGCCGCACTGGGGCTGGGGCTGGAGGGCGCAGCTGGGGGCAGGACTGGAGCAGAGCTGGGGGCAGGGAGGGGCTGTGTGGCGCTCCCTCCCTGCCCCCATGGGGGCTGGCCCAGGCCCTGCCATGCACCCCAGGACGTTCCTCTATGCCCCCTTTGGGGGATGTGCCCCACACTTTGGGGACCTATGGTGAAGACACTGTGTGATTCATTATGTGAAAGCAATTCCCCCCCCTTCTCTATCTCTCTAATCATTCAACTGTTTCTTTCTCCTCCAGCTAAATTACAATTTTAGCACTGGTCGGGAGAGATGCTGGCACATTTCTGGTCCCACCACGTTCTCGTGAGCAGCATCTGCCCACCATAGCATTCCCAAGGCAACTTAGTGACTTATCAAACCTCCCCAGAGAAGGCACCTTTTAAGCACCTTTGAGCCTTTCTTAAATCACAAAGTCCTTTGTTTGTGTGCGTTACAAACCCTCACCTACTCATTATTTTGGTTGGTTTCCCTCCTCCATACGGGTTATCCTTAAAGGCCTCTGTGTTCCCCTTTGGCAGGTATGTCCCCTCTCTGAGGCAGCTGAGACAGCAAGCGTTCCTCTTAAATTTTCCTCAGACTGCCCCCTCCCGGCTGGTGCAGAGACTGTACGAGGTCAGTATAACCCAAAGCGCCATTCTGCCTGGGATTATTTCTCTGTGAGGCCTGTGTCACACGGGAGCTAACGCACTAACCCCCTTTTCTGTAGATTGCCGTCAAGGAGGGCATGAAGGCAGATACAGGGGCGCTCACGGTGCTGTGTGAGAAGACGGAGAATGACATCCGGTCGTGTATAAACACCTTGCAGGTACGGCAGAGCTGCCGCTTCCCACAGGCCTGTGGGTGGTCAGACTCTGTGGCTCTTGACACGGGGCTGGATTCCAGCTGGCAGTCTAGAGGAAAAGCTCTGTATCCCATCACTGGGCCTTTGAAATGTCCATCCAGTTTGCTCCACTCCATGTCTTTAAGCTCTCCTGTTAAGCAGATTTCCCCCTTTCTGGGATCACAACTTAGCATCACCCTGTAGACCGAGTATGTGAAGTCAGATTCAGGTGCCATTAACTGCCATTTTTATCAGCACAAGCTTGGAAGGATGAATGGTCAAATGCCACTAAAATGCCTCTTCCTGCCTTGCCCCTAATTGCCTTCCTCTTCAGCAGGGACCCTCCCTCACGTTCTTCATGGCATTGCCTCTAATCAGACTTCTTGGTTGTGTTTCCAGTTCCTTCATGGCCGAGGCAAGAAAGAGCTCAGCATGAGGACGGTGCAGACAATGAAGATTGGCTTGAAGGACCAGAACAAGGGGCTCTTCTCCATCTGGCAGGAGATCTTCCAGCTTCCAAAGGTTCAGAGGTAAAGGGAGTGCTGGTTATGTCTCCACCATGGAGAGAGCAGGGTAGCATAGGAAACAGACTCTCGTTTGTTCAGTATGTGGGAGGAGGGGGTTTCAGGCACCACTAAGGCTACAGAAACGAGTAGCTATGTGCATTTGTTTGCAATGGAGAAATCTGAAATCTCCATTACAATGCATAGGCCATCATTCATATCCTGCGGCACAGAGGGCTTCATTTAAGCAGCTCTTGGGTACCTCGTATTCTTGTGTTCTCTTGTGCCATCTCCAGTGTTGGTTGTAACTTGGATGGAGGGCAATGCTAAAGCCATTCTGAACAGCCTGAGCGTGCTCTGCTAATCTCTTTATCTTTGGACCGCACCCCCCTTTCTTCCTTTTATTATTCACCCACGCTCCCTCCTTTGTTCCTTTGTCTCTCCCCAGACAGAGGATTGGAATGGACCCTTCCTTGCCAAATCAGATCCTCCTGGGAGGTGATGCTGACCTGTTAAACATGGCTGGGGGAAGAGCTGGTCTTAACGCATCCACCCAAAGGTTTCATCACATCCTGCACCTCGCCACCTCTTCTGGGGAGCAAGAGAAGCTCACTCAGGTACAGCAGTTTCAGCAGGAAAGCCAGGTGCTGTTGCCTCCACCTCCCCAGGGTATTTTCCACCCAGGTTATGAGGCAGAGATCTGGCTAACACCAGCTACAGCTGGCATCACACCAGGGAGGTCACGCAGCTTTAGTCTCTAGGACCACATCTATTGCCAGCTGACCATTCTAAAATAAGACCAAGCCAGAGGCTGCGGAATGGAATGAAAGGGAAAAACCATGTTTCACTATGGTACGGCGGTGACTGAAAATTACTTCCAGGTTCCCTTATGACAGGGGTTCTCAACCTTTTTCTTTCTGAGCTCCCCCCCACGCTATAAAAACTCAACGGCCCAGCTGTGCCATAACAACTGGTTTTCTGCATATAAAAACCGGGGCCGGCGTTACGGGGTAGCAAGCAGGGCAATTGCCTGGGGAAGCTACATTGCTCAGGCTTCGTCTTCAGCCCCGGGTGGCAGCCCTGGGCAGAGGGGCTTTGGCTTTCTGCCCCGGGCCCCAGGGAGTCTAGCCTTGGCCCTGCTTGGTGGGCCCCCTGAAACCTGCTCACGGTCCCCCAGGGTGCCCCGGACCCCTGGTTGAGAGCCACTGCCTTATGATACCTTGGTAGATGAAAGAATCATGGCGCCTTATGCCGTTCATCTCAGCCATGGCGGGTAAAGAACCATTGGACACCACCGTAACTCCATGCAATGTGTGGTGATACTGCAAGGCAGCTTGGAAGTGGTGGACTCAGCCGCTCCCATGTGGCGTTACGGTGCAGTGTGTCGTGACTGAACTCAACAGTGTCGCGTGACGTGGCCCGGTATCTTATTCTGGTGGACAGAGGGAAGTAAATATGTCGCTATTCTACCCGGAGAAAGGGGGGTGAATTTTGTGAACCAGACTCTGAGGTGGAAGTCGGTATAGTTCCGTTGACTTCTCAGTGATGTTCTGCTTACTCTGGGCAACAGGCCCTTTGTGAGCTGAAAACTTTTCTTGGCAGAGATGCTACTTGATTAGTAGCAGCATGCGTGGGAGTTTCAGTTCATCTTGGGAATGTTACTGACTGAACTCGGTGGCTGTCTGGAGACTTCCAACACAGGCGTTCTGATTGTGAAATGAAATCAAGTTTTTATATGAGGGCATTTGTGTGGAAGTTTAGCCAGGGAATGGATTTCTTCTTCAATTAACTATCACAAATTATAAATGTTTACAGTTCCCTTTGATTGGGGGTGTGGGGGTGCCAATGCTTAAAAACCTGAAAGACACCCTTTACATTCTTTTTGGAGGTACAACAAATACTTTCTGATGGAAACACTGATAACTTCATACTGTTCTAATTGGCTAAAGATCTATAGGCCTTTATTTTTGCAACTGGGTACCTGCACAAAGGTGCAATCATTTAGATGCTAATTTTTGTTGGAAATCTCACATTTTCATGGGCAAATACGATGCTTGTACATGCAATTGTGATGCAGGAACGGTAATTGTCCACCTCACCTGCGCCCCCACAAATGCACCGTTATGTAAACGTGGCCTTTAGTCTTCAAAGGGTAAGAATTAAGAAGCATGATAAAGTCCGGTCATTGTGATACACCAACTGTGATCAAACTTGGGATTGGGCAAGAGCAGCCGATCGGATTGCTGGTTGTCACAAATAAATAAAACCCGTTCAGTTGCCTGTGTGCGTCTAACACGCAGATGCCACAAGGATTGATTTGCTGTTACTTCTGAATAGTGCAGGAGGTGGATACACAGCAATTGAACTACATATTAGTGGGATGCTTGAAACCCTGACTCCCAGCTATGTAGGTGACAGGCTGTCTAGTCAGGATCGATATGTAACCGTCGCTCTGCTCTGTTCCTTCCAGGGCCTGTACGACAACTTCCTGAACATGAAGTTAAAGGATTCCAATTTCAGCGCGGTGTGTCTGGCTCTGGAGTGGCTGGGCTTCTCCGACATAGTCAGCAGCACCGTGATGCACGGCCAGAACTTCCAGCTGATGAGATACCTGCCCTTCCTCCCCGTTGCTTTTCATTTGCTCTTTGCTGCGTCCAGCATCCCCAGACTAGCCTATCCCAACAGCCAGTATGAGGCAAGTACTGAGAACTAATGGGCCCGGGCCGGTGCTTTGGGGCCTATGAGGGAGGGTTATTGGCTTCCTTTCTGTAGGTGAGATGGTTACAGCTGTGTTGCTGGAAGGAAGCAGCCGTTGGAGCAGGGGAGCTTGACTCGGACTCCTGGGTTCCTAGGTGATTTGCCTTTGGATGTAAGTGCGTTTGCAACACAGTGGCTCACAGGTTTCCTGCTCTGTCTTAAACCAGGCTCTGACCAAACTGAACCAGATGCAGAATCTCGTGGCTTCCATGATATCGGGGATCGCGCCCAGCTCTCGGAGCCGCGCGGGGCCGCAGTCTCTCATCCTGGAGGCACTCTGTCTGCTCCTAGACATCATCTCCCCAAAGCTCAGGCCGGTGAGTGACCCCTGCGCATGTCTCCGTGCCGGTGGCAAGTGCTTTGTGCTTGTCCATGGGGCAGCGGGAACCATCCCTTTGGAAAGTGTCCCTCACACAAACTGGGTCCCAGAATGCTCTGAATAATTCCGAGCAGCAGACGGGGATGGGGTATGAATTGCAGAGAATAGAAATGAGCTGAGCCCGCCACCCCAGAGCCTAGTGCCCCAACCTTTGGGTTAGCTTTAAAGTGGGGCTGCTGTGAAAGGACATCCCAGTCCCGATGCTGGACGTTTGGGGTCTGTGGGGTAGTGCTGAGTGCCTACAGCTGAAGTCAGTAGGAGCTGCAAGAACTTGGCACCTCTGGTAATCAGCCGCTTGGGGAGAGGGGTGTTCACGCACGTGTCTGTTCTTATGCACTTACGTGTCAGTTTGCACTTCCATAGGTGGGACATAAACAGTCCTGGTAAGTCCCCGGTGCCTAAAGAATTAGGGTGTCTGTGAAGGTCAAACCAAAGCAATGAGGCCAGCAACGCTGGGAAGGGAGCAGAGACGTACAGGCAGCCGGCCAGTGAGGGGGAGAGACAGGTAGCCAGAGCTGAAGGAAGAGCTCTTGTACCAGCAGAGAGCACAGAGACGGCCGGGAGCAGAAGCGGGGTATAGAGCAAGATTTGGTCTGTGAGTGCAGCCAGAGGAGAACACGCTGTTGTGTTAGGACGGGATCAAAGCACCCCCAGTGGATTCTGGGACACTAGTGCTTTCCTCTCTGATCCCTCTTACAGGCCCTAGTGGCTGCGGAGGCTGGGTCTGACTTGGGTCAGCGAATGCTGCTCTTTTGCATTGGCACCGGAGAGCAAGGGGCTCTGTCCCTATCAGCCAGGGGGAAAGTGGCACAGCCCTGTTTGGCGTCTCTCACTCCAACCCACATGGACGTTGCTCTGGTGCAGGCCCGTACATTGCAGTTGCTGAGGAGTGCAGGCCGCTTTCTCCCTGGATGGCGCGTCTCTATTCAGCAGCTCTTGTTTTGTACAGGGGTGGCTGGTTTCAGTTACCTGGGCACTCAGTTAGATGTCATGGTGGATTTTCCTTTTGGCCTGCTGAGAAGGCTCCCCGCTCCATCAAGCACATTGTGTCCCTAATAGGAAACTCTTTCCCCTCCCCTCTCAGTGCTTTAATCCTCCTGGGTATTAACTGTCCTCCTTGTATCAGGGGAAAAAATCTACTTCATGTTGTTTTTGCGTTTAAAGGTTTTACGGATTAATTGCGCTCGACCCTCGGTTAACCTCACCTGTGTTCCAGATGCATCCCCCATGGTTGGGAAGCTAAGGCTGGGTGGTCTTGTAACTGGCATTGCTAGGATACAAGCAGTGACAGAAGGCCCAGTCCTGCCAGGTGGAGGTTGTTCCTTTATGCTCTCCTGTTGAACAGATCTTCCCCTTTCTGGGGGGATCCTCACTCCCAGCTACACCAGATTAGGATCATCCTATGGACTCTGAAGTCAAGAGTTAAAAGCTCTCAGGGATGCTCGGTACGACCCAGAGTTAGCAGCATTAAGGCTGGGTCCCTGTAAAGTGCTGGCACGTTCTGTCCTTTGCATGTCTGATGGCTGGCTTCGACCATTCCCCCAGAGGAAGAAGGAAGGGAGTGGTCTAGTGGATAGGGGGTTAGGTTGGCACACTGGAGAGCCAGGTTCAATTCCTGGCTCTGCCACAAACTTCCTGTGTGTCCTTGGGCAAATCACTTAGTCTCTCTGGGCCTCGCTTCCCCATCTGTAAAATGGGAATCACAGCCCCGCTCTGCTCAAAGGAGAGGTGTGAGGCTTAATGCATTAAAGGTGCTGAGGCCACCAGTTGCCATGAATGGCGAGTGGGGCACCGAAGTACCAAAGGGAGGTAGATTGTCCCTTAGTGGCCACAAATGAGTCTGGGGAACAGCCTGCTAGTCCTGCAGTGGATGGACCGAGTGTGGCTTCTATCCTGGCTGGGAAACATTTGCGTGGGGTTTTCCCAGCCTCATTGTCACTGGGTCAGAAGCAAACAGGAATTCGGACTCTTCCTCAGAGTCCCCTATTTGTGCATGTCACCAGACGGGCACCGAGCAGGGCGCTTCTTGCTGCCCTGGCCAGCCCGTGCTTGGCGCTCCCCAGGCCTGGTGTAGCAGGCAGTGCTGCGGGTCTGAATTGAGGAGCAGCAACTGGGGAACAGGGAAGGAAGGTTTATAGCTGAGAACACCCCTTTGAGCGCTGTGAAATGGTGGGACCTGGCCCATTGCTGCTGCATCAGAGCTGGGTTTGGGGGTACGAGCACCGAACTCCTTTGGCTTCAGAGAATCCCTGGGTGGCCCCAGGCTCTGGTGAAATGGTAGATGCCATCGAGGAGATGAGCTTTCCACGCTCCCAGCTAGGTGGGGGAGCACTGTTGTGATAGGAACGGGTGGTGGTTGGCATAATCCACCGCCCACGAGAGCAATAGGATGGGACCATATTGTCCAGCACTTAGAGCCTGGGAGTGAAGAAAGCTGGTTTCTATCCCAGGCTCTGTCGCTGACCTCCTGCATGACCTCAGGCAAGTCACTTAATATCTCTGCCTCCGTTTCCCCATCTGCAGAATGGCATCGTCTGCAGTTGTAAGCCTCAGGTCAGCAGAGAGCAAGTGCAACGCATTGTTACTTCCTCGGATCCCTGCCGTGGCTCTGCCATTAGACGTAGATCTTTTAAAAAATGCCGTCACGTCAGCTTTTCTTTCTTGACACAGATTTCTGCTGTTACACACTAGGACTTTCATCTGGTTTATCTGTAACTTCCCTTTGTCATTTCTCTGCAACAGGCCTTCCTCCCCTTCTGTAGGGGGTGGGGCAGCCCTTTATCAGTTCATGTGTCACCTTCAGCTTTGAATGCTGCAGAAACTTTCCTGATTTGTATTTGATTACACACACATACAGTTTGGGCTTTATTTTATTTTTGCAAACATGTCTGCTCACACTCATGTTTTGAACACAGCTGCTGCCTTGTCAGGCTTGGTTATATTCTGGTTATCAGATGTCACGATGCAGTAAAAATGTGTTCTCATGCATCCTGAGTTTTCCTGTGAAATAAATTGGCAGGGAAAGGTACGTAGCTTATTGTCCACTGTATGCACAGCTCAGTCAGTGACGAAGGATTCTCTTGGGGATTTATCAGCATTAAAGTTGCTAGTAAAAATTGTTCCATTTTGCACTTATTTGTCTTCCTTCAGCCATCTCAAAGGAATAAAACTTTAAGTAGCTTGTGTGTGTTTCCTCCCATTTTTCTGAGAGGTAAACTGTGATTTACCCAAGCTAACACAGCAAGCTGGTGACAGAACCCAGGAGTCCTGACTCCCTGCAGCCCATCTTCCCGTACTAGCTACTAGGTCACTGTACAGAAAGGCCTTATGTTCTTGAGGGGAAGGTCTTTAACTGACATTGATACAACTAAAGGTAGTGAGTCTAATAAATCAAAGCTGGCTTCCCAGAGTCTTTGGTGCAATGGGCTGTTTCTTTCTGGAGGCCGCCATGTTTTTAGAAAGGCCTTGATTGGGAACATATGCAAATGGCAGGTGGTCACTGCGGTGTGTTTACGTATTGTGGTGTCTAAAATGCACCTGCCGGGGAAGAAAAGCACGGTACCGACACGCTAAACATTGTCTCTGCAGCCCTCCACAAACGTGTTCAAAAATAGCCCTGGAAAGCAGCACAATGATGTGCGCTGAGTTTATTTGCTCAGTTGTGAGTTGCTTGGCTCCTTGGAAACCAGCTGAAACCAGCGTTCGGGGCCGAAGGATTATTGGGCTTAATTTTGTTTTTCCTTTCTGCCTTTTTTTATTTTAATATGTGCTGCAAGAATCCGTCTCTGATAAATTAAAAATCACAGTGCGGCAGCAGCTATTGCGCGTAAGTGAGGGGAAGAAAGATAGGGCTGAAGGAAGCTGTTGAGTGGACGTCTCTGGGGAGTGGAGAAGTAGCTTCTCTTTCACTGTTACGTCAGCTCTGATTCCTAAATTCCAAGGCCAGCAGGGACCACTGTGACGATCTAGTCTGATCTCCTGTATAACGCAGGCCAGAGACCTGCCCCCAAAATAATTCCTGGAGCAGATCTTCTAGAAAAACAGCCAATCTTGGTTTAAAAATTGCCCCTGCTGGAGAATCCACCAGGATTCAAATTGTTCCCATGGTTAATTACTCTCACTGTCACAAATTTACACCCCGTTTCCAGTCTGAATTTGTCTAGCTTCCACTTCCAGCCATTGGATCGTGTTCGACCTTTCTCTGCTCGATTGAAGATCCCCTTATTAAATAGTTGTTCCCCATGTAGATCCGTATAGGCTGTGATCAAGTCATCCCTTACCCTAATGTGTTCTGGGGGGCAGGAATCCAGCCCCGGCTGATCCAATGGACGCCGCTTGGACTCCGCCAACGGTGCCAATCGGGGAGCAAACTCGCTGGTATGGTGGGCTTCACAGTGTGGGCTCGCAGCTGTTGGGAATGGACTGACACCCGGTGACACCAAGCAGCTATCGTGGGGGAGGGAACTTGTGGTCACTGCAGAGCCAGGCTAGGTTTCCGCTAATGGCCTAGTGGTGAAGGAGGCCATAGACTGCTTCCAGCCCCTGAGCCACCCTGGCGTGTGTGCGTATTATTTCGACAGGCACTTTCTTGTTGATTTTTGGATTCAGTCCTGCAAAGTGCTTAGTCCTCCACTTCCATCGGGCATCACTGGGAGTTGACGACACTCAGCACTTTGCAGGCCAAGACCCCTCAGCCTCTCCTTCCCCGCTCACTAAATTCATTTCGGCTCCTGCCGCACTAACTTCGTTGTGGGCAAACCAGAGCAAAACTCTGGAGAGGGTGGGACTGTGAGGAATAACTGGTATGCCAGGAGAAGCTGTTGCATAGACCAGTCCTGGTCTAGCTCCTGTCTCTGATCAGTGGGAAGAGTAAAGCCCCTGCCCCCCCCCCCTCGCTGGATGTCCAGAGGGAATGTGTGGATGGTGATGAAGGGATCTACTCCCAGTGGGGGCAGAGAGAACTAGCTTGTGCCAGTCGTACCTGGCATCTGACCTTGAGAACGCTTCCACTGTGGCTTGTCAGTCCACACTAGGTGCAGAGTATGTTTAGCCCAGGGCGCTCCTTTCCCTGATTCAATGGACAGGCCACTGAACTGGGAGCTGAGAGACCTGGGTTCTGTTCCCAATGCTGACCTTGGGCAAGTCCCTTCTTCGCTCTCTGCCTCTGGTTCCCCTTCCACCCTGGCGTGGTTAGACTGTGAGCTGGTAGGGGCAGGGGCACTTGCTGTGTTGTGCACACCCAGCTCAACGGGACCATGATCTCGGTGGGGTCCTCTAGGCGCTACTGTCGTGCAAATAAGGAAGAGCATCGCAATTTATATACCACTTCAAGCCAGGGCTCTGTCTGATCGCGAGTCCTCTGACAGGTGGTAATCAGTACTACGCGCTGCAGAGAAAAAGGCAAGAATCCCAGTAATGGACAACTGTGGAACAATCTGCCAAAGGGGCAGCTTCTTCCGATCCTTCGATGGCTATCGGGGCACAAGCCCTCACTCCATGAGGATCAGAACCCTTATAAAAGTTTGTCCTGATTCATGGAGCTGGATATTCTGTTTCCTACTGCAGTGGCATCCAGGAGTTGTCCTGGGTTGCTGGTACGGGTCGGTATGTGAGGGACCGCACCCCGTCATATAGCTATGCCATGCTTGCTCCCATCTCGTGACCCATCCGTCCAAGCTTTACCTGAGGCAACCTTCCCATATTTAGAGGCTAAAGGGGACAGCTATGTAAGGCAGCTAGACAAAGGTATATAATCAGGAGAGGACTTGAAGCAAAAGCAATTGCTAAACAATGTCTTGGGGCTGCTTAAAAGGTGACATTTATTTATTCAGAGCACTTTGATCTTGCATTCAGATGTCTTTCAAGATCTGGTATTTCTGCTGAAAAGTGTCACCTGTTTAATCCATCATCCTGCGGTTATGTGTATTTGTTTGTTTGTCTTTCAGCAAAGCCTCAGAAATCAAGGCTAATGTGTAGTTTGTGTGAATAAACGAGCCTGTTACTTTTAGTGCGAGCAAGGGGTTATTCTAAAGCCCTTGAACTACATTTTCCCTTCTTCACACTCCAGTTCTACTCACACCCTTGTACAGCATTCTGGATATTTGTCGGTTACCAACCTCCTCCCCAGAAATGGCTGCATTTCATTGATATAGTTTAATAGCGTGTGTTAGAATCTTTGAGGATGAAGGGCCTTGCGTAAATGTCCAATTATTAGCATAGTCTCTTTCCCATAGCTGCAGTGTATTTAGTGTAGGCCATAGGTTGCCTGGATACAACACTTTGGTAAGTAATGAAGTTGTATATACTGTAGATCAAGGGCTAACATTTGCTCTGTTACTGCAGAGTAAATCTGCAATATCTCCATTGATTCCAATGCAATTACTTTGCATTTCTACCAGTTTATCCGGGAGCAGGGTTTGGATTCAGTGCTGTAACAACCTCTAAATATGGGCCCAGATTTCCAAAGTCGGATGTCCAACTTTCAGTTTCTCACGCCATATCTAGGCAAACAAGTTCCCTGATTTTCTTCAAAAGTGCTGAGGACCCAGCAGACGTCCACTGAAGTAGGGAGGGGGTGCACGTGCTCAGCACGTCTACAAATGGGGCTGCTTACAGGAGTTGGAGCCTTCACGTTAACCACTCGTCTTTGGAAATAGGCTGCCTTGTCTCGATAACCATCTTGTCTGTCTCTTGCCCAGTGGAGGACGAAGTCTTTTATAAGTCACTTATATAAGCGTATTTTCACACGAACTAGCATTCGTGAATGGGGTTACATGTGGGACACCATGAGAAATAAGAATTACCCAGTTACATTAATCAAGATAAGGGGAATAAACTCGGGGGGATGGATAGCTCAGTGGTTTGAGCGTTGGCCTGCTAAACCCAGGGTTGTGAGTTCAATCCTTGAGGGGGCCATTTGGGGATTTAGTTGGGGATTGATCCTGCTTTGAGCAGGGGGTTGGACTAGATGATTTCCTGAGGTCCCTTCCAACCCTAATAATCTATGATTCTATGATTCTATGTACCATCATAGTAAACATAAAAGAGCCTGGGAGAGGATACATCCACGTTGAGCCCCAGCTAGTAATTCCCTGTCTCTTAGTATGGGTTGTTGTGTCCCCCCCCCGTTCCTCCCCCGCCTCGTTGTTATCTCGCTGGATTGCTCTGAACACTGTGTTGTGGCCGCCATCCTTGCTGACCTCGGCTCCTGCTTTACTTGGTAACCAGGATTTCTGTCGCTGGTTTTAGGTACCACTCCTTCCCTCCCACGCCCCTGAGCAGGCTGTGCTCAGATACACCTGCTGCTAGCAGCCTGCTATCTGTAGTCCTGTATTAAATGCCAGCATGGGCTTGAGCTCTCCGGCATCCTACAGCCGCTTCATGCTCTGCCGCTGGCAGGTTCCACCCCAGGAGGACCGGCCTGCTGTTGGGAGGATTCCCTAGCGGTCCAGGGGCAAGATAGTAACTCCTGTGCGTCTCTGCTCTAGCATAGGAAGGGGGGGGGAAGGAATGCATGGAAAAGGGGCGGGGAAGGCACACTGCGAAGCTCTGCCAATCCCTGGCTGGGGATTCGGCTCATTAGGGGCCTTAGCAGCCGGCAGAAGTTTAGAGCAGCCCTCAGCCTGCTGTAGCTCAGTGCAGGGGAACTGGCCTGCAGAGAGCCTGTCCCAGGATCAGGGGAGTGTCACGTCTGAGCTGTGTGCGCACGGGCCCTCCCCTGACCTGCGCTGCCGGCGGTTTAGCTGGACACCTACTCTCCAGCCGTCAGTACCAGCAAGGCTCAGGACCATTCCTCTCCCACGATGTAGCTACCCAGGCCTGTTCCGTGTCCTCTCCTTCCCCAGCTGGGCGGAATTTTCATACTGCACACGGACACGTTTCTCTGTGTGTTAGAAAATGCTGCCTTGCACCGCTCGTGGGCCGGCAGTAGCTCGCTAGCCAGCCACTGGTGCTGTAGGCTCTTGGGATTTCATTGCTGGTGAGGGTGAGGGTGTGGGCATTGCAGAGCACGAGCTGCCGGAGAAATGGCTTTTCAGGGCGAATTTGCACCTCATTGACTGTTCAAGTAATAAATCACAGAGGCTGGAGGGCAGATTTTGTCTTTCCTACTCCGTTGAGGGTGCTGCTGGGTTTGCAGCCATTGGCTGGAGGAGTTCATAGAGCCAGCAGCTTAATGCAAACCCTGCCTGGTCTATCTGTGCTAGCAGCGCCCCTAACCCCAGTCTTTCAAATGATATTGCCTGACTCAGGCTTCAGAAGAGCCCAGAGTCTGTGTTGAAGGGGGAAGAGGATTTTGTTTTCTCTCCCGCCCCGTGCCAGACTGGCTAATCGTAGCGTGTATATTTCAGACGTGGTAATAACAGCCATCACTTTGAGTCCCTGGTTTAGTGCGGGTTTTGCTCCAGGTCGATCTCCCACTCTCTGTCCAGCGCTGAGGAATTTTAACTCATCCTTGTGTAACAGCAGCTTTGGTTACATAAATGCAACCCTGGACACTTCATACGATGCTCCCAAGGGGAGGAATAAATAAAATGAGGATGAACGGGGCTGCCGCTGTCGCCCTGAGGCTGTCTGTGCCCACCTGCTGCATTAGGAGAGGGTACAGAAAGGAACCAAGCACCACCACCGGAACAGCTGATCAAATGCCGACTGCTGCAAAGTAGGCGTGTGTCTTGCTCTTCATCACACAACAGGGAGCTAATTGCAAAGGAGAAGGCCCTGAACGGAAGCCCTGTTGCCTGGTCCTGGAGAGGCCAGCTGCAGGAACTAGGCGATAGGAGCCACATTCAGTCCTGGTGCAAGCCAGTGCACCTCTGCTGAATTCAGTGGAGCTGCAGTTGCTTACCGCTAGTGGGCTCAGGTCAGCCTTCCTGTGTTTGCCTCGGGAAGAGTTCTCAGTCAGCAGGGGCAAGCTCAAATTGAGCCCCATTCCTTTCTCAAGCCCTCCCGCATGGCTGATCCCTTTGTGCCAGCCGGTGGGGGCGTCCATGGCAAAGCCTGGCGTGTTCTGCGTTAGTGCTCTGGTACCGCAGGTTACCTGCACCTGCTCTGTGCTGAGACCCCTCTTCCCTCACCGCCGCTTCTGTCGTCCTGCTGAAATCCCCCCTGGCTGGGGGTCGTGATGGAAGAGGAGGAGAGGGAGGGTCTTTCTTTAGCGTGTATAATCTTGCAAACTGCTGCCTAATTGAAGCCTAGATCACAAAGGGGTTTGACTGACCTGGGACCCTCTCTGTTGTCCCTCTGTGAAGCTGAGAGGTGTTTACATACAGAGCAGGCATGAGTGAGACGGCAGTTGAGTGTAGGAGACCAGGGTTCCAGGCCCTGCTGTTTCACAGACTTCCTGTGTGACCTTGGGTAAGTCACTTAGCCACTCCCTGCCTCAGTTTCCCCATGTCTCTGATGAGGATAATGCTGCTCTGACGATTATAGGTGCTCAGATACTTTGGTAGTGGGGGCCACATAGGTACCTTAGAGTGATAGCTAGCTAGCCCTTGTGTGAAGGGGTCTCAGTTTGGGTTATTTCTTTACAGGTGAACACGCAGCTGTACAGTCTCAAGGAGAAGCAGCAGCTGGCTGACCTGATCAGTACAATGCTGGCCTATAACCTGACCTACCACCAGCAGCGCACTCCCGAGGGGCAGTATGTCTACAAACTGGAGCCGTGAGTATGCGTTGAGCAATCGCGTGCGATAAAAGGCTTTTGTGACACAAACACTTGATCGCCCGGGGTCATTAGGTGAAATGGGAAGGCAGCAGATTCGAAAGGGATAAAAGGAAATAGTTCTTGTCTCACATGCAATTAGCCTGTGGTACTCATTGCCACAAGAGATTGGTGAGGCCGAAGATCTTGGCGGGATTCAACGTGGTATTAGACATTTCAGTGGCGAATAGAAATACAGAGTGAGAATAGGTTGGACATTAGGAAAAAGTTCCTAACTGTCAGGGTGGTTAAACACTGGAATAAACTGCCTAGGGAGGTTGTGGAATCTCCATCTCTGGAGATATTTAAGAGTAGGTAAGATAAATGTCTATCCGGGATGGTCTAGCCTGTATTTGATCCTGCCATGAGGGCAGGGGACTGGACTCGATGACCTCTCGAGGTCCCTTCCAGTCCTAGAATCTATGAATCTATGCATTTATTTTTCACGTTTGAGGGCATACGGCAGCCCTCTGACTACTGGAGGTCAGGTTTCCGTGGGGGAAGCTTATGCCATAACTGTGAAAGAAACCTTCCTCCGAAGCAGCTTGTGCCAGCCCTGGGTGCAGACAAAATACTGACTAGATTCTCTGAGCCAATCTGGCAGTTCATTTTTAATAACATTTCAGTTGAATGCGTTGTCCTCAGAGTTGGTCCAAAAGGTTTCCCTGTTTTAGCATGGAAGCTGCATTAGATCATCCAAAAGTTTAAAAGCTCACCCAGGAAAATGCTGAGCTAATAATACTCAAGAGCCTTCACTGTTTACAGCCTTGGACATTCCCGCAATCAGCGAGCGCTTGGATCTTTTCTTTGCTGCGGATGTTGATATAAGCCCCATGGGAAGAATATGCTGCGTTCCCTCTCTCTGCATACAAGACAAAACGGTTCCAGCTTTAAAAATGCTCGGCAATGTCCCCTCAAGATTCAGAACAAAAATTGCAAGAGTCAGAACAGTGACCGAGGACGTCACAGATCTGCTCGGTTATGTAATCAGAGCAAGAAAGCTCATGGGCTGGGCTAAGCTCTCACTCCTGCTGCAGTCTTTGGGAAAAGCAGGTATTTCAGAGGTTAGGAGCAGATGGCAAACTGGCTAAAATATCACATTCATTTCTCTGCCTGTTGACTTTAAACACAACCCTGCCCCCACAATACCCATGCTCTTCCACCCCCTCACTGCCCTCCCACTTGCTAATCAGACTTTGTTTTATCCTCCTTAACTTTCACCAATCTGTCTTGTCTCTGGCTTTTTCATTTCTGTAGAAGGTTCTTTCATGGGTATTTTGGGGTCATGCCCTCTCTCTGCTTTACAGCAGGCTTCTAAATCTGGCGGCTGATGCTTTGCAGTTAACTCTTTAACAGGCGGGAGGGTGTGAGCAGCTGCTTGTATCTAATCCCTGTAAACAGAAACCCCACTTTCGTTAGCAGATGGTTAATGGGTGTCATCTCACTGTCCAGAGTGGATATTCCATTCTAGTTGTCATTTGTTAGACATCATTGTTTTTTAACCGCAATAAGAAGGAATTGCTTGCATTATGATGGACAAATCAGAGCAGATGTTGATATAAGCCCCATGGGAAGAATATGGTCACTGGGAAAGGTGTGGGTCTGAAAACTTTTAATTCCTTTATCGAGCTGTACAAAAGAAACCATGTGTAGGCTGAAAAGGATTCGATGGAAACCGTTAGTCATTGGTAAATGTCGATTTCATCGGACACACACACATCGATGGGGGAAAAAAATAACTATTGATAGTAGTCTGTGAGGGCAGCCTCCCCTGCACGTAGCACTTGCAGGGATCCGGTACCCCAGCCTTGGCCATGCAGGGAGCCCCCTGCAAACCCACCCACTCGCTTCAGGAACTGTCCGGCAGCAGAGTGGTCTCTCCCATGGCCAGGAGCTCGTCCTTCTTGTTGTGGTTCTAGGCCTGCCTGGAGGAGCTCTGCTCTACTGGGCCAGGACCTCAGCCTTCCCCATGCCTTGTGCCAGGTATCTCAGGCCCCCTGTCGACATCTACTGTCTTTAAATAATTGTCTGGTTTCTACCATCACCCCTTCATGTCCCACAACTCTGAAGATTCAAATCGATCAAATCCAAAATTTCACATAACTGAGAAAACGAAAATTGATAAAAATAAAAACATGCTTAAAATACAACCCGATATTCTCCATCGAAATTGCAGCCAAATCAAAATCCGATTCTGCCACCCTTGCCCATAAGGCAGCCGTTGTCTTAGCGTGTGTGCAATGTGCCTCAGATGGCATGTGACCAGGATTCAGCACCGAATTTGGTCTGCTAGTTGGATCACTAGCTTTGGGTTGGGTATTGATGGGGAGCGCGACCAGTGGTGGTGAGTTAAGTCAACAGCCACGAGGAAGAAAGCCACGTGAAAATAGGGATAGCTTGCCCGTATCATCTTCCCAAAGAAGTGATGCTTATTGGCCTACCTTGATGTCCCATAGAGGCCAGGGGCACAGTGAGAACTGTGTCCTTCTGCAAGTTATTTGTGACGTGTTGTGCAGTAGCAGCCAAGTGGCCTAGTCATGGACCAGGACCCTGTGTGCAAGGTGCTGTATAAACACAGAACAAAAAGATGGGCCCTGCCCCAAAGAAATTACAGTCAAAGTATGTAAATCAGACATACCTACAAAGTCATGTAAATGACTGCTTATAACCCCAGACTACCCGATGTGACTGCCATGCAAAGAATTTGGCCACTTACTTATTTTTCACCTTGGCCGTTTCTGTGTGAATTTAGTGTTTGGCCAAAGGCTTTGGACTGACTTCTGTTCTGAGATGCACATCTGTGCCCTGGGACCGAGACTGAGACCACTAAACAGCCATCAAATCGTAACAACTTAGCATCACCCACTGCCCAATTTGAACCAACTACTGAGATGCTTTGTGGTAGGAGAGGTGCCTTATTAAATCATGGAATATCAGGGTTGGAAGAGACCTCGGGAGGTCATCTAGTCCAACCCCCTGCTCAAAGCAGGACCAACCCCAACAAAATCATCCCAGCCGGGGCTTTGTCAAGCCGGGCCTTAAAAACCTCTAAGGATGCAGATTCCACCACCTCCCTAGATAACCCATTCCAGTGCTTCACCACTCTCCTAGTGAAATAGTTTTTCCTAATATCCAACCTAAACCTCCCCCACTGCAACTTGAGACCAATACTCCTTGTTCTGTCATTTGGTACCACTGAGAACAGCCGAGCTCCATCCTCTTTGGAACCCCCTTTCAGGTAGTTGAAGGCTGCTATCAAATCCCCCCTCACTCTTCTCTTCTGCCGACTAAATAAGCCCAGTTCCCTCGGTCTCTCTTCAAAAGTCATGTGCCCCAGCCCCCTAATCATTTTTGTTGCCCTCCGCTGGACTCTCTCTAATTTGTCCACATCCTTCCTGTAATGGGGGGCCCAAAACTGGATGCAGTACTCCAGATGTGGCCTCACCGGTGCCGAATAGAGGGGAATAATCACTTCCCTAGACCCGCTGGCAATGCTTCTATTAATGCAAACCAATATACCGTTAGCCTTCTTGGCAACAAGAGCACACTGCTGACTCATATCCAGCTTCTCGTCCACTGTAATCCCCAGGTCCTTTTCTGCAGAACTGCTGCTTAGCCAGTCGGTCCCTAGTCTGTAGCAGTGCATGGGATTCTTCCGTCCTAAGTGCAGGACTCTGCACTTGTCCTTGTTGAACCCCATCAGATTTCTTTTGGCCCAATCCTCTAATTTGTCTAGGTCACTCTGGACCATATCCCTACCCTCCAGCGTATCTACCTCTCCCCCCAGCTTAGTGTCATCCGCAAACCTGCTGAGGGTGCAGTCCATCCCATCATCCATATCACTAATGAAGATGTTGAACAAAACCGGCCCCAGGACCAACCTCTGGGGCACTCCGCTTGATACCGGCTGCCAACCAGACATCGAGCCATTGATCAGTACCCATTGAGCCTGACAATCTAGCCAGCTTTCTATCCACCATATTGTCCATTCATCCAATCCATACTTTTTTAACTTGCTGGCAAGAATACTGTGGGAGACCGTATCAAAAGCTTTGCTAAAGTCTAGGTAATGCTTAATGATAAAGAGGTTCTCTGAGCTGTCTAGTCCCCCCAAAAACTTGCCATTTCAAAGCAAAGGAATGCAAATAAACAGTGGCAAACCTCGGGAGGTTCAGGAGAAGCAAAGGTTCAGGTTAGAACTGGTTGCCGAATGTAAAAGCTTTTTGCAAAAGTTTTTCTTTGTGGGTTTTTTTTTTTTTTTTTGTTTTCCCCCAATTGAAAAATTGAATTTTGGAAAACTTAGACAAATTCTAGTTCATCTGCTCAACCCTACCTTCTTGAGCTTTTCAGCCAGGCTACCAACATGTATCCTACGTATATCATATTTCTGCTTCCAGTCGTGGCTGAAAATGGGAAGCACAGCGACAGATGAAAATGAATTGCATCTGCACTCTGAGATGCACAGTTCGGTGCACACTAGAAATCTCTTAGCCTTTTCTAAAATGCTGGCTGCAGTTTGTAAGCTGAATTCAGCAGAGAAGAACCCTGTTCATGCTGATCCTACTTAGCTATGTTCAAATTTTATTATCAGACTTTATATGGATTCCATTTATAAAACAATTAATAGATGTTATAGGCATCTAACAGATATGAGTAGCTTTGTATAGCTGGTTATAAGCACATCAATAGAAGGTGTTATATTTCAAACAAGAATTAATTCTGGGACTCCTATGACTTGACTTGTGTCATTTAGAGGTCAGACTGGATGACAACAGTGGTCCCTTCTGGTCTTATCTATGAATCTTTTCCCAATTCTGCCACTGACTGATCTGTGGGTGGGATCAAGTCCATGTAGCCAGCTCTGTGTAAAATGGAAGTAACACCAAAATGCTCTATAAATCGCTTTCAGATGCTCTGATAAGTACTAAAAAAATCCAATTAACGCATTTTTGTTTATATAGTGTGTTAATTAAGCCTCACACCTCCAATGAGGTAGGAAAATGTTATTCCCATTTTACAGGTGGGGAAATTGAGGCACAGCAAGGTTAAATGATTTGCCCACGGTCACAAAGTGGGTCATTGACGGAGCCAGGGATAGAACCTAGGTCCTTTGCTCTAACCCCCAGCCAAAATCCCTTTCATTTGGCATTGCACAGAACTCCCCTGGGAGCATGGACCAGGATTTCACAGGGAAAGAAAATGGCTCAAGAAAGTTAATTTAAATATTTGAATTAATTATAGAAGTTGGGTGAAATTTACATGCTGATGTGCTTGCTGGGCTATCAACTTTGATCATTTTAATAATAATAATTTTTAAAAAACGCAAACCATACATAGCAGCAGTGCTTGTGATTTACAAAGGGGTGGAGGGAATGGCTGAAATTGAGCAATAAAGATTTTCTAAAGCACCTAATGAATGCAGGAGCTGATGGCCCGTGGAAAGGACTTGTACTTCTTTATCTCTCATCTCTCTTTTTTTCATTCAAGAAATCTTTTTGCAAAGCCGCCTCCAAGGTTAATTCTGCTGAAATGTCCTGTCGTTCCAAATCCTTCATGTATCTAAGGGGCTTAGTGACGTTTTTTCAGTATAAACCCCCTCTTTTTTTTCTTGATGGTGGGTCTTTCTGCACCACTGAGCCATCTCTTTCCAGGAATATATTCAAGTGTCACAAATCCCCCACATGAAGTCTCGGTTTTTTCTTCCCTCTTGAGAACAGCAGAAAGGGAGAGTGGGCAACTCTGATGCATTTTGTTCTCCCACCACCTGTCTGATGTTCGCAAGTTTCTGCTCTCTCCCTGGGCATCCACGCGAGCGAACGCTAGAGTGAGATTGTTCGCTTTAATCGGATTAAAGGAGGGGAAACAGCTGCCTTTCGGCTTTTAACAGAGAGGCGTGAAGAGCCGGCAGAGAGAAAAACCAAAGATGCCCGTGGCTCTTCTTTTGTCCAAGGAACAATAGAATGCAGCACGAACTTCTGCTCCTATGTTCCAGGCTCGCTGCCATGAGACTTTGTTCATCACGGATTGGGGAGTGCCGCTGGTGATTGCGCTGCTCCTTCTCGGGTTGATCTATCTGTTCGTTTACCTGCCCGCCACGCTCCAGCAATCCACCCTCGATGAGACCGTGAGGAACTTAACAGAGAAGTATCGTTACAATGGCCTGAACTTCGCCAAACAGTGAAAGACTCCTTGCTCTTTTACATGGCCCCTGTAGGTGAGTGACCGGTTTGACAAGAGATAGGTCTGCTCCACCTCTTGTTCGATGAGATGGGATGGAAGCAACTGGTGTAGATGGAGAGAGAGAGTTTTGATTTATTAGACATGGGATGATCTGAAAAGGAGAACTCGATACAGCAAACTCCTTGAGAGCGGCTTTCCCAGGACAGGAGATTTTGTGCAGTGGGCTCTGAGATTCTGCGTAGCTCTCTTCAGTCATCTCCAGCTTGCAGTGTTCTGAGCAGGAACAATGCAGTATTGTCCGCCCTGAATGGTATTCTGTGCAGTGTGATTTTTAAACCTGGCTTCTCAGTAAAGACAAGATTGGTCCAAAGACAAGTTAACATCATCTCGCCAGCACAAAGCAGATGAAAGGGGATCCAGCACTTGGAAACAGCAACACTCTGCAAACAGAGAACTCAACCCAAGGACAATGGTTGACTTTCACTGTGAACTTTGTGTTGGGTTAAATGTTGGGGGTGCGTCTGGAAGTCGAGGCTGGTTTTGGTGAGAGAGGGGGGCAGTAGTTTTGAAGATGGTTCTGCCCAAGGCAAAAGGTCCTATGCTTTGTCAGAGATTCATAGCTTTAAAAACAAGGGATGTATCTAATAATCTGGAGATTTCTCTCTGCATCAGGGCCATTCCCCATTTAAATTCTTGGTCCACAAAATGCAAAACCATAGGAAAATGGCGTCATTCCGTTTGCCAGAAACGTGTGTCAAGTTCCATAGGCTAATATGGAGTAACTGAGGGTTACAGTAGAGGTCTCCAGAAAAAACATGTGTAGCTATGACTGGAATTTTTTGAACTGTACAGTGTCTTTAGCTTTGCAGCTCATGTAGATGGAATTAAGTTTGTAGATTTCAGTTGCCAGAAAGCTTGCCGAGAGGGTTATTGTTAATATGTGACTGACATCGCTGTTCACATGCACACAGGAGATCAGATTCTACTTGATTGCACCAGGAGTAAAGCCAGTCATTTTTTGCACCAAAAATATGCTGGTGATTCACAGCCTTCCCTAAGATTTGAGTTCTGTCCACTTTGGTTTGTGTTACTACTTGATGTAACCTCACTGATGTCAATGGGGTTGCACCAGGAATGAATCGGTCCCCTTGTTATATTTTTATTTGCTGAATATTAGTAATAATGGTATTCGATTACCAGGCTACAGACCTAATAATTTTTAAATGTTCTGCTTTAAGTATGTACAGTACGGTTCACACATCCAAGGTGTTGGGAATACATTACAGTGTAATAACATAGGACCTAGACTATAGCTAAGACTTGTGCCAATGTAGTCTCCAAGTTTAAAAAAAAAAAAAAAAAAAAAAAAAAAAAAAATTTAATATATATACACTGTTACCTCGATATAGCGCGACCCGATATAACACGAATTCGGATATAACGCGGTAAAGCAGTGCGCTGGGGGGGGCGGGACTGTGCGCTCCGGCGGATCAAAGCAAGTTCTATATAACGCGGTAAGATTTTTTTTGGCTCCCAAGGACAGCGTTATATCGAGATAGAGGTGTGTGTGTTTATATATAATCTCCAGAGTTAAGTCATACACTGTATTTCATTATAATGAAACCTTTTTCAAGCGGCAACCCAAAGGGCTGGAAAAATTTGAATTGGCCTTCTAATAAAGGAGAAGCTTAATGGAGGTGGATCTTCCAGTGATGGATTAGAATTGTACTTGGTACATCTGAGGATATTTTGTGTGATCTTTTAAGCCAGCAGTTGTTGGACAAACATTTTGCACAGGTTTCACTCTGCATCTTATTGCTGGCAGTTACGCTATGCGGTAGGTTTTTAGATTTGTTTCAAGTGATTCTTTCACCTTTCTTGAAGCGGCATGTGTAGATTTCACAACATGCATATGGAAACAATGTAGAACTGACTTAATACACTCCGGTTGCAGTGAAATGGTATTCTCTCCCCCATTGTCCCTGGTTTGGGCTTCTAATTGAAAATGTTGCAGAGTGTGGAAACCACATGACATTAAAAGCACCATTTGGTGCAGGCATGTGCTGGGATGATATTTGATCTTAAGTTTTGAGTCTGGGCTTTGTTTTCTTTTGCTGGCATTTTCTGCAATGTACTGTAATAGTGACTGTAACGATCTGAACATGCATGAAGGCGCGTTATGTCCTATTTGCACTTTTGGCTGTGTGACCGTGGGTTGCTGGGAAGACAAGACTGTCCAATGCAGCTGTTTCTCAAAAGTGCTAGTGTCCCTTCTAATTTCAAATAGTAAAATCTCTCTACATCTCATTTTAAGCCATAGAAACTTTTAAATGAGAGGAATATTTGAAATGACAAGCACAATATTTTAAAGCAAAGCTGTGTGTTAGAAGTCCTTATTTTTCCTACAGTTACAGATTCAGTCAGATGTCTGTCTTATCACTTTGTTGCCTGTCTCTGAAGACAGCAGAGAGACAATAGGAAAACTGGAAGAAGGATGCCTTTTCAAATAGCAAAGCTGGTCTATAAATCACTGAGAATTCTTCTGATGCATGGGGTTTTTTGTTCTTTCTCAAGAGAAATATTATCAAGTGCAAATAAGACATAAAATATTTATAATTGTTATACAAGGAGGTTAATCTGGTTTCTAAGAAATTCTCTGGCTGTGTTCATGTTTTAACTGCTCAGAAAAAGGCCTTCCCTCCAAGTCCAGCGCTCAAATCCTGTTAAGAATAAAACTGCTTTGCTTAGCCAAAATGACTGTTTATAGCCTAGCTCAATAAAATAAACAATGGGAGTTGGTTATAATCTTTTTCTCTCCTTTGTTGCATTCCGTCCTGGATAGGAAATTGGGGCAGGAGGTTTCCCATGCAGTTGATGTGAAGGATGATTAATTAAACCCATTCAAGTGGAATGGGTAGAGATACTTTGATACCATAGGCAGGGTTGTTCTTTTTTTAATAAAGAAAAAGACGAACAGGAAATGCTCTGTCAGGTTGCTGTAGCTTGGAGGGCTTTACCTCTGAACCCACTTTTACGTTCCGCAGACAGGCAGATCAGACAATGCAGCTCTTTTGCCAGTGGGCTGATTTATTGGGGAAGCCTGTCAGCCAAGATGAAGAAATGGTCTCTCTAAAATTGAATTCTCTTTCATGTTGCAGTGTGACACTGGGGAGTTAATTCTAAATACATCTGTTGTTCAAATCCATTGAAAGTTGTTGGACTTATCTGCAAGTGGGTAGATCTGCTCCTGAGTTTATTAAATCCCGAAACGTTACTTGTGCTGCGTGTTTTAGGCCTAGGATCCAAAATCCTTTGAAGCGGATGGTCAACCCCATTGACCCCCCCTGAGCTTTGGATCAGGTACTAAAAGCCCAATAAGGGATCCAAGAGGAAACTCCAGCAAAGACCAAACCTCTCTTCTTTATAGCTGGTTCTTACCTTGTCCGGGATTAGATGCCCACCCTTTGTTTTGCAGGATCGGGTAGGAAGTGTAGTAAATAGGCAAATGTCTGATATATCGGTTGTAGAAGTTAGAGCCTTTTGACCGAGTTGCAATATATGCAGTAAAATCTGTCTCCCATATTATTACGTTGTCTATTTCCTTGTCTAGTCCATCCCTTCCCCTATATTCCCTTAATCCTTTTAATCCAGGATTTCTCACTGAATAATCTTCAGAAAATATTTTAAACCCAGGTGACCTGCTTTATTTTAGCTTCTACAACTCAATGGGCAGAGCCCTGGAACTAGACAGAACAAAACTGAGCGAGCTTGTTCTGATGTTGAAGAATTGACATTTCTATCAGAGACACAAGGCGCGTGAGGCAAATATCTTTTAATGGATCAACTTTTGATGGTGAAAGAGACACGCTTTTGAATTACTCAGAGCTCTTCTTCAAGTAGCTTTCACCACCAAAAGTTGATCCAATCAAAGATACCCACCCAACCTTGCCTTTCTAGTATCCTGTGATCCACATGACTACAACAACACTGCAAACAACAATGGAAGATTTCTATCAGATGCATTTGCTATAGGTACTGACCTTGTACATCTCAGGTGTCAGAGCCCTTCCAAATTTTGCTCTCTGTTCGGTAGGGCTGTATATATGGGAGCTTGAGAATGAGAGATAGTGAATCATAACTGAGGTTGACAGGTGGACTTGATCACTGGAGATAACTTCCACTCATGCAGGCACTTATCAATTACTAACGGGCTCTATAATTAGACAGACAAAGGTCTGATGGCTGGAAGTTGAATCTAGACAAATTCAGACTAGAAATAATAGAGAGGTGATAAACCATTGGATCAGGTCACCACGGGATGTGGTGGATTCTCCATCATTTGACGTCTTTGAATCAGAATCAGCTGACTTTCGAAAAGATACGCAGTGGATCAACCCCAATTTATTGTGCTCAGTACAGGCATTACTGGGTTGCTATGTTACATACAGACCAGACCAGAAGAGCGTAATGGCTAGGTGTCTGTTTGAAGATAGACCTGTACAGTGGAGATTTGGTGGGTTGGGGATGGTAACAGAGTGCAGTGCTTTGACCGTCCAGGTCACTGGGCTGAATGCTGCCCAGGGTCAGTGGTCTCTGTGGGTCAGCCTCTTGGACCAGTTCCTACTGGACCATACAGTTAATACTAACTGGCATCCCTGATGGCACCGGTGGCAAACAGGCCGAGGACTGGATTGACCATGGCAACTGCTACCCTGGCTGCGGTGGAAGTGTGTTGACAGAGCAATGGGCAAAGGGTCCTTTCACTGCTGCTGCTCGTGCGGTGGCTAAACGAAGCTCGGATAGGGCAGAGCTGTCAGTGTGGCTTCTCGCACAAGCATTACATTCGCTGCGTTCACATTAAAATAAACGGTAAGAAGTATGTGACCTGAATGAACTTCTCCCTGGTTTGGAATCCATTGAAACGACCTTGCTCTGCACTTCTGGCACATTTCACCAAGTGATTTCAAAGTGCTTCTCAGACCTCGAAACCTCAGCACGACCCTGATGGGGAAACCGAGGTACAAGGAGACAGTTACTTACCCAAAGTCACACACACAGGAAGTTACAATGTTGGGGCTAGAACCCAGGTATCTCAACTCCCGGCCCCCTACCCTATGGCCATGAGGCAACGCTTCCTCCCAATAAATAAAGGTTTATTCTGAAAGGAAAGATAATAGAAAAGCAAGTACTGAATTTTGAATGTGGCTCGGATGAAACAAAACCCAGTTCTGCAGATCAGTTTAAATGAACCTTTGACCCTAGATTTTGAGGGTAAGATTTTCCAAAGGCACAAGTGGGAGCTGGCTATCCTGCTGCACTCTGTACCTTTCTAAAAATCTCCCTCTTGACAGCAGCCAAAGGCTGTCAGACACTACCAGCCAATATTAACTTGCTCCGTTTCATTTATTCCCCCAAATCTGTTCTTTTCAAACCCCCTAGAAACGTGGAAGACGTCTGTAGGTTCCCGGACCTACCGGCTCGGAAACCGTTGACGTACCAGGCCAAGCAGCTCATTGCAAGAGAAATCGAGCTCGAGAAGATGAGGAGGACGGAAGCTGTGCTCCAGGCCCGGAACGCCAGCCAGGTAGGAGTGGGACACTGATCATGGGAGACGGCCCGAAACTGAAGGGGAGCAAACGTGGCAGATTCATCGAGCTCCCTGTGTGGCCCGGGCGTAGCTAAAGAGGGACAGAGCGCCCTCTTGAGTGGGGGTAGGTTACACAAATTATAGGGGCAGTGTGAGCGTCAGCAGTGTACTCTCTGTCCTATGCACAGAGGCCAAGACTAATGATTCTGGATGGCTCGTTATACGGGTGTGCAAGCCCTAACAGAGGGAGGGTGCTCAGCGATGACTGGAAACCAGCCCCCTTTATAGTGACTCCGTTGGGAAAGTCTTCGCTTAAGTTGCTGCTCTCTTGTGTTCTAAAACTCCAACTGCCTCTGCCCAGATCCTCAGCTCTGGCCTCTCAGTGGGCTTAGCTGTCTCTGCCCCAGGATGGCAGCGGGCAGGGGGAAAGCTTGGCCTGGCAACTTCCCTCTGAAGCCAAGAGCAATGCGAAAGCTTTCCTTTTGCGAGTGAAAATCCCAGATTAAAACCTCCCTCCACCATCAACCATTTGTATGTCGTGCACCAGCCGCTTTAAGGCTGTCCTCGGCTTGCACCATGTGAAACGTGTAACATTAGCATTGAGTCTGACCGAGCCAGACAGCTCATCTTTCTGCGGGGACCCCGGTAATAAATACTCACTGAAATTTAAAGTGCTGAACAGTGATTCTGCAACAATGGCTGAGGTCATTCTGAATGTATCCCATCTCCTTGCAGTTTGCATGTTTCAGTGAAGCAGCGGTCCGTATAGAGAGATGCTCTGGCATCTGCTTGCTGGTAGATAGGCAATTCCGTTATTATTTATTATTGGACCCTTCTGTTTCACCTTTCTCCCAAAGATCCCAAAGCACGCCAGGAACATGAGGTCATTTCATCCCTCACTGAAACAGCTGTCTCTGCAGCTAGCAATGATTCCCTGGCTGCGCATGTGTGCTCGGGTGCCTGCTGCATCCTGGGCGGTCCTCTCCCCCTTCCTCTCTGAAACCGAGAGCAGCTCCCAACCTCAGCCAGGAGAGGGACCCGGTAAATCCACAATTGGGCCTGACCTATTCCACGCAGTAGAGGGCAGCAGTACGTGCGCACACACAGATTGTCGCTGCGGCTGTAGGGTATTGCTAATGTGTCTTTAGCAAAGGGTCGCATTGAGGTGGAGGGCAGGGAGAGAGGTGAAGTGAGGCACAGCTGGGACGGATATGAAGTGCCAACAGTGCTTCTAGCGCTGCAGAGAACACAGAGCAAGGCATAGTCCTTGCCCCGAGATGCCTAAACAGCTATCGGCCCTAGGAATTGGTTTCCTGTGCTGACTGCTGTTCCCCTCTGTAATGCTAGAGTTCTGTGCAGCGCGTTGGTTTTCCCTGCCTTGCGAGCGGCACGAAGACTCCAGCTGAGGCCGCAGGTGCTGTGCTCTCCTGCCAGCGAGCGACGGCCCCGCCTGTCAAGTTCTGCTCTTGGTGCTCTTGCGCCATTCGCGCCGCTGCAGCATTCCAACGGGGAGTGGCCCCCAGCGCAAGAGCCGTGGGTCGTGTGTCTGGAGCGACGAGGGAGGGAGGGATGGGGAGAGGAGGAGGCTCGGAACCGGCGTCATTGGGGCTCACGTGATTTCGATTGCTTTCAACAGAGGCCTCCCTTGGTGCCGCTCGGCAACATAATTAATCCTTCAGAGCCGGCGACTCGCAGCAGAGGGTGTTTTTCGGGGAATGCAAGTGGGGAAAAGCGATGGTGTAAAAATCTCTGGAGGATTCTTGTTTACATGATGCCATCGGGGAAATGCACGCGCCAGTGATCGAGAGGCCAAGCCGGGCTGAAACGTTCAGAGTTCTTAAAATGATGGCAAATAATTGCCACGGTATTAGGATGTTGTGTTTTAAAAATTTTTTTTTTTTTTTTTTTTATTAAGCATGTTTATTACAGCAGTGCCTAAGGGCCAACCATCACGGGGCTGCACCGTGCTAGGCGCTGTACGGACACACAGCTTCAAAGAGCTTACAGTCTAAATGGACAAACCAGAAACTGTGTTCTGAGATCTCCAGTCAGGCTCTTTGAGAGGAAGGCAGTGGGTCTCAGGCTAGCTCTCCTGAACTTTGATTCCCAGGGAGTGGAGTGAAAAAAGTCTGACAACCAGCAGGGAAAATGCCACTTGCATGAGCGGAGCGGGACTGAGCTCTAAGTAGGACTTTAGGGTATGTCTACACTGCACACAAAACCTGGGCTGTGACTCTGGTTTGAGCCCAACCCCGCTTTTGTCCACACACACACACTCATCGGTCTGACTGGGGTCAGCAAGCACTCAAGACCCAGGCCCAAAGACCGTGCTAGGGGGTGGGTCCGAGCCTGGGTCCAGGCCCTGTCCTTTTGCAGTGTGGACGTAGCTCAAGCCACAGACCCGAGTCAGAAGGTCTGCGTAGTGCAGTCTGGATGTGTTAGCGCGGCTGTGAGCCCCAGATCCAGCAATTGTAAGCAGTTCTCAAGCACGGGCTTGAAAACACAGAGTCCGCGAGCCCGTATCCCACAGACAGTGCAGTGTAGACGTGCCCTTAAAGGGAGACTTCCAAAGGCCCGGGGGGCTGTTAGACATCCACTGACTTTCAGTGGAAATTGGGCACCTACCTGCCCTTTCTGCTTTTGAAAGACTCCCGGGAACAAATAGGAAGGAGGCAGCAATAGGAAATGGTCAATGAGGGCGTGATCCAGACTCCACTGGGCCCTAAAGCTGTTAACGAACCTGTGTTTTAGGCCGGTTCTGAAGCAGACGTTGCAGTGAGGAGCCGGGATGCCCGTTTTGTCTGGCATGCTTAGCGGGAGGAGAACTGGAGCTTTGAGAGGTCGCGTGTTGTAACGGAGGTGGGCAAGGGCAGGTGTGGCCATAGCTTTGCCTGCTGCCTTCATAAGGCTGGACTGGATGGCAAAGAGCTATTGGAAAGGGGGGAAAAAACTCAGGTCTCCTGGCCAGACTGCTCTTAAGGAGGGATATAGCTGTTACGTGCTCAGCCGCCACGGTAATGGACACAGAGTCTTGGGGAGAGTTCAAGGTGCCCCCACTCCTTTGAAAGGTCCCCTCTCATTCTGATTCCGTCCTCCAGCCAGGAGAAAAGAGAGCGACACTTAAGGAAAAACACCAGTGTACCTTGTAGATCTGATGGGACCAAAAAGTAATTGGAGGCTCATCCCCTGGGGCAATGTGCTCTTCCTCCCCTATAGACCCTTGTGTCGTGCTGACAATAGGCCGCACTAAACACAACTGGCCTAAGTGAGCCCTGTTTCATGTGAAAACTGCTTGGTAACTTCTCTTATCTCGCTTCTCAAGGAAGGATAAACCCATGGAAATCTCTCTCTGTGGTAGTTTGTCATCTTCAGTCTGTGACATTCCTTACGTCCCTGAGCATGTATGTTAGCTCAACAGCCAGGCAGGAAAAAAATAAACTAAAATTAGATTTTTATTTCCAGGCCGGTAGAAGCTTGTTATCACCTCGCGTTGTATTGCAAAAGCCCCTAAAATTCCCAACTCGGCCCTGGGTCCCGTTGTACTAGGTGCTGCACATACACATAGTGAGAGACAGTCGAGACCCCAAAGAACTCCCAATCTAAATAGACAGAACAGGGAAAAGGGTAGGAGGAAGAAGAAAGGCACAGAAAGATGAAGTAATTGGCCTCAGGTCGACACAACAGAGCAATGCCAGAGCTGGGACTAGAACTAGGGTCTCTTGACAACGGGTTCAATGCCCCAGCCACGAGACTGCACTGTCTTCTCGTTGTAAGTGCACCTACAGCCCACCCAAGAGCTAGGTCCCCACAGCACAGCTGGTTGGCTGACTTGGGGCCTTTGAAAGGGTGATACTGCCCAAGCAATTAGCACTCCAATGTTCCCATTCAGAGGCTTCCCAGAGCAAGTCCCATGTGAAAGGTGATGTGTATTGCTGAGTTATAACCTTGGGGGAGGGGATAGCTCAGTGATTTTAGCATTGGCCTGCTAAACCCAGGGTTAAGAAGTCTCCTGTTGTAACGGTGGTGGGCCAGGGTTGTGAGTTCAATCCTTGAGGGGGCTATTTAGGGATCTGGGGCATAAATCTGTCTGGGGATTGGTCCTGCTCTGAGCAGGGGGTGGGACTAGATGACCTCCTGAGGTCCCTTCCAACCCTGAGATTCTATGATTCTAATAACTGGATTTGTAACAGAGGATGTTCCTTAACCTGCTGTTGCGCTTCCCAAAGAGTATCCTGGTCATTTCACCCTGAATTTTATGAATAAAGAAGGAAGAGGTTGCTCATGGAGAGCAACTTTTACCTTGACAGGATGAATGGTTTGTCTCCAAGAGAACAATTGAGAAGGAGGAACTGTAAATACAATGTGGCTTGTCCAAGTAAACTTCCCTCGTTGCAGGTGTCTGAAGAAAGCCTCGGTGAAACAGAAGATAAGCCAAGTACAAAGCCGGGGATGCCCAAGTCCAACGTCCGCAACCATGAGCAGCGTCTGGAGCACATCATGAAGAAAGCCGCTTTTGATGAAAAGGTGAGATGGAAGCCCTTCCGCAGTGGAGATAAATTAAAGGGGGTTGGCTGGCCCAGGGCCTGGGGCAATGGCACACGTTGCTGTTCCCACGCTGAGGTCAGTGGTTCAAATCTGGCCCAGGTAAAGTTGTTCTCATCTGGCAGCTGCTTGTTGGCCATGATGAAATGAGTCGTTGGGTTGCAGTCAGCACAGGTGGGTATCTGTGTTGACAGGCTCTGAAGAGGTGCTTGCAATAGCTTTCGAAGGCCTGGTCTACACCTAAAACTTATGTCAACCAAGCGACGTCACTCAGGGCTGTGAAAAATTTCATGCCCTGTGAGATGTAGTTCAATTAACCTACCCCCCAGGGTAGGTTACGACATGGGTTACGAAAGGCAGATCGTGCCAAACCAACCTGATCTCCTTCTTTGAGAAAGTAACAGACCTTCTAGATAAAGGAAATGCGGTGGATCTAATTTACCTCGATTTTAGTAAAGCGTTTGATACTGTGCCGCACGAGGAATTATTGGTTAAATTAGAAAAGATGGGGATCGATATGAAAATCCAGAGGTGGATAAAGAACTGGTTAAAGGGGAGACTGCAGCGGGTAGTACTGAAAGGTGAACTGTCGGGTTGGAGGGAGGTCACCAGTGGGGTTCCTCAAGGTTCGGTTTTGGGTCCTATTTTATTTAATCTATTCATTACTGACCTCGGAACCGAATGTAGGAGTGGGCTGATAAAGTTTGCGGATGACACAAAGTTGGGAGGTATTGCCAATTCGGAGAAGGATCGGGATATTCTGCAGGGAGACTTGGATGACCTTGTAAATTGGAGTAACAATAATAGGATGAGATTTAATAGTGAGAAGTGTAAGGTGATGCATTTAGGGATGACTAACAAGAATTTTAGTTATAAGTTAGGGACGCATAGGTTGGAAGTGACGGAGGAGGAGAAGGACCTCGGAGTCCTGGTTGATAGCAGGATGACTATGAGTCGGCAATGTGACGTGGCTGTGAAAAAAGCTAATGCGATCTTGGGATGCGTTAGGCGAGGTATTTCTAGTAGGGACAGGGAGGTGCTGCTTCCGTTATACAAGGCGCTGGTGAGACCTCATTTGGAGTACTGTGTGCAGTTCTGGTCTCCTATGTTTAAAAAGGATGAACTCAAACTGGAACGGGTACAGAGAAGGGCCACTAGGATGATCCGAGGAATGGAAAACCTTTCCTATGAAAGGAGACTCGAGGAGCTTGGTTTGTTTAGCCTAACCAAAAGAAGGCTGAGGGGGGATATGATTGCTCTCTTTAAATATATCAAAGGGATTAATACCAAGGAGGGAGAGGAATTATTTCAGCTCAGTAGTAATGTGGACACGAGAACGAATGGATATAAACTGGCCGTGGGGAAGTTTAAGCTTGAAATTAGACGAAGGTTTCTAACCGTCAGAGGGGTGAAATTTTGGAACAGCCTTCCGAGGGAAACGGTGGGGGCGAAAGACCTCTCTGGCTTCAAGATTAGGCTTGATAAGTTTATGGAGGGAATGGTTTGATGGGATAACGTGATTTTAGTCAATTAGGCATTAACGTGCCATCGCGGGTAAAATGAGGGTCCGGCTGTAGAATCTTGCCTGTATGCTCGGGGTTCTACTGATCGCCATATTTGGGGTTGGGAAGGAATTTTCCTCCAGGGTAGATTGGCAGAGGCCCTGGAGGTTTTTCGCCTTCCTCCGCAGCATAGGGCAGGGGTCGCAGGCTGGAGGATTCTGTTGTGGGTGGGTCAGCTTTTGTGGCCTGCATCATGCGGGAGGTCAGACTAGATGACCATATTGGTCCCTTCTGACCTTAAAGTCTATGAGTCTGTGAGGGTCGATGCAGCTAGTTTGACAGAAGAACTTTTTCTCTGACCTAACTACTGCCTCTCACGGGGTTGGATTAACTACAGCAACAGAAAAACTCCTTCCATGGCTACCGCAGCATAAGTGTAGACACCCCCAAACTGGACTGCAGTTTTTCATGGCATTTAAGTGACTGTATTTGCCTCTTATTTGTAAAACTATCAATCTTGGCATGTTCTTTGATGTCAAGGCAACCTCTTTCCCCGCTGTTGCCCACCTGGTAACATGCTCCTTTCCCCTCGGTACGGGCTCTGTAGCATAGGCACTGAGTTTCTAATCTGCTGGGGGGTGCTCCCCCCCAGCTCTGCCCAGGCCCTGCCCCCACTCCACCCCTTCCCCCAGGCTCCACCCCCACCCTGCTTCTTCCCGCCCCCTCCCCTGAGCACGGTGCGCCCTCATTTCCCCCTCCCGCCCCCACGCCTCCTGACACCACAAAGCAGATGATCCACAGGAGGCGCTGGGAGGAAGGGGGAGGCGCTGATCGGCAGGGGGAGGTTTTGGTAGGGGGGCTGCCGTTGGGTGCTTAGCACCCGCCATCTTTTTCCTGTGGGTGCTCCAGCCCCGGAGCACCCACGGAGTCGGCGCCTATGCTCTGTAGCATCGCTAGACAGAAGTCCCTCTTTTAGAGGAAACACTAAACCAAGATCCCCTCCGTGAGCGGGGAATAACCCTCCCACGATATGTGCGCGAGCTATTATGGAGCTTGGAACGGCTCCTGCAGCTTCTTCCTAGCTGATCGTCACTTTGCACCGAGCTTTAGGATGGTAAGACACCCCGAGGACAGGGGCCTTCGAGAAGCCTACTGGATCACGCTAAATTTCATTCAAATTCTGTTCTGCTTTTCAGCACTGATCGGTGAGCTCTTTAGCTGGTGTAAATCGGCCTAGCTCGGTTGGCTTTAGTGGAAATAGGCTGATTACACCAGCTGTGGGGCCGGCCCCGGTATTTATAAGGCATATAAATGTTTTTGGTGGAACGAACCCGGCGGTTGGGTCTGCTTGTGCTGCATGCACGACCCATCTCTCTGCGGTTGGAGCGCTGGAGGGTTTATCTCAAGGCGCCGGGTTTCAGAGGAGGTGTAGCTTAGGAACCTAGCATCCGTTGCCTCTGCCAAATATGCTTTGGGATTTTAACATCCGGGGAGCCAGGAAAAAACCCATCTTCCAAGAGGCCAGGAGGCTGTTGCTACTGCTGTGACCCAACTAAAGCCCCACCTCCCGAGAGGGCAGGCAGCGTTGCTGGAGTGCCAGTGCCTCTGATGCAGATTGCATAACCACGTACGAAACTGCAGTACCCGCTGCTCCACGCTTCAAACTGCCTTCTCCTTCACTACACTCAGGCTTCCGCAGCAACGAGGGTGTTTGGCTTCACATCCTAATGCTGCCGGTATTGGGGAGGAGGGAGGAAATCAACTGCCTGCGCGTAGCGAATAGACCGTTCACAAAGGCATGGCGGGAGAGGGGGAGGTCGATAGTGGATATTTCTAAACCTCTCTTCCTCTCTGCAAAAACAAAGGGATTCAATACCATGCTTCCCTTAAATGCATCAATGATTTTTATAGTGCATAGAGCAGTGTAATTAAATATTGATGGCAGAATTACCTACATGCCAGGCACCAGCTGCACCATTAGCAATGTTTATGAGCCTGCGTCAAAGTCCTCAGGGTCAGATCCTCACCTGGTGTAAATCATTGAGGCTCCATCGAATGCTAGGGAGTTCTGCCCATTTGGGGCTTAATTTTTCAGGGCAAGGCTAAACGGGGGAAACCCTGCCGCTGGTTTGAGGGGCGTGGGACTTACGAAACAGATGGTTGGAGGCTTCGGGAGGCCGGGTGGGTGACCTTGGGAAGCTTGCCCTGAAGTGCAGAGTCGCTCAGCCTCCCTGCTCAGATCAGCACGGTATCTGGTGCCGAGGCTCCCAAGAAGGGGGCCCCGTCGGCGTCAGGCTCTGTAACGCGAACCCCCGTGTGACATTGTGGGGCTCACCCAGAGCCATCAGGGGTTCTCTCTGCTTGTCTTATAACTTCGGGTGCCTTCATGCTGTACTGCTAGGCTCAGGGCTCTGGCACCAGCAGCCAGCCGACAGGCGTAAGGTTTCACCCTGCCTTCCACCAGCCTGGTGACCCCTTGCAACATGGATCAACAGCCCGAGTCTCCCCAGCTCTGTCTCCTTAAGTTCTGAACTCCCAGACGCTTGGACTTCTCCCCTCTGGGCCATCACCCCCGTAGGGGTGAAACCTGCCACCAGTGAGTTCACTTTGGAACACCAGGATTGCCATTCCCAAATGTTCAAACCCATGAGTCAGGCTCACCAAAAAAAAAATCACGAGATTGGCTTTAAAATTGTGAGATTATGCAAAAATAATAGATTTTATGTTCTTTTTATTTGCCTTCTGCTTTGAGCCTTGAAGGTGCACTGGGGTCACATTTTGAAGCTTTCTCCACCTCCACCAGGGCTAGAAACTTACTTTTTCTTTAAGACTGAAGGTTGAAATCGTCATATATCCACTTGACTCCAGGAGCTGGGGCTTTAAGGAAACCAATAATTATCATGAGACTCATGACAAAATCATAAGAATTAGCAGCACTACGACATAGTCCACACAGTTTGCAAACGAGAGACCTGCTGGGGGTAAAAATAAACCGCAAGTTTATTTGACGGGAAAATCGTCGGTTCAGAGATAAACTGGTGAGGAAAAGCAACACACGCAGGTTACGCAGAAAATCAGCATAAAGACGCAACCTCAGGCTTTACACGCCTGTGTCTGCTAAACTCCCTTTTCTCATACAAGTTACCTATTGCTGCTGGACGGCTTCCCAGCAGGTCCTCGGCCTAGCGGGGCTCCAGTGTGTCACAGGCAGCACCCTACTTCAATGCTGGCCTCTGTTTCTGGCTCCCCTTCACTTTAGCCCCTCTTTCCTTTTAACATGGTAATACCTGATTACCCAGAGGGGGGAAACTCCCTCCGTCCTTGGTTTTCTTGGAGTTTTAATGTCTTTCCATTAACTTTCGTGGTCCACTATTGTCTGTCCCTGGGTTGTACAATGCTCGGTGCCTGGAGTTAGTTTTGTGTAAACAGCTAGTCTGGGAGGTGTCCTTCCTTGCCTGTTGGCTTCGCTCCCTGTTGTGAGGCAATGCTGTAGTTGCGCCACAGCTACAATTACAACTTTCTACGCAAAGATACACGCATACGTGCAGAACTCTAACCTGGATACAGATCTCCTAATGACCACTAAGTTCAGAACATTGCACGCTTCCATCAAAGACATTGCCTGACATATATTTATACACCATAACCTTGTATACAACCAGTTGATTCACTTGCTTATTCTTCGGGGTTCAGATCCCCTGTTCGTCCATTGGGGTGTCTGGGGGTGTGGGCACTGTGCTGCTGAGCCTTCCAATAAGACAGCCACTTAGCATCAGTCAGCGTAATGTGAACCTCTGTCTGCTGGGCATTGAGCTGTGACCTCTGCCCCACTCATTTCACCCAAGCCATCAAACAGCCACTGGGGCTTCCATCTGGTTGTCTTGAGCCAGGTTGGGTTTGAATCGACAGCCTATTCGGGAGAGGCTCTATATCCATCTACCAATCTCCTGAGCCATCCAGTTCCCCTCCTGCAGTGCCATTGGATACCTGACAGGGAGTGCAAAGCTTCCAATGCAGCAGCAATGCCCAGAATGTGTGGCTGTTACCAACCGGAGAAATGCTTGGAGTTATTTCTAATCCAGTAAATCATTATACGCCAGTAATCTCATCCAGCGGGAAATCAAGTTAATGGCAGATAGAGAGTATAAGCCATACGAAAGATAAGCTCTGTGGCTTTGAGGATGTGAAATAAAACCAAGAACCAAAGACCACATTTTAAAAATAACAAATACATTCAGAACCATCTTGGTTTGTGGAATCATTTTCCTTTTTAGTCTTCTGACCTTGTAGGCTATTACGGGAGGACCTGGCTAATTCATAGTAAGCACAGGGAGACCTGTCGTCAACTACTAGATTCTAGGAGCTAGGGAGTAAAAAAGACAACTTTAATTTTCTTACCATTTCTGCTTTCTTCCTCCTCTGCCCCCCATGTCTGCATTTCACAGTGAAATCAGACCAGTCACTTTCACGCTTTGTTTCTAATCATTTGCATTCTAGTTCCCATGCACGCTAAGGTTTGTTGCTTGGCTTTCTGGACCTGTGCAGGCTATTTGAATGACTAAAGAAAGGGGACTGAAATATAGAGTGATCTAAGTATGCTAAATCCTACCTCAGTCCAAGGAAATGGTCTAGATGACCTCTCCAGGTCCCTTCCAGCCCTACATTTCTGTGCTTCTATACAGCGGCGGCTCCAGGCACCAGCGCACCAAGTGCACGCCTGGGGTGACAAGCTGTGGGGGGCGCCCTGCCGGTCGCAGTGAGGGCAGCAGTCAGGCCGCCTTTGGCGGCATGCCTGCAGGAGGTCCGCCGGTCCCGTGGTTTCAGCAGCAATTCGGCGGCGGGGACGCCGAAGGCACAGGACCGGCGGACCGCCCGCAGGCATGCTGCCGAATCGGCGTGACCAGCGGACGCCGCCGAAAGCCACCTGCCTGCTGTGTTTGGGGCGGCAAAAAACATAGAGCCGCCCCTGCTTCTATAACAAAAGGAAACATTTGTACTGATAAATTGTGTAATTTTTTTTTCTTAATGAAGTCACGTTTTGGGTTTGTAACTAGATAAAAATCCCATCTGATGTTGAACTGTGCTGGGCTGGCACTAGTCTCTTTAAATACACACTATAACCAATATGTACCCAGCGATCTGCTGAGGAGGAGTATACTAAAACCATTTTGATTTCTTTTCACAGCCAGAAATGGACTTCTTTGGGCGCCAGCTTGTTAAGAAACAGGTGTCTCCATCAGCAGGTATGTGCAGAAAAGGCATGATGTTGGTCAGGAGAGATGGAAGGAAACTGAGAACATCTGTTGTAGTAGAAAGCTTTGCAATATCTTCTGTGGTTCCATAATGCTGAAATCAAACTGACTGTGGTTCACCGAAAGGGTGGATGGAGCTGGGGCGCAGTTTCCATGGCGTGTTTTGCAACGGTCTGACAATATTTATGTATAAGGGAGGATTGGAAAAAAACTTGGGCCATAAAGCCAGTCCAGTCCCCTACATGGAGCAGCTAGGGTAGGATATTTCATTATAGAAGCACCCAAAGGCCCAGTTAATAGGTAATAAAGATGGCTGCGGTTCTGCTCCTGCAATGTTTTAAGCAATAATTTTACTTAGGGCATGTCTATGCTACAGCTGTGGCGCTGTAGCGCCATAGCATAGACGCTTCCTACACTGATAGAGGGACTTTTCCTGCCGCTGTAGTTCATCCATCTGTCAAAGAGACACGAGCTAAGTTGATGGAACAGTTCTTCCCTTCACCTAGCTGCGTCTGTGCCAGGGGTTAGGTCGACCGAACTGTTGTGGTCAGGGTGTGACATTTTTCACACCCCTGAGCGACGGAGCCAGGTCAATCTAATTTTGAAATGTAGACCCGACCTTAGCAAAGTTAAGCAAGATGCTAAAGTGTGTGTAGGATCAGGGGCTTTTGAATGTAAGCCCCTAGTTCTGAATGCACTTAATGTGGCGTACTGAATTGACTATGGAACCACTCGCTCAGTGGTTTGAGCATTGGCCTGCTAAACCCAGGGTTGTGAGTTCAATCCTTGAGGGGGCCACTTAAGGATCTGGGGCAAAATCAGTACTTGGTCCTGCTAGTGAAGGCAGGGGGCTGGACTTGATGACCTTTCAAGGTCCCTTCCAGTTCTAGGAGATAGGATATCTCCATTAATTAAATTAAATTAAATGAATTAACTATGCCCAGCAGTAATGTTTGCAGGTGCCGTCCTTTTCAGTGTCTTATTGGTACTTCCTTGACAGTCTGTTGCCTAAACTTTAAGACTTTCCCATTTTAAGTCCCTTGATTTAATTGTATTATCGTATCTTCTCTCCCCACCCACCAACCTTCTCTGGTTACCATCAGCTAATCAAACGTCCGAGCACAACTCTGTTGAAAAACAAATCGGAAAGGCCGTTGGAAAGAGCGATGTTTGGTTCCGATTTAATGAAGGGGTTTCGAATGCCGTCCGGCGGAATATTTACATTAAGGATTTGCTCTAGTGATAATTTAAAGAAATAAAACTGAAGAAACAATACATACAGAACAGAAAGAAAAATTTGACTCTTAGCCTTCTAAAGAACATGTATGGTTCATGAGAACTTTCCTGCTTTTATTTTCTATTCAGCTGTTTGTAAAAATAAATAAATAAATAAGCAAAATAAATGTTTTTAAAAATTTGTGAAGTATTGCTTTGTTTATTTCATTTATAAACCCTTAGTTCTCATATTTCGCTGGCTTTGCTGCAAAATTGTATATTCTACAATATACAAAAAAAGTATTGAAAATGTTTTTATAAAAGTGTTTTTTCTTTTACAAGTTCAAAAAGGCTTTGTAAGGTTCACAGAAGCATAGTTAAGCGCAAGCTTAATTGAAAACTACAGGATTAATCAAGAGAAACCTTTTGCCCGTTGTTTGACATTGCTTTTCAAGTCCCCATTCTGATGCTGCTAATCAGCTAGTCTCCAATACATTGCATCTCTTACCAATTTACTCTTTTACGGCATGTGCTTTTTCAGTATAAAAAAGAATCGCTTCTACTAATAAAAATAATAAGACAAGATGAGGATAGTGTTTGTACAGTTAGTCATATTAGGAAACTAATAAAAAAAATGTACATTCAGAGTTAATGCAAAATTGAATATCTCAGGAGGAAGCCATTTTGTCAGCCACGGCCGCTTGGGAGTGAAGTTGGATTTAGGGGCATTAGAGTATGGTACATTTTCCTTTTTCCACCCAAGGGTTGCTTTTCATCAGCTCTGGATTCAGAAATGGGTCTTCTGGAATGCTGTCTTCTATCCACTTCATCAACCTACAGAGAAGAGGGGAGAGGCGGGGTGGTTAAACGGCTCTGGGCGTTTCTCATTGTCTTATTCTGGCTGAAGTGGAGCTAGAATGTTTCTTTTCATTGTTACGCAGTAATGATACTTAGCGTTTCCATGGCATCGCCCAGCCAGCCCGGCCCGTCAGGTAGGTAAAATAATAGTATCCTCAAAAGACAAGGGGGCCAGGCAATTGCCCACGGCTACACAGAGTCAGGAGTGCGATTGTGAAGAGAACCCAGCAGTCCCACTAAACCCTCAACGCCCAGACTCTGAGTTTCCCAATGCTGTGGGGTTGCTGCCGTCGGAGTGAGCTACATCGGCTGCAGGGCACAGCATTGTTCAGAGTGGTGACGAAGCCCGATGGGCTGGTCTGTGGTGTGGGGAGCAGGAAACTTAGCAGAGGAGCAGTGGCTCTTGCATTTATTTGGCTCTTTAATTTTGTCTGTCCCTTGCACCGTGTCTCAGCAGGCCGCCTTTGGGATGGCTGAGTGGGTGAGCTGCCCCCAGGCCTCCTGGCACCGTGTTCAGCTACACTTGCCACTCGCTCTCCTTTCTTCTGTCCAGTCTTCTCACTTCTCTTCTCTCACTTTTCGGTGTATTTTCCTTTTCACGTGTCTTGCTGACTACTCCCCCTCCCTCTCCTTATTCCCCCCCCACTTACCCAAAGGGTGTAGACGGTTGGAGGCAGAGCACAGAGAAGTGTGGGATGGCAGGTCGCCATCAATAGCTTCCTATTGTCTAATCTCTAACAAGGCAGGTAGGCTAGAGGAAGGATAGTCCCGTGGATAGGGGGTAGGTCTGGGGCTTACGCCTAGTTCGTCCACAGAGTTCCTGTGTCACTTTGGCCCAGGCCCTCAGAGGTATTTGAACACCTATCTCCCATTAATTTCAATGCATCTGATGCAGTTGGGATGGCCGGGGGGGACAGGTCAGTGGTTTGAGCATTGGCCTGCTAAACCCAGAGTTGTGAGTTCAATCCTTGAGGGGGCCACTCTAGGGATCTGGGGCAAAATCAGTACTTGGTCCTGCTAGTGAAGGCAGGGGGCTGGACTCAATGACCTTTCAGGGTCCCCTCCAGTTCTAGGATAGGTATGTCTCCATATATTCATATTTATTTATTACTTCTGCTATCTAGATAGGTCTTGGATTGGATTCTTAGCGCTCCCAGGGCTTAAAAGAACAGTGCACGACTCCTTTCTCATGAGAATTTGCACAACAACACTACAAAGATTTGGAACTTAATGAAGTCATTAAGTCGTATGAATTTTTCCAGAAGCCAGGAGAGGTGCCTAGAATGGACTAGGTCCTGCCGCGTGCGCTATGGAGTTGTCCCCAGTGCAATCAGTTTGCACCCGAAGGTGCAGATTTTCAAAGGTAGATGCAAGTTCAGTGGCAGCTTCCCTCACCCCCCCTCCCTTGCACCAGCAGATGCCTGCCTTTACACACGTATTTGGCACAAGTGTTGCCGAGCGACTCTGTTGTACGTGCACTTATCCAGGCTGTGGGTGCGGAGAGGGGAAGTGATGTTTCTAGGTGCACCTCCAGCCTGGCTCCGCAGGGAGTGCTATCTTCAGGCCCGCTGGGCGGTGCGGGGTGCATGGCCACCATTAAATATGGACTAAAGCAGGAACCCTGCAAGCTACTACCACCTCGAGAGCAGGTCACCGAAGGGGAAGCATCCTTTGCTTTCTAATCCAGGGGGAAAGAACTGAGAAACAGCTGATCCAACCCAAACATGGCTAAAACCGAGCTAAATTAAAGTTAGGTGCAGACACGTGTTAACCTAGCGTTACCCTTATCCCGGGCAAATCTTTCCTGCTGGCCTGGAACCCCAGTGCTTAGGCTTCCTGGAAGATTGGACACACAACCCACTTCTCTCTATGTATCAGTGCTTAGATCCTATGACGATAATGGGTGCTGGAGAAAACTGGCCATGCTGAATGCTTTTGGCTCTGCCGTCCTCCCTCGGTATCGGTGGTGCTGCTGGTGGGGCAGAGACAGTTGTGTAGCTAAGGTTAGGAATTTACGCCTAGATTCTCTGAGGTAATTAGGTGCTTAACTGCAATTGATTTCAAAGGTCCTAAGTATTGTGGAAGATCTGGGCCCAAGTATTCTTGATGCCGATTTATTTCTGGTAAAGGGCGCTGGAGTCGAGACCCTAGAATCTGCCGTCCTATTCAGGGCCAGCAGCAGGGCCCACTTCCCACAGGGCCTGCCAATGCACCTCCCTCCTCCCAACCATGCGGCGCACCTAGAGGGGTTTTCCTGTCTGTGTCTAACTCATCCTGAGCCTTTCGGCTGAGGCTGCTGACAGCGAGAGCAAGATCCTGAGCTGGTGCATATCAGCCTGGCGCCATTGACCTGAAAGGAGCTACACCAATTTATATCCATGTGGTTCAAACTGCCTGTTTGAGATGAGGGTGTATAGCCACTAGGCCTTGGTCTGAGACCCACCACCTTGTTCCATGTGGGCTACTGAACGGCCGCCAGAAGGGGCCGGGGAAAGCATTGACTCACTCAGGTATTGTTTTAGAAGACATTTCCCTCTTGTAAGCCAGTTGGTATTTCAGGCTGTCTACTTCCTTCTTCCACTGTGGGAGGTCCCATTCATCCATGGTGGCAGGTCTTAGCGAACGTCCTTCTTAATGGGGAAGCAACCTGGGCTGAAAAACAAAGGCAAATTTGTGCTCGTTAACACTCCCAAAGCCCATTCCTCCTCAGGTGCGTTGGTTGTAGCTCGTTCCCTCCCGCTCTAGCCCTTCATGGCTGAACACGTCAGTGCTGGACGGCCCTTGGAAATGAGCTTTCCTACAGGCGTCTCTAGTTGCTGGAAAAGACCCTGCCCTGGCATTCACAGATCAAGTGGCTTGTCGGGAACGCGTCAAGGTTTTCGGTGCAACCTGCCCCTTTGCCCGGGGCCTGTTGGGTGTAATGGGCGTGACGGTTACCCGGTGATGGTGGCTCCACACGTAGCCCTGCCATAAGAGTTCAAACAAAATGAACTCACAACCTGGGGCTTAGGATCTGCTGATGCAGAATCCCCCCTTCGGCATATTCACCGTGCATGCGCCACGGACTCGGGCTGTCGTCACCACTGGGGGTTGCAGATGGTCAGCGAGGTCATGCCAGGAAGCTGAGCTTTGGCTACCCTTCATCGTGGTCCCTGGCATTGACCCTCCCCCCCAAAATCTGCTCCTGCCATAGCCCTTAGATGTCCTTCCAGACCTTTACCGGGGGCTCATTGTTTGCAGCTCCTTCACTGCCACCCAGCCCCACCTCTCTAAACATGGGAGAAGGCCTTCGTAGCCCAGAGTCACACCATCGTTTGACAGCTGTTGCCCTTCGCTCTTCTTTCTGTGCTGCAACTGCGTCGTACTTGGGGTCCCACCCATGCATTAAGGGTCCCGGCCATGGCTGCTGCTCAATCTGAGGCTACCGCTAAGGAACTAGGTCGGGCTCGTGTGTTCATTTGAAAGTAATTCTCCCCTGGGTTGTTCCCCCTCCCCTCTGCAATTTGCATAGTGCATCATACGGCATTATCATTTGACTAACAAATCCTTTTGAGTGCGGCACGGGGCGGGGGAGCTGGCAGCTGTTCCTGACCGATGGAAATGAAGGATTTAGCCTTGATGTAAATATCTGCCTTTGAGGAGTGGTGTAACAGCGGGCTAAGCTCCAAAGTGGGTCGGACACATGGTACTTGCTAACCACAGCCCCTTTGTTCCGAATCCTGCCTTCCCTGTGTGAAACCAGGCCCAGATCCTGCGGACTGAGACTCTCCTGGCATTGTGTGTCTCATGGTCAGAGAAGATCCAAGTGTACTTGTCTCAGACAGTAGGACAACACTTACAAGTGGCATGTGACTATAAGCAGCCTGGGATTCAGATGGGGGAAGGCAAAGGGTTCATGAAGAGAGAGGCAACGAGTGACTTCCAGGGGAGACAAACCAAACACAATTCTTACTGAATGAGCCTGGGGAAGGTTTCCTTTTGGACACCTGGGAGAGACCCACCAATGTTCTGATTTGGGCAAGTCGCTGGTGCCACATATGCAGATACCTGCTAAGTCTGGATACGAGAGGGAAGACAAATTTTGTGTGAGGGGCTTTCAGACAGCTGGGGAGAGGCCCTGGGTCAGAGGAAAGAATGCTGGCTCAATCTCCGAGCCAAGATTGAGATTCTCTTGGCATAGGGCTAATCTGCCAGTGGACACAGAGGAGGTCCAACCACCGGAGACAGCATAAGCTGTTCTAACAGCTGGCTGTTGGCAAACACAGCTGAGCACAGCTTCCTATTGTCTAATCTCGAACAGGGCAGGTAAGCTGGAGGAAGGATAGTCCCGTGGACAGGGGGTAGGCCTGGGGCTTACGCCTAGTTCTTCCACAGAGTTCCTGTGTCACTTTGGCCCAGGCCCTCATAGGTATTTGAACACCTCTCTCCCATTAATTTCAATGGGAGTGGGGGCTCTTATATACCTTCCAGGATCTGGGTCCTTGTCTCTCGGGAGCCTGATTCCAACATGGAGGTGGAACCCATCGAGTTTGTTGGTATAAAACGTCGCGGGTTAGTTAGTTTGCTGTCTGTCTCACCTAGAGTTCTGCTGCATCACAAGCCCCTGAGGCCCTTTTGAAGCCCCAAAGGGAACAAAGCATTGCTTTCCTGCAGCGCATGCAAGGGATCGTTCAGAGATTCCTCCTGGATCTAACAGGACTTTAAGGGCCAGATTCTGGTACCCTTAGCCTGAGTCATACATTACAAATAGCCTCACTGAAGTCAGTGGGACTTCTGATGGCGTAAGGTGCTGTTCAGCACAAGGAAAGATATCCGAATCTGGCCTACGGTTGCAAACACTGGGCCAGACCCTCAGCTGCTGTCAGTCAGGCAAGCAACATTGACTTTAGTAGAGCTGCAGTAATTTACATCAGCTGCGGATCTGGCCCATTGGTAGCACAATGAACAGAATGATCCGGCTTGTACCATTTTACTAAGCAGGGAGTCCCTTGGTGTGAAAGCTCTGAACCCCGTCTCACAAGCCTACCGCGGTGACATTTATATTAAATTGGGCACAGATTGAAAGGGGCATTTTTCTTACCTTGCCTTTTGGTACATTTCCATCCTCATGGATGGAAATATGGGGTGTGTGTGTGTGTGTGAAATCGATGTTTATCGATATTTACTGATAAAAATCGAATCCTTCCAAGCCAATACCAAACAGCCACCAGAGGAGAACAACTTTGTCTAACGCCCGCCAAGCCTGAGTCCTAGCCGGTGAACTAAAGGTGAAAAGCGCCTTTACAAATACCAATTTCCTGAGTCATCTTGTTCACGCTCCCCCCCACCAGCTCCTTCCAAGTCCAGTTCCCATTTCTCCTTCCACCTCGAAATTAAAGGTTCCAGGAGCTGCTGGGGAATCCAGACTCCGGGATCCCTGGAGAGGTACAATTTCAGGGGACTGAGGCCCAGCCTCCCTGTTCACAGGTGCAATCTGTGCCTGCAGCAATGAACGCGCAGGCACCAAATGGACTATTGGCCCTTCTCCCTGCATTGGGTAGAGGTGCAAACCACCAGAGCTGCTCCTGAATTCAATTCTAAATACAACGTTGCAGGTACAAAGTGCACCGGCCTGGGAAGACGGTGCCCTTCTCACAATCCAGCCCTTATTGTAAAAGTGTCTGTCCGCTGCCCACCTGCTATTGCATTTGTCTCTGTATCTCAATAACAGCCCCACACCTACCTTTGCACAGGTCCTAGTCCGCCAAAGTCAGAGCTAAGCAGTGGCATAAATAACACAACAGCTTCTCATTTTATAGTGTGGGCTAGCAGGTTTTGTGCTTTGCATACGCTGCCAGAAGCATTAGCATTCAAATAAGTAACCGGGAGAACCAGGTCAGCTTTGATTGCGATTTAGATTCTCTGATGCCCTTAGGTGGAGTGTGGCACGTAACCACTTGGACACTCTAAACGCAGCATGTTTGATGGCCGGGGAATACATTATCTGGGCTGAAAGGTTGTCAGAAGGGGGAGCAGGTGGGACGCAGTCCCTAAGTAAAGAGACCAAGACAAATTTTGCCTTCACTAAGAAGTCATTGACCCTTGCACAACAGCGGGGGAGAAGGGCGGAGATCAGGCCCACTCCCAGGCAGCCAATGAGTTACTCCTGTTTTACACGGCTGTAAGAGAGATCGGAGTCAGGGCCGTGGTTTGGTTTGGGGGTCGAGATGCACTGAGGGTTCACTGCGGGCTGTTGCAGTTGGGTTCATAGGCTTGAGGGGGCCTGGCAGGACTGTCCCCCACTGAGCAGCGTAGTGATCTGTCTCAGGGCAATCCCTGCCACCTGACCAGCCAGCGCTGGTCAGGTTTCCAACAGCTACTGCCCCTTGCCAGCTAACACCACTAGACACGTGCTTAACGGTGGGCAGTGATAGACTGGCGAGGCTGAGAAGAGAATGGGAAGGACTGCGGAGAGGAAAAGAATTTAAAGGAGAGAGAGGAAGGGAAACAATCACAGAACATAGAAAGGGGGGGAAGGAAGAAACATCAGAGCCGAAAGCCAAAGGAAATGTACACTGCAATGTCTGTCTCTGCTCTCATGCTGCAGCTGGCACCTCTAGCTCTTTGCAAAGAGGAGGAAGGAAGTATTATCGTCCCTATTTCACAGCGGGGGAAACCGAGGCACAGAGCATTGACATGGCCTAAGGTTACGCAGCAAGGCCATAACAGAGTCCAGTTGAGACCCTGGAAGTCCTGGCACCAAATACCACAATCAGTCCATGATAAGCAAAGTTGTTTCACGTCTGAGGAAGGGGCCAGAAGACCCAACCACCTGACCTAAGATGCTAACTTTTCTTTGGGCCAGGCCCCTCTGGCTAACACCTCAGCTCCAATGGCTGGTTGTCCCCAGTGGTCCCTGCTGCACTTTGCTGTCAAACCGCGCTGTATTGGTCAATGGCGGGGGCAGGGTGGTACCCAGCCAGTTCGATCTAACCCTCGTCCTGGTGTGTCCCTCTGGGCAGCCTCCAGCAGTGCGTGGAAAGCAGCATGTAATGTAATGTAAAGAAACCATTCGTGCTGCTAGAGCAGGAGGGCACTTGGGCAGCAAAGCCTCCGACTCCAGTTCCAATAAACCATTCGGGGGGGGGGGGGGGTCGCAGAGCTCACCCCCGGGCTAAGAGTCAGTACGCCAAAGCGCATTGGGATACAGGCACCTTAAAGGAGAGCGAGCCGCCGGCCTGCGAGGGGGTAGCGGGCAGGAGGGACTTCATCAGAGCGGGGTTTTGTAGGTGGTCAGACCCATCAGCTCCATTCTGCTCCTCCCCTAACCCAAGGCAGCCATGGTGCTCAGTCATATTTGTCCATCTGCCTCTGGTCTGCTTCAAAACCCAGCCACTTGTATGTGGCACTTGCCCCCAAAGACCTAAAGCAACCCGGCGCAGAGGCCACCGCCCTTGTCACACTGTTCAGCCCACCCCCTGCATTCTCTAGGGGGGCGGCCACGGCCTTTGGGGGGGGTCGTCAGTCTTAACTGTGCTGCATGGATGCAGCAGCCTGAGGTGTGCGCTCACCCCGACACACACACACTCACTTTCTCCCCACGTCTAGCTGCCAGCTGACCCTGACCCCTCAACGCCACACACGCTCGCCCCCGTACAGCCAGACGGCGAGCGCTGCCATCAACTTAGCCTCAGCGGCTCGCTTACAATATTCGGCGGCTGTTTTGGCCCTGAGACTGACTTCCCTGCTGATGAGCCAGACAAGATGGGTGAGGTAACTGCTTTTATTGGACCAACTTCTGTGGGCGAGCAAGACAAGCTTTCGGGCGTACACAGAGCTCTTCTCGCCGATCACGTTCATCTACCGTGACAGTAAACGCCAACAGTCCCCTCAAAAACATCCACCCGCCGCAGGGATCCCAACAGAGCATCATTGAGAGGCCGCACATGGCTAACTTTAAACACCCCCCATCCCCCAACAGAGCTTCCCCGGCTGAACGGTGCGAAGGCCCCTGCTTTTTAAAAAAAATGGCAACGCAGCGTGACCGAGACTGAGATGCTAGCCCCAGACAGCAGCTGCAAAGGGCCGCTTGTGCGGGGCGATTCCCATCTCCCTAGACTTTTCAACACGCCGCAGCCGCAAGCTCCCCTCCGGTGCCAGCGAGCAGGCGATGTGTGTCTCTGCTGTTGTTACAAAGAGATGCAGGCAAATCAATAGCAAGGCATACAAGGCGGCTTTGATTTAATCTCTCACCCAGCTTCCCCTGGAGGGAGTGGGGGGGGAAATAATTCCTCCCCCCATCTCCCCTCCCCTGCCAAAGCATTTGTAGTGCCGCTTTTCAAATAAACACATCAAATCAGCCACCTACCTTGTAAGAAAATGTGTAACCGGGAGGGGGAAAAGTACAGGTCCCTCCTAAAGGATGCGTCCTCCGCTGGCTGGGCGCGACTCAGTGGCCTTTTACCAGAATGGATCCAGCTAAAGCTCTCTTCCCTGTTAACAATCTCAAATCCTCAGTGTAATCTATTAATGTACAGCCAGGCCAGCTGCCTCAGACACAGCGCCGAGCGGGATAATGAGACCGTCTTTTCCCCACCCCACCCCACCCCAGAGGATTTGGCTGGCTAACGGTTTGGTACTGAGCTAAGCTGAACGCGAGCGAGCCTGTGTCCCTGGCGCCCGTGCTGATCACGCCAATGCCCTCTGTGCGGGATAACGGGGTCTGATGCTGATGCTGCTGGCTCATTAGTTCTTGACCAGGCTTTTTTCTACTGACAGCCGCTGAGAGTTACAGCTAATGTTTGGCTACCATAGTTACCTTTGCCTAAAGACTGGTGCCTTAAATGTGTCCCTAAGGGAGCAGGGAACCCAAGAGCTGCTCACTAGAATAACACGGTGCAATACAGGCGTTACTGTATCACTCAGACACAGTGATCATCCCTCAGGCTTTGCTGGCTACATTGCACAAGATTTCCTGGTTAGTATTTGCTGAGTTATTAAACCAAAAAAATCTAGTCCCACTGCCGGCTTTTCCACTGTGCCCTTCACGCAACTGGTACAAGAGCGGTCGTTCTGGTTCAGCACCAGGGCCAGGTTTATTGCTGGCACCTGCGTGGAGCCGAGCGGGCCACCTCGCCAGCAGAATGAAATGGCTACACTACATGTTTTAAACGTATTAAAATGAGACGCGGAGCAGTAACAGAAATGATGGCGGATTAAAAAATTTTTAAAAACGTAAACCCCTCTGAAAATCCAGGTAGCTAAACGGCTAAGAATTAAAGTAAGTAACACGGCCACTGTTTTAATTACCGTGAAACAAAAACTGAAATAATCCCACCCAGCTAAATGGAGCAGAGCAGTCATGTAAGAAGTGTGAAAGTCTGGTACTGATGCTCTAGGCCAGGGGTGGCCAACCTGAGCCGGAGAAGGAGCTGGAATTTACCAATGTACATTGCTAAAGAGCCACAGTAATACGTCAGCAGCCTCCCATCAGTTCCCCCCTCCCCCACTCCCAGCGCCTCCCGCCCACTGCTCAGCGGTTTCGTGGCGCGCAGGAGGCTCTGGGGGTGAGGGGGAGGAGTGAGGGCACGGCCGGCTCAGGGGAGGGGGAGGGAAGGAGTGGAGTGGGGGCAGGGCCTGTGGCAGAGCCAGGGGGTGAGCAGTGAGCACCCCCCAACACATTGGAAAGTTGGCGCCTGTAGCTCCAGCCCCGGAGTCGGTGCCTAGACAAGGAGCCGCATATTAACTTCTGAAGAGCCGCATGTGGCTGCGGAGCCACTGGTTGGCCACCTCTGCACGATGGTCTAGAATAGACACCTGGGATTCGAGACTTCTGGGTTCGATGCTGCGTGCTGGAAGAGAGTATGGGCTAGTAGCTAGAACTAGGGCGTCCTCTTTAACCCAGAGCAAGTCACTTCCCCTCGTCAGGTTCCCAGCTGTAAAACAGGGCTATTTACCAACCTTCCAGGGCTGTTACAAGTCTTAATTCACTCAGGGGTTGGTTTGTTTGTTTACATGCTTGGAGCTTTTCCGGTGTAAGTTGCAGTAGAACCGATAATATTAATGACGTTGAAAGCCTGGACTGAAAGCTGCTACACAAGGGCCCAGTATCCTATTACACTAGTTTCGTTCTTTCGCTCCCTTACCTTGCTATGATGGTAGCCTCATTTCTAAAGACACCAGCTGAGCTCACGGGTGTATTTTTGGTTAGACTCGCTTTCCCAGTTACTGTCTGGTCCATCTCACCACTGTGGTCAGTAGCCAGGCGCAGGCAGTGAGCAAGCCTGCGTCTAGGAGCATATTAATGCATTCAGTAGCATGCAGTTAGCACATCTCTGCTGCATTAGACCCACAAATTGCATTCAGCTGCAACACAACAGTGGTCATGAACCAAGCACAAAATACATCCCAGCACGTACACAGTCAGTACCCTACTTCTAGCACATCGTACAGACGGTAAGTGTATGCTTATGGTGAATTACCCCTTGTCTCAGCGGTTTGTATAATAGGCCAGCCTGGCAGCTACTGCTTCTTAGTAAGGTTGCCTGATACCACACCGTGTTTTCAGTTACTTATAACGTTGCCAAATTTTAGCTGTTTGGCCGGCAATGTTGCCATGCTGGCTGGGCGGCTGCCTCAGGCTGAATTGTTTCGCAAAAGTTCAGCCCAAATGGTCCAGCTGTTTCCAAGATGGAGGCGAGTGAAAAAACACATTGTTTTGCCCCTGCTAAAAAAAAAAAATCCTTTGCAAAGCTCTAGTGCACCGTGCCGTGGCACAAGGACTAGTTACTTGTAACTTAACAGCGCTTTGCGGCTAAACATAGGAGATTCTGTCCGGGGCTGAGCGGGACTTTCCCGGCCTTTGCAGCACTGGGTGGCTGTGGACCAAGCCAAGGTTGGGCACCAAAGCTGAGAGCAGGGCCCGTGTCGCTGATGTGCGCTGTGCTTCCCTCCGCTGACGCCCAGCGTGTTCAGGAGACAGCTGCCTGATTTGAACGCAGAGCCAGCCGGCGGGGACGACGGGGCAGAATTCGATTGGAACAAGGAGCCTGGGGTGGGCTGCAGGGGGAGACTGGGCGTTTGCGGGGGGGGGGGGGGAGTGGCGATTGGGCAAGGAGACTGGCGATTGGGAATTGGGAGGCCAAGGAGTCATAGATTTTTTTAAGGTCGGGGAGGGGGCCACTAGATCAGTCAGTCTGAGCTCAAAGGTGACTGGGACTCGCTTGGCAAAGAGCCTGGGACAAAGAACCGGGTTGTGGGGTGGGGGATGGGCTGAGCGGGGAGAGGAGAGCCAGATTGGCTGAGGAGCTGGGAGGGGGAGAGCTTGGCTATTGCTTATGCAGTGGAGGCAGGCATAACACTTGCCCTGCCCAACCCCTTTGCAGTGAACCAAAATGTGCACTACCCCAGCTGGCCAAGCCGTGACTGAGGACTGTTCTAGCATTATACTGCTCGATGGTATGGGCCATGCTTTGTGTTACTCCGTTCCAGGCCAAGCATTTTAGTTCAAGGTGGAGCCGGCCGAAATCAGCGGGGCCTTGAGCGCAGCAAGCTGACGGATCAGCGGCAGGGCTGGCTGGAGGAGATGGCAGAGGAGGAGACTAAGCGCTCCCAATGCTCCAGAGTTACATTTTCGTTGAGAACCAGTCGCTGGGCACTGGATTGGGTGTCAGGACACCTGGGTTCCATGCTGGGTGACCTTGGGCAAGGCCCTTCTGGCTCAGTGTTTCTGTTTCCCCTTCGTCTGGCCTGGCTCTTGCTACGTGTTTGCCCAGCATGTCCCACAACAGAGTCCCCATCTTGGCAGTGCTGGAATGTGGCTGGTGGTGTGCTCGTTGTCGCCTGTGAGCAGTTGCCGGCTGTCACACTTTCACATGCTCCTGTCTCTGGCCTCTTCTCTAACCGCCCTCTCTTCAACCTGGCCACTAGGTGGCGCTATCAAGCTGTTGCGTCTTTGCGCAGCGACAACGCCACATGGACACAGCTGGGTTCCAGTTTTACCAGCCCTGCACAAAGCTGCATAGGTGGCCGAGCGACACCGCTGCTTCGTTAGGGTCTGGGGGTGTCTGCAATGGAAGGTGGGGAGACCCACTCGGACGCTCCCAAACTATTTAAAGGGATACCACCCACTTCCTATACACTACATTAGCCCTCTATTGCCATGTCGGCTGAGGTGCCAGATCAGTCACATCACAGCGTTCACAACATTTGGCACTAAGGCACCCCCTCTCCCCCCCCCCCCCCCCCGCTTTTGCTGGGCATGTGGGGAGAAGCTGAGAAGCGATGCCAAGGACAATGGGCCATGGAGACAGCACTAGTTCCGGTGATCCCCCCCAGGTCAGTGCCGTGCCATGTAGGCAGGAGAGTGGGGTGCTACAGGCCTTCTGCGGGTGCCTGTGCCGGAGTGAAGCAGAGCCCGCGCACCAGACTGGCACCTTTCACGAGCAACACGTCTGCACAAACCCATGAAAAAGTGGCACTAAAATTAGAATCAGGGGGGAGCCGTGTTAGTCTGTATCTACAAACACAACAAGGAGTCTGGTGGCACCTTAAAGACGAACAGATTTATTTGGGCATAAGCTTTCGTGGGTAAAAACCTCACTTCTTCAGATGCATCACCACACTCCTTGTTGTTTTTGTAGATACAGACTAACACGGCTCCCCCCTGATACTTGATACCATGCAAGGCACTAAAATTAGTAAGGGCTCAATGCAGAGGTAAAGGAAGGCAAGACGTTAACCCGTGTGCTGCTGTTTCAACAGCGAGCGCGTGTAAGAGAGGGAAGCTGCACACACATGCTGGTAATGTGAGTCAGCATGCATAGGGACAGGACAGAGAGAGAGAGAGTGTGTGTGTGCGCGCGCGTGCTCGCACTATGCTATTAATGGCTCTTGACCGTTCTCCAGCAGCCCGTGCTTTCTCGTCAAGGGCAATACATTTCCCGCTCCAAATCAATATGGGCGCCAGGGTAGTTGCTGTTGGCAGGTACTATACGTCTGTTATTGACAAAGTCCTTTGCGGGCTCCATCCGCTGCATGTCAAATCAAAAGAACTTTAGGTGAGTTCCTGGGGAGTCGCTGCTCATTCGACCAGTGCAGGCTCAGCTGATGGGAACCAAAGTCTGCCTACAACCTGCAGTATGACCTGTGTTTTTATAGGCAGCAAAACCGTGGCTCAGCTCTCAGAAAAACCAGGCTACACGCCTTAGACTGGTTCAGTTTGGCGTTGATGGTCAATGCACACAACGAAAGGGGAGCAGAGAGGGGCTAGCAAGCCTGCCGCTGTAAGAACTAAAGCCAGCAGGGGTCACTCTACTTGATTAGATTAGATTAATGGAGATATCCTATCTCCTAGAACTGGAAGGGACCTTGAAAGATCATCGAGTCCAGCCCCCTTGCCTTCACTAGCAGGACCAAGTACTGATTTTGCCCCAGATTCCTAAGTGGCCCCCTCAAGGATTGAACTCACAACCCCGGGTTTAGCAGGCCAATGCTCAAACCACTGAGCTATCCCTCCTCCCAATTATATTGAATTATATTGGCCTGGCAAGTCAGGCTTGTGCTGCTGCTGGGAGGACTGGGGCTTCTCAGGTGCAGGCTGGCTGGAAAAGATGGGGGTTTCTTGCTCCGTCATGGAGCTCAGGCTGTGTTATCACCCTGCCTCTCACGACACACACAATGCTCACTGTGCTGTTTTCTCTGGCCTAACAGTGACACCTCCTGCTGCAATCTCTGCATAAGGTTCTCAGTCTGGTTGCTGCTCAGCATCCCGAACTTAATTCCCAAGAACATTTTCGCTGGACATCCTGACTTTTTTTTAAATCGATGTTCAAAATTTCCACATAAAGTTTAAGAGAAATGATGACGTTCAGAAACAGCTGGCCCGTGCCTCACTTGCGCCGTTCTTTTCATGACAACAGCGGGGAAGGCACCACATGCACGATCTTTGCTGGGGCGGAGATGGAGTCCAAAAGGGACAATATCGGGCCAATCTGTGCTGCTCGTTGGATGCTCCTTCCCGGCCATAGCATCTGTCTCTTTGGGCACCATGTCCCCTGTTCAAAGTATTCCAGGGACTTGAAAAATAATAAAGGACTTGTATGCTGACTAAGGGAGAAATTCACCAGCGAGCAGGGAAGGAGAATTCCACTGCAGTCCAGGGACAATAGCCAAGCCACCACCCATGCTCTTCTAGACCAATCAATTTATCAATATCACAGCACTAGGGCAAACTCTCATTGGCTAATCGTGACCTGGAGGGCATGACACTGCTGTTAGCAGCTTAACCCTTTCCTAGGCATCACAAATATCATGCCTAAGCTCTTGACAGTTGGTTTCAGCTTTTTAACTTCTGTCCATTTTATAAGGCCATCAGGGCTTGCCTTACAGGACCATCTTCTAGGCACCCCTCCTCTGCTAGTCCCAAGTCCTTTCTTGCTCTCGTTTTGATGAGGCACTTTTTTTCTGAGAGCCAGCCTGGAGCTCCAGTGCTTCTGACGGGGGTGCAATGTTGGGGGGAGAGGGCAAGGGGCCCAGGCTCGCCTGGCCAGCTCTGAGGGAAGACCCAGAAGCCTGCATCATCTCTCCTGGCCGTGCCTGACATGGCAGCCCTGCAGCCGGGGACCCACAGCCCACTCAGGAGGTTACAGGCGGGAGCTCGGGGTTGGGGAAATGTTGGGGCCTCCCCTTCCCAGCCTGCAGCATTGGCAGGGGCTTCCCCATATGCAGGGCATGCAGGTGCCCCAGCCTGTTACCTTCTGTGCGAGAGGCCGGCTCGTGCTGCTGTCTCAGGCGTGGCCGGGATGGGAGGTGGCAGCTGCCGGGTCTCCGCTCAGAGCCAGCCAAGGGAGGGGGACTAGGCTCCCCACTTCATTGCACCCTCATCCCCCCATGAGCAGTACCGTAGGCCCTTTACCTTGTCACAGGCCTGGAGGGAGGATAGGGACCCCTGCTTCTCTGCTTTTGCTGCCCACGAGTAAGTCAACCCAGCCTAGTGGCCGCAGGGCACCAACGGAGGAGCTCCAGCACCTCTTCCTTTGGGGCACCAGCACCGGGCTGCTGCTACCCATCGCCTCGCATCTGAACACCTGCCAGGTAAAAACAATAGCAACAGCCCAGTGGAAGCCAAAGTCTCTGGCACGTTCTTTGTAGCCAACCCGGCGCCTCCGGTGCTTTTCCCTTTTCAGGGTAGAAACTCTCAGGGAGCAGGGGTGAGTTTCTTTCTTTAGTTAGTTGGTTGATCTGTTTATTTCCGGGGGGGGGGGGTTGGAGGGGGCCTCACTAGACCTACATAATTAAGCAATGCTTTCTCTTAACGAGAGCTGATTCATTTCTATTGTGACACCAACACTGGGCTTTTCTTTCGGGCTCTAAATCCATGATGTCGGGCTCCTATTTAGCAGCCTCTTGGGGTTCCTCCCTCTCTATGGTGCGCTGCATTTTCTAAACACCACCACGTGTCGCTTAAAGAGGTCAGCGAGACGGGATTCAGAAATACCAGCTTACTGAGCCGTTGACATCAATCATAAGCTCCTCGTGCCACCTCTCCCAACAGTTATGGGACGGGATTGGGGGTTTAAGGACAAAATGACGCTGAACGTGGGTTATTGGATTTTCTTGGCTTTTCAGACATCTGACTAGTGACAGCTAAATAGGGCTACGCGCATCTGCAGCAGAGCCCAGAAAGCCCCCTTAGAGAAGAGCTTTGTTATGAATGACGTCATTCGCTTTGGACTAAAGCTGACCCAGGCCTGTTAGCTGACTTTGGGGCAAGTCACTTCACGTCTTTGCTCCTCTGTTTCTCCCATCTGTAAAATGAAGCTAATGCTGCCGCCCACCTCTGCAAAACACGTTGAGCTGGATGGCTGAAAACGGCCATGCGGCAGCTGAGCATTAATACATCACAGCATCCGTTGCGCTGTACCTTGAATCAAGACTGGTACGCAGTGAAACTTCAGCTTCCCCTCAGACTGAACAGCCCTCCCTTGGGGTACTTTGGAGGAGCATCCGTCCCTTTCTTTAGCATCATGCACAATGGCCACGCATCTGTTGGCCTGGCCCTAGCACACAGATCTGGCCACCTGCTCACATTGAAATATCAGTCGGACCAAATTCTTCAGCTGGTCAAAAAAGTCAGTTTTACAGAGGAATATCCCCAGCTGGGGTGGGCGTCACCCCAGCAAACGCTTCTGGGCCAGGCCTGGCAGATTGCAGGCCCAGCTTTATAGATTAGGGAATTATGAACTCCTGAAGTTTTGCAATATTAATGATTGTAGGCCATCTGTTAATCTGGCAGCCAGCAACGAGTTGCTGGTTAGTTGCTTAGTCCAATTTATTAAAAATTATTTTTGTGGCAGGCAGCTGGAAGAAAGAAACTGGTGTGTGCCCCTAGTTCATTGAGAGAGTGTTTAACTAACAACACAGTAACTGACAGGAAATGTATTAGGGTTACAGTGCTGCCCCCAGAGCCTCCCTGTGATTACAGCCCTTTTGGGCGAGGAGCTGTACCGAATGAGGCAGGCCCGTCCCTGAAAAGCTCACAGCCTAACTAGAGAAGGCAGAGAGAAATGAGAGATTATCATTTTACACTGGGGGAACTGAGGACCAGATTGAGTGACTTGCCCACAGTTGTTGGGCCCAGGTATTCCCTGGCAGAGCTGGGAAATGACCCAGATCACTTGAATCCCAGCCCAATGCCTTCATCCATCCTTCACTCACTGTCCAATTTTAAAGCTTCGATTTTGAAGTTCCCATGCAGTCCAGATTCAGATTCCCTTCTCCATCCCATCTTCTGAACCCAGCCTTGATAACCAGCCAGGTAAGGAACTATCCTCACACTGCACCTGTGGAGGACAGGAGCTCCTGCAAACTGTCACAACTGCACCTGTCCAATGCTTGAATTCGTTCATTCATTAGCCCAGTGAATGGCAGCATGCAATATGAATATGATGTTCCTTCTACTGGAGAGTTGGGCACGCTTAACCACGAGTTTGGAGGTGAATACATGTACACTTCAATCTAGATATTGCCAATGTGTTTAACGACTTATTACCTAGATGCCATCTCAACACCAGCTACCTGCCCGGAATTTTCATGTCACGTGTTGCAGTAACGCATTGGAGCTACTTAGAACTTTCCAGCCGACGGGTAATTCTTCCACCGAAGCCATGATGGGGGCTGCAACCACAGGCGCTTGCCTGAAAACTACAGAGCCCTCTGACAGTTCGCTCCATCTGGAAAATAGTAAGTGACCTCCCCAATGCAGGACCTGTGAAATGTGTTGCATCCAGTGGAAACCAAATGCGCTACCGCTGCACTTACATGCCTATTCGATAGCCACCAAAACACACCCAACCAAAGACAGGACAAGCTCATTACACTGCAGCCCTTGGAAGTACTGAAATATGGAGCTTCTAGAAGACTACATCTATTATGCTCCAACCCATTTACTGCTCTAGCCGCTGATCTACTCACCTTCCTTAATGCCTCATGCAGCATGATGGAGTTATTTTTGTTGGGGCTTTGATCTAATGTCAGATCTGACCCTTCTCTCAGTGAAGTCCCTGGTGTTTTTGCCATTAGCATCGGTGGCTGCAGGATCAGGGCTGTAAACTGTAAGGGCCAAAGACCTCCAATGTTTGGAGCCTAGAGACGCAGGCAGGGACATAGGTGCATGCTGTAGGACACCGATCACATTGTCATTCACCGACTTCTGTCTTATTTTGCAATCTCACCACTATGTTTGGGGGACATGGTGGGGCAGGGAATATCTTTTACTGGGAACTGAGTTGGTTGCATGCGGGCTGCTGGCCTTAGTGTTCTCTGTCTTTGTAAATCCTCTCCTACACTCACTGAGCCAGAGAACCTTGAGGCCAGCAAGGTGAAGTGGCCTGTTCACAATATAGCATGCCATGTGAGGACAATGGCATCGCAGCAGAAATGAGCCCACCCAGCTCCCCACAAAAAACCCACAGAGCAAGCACAGCCTCATTAGGCGGAGGTCACCCAAAACATTGATGGTGCCCTCAGAGCAGGCGGCTAATTATGGATCTCTTTTGAATGGTGTTTTAGCTAATGTAGCTTTCTGGTGCATGCTCAGAAGGGATAATCTCATTTAGCAGGTTAATTAGTGTCCTCTGTAGAAATAGTTTATCAGTGACTGTCCTATCCTGCTCAGCAGAGACAGTTTAAAGATATAGTATTGAAGGTCTGGACTGCAGGAAAAGCCAAAGAGACTTTCAGTGTTGACTGTATATGGCACCACATCTTGCTCTTATTTTGATTGGGTAGTTGACTGCCCATTGAAAGTCTTAGGCTTGGTCTACACTAACCCCCCAAATCGAACTAACGTAGCTGAAGTTCGAAGTACCTTAGTTCGATCTTACCTCGGTCCACACGCGGCAGGCAGGCTCCCCCGTTGACTCCGCGGTACTCCTCTCGCCGAGCAGGAGTACTGCAGTCGACGGCGAGCACTTCCGGGTTCGACTTATCGCGTCCAGACAAGACGCGATAAGTCGAACCCAGAAGTTCGATTGCCAGCCGCCGAACTAGCGGCTGGGTATAGACGTACCCTTAGAGTATGAACATACACAGATTTCCAAAGTTGGCAAGGGTGGGGGGGGGGGTAGATACCTAATCTATATTCGAGTGAATAGGAATTTGGTGGCCAGAAGCAGGTTGCTTTGCAAATCTCAGCCTTAATCTCAAAACCGAACGTTTCAAAACTTGCGCTAGTAGTAATGAATAGCTGTATAGCAGCAGGGCTGAAAGGTCCCGTTGGGGCTTAGGCCCCCATTGTGTCAGGTGCTGTACATACACACACAAACCCTGCCCCGAAAGCTCCTGCTCTAATTAGAAACACAAAGCAAAGAGTGAAAGTAAACAATAAGTGGGGCTGGGGAAGTGAGGATGAGGGCAATGGGAATAAAAACCATGATTACGTTTTCTCCCCACACTCGCAATCAGACTGTAGCACTCACTGTCACAGGAAATAATTGAGATTAAAAATTTAGCAGGATTCCAAGAGGGACTGGACATTTAGATGGATAAAAAGTGTATCCAGCATTACAATAGTTACTACTACAATTTTTTTGGGGGGGAAGGGATATGCCACCTCGTGTTTCACGTTTAAGCTAATCTCCAATATTAGGGTTTAGATGAGATCTCCAGAGGGGGCAAATTAGCCCAAGTCTGCCTATTGCAGGGTTTATTGCACCCACCTATGAAGCATCTGATGCTGGCCACTGTCCGAGACAGGATACTGGACTAGCCGGACTCAGTGTTCGCTAGTCTGGCAATATCTGTTCATAACTAGATTGTTCTGACATTTCTGTATCAGTTGATAACCTCATCCTCCAGGATGCAATCAAGAATTAAAATATACAAGTGGATAATTTAGGAGCCGTATAATATCAGGGAGCATTGATCATGCAAGATTAGCAGCAAGGACTGGTGAAATCATTTTCCTAATGGGTCTAAAATGAGCTGGAAATAAGCAGCCACAAACGCTATGTGAAAAACATGGTATAAAATATATGGCATATGGCAAATCTTTTAGCCTTCCCCCTTCGAAAGGCTTACAGAGCACCTGCCATGCTGCCACTGGCGTAGGAGTCCAACTCCACCCTCCTCAAGCCAAGGTCATAGAGTGCCAGGATTAGATATTATTTTATTAGCAACCTTAACTCAAGTCCTGGAGCCTCACACTGACCCTACTTTAAAGACAACTGAAGAATCTTGTGAAGTATCTTCCTTTTTAATCTCTCTTTGCAAACTGGCTTGATACTGCTACAAAGTCAGGAGCAACATCAAGTGACATAGGGAAGCTGTTGACTAGGAGTGAGCAGTCCATTGCTACGGAAGTCAACAAGAGTTGAGACTATTCAGTCTTACAGGATCAGGCCCAGGTTGTAACTGACCTGAGGGATGGACGGAGCAGCTCTTCTCTTGCACAGACTAGATTGTTTTTGGAGAAGGAGAAGTTACACAGAGTGTTAGTATCTTACGTTCCAACTATGGACAAGACCTGATTTCAACCCTGGGATAGCTACAGCGATGCAAACCCTTAAGGTAGACAGACAAAGCCATAATTTCAACCGCCCCATTCCAAGCAGTGGTAAACACTCATGTTGGAAATGGGGCTTGGCGTAGCTGTGCTTGTAGTTTGCAGGTGGTTACACCAAGGCTTAGAATTGGGGCTAATTCCAAGTGAAGACAAAGTGTTAGCCTCCTAGCACCCATTTGCCAAGCTGCAAAAGGGATAGAATAGAGGTCATACGGTCCAGGGGCCAAGGCATGTGTCTTCTATACCAGCCTTTGACACTGATCTGCTGTGACATCCTGGGAGGAGGACTTCCTCCTCTGTGCTTTAGTTCCCTACTCCCAGCTCCTGTGTGTGTCTTGTAATATCTTTAGGGCAGGGACTGAGTTTTACTAAACCTGCCATACAGCACTTAGCCCAACAGGGGCTCTGCTCCTGGGAAAAAGAATCCCTGGCTCTTAATACAGTGCTGCTCACAGACAGATCTCAAAGTGCTTTGTCAAAGGTGGTCAGTAGCATTGTCCCCCTTTTACAGATGCAAATAATACCTCATTCAGTGGGGCTATGAGGATCAATTGATGCTTGTAAAGTGCTCAAAGATCCTTGGATGAAAGGTGCTGTCTAAATACAAATCAGTATTATCCAAACAGAATTTTGTTTCTTTCACACTCCAGCTCCTACCCCCAACATCAAACAGCATCAACACCTGTTAGTAGTTTTTAGGATATACACTATAGTAGGCAAACATTGTTCCCCCACACCCATCTTCAGAAATTTAAAGAGAGCAGTTACTGTGGCTAATCACAATCTCCTGTTAGGTTAGGAACAGTGTATTTTGATCCTTTGACCATACTTTTGTTCCCACATTATCTCCCCTCCTGGACACCAAGAGTAGCTGGAAATAACCTTAAATCTGATTTGATTGAGGTCAAGAAGGTATCCCCTAAGGTTGTCTTTAAGGCTGTCTTCTCATGACCTTTCTAATTCTTTGGAACAGTGTACAGCTCATTTCTCTGCTGAAGGCATCATGTGTCAGTATTTCTCTGTCTGAATTAGAATTTAAAATTAAAATTACAGTTAGCTTTTAATCTAGCTCTAGATGACTTAACTAAGAACAGGCTTCTTCTGCATACCTCAAAAAAAGCCAAGCTGAGGTTTCTTGAACCTGATGCAGGAATCTTCCATAATTGGTAATGAAACCTGTCACATGTAGTATTAAGATAGGAGTAGCTGAATCTTCAGAAATGTTTTGTTCTTCAACTCAAACTTCCATTGACTCTTCCTCATACTGGCCTGTATTTAGGGCAGAAGATTTCACAGCATCACATACATAGGTGATCTTAGGAGACAACCCTGCTGAACTTTTGATCTTAAGGTTTTATTTACGGCAAAATATAAGTTGAATTGCCCCCAAAGAGTGATGGGATATATGCTAAAGGCTGCTAATGGTCACTGAACCTGTTTGACAATGGAGTAGTGAATAATCCCTATCAGGGAGTAGGAACGGATGTTCAGATTGTAGAGATTACTATTCATTCTTCTGTCAGGCACCGCACAGGTCAAATTTAAGCTCTGATTGCAAAACCTAGGGAACATTACTTAGAATTGACAGGCAGGCCAGATGTCATGAGAAGAGCAAAGACACAAGGGGGGTGAAGCAATATCTTTTCCTGGACCAACTTCTGTTGGTGAGAGAGACAAGCTTTTGAGCTCACACAGAGCTCAGCAACAGGTTTGAAAACTTACTCAGGCGGTCCCAGCTAAATACAAGGTGAAAGATTGTTTAGCATAAGTCGTTAACACATTTCAAGGGACCAGTCAAGGTGAAGTGGCCGCTTAACACTGCATAATTCCTAAATATTTACATCTAAGGAAGATTACCCCCCACCATACTGGATGTTGAGAAAGAATTTATTATTATTACACATTTCTAAAGCTCCCATACCCTTAGTACCAGTAATACTACTTTCTACTTAGACAGTGCTTTCCATCAGAGGATCAGCTCAATTTTACTCAAATTCAATGAGTTTATCCTTACTGGCCAGGTAGAGTATGGAAGTACTATCCTGTTACTGATGAAGAGACGGAGGCAACAGGTGGTTTGTGTGACTTGCCCACGGTCACACAGGAGTTGTGAGGCAAAGGCAGGAATGGAACCCTGGTTTCTGACACTCAGTTTTGTGCTACAGTCACAAGACCATCCTTCGGTCTTGTCACAGACTAGCCCTTTTGTTAGTCATTCATTCAGAAGGCCACGGCAATGGAATTATGAAACATGGTTCTTGAATTGCCAAGGTTACATGACCCCACCACCATCTCCAGATGCAAATAAGTGGAGCCACTTCCTTGAATCTCTACATTAGAACTGAGCTAATTTTCGGATGAAATTTGACTTCGCATGCAGACACACTTGCATTTTTTGGGCAGTACTGGCTGTATAATGGTGTCTGTTAAAGGAACACCCCAGTTTAGATAACTAGGAAATTTGGATCCGAGAAATACTAGCAAAAAAACTCAACCGTTTTTGATCATATAGAACTTTTTACATCCAAAATGAAACTCTGCTTATCTTGATTACACATGCATTAAACCCGATTGGTCTTCAGCCTGACATCCCACACTGACCACCGGACTTAAGCCTTTGAGGTTATGTTGATGCTAGTCTCACAGGAAGGCTGGGAAGAGGTTTTCAACTTCTGTTGATTATCCAAATTTGGATAAACAGCTATGAAGAAATATTGGTCTTCAGAAAAGCCAGTCCTTTATACACATCAGATTATACCATTATCTATAGCATGATCCTCTCTGTAGAATTTGGCTAATCATCACAATTCATTAAAATTCAAGAGGAGATAAATAATGAATAGGCATGTCATTTACTCATTCAAATTCAAGGATTTCCCTAGTTCTCCTTTTGATGATTTATTCAGTCCCAATGCGTCTCAGGAAACGCACACATCCTTGAGCCATCCTCCCCCTCTAACACTCTATTTTCTTCTGCAGACTGTCAGTGGAATTGCACCCCAGCACAGGCATTATTTTATTTTGTTTGAGATGCAGAGCTGGATTGCTTGGTTTCAGGGGTTTTAAGAGTGCAAAGGCACCAACCAGAGGTTATGGGGGTTGGTGGGATAACAGTGCGGAAGGCAGTCAGAAGAGTACTGACCGGAGTGATGGGTAAATCCCCCTATGTTACCACGAGCAAAGGCCCTCTCCCTGCTCAAGGACTCTTTCAGTGGTGAATGGCCCAGTGGTCTTATATTTCAGGGGGATTCAGTTTGAGGAACTTAGGGTAGTGGGATTTGACAGGGAAGTGAGGGAAGTACTTCTGAGCCTCATTTAGAAAAAAAAAAAATCTATAGTTTTGCATTTCTGATGTCAGGATATGATTCTCACTGCAGTCACTTTGCTAAGGGGTGAACAGGGAGTTAAATAGTCAAATGCGAAGGCTACGCTTCTCTCTGTTATTTCCCAACATATGACAGCCATCCCAAATTCCTCTAGAAAGGAACCAATGTATCACAGGCTGAAATAAGCGTATTTTTAATAGATTACATCTATCTGATGAGTTGGGAAAGTGTGAAATGAGAAAGGACTTGGCGAGGTGTGATGACCCACCCCCCCGGACACTGGCTTTAGTTTACAGCTGAAGCGATGGGTTTTGTGAGTTGTAAGAATATAGACTTTATGAGACCCCAAGCTGGCAGTCTATGCTGCAGGTCAGGACCCATGTGCATTTGGGGGAGGGGAAACTTTAATAGCCTCTGCTTCTAATAAGTGAATAGGCATCAAATTGCAAATTAAGTAAACTTGGAAGGATTAGATTTTTACCAGTAACCATCAATTTCATTGCACACACACAAACCAATGAAAAGTATTTCCATCAATAATTGAAATTGACAGATAGCATTTCTTGCTTTGCCTGCTTGAGAGCTCAGAGTTGGATTCCAGGATACTTAGTTTGTCTATTTTGACATGTTTCGCTGACAATGTGTGTTTTAACGGGTTATAAAGCGAACTCGTTGAAATTCAGCATCTGCTCTCATGGTCTGGCCCACCCCGCCTAATTTCCTACAACTGTGAAATTTTAAATAAATACAAATGTTTAAAAAAAAAAAAAAAGAAACCCAGTGAAAGAATAAAAAATAAAATTCTGCCCTGTCTACTACTAAGCAACCACCATAATTTTATTTGAACTAAACAGATGCACAGCAGAGGAGAGTACCACAATAGTTACCATTTATTTAACGCTTTATACAAGGGGTTTAGATACACATTTTCACTTTTTTTTTTTTTTTTTTAAAAAGACAAAACTTCAATAAAAAAGTGTTTTTGTAAAGAAAATAATTTAGCCGAACTTGGCACGAATAAGCAGGAAAAGCCATTATAAGCCTTAAATGTGCAAAATAAAATACATGGACATGTCAACATTTCTTCCCCTTCACTCCCAACATGGAAAGATGTCAAAGGGATTGTAGTCAGACTGTATTTTCTGCTGAATTACATTTCTCTAGTTCTACATCCAATTTTAAAGTCAACTGTTAAACTACAATTATGATAGCAATTCAAGTAACCCAGACGTGTTAGCACCCATCAAATAGCCATCAACTGCAATACATCAAAAACCAGCCGAGTCTGACACACCTGAAAGTTAAAATTTCTCTTTACAAACTAACTATTAATTTACAGCATTAGAACCATTTCTAGTTTCTGTATGAGTACTTGGGATTGGAGAAATCCAGGAAAATGGAGAGTGGAGGTACTAATCAAAACCAAGTGGGTCATATACATAATTAGATGCCACATAGAGGAGGCATTCCAAAGAACACACACTATCAAACTTTTGCAGGACCATGAATTAAGAGTTTCCCTTATCCAGGAGCTGTTTGCTCCCTCAGCAAGTCCTCTGCTGCTGACATCACAGGTCAGCATGCATGTGTCATGGTAGAGAACATGTCTGTTGCTCTCTCAGCACTTCCATAGAATAAGCAGCCCTGTAAGCATGTTAAGTTATATTCCAAGAAAGCCAGATTGCAGAGAACTGCTAGAGCATGCGCCTGCAAGAAGGAAGAAAGCATTAAGCACATTTCGGCTTAAACGCCTCCTCCATTCAACACACAAGTCTAGGATTGGATGGGATTTTTAAAAATTTGTTTGTAAATCAGCTTGTAGGCTGAAAATTTTATTGAGGGGAAATAGCAAAAGGCAACCAATTGGGAGGTGTTATACGGCAGGTTAGAAAATTCTTGAGACCCTCAGAGTGTTACAATTTTTCCAAAACAGCTATGAACTTGGCAACTTCACGATCAGTCGTGGTACCAAGAGGCAGCTTCCGTAATCCCTGCACAGAGAAAAAAGGTGGTTAGAAGTTTTTATTGAAAAGAAGTTTTTTTTAAAATTCTATAAAAAAAAAAAAAAGAGGCACCCACTTACTAAAGCCATCTCCCATGGAGGGGATAGCCAGCCTTACATCTCCCAAAATACCTCCCTTCCAGAATCCCTGACTACCTGCTGGATTAACTGTTCCCTTCGTGCCCTCCTCTCACTCACACCTGTGTGCCTTCTTCTACCTGGTCCCATACACATGAATCCCTCCTCTCTCCACACAGTCCACGTTGCCAGTCTCCTCTTTCCTCAAGATTACTTCTTCTGAAAGACCTACAACATTGGAACTCCCTGGAGAGATGTGTTCAACTAGATGGGAATAGGACTATCTTTCTCTACAAAAAAATAAAACCTTTTAGAAATCCAAAAAAAGGCCCATAATTAACAAGATGGGTACTAAACTTCATAATTCAGTTTGCTTTCTGTTCCTCTCCAGTCTGCTTTCAGGGGATTGTCTGTTTAGATCGTTAATGCTCTCAGACGAAGGCTGGGTTTTAAGTTCAATGTGCTTCATGCTGTAGACAGACGGCCCTATGTAAACTAACAACACTATTCGTTCGGCAGAGGAGAAAACAGTCCATCTACCCTGGTGTGTAATGCTGTTCTGACCAAGCACTAGGAAATGTGACACATTGCAACCCAAGGAAAAATCACCACCATGGCAATTCCCTCAGCATTAGAGCCAACAGCCTTAAATCCAATCCATGGAAAGAAAGATGGACAAGAAACCTTCTAAGGTTTCCAAGATTTATTAAGACCCACCAATTCCTTTGTATTGTTGCTAGCTTCAACCTAGCTATTTTATTTCTTCCATTTGCTTACAGAGAATTTAACATGTGACGACAAATTTAACATTTGAGAACCATTGCTGGGGTCAGCAACCTGAGGTACAGGCACTTACTGTGTTCAGAAAGTTGCAAAGATGCTTTGCCCATGGACACCTGAAAACAGATTTAGATTCTTAATCCACTTTCCACATATGGACAGCCTCCTTCCCCATTTCAGCTACTTCGTAATGAATGGAAAGTTGCACTGAGAGCGTGACATTCCCAATATTTTGTTACACTTGCTAGTCAAATGCTCAAACGTCATGTCCCAAAATGTGGGAGAGGTCGCCATTGAAGTCACCTTGACATTGAGCACATGTTGAGACATATTACGTAAGAGCTAAATAAACTGCTCTGCAAGCTGATGGAATTCAATAAATATAGCAAGCTTGACAAAAAAAGGATGTATTCAGACCTCCCTCATGCACACATCTACATCATCAAGCTCATGAAAGCCAGTGATTAGTCACCCCATCCCTTTTGCCATGTACAGCGGAAACAAAGCAAATGAGAAGCTCTTTAAGAAGCTGATAACTTAAGTGTCCCTGATTTCCTCTCAGAACAAGATTCCAGGAAGTGCAATTGGAACGTTATGCTACAGCCGTCTGCAACATGTTTTGCCTGTGAATTAAAAATTAAAAATTTGGAGCAGGCAACTTCTGTGCCTTCAGATACACAAACATTTAGCTACCTTGTTTTAGGATTAATTCAATTCTTAAGGCCTGGTATGCCAAGGCAAAAAAAGAGCCCACATTTTAAAACCTTGAATGCTTTACTGCCAAATCTAGAAATAAAATACTGCAATCATACCAGACAAGGCTTATGCTTACCTGTGAAACCACTTTCTCTCTGTAACACATCTGAAGCATTTATAGCAATAACTGTATTCCAAAAGTACTGTTACGACTATTTCAGAAACCCTTCCCTCCACACCTAGTCACAGAGCAGATGATTGTCTCCGAATTTTATACACAACTTGAGGCTCCACACAGTTTGCCTAAAATGGGACAGATCAAGCATTGGTGCACCTTTAGCCCCCACTAGAAGCACCTCTATATTAAGGATGCAAAACTCCACACCCAATCCCAGTGGATGAGCTGTTTGAATGAAGTGAGTCTTGCATGTTGTGCTCTCTAGTTTCTGTGGGACACACTTCCTTAGAAAGGTGCAGGGCCTTACTTTAGCGTTTCATTGAAACATGCAAAAAAACCCTGATTGAGCTCCATATTGTTGGAATTGTTGCTGCTATTAGTGACCATCACTTTTCATTAAAATGACCAGATGCCTTCCAGGTTCCATAGCTTCATGGAAACTGCCCCAGGCCAGGGACCCCATGTCCTCCAGGCCAATTGGCTCCTCAGGCTGCCTGACGCCCATAGCCTGGGAAGCCAGCTTCCCTCAGTGTGTCAGGAAGCACAGGGAACCAGCTGGCCCAGGGGCAATTGCCATGGGGAAACTGCACCGGAGCCACAGACCCTGGAAGCTGCTGACTGAAATCGACCTGATTTTTGTCAGTTTCACAGCTGAATAGAAAATGTGCCTATTTCCTTTCAAAAACACATTTGCATTTCTCATACAAAAAAAAAATAATAATCAGAATTTCCAAGTTTTGGCCATTTTAAAAATGTTTCTATCTACTCCCCATGAAGTTGGAAAGCGCCTCGGACTTCAGACCAAAGACATTACCACTACACTGAAGACTTTATACAAAAGTGGTACAAAAGAGAGCGCTATGCTATTTGGGGGACAGGTTTCCAGCTATGTTTTAAGAAAGTTTGCGTGTTCTGTTAACCAAACATTTGTGCAGTATTAAGCATTCTTAGGAACCCAGTAACGTGATTAATAAGCTTTTCCTAAATTTATTTAGCTAATCAAAAATGGCTTCAACAGAGGATGAGCAGTGGCTATTAGTGGAAGGAACACCCACCTGTTTTCCCAAGGCAAATAGAAAACTAGTGAATATTATCCTGGTCATTGGTCATGTTCCTAAAAACAGACTACAGACTTCTTTGACAAAAGATGGAATGGGAATGCAAAAAAGCCAGAGGGGCCCATCAGGTAACAGGGCTTGTCACTGAAATATTGACATCAGAACAATTTTAAACCCACCAAATTTTTGAATCTCATTACTGGCTGTAACAGCAAGGATAAAATTGTGCAAAAAATCCATAACAAGACTGTGTGAATGTTAATGGAATTATGAGCAATTCATCAGTGTAATCTTCACTGCTATAATCAGCCTGGTATTTGACTCCAAATATTCATACTTACATATACAGGTTCTCGCTAATTAAATGGATGATGAAGATGCCAATGGACTGCATCTTCCTATTTCTGCAAGTCAGGTACAGGCAGAGCAGTTCACCTACATATTGAGGACCAAGTTTTTTCCACCTGAACAATAAAGAAAATTGGAGTAGCAGGTGATGGCACTTGTATCTAGTTCTAAAAACGTATGTGGCACCATATATAATTTGGTTCATTTGTTTTGTAGACCATTTCCTCTTTTCCCACAGAGTCTTAGATCAAAGACATCTCACCATGGAGAGAGGAGTCTATTGAGTAATGCAGCTCAACTGGTGTCCTTGCCTGACTCTCATACAGCCACTGGTTGGAATACAGTTTTCCCAGTCTTAAAACTACTTCCCCATGATTGAGAACCACTTTGAAAGTGAAACCTTCACCCCACGTGCTCTAGAAGAACACATATCCGGTATGAGAAGTCACTTAGCAATGCTTTAGGAGAGCCCTGCGCAAATACAAAATGCATATCTGCGGATGCAGATATCCGCGGAGTTGCAGGGCTCTAACAATGAGAGAGACCAACAGGGCCATGACCAGCGACCGGGAACAGGAAACGCAGTAGCAAAAGCAGCAGCATGTCAGGCCATCGCTTGCAGGAAGGGACTCCTGTCTGGGAGTGTGTGAGCGGCTTGCACATACTAGCGTGACCAGTGACAGCCGCCGGTGAGCCTGGTGCCCGCCCCAGTGGGCAGGGCAGGGGGCGGTACAGCCATACTGGAGGAGCTGCCCGGGCTGGGCACTGACCCAACATGCTGCTACTTTCACCGCTGCGGTTCCTGGCCCGGTTGCTGGCCATGGCCCTGCTGGTCTCGCTCGTTGTTGCAACTCTGCGGATATAAATTTGGTATCTGCGCAGATATAAATTTTGTATCTGAACCCTTTTTAAAAAAAACAAAACAAGTTTGGCCATGTCTTACTGACAATTAGCTGGTTGTCTATAACCCCCCACCCCCCAACACACACAAGTTACATCTCTGGGGGAGGGGGGGGGAACCCCACATCTTTGGCATTTAACTTTTCCCACAGATAAACGATCAGACCTCAACAAAGTGTTTACTCACAGATGCAACATTGTTGCCTTCTGAAAATTCAGATCTCTCAGAAGCAAGTTAATAGTGCCATGGAGAATGTGTTCTTCACAGGAAAGGCCATTTAATAATAGCCTCAGAGCCCAGAAGTTATTCTAGTAGGTAAAGAGAGGAATAAGCTAGTGAAGGAATTCTATGCTACAGTACCTCATTTTATTGGAAATCCCTGAAAAATAAACAGCTGGTCAAGTTTAAATATAAAGAAAACAAAATATAAAACTTGACAAAACGTGCATAAAATTCAATATGCTGTTAATTGTATTTTAAGCATCATTTGTTTTAATTTACTAGAGTTGAAGATTCCTAAGACTTACCCCGAAAGCCAGTGTTATTTCTAGAAAGGAACTCAAGTATGGAAGGTCGTTTAGAAGCATCTGCTGCACTGCTTGCACTGTGAGGATAAGACAAGCCTCAAGCTGTAACTGAAGGAATCAGAAAAGATGTTAAGAAATATTTAAGGCCTGATTCTCCGTGGCCTTGTACCCTATGTTGTCATTGATAGCCGCTCACATCAGGTGTAAATTGCTGCCATTCTGAGCTAGTAGTGTTTTACACGGACTTTGCACAGGTGTCAATGATAACATATAGTGCAAGGCAGGAGAACCAGGCCCTCAGTTCACATTGGGCAATATCAATACAAGGTGAGCTTGCTAAGAGCCTTCTGGACAAACTGACTGCAGAATAGATGGTTACAAAAGTCATAGAAACAGAAGAGATCTAGTGACAGGCAATAAGACTTGCACATGGGAAGGGAGATCAGAATTCTTTGCACTTCTGTGGTATCTTTTACCAAAGGTTCTCAAACTGCCTTACAAACATTAAGGCTCACAACAGCACTGTTAAGTAGGGCAAGTGTTGTTACATGGACCAAGAAAATCCTGTAAAAAGCAACAGAGTCCTGTGGCACCTTATAGACTAACAGACGTATTGGAGCATAAGCTTTCATGGGCATTCACCCATGAAAGCTCATGCTCCAATACGTCTGTTAGTCTATAAGGTGCCACAGGACTCTGTCGCTTTTTACAGATCCAGGCTAACACGGCTACCCCTCTGATACTTGACAAGAAAATCCTGACATTTGAGTTACACAATTAGGAAAGAAGTTAAACATGATTTCCTCAGAGGAAATAAAAGGAGTAGTGTTAATCAGTTTGCTTAGGTAAATGAATATATCCTAATTACTGATAACTTTCATCACGTTCACACTAAACAAATCAGGTACCATATACAACTCTCTGCTTCCTGATTATTAAATTATGGACAGCCAGGTTTTCCAACTATAGTAGATTTTACTTATTACCAACCCATCAGTTGCCATCAAAAAGTTGCCTTATCTAGCAGCAGCCAGTCAACTAATCCTAATACAGAAATTGAAGTCTGTTCATCCCCCTTTTGTAGATGGGGGAAATTGGGCGGAGAGAGGCAATCGTTGTCGAAGGTCACAGAGTGGCAGGAATAGATCCTGGGAGTCTCAGCTCCAAGTCCTCTGCTCTAACCACTAGACTGTGCTAGGAATTCCTATGCTACTTCCTAAAGATTCTCAGCCTCTCTCGAAAGCATTTAATACATTTGAATTGAAAGACAGCTATTTTCAAACCTAACAGTGCAATCAAAATCCACTATTCAAAACAATCACCTCCCTCATTAACCGTTACATACTTACAGGACCAGAAAAAACATTTGATGGCAGAGAAACATTGACTTTTGTCTTCAGTTCATTTAGAAGAACGCAAGATACAGACACCACCATCTGCAACAGGAAGTTATGATAGTCACAAGCAGAGCAAGAAAGAGCCCAAGTATTCAACAAATGTCAAACCGTGTCCAAAACTAAATTCTTTGGCATAGGGTGTTTTAATGTTTTCAGTCCCATTTCTGCTTGCTATGAGGTTGGTTATTCTATCTATGAGGAATGCTGTAATTGTATGGTCCATCCTCAGCAGTCCCCCTAAATGTGCTTGTATTAATGTAACTGTGCTTTAGGTTTACTGTGTTTAGAAAATATTCTGTTATACAAATATTGACCTTTTGTGTTATCCCTAAAGCACCTCCTTTAAGACTAAATCCCTCCCTCCCTCTTGGTTTTATAATTATCCAATGCACTTCACAGCTAAAAGATCTGGAATCAGCACCAAGAACAGTTAAATGCCATAGTGAATTAAGTGTTATAGCTGTGTTGGTCAGGATATTAGAGAGACAAGGTGGGTGAGGTAATATCTTTTATTGGATCAACTTCTGTTGGTGAGAAAGAGAGAAGCTTTTGAGCTTACACAGAGCTCTTCTTCAGATCTGTGTAAACTCGAAAGCATGTCTCTCTCGCCAACATAAGCTGGTCCAATAAAAGATATTACCTCGACCATTTTGTCTCTCTAATGGTGAACTAACTAACTCCTATGCAGTTACCAGATGGGACACAAATACTATATCAGACTAAGTCCAAAACATGTCAGGATTTCCATATGAAAAGGTTAAGACTTGGTATTCAAGGTGTTCTTTTGGCATGTGCCAAATTAAATTGATGGTGTAATACAATGTGGATCCATTCCCAAGACTCCAAAATGAGTTAATCCCCAAACTGAAGAAAATAATTAAACACAAGGCAAAAGCTTCTCCATCGCAAAGTGGCGTCAGTTACCTCTTGGAAATCATGTGGTGGCTCTTTCAATGAGACAGCATTTACATGCCCATTTTTCTCCAGAGTAGTGCTACTACCCAAAACCATGATGAGGGAGCTCCAGCATTTTGGCTGAAACAGAGTAAAAACTTTCAATTAACAAAACCACAGACTTTCGTGAAGTTTGCTGAATCAGTCTTTAGATCTAAAGAAAGACTGAACAAGGTAAATATTATATATTCAAGTAAAGACAAAAGTACATAATATTTGGGATAAAAAAATGGTTTCCGGCATGGTACACACCACAGAATCTGCAAAAAAAAAATCAACATTTTCTGCTTTATGTACCACAAACCAGAGTGAGTGAGACAGAACAGAGGGGTTTCTTCCTGCGTGACTCTGTAGTGCTGACAGTGAAATGGTAATATCTGGCCTATCAGCAAGAAGTCACAAGGGCAGGAGGAGCACAGATATTTGCAACAGTGTGTCCAAGATACTAGTTTCAGAGTCACTGTGCTGACCACACTCTGGAGTTATACATTGGAGTATACGGGGCTTGTCTTTTCCCCTCTTATACAGACACTATCCCCATTGTGCCTCACCTGAAGCAAAGGCCGCTTCCCCCTTCCCCCCGATACACACACACACACACACACACACACACACACACACACACACACACACACCATCACAGTACAACAAAAGGCTTCAGGGGTAGACCTTCAGATGGTGCAATTGTCATAGCTTCATTGATGTCAATGTAATGGACCATACCATGGACTTCTACCCGCTGACGATTAAAAACATTCAACCATGGTAAGTTTTATTTGCTTTGTTCTAGGTCAGGACACTGTGGTAAAGGTGGTCAACTTGACTTAGATTGCTTTTCCCTTTTACACAGTGTCAGAGGTGCCTGCAATTCTTCACCACTCCTTCCAGCCCACGGCTCAGGTTCATAGGTCCTGGAGTTCCAGTCCTTTTCTCTTCAAATTTCTTTTAACAGACAGACAGTCTTTCCATCGCATCCTCAGTCTTCCATGTTTTCTCACTGTTCTTTGGTGCTCATTCTCCCATTCTTATCACATGTCCAGCCCACCTCAAATGTGCACTTTCCAGCCCAGAGTCCCAAGTTCATCTTCCCCCTAATTTCTTCCATGCACACGGTCTACCCTCCACTTGCCTGACAATCTTCTCAGTATATTATTTTCTATGACCTGTATCTTGTTTTCTTCTATCTCCAGGAGACCCACTGTTTCCAAACCATACATCACAGAGGGGAAAAAACACAGCACAGACTTCCTTTCAAATTTGTTACTTAATTGCCTGTCCCACAGTACTCCTACCGCCCACACACACTGGGTGGTTCTTTTCAGTTTGAGATCTTTCTTGATGGCACTGAGCATACTTCCCAAGTACACAAACCTTCTCTTTTGATTCTGCTTCTCTCCTGAAATGTCAGCCAACAGCTCTTCTTCCACCTTCCTTAGTTTTCTGTGTTTACCTTCAAACCATGATCTTCAAACACAGATGCCCACTCCAATGCCATATTTGCCAAAAGGGCTGGACTGTCAGCTTACATTCATTCTCTCTGTCTCCCCACAGGCTTGGTTCTCCTACTAATTAACTCCAAAAACTAGGATGAAGAGAAGTGGATTCACAGCACAGTGCTTTCTCTCAAGCCCACTGTCACCTCAAAACTCTCCAAAATTCCAATACTGTTATCACCTAAGCTCTTGACCCTCAATACAGCTCCTCGATCTCCTCCACATCTTGAAGTCCCCCTCCCATTCATCTCCATACTCCAAACACCAGCTCCCACTGTACGAAGTCACATGCTTTCTCAAGATCAATAACTGCTACAATGCCCTCCATTTACCATTCTTTCAGGTGTCTGTCTCATTGCAAATATTGCATTTGCAGTACTCCTTCCGTTTCTAAGGCCACATTGCTCCCCTCCTATATTTTCCTCCACCTTGCACTTCAACCTTGTCCCCGAAACCCTCTCAAGGCCTTTAAAGGGTTGACTTAACATTGTCAAGCCCTGATCGGGGTTTGAATCATTTGCACCATCCTCACCCTTCCAGAGAGGCACAATCAATCCTGTTCTTCAGTCATCTGGTAGCCACCTTACTCCAGTACCTCCAATTGCCTTGATCATAACCACACTTCTCTTCTTCACCAGCTGCTTTACCATTCTTCATGTTATTCGGTGTTTCTTCTACTTCCTCTACAGAGATGGATACCTTTTGAGACTTTCCCATAGTTGTCAGCAGTGCTTGAATTTGCAGCTTTCTTCTCATTTAATGGTCTTCAGAACTATTTTTTCCCCATACCTCTACCACTTCTTTACGGTTAGTCACCACACAGCTCCCATTCGTCACACAGTTATTCATATTTTGTTTCTCTTTCATCAAGCCAAAAGCCAAAATTTCCTACCACCATCTTTCTGTGTAATTCCTCTTCAGCCTCCATTCTTACCTTAGCAACTGACTTTTTAGCCTGTTCGTATGCATTTTAAAGTTTCTCATTAGCACGAATCCTCAAAACTCTGAATATTTTTAATTTGTTTGTACAGACTTCCACCACCATCTTATTCTCCGAAAGCACCCCCATCTTACCACTAATCATGTTACCTCCACTGCCTTAATGAAACATTCTTTAAACTTCCTCCATTCTTCCTTCAATGACTTCACCGCCATTGGCAAAGGATGAAAACAAGCCTTCCTTTACTTTTTGGAAGAATTCTTCCTTACCACCCTGCTTCTCCCTTTACATAACCACCAATACAATTTCATCTTCTTTCATGTCAACTCACTAAAAACTGGACTACATAAGGGGACATCTGACAAAAACTAACTGATGAGGTTCTAGTTCAATCAACCAATCCTTTGCACCATCTTGCTTTTTACAGCTTCACAGCGATCTCTACTTTGTCACTGGACCCTGCTGTACCTCTGACGGACTGATCTCAGGGCTAAGAGCCAGGAACCCCCAAGTTTGACATTGATTAGTATGTGGTCTTGGGTAAACTGCAGCTTCTCTGCCTCAGTTTCCCCAACTGTGGAAAGGAGCTAATGTCAATCCGAGGTATTGAAAGGATTATCTTTTTGCAAATGTTTTGAAAATATAAGTACAGTATTAAAGTTTGGGGGAAAACCTGGCATAAAGTCAGAAAAAAAAAAAAAAAGGCTGTTCAACAGTGTATTCTTGTATTAGACAAACAGTGGCTATATAGAACAGAACTGTATAGAATCTAACAACAGAAGCATAAGATTAACACAAACACTCACATTTCTGTATAATGACAGATTGCAGTAAAGGAGTTTGAGCGCATGCTTAATTAGAATGGAGTTCTTCACAGGAGAACCTAAGGGAGGAAAAAAGTAGACAACTCCTTAAACCTGATAAAAATGAAGGAAATGAAGTGCATATTTAAAAAAAAACAGGCGGCAGATTTAATTAAGTACAGTAATGTTTTTACACGTATTTAATGTTAAGATTTTTGTCACGGTTATTTTTAGTGACAGACAGGTCACAGGCAATAAACAAAAATTCAGAGGAGCCAGTGACCTGTCTGTGACATTACTAAAAATAACCAGGGGGCAGGGCTGGGGGTGGAGTGGGGAGAGAGGGGGGGCAACTGACAGCATGAAGCTGAAGAAGTTACAGAGGTCTGGTAAAGTCACAGAATTGGTGACTGCCGTGACCTCATACGTGTAAGGATAAAATTTAACCACCAGTAAAGCAAAGAGGGGATAGAAATGAGAAGTGTCCACGCTACTTTACAATATTTCATGCCACAATTCTAGGTTCCAGTCATCAGTTGTAATATGCTCCCCCAAAATCCTTAGGAACATGTACAAGCAATTAGGGGGGAGGGATAGCTCAGTGGTTTGAGCATTGGCCTGCTAAACCCAGGGTTGTGAGCTCAATCCTTGAGGGGGCCACTTAGGGATCTGGGGCAAAATCAGTACTTGGTCCTGCTAGTGAAGGCAGGGGGCTGGACTCGATGACCTTTCAAGGTCCCTTCCAGTTCTAGGAGATAGTATCTTTAATTAATTGAGATATCCTAAAACATATCACATGGAATAAATCCTCTCACCAGGTACAGAAGGTTTACAGTACATGACTATTGTGCTTAAATATCCCATGCGCCTACAAATATCACCAACTAATAGCTACTGAGCGGACTTGTGTGAAATAAGCTTGGGGCATCAGACTCGTTCCTGTGGGGCAAGTCTGTGTGTACCAAGGTCTATTATCACAATAGTCTCAGCAGAAACCCTCTAATAAACCACAATGTACACAAAGGCAATGTATACATTGCCCACATTATCCTGATATATCAGCCTTGACTTTGAGCAAATGCCTTTAGTGAAATGGGTCTCAGTGTCTCCACAGTCCATTCACTCATTTGCTCAAGGTCAAGGCTGACACATCATGACAGTGTGGGTAACATATACGTTTATGAAAGGGTTTAATACTCAGCACTTTTTAACAAGGCAGTCCTTTAGAAAAAACAAAAAGGAGCTGAATGGCTGACAAGGGTTAGCATCTGTGTAAGTTAGAGCATGGTAAAACAACAAAGTAATTTCTGCTTGAGTCTAAAACTTAAATAGCATTGTTCCTCACCAACACTTATGTACCATGCTTTAACCCAGATAATTTATGGCTGAGTTGGAAGTCCCATAAATCTCATGTTAGATTTAATCCAAACAGATAACCACACACAACCGTAGTCAAGTGGGGTACCAAATGGATAGAAGCAAGAAGCACTTCAACAAATAATACTTGCCAACTGAAATCCACTCTCCAGGGTCATGAAAATTATTTCCACAGGGAACACTCCCAGTTCTGAACATCTTTAGGTAGATCTCAAACTGGAAAGGGGTTATCCGGCAGGCGGTACAGCATGCAAGGTTATTGAAGGGAAGCAACAATGAATGTACAGCACTAACGAAGTCTCCACTTTTGCACAAGTAGAATGGGATTTTATCTCTAAGCTTTCTTAACCTGGATACAAGAAAGGATTGCAGATTTGATTTTTGTGGATGCCATTAACAACATGGAAGCATTACCGGGATTTCCTTTGAGACCTCTTGCCACTTGGCTTCCCAAGAACTCAGTTTGATTCCAGACTTTGTCACTCAGGTATCTTTATTTGGCATACAGCAACGCTACACTGAGTTGATTAGACTCGAATGAAGGGGGTGGATGTAGGGTACATCACAGAGAAACCATCTTCCTTTATGTACATTTACAGATTTCGTTACATTTACTATACGTTGTGTTACACATTTTGGGATTGGCTTGGTTACTTTGTAGGAACCAATCCCTTTTCAGCATGCTTTGCCCACGCACTGTCCATGTTCGACCTACTCTTTACAATCCCAACTTATCTTGTTCGTTGTTATTTTGCTCTTTGTAAATGGTTCCCTGGTTGTTCCTGTGACACTCTGCATCCCATATTCACCATAGGGATATCATTATGATAGGATTATAACATAATTATGATGCATCTTGTACAAAACGTGTCATGTGAGGCGTCAATGGAAAAGTTATGGTTTGCTGAAAGGTTATCTTATTGTATGCATGTATCATTTTTGTATCTGGAGTTACTAATAATGACTATGCATCTGTATTTCAAACGTGTTTGCTCCTGGGTAACACTCACAAAGTAGCTTACATCCAGCACATTGTGAATGAACTATTTAAGGCAATGGCCCATCAACCAAAAAAAGGCCACAGGAAAAGCTTAGCCTCACCTAATAAGCTTCCCTGTGGACACTTCCGCCAAAATATGGGTAATGGATGCCATGACTCATCGAAGCATGCAAGGGCATGTAACTAAATCATGTGATATTGGACTCCATTTTGGTGCCTATACTTTTCCACAAAGTGTGCTGGGGGCTTGTTTGGGACAATGAAATTCCCTCCACATGAAAGAAGCTTTAAAAAGGGGGAAGTGACATCACTTGGCCTCACTCCCTCTACAACACAACACCTGATGAACAAAGACTGAACTGAGGAAGGAGGTCCGAGGCAGGAAAGAAGAAAGCCTGCCTGTGTATGGAAGCTTGGTGGACTGTTGGTATTATTTAACATGGTACACTGCTTGATTCAAATCCTGTCTAGTTTGTAAAGCTTAGATTACCTAAGAAATAAAACAAAATGCAATCTACTTTGATCTGTATGTTCACTACTTATAATCACTTAAAATCTCTTTCTGTAGTTAATAAATTTGTTTTATATTTTACACCTAAAACAGTGTGTTTTGCTAGAAGTGTTTGGGGAATCTGCTCAGGAACAAAAACTGGTGCATTCTCCTCTCCACACCGAGGGAGGGGCAGACTGGGTAATAAACTTATACTGGCCAGGCTTTTGACCAGGGCAAGATGCTACAGTCCAGGGGTACAAGGCTAGGGAACTATGGGGAGTTGGCTGCAGCCTCTCTATTGTTAGTTCATGAGTGGCTGAGGAGAAGCATTCATGTAACTGCAGCTGGGTGTGTCCCTGCCTGTGCAAAGGTTTGAGAGAGTGCAGGACCAAGAGCCATCTGCAGCTTGCCACAGTCTTCACAGTACGAGAGGAAGCCCAGACTGGCATGCCAGAGGGCTCAGCGGTACCCCAGTTCCAGGGTGCACCCCGGGGAAGTCTGTCACAGTTCCTTCCCCTTATCTTAGCTAGTTCAAACATTCTATTTTAGCTCACTGACCCTTTTACCTATCTTAGTTAGCACAAACATTCTGTTTTCAGTCTGCTGATCTATTTATCTTCCCAATTTGGTCTTCCAAGACACATGCCTCCCCCATGCTTAATTACTCATGTCAACCCAGGCCTACAAATGTTATAAAAAAAAAAAAATGAAATCTGGATCCTACTATGTTTACCAGCTAATATTTGTTAGTGATGCAATGTTGTGTTCAGCAACTAAAAAAAGTCTGTCAACCAGAATCATTTCTTTTCAAGGTGTGATTTTACTGAAGATTAGACACACATAGGGAAATCTTAAAGCAAAGATAAAAAATAAAAAAGCCACTTACCCTAGAGTGTCATTGCATTTCACAGCTTTCAAGTAGCGAACTATTTCCTTATAACTAAGGAAGGGAGGAGAAGAGGAGACATTAAATTTTGAGCAGATGAATGAGGAATACTGATGAGAATTAATGAGACAAAGCAATAGCTCCCACACAGAAGACATTTATGTACAGAAAAAACAAAGGCCTGGATAAAACTGCTGGTATCTCATTGTTTTCCGATAAACCCCAAAAGTACTGAAGTCCCTGGACAGATTAAAAAAAAAAACAAAAAATGGGCAGCACCCACCAATACAGAGTTATTCAATATTTAAGTCTAGGAAAATGTCACCACTGTGGTACTGGCTGTGGGAACACCAGCTGTGTAATCAATAGGAATTTACCCTCTCTCTATACCAGGGGTGGCCAAACTGTGGCTCTTTCACAGTTAAAGTGCAGCCCCGGAGGGACCCCCGCATTCTCCGTCTACCAGACTCGGGGGCTGGTAGGGGAGCTTGGGGCTTCTGCCCTGTGGCAGAATGAGGAGGCTAGGGGCTTCTGCCACAGATGACTGGTGCCTGCTGAGGGGGGTTGGGGGGGGGGGAAGGGGAGGAGACAGGGACAATTTAAAAAGGTTCGCCCCCCCCCAGTAGCTTGAGTCATACCCCCCAAGCACACACACCCCTTTCCCTCAGTGGCCCCTCCTGTGAGCTCCAAGGTGTTAGCTCTGCGTGGAGAAGCAGCAGCAAAAGCAGCGGCTCTCCCTGCAGCTCCCAGCTGTTTGCCGCTGCCTCTACCCAAGGTGCAGCTCTCAGCTTGCCGGCTCCAGCAGCTACCATGCAGGGACGGGGCCCGGCAGCACCATGTGGCCAAATGAGGCCAGCAAATGCCGGCAAAAATTTGGGAGGGCACGTGATCCCATGTGTTCCCCTCTCACATTGCCTCTGGCTTCAGCGCAGCAGGGAGGGTGGTCTCGGGGCCGAAGTCCCAAGCCCTGGCAAGCGCGCCCTGACTCTCGAACTTCTGAAGATTGTTGTATGCGGCTCCGAGGGTCAGTAACTTTGGCCACCCCTGCACTATACCAAGAAGTGTTGAAGAAACTGAAAGCATTAGAAATGGTCTACATCCCCGATCTAACATCCCCTACATGAACCTTCAATCCTGGTCCTGTACTTAAGCATGATTGCCAAGCTATACAAGCTACATGGGGCTAACGTGATTTGGAAACTGCAAAGGCTACTCCCTATGCAGCACCCACTGAAAAACAGGAATTAAGATGATACGTGTGCATGCACATTGTTATTCTGGAGAGAGACAATTACTAGCTTTAATAGCACCTATGCCAGGGGTGGCCAACCTGAGCCTGAGAAGGAGCCAGAATTTACCAATGTACATTGCCAAAGAGCCACAGTAATATGTCAGCAGCCACCCCCCACCCCACTCCCAGCACCTCCCACCCCGCCGATCAGCTGTTTCGTGGCGTGCAGGAGGCTCGGGAGGGGGAGGGGGAGGAGCGAGGGCCTGGCAGGCTCAGGGGAGGGGGCGGGAAGGGGTGGAGTGGGGGCAGGGCCTGTGGCAGAGCCAGGGGTTGAGCAGTGAGCACCCCCCAGCACATTGTAAAGTTGGTGCCTGTAGCTCCAGCCCCGGAGTCGGTGTCTATACAAGGAGCCTCATATTAGCTTCTGAAGAGCCGCATGTGGCTCCGGAGTCACAGGTTGGCCACTCCTGACCTATGCTATGCTTCCCCAATGGACTTCCCAGTGGAACAAATTCCAAAGGAAGAAACCACTAACAGAGAAGCCAGACAATGAGGGTTGAAATCTGGGTTCTGGTAGCAAGTGCTGTGGCAGCATATCAAATGAGAGGGTTGACTCACATGCCTGGGGCCCCAAACCATTCAGATCTTTAATTGGACCATGAAGATTTGTTTAGACAGAACCATGAACATCAAGTACCTTGAACTGTCCTTAACATTCAAACTGGATATGAATATAAAAAAGAGGAACAGAGTTTTCTTACAAAAATGGATACAAAGTTTTGAATGAACCCAATTAACATTTAATTGGAAAAAAGCTTTCATTCTATCCCCAATGGCAGCTGCTATTATAGGATCTAACCTTTACAAAAGGTATAGTCAGTACAGACAGCAATTTACCCAGCAAGAAAATTTATCTTTATACACTGTTTGAAAGAGTCATTTGCACAGGTCCCAAACGTATTAATTGTATGTTCATAGACCTATCAAGGTTTTATCAATGTTGTAAGAAGTTTCAGAGACAAAACCAAAGAGATACTGTTAACATTACTACTTATGGCCTTACAGGAAGCAGATCAAGAATCCCTCTAATAATTCACTAGCTTTCTACAGTGCCTTTCATCCAGTGATCTAAAAATGCTCTGTAAACATCAATCAAGTCTCACAACACCCTTGGGAGATAGGCATTATCCCCATTTTACAGATGGGTAGAGGCAGAGGTCACAATCTGTGGAAGAGACAGGAACAGCTCCCAGAGTCCTAATTTCTAGTTCCTTGCTCTAGCCCAGTGGTCACCAACCGGTCGATCCTAGAGGATCTTGCGTTGGCCCCTTCTGGGAGCGGTGTGGGGCCGGGGTAGGCAGGGAGCCTGCCTTAGGAGCAGCCATGCTGTGTCATGGACCAGGAGCCACTGGGGGTAAGTGCTGCCCGGCTGGAGGCCATACCCCAACCCCCAGCCCTCTCCCAGAGCCAGCACCCCATACTCCCTCCTGCAGCCCAAACCCCAGCCTTGAGCCTCCTCCCAGAGCCAGCACCCCAAGCTCCAGTCTGACCCACCTCCCAGAGCCAACCTCCTACCCCCTCCTGCACCCCAACCCCCTGCCCCTGCAGTGACCCCCCCCCTCCCAGAGCCAGCACCCTGTATCCCCTCCTGCACCCAAACTCCCTCCAAGCCCATACCCCCTCCTGCACCCCAACACTGCCCCAGCACAGAGCCCCCTCCTGCACCCCAACCCCCTGCCCAGAGCCCCCTCCCACACTGCGAACCCCACGGTCCCAGCCCAGAGCCCGTACCCCCTCCCAAACCCCTACCCCAGCCAGGTGAAAGTGAGTGAGGGTGGGGGAGAGCGAGCCATGGAGATGGGGGGGAAAGGAGTGAGCAGGGCGAGGCTTTGGGGAAGGGGCGGGATAGATCCTGGTTTGCCCTTAAATTCAAAAAGTGATCTTGGGCATAAAAAAGTTGGAGACCACTGCTCTAGCCAGTAGAACAAACCGCGCAAGAGAGAGAGAGAGTCTCTCATCACTGTACCCAGATTAGAATGTCCCATTCCTACCAAGAGATTTTATTTTAAATGCCAGGCATCTGGCCGAGAACCACAGTTGCCAACTTTCACGCGGTAAATAAGCACCCCGACTTTCACAATAAGCCAAAAATCAAGCTAATCCCATTTCAAAACAAGGCCAAAACAAGCCAATCCCTAAGAGCCCCAACACTCTAGGTGACTAGATCCCCCCGGCGTGCAGTCTGGAACTGTGGTGGGCCCTCTGTGCACCCCTGACTCTCTCCCCTTCTTGCCCCTGCTTGCCCCTCCTCCCCCTGCTTGCCTGGAGCCGATCAAAAAAAGAAACAACAAGCTATAAGCCAAACAACCAACAAGCCAAAAACTAGCCAACAAGCAACTCACAAGCCAATTAAGCCAAAAACAAGCCCAATTTCTGAATTTTTTTCACGGGTTTGACATGTCTGCTGAGAACTCCTGGGGGTTAAGGAGACAAAAAAGGAGCAGAGAAGAGAAGAAGCAAGCTTCTTTGTGAATTGTACATTTTAAGACCAATAAGGGTGTCAGAAGCACCTTTGGATGGTCTTTATAAAGCATGATGGAAAAACATTCATTACACGCTGTCAGTCGTCATACTTTTTTTTTTTTTTTTTTTTTTTTAAACACACACACACCTTGCAGCAATTTTAGGACACCATGCTCTATAAAGCGGATATGATGCAGAATGCAAGTCCTCAAAAGATGGATAAGAACTTACTGTCCCTGGTTTTCCATTTTTTCTACTCGAGCCTGTATGACAGGAAGTACTTCCCACAGAAATACTTTCTTTCCTTTCTGTGTTCTTTGACCAGTGATGTTCTGGCCTTTTAAGACAGTTGTCAGTAATCCATGATCCCATGGCACCACATTTAGGCTGAAAATTAAAGTTAAAGAATATTTTTCTAAAAACTATTGCAAGGTACTATAAGAATTCACAAAACAGAGCAAAGAGACACCCATATCACTGCAATACCACAACTTTTTTTTTTTTTTTTTTTTTTATTTATTAAATGTTAAGGTTTGGTGCAACATGGACTGCTACAGTATTTCTAAAGGTTATGACTCATTTCAGAAAATTAACTTGATGGACCCCACGTTAGTCATGGCAGCAGAATGAAGCTACTAGCACCAACTAAGCTAGTTACTAGCAGACCTTGGTGCAATACATCCCCAGTATTCAGGACAATTATTCGTTAGAAGAAAATGGTGTTGGAATAGATATTTGTGTAATACGATTGGGTTGCTACAGAGATTGTATTGATCATGACAGACTAATCCTTCTTGCTAAGTCATCATAATGCTCACAATATATTTGACTCAGTAAATCTTGAGTTTGCTAAACTAAAAACATCTTAGAACCTAGACCACATAACCATTGCATCTAAAAATGGTTGTTTGCCACCCGAGTGCTGACAGTTCTAATTTAAATGTCCACAAACCACACAAGCATGACACCATGTAGCTTTTTCCAAGGAATTTCAGTAATTTTGTTTGGAAGTACCAGAATATTAGCCAGACAAATGTGACAATGTGTGTCTTATGGAGATGAGAGATATCATAATGAATGCTTACAGTCACTATTACAAAAAGCTTCTGAACATTTCCTGTAGTGATTTCTAAAGGCAAATAAAAGTAAGCCTGATGCAGCCCTGCTGTTTTAAGCTTCCATTTCCCAGACTACCAGTAAAAGGAATATTTAGTAGGAAACTATAACTAGTTTCTATTAAACCACACGCCAGGCTTAGTCTCTGGACAGATTTCAAGAGTTCAGGTTGTTGGCCACAGTCTGTTGTAGCAACACATTAGAAATCCCAATGGATATAACATGTAAATACTCCCTTTCACACTTGAGTACATTTAAGTCCACCGAGTAATAACATTTAGTCAATAGAAGCAAAGAACATACCTATTTGAGAAGGCATAGCAGTGACACGGAAGTGAGATAGTCTGGAAAAAACTAATGAACTTTTCATATAAAACTTTTGGAAAGTCACACAGCACGAGCATCCTCTGAAGTTGTGTTGTAATCCTGCATTTACAAAAATAAACTAGTTTTAAAAGTCAGCGATGTGAGTAAAATATTTTGAAGCCAGCTGAATTGTTCACTAGGTCAGTTTCCTTTTCTGATTAGGAACAAGTCTACAGTGTTTTATAAAATATTTCGAATGGATACTTTGGATTAAAATTTAGATTTTGTATAAAAACAATTTTACAAGATTTACTGTGACACTACACCCTATATTCATCATGGGGGTATGATGATGACATAATTATGATGCAATTTGTACAAGATGAGTCATGTGAGGGGTCATTGGAAAAGTTATGATTTGCCTGTGTGAATGCTGGTGGAAATGTAGGACCGGGAGCAGCCTATCGCTTATCACAGCAGCGCAGTGCTGAGAGGGAGCCCAGGCTGGTGAGTCAGAGGGCTCAGTGGTACCCCAGTTCCAGGTGGCATACAGGGGTGGGGAGAACCACCATCACACTTACAACCAGTGTAAGTTTTCTTTTTTTAAAATTCAAGTATTTATTGTGGGGGTTTTTAAATCAAAGAGCCTCACACACTGTTTGCAACATAAACCCTACAGCATCATGCCAGTGTGTACCAAATTAGATAGATCATTTGTAGTCAAAATTCAAAAACAAAACAGAACAGTAGTGGTAAAAAAAAAAAAAAAATCAATTTGATTTAAAATTTAAATTTGAGATTCTTTATTTTAAAGTAAAATATTTTAAACTGACACTGTCCTTTTAAATAAGTAACTTCAAATGCCATTACAAAACACTTTGTTTTTAATAGGTACGTAGCAGCGAGTAGGAAGTCAATTCTGACGTGAACCATTGATATTGCAAGAGTGGTGGTGAAAACGCACTTGATTTCATGGTTTCTGTCTTAAGTGGGAGCTCCTAAACAAATCAAGGAAAACTGGAGGGCAAAAAAATAAAAAAAAAATAAAAAAATCCTAATTTCATGTTCCTTCAGGATCATGTTTTTATTCTCTTGAAGCCCTAGTCATAACCAGGACTCCCTTGCGCTAGGTGCTGTACAAACACAGAACAAGACGATGGTCCCTGTCACATAAAGTATACAATCTAAGTGATATGGTATTACCTTTGTAAAGAATTATTTCCCTAATGTAAAAAGCAGTCATTTAAAATGAGGACAGATGTAGGCTGCACCTGGCCATTGGTTTAAATTAGGGAAACAGTGGGAGGGAAAGGATTTAAGTCTTCCCAAAAATCAGTCTTATCTTTGTGGCTGGTGGATTTACTGTTAAAAGTAAACTGTAAAGCTAAAGTAAGAATTGAGTTAAACAAAGAAGTGCGCGTTACATGTCCCCATTCCTCAGGCTTCGGAAGAAATTTAGTAGAGTGGTAAGTTTTAACTAACCTTTTCTACTGATATATCCTGTTTTATAGAATATAATTGTGTAACATTATGGATACAGTTAGTATTACTTAGTGTTAGAGCTATACAATTCACCTTTAAGGAATTCTAGATCAGGAAATTTAGATTTCAAGCACCAAAGCTATTTTAAACCCTTCAGTAACTGAAGGTGGCCTTTGAGGAACTGACATGTTAATGTACTTCGTAACACAACTATAGAAACTTTGCAGCCAACCACCATCCCATTGACATCTGAATCTCACACCATACTAAGCGAAGTCTTACCTTTCCATTAGACAAGGTACAGCCATCCTCAAAGATGCAGAGACACCAAGATTTTGCAAGTTCCTAACACAAATGCATTAGTTTAGTGCTTACATATTCTTCCTAGGACTGGTTTTAAAGCAATCAAATTGACAAGAGAAACAAGTTACATAAACAGATGACATCTACCCCATTGAATTTTATTAGAAAAATATTCCAAAGTATTTGCAGAGTTATAATGTACTCAATGCATTGAGTACCTTCTACAATTAATATTATCTGTATTACAATAGCGCTTAAAGCCCTGACTAAAGTGAGGGCATCTATTGTGCTAGACACTGTACAAATATATAGCAAGAGATAGCTCTTCAAGGCAGGGGTTTACAAGCTCAACACACAAAACAGAGATGGAAAATTATTACTCATTTTAAAGATGGGGAACTGAAACAGCGAAATAGAGTGCCTGACCCAAGCTCATAAAAGAAGTCCAGATAGTAGAAGTTGCAATCCAATTAACTGTTAGACCATCCTCCCCCTTTGTTTGGGATTTCCAACTTCTCTCCCATTTTGATTTAAAATTATTTTAAGCTCTGCCATGATTCAGTTATAAATCATCTGGGGCGAACAGCCACAACTGTAGCAAAGGGGCTTGGGGATTAGATGGTGAACTGGAATACTTACTGAGCAGGGTCCTTATGAAGTGCTATTTCTTTGGCTGCTCCCAGGAGCATGACAGCAGCAGCTTTAGGATTCTCTTTTTCTGCCTGATTTAAAAATGTTGTTACCAGTGCAAAAACGCCAGAATACCTAGGAGAATTAAAAGTCCTTACAGTGAAGTATATCTGCTCTGAACTGGTTTGCCAGCATGAAAAGCGTTTGCACAAAATACTATAGTCAGCATTTAAATTGACTAGTCACGATACTTCAGATTCTTTCAAGGGAAAGACACAAGTTGTTTAAAGTAAACAGCAACATTTAAAAGGAACGTATTGGGATTGAAATTGGACCCTCCACCCCAGGGGAAAAAAAAAAAAAAAAAAAAAAGAATCTAGTCAGGAAGCAGAATTTATAATTCATGGAAGTTTAAAACTAAACAGTGAGGAAAAACTGTTAAATATTTGGTCACACAAGGACAGACGCTAAAGTTTAGGGGTTTATTTGAACTGGATCCTGGTCTGGCCTAACTGGGGAAGGGGGAAAAAAAGCGAGTTTTCTATGACACGGTTTAGTTATTAACCTTAGGTTGTCATGAGTCTAACTGTACTGGAAAGCAAATCCCTGTGAATTAAAAAACATTCCTTGGAAATTCACTGAACCCTCTCATCAGTTACCTGTATATAAGCTCCACATGGCGCTGTCTGCAGATATTACATTGCCCAGGTCCCCGTTTTGGGTGACAGAAACATTCATGTGAATTGGGAGACACTCTCTCACCAACCAGGTATTTGTTATATTCCACTGAAAGTTCATGGACAAATTCTATCAGAAGGTTTCCTGGGGGATTGAGGAGGAAAGAGTGTTGAAATATGCTTTCTTCTAGACGTGTTATGCCCATAAAAAGTCCTATATATTATACAATAAACCTCGTTGATTCTGGGACAGCACAAAAGCATAATGCTTACCACCCTGTCGAAGGTCTGAATCTATATCTGTGAGCTCCAAGTTGAACATCACAAGAACACCAGCCAAGGCCAGACCACGCTGGTCTTTCCAGAATGTGCTTTTGTTATGTGCATTGCAGTGACAGTGAGACGGGGCTGTCCAGTTTTGGCACTGTTTTATGAGGAGAAGGGGGGAAAGGAAGAGGAAAAATTGCATTCAAGTTCACCAAAACAAAAATTAGTTACGATCCCTTGCTCAGCGAGGTCAACATTGCATTCGAATTGCTAGGTATCTTTTATACTGAGCTACTGCATATTCATATGCAAACGTTAGCTGATTTTACAAACTGTACAGTAACATACCTGTGCCTGGAAAGGCATAATCTACACTATAAACCTCCTTGATAAATCTACTATGTCAAAATTACAAAGTAGTACTTCTTCTCACACATTACCAGACCTAGACTAAAGAATATAAAACAGCCAAGGTCTGACTGGTTGTGAGCATGGAGATTTTAGTTCTCTTTACTCTTAAGTACGTTTCTTTCAGTTGATCATTCCCAGTGTACTCAAAATCCAAATTTAAGATACTGGAGCGTGGATATCTACCAACAACTGGAAATACTATTACAGGAGAGGAATTACATGAAAAGCAGACTGATCTAGAAAGAGTGAGAACTGGATCTTAGAAAGATTAAGCCTTTATACTTGTGTAACTAACTCACAGGAATGCTGTGAGGCTTAATTTGTATCTGTAAAGCACTGTCATCCCTGGATGAAAGGCATAATATAGTTTAAACCCACAAAGTTTAGTGAATATTGGGGGGGGGGGGAAGGGCAAAAAACCCTGAAAATATTTTAAGCCACTTTTGAGCTAATAAACCATTTTCTATAGAACACTTGGCTCCATGTTCAAAACTTCCCTAAAATCTTGGTAAAGAGCTGGAATATTTTGATGAATTACACATTTTTAAAATTTTAGCCTTTTTTTTTTTTTTTAACCTGTCTGCAACAAAAAGTGGAGAAATCTGAGTACTTCTGATATCAAGCTAATCCGGGGGGGGGGGAAAAGAGGAATGAGAGTTTACTTCCACAGAAACCACAACGCAAGCCACCATCGTGTCCGAAGCAAACAAGAGCTACACCAACTGAGGATCTCGCCCCCATAAGTTTACAGAAATTGATTCTTGTAAGTTGTTTTAGTGCAATTCGAAGAGAGAATTATTGATGTTTAGGAAACTATGTTAAAATACTCAATGTTATATTATTTATTGTTTTAATTAGATCCTGTATAAGAGGACAGGATACTGGGCTTGATGGACCTTTGGTCTGACCCAGTATGGCCGTTCTTATGGTTCCTATTTTACAGTTCACTTTGGACAACTCAAGGCTGTGTTTCATAACTACACCTCAAGTCCTTCCTTACCTCAGAAGCTAGTTTATCACAAATGTAGCAGTAGCACTGATGACAGATATTGGCATTGTTCTCAAGGGGTGAACGTGTTTCACACTCTGTTCGCCTGTAGGTTGATAGAGCAGAACACTATTTATAGTATACACTAAATAACTGTTCTGTTCCTCTTCTACTTCATGACGGTTTTTCTGATTATTAAAACCCTGCCACAATTATTTAACACAATCAGCTAATAAACTTACACCGGTAAAACTTAATATATAGCACTAAGGCACTAATAAAAAAAACAAAAAAAACCCACGGTATTTTAGAATAGCATGTGGCCCAGCAGGAAAGTTGAGACCTTGCTTTGTGCCCTGATTGCAATTATATGATTTAAATTTTCTAGCCATAAAAAAAGAGGTCACTGATATGGGGCTTTTTCAGACTCTTCTATTGAAATTTAGTACAAATTAAATAAATGCACACAAAATATCAATAATAAAAGATCTGGTATTACTCCCTATAAAAGAGGAAACCCATAGTATCCACTATGCTACTGAACATACTCAAATGGGTGTGTCATACAGTCATATCTTGCATGAGGCATCACTTTCCCTTGTTTACAGAAAGTTACTACTAGTTCACATTCCTCATCCACAATCTCTTCAGCTTTCTTGTCTTCCAGAATAGGTTTTTCTGTAAAAAGGGAAATACATTGTGGTTTATTTCAGAGTAAAATGATTTCAGATTTAGTTAAAACCAAAACTAGCTATTGGCTTTTATTCATTAAGCATGTTGGGGCAAAGACGGTCTTTGTTCAGTGTTTGAACAGAGACCAGCACAATCGGGTGCTGGTCTATGACTGGCACTACCACAACAGAAATTAAAGAGGTTATTCACATTGATACAGGACAGGCATTGGAAATCCTACTGGTACTTTGATACCACACACCAGCCGCATTTAAAGAAACTGGTTAACAACTTAAAACTACTTCGTGCTTTAAAAAAAAGTTAACATTTCTGGAGATCTTACGTGGAATTTTTTTAAAAGATGTGAAATACTAGGAGAACCTTGTGCTTTCTCTCTGTTTTTGAAAAAGATCTCATTTTCTAGCAGCATAAGCACTAATATCACACAGCTTGTCCTTGTATTAGTGACCCTCCTGATTCTCCTCCCCAGTTTGTTCACTTATTACGTTATTACGGTATCTGCTGCTAAAGCCCGATGAAGATTTCCTGCATTTCAACTACTTCTCCGCATTTTAAACTGAACAAAATGAAGGATCATTAAATGGCAAAAGATGACTACAATTTATTTTATATTTGTCTGACTTAGCTCACTTTCCACGGGGAGAGGGACCAGATGATCTAACATGCCATTTCCATTTCTAGTTTCATGCCAATAGGACTCACGAGTTATCGCTATTTAGTAGGAGGCTTCAAAACAAAAACAAAACAAAAACAAAAAACCCACCATACACCAACAAACAAAAAAACCACCAAGAACTACTCAAGGATGCGTTCTCTCCCCCCCGGGAGAGAGAGAGGACTCCACTTTTTCTGATGAAAGTTTAGATTCTGGGGAAACAGTTAACAAAACCACTTAAAACAACTTTCCTTAAGTATACTTTGCCCTTTAAAGGAATTTAATGTAATAGACACCAATTTAAGAGAGACAAGGGCCACTTAAAAAAAAAAAAAAAAAAAAAAAAAAAAAAAAAAAAAAAGATGTATTTTATATGCATATTTCGTATCTGCTTTTGTAACTTGCTACAGCAAATATTGCCATAACAGAGAAAGGAAATGCTTATTTTTCCAGTTTGTTTAGTAAGTGCATTTACAAACATGTTTTATTGCTGCTCCTGGTTAGTCAATTTTCTTTTTTGTTTTTGTGGTGGTTATACACTGCAACAAGACAGAGGAAACACCCTCACACTTTGATTATTTTAGAACTACAAACACTGGCAGGGAGACTCAAGAGCAGTAGTAATACTTAAAACAAATCTGAACTAAAAAAAAATCTCTTTGCAGAGACTTACATAAGGCAAGAGCACAACACTTACGCAATGGTTCAACTAACAGGACTGAGTTCCCGAGAGGACTCTCAGCTTCATCATCACTTATCAGGATCACACTTTCCTCCTGCGCACCTCCTTGTTCTGGGCCCATGATACCTAATCTCAAAAACAGAAAACAATTTGGGACTAGAGGAGAGAAATAAACTTTGCTACAATACATTGCTCTTAATATAGAGCTTTTCATCAAATGACTTCAAAGTGCTTTACAAAACAGGTGAGTGTCATTATCCCCATTTTACAAATGGGGAAAATAAGGCTCACAGAGGGGACGTGATGTGCTCAAAGTTGCCCAGCAGGCCAGTGGCACAGCTAGGAATAAAACTCAGGTTTCCGGAGTCTATGCTCTATCACCTAGGCCACCCTGCTCATCCTAGGAGCCTTTAAATCCCACAGATGCTTTGGCTGGCAGCTCAGAAAACCTTATACAAACACCACCCACAGCACCGAAAGCCCCACATGAAGGTAACTAGAAAGTTTTTAAAAAAAATATTTGGACTTCTGACTCGTGATTTAAACTGTTCCTGCAGAACTAGACCAGGAAAACTAGAAACGGGCTGAAGAGATCATTTCCCTCTCCCTCCACTGTCCCCGACCTCCCCCCACTCTCTCCCCATCCCCCAGACCTCCCCCCACTGTCCCCGACCCCCCACTCTCTCCCCCCACTGTCCCCAACCCCCCAGACCTCCCCATCCTCCCCAGACCCCCCCACTCACTCCCACCCTTGCTGTCCCCCAGACCTCCCCCCACTGTCTCCGACCCCCCACTCTCTCCCCCCACTGTCCCCAACCCCCAGACCTCCCCACTCACTCCCACCCTTGCTGTCCCCCAGACCTCCCCCCACTGTCCCCAACCCCCTCCACTCTCTCCCCCCACTGTCCCTGACCCCCCATTCTCCCCCCACTGTCCCTGACCCCCAGACCTCCCCCATTCTCCCTCAGATCCCCCCACTCTCCAAACCCCAGACTTTCCCCCACTTTCCCCAACCCTCCCCACTCTCTCCCCGCACTATCCCCGACCCCCCATTCTCCCCCAGACCCCCACACTCTCTCCCACCCTCGTTGTCCCCCAGACCTCCCTCCAGCCCCGCCCCGCCGTCACTGTCCCTGTCCCCCGCCCCACAACCCTCCCCCAACCCCCGCGCACCCTCGCCGGCCCCCTCACACAGCGCCCACCCCGCCACTGCCCTTCTGCCGCCAACAGCGGCCGCCGTCGCTTTCAATTCTCGCGGCTGATGCACCAGGCAGGACTTCCGGAGCCGCGACCCCGCGCGGAGGGCCCGGGATGTGGCGGCGTCACCGGCGCTTCCGCCAGGACTTAACGGAGCCGCTACGCGGTCACGTGACGGGCGCCGCGGCGGCCATGTTGGCTCCTGGCACTGCTTGCGGAAGGTTCCATCTGAGCCAGACCGGGGGGGGGCATTGCTAGTGCTGGGCCCTGGAGGCCTAGAGGCGCCGGGCCGTAGGGGGCAGTGACAGCCGTTGGACCTGGACCTCACCCCCGAGACCTTACCCCCCCCCTCCTCACAGCCCTGCCCCAGCCCAGAACCCCCTCCTGCACCCCAAACCCCTCACCCCCACAGCCCCCTCCTGCCCTCCAAACCCCTCATCCCCAGCCCAGAGCCTCGTGTAACTCAAATTTTGCGTAAATTGAAAACTTATACCTGACCTTTACACAAAAAAACCAAACAACCCCCCCCCCCCCTCCTATTTCTAGCTTATGGAACTTTTTCCGTAAGTGCGGATTTGCGTAAGTCGGGTTTGCGTAACCCCGGGGAGGGGGGGGGGGGGCGTCTGTACTTTCTATTATTTAGGTTACTCACTTTTTGCAGGTTCAGACCATTTAACTTTAGGAAACATCCTAACAGCCCTAGAATCATAGAATCATAGAATCATAGAATATCAGGGTTGGAAGGGACCTCAAGAGGTCATCTAGTCCAACCCCCTGCTCAAAGCAGGACCAATTCCCAACTAAATCATCCCAGCCAGGGCTTTGTCAAGCCGGGCCTTAAAAACCTCCAAGGAAGGAGACTCCACCACCTCCCTAGGTAACGCATTCCAGTGCTTCACCACCCTCCTAGTGAAATAGTGTTTCCTAATATCCAACCTGGACCTCCCCCACTGCAACTTGAGACCATTGCTCCTTGTTCTGTCATCTGCCACCACTGAGAACAGCCGAGCTCCATCCTCTTTGGAACCCCCCTTCAGGTAGTTGAAGGCTGCTATCAAATCCCCCCTCATTCTTCTCTTCTGGAGACTAAACAATCCCAGTTCCCTCAGCCTCTCCTCATAAGTCATGTGCTCCAGACCCCTAATCATTTTTGTTGCCCTCCGCTGGACTCTTTCCAATTTTTCCACATCCTTCTTGTAGTGTGGGGCCCAAAATTGGACACAGTATTCCAGATGAGGCCTCACCAATGTCGAATAAAGGGGAACGATCACGTTCCTCGATCTGCTGGCAATGCCCCTACTTATACAGCCCAAAATGCCGTTAGCCTTCTTGGCAACAAGAGCACACTGTTGACTCATATCCAGCTTCTCGTCCACTGTGACCCCTAGGTCCTTTTCTGCAGAACTGCTACCTAGCCATTCGGTCCCTAGTCTGTAGCAGTGCATGGGATTCTTCCGTCCTAAGTGCAGGACTCTGCACTTATCCTTGTTGAACCTCATCAGGTTTTTTTTGGCCCAATCCTCTAATTTGTCTAGGTCCCTCTGTATCCGATCCTTACCCTCTAGTGTATCTACCACGCCTCCTAGTTTAGTGTCATCTGCAAACTTGCTGAGAGTGCAGTCCACACCATCCTCCAGATCATTAATAAAGATATTAAACAAAACTGGCCCCAGGACCGACCCTTGGGGCACTCCGCTTGAAACCGGCTGCCAACTAGACATGGAGCCATTGATCACTACCCGTTGAGCCCGACGATCTAGCCAGCTTTCTATCCACCTTACAGTCCATTCATCCAGCCCATATTTCTTTAACTTGGCGGCAAGAATACTGTGGGAGACTGTATCAAAAGCTTTGCTAAAGTCAAGGAATAACACATCCACTGCTTTCCCCTCATCCACAGAGCCAGTTATCTCATCATAGAAGGCAATTAGGTTAGTCAGGCACGACTTCCCTTTGGTGAATCCATGCTGACTGTTCCTGATCACTTTCCTCTCCTCTAAGTGTTTCATAATTGATTCCTTGAGGACCTGTTCCATGATTTTTCCAGGGACTGAGGTGAGGCTGACTGGCCTGTAGTTCCCCGGATCCTCCTTCTTCCCTTTTTTAAAGATGGGCACTACATTAGCCTTTTTCCAGTCATCCGGGACCTCCCCCGATCGCCATGAGTTTTCAAAAATAATGGCTAATGGCTCTGCAATCTCATCCGCCAACTCCTTTAGCACCCTCGGATGCAGCGCATCCGGCCCCATGGACTTGTGCACATCCAGTTTTTCTAAATAGTCCCGAACCACTTCTTTCTCCACATAGGGCTGGTCACCTTCTCCCCATATTGTGCTGCCCAGTGCAGCAGTCTGGGAGCTGACCTTGTTCGTGAAGACAGAGGCAAAAAAAGCATTGAGTACATTAGCTTTTTCCACATCCTCGGTCACTAGGTTGCCTCCCACATTCAGTAAGGGGCCCACACTTTCCTTGACTTTCTTCTTGTTGCTAACATACCTGAAGAAACCTTTCTTGTTACTCTTAACATCTCTTGCTAGCTGCAACTCCAAGTGTGATTTGGCCTTCCTGATTTCATTCCTGCATGCCTGAGCAATAGTTTTATACTCCTCCCTGGTCATTTGTCCAATCTTCCACTTCTTGTAAGCTTCTTTTTTGTGTTTAAGTTCAGCAAGGATTTCACTGTTTAGCCAAGCTGGTCGCCTGCCATATTTACTATTCTTTCTACACATCGGGATGGTTTGTTCCTGCAACCGCAATAAGGATTCTTTAAAATACAGCCAGCTCTCCTGGACCCCTTTGCCCTTCATGTTATTCTCCCAGGGGATCCTGCCCATCTGTTCCCTGAGGGAGTCAAAGTCTGCTTTTCTGAAGTCCAGGGTCCGTATTCTGCTGCTCTCCTTTCTTCCTTGTGTCAGGATCCTGAACTCGACCATCTCATGGTCACTGCCTCCCAGGTTCCCATCCACTTTTGCTTCCCCTACTAATTCTTCCCTGTTTGTGAGCAGCAGGTCAAGAAAAGCTCTGCCCCTAGTTGGTTCCTCCAGCACTTGCACCAGGAAATTGTCCCCTACACTTTCCAAAAACTTCCTGGATTGTCTGTGCACCGCTGTATTGCTCTCCCAGCAGATATCAGGGTGATTAAAGTCTCCCATGAGAACCAGGGCCTGCGATCTAGCAACTTCTGCTAGTTGCCAGAAGAAAGCCTCATCCACCTCATCCCCCTGGTCTGGTGGTCTATAGCAGATTCCAACCACGACATCACCCTTGTTGCTCACACTTCTCAACTTTATCCAGAGACTCTCAGGTTTTTCTGCAGTTTCATACCGGAGCTCTGAGCAGTCATACTCCTCTCTTACATACAACGCAACTCCCCCACCTTTTCTGCCCTGCCTGTCCTTCCTGAACAGTTTATATCCATCCATGACAGTACTCCAGTCATGTGAGTTATCCCACCAAGTCTCTGTTATTCCAATCGCATCATAGTTCCCTGATTGTGCCAGGACTTCCAGTTCTCCCTGCTTGTTTCCCAGGCTTCTTGCATTTGTGTATAGGCACTTAAGATAACTCATCGATCGTCCCTCTTTCTCAGCATGAGACAGGAATCCTCCCCTCTTGCGCTCTCCTGCTTGTGCTTCCTCCCAGGATCCCATTTCCCCACTTACCTCAGGGCTTTGGTCTCCTTCCCCCGGTGAACCTAGTTTAAAGCCCTCCTCACTAGGTTAGCCAGCCTGCTGGCGAAGATGCTCTTCCCTCTCTTCGTTAGGTGGAGCCCGTCTCTGCCTAGCACTCCTCCTTCTTGGAACACCATCCCATGGTCGAAGAATCCAAAGCCTTCTCTCCGACACCACCTGCGTAGCCATTCATTGACTTCCACGATTCGACGGTCTCTACCCAGGCCTTTTCCTTGCACAGGGAGGATGGACGAGAACACCACTTGCGCCTCAAACTCCTTTATCCTTCTTCCCAGAGCCACGTAGTCTGCAGTGATCCGCTCAAGGTCATTCTTGGCAGTATCATTGGTGCCCACATGGAGAAGCAGGAAGGGGTAGCGATCCGAGGGCTTGATGAGTCTCGGCAGTCTCTCCGTCACATCGTGTATCCTAGCTCCTGGCAAGCAGCAGACCTCTCGGTTTTCCCGGTCGGGGCGGCAGATAGATGACTCAGTCCCCCTGAGGAGGGAGTCCCCGACCACCACCACCCTCCTCCTCCTCTTGGGAGTGGTGGTCGTGGAACCCCCATCCCTAGGACAGTGCATCTTTTGCCTTCCAATCGGTGGAGTCTCCTTCTGCTCCCTTCCCTCAGATGGGTCATCTAGTCCACTCTCCGCATTAGTACCTGTGGAGAGAACATGGAAACGATTGCTCACCTGTATCTCCATTGCTGGTGCATGGACGCTCCTCTTTCTCCTTCTGGAAGTCACATGCTGCCAAACCTCTTCACAATCCTTCTGTCCCTGCTGTGCCTGCTCTGAATCTTCAGAACATTGTGGCCGTAGAAGCATCTCCTGACGTCTGTCCAGGAAATCTTCATTTTCCCTTATGCAACGCAGTGTTGATACTCGTTTCTCCAGCCCTCGAACCTTCTCTTCCAATATGGAGACCAGCTTGCACTTTGTACAGACAAAGTCGCTTCTGTCCTGTGGAAGAAAGACAAACATGGCACAACCTGTGCAGGTTACAACAACTGATCGCTCACCTTCCATATCCCTGTCCTCTTAAGAGCTTCCTCAGCTGTTGCAGGAACTACTCAGAGAAACCTGCAGATGAAAGCCTCAGTGAGCTCTCTCCAGGCGAACTCCCAGGCAAACTCCCTCTGTTAGCCTCTGCTGTTCGCCGCTCAGCTGGTTCGCTGCTGACTGCCCTTATATACCAGTCAGGCCCACTCAAGGCCCACCTGGAACAAAGCACTCCCAATTCACACTTTTCAAACAAACAAGCAAGCAATCAAGCACACGGTCAAACTGACCAACTGTCCCAGCAGCAGACACTCAGATACTCACCAACACAGCCCCCCTAATGCAGCACTTAGCGTACCTCCTCTCGGACAGCTCCCAGGCAAACTCCCTCTGTTAGCCTCTGCTGTTCGCCGCTCAGCTGGTTCGCTGCTGACTGCCCTTATATACCAGTCAGGCCCACTCAAGGCCCACCTGGAACAAAGCACTCCCAATTCACACTTTTCAAACAAACAAGCAAGCAATCAAGCACACGGTCAAACTGACCAACTGTCCCAGCAGCAGACACTCAGATACTCACCAACACAGCCCCCCTAATGCAGCACTTAGCGTACCTCCTCTCGGACAGCTCCCAGGCAAACTCCCTCTGTTAGCCTCTGCTGTTCGCCGCTCAGCTGGTTCGCTGCTGACTGCCCTTATATACCAGTCAGGCCCACTCAAGGCCCACCTGGAACAAAGCACTCCCAATTCACACTTTTCAAACAAACAAGCAAGCAATCAAGCACACGGTCAAACTGACCAACTGTCCCAGCAGCAGACACTCAGATACTCACCAACACAGCCCCCCTAATGCAGCACTTAGCGTACCTCCTCTCGGACAGCTCCCAGGCAAACTCCCTCTGTTAGCCTCTGCTGTTCGCCGCTCAGCTGGTTCGCTGCTGACTGCCCTTATATACCAGTCAGGCCCACTCAAGGCCCACCTGGAACAAAGCACTCCCAATTCACACTTTTCAAACAAACAAGCAAGCAATCAAGCACACGGTCAAACTGACCAACTGTCCCAGCAGCAGACACTCAGATACTCACCAACACAGCCCCCCTAATGCAGCACTTAGCGTACCTCCTCTCGGACAGCTCCCAGGCAAACTCCCTCTGTTAGCCTCTGCTGTTCGCCGCTCAGCTGGTTCGCTGCTGACTGCCCTTATATACCAGTCAGGCCCACTCAAGGCCCACCTGGAACAAAGCACTCCCAATTCACACTTTTCAAACAAACAAGCAAGCAATCAAGCACACGGTCAAACTGACCAACTGTCCCAGCAGCAGACACTCAGATACTCACCAACACAGCCCCCCTAATGCAGCACTTAGCGTACCTCCTCTCGGACAGCTCCCAGGCAAACTCCCTCTGTTAGCCTCTGCTGTTCGCCGCTCAGCTGGTTCGCTGCTGACTGCCCTTATATACCAGTCAGGCCCACTCAAGGCCCACCTGGAACAAAGCACTCCCAATTCACACTTTTCAAACAAACAAGCAAGCAATCAAGCACACGGTCAAACTGACCAACTGTCCCAGCAGCAGACACTCAGATACTCACCAACACAGCCCCCCTAATGCAGCACTTAGCGTACCTCCTCTCGGACAGCTCCCAGGCAAACTCCCTCTGTTAGCCTCTGCTGTTCGCCGCTCAGCTGGTTCGCTGCTGACTGCCCTTATATACCAGTCAGGCCCACTCAAGGCCCACCTGGAACAAAGCACTCCCAATTCACACTTTTCAAACAAACAAGCAAGCAATCAAGCACACGGTCAAACTGACCAACTGTCCCAGCAGCAGACACTCAGATACTCACCAACACAGCCCCCCTAATGCAGCACTTAGCGTACCTCCTCTCGGACAGCTCCCAGGCAAACTCCCTCTGTTAGCCTCTGCTGTTCGCCGCTCAGCTGGTTCGCTGCTGACTGCCCTTATATACCAGTCAGGCCCACTCAAGGCCCACCTGGAACAAAGCACTCCCAATTCACACTTTTCAAACAAACAAGCAAGCAATCAAGCACACGGTCAAACTGACCAACTGTCCCAGCAGCAGACACTCAGATACTCACCAACACAGCCCCCCTAATGCAGCACTTAGCGTACCTCCTCTCGGACAGCTCCCAGGCAAACTCCCTCTGTTAGCCTCTGCTGTTCGCCGCTCAGCTGGTTCGCTGCTGACTGCCCTTATATACCAGTCAGGCCCACTCAAGGCCCACCTGGAACAAAGCACTCCCAATTCACACTTTTCAAACAAACAAGCAAGCAATCAAGCACACGGTCAAACTGACCAACTGTCCCAGCAGCAGACACTCAGATACTCACCAACACAGCCCCCCTAATGCAGCACTTAGCGTACCTCCTCTCGGACAGCTCCCAGGCAAACTCCCTCTGTTAGCCTCTGCTGTTCGCCGCTCAGCTGGTTCGCTGCTGACTGCCCTTATATACCAGTCAGGCCCACTCAAGGCCCACCTGGAACAAAGCACTCCCAATTCACACTTTTCAAACAAACAAGCAAGCAATCAAGCACACGGTCAAACTGACCAACTGTCCCAGCAGCAGACACTCAGATACTCACCAACACAGCCCCCCTAATGCAGCACTTAGCGTACCTCCTCTCGGACAGCTCCCAGGCAAACTCCCTCTGTTAGCCTCTGCTGTTCGCCGCTCAGCTGGTTCGCTGCTGACTGCCCTTATATACCAGTCAGGCCCACTCAAGGCCCACCTGGAACAAAGCACTCCCAATTCACACTTTTCAAACAAACAAGCAAGCAATCAAGCACACGGTCAAACTGACCAACTGTCCCAGCAGCAGACACTCAGATACTCACCAACACAGCCCCCCTAATGCAGCACTTAGCGTACCTCCTCTCGGACAGCTCCCAGGCAAACTCCCTCTGTTAGCCTCTGCTGTTCGCCGCTCAGCTGGTTCGCTGCTGACTGCCCTTATATACCAGTCAGGCCCACTCAAGGCCCACCTGGAACAAAGCACTCCCAATTCACACTTTTCAAACAAACAAGCAAGCAATCAAGCACACGGTCAAACTGACCAACTGTCCCAGCAGCAGACACTCAGATACTCACCAACACAGCCCCCCTAATGCAGCACTTAGCGTACCTCCTCTCGGACAGCTCCCAGGCAAACTCCCTCTGTTAGCCTCTGCTGTTCGCCGCTCAGCTGGTTCGCTGCTGACTGCCCTTATATACCAGTCAGGCCCACTCAAGGCCCACCTGGAACAAAGCACTCCCAATTCACACTTTTCAAACAAACAAGCAAGCAATCAAGCACACGGTCAAACTGACCAACTGTCCCAGCAGCAGACACTCAGATACTCACCAACACAGCCCCCCTAATGCAGCACTTAGCGTACCTCCTCTCGGACAGCTCCCAGGCAAACTCCCTCTGTTAGCCTCTGCTGTTCGCCGCTCAGCTGGTTCGCTGCTGACTGCCCTTATATACCAGTCAGGCCCACTCAAGGCCCACCTGGAACAAAGCACTCCCAATTCACACTTTTCAAACAAACAAGCAAGCAATCAAGCACACGGTCAAACTGACCAACTGTCCCAGCAGCAGACACTCAGATACTCACCAACACAGCCCCCCTAATGCAGCACTTAGCGTACCTCCTCTCGGACAGCTCCCAGGCAAACTCCCTCTGTTAGCCTCTGCTGTTCGCCGCTCAGCTGGTTCGCTGCTGACTGCCCTTATATACCAGTCAGGCCCACTCAAGGCCCACCTGGAACAAAGCACTCCCAATTCACACTTTTCAAACAAACAAGCAAGCAATCAAGCACACGGTCAAACTGACCAACTGTCCCAGCAGCAGACACTCAGATACTCACCAACACAGCCCCCCTAATGCAGCACTTAGCGTACCTCCTCTCGGACAGCTCCCAGGCAAACTCCCTCTGTTAGCCTCTGCTGTTCGCCGCTCAGCTGGTTCGCTGCTGACTGCCCTTATATACCAGTCAGGCCCACTCAAGGCCCACCTGGAACAAAGCACTCCCAATTCACACTTTTCAAACAAACAAGCAAGCAATCAAGCACACGGTCAAACTGACCAACTGTCCCAGCAGCAGACACTCAGATACTCACCAACACAGCCCCCCTAATGCAGCACTTAGCGTACCTCCTCTCGGACAGCTCCCAGGCAAACTCCCTCTGTTAGCCTCTGCTGTTCGCCGCTCAGCTGGTTCGCTGCTGACTGCCCTTATATACCAGTCAGGCCCACTCAAGGCCCACCTGGAACAAAGCACTCCCAATTCACACTTTTCAAACAAACAAGCAAGCAATCAAGCACACGGTCAAACTGACCAACTGTCCCAGCAGCAGACACTCAGATACTCACCAACACAGCCCCCCTAATGCAGCACTTAGCGTACCTCCTCTCGGACAGCTCCCAGGCAAACTCCCTCTGTTAGCCTCTGCTGTTCGCCGCTCAGCTGGTTCGCTGCTGACTGCCCTTATATACCAGTCAGGCCCACTCAAGGCCCACCTGGAACAAAGCACTCCCAATTCACACTTTTCAAACAAACAAGCAAGCAATCAAGCACACGGTCAAACTGACCAACTGTCCCAGCAGCAGACACTCAGATACTCACCAACACAGCCCCCCTAATGCAGCACTTAGCGTACCTCCTCTCGGACAGCTCCCAGGCAAACTCCCTCTGTTAGCCTCTGCTGTTCGCCGCTCAGCTGGTTCGCTGCTGACTGCCCTTATATACCAGTCAGGCCCACTCAAGGCCCACCTGGAACAAAGCACTCCCAATTCACACTTTTCAAACAAACAAGCAAGCAATCAAGCACACGGTCAAACTGACCAACTGTCCCAGCAGCAGACACTCAGATACTCACCAACACAGCCCCCCTAATGCAGCACTTAGCGTACCTCCTCTCGGACAGCTCCCAGGCAAACTCCCTCTGTTAGCCTCTGCTGTTCGCCGCTCAGCTGGTTCGCTGCTGACTGCCCTTATATACCAGTCAGGCCCACTCAAGGCCCACCTGGAACAAAGCACTCCCAATTCACACTTTTCAAACAAACAAGCAAGCAATCAAGCACACGGTCAAACTGACCAACTGTCCCAGCAGCAGACACTCAGATACTCACCAACACAGCCCCCCTAATGCAGCACTTAGCGTACCTCCTCTCGGACAGCTCCCAGGCAAACTCCCTCTGTTAGCCTCTGCTGTTCGCCGCTCAGCTGGTTCGCTGCTGACTGCCCTTATATACCAGTCAGGCCCACTCAAGGCCCACCTGGAACAAAGCACTCCCAATTCACACTTTTCAAACAAACAAGCAAGCAATCAAGCACACGGTCAAACTGACCAACTGTCCCAGCAGCAGACACTCAGATACTCACCAACACAGCCCCCCTAATGCAGCACTTAGCGTACCTCCTCTCGGACAGCTCCCAGGCAAACTCCCTCTGTTAGCCTCTGCTGTTCGCCGCTCAGCTGGTTCGCTGCTGACTGCCCTTATATACCAGTCAGGCCCACTCAAGGCCCACCTGGAACAAAGCACTCCCAATTCACACTTTTCAAACAAACAAGCAAGCAATCAAGCACACGGTCAAACTGACCAACTGTCCCAGCAGCAGACACTCAGATACTCACCAACACAGCCCCCCTAATGCAGCACTTAGCGTACCTCCTCTCGGACAGCTCCCAGGCAAACTCCCTCTGTTAGCCTCTGCTGTTCGCCGCTCAGCTGGTTCGCTGCTGACTGCCCTTATATACCAGTCAGGCCCACTCAAGGCCCACCTGGAACAAAGCACTCCCAATTCACACTTTTCAAACAAACAAGCAAGCAATCAAGCACACGGTCAAACTGACCAACTGTCCCAGCAGCAGACACTCAGATACTCACCAACACAGCCCCCCTAATGCAGCACTTAGCGTACCTCCTCTCGGACAGCTCCCAGGCAAACTCCCTCTGTTAGCCTCTGCTGTTCGCCGCTCAGCTGGTTCGCTGCTGACTGCCCTTATATACCAGTCAGGCCCACTCAAGGCCCACCTGGAACAAAGCACTCCCAATTCACACTTTTCAAACAAACAAGCAAGCAATCAAGCACACGGTCAAACTGACCAACTGTCCCAGCAGCAGACACTCAGATACTCACCAACACAGCCCCCCTAATGCAGCACTTAGCGTACCTCCTCTCGGACAGCTCCCAGGCAAACTCCCTCTGTTAGCCTCTGCTGTTCGCCGCTCAGCTGGTTCGCTGCTGACTGCCCTTATATACCAGTCAGGCCCACTCAAGGCCCACCTGGAACAAAGCACTCCCAATTCACACTTTTCAAACAAACAAGCAAGCAATCAAGCACACGGTCAAACTGACCAACTGTCCCAGCAGCAGACACTCAGATACTCACCAACACAGCCCCCCTAATGCAGCACTTAGCGTACCTCCTCTCGGACAGCTCCCAGGCAAACTCCCTCTGTTAGCCTCTGCTGTTCGCCGCTCAGCTGGTTCGCTGCTGACTGCCCTTATATACCAGTCAGGCCCACTCAAGGCCCACCTGGAACAAAGCACTCCCAATTCACACTTTTCAAACAAACAAGCAAGCAATCAAGCACACGGTCAAACTGACCAACTGTCCCAGCAGCAGACACTCAGATACTCACCAACACAGCCCCCCTAATGCAGCACTTAGCGTACCTCCTCTCGGACAGCTCCCAGGCAAACTCCCTCTGTTAGCCTCTGCTGTTCGCCGCTCAGCTGGTTCGCTGCTGACTGCCCTTATATACCAGTCAGGCCCACTCAAGGCCCACCTGGAACAAAGCACTCCCAATTCACACTTTTCAAACAAACAAGCAAGCAATCAAGCACACGGTCAAACTGACCAACTGTCCCAGCAGCAGACACTCAGATACTCACCAACACAGCCCCCCTAATGCAGCACTTAGCGTACCTCCTCTCGGACAGCTCCCAGGCAAACTCCCTCTGTTAGCCTCTGCTGTTCGCCGCTCAGCTGGTTCGCTGCTGACTGCCCTTATATACCAGTCAGGCCCACTCAAGGCCCACCTGGAACAAAGCACTCCCAATTCACACTTTTCAAACAAACAAGCAAGCAATCAAGCACACGGTCAAACTGACCAACTGTCCCAGCAGCAGACACTCAGATACTCACCAACACAGCCCCCCTAATGCAGCACTTAGCGTACCTCCTCTCGGACAGCTCCCAGGCAAACTCCCTCTGTTAGCCTCTGCTGTTCGCCGCTCAGCTGGTTCGCTGCTGACTGCCCTTATATACCAGTCAGGCCCACTCAAGGCCCACCTGGAACAAAGCACTCCCAATTCACACTTTTCAAACAAACAAGCAAGCAATCAAGCACACGGTCAAACTGACCAACTGTCCCAGCAGCAGACACTCAGATACTCACCAACACAGCCCCCCTAATGCAGCACTTAGCGTACCTCCTCTCGGACAGCTCCCAGGCAAACTCCCTCTGTTAGCCTCTGCTGTTCGCCGCTCAGCTGGTTCGCTGCTGACTGCCCTTATATACCAGTCAGGCCCACTCAAGGCCCACCTGGAACAAAGCACTCCCAATTCACACTTTTCAAACAAACAAGCAAGCAATCAAGCACACGGTCAAACTGACCAACTGTCCCAGCAGCAGACACTCAGATACTCACCAACACAGCCCCCCTAATGCAGCACTTAGCGTACCTCCTCTCGGACAGCTCCCAGGCAAACTCCCTCTGTTAGCCTCTGCTGTTCGCCGCTCAGCTGGTTCGCTGCTGACTGCCCTTATATACCAGTCAGGCCCACTCAAGGCCCACCTGGAACAAAGCACTCCCAATTCACACTTTTCAAACAAACAAGCAAGCAATCAAGCACACGGTCAAACTGACCAACTGTCCCAGCAGCAGACACTCAGATACTCACCAACACAGCCCCCCTAATGCAGCACTTAGCGTACCTCCTCTCGGACAGCTCCCAGGCAAACTCCCTCTGTTAGCCTCTGCTGTTCGCCGCTCAGCTGGTTCGCTGCTGACTGCCCTTATATACCAGTCAGGCCCACTCAAGGCCCACCTGGAACAAAGCACTCCCAATTCACACTTTTCAAACAAACAAGCAAGCAATCAAGCACACGGTCAAACTGACCAACTGTCCCAGCAGCAGACACTCAGATACTCACCAACACAGCCCCCCTAATGCAGCACTTAGCGTACCTCCTCTCGGACAGCTCCCAGGCAAACTCCCTCTGTTAGCCTCTGCTGTTCGCCGCTCAGCTGGTTCGCTGCTGACTGCCCTTATATACCAGTCAGGCCCACTCAAGGCCCACCTGGAACAAAGCACTCCCAATTCACACTTTTCAAACAAACAAGCAAGCAATCAAGCACACGGTCAAACTGACCAACTGTCCCAGCAGCAGACACTCAGATACTCACCAACACAGCCCCCCTAATGCAGCACTTAGCGTACCTCCTCTCGGACAGCTCCCAGGCAAACTCCCTCTGTTAGCCTCTGCTGTTCGCCGCTCAGCTGGTTCGCTGCTGACTGCCCTTATATACCAGTCAGGCCCACTCAAGGCCCACCTGGAACAAAGCACTCCCAATTCACACTTTTCAAACAAACAAGCAAGCAATCAAGCACACGGTCAAACTGACCAACTGTCCCAGCAGCAGACACTCAGATACTCACCAACACAGCCCCCCTAATGCAGCACTTAGCGTACCTCCTCTCGGACAGCTCCCAGGCAAACTCCCTCTGTTAGCCTCTGCTGTTCGCCGCTCAGCTGGTTCGCTGCTGACTGCCCTTATATACCAGTCAGGCCCACTCAAGGCCCACCTGGAACAAAGCACTCCCAATTCACACTTTTCAAACAAACAAGCAAGCAATCAAGCACACGGTCAAACTGACCAACTGTCCCAGCAGCAGACACTCAGATACTCACCAACACAGCCCCCCTAATGCAGCACTTAGCGTACCTCCTCTCGGACAGCTCCCAGGCAAACTCCCTCTGTTAGCCTCTGCTGTTCGCCGCTCAGCTGGTTCGCTGCTGACTGCCCTTATATACCAGTCAGGCCCACTCAAGGCCCACCTGGAACAAAGCACTCCCAATTCACACTTTTCAAACAAACAAGCAAGCAATCAAGCACACGGTCAAACTGACCAACTGTCCCAGCAGCAGACACTCAGATACTCACCAACACAGCCCCCCTAATGCAGCACTTAGCGTACCTCCTCTCGGACAGCTCCCAGGCAAACTCCCTCTGTTAGCCTCTGCTGTTCGCCGCTCAGCTGGTTCGCTGCTGACTGCCCTTATATACCAGTCAGGCCCACTCAAGGCCCACCTGGAACAAAGCACTCCCAATTCACACTTTTCAAACAAACAAGCAAGCAATCAAGCACACGGTCAAACTGACCAACTGTCCCAGCAGCAGACACTCAGATACTCACCAACACAGCCCCCCTAATGCAGCACTTAGCGTACCTCCTCTCGGACAGCTCCCAGGCAAACTCCCTCTGTTAGCCTCTGCTGTTCGCCGCTCAGCTGGTTCGCTGCTGACTGCCCTTATATACCAGTCAGGCCCACTCAAGGCCCACCTGGAACAAAGCACTCCCAATTCACACTTTTCAAACAAACAAGCAAGCAATCAAGCACACGGTCAAACTGACCAACTGTCCCAGCAGCAGACACTCAGATACTCACCAACACAGCCCCCCTAATGCAGCACTTAGCGTACCTCCTCTCGGACAGCTCCCAGGCAAACTCCCTCTGTTAGCCTCTGCTGTTCGCCGCTCAGCTGGTTCGCTGCTGACTGCCCTTATATACCAGTCAGGCCCACTCAAGGCCCACCTGGAACAAAGCACTCCCAATTCACACTTTTCAAACAAACAAGCAAGCAATCAAGCACACGGTCAAACTGACCAACTGTCCCAGCAGCAGACACTCAGATACTCACCAACACAGCCCCCCTAATGCAGCACTTAGCGTACCTCCTCTCGGACAGCTCCCAGGCAAACTCCCTCTGTTAGCCTCTGCTGTTCGCCGCTCAGCTGGTTCGCTGCTGACTGCCCTTATATACCAGTCAGGCCCACTCAAGGCCCACCTGGAACAAAGCACTCCCAATTCACACTTTTCAAACAAACAAGCAAGCAATCAAGCACACGGTCAAACTGACCAACTGTCCCAGCAGCAGACACTCAGATACTCACCAACACAGCCCCCCTAATGCAGCACTTAGCGTACCTCCTCTCGGACAGCTCCCAGGCAAACTCCCTCTGTTAGCCTCTGCTGTTCGCCGCTCAGCTGGTTCGCTGCTGACTGCCCTTATATACCAGTCAGGCCCACTCAAGGCCCACCTGGAACAAAGCACTCCCAATTCACACTTTTCAAACAAACAAGCAAGCAATCAAGCACACGGTCAAACTGACCAACTGTCCCAGCAGCAGACACTCAGATACTCACCAACACAGCCCCCCTAATGCAGCACTTAGCGTACCTCCTCTCGGACAGCTCCCAGGCAAACTCCCTCTGTTAGCCTCTGCTGTTCGCCGCTCAGCTGGTTCGCTGCTGACTGCCCTTATATACCAGTCAGGCCCACTCAAGGCCCACCTGGAACAAAGCACTCCCAATTCACACTTTTCAAACAAACAAGCAAGCAATCAAGCACACGGTCAAACTGACCAACTGTCCCAGCAGCAGACACTCAGATACTCACCAACACAGCCCCCCTAATGCAGCACTTAGCGTACCTCCTCTCGGACAGCTCCCAGGCAAACTCCCTCTGTTAGCCTCTGCTGTTCGCCGCTCAGCTGGTTCGCTGCTGACTGCCCTTATATACCAGTCAGGCCCACTCAAGGCCCACCTGGAACAAAGCACTCCCAATTCACACTTTTCAAACAAACAAGCAAGCAATCAAGCACACGGTCAAACTGACCAACTGTCCCAGCAGCAGACACTCAGATACTCACCAACACAGCCCCCCTAATGCAGCACTTAGCGTACCTCCTCTCGGACAGCTCCCAGGCAAACTCCCTCTGTTAGCCTCTGCTGTTCGCCGCTCAGCTGGTTCGCTGCTGACTGCCCTTATATACCAGTCAGGCCCACTCAAGGCCCACCTGGAACAAAGCACTCCCAATTCACACTTTTCAAACAAACAAGCAAGCAATCAAGCACACGGTCAAACTGACCAACTGTCCCAGCAGCAGACACTCAGATACTCACCAACACAGCCCCCCTAATGCAGCACTTAGCGTACCTCCTCTCGGACAGCTCCCAGGCAAACTCCCTCTGTTAGCCTCTGCTGTTCGCCGCTCAGCTGGTTCGCTGCTGACTGCCCTTATATACCAGTCAGGCCCACTCAAGGCCCACCTGGAACAAAGCACTCCCAATTCACACTTTTCAAACAAACAAGCAAGCAATCAAGCACACGGTCAAACTGACCAACTGTCCCAGCAGCAGACACTCAGATACTCACCAACACAGCCCCCCTAATGCAGCACTTAGCGTACCTCCTCTCGGACAGCTCCCAGGCAAACTCCCTCTGTTAGCCTCTGCTGTTCGCCGCTCAGCTGGTTCGCTGCTGACTGCCCTTATATACCAGTCAGGCCCACTCAAGGCCCACCTGGAACAAAGCACTCCCAATTCACACTTTTCAAACAAACAAGCAAGCAATCAAGCACACGGTCAAACTGACCAACTGTCCCAGCAGCAGACACTCAGATACTCACCAACACAGCCCCCCTAATGCAGCACTTAGCGTACCTCCTCTCGGACAGCTCCCAGGCAAACTCCCTCTGTTAGCCTCTGCTGTTCGCCGCTCAGCTGGTTCGCTGCTGACTGCCCTTATATACCAGTCAGGCCCACTCAAGGCCCACCTGGAACAAAGCACTCCCAATTCACACTTTTCAAACAAACAAGCAAGCAATCAAGCACACGGTCAAACTGACCAACTGTCCCAGCAGCAGACACTCAGATACTCACCAACACAGCCCCCCTAATGCAGCACTTAGCGTACCTCCTCTCGGACAGCTCCCAGGCAAACTCCCTCTGTTAGCCTCTGCTGTTCGCCGCTCAGCTGGTTCGCTGCTGACTGCCCTTATATACCAGTCAGGCCCACTCAAGGCCCACCTGGAACAAAGCACTCCCAATTCACACTTTTCAAACAAACAAGCAAGCAATCAAGCACACGGTCAAACTGACCAACTGTCCCAGCAGCAGACACTCAGATACTCACCAACACAGCCCCCCTAATGCAGCACTTAGCGTACCTCCTCTCGGACAGCTCCCAGGCAAACTCCCTCTGTTAGCCTCTGCTGTTCGCCGCTCAGCTGGTTCGCTGCTGACTGCCCTTATATACCAGTCAGGCCCACTCAAGGCCCACCTGGAACAAAGCACTCCCAATTCACACTTTTCAAACAAACAAGCAAGCAATCAAGCACACGGTCAAACTGACCAACTGTCCCAGCAGCAGACACTCAGATACTCACCAACACAGCCCCCCTAATGCAGCACTTAGCGTACCTCCTCTCGGACAGCTCCCAGGCAAACTCCCTCTGTTAGCCTCTGCTGTTCGCCGCTCAGCTGGTTCGCTGCTGACTGCCCTTATATACCAGTCAGGCCCACTCAAGGCCCACCTGGAACAAAGCACTCCCAATTCACACTTTTCAAACAAACAAGCAAGCAATCAAGCACACGGTCAAACTGACCAACTGTCCCAGCAGCAGACACTCAGATACTCACCAACACAGCCCCCCTAATGCAGCACTTAGCGTACCTCCTCTCGGACAGCTCCCAGGCAAACTCCCTCTGTTAGCCTCTGCTGTTCGCCGCTCAGCTGGTTCGCTGCTGACTGCCCTTATATACCAGTCAGGCCCACTCAAGGCCCACCTGGAACAAAGCACTCCCAATTCACACTTTTCAAACAAACAAGCAAGCAATCAAGCACACGGTCAAACTGACCAACTGTCCCAGCAGCAGACACTCAGATACTCACCAACACAGCCCCCCTAATGCAGCACTTAGCGTACCTCCTCTCGGACAGCTCCCAGGCAAACTCCCTCTGTTAGCCTCTGCTGTTCGCCGCTCAGCTGGTTCGCTGCTGACTGCCCTTATATACCAGTCAGGCCCACTCAAGGCCCACCTGGAACAAAGCACTCCCAATTCACACTTTTCAAACAAACAAGCAAGCAATCAAGCACACGGTCAAACTGACCAACTGTCCCAGCAGCAGACACTCAGATACTCACCAACACAGCCCCCCTAATGCAGCACTTAGCGTACCTCCTCTCGGACAGCTCCCAGGCAAACTCCCTCTGTTAGCCTCTGCTGTTCGCCGCTCAGCTGGTTCGCTGCTGACTGCCCTTATATACCAGTCAGGCCCACTCAAGGCCCACCTGGAACAAAGCACTCCCAATTCACACTTTTCAAACAAACAAGCAAGCAATCAAGCACACGGTCAAACTGACCAACTGTCCCAGCAGCAGACACTCAGATACTCACCAACACAGCCCCCCTAATGCAGCACTTAGCGTACCTCCTCTCGGACAGCTCCCAGGCAAACTCCCTCTGTTAGCCTCTGCTGTTCGCCGCTCAGCTGGTTCGCTGCTGACTCTCCCTGTCTTATCTTAATCACCCGTTAATCACGCTGTTTATAAACACAAATCAAGGAAGGTTTTTTAGTCTTTTTAAGCTCCCCCTAGAACTCTGTGCATGCGCACAGCAGAGATTGAGTGAGGATGAAAAACAAAATAACAAAAAGTGGAAGAAGCCCCCCCCAAAAACCCCAAACCCTGCAACACGCTACTTATAATACATTAAGAGCAATTTTAAAAAAACAACCCCAAATCCGCTTATTGTAAGTGGCAAGTTGCTTGCAGTTTAAATGCGGGGAGGAGAACAGGCCAAGCATGGAGCCACTGTATACTCTTAGTCCATGTGCTTGGAGAATATAAATCCAGGCATGTCTGGGGGCATTGCTGAGTCACCAGGCAAGGTTGAGCAATGCTTCTGGTGTGGCCTTCTGCAGGTAAGTCATTGCATTGTAGCTCCCTTGCTGGACGATGGCTGTTGATGGTTGTTTGACACCCGTCCCTGAGTTGGTTATCGTCTTTGCAGAGCTAGTATCTGGGCGCTTCCCAAACCCACAGCATATTTTAGTGACAACCATACAACACAATTCTCATAACTTCATATGCATTAATGATATACATATTTAGATGGAACAGTGGGTTTCAGCAGATCATAACCTTTTCCACAATATTTCATATAAAGCATGCCATGTGAGGTGTCACAATTATATACAATGATGAATATGGAGGTTACAGGGCACTCCCCTGGGGTGTAGAGTGTCACAAAGATTTTCTTTGCTTTAGATTGTAATTAAAATTTTAACACCTTCTGGAACCACCACCCTCCTGCTTGCCTTCCACAAGGAGTTGCAACCTTGTTGTTGAGAAACACTAGTCTACTATGACCTCCTCCATGACAGGGCCTATAACATTTTGCCCAGTGATTCCTACAGTTCAGGGAATTGTTCTTCCCCACTATAGTTGTGTGTGGGTGTAAAGCAGCAGGATTTAGCCAGTGAGTGGAATATATATTGCCATACTCTTCTTTTTAAAGTGTCACAGAAACAAATGTGGTCACAGAGTATTTCATTATGCTTAATAACCATTGTGGCAAAATGAGCTAATCACAACACACTCTTCTCCATTAGAAATCGATCAGGCAAGAGGGAAAAAGTCAACTCGCATAATCAAAACAATATCCATCACACTTCAAAACCACCTTGCTAACACTAGATGGTACTTTAGCTCTTTGCTGAGCTTTAAAATTGACAGTTTCTTTCTCTAGGAGCTTGGCCAAGTTGTGCAGGGAAACAGTTTTCAGAGCATGAAAAAGCCATAGAGAGAGTGCCACAACTTCCGATTATTAACCTGGCACCTAGGAAGCTATTGAAACTCAACTGCCACATATTCTCAGGTCCTTCTAAGGGAATATAAATGTCGAAAGATTATGCATAAAACAGGATATTCTTAATAAACAATCTTCTAATTTCCAGGATTAGGAATGCAATGTATTATTTGGGCTTAAAAACGAGCAGGATGTGTGAAAGTATACCATCTGGTTGGGGAGGATTTGAGAACTAATTCCCGAGAAATTAATGATTACCAGCAATTAGTTAATAACCCAAGGAAAATCTAGGGACTATTTTGATTTGACCAGAAACATCATAACAATGAAGAACAGTTCTGGTATTGTTACTATTAGAAGCTATGGGGGGAAAAAAACAACTAATAATATGACTGGTGTTTTATTCAAATGATGCAAATATAGTGTAGTATTCAGAGTAGCAGCCGTGTTAGTCTGTATCCGCAAAAATAACAGGAGTACTTGTGGCACCTTAGAGACTAACAAATTTATTAGAGCATAAGCTTTCGTGGGCTACAACCCACTTCTTCTCTAAAGCTTTTACTACATATTAGAAAAAAGTTTTCATGAGAATGATCACTATTCTATTACTAATAGGATTGGATACATGTAATGTCTTTATATCTTTAGTACATTGTTTCAATCTTGGGTACCTAAAATTAGGCATATTCTGACACTTAACTAAGTAGCCTGATTTCAGAGGTGTGGAGCACTTTTTGGATAGATATTTCATCCACCAGTGAAATGCTGCCACCTCTGTAACATAGCAGCACTTTAACAGCAGACAGTAACACTACATAGCAATTTAGGGCAAGAAATGAAGGATTGACACTGCAGAGGGAATTAATATGAGCAGAACTAGAGTTTGGCCAGGACACCAAGGCTAAGACTGCAACTCTTGGGAAAAGTGCCATGGAATCGTGTAATGCCCAGAAATGGTCAGGACTTCAATGTTCCATCTCATCTGAAACACATCTACGTTGGAGTTTTCTCACCCATAAAATGGAGGGCGGATGTTCTGTTTATACTTTTAGTTTTGTGGGGGTAAAAGAAGTTGATTGAATTTTACGCAGACTGCATTCATGCTATCCCATTGCTCCATGCCAGGCTTTGTATTTGTAAATGTAGAGGAATTTATCTGCAAGTTTGCATACATATTTTACATATACAGGATTAGAATTCAAAATGACCTTGACAAGTGGGAGAATTGGTCTGAAACCCATAAGATGAAACTCAATAAAGATAAGTGCCAAATACTACACTTAGGAAGGAAAAATCAAATGCACAACGGGAAATAACTAGCCAGGTGGTAGCACTGAAAAGCATCTGGGAGTTATAGTAGATCAAAATTGAATGAGAGTCAACAATGTGATGCAGTTGCAAAAAAAGGCTAATATTCGGAGGTGAATGAACAGGAATGTTGTACGTGTGGCACAGGAGGTAATTGTCCCGCTCTACTTGACACTGGTGAGGCCTCAGCTGGAGTACTGTGTCCAATTACAAGAAGTTATGGGCATAAACTGCAGCAAGGGAGATTTAGGTTAGATATTAGGAAAACCTTCTAACTATTTTACCATATCATTATAAAAATTAATCAATTGGAATATAAATAATGTACTTACATTTCAGTGTATAGTATATAGAGCAGTATAAACAAGTCCTCATCTGTATGAAATTTTAGTTTGTACTGACTTCGCTAGTGCATTTTATGTAGCCTGTTGTAAAACTAGGCAAATATCTAGATGAGTTGATGTACTCCCTGGAAGGCCTCTGTATATCCCTAGGGATATGAGTACCCCTGGTTGAGAACCACTGCCCTACCCCATTCCGCCTCAATTCTCAGTCCCACGTGACATCACCATTCCATCAGTTCTGTCCCCCAGCACTCCTCCATCAGTTTTCTCCCTCCGTGCCCCCAGATACCACGCACAATAATTCTGTTCCCTCCAAACACTCCCTCCCATCAGTTCTTCCTCCCCTGACACCTCACCCATATCTGTTCTCAATCCCCCAAGACATCCATCCATGACTTCTCTCCCTCTCTACACACATCTTCTGCTCACTCCCATAATCTCCTCTTGTTCACCCTCCTCCTCAGTACTTCACACACAGACTGGGCTCTTCTGAACAACTAGAGAAGCACCTGCTCTCCTTCCCCGACCCATCACTCAGCACTCCTAGTGCTGGACTCCTCCCCAAGACTCTTCTGAGTGTCTGATTGGAGGAGGAGAGGATCTGAGATCAGAGAGGCATTACATTGGGTGATATAAGGAGGCGGCAGAGTCAACCACCAGAGCCAACCACCGTGACAGCCAGGAGTTGGGGGCAGGCCAGGAATCTGGAGAGAACAGGAAAGTCAGAGTAGGTGGCTGAAGCCCCAGTAGCTCCATCTGGGAATTAGAGCTGCAGAGAAGGGAAGCTTCCTGTCTGTGTCCAGCAGCCTCAGTGAAGAACTCCCTTTATGTTCATCACAACCAGTCCTGTCTCCTCTCTCCCACAGAGCAATGGCAGTTGTTATTCTCCATGCTTCATATGGTGTAATTAGTGTTTGCAAAGTGCCTTGAAGACTTTTCATGAAAGGTTCTGTACAAGTGCAAAATATTATTATTATCCATAGTACTGTAACTATAGCTAAGGTGGGTGTTATTCATGATGGACCACAGTTCTAAATTTTACAGTGCAACCATTCAGTTTCATACATGTGAATGGCCAGCATCAACCGAACCATAGCTCGCACTGTGCTGGAAATGTCTGGGGACGTGCCTGGCAATACAAGTGATGAATTTCTGCTCACTTTTTAGCTAGTTGGAGCTTTACTAGGAAAAGTTCAGGGGACTACATCACCATCGCTGCTTCAGAACTTAGTCCACTGTGCTGGGCATGTGCCACTGACTCCTGTCGTGCACTGGAAGTTGGGGCTTGGCCCTTCAGACTGCTGGGGCGAGACAAAATACATAGACTCACTGCTTAGGTACCTGGTGTACTGTGTGTCATAGCTTCCCACTGAAAAGAGCTGGATGTCATGGGAATAAAGAAGAGGGCATCCCCAAAATAAAGAAGTGGGAAATAGCCAAGGTTGAGCTGCTTAGTGTGAAAGGTGGGATAGCTCAAGAAAAATGTACACGCTTGCATGTCATGCATTAATAATGTACTATTTCAGCATACGTGAGCATGAGTCAATTCTTGAAGAGAGTCTGACGTTCTCTTTGTTTATTTTATACAGATGGGGCCAAGCCACACAACTGAGCTGTAGTGTCTCAAGCAGGAACACTTAAGCAACCCCATCCACGAGTTACACTGAGACACAAGGGGTCTGCGATAGACCATCGTGGGGCAGCCTGATGTGGCATACGCTGGAGATGCTGGAGCCTTTAGATACGTGGGAACAAAGTACACAGGAGTCGGAGGAACTGGTTTCAATCCACCGACTTATGAAGTAGAAATGGAATGCCTCTCTGACCGCAATAGCAGCGAACAGACCATTAAAATGTCCATTCGAAAAAATATTCATGTCCCATTTATATTTACTGCTGCTCCATTCCGTTGAAAGTCGAAGGCCCATTTGTACCTGATGAAAAGCTCAAGGTAGATCAATTGACTGGAAAGGGCTCTGAGGACTGAAACCTACAATTCCACATGGGCAAGTGTTAATCCAACAGTCCGCTGAACCCAGACGAGGAGCCGTAGATCTTTCCAGGAACACAGACTTGTGGGCTAGCTGACACAGAACGTCCCAGCCTAGGACGGCAGTGCTGCTGACTGGTTTTTATTGCTTTTCAGTTTTCGAAGAGATTCTCATGCTGGAGTTTTGGAAAAAAGGGTGGCCCTGTTTTGTATCCATTTCCAGCTTCTCTGTATGTTTGATTGCATCTGTCAAAGGCAAACTTTCCATGGTAATGTAGTTGAGATTGTCTCCCTTTTAACCCTTCAAAGTCCCTTAGAATGTATTGTAATGACCTGGCCGGGTGGATGGAATCAGAATTGCTCAGTTGTGTGGCATAGGCCCCATACCGCGGACCGCTAATGGAGAAGTGGTAAGGGGTTGTGCATCTGGAGCAGGAGTCTCTGTTGCCATGCAGTGAAAAGTGGCCATGAAGACCCTAAGTGGCCACCTATTTGTTACAATATGATTGCGTAGGTCAAGTAAGAGTTTACTGTTTGGGTTATTCGGAGGTAGCCAGTTCTAGAGACTGTGGATAAAATAAGAACTGACTCAGTCTCTCATCCATATTTATTGTTGTTTATAATTAGTATTACAGCACTATGCACAGGCCCCAGTCAGGATCAGGACCTTACTGTGCTGGGATAAAAGACAGTTCCTGCCCCAAGGAGCTTATGATCCAAATGGGACAAGACATGAGGGATGGGTGTAGAACACACAGGAGATGGAGTTATGAGGAAGACAATGGTGACAGTGCTAGGTATACAGGTTGCCTGCAGTAGCGAGTGGTACTAGATGGTGGCGTCACACCTCAGCTGGAACCAAAACAAACCTTTATTTTTATGCTTGAAAGAATATGGATAAGTTCTTGCCTTCCTCCAAGATCAAATAAACCAGAAATAAGACACCAGAAGAAAGACCCTTCCCAGGGTATTTCAGGCCCCGTAAGAATGATTCAGTCCAACATGGGGCTTTTCAGGGGACAAATAAAGTGACAGACAGAGGGAATCGCAGGAGAGAACCTAGAGCTAATTCCCCCCACACACTCCCAGTTGGGTTGTGAGCCAGCTTGCATCCAGTGCAGGAGACAGAGGATGTGGAAGATGCTCCCCACCTCAGCAACGTGGCAGCCAAGAGCTCTCGATTTAAGAAACAGATGAATCCGAACCAGGGTGGAATGCCTTCAAAAATCTGCTAGCATGCTCCTTCCTACCGGAACCGGAATAAAGCCCCTTAACATTTCAGGCTCCTCTCAAGTCCCTGCAATATTATCAGTGCTCTTTGATGCTCTATCTGCCCCTCGTTGCACCTGGTTCTCCATGTAACACATTTGCTCCGCTTTAAAAAGCAAGAAGCGTTTGGTTCATTCAAGCCCTGATGTTTCTATAGCATCAGGGTGATCGAGTCTCCTCTATTTTATATTTGGCATTTTAATAGGGTTTTCTTTTAGACTTTTAATGAGTTTTTATTCCCCTTTGTGTATCAGACACTTCAGTCTGTCCGACAATTTTATACACCCCCTCTGAAATAATATGAACCGTTAGGACAACCTTTGTTTTTCCTATGGCACAGTTCTCTCTGCCAACATTTTCTTTTGCCTTCAGCCAGAAGGACTTATTTTGACCCTTTCCTCACTACCATCTCCCCTCCCCAGCCCTCAATTCCCTCCAGTGTAAAAGCAGAAACAAAACCAGCCTTGCTCTCCAGCATTTCAAACTCTTTTGATCCTTTGTCAAGAAAGAAAAACAAACGTGGAGTTCAGGTCCTCTAGATCCTTTCAGAGGCAAGAAAGGTGCTCCCTTCCTCCCGAAAGGCCTTCTCTTGCTCTCCAATGGACCAAACTTCCCAAAAACCACTCAAACCACACACCCACTCGCCTGTCACCCTTGCCACTTTTGCTAAGCCACCCACGAGAAGTAGTTGTTGTTTTTTTTAAAAAAATAGATCTGTGCAAAATGTTCACGACAAAACCCGAGACTGGAAGACACTCACCTAGTGCTGACTTGAAAGTCAGACCAGACTCATGGGAGAAATTGCTAAGTTTCACGGACCTGGTGAGTGAGCCGGGGGGGGGGGGGGGGGGCTCCCCATACGCTTCAGGCCACGCCGGGGCCCTGTAATGTTTTGGCCTGAGTTGTTATGGTGGTGGGAAAGTAATCCCATCTGCCCAGTGTTCCACAGTGAGCCAGCGGTTGGTGAGTGGGCGGAGCCATGATTCTGCCCCACCCACCTCCAACACAGTCTGCTGGCCTGGCGTGAGGGGGAAAGCAAACAGCACACTGAAAAGATTACCTTTCTGCCCCACCGGAGCAGGAGGAACGCAGGGGATGAATTGTGTCACTCTTCCTACCAAGAGCTGTGGTACAGTACTGTACCCACCACCCTTTCCCCAGGCTGAGCCTAAAGGCTTAGGGCATGATTCTCCACTGCCATGAATGGTATCTAGTCAGTCGCACACGTGCACAGTGGCTGTCAAATGACACTTACTCACAATAGTGGTGAGTTACATACTGTACAGATAATACAAAAAAGAGAATCCCTGCCCCAAAGGGAAAAGATATGATGGACTGGTTTAGAAGTGTGTGTGTGTGTGTGTGTGTGTGTGTGTGTGTGTAGACCTTGCATTGGTATAAATCAGAGAACTAGGTGTCTGAGCCCATCCCTTGGTGAATAGATATTTTCAGACGACATAGACACTTGGCAAAGGAATGTCTGACATTTTTAAAATGAAAAGCTGGGGAGTGGGGCAGTGGGTTATATTTTTTGAGTGCAAATCTGTGAAAATGAATCCTTTTCAGTGTTTTTGTTTTGCATAGGATGGTGGTAGAATGCTTGGGTTCTTTCTCCTTTACGGAGGGCAACTAGATTGGTTTCAGACATTTCTCATGCTTAATTATGCGGGTCCTGTGAAGCTATATAATTTAAAAAACATAAGTCATTAAAATGTTACATATTAAAAATTGCCTTATTTTTTGATGTTGCAGAGTGCTTATGCTCATATGTTGAGAATTATGAGGCTATTATCTTTGTGGCAGCTAATCCAAATTGCCTGTTATCCATAGGCAGAAACTTAAAGGAATACTTAAGCCCAGTCCATGGATTACAAACTTGGTGGCATAACTTTGAATCCAGTAGCATTAGTATTTTGCATTTGATAGTTGCCAATAATCTGAGTCAAATATTTCACATCTGGCATTACTATATATTGTCTGGTTTAAGCAATAACTTTTCTTCCCCTTTTGCATTGAGAGAACTTTGATTACTAAAGCCCTTCCTAGGACAGATTTAGCCGGTTCTTTAACATTTGTGATGGGATTGCATTTTGATTCAGTTGAATAATTGGCAGTGATTTTGGTATTAAATTGATTCATGATGTTGATCCAGGCCCTTAAATAATTTAACATTATGGTATTTAATAATTGAATTTGGGGCTTATTTTGTCCCATTAGAAAATATTGCAAACAGACTAGTGATCTGCTTTGGTTAAAAAATAAATTATTGGGAATGGATGGCTCTGGGGATGAGTAATGAGAGATTGTCAGCCTTTCTTTTCTGTCACCCACACAAATCCAGTCCAGGTCGATTGAAAGTCATTTCTTGTGTTTGTATAGCACCAAGCACACTGGGGTCCCAAATCCTGACCGAGTCTTTTGGGGCACTACTGCAATATCAATCTTAAATAAACTATTAATAATTATTACTGTACAGCGGCCTCTGTGAAATGAGTTTGATGGATCTCAGATAAGTTTTTAGTAGGTAAGCACCTACATCAGCAAAAACACCGTACCAAATGGCACTAATTGGTCTAATTACCAACAACTGCTGGCATATCAGTGCTGAATGGGCCACGGAGACCGACCTACTATCTCCGAATTGTGGTGCCTGTAGATCAGGAAGTGAGGCACACTGCCAGGGTATGGTATGCCGAGGAACCTGCCTTTGCTATACCTGTCCTGTGAAGAAAGCCTGCAGGGTTGTCATTCTGGTTGACAACAGACAGCTCGATTCATTCCTATTCCAGAGCTGAACTCTGTGCAGGAATGGGACCACGGGAGGTGGGAAATGGTGGTGTTTATGTAAATTCATATAATATAGCAGTGTGATGAAAGTCAACAGCTGTCTCTGTTACACATAAGTTCTTTTTCTCAGCCTAACAGCTCTGTTCAGGCTCAGAAGGTATTGTTGTTAATTTTGTGATGTTCTTTTGGGAGAGCCGTAGCAAGCAGCAGGGAATTTGCTCTCTGCTTTAATCTCTTGAACTAGAGTCAGTTCTTGGGGTAGAGTTGCTTCCTGGGAACTGTCCATTAGTGCCTGGGCTGAGCTTTTTGAAAGAAGGGGTTGCCTGCATGCTGTTTGTGACCACCTCTCTTTAAGGACTGATGTATACAGTGTAAAAGAAAGAAGTTACATTAAGAATATACCCAGTCTTCATGTCACTGATTTCACTTCCAATGGGGAAACACCCCGCAAAGGCCTTTGCAGTTGGCAATGCCAGGCAGAAGGACAACAATACTATAGCTATATATTATATCAAAACTCTGGATGCAAACACACACAATATTTAGGGGTGTTTGAAATGGAGAACCAAACTCTGGAGGCTTTTGCCTGCCTCTAAGATGCTATTTACTAACAAACTGAACCTATTCACATTTCCTGACAGACAGACATAGGGCTCTCAGCCATTAACCTATAAACCTGTGCAAGACCTAGGTGACATCTACAGATATGCTTTGCAGCAGAGGAGACCTAGCTAAGGTCACTGTTGGAATTGGAAGAATCGGTTCAGAAAAATATCACCCATCCTCAACCATCACACCCATACGGTCTCCCCACCCCCCTAAGGACTGATCCAGAGCCCGGTCAAGTCAATGGGTGTCTGTCCATTGACTGCAAAGTCCACTGACTTTGAATCAGGCCCCCAAACCTGTACCCCTTTCTGGAATTGAATCACAGGGCTTGTGTTTGGGTTTGAATAATTAACTTCCCCCTCAATGCTCATTTCCATGCACCTCAGCGCTTCCTATTTGTAGCTGGAACTGATGTGCCATCACGACAGGGAAATGCTGTTTCCACCCTGACCAGAAGTAGAGTGCCCCAGCACCAGGGCTGACGAGAGGGGGCGGGAAGCCGGTACAAATTACCGGGGCCTGGCGGTCTGGAAGGGGGCCCAGGGCCCGGCTTCCCCCCCCCCCTCGTCGGCCCTGTTTAGCTGGTCTGCCCTTGCTGGGGGGCCAGAAAATTTTTTTCACCGGGGCCCGAACCCGCTCTCGGCGGTCCTGCCCAGCACTATCTCAACTTGACACATTTCAAGTCCAATCTTGAGTACCTGGGAGGTTCAAACACAGAAGATCAGCACTGGAGAATTAACCCGATTTTGGGGTACATATCTGAACTTAACTGAACCTCCAAAATCTTTGCACCTATCACCACCCATTGGGTTTTTTCCGATTGCTTGACCAGTACCTGCCATTTGTATAAGCTAAAGGAAATGACCAACTAGACAATGTGGTTTAGAGGATAGGTAAACACAGTGGGTGAAATTCTGAACGCATTGAATCAATGACAAAACTCCCATTGACTTTAATGGAGCCAGGATTTCCCCCAACAAAATAAATCCTGTAACTCCATTGGATGGATTTGACTCTGGGAGCTGTGAAGAGAAATCCATTATAGAAGTGGGACCCTCGGTGATCCAGGGAGTCAGGGTGCCAAATTAAAATCTGTCCGTTTCACAGTCAACCTTTTCCCCCTTCTTGGCAGGGCCATGATATAACAGGTTTTGTGTAGCTGCTAGACATCTTCCTAATAGTATCCCCTGTGAATTCTAAATTTCAGTCACAGCCTCTAAATTTTCATTAAGAGCAGTCACCCAGAGAGAATGATGGATTAGATTTTATTGTTGGAAAATCTCCAGGTAAAATTAAAGTGCTTCTTTCTTTTCTGAAACCTTTACCTTTCCCCCTGTGGTGCCCTATAAATAGGGTATCAAATAATGTTTGTCCTTTTGAATTCTACAATCTTCCATGTTCCATGCTTACTCCTGGCCACTTTTCTGCCTCTTCAAAGATATAGCTCTTCTATTAAAGCCAATGACCAGTCTAGACACAGTCACGCTGGATAATATGCTTAGACTTGGGTATGTTATAAAGCCTGGTTGTTTTGTTTCAGTAAAATTTAGGAGATTTTACATAAACTCATGTAAATCTTTTAAATACAGTGCTGTCCTCACCATGAGAACCAAAGCATTTATCACTTTACTGGAAGTCTTTCTTTTATTTCCTTCCTCTTTTTGTTTCCCCCTTTCTCTCTCTTTTCCTGAGCCTTGCACTCTCCTTTCTTTTCTCTCACTCTCTTTTCTCCCTAAATACATTTAATCTGTTCAGATTGTAGACAGATGAGACAACACTCTAGTACAGCCCATGATCACATGACCGGCACTGAGACAGTTTCTGTTTAAAACCAGCCACTGTTTCAAATTGCCAAATTTTGATAAGTTGTTATCCGCTGTTGCTGCCCTTGGCCATAGATTTTAATAACAGATGTTATTTCTTATTACATCGAAGGAAGAAAGAAAAAAAAGATTACACCCTGTTAGGATGGGGGCGGGGGGACTTAAATACAGTTTGAGATGCTTTTAGTCTGTCATTTCGAATACAGCAAGAAAGAAATGTGCAAGCGTTTGGTAGGAAGCGTTCAAAAGCTGGTAATGGTGGCATGATTCATATTGGTGTCAGCTTGTTTAAATTAAATTCCACAGGGATTTATCCTGCAAAGACTCCAAACAAATTTCAGACAGCAACCTCCCCACTCCCCACACTTCTCACTTCGTAGCATCTTAAATTAATGTGGTGCGAAAAGAGCAGGATTGCATCAAGACAAAGGCTGCTCAGCTGGGTTTGCTGGGACTGGAATTTTCTCAGCTTTCAACCCCTACCACCCCCCAATGAAAGGGAAGATCCTTGCTTCTATTTGTCTGGCTGCTTTGTGGCTGAAAGTTAACACAGGTTCCGTGCACCAAACGAGTGCAGAACAGGGAATTGAGATCCACACCACAGAGGCGAGGGAGAAAGACATTTCTGCTGAATTAGCCGATCTCATTATTGTTATTTGCATTCCAGTAGTGCTCCCAATCAGGCTCAGGGCCCCAGTTCATGAGGTGCTGTCTGGTTACATAGTAAGACTCCCTGTCTCAAAGACATTACAGTCTAAGTTAATACGGCTAAATTCTGAGATCTTGGGTCAGGAGGGGAAATGTCCTCTCAAGCCACCCATGAATCTCACGCCTCCTTCATGGAAGGGTAGAGTCAGCGGGATCCACCTCCTGGTCCTGGCAGGGTGCCCATTTGCAGGCCTCAGGGTTTATGCCTTGGGAAGCACAAGAGGGCTATGTGGGCAGGATGTGCTCTGTCCTCCCAACAACCTTGTGGAAAATGCTCAAGAAAGCAAACCAGGGAGCAGATTAGCCAGTGGTGTAGTAAGGCCAGAACACCGTCCCGGTACTTACACGGAAACAAAATGGTGTCCTCCATGTGGTCACATGGAGGACACGGTTTTGTAGAGCAAAGTGGCGTCCTCCATCCAACATGGCCTCGCACGCACTGTACGTGCAAGGGCATGCCAGTGGGGTGGGGTCATTCTGGTACTTCAGCAAATCAGGACTGCACCACTGGTATTAGCTTTCTGCCCCTCACCCTCCATTCTGGAAAACTCCTCTGGAGAGGGTGAGGGTATATCTATCTAGCCATATATGGCCCTGGGGAGCCCTGTGCTTCTAAAATCGTGAGGAGGCAGGCAGGGAGGTGAGGCAGGAGGCTGGCAGGGTGAGGAGGCAAATGGGGAGGCGAGCGGCAGGTGGGAGCGAGGAGGAGCCCCCCTACCAGAACCTCCTGCCTGCCGGTGGGCCCCGCCGATCAGCGCCTCCCCCTCCCTCTCAGTGCCTACCGCCTGTCACGGATCAGATGTTTTGCGGCGTCAGTAGGGGATGGGGCGAGGGGGTGGAACTGGGTGGGGAAGAGGCGGGACGGGGGTGGGAAGAAGCAGGGCAGGGGTGGGGCCTTGGGGGAAGGGGCAGAGTGGAGGCGGGGCCTGGGCAGAGCCGGGGCGGGGGGAGCACCTCCTGGCAGATTAGAAACTCGGCACCTATGTCCCGGGCCCCGCACTTCCCTAGGGACGTCCCTGACTGGTTTCCAACCCACTTGTCTTCCCTTCTCTCCCAATGGAAGAATTTGGAGGGCATTCCATGAGAGAGGAACAATGTGGAATTGTCTTTATGGGCGTCACTAGCCAGGAGGATACAACTGGGCCCTCAGGGCCAGATCCGTAGCTGGTATACATTGGAGTTGCTGCATTAAACTCAATAGACCTTTGCCAATTTACACCCCGCTGAGGATCGTGCCTTCCGTTTTTACTCAATTCTTACTGAGGCAAAATTCCCATTGATTTCAAAAGGGAGTTTGCTGCAGTAACAATCCCAGCATTCAGCTCACAGAAGCCAGGGCCTCTCTCAGAGCCCCCAGGTATCTCTGAACCTGTTTTCCTCCTACAAAAATTCCTCAGAACTCTTTTTGCACAAGTAGAAAAATTACAGTTCAAATGGGAAACAAAACAAAACAAAAATATGACCCCTTCCCTCTTTGCCATGTTTTAACGTCGTCCCGAAGGAAGTGACTGTCTTGAAAAAATAAAAAAAGTCACAAAGCTTGTTGGCTACTTTTATGGGTTTCTCTGCCCCATGTTTTGAGGTTGGCAATGCCAAGAAAACCTCACAGCTTTATGAAGAAGAGGCCTTGGAGAGTCAGAGGTAAGTCTGGGAGAGAAATAAAAAAAATGGAATGAGAAACCTTGTAAATTTGGTACCAGCCAGGATGGAGAGGAGCCAAAGCTGACAGAAATCTGCCGTGAAACAAATCACATTGCAGACTTCCCGGTTCAGAAGTCACAACGCCCACAGCTGGGAGAGAGTCCAGTGTTATTTTTGGGCAAGTTTTCTGTCAGTTCCAAGCAAAGTTTCAGTAAAAAGAAAGAGAAGGGGAAAGACGGTGGTTTCTTTTTAACTAGAGATGTTGGAAAGACATTTAAAATGATGGGTAAAGCAGTAGCAAGCCTACTGCAGGGAGCAATCATGTCCTGCTCAGGGCAGACCACCACAGATGTGACCTAGAGGGGCCCTTCCATCTCTAACTTCTTTGATGCTATGAAATGTCTCAGAGGTATCTGAAAGCTGGTGCCCCACCTGGCAATGTTTCACACTTCGAGGTTGGTCCTGCATTCCTTGTACAACCCAAAGCCCCATTGACTTCAGTGACTGTGTGTGCAAAGAGTACAAGGCCAAATGCTTTTTAAACCATCATTTAATGAATAAGAAAAGGGAGTGGAGTATGTTGAGAAGATTCCAAAGATCCATTCCACGTGACCTGGGGGAGAGAAGGGGTGGGAGTGCAGGCTATAGGCTGGCTTATGGCCTTTGCCCCCTTGTGAATTTGGAAAGCAGGTAAATGCTCCATTTTTGGCAGATGCTGTAGGAGCTGAAGAATTAAGTCTTAAATGACTTAAATGTTAAATATCTGCCAGTCTCTTGGTCTAACCAGGCTATTAGCAAAAGAAAGAAAGTTGTTCTAATGCTCACGAATAAGACCCATTAAGGGGTTATGAGTGACTCAACAAACAACCAATGACTGTGCATAATGAACGATGGCACTGCATGCTCTTAGGATGGAAGCATGGATTACGGGCCAAATCTTAGTCCCCATATAAAGCCGCAGCAAATGGGCAGGCTGCAGGCATGTTTCACAAAGGCCAGTGGGCCTGAGATCTCCCGCAGCTGCTCTGCTGATGTAATCAACATGGCTTTAAAACCCTGTCCCCACCACATCCCCTGGAAGGGAGGGTAGACCTGGCTGTCGGATCAGTGCATCAGGAAGCAAATCACCTTCCATGTTCCCACCTGCCACCTCAGTCCCCAAGTAGCCAGTGCACTAAGGCAGATGAAGCAGGGTTTGAGAACACCCTGCATGAGTTCTTCACAGCCTGTCCTCAGCCCAGTGCAAAGTAGATTTGCACTAGAATCATCGGTGTTCGTGGTCGGAGGATTTTGCCTTATGGATGCCTATGTGCAAATGGCCCCTTCTGTTCATATAAATATAGATCACACATGGATGACAACTCCAAAGGTGTCATTAGTTACAGTGCAAGGTATGGCTGTGGGAATTCTGAAGACAATGAGGCAAAGTACAACTACGTATACTCCTATGCTTCTTCATCTGCTGGATGTATTAACTCAGTTACTGAGGGATGGAGCAGCTGCCATCCTATGGGATATATTCTTGTAAGGTAGGTAGGTGCATACATTGGTGCAGCAAGATGACAGTCTACTGCACTGTAGCCTTGTGCAGTGACTTCATTATTAAGAATGCTAAACAAAATCTGTTGCCTCATGGCAGGAGAGGAAATCATTTGGGTTTGATGGAACATTTGGTGGGTCTTTTCTAGTGTATCCCCCCCCAGCTGCAATGCAAGGTTGATTTCCTTATTAGGAAAGCATCTTGTATTTATAGAAAGGTTTCAGGATTAGTTTTCCATGCCTCCATCTGTGGCAATTCTGCAGTCACCCGTGGCAAGCTTACTCCATCACCTGCACTATTAGGACTATAGCATGATACACAACCCTGGTGCAACTTCATTGACATTTGGCCCATAAGGATCTTTCCTAATATTCAGCTAAAGTTTTCCCTTGCTGACCCCACTGACAAGACATTGGAGTCAACAGATCTTCCTACCCTATAGCACAACAGTGACAGCTTCTCTTCTACTTGAAACAACTCTCACTTTCTTCCCACTCTAGTTTAATAGCATCATTACAAACAATACTAAAAAATTAAATCACCAAAAAAAATATATGTTCAGACAACCCCAGCGGGTCTGATATCTGCCCCTTCCAGAAGCAAGAAATGCAATGTTAATGCTGAAACCCCATAAAATACAAACACCAACATCTATGCAGGAATCTCTAGGTAGGGTCTTTTAGCACTGTATGGTCCTACATATCTCAGGCCAAATCCAAATCACCAGTGCAAAACCAAAGAAACTCCACTAAAGCAAATGGAATTATTCTAAATTTACACCTGTGGAATTCAGATCAGAATTGGGCCCCATGTGCCGTACACATTCAATGAAGTAAATCAAGGAGCTATATCGTAGGTAATTCAGCATTTTCTTTGCGGCATGAAAGATGTCGTTCAGATCTGATGTAGCCTTGCTTGATAGAGGGTGAAATCCTAGCTCTGTGGAACTTAAGGGGAATTTTTATTTTAGGGTCTGATCCAACTCCAGTTGAAATCTTTGGGAGACTTTCAGTTGACTTATGTGGGCATTGGATTGGGCTCTTAGAGAAAGAGAGAGGAAGCCAAGCCTCCTAGGTTCTTTTCCACCAAAATTGTCAAGTCGGTCATCTTTCCGGGCCTCTTTGTGAAACTGGGATAATAATATTACACCATCACCAAGGGATGTTATGAGGCTTAATTAAGGTTTGTAACTCATTAAGATTTCAAGGCTTAATTAAGCACTTTGAGATCCTCAGATGAAAGCCACTCTATGAATGCAAAGCATGACAGTTTCCAGTTTGATAAAAATGCTATCAGGTCACTACAGTAAGAAAATTATTCTTCAGTAAAAATCAGCACACTGAACTTGTTCCTAGTGCATTAGCAGTGGTAGGTCCTTAGTGTGAAGATGTGTATAAAAAAACCTCACCACCACATTACGGTATGTTCATAAGCCCAATTAGAAAAAAATCACCTTTTTTTACTATGGAATTTTGAAAAGAAAACCATTTCCAAGAAAACTGTTCTCAAAATGTGTGGGTAGGTTTTTTTTATTATTATTATTTCATTGCTTTGCTTTGCTAAACAAAGTTCTGATTTTTACTAACAACAACGACAATGTTTAGAAAAAAACCCAAGATCTGGATTAACTCTAAAGCTATTTCACTTTCACTCCATTTCTTTTGTCCCTCCATAGGGAAATCCTCAGTGCACAGCTTCCAAACATTAATGAACAACAGCCCTCTCTCTGTACCTTTTAGGGCCCTGATTCACAGTGATCATCCATAAATATTACTTTAAAAACCTTTTCTGAGACGCTCCCGGGGGCCCTGATCACAGCCGACGTCAGGAAATGTCAGACATTTCTCCTTCTCCTCCTCAAGAAGCTGGTAGCGTGGCTGGAAAAGAACAGATGCGTTAAAGGCTAAGAGATTTACAGCACCCCACACACACGGGAACCATAAAACGACAATTTGTTCAATTTCAAAAGCAGACCTCTTGCCCATCACAGGACCTTTCCCCACTGTTGATAAAGCTAGGCTTAAAAAGCCCAAGATCCTTTTTGATAAAATGGATACAAAGTTCATTTTTCAAACTGTGCAATACATGAAAGAGGGAAATGTAGGTCTCAGAAAGTAGAGAAGGGTTGGTGGGGGGGTCAGTGTTAGCATCCTCTATAGACCTGTCTCTTCAGAGGCAGAGCATATGGAAAAACATGAGTCTGAATCTCCTCTCACTTGCCCCAGTAGTAAAATTATTTAGCTCATAAGCTCTTTGGCACCGGGGCTGTCTCTTACTATCTGCACGTACATACTATAATAAGGCCCCAATCTTGGTTAAGGCATGTAGTTGGTACCATAATAGCAATACATAAATAAATAAATAGCTGGTGTAATTCTAATGCCTTTCCTGGAATTACTACTGATTTACACCAGCATAATTCAGAACAGAAGGAAGTACTGTGTTTCTTCAAACTGCTTTGCCAACGACTTCACTGATGTCTGTCCTAGTCCTTATGCAGATATAGAAAATATCTTTCTTCTTCTACATTTTTATCTGCGCATAGGGCAAAATGCAGGGCCCATGCTTCAATCGGCATTTGCTCAAGTTCTTCATGCCTGATTGTTTCCTTCTCTAGTTAACCATAGAACAGATACAGCATAGGAAGTAGCAGCACGAATTTCTCCTCACTGCCCTGTCAACATTTCTCAAGCCCGAATTGGACAGACCAGCTCTATCATAACTGAGAGGATGAGTTCAGAAGGTAGGAAGGGTGGTCTGGTAGATCAGGTACTACACTAGCACTCAGAAGACCAGGGGTGAGCCTCAAATTTCCTATGTCACCTTGGGCAAGTCACTTAATCTTCCTTGTGCTTTTGTTCTCCATCTGTGAAATGAGGACAGCACTTCACTGTATCACAGGATGTGGTGAGGACAAGTCTCAATGATTGCATGATGGTCAGATGCTCTAATGGTGAAGGCTACATGAATACATAGACTGGACTTCACGGCTCTTTGCTGAGGCTCCCAACTAGGGTTTCAGCTGTGGTGGTGGATTTTATGATGTAGACACCTGCCCACAAGGAATTGGAGGGACACCCAACACCTTTTCCCACACAGACCACTGAACAGCCATCAGATGGTAACACCTTTTGGCTGCTACCAACCTGGGCTGGATGTGAACAAGTGACCTAGAACGAACACGTACATGACTATTTTGCTACCACTCTTCCGAGCCATCCGTTGCTCCAGAAAATAGCTTCTTCAATCAGTAAATGCTGGCAATAGTCCAGAGAAACAGAATATGGCAGGATGTAAGTCTCCCTCTAAAATGAAGAGACAGGACTTGCTAAGCCAACTAACCACACTCTCTCTAGTGCCATCCAAATCTTTAGGTGCTAAATAAACCAACATCAGCAGGTGCAACATATGACAAATATTATGGCAGCAGCATAAAGGTAAGTCAGGACTGCCTGTCCATTGGGACTGTTGGGGAATCATGTAAATTAGAGCCATAAATGTGAGACACTGATAGTGCTGGCAAGACCAGAACATAACATGGCCTAATGGTTCGCAAGCTTCCTTCCCTTGCTGCCTTCATACTATTTTCTAAACACACCTCATGTCTGACCTGCAACCCCTGTTACTCCCGCGCCAGATCACCACACAGCTTTGCCAATACACCTCAAAGACCTACACCACCTCCCTGCTATTCCTTCTTTGCCCCCCAAAATGTGTCACTACAGCTTAGTCCTGGCCATGATCCTCAACATGCTCCATCCTTATTCCAGCCCTGATCCTCAACATACTTCATCCATGCACCTCATTTGTGACTTATGACAATCCAACTATGTTGGTTCGGGGCATGTCCCGAGCAGAGATGGCCAGTCACAGTGCACCATGCCATACTGTATCGTAGATTAGTCATATGCACTAGAGGTGCCACTAGGGGTTGTGGTTGCCAAGCCCATTTTCACTGGCGACCTTAGATTTCAACCTGGCTGTATTGCGGTGAGATGATTAATTCTATATAGCAAATACTCATGGTTGAGGCAGCTGACAGGCCATATCCAAGAAAACACCAGCTGTCTGTAGCATAGGGCTCCTATTCAAGGAAAGCTGTGAGTTGGGACCTTCTACTTCTCTCACAAAACCAAGAGGTTTTTAATTCTGCTGGCAGTTTCCGTTAAGGAAGAGAGGGTTAAAGGTGAGACCAAGCTCTAGAGTCTCACCATTTCATAAGTAAAGGGAAAACAGGCTGATGTCAAACCGTGTTAGCAACGCTTCCCGGGGTTCAGATTTTGCTACAAACCTGGAATTCAGACCTGGTTCATCAGAACTCTCACGGATGTCTGTGAACATACTGGGGAACCAGAACCAAACTTCAAATGAACCTGGGGCCAAGTTTCATGCAATCTGGATCAGTTTGTGGTTTTGGGTGGAAATCAAGCACACCCCAGTGGTGTTAGCTGAATTTCAGGGTATACTTCAACTTGAAACTCAAATCAAATCCCTCACAGCAAGGGAATGGTGAAGAAAATGTTTGCTCAAACTCCTGCAAATCTAAATCCCTGTGTTTCAGGCTGCTCTTGTGCAAAGTTCCCTACTCCCTTTCCTCTGAGAGATCAGACATAAGGTAGCAGGGGTTGAACACGTTTCTTTCAGGGGACTGACATCACACTGACAGCAGAGGGAAACATATCAGCATTTTGGCATAGTGCTTTTAGTCAGTCGGTTTCCTCACTTCCAGTTAGTCTGTCGTTAGTGTTTCATTTTGGTATCATTTTCAAGGTGGCCCCAAACCAAAACCCTGGATCTAACTCTTTCCCCTATCCCCACCCCCAAACTTCCTACCACAAATGTTGTGAGATTCAAAATCTTGATCTAGATCCAAATTCTGCGGCTCGAGCTCACCTCTGGCATCATTGGGATTGAACCTGTCGTGGTCAAAGACACCCACGCATTGATTTTAGTTTACAGACTCAAGCCTGAGGCCAGTTTATTGACATACATACCAGTGCACTGGGGTGCAGTCCGAAGACTGACACCCCGAGGACCGCTCGCAGGCTAGTTTTTATTTCATTAAACCGCAAGCAAAGTACAAACAATACGTCATGAGTTAAGAAATTAGGGTTGGGGTCAGTCCACCCCCCTTCCCCCCTGGTACCTTCCTCATTAATTTCCGAGAAGTGGGTGTTTATTTGGGTAGAGGGGCGCTTGGTGGTTTTCCCCAGGGGTGGTACTTGGCACCAGTTTGGGTACATTTCTCAAGACACATGTTATTTTCCGGGGTCTTTTGGTTAAAGATTGGGGGGGGGGGTTCCATGGGACGCCTAAAGAGGATCTATGATTGGCTATTTTTGCAGATAGCTGGAATCACGGAGTGGGTCACAGATCACCCAAAGGAGAAGCTGCATGAGTCAGTTTGCATTTAGCTAAAGTTACCTATTGCTTCACACAAGTGGTTATTATATTTCATCAGCCATGAACGTATTTCATTAGTGCTGCTGCTGGGGCTTTTTATTCTTTCCCTTCTTGCCCCCCCCCCCTCCTCTGGTCATGACCCTTGACCGAGTTTGGCAGGGAATTGTGCAGTTTAGTCTAGTTCAGGCCCTGGCCTGGGCCCTGGCCTGTACTGCTTTCTGTTTAAGGGCAGTCAGCATAACAGAGCTCTGTTGGAGGGTTTATTTCAGGGCCTTCAGATTCACAGCTCTGGCTATCAAAAAGAAGCCCCCCCTGTTCTATTTCCCCACAAACCCGAATGAGAAGTGAAGCAACATTACCCAGATAACGGCTGAATACGAGCAGAGTTCTGCATTTACTGCTTAAGTCGTTCAAAGTGATTGTAATGCAGCCAGATTTACTTCTTATATATAGTGCTACACTTATTAAACCTCCAGAGGAGCTCTTTAAGCTGTCATTTAGGATTTAATTGCTTGATATAACTGCCTGCTTTAAAAAGCCCCTGTGAAGTAGCCTTCCCTTCACACAAACCATCCTGTGCTGTCCAGGAGCCGCTAGGAATTCAAAGGGTTAAAGTGCTCCCAAAAACACCTCAGATCTGTCTAGTCCGGATCTCCCCTCCTCTTCCCTATTTTTAAAATAATAGAAAGAAAAGGCTTAGAGACCAGAGATTTATGGGCTAGCCCATCACAGAGCCTCAGTTCACACTTAGATGATAGGGGAACAGCCTCAGTGTAACAAAGGAGCAGTAAAGCATGCCCACCAGTAAATTCTACCTATTGGGAAGAGCTAAATCCTCCTTGGATTATTAAAAGCTCTGCAAGTCCTTGGAGAGAAAGGCTGCACCTTTTTTATTGCTGCATTATTAATAAAAAGCTGGTGAAATACTTACTGTTGCTCTGTAAATCTTCCAAAGGCAGGAGCCGGTTGCACAGACGTTGGGGCTGGAAGGAAACTCAGAGGCCGTCAGGTTTGACCCTCATCCCCATATTCTCCCTTCCCCACCATGGAGAATCTTCTCTAAAGCACCGACATAGTGGGATCCCAGCTTCACAGCATCAGAACTCTGGTATGTGTAGGCACGTTTCTTGGAATAGGAGAGTGGTGATCTTAGGGTCGTCTATTTTGGTGACATCCAAAAATGAACACAACTAGGCACGGAGAGTGATCTTCCTCAAGTGTTGAGAATTCCTTCAAAGAAGCCCCTTTCCAATGAATCCCTTGCCATAGCAGCCACGCAGGGAATACATTTGTTAGTCTCTAAGGTGCCACAAGTACTCCTGTTCTTCATGCAGGGAAGAACTCTCTGCAACCCGAGCTCTAGAGAAGGTCTCTTGTGCAGAGCCATTCCAGAGTGCCCATTGGGCTGGGCTTGAGGTCTTCTTGGAAGATTCCTCATTTATGTCGATCCAATGGCCTAAAATTTAAGCTGGGTGGGAAATCGTTTTCCCATTCTGCAATTTTTTTGTAGATTTAAAAGAATTTTCCCATGGGAAGTTGAAATCTCAAAAATTGCCCTGAACCAAAAAATCCGGAAAAAATAACAGTTTGGGTCAATTGAAATGTTTAGTTTCAATAATTTGAAATGTTTTATTTCAATGTTGACATTTAAAAAAATATAATTTAAAATTCTACATGAAAAGCCATTTCAAAACAAAACCTTTTTGTTTCGAAAATGTTGAAACAGGAAATGTTATCAGTTTCTAAAACCTTTTTGTTTTCAACAACTTTTTGAAATCAGAAATTTGTCGAAACTGACCCTTTCCTGCAAATTTTTTTTATTTCAATGGATCAGCATGTTCCAATGAAAAAAGTTTAGTTGAATAATTCCCAGCCTGCTCTACATGGAACCATTGCAGAGGAGGTGTGGCGTGCCAGTGGTTGCTGGAACATGGTCCACCTGAAGGTTGGGAGGTGAATTACATCATTCTCAATTCCCACTTAGTTCCTCACACAAAATCTAATTACTCGGGGCTTGTGTGAGGTAGGGTGAGTTTGAACCTTATTATTTTATCAGTTGGCGGCAATTGCAACACCATGGTAACTGTCTTCCAAGAACCCGTCTCCCATCTTTGCTCTTCCATAAGACCTTTCAAAACAGGATCTCACATCTCTATAGACATTAATTAAGGCTCACAATAAGAGCTGGGCAAAAAAATTGTGGTGACTCATCCTTGTCCTCCTTCTCCTTCTCCCATGTTTTGTGAATCTAGTCATCCTTGGCTTTTGTCAAACTGTCCAAAATCAATATGAAGCAAATTTTGACTTTTTGATTCATCAAACAATTTCATTGCCAGTTTGTCCCAAAATAAAACTTTTTATTTTGGGTTTCAGAATTTCCAGAGAACAACAAATATCAATGATTTGCACAGCTTTACCTTCAACACCACTGTGAAGTGAGTTACGATTATTTACACCTATTTTACTGAGAGGTAGACTGAGGCTCAGAGAGCTTGAGAAGTTTATGGAGGGAATAGTATGATAAGGCTGCCTACAATGGCACCTAGCTAATCTGCGACTGCTGGTAGCAAATATCCCCAGTCACTGGTGATGGGGCGCTAGATGGGGAGGGCTCTGAGTTACTACTGAGAATTCTTTCCTGGTGCCTGGCTGGTTGGTCTTGATGAAATTTTCAGGTTCCACTGACCACCATATTTGGGGTTGGGAAGGAATTTTCCCCCAGGTCAGACTGGAAGAGACCCTTTTTTTTTTTTTGCCTTCCTCTGCAGCACTGGGCCACAGCTCACTTGCAGGTTTAAATTAGTGTAAATGGTGGAATCTCTGTAACTTTCTATCATGATTTGAGGCCGTCAGTAACTCAGCCAGAGGTCAGGGGTCTATTACAGGAGTGGGTGGGGTGAGGTTCTGTGGCCTGCGATGGGCAGGATGTTAGACTAGATCAGTGGTTCTCAAACTGTGGATCGGGACTCCAAAGTGGGTCTGGCTTAGACTTGCTGGGGCCCAGGGCCAAAGCTGAAGCCTGAGGGCCTCAGCCCTTGGTGGCGGGGCTTAGGTTACAGGCCCCCTGCCTGGGGCTGAAGCCCTGGGGCTTTGACTTTGGCCCCCCCATCCTGGGCCATGGGGCTTGGGCGAGCTCAGGCTTCGGTCCCCCCATCCTGGGGTCGTGTCATTATTTTTGTTGTCAGAAGGGGGTCATGGTGCAATGAAGTTTGAGAATCCTTGGACTAGATGATCCTGATAGTCCCCTCTGGCCTTAAAGTCTCTGAGGGTACGTCCAGACTACCTGCCGTATCGGTGGGTAGCGATCGATTTATCGGGGATCGATATATCGCGTTTCATTAAGACGCGATATATCGATCCCCGAACGCACTCCCCGTCGACTCCGGAACTCCACCGGAGCGAGCGGCGGTAGCAGAGTCGACGGGGGAGCCACGGCCGTTGATCCCGTGCTGTGAGGACCCAAGGTAAATCGATCTAAGGCCTGGTCCCCACTAAGCCCCCACTTCGGACTAAGGTACGCAAATTCAGCTACGTTAATAACGTAGCTGAATTCAAAGTACCTTAGTCCGAACTTACCGCGGGTCCAGACGCGGCAGGCAGGCTCCCCCGTCGATGCCGCGTACTCCTCTCGCCGAGCTGGAGTACCGGCGTCGACGGCGAGCACTTCCGGGATCGATCCGGGATCGATTTATCGCGTCTAAACCAGACGCGATAAATCGATCCCAGAACATCGATTGCCTGCCGCCGGACCCTCCGGTAAGTGTAGACGTACCCTAAGATACTTCAACTTCACGTAGCTGAAGTTGCGTATCTTAGATCGATTCCCCCCCCCCAGTGTAGACCAGCCCTGAGTCTATGAGGTTAAGTAACTTTCACAAGGTCTCACAATGACCCAGCGGTAGAATGAGGACTAGAGTCTGAGACTTCCCAGCTCCCAGTCCTTTGTTCTAACAACTTCGTGTGCGCGCACACACACACACAAACTCACACACTGTGTGTGCCAATCAATCTTTCTCATGAGTGGCATTTCAGTGTGCTGAAGTTACCAGCTGAAGCGCAATTGCAATTAGAAATAGGTGCAAACCAAACTCTTATCCAATCTCTCACACCTCCTCCAAAAGCAGAACTGGACGACAGCTGATTTTGCAAAGACCAAAACTCAGCCTGTCCCTAGTTGCAATGCAATGCTCTTATCCTTGTTCATATCTTGGGGGCCTATCCTGAAAGAGCAATCTAAGCCCATGGGGGCCTTGCCTACCTGGCCACATGCTAAACACAGCAGGCAGAAGGAAGGATGTCAATCACGTATTCTTCGTCAAACTCTCTATTTTCAAAGCGCAGGGCTCAATCTCGCCGAAATCAGCAGCAGCCATTTGAAAGCTGTACCCCTCCAAGTGTTCAGAACGCACAGAATGCGGAATGTCTTATAAATCAAAACAACAAAAAAGTTTCCTTCCCTAATTTTAGTTCCTGCCATAAAGTTTTACTTTTATGTAACAGCATGAAAACTGCACAACCAGAACAGGGGTTTTTAATAAAAGTCAAAGCTGATGTAATATCCAAGCCAAGGTGTTTTTATAAGCCAGAAGAAGAGAGAGAGAGAGAAACCCAGAAGGAACATAATTTTCTTGAGCTCCTTCCAGAGAGAAATTTCACTTTAACCATACAGGGGACTCTCCTTCCTCCTGATGTACAGACTTTTCCCCTCCCCATTTCCTTGTTCCTCCGTAACCTGTGTATTAACACCAGTAAATCCCAACCATTCATTTCCTTTGCATCTCCAAGAGGATTTGTTTTAAAGTTTTACACTCTTAGGAACATAGGAATTGCCAGACCAAATGAGACCCAGTGAGATCCATCTAGCCCACAGTTCTGTTACCAACAGTGGCCGCTACCAGCTGCTTTAGAAGAACGTGTAAATACCCTGCAGTAAGCAGTTATGGGATAACCTGCCCCGGGAAAATTTCTTCCTAGCTCCCAATAGCTAGAAGTTCTAGGAATACATTTTTATAGGGCCAAGTTTTCTGCCAGACCCAGTCTGGCCTCTCTTTCTGCGTACCTACTTTTTGGACAGCACAGCCTATGGAGTGATTATAAACAGAGGCCGGGTCTGAACATATGCTCTACTAGATAAGTGACATCAGAGGGGGTTGCTTTTATTTCTTTAACCCTTGGAATTCTGCCACTTCCCCAGCTGCCAACCAAACCAATGCGAAGCATGGGGTGGAGCGATATGCCCCGTCTTTAGCGAAACAATTTCAGTCTCCAAGGTCTTTCCCGTACTTTTCACCAGCAATAAATTCACTTCTTTTTTTAACAACCATGTAAACTAAACAATGCTTGAAAATATGCCATCCACCCACTTCCCCGTCACAGAGCTACAGATCCCAGCCTGGGCACTGCTGTCTAATACTGTCCCCTGCAACATCCCAGAGGAAGCTATGCAAATCCATGGGTGGGCTGAGAGAACTCTTTTCCCATGCCACAGAATATAGAAGGTACATGGGTAAAATAATGCCTTTTTAAGGGCCAGCAACAAAGCCTCTCTGGCTGATGAAAAATGACTTCCAAATGTCTCCTGCTCTGGGGATTTTATAAGGGAAGATGGATCTCCTATCTGTTTTCCCTTCGTCTTCATTTTTCCACTCTTGACCTGTACTGTGAACGTCTCCCTCCTGAGTATGAGCCTTAGGCACAGGAAATGCTTCCTGCAGCTCATTTGTCTTCAGTAGTCTACACAGCTGAAGAGAGGCATGTGGTCAAATAGACTTTGCTCTCCTCCCCGTCCCCCACCCTTGTCTGACTCTCTCCTGCTCCCCGGGATCCCGCAAAGATGATTTTGTGATCTCATGGGCGAAATGCCTTTTCTAGACGGGATGTGGGTACCAGCGTTTCAGTCTGAAATCGCCTTTCAAGTTGGAAAGAGGGGAATTAAAGTGACCTGAGCCTCACTCCCAGGATAGACCCATGCCCCAGGAAGAACGGCTGCCATTCATTTATTTATTTATTTTAATTGAAAAAGCTATTTCCAAATTTCATAGGCTCAAATGGTTGCATCTCCAGCAGGGTGTAAACGGGTCCAGCTGCATCAACGTCAGCAGAGCTTTCCCCATTCACACCAGCTGAAGAGCTGGCCTGAAGAAGTTAGAGATGGAAAAGGTACCTTAGGCCTTTCCCACCCACACTCCTTAGCCACTGGGAAGGGTGGATTTTGCAGTGATTATCCTGGTTAATCCTAGGTCCAGCCTATGTTTGCGCATCCCTTCTCTAGGGACAGAACACGACACGAGCCACCAGATTCTGATTCACATTTCAAACAGCCCAAAAGGTGCGGGACCTGAGCTTCGGGCCAACTGCACAATTTGGTTCTGGAACTGAGTTAGGAATTTGCTCCTGCCACCAAAATCCTGACCAACAAGATTTTGCAAGACCAAAACCAGTTCTGTTTTTCCTGGTCTCCATTCCATACAGAAATGAACTCAAGCTACAGAATTTGTCTCTAGATTGTATCGGCATCTAGTCCTGCATGAGAGACAAGGTGGCTGAGGTAATATCTTTTATTGGACCAACTTCTGTTGATGAGAGAGAGAGAGACAAGCTTTTGAGCTTCCAAAGAGCCCTTCAGGTCTGGGAAACTCACTCAAAGGGCTTGTCTTCACGTACGGCGCTACAGTGGCGCAGCTTCACTGGTGCAGGAAAAGAGAGAAGCTCTCCCACCGACATAGCACTGTCTACCCAGGGACGGAGTTAGGTCAGTGTAACTACGTCACTCAGGGTTGTGCATTTTTCACACCCCCGAGTGACAGTTATACCTATATAGGTCTGTAGTGTCTGGCTGGAGTGTCACTGCTAAATATAAGATTTGAATAGATTGTTTAGCATACAGGGCCGGCTCTGGCTTTTTTGCTACCCCAGGCAAAAAAGCCTCCCGCCGCCACCCCCACCCCCCCAGCGCGGCAGGGGAGGGCGCCGAGCCCGGCCGCGGGCCGCTCTCCCCAACCGGCCAGGGCGCCGGGGGGAGGGCGGCGAGCCTGCCGCGGCTCCGCTCTCCCCGGCGGCCGGAGCCGGAGCACCGCACCGCGCCGCCCCCCTCCAGGTGCCGCCCCAAGCACAAGCTTGGTGGGCTGGTGCCTGGAGCCGGCCCTGTTAGCATACGTAGTTCACACATATTTCAAGGGACCATTCAAGGTGAAGTGGCCCGTTAACCGCCCTCCAGTCATAGGGAGGAAAAGCAAATGGGGGGGGGGGGAAAGGAAGGGGTTGTTACTGGGATAACAGATTGTTGTAACAAGCCATAAATCCAGTGTCTCCGTTCAGTCCAGGATTTTTCGTGTCTAGCAAAATTGTGAATTTAAGCTCCCTGGCTCGTCTTTGGAAAGTGCTGTGCAGGTTTTCTTTGAGGATGAGGACGGATAGGTTAGATATAGAGTGATTGTTTTGTGAAAAGTGTTCAGCCATGGGTGCTAGGAAAATGATAAAAGACAAAAACACCCTGTGTGAGTTCATTGAGAGCGTAGGGATTGTCTGGTTTCACATAGTTGCTATTGCAGGATTTAGTGCACTGGATGAGGTACCCCACATGTTGTGATAGCCATGTGTAGGACCCCTGGATCTTGAAATGTGTGTTGTGGAGCATGTTGATCATTGTAGCAGTGGAGATATGTCTGCAGGTTTTGCATCTGTTGTTCTGGCAGGGTCTGGTACTGTGTTCATAGAATCATAGAATATCAGGGTTGGAAGGGACCTCAGGAGGTCATCTAGTCCAACCCCCTGCTCAAAGCAGGACCAACCCCCTGCTCAAAGCAGGACCAATCCCCAACTAAATCATCCCCGCCAGGACTTTGTCAAGCCTGGCCTTAAAAACCTCTAAGGATGTAGATTCCACCACCTCCCTAGGTAACCCATTCCAGTGCTTCACCACCCTCCTAGTGAAAAAGTTGCTCCTAATATCCCTCCTAAACCTCCCCCACTGCAACTTGAGATCATTACTCCTTGTTCTGTCATCTGGCACCACTGAGAACAGTCTAGATCCATCCTCTTTGGGACCCCCTTCCAGGTAGTTGAAAGCAGCTATCAAATCCCCCCTCATTCTTCTCCTCTGCAGACTAAACAATCCCAGTTCCCTCATAAGTCATGTGCTCCAACCCCCTAATCATTTTTGTTGCCCTCCTTCCAATTTTTCCACATCCTTCTTGTAGTGTGGGGCCCAAAACTGGACACAGTACTCCAGATGAGGCCTCACCAATGTCGAATAGAGGGGAATGATCACGTCCCTCGATCTGCTGACAATGCCCCTACTTATACAGCCCAAAATGCTATTAGCCTTCTTGGCAACAAGGGCACACTGTTGACTCATATCCAGCTTCTCGTCCACTGTAACCCCTAGGTCCTTTTCTGCAGAACTGCTGCCTAGCCATTCGGTCCCTAGTCTGTAGCAGTGCATGGGATTCTTCTGTCCTAAGTGCAGGACTCTGCACTTATCCTTGTTGAACCTCATCAGATTTCTTTTGGCCTAATCCTCTAATTTGTCTAGGTCCCTCTGTATCCGATCCCTACCCTCCAGCGTATCTACCACTCCTCCCAGTTTTGTCTCATCTGCAAACTTGCTGAGGGTGCAGTCCACGCCATCCTCCAGATCATTAATGAAGATATTGAACAAAACCGGCCCCAGGACCGACCACTGAGGCACTCCACTTGATACCGGCTGCCAACTAGACATGGAGCCATTGATCACTACCCGTTGAGCCCGACGATCTAGCCAGCTTTCTATCCACCTTACAGTCCATTCATCCAGCCCATACTTCTTTAACTTGCTGGCAAGAATACTGTGGGAGACCGTATCAAAAGCTTTGCTAAAGTCAAGGATTGCGTTGAGTTGGTGTGTCTTAGTTTGTGGGGAGCTTGCTTCTGATGATGAGCTTGGAGAGGTTGGGGGTTGTTTGAAGGCCAGAAGAGGGGGTTCAGGAAAGATTTATTTCAGGATGGGGTCCCCATTGAGGCTGGGTTGTAGTTTGATGATACCCCCCATATCAAACCACTGTGGGGTGGTAGGTGACAACTAGGGTTGTGTGGTTGAAGGGGGTTTTATTTCTGTATTGAAGCAGGTTCTCTTGGGGTATTTGGGGAGCCTGTTTCATGATGAGATCTACTTCTATGGTGGTGAAGGCAGTTTTGAGTGTGTTAAGGTATAACTTTCTCCTCGGAGCATGTTCTGTGGTAGCTGAGTGCCTGTCTGCAGAAAACAGATTTCTTGACATGTTTGTGTTACATCTGCACCTCCATTTTGATCACCCTAACGTCTTACACTGTTCACCTCAGGTGTTTGGGTTCTGTCCATTAGGAAGAAAGGGGCCATGTGCAAAACTCAGATCTAGAATTGGATCCATACTTGCAAGCTTTGGATGAGCTGGGATCCAGAGTTCTCCAGTTCCAGACAGACAGCAATGGCGGTCTAGCAAAGGAGTGATAGGAGAGGTGTGAAATGGCAACTAGTCCCATTACACAAAGCCCTGGCCTTCAGGGATCTTGGTTTGGAAAACGGGCTTATTTTGTTATTGTTTTTAAAGTGTTTTCAACATTACCAAGGATTCGAGCCCATCTGGGAATTCTCCGTTTGCGTTTGAAAGAGAGTAACCCGCTCAGGCACACACAGATATTTCACATCATAAACAGGAAACAATTGATCTTCAGCATACAGTGATTTATCAGCAGCTGGCAACCTGCAGTGCTGAGACCCTGCCATACTTGTTCATCTATTATGTAGCAAAGCTAATGGAATAACCAGGGAGAATCGCAGATGTGAACAGCTCTGCCACTGACAGCAAGATACATGATATCTTGGGTGGCGGCAGAGGGCTTAAGTACCCTTGGTATTTTTGGTGCATGTACAACTCAGCCTAAATGACTTTCAACCTGATGCCGTGGAATGGTGCCACACAAAGATGTGGAGATGGAGAAAACAGGGGCAGGAGTTCACATCATCTCCCAGAATTACATTAGCGGGAGCTTCTGGAAATTAGAGAGAGGCCAGGACCAAATCCCCAGAAGCTGGATACCCTGAACTTTGGTGAGGGTTTGGAACATGGATCAGCCCTGGGCCCGTCTCAGGTGGAAGCTGAGATGAAAACTCACAAGTACCCTTTTCTGCTTGTTTACAGTACTGGAGAGTGTGACGGGTTCAGTCACAGAGACCCCTTTGGGACTGTCACCTGATGTGCTGAGATTACCTCTGAGCCCATTTTCCCTGCCAGCTTGGGACTTCAGAACCCTGTCTTGTTGAGCCAGACACGCTAGCCTGCTGCAACACAGACCCAGGGTCTGAACCACGCCCCCAAACCTGCAGACTTAACTGAAAACGGCTCAGCAAGTACTCCTGTCTCCAGCACCCAGACACCCAGCTCCCAATGGGATCCAAACCCCAAATAAATCTGTTTTACTCTGTATAAAGCTTATACAGGGTAAACCCATAAATTGTCTGCCCTCTATAACACTGATAGAGAGATATGCACAGCTGTTTGCTCCCCCAGGTATTAGTCACTTACTCTGGGTTAATTAATAAACAAAAGTGATTTTATTAAGTATAAAAAGTGGGATTTAAGTGGTTCCAAGTAATAACAGACAGAACAAAGTAAGTTACCAAGCAAAATAAAACAAAACACGCAAGCCTAATACATTAAGAGACCGATTACAAATAAAATCTCACCCTCAGAGATGTTCCAATAAGCTTCTTTCATAGACTGGACTTCTTCTTAGTCTGGGCCCAATCCTTTCCCCTGGTACAGACCTTGTTAGTTCCAGCAGGCATCTTAGGTGAAAAGAAGGGGATTCCACCTGACTGGGACCCCTTTGTTCTGTTCCACCCCCTTTTATAGCTTTGGCACAAGGCGGGAATCCTTTGTCTGTCTCTGAGATCCCACCCTTCCTTCTAAATGGAAAAGCACCAGGTTTAAGATGGATTCCAGTATCATGTGACATGGTCACATGTCCTGTGAGACCCCTAGTCTCCATTCTTCCAAGGCTGGCCGGCACATACCCAGGAAGTTTTACAAGTAAACAGAGCCATTCACAACCAATTGTCCTAGTCAATGGGAGCCATCAAGATTCCAAGCCACCATTAATGGCCCACACTTTGCATAATTACAATAGGACTTCAGAGTAATACTTCATATTTCTAGTTTTAGATACAAGAATGATGCATACATACAAATAGGATGAACACACTCAGTAGAACATAAGCTTTGTAATGATACCTTACAAGAGACCTTTTGCATAAAGCATATTCCAGTTACATCATATTCACACTTGTAAACATATTTTTATAAAGCATATGGAGTGCAACATCACAGAGAGGTTGAAACAAATAGTCCTCAAAGTTATGCCCACAAAACAAGCATTAGCAAAGGCATAAAAGGGGAAAACCTGGATCCAAATCTCTCTGAACTGTGGGGAGGGAAAGGGTTGGAATCTAAGCCTGATCCGGATTTAAATTTCAGGGCTAAATTTCACTCTGATCCAGAGCTACATTTCACAGCTTGCCCCAAGTTCTGTAATTGGCTGAACAAATGCTTTAAGAGGCATGAAATCTCAATGTAAAATTACAATTTGGGCCCATCTCTTTAAAAAAGAATTCAAAGGAAGTACTTTTGAGGGGAAGTTTTGTTCCTCTGCAGTGGGACTTGAGGCACTCAAAACGGTGTCACTGGCCATTAAAGGGGTTTGCCAGCATCCTTACTTGTCTGTCCTCTCTTTCAGCAACAAGTTTTCCTTTCGTTTACAGAAGCCCATGCTCCATGGGAAAAATACCACTGTCATTCTTTATGAATGCAATGAGAGCACTGAATCAAAGAGACTGCATATAAAGCACGATACGAGATGAGAAAGACATCCAAACTCCATGGAGTTAGATAAAACAAAACAGAAATCAAATGCTGAAATATGTATTTCTTGTGGGTATGAATAGAACTGTCTATGTTTGCCTTGGAGACAAGAGGAAGGCAGCAAGCAGTTTCATCTCAGCAGGTAATGCTTTTCAGCACAGACACATCTAGCAACTTAAAAACCTCCTGCCAGACTCTTTCTGTGGTCAAACATCCCTGCTGTCTTGGAGCTGCTCCGCGGTGGCGTGCTGAAAGGTCAATCCAATTCTGTCTCCACACATAGCCCCCATAGACAGGTAGATATTTACACATTCCAACTCTAGCACAAGTGTAGGACAGGATGTGCACATTACTAACCAAAGCAACCACATAGTCTTACTGTCCTAGGCATTGCCCCGCCTTCCCCTGGCTTCCCCAATGTTTGTTACCATCGCTCACAATGTGGTGTCTTCACGTATACTGCAAGTTCTTTGAGGCAAGGACATTGGGCCACCCTCAGCTAGTTGTTGTGTTCATGGCATACACACAGAGAAGTTAGATAAAAACATAAACTACTCTTTCTGGAAGATTGCAATGTACCACAACTTTATTTCTTAGAATCTGGAACCCTATCACACAAGAACCAAAAAACAGAGAGAAACAAAGCAGGCTCCTCCCTCGGGCAGAGAGGCACAACTCACCCCATCTTGCTCTAGACTGGCTCTTTGCAGACTGAGTGCTGAAGACCCACAAGCTTCCCTACAGAGCTTCCTAGCCTGCAGGCAGGACCAGGAAACCCCTTATACTTAAAATGATAGCTTGTAATTTGAACACAGTTTTCAATACACCACATTCGGCCATGGAATTATGCTGGTAAGACAGAGCAGGATTTGGCCCATTGTCTTTTATTGGTCTATAAAGCACTATGCACCTTTATGTTGCTGTACAATTAATAATGATAATAGCTACAGAGCCCTGGCTGGATCTCCCATAGAGCTGTGTGGGAACCAAGAAAGCCAAAAAGCTGTCTATTAGATCCCAGCTGACCCATCCCACCCTAGCCACTGCAGGACTGTCCCCAGCAGTCTATACTCTAGTACTTTGGTCAGGCCACTTCTACAAGCTTCGCTAATCTTTATCTCCATTAAGCAGCCAGGTGGTCCGAGAAACAAACTCTTCCCCCTCCTCCTCCTCTTGCCTCCACCACCCCCCGCCACTTACATCGTGTTGTGAGGCTGAAAATATGGCTTTAATAACATACCTGTAAATCACTCTGTCTCTAGGAGCCGATGCAGCCAACAGTGCTGGGAATAGGCCCAAACCTCCCAGGTGCAGTAAAAGCTACAAAATCAACCACAGTTTGGCAAGCCACCACGTTAGCTCCAGCACCCCACCCTAACCCACGTCTATCTGGCAAGGACGGGACTGTCAGGGCTTTTCAGGAGAACAAGAATGAAGGGTACGTGGTAAAAAAATTAAAGCAATTCTAACTGGGTGACGGTTAGCCCTCAGAAGCACCAGGCCTCAAAACAGGGAAGGCGCACAGGCTTCTGCACTGTGTGAATTTCACCTGTTAATAATAATAAGAATATTTTGCACTGATTGCATTGCTGCAGGGAATCTGTCTAGCAATGGTACTACAGGGCTCCCGTTACCACGGTATCCGAGCACCTCACAATCTTTAAAGGGTTTACCCTCAAGACACTCCTGCAAGTGTTGGGCAGGGCTATCACGCCCATCGGGTAGATGGGACACTGAGGCCCTGAAGGATGCGGTGACTTGCCCACTGGGAGCTTGTACCAGAGCAATGAATTGAAGCCAGGTCTCCCAAGTCTCAGGCTAACGGCCTAACCACTGGACCATCTCTCATCACCTTCACAGGCCTCAATAATATTATAGAAAGAGCGATGGTGGCCATAATGGAGATGCCACTGCTGGTCAATACAGCAAGGGTGACACTTGATATTCCCTACCACGCTGAGAAAATTGCCAAGTATTTCCTCAGAATTTTTTTTTTCCAAAATGAAAGCAGGCTAGTCCTATCAAGACTGCCCCGTCAAACAAATTTCCGATAGCCATCTATGGATGCTTTTGGCCAGATCCGTAGCTCCATAGGGTCTGTCCCATAATAATGTCATTATTTTAAGACTATCCTGGCTCTGTTGCTATGATTTTGTAACTTCACTAGATGACCTGAAACTCGGTAGCCAGCAATTCCTAGAGTCTGAACAAACAGTTCACCCCTGGTCTGACTCTGTTCTTTCTTGGCACAGCACCCATCATGGTAGCGTTTAATAGCGAGGCGTGTGTTTTCTTGCACCAGTTCTTTTACATAACAAGCCAAATACTCAGCGGGTGTAAATCACCATGGCTACATTCAAGTCGATGGAGCTACACCAGATGCACTAGCGGAGGGGGCGGCCCAACAACGTCAACAAGTTAATATGTTCTTCCTGCTGTTCTCGTTTTGGACCATTTAAGATTTTGACCCAGTGTAGGGTTCAGCACAACAGCCTCACTCTGCTGAGGTGACATGGTTCTGATGGAACACACCTAACAGAGGAGTTGGACGAATATGACATTTTTGGCTATCACGAAGGGCCATCCCCACCAGTGGCAAAGTCATGAATACATGTACCCCCATCCTTTCCCTTTACCCACATTGGCTTTCAACTTGATTTTGATTTTCCAGCAGGCCGGGAGTAATTTTTCACTATATGACTGTGCCACAGTTTTGGAATAAGAGGCCTGTTTACTGGATTCACAGAGATTTAAAGGAAAGGCAACACTAACCCCCGTCCTGTTCCCAGCCTTTTTCTTTGTCTCTTCAAAAAGAAGTGGCTGGGAACGCGGCTGGCCATCTTAGGAATCTTCGTAGTGGGGCTCTGTCTGATACAAAGGCCGCGAGAGGGGTTTTCACCTGATGCTAGGAAATAATGCCATCCAAAGAAACCCACATTGTTACCTTCACATTTGGAAGCAATTACCTGCATGTTATGTAAAACTTTTATTAAACAACTGGAGAAATTCAGTAATGTGTTAATCATCGGTTGAATGACATCTGCCTAATACCAGAGATTTTTGAACTGTAGCCGGCGGGTTCAACAGTTCAAAATGATTACCAAAACACATTGCTCCTTTTTTCATTTTCCTACGTGTTAATTTTTCAGATTTATTATTTTAGGCTCCTGCGTCTAGTATTTTCACTACACGTCAACATCTGTTATATCTCTGCATTTCGCAGCTCTTTAGTCTTTGCCCTGCTAAGCTTTAGGCACTCGGTTGAGAGAGGCAGCCAGCTACAACCCGGGGCTTATGCAGTTTTCCAAAGCAGCCCCAAAGAAGATTTTTCAGGGAAAATTTGGCATGATGGGGCACCATAAAAAGGTTGGTAAATGGATGCAACGGTAAGGGAAAAGAGGAGAAGCCGGTGAGGGTGAAGGACAGACTAAGGAGAGAAAATGGTTGTCTAGAGGAGACTCTGAATGTCTGTGACGATGCAAGTATAGTGCTGTCTGAGACACGACTGTGGAAGGGGATGTTTCAGAAAAGATTTAAGCTTCCCCCTACCCTTTTTATTCAGTAATGTAAACCAGGGAGACACTCTATTGTAATGGATGCAGTAGAATTCTCCAAGGCCCACAGCCCAGATGTTAGTGCTTTTGAGATGCAGTTTAAGGGCAGGAAGGTATATTATATCCAAGCTGCTACAGCCAAGGGTCTCTGGTAATGTGTTTGGTATCGAGCACTTATTTGTGAAGCTCTTCTAGGACTTGGCTGGACATTCTGCTCCAGGCTGATTCTTTGCACACAAGCTCTCAGTGGGTAGGGGAGGGATGGGTGGGCAAGAAAGTTATTTAAAAGTAATATCAGTTTGGCCACTTAGACTGTGTGCGATTTCAGTGTGGAGGAGAGGTCAGCCTCCAGGGCTCATCTCATCCACCAAGATTGCCAGCAAAGGGGAGGAGGGTTAGAAATCTGTGGTGGTGCTTATGAGATGAACAGTGAACCCGGAGGAACTTGATTGAGACATACCACCAGACATTCCACGTAGGCCACCGAACAGCTGTCAGATGGTAATGACCTTTGGTCATGGGACCTCTCCCACTTCTATCGGTCAGGAATGTCTCTGATCATATTGTCTTTACCCTTGTCCTCCCTTCTACCATCCCTCCATGCATTTAGCATGGCATTCTGGCCTTAACTATGTTAGCTCTTCAAGGCAAGGACTCAATCTCTCACACATCTAAGTAATAAACACATCGAAGTCATTGAAATCAATGGCCAAACTCCCTTTCCCTCTAGTGTATCAGGTCATTTTTTTTTCAACAACCATTAGTTTATAACGTGGATTTGGTGCCTCTGGCTAATATTTATTCGGGGTGGGGGCCGTGGGGTGGGGTGGGGACAGACAGGGAAGAACAACATGGAGCTATTGAGTTTAGAATATCAGCTGCTACACATGGGCAGAGACTTTTTGCTAACCAGCTTGCCCAAAGGGATTCTAGTTGCTGGTTTATTGTACAAGTGTTCAGCTGCTTTAATGGTGCAACAATGGAAGGCTTGGTGTTTACACTACTAACCTACGTGTGAAATAGTCTCTGGACATGCGGTAATACTGTCACCTAGGTACGATGGTGATGGGCACCCTAAGCTAAATGGAGACTGCCTTGGCAGGGGCGACTGCAAAGAGACTTACCCATCTGGATCTAAACCAAGGTGGCATTCTCTGAGCTACTCTGCCAATAAGAAGAATACACGGTTTGCCATACCGGATCAGAACATGGATCGGATCAAGTGGCCAATACTTGATGCTTCAGAAGAAAACTAAACCCTTCTACCATGCACGGATGAGTTATGCAATGCTTTAAATAGCATAAAAAAAATCATTCCCACCTGACTGCTGGCAGAAATCTGACCCCTTGAAGCCTCAGTATTTTCAGCCTGTTTCTTTTATCTTGGATAGTTACAAATGTATTAATACTGCAAATGAGTGAAGAAGCCCTGGAGCCTGCAACAAGCCCCTGTGGCACATATTAGAACTCATCAGCTCTGAAACCGACACTCTATAAGGTTCCTAATATTAAGGAGCTAAGTATCCCAGTATCACTGATGAAAGAGCCTCAGGTATGTTCTTATGGGTAATGCAATGTACAAACACTTCTGCTTCCTACGTTTTCCCTTGAGATGGTGTTTATCAGGGTTTTCCCTCCCCCCCCCCCCCCCATTCTTTTTCTTTATATCACTCCTTTTGGATACAATTCTATGAAAAGTATGTTGACAACATCCCTTTAAGTCAGCCCCTGATCTTAATATTAGTCTAGACATTGCAGTTTAATGGCCCTTTTGGTTCAGTAAATCAGTTACTAATAAAAACCTCATAAATAAAGTGTGATAGGATCAACAATGACACAACCCCTGAGGTCCTCACTCCATCCTTAATCCAGGAAAATTCCCACTAATTTCTGCAAGTTCTGAGTAAGAACTGAGACAGGTTTTGCCCCTGGATTTTCAGGACAGATCAGTAGCTGCCTCATCTTCCTCTCTCATCATTTCAGATATTAGCTGTAGTTTCAATATCCTTTGCTAGTGGAGGAATGAATACGCGTGGCACATGGGCCTGATTCTCCTCTCATATTGCTGTAATGCCACTGACTGCAGTGAAATTTCTGCTCATTTACACTGGTGTGAGTGAAATCGGAATCAGTCCTTTAAATCAATGCTTTCCCTGATTTAGCTGCTTCCCTAAACTCACATCCCTTTGTAATCAGCACCCTTCCTGCTTTCCTTTACATATTCAAAGAAAGAAAAAGATCCAAAAATTAAACATAGGACAGAATGCCGAGCCCGCGTTCTATTGCACAGCTTCTTCGTATTTAACTTCCATGGTCTTGGCTAATGATCAGAAATCTTGGGGGGGCGGGGGGGGGGGAACAACAGTTCTACCCACACCAGCTATTACTTAATCTCCGCAAACTGACGTCCATCCCTGGAATCTTGTAGCCATAACAACAACAGGACAGCAAGTTACAGAGGGGATTCTAACAAACACCCATCAGAAAGTGCTTTTTGTCTTGCCTCTTTTCCTCTCTTTTTTTGTGGTTTAAAGTACAAAAATGACAGCGCTTCCCCTCTGAGAAAATAATCTCTCCACACTCCCGGCCCCGACTGTTTTTGCTGGTCAATCCGAGAAGATGCTTTTAGAACAGGGGGGTCACTCTCTGGCTGCTCTAGCTACACTAGTGGCACGTTTCAAGTTATTCTGCAATAGAAAAATCCAACAGAATGGAGCTGACATAACACCTCGAGTGCCACAAGTGGTACAGGACAGGTGGGAAAGCCACAGCGACTACAGGCCACCTCTGATCTAAGCATGCATCCCATGTTGCATGAGACTCCATTGAAAATGCCACTCTACTTCCCCTCTGGAAAAATCAGCCCTTTATAAAAACTGCTCATAACTAACCTCTTCAATGCAACTGCAGCCATGCACTGCCTTCTAGCTAGAGTCGGGCTCCTTTCAGATCTCATAGGGTCAGAGGCTCTTATCCCTCACTATGCCCTGAAATGGAGGGGAAAGGACATTCAGTTTCTACAGCCTATTCCATCCATCACCTCTCTGATCCGCCTGCTAGGAAAGCCACTCATTTGTGCTGGCGGGATACTACTACTTTGCATTTCTCTAACGCTGTCCATCAGAGGACCTCAAAGCTCCTTACAGACCCTCAAAGGGCTAGAGCCTCAGAACACGCCTGCATATCATTCCCCCCCTTCTGCAGATGGGGAAACTGAGGCCCAGAGAGGCAATATCTCTGGTCCAGAATCACACAAGTAGCCGGGCAGAGCTGGGAACAAAGCCCAGGTCTCCTTGAACGCCTACTCTCAGCATCGAAGGCTGAGCATTAGGACTGAACAGAGACCACAAACTCCTTTCCCAAAGGCCACCAAATGCTACGACCTTTAGACACTCATATGGATGTAGGCTGAATTCAAACCCACGATGCACAGGTTGGAAGGCTTTGTAGCCCATTCCTTCCTCCTGAAAGATCCAGGCTTCCATTCTCTCTTTGGGTGAAATTTACCCCTTATTCCAAAGGCTAGTACCAAGCCTTTGCCAGTATTTAAGTTGCTCTTATGCCCATTAGGGGAGTTGAGCAGAGTTCCACTGGGCTGAAGTTGATTCAAGTGGGTGCATAGGCTTTGTGCTGTGAATTTTACCCTACATATTTAAGGGCACATGTAAAGAGCACAGAACGGCATGGACAGGCAGGGTGCATGTTGTAGGATATGGTTCAATAATGGTAGGAGGCAAGGTGCAACAACTTCACTGGAAGGATCGGCTTACAGCGCCATTTAGGAGAAAGTGCACCATAATATAACTTCATAGAACATCTTTGTGCAGGTAATTTCCATGTGCTGTAATGTATCATGTTCCATAGGCAACTCACATTATATACGAGCCAAACACTTTCCACTCCCAGACGTCAAACCACGTTTCTAATTTATGGAGGTGGGGGGTTATTTCATAACCAATAAAATGACAGCATCAATCTATCTTTTTTCAGAAGGAGATACCGTAAGTTTAACTGCGCCCCATCTCTACTGAGTAACCTGCTTAACGTAACACCAACTTTCCTTCTGCTTCTCTTTGTAGTGTATGTTATTTCTGTCACCTCGCCTTACACATCCCCGTTCCGCATCCTCCTCAGGATAAAAACAATCTTTAAAAGGCCACCTCCAAAACCACAGAATGGCTGGTATGGAGTACAAATAAAGCTGGTGGCTTCGAACGGGGAACTTCCTGACTCTTTTAAAAGGCTTTAACTAATTAGCAACAGCTTGAAACCAAAGTCTGTGCCACTTGCTGCACTCTGAATCTTGGCAAGAGAGGTCACTTCTGGAAGTCTACTGTAAATTTTGCTTGTAGACAATTTGTAGTTTTGATCTTTGATAGGGTTGGAGCTTTAAGGGTGCCAGGGAGAAATGTGTTGCTACGATGCTGGAAACTTCCATTATTTTTTAAAAACACCCTATAGCTTTCCCACTGGATATAGAGAGTGAAAAAGGAATCGTACGAACATAGAAATTGCCACACTATATCAAACCGGTGCTTCAGGATCCCATCTCCAACATTAGTCAATACCGGTTGCTTCAGGAGAACTGATTAGGCAGTTCAGGCATAATCTGGCCAGGGAAAGTTTCCTCCTGACCCCACAGTAGTTAGAGGCGTACTTAAGACTTGAAGCCTGAGGGGTTATTCTTGCACCCTCCCCCAATGAAAAATTGTGATGAAAACAAAGAACACTTTTGTTAACATTTTTCAGGGGTTTCTTAAAAAATCAAAACCCTGAAAACTAATTTTTTTTCAGTTTCCGGCAACTGAAAACATTCCAGTTCTTCAGTGAACATCTGGAAAATGGATGAAAACGGATTTTTTTTGGCCAGTTTTGTCAAAAAGCCACTTTCCATCATTTTTTGGTGACCAACTCTACTTATGATATTCCTTCCAAAATTCATGGGTTTTAAAACACAAATAATTATAATTAAATTAATTATTATTTATTATTTGTATTATTGTAGCACCTAGGTGCTGTAGTCATGCACCAGGACCCGATTGCGCTAGACGCCGTACAAACAGAGAACAAAAATTTGGTCCGTGCTCCAAAGAGCTTAAATTCTAAGTACAAGACAAGAGCTAAAGGATGGAGACAGACAGACAGATGGGAGAGCACAAGGAACCAGAGACAGTATTGGTCATCATAACAGCAGTAGTCACTAGCTGTCTGACAGTTGTCAACTGTTTTGTAGACATCCCGGCATAGGAGAGTTTTAAGGAAGGATTTGCATGTTTATGGAGAGTTCTTCCCAGGCATGAAGAGCAGATTGGGAGAAAGCACACAGGAGCTTCTTTGAAAATTTACCAACTGGGTGATAACTTTGGATAGTCTTGCTAGCCATATAAGTGTCTAATCTCTTTTTGATAACAGCGCCTGAAGATGTTCCTCTTTACTCTGGGATGATTTTAAAATGCTAAACTCTGGCAGTGGTTCTATTAACACAGAAATGTGTGACCTTGGACGACCGTGATTGGCAAAAAATAGGTGATGCTGATATTTATTTATTTTCTGTTTTGGTTCTTCATTCATCATCAGGTAAACATGGCTTCGACAGCATCAACTTCCTAAATTCCAGCTAAGGTGACTACAAAAATGAGCAGCCAATCCCAGTAACACCTTACATCACGTGCATGTTATTTTTCACTGGACATAAATTGTGAGCTGTTTTTTCTTTGTTTTGAATCCCAGGGGGACGAGCATTGGTCCATGCTGACTAACGCAACTGGGTGATGGAACTGAATCCAAACCTAGAAGTTTTTTGTTTCGCTGGGTAAATTTTCCAAGTCCCTGCCAAGTTGGGTTACTAAAATGGGTTGAAGAAACCCCACTAACTGAGACCTCAGGGAGCAAAGCATAATTTTCATCCTCAATCATAAATTCTTGCTTAGTGAAAAGTCTTCAAAAAGCACACTTCTCCAATGGAGCCACACACACAAGAAAGCATGCATATGGGGGGGAGGGATAGCTCAGTGGTTTGAGCATTGGCCTGCTAAACCCAGGGTTGTGAGTTCAATCCTTGTGGGGGCCCTTAGGGATCTGGGGCAAAATCAGTACTTGGTCCTGCTAGTGAAGGCAGGGGGCTGGACTCAATGACCTTTCAAGGTCCCTTCCAGTTCTAGGAGATGGGATATCTCCATTAATTTATTTATTTATATTTGAACCACACCGATAGCTGTGATGGCTAGCACTACACTGAATATGGCCAGATTTTATTAAACATCTGTGTCTAGCTTTATTTTAGAAACTTTTCTCCCCATTAGGTCTACACGGGTTAGAAAGCAGATGATTGCTCAGTAGAACAAGAAATACTGTTTAGGGCATATGAGATCCCATGGTAAGAATGTTTTAACTCCTATGACAGAACATTTTAATAGCAATTGAGTCAGAAAACTTATATTGCTTTTCAGTATGTTATATTTTTGATTAACTTTGGTCCAAGTTGATTATTATGCAAAACATTATTTTTGTTGTTAAGCGTTTCAGAAGACTTTATCACAAATATGCTGCGATCTTATGGGAGAGCTGTCAATTCTGCACCTTACAACTAAAAAAGACATTATTGTTATTACCTATTATTTGTATGACCATAGTACCTCGGAGCCCTAGACATGGACCCTATTACGCTCGGGGCTGTACATACACAGAACAAAACGATAGCCCTGCCTCCAAGTGCTGCCCCTAATTTGTAAGCTGAAGGAGCATTGCCTAACGTTGGAGCATGAGATGGCCCGGCCACTGACTCACTGGGTAGCCTTGTAAAGTGACTGGGCAGGGCCTTGTAAAGTGGAAATAACGCCATCTCTCTCAGTAACATTGTGAGGCTTAATTCATTAAATGCTTTTCGAGGGGCCTGAGCTGAAATACCTTGAACATGTCAAACAATATTATTATTCTTATATGCAATAGCAAGTAATGATTTCTGGTTCACCGTTAAGGGGATTCAGAGCTTATTTATTGTTATAACTATGAATGTAATAATAGTTTGCATTTCATAGCACCTTCTAGCCAAGGATTTCAAAGCCCCTTTTCACATATTGGGGTGAAATTCACCCCAAAGCACCAGTTAAGTCCCACTGAAGCTCTCAGAATAGAGCTGAAATTGGGCTTGGGCCTTGTGCTGGTTCTCTGTGAATTGCACCCACTAATGAATTAATCCTCACAACCCACCACTGAAGTATCTATCTTAGGCACTTAGCTGAGCACTCAGGATCTTTAACGCCGTTATCCTCACAACACCCCTGTGAGGGAGGAAAGTGCTACTATCCCCATTGTACAGATGAGGAACTGAGGCAGAGAGAGACTAAAACCCAGATCCTCAACAGGTATATAGGCTTCTAACTCCCATTCATTTCCAGGTCATGCTGGAAGCCTGTGGTGGAACAGGCATTTGAATCTGGATTTCCCAGAGCCCAGGCTAATGCCCTAAGCCCGGTTGGTAGGTCAGTATCACTACGGATGGGAAAACCAAGGCACAGAGAGGGGAATGATTTTATTGATTCCTCCCGCTCCGTCCTGTCACCTATCCAGAGACACTCACGGCTCACGGGAAGTCAGTAGGAAGTGGGAGCAGAACTAAGCAGCACTCAAGGAAGAGAGGCTTTGCTCCTCGGGCTCATCAATACTCAGTTTAACCCAGGCCACAGAAGGGCCCGAGACAAGGCTGGGATCAGAGCAAGAGTAGAAACAGCACAGGAATCACAGCGCATACAGCCTCCAAACCCACCCTCGTCCTCTGCACGTTCCGTTCAGCTCCCCCCACCCCGGCCCAGCTTTCCTCCCCTGGGATCCCCCACAGAAACGAGGTGAGTTCAGACACGGCCCACGGTAAAGAAAAACGGCTTTGAAAAAACAAAACACCGAAGGCTTTCCTGTCTGCGTCTGGAAAACACACCTTCGCAAATACACCCAGGCTGTGTTACACACGAGCCCATTAACCGCTGCTGTCGCTGTAGACGGCCCGTTCCCTGCCAGACACCTATAAATATCCGTGTCTGCTCGCGGGGACACGAGGGGCCCACAATTTGCAATGGAGATGGTCCTGAACCAAAGCCCTCAGACCTGGGGGAAGTTTGAATCCTGATTCCAGTTCTTCTGTTCAGGCCCTGCCCCGTTATTAGCAGTTTGGCTGGATATCGGGTCCCAACCATGCAAGTAAATAACTCCCTTAGTGCCCCCCACCAGACACACTCGCTTCTCCAGCCTACCTGCGGTTCCTCGTCCTTCCCTTGTCTCTCAGAGGTCGTCTCTCCCCCAACCTGGGAAGGGGGGGTTCTTCACAGGAATCCTTTCCTGTTCCCCAGCTCACTCCCTGAAAATGAGGCTCGCACTTCGCCCCCTCGGCTTTTAGTTCGGATCAAAGGCTCAGGGAGCTGCCGCCAGTAATTTATTACCCTGGCAAAGGTTTTTAATCAACACATGTTCACTGCAAAGGTTAACACCAGGGTCTAGTTGGAGTCCAGGCCAGAGCGAAATCCCCATCGCAGGGGAAGGCAGACGCACCAGAGATCCAGACTGGGATTTACCCGTGAGGGTGGAAAGTGTTTGTTTAATAAAGTTTTCATTAATATCCAACAAGTAGAGCAGGCCCAGGGGGCAACAAATCCACCTGGGACATGGAGGAGAAAACCTGAACTGTAGTCCAGGGCCTCCTTGCATCCACTGGTTACACGTCGGCTAGGAGCGGTTGGCTTCTCACATTGGAAAGACCCATTTGAAGTTTTACATGGCTCTTCTCACTACATCCCTAACTAGGTCTCCTTTTGGGCCAGTGGAAGTCTTCCAAATGTTGACAACATGACTAACTTTGAAACAAAAAAAAACATAAAATAAAAAACGGGGAAGGTTTTTTAACAAAATGTTCACAAAACTATTTCTCCATTTTATGACCCAGCTATAGAGATGGTTGAAAATTTTCAAAAGAAAGAAAGAAAAGAATTTAAAAGGCCACACAATTCCCCCCTCCATCTCTAACTGCTGTTGGAGTCAGGGGCTGAGGAAGTAGTCTGGGAGAGCCAGAAAGGCAGAACCGAACTGAGCTGGAGTTTGTGCGATTGCTAAAGATACAGCCTACAAACAGAATTCGCCTAAGCTCATTGTTCTCCCAACATGTTCCAATTAGCAGCTGCTGGGGGGATCTTACCCATCTATGGGCCCTCAGGTATTAGGAAAGGACCAAGAGGAGACGTGTGGGTGAGAGAAGCGAGGGAAGCAGGAGTACCATTGTAATTCCCAGTGGTGTTCAGTACCAGTGTATGAGGAAGCCACCCCTGCTGCCCTACCTGACCAAGTGCCTCCTGAGATTTCTCCTCAACTGGTTGAAAATTTAGTCAGACCGGATGCTGTGGAATAGGCCTCATCCCTCAATCCGTCTGAATCGCCACATGGCGTTTTAGCACCTCGCCTTTGAGGGCTTTCCCGGGGAATGTTGCCTTCCTCACATTCATTGCTCCCCTGGAAGTCTGGTGGTGGAAGAGGAGGAGACAAAGCACAAGGCAGCGAGCAACTTGATTCACAGATCCTGGTGAATGCCCAACAGCCGGAGGAAATTGTCAGGAAACACAGACGTGAAGAATTATGTGGGGTGGAACAGCGGGGAAACAGCATCAAGGTGTTTTTGGGCTGTACTGAGGAGGCGGCCGCTACTTAATTGGATGAGTGTAGCCCCAATTAAAGGCTTTGGGGAACAAGGTGGCTGAGATTAGGGCTAGGATGCAGAGCATCTCCCCTCCAGGGCACTGCTTTAACTTCGGTCGGAGGTGTTGAGGATAAGTTGTGACCATGTATTTATTATTCAGAGGCACATGTGAAAGGAGTAGGGTAACCTATCCACCCACTTCCTATTGGTTGGGTAACACATGACCAAAGTCACCACTCCAGTTGGTGGTCTCCAGTGATGAGATCATGCACAGAATGAACGTGGAAAACAAATTACCCTTGTTTTCCCAGGCAAGTTGAGGGGCAATGGTGGGGAAGCATGGACTTAAGAAAATGGAGGGAGAATTCTGGAAGGAGCAGTTTTCTCGCAGCACTAGTACGAAAGCATGGTGCTAGGCGGCGGGGGGATGCTGTGCTGCTAGAGATCCCCAGCTTTCAGATGAGAAGATAATCCAAGGTCTGACCACCTATAGTCAGTAAAGAACCCAGGGCACTTTTCACAAGACATGGGACACCAGCTGAATCATGTTCATTAGCCCTACATCCAGCCTGTAATTGCAATTGGGTGAATTAGTCAACAGTTTCTGACCAAAACTGCACTGTTAGTTGGTAAGAGTGTGTATCTTGTTCCACCTCAAGGGCAGCTGTCATCCTACTTCTCTTGGATGAAAGATACTACAGATGTTTATGAAAGAGTTAATGTTTCCAGCCACTCCTTGCCCTCCAATATGCTGTCTCCAGCAGTGGCCAGAGTATCAAAGGAATGTGGAAAACACCCATACTGCATCTAATTGTGAATTAAGTCTAGAATAGAGGCATATTTCTTCCTGACCCAGCCAGGGAATCAATTTATGCCCTGAAGCATGAGGATTGGAGAAAGAATCATAGAAATGTAGGGTTGAAAAGCACCTTGAGAAGTCATCATGTCCAGACCCCTGTGCTGAGGCAGGACCAAGCAAACCTAGACCATCCCTGACCGGTGTTTGTCTAACCTGTTCTTAAAAACCTCCTGTGTGGGGGATTCCACAACCTTCCTTGGAAGCCTATTCCAGAGTTTAACTACACTGATAAGTAGAAAGGTTTCCTAATATCTAACCTAAATCTCGCTTGCCACAGAGTAAGCCCATTACTTCTTGTCCTTCCTTCAATGGACATGGAGAACAATTGAGCACCATTCTCTTTAAAACAGTCATTAACATATTTGAAGATAGTTATCAGGTCCCCGCTCAGTCCTCTTTTCTCAAGACGAAACATGCCCACTTTTTTTAACGTTTCTTTATAGGTCAGGTTTTCTAAACCTATTATCATTTTTTGTTGCTCTCCTCTGGACTCTTTCCAATTTGTCCACATCTTTCCTAAAGTGTGGCGCCCAGAACTGGACTCAGCACTTTAGTTGAGGCCTCACCAGTGAGAAGTAGAGCGGGACAATTACCTCCCGTCTCTTACGCACGACACTCCTGCGAACATGTCCCAGAATGATATTTGCCTTTTTCGCAACTGCTTCACATTGCTGACTCGTATTCAATTTGTGATCCACTCTAATCCCCTGAGCCTTTGCAATGGTACTACTGCATCACCCATTATTCCCCCTTTTGTAGCGGTGTGTTTTGCGATGGTAACCGTACTTTTCTCATCGGTAGCTGTGCCTCTCATTCAGACAGCAGAAAGGTCTAGAGAGCTCAATAAGGAAATGCCTGCAAAACAGAACCATGCACCCCCCCACCCTAAACATTGGGGAAGAGCTTAATTCGGGGCATGTCATCAACATTTTTTTTGCAACCCCCCAACCCAGCTCCTGCCCATCTCTCTGGAGGGCTCAGGACTGCAGCAGTTGGCAAGGCAGTGCGGGCTGCAGATTAGGTGCATTGGCAGAGCTGAAGGGGCGAGGCGGGCAGGTGGAACAGCTGGGCGAGGGCTGCATGCCAGGATAGAAGTGCAATAGGCTTACACCACTGTCGGTTAAGCAATACAACCTGAAACTCCCTTATCTTCCAGGTAAGCTAGCAGGCTGTGCCAAACAGCCACTTCCTCAGTGGGTTAATAATAGATTAGAAAGACTTCCCTAATGAATAAACAAGAGGTATAACTAAACTGCTTTCTGCTGAATGGAGGGCATCAAGGCGAGGAAAGAGAATTTTGCAGGATGAAGAAAGATTCCCTGAATTCTGTACAGCAGAGGTATAAACTTCCTGTCAGCCCCACATGTATCAGATTCACTGGTACTCTGGGCATTGGTAACAGAACATGCAGATCCCAATTGTGGAGAAAACCCAGATCTTCCAGCAGAGACAGTGTGTTCTCCACAAGATCCTGGCATGGTGCACAAGCTTGTAAAAGTCACATTCATTTCCCCAGCCTGGTGCGTGCACATTAGGGTGGGGAGGAAGCATAGGGAATAATCTCTCTCTGGGATGAGTCAGTGGAGAACAGAGAGAAGCATTCACAATGAATCATTCATCCATTAACTTTGCCTTTTTCTGCTCATGAGCAGATCACAGGTTTATTTGTCATTTGGAAGTAATGGAATTTATTTTTCAGTCCACTTTGAGGATTGACTGAAAAGAGCGCTCTATGGGTAATCAATGTTCCGGCCCGTTGCAACTGGTCAGAGAAGTCACATGGTGTTTCCATTTTCCAGTTGGATAAGTGGGCCAGCCCTTCTAGTGCCGTTAGTTATCGGCCTGGAGTTAAGAATCGGGTTTAGGCCAATACTCAAAACTGTCCAACTCTGAAATTCGCCTGCTGCAAATATGCAGGCTGGTAACACACAACCACGCACGGAAGTGACAGGGACAAACGTCGGTGTCTTGCGTCTCACCTTCATGACAGCAAGAAGGGTGTGGGCACCCAGCCCGATTCCCTCACAAAACCTGAGCTCATCTCCAAGGAGAGTGTGGCAGGGCAGGGGTAAAACCCCCTTTAAAGCCCTGCCAAAATGCTGGCTACAGCCTGCTGTCTGGCCAGGAGGCCAGGTGTAGAGATGCAGGTACTCAGCAGGGAGCCCAGCTGCAAGCCCTAACGAGGGCTGGCTCAGACGAACATGCTGGGCTAAGTAGTGACAGCTGGGCTGGGGCTGGAGAGGGTTATAAAAGCCCTGGGTAAACCTCAGTGAAGAGGCTAGCCTGGAAGGAGACAGGAGGGCAGTATCGCTGTCTCCTTACCAACAAGGAAGCCTCAAGGGCCAGGAGACCCTGCGGAGGCTCTGTGGGGCACTAACTGTTGGGGGATTTGGGAGCTGCACTTGGGTGATCCTGGAAAGGAAAGCGTGGAAGACTATTACACCAGCCTAAACACAGGGTGCAGGCACAAAAGTGGGAGAGCTTGCACAGGACCCTGTGACAGAGAGTTTCTGTCTATATTTGGACAGCACCAAAACCAGACACGGGGCTCAATTCTCTGCTGATGCAGCTGGGTGAAACTCTGCCGCTATCAATGGACCAGCCCCCATGCACACCAGCAAGGAATGCGGCCTCTGTTGGCAGAGTTTGACCTATGCTGTGCCTAGCAGCGGGAGTGGACACTTGACGTGTCTGACAGCAGAAGGGGGGAAAATACAGAGGGAAAATGCCAGACAGCAGGTGATCCTGCTGCCAGGCCAGGCATTTGGGGTCTGATGTGCACATGTCCCTGCCTGTTACGATCCCGATTTCATGCTGCTAAATGGAGCTGACATGGCCACAGCCGGCAGGAAATATCAGGTGATGGCTTCATGCGTGCAGTGAGAAGATAAGATGGGCTGTGCTAGAAAACATAAATCCGAGAAAGCTGTGAAATTCCAGGCTGGGCTCAACTGTTGGCATGGGCCTGGCTGAGGTCTGGAGCGAGGCACACCCGATCCTAGACACTAGAGGGCGCTGTTGCCTGCAGATTGCTACAGGTTTTAAAACATAAGAGGGTTTTGTGGGAGTTTTTTAAATTATATTTTTTCCCCGTTTGGCTCATTGGTTGTTACATTTACTCCTCAGGTGCTGATGTGAAACCACCAAGAGCGCCAAAGCTCAAGGTGAGGACTCACCAGATGGGTAGCTGCCTAGCCATCAGGCTTTGATCCCGACAATTAGTTTCATTTCACTGTAATACACCATGTCCGACTCCACTTAGAAACAAAATAGTTAACCCTTTGAAGGGTCTCACGTGTCTGGCCATTTCATCCTCTCAATTGCCTTAAGCTGGGGTTATGCTCTGAATCCTACGTGAAATGACATTGGGAGGGGTCAGAGCTACAGTTCCTTGATAATGATGGGCCTTCGCAAATCAAAAGATAATTCTAACTGCCCAGGGTCTCCAGCTCATCCTGATGTCTGGGTTCTATCTGCCTCTTAGAACATCTCCAGCAATTCTAATTTTGGGGGATCCTTCTTCACTTGAAGTCTTTAAATAAAAATGAGAAGTCTCTTCATATATATGTTCGAGCTCAACCACAAGCTATGGGCTCGATGCTGGATTTGCTGGGTAAGGTTCTCTGGCAGGTAGTTGCACTAGATGATCATAATTATTCCTTCCGGCCTTAAATCTGGTCTCCACTGATCTTTTTCTGTGCAGAACAGAATCCCGCTAACCCTCCCTTAATTCTGTGGGTTTAACAGGCCCCTACAAGTGTTTGTATCATTAAGAAGTCAGAAGATCCAACTCAGAGATGCACGGGGAGCCGGTATGCAGAGTAAGAAGGGGCCTATTTTTACGTGGTCACTTTTAACAGGGGGGAAATCCACCCGAGGCAGCACAACACAGTATGTGCATTTTGCAGCCTCAGCAGTTCTGATACCAGTCCAGGCAGGTAGTTGGGATGGGGGTCCCCTTACTCCCCACTCTATCTCTTGATGGCATCCCTCAGAGAAACAAGGTTGCATTCTGATCTTAGTTACACCACTGCTAACCTGGAATTCCTCCAGATTTACACTAGCTTCACTGAGATCTGGATCTAGTTCACAGGAAACAGCATTAGAAACGGGGGAGTTGGCTTTGCTTAGGCACAGGGAGGCTGGATTGTGGAAAACCAATGGGGAACGATCCCACAAATTACACCAAAATCACTTCACCTGCCACTGAAATGCAACCCCCTCTGGGGTGCAACATGGCAGCTGTTTAATACTGCACAGCGACATTACACAAGGGTTTGGGACTGGAAGTGACGAACACTGATTTATGCATCTGAAAGTGCAGAACGTAAATACCCATATTGGAATCTGGCCAGGACCCTAGGGCACACACTCCAGCCTCTTGCTAACACTGCCACAAGACTTATAACCATGAGGTGGTCAGGATTTTGGTTTTACATCAGACCGATTTGTCGAGGAAAAGATTAAAGACCTTTCAAACTCTCGCGCTTGTGAAATCCCAGTAGCTACAGCTCTGTTGACTAGAGTCAAATCAATTCCAGACTGAGACCCTGACATTAATGGATGCCATTTTTAAAGGAAAGAGTTTCCTTTGCATACCTGGAATTGTGGTTTCCCTGACAGAGTTGTGGGTCCTCAATACAACAATGTAAGCAGGGAATGGAGAGAGGCTGCATGTGAGCCCTCAGACATATTTCCGAGTAACCTTGCTCATGCATTTCAGACCTCTCTTCTATTAACATGGGCAACCAATGGTGGGTTGGGTCTTTTTTCCCCAAATTTATGTTTTTTGTTTTTTTTGTTAACATTGATATTTGCCAGGTGGAATCCACCATCCAACCCAGCCACTGTCAGGAGATCCTCTCTCTCAAGATCTAAGGCCAAGAACAAACTTTCTTGCAAGCTGAAATTAAGGCATCATTGGACTGATGGAATGACTTAGCAGAAAAAAAATACAAATGCACTTGGCAAAGCATTTTCCTAAGAGGACAGCATTTATAAAGGGAAAGGGAAGGAAGCGTGGGCAGAAGAGAAACAGAAAATTCCCCTTAGTAAGGGGCTTTACCCCTCTGCTCTGGCCCTAGGTGTGAAGTCTGACCTGAAAGGTGTTTTCTCCCTAGTAGCCAATTTCAGACCTGAGCCAAAGCCCACTGAAGTCAGCTGGAAGGGGAAGAGGAAGCAGAGCTGAGGTTAACCCCCTCATTCCCACAGCCCCCCTCACCCTGGTGCAATCATCCAACAGATACTCTCTTTAGGAGACTTATTTGCACTCTTCTGGTCAAGCCATGATGTTAGCATTGTAATAACCTAAGGCAAACACTGGACAGAATTCCTATTGTGTTGATCAGTTCCTTTTCAAAAAAAAAGTTTTTGCATGATTATTCGTGGAACTGAGAGATGGAAAAGTCCCATTAGATCAGCCCATCTCCCAGCCAAGGCAGAGTTGATTCCTAATATCTCTTTCCTAGTGCTTCGTCCGGTCTATTTTTATTAAAGCCCCTAGTGGCCAGGCTTATTGAATCATAGGAATGAGAGACGGAAAAGACCTATTGATCATGCCGTCTGTCTCCTGGACAGTGCAGAGGTGCTCCCTGCAGCCTGGTTTCTAGTGTTTTAGCTTCGCCCGTCTCTTCTCTTTGGAGCCCCTTCCACTAGCTGATTGATCTGACTCTCAGGTTGCTTCATGTCATACTGGAAAGCAGCACTGGCCTAGAGTCACTGAAACCTAGCTAGAGAGACAGAGAGTCCACACTGCTCCTCAACCCACTTTGTCCAAGGGAAGAAAACAGAGCGTTTCAGGGAAGAGAGAAATGGATGGAGCACATCACTGAAAAATAAAGGGAAATGCTTTGCAAAGAAATAGCAAGCGGTGCCGAATCCCAGTTCAGATACAGCACGTGGGTGCAGAGAGGAGCCCTGGATTGGAATCCGCTCCCCAAATCGACCCCTGTGGGGACGTGGGCTCCGTGCTGAGAGCTGAGCTCTGGGACGTGGATCTCCCCCCCCCGCGCACGAATACGCTGCTGGCTGTGACACGTGTCTCATTAGTTGCGTGATGGATTTGTGATTTAAAAATAAAATAAAATGAGAGTTTCTTAATAGTTCACCCAGCTCTGTGACTGTCCTCACCCCACTCAGTTGGTGGGTGCGGACTGGCTCTATGGAGTTAAGAGCTTATCGTAAGCTCCTCCGTCTCTGAGGAAAGGGGCGGGTGGTCCCTGGATGAGGACGAATGAGTGAGCCCAACACACAGCCTCCTGCTGCATGGGCCCCCCGCGTTAAGATCTGTCTGCGTTCACACAGAGTCCCGTGTTGTTCGTTTACCCTGCAGCCGCGCCACTGGCCTCGGTTAAGCAGGAGCTGCTGAAGCTGGAGCCGAGCTCGGAGGAGAGTCATCCCAGAGTGCGTGAGCCCGCTGAGTTGAAGTGAGGCCTCGACACTCCAGCTGGGTCTCAGATTGCCGGGCTTGGTGCCCGCCTGATACTGTTCGGCAGGCGCTCTAGAAGCTGCTGTGAGCAAGAGGGGCCAGTAAGTGGGGTGAGGCCTTGAGAGCATCTGCTGGGTGTGTGGATGCTACAGAATTCAGGTCATTGTCATGGCAGAAGGCTGGCCAATGGCTCTTTCGCATGTACCAGTCACACACAAACGACACATACACACACACCCCCACCCGTGCCCCCAGACACACATCCTCTTGCTCAGACACACCCGGGCACACACACATGCACCAGCTGACACAAAACTCATGCCCACACCTGGACGGGCACCCGCTCTCACCAGTGTGCGCACACCAAAACACCAGCACTTGCACGCACAAATTCGTACTCCCCCGTGTGCACGGAGCCACACCGCCAACCCAAACCCACCCAGGGTTCTCTCTCCCCTGGCCCCTCCAGTTCACCCTCCCTTGGTACCCGTTCCGAAGAGCATTGCTGGAATCAGCTCCCAGGCCGTTTGCTATCAGCCTGGTGCATAAGGCCCCAGTTGCTGGGAGTCTGTGTTTATACAGCCCCCAAACCCCTGCAAGCTGAGCAGCTGATGCACAAATTAACCCCCCTCCCCGTCCCCTATCTTTTTCGGTGCTTGGTTTTCAGTTCAGTCCTGGCCTTATCTGCCTCCAGTAATCAAAGATAATTGGTTGCTCCCCAGTGGACTGATCTAATAGCAGTCCAAATAAAGTTATTTTGAACAGTTGTCCATGAGTTCATCTCCTGGAAAGCCTCAGCCCCAGCTGCTGCTATGCTTTTTATTAAAAAAAAAAGCCCCCAAATTATTAAACTTCTACTGCAGATTAACCGGGCTAAGCACGTTCCCCACAAGTGTCAGGTGCCCGGTCAGCCTTATAAACCTCCCTTTGTGTGCAGCCTTCTCGTCCCTTTCTCTCAGAACTGGCACCCCACACAGGGAGCGTTGGCACTTCCCTGTTGCCAGCCAGAAGAAGGGATCCTGGCACGGCCCGAGCGCTTCTGCTCTCTGCTACCCCGGGCCCTGGCTCGCAAGCAGCGGCAGAAGGTTTATCATGCAAATGGCCCCCGAGGCCTCTGGCCAAGTCCATTTGTTAATGGTCAAACTATGGCAAGCCGCTCGGGGAGCGAGGGAGGGGGGAAACTGAACTGGGATTTTGGCTGGTTTCGATTTTTTTTTAAACCACCCTTCATTTTAGCCAGTGTGTTTGGGGGTGCAAAGGAGTGAGCATGCATGGGAGCACGTGTGCAACAGGAGGGGGTGAGAGAGAGGGACTGGGTCGGCCTGTGGGAGCACGCGGGTATGTCAGAGTGCACGGGGAGAGGCACAGAGCGGCACACGCGCGGGGGGAGGTGCATGAGAGCTGGGCAGAGGAACGTGCGAGCGCGTGTGGTCTGACACCATGGCTCTGGCTGCCTGTGAACGTCATCTGTCCTAAGTCAGCAAACAGCCACCTGGCCTCTGGCTAGCACAGCCTCAAGCTCCCATTAAACCAGTGGCCGTTGCACCTGCTTTTCAGAGGGCTGAATTCAGCCCTGGGGCATCTCTCTAAGACTGAGCCCCCTGTCCTGATGCAGCCAGAGCTAGGGAATCACTGGGCATCCCCTACCTGTGCACAAGCCGAGAGCCCTTGAGAGAAGTGAGGGGGAGATTTTCCCAGGACTCCAGAGCAAACGAACACCGATGATTTCCTTGTGGGTGGGTTTGTTTGGGCAGGATTGCAGCGTTCCCACCATCAGGGGAAGGAAAACACCACACAGAGGGTCCCAATGAAAGGTATCCCTTTGCCCAAACCACTGATACTTGTTTAGAGCACTCTGCCCCTTCCATTCCCACGGCTGCAGGAGATGCCCAAGGTACATTCATGGGGAAGCTTGGATGTCACATGTCCTTGGTCTATGGTAAACCACAGAATCCTCCCCCCCCCCGCCTTACCACGTGGCCTGCTGCTCCGTGGCTGCCTGCCACCGCAGACGGCGAATCAGACTTGGCCTTCAGTTCATGTTGGATTCCTTGTTTTTAAAGCAGACTGGCTTCTAAGCTAATCCCCAGGAGAAGCGGGCTCTGCGGTGTCACACCACGTTCATGGCAAGCGGGTGCAGCTGGAGAGTGGCGTTTGTGTCTGCAACCACCAGAGTTTAGTCTCTAAGGTCAAGAGGGAAAAGCCCCGTAGGCTCATCCAGCCCATCCCTCTGCCCCTGCAGGATTTTCCCGTATAGTCCTTCACTCCAGTCCTCTTTTCAAATGCCTCCAAGCAACGAAACTTCCATCACATCCCATTGCCTCCTCTAGTGGATCTCACTCGCAGGAAGCTTACCGTGGGTATTTAGCACAGGAGCATAGATAGGCAGGGTCCTGGGTACGCTGCAGCTGAGTGGGCCAAGGTTCTGCATCAAGTGCCTCTCGACTTTATGGCCGACACGACGGTGTCTTACTTGATTCTGGCCACGTGCACTAGCTCGCCTACTTCCTAGGTGTGTGCGATGTATGCAGAAGGCGATGAATGTGCATACGTGAGTGCACGTATGTAAAAACAACGGATATCACGGGGACTCGGAAAAAATAGAGTCGGCACTGGAACATATGGAACAGTACTTGCTGAGCTGGGATAATTAGAGAGAGGATACGGACAATAAAGAATATTTTCACACATAACTCTCCTTGTCTAATCAATTCCGTAACAACAGAATTGTTCTCTCTCTCTCTGACTCACTCTAGCTTCCTGTTAATATAACAAAGGCATTTTTAAAAGTAGTCCAAGGATTTCACAGCAATACACCAGAATGGCTGGCAGTTAGAAAAATGGTACATCTGAACAATAGGCTAAAAAGGCAGAACTCAGTCAAGAGATACTATTAATACTCTGAGCTGAACAAATACAGAGTGGGTTAGTCATTGAATTTTGCCACTATCTGGTGGGTAAATTGTTCAGCCAATTTTTTTTTTTTTTGCCATACCTGAGCAGCTGAATGTTGGATGAATCTCCCAATAATTCATTCAGTGAATCCATTGATTCACAGTATTTGAATCCTTTATTCAAGGAATAGTTTCCCCCTTAATGTTTGGAAACAAACAAGAACTAATCCAAATCACTGCTTGTTTCTAGAACCAACCCTTGAAATGTTTGGTTAAGATTCCCCTCCGACTCTTATTTTTCATTTCTGCATCAGCATCAAAACATCTGGGTTCTAGCTGAGTCTAGAGTTGGAAGTGACAAAATATGGTGGGAGAGGATGTTGTCAGCTATATCCAACCGGACCAGAGCAGGAAACAACAGAAACCTAATCAAATTTTTACAAAGGCTAATTTTTTAGCTTTAACTATTTGGCAGTGTTCCTTTAAAATGATGAAATCCTCACACGGACTTTGCGAAGGCAAACTCCCACTGGCATCACTGGCTGCTTTGCTGGAGTAAGGGCTGAACGAAAACTAAAGCTGGTCAAAAAACAGAGGAAAAAATATTGTGAAAATGTTTTCCAACAAACATTCCCCTCGCCTCCCGCTTTTTTCCTTCCAAAAGTTGGATTTGAAAAACTTCCAACCAGTTGGTCAAAAAACAGAGGGCAATATCCAGAACAATCTCCTTGGAAAATATTGGTTGCCTTTTTTTCCCCCTACCGAAACGTCAATTTCTTATCAAAACTTTGAAATTTGAAAAATTTCAGCCAGTTCCAGAGAAAACTGAATATAGGTTTCAGGGCTTGACCTGATCTGCAAGTGCCCTGGGCCACCCTAGGGTGGGAGAACGTTCTTCTCCATGGTGAAGAAAAGGTTCTGCAAGTGGTATGGGAACCAGCAAGAGGTTAACCGGCTTCCTCATTGCTCCCTCAACTTCAGGTTCTCAATCACTGCTTACCTCACCTGTCGTGCATGTAGTTACTGTACATTTAAGGGAGAGGTTAGGATTCCTTTTTCTGTGTATGCACCTTTAAACATACCCAGCTCCCCTTCCTGTCTGCGAGGGGGCGGTGCTGTGGATCAGTTCAAGACAGCTGGCCAGAGGGAGTAATGCTTTTTGTAAAATAATAGGACACTGTATTCTCCTCCCAGCAGCCAACAAAGACTAGTCATGAGCCCGCTATGGAGGCAGTGTGGCCTTGCGGGTAGAGATTCAGGAGTCCTGGGTTCGATTCCTAGCTCTGCCCCTGGATTACTGGGGGACCGTTGGAAAGTCACTTTACTTTCCGGTGCCTCAGTTTCCCCAACCGTAAAACGATGTTCTTTTGTAAAGCGCGTTGAGGTCTATGGATGAGAAGCATGGTATTAGCTGGGTATTATCATCATTAACCTGCTGATCATTATTAATAATCATCTCCAAGGCTGGAGATTGGTCATGCTAACTTTTTTGCAAGTGGGGAGAGGAGAAAAGGGAGGGGGAAATCACAGATGTGTCATGCCATGATGTCAGAAGTCGTGGAGTTCTGTTGGCAGGACCTGGGGCAGGTCAGACCCTAAGCACAGCCCACCCTAATTAACTTTTCAGAGGGAACAAGGTCACAGCCCAAAGCTTGCCCGCTCCTTCTACCACTGTGATCTGGCTCCTTTGTGTAGCACAGGCTCCACAAAAGACCCACAATGCAGTCAGTCTCTCAGCTGGAAAGTCCCCAGCACAGGGGAAGTCCCCAGCACCACACTCAGCTTCTATGCCACTCACCTATGGCTCCCAGCATGGGAGACTGATTGGGAAGAAGAGGGGGAATGGTAGGCATACCCTGTGATCCAGCAGATGTTGGATGCCCCTAGGGGGCCATAGCCAACTGCAGGTATAGAACTGTCCAAAAATCAGAGCGCCACAACCAACTCCCTTGTGATTACTGCTAAACTGTGCCCAGAAGATGGCGAGTGCTGCTGAGAATCTAGTCGTAGATTATTTATATTGTAAGTTCCATGGGGCAGGGACTGTCTATTGCTCTGTGTTTGTACAGCACCGAGCACAACAAGGATCCACTGTGGGTTGGTCCCTAGAAACTACTGTAATAAACATGATTAAATAATAACAATCTGCCCCTGAACAGACAAATCCCGGTGGAGAAAACATGACGCCTGTTGTCTCTTTCCCCATTGAAAACCATCACGATTGGTGCGGTCTGCCGCTCAGAAAGCGGCCTGAAGATTTGCTAGAAAAGGAAGCGGGAGGGGGGTGGGTGGTCACAGTTTCACCACGACAACAATAGAGGCTTGTTAAGGAAAACACTGACAGTCAACGTCTGAGGCCCCAAATGTAGAGCTCCCAAGTGCTGGTTTGATCCCATTTCCCTCATTTGCTGCTTATCCGGTTTAAGGTGCCATCAAGCCCTTTGGAAATGTGAGTCTTCTACCCACAGGAATGATACAATGCAGACAGCCCAAATGACATCAGCGCCGCCCAGCTGCTCCTCCCCCCGCCTCCCGGGATTAGAGGTTATTCCGGACTCATGTTAGCTCAATTTTGAATCTGTTCTGGATGGGAGTTGCCAGTTCTGAGCAGCCCTGCCAAGCCCTCTGCGATGTGATTGTTTTAGGAGGTGGAGTCCGTCTGCTAAGGATTGGCCTGGAAGTTTTATTGGCATTCGTTCAAATGCGTTCCTGTGATCTTGACCAAAGGAAGCCATACGCCATTTCTCATTTCACAGATCCCCTCGGTTAATCTCCAGCTGTCTGGGGGCAGCTCTCCATTTCCCTGCTAGGAACGAATTCAGGAGCTGGGACCTGCAGCCTCCTTCAAAACACACATATACCTGCAAAACAGCTCCCAAAGCCCTCAACTTCCCCCAAACTGATGTCCCTTATGCTATTCACCTCCCATCCCACCGAGCCCTGTGTTCCTTACTGCGTCACAATGCTGCATGCCACGGCCACACGGAATTCCCCAGGGACAGTGGGAATGGAGCTAAGAGCCTTTCGCTCCGAAAGCGCAGACCCTGGCCACTTCACCTAAAGGAGCGGCTGGCAGTATAGAGTCTAAGACACACACACCTGAACAGTTTGGAGGACAACGCTGCCCAAGCACACCATCCAGCTCCTGACACAATAATCTCCATGATGTCAGTGCACAACAGCATCAGGTGCAGAACCCAACAGAAAGAACATAGAGGGAGCAGGCAAGCTGAGAGCAGAACTCAATTAGGCGGCAGGTGTGCCAAGACCAGGGCCTATCCTGCTGATCTCTGTGGTCTCATTGTTTCCTTGCACTCCCGCATCTGTTTTACACTTAGATTGGAAGCTCTCTGGGGCATGGACTGTGTGTTTGTACAGCACCTAGCACAATGGGGTGCTGGTCAGAGACTGGGGTTCCTTAGCACATCTGCAATACTTCTATTAACAGCACTGGGGGTTCCCAGTGCTACACTCCGTCCACTAGCTCATGCCTCCTCTCGCTGCCTATTAACCACTCTAGTGCCTCATTCATTTAGATGCTATAACCCACTTTGCCGGTCTGGTTGCTAAGCATTCTCTGGGGAGGGTGGCTAAGGCTAGGGATCTGTGTCACTGGGAGGGCAGTTAGCCTTTGGGAGAGCCTGGCAAAGCAGTAGTAGTTATCAGCCAGCCCGGCCACAGGGAAGCGAGTCAGCACTTCAAGTATTTCAGGAGAACTCCCTCGGTTTTATCTCGGTGGCTGTGCAGATAGAGAAATAAATCGGTGTCACAGGAGAACACAGCATCAAAATTCACAGACAGCATCTAGGCGTTTAAAAATACCTGCGGAGGTGTCAGCCCCCCCAATGGATCTGACTGCATGGAGGCTGCCAACTTCTGTGAAAAAGAGAAACTGATGTCACTCGTATCGCCTTCCCCCCACATCAAGACTTCTCAGGCCACGCCCTCTTCTTCCCAGCTCGTAAACCTCTTCTGGCCACACCCTCTTCTTCCAGAGCCATTCCAGCAGCCTACTCCAGCTGCTACCCATGATTATCACTCAGGTTACTCAGGCAATTACTAGGCGACGGGAGGGGGGGGCAGGGCTGTCGTAGCAGCTGACTTGGGTGCTTCTGAAGAGGAGCAGGGAAAGCAAGGCCCTGGGTGCTCCAGGAGACAGCCAGCTAGCCAAGGATTAGGGTTGCTGGTGTCGGAGGTCAGGGTGCAAGAGGGGAGATGCTTACTCACCTGAACTTTCCCCTTGGGGAGAGAGTTCTCCTCAGTTAGCATGGGAAGCTGAACTATTTCTGAGTACCTGTTCCATTTGTCACTGATAAAAGGCACCACTGTGAAGGAAACGCCTCTCACAGGAAAGCGCCAAGTGACTTTGTTGTTTAATGCACATGTGTAACAAAACCTAGGGCTGCATATGTGCAGATCCTCTAGTCATCCAACTCTGGGACCTGCAGCATGGAGACCCCAAGGGAGCTAAAAGAGTTACTTCGCCCTTTCACTGGGAGTGAGCAGCAGGGTGTAATCCTTGCTTCAGGCCAGCCGTGACACATGATCACACACAGTTAGTCAGTAAATAGGTGCTTAGGCCAGCATTTCTTGGACAGTAGAAAAATCACTTTGCAGTTGTAGCAGATCTTTTTCTCCCTTCTCAGCAAGCTGCATTTAAGAGGCAGTCAAGGGAACATATTTTATTGTATACATAATTTAAAAAAACCCCTCTAGATTCTAGATTCCCAGACAGTAAACTCAGCAGCCTCTTTCGACTGATGTAATCTCAGAGAAACTTCCCCAGGGCCCATCCGTGGTAATCAGGGGCTGGACTGAGAATTCAGCTTCAGTCCATTGATATGTTCAGAGATGTGGGACATTTTTAATCTGAATCTTAAAGACTCACAGTATAGCAGCTTTAAGATATTCCAGGGGCATATTTAATGGCACCATTAATACACTTCTCGGGTGTCTAAATTCCCAGAGTCCCCACAGGGAGCATTAATAGCTCAGTAAAACATGCCCTGCCTTGGCTTTTGGGAATGATATATTTGTTATCCTCCGTGCTCAGCTGCAATGAAAATTAGTCGTGAATAAAACCTAAAGGGTGCTAAGTATTAGATTTCTTTGGTATACTTTCATAAGCAGATACCTACATTGAATACTGAAGACTGTATAGTTAAGGGGGAAAAATGAGCCAAATACAGACCTGATGTAAAACAAAAGAAACTCCAAATGAGTCGATGGAGTTTTGCTCCAATTTGATCCAAGTTGCTTAAAAGTACAGCTGGTCGAATGATTCACTGCATAGCGCTATTTTAATAAATTTGGTCCTGTTTTCTGTTTGCAACTTGTCTCTGGACAGGCTGTTTTTTCCATGAATGTCTGGTTATTTGAGGAATCTCAATATGAACATATTGGAGCATGTACATTGTTGGTCAACTGTTCGGAGTTGTAATAAGGTGTATAATAAACCAGCCACTAGGGGGAGTAGGCAGATAGTTAAACAAGGACATGCCTGGATGTTCTAGGGTGGTGCTGTGCTGGTGTTGGCAACGGCGGGAAAGTTTGGGCCTGTGGAGCTACTGCCAAAATATGTGAGTGTTGCCTGAATAGAAAGAAGTTGGGTATGTTTGGTTTACACAACATATGAGGTGATGAGAAAGAAAGAAAGAAATCTGGGAAGTCATCTGTAAATAAGGCCTACACACCCTTACAAACACAAGAGAAATGGCAGCAACATGTGGGACTATTTCACCATTTAATCTGCAACACCAAATTTGGGAAGAATACTGTGAAATATTATCTTATTTTTTCACTGCTAATGATATTCAGACGAAGCTAAGAAGAAGGCTAACAGACTCAGCAGTGCTGGGGCCAAGACTTTCAGTTTAATGAGAAACCTGTTAACCCCTGAAAAGCCTGGAGAGAAACGTTTGATGAGCTAGAAATCTATTAAAAAATTTTCAACCCAGCACCCTGTGAAAGAACAGAATGATTTAAGTTTAACTCTCGGTCGAGGAAATCCAGGGAGACAGTAGGAGAATTTGTGGCAGGACTGAGGAAGCTATCTCAAAGTTGTAATTATGGTGTAACTCTGACACAAATGCTAAGAGACAGATTATTTTGTGGCATTAATGATGACAAAATGCAAAGGAGATTACTGTCTGAACCACAGTTAACATTCGAAACAGCTCTGAAATTGGCCCAGGCTATGGAATCTGCAAATGAAAATGTACAGGATTTAGAAACACAAGCCACAGGAGCCTAGGGACACAGAAATAGCATATAGGAAACACAAGGTACTATGCACAAAACTGCAAAGTAACCTGGGGAAAATATCCAGTCAGCTAGCCAAGAGTGTTGTTATTGTAAATGCAATGAACCCCCATGACTGCCGATTTAAAAATGATAAAATGTCACGTCTGCAGAGTGACTGGGCACATTTGAAGAGTGCATCGAAACAAACCAAGAAAGCAGACACACAAAACCACAATAAAAAGCCGCCTCACAGTCCTTGTGTCTTTCACATACTGGAGGAGGAAAGCAGTGAAAAAGAAGAGGAGGAAATAGCTTGTGCTATCTATAGCATACCAGAAACAAAATATTCCTAAAGTAGGTTCCATTCATATTGGACTGATTGTAAATGAAAAAAAGGTACGATTTGAGCAGCACACAGAATGTAGTGTGACTATTAGGAGTCAAGAAGCAGATGAGACTTTGTGGAAAGACAGTGAACCACCTCCACTGCAGAGATGTCAGGTAGAATTAAAAACATATACCGGAGAAGCAGTAAAGATACTGGGAGCTACCAATGGGAAGGTTTGCTAAGACATCTACGATTGCTAATGGTTGCAGGCACTGGTCCTACGTTGCTTGATAGAGGGTGGGTGTCTGACCTTTCCCTGGATTGGAAAGGAAAAACACATCACTTGAAATCAGAAGATTATCTAGTTCAGGAAACTGTTTTAAATACATATAAGGAAGTATTTAAAGATGAACTGGGTACTTTGAAAGACGCCACTGCTAAAATCTACATAAACCCAAAAGACATGCCTGGTTACTTCAAACCCAGATCTGTACCCTTTGCCATAAAGCAAAACATTGACACGGAGTTAAAAAGACTACAGGCAATTGGTATTATTGAACCTGTAACGTTTTCTGAATAGGCTGCACCAACAGTATGGGTGTTGAAGCTAGATGGCTCCATACACATGTGTAATATCCATACATTGACTGTCAGCAGGGTCTCACAATTAGAACAGAACCCAGTTCCAAAAATTGAGACTCTGTTTGCAGTTTTAGCAGGCGGGCAATTGTTCACAAGGTTAGACATCAGCTGTGCTTATCAACAGATGCCCTGGAAGAAGATTTCAAGCAGTATCTCACTGTAAATACTCACAAAGGACTGTTTAAATATAACCAGCTACCTTTTGGTGTGTCCTCAGCTCCTGCTGTTTTCCAAAGAACCACGGAGGGATGGTTCAGGGAATTCCACATGCGGCAGTATATTTGGATGATATACTAATCACAGGCACCATAGAAACAGAACATTTACAAAATGTAGCAGAAGTATTAAACAGGCTAAAGGAAGGAGGTCTGTGCCTAAAATGGAATGAGTGTTCCTTCCTTGCACGTGACGTGATATACTTGGGATATAAAGTGGATGCCCAGGGACTATACCAAGTGACATACAAAGTCAAAGCAATTCAGGATGCCCCAGCACTTAGGAATATTTCAGAGCTGAAGGCATACTTAAGCTTGCTGGATTACTACAGTAAGTTTTTGCCAAACTTATCAACACTTCTAATGCATCTGTATATGTTCCTTAAAAAGAGGGCTAAATGGTATTGGAAATCAGCTCAAGAACAAGCATTTTGGGATTCTAACCATTGCTGCAATCCTCAGAAGTCCTGGTTCATTATCAAGCTGACAAAGAACTGATCTTGATTTGTGATGCATCTCCTTATGGAATTGGAACCGTTTTAACTCACCAGATGGATCAGAGCAACCAACTGGATTTGTATCATGGACTCTGTCTTCTGCTGAACATAATTATTCACAATTAGATCAAGAAGGATTAGCTGTTAGCTCTGAGGTGCAGAAGTCTCTCTCTCTCTCTCTCTCTCTCATGCTCTCTCTCTCTCGCTATATATATAAAGAGAGAGAGAGAGAGAGAGAGAGAGAGAAACTTCTGCACCCCAGATATAGATATAGATAGTGTGTGTGTGTGTGTGTGTGTGTGTGTGTGTGTGTAAATTTACAATTTGCACTGATCACAACCCCCAATCTCATTGTTTAATGAGACAAAGGCCGTGCCCTAAATGGGATCACCTAAAATCCAGCGATGGGCAGTGACATTAAGAACCTATAAATATACTATTGTATACAAAATTGGTAAGAAGTTAGGAAATGCAGATGTTTTAAGCCATTTGCCTTTACTGGAGACATATGAAAAAACACAGAAGTGAAGTGTGTTACTAATGCACTATCTTGGTACACCTTCAGTGACAGCATTACAGGTAAAATCATGGACCGGTAAAGATCTAGTACTCGCAAAAGTTAGAGTTTGTGCTAAGGGGATGGCCCCGCACCAAAGCTGATCAGTTCATCCCTTATTATAAGTGATGCAGTGATTTAATGTCATAAGGGGTGTGTATTATGGGGAGCCCGGGTCATCATTTCAAAGCAAGGACGTGAAGTAACAATGGATGAACTCCACCAGAAACACCCTGTTATTACTAAAATGAAAGCGTTAGCCCGGACTTACCAGTGGTGGCCAAAAATGGATACTGATATTGAGAGTAAGGTACAATCCTGTCCAGTATGTCAAGAGTGTTGCAAAGCTCTTATTGTGACTCGACTTCATCCTTGGGAGTGACCATATAAGCCTTGGAGGAGACTACATAGTGATAATGCTGGACCATTCCTGGTGAAAAATGTCTGTAGTACTAATGGATGCACATTCCAAATGGGTAGACATCTATCCAATGAATACATCCACTAGCGAAGCCATCAGAGAAAAATTAAGAACCAGTTTTAGTATCTATGGTTTAACTGAAATGCTTGTATCCGATAATGGAAGTTCTCTTACAAGCACAGAATTCCACAGATTTATGAAGCAAAATAGCATTCAACATGTTACAATGGCACCTTGCCATCCATCCTCAAAAGGGTTAGTTGAACAGACAATTCAGTCAGTTAAAGAGAGTGTTAAAAGAATACCTATAGGTACCATAGATATGAAAGTGTCTCATTATCTAATTGCTGGATAACACTCAGTTGACCACAGGCCTGTCCCCAGAAGAGATGCTAATGAGAAGGAAATGAAGGTCAAGGTTAGACCTTACGCATCCATACATAATGGGAAAAATACAGCAAAAAACGACAGACGTGAAAGCAGCCACCTGACAAACATGCTAAAGAACATAGTTTGACTGCTGGAGAAGCTGTTATACTAAAAACTCTGGTTCTGGTCCCAACTGGATGCCAGCTATCATCCAAGAGATTACAGGACCAGTCTCCTGCATAGTAATTCTGGGGGATGGCAGGGTTGTGTGCTGACACGTGAGACAAAGAATTGTGATTAGCTCTGGAGATGTTAGTACAGCAGCACTGCAATGCCCAGTTAGGTTCAGACTTCTAGAAACTGGTGCTGAAGGGGCAGCTGCCAGACACAATATCAACTGTTACAGACAGACCTCATGGATGGACTGGTCAAGTTACCACATTGCAGAATGACAGGTTTGAACCAAAAGTTGCCCCTGGAAATGCAACCTGGATGGTGGAACTACCTATTGCGGAGGTTGAATGGAGGCGTTCTGTATGGGAGAAACACACATCTACCGATTTAAAAGATTGTATAGTATGACTGAGTGCCTATTTATTTACTATAATTATTTGCAGTTTGAAATGCATTACTAGTTATTCTTGTTGGTTTTGTAAGCTGTGGAGTTAAAAAAGGGGGAAATATTACATACAATGTGTATAATATACCGGCCACTAGGGTGAGTAGGCAGATAGTTAAACAAGAAAATGTGTGGCTGGTCTAGGGTTGTGTTGTGTGTTGTTGGCAACTGTTGAAAAGGGTGGGTCTTTGGTGCTACTGCTAAGATTTGTGCATGTTGCCTCCATAAAAAGAAGTTGGAGTACGTTTGGTTTACACTACAAGAGTTGTGAAAATTCATAGGATTAGTCCATATTGGGAACATGTTTCCTCAAGCATTGCAACGGGTCACCCAAGTCACATGGCATTATCTCTGTTCCTTGATTGGATGGTCTGACCTTTGTGAGCTACATTCGCTTCTGCATGGAATAAATGGGCGGTTCTGCTCCCTTGACAGACAGATACTATGGAGGAATTTTGATCCTGCAGTGATGGGGCCATAAGTGCATAGATACCTATGGTGGAAAAAAAAATGTTGGATCATCCGATAGCTCGATCAATAGATTGATCAATCGTTCCACAGATCAATGAATCAATTGATTGCATTGGGACCACTAGCGCCCTCCCCTGTATCTGAGGAACACATGGCACTGCATGAAAGTTAATTTAGCCTCAGGCAGATCTCCTCATATGTGGAACTATGGGAAATGGAAGTCCCTCTCCGTCTGGCTGGTCGTTTCTGAAGCAGCTTGGCTGCGTTCACACTGACTAGTCAAACCCTGTTTAGACCACATTAGCTGGAGCCATATTGAAGTCGACTTTCAAATGGATTCAGAAATATCCTTCTGCATTCTCAGCCACAAAATTTCTTCTGGGTTAAAAAACAAACCAACCTCCAAATACTTGACGTATACAATCACAACCTGGGATCAATTTTTTTTAACCCAATTAGTGGGGAAAGTGTCTGTCTGAGTTTAGGAGGAGGAGGAGGAGGAAGGGAATGGAAAACAATTAGATACCATCTGAGTGGCTATTGTGTGCCCTTCCGGTTCAAAATTGGCTCATTTCTCTCTATGAAATTTCCATAATGTGGACTGGAGCCTCTGGGCATTTTGGAAACACAAAACAAAACCAGATTCAGGGCTGTTGGAGTCTCGTGTGTCAAGAACCCTGTTACAGAGATGTGGAATTCCTGTGTCTCTCAGCTGGACCACAAAATGTCCCGAATGACAGATTTACGTCATGGAGCATTTTCATTTGCTCATATCTGTAATGCACAGACTCGAGCATTCTTGATCCTTTTCGTTTCAAGCACCTTTTTTGATAAAAAAAAAAAGCTTTTTCATCAAAATGGAAATTTTCATAGGAAATGGCCAACTTCAAAGCCAATTTTCATCAAACATGAAAACTGATTTTTTTTTTTTTTATGGCTACTGAAACATTTTCAGATTTCAGCAAAAACTTGAAAAACATTCAGGTGCAAATGAAAACTTGCAACCAAGGCTTCAGTGTGTTGCCACGGAAGTGACTGTGACGTCACAAATGCAGCACTCTGACCTCACTGGGGGAACAGCAGACAGGTGGCCGGGGGACAAGGGCCTTGGTTTTAAACAACAAATCTCCCCCGGTCGTCGGCAAAAACCACAAAGAGCATTTTAAGAAGCACATGAAAGGGAAAAGAGAGGCAAACTTTTAAGCAAGCCCTAGTGGCTGGCATTTCCCTTCTTTAATGTTACTTGAACATAGCTGTCAGATGGTTTAATGCGTTGTCCATTTCTATGTATTCCCTCTGCTCCAGCATGAATCCACAGGATCATACCACCCTCTTTGAAGTCACAGGGGTTTTTCAGGGGCCACAAGCATTAGAGAGTTCAGTTGAGACAGGTGGGACTGGAGGTGAAACACAACACCCTCTCTCCATCAGAGCACAGTGAATTAAAGCTTTTAGAGTGATTTCAAATTTTAATTAGGGGGGGTTTATTGCTGTCAGTGGAGCGGAGCAGCTGATGAGCAGCGGGAGACAGGCAGGGCAGCTTGAGCGTGCTCCATTTCTCATCAGCTGCATTCTATCCCCATCAGCAAGGAGATTACACTATTGGGAGAGGACTGCGACCAGTTTCATAAACCTTGTGCGATCGTTTCCAAGGATAATTGCCTTCAAAAGGTACCCCGTATCCATGGCAAAAAAGGCGAAGTATTTATTAATACCCATAATAATAAACTAGCATTCATACTCAGCACATTTTATCCAATGTTAGTGACCTATTTCACACATGTTAACACTCAACTATAGAACGACTTTAAAGGGATCAACATTTCTATGGATGCCAGGAACAGCCAGGCTTACAGTATGCAGTGTTGCCAACCCCAAAGGTTCAACTATCATGGATCAGGTCCCCCATCAAAGCTCAAGAGATTGGCTTAAAAACTGAGAGATTAAAAACAACCAAACCACACACTGGGGATTCTCTAGGTTTGCCTTCTGTTTTCTGAGCCATTAGGGTTCACTCCCATCACACTCGCATGTTTTTCTCCACAACTATGAAGGCCAGAAACTTACTATTATTTTTTCCGTGTCAGCAGAGATTCTCACTTAAGTACCTGCCTTCAGGAGCTGGGGCTTTAAGAAAAGTATCACCTGACCTGCTATAAAGTTGCGAGAGTTAGAAGCAGGGGCCCCGGAACAAGGGGGCCCAGAGGGCCATGGCCCTCCCACTTTTTACCAGCCATAAAGGCGAGTGACTGGGCGGGGGCGGAGAGGACTGAGCGGGGCGCAGGGTCTTGGGGGGGAAGAGGTGGTGCGGGAGCAGGGCTTCGGGAGCAGAAGCAGTGTGAGGGCGGGGGCTCGGGGAGAAGGGGCGGTGTGAAGACGGGGGCTTGGGGGAAGAGGCGGGGAGGGGGCTCAGGGAGAAAGGGCAGAGCAAAGATCGGAACTTGCGGGGCAGGAGTGGGATGGGGACGAGGCCACAGTTTGGGCACCAGTGGCTCCCCACTTTTTGGGAGCTTCCGCCAGTCCTGGTTAGAAGTACTGGCACAGCATAGCTACTCTCATTCAAGAGTATTGGGGGGCATATAAACCCTCCCGCTTCAGGGCATAAGCCAATCTCTCACCAGTGATGATAAGCTCCCCTGGAGACAGTTTGTCCCACAAGTGCAGGACTTCTTGCAGCTTTCGCTGAAGTACCTGGTACTGCTCACTGCAGGAGACAGAATCCTGGACGAGGTGTCCCTGGTCTGGTTTGGCATGGCAATTCCTATGCACTTTGTATTCCTACAGCCCTTTTCATGCAAAATGCTGTACGGACACTAATATACAATCAATGCTCCTTTAACAAACTCCTGCTTTACAGGCGGCTGAACGGAGGCCCAGAGGGGCTGACTTGTCCACGGGCACCTAGCAAGTCAGCAACAGAGCTGGGAGCAGAATCCAAAACTCGTGATTCTCCAGCGCCTGTTCTCTAACCAGTGGACAATGCTGCCTCCCAATTAAAGAACTCAATAGCTTGTAATTACTGTATCAAGTGGAAACTGGAGATGGTTTTGCCCAGTTTGCTGTCAGATCCAGTTCATAGCTATGACCGCTGCCTGAGAATGGCGCAAAATCCATGGGAGCCAATGGAAAGAGCCCACTGACATCCGTGGGCTTTGGAGCAGCTCTGTGCATATCTTGGGTTAGATTTTAGCCACACAGGGTCTGTCTATACAGCATTTTGGAGTGAGCAGGAGCGACCCTCTGAGCCCAGGTTGGCACACTCGGGTTAGCAGGGCTTGCACCAGAGCTCTAAACATAGTTAAAAGCAACAGAGGGTCCTGTGGCACCTTTAAGACTAACAGAAGTATTGGGAGCATAAGCTTTCGTGGGTAAGAACCTCACTTCTTCAGATGCAAGTAATGGAAATCTCCAGAGGCAGGTATAAATCAGTATGGAGATAACGAGGTTAGTTCAATCAGGGAGGGTGAGGTGCTCTGCTAGCAGTAGAGGTGTGAACACCAAGGGAGGAGAAACTGCTTCTGTAGTTGGATAGCCATTCACAGTCTTTGTTTAATCCTGATCTGATGGTGTCAAATTTGCAAATGAACTGGAGCTCAGCAGTTTCTCTTTGGAGTCTGGTCCTGAAGTTTTTTTGCTCTAAGATGGCTACCTTAACATCTGCTATTGTGTGGCCAGGGAGGTTGAAGTGTTCTCCTACAGGTTTTTGTATATTGCCATTCCTGATATCTGACTTGTGTCCATTTATCCTCTTGCGTAGTGACTGTCCAGTTTGGCCAATGTACATAGCAGAAGGGCATTGCTGGCACATGATGGCATATATAACATTGGTGGACGTGCAGGTGAATGAGCCGGTGATGTTGTAGCTGATCTGGTTAGGTCCTGTGATAGTGCTGCTGGTGTAGATATGTGGGCAGAGTTGGCATCGAGGTTTGTTGCATGGGTTGGTTCCTGAGTTAGAGTTGTTATGGTGCGGTGCATGGTTGCTGGTGAGAATATGCTTAAGGTTGGCGGGTTGTCTGTGGGCGAGGACTGGCCTGCCTCCCAAGGTCTGTGAAAGTGAGGGATCATTTTCCAGGATGGGTTGTAGATCACTGATGATGCGTTGGAGAGGTTTAAGCTGAGGGCTGTAGGTGATGGCCAGTGGAGTTCTGTTGGTTTCTTTTTTGGGCCTGTCTTGTAGCAGGAGGCTTCTGGGTACACGTCTGGCTCTGTTGATTTGAAATAAAGGAACAAATCAACAGAGCCAGACGAACACCCCCTGCCGAGCGCCGCGCTGCTGAACACCCCCGCCCCCCGCAGAGCGCCGCACTGCCGAAGCTCCCCCCCCCCACGCGGAGCGCCGCCGAAACCCCCGCGGAGCGCTGCGCTGCCGAACACTCCCACCCCCTGCGGAGCGCCGCGCTACCGAAACCCCCGCCGAGCGCCGCGCCACCGAACATCCCCGAGCGCCATGCTGCTGAACATCCCCGCCCCCCGCAGAGCTCCGCACTGCAGAAGCTCTCCCCCCTCCCCCGCGCGGAGCGCTGCCGAAACCCCCGCCGAGCACCGCGCTGCCGAACACCCCCACCCCCCGCGGAGTGCCGCGCTGCCGAAACCCCCGCCGAGCGCTGCGCCGCCAAACATCCCCGAGCGCCGCGCTGCCGAACACCCCCACCCCCCGCGGAGTGCCGCGCTGCCGAAACCCCCGCCGAGCGCTGCGCCGCCAAACATCCCCGAGCGCCACGCTGCCGAACCCCTCCCCGCGGAGTGCTGCACCGCCGAACACCCCCGCCGAGCGCTGCGCCGCCGGAAACCCCCCCCCCCGCCGAGCCGCGCTGCCCCCCGCCACCCCAAGACTGGCCGCCCCTTACCAGGTGCTGCCCCAAGCACATGCTTGGTTGGCTGGTGCCTGGAGCCGGCCCTGGCTACGCTATTCTTGTAGCTGAAGTTGCGTATCTTAGATCGATTCCTCCCCCCCTCCCAGTGTAGACCAGGCCAAAGGTATTAGGCACTTAAGTCCCATTTGAGGATCTTTACTGAGTGTCTATTTTTTTATAGGAACTCAGCGCTATTCAATGGAGGTCCTCCTGCAGGGCATGAAATCTCCTGACGCACAGGTGGGATTTTAATGGGCTGAGATTGTAGGACTAGCTGAATCACCTGTGGTCTTTGTCCATCACCAAGAGGAGAGTATGAAAGAATGAGACCAATTTGGTCTCTGTAACGTAGCCAGCTCTAAAAGCAGATGAAAAAGACTCCGCTAGCAGTGAAGACCCCAGGTATTTCCTGTGTTGCTTTTGGCACACCCATGATGGGTCTGGTTCAGGTCTTGGCTGGAGTGAAACGTGTGGGTCTATGTGGAAAGAGCAAAACAAGAGATGGGTGAAGGATCTTCTATTGCCTGACCAGCAGTGGCCAGACATAACAGCTAGGGAATAGGCTGCATCAGACTGCAGTTAAGTTTTAGACGAGACACAAAACCTCCATCACTTTGATATGTTCTCAGCTTTCCCTCTAACAGAGAGAGTAAATACATTTCAATCACCATGGCAGCAGATGGCAAATTGACATGGAAAAATGCTGAAAATGAAAATGCAACAAAATGCTACACAATTGCCTGTCCCTCTTGATTCAGTTTTTGGTCAAATAAACTGTTATTGAATAAGGCAACCTGCGTCAAAAATGTGCTTTAATGAAGTGCAGCAGGGGCCCTGGCATTATTTCCCAAGATCAGCTAAGGATTTTAATCCGTGGGTTCACTAAACCACTGCACGACATATGCATTAAAGAGGACATTTTTTTGCTTCCTGGTATTTCATGGTCGTTAGTCAGATTTTAAAAGACGCAGCCAACTTAGTGCAAACCCAAAAGTTTGGTTTCAGGAGGGGAAAAAATAAAAATAAAAAGTATTTTACTATACCTACCACAAATGTAAATGTGTTTACAAAAATGTAAAAGGAAACCGACACAGGGTTGGCAACCCAAACACAACACTGGGCAAGTGGTGGTGAAGCAGGAAGTGAAATGGAGTAGAAATAGAAAGTGAAACTGACATCTAGTTTCACTCTGCAAAGTGACTGAAGCACAGAAAGAAAGAAAAAGTTTCATTGCTGAAAAGTAAATCCAGCTTTCTGAATTCTTAGTTTTCCCAGTCTACTACAGTGTAATACAGCCAAGACTTTTACAGTACATTTATAGTAAGTGTTCCTTTAAATTTATTAGCAGTATTCTATTCCCACTTTACCAATTCAAAATTGTGCTGGCTGGAATCGTTAAACAGCCAGAATCATAGATGATAATGCTTGGCTCTTACCCATAGATCTCAAAGCACATAAGAAAGGTTAACATGCTCATTTTAAACAGAGAAACAGACGCAGAGAGGTGAAGGGGAGGATTTTCAGAAGCATCCAGCATTGGCCTAACACAGCTCTCATTGAAGCCAATGGCAGTTAAACCAATTCTGATCTTTTTGAAAATCCCATTCCCCAGGTCACACAGCAAGTCAATGGTAGAGCCTGGGATAGAGCCCCGGTTTCCCGACTACCACTCTATGGCCAGGTACTCTGGGGCGCGTTAACACATCAGGTCTAAGCAAGGACAGCAAAGCAGCATTTGCAACCCAGAGCAACAAAGACCTACTGAAATGACAGCTTGAAGTCAGCTAAACATTTAGCACATTATGCCACCGAAATGGCAGGCAGTGGTGACGTGGGGAAATACACGGCTTTGCCTTCACATAAGCACTGTACTATATTATGAGCCTAAATGAAGTTTCCTCGGATCTGAGGGGGAATGTGGTAAATGTGTCTCACAGTCCCTCACTTCCCCAACATGATGCATGCAACTGAAACTACAGCCCGTTACTAATCATCATAGCCTGCTTTTCATTCCTTGATTACATCTTATGTGCATCGGAACATATGGAGAAAGTCCCAGTGCAACTATGTCTTGACTGCACCAGAGGATTCGGTTTCCAGTTCAATTCTACTCCCTAATAAATGAATATGAACGGCATTTATCCAGAAACACTAGGTAATCGGCCTAGATTTTCAAGCACATGCCTCCACAACCCTACAGAATTAGCTCCCCAATTAGTCCTGTCCTGTCTTCGGTGAGCTTCCTTTTTTCTTTAGTTAAGTATGAGTTGCACAGGCTCACATCTGTAGCACTGGGGAAAAGCCACCATGGCATCTCCTTCCTTGTCTGGGAGAGACTTGCTGTGGGGATATTAAGGGCTTTTATTTCCAGGAGCTGTCAAAACCCTCACCTTTCACAAGCACTAAAGTGGCCAGGAAAATAAATATATATATATATATATATATGTGGAATAATGATTTTTAACTCATAAATTTGAGCTCATAAATCAAGGATTGAAGGAGCAGTCGTCGTAATGTCCTGTGAGTTAACATTCTAGGTTTTCTTTCACCTGAGGAAGGAAAAAAAAAAAAAAAAAACCACTCAACCCTGTGCCCTTAAACTCCATGAATTGTCATAAATCATGTTAATGTTACAATCTTGTGCTTAAATAGAGCAAAAGTATGAGCCGGCAGAGATAGCAAGGCTCGGTAATTTTAAAAGTACAGTACCAGAAAGATTTTTTTTTTTTTTTAAACCAAGCCCAATTCCTCCCCCCTTTTAATAGTTGAGTTCAAGCTGAACTTCGGGAAATACAGCTTCTGGGGCTGAGACCATTCCAAGTCCCTGCTTCCACTGACCTCACGTGATCTGGTTTAGTTTTGAGGTCTGATGCATGTTCAGTCCACACACAAAAAGGAAAGACATGGCAGTTTCAAGCCACGGAGTCTAGCCTAGCGATCTCCGAATGATACACAACGCAGGCAGAGCAACCCTCAGAGCAGCACCTGTTTAGGCCGTTTTAAGTCCCGATCTGGCAATTTGTTGCACGCAAGTGGAATGCTGCACCCACAAGGAGGAGCTGCGTTGAGTTCAGTAGAGCTCTGCATGGGTGCGCAGCAGACTGTCTGCCCACGCCTGGGCCCTTCATGATTTTAGATGTGAGATTAAGGAAAACAGCCGACAAAAGAAAGAGCAAATATAATGATCAGAGAGAGATCGATCACAGTACACAATCCTCCTGAACTGATTCCCAGCACTATCCTCAGATGTGATAAATAGGGTGACATTTAAAGGTGCAGTACACAGCAAACAAACTCATAACATGTCCCATACATTGCAGAGACACATACATCACAGCAAATTTTCAGGGGCTGGTGGGAGCAAATGGAGTCTTTCATTTCTCATCACTGGATCGAATCTGGCCCAGGCTGGTAGTGACTGACAACCTATTCCAGTTGTCCCATGGTCTAAGCAAAGTTCCTGGTGAACTGATGTTCACGTTACATTTGACACCTTTGTTGGTTGTCTCCAGAAAGAGACCGGGGCTGGATGGATTGAGGAGACTTGGATGTTCCTCTTAGTAACCCACAGAAATCCTTCAATCAGGAGAGATTTGAGGCCCATGCATGGGGAAACGTACCTGCGTTATACCTGTCCTGGGCATAGAAAGAGGCCTTCAGTCTCCATAGCTGTCAACAGGACCTCTTTCACCAGCATTTAGTTCATTGCGACTTTGTAAATTAATAAGCCATCCATGGTAATTTGGCTATAAACGCTGCTCCACTTTCTTGCAATAGGCCATTTTCTCTAGCACTCTATCATCTCTTAACACGGTGAAGATTTTAAAAGAAAGGTTAGATAGTAAAACACAAGGAACTGTTACTGGCCCCTGCAGGCTGCCGTAGCTAGTACATGAAGCTGGAGGAGGGAATAAGCCAACAGATGGGAGAGAGGAGAGGACGGGGAGATGCTGAAACTGGATAGATGAGCTTTTTCCATGGAATAATATCAGAGCTGATAAGAGAAGCCAGGAAATAGTGTTCAATAATTGGAGATTAGATGGAGATCAGGATAAGGTTCATTATCCTTGCGGCTGCCTTTTCATCACCCATTTCCTCCTCTTTTTCCTTTGATAACCATCCTATAATCAGTCCTCAGGCCCTCTTTCTACTGATCTTCTACTCCGGCCAACAAAAATAATTCCCTCTGTGCCCCGTCTCCAGTAGCTTAACTTTACAGTGCAGTTTCTCATCATTTGATTTCGGCCACCTAAGCCAGATACACAGGGAAATATTTCTGAATGCTCAGCAGATTACAGCTGTGTGTGTAGCTATGTAACTGTAATGATTTTGTCCTCAAAGTAGTACGCCATGACATTTCAAGGTATCTTTTTTCCCTGTAGGAGGCAGCTGTCATTTTATCATCAGTGCAGGTGCAGACCACCATGGAAGACAGAGACAGACTGTGATCTCTTAGGCTTGGTCTACACTTACCCCCCCAATTCGAACTAAGGTACGCAACTTCAGCTACGTGAATAACGTAGCTGAAGTTCGAAGTACCTTAGTTCGAACTTACCTCGGTCCACACGCGGCAGGTAGGCTCCCCCGTCAACGCCGCGGTACTCCTCTCGTCTAGCTGGAGTACCGCAGTCGACGGCGAACACTTCCTGGTTCGACTTATCGCGTCCAGTCAAGATGCGATAAGTCGAACCCAGAACTTCGATTCCCAGCCGCCGAACTAGCGGCTGGGTGTAGACATAGAGACTTTGTATTTGTTCTTTCTTGGTTTTTATTACGTCACCATCATGCATAAAACTGAAGGAGAGGTTATCTGAGTTCACACCAAAGGAAAGGTTCATACAAAGTACCTGTGAGGTGACATTAGCATGTTTTGCATGGTACAATTTACTGTCTTCTAGGCAACAATTAATGCAAATACATCCATGCGTCAGCTACACAGCAGAGCGACAGCACTACATAGCAAATGTCAGAGCTACTCAATGAGCAGCAACCTACATTTTCATTGTAAAACAGAATCCCGATTACCCAAGTTGATTTGGAAACACAAAATATGAATGAGTCAGGAGTCAACTGAATGGAAGCATGTGCCATCAGCTCTTCACAAAATTAGGTTTGGAGAGGGGGCAGGTTCCACGGACTGGCTAGCAAAGTTCTACAACAGTTCCTCAGATTAGAGATACTTTCAGAGAGCACCGAGGCATGTGACTAGAGAAGAAGGCAGGAAACAAAAAACAGCGTCAAGCCAAGGTGCAAAGTTTGGCCAACTCTCCCAGACCTCAAAGACATCTAGATCTGGGTTTTTGTTTGGCCTCATTAGCAAGAAAAAGGCTAGAAGCAAAATCCAGATCTGAATCTAAACTGCCCTCAATACTGAAGGTATTCGGATCCAGGACTGAGGTTCGGGGCGGTCTGTAGTCCAGGCAAATGGTTCAGAGTTCTCTCCATGCCCCCAACGTGCATTCAGGCCGAATCTCTGTGTTCGGTCTAGACTGTGAACAAAATGCTCCCATTTCTATCAAGCATTATATAGAATCCTATAAATAGCCTTCTGTGAGGCTGCGGATGAATGGGATCAGATGCTCTGTGTGTGTGTCTTGCGTGAGGGCCGAAGGAGCCCAAGAGAGCTGGTTGGGTTAGTTCCCCCCTCCCTCCCCTTCACTGGATTTTGGCAAATCTCCATCTGACAAACAACAAGATGCATTGCCAGGAAGCCAGGAGCTCTCCACGCTGAGCACGCTTAGAGCTTCAGCAGGCCCAGGGTTCATTAGAACAGCAGCAGTCATGGGACAGCAAGAGTCAAAGGAATCCCACCACACAAAGCTTTGCTGCCGTATTATTGACTCTCTTTCTTTGTCCACTAGGCTCTATTGCATTAATTAATCCGGGGTTGGAATCATTAAGCATTGGCCAAACCTCCGTGTTGTCTCCTCCATTCCTGCAGCATCAAAACTCTGTGTATCCAGCAGGAAAGGAGAGGGTTTTTTGCAGGAACTCAATAGCATTCAATACCATGTATCCTGGCAGAGAATTGTCCTCCAGGATGGACAGAATTGCAAAGAGCCAGGATGGTGGGATGAAGTTAAACTCAGACTTCTTTGTCCTCCAGTTCCTAGAGAGGATCAGGATGAATTTAAGGAGGTCTTAATAAAGTGAGGGACATTAGGTAGGAAGTTGTTCTCTAGTTCTCTGCTGATGCATATGGTGTCTGTCCTCTCTTTGCTCCTACCAGGACCAGACAGACAGACAGAAACTGGAGAAATTTGATTGCCGTTACTTTGGAAGATCACCTCTGTAAGAGGTCCGGACTCACCCCTGCGGCGCCTCCTGCTGGTTGTCCAGGGAATTAGCTCACCAGCCTCTGGAGCGCCCTCTGCAGGCCGGTGATCCGCCTGTCCTCTTCTGGCGCCCGTGTCCCTCCCAGGACCCGGTGCCCCTATTACTGGGATGCTGCCCCCTGGCAGTACCCCACAGATCTGGGTCTCCCCTCCCTGGGGAACCCCCACCCACTATCCCCACCTTGCCTCAGCACTAGGCCACTGCCAGTCACCAACTAGCCCCCGCACCCTGGGGCAGACTGCAGTATAGGCCACTCATCACTGGCAAGGGGGGTTTGGACCTGCTGCCTTGGACTAGCCCTGGGCTGCCCTCTGCAACCCCCAGTACCCCTTGGCCTATTACCAGGCCGCAGCCTGGGGCTTTCCAGGCTGGAGCTCCCCAGCCTGTCCCCAGCCCTGCTCCACCCAGGTACTCTGTGTCTAGCTCCCTGCAGCCAGGCCCTTCTCTCTCTGAAGACAGAGAGAGACTCTGCCTGAGCTCCCAGCTCCCAGCCTCTTATATAGGACCACCTGAGGCCTGATTAGGGTGTGGCCCAGCTGCAGCTACTTCCCCAACCAGCCCAGTAGCTGCTTCTCCCTGCAACAGCCTTCTGCAGGGCTTTTCCAACCCCTCAGGGCAGGAGCGGGTGTCCACCCCGCTACAACCTCCCACCTGGGGTCCTTGGTTAATGATGCTGGCTCATGCAGTAATAGAGGCCAGGACTGTGTAAAACAGGGTGGCTTTGGTTCTTACAGGTCCATGCCGAGCTTTCTCTCTCTCCGTTTCTGTGGATCTGAAGCTGTGTCGGGGGGACACACCTCTCATGGATGCCTCCTGTTAGCTGGGCATAATGCTGCAAGCTGTCCTGCCCCAACCCTGGATATTAGGAAAAACTTTTTCACTAGGAGGGTGGTGAAGCACTGGAATGGGTTACCTAGGGAGGTTGTGGAATCTCCTTCCTTAAAGGTTTTTAAGGCCCAGCTTTACAAAGCCATGGCTGGGGTGATTTAGTTGCGGTTGGTCCTTTGAGCAGGGGGTTGGACTAGATGACCTCTTGAGATCTCTTCCAACCCTGATATTCTATGATTCTATGTCCTCCATGTAGGTTGTTGACCTCACAAGGTGGGTCTCCAATGGCTCACCCCTCCGTCCAAGTCACACAGTCTAAGACAGATGAATTCCTTCCAGCGTATTTAAGTCCAAAACAAACACAAAAATCTTCCAATCCCTGGATCAAGCTGAACTCACTTCTCCTTCCTTAGGGGACCTTCCCTCTTCAGCCCTTCCTGGATGCCTTTAAATCCAGCCCTTTGCTTGGACTTCTAAGCAAGCCTTGTCCCCTTCTTGGGGCTTAGGTCATTTTCCCTGTGGCTGATGGGGGAACCCAGGCCCGCCCTCTACTCCAGAGTCCAAGTCAGGGACCCTGTAAACAGCAGCTACCTGCTGCCTCCAGTTCGCTGCTGATATTCCCTGGGCCTTTTCCCGCGTAGCCCCTTTCTCTTCACCCCGATCTCCGGGCTGAAATTCTCAGATCCTCTTCCTCCTCGCTGAATGCCAGCACCAACAGAGCCCATCTTCTGGTTCTCCCTTGAGCTCCTGTGGCCAGAGTGGAGCACCCATCCTTGCTCCTCGGTCCCAACCAGGAACTGACCTGCTCAGCCCCTGTAGTTCCTTTTATCTGAGCCTGCTGGGCTGTGATTAGCTGCTTTTGTGCAGCCTTTCTAGGCAGGCCTGGAGGACCCACCTTCCCTGATCCTTTCCTGGGGCAGGGCATGGTCGGACCGTGAGGCCTCCAGCATGGGGCCTCAAAGGGCCTGGTACCCCCGTCACAGAAGCCCTGTAACAGGCTCAACAAAACTCTAAAATTTAAAGTGAAACTCATCAGAAAGCATTGAATTTTGCCTGGTTTTGGGTCAAATCTAGAAGAGAACCCCAACTTGGACACTGGATCCGACCCCTTCCCTCTCCCCACACCAACTCTGAGCTTCATATCTCAGCCATGGCTCTATAACAGACCAAAGTAGAATACTGAGTTCATCACCTCAAAGTTAGGGGAAATTAGGATCTGGAGCGGAGGTTGATTATTTGGCCTCACCTCCAGCGGGAGCCATCTACATGAAATCCTAAATTGACCAAGCTTTGATCAAAACTTGGCCCCCGTGCACTAGATAGTTTACTGAACCTTGGCAAAACTGATTGTGAGCCAGGCTTGAACTTCAGGTTTGTAACAAAATCAGAGCCCAGGTAAGCTTTCACCCAATATGGTTTCACTAGGAAATTTTTGCACAGCACTAATGGTGACCCCACCACAGCCTCCTAGTCGTCAGCCAAAGCAGGCAAAGTGAGCGAAAGAACCGATCAACGGCTCGAAGTCAAACAGCCTCATTCCTAAGTATCCTGACAGAGCCAAACTGTCTCACGGAACTTGCTCTCTGGCCAGTGAGCACTTAATGAGATAGTCTTTATAGTACATGGAGGCCCAGATATGCTGTTAAATAACGGCCACCTTTCACCGAATTGACGGCACACGTGTACAGCGATGTGGGAGACGTGATTCTTGTCCGTAATTTCAATTAAAGCTGAGCAGATCAGAACTGAGGCTGAAGCTGTAGAGAGAATTTTTCAAATCGCCATTTTGTTTGCTTATGTTGTGGTTTGTCCACTATCGTGGTACCCCTTCTTGTTGGGCCAGTTGGCGCCCTTTTCAGTTAAGACGGGAAAGATGGTGCCAAGTGACCTACGTAATCTGACCAGTAACAAGAGGGCATAAAAGGTCCGTGCAGCCAGTGCCAGGGGCTGTCCATCCTGGTGGCAGTCCAGCATTTAGGGTGTCCTAGCCCAGACTACGTGTCAACGAAAGAAGAGAAGATGTCTCCGGTTCCTGACGTTGTTGGTGATCCTGCTCTGCCCATGTGTGTTCCCCGTCTGTGATAGCCTCTGATCCGGTGACGTACTGACTTACCTGGATTAGTTGTATACGTACCTTATGTCTGTTTGGGGTCCCTGGTTTAAGGCCAATTTGTTGAATTAACAGCCGAGTACTTTGTGTTGCCCTTTTATGTGAACGGTTATTTCGCTGGGAGTTCTGTGTAATAAATATGACTTTGTTTGTATTTTATATCCTGTTTGATTTGTGTTATTCCCGTGAATATCACCCCGGGTGACAGATACAGGAGGGCGTATGAGTCCGTGGCTAAATTCAGTAGCTCCCTGTTGACTACCCTTTCCGGGTTAACAAAGTCTCATCCGTTAGTATCTACTGAGTACCTAAATGATCACAGCTTCTGGAGCAATATACTCTCCGCTCACAGCGTGGGGCAGCGGTAGAGACGGAGCAGGCATGGACGCACATAGCCTTTATCCATAGCGTGGCTGTCATCTCGACTTGCCAGCAACGAGCGCGCTCCGAGAGAGGCGATTGGAATTCCGATCACAAGTGTGTGTGGAACTTTTGTTTTTCTAATCCGGCCGGGTTCAAAGCGGCGGGGCTCGCGCCGGGCACAGCTGCGGCTGTCTGAACTCTAACAGGTGGGGGGCGCAGCTGTCATTTCAACTTAGCCGTTCCAAGAGAAGGGGCTTCTGTGATTTCATTGCTGTGGTTGTTATTAACCCTTGAGAGTGTTTGGCACAACAGCCTCAGCGTTCCAGCATCTTCCCCCCGGAATGGGGCAGGAGGCACTTCTCCCCCGCACATGCAGAAAGCCCCAGATTCCTCTGAATCTTCATGGAAAGAAAATGCCCTGGTTTCTTTGGAGTCTTTTTCTTTCTCTCTTTTCTCCATGTGATGATTAAGCAAGCAAGAAAGCACATTCCAGTGGTTTAAAGTGCAGCCGATGAAATGCATTCGCCGAGCATGATGGTCTTAAGCATCCAAGAGCAATTTGACCTTCAGGGAAAGGTGGGACTCGTTAAAGGTTGCTGGCCTCTTCTGAAATGCTTTTACAGCGGAGGGAGGAATGCACCTGTTCCTTGGCCTTGGTACTGTAGCACGGTGAACAGCGTGTGATCTCTGCCAATAATCCACCATCCATCACAGCCTTTCCCTCTAGGGCTTTCTGGGGGGCTTGTCCTACAATGACATGTGGCTCCTCCACACAGCTACTGTGATGGAAACACACACAGCTGGTCCGCTAGGCAGGTTGCCCGATACATTTCTCCTACAGGAGGCCTGGCACTGGCTACCTCCCTTTGGGGTTACCAAAAGAAGGTGACAGCCGAGGTATCGAGCCACAAGAGCATTGACTTAGTTGGCATGTGCATTTAGCCAGGAGAGTGACTCTGTAAAGGTGATGACACAGACGCACCCTCCCACGGGCGATCGTCACGTGCCAGCAGCAGGCTGGCATGTGTGGAGGGGACTAGAATCCCTCCCCACTGCCTTGCACAGCCTAGGGGCAGCTCCTTCGTACTCCCCCAGGAGTGCAGAATTCCAGACGGTGGGATGAAGCAGAAACATGGCTCCACCCTTCTTTCCACACCGGCCTGCAGTGTGCATCATCTCCCCTCAGTGAGCCGGCATACTGTGTGCCCGAGCCAGAATTCACACCCCGCCACCTGCCCCCAGTGCTCTCCGAGGGCAAGCGGCTCTGCCTTTCCCCAGTACTTGGCTGTGTCTCAAAGGCATGTTGCGCCGGCGTGGGCTACAGAGTAGATGGGCTCCGTTTAAAGGTCTTGATGTGATTAAGCCCGGAGATGGAACTAGAATACATTAAGGGCTAAATTTTGCTTCTAAACAGGTGCCTACAAGTGTCATTGAAGGTGCAGGCATTTAGCTGGGGTGAGGGTTTGGCCCCAAGACTCCATCTGAAGGTCTCCTAGGAATGGAGTGGTTGCAGTTGTGTTTCTTGCCAAATTGTTGGGTTAGGTCAAACTTCCGGTAACATTTTTGACAAACCTAAGAGCTGTCCTGGGAACCCAGACAGAAAGAGAAGATACGTCTACGCTGCATTGTAAGCCCAGCTCTGTGGGACCCAGGCTTGTGGATTTAGTGTTTCCAAGTCCGTGCTTGAGTGTCCACATTACACTGTAAACCTGGGTTTATAATTGCTGGACCCAGCTCTCAGAGCTGGGCTAACACATTCTGACTCAGGTCAGCAGCTAGACCTGCATCCACACAGCAAAAAGACAGGGCTGGATCTGGCTCGGACTCACACCCCTAGCACGGTCCTAGGATCTGGACCATGAGTGCTTGCTGACCTGAGCCAGACTGATTTGCATGTGGACAGAAGGGGGACTTGGGCTGAAACCAGAGTCAGACCCTAGTGTGCAGCAAGTGACTCCTCCCAACACACATACCCCAATGGAAGACATATCCACCTTCCCCGGAAGACAATAAAACACCTCCTGCATGTTTTCCATTATCTGGTCTAGTTATTGTGATTCTCCAGTGACAAGGAGGAGCAGGGGCCAATCTGCAGGTGGTAAACTCAGACTTTTTCTGTGGCTGCTCATTGCTAACAGTCAGGACGCGATCCCAAACCGGGAATGATCCCAGATGGATCATTTGGAGGGTTGGAAACCTTTGGGATTAAATGGACAGTATTTTATTCCTAATAATAATAAAGTCTGGGGAACATGTGGAAACTCGAGGCATCATCTGTGCCATGATGCTCCTTAAAAGACCAATGTGTTCATCACTAGGAACGGGAGTAATCACTAAATGCAAATCCAAACAATCATCCCAACAGTCTATAAAGCCAAGGGGATGTTTATTTCCACTCCCAAATGTTTGTCTGCAACAACAGCAAAGACCATCTGTCACCGACAGAGTACAAAATCTGTCCACACTCAGGCTGCGAAGTGTGCTAGAAACACTTGCTCCTACCCAGCGTGCACCAACCAAACTATGCACCGTTAGCGACAAGTATTCATCGGGGCAGCTTGTTCCATGACAGTTGCACTGGCAGAGAGCATTGGAGGCTTAAACCATGACCTCATTTGACCTGGGTTAACGATAGCAACACATGACCTATCATAAGCCCATATCTATTGCCAAAAAAAAGGGCCAAGTTCATCCCTGGTGAAACTCCATTTAAATCAACGGAGTTATACACCAGGGAGGAATTTTGCTCAAGGCATTTAGACCACTAGGAAAATTTATGCTCTTGCTTTACTGCTTCAATGTCATCAGAAATATGGGATCTTTCCCTTCAAGTTATTAAAGAAAGAAAACATGGACTAAAATAACTGTACGCTGGACTCAGTCAGAATCTGGCCCTTAATACTGCAGTTAAACAAATAGCCCTCGTCCCTCACTGAAACTAGGAAATTGGATCTTTAAAACAATTGGTAGATTTTTAATTCTGGGATGCTACAGGTTTGAAATATAGCTCGTGGGCCAGATACAAATTACACTCTTGTAACCACACTGGATTTGCACAGGTGTAACTGCGAGCAAAATACAGCCCCATTCTCAGGAGTGGTTTCCGCACTGACACAGCACTGTCCACTGACACCATCACCCAGGGCCTGCCTAGCACCAGTAAGACTGTAAGAGAGATAAGTACCGTGCACTAGCCGATTGCACCCCTGGAGCACACAGACTGGATGGAATATAAATGATGCTGAGTTAAATTCCTCCCCAGATGATCTGAGCAACGATTGTCTAAACACCACCATTACCCCAACGGGCTTCAAGCCCCATCCGCTCCGCTGGTTTGTACCTCTCTGCCTATTTCACTGAAAATTAAGATTAGTTTGCATTTTCCCCCACGCTCAGTTAGCTGCACAAATTGTTCATCCGGATCCTGTTTGACTCCTATGAGTTGGGATAACAAAGTTCCTGCTGTTTTAGGATCATTGTCCCCAGGAAGATGAAACTGGATGACTGAATGGGTCCTTTCCATCCCTACCGTCTCTGAGTCTGTGGTATAGGTGTGTGTCAACATGATGAAACACTCCAATAAGGACTGTAGTTTGAACTCCCAAATGGCACAAACTAATGTGCAACACATACCCAAGTGCGTTTGAAATGATATATACTTTATGTGCTATATTGGACATGTATGACAATGCAGGATTGCACCTTACTGGATACTTACTAGTGATTAGTCCAGACTAAGTCCCAAGGGGTGAGACTTCCAGGACTTCCCTTAGGAGATCCTGATTTAATGGTCCAGAAGCTTCTTTTATACCAAGAAACCTAAATGATAAACAGATTCAGCCTAAATTAGTCCTTTCTTAATTTCATCTCATTGCTTCAAGTATACCCTCTGATCTACCACCCTAAATAATTCCTCTCTGGCCGTGGTTACTATCCTGGAACATAGCACCCTGTCTGACTGTATACAGAGAGCAGAAAGGTCATATCTTTCCCCAAGTCCGAGGATGTTTTGATCAGGTGTTTAGGTTTTGGCTCATTACAGAGACAGGGACTAGATGCAAGAACAAGGCAGAACCCCCTTCTTAAAAAGAAGGAAATCCTGTTGTCTTGAAAGAGAAAACCTTGAAATGGATTGTTCCGCCTTTGGTGTCTGGCTTTCATTTTGGAGGTGTCATGCTCGTTTTCAGTCATCATGGCATACAGCTCCCATGGGCTCATATCAGCTCAGCCTCGCAATGCTCTTCCTCTAAAACCCCCGCTCTATGCAGCTGCAGCTATGACACAAAAGGACTGAGAAGCATTGAAAAGCACACAGCCAATTCGCTGATAACTCATTCATGGCATTTCATATTTTTTTCCTGGCCGCTGTTGTTGTTCTTGTGGTGTGTGCGGGTTTTGTTTGCCCTCCCCCCCGAAAAGAATAGAGGATAGAAATGAAGCAAACTTGATAAAGGCCATTAAGTGTTATCCTTAAAAAAAAAAACAGGGCTCTTTTTCTTTTATAGGTGGCTTGGACAGCTGGCTCTTTAAATATTAATCAGGGTCTCATTGATATGCAAATATGTTAACGCCAAATAATACTCTTGCAGCTGCATAGAATCAAACCAGTCCAGGCAGAGTGTCAGCCTCCTCTCCAAAATGAATGAAAATATTTGAGGACACAGGTGCAGGGAATGGACCATGAGCAAGATCCTTCTTAATAAGGTAATTTGTCTACCAGGCGCTATGTGGAGGAGCTGGAGCAATCTTTCACCCACTTGACAATATCGGACCGCTAAACAAGGCGTTAATCTTATAATTGTTTTGTTTACTGTTCCCTGCCACAACGTTCCTGGCTTCTTGCCCTGACACTTGGCCAGTTAAAATCAAGTTTACTGACAAGTCAGAATCTTGCCAGCTAATCAGCAGTAAATTATCAATTGTTCTATTTCCAAAATAACAAGTAAACAGGAAAGACAGTGCGGCCCAAAGAAATAAAATCAGGTCAGAAATCCATTGTTTGCCCAATTATCTTCTTTGTTTTCTTTAGTCCAGGAAGCCTACATTCCCCCCCAGACCCTCCCTCGCTTCCCTTGTGAAGAGCCATCTCCTGGCTGGACCAGAACCAGTTCAGTGAACTTTTGGAAGGAAAGTCTTAGTTTTCCTCCCCAGTTCTTACCCAACTATCTTTGCCTCCAGCTTCCTGGACAGGTAAATGGCTGGTCCTCCGGAAATGACATCAACTGCATGCAGTGGTCCAAATTCATCCCCTGGCTTTCCGACTTGCCGTGGCAAAACCATCCATCTCCTGCTGTCATAGCACCGTGGGATGTGGCCTTGTGTTTGATTCTCATCCTTCAGGATCCCTCCTCAAGCCACTCTTCTTTGAAATGAACAAGAGGCCAACCGGCTATGCGACATAAGCACCTCTCATGATCTTTACTGCTGTCCTGTTGTAGCGTAGACACATCCTACAGCGATAGGTTTTTTTTTATGTCGCTGTTGTAAATCCACCCCCCATGAGAGGCGGTAGCTAGGTGGCCGGACAAATTCTTCCATCAACCTAGTAGTGTCTACTCTGAGTCCTAGGTTGGTTTAATTATGGCTCTCTGGGACAGGAATTTTCTTCACCCCTGAGTGGTGTAGCTAGGTCGATCTAAGTTTTAAGTGTAAATCAGGATTTAGGATTTGTCTACGTTGCAGTCACGGGACGTGATTGAAGCTTGCGTAGACTCACCCAAGCTACTTCATCTACCTAGCTCGGGTCCTGGAGCAGTGAAGACACAGCAGTGGGGGCAAGCTGCCCGAGTAATTACCCAGCGTTCCAGGCGGCTTGTACAGCCCGCGCTGAAGCCCGTGTTGCTACAGCTTCATTCACTGCTCAGTTATCCGAGTTAGCTGGATTAAAGCGACCTCTGGTATGTAGGTCTACACAAGCTGCACCCTCCCCCCCATGCTTGCAGTGTAGGCTAAGTTCAGCTTGACTTCCCTGGGACTCCACGGGGATGGAGCAGTGTCAGGTTCTTAGACTGTAAACTCTCCAGGGTAGGGACCTTTCTGTAACTGTTTTGTTGGTCTGGGAAGCACTACGCGCACCTAGGCTGCTGTGTAAACAACAAACATTGCATCTTAACAACTGAAAGAGGGTCAAGTGGGTCAGAAAATGCGTAGGAAAACACTTCAAGTGAAGAGTAGACGATGCAGAGGTGTATGCTGGTGGATCGCTGGGTGGAATCCATCTTGCTGAATCGGTTCTGACTCAAACACCTCGCCACGGTGTGCGGAGCTGTTGTGATGCTGGATGTGCAATCGTTCAGGTGAGATGTAAAACCGAAGACCCGCCAGCCTGCAGTCACTCAGGATTCCCTGGCAACCTGGGGAGACAGATTTGAATTTCGGATTATCCAAAATGGGGTGTCGGTATTGCTAATGCAATACACAATGGGCCTGGGCCACCTCTTATTTATAACTCTGTTGAAGCCAATGGAGTCACTTGGGTAAAGCCATCAGGGCTTGAGCTGTGTAATTTACTCACTGCAGTGTAATTTGCTACCACTTTAAGGCTACTTTGCGCTGCCAGAGCAGTGTAGAGGGATCCTGGAGTAAATGAGAAGGCCCATCTGAGGGGTGAATCAAGCCGGCAGTATCAAGAAAACAGCCGTCACTCATCGCATTAATATTCTACATCTAACCATTGCATCAGGACGGTTGCATGTCTTGTGCAATGCGATTCATTGTATTCCTGACGTAAAATGTTACCTTTTTTTCTCTGACTCCCTTGATGCAAAGGAAAGGGAAGAATCTTTGGCTCACGTTCCTACCTGTCTGGGGAAGAATTTACCCAGGTGAGCTGCTCGCTCTCTTGCTGACGGGGAAGATGTTTCGAGGGGAGTGTTTTCATTCACCGTTTCTAACTATGTCACATCTGAAACACTATATTAAGGACATTTCCTATCCCTTAAGGCAGTGTTTCCCAAACTTGGGACGCCGCTTGTGTAGGGAAAGCCCCTGGCAGGCCGGGCCGGTTTGTTTACCTGCCGCGTCCGCAGGTCCGGCCGATCGCGGCTCCCACTGGCCGTGGTTCGCTGCTCCGGGCCAATGGGAGCTGCTGGAAGTGGCACGGGCTGAGGGACGTACTGGCCGCCGCTTCCAGCAGCTCCCATTGGCCTGGAGCGGCAAACCGCGGCCAGTGGGAGCCGCGATCGGCCAGACCTGCGGACGTGGCCGTTAAACAAACTGGCCCGGCCCGCCAGGGGCTTTTCCTCGACAAGCGGCGTCCCAAGTTTGGGAAACACTGCCTTAAGGGGTGCGTCACCCCATTAATAACACAAACAGGAAACAAGTTCAGCTACAAGAACAGCAGGCGTAAAAGCAGCAGCAGTTGCTATCTGCAGGATATTTTTTATATTTGCCTCCTGCAGTCGTCCTCTTTATTTTCCCTGCCAAGCCTCTTTGCTTGGGATCTCAGCGATGAATGATCTCGTCCGGGAACCCTGGTACCAGGCAAATGCAGCTGTGAGCCCTTTTTAATTACAGAGCCAGCGCTGCAGATGGCACCTCCGTCGACAAGCATCACAGCTGCATATATAAGAGCTCATCCATTTGCCGCCAGCGCACTAGTATGTGAAAAAAGAGAGAGAGAGAAATTAATTAGAGAGAAAGAATGAGAAAGAGAATATGTGCAAGAAAGAGTCCAGCATGCAAGTTCAAGCCATGCATGTTGCATATTTGGTAGGTTAGCTCGCCTGCTAGGACATCATCATGTTGTAGGTTTGCATACGGTGAAACTTCTCAAGTTAGTATTACACAAATTGCACCAGCAGTACTTTGAAACGATCAGCTACAAAAGCAGGTTGTCTAATGCAGGTTTAATTGTGAAGCTTTACAGCCCAAAGCATTTCACAAAGCATGAATCCGATCCTGCGTGATGCTGAGTATCCGTGTTTTCCATGGAAATCAATGAGAATTCAGGGTATTTAGCACCTCCCAAGAGGCAGTCAATATCTAGCATAACCAGGCCCTATAGAACCTCAGATCTGAGTGATCACACACTTTGAGAGGGTCAGAATCTGATCGCAGACTTTTCCACTCGGACCCACGTCCCTTTGTAAGCAAACTTAATCAAACTGCAAGAAAAACTCTGAGGCCAAGGCTTCCCCAGGAGCGGATGACTGCTCCGGACTTTTAAAAAAAACTTATTTGGCACGTTATATACAGATTTAGGACAGGGATTTTCAAGGAGAGGTCAGACATTCCAACCCCATTGGCCTTTAAAGAGAGTTGGGAGACAAGCTGCCATCTCTGCCTTTGAAAATCTCCCCCTTGCAGCCGAACTTTCGGCTCCGCTGTTGGAAATTCCCAGCCTCGGGTCTGGCTCATTTAGTAAATATTGGACTTGGGCGCCACCAAAGCGGTTCCCCCTTCCTGATTTTGTCCCTAGAGCTCCAGGCAAACCCACTGGCATTGCCGTGTGACAACGAGGTGGCTAGGTTCATTCAAGTCCCCAGTGTGCAATTCAGTTCTAAGCCACCACAGAGTTTTGGCATCGGACCGGAGGACTGCAGGCCAGACCTACCGCCCCTCGTCTACATTCTGCTAAGGAGCCGATAGCCAGGGGCATCCAGCGTGGGAGCCGAGCGAAATGCCAAGCAATCCTCAGGAAATGGATGTTTTACTGCACTGCAGAGAAACGCCAGAAAACACCCGTTGGTTGTTTTTGGCAAAATACAGATTAAAAATAAATCAATCCTAGGAATCACATGAACATTATGTAACCACATGACTAGCAACAGCTGGGCCAAGGCCAGATTCTGATTTCATTTACATTCAGTACATCAGGAGAAACTCCAACAGAATCACCCTGGAACTGGAATCTAGCCCCTTGTCTCTGTCTCTTGTACTCACTTTAATAATGTTCTGTGCATGCAGGGAACAAAGCCTGTAAGTTGTTATTCATCCATTGCTTGCGCCTGACTCTGGACTGTACTCAGCTAAGCTAATTCATGTTGAATTGTGCCCTGGCTGGTGAAGTCAGTAGGAGAATTTCTGGGGTAAGATGCTCCCCAACACAAGCAAAGGGATCAGAATCTGAACTTGCGCCTTCAAGCCATATTTTTATAAGGGCCTTCAAACAATAGCTTTTGGCTAAGATTTGCAAAGCCATCAAAGGGATTTGGACACCGAATTCCCATTAAAATCAAATCAAATAAATCTCAGCACTTATAGGTCTACTTTATTCTAACAGATGAAGCGGAAAAGGAAATGAAAAAGAACATATATTTAGGTTTGGAAAGTTGCTTTTTGAAAAACAAAATATATCATCCTTCTGATAGCATCTTCTTATTAGTCTAAAGCACTTTACACACTCCTGGACCAATCCTGCACCACTGAAGTCAGTGGAAATTTTGATCTATTTTGACGATTCAACAGGAGCAGAATTGGGCCCGATGAGTCGGATTCTGGAGACCTTCCTCATCCCAAACTCCCATTGATTTCAGAACAGTTACTGAGTGCAGGATTGGCCTGCCATACCTGAGTTACATCCTTCACTGCTGAAATGCAGCCAGCTCTGGAGTAGAATGCAGTAACCATTTAACAGCACACAGCAACACTATGGAACAGTTTCGGACAGGAAATGAACAAGTCTATCCTATACAACTGTAACTCCAAGAGGAATTTAGGCTACGCGTTACAATAATGATTCTCTTACAATGACACAGCACCTTTCACCCCAAACTGCTTTATATGGATATAATCACGAGGTTGGAATTTGGAGCTAACTGTAATGAAAAGTGCCACTGCATTTTTAATGATCCCAGTGGGTCTGCATCTAGGTTTCATGCCTGATCCAAAGGATACACTGGAGCATAGATTCAGAGCTGACTTACAGGGAAGAATACCTCCCCCGTCCACATACACATTGCCGCACTAACTCCACTTCCTGCAGCACGTAGCCTGTCTTGTGAAGTGTCCCATCCACGTACTGATCCAGACGGAGGTTACTGAGCTTGTTGAGGTGACGGACAGAGGTGGCACACCTGGTGAGAACTGCTGAAGTATGTCTAACCCATTGACTTCTGTTGGGGTAGTCACTGTGCAATCCATTTCCCTAGCAGCAGCTATCCAAACCAGTGCCTGTTCTGTGGGGAAAATCCTGCTGTCCCTAGGCAAGCAAAATTCCCATTGAACTCAAGGTGGTTTTTGTTTGGGAAAGGACTGGGTTGATGGAGCTGTATGGTGTTTGGCCCTGTAAGAACGAAAGAATCCTCTTCCCCTCCCTCTCAGAGAAGATACTGCTGGGATAGTAAGCCACCGTCGTGCCAATCAGCTGGATCAATAGAAACCCTGGGCCAGAACCTGAGTTGGTTTCAGATGGCACAGCTCTGTTGAAGTCAATGCAGCACTGCCAGTTGACACCAGCTGAGAATCTGGCTCATTATTTCCTATCAAGCTTTTCAGTGCATGTCTTATGCAGGGGATACCACAAAGTGCTAAATCCCATTGCATAGTTTGATGGAGACACACAAGCAGGTGCTATCACTTTGGACAGTTAGTGCATCTCTCTGCCGTTCTTTTCCTCCCCATATTCCCTCATTCACGACTTCTCTCTTCTACTTCTCTTCCCCATTTGCATCCTCCTCCTTGTCCCTTCCTCTGCTCTCAGGCCTACAAGCTTCTTACGTCACAGCAATTTATACGCTCACCTGTTGCGACTAGAATTATCTGTGTGTCTATTACAATCCCGGTAACCATTGGTAGATATAAAATCTCCATTCAAGGTCCATCCAATTTGAAAGGCAGGCCCTAGATCCACAACTAGTGCTGGCCCTTAGCTGTCGCTAGAAAGAACTCTGCAAGGCATTCTCATATACACCAGGTGCTGGTTCCTTAAGTCATTTAGAAGGCTGGAGTTTGCATTTGGAGCAATGTCCGTGGCAACACAAAAGGAAGCAGGTCTGTTGAAATGATAAATTTCACTTTGCTGCTTGGGGAACAGCTCACAGTCTCTATAAAGTGCAGACAGCTGAAGCAAAGGTATCTTTTTACCCTAGACCTCATTAATGAACAAAAGCCTAGGACAGCGTGGGCGTCTGGGCCAGACGGAGCGTAAACAGGGGATTAGCTGTGTACACGCCCCTAGTGAGGGTGGGCTTTTTTTCTTCACGCTTGAAACATTATTCTTCACAGCAACAACAGGACTGGTCACCTATAAGCAGCGATGGGCTTTCTCCTTTCTCCGGCACTGGAGGACGGAAAGGACCCGGTACGGAATGTTATGAGCCAGATCCACAGCTCGTGCGGTAGCTCCATTGAGCTGAACGGCTCTATGCCGATCGAGGGCATTTCTACATTACGGCTGGTGGTGTGAGTCCCAGCCCCAGTAGATACACCTGCGCTAGGTCTCCTCACGCTAGCACGCTAAAAAGAGCAGTGTCGCTGTGGCAGTGAGAGTGGTGGGAGGGGTTACCCACCCCAGCTCCAATCCCGGTCAAGACCATCAGTACGTATTCCGGGCCACTAGCCCCTCCCAGTGCCCACACCGCCGTGGCTACGCCCTCTGATATTTAGCATGCTTAGCTCAATCAGAGCTAGTACAGGTATGTCTCGTCAAGCTGAAATTAACACCTTCCAGCTCCAGTATAGACACACACAGAATATCAGGGTTGGAAGGGACCTCAGGAGGTCATCTAGTCCAACCCCCTGCTCAAAGCAGGACCAATCCCCAGATAGATTTTTGCCCCAGATCCATAAATGGCTCCCTCAAGGATTGAACTCACAACCTTGGGTTTAGCAGGCCAGTGCTCAAACCACTGAGCTATCCCTCCCTCCCCCAAACAGGATGGCTCCACGCTTCCCCCTACACACAGGGGTGTGAGTAAAGTTCACTTTGCAGCCCTTACAGTAGCACCTGAACACTGTCAAAGCATTCAGGTGCTGCCACCCTTGTACCAGCTGAGAACCTGGCCCTCTTATTTCCTTTTGGGGGGCAACATGGGCAAGAACCATCTCTCACTACGTGCCTGAACAGTGCCTAGCCCAGCTGGGCCCCCATCTTGGTCCAGGCCTCTCGGTGTTCCTCGAATACACATAATAAACCACAGTCTGGATAGCTGGTGCAAAGTTGGCGTCACTCCATCAAAGCGAATGGATTTATACTGATGTAAGTGGCAGAAATGAGGCCCGCAGGCTGTTGGATGGCTAGACCACTCTGATGGGAGTCGAATTCCTAGCAAGGAGCAAATATCTTGCAGACGAAATGGAGGGAAACTCTCTGAATGTGTTTCCCAAAGCCAGCTCAATAGAAGGCACTTGACTGAAGCAACAACATGATCCGGTGGTATATGACCTGCAAAAAGGAAAAAAATTAATATAAAATGAATTCTCAGCCCTACCCACCCACACATGCATATATAGGCCCAAAACACCGAGGGCACAGAGCAATAAACAGCTCATTCCCCGTCCTGGCTGCACAGGCGGAAAGGCACTTCCAGTGCGGGAGTGATGGACATTCTGTGAGCCATTGTGTACATGCAGTGTGCTTTCTATACGCACGCCATAAAAGTAATGCTTTGTGAAGGATATATAAGCATTCACATCAGCCAGCACAGAGCGAGCAGGGCAGCTGGGAGAGATTCAGCTGGAAGCAGCACAGACTTCGGTGCCTAGCTAGGAGAATTAGCACGGCACCAGTGCTTCATAAATAGGGCACATTGGACGTGATTTCCCCAGGCTGTTTACCGTTTTCCAGCCAGCAAATTATGATGGGTGGCTTAGAGAAAAAAGAAGCAATCCTCCCTCCTACAAAGGCGTCTGCTCCACACACAGAATGAACCCCAAGCCCAACCCCAAACCTTCTGCCTGGCCGAGAAACGTTCAGGTCACTTTTTAAGCATTTTTTTGCTAGAAAGAGGCCCAAAACCAAATCCCCAACGTCAACACCTCTAGACTGTGGGGCGTTTGAATTCCAAACCCATTTCTGTCAAGTTCCCTAATCCTCTATTGGCATTACAAGCCGCACAAGTGCTGCCCAAGCATAAAAGGAGGGAGACGCCTCTTGTCTGTATCAGAGATAGTGATGACATGCCCCCAAAATGGCTTCATGCTGCTTTTCGGCTTTTAAGCCTTCATGACAGACTACTCCTGGTCCAATGGAGGATGCTCCACAGCATGATGTTATCTCTACCATCTCTTTTCTCTCTGCCAAGGTTAAGCACAATTTCTCCTCAACTCAGATCTGGATGTAAGCTCTTATGTAAGTTGGCCCCTGTTTTTCATATTGACCTGTGCCAAACTCCTAAATTCAAACACCCCCATGCTTTCTTCTGGTGCTCAACATCTACATCCAAACGTAGCAATTTGAATCCATTGAATAGATTTTTCTCCATGCTGCTAGGTCCCAAAGGGGTCTGGAGCAGAAGAGCCCCAAATACCATAAATATTGTTCTTAGTCTCACCTTATTTCCCATTTCCTTGGAAGTCTTACAATATGGTGAGATGGTCCATCCAACTTGTTGCAGACCCAACAGGTCAGGATAGTTCAGAGAAACATCTTCTCTGACCATATCTATCCATATCTTTTGAAATGTTCCCATCCCTACAAATTTCCCAAAGTGCTACTTACTATCATCACACAAGTTTAATCGCTGTAGCATCAAGCAGGCAAATGTAATAATGCCATCTCTTGCAATTTTATCACCTGTTTTGTGATATTTGGTTTTTCCTTAACCCCACCCTGTCCCAAGTTTCTGAAATCCTGTGATTATATGAGAATCTCAATTTATATTTTTTTTAAATGTTGCCTTCATGGTGCAAATAAAAGCTTGAAATTTTGACCCAATCATGGCCTAACGCCTCAAAAACCACAAAGTACAGTTGGTTAGGAAATGGAACTTCCATTCTGTGGGAAAGTCAGACATTTTGAAATTTGTTTGCATTCTGAATTGAAATGTAAAGTTGAAATTTCAAAATTTACCAGGGAACAGAATAGTATTCCAAAAATATTTGATTCAGAAACATCAAATTGTTTTGTTTTGATAATGTCAAAACACTTTAAAATATTAAATAGATATATATTATATTATGTGTATATATATAATTATAATATAATGTTAATATTCCAATGCAAGGTAAAAGTACTAAAGGAATCAAAATGTTACGGTGTCATGGGACAAGTACACACCGTTCCCCTTTGGGGTGGGGCAAGGCGTTGCATCCCCGCAGTTAAGTCTGCCTGACTATCCTTCGCCACAGGGCAGAAGGGCCTAGGGCTCAGAGTCAATATGGCTGCCCTTGCCTTCAAGGCGACATGTCCCAGTGGCCAGAGGCAATATGGCCGCCATTGCCTTCAGGGTGGTATGGCCTAGCGGCCAGAGTCAATACAGTTGCCCTCCTCAACAGGGCTGTATGGTGTAGTGACCAGTGGGGGGAGTGGGCCGTCCCCTAGGGGTGGGTGGCAGCCGGGTTAGGGAGACCCGGTTCCTCCCTGCTCCACTAGTCCCAGCCCAGGACCCTCAGCGGTGACGTGTCCGAAACACGCTGATGACTCTCAGGACAATGGCTAGTCCCCTCCCGGGGCTGCTTCCTACCATATCTCCCGTTGCTGTGGACTCGGCATCGTCGAGGTCTCCGGGTACCAGCTCCCAGCAGCGCCGACCTCCCTTGGGCATCCGCAGTTGCCTGGGTGTCTGCCTGGGTCTCAGAGCCTCTGGCTTCCATGGTCTGGGTCTTCAGCTGCTCCTGGCTGGAGCCTGCAACATGCGTCCTTCCTCCTCGGTGGTCAGCCCTGATTCAGCTGAGCTGCTCCCTTTTATACTGCAGCTCCAGCTGGAGCATGAGGGGCGGAGGTGAGGGGGCGTGGCTTCTCCTGCCAAGAGTGTGGGCTTAACCCCTTCATCTCCAGTGTGGGGCGAGTACACCCCGTCACACACGGTCAAAACAAAATGTTTTGACAGTGTCAAAATGAGAAAGTTGAAATGATTTAGACAGACTTTTTCCTGTAAAAAAATTAATTGAAATTGACACATTGCAGTGAAACATTTCAATAAAACTACATTTTCCTTTGGAAAACTGTTCCACTGAACATTTTTCAACTAACTTCACCAGAAAGTAATTTTTAAAAAACCTAACATTTTTTTTCTCATGGTTTATAAGCCAATGCCGTGATTTTGGGGGTCCTAACTCGTTATTTCTGCATAATTGGGGTGAAATCCTGACTCCATTGAAGTCAGTTGGGCCATCATTTCACCCGTGGGGTAGGTAATACTATAACTTGTACATACTGATATTAATCTTCACTTTCTAATTTTTTTGTTTTTAGTGGCGTAAATTGTTAAAAAACAGCTGTTGTTTTCCACTCCACACTTCAGCGTTGGGGAAAGTGATTCCTGGATGTAGCATTTGAAAATCACTTTGGAAGTGCATTGTATAAATGGAAGCTATTTTTCCACACGTCTATCATAGGCCTCTTTCTGTCATGATGTGCTTGAGCAGATGGGTGCATGAGAAAGCACAGACAGACAGATAACCTGATTTGACCCACAAGTTTAAAAAAAAAAAATGGAGATATCCTATCTCCTAGAACTGGAAGGGACCTTGAAAGGTCATCGAGTCCAGCCCCCTGCCTTCACTAGCAGGACCAAGTACTGATTTTGCCCCATATTCCTAAATGGCCCCCTCAAGGATTGAACTCACAACCACCCTGGGTTTAGTAGGCCAATGCTCAAACCACTGAGCTATCCCTCCCCCACTGAGTCAAGGTTAACTCAGTATCTTGGTTACCTCTTACTCCTGTTTTCTACCACAGATTCTGCATAGCTGGAGAATCCAGCAGCTTTTGTGCCATTGCAACATCGACACTGCTAGGAGGGTGTAACGGGATACAGGGCAGACTGTAACAGGTACATAATTGCAGCATGTCCGTGGTTAACATCAAAACGGTCATAGTGTGTTCTTTAGCTATATTGTGCACATATGTTCCAGAGACAGGGATAGAAGTCTATTTTCGATTCTCATCAGATTTAACCCCTTCTACACCATCACAACTAACCCTTTTAACCCACACCAATCTCTGTGGGCCAGATTTTGGCGAGTTTAAATGGTGAGTAGCTCATACAGAGCCCCTATCCTTGCATCCCCTATACAGGAGCTTGCTCAGGCTGGACTAGGCTCCTTCCAAGAATCTCGATGGGCAACAGATACTTGAAAGGGAGTAGGGAGGAGAGAGGTGGGGCCAATGCCCAATCCCTTGGGCACAGCTGGTATGCCCTTCGAGGGTGGCACGGCTGGCCTGATGTGCTACCTGGGCAGCTGGAGGGAGAATTCTCGCTAGAATCCCACTCCAGGGCCTCCCTCTGGCAGTGCAGCCCCATCGGCATGACAGACAAGTCTAGGGCAGAATCTAGCCTCATCTTAATTATCCATTGTCATTCGTTTCACCTGAGCCACTTAAAGTCCCGTATATCTGAGGCTTCCCATTCCGCTGCCTTCCTACTTTCAGGCTGCATTTCAATAATTCATTGTCTTCCTTTTCCCTTCAATTCTCTACAATACAAACATCTCTCTGAGAGAGGCCAGGCACAGCTGACCATCTCCCAACAGGTGTCTAGGGTGGGTGGGCTCAGCGATGCCATCGCTGGGCCTTCCCAATAAACCATCCACCGCTACGTTTCGTCTCCAGCGTTGGCCAGCATACAGAGAACCAAAATGAGGTAAGTCTTTGCACTAGACTAACACTTAATAAATGTTAGTATGTATTAACAAAAAAGGACATTCCACAGCGGTATTGCTGAGACAGTCTAATTCTTGCCTGAATATCACTATTAATGACTGCGGCCGGCAGAGCAGATGTATTTTCATGGAAAACGGAAGGCCATATGGTAAATATTTTAAAGAATTCTAATGTATACATCCCTGAATACTTTTTCAGATGATCAGATTTTGACTTGGATAATCAACATTTGTATGTCTATAAACAGTAGCTATCTTTCATTTAGAACATCTATAAGCTCTCCATTTGTGTGGGGGTGTATATGGCTACGCACATTTAACTGAGTTTATTCCAAATCACTAAAGACCCATAAAAACATTTTTCTCAGATGCCAAAGCCAAACCTGCTCTGAGGAAGAGCTTCGTGTAAGCTCGAAAGCTTGTGTCTCTCACCAGCAGAGGTTGGTCCAAAGAAAGAGATGATCTCACCCACCTTGTCTCTCTAATATGCTGGGACCGGACCAGCTACAGCAATGTTACATACAAAGCCAAACTAACAATTCTATTTGCCTGATGTGGGAGTACTAATTATTTATTGGTACGGAAGCAGTGCCCGGAGGCCCCACCCATGATCTGAGCCCCGTGGTGCTCGGTTGTGTCGAGACGTAGTAAGAGACCGTCCTTGCCTAAGGCTAGGTCTACACTACAGCGGGGGGTCGACCTAAGATACGCAACTTCAGCTACGTGAATAGCGTAGCTGAAGTTGCGTATTTTAGGTCGACTTACCTGGCTGTGAGGACGGCGGCAAGTCGACCGCTGCCGCGCCGCCATCAACTCCACTCTTGCCGCGGTGGATTTCCGGAGTCGACAGCAGAGCGATCAGGGATCGATTTTATCGTGTCTTCACTAGACGCGATAAGTCGATCCCCAATAGATCGATTGCTACCCGCCGATCTGGTGGGTAGTGAAGACGTGCCCTCAGAGAACGTAGAGATGTAATAGATGGCATTACAGGAGAGCTACAGCTGTACTGTCAATTCTTCTTAAAAAGAAATTACAACCCACCGCTTTCTTTATATACTATTGATATACGCATCTCCGTGGGTCTGTGTGTTAAACAGTTTTTTCAAACACTTTTTTTTTTTTGCAATTTTTCTTTCTATTTTTCAACCAGCTCAAAATTTCCAAAGAGACTGAAACAGTAGGGGGCATTCTCACCACACCAGGGGAGGAGGAGGAGCTGTGCTCAGCACTCCCCCCCCCACTTTAAACCCTTGTCCTGCTCTCATAATGCCCACATCCGGTCCATACAAAATGCAGTTGGCTAAGGCCATCTTTGCGCATTGCCTTGGCCACGTCACCCCATTTGATCTCCTCCATAAGCTTCTTGGCTTCCCCCTCAAAGGCCGCTAGCTAGTCTGCTGCACCTCCCGTCTGCTCTTGCCGCCTCTTCCTTTGCCTCATAGGTGACGCTGGACTCACCCGCCTGTTTGTCAGCCCCTCTTGCAATCATCCACGCTGCCTCTTGCTTGTGGCCCGCTCTCCTGGATGGACGTCAAAGGCCACCTCCCTACTCTTCCAACTCCCTCCTCCAAGCACTCCTCTGAGTGACATCTACAGGGAAGCAGCCAGTTAATGGTGGCTTGAGGGACAGACGGGGCTAGGCAGCACTTACTTGGTCTAATTGTTTTGCAAATGTAGACAATAAATAGTATAGTATTATTAACCATTTGAGTGCCACTTGGGTCTAGAACCCTTGACCAGAGCCCCACTGCGCCGGGCGCTGTGCAGACATGTAGCGGGAATCAGTCCCTGTGCCGAAGAGCTCACATCCTAAGGTGACAAGGCAGACAACTGGGGGGTGGGCAAAAGACGTGCTTTTATCCACATGGTACAGATGGGAAACTGAGGCACAGAGCAACTACTCAGGGATTCCGCGGCAGAGCAGGGAATTGAACTCAGCTCTCCTGCACTCCCAAGCCCAGGGGAAGGATAGCTCAGTGGTTTGAGCATTGGCCTGCTAAACCCAGGGTTGTGAGTTCAATCCTTGAGGGGACCACTTGGGGATCTGGGGCAAAATCAGTACTTGGTCCTGTTAGTGAAGGCAGGGGGCTGGACTCGATGACCTTTCAGGGTCCCTTCCAGCTCTATGAGATAGGTATATCTCCATATATTATATTAACCATATTTGATTGTATCCCTCTCCGCCCTCCCCTTCGTAAGTCACTTTTCTTACACTGTACTCGCTTCAAGGCAAGGATTACGTCCTTCCTGGGTGCGCAAAAACATCTAGTCCAATGGGGCCCTGATCTTGGCTGGGGCCAGTGGGTCCTACCGTGACAAAATCTTGTGGGCTGTAGTACTTGGATCTAATTTGGGTTGTTGGGTTTAGTGTGCGGGTGCTGTTGGTGACCTGTGATATCTCGGTGATCGGATGGTCCCCTTTGGCCTTAAATTCTATGATTCTAATTAGTTACGCCAGGGGTGGCCAACCTGATCCTGAGGAGGAGCCAGAATTTACCAATGTACTTTGCCAAAGAGCCACAGTAATACGTCAGCAGCCTCCCATCAGCTCCCCACGCACCGGCAGCCCCACCAATCAGCGCCTCCTCCTCCCTCCCCGCACCTCCCGATCAGGGCCAGCTCCAGCATTTCTGCCGCCCCAAGCAAAAAAAAAAAAAAAAAAAGCCGCGATCGTGATCGGCGGCGACAATTGGAAAAAAAAAAAAAAAAGCCGTGATCGGCGGTGGCAGTTCAGTGGCAGGTCCTTCGCTCCTAGAGGGAGTGAGGGACCTGCCACCCCCAAATTGCCGCAGGTGCCGCCCCTCTCCCTTGGCCGCCCCAAGCACCTGCTTGTTAAGCTGGTGCCTGGAGCCGGCCCTGCTCCCGATCAGCTGTTTTGTGGCGTGCAGGAGGTTCTGGGAGGAAGAGGGAGGAGCGAGGGCATGGCAGGCTCAGGGGAGGGGGTGGGAAGGGGTGGAGTGGGGGCAGGGCCTGTGGCAGAGCCAGGGGTTGAGCAGTGAGCACCCCCGGCACATTGGAAAGTTGGCACCTGTAGCTCCAGCCCCGGAGTCGGTGCCTAGACAAGGAGCCGCATGTTAACTTCTGAAGAGCCGCATGTGGCTCCGGAGCCAGATTGGCCACCCCTGAGTTACCCTGACATTTTATGGGTCTGATTCTGCCCTCCTTACTCAAGGAGTAAAGTTCTCCTCATCCACGTAAAGGTGGAAGAACTGGGTGGAATAACAATGGAAAAATTAAGCCCTGCTAAAATGCATAGTTGCTGTCTATTTCTACCAGCAGAATGTTAACATTTCCTTCTTAGTTCTCTATAAAGCTGGTAAATATCAAGTCCAGGTCACTTTGTGCTTTATAATGAGCCATTTTTTGAAGTAAACGCAATAAGAACCATTCCATAATGACCTATTGGATTTTATCAGCATGTTTGGGTTATGCTTTTGCCCTTTAGCTAATGCCTAATTGATTCTTTAATCTCGACAACTTTTTTATTGACTGATACAAGAGCTATTTAGCCAATCCGCTGCAGGAAAGCAGCCTCCAGCCCCCTTAGAGACCCAGGACATGGTGCTAGAATGACCTCATCTGAAGTGAGCACTTTATTTGATAATCTATCACTTATTTATTATTCTAACTAACTGCTTGCAGGTGGTGTGATTTTTAGTATAATTGCCCCAGCAACATTTACACCCAGAACTGTGCAATCTTATCCACAGCAGCTACTGGGGAGGAAACAGGCTTGTGAACTATACTCAGAGGAGAACGGGGGGAAAAAAATCAACCTTGAAATAATGCAAAGGGCATGACAAAATTCCAGCTATTGCAGTAAATTTGATTCAGAGGCCAGCGTTCTGTCCTTAACTCATGTTTCATGGGGAAGAAATGGGGCAGGGGGGTGGGTATGAAAGAATGGGAAAGAATAATGCTATGAATTGCAGACAGGTTGGGGGATTTTGATTTTAAACTAAGGAATGATGCTGCACTGCTAGGGATACGGACTAAAAGTTTTATCATCATCTATCTAAGTACCTATATGACTCCACCACCATAATAACGGGTAATGATAATTAATTAGTCCATCCACTTGGCATTCCTGCGAGATAAGGCAGTATTACTGCCATTTTGCAGAAGGGGAAACTCTATCACAAAGGGATATTTTAAAGGGTGAAATCTTGGCTTCTTTGAAGTCAATGGCAAAATGCCCACTGAGTGCAATTAGACCCAGAAGCTGCGAATGGGCGACAGGGGATGGATCATTTGCTGATTCCCTGTTCTGTTCATTCCCTCTGGGGCACCTGGCATTGCCCACTGTCGGAAGACAGGATAGTGGGCTGGATGGACCTTTGGTCTGACCCAGTGTGGCCGTTCTTATGTTCTTTACCAGGATTTTTCCCTAAGTGACTTGCCCAAGGTCACGGGCAGACTGTCCTGGCTCCATTGAGGTGGATGGCAAAATTCCCAGTGATTTCAATAGAGCCAGGATTTCTCCCACTTGTTTGATCCTTTCAGGTAGAAAACCAAATTCATTCCACATGGTTCTGGATCTCACAGAGGGGAGGTTTAGTGACCAAGGTTTGCAAACCTGCTGGGAACCCAGGCAGTCTCTAGTGATCCCAAGGCACATTCTGAGTGAATTTGGGACAACGTACAGCTCGGGGTAGAATTCGCGTGATGGCCATAGGCAATTTCAACCCTAGACCTAGAAATTCCTGTTGAACGTTGCTTTGAGTTTTAGTTGTCTCAGTTCACATGGCTCTCCCTGCGTGTCTCAGTTCACATGGCTCTCCCTGCGTGTACACCTTTGCCCATTGTGGTTTAGCAAGAAAATCTGAACCATTTTCTTTTTAAGTGGATATTTTTGGTAGCGACCAGAAGTCACCGCGATGCGAAAGCAGTGGGGTGGCCTCTGAGAAATGCTGGACAGGTGCCCACATCTCCACACCCACTAACTGATCCCTTGCTGACAGTCTCAACAGAGATGGAATGGCCTATGAGGGGTGACTATCAGTCTCGCAAATGGCAAATGAAATTTAATGTGGATAAATGTAAAGTAATGCACATTGGAAAAAATAACCCCAACTATACATACAACATGATGGGGGCTAATTTAGCTACAACGAGTCAGGAAAAAGATCTTGGCGTCATCGTGGATAGTTCTCTAAAGATGTCCACGCAGTGTGCAGAGGCGGTCAAAAAAGCAAACAGGATGTTAGGAATCATTAAAAAGGGGATAGAGAATAAGACTGAGAATATATTATTGCCCTTATATAAATCCATGGTTCGCCCACATCTCGAATACTGTGTACAGATGTGGTCTCCTCACCTCAAAAAAGATATTCTAGCACTAGAAAAGGTTCAGAAAAGAGCAACTAAAATGATTAAGGTTTTAGAGAGGGTCCCATATGAGGAAAGATTAAAGAGGCTAGGACTCTTCAGTTTGGAAAAGAGAAGACTAAGGGGGGACATGATAGAGGTATATAAAATCATGAGTGATGTTGAGAAAGTGGATAAGGAAAAGTTATTTACTTATTCCCATAATACAAGAACTAGGGGTCACCAAAAGAAATTAATAGGCAGCAGGTTTAAAACAAATAAAAGGAAGTTCTTCTTCACGCAGCGCACAGTCAACTTGTGGAACTCCTTACCTGAGGAGGTTGTGAAGGCTAGGACTATAACAATGTTTAAAAGGGGACTGGATAAATTCATGGTGGCTAAGTCCATAAATGGCTATTAGCCAGGATGGGTAAGAATGGTGTCCCTAGCCTCTGTTCGTCAGAGGATGGAGATGGATGGCAGGAGAGAGATCACTTGATCATTGCCTGTTAGGTTCACTCCCTCTGGGGCACCTGGCATTGGCCACTGTCGGTAGACAGATACTGGGCTAGATGGACCTTTGGTCTGACCCAGTACGGCCTTTCTTATGTTCTTATGTTCTTATGTTCGCAGACAGCAAGAATGATCCTCACACCACAATGGTTCAGCATTGAGACCCATTGGCTGAGCAGCATGGGGAAGGCTTGCCTTGCTACTGTCTGCATCATGCCTGTTCTGGGGACAGCTCCAGGGCACTTTTGAACAGTGGCATTTATATGAGAAGCCCTGAATTTTAGAGGATTACAAGCAGGAGAACCGAAATAGCATCCTTAATGGAAAAGGAAACTGGCATCTATATTTTCAGCCCTGTCTTTTCCTTGTTCCGTTTCACTCAGCCAAAACATCTCTATAAGATGAAGACAATGGCAATCAGGTTGGCCAGTCCCATTCACCAACTTTGTGCATGTAATAGGAAAGGTTGCGTAGATTTCACTTTGCACTAGGCAGATTGGTTCTGGGTTACAGACCGATCAGACAATAAACTGCGGAAGTGCTGCCATCGCTTCATTTCTGACCCTCGCTAAGAAATAAGGGGGGAGGGGGGGAGGGTCATCTTTTCAGTCAAAATAAAAATTGACCCATAACGGGAAAAATATATTTGTACGGGAAAATTGTAGTGCAAATGAAAGCTTTCAAAGATGCCTTTTGACTGACATTAACCCGAAGAACTCCAGCTAGGAATAATCAGATTAAACGAAAAATAATATACCATCCTGAAATTTATCCCATGTCAGACAAAACGTATAGCAGCTGGGCAATTTAGCCTAAAGGTTTCTGCCCCATACCCAGCATTCACTCTGAATTGTTTAGCCAAATTCATCCACTGGGAAGGATGCGTGTCAAAGCAAGTCCAGCTTCAAAAAGCAGCGATGTGAAAAGGTATGTATATATTTTGCTGGCACTTGTGGAATTAGAGCAAGATTATTTTAAAACAACTCAGTGCATATTATGAATAATCCAAATGAGAAATAATACTCTTTGGAAAGACTACGTATATTACTTTTTAGGTGGGGCCATAAAGGCATTTTCCCAATGTTAATGCATGTATCTTCACAGGCTGCTTTTTGTTATACCCATGTTCAGGTAACAAAGGTGAATACTTTGCTGTATACTATAGATGAGCAGATCTCAACTTTGTCCATACCATGGCCCCGTATTATAGCAGAAAAAGCTTCAGGACCCTCCTTCCATCTAGAGAGGATGGGGTACTATTGCTCCATCTGTCTTGTCGATTTAAGTCTCCGTCCTGCAAAGTCATACTGTTGTCAAGTCTCTGCCCCCTTTGCCCCTCTTTGTAGGGAGGCACAGTGCTGCAGTTGCTCTGCCTCAGTTTCTCTGCCCGGGTCGCTATCAAAGTTCACCCCCCCGCGCACACACATTTTATGAGGTCGCAGATTCCAAAGTCACAGTCCCCAAAACAAACACGAAATAAAGGAGACTTTATCCCAGCTGGGTTCAGCTCTCAGTCCCTGCCTCCTTCCCCCTCAGCTGGGGCACTCCCAGCCATGCCTGACTTAACCACCATCAGCAGATTCCTGATAAACCCAAATAAGTTTGAATGTCAGGTCAGCCTTCCCTCCAGGGAGGCTCTGACCAGCTGTAGTGTCACTCAGCCCCTGGCTCCAGAGAGGCTTCTTGCTCCACACGAGGGCCATTGGCCTGCTCTCCTTCCCCAGCCAGCCACAAGCGAGCAAGAGTTCCCCTTTCCAGCCCCTTCCTACAGGCTGGACACCCACTGCAGGTGTAGCAGGTGGGGGGCTGATGGTGCGCCGCACCATTCATTAGCCCTTTCCAGCCTGGGAGGGGTTTGCATATGCTTCATTTTACACCCCGTGAATACACCTTGACTTTGGCAGAAATCACGTTATGTGTTTTTTAGTAAAGCCTCAGCTCCTGGAATCCTGTGATTACAGGAGGATCTCAGCTTTCATTAAAACAAGCAAACAAACAAAAAGAACCCCACCCAATAACTTACCATCCCTCATCGTTGCAGAGAAAAGTATGATAATGTGACCCGCTTGAACCCTAAAAACCAAAAAAGCAAATAAAAAGAACCAAAACTATTATTATGCTTTTAAATCACATGTTTTTTAAAGACAAATCTCATGTTTTTCAGGGGACCTGACTCATGATGTGTTTCAACACTTGGGGTTGACGATACAAGACCTTAGATAGTAAGTCCCCTCGGGCAGGGACTGTCTCTCACTGTATGTCCAGCGCCTGGCGCAATGGGATCCCAAGCTTGGTGTGCACTTTTAGGTGCTACCGTAATACAAATACATAAATTGCGACAAACAGAAAAAAATCAAAGGGCATTAACTCATTTATCCAGCTGTAGTTCAAAACATTTGCATGTAACATTAACCTGCCATTCCTAATCCGAAAAGAAAGTTCAAAGCTGTCCTAACAAACGACTTTTTCTATGTTTGGAAACAGTATGTTAAAATATCATTTCATTTGTTAAAGATTTTCTAGCTGAGTCTTGAATTCCTATGGGAAGGTAAACATGTTGCATATTATTAACACAGAGCACATATTTTCATTTTACCCCCCAGGGACAGCTTTCCTAGAAGAGACTTCAACAGGTAGATGATGTATACAAACGTGAAGGCCCTTGTGCTTTATTTTTAATAAGGTCGAAGCCGAGAAGTTACATGCAATTTAAGAATTTTGCAGTTCTGGAGGCAACTAAATGGCACAATCCAACCTCAGCCCCCCACATGTTCACTCTGACATGGATAGCCCGCATTGCAACTCACTCAGAGTTCAAATTTCCTTCCTTGCCTAAGTTATGCAGGTACATTTGCACTTGGCCTTCCCCAGTGTAGAATGGGTGAGCTGAAATTCATCTAGCCCATACATAGGCCGTTTGTATTCCATATAAATGACAGCAGGATTGTACGTTTCTATAGTGCCTTTCATGCAGAAGGATCACACGTGCATTATAAATCACATCACGCAGAAATCACATCATGCCCCATCGGAATGCAGCCACCTCTGGAGAGGGAAGTGGATGCGTCCCATGTCGTAGTTTAAGGCAGCAAAGGGAAAACGATGAAGAACGTTGTATCCTACTGAAAAAGCCAGGGAAGGGTTACGGAGGCTAGTTTGACCTCATCCCCAGCATTAACCTATTAGCATACGGCAGCACCAAATAAAGCTCAGAGCCCCACTGGGCTAGGAATCATGGCTGGTCTTCGAGCACAAGTGTGTTTCTGCATCCTATTTCAGGGCTCTGCCTTGAGGGTGGGGGGCCGCGGCGGGGGAGGCTGGTCAGGTGACCAAGCATGATGTGATGACAACCCAGATGTGGTAGTTCCTTCATGAGGGAGCCAGTGCAGATCAGGGGAGGGGACTCTTTGCACCACACGGGTAAAAGGCCTGGTGGGAGACACCTGCCGGGAGCAGGAGTAGAAGCTTTGATTGAGTTTAACTGTCCTGTTTGATTACACAAACCAGACCACACGAAGGAGGCGTACTCAAACCTATGAGTCAACGTGCATTCTTCAAGGTGCTGAGAAGGGGAAACTGAGGCAGCAGACTCACGATCGGACAGGGGAAGCTGGCCCCATTACAGTGCTGTACAAACGAGTAACAAAGAGCCCCAGAGAGCTCATAATCTAGGCATTAGCCAGGACTGTGCTGGGAGTCAGTGTAGGGAGAACAAGTAACAGTGAAATGAAGAGAGTTGAGCCGATTTAGAGTTCACACCTCTATTCCTGCCGAAGTGCCTGGGCATCCGTCACGGGTGCTATGAGCTTGATCTCTTCTCTGAGCTTCTAGCTGTGAAATGAGCCCTCTCCGCTCATTGGCTCGCTTCTCACCAGCTGCTGGCTCAGCACTACCGCGGCCTGCAGCACCACGACTTCCCCCGGGACAGCTCCTGTCTACTCAGTGAGCAAGCCCAGCTTAGCTTGTGAGACCCGAGATGCTCATAGCCATAAACCGGGATTCAGTGGAGCTGCCTAGGAGGGATTGTACTTTTGAAGCACTGTGACTTCAGCATGCTGATAAAGGACACTCCTGGACTGGCTTTGTTGCCACCTGTTGACCATCCCTTAGGGAACAATGGACTGATAACCACCAGCTCTGAACCGCTAGCGGCTAAGTATGGACAGAACTGATCTCTTTGTAGGCCTCAGTGATGCAGTCACCTTCCCCCCACATCCTGGCGCTCCTCTTTTCAGCCAGATCAGTGGCACTGGCATCAGGGCCGGGTTAACCCATCACTGGGCACTAAGCAAACATACATGCATGTGGCTTAGAGTTAACCCTCTCCTATCCAATCAGTGCTTGGCTTCTGCTGCACAGACACTGCCTTAATAACCCCCTTGTGTCTGCCCCTCCCTGGGCTCCCCACTGCCCCTCTCCCGGCTGCCTGTCCCATGCAGGTCCCCATCCAGTGCCCGGCTGGCGGCAGCAAAGCTCCAGCTGGTTGTGTGGTTTGGCCGGTGCTCCTGGCAGCTGCCCCCTCCCTCCCGAACTGGGCCCTAAGCATGTGCCTCAGTTGCCTATGCCTTAATCTGCCCCCCTGGGTCCTCCTCTTCCTTCCGTGCCCCATTCCCCTCTGGGCCACAGGCCGGCTGAGAAATCACAGCTGCTCTCAAGGGAAGGTGAGGCAAGCATGAAGGGGGAGATGGAAATGGCGCCAAGACTGCACCACATGATGTCTCCTTGTTTGGATTTCAGCGTCTTAGAAACAACTCCTGGCTAAAAGGGGTCTAAAGTGGACCCCTCCGCAGCCCCTGAGCTACAGAGCTGCTGCTCCAACAGACGCAGCACCGTGATCCCTGCATGGAAGGCACAAATATCTTCCCTTAGAGAGAGATGACACAGAGGTCCGAGATTGTGAGCAATCATTAGCTGCCCTGGAATACACGCCTAAGAACTGATCCTCTGCAGAACTTTAACAGGATTTGATTTGCAGTTTGCCGCAGGAAGAACATAGACAGAGACACTCCCGCGCTGGCTCAGGCCGGGGGAGTCCGACTAGCTCACTATCTCGTCTCTGACTCTGGCTGCTACCAGCGGCGTAAGAGAAAGATGAACAAAACCAACCCCTGCCCCCAAAGGAAAGCTCACTCCTGACTCCCAATACACAGAGGTTGGCTTAAGACAGTGGCCCTCAACCTTTCCAGACCACTGTACCCCTTTCCGGAGTCTGATTTCTCTTGCATAGCCCCAAGTTTCTCCTCACTTAAGAACAACTTGCTTACAAAATCAGATGCAAAAATACAGAAGTGTCACAGCCCACTATTACTGAAAATTGCTGGCTTTCTCATTTTTATCATATAATTATAAAATAAATCAGCTGGAATATAAAGGTGATACTTACATTTCAGTGTATAGTATGTAGAGCAGTATAAACATGTCATTGTCTGCATGAAATTTTAGTTTGTACTGACTTTGCTAGTGCTTTTTCTGTAGCCTGTTGTAAAACTAGGCAAATCTCTAGATGAGTTGATGTACCCCCTGGAAGACCTCTGGGTACCCCAGAGTACAGGTACCATTGGTCGAGAACCCCTGGCTTAAGATACTAAGCGGGGGGTATATGCACGAGCACACATGTAGAGAAGAGAGGTGGACACACAGCATTTTGCCAGCAGTTTCATAGCAAAGAGGAAAATTAGATTGTCCACTGGCTGGGGCAGGGAGAGCTGCCACCCGCTATGTTCACATGCTAAAGCATTCTTATTATAGTTGCGGGGAAGGAGAATGTTGTTACACCTGGACCAGACAACGCCTGGGGCTGGTGTCCCTTAAGGAGAAGGTTACACATCAACATCATGAGGTAGCTGATCCATCGTCTTGCAAGAATACGTAGGAGCTCTGTACAACCCCCAAGGCTTTCATCTTTCCATAAAAAATGTTCCCTACTGTCTAAAATGACTGGGGGGAATCTGAGAAAGCAATGTAGCGTGGGAAACCGCACTGGATATTTGAATCACCTGCCACAACCCTCCATAGGACATTCACGCATCATCCCAAGCTAACACAGATAACGTCTATCTTCGCGGACAAACACCCAGAGTGCCAAGAGGCTTGCCCAGAGTCTAGAAGAGCCACTGGGCTGGAAGCACGTGGAAAGCTTCCAAGCAGGAGGGTTTAAGGTTTTCTGCAGGCGGCCATCTCGGAGTGAGTATTGAATATGCCAGAGCACTCAGGTTTCAGCAGCAAAGAATGCAGTGTGCCCGGAGAGCACCAGTGTTCCAAAGGGGAACATGTGCAGAACGCATTTGGAGGGCCGCGTGACACCACTACCCTTCATTACTTGTAAAAACAGACAGCGGCCGACAATCCAGCTCATTAGAGATTAGGCTGCTGGGATGGCCTGGCCGTCAGCAAGGCCGCAAGTCGGGTGGGGGCTAGCACTCGCATAGCCATACGTACGCAGTTCGCAAAGGAGTAGAAATCTGCTTTCAAAAATTCCTGGCGGGGATGCAGCTTGGCATGCCAGGCAGAGCCTGGGAGATGCACGTACACCTATCTGAGGCACTGGCTCTACGCATCACCAAATCTCTGTCACTCACTCGACTTGCTTTATTGCACGCACTCTCTCAGACCCATGCATTTGTGCAATGTTACTTCAATACAGACAATTTATTCATAGAGATTAAGGCCAGACACGACCATTATGATCATCTAGTCTGAGCTCCGGCATGACACAAGCCAGAGAATCCCACTCAGTGACCCTTGCATCCAGACCCTATCGGTTGGGCTAGAGCGTATCTTGTGGAAAGACAACCTTGATTTTAAGACTCCAAATGATGACAAATCTACCACACGCCTTGCTAATCTGATCCAAGGGTGAATGGCCCTCACTGCTGACAATTTGCCTCTTTTCTCCTGTTTGAAAATCGCTGTTGAGATATATGAGATGGTGAAATCCTTTCCTCAAGGACCTGATGGAAGCCTCACTACCCAAGTCGTTTAAATCTAGAGCGAACCAAACCCTCCTTAGAGACCCACACATTTGTATCCCAGTGATGGTCAGTGTGGCCTACGAAGTCTTCCTCTTCCATCACTAACTTCTAGAAGAAAGCTCTGATAGACCCATTTGGGCCTCAAGAAAAATAGGAGGATCAATTAGATCAGACTTCAGATCCCTAGATGAACCAGCAAGACACGAAAAAGATAACAGAGTTATCACGGGAGACTCTTTTAACCAATGGTTTTTTTGACTGACAGAGCCCCCGTCTGAAAGCTGCCGTATTGTATGTCCAACACCTAATCCTGATTGCTGGGCACTATGTTGGTGTCCTCTTCCTAGTCTCCAAAACCTCGGAAGAAGAAGAAATTTGGCAGAGAGCACTGAGTTTTCTTTCAAATCCATTTATGTCACACGCAACTGGGTGCGCCACAAGTTTATACTTACAGTGTGTCTGGTGCTAAAAAAAGAGCCTCTCAAGAACACGTTTAGTCACAGATAACGCAAAATGGTTCAGATTTCCTGCAAACCTTCAAGTAATTATTTCTTTTCTTCTTCTTATAATTATTTGGTCCAGGGGAAGCATTTCTAATCTAATCTAACTCCTCCTTCAGCATTGCCTTTGAATCTATATCATCTTCCAGCCATTACACCCAAGTGCAACAGAAATGTTGTGTGTGTTTTTGAAAGGCTTAACAAGTACAATGCACAGCAAACAGGAATGCAAATGACGGTCTGTGTTCCATTATCCCTGACCCAGAGGTTGGAAACCAAAAGAAATCAATTAAAATGAGGGGGTTGGGCAAGTAACCAACCCAAGAGGCAGCTTGTGACCAGTCTAGGAGCGCAATGCCTGTGGGACACGTCAGTCGCTCAGAACAAAGGGGCTCCATCATATGAGAAATTTTATAAGAATTACATTCCAGGATATATAGTCTTTCTGCCAGTAGGCAAGGCTCCCATCACGCGCGCTGACCCAGAACCCTCTAACACATCTGCCGCTGTAACTCTTGCTTAGATGTCTTACCGTCAATCAAAGAGACAGATAGGGGTCTGCTGAAGAATGCTTTCCTGAGGACATCTTGTTTGCATTAGACCTGCAAAGATGATGGGAGGTATAAAGTGGAGTGGCCGGGGGGGGGGGGGGGGAATAGTCCATTTTTAAACGCACAGCGAGGCCTGGAAACAAATGTGGAGTGGCCGGGGGGGGGGGGGGGGGATAGTCCATTTTTAAATGCACAGCGAGGCCTGGAAACAAATGCTCTGCAGACATGTTTCTCGTGAAGTGAGAGTGACAGCTTGGAGGTGAGACCGAATTCACTCACCGACCGAGGAAGCTAACACTCGGGGTCTGCACTAGACACAGGTAATAGACTGATGAGAGAGAGAGACAGATAGGAGCGGACCTCACACTAGCAAAGAAACTCCCTGGGGTTCTGCAGTGTAAGCTAAGCTTAACGTGAATGTAGTTGTCACAATCTTTTGGAAGGTGCAGGAACCCTTGATTCGGTATTCACAGGGGACTTCATCCGCCTGTCAGCTAAAGAAGAGGATTTGCATGGTGTGTGGGGTTTATGATTTACCTCCTCCTACAAAGAAAAACAAACAACCCCGAAGCTGCCCAAATGCCCTGCTGAAGGGCATGTGACAGCTGGTTGAGATAGATGCCCTACTTGCAATATACGTTTGACCTCAGCCACATAAAACTTGCCTTGTGCAAGTAAAAACATGACACTCCAAATAACATCTGGCAATGCGATAAGTACAGGCAGCTCCTGTCCCTGCATAGATGGCAGGAGCTCTGTGTGAAGTTACATTTCCGAAAAAAAAACTGTTGAGGATTGTATTGCTTTGCAAAGAAGCAGCTGTGGTATCTCCCAGGCAAATCGAGAAATGAACAACGGCCCACATACGGGGGAGAACGCGGTTGTCATTTAACCTTAGCTTTTTGTTTTCTCTTCTTGGGAGGGAGACATTGGGCCAGAACCTCGGCTGGAGCAACCTGGCATAGCACCGTTGGCTGCAATGGAGTGATGCCAGTTTACACCAGCCGAGGATCTAGCCCTTCTCTGAGTTTTCTCAGTGATTCAGCCAACTAAAAAATAAGATGATGAGAGTGACATGCAGCATCTGAGTGCTCACCCTAGTGCCTCTCCATGGGAATAGGAACAAAATGTTCTTCTATTGTTCCTAGAGTAAGCAGAAGAACATTGGTTTAGAAATATGGCAACTATTTATGAGACCACAATGAAGCCATAAACTTTGTTTACAGGCTGGATGTCCCTATACATTGCTTGGAGCCTGGCAGTTCTTGGTTGGAACATGACCATGCACCATACTGGACTTTCCAGCTGCCAGCCAAACGATTTAATTTCTTGCAGAAGACAGAAATAGCCCTGAAGGAATAAAACGTTCTGCACTGCAAAGCGAGGTCCCGCTTGCCCTGCATCGCAGACACAACCATTGGACAGGTTGCAGCGGACGTGCCCCTCCTCCAACATTTTACTGACTTGTTGATGGCTTCCTCAGAATGGCTGAAGAACTAATGGACCGTAACTCCTGACTCACCTTCATTTTTTCCCCCTATGCGATTGAGCCACTGCTCTGCAAGGACATTAAGATCCCCCTGGCATTTTAACATATGAGTGTGTGCCAATGGCCTTAGCCCAGCCTAAGCCCCTCTCTCTGCTGTTGCACAATGTGCTCAGCACTATTTGGCATTTGCCCCAGAAGTGGCTGCATTTCAGTGGGCTGTACGTAGATCATTTGAAAAGTGCTTTCGGATCCTTCCAACATTCTAATAATAAACAATCTGTATATTCTACTCAGACCTTTTGTAACAACCCTCTGCTGACCCACAGTGTGTGGATGTAAACAGGTGCCTTTGTCCCTTCTGAACTGATCTGTCTCTACTACCTAGTCCCAAGCTGAAATCAGAGTCCTAATGTCTAAAGTAAAGAGTTGGTTGGCATTGAGCTTAGCTTTCCCTTCTAATTTAGGGTCTGATCCTGCTTCCACTGGCGCCAAGTACAAAACCCTGACAGACTTCAGCAGCAGCAAGATTGGGCCCCCCGTAGCTCACAGCTTATCTAACTTTCCACTAGCAGACAAGCTTGCATCTCCAAACCTCCAGTAGTACTGGCACGACAGGAGCGAGTTCTGGTTGCAGTGAGGTCATCTTCTGTTCGGAGACAGCCACTGTATCCTTACCTCAGAATGACCTTGTGTCTGGGGTTGGAAGTCGGATGTTATTAACTGCAAGGCATCTCTCGTGATAGGAGACAGGATTTGACCTTTTATTCATTCAATTTCCCAACTAGCTTGGACAAAGCCTATTCTTGAACATTTCAACTTGACCATTCACTAATCTGGCCCCCTAAGTCACATGATCCTGTTTATGTGCCTGGAGTGGCTGAGCATAACCAATGACATAACAAATGGTGAACAATCTTCTTCTCACACACGTACCCTTTGCCTGGGAGGGCAACAAACACCCGTTTGAGCCTTTAGATATTCATGTCAACAGAAAACCTCTCACCTGAATGTCAGAAACAGCTACTAATGAGGGGTCACCAACATACTTCAGTTGACTGGGAGTGAGGGGGGGTTCATAATTCCAGCAATTGTCTCTGAATACTCCATCAACCAGCACCACTAATTCTCCAAGAGTATTTCATCTGGGGGTGGAAGCCAATTTAGATTGACATCCATCAGTGAAATACACGTATGTAACGTGATGCCTGAGTGTTCAGAGATTAAGCAATGGTGCAATTTAGAAATAAAAAAAATCCCACATATGCAGCCACTTGGACACACGCACTGGACGTGCAAGCAACTCCCCACCCCTCCCCAAACAAACCCACCCTCACATGTAAACCGTACCCCCATGTCACCTCGCACAGACATGCAAACCCTTGCACACATAAGCTGGCCCTTTGACTTCCAACCCTTCCACTACTTCCTGAAGACATTCAGCATTTGTTTCTCTCTCCCCACTGGGGATAGTCCCAGATCACCTCCCACCTGTAACTTGTCATGTCCGCACATAGCCATGGGAGGGTCTGTATTACTTCCTTTGACAATCCCCAAACAAAGGGACTTGGAAGGGAAAAAGAGCCCTCTGCAAGTGCCCTCTCGAATGTATAGGCAAAAGGGGAAGGAAGAGCAGTATTTTTATAGCCCTTGCACTGCTGTTTGGAGAATGATCACTATTTGTCTGGAATGCTTCCGTTTCCCAGCTAGACTCTGCAGTGGTTTGAGCTCTTGTCTGTCTGTCTGTCTCGCTCCCCCACCTCCTCACTACTGAGCCAGTGGGAACTGAGCATGGGACAAAACACAACACTCCACAGCTGCAAGGCTCCTTCCTCCAGGATCCCGAGTTCACTTGAGAGGATAATTGGTTTTGCAGAAGAGGTGAGGCGTCTTTCCCAGAAAGGGGACGCCAGGCAGCTGAAACGGGAGGGAGGGCTCGGGGAGCCAAGGAAAAGGGAGAAGAAGCTGAGTAATGTTGCGGATGGGGCAGAGGATCTCATGGAAGCCGTCACGATTTTACATCACCGAGACACGACGCCAAACATTCCTTTAGACACAAACGGACTGTGCGAAACCCAGAGTTCCCCTTATTTATTATCTGTCGGCTTGTAAGCTGGAGCTGAGGCGCCTCCCCGGGGCGCGTGCGGCCCACCTGAGGAAATGCACAGCTGTTTTGTTTCGTTCTGGGACATGTTGCGCGTTTGCTTTTTTTAACCCTTGGTTACCAAACAGAGCGAAGCCTCCATGATTACTGAAGGGCTGTTTCCCTTAATCCCTGTCTAGAAATCTGCTCTTTACGGAGTTCATTTGGTCTCATTTGTCAAAAGAGGGGAGAGAAAGCGCAAGATGGAAATGTTTTGAGATATATCTATCTCAGTGAGCCTCTGGGAAAGACCTGCGCCATCCATGAAGACGGCAGCCTTCTGCCTTTGTGTGTGTGTGTGTGTGTATGTGTGTGCACCCAAACACACACATTCTGCAGGACAAATGGCCAGAGATTCACAGTAGTGCTTTTCCTTGCTCATTTTCTGACCCTGGTTTGGACACTGACATTTTTATTTCTCAACAACAGCAGGGAGTTCTGTGCCAGCAGGAGGTGCTGCTCTGGTAGGAGTGGAATGGCACTTTGACCCTCCCCATATCACTGCCACCCTTAACACTGACCTCACCTCGAGAGACTCTTATTCTCTGGGGTCTGGTCAGCCACAGCCTCTCTGTCAACATGGATTCCAATCAGTTCTAGTGTTGGTCATCTGGACGTTGCTGGGCCCACTGGCCTGAGATCAACTAATTTCACACAGGCCCCACGCAGCCGTTGGTGTGGGTTGAGTCTGAACCTGTGACCTAGAGGTAGGAAGCTCTATAGCCCGTGTCCAGTCCACTGAATCATCTGCTCCTGGTGACTTAAAGGTGCATTAGGTTGTGTTTGTTCCTCCAGCTTTTTCAGTCTATCCATTTTTTGCTCTTTTCTGCACTCAGAGCTCATCTTGCAAGAGGCCCTGGCAGACTTGGGCTTGTCGCAGGCCAGGCTGGCTCCTGGTCCTCACTCCCTGGTGCACTTCAGACAATTGAGAAGAATTCTAAAGCGCAGACGTCAGGCCCCCTCCTGCACGGTGCTGAGTGCTCCCAAGCTAGTGGGAGTTCAAGGCGCTCCGCACCTCTAACTCATTCACACCCCTGAGTGGCCTGGCTGACCACTCTGCCTCCTGGATCTCAGCAGTGGGGGAGGGGTGCCTCCCTCAGAAAAAGAACCAGTTATAAAATCCCAGGTTAAACAAACAGGAAAGGAGTACAGCGAGCCCGGCCTGCAGGGCCAGAACACATTCAAACAAAACCGGTTTAAACTTGGTGAAGCTGGCGTCAGACTTGTTGACTCCGACAGCCTTTTAAAAACCCCACTATATCCTGCTAACCCAGGAGAGCAAGGTCCATAGCAGCCCCTGTAACAAGGCTCATCTGATCAAAACGTGGCTTTTTACATCATCTCTGCCAGCACAGGAAGTGAGGAAACTGCTTGCAGGCTGGGCCTATATTGCAAAAAGCAAAAGCACAACGTTTTGCTTGTTCTGACGCCCTAGTCCTACCTGTGAGCTATGACTGTGAGCCCACAAGGAATGGCCACGATGCAGTACTTGTTAGCAATTTACGGTTCCTCAGCAAACTGCTGGCATTTTGAATACCCAATACAAAACTATTTGCTAATTTGGGTAATTTGTTTAATTAGGTTGGGTTTTTTTAAACTTGTGTTCTGTTCATCATAGTTAGATAACCAGCAATTCATGATTATAAAGGCCAATTTAGAATAGTTTGTTTTCTTTTTCTGAAGACGCTCATCCCCAACACGACCCTGTTCTACTTTCTACTTCCTCTTCTGTGATTCGTCCACACCAGCCAACCAGCCACATTGTAGTATAAACCGGTTTGAGCTGGAACCATGTTGAAGGGTTGTGATAGATGAAGGTCTAAATTAAAGAGGAGAAGGTGCAAAACATTTTTCGAGGGGGATTGATGAGGATTAATCTAATCTAATTCATTTTACGGTTTTCTTTAGTCCTCATCGTTTTAATACCTAAGTATTTCCCAGTCCCAGTCTTTTCTCTGATTCAGGAAATGAATCTAGATAACTGACGACAATACTGAGTGTTAACAAATCTAGTCACCTGGAAATGTCTCTTGTGATGGATTAACAACTCTCAGTTAAGATAGACAGACATAATCTGACCTGGTCATTAAATCTATGGGAGGAAGCCAGAGACCGGATCTTCTACAGGGTGGTAGGAGCAGGTAGCATAAGGCTAGGTAGATATAGAATAAAGCAGCTTTGACAGTGTCCAATGGTCAGTCAACATGCTGCTGTAAGGTGTTTAGAACCCAACACTTTAGCTCTGGATCTTGCTCCGAGGGTGCAGACCCAATGCTCCGAGTCTGGTATCTCTCGGCCGTGACCATTCTGCGGAGTTGGGAATGGCACTGAAAAGGTCCAGGAGGGGATGAACTCAACCTGACCTAGCCAGAATGACATGCTGCAGGGGATAGAGGGGAAAGGGCTAAAGTGACAGACAAGGGAGCCCAAGGCCTCCAATGTGACATTTTAAAGTTTAACGAGTACTAGACTCAGCAGTGCCCACAGTGCTGACCTACCAACATCAAAGACCAAACTGTAAGCAGCATTATAAAGACTTTGCATGTTTATTTATCATACTGTTGATCTTCCAAGGCATCTCTGCAGAACATCACTTTATAGCGACATCCCCGGTCATTTAACCACAGGGCAGAACAACGATGCAGTCACTACATAGCAACTCTGACGGAATCAAGGGCAGCTACATCACCACACGCAATTCACGTCTCCGTGCACGGGCCCTGCACACTAGCATGTTGGATCAGTGTTGTGACCTATGAACCGTCCGATGTGTCCACAGCCGAGAAGGCTGCTTGGCCCCAGGGAAAATTGGTCGGGCCTGATAATTGCCAGCAGGCGTTAAAGTAATGAGGAGCAGAGGGGGAGGGAAAAGTAGCTCCCCTTCCTTGGTAGCTGGTACAGGAAGAACTGCTCCTCCAACTCCTGTTTCAGCTAATGTACCCACTGACTGCTTGCTATTGTCTGGAGAGATCCCATAGAGTTCTGCATGTCTCATTAGCAAAGAAACTCTTTCTGACTGGTATTCCCTGACAGAGGAGGAGCTATTCCATTTCCCTCCTCCACATCTGTCCTGGCCAAGCTACCTGAAGTCATCATGGTGTTAAATACTTGAGTGGGGGAGGGACACGAATGTCAATGTCACACTCAGGGTACGTCTACACTACCCGCCGGATTGGCGGGTAGCAATCGATCTATTGGGGATCGATTTATCGCGTGTAGTGTAGACGCGATAAATCAATCCCCGATCGCTCTCCTGTCGACTGCTGAACTCCAGCTCGGCGAGAGGCGGAAGCAAAGTCGACGGGGGAGCCGCGGCCGTCGATCCCGCGCCACGAGGACGCGAAGTAAGTAATTTTAATTCGATCTAAGATACGTCGACTTCAGCTACGCTATTCTCGTAGCTGAAGTTGCGTATCTTAGATCGATTCCTCCCCCCCTGTGTAGACCAGGCCTTAGAGAGTAGGAAATCCACCAGCCCTTTCAAAGAACCCGAGATTCCCAGGCCAGAAGGCACCATTATGATCATCTAGGCTGACCGCCTGCATAACACAGGCTGGAGAACTTCACCTAGTGTTTCGTGCATTAAGCCCATAACTTCTGATTGAACTAAAATGGATCATTTTTTTTTCAGCTCAGTTTCAGACCAGCCATGATATAGGAGAACAGAGCAGAAGCATCAGGTTTTGACACAAAGGGTCTAATGGACAAGAGGTAGGGACTGCAGACCCCTACAATGGAAGGGCAAAAATAACCCCTCTGTGCCTTGAAAGAGTCTTGAGAATAGTTAAGATGGGAGTTCTTGTAGAGAGTGTAAAGAGTGTCCCGTGACAGGATTATCTTTAGTGAGAAAATCCAATATAAAATTATCTTCTGTGCTATTATCTCAGGCTGTTGGTTTTATACCTCCAATGGGGTTAATAAACTTATCCTTCAGAGGACTAGACTTTTGCTCAGAGGAAGAAAACCTGTGCAGAAGTAGCAAGTGCTGAAGGAAATATTACAGTTCCCCTTGTATTCAGCATTGCAGCAAAATGTCTGGAGTCCTCCCACTAGGAAGTCAAGATTCAGCATAAGCCCCTTTTGAAGGAAAACACTTAAGCCGTCTCAGGATTTAAAAGCTTCCATCTTTCTAAACCTGTGCCCAGGCCAAACAAGAATGCCGTGTGTTCTATATCAAGTTGGGGGCCAGCTGACTGTTAGCTAAGAGAGTTCACTGCAGGCAGGGAAGTTGGATTATTTAGAACAGTGCTCCACAGGAAAACCTCTGGAAATATTGCACATATGTTCGTTGTAATTGGTGTATGAGAGACTACCAAAACCATCAACTGATATTGGAATTACACCTCACTCGGTATCACTTACTGCCTCTGTACTGAAATCTTTCTAATACATGTGTGACATAGTCTTAAGATTAAATTCCGTCCTCAGTTACGGAGGTAGCGATCCGGATTTAAACCAGTATAACAGCGTGGAATTTGGCCCTGACACTTTGCAAAGGAGAGAGATGTGAAAAAGCGGGTGGAGTTTTGTCTTCAGATAATACTTCAGAAATTTTAAAATTGTGTCATTTTGGGTGTGTGTGTGTGTGTTTCACCTGCCTGAATTTTAGATCAACCCACATTCCACAGTCATCAGAATTACATGGCCCATTATACAGAAATTCTCAAATGTCTGTTGCCAATCTGAAACTGCCATTTTCCCTCCAAATCTCTATTTGTTCAAAATCTGGTTTAGCTTTCGAGGAGGCAGTTTGGTTGGATTACTTCCAACGGATCAGCTAGATAAAAGTAATTAGACAGGTAGAGGTGTAGATAGGAAGAGAGATAGAAAGAAGGCTGGGCAAACAAAAAGATAGGCACAGACAGACAGACATAGGAGACAGACACCCTGGCTTGATGACTTTAGTGTAAAATGAGTATTAAAAAGACACATTAAAAAAAAAACGTTGGAAAGGAGAATTATAAACTCTCAGGACACTGGTTGTTCTTGGTCAATGTTTATTACTCTCCTCTTGTTAATTCTGCTTTGGGTACGGCCAGTCCCTCGCTTCGTAAAACTTCTGCAGCCCCTGGAGATTGACAGGTGGAAAGTACGGCCCGATTCTCTTTCGAATCCACCACTTCCCTTCGCTGGCATGTTTGCCTCCAGGTCGGCTAAATTTGTACTTGAAGTGCTCTCCTCTGATCCACCTTGGAATGAAATAAAGCACACAGGGCAGTTAGAAGGAGGTTCGAGGCAAACAGAGTGACACGGAGCCAACACTGCCACAGTGATGTTTGCAATGCGGGCACTTGTCTTCCAGGAACTGGCCCAAGCCCCACCAATATCCATCAGGAAGCAATGGCTTTGGATCCAACCCAGGAGGTGAGGATCTAGAGGAGAAAGGCCCAGATCCCATTCATAATCCCCCAGAGCAACGGTTCTCAAAAGCCTTTACAGTGTGGACCACAGCTAAATACAGAGATTGTCCTGAGGACACTTCCTGTCCAACTCACATGTACCTTCCCTTCTGTTTGTCATTGCCCTGTCTCCCCTTCCTTTCCCGTTCACGGTCACACCGAGCTCCTTCACTCCTATGCACCATCACAGACGATCCACGCGGCAACTGCAGAAGTTGCTTACATGGTAAAGCAACACTAGGAAAGTAGCGATATATTTTTAGCTCCTTTCAGTGCAAGTGAAGAGGAGGAGCCACCACCTTCTAACCAGCCAGTGCTCAATGGACCTGAGTTGCAAAACGTCTGCCATAGAGGAGGCCTACACTGGAGCTGGAGCTGTGATTTCCAGCGCAGGTGGACACACTAGTGCTAGCTCTGACCGAGCGAGTGTGATAAAAATAGACGTGTAGCGGTGGCAGTGTGAGCAGCAGGACAGGCTGAGTATAACCCCGTCTAAAACCCTAGGTACATAGTTGGGCAGCTAGCCTGTCCCACCACCATGGCTACTCTTCTTTCTAGCGACCTACCTCGACCTGGGTGGACATGTACCCTTGGAGTCATGCTATAAAACACTGATTCTTTTTCCTCCTCAAGAAAACAGTTTGCGATGAAAACAAGGAACTTTCGGTTGATCCCCCAAGTTATTCTCCTCAATGAAAACGTTTCATGACAACAGCCCCCAAGCATCCCTTCACCCTAACCCCACCAACTCCTGTTCCTTTTGCTCCACAGCTTATTAGAGAGGCTAAGAGCGCATCTGTTTTCTGACCGCCCTGGCAGTCGATGGAAAAGGAGATTTTTTAAAAGTGCGGAAAGAAGTATTCATCAGTCAAGCGAAACACATTTGGAGGCTGCACAGAGCATTTTGTTCTAGAGTTTTGGGTTATACAAACCCCTTTCTCCCACCCATTGATATAGGGCATGCTGACAAGAGAGAGAACAACCCCGCAGCCCTTCGGAGTGGAAGTCCCTATTTGCAGAGTGCATGACAGTATTTGCGGGATAAGTTCATAAAATAACCGGCAATAAAAAACGTCAAAGGCATGTCAATGCTCATTTAAAACTGCTTTGCTTCACTACTAAAATACAAACCTTGCTACTGAGCAGGGCAGCTGCCTGTTCCTATCACTGGGTCTTGGGCTGCTATAAAGTCAGTTCCTACTGCTAAAGCAATCAAGAAGGCTGCTATATATTTGCCATTCAGCTTTCACCATGGTGTGTTCACTCTAGATCCAAGGCACTCAGACATGAAGCTCAGTTTGCAGCAAAAGACCGAGAAGGAATCTAGCTTAATTTAAAAGAAAGGGTGTGCTGTGATCGAGCCTTGAACAGCTCAGCTTAAGCCTTGATTGGTGCCTGGGTGCCAGGCAATGGGCAATAAATAAATGCTCCTATTAAAAAAATGTAACAGCAACATGTAGCTATCAATAATTCCTATCTCTGCAGCTGGTTTGCCAATATCAGTCTCTCTTGTTTATTTTTCTAACTTAAAAAAAAAAAATCAAAAGACCTTGATTCTCTGCTCCATTTGAGAGCGAGCGAGCACGTGTGCATGTGTGGGGCAGCATAAGGAGCTGGTTGCAACTCCCTGATTCAGGGAGGGCCAAGCCCATTGCATGTTAGAGCAACCCAGGGGCAGCTCTAACTTAAGCCACTGACACAAGGTCCTTATACCAGGGGAAGATCAGGTGGAACGGAGCTCCACCACGCCACCTTCCTTCACTGCCCCACTTATGTCATGTCACCTCCTTCCGCTTACACTGGGAGGCGGGTGGCTGGAACAGGACACAGCACAGCTGCACTTGCCACGACCCATTGGCAGAGAGCTCCCTAGCACAGGGTGAATTCTTCATTGGCCATCTCTGGCCAGTTTGAGGCGGCTTTGCACTGCTCACAGGGCGCAAAGTGGCTTAGCGGCCTGGAAAATCTGACACGTTGCACCTAGTGAGTCCATGCAACCCTGCATCCCTATCATTGTTGAACCTCGCCTTCCCTTCCTCACTCCCGTCATGGGTTTTTTACACTCACTTGCCATCTCTTCATTTAGGGTATGTCTACATGGTCATCAGGAGGTGTGATTGCAGCCCATGGGGATGTACCCAAGCTAGCTCAAGTAATAGCAGCATGGATGGTGGCCACTCAAGTTTGTACCCGGGGTCCTGGGTGAGCTTCATTGCTACTGTTACTCGAGCTAGCTAGATCAATTACAGCTCCGGATTGCAGTGCAGACATTCGATTGTGAGCTCTTCAAGCTGGGGAGGTGTCTCCTTGTCTGCTCAGGGCCTAGATACACCCCAGAACATGCCTCCTCTCACTGCAGAAAGAGCCTCCCGCATCTCTGCACACCAAAGGGTAGGATGCAGCCCTTAAAGACTCCTGTCACTTAAGTGTTTACAAGGCCGTACGCATCGAAGAGGTTCCTTTTAAACAATGCAAACCAGACCTTGTGGGATTGCAGAGCAACAGCCTTTGCTTAAGTTGGATGCTTGGAAAGCTGGACACTAGGGTCTTATCAAAAGTGGAATCCTCTGAAGCGGCCCACACCACTCCCTCCTCTTCCTCAAATCCCCCAATGTCGGCCCTTTAGGATGTCACCCATCTGGTGTCACGACGGGGGCTTGAGCAGTCAGGCTTAGCGGTCGGAGCAGGGGCGGTCAGAACCAAAGGTCAGGAGTCCAAGAGCGAGCTGAGAAGCAGCACGTCCATCACGACAACTAGCAGGGGAGTCCACCTTGTGGCACAGACACTTCCTGGAACTCCTGGGCTTAAATAGGGCACTTGGACCAATCAGGGGCCCAGGGGAAGCTGTCAGTCTGGCTATCCGAGGCGGTACTTCCTGTGGTGTTTATCTCCACCTGGTGTATATGATAACGCACACAGTCCTAGCACCGTTGCTGGCTAGCAGCTCAAAGGCGGAGGCCATTCCACACCCCGCAGACCCGGTGAACCTCACGTCCAGTCATTCCGAACCAGGCTGCGCTATAATTGATGGTGTGCCTTGCAGGGGCCTGAGTGGGTTTTAGCTGTGCATTGGCCCGGCCGGGGGCCCTGGCTCTGCACACTTCAGTGGGAGGCTCCTGGGTAATTGCTTTTAATAGGTAAAATATTCACCACTCCTCATGCTCAGTGCTGCAGATTGGGCCGCGTTTGCTGTCGCACAGAAACCTGGGTTGTATCATTGTAAATGCTAACCCGCAGCTGCTGTTTTAATTATATTCAGGAGAGTTTGGGTTTGTTTTTTTTAAGGCTGGTAAAAGTCAACTGGGGGCTGAAGTGTTACTCCCAGAGTGTTTACTTCGCAGGAGTAGAAAATTTCCTGTTAATAATTAGAACATTACTAACCATCTAAGTTTACATGGGCCCAGGCAGCCTGCAGGCTCCTGTCTGAGATACTTATAGATGTGGAAGTTGTGCTGCTTGATTGCTTTTTTGATTCTGAAACGTATCCATCTTCCAGAATAGCCTTAATTGTTTGGTACTGGCCATCCAGGGCAGGGTGCTGTGTTTCCAGCTGCCATTAATCCAGCTGGCCCCTTCACTGACCATGCTTGTGCCATTTCTCTCAGGGAAGCTGCAGCAAATACCAGCAGATCAGATCTCCAAAACGGGGCTGGAAAAAAAAATCAGCCTAGAAGAGTGTATCCCACAAGCACTGGGATGGACTGCATGGAGCAAGGGGCTTGCGTCACCATCGCATTGCAGGAGACAGTGTGGTCTAGTGGATAGGACACTGGAGAGGTGTGAGTGGAGTCCTGGCTCTGTCAGCGACCTGCTGGGTGAGTGTGGGCAAGTTACCTCCCCTCTCTGAACCTCTTTTCCCTGCCTTGGCAGTTCAGATGGTAACTTTTTGGGAGAGGGGCTATTTCACACACTGTGTCTGCACAGAATCTAGCACATTGAGGTCTTGATCTCGAATGGGGTCTCTAGGCACCACTGTAATATAAATAAAAAATACTAGGTAGTATGCCACAAACACCAATCTTTGCAAAATCCCTGTGTGCCAGGAAATCATGATAATCCCTTTTACACATGGGACACTGAGTCACAGAGAGATTGAGTGACTTGGTCAAGGTCACACAGGGAGCCTGTGGCAGAGAGGGCTCCTGGGTCCCCCCGTTCATTGCTCTAACTACAAAGCCATCCTTCTCCTAGACATGCTGGCTGTTGGATGAGCCCTTTGGAATGAAAACTTCCCTATCCCTTCCAAATGGGCTGGCCTGCCCAGTTTAAATAATATCTATCATCTGATGTGGCATGATCTTTCCCATATGTCGTCTGTCTATTAAAATGTTCGCTATCAAAGGGATCGGCCTGTAAAACTAGAACCGTGTGAGCATTCAGGCAACCGCACACAATTAAAGCTGCATTTTTGTGGCAGAAAGCTTGCGTCTGAATACATTTCAAGCTCTTAAACGGAGAGTCTAAATAACTCTGCAAAACCCCTCCAAAACCAACCAAAAAACCCAGCCAAGCCCACTCCCTTCCCCCAAAGCTCTACCTGAATCTGGGCTCAGGCAACATGAGTGGGATTTTCCAAAGAGGCTAAGTGATTTAGGAGCACAATTCTCACTAACTTTCAACAGGAGGTGGACTCCTAAGTCACGGAGGGGCTTTTGAAAATTCCACCCCAGATGCCTTCTGGCTGAGATCTCTCAAAGGCACCTACGGATTTGAGTGCCTAAGCCCCTTAGGCAGCTTTGGAAATCCCAGCTTGTCCTTTTTTCTTTCCTTGGGATGGGCTCAATCTGCACTGCTCCTCCTCATTCCCTCCTCTCTACCTCCCCTCTCCTTCCAAGTGACCAGGTTATGGCAATTCTCACTCCGGCAGAGGTTGGCTGGTTCTTTTGAAGCCAGTTGGTACCATCCTGAGTGCCCCAAGAAAGATAACAAGTGCCCCTCCCCTCCCAGATGATGAACACGTGATTTCGGCACTGCTCCTCTCCTCACACTTGTGCTCAGTGTTGAGCCACAGATCGCCACCTGCCTTCATGGGGGATGAATTTAAAAATGAAGGAGTGGACCATGATCAGATCTGGCTCTGAACAGTCTAGAGAATATGTTACCATCTAGCATAGCTATACCATAGCGGTATGGGATATGGCCGAGAGTGCCTTCAAAACACTCCAGGGTCAGAGAGAGACAACGGGCAATAGTTTGGTCTCATTGACAATCATTTGTCAATGGTCACTAAAATGGGCGGAAGAAAACCACACAGATCCCTCCGATATGGTAACTTGGAGGATAAATTCCAAGCTGTTGGTTAGCAAATGGAAACCCGGCCATTGTTTTATTTTCCCTAGGGGAGTTCCATGATGGGTGAAGATGTAGTTTTATCATTGTAGTGAATGCAGCGTTTAGGTGGTTAGGCATGAAGCATGATAAACCTCATTCCAACCTACCAATTTAATAAAAAAACCCAAAACCAAACAAAAAGGAACATTTCTGATGGAAATTTCTGCTTACTATTAGGGCAGAGGAGTTTTTTTCCCTCTAGGGATGTTGAGAACAATTGGACAAGCCAAAAAAATGGTGATTTGTCACTTTTCATAAAGTCTTTATGTTTTGTGGGAGTGGCTAACGTATCTCTTTAAAACTTCACATTTGTTTGATACATGTTTCCATAATGAGCCCAGGTGCACCAAACAAGTCTTTATTGAGGAGGGTTGGAAGATGCTGGTTTATGGATCACAGAAATTAAGCCAGGTGTCTCAGCAAAGCTTCCCTCCTTTCTCGAAACAGACACGTTGGTTTACAGAGATTACAAACTCGGCAGGCTGTGACTTTGGAGTTTGTAATCTCCTTAAACCAAAGCTCTATTTATAGAGCTTGAAAGTTCTCCTGGCTGTGTCTGCAAAGCTACTAGATTCCTTGACCCAAACTGTGCGCATTACAGAGTTGACATTGTCTCTTGAGTCTACAAGGTCAGCAAGCTGGAAGCATTATTCTGATCATTAAGGACCCTCTATGGCCCTTACACAGCTAAAACGTCAGAGGCTGCAGTAGCCTGCCTAGGCCTGAGGATCCACAAACTTCAGAGGAAATACTCCCTAATGTAGGGTATAATAATCTTGGAGTTCTTCCTTTGTGCAGTTTACAAGCTCTTCTGCTAAAGCAGTAGCATACTGTAAGACCTCCAGAGTCATTATCATAGAAGATCAGGGTTGGAAGGGACCTCAGGAGATCATCTAGTCCAAACCCCTGCTCAGAGCAGGGCCAATCCCCAGACAGATTTTTGCCCCAGATCCCTAAATGGCCCCCTCAAGGATTGAACTCATAACCCTGGGTTTAGCAGGCCAATGCTCAAACCCCTGAGCTATACCTCCCCCTCCAAATTCAGTGCCATGGAATTTAAATGCTGTGGAGACGACGCAGCAGGAATTGTAACACCTGTGAATCTCTCTCTTCCAGGCTCACAGATCTAAAAGCTGCTGGACTTCACACTCACTGTGAATCCTTTGTTTCAGGGCTCACAGTGGTTATGTTCTACTCCAGTAAGACGCTGGATTTATAATCTAGCTGGTTGCCTCCTTCCAGGGTTTACAGAATTTGCCAGCTCCTCTGGTAGGATGAATAATCATTGTTGTGAGTTACTCATGCTTTGCAGGGTTCAGAGAGTGAACACGTTCTTCCAGTAACATGGCAAAAGAATTAATACCCCCGAGTCCATCACGTTAGGGCTCACAGAGTTTACAAGCCTCAAATGCAGACCTGCAGCGCTTGTAACTCAACCAAGTTTCACACATGCATGGTGCCTGCAGATACTGAAACCGTCAAGGACCATCGCTCTTTTTACCGGAGTTCTCACACATCAGACTCACACAAGCCAATGGGCTTTTAAGGTTCCATGAGAAAAACAGCTAATGTTCCTGGAACTTAGGAGCTCTGGAGAGAGACCCAGGAGAGCCTGCAAATTCTGAGACCAATAGTTACGGTTCACACAAATGACCGGCTTGGCTGGCAAAGCCAGAACGTACCTAGGACCCTAGGAACTTAACGTTCTGCTGGCAAAACCAGTAGAGCCTTGTGGATTCCGTGGAACCAACAATCTGGGTTCAAGGAACTTGCTAGCTTCAAGGATACAGCAGATGGCAGCTCTAAGTTCAGCTAGACAAATAACCAGCTGTCACAGATATCAGCCAGGTACTTTGAGAGCTTTGCCGTTCATTTCAGAGCTGTCAGCTGGGACTTTCTTTGTCAGCCACCTGATCCCCTTTAAAGCTCCTCCCGGCTGCCTGTCAGTCAACTGGGAGAATGTGTCTTCATGTCCTAGACCTAGAGGTGGCACCACCTGTCTCCTCAGTGTTGTCCTCTGCTAGGGCCTGGCAGCGGGGAGAAGCAGCTTGACACAGGACTCTCTGTGGTTGGGTGGAGGAATAGCCCCTTCAGTCTATACACAGGCTTCTACACCTGCCACATCCTTGGCCTTTCTGGCATCCTGTGCTTTCTGATTAATGAATTTTCAGGTCACACTTACCGCTTTTAAAGGGAACATAAAAATATGACAGGTTTCAGAGTAGCAGCCGTGTTAGTCTGTATCCGCAAAAATAACAGGAGTACTTGTGGCACCTTAGAGACTAACAAATTTATTAGAGCATAAGCTTTCGTGGGCTACAACCCACTTCTTCGGATGCATATCATCCGAAGAAGTGGGTTGTAGCCCACGAAAGCTTATGCTCTAATAAATTTGTTAGTCTCTAAGGTGCCACAAGTACTCCTGTTATTTTTATAAAAATATGAGAGCGCAAGCTCAATATGCTACCCTTGTCTATTAATCCACTTCGCCCTCAGAGAATATCTGTCCTACTGAACACGCCACATTTGAAACACAAGGGAAAAGGATGCATTTCTTAGTAACGTTAGAAACATAAAAGATGACGATAGCTGGGGCACTGATCCACCAATAGGCTTATCGGCCAGAAGGGACCATCCCGATCAGCTAATCTGACCTCCTGCACATTGCAGGGCACAGAAACTCACCCACCCACTCCTGTAATAGGCCTCTAACCTCTGGCTGAGTTACTGAAGTCCTCAAATCTTGATTTAAAAACTTCAAGTTACAGAGAACCCACCATTTACTCTAATCTAAACCTGCAAGTCACCTGTGCCCCATGCTACAGAGGAAGGTGAAAAAAAACAGAGTCTTTACCAATCTGACTTGGGGGAAAATTCCTTCCTGACCTCAAATATGTTGACGAGTTGGACCCTGAGCATGTCAGCAAGACCCCCAGCCAGACACCCAGGAAAGAATTCTGTAGTAACTCAAAGCCCTCTCCATCTAATGTCCCATCTCCAGCCACTGTGGATATTTGCTACTTGCAGATGCCACATACCATTGTAGGCAGTCTCATCATACCATCTGCTCCATAAACTTATCAAGCTCAGTTGTGAAGCTGTTAGGTTTTTTGCCCCCACAGCTCCCCTGGGAAGGCTGTACCAGAACTTTACGTCTCTGATGATTAGAAACGCCCAAAGCCCTCTTCTAACCACAAGAAACTGACTGCAAGGATGAGCCTTGCTCACTGCTCCAGAGCAAGGAGAAAATCCCTACTAAGGTCGTGAGGAAACTAAATACAGTACTTTCTCATACTTTAAAAAGGGACTAACAATGTTGGCGATTATACACACTAAGGAAAGGCTGATCACCTCTCATGCTTCAGGGCTGAGAGTTGCAGGGATCAAGAAGGAAATTCTTTCTTACAAATATAGCTTTCCATTACCAAGTGAATAATGGTTCTGGGTTATTTTTGCCTCTCTCTGAAGCATCAGCTGTTAACTACTGCCAAAAGGTAGGAAACCAGAGTGCACAGACTAACAATCGGATCCAGTTTTGCAAGGATAATGTCCTTTAAGAGACCCCCCCAAAGAACCGCAATTTATCAAACCACCAGGACAAAATAATGAGATGAACGGCAAGCAACAGGTTAGAGCCAGCTAAGGTGAGTTGGACATGGTCTTTGGGAGATGCAGAACTCTCTGTTATTTTATCCCAGTGACAATAACAGTTCATAAAATGCAGAACATGGACTAACAGACTACCACCGTCAGATTCGCTCTGTAACAGCATCCAGAATTAAAAATCCAAACGGCCGCATGGTAGAAGATCAATCAGTATCTCAGTAATGACTACTGAAATGAGAGGCTCAACATAGCCACCTAAACAGGAACCCACTGGAAACCAAACTACTAGCTGCAACAGTACAATGACACATGCAGAACGCATGCTCCTGCCTTTCTGTGCAAGCACACACACTCTATCATCCCTGCCCGCCCTCAGTCCATGAAATCATGTGCCCTTGGAGGAAGGGGGGAAAGGCTAAAAATAATAAGCATTATTTCTTAAATCAATATTCTACAACTCATCCTGCCAGATGCGCAGTAGCAGCTGTGCCGTAGCACTTTTAAGATTCTATCATATATCAGCCTATTATGACATCTTCCAACTGTATGTGTTAAAAATTAGCAGCAATATTCAAGTTGTTACCGATCAAGGCCTAAATCTCCCAGACAGCTGTAATTAGTTCCAGAGGGTGCAGCTGTCTCCCTGTAACAGCTGAGAGTTTTTGGAGGGAAAAAAACAGGAACGGTGTTTTCTGATGGGATTAATGGCCTGACAGGGCACACGGGGGAGGAGAAAAGAAACCAAAACACGAGTCGTCTTTTCATTTTGTTTTTTTATCTCAAGGTTTCCTACTCAGTTGTAAATCAGGGAGTATGCCATGCTGGAAAGTATAAATTCATCAAATCAGCAGAGCCTCCATCATAGATTTTCTTGCTTACTCTAGGCCTGTTAGCAAGAGAGATCATACATTAATCTTGGATCGAAAGCCATTTAGAAAATAATGGCAGTTTTATAGGTTATTTTCCTTCTTCCACTGCCTCCTTTTTATCTTAGGTACTTCTGTGGCTGCTATTACCATAGCGTCTGAGCGCTTCAGAGTCTTTAATGTATTTATCCTCTCAAAGCTGCTGGGAGGCAGGACAGTGCCATTATCCCCATTGTACAGATAGGGAAACTGAGGCTCCAAAAGACCAAGGGATTTACCTACGGTCACACAGGAAGGGAGCAAGGAATGGAACCCAGTTCTCTCAAGTCCCAGGCTAGTACCCTAACCAATAGACCATACTTCCTCCTCCAAGAAGAACATATATGAGATGCAGCCATTAAGCTAGTGTTTTCGAAGGTAAGGGGTGCGCTCTTGGGGCTGGGGAGGCAGATGAAGAACTAGCTGGAGGGATGCAGAATACTGGCCAATGGACCTTGTGCTGCCCAGCTAGTATAGCAAGATTGAAGGAGGGTGTGATTGGTTTTACTTTCCCAAAATGGGTCTCGGCTCTCAACATTTTGGGAACATTAAGCATAGCTACTGGATGCATGTGGGCAGTCTCCTGCACCATGCACAGCTCTGCTAAAGTCAGGGATTCACAGATTATAAAGCCAACAAGGGCCCCACTTAGGATCATGTATTTTGAGCTCCTGCACAGGCCACAGAATTCCAGCCAGTGATTCCACCACCACCTTCTACTTGCGGTTGAACTAGAGCATTTCTAGTGTCAGCGGGACTCTGGATGGGTACAGGTGTCCGTCCACATGGATCCAGTGCAGGACCTAGGCCATAGTTTGTCTGAGGTTCTGAAAGAAGTGACATTATTCAACCTAGAATGTTTGTGACTCTCGGGGTTGAATACATGTAGGGTGACCAGATGCCCTGATATTATTGGGACTGTCCCGATGTTAGGGGCTTTGTCTTATATAGACAACTATTACTCCTCCCCTCAAATAAAAGTGTCCTGATTTTTCACACTTGCTATCTGGTCACCCCAAATGCATGCTGCCAACTAACTCATAGAAACCAATGATGACAAGGGGTCTGCTCTCCTTTCTCATGTTCTTGCTTAATTCAAAAGGGATGCACAGAAGTTACTATAAGAGCAGGTTACAAAGGCAGAAAGATGACAGCTTGAGCATAAATAAGACATGCAGCTATGGAGGCAGAACATAGATACAAAGGGAAGCAAACCTCCGCCCCACTACTGAGATGATTACCAGCAATGGCCAAAAAGGAACAGTACAGTATTGCACTAGCTGGATGCATCTTTGAGAGTTTTCCTCCTTCCTCTGAAGCACTGGGTATTTACTGGAGATGGTTGGAAACCAGAATTTTTCATCCTGCTGGAAATTCGGACATTTCAAATTTTGTTTTTGTTCCTGGAAAGCTGATACAAAAATTCCCCAAAAACCTTCGATTTGGAAATATTGAATCATTTCATTTGGATAATGTCAAAATGTTTCATTTGGATAATGTTGAAACATTACAGGATATAAATTAAACCTAATATATAGATTTAACTGGGTCTTTATATTAATATTTTAACATAACTGAAAAGTCAAAACAAAATGAATTGAAATAAGGAAGCTGAAATGAAACATTTAACCTTATCAATACAAAACAAGAAAGTCAGAATGATTTGTTTTGATTTTTTGGTTGAAAATTTAGTTGAAATTGACATGTTCTCACAACATACTTTGCTTTTGACCAAATTGCATTTGTCGATGAAAAACTACGTTGACATTTTTTTGACAAGCTCTACTAGAGGTGGGGGAAGCCGTGGCTTGAGTTTATTCAGACTGACTTCCTCCATACGTTCAGCGTTAATGTTGTGTATTTCACATGGACCCAGAGATTTTATAATGGCCAAGTTTTTCCAAATCACAGTATCAATTAAGTAAATGTAAAATGGAAGAATTATCATGGGAGACAGAGCAAAACTCAGAGTGAACCTGTACATGTGCAAGGTCTTTCCCTAGTCCAGAGTATGTCAGATGTTCCTTCAGTCTGACAGGGAGAGCGCCATGAAATACCTGCACAGTTCCTCCTCTTTACTTGAGAAGAACTCCATTATATACTTGTATTCTCCCCCCCCCCCCGCTCCTATCACAGGGAACTGGTGTTATATTTGCAGTGCTCCCCCAATCCATGGGGTGACGGGATGACTCCGTAACACACCTGTAACATCTTTGTCACCTTCCCAACAATCCCAGTGAAGAGCTCCTCAAAAAACTCAACAATTAGAGCGACATTGTGCAAATAAGCAAGAAACACAATCGATTACTCTGAGCAATTAAATCATGGACCTGCCTCCTCCCACTCCGCCTTTTCCCAAAAGGTACAAACTCCGGTCATCTGAAATTATTGGCTTTGATTAATTTTGTTCGGTAGCAGCCATGCCTCCTGGACTCTGCAGTCGCACCACATTTTTCAGCCACTTGTTTCACAGGTTTCCAGTAGCCACTTCATTTTCACATATGCTACAAATGTACTCCATTTGCCAGTGTGAATGAGTCTGTGAAATAGTATCCATATAATGTTTCTGGTTATTTCCCCTCTATATGTCTTTGACCCAACTAATGGCCAGAAACAAAGAGCTATTGACTCTAAGGTCTGATCTTCACTTGGAGGGGGGGGGGGAAGTGTGTTCTTATCTTGTGTTAGCTAATACTTGGTAACTAACACAAGGTAAATTCCTATTGAAGACAAAGCAGTTTATGGTTTTCATATAAGTTAGCAGGTCAAGGAATATCTCAAGATCTCCCATAGTCTTTACCTCAACCTGCTAACTCATGTGAAAACGACAAACGACTCCATCCTCCCTAAGGGTACATCTACACTGCATGCTTCACTCAGTACACATGTGGGTAGCCCCTCTAGCACGGGTATAAACAGCCATCTAGATGGTGAGGCACGGCCTTGGCGAGTAAAGACATGCCTGTGCCTGTGGGTCTGTACCCAAGAACATACCCTACATGGCTCTCTACTCGTTCGAGCTGTGTTTCTCCCTCTACGCTGATATTTTTAGCCATGTCGTATCCCGCTGCTTCCTGACTGCTGGAACATTTCCCTGCGGCAGGAAAGACTTCGGCAGCACGGAAAGGCTCTCTCAGGGAGGGAGGCAGTGGCTAAAAAGGGTTTGCCAGGTCCCCGGTGCTGGAGCTCTTCCCCACTGCAGTGAAAGGCTCCGGCAGTGGAGAAAGGCTCCGGCAGCGTGACGCAGCTTGCTTTTCACTGCCGCGCGTAGCTACACGTAGCCTACGTGCCACAAACTCTGCCATGCAGTGTAGATATTGCCAAAGATCTTACCTCATATTAGATACAATGTTAGCTAACACACAAGATATGTCTTAAATTGAACTATCCTGATTTATGTCCACTGAGGATCTGGTCCATATACATTAAGTCCTAAGGCTACTAAGGACACAGAAAATAAAACAGATGGAACACGAACACTACATAATACTAACCTCTATGCTCTTCTAGTCAAATAATATCAGATTAAAAGATATTGCCTATAGGAATAAAATTGGATGTCAGGGTCTAGTTTTTTAAATTGTGTGTTGAGGCTTCATCGACCAAAGTTTACAACGACGGGATAAAACTCAAATGAAAACCCACAGGTTTCCAAGCAAGTGGGTCTAAGAAATGAAAAAAGAGGGGCTTGTCATTTGAAAAGTTTCACATGAGAGTCACTGAATATTTACAGTCAGAAATGGAAACAATTTTTTGCTCTTTCTGTAAGCAAAATCAATTTTTGGTTGTAGTTCTGTTTCCATGACGGTATGTTACAACACGAATTCATTTCTTAGCTGAAATCCTACCATTTAGATTTAAGACGGCGAATGTTTTATGAACTATCCACTGAACAATAATATTTTGTACATCTACATTCCAATAACATCACTTTGCTTGAAGTAAAGTTTCACACTCAATTAGGCTGCGCATTCAACAATGCACTCATTTTTAATCAGTCACCTGTTTCTCATTTTACATTTATCACACTTGAAAAAAATACTATAATTTTCAGAGTTGTAAAGAAACCTACAAACTTTGGTCTCAGAAATTTCATTTTGAAGGCATTAACTCATTTTGAAAGTCCCTTGGCTATTCGAGGTGTAGAGTTTCCATTAGCAGAATAAACTCTATGGAGTATGGAACTTAATGTTCTTATGGAAAACAGTCCCTTTCCCTAATTATTTAGTCTAGCAGGGAATGAAAATAATTAAGTCTCAAAATTCCCTTTAGAATGGGGGGAAAATAGTAGGAAAATTAGAATTTTTCCACCCAGCTACTGAAGTGGAACAGAATCTTGGTGGGCAGAATAATTAGCTGGAAGGTGGGGAGAGAAGGTGTGTTAAAGATTTGTAGCAGTCAGATGTAGGCTGGAGCGTATGGGTTAGTAGATGCCCTTAGTCTATGCATTGACTGTGGGAATCATTGGAGCCTATGAGACCAAAAAAATTATCTTTCGTTTTCAACTATTGCTGTCAATGTTCAAATTAAGGTTAAGGGGGAAAAAAACTGTTGTAAAACCAAGAAATTAACTAGTGGCTTTTCAAAAGTGGCTAGTAATTTACAGTGCCTGAGTGTTTTGTGCCCAACTTTAAGGAGGCCTGACTGACGGAGAGTGGGTGCTCAGCATTTCCTGAAAAATCAGACCTCTTCAAGAAGTCTCAAGAACCCCAAAATGGCAACACGCAATGTCACTAGGGACTTTTTTAAAATCTTGTCCAAAATGAAATGAAGTATTATTAGTATTTTACTTACAAGTTCTGCTTGGATTTAAAAGGGGCACAAGCCAGTTTAAAAACACATATTTAAAAGAAAATCATGACTTGTGTTACACCACTAATAATACATAAGATGATTACAACTGAGAGAATTAAAGGAATATGTGTTTAATTATTTCAGTTCTTTCCCCCTTCAGTTCACCTGGTTGAAAATAGATTAGTCAGTTTCTGGTAAATTTCACTCTCAGGTTCTCCTGTACTAGCATGTTTGGTTCTCCGTCCAAACTGCACAGGTAATCCCACAGATCCATGGGCAGCCCCATTGAGTTCAACGAGACTATGGGTGCAAGAGTCCAGCCACATTGGTTCAGGTGCAGGATCAGGGATTTGGGAAGCAAGAGATATGGGGCAATGTTTAACTCCAGACAAAAACTTGGCTAACTTTGAAATTAAAAGAAAGAAATCATGCAAAAGTTTTAGAGCAGAACAAACTTTGGATCAAAACCAACTGACAGTGTCTCTTTAACGATTCCAGCTGCATATGCTAGAAGTGCAAATTCAGCAGAATTGTGCTGGGGCATAAGAGCTAAGAAAGGAAAACTGACCCCTCTAGCTTCATTATTCATGCTGAGTGAAGTGCAAACAGTAAACAAACAGCATCAATGAGGAAAAATATACTAGAGCAGAGGTTGTTGTCTAGTTCTGAATTTAGGATACCGATTCAGATCCAGATCTTTGCTGTGGCCAAAAGCACTTAATGCCATCTTGGATGCACGGGAATCTTGAGTAGGAGTAGAGAGATTATTTTACCTCCTTATTTGGCACTAGTGTGACTGCTGTTGAAATACTGTGTCCAGTTCCAGTGTACACAACTCAAGAAGGACGTTGATACACTGGAGAGGGTTCAGAGAACAGCTATGAGAATGATTAAAGGATCAGAAATCATAGAATATCAGGGTTGGAAGAGAGCTCAGAAGGTCATCTAGGGCTTTGTCAAGCCAGGCCTTAAAAACCTCTAAGGATGGAGATTCCACCACCTCCCTAGGTAACCCATTTCAGTGCTTTACCACTCTCCTAGTGAAATAGTTTTTCCTAATATCCAACCTAGACCTCTTCCACTGCAACTTGAGACCATTGCTCCTTGTTCTGTCATCTGCCACCACTGAGAACAGCCGAGCTCCATCCTCTTTGGAACCTCCCTTTAGGTAGTTGAAGGCTGCTAGCAAATCTCCCCTCAGTCTTCTGCAGACTAAATAAGCCCAGTTCCCTCAGCCTCTCCTCATAAGTCATGTGCCCCAGCCTCCTAATCATTTTCATTGCCCTCCTCTGGACTCTCTGCAATTTGTCCACATCCTTTCTGTAGTGGGGGACCCAAAACTGGACACAATACTCCAGATGTGGCCACACAAGTGCCGAATAGAGGGGAATAATCACTTCCCTCAATCTGCTGGCATCCATGGACTTGTGAATGTCCAGCTTTTCTAAATAGTCCTTAGCCTGTTCTTTCACCACTGAGGGCTTCTCACCTCCTCTCCATACTGTGCTGCCCAATTCAGCAGCCTGGAAGCTGACCTTATCTGTGAAGACCAAGACAAAAATAAGCATCAAGTACTTCAGTTTTTTCCACATCATCGGTCACTAGGTTGCCTCCCCCATTCAGTAAGGGTCCCAACACTTTTCCTGACCAACTTCTTGTTGCTAACATACCTGTAGAAACCCTTCTTGTTACCCTTCACACCCCTTGCTAGCTGCAACTCCAGTTGTGTTTTGGCCTTCCTGATTACACCCCTGCATGCTCGAGCAATATTTTTATACTCCTCCCTAGTCATCTGTCCAAATTTCCACTTCTTGTAAGCTTCCTTTTTGTGTTTAAGCTCACCGAAGATTTATCTGTTAAGCCCAGCTGGTCGCCTGCCATATTTGCTATTCTTTCTGCACATCGGGATGGTTTGTTCCTGCACCCTCAATAAGAGTTCTTTAAAATACAGCCAGCTCTCCTGGACTCCTTTCCACCTCATATTAGCCTCCCAGGGGATCTTGCCCATCAGTTCCCTGAGGGAGTAAAAGTCTGCTTTTCTGAAGTTCAGGGTCTGTATTCTGCTGCTCTCCTTTCTTCCTTTTGTCAGGATCCTGAACTCGACCATCTCATGGTCACTGCTGCCCAGGTTGCCACCCACTTCTACTTCCCCTACCAATTCTTCCCTGTTTGTGAGCAGCAGGTCAAGAGGATCATGGCCCCTAGTTGGTTCCTCCAGCACTTGCACCAGGAAGTTGTCCCCAACTCTCTCCAAAAACTTCCTGGATTGTCTGTGCACTGCTGTATTCTCTCCCAGCAGATGTCAGGGTGACTGAAGTCCCCCATGAGAACCGGGTCCTGTGATCTGGAAACTTGTTAGTTGTCTGAAGAAAGCCTCATCTACCTCATCCTCCTGGTCTGGTGGTTTATAGCAGACGCTCACCATGGCATCACCCTTATTGCTCTTGCCTCTAAACTTAACCCAAAGACTCTCAACAGGCTTTTCTCCAGTTTCATACTGGAGCTCTGAGCAATCATACTGCTCCCATACATACAGTGCAACTCCTTCACCTTTTCTCCCCGCCTGTCCTTCCTGAACAGTTTATACCCATCCACGACAGTGCTCCAGTCATGTGAGTTACCCCACCAAGTCTCTGTTATTCCAAACACATCATAGTTCCTTGACTGTGCCAGGACTTCCAATTCTTCCTGCTTTTTTCCCAGGCTTCTTGTGTTCGTGTACAGGCACCTAAGATAACTAGCCGATTGCCCTGCTTTCTCAGTATGAATCAGGAGGCCTCCCCTGTTGCACCCTCCTCCTTGTGTTTCCTCCTGATATCCCGCTTCCCCACTTACCTCCGGTATCTATCACATGCCTTACAGTGATAGACTCAAGGAGCTCAATCTATTTAGTTTAACAACGAGGAGGTTAAGGGGTGACTTGATCACAGTCTATACGTATCTACATGGGGAACAAATATTTAATAATGAGCTCTTCGATGTAGCAGAGAAAGGTATAAACATGAACCAATGGCTAGAAGTTGAAGCTAGACAAATTCAGGCTGGAAATAAGGTGTACATTTTTTAATGGTGAAAGTAAATAACCATGGGAACAATTTATCAAGGCTCGTGGTAGATTGGATTGGATGTTTTTCTGAATGCTCTGCTCTAGGAATTATTTGGGGGCAGTTCTCTGGCCTGAGTTATACAGGAGGTCAGACTAGATGACCATAATGGTCCCTTCTGGCCTGAGAATCTATGAATCTTTTTATCCTCAAAATGGAAGGAACCAAAATCACAAATCCAAACACTCCTGAATTTCAGGAAATCCAGATCCAAACCCAAACATTGGCAAATTTCAGTGTTCTATTTTGGATCATTAAAGAGAGGTTAAAGCTGCAAATTTGGATCTGGATCCAAAGCTGGATCCAGATTATGGCCTTGGATTTGGACCAAAATGACACTTTGAATTATTATTATTTATTATTTTACATCACCCAAAAGTGTATTGGGACCCTTAGAGTACAGTTAAAAATCACATGGTCAAATAGCTGTTTATACTGGGGAAAAGTGAAAACGGAGACTACACTGGTATAAAACTGGTATCGCTCAGTGATGATTCAAGACTGTGTTCTACAAGATATAGAGGACCATCTATTCAACAGATGGCATCAAAGCAGTTATAAAATCACATTCAGGACCCATTGGTGATACAAAACCATCTGCATCCTAATATCCAACCTAGGATGCATCCTTACATATAATATGTACTGACCATCACAGAAGAGTTTACAAAGTAAGAGAGATGCTAACGTTGATAATGGTTTGGTTTTTTTAAATACATAAATCTTCTATTTTCTTACCTTCTGCAGAACACAGTAACTGATCACAGCCTGGAAAAACTTAATATTAACCCAACCACATCTCAGTTATTCTCTTGCTTCTAAAATCACCCTGCACTCAGTTACAGCTTGTCTTTTATGAACATGCAACAAGGCAAGAAACAACATGTATTTCTCCTTGATTTTTAAGTTGTTACTGCTTGTTGTTAGAGGAGTTTTTGGTGTATAATAGGAACAATGTTTATGGCACTGGGGGTATCCTGGCAATAAACAGCTTTTGGGATTATCAAACACTTTGGCTGTTTAATCAACTGCAAAAGCTGTTTATTGCCCACAGCTGTCAGACAGTAACAACTTTTGCTTGCTGCCAACAGGGGCGCCTGATTCAAGCCAGTGTCTAACGGCTCCGGATTCTGTTAGCAACCTCCCGAGGCAGCCGGCCTTCAGGACTTTTTAGAAAAGGAACCATGCTGGAGAACGCGAAGGGTATGTCTACACTGCAAAGAAAGCCCTGGGGCCTGGTTGCGGCGGGCACAGGTCAGCTGACCTGGGCTCGTGGGGCTGTACCATTGTAGTGCAGCTGTTCTGGCACCGGCTGGAGCCTGGGCTTTGAAGCCAGGTGGGGGAGGGAGTGTCCCAAATGTTGACACTGTGATGTTATAACCCTGCAAGCTTGAGTCAGCTGACCCCCCTCAGTCAGCTCTGAGCCTCGGTGCCGTGGGTTTTTTATCCCAGTGTAGATGTACCCAAAGGGTTAACTCCATACGGTTAAAGCCCAAACATTCAGACTCTCCGCAAATGAAGTCTGCTGAGATCAGGGATAGAAATCCACCTGCATAAACCGGGCCTGGTGAGCTGGGCTGCTGCCCAGACCTCTGGTGGCTGTTATCCCAGCTCATTCTTGCCAATTGTGCATTAACATGAATTCAGGCCCATCCCCCGTGGCCTCTGCAGAGGTATCCTTGCGAGGCCAGCTAGCCTCAGTGCCCCTGCGCAGCCCAGATACAGGACTCAATGGTGGTAGTGTGTGGAGTGTGTCTTTGATGGGTAGGGCAATTTCCGCCAATCCCTTTGAAAAACCCTTGTTGAATGAAGGGTAAGTATCTTTGGAGTCCAAAGGTTATGGATTATTGGGGGCCTGGATGATCACAAGACAACACTGAACCATGTGGCAGACAGGAATGGTGTTCTGGGACAATACATGCAAAGTGGAATTGCTGGGAAATATCTAGAGAGAGTTGAATGCAAATGCCCTTCGCCAGGTATGCAAACCGCCAACCTTTCGAAGCTACACCCTGAGGAGGGACCCGCTGTCTGCTGATTGCCTGTTCCGGAAGGCTGGAGATCAAAGGCCCAAGCTATATATTGAACCAGGCTGATCTGCTCAGCTTATTCTGAGCTGAGGCTGTTATCAACTGGGAAGCACAGAAAACCCCTTGGTGGGGTTTGAAGGACTGACTCCTGCCAGAGCCCCGACTGGTGGGGTGATCTCTGGTAAGCTTATTAGCATGTGTTTAGGTTCTTTTACTGTTTTTAATAGGTTTTCTCTGTAATGCTTTCCCCTTAATAACAGATGTGTGTTAGAAAGAGCGATGTGGTAACTTGTAACTGCTGGCAATGCACTGTTCACAGCCTTCAAAGAGTAAGTAATGCGCAGGCGCTGGCCCAGTTAGGCAGTCTGGCTTGCTGGCAATAGCATAGTGTAGGGCAGGGAACTGTGTAGCCTGGAAAAACTCCAGTCACGAGGGAGTGAGACACGCAGGTCTCTGTCCAAGCGAGGTGACGGCTGAGGATCTAGGAGCCTAGAACGGGTGCCTTTGCTGTACCATAGAGAGGAAATACAGAACTGTGAGAGAGCCCTCCGCACCAGGGTGAGTTTCACCCCTCCTGCATTAGACAGTTAGCAACGTGCTCTGTGCTATTAATTAGCATAAGAAGCTGTCCAAATAGATACCGAGCCCAGTGGCGCAATCCTGTTTTGCTCAGGGAACATCTAGTAGATCAGAGTGAAAGTTCACAAAAAGCCAAGGAGTGACGGGGTAACCAAATTACACCAGAGAACAGGTTTCACATTCTACTCCCCGTTCCTTTTAATAGGGCCCAGAGAGACTAGTTGGGCAGGCGACATAAGTGATCTGTTCCTCATTTGTAAAGCTAATTCAGGCAGGGCTAATCAGAGCCTAGAAACCCTCAGTAAACATTATTAAAGTTGTATCATTCAGCGGCAAGGGACGCCCTGATATATCCCAGTGTGCCTTTTGCTGGAAGAATTAACGGAAGCTCCCCAAGAACCCCCTTGGATTACATCCAACATGTAATTATTTTGGTGTAACAGATCTATTGATTGTGTAACCGAACAAACTGTGATATTACCCAATAATACGCCTCGGACAATAAACTGGAATTTATGGGAACTCTGTTAGGTTTGAGAGTCTCCTGGCTATGGGTAATACTCCATGCACTATGTATCGTAGGAGCCTGTTCTCAACAGTAGGGCACTGTCTCTCAGTTTGCTTCGCATTGCTAGTGGGAAGGGAAGGTCAGAGGCTCCGAAGAGAATAAATGTGTATTTCCAAACCATGACTGTCTTCCATGTAAAGTTTTGGATTGTAATGGCTGGAGAGTAACGTGCCCACACTAAAGTTGAATCCATGTTCTGGGTTCTGCTAGGTGAGTAGATAATTTGGTAAAATCAAATCTGAATTTGGTCAAGCTACCTGAAAATCTTCTATAGCACCTGTCCATGCAGTATCTAAGCATCATGTGGATGAATCAGATCAGCAGAGCAAGGTGTCTGAAGAATTTTAGGAAAACAGAAGACTCCCTGATATTAGGAAGCTCTGGTTTATGTTGGTGGGAATTGCACTTAAGTAAAATCGCTTGACAGCCCTAATATTATATATATATATATATATATATATATACACACACACACACCTCTACCCCGATATAACGCTGTCCTCAGGAGCCAAAAAATCTTACCGCGTTATAGGTGAAACCTCGTTATATCGAACTTGCTTTGATCCGCCGGAGCGCGCAGCCCCCCGCCGAGCGCTGCTTTACCGCGTTATACCTGAATTCCTGTTATATCGGGTCGCGTTCTATCGGGGTAGAGGTGTATTATATATAACCATATCTATATAGGTAATAGAAGAACAGAGTTTGGTATTCTGATGGATAGTTTTAGGAAGTGCTAAGTCCCTTCTCAGATAATTTGGGGTTCTCTGTGTTAGACCTGAAAAGCACGAGATCTCCTTCACAAGAACGTTTAGTTCACGCAGGTGTTGTGAATCTGTTTAATGCACTTTGACAGCATCAGAGTATGAGTGAAGGGCCAAATATTATTATTAAAGCTGATTAAAAAAAAATTGGCTGAATATTTTCTAAGAAACTTTGTTGAGAAATGTGCCTTTTGTAGCAATTTTTCAGTTTTTGGCTGCTGGTGTTCGTTTTTTCAATGAAACCCCAAAATTCCAACAAAAACAAATATTTCTGCGGGAAAATAAATCATCAATCACTCTATTATTTCAACGGCCACCGGAAATGGTATTCTTGCTTTGACCACGCAAAGCGACGCTGGCGGAATGTTGTAAAGCTCACAGGCTGCACCAACAGCCAAGATTTCTGTGCCAGGGAAGCGATGCTTGTCCCTTGATGCAAGTGCCTGGGAACTCTCTCTACCTAAGGACGGCTGGCTTACTGTAAGTCAGCCCAAGGAGCAATAGGAAGGAGGTAAAGGTGTTTAAATTTGTGTTTAAAGGTGTTAAAAGGAGTGTAAATTTTTCAGCAGGCACTGCTCTACTGAAGGGGTACCAGTGTCCCATGAAATAAAATGCACACTAAAAAGAAACAATGTTTACACCTCCGAGCTATAAAGAAGCATATTGTAGATGGAGTCTGGATACACCTGTCACCTTTATAGAAACAGCTTACCTTGGTGGTGCCTTGCCCTCAAATGGATTGAACGCTATCAGTGACAACGCCGCCTCTTCACTGGCCAGCAGCTTTCCAGCCAAGTGGATTATCCATTCGTTCTGTTCGTAGGTCTGGCAGAAGAGGAGTATGTGGGGAGGAGAGAAAAACAAAGCAAAAGTGTTAGACTGTTGGACAGAGAATAGCTATTAAGGAATCTCATGTGCTCTCCACCAGTGGCTGGACTTGCTGTGGCAAGCTGGAAACCTTCGGAGTTTGTACTCAGCAGATCTGCCTGGTTTGTCTGAGCTAAACCAGTAAGGATTCTGAAATGCCACCGGGGCAGCCTTGCTAGACAGGGGGCTTATTTGAACCTTTTGTCTGAAGGGTGCATCTCTGATAGCGCAGCACTCTCCCTTAACATTTTGCATGTCTGTGTCGCGTATAGCTATGAAGCCAACACCTGACACTGTTGCACAACCGCGTTGCATTACAGGACACAAGCTATATGAGGATTGTAGAATATAAATAAGAAGACAGCATTCACTGCCCTCAGAGACTCGAGAAGAAGGTTCATTCTGAAGAGTGGTTTTATCTCTCTCCCTTTTCTCCCATCTTTAACACGGTGGTTTAGAATTTGTGGCCTTTGCACGAGAAGTGAGTTTTGAAGGAGAGGATGTGTGCTTGGCACATCATATATTATCTCTAGTGCCAGCTGTAATTTCAAACATGTGTGTGGGGTAAACATTGGACAGCTTCACACAGCATGTTTAAACAAATTCAGCGCATCTAGATGGGGCTACGCAATCTCTCCAAGGGAAATTTATATTGAATACTTCCTCTATGTCGGCAGTAAGCAGAAAACACCTTAAGAAAATTTTGCATATAGAAAAGAGAGAACATCCTGTCTCATTTAAAACTACAGGGGCAAGAAGATCCACACGCACATGAACTAGATTCAGAGTTAAGTGACACTGAAATGGTGGTGTCATACCTAAAAGGAACAGGAGTACTTGTGGCACCTTAGAGACTAACAAATTTATTAGAGCATAAGCTTTCGTGGGCTACAACCCACTTCTTCGGATGCATATAGGATACAGACTAACACGGCTGCTACTCTGATACCTAAAAGGGTTACAGTTGCCCTTTCATAGCACAAAAGCATGCAGCAGTGTCAGGAAAATGCAGGGAAAATGCAAAGATATCAGACTTACAAAATCCTAGTTTTTGATGGTGACAAAAGCACCTGCCTTCTCATTGAATGTACTGGCTCTACAGTCACACCAAAGCTACCAACAGACAACAGATCCGTAAGTAGGTATGGATTTCAGAGTCCAAGCAGTAACATGCCTGCCTCCTCTTTGCCCATCCCTGCTTTTATTATGAGAGACTGTCATATAATACTTAGCACTCAACCATCACTTAGATGAAGATCTTAAATTGCTTTATAAAGGGGGTGGGTGGGGAAGCATCATCATTCCCATTTCGCATATAGGAAAACTGAGGCAGAGACAGGCAGTGACTTGCCCATGTCATCCAGGAGTCAGTGACAGAGCCAAGATAAGACCTGGATCTCCGGACTCCCAACCTGGTGCCCTAGCCAATGGATAACACATTCTTTGGAGAGGCAGCAAGTTCCAGTTGTGCTCCTGTGTTAGTAGAGATCCCGTTGGCTCTCTGCAGTAACAAAGATGCACTCAGGACTTCCTGCTCCAGACATTACCCACAAAACAGAGGACAAACGCAGGAGGTTTTACTCAGCCTGGAATGCCCTTGTGATTTCCCCTTGTGTCCTTCGAGTAAGAAGAGCCCAGATTTCATTAGCCTAGTCATGCACCTAGGGGAAGTGTCATTGCATACTGAAAAGGCCAGCTTTACAGACCCGGGGAACAAAGCCTTCTATGCAACCACAGATCAGGTACAGCACAGAGAGTGGGGCTGCACCTATACAGGACCCCCTGCCCCTTCAAACCCTTCCTAGGGTCCCAACAGGACCTTCGTCTTTAACCTTCCAGTTAGTTGCTTTACCTGCTTTGTGCCCCTTACCACTACCATGGTTGGACTCCGTTTGCCTCTCAGTGGGTGTGCAAACTGAATGCGACGTATGCACCAAAGTGGTAGGGAGAGGGTACAGAGCAGGAAAAGCAACTACTCAAGAGGTTTTCACGTAGGGACATACTGCAGGAATCACCAGACTGATCTGGCCCGGGTGGTTCAGCCTGTCTCCGACAGCATCTCGAGCCAGATACTTCAGAAGAAAGTGGAAAAATCCTTGAAACAGCAATTATGGAATAACCTACCCATGGGGAAGTTTCTTCCTAACCCCCATCAGCTAGTGATTGGATTATGCCTGGAATCATGAAGGTTTCCATCTATTATACATCACATGCTGTCTCGTATAGCTGGAGATGTTACTATTTCTATAAATATCAAATTCTCTCTCAGCTCCTAAAATCACGGCTTCAATCATATCTGGTAGCAGTGAGTTCCACAGGCTAATGGTGTGCCATGTGAAAAAAAAAATCCTTTTATCGTTTTTAAATGTGTTGCTTTTTTATTTAATTGGCTGTTGCCTTACTCTGGTATTAGGCGAGAGGGAAAACAGGAGCCTGATGTACCTTCTCTGAAACTCATTTTGCACACCTCTTCCATGTCACCTCTTATTCTCTTTCATTTATACCCATTTGCTGACCCGTGTACAATTTACATCCTTATTTAAATGATCTCTGAATTTGGCTCACTGATTTCAAGGGGGTTGCACCCACTCACTGCAAGCGGCAGAATTTGACCCTCTCTATTTATCTCCTTCTCTGAAATAATGAAGCGTGTGTATTTAATATGGATATCCAGCACATCTCCATAAAGAGCATTTAACCTACCCGTGGTTTTATCAGCTTTATTGTTCCATAAAAAGACTTTTATACACGTGTATCCAAATGGATGTTTCAAGCAAGCAGTAGGGGACACTGTGGGAAAGCTAAACCCAGCAGCTGTACCTGCAAGACTGTGATTAACACAGAGCATCAATAAAAGGCAAATCTTCTGTAATGGCAAAGTTTGTTATTTCCGTTGCTATGGGAAACAGAGAGAGAACCGAGTGGCTGGAACACACCAAATATAGATAGCAGGCCGTTCAAACAGCAGCAGATCCTTTTGGGTTTTTGTCCCATGCTCATCTCAGCTGATGGGAAAACCACAGCATTTTACACCAACAAGTTTTCAAAAAAAGGTCACCCCCCGTCCATCTCTCTGATTTTATCTTGCACACATTTCATTTCAGCCAGTCGGCCGGCTCAAACACTATTGTCAACCCCAAGTGTTCAAAAACCATGAGCAAACCACGAGAATTTAATAAATAATACTGTCAGGTAGTTTTTAAAACCTGAAATGCACAAACGCAGGTCTCTCTGTTGGCTGCTTGAGTATAAACTCTCCTTACCTGCTTGTAACACCTGCCATGGGGGGAGGCGGGGGGAGGCTGCCATTCTATCCCCTCCCCCCGCATCCATCCTGTTCCCTTATCATTAACCTTTCTCCTTGTCTCCAACCCCACACACCTACTCTCTTCCCCTACTCACATTCCCCCTCCACATGCTTCCAGTCTCCCAGCCCCAGCCCCACCTCCTACATTCCCCATAGACTAACACCTGACAGTTCCCACTGCCCCCCCATCCCCTGGCACCCCCTGGTTATGTGCCCTTCTTCTGTCAGACTCCCGTACCCCCCGATAGCCCGCTGCACCCACTCAGCCTCCCTCCCGTACCCCCGATAGCCCGCTGCACCCACTCAGCCTCCCTCCCGTACCCCCCGATAGCCCGCTGCACCCACTCAGCCTCCCTCCCGTACCCCCGATAGCCCGCTGCACCCACTCAGCCTCCCTCCCGTACCCCCCGATAGCCCGCTGCACCCACTCAGCCTCCCTCCCGTACCCCCCGATAGCCCGCTGCACCCACTCAGCCTCCCTCCCGTACCCCCGATAGCCCGCTGCACCCACTCAGCCTCCCTCCCGTACCCCCCGATAGCCCGCTGCACCCACCCAGCCTCCCTCCTGTATCCCCGATAGCCCGCTGCACCCACTCAGCCTCCCTATTACCCCATCATGTACCTCCAGTCCTGCCCCACCATGTCCCACTGCAACCCCCTCATTAGCCCCCTGTTCCTCCTCAGACTGTCTTCTGCTCTCCTGCTTTTCTCTGTCTCCTCCTGAAGTATCAATTTGTTCTTTCCATTTGGCAGTGACCTCTCTAAATAATATACATGGAATTATACTGGGCCAGATCTTGGCTTAAGTTGACTTCAATGGACGTAGGCCAATTTATACCAGCTGAGGTTCTGACCAGTCAGGACAATTCTAAGCAATGGAAGCACGAACACCGGCTACTTAGACCAAAAAGACATATCATCCTGTCCAGTTCCCAAACAAAGCTCTCATTATTACTAATATGACAACACTAATCAGCCTTTACCATATTGCCTTTGGCCAAGACAAAAGAGTGGGAAACGTGTTTTCCCACCACCACGAGTGACCAGCTCTGTGAAGGCACATTGCCTGGTCTTATCCTTCCCTCTTCGGGAAGGCTAGGGTTACAGCTGGTGGTTGGCTTGAGTACTCCTTGCCCTCTCTGAATGCAGGAACTGGGATTGTACTTGGATCCTTCTGGAGGAGTAAACCTACCTCTTCCCCTCCTCCCTAGCATCTCCATGGAAATTCTTTTTAAGTCACATGGTGGCCTAGAAATTATTGTACTGTTACAATATCCTTTCCGCAGCTGATCAAGAACAGGATGCTGCAAGCACTTATGCACATGAGTAGCTTTACTCCTGAGAGTAGCTCCAATGAAGTCATTGGCACTGCTCAAATGAGTAAAACTACTCCTATGTACATAAATGCTTGTAGGATTCAAGCCCAAAATATTCTTGAGACATTTGTTGAGTCTCACATAACTCATATTATACATACTCATGACCATGTTATCAGCTGGAAGATGGTACAAAGGGAATCCCATTCTAAGCAGCTGCTAAGAAATAAATTAAAAAGAAAAGCACACTGATGTCTACATGTCAATGCCCCTGCAGATTTTCTCTTCTGCAGATAGGGAGAAGCGACACAGACATGTTACTGGATTGGTTACGTCCCTCCCAATGCTAAATGAAGGACATTAATTCAGAGCTACAGCACCCACGGGATGCACATTCAAAACAAGGAAGGGATTTAGAAACCAAATGAAAAGGGATATTGTATTTAGATAATAAAATTAAGATCATAAAAGCGATTTCTTGGAAAGTAATGTCACATTATATTACATGCAATTAAAGCGGGACCAGGACAGTAATTAAGTGGTAGTCAACTAATAAATTGCACTTCAGAGTTAGACGCTCCAGAACAAAATCCCTGAGCTTCTAACGTTTCGGATATGCCAGCTATTCAAACATGTGACAAGTGAAGGCCCATGTCAGCCATGACAGGCTTTGGGCCTACTTCTGTCAACATGCCTGTGTTTCCCTAGTGCAAATCTTGTAGTTATGCTCCACAGTGGAAAGTTTCTCAGGAAGCCCCAAGTGAAAGAAGGCGTCATATGTCAAACGTGATGAGGTGCAAAGAGGAACCTGTCACAAGCAGCACAAAGGGATGGTAAATTTCTTCCCCCAAGCCCTACTAGCTTTTCTGCAGCTTGTCAGGAGTTGGATATGTCAGTTCCTTAACTGATCACCTTCAATAAACTGCAAAGCTCTCAGGCCCGCTGCTCCAAAAGTCATCGGGCAGCCTGGGAAAACTGGGAAAAAAAGAAAAGAAATAAACTGTAATCCAGAGACAGGAGGAGCCTGGTTTTATAAGCCCCTTTAACTATTTTTGAGCAAAACCAGTTTGAATTCCCAAACTTTCCCCCTGGAATTTAACTCCCCTGGTTTCTCATCCCTCCCCCTCCCCAAGCCATGTACCCACGGTGATTCAATTAAAAAACAACAGCAACAAAAACCAACCTTTTCCTGGCTAAAGGGGTTTGTTTTAAGGACAGAAAAACACCCATCCTTCCAATAGGTAGGCTGGGACAAGTGGATGTTCTGTACATGGTATATATAATGCCAATTATTTTTAAACATAGTTGCGTAAGGTTAAGCTCTTAAATCCAATTAGGTACCTAAATAAGGGTATGTCTACAGCGGCGGCCAGCGCATCCCTCAGCCCGCGCCGCTTCCCGCAGCCCCCATTGGCCTGGGACGGCGAACCGCGGCCAGTGGGAGCCACGATCACCGAACCTGCCGATGTGGCAGGTAAACAAACTGGCCCGGCCCGCCAGGGTGCTTCCCCTGGCGAGCTGCGTGCCAAAGGCTGCCGATCCCTGGTCTACAGTACGAGGACTATGCTAGCATAGCTATGTTGGCAAAGCCTGAAGAGTAGATGCAGCCTATGGCGACAGACTGTTTTTTTCTGGTGGTGTAGGAACACCACTGTCTTCATGTGCCAGCAATGCCCCTCTGCCATGTACATTGGCCAAACCGGACAGTCTCTACGCAAAAGAATAAACGGACACAAATCAGACGTCAAGAATCATAACTTTCAAAACCCAGTCAGAGAACACTTCAACCTCCCCGGTGACTCAACTACAGACCTAAAAGTTGCAATTCTTCAACAAAAAAAACTTCAAAAACAGACTCCAACGAGAAACTGCAGAACTGGAATTGATTTGCAAACTGGACACCATTAAATTAGGCCTGAATAAGGACAGGGAGTGGATGGGTCATTACACAAAGTAAAAACTATTTCCCCATGCTAATTTTCCCCCTACTGTTACTCACACCTTCTTGTCAACTGTTTGAAATGGGCCATCCTGATTATCACTACAAAAGTTTTTTTTCTCCTGTTGATAATACCCCACCTTAATTGATTAGTCAGAGTTGGTATGGCAACCTCCATTTTTTCATGTTCTCTGTATATCTATATCTATCTATCTTCCTACTGTATTTTCCACAGCATGCATCTGATGAAGTGGGCTTTAGCCCACGAAAGCTTATGCCCAAATAAATGTTAGTCTCTAAGGTGCCACAAGTACTCCTCGTTCTTTTCCCTAAACGAAGTTAGCTATGTCCTCAGAAGCTCTCTTCCAACAACATAGTTGCGTCTACACTGGCCTTTATGTTGGCATAGCAACATCTGTCAGGGATATAGTTTTTTTCAACCCCCTAACCAACATAATTATGCCACTATTTCAATATAGACCAGAAATAAGTGGTCTAATTTTCAGAGGTGCTGCCAGAAACGTCATTTGTTCTGAGCAGGGAACTTAGAGTCAGTGTCAGGGCTACATCGTCGGCAGCCTGTAGGAATGGGGTGAGCTGCTCGACATCTGGATGGAAGAGTTGAAGATCAGTCCAGGGCCAGGCCACGTAAAAACCACAGAATCAGAGTCTGCTATCAGATTGAGAGTGTGTGGCAAGAATAGGGGTCAGGCTGGGCTAAGGTCTTGCCCCAAGGCCAGCAATGATTCTAAGCCAACGACAGTAAAACAAGATCAGGGTCAGAAGCCAGGCCAAGGCTGAGAGTCCGGGATTCAGGCAAGTCACAGCAAGGAAGAGTCTGCGGCAGAAGCACACCAGACAAATTAGAGGATTGGGCCAAAAAAAACCTGATGAGGTTCAACAAGGATAAGTGCAGAGTCCTGCACTTAGGACGGAAGAATCCCATGCACTGCTACAGACTAGGGACCGAATGGCTAGGTAGCAGTTCTGCAGAAAAGGACCTAGGGGTCACAGTGGACGAGAAGCTGGATATGAGTCAACAGTGTGCTCTTGTTGCCAAGAAGGCTAACGGCATTTTGGGCTGTATAAGTAGGGGCATTGCCAGCAGATCGAGGAACGTGATCGTTCCCCTTTATTCGACATTGGTGAGGCCTCATCTGGAGTACTGTGTCCAGTTTTGGGCCCCACACTACAAGAAGGATGTGGAAAAATTGGAAAGAGTCCAGCGGAGGGCAACAAAAATGATTAGGGGTCTGGAGCACATGACTTATGAGGAGAGGCTGAGGGAACTGGGATTGTTTAGTCTCCAGAAGAGAAGAATGAGGGGGGATTTGATAGCAGCCTTCAACTACCTGAAGGGGGGTTCCAAAGAGGATGGAGCTCGGCTGTTCTCAGTGGTGGCAGATGACAGAACAAGGAGCAATGGTCTCAAGTTGCAGTGGGGGAGGTCCAGGTTGGATATTAGGAAACACTATTTCACTAGGAGGGTGGTGAAGCACTGGAATGTGTTACCTAGGGAGGTGGTGGAGTCTCCTTCCTTGGAGGTTTTTAAGGCCCGGCTTGACAAAGCCCTGGCTGGGATGATTTAGTTGGGAATTGGTCCTGCTTTGAGCAGGGGGTTGGACTAGATGACCTCCTGAGGTCCCTTCCAACCCTGATATTCTATGATTCTATGATTCAGAGGTCTGCATTGCTCAGGCAACTCCCAGAAATGGCTTCCGGCTTTATATGGAGAGTGCCAGCCAATCAGGGAATCACAAAGGTCTGTCATTCATGCCCCCTTAGGGTGGGACTTCCTCCAGGTCTTAGCCTCTCAGTACTTTTTGGTGGCAGCCCTGCCTAGGCCCCTAGTGGCCATAAGGAAGCAGTGTCTACCTCAGAGTCTACAGTTCCCAGTCCTAAGCCTGCAGATTCTTATAGCCAGAACCTCTGGGTTCTACATCCACCTTTAACTTTGCTGTGGGTGTTCAGGGCCTTTGAAAAAAATCAAACTACAGATTTAACTACCTAACTCTATATATTCAGGTGCCTAACTTTGGGCATCCATATATGAAAATGTTTGCTGCTGCATTTACATTATTTGTGATGATATTTTTCACCCTGCTCCTTCTCCATTTTTCACCCTGTTTCTTTGCTGGGTATGTTTTTTTTTTTCTTTCTTTCTACCCATTTTGTCAATGTTTGTTCTAAGCAGAATCTGAACCCACTTCATGCAGACTATTTTTTCCACTGACAGCCCACTTTTCCCCCACAATATAGAGTGGCAGAAGGGGCATCGTGGAAGCAACCAGCAGGGGTAGCAGAAATGCAGGCTGGGATTGCTGGGGAAGGTGGACCATGACTCAGCTTCTACAAAGTGTCAGCCCAGTTGCAATACGGTTACTTCACTCGGAACCCTGCAATTCAGCCGGAAAATTCTAGTCAGGTCTAAGGAGATGCAGCAGCAACTGAAATGGAAAACTCTGGGCAGTTACCAGCATCCTCCACTGGGCACTTTAATGCACCCAGAGATGGTGACAACAGAGACTCTGGGGTTCTGCTCCCAGCTACGTGACACTGGGGAAACCGATGGATGTGTGACAGCTGCCATTTTAGCTGACAGCAGAGGCTCAATCAGGGGCCTCCAGAGCTGAAAGCAGAAGTCTCCACAGTTTGCTCTAACGAGCCAGGCTTGGTAGCTGGAGGGTTGTAATAAACTTACACTTTCTGTGGATCAGAAGGGGGGGGGCACACAAACACACATTGACCAGTAGGCATTTACCCACTGGTTCATGTCCCTACTGCCAATGGGGGAATCATCAAGTTTAATTAGTGGAGGTGTAATTAATTGACATGTGTGACTATAGAGCTTTGAATGCACAAATACAACTGTAGCCCCATGTGTGGCAGCGTAAGAGACACACCTTGGGGACCTTTTATTGAATTAAAAGGAAGAGATGTAAATGGGCCTGCTTTAATTCTTTCTCCTGCTCCTCCCCCAAGCTGTTCACATATATCAGTGTCACTCAGCATGCCAGGTCTATGTCTGCTGAAAGATCTAACTTGTGTGTAACAGTGTCATTCAACACCATCACTGCCAACACTTGCGAACAATGCACTAGTATCTATGCCCCGTCCTCGCTTGTTTTCAAACCTGAGAACACTTTGTATTTTAAAACCATAGGGATAGTCCTGTCTTGGAAAGAAACGGCCATTCTCTCATCTCAGCGCTGTTTCTCTCTCCTACACTCAAAACCTTCCACAATACAATGAGATTTCAACCAACTGCTTCCATTCAACCCACTGCATCTTCATTTAATGCTATGCACTGGCTTGAGTTTGAACCTTTGCTGTCTTCTTGCTGAGAGATAAGCATACCTAATGCAGATTAAATGAAATTCCAGCACACAAAAACTTGAGGGGTAAATATAAAACCATAGCCAGAGAGAGATGCTTATGTCATTGCTGAAGAATCTAAAAGGTGCCTAAATGAAAATACCACAAAGACAGAAAATGGGGGGGAGGAGAGAGAAGGAGGCAGAGGAGAGTCAAGAAGATGAAGGAAAATGTCTATAATAAAATATTCTGGGGTGGGTTCATGTTATGTAATTGTTCACAAGCTTTGATTTTGTAACTTCTGTTGTAAATTTTAATGGGAATGTAAATAAGACTGAAGAAAAGAATAAAAAGGCTTGAGAAATAATTCTGCAAGTTTCCCCACTAAAAAAAAACACCCATCTGTTTGCAGGTGACATGTGGGGGAAATGATATTTGGACAAATTCTGAAGTCCTTACTCAGCAAAACTCCCAACGAAACCAACTGCCTGGGTTGCCACTGAGGGAGGAACACAAGATTTAGTCTCAAAGGATTGACAGAAAGGAGACACTAGAGTCTAGCAGTTAGAGCAGCTAACTCGGAATGGTAAAACTTGGTTCTAGACCTGACTTCCACTGACTCATTGTGTGCGCTTGGGCAAATCACGTAACCTTTCTGTGCCTCAGTTTCCCCATTTTTATAGTAAAAGTAATGATACTTGCCAACGTTTGTAACACACTGGGAAATCTTTGGGTGAAAATCACTACCTATATAAGTTCAAAGTGTTTTTACAATTATTATTTCTGAGAATATTTTTTTTACCTAAAACTGAGCCATATTCACCACTGAGCTTAAACCCCTATTCAACCGCATTCATTTTTTCCATTTAATTTTAAAAAGTGATCCTTTATTGACACATACATACATTCCTTGAGGGATGGACGCACAATATTTTGGTTGGAGGTACCTCTCCTCCTGGTCACAAAAACAACTATTGAGTGACTTTAGCAGTATGTGTTGCTAATTTATTCTAATTTGCGAGAAACAACCTGGAAAGCTATTTTTAAATAGAAATTCAAACTAGGGCTTCACATATTTTTTCTCCCCTGTGAATGTGCAATAAATCCACAGTAGATACTGTATATTCTTTGTAATCACTGAAGTGCTCACCTATTCAGGAAATTAAAGACACTATCATGTTTTTCCTAAGAGCAGAGCCCATTTGTTCTGACAAAGCTCCAAACTGAGCAATCACATTCTACCTACCTAAATTCCCCCTGCACTTCCAACTGCATAAAGCATCCTTCTTCACTGTCCTAAAGTGCTGTGAAGTGTTCCTGTGAGCTGTAGTGTTCCACCCCAGAGGTGGGTGCATTTCAGTGATGGGAGAAGTGAGCTCTGTAAGCATACTATCTGTAAAACATGCTGTGGCCGCACCGCCTGGTCTGGCCCGCCGGAGCAGGCTGTGGCCGCGCTGCCCAGCCTGCCGGAGCAGCTCCAGCCAGGTCAGAGACATCCTCCCCTGATAAGATGGGAAGGGATGGGATGGGGAGAGTGTGGGGGTCCCGGGCTAGGGGCGGGGTCATGTGGGGGGTGGTCACAGGGGTTACTCCCCTGACTCCCAGCTTCTCCCCCCAAAAAAATTTCCCCACCAGTTTCTGTCCCGGCCCGTCAGGGTAAGCAGCTGGCGTGCCAGGACACTTTGTTTACTTAGGTTTACCTCCGTGTCTGCAGACGCTCGAGGTAAATAAACCATCTCGGCCCACCAGCGGCTTATCCTGATGGACTGGGAGCCAAAGTTTGCTGACCCCTGAATTATAGGGTCGGCTTATGAACGGGTTATAAAAAAATTCCATTTTTACTTATCCATCTTGGGGGGTCGACTTATAAACGAACCGGCTTATGATCGAGTATATACGGTAACTACTTTATATGCACAGGAGAATTGCTACTTTGAGATCCTCAGCTGAAAAGGGTCTCTTTATAAGAGCAAGGTGTGATCCTATTTCTATTGTTTAACCACCACCAACTACACCACCACCTGAAACAAACATTTGTTGATGTAGTGGTCTACTCAAGGGGCACAGCAGTTTCATGTTGCTTGTTCCCTGGCCTTCCGTTGTTCTTTCTGGGCCAGAGAACACACAAACCTCAGGGCATATTAGGTACATACCTGGAATGCAGCAAACCACATGAGCCAGTCCAGACGATAGTGGTATGGTGTTATAAGGCACGGCCTCCTCTTCAAATCCCCAGGCTTACATTTAAATTCATACTCCTCCCAAACCACCATGGGATCATTGGGGTCCAGGCTGGAGGTACCTTGGAAGATGATCTCAGTTCGTTCCTTAGTAATGCTGTGGGAAATAATCATTGCGTTGTTATTTTCTCAGGCTGTGCCAAATCCTAAATACTGACAGTCAGCAAGGAACTGCCCCGTTAGCCTAAAATTTCTTTTAACCTGCCTTTGGCTTTTCGGCTAAGGTGAAATGTGGTAGCAGCTTAACATTTTGATTCTGACAAGCGGCTGAGAACCAATCGATGGAAGGTACTTCTATGGATCCCCCCTTACCACTGCACCTAAGGACCTCACCATCTTTAATGTGTTTATCCCAGGGGGTCTCAAACGCGGGGGTCAGGACCCCTCATGAGGTTATTACGTGGAGGGGTCGCAAGCTGTCAGCCTCCACCCCAAACCCCGCTTCACCTCCAGCATTTATAATGGTGTTAAACATAAAAAAAGTGTTTTTAATGTAGGTGGGGGGGGGGGGTCGTACTCAGAGACTTGCTGTGTGAAAGGGGTCACCAGTACAAAAGTTTGAGAACCACTGGAGGATATGCCCAGGCCCAACGCAAGAGGTCCATGTCAGTGCTGGCAAGGGGATGGGACCCCAGTTGGACCATAGGAAGTCCCGGGCAGCCCAGAGGCGGGAAGCAGTTAGCGCAGGGAAGCCTGCTGGGACTGCCGGGAACTGGGCCATCTAAAGAGGCACTGCCCCCTCAGAGGGACTGAGGGGTGGCAGGAAGAGGTGCCGGTAGGCCCGGTGGGACCAAACGTGGCAGAGGTGGTGACTGGGACTGACCCCACAAAAGGCTGGAACCCAGCCCGTCACCGAGCCAGTTACTGAGAGAGAGACCCAGATGGAGGGGGCCCTGCAGGAAGCCGGGACCCAGACGGTGGTGGAGACAGTAGCTGTGGGAACCCAGACCCGGAGGGACAGCTCGCCGGGTGAAGAAACCCAGGCGGCGGCTGACTTGTTGGGCCTGTGGGTGATCGGGTGATGTAGGGCAGTGCTACTATCCCCATTCTATGGCTGGGGAATTGAGGTACACAGAGACTAAGAGACTTGCCCAAGGTCACACAAGGCAGAGCAGGGAATTCAATCCAGGTCTCTCAAGTCCTAGACTGGCGTCCTAACCACGAGATCAGCCTCTCCCCCTACTTGGTTTCCAGCACATCCCTTTATCTCAGCCACTCTGACAGTCTAATGGCAGCACACCCTGTGGCATGCAAGGCTTAGCTGTGTGACTGCACGACTCATGTGGGACAGTGGAGATTCGGTCAATCACAAAAGTGATCCACACTAACTCAGATTTTCGTAACGACCCATGTGCAAAAATGCATGCGTGTCATCTGCACGCGTGGCCGCCCTGATGGCACCCCCCGACTCTGGTATTTGCACATGCAATTTCATGTGACTCCATCTGCAGGATCAGCAGAGACGCTTCCAGCTGGGACGAGCTCAGCACAGCCCTTACCGGGCTGGCTTCCTTCGGGTTCACTTAGTAGAGCTGCCGGTCACGGAGCATTAGAGTTCCAGGCTGAGCCTCGGCCGTGGCAATGGGCAGGATACACGTACAGCGCGTCCAGGTTAATTGGTTATGTCTGCTCTAGAATGTGGCAGCCAGCTGGCATATACAATCCACCCCATATGGAGCACCCCCTAGCAGATTACTCCTGGGGCACCATTAACAACTGTCTGAAAGTGCCCAAGCGTTTCGCCATCCCAGCTGGAGGAGAAGTCTCACGGAGCCATTGCTCAGCAGCCGAGCAGGGGAGGGCGGCGTGTGAGCCATCACAACTGAAGCCAAGAGAAACAGAAAAGGAAAAACAAGCTGGCTGTACCTAATTAGACATATAAAAACCACCCCAGCCTTACGGCAGGTCACACACAGACCTAAGTCTTCTGATTTGCCAGCCTCCAAACAGCAAGGCAATCGGACAATGCAGAGTGCAAGCACCACGCCACAAAAGATCTATAGCGAGGCGCCCATGTCGAAATCCATTCCACAAGGGCTTTTTTCCAAAGATCTGTCAGTGACGCTGCTCTACAATGGAGCGCTCTGTTTGCCACGGTGTCTGCATAACAGCATCATTCTAGCTATCAAACTGGTCCAAAACTCCTCCCCTAATTCCGTCCTCTCTTGGTCTTTCCACCACCAACCCAAGAAACTGAAAGCTCAGACCAGCCATTCCCTCCCCCTTTGCTTATTTCCAGTGATGGACACTTGCAACTAATGGACTGCCATTCATCTCAACTTATAATTGTTACCTGCATTTAATAGATTTCTGGACTCTTCAGCCAAGTCCCATACTATACCTTCGGCTGAGTTATGAGCCGTGGCTAGCTGCCCAATGGTTAGAAACACACTGTAAATCAGGGACACCAAATTACTAATAAAAGTAGGTTCCTACTGTGTGATTCAAAATATGTCAAGTTTCACATAATCGTATATTCATTATGAGCTGCAATCCTCTTTTTATTGGTTTACATAGGCTGGAATTACAAACATATTACAGCAGCATTTCATCACATGCTCTTTCGGTTCTGGTAACTGTTGAAACAAAAACCTTAGACTGAAGAGGAAAAAGAAAAACAACAACCCAAATACAACAAACTCCCATAATTCCAAGACTCCACCACTCTAAGAGGTGCAAGGATTAATACAACTTTGTTCTCACCACTCCTACCCTGCCCCCACCAATCCTCCTCCAAAACAGGGCTTTCACATGTCACGCAAAACACATCTATGTTTTAAAATGCGGAGGTTTGTTTTTTATCGTGTTTGTTCAAAGCTTCCCTTTCTGCAGAGGCTGAATAGAAATGTCTGCTTGTTTGAGAGGTGGGTAAAAGATCATTTCAAAGCCCAGTGTGACTATGGGCTTGCTGCGTAGTTCTACTGCTCACGGCGTGACATGGCTTTTACAAAGGTTACATTTTTGTAACAAGGACCTAACACACCTGGGTAGTTACACTGGGTACCTGCTGAGCCAGAATCTTCAGCAGCCAATCAGATCCCTCTTTGTATAATGCCCCTTTGATAACAGTTGGCTGTTTTCTGGGGTATGATCCACAACCCACTGAAATCAATGGGAGCCGTTTCCATCCTTTGGCTCAGGCCTCTAGAGCAGTGGTTCGCAACCTTTTTGGGCTCAGGACCTATTTGTAAATGTTTACGACCTATCACGATCCACTACACAGTCTGGGGCCGGAGGCCCTGGGTTGGTTTCAGTCGGATCCTGCCCAGCATTCGCCCCACCGTGGTGGCTTCTGCAGCTCCTGTGCCGTGGGGCTAGCTGGGCTTGGCTCTCCGCCCTGGGCGTTGCAAACTACCGCCTCCCTGACTGGACCAAATCTGTGTGAGTGGAGCTGTGACCTGGCTCATGGGGTTGCAGTGCCACTCACTCAAGTTTGGCCTACCCAGACTCCCCTTATCATGACAGCTGGGCCCAAACTGAGTGGTGCTGGGACCCCAGAGGTCGCAGTGCCTGGAGCAGGGAGATGAGCCCAGCCAGTCCTGTGGGACAGGAGCTGCCATGCGACCCTTTGAAACATTCTGGCCACCCAGTTTTGGGTCCCAACCCATGGGTTGAGAAACCCTGCTCCAGAGAACATCTCATGGTCAGCACAGTGTGGGCCTGCGGCTGGCAGAAGCAGAGGTCTAACTATGAAAGACTGGCCAGTTTCATCAGGATTCCCTCAGACCCTCCAACTGGGTTAAAAGGCTTGAGCCCAGTCCTTCTATCAGCTGCCTGGCTACAGCTCATATTGACTTCAGTAGGAATTGCGCACACAGCTGGTAGGATGATCGAACTCCCGGTCCTCCAGTTCTACTTCCTCCCCGCAACATCCTCAAGAGATACAGATTAAATTCTAAACAGCTCAATAACTGATCAAGAGGAACTAGCAGGCACGCAGATCCCACAATGGGTGTGCTGCGGGCACCTAAACACACTCTCTCCCGCATCAGCCCGACCTGGCTGCAAGCACAAAAACTGGGGAACTAACATGTTGTCTGTAAACCATCACTCCGCTTCTATTTTACACCCCTTTCCTCTCCCCTTTCTCTGTCTTGTCTATTCAGATTACAAGGTCTTCAAAGCAGGGAATGTCTCTTACTCTAGCCTAGCACAATGGGGCCTCATCAGCAATCGACCCCTGCACGCTGTCGTAATACCAAAGCAACAACAACAGATTGCACATGCTATGTTGAGGGTCTTCTCCTTCCCTACCCCTCTGGTGTTACCGCAAAACCAGCCAGTTTCCAACTGTTAGATAGAGGAACAAGTCCTATGCAGTTGAAAGCAGTGATAAGTATTTAGCCTATGTGGACACTTGCAGAGATAGCTAGTATGACTACAATAAGGTGGCCCAACCACCTAATGCAGAACTCTGTATGCTATCACGCAGAAGGCTTTTTTTCAGGGGCATTGTAGCAGGGTCGTCACCCCGCTCCTGCCCTGAAGGGCTTAAAACAGGCCCGGGAGAGGGCTGTGTTGGGGAAAAGCTCGGCTGATTGGGGGAAGCAGCCACAGATGGGGCCAGGCCCCAATCAGGCCACAGCTGGCCCTATAAGAGGGGTGAGGGCCAGAGGCTGTAGGAGAGAGAAGGACCTGGCTGCCTGGGAGCTGAGCAGGGTCCCCGAGATAGAGCAGGGCTGGGGAAAGGCAAAGGAGCTGGGGAGCTCCAGCCTGGCAACTCCCCAGGAGGCAGGCCTTGCTGAAGGCCTACGGAGGTACTGGGGTTGCAGAGGTGCAGCCCAGGGTTAGGCAAAGCCAGCAGGTCCAAACCCCCCTTGCCAGTGATGAGTGGATTACAGACTGCAGTCCGCCCCAGTGAGCAGGGGCTAGATGATGACTGGCAGTAACCACTGAGGCAAGGTGGGGATAGAGGGTTGGGGGGGTTCCTCTGGGAGGGGAGACCCAGAGACTGTGGGGGTACTGTAGAGGGCAGAACCCCGAGGGAAGGGGCACTGGGGTCTGGGAGGGACATGGGAGCCAGCGGCAAGTGGGACATCGGCCAGCAGAGGGCGCTCCAGAGCTGGAGAGCTAATTCCCGAGACAACCAGCAGGAGGCACTGCGCCAGTGATTCGTCACCCCCGCTACAGGCATCCTTATGACTTTCCTCCTGCCAGAGCAGAAAGGCAAGGCAGGTTCATGGAGGAGATTTTTCCAACTAGAGGGAGGGAGGGAGGGAGGGAGGGAGGGAGGAAGGAAGGAAGGAACACACACACACACACACAATAGAGAGAAAAAAAATCACTCTAAATATGACCCATATGACTCTCTACCTTCTATGCATATTATCATAATGTTTTTATATCTAATATATTGTGCCCCTTAAGAACAGTTATAAATTTAAAGCAAAACTATAGTCAAATAAATTATAATACAGTAGGAGAGGATTTTGTGATCCCTTTCAAGCACACCCTTTCCCCCCGATCCCCAATGAACGGCTACTCTGAACCGATCAGCTACCAGAAGGATTAAAAAAAATGTATAAGACACAAAGACTGGCTAATTGACTATATTTCATGATGTTGATAGGAGAATAGAACAGAGCAGGTGTACTGTGGGTCTATTCAAATGATTAGTACCTTCCAAAAGCGCCGTACGTGTTTACTATCCTGAGCGGGTTGAATGAGGTGTTCATGACTTGTCTGGAATTAAGCAGGTTGAGAACGACAGGTATACTGAGATAGGTGATCAGGAGTCCAAATGAGACGTTCACCACTTTGCGGACATAGCAGCCTGGTTAGAACACAAACAGAACCAGAAAGGAAGTGACTTCACTGTCTGAAGTTGCTCATGATCAGTTCAGACCCTGCTTCTAAGAAGATAGTTTTTTTCCCCTACAATCCTTTCAGGTCACCTGACAGGCAATTTCAGAGGGCTGCTAACAGTTGGTGTCAGCTCCCTTTCAAGCTAAAGTGGATGAATTCTTACACGTAATCAAACAAATCCTCGCCAGTAGGCCATGAAATCTCTCTCCAAAGATCTGCCTTTCTCTAAATAGTCTGAGAAGGGGCTGAAAAGAAAAATGTCTAAAATGTTCAAGTAATAACAGTTTTAGTGTAGGAAAAAACCACAGCTGGCATTTAGACATTGTTCAAAATTGCCCTCCTTGTTTTTAAGACTCTCCATGGACTCTCTAGCTGATTTTAAACCCTCTCTATTCCCCATCATGGTTCCTAACACCAGCCTTTTCTTTGTCCTTCCTCACCACTGGTGGAAGAGAGACCACTCCTCCACAGCTCTTACCGCTGGAATTTGCTTTTCTGAATCTCCCTGCCATTGACACAGCTCCTCTCTTTGATTCTCATCTCTTCCCTGGCTAGTGCCTCTGTACACTTCTCTTTCCTTTGGCTACCACTTATTATTTCAACTTCAGAATTGCATTATTTTATGTTGCAAAGTGCTTTGGAATATGGCTTGCATGAAGGACACGGCAAACGAGACTGGTGTTGTACTGGGTAAAATGAGGTATTTCAGTCTACAGAGAATCAGACAAATAAGCTAAGGCAGCCTCTAAAGGGTTTTTGTGCTTATGATGATTTTTAATTTAAAGGAGAAGACTCAAAGCAAATGCACGTAGCTTTCCTCCTATCTCTGCAGGAGCAGGATGGTTATTTAAACTTCTCATGTAGTATGAATAATTGTTTAGTCTGGGAATATTTTTGGAGAATCGCTTGATTCGGGTGGGTTATCTAACCCAGCCCCCTGCATCGCAGCAGGGCTGCCTCTGTGATCAGGCAAAGCAATACATAAGTTGCTCAGGGAATTTGTTTTGTCCTTCAGATGGCCTGAGGCTTCTAGCCTGTAAGGAAAAAAACAAATCAGATACAAACACCAATGACTGCAAAGTTTTATTGTGAATGTTGGTGCTCCCCAGGTCACCATTTGTCTGGATGCTGTCTAAATATAGGCCTGATTCTGCATATCCCCGCTTCTCGGACTTAGGGTGACCAGAGAGCAAGTGTGAAAAATTGGGACCGGGGGTGGAGGGTAATTGGCGACTATATAAGAAAAAGCCCCAAATATCAGGACTGTCCCTATAAAATCGGGACATCTGATCACCCTACTCGGACTCCTCTGCCACTAACTGGGTGAACGCAGGATCTGGCTCTTTGACGGTCACCTCATTGGGGCCACAAGTCGTCTCTTCTTGCATGGCTATAAAGCACCACAGACACCTACAGCACTGTGTACATCATAACCATGCCCTCCGAGTTGCACCGATCTGACCTTCAACCACAGTTACAGTATAATCCATGTGGAGAATGGCAACAGAAAGGAGTGAAACTGGCGGAAGAGGTGCAGGGTCTGCTTTGCAGCCCAATTAATGGGAATCTTGCCATTGACTTCAGTGAGACTTGGATCAGGCCCTTAGATACCAAGGCGCAGATCCTTAACGGTACTTAGGCACTTAAGTCTCATTGAAATCAACGGGAGTTGGTGCCGTGAATATCTAGTCCCATGTGACAGGCTCCTTATAAAAACCTTCACAAGAACAAAAGGGGCATAAAATGCCACACACTCCATTCTTCTGACTCTTGGGATTAACGTTTCTCTAGGACTTTTGCTACATGGCCCTCCTGTCCAAGGCACCGACTCAGCAATGCATTATTACTCAGCACGTGCATAAGCGCTTTCTGGAACAGGGATGGATTTAAGCTGAGACTGAACCCAAGTTTGTAGCAAGTATGGGAGGTTCTTCTAAGTAACCCTTAACTTGTGGTCTGCGGGGACCCGTCAGAGAATGTCATGGAGTAAATTTAGGAAGTTGAGTCATAAGAGGATCTCTCTCATTCTCAAAATGATTCACAGATTGGTAAATTGAAGAACCATTTTTCTGTCTCTTCTCCAACAAGACAGGCATAGGTTTGCTCAGAGTGACTGAAAAACACAACTCAATAGGAGATCTCTAGCATCACTCCAATCACTGGATTTACCAGCCCTGCCGGAAAGCGACTTGGAATTTAAATGCTGCAACTAAAAGAGATTTCTTCTAGTAAAATATTTAAAATAAATGCATCGTGTAATGAAATGTAATGCGCATTACTGAAACTAAACACTTCTGTTTAATAAACAGCATATTCTGAGGTGGATCGGGCTTGCTTCGAAAGAACTATAGGCAGGCATTTTATTTTGTAAACATGTTTTTGTCTTTCTGATGGATGTTTGGTATATTTAAAAACTAGCATCTGTAACTGATGTTGATATTACGTTCAATTTGTTGCTTACATATTGTTTATACAAATCCTAGAAACAGTTCTACATCTGTTACCCAGATAAGTAAATCCCCCTTCTCTCTGCGCTATCAGTTCTCTTTGGGGATATGATTTTATTTTTTTAAATCTTAGCAGTGTACATTAGCCACATGCTTCATGTTCCTTTTTTATTCAGCTTAACAAAACTTCTATTTACTTTTTCATGCTATACCTGTAGGCCAAACTATATGCCCAGGGCAATTTGACAGCCAAGTTCTTGATGCTCGAACAAGCCCAGCATTCTTGACAAAGTCTGATAGCCCCACTCCTTAAAATTTGTGAGACGATTTTATGCCCTCCCCCTCCTTTTTTTTTGGTTTGGCACCACATTAAATTATTGATTTAATTCCAGAATCAAAACGTTCTGCTTATGTTAGAACAATGACGACTCCCAAATAGTCTAAAGACATCTGGACAGAGCTATTATGTCCATCGTGTCAGTGGCAAATGCTGCAAAACTGCAAGTGTGATAAATGTGAAAAAGGTTTTCCTCGTTTAAACAAAAAAAAAATACCATTGAAATTCTGGTCCCATGGACATCAATGGGAGTGTTGTTATTGATTTCAATGGAGGCAAGTTTTCTACCTCTATATTGCTTAATTTGATATATCTGATGCTTTTCCTCATGCTGAATAGTACCTTAAAATACTCCCACTGAAGTCAATGTAACAAGGTGCCACCCACCAGGAGCAACGATATCAGAATTTTAGCTTTAGAGGCTTATTTTTCTATAAGCAAATACAACCCGCACTAACACCATGTAAGTATCCCCCCATGTAGCTGGAGGATAGAAGTGTATAAGTCAGCTTCTACCTCTGTGCTAATGGTTCTTTAGTGGAAGTAGCAGAGGCTTAGGTTTTAAGATCCAGAAGTCCTTCAATGTGTATGATCCCACTAGGGAATTGTCACACAAAGATACTTCCCTTCCCCTGCATACATAATAATAAGACCTAGCTCCTATAAAGCGCTTTCCAAAGGGAGGCATCATTATCCCTATTTTACAGGTGGAAAAACTGAGGCACAGAACGGTGAAGGGACTTGCCCAAGTTCACCCAGCAGGCCAGTGGCCGAGCTTGGAATAAAAGTGATAAGAGCACTAGGTAGATAAGGTTTTATTCCTCACGGGAATGACCTACCGTATCTCAAAGGAAGTCTCTGTCCTGCTGCCTGTTTGGCTTGTATCTTCAACACTTGGTCCTTCACACATCCCTCTTTGGAACTGAACAGGAATCCCAAGCAGGTGTCATCAAAACAGGCAATGCTGGGCACTATGGTTAACCAGTTGAGGAAGCTCAGGTTCCCACTGATAATTAAGACCACCTAAGTAGGAAAGAATGAAAGCAATGAAGGCAGGGGAATGCACTGAAAAAGTGTCATCTGGCCAGGTTTCCAAGCGATTGTGTCCCAGCCTTAGTACAACAGCATTTGTCTATAGGTGGAAAGGAAACGTCCATGTGCACAGTGGTTTGTTCTCTTGAAACAAGGTTAGGTACAATGATAATTACAGCTGCAGTGACTTGTTTGGAACAGTACGACTGTAACAAAGTATCTGGGAGTCTGAACATGCCCTGCCAACCTGTAGAGAAACCTCTGCCGTCATTGTGGTCATCCTCTGGGAAAGGCCTCAAATCTCAAACATCATTTCACTTGCCGTCGCCGGTGGATCTTGAAGACAGGGCCAGACAGCCCTGTGCCAAAGAGGCTTTCACCTGCTCAAGCTCATGGAAATGTTGAGTGGATCCATTTAAAACAAAAAAATTACTTTAAAAATATGTATAAACATTTGTGCCCGGTTGCTTCTGCACTGCAAAGGGGGTTCCCCTGGCATTATTTCCTGGCTCTGGAGGGACCGTGCACTGAGCTGATTTTAACTGGAGACCCAAGTGCACATTGACACTGTATGATAGTTGCAATCCTACAGCTACTCTAAACCACTAAAAACACTACAATAAAAAAGTGTATGTGTGTGTGTGTGTGTTGGGGAACGTTATGAAAAAGGGTTAGCTAGGAGCCTGGCACTTCAGACAGCGAGGAAATGGCGGAGTTTGCTCCACCTACAGTCATGGAGGAGGAGGAACTGAGTGGCTGTAGATGGCACTTCTCTCATATAACCTCAGACACGCAACGTCTGGTGACAATTCCCCTGCAACAGCCCCGGCTTTCTGCACAGCTCTAGAAGCAACCGCCTCAAAGAACTGCAATCACTGGTAAGTAACCACTTTTTCTTCTTGGGGTGACCACTCACAGGAGAAACGCCCGTAAGGCGTATACCGTAATACCATACAGAGCGCATACCATAGTAAAGTGCTTGAAACAACAGTGAGCACAGTCCTTTCTCAGAAGCTATTTACATGCACCCAATAGCACTGACAAGAAAACCCTGGATACTGTGTTATCACAACCCTGCACACATTTCTCTGCTGAACTTCCTCTTGTCTCAGATTACGAAAGACATGGCAAAAAACCCCACCACACTAGAGGCCCGAACATGCTCCCACAGACACTCAAAGTGAGTTCTGCTATTACTTTCAGTGGGAAAAGGATCTCCCGTGCCTGGTGACTTGATTTCCCTACTCACCTCTGTGACTATGCTGTTGTTTGGGTCCATGTTTGATTGTCTACGTGGTTACTTCCTGATTATGCCCACATGTCGGTGAAACCAAGGTTTCAGAAACCCTAGAGGAAAACTTTGGCACTTCTAATTAAAAAACAGCCCTTAAATATCTGTGTATGTTTTCGAAGAGGTATTTTTTATTTTAGCTTTTATTACCCGTTTATGAGGATGTTTTGCATGTGTAACGCAGAACAGAAAAAGTGGGAACATTTGAAAGCTCTTGGAACAGCATAAATATTTGTATATATTAGGACAGGTTTTTGAGATATAGGATATTTTTTCTTCTCATTACAATGATTTGAAAATCCAAGGAACCTTCTTGCACCCAGTTCCCCAACCAATCTTAATGAGCATAAAGCAGTCATTTCTTGGGCACAGTCCATTTCGCCGTGGTCATGAATCACATGCTTTCAGACCATATGGCTTTATTTTACAGCCTTAAAGTTACATGATGTCACTTTTTTGCCATTTTCATGGGTCAGCCACAGAAAAGATGGAGCTACAGCTCTGCTCAGGCTGAATTACAAACCCAAATTCGGAGCCTTTCATTAGAACTCCACATACCACTTGAACACACAGGACAATTTCTCCATCATTATTATTGCTTCCCACTCTCAAAACTCCCCTGATGTCACTGGGGTTGCAGAGCTGTCAAGGAAGGCAGAATTTTGCTCTGTTATGCACTACAGAGCAGTGAGCACCATTCTAGTTCAATCTATTTAGCTTAACAAAGAGAAGGTTAGGCGTGACTTGGTTATATTCTATAAGAATCTACATGGGGAACGAATATTTAATAATGGGATCTTCAATCTAGCAGGGAAAGGTATAACATGATCAAATGGCTGAAAGCTGAAGCTAGACAAATTCAGATTGGAAATAAGATATATATTTTTAACTGGAACTGGCAGACTGCATTACTGACAATTTTTAAATCAAGATTTTAGTCAAACGATCTGCTCTAGGAATTATTTTGGGGAAGTTCTCTGGTCGGTGTTATACAGGAGGTCAGACTAGATAATTACAATTTGGAATCTACGAATCTATGAATTACCAGGTGAACAAGTATCAAACAGTAGCATCTGTGTGGTACTGCCCTTATTTCGTGTGCTTAGTGGTAACTATTGATAAGGGTTGATGGGCAGCATGAAATAAGATGAAATAATAAGGTGAAATAAGATGAAATAATTTCCCCTATTTTACCACAAAAACAACAACAACAGCAAAAACACATGTAGCCCTCAGGTCAAATCCTGAGATCCTTAAGACCTTGTCTACACAGAAACTTGCATGGGTTCCATGAAACTGGTGCAAACCCCTGTGTGCACACTCTTATTTTAGAGGCTTATTGCCATTTGTCTTCAACCTGTTCCTAATTAACTTAAACTAAACCGAAGCAGGCCTGGATTAAACCAAAATAAGAGTGTCCACACAGACTTTTTACTGATTTAATTAAATCTGTTTAGAATTACACCATATTCTAAACTGGTGCAACAGCATGTGCAAATGAGCCCTTAATTCCCTTTGCAGTGAACAGGAGTTGGTCAGAGTGAGACCGGAGTATAGACGGAGGAACCCGCTTCGCACACGGAGCTCACCTTTGTTCATTGAGGCAGTGCCCAGGGTAGCCATCCGTGTGTGCTCCTCTCCATCACTAACAGTCAGGCTTCCCAGACAACCCTCTATGGCAGTGGTCCCCAAACTGTGGGGCTGAGAACGGTCGGGGGGGGGGGGGACATGCGGTGAAGCCTGGGCGAGCCCTCATGGGGGGCGGGGAGGGAGTGCCACCCAGCATTGCTCCTTCCCCAATCCAGCTCTGGCTCCAGCCACAACTCTACTCCGCCCCCAGCCGCAGCTCCGCCCCCTGCTCCGCCCCCAGCCCAGCTCCATCCCCAGCCACAGCTCCGCCCTCATTCCCTCTCCGCCTCCAGGCCAACTCTGCCTCTAGCCCCAGCTCCTCCGCCATCCCCAGCTCTGCGGTCAGCCCAAGCTCCTCTGCTGAACCAACTGTGCAGTAATGGAGTGTGTGCGTGTGTGCAGACAGATTCCATTACTGGTAAAGTAGGGAGCACCACTGCTCTATGGGGCTCTGGATCCATGGCTGAGGAGGAGGGAGTGGGCGCCCTATTAGGAAATGTGGTATATGATCAGAAGCAGTAAAAACCTCCCTCTTGCACTCACAGCTATTGTATCCAGAGCTTTGGGGGCTGTGAGGCTGTCGAATGGTGTTTGAGAAGCACTGTTAGGTCCTCAGATGGAAGTACTGGAGCAGGGCATTATTTCCGCTACTGTTCTCTCTCTGCATTTGTTAAAGCCTTTGTTTCCCTGAGATAATAAGGTAGCCAGAGCCTGATGCCACAACAGCAGGTTTCTAAGGCACGTAGGGTTATATAGGGAGCTGGCATGTCAAGCCACCTCTGAAGACTTACGGCATTCATTTTGGTACCATAATAACGTAGCAGGCTTACAGAACCCTACAGTAACGAATGCCTGTGCTATGCAACTGACGGCATGAGTTGGTGAACAGTGGCATACAGCGGTAGAGCCTGAACGGGAGCACTATTCTGTTGAAGACAGGACAATGGAAATGATCACAGCAGCAGCCACCCATCAGACACAAAGGACACACCCTGGATCTGCACAACATCCTATAGATCTCACCTCAGTCTGTAGAACCCGTTGGAGAACTCCCCTCTCTGGTATATGCTCCAGGTTTATGCCAATCTCTAACTGATAGGGACCAGGATGAGAGCAAATATGGGACGGATAATGCTACATTGGTTACTGCAGTGTTCTTGTACCAGATGCTGGTCTAGATGGACCTTGGCTCTGATCCACTCTGGCAATTCCTATGTATTTGCCTCAAGAGGCATCGAAATTGGTGCTCTCGCTAACAATCACTAGAGACAATAATCATACCCTCACCATAAAAGTGAAAGAGTTAAGAGGGCCAGACATTCAGCTTGTGTGTGGTGTTCCACTTAATGATGCCACTCATATTTACACCAGCTGGAGATTTGGCCCGTTAACCTTTAAAGGATATTGCAACGCAATCCAGACTCTAACACTATTGGAAGATGCCATTTTGTGCACTGCTTCACTCTCCTACACAAAACAATGTGGTTTTTAGCTTACAGCAGTGAAAATATGTAATTGTTCCATGTTCCTAGACAAGAATCAATCACTCCCTATCCAGCCTTGCTGACACGAACTCACACCTGACCAGACACAGAGCTGACATTACAATTTTGCTCAAATGCCAGCATAACAACATGATAAACGGCGCCAATCACAACACAGTTGCCACTGAGACCCATCTAGGTTTTCATGGGACTGATTGCCTGGCTGAACTGCCCAGCCAGTCCTTCAAAACTGAAAATGTTATAAATGATTGAGTGTGTTGGCATAAAACAATTTCTAGGACTCCACAAAAAGTGCAGATGATACCTGTTTAGAACTCTTTGAGTTTTGAGATTGATTTGGATTCTTGCCCCGTTAGTCATATTCCTTAGGTTTTAGCCCTAGTTATGCTAATTAACTAGCTGTTCCTTGGTTACCACCAAAAAAAAAACAAAAAAACCCCACAGCCCCACCATCTTACCCATAAAAAATAAACGTTATGAAGTTGACTTAATGGATTATGCATTAAAAAATAATGCCCCCGATGTAATAAAGTCACTGATTTTCCAGACTTGAAATCAGCTAATGAGAATCCCCTCTCCCCCCCCCACCCCCCAAGCTGGGTTGAAAGTTATAACTTTGATTGGTAGTGTTATTTTTAAGCACATTTCTCTATTCATGCTGCCACACTTTATCTTCCTGTGAATTGTTTACCCGCCGTTTTAGAGCACGATTTGCATGGGGGTCAAAGCATGCTTTCTAGAGACTACAAGGAGTCCGGTGGCACCTTAAAGACTAACAGATTTATTTGGGCATAAGCTTTCGTGGGTAAAAAACCACTTACCCACGAAAGCTTATGCCCAAATAAATCTGTTAGTCTTTAAGGTGCCACTGGACTCCTTGTTGTTTTTGTGGATACAGACTAACACGGCTACTTCCTGATACTTTCTAGAGACGGGAAGTCCAAGGTTGCATCACATCACCACCCCGTCTCTAGACATTGGAATATCTAGTGATTTTGTATGTATTGCCTTTAAAGATTCCTTCACACTGCCCTGCCAACATGCCTCAACCCTCATGGAGATGGATTACTTGGGGGTGAGAGGTTCTGTTTTCAAGGCCCATTCAATCCTTAGCCCCCTCTCGAGAGTGTCAGCAAGGGGTCCAGTTAGTGCCAATTGTGCAGGTGCGTTCAGTGATGAGGAGTGCGACCATGTTAGATGGATACTTGAGCTCATCAGATGAGAAAAGCGACACTATCGACATAGGCTAGATTTGAACTGGTGACATAGAGGTCATTGTTATTATTCAACTGTATTACACAAGCACCTAGAGGTTCCAACTGAGATGGGGGCCCATTGTACTAGACCCTATACAGACACAATCCCTGCCCTGAGGGGCTTACAAAGAAAATACACAAGACAAAGGATGGGAGAAATTGAGAATGATCTCCATTTTACAGATGGGAAATTTAGGCACAAGACAACTAAGGGTTCGCCCAGGTCACACCGAGAGTTTGTATCAGGGACAGAAAGCAGATCTTTTGAATACCAATCCAGCATCTTCACCATATGACCATCTCAGTTAGAATTATCTGAATATCCTATTACTAGTCCCCTGATTTTCCCTTTGCAGTATCCTCAAGTGTGCTCATACAGTTTGGCTTCTTTCTTTCCTAGACAAGTTCTCCTGTTTTGCATACTCAGTCTCCCTACTTTCTAGAGTCACTGGGGGTCTCCAAAATGCTGTTCTACCATTGAAACATTAATAAAACGTATACTATTGGTCTGAGGCCTTTCAGCTGATGTTCTATGAAAAATAATTTAACTTTACTCATTAAAACAAAATCAAAATCATATCATTTATTTGTCTGACATGGGCATAGTTTTGTTAAGTCCATATTTGCAAGTTGCAATGTTTGAAAATGCTGAGCGGACATTCAAGGAGCAGTGAGACAGCATCCTAAAGGGGTGAGCCATGCCCAATTACAGCACATTGCAAATGTCTTCACTGCTTTTTGGTAAACAAAATTACTCTCTTAGCCCATGTTGGATAATTACTCAGAATTATTAAAAAAACACCACCACTTGGTTCTGAATGACATACATGTAAGTTCCTGGGATGTAACATGTAGTACTCAGAGCAGCAAATGTGTATACAGTTCCCACTCTGATCCATGAATGGTTTAGCTTTAAGTTCAATGCATATTAATCAGCCTGTATTCATGAATGTATTTCTCACCTAGCTACTTTGTTAGGAAACCATGTTCTTGGTTTTTATTTGATTTTCCTTGCACTATTGCGGTAATATTAAGAAAATAATTCTCTGGTTTGCCAGTTTGACACAGGATCACTTTACAGCTTTATAAGTAGCAACTGGGTGGTCTGTTACATGCATTTTTTTTTTCAGTAGTGATTCACCTCTCTTTATTGCTTGGAAGTCAGAAGCAAAAATATCTGATTTCCACCAGCCCTTAAAAATCAGGGGATTCAAAAATAATATAGGTTTGGCATTTTTTGGTCTGTGGGTGGAATTATGAACCTGACAAATTTTTAACTCGAGTTACTCAAATTGAATCTTGCGGATCACAATTGGGTATTTGATTAATATAAAGGCATCAATGAACAAATTCAATACATGGTTAATATTATACCCTTCCCGGGGGGCACAAATACTATTTAATCCTGAGGTTGGCCAAAAAAAGCAACTTCTACTTGGAAGTCAATTAAGTGATCAGTGAAACTGTCATTTCTTCAACCTCTACGATTGTTGGCTGTCCTAATGACGCGCTTCTTGGCCACTTCTGGAAAGAGGTTATATTACGTGACAGATCTGTCTGGCCAACGCTAAGACTGAAACTCTGTCAGCTGAGTAGCAACTGTCTTCTGCAGTTCTGATCCTTTAGGTCCAGGATACCTTGGGGTTAGTGGATCCTCATGATTCAGACCAGTATTTGCTTTGGCTGCCAGAGCACATTTATCTAATCCTCCCTTTCTCCACACAACTTCCTAATTCTTCATGTTTTACTTTCTCCTCCCAAAGAAAGAAAAAGCATTGGAGGGAAGCTTCCATCTGTCCTCCAGAGAGCACCAGCGTATCAACCAACCTAATTCATCTCACAGCTGGAGGAGCAAATATCTCCAATAACGTAATGGGATAGAGTATTGCATTGGACTGCAGGGGATCTGGCTTCTAGTCTTGGCTCTGCCACTAGGCTGCTGGTTGACCTTGAGCAAGTTACTTTCCCTATCCAAGCCTGAGTTTCCTCATCTGTAAAATGGATATAATGAAACTGGCCTCCTCTGAAAAGCTGTTTGGGGTCTGTGGATGAAAAGCACTATACAGATGTTATTCTACCTATGTGCTGATGGAACAATTGTCCCTTTGCCATCAGATGTGTAAAGAATGACAGTTCAATATGCACCCTGCATAACAACCAATACTCCTTTTACACTATTTTAAAGGCTTATACATACTATGCACTACAATCAAGAACAGTATGTTGCATCCTCTCCTTACCTACTTCTGTACTGTGCCATCGTTAGCCTGGTGCTTGACTTGTATTTACTAAGTGTCCACCTCTCTTTTGCTGGACAATATTGAAATGCACAATTATAACAAACAGATGGTACCAACCCCCGTGGTGATTTTTTTTTTTATTAAAGCACAGTATTAATCATGGTAATTGGGTAGGAACTTTAAGGTTATAAAACTACAGCATGTCTAATGAGCAAACTCCTTATAGGAGGAACTGAGGTTTTTAATCTAATAATGTCAGTTTTATGGATTATGACTGGAGTTTTATGAAGTGTGATATGAGATACTGTGGATTCATGGCTCTCGCTGGATTAATTTGGAAAAGTAGTTTTCCTGGTTCTAGGCCCAAAAACAATTATTCCTTATATTTCTGTCCCCTGCACTGTTACCAAACCCCTCTGTCAGAAAATGGGCACCTACCCCTATAACTCTTTTACAGGTTACACTTCTTTGTTTGGCTCTTTATTTATTTATTTTTAAATCAGAGATTGTTGTAAACGTACAGTAGGTACTAGAAGCTCATATTCTTTGTAACAGACTGTATATTTGTCCAGTAGGAACAGCAACAATAGCTTGTAAACAGTTAAACACAGTCTAGGGATGTCTGTGAATTTGCAGGCTACACCAGATCACGTGGATGTGGTCACTAGTTAGTACTGGAGCATGTGTATATATATATACACACACACATACACACACACACACACACACACATATAGTAACTTACACATGTCCAGTAGCCAGGTCACTTGGGGCAGGTATCAATTTTTAAGAGACAGGTCACAAATTATATTTATCATTGGGGAAAAAAATCCAAACAAATTCCTCTCTCGCATAACATAAATGACAAACTCCCGCTCACTTTGCTCCAGCAAAAGGCCTGCAAATAAAGAGACTGTCTCATCTATGCATTGGCAGAACAATATACTCTAGCTCTTATATAGCACTTTTCATCCGTAGTCCTCTCTATGTCACAGATCAATGCGCTCAAGCTGTTGAACTAACCAGGAGAGTACAGTTCCTCCCCTTGGAAGATCCTGGCTGTAGCTATTCAGGACTTGCGGATGGTTCCTCAGCTGACTTCAAATGTCACAGTGGGGAAGGAAGCAGATTTCTTAGACAGGGCCCCAGCCTTACACGGCTTTATAGATCAATGCCAAGCCACTGCACACAGGAGCCAGGAGGTAACCAGTGGAATCATTTGAGAACTGGCACACTGCACTTCCTGCAGCTATCCCAGGCGAACATCTGCATCCTGTTTCAGCTGAAACTTCTGAATGGTATCTCTTAGTTAGTCCGACTCCTTGGCTTTTCACTGCATCGATAACTCACTGCCAGGTTCCCGTGTATTACACACAGATGAGAAAAGGCAGTTGTTGGCTACCAGGTTGCACTTGGTGATCTGGGAACAAGCGGGAGTTCAAAGATGTCACCAAACAAGACATCTCTTGGAGAAGAGGCAGGTGAATTCTCCTCGTACTGGGGGTGAAGGGAAAAGAAAGAGAGAGCAGCCTTCAATCTCACCGAGCTCAAGATGCTTTCCCATCCTACCACCATCGGCTCTAGCTTGTCCGGATGGAGCTTTGACCACCTCACTCTCTTTCTAGTCCAAGTCTCTGCTGGTTGCGGGGAAATCAGACACAACGCACCAGCTGGGTTTGATGAAGAAGATGGTGGGTGAAACCCTGACTCCATCAATGATAAAGCTTCCATCGGCTTCATTAGTGGCAGGATGTCACGCGTAGAGCTGTATGTCACCTGTGTCTTTATGGCATTGCAACCAGGATTGTCCCCCTATCTCCCTCTGCCCTCCAATTCACACTGAGTGCGAGGGGGGCTGAGGAGAGAGGGGCTCGCAGGTGGGGAATGAGAAAGGGAACTTTGTAGAGCCCCAACGGGAGAGCTGTTGGGATGGATGAGCAGCTGCCCAGTCAGGGCAACTGGTCTTTCTCCAGCACTAGCAAATTAACCACCAGCGTAACCAGTGCAGTCCCCATGCCAAACCCAGAGTGCAAGCGACCCAGGGAAATCAGGGAGCAAAGTTGTTTCATTAACAACAACTGCTCTGCTTCTCTTCTATGCCTACCTCTACGCATGGAGCACCCTTCTTGGGCTGGCCTGCAAAGCCCCTACTCTTTCCTCTTTTAAAGCCCTCCTGGAGACCCACTCTGTCTGTGATACCCACAAGGAACTGTCTGAATCAAATGTTCTACATGTTCAGTCTATTTTATCTCAGGGGGAAAAAACCTCCAGTGATCCATTGTGGGTTGCCCTAGCCATTGTTCAATCATTGCCTTGTCTTACTGGCTTACCAAGGTTATTCCTCTTTTCTTCCCATCCCCAGTGCCTTGTCACCTTCTCATTGCATCGTGTCTGAGATTTGTTTGTCAGCTCCTCGGGGCAGGGATCATACATTTTACCTGCATTGAGAATTGCCTAGCAGTCTTTTGTTTGTAGTTAAAACAACAGCAGCAATAAGTGTAGAGGCCTTTGTCCATGAAAAATTGGGATGGGATAGTTCGAGGCAGACTTCGGGCTTCCCCAACTTTCGTTTTTTCTTTGGTTAAATAGTTAACTTTCCTCCTTTGAAATCTCCGGCCCCTCCTCCAAAGAATCCCCTCCCACAGTGACAATCTGAAATTCATAACATCGTGAGTCGGCCCTTCCTGCAAAAAGATAGGAAGGACAAGCCTTGAAAGCCAAATTTGATTTTAATGTGCCTCCAGTTACTTGCGTACCATGAAAACATAGCCTCCCACAAAGAAAAACAGGCTATGATTCCCCCATCTGGTTTCAGTTTGAAAAATACTTATATATGTAGTTTTTCCCCAAAAGTTATTGTAGGCACAGTCAAGAAATTCCCATTAAATGACAACAGCAAGAACATTTAATTTTCCCCTATTATTCATTTAATCTCTTGTTCACTTTTTGACTCTATCTTCATGAGGATTTAATCTGTTTTGCAAAACTATTTAGTGCACAGTAACACACAGGAAAATAATTACCTCTCTCCACTCGTTCTGTTTTATGCCGCAGATAAGCCTGTTTTGTGAATCCCAAAGAAATTCAGAAAGCTATCAGAACTGCCAGGAGAAAAAAGGGCTAAATAGGTCACCCAGATAAGGTTTGAAAGAGGGAAGCTGGCTCGACTCCAGCTTACATTCTTGCATGCAGTGAGTTTGGTGATCTCAGCTTAATCTCCATCACAAAAGCAGCTCACATCATTTTTACACAATCTGCTTTTGCTGTCACAGCTAAGGAAAGCCCCCACTCAGCAGGAGAAAGGCTGAGCCCCTCTGAGTTAGGGTTTACACCATGCTGCAGATTTATGGGTGTACGCAGACGTGGTGGAAAATGTGTCTCATACATTCACAGGGCAAGAGAAATGCATCTCAATGGCCTTCTCATCCTAGGAATGCAAAGAAACAAAACCCCAAGAAACAATTTTAAAATTCTGTTCTCCAATGTACGATTAGAAAAGCATTTGTTTATTTGCTCTCTCTGAAGAACTTCGCAAACTCCTCTTTTCCCCTTTCCCCCTCCTCCAGTTACGAAAGGATTTGAAGTAGGGCACCTGGGTTCTCGTCTCAGCTCTCAGGGTATGTCTACACTGCAATTAGACATTGGCAGCTGGCCTGTGCCAGCGGACTTGGGCTCGCGGGACTCAGGCTAAGGGGCTGTAGATGTTCGGGCTCCCCTGTCTCCGTTAGCCAGATTTCCAAAATGGCCACAATAGCACGCACCTCGCTCGCACGGGGTATCGTGATATGGTGATGCCACAAATAATCAGTAATCATAAACGTGCTGCAGTATAAGCTGTATAGTAGACTCCTTTACCTCGTGGCCTGTATAGCCAAGAACTAGCAAAAAGTAGTTTCCAAGAGTAAATGCTGAAGAACATTTTTCTAACAAACAGAACTTCTCTTAATGTTACCTCCTCACTCATCCTTTCATGTAGGATGAGTTCAATGCTAAAGGAGTTAAAGCTGGTCTCTCTGCCTTTATTCATAACATGCAGCAAGAATTTACAAGGCGTATTTTTATTTCAGGAAATTTTATACATTTAACTCAATTACCGAAGTATTGTATGTGAATTTGGGATCGGTTGCTCGCTTTGGGTCTGAAATACAAGCCGCCTCCCACCACTGCCCTTCGCCTTGCAGAAGGAAGACATGTCATCAAATTACTGACTTTGACACGTTTATTCTGCTTTGTTATGCAACTACCTCTTGGTGTTGCCTGATCCATTGACTCTTTTGCTAAAAGCTAGTGTTCCAAGTGAATATATTTCAGGCAAAATAGCTGCAGATGGACTGTTTTTGTAAGTGTTGGAACAATACAAAATGAATGAATGATTTTACAGAAAGATGGAATATATCGCTACTCTGCTCTGGATTATCAACAGTGTTCCAGCCTTGATGCTAAAGTTACGTCCTACAGAGGAAGCCGTCACAAAGATATTTAATGGCAAACCCTTTGCAGAGATTTGGTGTAACTTCCGAGACCTTGTTATTTATTTATTTAGCCAATGACCACAGGCTGCTTCTCTGGACCAGCAAGTCCCAATGGGCATTTCAGCAGCATCTTAAACTGTGATCTCATCAACTCTCTGAAAGTAAGGCCCTGTTTCTGACTCCTTCACTCACATGGAACAGTAATGCATTCCTGGGATTGGGCCTGTTCGGTTTTTGGATGGGAGGTTCCTCCGGGGATATACCTGAAGGGCGGCAGAAAGTGAGAATGGCAATTTAGTCAGTGACATTCTTCCCTTGGAGAACCACATTCTGATCTCACGCTACGGGTGCACATCAGGAACAACTCCAGCTCTTAGAAGAGTAGCCCTTCGGTGGTTGTTTTAGCTGAGAGATTTTAACTCAGAAGGCTGTAGCTGTTAGCAGACGAGTCAATGGATCGGCAAGAGGCATTCTGCATAACCAAGCTGCAAAGGAGAATAAATGCGTCAAAGCCAGGAACTTGAAGACATCTCCTTAAGTCAGCCAGGAGTAGGGTAGAAGGAGGTGGCAGCATTTCAGACCCAAAGCAAGTTACTCTTGGTTTGTGCCAGCATGAGATCAGAATCTGGCCCTGAGTCAGTACTGAAAAAATGCTTTAGTATGTAATTAGGGGCCCTGTGTGGTCTTTGACATGAGATGTAAAATTGAGGCCCTGATTACTCATGGTCATAAAAGGTATCATGGAATTTTTTGCAACATTAGATCGGGTGGGAGTTAGCCACATCCACCTGGCCAAACTTCAATTCAGGTAATTGCATTTGGTGCATCTACATTCTCCATGCAGTTTCAAATGGTTATGATACCCTTCACATCCTCTCCCCCAAAACACCGTATAGCACTGAGGCACACTGCTGGACAGCTGCTACATTCCACCCTATAGATCAGTGCATTTCAGTGGAGGATGAAAAGAGTTTTGTATATCTAGTTTGCAAAGCGCTTTGGGATCTAAATAAAAAGTGCAATATAAAAATCAGATGATTATTGTTATAAAACACTCCAGGCTTTCTTCATTGAGCACAATGCAAAGTTTAAGACCTCATATTAAGAGATACCCAGAGGCTGGGTTCAGAAGCAGGAGCGAGTGTTTATTGATTAAATGAGCTAATCGGAATGAGGTCAAAGAGCATATTTCATTTTTTCCACATCTAATAACAATCCAAGCTTTTCACTAACCAGCTCAGTCCTGATCATTAAAACAAAGCGTTTAAAGCCAATGGAGAGGTAACGTTTAGTTCTGAAAAAGATCTGGAGAACCATCATTTTGAGTTAAAATCCAGGACAAGTGCTCTGTTTCACTGGCATCTCCAGAGAGTTTAGGCTGGGAAGAGACCCATCTCGCAGTCTGGGAGAGCACAACCTAGATGGAATTCCCTATAATAGAGCTGGTCAGAACATTTTAGAGGAAATTTTCGTCGGAATTTTCTGATCTGTTGAAATCGAAATGTTTTGCGGGACAGTGTGAATTTTGAAAAAATTCTGCTGGAACCCTACCTGCCAGGCAGGTTTCAAAATTTGTGTGGTCTCCTGGTAGCTCATCTGCCTGGTCCTTAGCAGCCTGCCTGGAGCGCTGATGGGGAGCTGAGAGCTTGGAAGTCTTTGCTCCCAGGCTCCCAGTTCCCCAGCAGTGCAGGCTCCCGGGCTTCCCAGGGTCCCTGGCAGCTTACCATGACAAGAACCAGTGCAAAGTAATTTCCAAGAGTAAATGCTGAAGAACAAGTTTCCAACCAAGAGACCTTAACGTAAAGTTACCTCCTCACTCATGTTTTGATGTAGGATAAGTTCAATGCCCCTTGACCGGGGCGCCCAGTAGAGCTGGGCAAAGAACTGTAATTTCGTTTTGTGTAGAATTTCAACATTTCTGGTTTTCTATCCAAACTGGAACGAAACAATCTCAAAACCCTCCACGAAATGGAACGACTGTTCTCCGCCCAGCTCCACCTAGATGTCTTTCTTTCTGTCATAGCAGCTGCAATCAGATCACGCCACGGATTGCTTCTGCAAAAGGCCCTACCACGAGTAAAGTCCTCCGGTTAAGGCTCTATGCTACATTTTCACTCATGCTCTCCTGAAGTAGCTGGAAACATATATAGGTTCAAGCAGACTTAAAACCCACCTGCAATCCAAGAGGGTTCAGAAGATAAAACAGAACTGCAGCTTCTGTCATCTGGGAGGATGGCCCAGGTCCAAGCAGAAGCAAGTGAGAAACAAAGTGAATTGACATTTCCATCTCGTTTCTATTAGCTGGAATTACACAATTGGGTGTAATTGAAAGTCTCGGCTCGCAGTGGGCATTAAACCAAAAGCTCAATTTCCTCCCTCTGCCAGATAAGAAAGAGAAATCCATTTAGGTTGGAGATGGGGACAGGGCAAAGTGACTCATGCTCATGCTACTGCCGCGCTAGCTCTGCCCGCTAACTGATAAAGAGCACAATTAAATTTCCCTTGCCACTGGCTTCTTAATCTTAATGCAACCAGCTCTTGTTTTACTGTCTGTCTTTCCCTGTAATGCATTATGTTGGAGTTAGGAACTATGGAAATGTAAGTGAAACCACCCTGTAAAAAAAATGAGTTATCCAAAGGTTTTGCTGATCTGTTTGTCCTTTCCTCACCATCCTAGCTTTGCCACCATCTCTGACTTCGAAACATTTTGTCAAGGAGTGGAAGGAAGAAAAGAAAACTGAAAAAGGATGGAGTCCCAACTGCTAACCCATATTCACGGGGCTATTGGGTTGTTTTTTTATTTCAACCAAACTGATTTGTCCATCCCTGGTATTGAATTTGTCAATTTTTTAACAAGGCATCATTACCTCATTATTTTTTTGTCCTCCCTGACCTGTCTCTCTCCACCTGTTGTCTCCCTTCTTATATTTAGATTGGAAGCTCTTGAGAGCAAGTGCCGTCTTTTTGTTCTGTGTTTGTACAGCACCTAGCATAACAGGGTTGGTCCATGATCGGGGATCTTATTTGCAACTAAAATTCAAATAATAAATAATTATTAACATCATTAAAAAGGTGCCCAATTTTTTATTGTATTTATTTTTGTTAAAGACTAATTCGCAAGACAAGGCCAGACAGGACAGCTTGTATCATGTCCCTGCATACGCCAGTGTAAATCTCATTTCCCTTTGGATGTTTTCATGATTAGGAAACAAAACAAAACACTACCGCAAGATCTCTTTCTGGAAAAGAGCTTTCACTGCTGAGCGCAACACCAGTCACTGAAGTTCTTCGTGCTATTTTTTTTTAAAATGAACCAAGTATTACAATAACAAACATAGCAGCAGCGGCTTCTTTCTGTGGCTTATTTAAATGTTCGCCCACTCCCTCGCTGATCGTGCTAATAAAGCATGTGAAGAGGACTAACCCCATCTGTGATACCAACCTCATTTCTAGCCACAAGTAGACTTACTCATTCTTTAGGGAGAGAAAGAGGTAACTGTGCTGTTCCCCGGCCCCTTAAGCTAGATTGCAGGCCCCATTCTGCTCTCAGTTACACTGGTGTAAATCTGGAGTGACTCCACTGGAGTCAAGAGAGCTACTCCAGATTTGCAGTGATGTAAATAAGACCAGGGTCTGGCTCTAACACATCAGCAATATTTATAGCTGGTGACACTGCATATGTTGATAAACTGTATAGTCAACTGCTTGACCACACTTTGGTTCATTATGAAATATATTCAAGAGACCAAATAACCAATGTCAGTTCGGTTTATTGCTCTAAGCCAACAATAACATGGTACAGGAAAAAGGTTCTATATTATACCATTCTCCGGGAAGGCGTCTGGTGCAGCTTGTTACATTCATCTTACACAGAAGGTGTGTTCCCAAAGTTACACGTTTCAGCTGGTATTATTTATATGATAATTTTACAAGTTACACATCTCTTTACGTGTCAATAAAAGCCAACCCATGAGTTTGTCCCAATTCTCTAACTTCTTCTTCTGTTCCTTCCTCATCTTTGTTCTGGATACTAATACTCTAGGTACTGGTCCATGAAGGTATTTCCCTAGATTGTACCAAGACATAGAAGGAACGAATCTTGATTTTGACAAGTTTCCTATCTGCTTACGCCAAATGCTCACTTCTGCAAGGTGTTATGGGATGTTTAGCATAAGTGAACAGGATTAGGGTATAGGCCAATTTAGGCGATTTCACTTATAATATTTGTGCTTCATATTGGTGCTTAATGCATACTTTATACATATATATGCTATGCACATATATTAGTCAAAACATACAAGAACATTTTCCTTTTATGGACAAATTCCTTTATATCCAATGTTGCCCCTGCTGCTTTCCTCACCCCAAACACAAAACCTTAATGAAACCTGAAAGGGAAGATGTTGCATTAAGGTATAAATTCCAACTCTAGTTTTGAAAAAGTCGAATGATCACTTTCAATAAAAAAATAAAATAAAGCAGATGTAGGATAGTCATTCATAACTGGAACCACAGTGGTCTCTGATTCCATGAGACAACGGGAGGTACTTCCAGCTAACCCTCTCACAAACCTTATTTGCACAGAGAGGTACCCTTCAACCTAACTACTAGGGACAAGGTCAGTTGACTTGCCTGGAATATGAAGACATACTATTTGAGTCCATAGGAAGCCATCTGAGTGCTGCTCAAATTTTAACCAAAAATATTTCCTCATGGATACTCACAGTAGCTGTTACGTTTTTGTACAGGTCTAGCATAACAGGGTAATAGTCTATGACTGAGGCTCCTGGAGACGGCTGCAATACAAATTAATAATAATAATAATGGCACAAGGACTGTCCATCACTTGTACACACACACAGACATGTGATAGAGAGGAGGGAAAAGCAGACAAGGTCAGTGACCCAGATCAGAACACAGGCCATTTTCTAATCCAGAAGGATACCAGGTTTCACATAAATATCAAGTCTTAGCTGCTGTTTTCAGGAAAAGCCAGTCTGGGATGTAGAGATTAAAAGGGGCAGTACCATGTAGCTTAGACCCAAAAACCCAAGGAAGTGGGCAGGGGGAATGAATAAACATATGATTCTTTTTTGTTTGTTTGAAGTTTCCCCTGTTGTGTTGGAATCCCAAATGCATTGTGCCGGTAAGTGCCAATGTCAGTCCATAGTCCAAACTCAGTCAAGTACAAATATCATCAGTGGGGGAAAGGAAATTTTGACTTTCCAGTTTATAATCAAAATCTTTGATTCTGCAACTTCTGGCATATAGACAGACGGCTAGCCACGCTGCCATTGCTCACGATTTGATTGCAAGTCTCACAATATTTGGTGTTTTTCTTGAACTCCTAGCTCCTAGAGTCCTGCGATGGTGAGAAACTCACCTTTCATTTAAAAAGAAACAAATATATTTTCTAGCCCTCATGATTGTGGAGAAAAAATAGAAAAAATATGACCTGAGTGTGACCTAAAAGCTTAGAAATCCAAAAGGCAAATATAAGGAATCCAAAATGTATTTTATTATTTACTATTTCTTAATTTCATGATGGGTGGGGGCAACTCATGATTTCTGAACACTTGGGGTTTGCAGAACTGCTGTTGCACCAGTATGGAGTGCTGCTGGAGCCAATGGAGAAGGATAGGGCTTACGTTAGTATCAGTGACATGGGCACAAAAGCATCTGCAAAGCAGGAATTCGCCTTCCTCCGCAGCATGGGGCAGGGGTCGCTGGCTGGAGGATTCTCTGCGACGTGAAGTCTTTAAATGATGATTTGGGGACTTCAACAGCTGAGTCAAGGGAGAGAATTATTCCAGGAGTGGGTGGGTCAGATTTTGTGGCCTGCATCATGCGGGAGGTCAGACTAGATGATCATAATGGTCCCTTCTGACCTTAAAGTCTATGAGTCTATGAGTCTATTTAAAAAAAAATCATTTTACGGCTTTGTTTTCAAACAAAGAAAGAGGCTATTTGCAGGCTTAAAAATCATGCAGCTAAACTTTAATTTTTAATTGTTTAACTTACATCTTCTAAACATAATGTAACAAATCTGTGCTTTGCACTGCCAGCTGTTAATTAGATCTTTTAACTAATCAAGTGCTTATAAGACACCTACTCTATAGGCTCCTGGTTTGAAAATTGAAAAAGAAAGAGATTGGTTAGTTACCACAACATACCTGTGTTGAATTGTTTAATAGCTTGTAAAACTATAAGCAAGCCAAAAAAGAATTTGAAGAGCAGATAGCAAAAGACTCAAAAACTAATACCAAAAAAATGTTTAAGTATATCAGAAGAGGAAGCCTGCCAAACAATCAGTGGGGCCACTGGATGATCGAGGTGCTAAGGGAACACTCAAGGAAGACAAGGCCATTGTGGACAAGCTGAATTAATTCTTTGCATTGGTCTTCAATGCAGAGGATGTGAGGGAGATTCCTACACATGTGCCATTCTTTTCAGGTGGCAAATCTGAGGGACTGTCCCAGATTAAGGTGTCAGTAGAGGAGGTTTTGGAACAAACTCATTAATTAAACAGTAGTAAGTCACTGGGACCAGATAGTATTCACCCAAGAGTTCTGCATGAACTCAAATATGAAACTGTAGAACTACTAACTGTGGTATGTAACCTATCACTTAAATCAGCATCTGTACCAGATGACTGGAGGACAGCTAATGTGACGCCCATTTTTAAAAAAGGCTCCAGCTGCTATCCTGGCAATTAGAGGCCGGTACGCCTAACTTCAGTACCAGGTAAACTGGTTGAAACCATGATAAAGAAGAGAATTATCAGACACAAAGATGAACACAATTTGTTGGGAAGAATCAATAAGGCTTTTGTAAAGGGAAATCAGACCTTATGAATCTATTAGAATTATTTGAGGGGGTCAACCAATATGTGGACAAGGGTGATCCAGTGGATATAGTGTACTTGGACTTTCAGAAAGCCTTTGACAAGGTCTTTCACCGAAGGCTCTTAAGCAAAGTAAGCAGTCATGGGATAAGAGGGAAGATCCTCTCATGGATTGGTAACTGGTTAAAAGATAGGAAACAAAAGGGTAGGAATAAATGGTCAGTTTTCACAGTGGAGAGAGGTAAATAGTGGCGTCCCCCAGGGATCTGTACTGGGACCAGTGCTGTTCAACATATTCATAAATGATCTGGAAAAAGGAGTAAGCAGTGAGGTGGCAAAATTTGCAGACGATACAAAATTACTCAAGATAGTTAAATGCAAAGCAGATTGCAAAGAGTTATTAAGGGATGTCACAAAATTGGGTGCCTGGGCAACAAAATGGCAGATGAAATTCAATATTGATAAATGCAAAGGAATGCACATTGGAAAGCATAATCCCAACTATACGTACAAAATAATGGGGTCTAAATTAGCTGTTACCACTCAAGAAAGAGACCTTGGAGTCATTGTGAATAGTTCTCTGAAAACATCCACTCAATGTGCAGTGACAGTCAAAAAAAATAACGTTGGGAATCATTAGGAAAGGGATAGATAATAAGACAGTAAATGTCATAATGCCATTATAGAAATCCATGCTCCGCCCACAGCTGGAATACTGCATGCAGTTCTGGTCGCCCCATTAGAAATGGAAAAGGTACAAAGAAAGGCAACAAAAATGATTAGTGGTATGGAACAGCTTCCACATGAAGAGAGATTAAAGAGACTGGGAGTGTTCAGCTTGGAAAACAGACAACTAAGGGGGCATATGATAGAGGTCTATAAAATAATGAATGGCGTGGAGAAAGGGAATAAGGAAGTGTTACTTATTCCACATGACACAAGAACCAGGGGTTACCCAATTAAATTAATAGGCAGCAGGTTTAAAACAAACAAAAGGAAGTACTTCATCACACAACACACAGTCAACCTGTGGAACTCATTGCCAGGAGATGTTGTGAAGGCCAAAACTATAACTGGGTTAAAAAAAAAGAATTGTTCATCAATGGCTATTAGCCAAGATGATCAAAGATGCAACCCCAAGCTCTGGGTGTCCCTAAACCTCTGGCTGTCAGATGCTGGGACTGGATAACGGGATGGATCACTAGACAATTGCCCTGTTCTGTTCATTCCTTTTGAAACATCCGGCATTGGCCGCTGTTGGAAGATGGGATACTAGGCTAGATGGACCATTGGTCTTACCCAGTATGGCCACTCTTATGTTCTTCCATTCAAACTAGTACCTAATTTGAACCAGACATGTAGAAAATAGCATTGCATTTAAAAAATAAATAAATAAAGGCGAATGTAATGATCTCTTTTGCAAGCCCTCATTTAGGGTGGGAGGCACGAGCAAGTACATGTCTAGTCAAACTGTCCATGAGTATTCTGTTACAGATTTTTATTTCTCCTCTCTGCTATGGTCTGCTGCATATTCAGATATTAAGACATCATAAGAAAAATTCCAGAGCTGCAATTAATCACTGACTGTCAGAGTTTTCCATAAGGTGCAAATTTAGAGTTATAAAACTGTCAAAACATAAAAAGTTACATGGGCTGCTTGCACCACTGACTAGATGAGATTCTGGAGGCACAGAGACAAATGCTTGTGGCCGAGTTGGCCTGTGGAACCTTTGGAGCAGCAGGGGCATAGATTGCAAACAAAATACACAGTGCAGAGGCTGTGGGAAGGAAAAAGGGATATAAGCTCTTTTGTGCAGGAAAACACAGTTTTGAGCAGCGATCGGCTATAGCTTGGTCTACGGTATTAATGCAATCTGCATGCTGAGAGTGGGTTATCACAGCAAAATGCCTTGGGGGAGATTTTTATTTGTAAGTCGGGGCTCAATGTGGAGAAAAAGGCATCCGGAACCTGATCCAAACCTCAGTGAAGTCAATGGGAAGAGATCTTTGATGGGCTATGAAGCAGGCTCTTGGCACGTATTAAATAGGGAAGGAATTTGAAAAGATCATTTCAGATGGTGTCAGGCCGTGGTAAGCAGTGGGTAGCAGGATGCCACATGTACCTTAACAAGCCCATGTTCCATACATTCCCATTCTGAGTGAGTGGAGTCTATTTCCATATTGCTAAGACAGTTCAAATAATTTACCAGGAGGTGGTAGTCGATCCTTTTTTTAAATTTACCTCGCTAGAAAATACAGTCAAAGGGGCTTTATTGCAATAGCAAAGTCATGGCTCTTCGGCCAAACTCAGCACTTGAGGATCGAGAATCCATCATTGGCCATGTTACTGCCACACTAGTCTTGCCCCAGTACAAGCATGTCTAGCAAAGCAATGCCCACGGACCAAAGGTTAAGACTAATAAAAGCATAATGGGAGTTTTCCATTGAGTTCAGAAGGCCAGGATGTCATCCCAAATCTCTAGCTAAATCTGGAGCAGAGATTACCTGACTTCCACAAATCTTGTTTGGTGTTACCCGTGTGCTGGTCAAACTGAAAACGCCACTTCATTTACTGTGTCCATTTGATTTCAAGCTTTAACTTTTTGTCTCCTTACATTTGCTTACAGAAAATTTGCCCTCTGGGAGAGGATTTCTCTGTCCAGTAGAAGTGGAGCTGTGTGAATAATTGATTTTTCGGTTTGCTGGCAGTTCTGAAAAATTGGAAAAAAACCAACATTTTGGGTCAATCCAAAAACATTTATTAAAAAATATTTTTGGTGATTTGAAAAGCCAAAAAAGCTTCATGTTATTTCCACTTTTTTAAACATTTCAATTTTTTAAAAAATATATAAAATTGAAGTAAATTTTGAAACAAAAAATCATTTTGAACAGAAAAATCAAAATGTTTAATTTAGAGACTGACAAAATTAAAATTTTCAATTTTTTCAGAATTTCCGCAGACTGATTTTTGGCAAAATCGTGATTTTTTTTTTTTTTGGTGCAAAATCAACACAAATTCACAAAATATTTGACCCTGCCTGAATCTGCATTTTTTAGCCAAACATTTTGTCCAGCTCGGAATAGAAACAACTTGTTTGAGTTCTGTCCCACTGAGTGACCATCTAACGTGTGCTGTAAGGACAGCTGAGCCAGTATGTTTATTAAGGTAGCACGTAAGGCCAACTAAGAATGGGGTACCATTGTGGTAGGAACTGCAGAAACATGACTGCAGGAAACAGCCCCTGCCTCGAAAGCTTACAATCTAAGTAGACAAGGTAGACACAGGACAGGGGAAAGGGACAGGACAGACATGCAGAGTGAACAACTGAGAGCTGCCAATGTCCTGCTGGTTCTGCAATTTGGGGCGGAAGTGTTTTGTTACTGAAATCCTTTTGGTAGCGCTATGGTAGGAGGGCATTAGCTAGATCAGGGGTGGGCAAACTTTTTGGCTTGAGGGCCACATCTGGGTATGGAAATTGTATGGTGAGCCATGAATGCTCACAAAATTGAGGATTGGGGTGTGGGAGAGGGTGAGGGCTCTGGGGTGGGGCCAGAAATGAGGATTTCAGGGTATGGGAGGGGGATCCGCACTGGGGCAGGGAGGTTGGGGTGTGGGCTCTGGGGTGGGGCTGGGGATGAGGAGTTGGGGTGCAGGAGGGTGCTCCGTGCTGGGACCAAGGGACTCAGAGGGCAGGAGGGGGATCAGGGCTAGGGCAGGGGGTTGGGTCAGGGGTGCAGTCTCCGCGTGGCACTTACCTCAAGCAGCAGCATGTCCCCCCTCCGGCTCCTATGTAGAGGCACGGCCAGGAGGCTCTGCATGCTGCTCCATCTGCAGGCGCCGCCTCTGCAGCTCCTAGCCAATGGGAGCTGCAGAGACGGCGTTGGGGCCGGAGCTACATACGGTGCCCCCCGGCTACCCCTACGCGTAGGAGCTGGAGTGGAGACACGCCGCTGCTTCCAGGAGCCACGCGGAGCCACAGCAAGCCCAGGACCCCGCTCCCCAGCGGGAGCTTGAGGGCCGGATTAAAACATCTGAAGAGCCGGATGTGGCCCCCAGGCTGTAGTTTGCCCACCCCTGAGCTAGATGGAAAGACAAAGAAAGACAGTGGGCTGGAAACCCTGAGGGAAGGTTGAAACAAAACAGCAAATCAGCACAGGGGAGCGGAGGAGAATGGTCATAGCAAAATCTGCAGACAGCAGTCTGATGATGTCAGACCCATCAGACCCTGCCTGAACTGTTTTCTGCTGCTGCTCCTGCTGGCTTCAGTCCTTGTTTGGCTGTTCCTAGCCGTCTCTTTCCCAAAGGCCACGTGGGTTGGGGGCGGAGGGACACCCCATGGAAATACATGCTCTCAATGAATTTAGCTTCTTTTGGGGAATAACCATGAGAAAATCTCTATTTCCTCTAATTTATTTGTTACTCATAAATATCGCTTAACATTTTTTGCTCTATGGCTTCATCATGAATATTTGAAATTTGAGCTGTAGTGCACAGCTGCGCTTGGTCAGAGGTCACATGGAATTGTTTCTGTTCCCTGATTAGATAAATGCTTAAATATTTTGGGCAAAAACCCTCACGCTTGCAAATTTTAGATTTACTTTCCACATGCAACTCTGAAATTCACTTTTTCCAAATCATTTTGCTAGTACAACTTGTTGAATCTAATGGTTGCAGAAAATGAAAGTCAACGGGTGAAAATGCATCAGAAACAAATTCACTATATTAGGGGGAATTTTTGGCAACACTTGCCCAACTCCTGCTATAAATCTGAAACAAGGTGTGATGGTATCTGCACGAGAGTTTGGGGGAGGATATGCTGCTTGTGATAAAGCTAGGCATAGACGGCTCATGCCTCCCGATACGGGGGGCGGGGGCACAATATAAAGGGGAGGACATATCATTGGCCCACGTGTCTCCTCTGCTCAGCGACCTCCCCAAACTGTGCCCAGCCCGGGGCCGCTGCATATTCCCCGCCTCACTAGAGTTTGGGGAGGGGCTCTGTCCTTCTCCCGCTGCGCCTCTGAGCCGGCATGTTCGGCCGCTCCCCCTGGCAGCTGGGCCTGGGTGGGGAGCAGGAGGGAGCTGCTTCTCACATAGCTGAAGCCAGCCACTTGCCCCTGTGCGGCGCGGCAGCTGCCTGAGAGCCCGCCTGGGAAGGCGGAGGCCTGCCCCACCCCTCTGCTCCCCGCCTGGGCCCGGCTGCCAGGGAAAGGGGGCAAGCCTGCTGGGGGGTGGGAGGGCAGCGAGAGAAGGAAAGAGCCTCTCCCCCCGCACCCCGCAGTTCAAGCAGCAATTTGGGGGGCAGGGCACTTGACCCCACGTGCTCCCCCTACGTGTCGCCGATGCTAGAAAGGATATTTGAATACTTTTAATCAGAAAGGGGCCTGGGTCTGCCTGATTTGCAAAATTGGGATCTGGATTATGAAGCCCTTCCAAAGTGATTCCGATCCAAGGTTTTGGTTTGACCAATTGTAGAAACAGCAGTTGGCTGCAAAAGCTGGATCTGGACCCCTTGAATTGACTAGTATTTGGATTCTTGGTTTTGTTTCAAACCCATCTTTTCTTTTAAGTTAACAATACAGGGCACAACCACATCCACAGGCATGGGGAAAATATAGGGAAAAGTAAATGTCTCAGCTGATCAGCTTGACACATTGCTGGAAACTACTGGCAGCTTCTCTGATTTATATCTTTCTGCAGCTACTTTCTTTGCCTCATTAAAGCACATAATTTTAAGAACGCTAAGCAACATCTGCAGTAAAATATTTAACTTGGGTTGCCTACTCAGTGTCACTGGAAGCCAAGGCTGGGTGGATTTCAAAATCTGGGATGACCTGGATTTTTCCACCAGACTGATCCCTTGCAGCACGTTCTGAAGCTAATACATATACCAGTTCAGATTTGGTATTATTAGTCACTGGGCTTTTGCAAGCTTTGCTGAAATAGAAATCAGTTGTGGTGTGAAAATGTATCAAGGAAAAAAAATATCTGATGCCTTATTTGAGTTAGTTCCAATTAGATTTTAATAAAGAAAATCTGAAAAAAGCCACAGGGGCAAAAAAATATTGAATGCAAATTTTTAACAGAAATTAAATATTTTAAAAACTCCAAGAAAGGTCAAGCCTGTTTACTGTCCAGATTGTGCAGACATAGATGCCCATAAGGGTGTCTTTGGAAAGTAAATAAATCTAGCTAGTCACTATAACCTGATACTGAACCTTCACATAAGGCTACATTACTAAGGATGAACTCCTGCTGTTGAGGGCACAGAGAAGGGTGGGGCTCCATGGGATGGGAGGAGATGCAGGATTAGTGTGCTCCACATAGGGGATGTGCAGGACCTGAGTGCTGCAGAGTTCAGCTCCAGAGGTGCTCCCTGTGCCCAGGCTCTCCGGACAGTCCGAGTGCTAAGGGCAGATCAGGGGAGAGGGTATGATTAGATGGATCCACAGGCAATACGGCCAAGTCAACAGAGCACTAAACCAGGATTCAGAAGACTAGTTTCTATCCTCCTGCTCTGCTATTGGCCTGCTGGGTGACCTTGGGCATTTCACGTTCCCCTCTCCGTGCCTCAGTTTCCCCATCTGTAAAATGGGGGTAATGATCGTGACCTCCTGTGTAAAGTGCATTGAGATCTATAGATGACAAGTGCTATGCAAGAGCAAAGTAGTAGTATTATGTATTAGTCATTCTCCCCTGACCTTACCCGGGGCGACACTGCAGACTGAATGGAGGAGGATGCAGAGCGGTTGTGCTGCAGGATGAGACCTTAGAACTTCAGCGAGTTGCTTACAAGATGGGTGGACACTGGAAAATAAGCACCCTCCAAATCTGTGACTTATATTGGATAGCTCCTTACTCTGTAAGTAACCACATGGATTTCAGTAGTGTAAGGTTACACTTCACGTGAGGAAAGGTAGCAGAAGCTCACCCATTTCCCTTAGCATGGATCCTGAGCTGGTTCAGCAAAAAGCACTCTTGCACAAGTAGTTCCTTCTACTATATTAGAAAATGAGTTGAATATTATGACAAATATACGATGTAACCAGCCAACTTGCTGACACACTGCACTGCATGGTTAAAATACGATTTGAAATGTCCAACTGGTGGACATTAAGCCTTTGTTACCTTTTCTGAGGCCAAGAGAGGAAGGGGAAAAAAAAAACTAGTTTTACTCACGTCCCAGATGGTAATTTAGCAATCCACATGCTGTCAGTGGCTGGGACTTAAGTAAACAGCAAATGAAATGTACGTTGGACAAAACCAGAGATGCTTAAGAAAACATGGAAAGTGTTAAATAACACGTTTTTATGCTGCCGTCTGCAGCAGTTTCTTTTCATAGCCCTTGCTTGTAATTTAGGTTATAATGGGAATGAGGTATAAATTATTAAAGGATCAAAAATGGAACACTTGCAACTATTTCTCCCCAGAATGGTTCTTATAGACAGGGTCAAATTATTTCTGAGGACTGCTGGTGGGATGGGGAGGGATTTGCAGGACTTAAGTGGTAAGAGGAGATTCACTGGCTGGACCATGCCATATAGTGCTTCTTATACCCACATATATAGGTAAATTTGGTGTGTGTATATATATGTGTGCACACACGTGCACAATAAACCTAAAATACAGTTCCACTAGAAGCTGATCTGGTCACTTTCTTTTATCTGATTACCACTGGTGATTAAAGATTTTTTTTAAAAAACCCAGCTCTCTAAGCTTAACATGGCAAGATTGAGATCAGTTTTATCTAAAGGACAGACAGACACACACAACAACTCTAACTGCAGTTTAACTAACTGATGGTTGTCCCAAAACATGTATCAGCTGGGATTTCCAAAGGGATACACACAAAGGGCCTTTTGAATATCCCAGTCACAGAGAGGCTAGTACGGTGGATATTCCTGGTAGTTTCACTTCTTTTCCCGGTGTAGATTTGCTTGTGTCAGATGGGACAACCTGAAATTTACATCTCATGGGATGCCGGAAATGTAAAACGCCACTCCCTTTCAAGGGCAGAGCTGGCATGGGATTCCAATTCGTGCCACTGCGCTGATCACCGTAGAAGACTAATAAAAAAATATTAAAACTTTCCACAAAATGCTGCGTTGCTGCTGGTATGAGTAGCACAGACTGAAATTAGCCTTTGGATTAACGAAATCACATTGGCAGCTGCAAGGTTCTGGAGAAAGGATGCACTGTTGGAAAGACTGGAACTGGGCTTGTGGTTTTTCGGCTCAAAACGGTTTACAAAAAAAGGGGAATATAGTCACCCATAGGTGGGTAAATCCCTGAGCACGGAGATAAGAATGTCACCCATCCTACAAAAAGCAATTATATTAATGCTAGCTATGGGGCTGATCTTAAATTTACCCATTATTAACCTGCATATCAAAGGTGCCAAGAGGCAGCTGGAGCAAAAACCCAACATTGCCTGGGCCTAGATTTCATGTTTTGTCACCTGACAAAGTGAGAGCTTAGAGGCACTGGGTGACAGTCAGCATGGAACTCAGGGGGAATGAGACAAGAGGGATGTTTGCATAGCGGCTAGCACAAGAGCAACCCGATCTTGATTGGGACAATTGGCTGTTGCCACAATTGAAATATTAAATCTTGATGGAGGCCCAGTGAGGTTGCTTATACACATGCTATAAGGTCTACGTGCAGTGGGTTATTGAAACCTTTACTCTAGAAGGCCTGGGCTTTGGTGGGTTTTTACAGAACCTTGACATTACGTACTTGGGACATACTTGTTTTGGGTGGCTTAATATGATTTTGGAGCAAATTTAGTTTGACAGCACGAAGGAGCCCTTCAGGGTTCTGAAAACCAAAATGTTTATAAGCGAGGGCCAGATGCAGAGGGGTGGGTCCAAAACGGCTTCCAAGCAATCAGCCCCCTTCACAACAAAATTATATGATAGAGCACAGGAAGTGCCACAAGACATTAATCTCCAACGTGCAATTTGCCTGTTGAAATCCCTGCTTTTGACAGATGCATGAGCTGCTCAGACATGACTGAGGGAAGTTTAATGAAGCAGCAAATTACAGTCCTGCCCAGGATTTTCCACCCAAGATGCCACATAGGTATTTCCCAGCCGTTGCCCACAGGCATTTGTGGTCAGAGTAGTTCCTTTCTGGAGTCTTGTGGTGGCACCACTGTTGCCATGGTGCTGGTGGTCATGGGTCCCCAAGTCCAGAACAGTGACTATCCAGAGTTCAGTCACACCATGACATTGTGACTGGGGATACAGACGAGAGATTATATTTAAATAAAATATAACAATGGGTATTTAGCTCTGTGCAGAACAGGCTCTGGAGGGGGCTCTGTGCTGCTTTGAAAAAAATTCTTGTTTCCACATCTATTACAGAAAGAAACAGCAGCATGTCCTGGAGCCATCCAGTCACTGGGCTAGAACTTGTCTGTCTACTGGCCTGTCACTAGACTGTGAGCTCCTTGGAGCAGGGACCAGCCTTCTTGTGTGTTTGCAAAGCTGCTAGCACATGGCGGGTGGCTACTGCAAATAAACAACGATATTAACCGTCGGAGCTGCTCTAGGTTTTTCATTCAAAAACATCGTTCTCTGAAAATCGGCTCTTTTCTGAAACGGAAATTTTTGTAGATGAAAAAAACCCTAAAAAATAAGGTTTGTTTTTTTTATAGATCCCTTCTGCCCCTGGAAAAGGGGGAGACGAGCAGACCGAAAAGGAGAGGGCAGTTATAGGGCACAACTGACCCTTCATCGCCAGTGCACATGAAGAACCAAGGAGGGACGCAGCCCCGTCAGTCCCACAGATGGCACCAGCGCAGGACTGAGCCTTACCATTTTTAGTGCTTTATGCAAGTCTTGCCAAGGAGACGTTTGTAGAGTTGCCATATGTGAGTGAACCATTCACCTCCCAGCACATTCCCATCACTTGCCGCTCATGTAGACAAAGAGGTGGACACCAAAAGGAGTCTTATCAGCGTCCTGAACATGTGTGGAGTATTTCATTTGGCACTCACTGGAGCTTTAATAATCTTTTCCTTTATGATTAATATTACACAAGTCATACTCCTTATGGAATTTCCTAACCATGTCTGTTTATATTTTTCTCTGCATCACAGTGATATTTTAAGATTGTGTTCTCTCTCTCCCCCCCCCCCTTTTTTTTAAACTTTCATGTGTTTCCCCGCATTTTATAAACAAAGTTTCTTGTTTAGTAGTCATGACAACATCTTCTGACTATACTGGTTATACCACAGGCTGGGTTTTTGGTTTCTTTCTCCTTCCAGGCTTGGATTAGAAACATTTCTCTGAATAAATAAAATCATAAAACGTAAGGGCCAAATTCTGTGCTGATTCCCCCTCTTCCCCTCCCCAACAATCCCACGGTCTTCAACCAGGTTTTACAGCCTGTTGGGGAGCACAGAATACAGCCCTGATTCTGCACTCATCCACTTGCTTAACTTAAAGCTCCATGAGTAGACTTCAAAGGGACTATTTATAGTGGATAATGGGAAGCACATACGTAAGTCTTTCCAGGATTGGGGCCTAAATCTTTAAGAGGTAAAGCTTGCATCGGATTTTGTTTCTAGTAGAGCAGTGGTTTTCAACCTGGGGTCTGCAGACTATGTCTAAAATTTCCAAAGGGGTCCGCACCTCCATTTGAAATTTTTAGGGGCCCACAAAATGAAAAAAGGTTGAAGACCACTGCAGAGGGGTATCCGGTCATTACACATTAGACAATGACTAAATGATTCTGATGCTATAGTGATAATACTCAGATGTAACATCACTTAGTGGGTTGTCTGGAAATAAAGACTATCCACGAAATGCTGTATTTAAGTATTTAAAATAGGAAATGGGTTTGATTGTGTTACTTTACCGTGTTTTGACAGGACTGTTGACGGTGACACTCTCCTGTCAGTTCCTAAACAATGAATGCCACACTACACACTTAATGGTAAAGTGAGGTCACAGAGCAGGAAGGGAGAGGAACATAGTGCCGTGTTTTCCAAGAGGGAAACACAGGGATGTTTAAAGGCTAGGGGTTCAGGCTGGATGGAGATGGTGCCTTTGCAAACTGTCCAGGAGATTTATGCTGAGTCCGAACAGAACAAGACAATACTCTCCCTTCCAGATTTGGATCTGACGCAGAACCAAAACCAAGCTCTCAGTCCCCCTTCCTTCCAAATTGTGAAGAATTTCACATTCAAGGTCCTAGCCCATCATTATAAGTGAACAAACCCACTCTGAATTGAACAGTGACAGTAACTACACATCAGCGAGCCTATCGTAAGCCTAGGATGTTATAACGAAGCTTTACTGCATAGCTTGGTTCAGTCTTTCAAATGAAAAGCCCTTTTAAACAGGAACCGCCAGGGCTTTGCAGCTGATAGATCGCTGCAGTTCCTGCATGGCCACCTGATGATTTTCGGCATCTCTCGCTCTCTCTTTGGGCTTCTTTTCAAGTCCGAAACCTTTCTAGTTTGAGGTTAAAAGTAGCAAGGGCCTCTCTTCACTGACCTGATGAATTATGAACAGGGTCTGCTTAGCAACTGTCTCTTTCCGTCCTGTCTGAGAACGAGGTCCATCAGGAGGGTAAGTAGAATGCAGAACTCTTGAGTTTAGTTAGCGCTAAGAAGCTGGTTCCATGCTGCCTATTGATCAGGCTGACCTAAAGCTCAGTCCACTTTAAAGTCATTCTGACGCCAAGGGGAAATGAAGAAAAGTGACTATGCTACTGTAACCCAAGGAGTTTCTTTTTTTGTTGTTGAAGTATCCAACATTATTTTTTAATGTATGTCGCCTCCCTGTAGGCTAAAGGAATCTATTCTTAAAAAAATCAGGACATGTATTTTAAAGACCTCTCTCATGAGCACAGTAAATCACATTGGGTTATATAGCTGTGTTTACCAACAGCAAGAGAGATCTAAAATTATTCCATGGTGCATTTTATTTACAGCACATAAAATACTAATTATATACAAGGCCAACCACATGGAAAGCAACAGTGAATTAAGAGGAGGTACGGGGTGGGGGGGAGGGATGGGGAGTTAACAAAGGAAGATGAACCTTTAATACGACAGACCCTTTGGGAGCCCAGGAGATGTTGAGTCCAGATGTTTTGAGGTTGATGTAACATGACTCCAAGAAGGAAGAGGATGTGATTCTTAAAATTCCCAGTTGTGTTTTAATTTACTGCAGTTTTGCAGAGGACGCATGTGGCGATCACAGGTGGCGTTTTAGACTGACCATAAACATGGAGTTGGGGCACTGAACAACAGTCTGCAGAGTTGGATGATTCCTGGGAAGTTGGTGCGTCCAACCCCGCTCATGCTCCAGATCTTGTTAGCTGGGGTCTACAACAAAATCCTCCATTAAGGATGGCATAGGCACTGCAGGGTACCAATAACCCTTCTTGCTTACCGCAACTGGTATTGGGAATTGCCTACTGTGACTTCCGATATAGGTTATCAGGCTGATCTGTTTTTAGGGCTGAGGGGGAAAACAGCATGGAAGGCAACATCTAAAGCTGTAGTTTCTATTTCTAGTTCCATGCTTTCACCTAAACAGCCACAGGAAAGTGAGCATTACCCTTCGTTTGGGCTGTTAGGCCTGGCCATTCCTTACTTGGGAAAAATCCCACTGGCCATTGGCAGCATCACATCTTCCCTCTGAATCAGGGAAACTAAGCTGACCGATGACCTCCCCCGGTCCTGATCCTTTTACATTAGTTTTGCTTCCTTCCTGAGGATCTGGTCCCCAATAATGATCAAAGTTGATATGGGGAATTGGCAGATTTGCTCCTGCTGTAACATATTGATGTAGAAACAGGGATCTGGATTGGCTCTCAAAGGTTGGTCATGGAATGAACAACATAACTGGTGCAATAAAAAACAATCAACATCCTTCGTCATGTGTGCCACAGATACTATATCAAACCAATAAAACAATCTGATTTGTTTTTTTAAAAACCATTTACTTTTTGTTTGATCTTCCCCCTACCTTCTAGTTCTCTCTACAAGACACTATTGGCAGCATGAGTTGCCTGGCACTTTTGTAATGATGACTGTCATTTGACTGGATATGAGAAATAATTCTTTCCCCTTTTCTCTCAACACAGTTGCCCTGATCTTTTTCGCGTTACAATCCTCGGGACGTTGGTTCCACCCAGTTGCTATCACACCACTTTCCCTTACATCTTATTTTGTTCATGAGAGATTCAGGAAGAAAGACCTGAACTTGTTTATTTTAACCTCTTCCAAAAAGACACTGCTCGACAGAAAGACAGCACATTTGAAGTGGATTAAAGGAAATATCTTTTAACACAAAATATAGTTAACCTGTGGAACTCTAGACACAGGATAGTACAGTTAAAAGTCAGGTAAGTTAAAACAAAAGACACAAAATCGCACCTGCAGATCCGCTAGTTAGGATAAATATGACAAAGATCATCATTCTTCATGTGCCCTAGAAAAAAATTGGTCCAAGCTGGAGACAAGGAGAAATGTTTCCTAATAATGTATACAATAAGGTGAGCTGTGGGTTGTTGTGTGTTTTTTTTTTTTTTTTTTTTTAAACTAGACTTCTGGCTGCAAGAGGGATTATCTTGAGTTCCCAGCCCTACAAAGCATTTAACCCAATCAGATGAGCACAACTATGTTTTCTGGTGCTAGCCAGTGTTCGAGACAAATACGGGACTAGATGGGACCACTGGTCTGGTCCAGTATGCTGGCTCTTCTTCTTCTATGTAAGAACAACCAAACAGGAATGCTGATGCCATAAAGCAGTGGAGGTATGTTTGCTCTGGAAGGACAACACATTACCTTTTAGCTTCCTTGGTTTAATGTTCTGATGTTTATGGTTCAACTCAATCCTGGATGGAGATGAGCACGGCAGACCGCAGCACCCACCTGAATCTCAGAGCAGAATCAGGGTTTTAATGCATATTTTTTTTAAAAATAGGGTTCTGTTCCATCAGTGATGAAAGGCCCAATCAATCACATGGAATTATGAACTGAACTTTAACCTCTTCTCTAGTTAGCGGAAGGGATGGCCCACCTCTTCCAAATAGGGGAGCTCAGCATCTCAGGTTGCTGCAGTTTGGCACCAGGTAGGATGTGCCGTTTGGCACAATACAGAAAGTCAACACCATCAAATCCAGGAATAATGGCCAGGGAACATTCCACGAACAAGAGAGAGCGAGAAACATTTGTTTACATGGAGAAAGATTTCTCTAAAATATCCGACCTCCTGTCTTCAACTTGTACAGCAAAAGGAACGTTTTAGGTCTCTATCCCTGCCAAAGTGAACCCAGCCTCCCAAACTGGACTCTAGGCTGGACTTGCCATAACCTGCTACTAAACATTTCAAAGCTGCTTTTAAGGATTTACTGTTTATATTTTGAGAATTCCTGCTCAACTTTCCTCAATGCTTTGTTGCACAACCTTCCGTTCATGATCTACGCCATAGGAGTAGAATTCTTTGCACACAGATGTTTCATCCAGCACTAGTACGCATTTAACAGCTGTGTGTTTAATAGGAAGGGCAGGGTTTTTAGAGGATTCAAATCTTTGCTTCTTTATTATCTACATAAATCATCTATAGAGGCACAGCCAGGCTTCTGGACTTGTCCTTTTAATCTCTCCTCCTGCCAGTGGCACTCAAGAGAAGTACTGATGGTGATGGGTAGGGAATGTTGCTTTAGGCTGCTCACCTTCTGGGTCTATGAACAACTAGTCCTGATCTCAGGGTTCGTCTACACTTGAAAGTTGTTTCTGATTAAGGTATGATGCGAATTTAAAGCACAATAGCTCTTTCTGAAAAACTCCGTGTGTGAACACACTTATTCTGGAATCAGGAATAACTCCATGTGTAGACAAGCCTTCAGTTTATACTTGGGAGTGACTAAACTAAAGCAAGTGAGCCCCTTAGGGCTAAGCAAAAGAGGTGTGGTCTAGTGACATGAGCATAGGCCTGTGAACGAGGTACTCCTGGGTTCAAATCCAAAGTCAGCTCTGTCACTGACACACGGTGTGTCCATGAGGGACAAATCCCTTCACCTCTACCTCAATCTCGCCATCTATAAAATGGAGGGTTGTGGGAATTACTATTCGCAAAGAGCTCTGTAGGTGAAAATCACGACACAAATATTATGCATTACTATTATTATTAAGCCCCATTAACAAGTAGGAGGTCTGACTGAATCACATTTTTGTCCCGGATGTATGCATGTGGCTCCTACATAAACTGATCTGTGCATGTATTCCAGTGCAAAAATCACTCACTTCAGCTAACAGGGGAAACAAACCATAGCTGCAATAAGGTCTCTTGATTTATCGCCAAATTCTCTGAATCACCACCTCCAGCACTCTGAAGCCCAGTTTTAAATAGGAAGATGAAAGTAATGAATGATACAGGTTTCCTGCAATTTCTAACAGTTGCATCACCAACGAGATAATGTATCTAGTGGTGCCAGGGGAATCAGCTAATACAGCTGTGTAAACTCAGTGTGGGCTGAAGCACCTAAAGCAGTGTGCTCATCTCAATGCTTCCAAATCAAAATAAAATATCTTGGGAGGCAGCCTTGTTGTTGAGAAACATTAAACCAAACAACTTGGCCCAGGGAGAATAATGGAATTATTTTCACTGAAGTAAGACACTATCAAATTATCCTTTATCACTGCTCTTGGAGAAGCCTGGAGAGCAAGACTTGGAGCCTGTTTACACACAGAAGTTACACCAGTTTAACTTAAATCAGTTCAGTTAAACTAGTGCAACTTCTGTGTCTGGACTCTCTGTCAGTTTAAAACTGATTATATTAGTTTAGCTTGTGCCTGCAAATTTGCAGATGCTTTTACAGATGCAAGCTAAACTGATATAAGGTAGGCTTAACCAACGAATGCGTGGCTACTCACAAAGCGGCACCAGTTTAACTAAAATCAGTAAATAATATTAACTGTGTGTAATAATACACACACACACACACACACACACATAAATACATAAATAAAACAAAATCGCACCTTGATTTATATCAGTACAACTTTGTGCTAGACGAGACTTTAGGAAGGATCTAGTTGAATGCCTGGGGCCAGATCAGCAGCAGCTGTCAATTAATGTAGCTTCATGGACTTCAACATGGATACCCTGAGTTACATCAGCTGAGAATCCGCTCCCTGATTTGTTATTCAAGGCTCAATGATTTGGTATTCTGCAGCAGAAAGCACAGCCATGAACTGACGGAAGGGACAAGCATTATGGTTGTAATGCAAAGGCATTATGGGCTTCAACAGAGCTCTGGACATTGATTCGTTTAGGAAAAGGGTTAATGGCAGCAACTGTGGAACTACCTCCCAGCTAAGCTAGGAAAGTTTTCGGGAGTCACTAAATAAACAGTGAAATCCTCTTTGTTTTTAAAAACAAAACAAAACAAAACAAAACCCAAACTTGCCCTCTGCTATTTTCCATTTGAACAGACACATTTTGTTTTCACACATCTAAACCAGACACTAATAAATAATTCACTTAAAAAACCAACATGTATTATAAACATAAAAAACCACGTTTATAATATCCCATCTGTTACCAGTTTGGTGGTTGGTGTGTGTATGTATATGTGTGTGTGTGTGTGTGTAAGCACCCGCGTGTTTTAACTTTAACACATACACACAATAATTTAAAAGGGCACCATACCAAGGAAATTTGGGCCCCCAAATTTACTTTGTTTTAAAAAAAAAAGAATATAGCTACTATTAGTGACATATTGTTAAAAAAATTAGTGTAAGTATCAGAAAAGAGCATAATGAAATCCAGTGGTTAGAAGCTGAAACTAGACAAATTTAGATTTAAAATAAGATGCAAGATTATAACAGTGAGGGTAATTAACCATTGGAACAACTTACCAAGAGACATGTTGGTGAATTCTCCATCATTTTAAGTCTTGAAATCAAGATTCGAGATATTTTTAAAAGCTATGGTATAGCTCACACAGAAGTTACGGACTTTATGCAAAAATTATTCGGTAAGATTCTTTGGCCTGTGTTATGCAGGATCTCAAACTAGATGGCTGTAACTGGTTCCTTCTAGCCTTAAAATGTATCAGTTACTGTACATGAATAATTATTGGGTTAATATCTCATTTACACTAGTGTAAATTTGGAATCACTCCATTGACTTCAGCAGCCTTATTTAGATTAAAATCAGTGAGAGTAGAATCTGACTCTGATTGGACAGGTTTTCTTTAATATTTCCCTGCAGTGTTTTGAACCCAAACAACAGCACTCTGCTAGCCCATCATTCCCGGAAAGCGAAACTGAACAGAAACTTGTTCAGCTCTGCTAACTCTCACATTTTTATTTCAAATCTTGTGGTGTTTTGCATTTCTCTTCAAGCCCCAGCTCCTGGAATCTTGTGATTACATGCAAATCCCAGCTTTCATTTAAAACACAAAGTTTCTAGCCCTTGTCGTTACAGAGAAAAAGCTTGGAAATCAGATGTTAAAAAAGAAGCCAATCCCGCCCTCCCTTCCCCCAACCCCCCAAAACAAACAACCGCCCCTCCCCCCCCAACTTAGAAACCTAAACACTATACTGCACATACAATTCCCCCCGTGGGAAAAACAAACCACACATGACCGTGGTTAGTCATGTTGTTTACTGCATGACAACTGGTCAGTGCTCAGATACTATGATGATGAAGGTGGTATCAGAATCCACACAGCATGGAACAGAATAGAAAATGTGACCTGGGTGAACCCTAAAGAACTGAAAACCAGAAAACAAATACAAAGAACTCATTTATTTATTTATTTATTTATTGAAATCTCATGATTTTGGGGGCCTGACTTGTCACTTTTGAACACATGTGGCTGGCAATATGTGCTAATGCAAACCAGGCAGTCTGTTTTCATTGGCTAAAAAAATGAAATGCAAAGAAGTCAACAGCCACGACGGCAAATGATAAAAATTAACTTAGACCTTAATGCTGCAGTCGTATTTTCATGGGCAGATTCCTGCACACATGCAGCACACATCGGATTCTTCCCCCACCCCCCAATGAGTTCACCCACATGGATCTTATTGCAGGATCAGGGCCTAAGATTTTTATATTGTTAAACTTGGGAGAAAAAATTAAGTGTTAGCAGCAGCACAGATAAGGACAAGTGAGTTTTGGATGACCAACTTGAGACACCTTAAAGGGGCTTGATTTTCAGAAAGTGCTGAGCACTCAACCCTTTTGAAAATGAGCCCCATTAGGGTGTTTCCAGTTGAACAACCAAAAACAGAAGCATCCAAAACCACCAGCCACTTTTGAAAACCTTGGCCGTGAATTTTGACAACGTCCCGAATAACCAGATTTTATTTTAAACCAAAAATTCCAAAACCCAGGGTTGTGGTTTTTCTCCTGTGTTTTTCTCCAAGTGTGAGCAGCATGATTGATGGGATATCCCACCAGCTCGAAAGCTGCATTTCAGACTACTGCCAGGCAGCCCCGCCTTTTGGAATCACTGACGTCCCCCCTTCCAATTAATCAAGTTCACATACTGATTAACTGCATGATTCATGTCTCTTGTTAGGCGCATTCTGAAACAAATAAGGCTGTATTTCAAGGCAACTGGCTTACTGGTTAAAATAAATACCTTCCAAAATATTATTTTCAAGTAGCTGAACCTTTTCCACCTTTACAACTAATTCAAACTTCCTTCAAATTATTTTTCTAAGTAATATAACAATTTGTTTTTCATTAGAGCTTGTCAAAGCTGGGCTTCGGTTTATTTTGAGAGAAACCAGCACTCTCTAGAAACTGTTTAGTACAACTTGAATGATGCCCAAAGGGGTTATTGCAGCCACAGTCAAAATAGAGTTTATAGCACTGGGTAGGGGTGACACTTTATTTAATGATTTAAAAAAAAAGAAAAGAACTCTGAATCAGAAGCTAATTAAACGCACTCCTATGGCTAACAGTAAGTGTTCTAAGTCACTCTGACTACTGCAAAATGAAAGAACTTAACTTGTTGCTAACTTATACCAGACCCCCGTATAGGAGTAGTGCTACTTACCCAATTCGGGGTGGAATGAGCTGGTATTCTTGTGTCTGGTATGGAAGCCTGTCCATGTAATAATTATCAGGCTGTATGTGAAATCAGCTATAGAAATGTTGAAATCGTTTGGATTCTGTTAGCTTAAACGGGATTGCTTTTGATTAGGTTGGTATTTAATGTAAAATGGCTTAAATGTAACAGAAATTCCACACTAACTCCTTTGACTTCCAGTTTCTTTTGTTTTTTTTGGTTGATCAAGGCAATGCGGGCACTGATGAGCTCTGGAAATTCAAGGAGACGTTGTGGGACGGTCACAATGCGGGGTCAGACTAAACTGAAATGGGCGTCCTCCTTGAGTTCTGGCAGCTGTGTTCCAACGCTGGGTAAGCTGGTATTACTACGGACTCAGCAACAGCCACTGGGAGCTTGCAGTTGTGAGCATTGTTATTAATCTTAGTAGAGCAATCCCAGCCTTCATTCCGCGCCCCTACACACAACATCCCGCACCTGGGGCCCAAATACTGGGCCACGCAGAGAGCCCTTATTTGTGATGGTGAATTGGGCTGCATGGCAGTTTTCCACAAAATGTTTTTTCCCCCACCTCCTGACGTGGAAACTCATGATGAAAACTCCCCACCAATTATTATTATTATTAATAATATTTTTTTACAAAAATGATTCTCTCCCCACCATCCACCCATTTTCCTCAAAAATTTTCACAGGACAATGATCATTCGCAGCCAACTCAACTGCTGAGCATTTATTCAAACGGCTCCGATAGGCTAAATGGAACTACTCCCATGAGTAAGTGTTCCCTGGTGTGAGTAAAAGGCTCCATTACCAGTCCTTTGATCCTGGATGTAAATCTGGAGTAATCCTATACTCCAGTGTAAGTGAGATCAGAATCTAACCCTAGGGCATTGGATCCAGAATTACTGTCTGAACTTTCCTTTATAGCCTCTCACACAGCAGTCTGACACTGGTGTAACCCCAGTTGCTCCTCATTTACACCAGCATGAGCTCAACGTATCGAATTTAGGACAAGTAAAAAGAACTATTGGATCCAGGTACTTTCGATAGAAGAGGGGCTGTTGGAGGCTGTTGAATTGTTCTTTTCCTTTTCTCTTGGCTGCTGCTGTGACTTCTGTGGGCTCCTAAGTGAGCAACACAATATGTTGCAGCTGTGACGCTGCAGCATGACTTAAATTGTGTGTATGGGGCTAGACAGCCAGTTTGTCCCTGTATTCTCCTAGGCCAATGCAGAAAGAACTGATGAGCTTGGTGAGGGGCAGGCTCGCCAACAGCAATTCCGGGCCCCAGGGCCAGGGCCATCCCTTGGGCAGTGCAGGACCCAGGATGGACGTGACAAATCCGTCACTTCCGCGACCGACCACGCTGGCCAATCGCGCCAGCCAGCGGGGCCCGGAGCAGTCGCCAGCCCACACGCGCCTAGGAGCCCTGCGGTCCGCCTGGGCGATTTAAAAGGGCCCAGGGCTCCCAGCCACTGCTACCATGGCAGTGACGGCAGCCCCCGGGCCCTTTTAAATTGCCCAGGCCCCTGGGCAATTGCCTCTTTTGCCCCCCACTGTCAGCGGGCCTGGTGAGGGGTTTTCTGAGGTGGGCACCTGTCCATTTTCAGCATTTGGACAAAAGATGGTCAAAATATGTATTTTACTTTCTGCAAACAGTTTTGAAGAAAATGAAAGTGAAAAATCATGAAAAACATATTTTTTTAACCAACATTTCTTAGGTTTGGGCCAAATAAAAAGTGATTAAAAAAAATATTTTTTTTTTGCAAAATTCCGAAAAAAAACCCTGTCAAAACCAAAAAGCCATTTTCTGTTGAAAATCATCTTCTACAAAAACCTGACCAGCTCTAACCTAGACACTCCAAGAGCATATAACACCTAGGTTCGTTGGATGACTCGTATGTCGTGGTCAGCTGCTAAACTGAGATGTGCAGTGCATCCAAATGTGTAGGCCTCATTTCCGAGGCTGGGGCCTCCTCCTTGCCCACAAACACTTCCCTGAATTTTACTACCCCCCAGTGGGTACGTTCTTTGGCAAAGTCACACACTAATCTCTAGAGTCTATTTTGATTCTTAGCGTTCCCCCACCTCCTTCCTGAAAGCCCCACAATGAGTCATAAGACTTACTTTTTCCTTTACAGATGCTTGTACAAAGGGTTGGGGATGGTGACAGGTCCTTGAGGACTGTCTGAGGAATGGTTTTTCTAGATACTCTGAATTAGAACCAATATTGGCTTCTGAGGATTTAATAGTTGACCTTCACGAGGCTTGGACGCCTGCTTTGTTTACACTGTAGCTTCTCCTTTATATACATGGCCCCTACCTTCCCAAGGCACATCCAATTCCCATTGTGACCAATGGCCAAACTTCCACAGGAAGCAGGATCAACGCACGGTGCTTACAAGGAATTGTCCGCGACTCAATGAATTTATCACTTTATGTTGTTTAAGGCGCTTTAATTTTGTCTCTTTAAACTGTGGGCCCAAGTCTGACCTAAAAACAGCGTAACCTAGAGTAACTCCTTTGACGTCAATGTATCCAGACAGAGTGAGAGCAGAGCTAGGGTTCAGAGGTTGGGATTCTCAAAAGACCTCAGGGAGGTTGCTGCACAAATCCCATTCCCTACATCCCTTAGGCTGCTTTGAAAATCCCGGCCTGTCTCTCTATTGCTGCGTTTCTGAGAACTGTGCCATGGAAGTTAATAATCTGCCCTGATTTTCCAACACGTCCCTTTGCCCCACTTTCCCTTTATTATTATTGTTTTTGTTTTCTTGGGAGACTTCCCACTGGCAACCCTGATACGCGCCACCCTGCTGTAACCATCCCCACCCCCCCACTCTGGCAGCTGAAACCTGCTGGCACGGCTCTCTAATCCAACGCTACCTGCCAGTGCATAGGGCAAGGTGGCTTTTCCTTTACTTCTTGGCTTTCCTCTCACTTCCCCTCATGAACCCACTTGCCAAATGGTGTAATTTTACAGCCTGGCTCGAGGAGCCAAGAAATACGTTTGCTGGTGTAGGCTGTGCTTTGGACATTGTCAGAAACATGCAACCTCAGGGTTTTAGGAGCCAGCTGCAAAGAACAGCGAGACACCCACAAAGTAGCTAGTATGTATTTTTTCCCCCTCTCAGATTTCACCCATGGATGCCTGTTCTAGACCTCCACGTGCTGCTGTGGGTGGTTGGGAGCGAACACACACGGAGGAGAGAGAAACTCAAGGGAAAGAGAATGGAGAGGAACAATGCAATACTTCCAAAGAGCAACAGGAGGCAGCGTGGCCTCCTAGATAGAGGAACTGAACAGAATCAGTAGAAACGGGTTCATGGTCAAGTCACTTCCCCACTCTGTGTTTCTCCTCCCTATCCACCATCCTTGTCTGTCCTGTTTGTTTAGATTGTAAAGTCTTCAGAGCAAGGACTCTCTCACGATGTGCCTGCATGCAACTAAATACAACTGGGCCCTGATCTCAGCTGTGGCTCCAGAAGCTGCCGAAATACTGCTGCTAGGATGAAAAACAACAACAAACATGACTTTGGGTCTAACTTCCCCTGAACTTGGGTGTATTTTGGTTCCAGATCCATGCTCTGAGTCTCAGGCCCCATCTCTGTTTAAGAACCAGCAGATTGCTCTCATCAGACACACTGGGCAAGAACCACTTATTAAAACCATTATCAAAACATGTTGGCCCACCACCTTTAATTGGAGGCTGCAGATTTTACCCACAACAGTGCGAACATCACCTAGCGCTGTGGTTTCTAGGTACCAAACATGGGTTTGCCAAAAGTTTGGGGTTACAGGATTTCTCCAAGTTGTATCTATTTTGAATACATCAAACAAGTATCTGGTTTGAAAAGGTGCATGCCCATTTGGGCATGTTCACCAGAAGCAGGACTATTATTATTATTTTTAGGACAGTAACCGTCTAAAAATCCCAACCGGGATGCCACATATAACTAGGAGCTGTAAAAACAAAATGAGACACACGGTTCTGGCTCCAAAGAGTTTTTATTTTCACAGACTCAGAGATTCCAAGGCCAGAAAGGACCACTGTGATCATCTTGTCTTAACACAGGCTATAGAATGGGGTATGCAATCTATGGCACGCGTGCCAAAGGCGGCACGCGAGCTGATTTTCAGTGGCACTTACACTGCCCAGGTCCTGACCACCGGTCCGGGGGGCTCTGCATTTTAATTTAATTTTAAATGAAACTTCTTAAACATTTAAAAAACCTTATTTCTTTACATACAACAATAGTTTAGTTATATATTATAGACTTATAGAAAGAGACCTTCTAAAAACATTAAAATGTATTACTGGCACGTGGCATACTTAAATTAGAGTGAATAAATGAAGACTCGGCACGCCACTTCTGCTATAGAACATCCCAAAAAGAATTCCTAGATCAGATCTTTTAGAAAAACATCCAATCTTGATTATCACCAAGGGAGAATCCACCATCACCCTTGGTAAGTTGTTACAATAGTTAATTACTCTCACTTTTAAAAATGTACGCCTTATTGCCAGTCTGAATTTGTCTAGCTTCAACTTCCAGCCATTGGATCATGTTATGCCTTTCTCTGCTAGATCGAAGAGCCCATTATTAAGTATTTGTTCCCCACATAGGTATTTATAGATTGTAATCTAATCACCCCCAAACCTTCTCTTTGTTAAGTTTTCCAACCAGTTTTCCACCTTATAGTTTGTTCGTCTGGGCCAGTGGCTCTCAACCTTTCCAGACCACTGTATCCCTTTCAGCAGTCTGATTTGTCTTGTGTACCCCAAGTTTTACCTCACTTAAAAACGACTTGCTTACAAAATCAGAAATAAAAATGCAAGTGTCACAGCACACTACTACTGAAAAATTGCTTATTTTCTCATTTTTACCATATAATTATAAAATCAATCATTTGAAATATAAATATTGCACTTACATTTCAGTGTCTAATATATAGAGCAGTATAAACATATATACATAGTCTGTCTGAAATTTTAGTTTGTACTGACTTCGCTAGTGCTTTTTATGTAGCCTGTTGTAAAGCTAGACAAACATCTAGATGAGCTGATGTACCCTCTGGAAGACCTCTGTGTACCCTCAGGGATACACGTACTACTGATTAAGAACCACTAGTCTAGGCTATATTTCCCTAGTTTGTTTAATTGATGGTCACATGAGACAGCATCAAAAGCCTTACTAAAGTCAAGGTATATCACATCTACTGCTTTCCTCCCACTCAGAAGGCTTGTTACCCTATCAAAATAGGTTATTAGGTTGATGTGATGTGATTTGTTCTTGACAAAACCATGTTGACAGCTACTTATCACCTTATTAACTTCTAGATGCTTACAAATTGATTGTTTGATTATTTGCTCCATTTTCTTTCTGGGTACTGAAGTTAAGCTGAATGGTCTATAATAGATAGGTGGAGCTTCTTGAACCTCTCTCTCTCTAAGGCATGTTTTCTCATTGTTTAATCATTCTCTTGGCTCTTCTCTGAACACTCCCCACTGTATCAACATCCTTCTTGAACTGTGTACACTAGAACCGGGCACAGTATTACAGCAGCAGTTGCACCAGTGCCAAACATAGAGACAAAATAACTGGTCTACTCCCACTTGAAAATCTCCTGTTTATGCATCCGAGGATTGCATTAGCTATTACAGCAACAGAGTCACACTGGGAGCTCACGTTCAGCTGATTACTCATCACCCCTCCCCCCAAATCTTTTTCAGAGTCACCGTTTCCCAGTATACAGTCCTCCCTTTGTTCCTAGATGTACACATTTACATTCATATTGTTTGCTTGTGCCCAGTTTACCGAGCGATCCAGGTCGCTCTGTATCAGTGACCTGTCCTCTTCATTATTTAACACTCCCCCAATTTTTGTGTCATCTGCAAACTTTTTGCAGTCTAAACAGAGAAGATAAAGGCTAGGAGAGGAAACAGAGGCACAGCGAGGAAAAGCTACCAGCCGAAGTTCACACAATAGGTCAGTAGCAGAGATGGGAATAGAAGTGAGGTCTCCTGATGGGCAGTCTAGTGCCCTATCCACTGGACTTTCTCTTGTCCCATGTGAAGTATCCCAGTGAATATGGTACAGACTCCGAACAGCAGTCTCAGAATGTTCATGCGGATCCAGAAAGAGCGAAAATAAGTGTTCGCAAAAAGCTTTGCATCTTTAGCAGGCCCCTGAAGAGTTCTAAAGACTCAGTGCTTTGTGAGCACAGACTAAACTAACTCAGGCTTCTTCTTCTGAGTACTCCGGGACTCAATCTGGACATTTTGCACCAGGCTATTTTTACAGGGCAACAGTACAGGACTGAGCAAAGACGGGGCTGAATTATTGGCCTCCGCTTTATTTTTATTCTTGGCAGAGCCGATCTGCAGCAGTGTGGCTCAGCACGTCAAGTCTGGCACCTGCTTACAATAAATCCGTAATGATGTTGAAAAGTTAACCGTCGATGTAGTTTTATTTCTGTTTTAGATTTGGATTTCTCTGTACCGTAAATGCAAGAAACAAGGTTTTTACTTTGGAATCCATTGGCTCCCCTTTTGAGATTTCATCCTGAATACAAAGCAGCCCACATGGTGGAGCGGACACCCAGCATTATCACCTGATAATATCTGCATGCCAGCTAAGATGGTCAAAATAAGGCGCCCTGCATACACGTGCTGGGTTAGTACACTACTCTTGGGTCTGAAAAAGCTAAAAGTTCTGACCTCAAATCCTGACCGAAGCTGAAACGAAAAGCAGGCCTCCTAGCCAGATCTTAATCTCCCTTTCTGCCCAGCAGAGAATGGGGGTTCAGTTTGATAGTCTGCTTAAGCCAGCCCCCAGGACTGGAGCAGTCTGGATAAGGTTGGAGGCTCATTGGCAGGAAGAATGCGGGCCCAGCACTGCAACAGCGGAGGATGCTGCAGCTGTGGATTGAGGAGCACCGACGCAGGCGTGTGAGGACCAGGACTGCAGCGGCAGGGGGCGCTGTAGGTCAGAGCTGAGCTGCACCGGCAGGGCCGTGCTGGGGAAAGAAGTGAGCAGCTTGCACGGTATCTGCCCATCGTGTGCCCGGGTCACATTCATACCGATTTCCCACCTGAATCTCCAATATATAAAATATTAGTTACGTTAGAACTTGGCTGTGTTAGTAAATCTGTGGAAATGAACACGTGGGTCATGGGAACACGGCCAGAGACGAGGGCTCTTGGGACGCTGCTCTGGATCCCACTGCAGAGCCAACGCCTGTCGCTACAGCGCTGTCAAGCAATGATGGTCACAAACGCTGCATAGAAAATCATACGGCTCTATATGAACACTCCATCCATGCCGCTCAGCAGTAGTTACTGAGCTTTGGGAAGTCTGATACAGGCTCTCCCAGAGTCGGAATCACACGGCCCCAAAGCTTTGACTCCACAACCATCTCTTTGAGAGTTAAAGTCTATTGTCCTGGAGTTTTAGGGTTTAAATTGCAATCAATCAAGGGATCAGAATGGCCCTTTTCAATCTCTTTCCCAGCATCAGGGAATCATCGGCACTTATGGACACGGACACACACGAGACGTAGCCAGCTGTAGCGGGACATGCATGCCAAGATGTGGAAGAGAGTCTTCCAGCAGAGGCACCTGGCCCCTTGGCAGGCACTGTGCGCAGCTGTGTTAATGGCTCGAGAGCTGCTTCTGAGCCTGCCATGAGGATAAATTGCTGACGGGGGTTGGCCTCGCTGCTCTTAAATCTTGGGTGACATTTTCTCTTGACTCACCTTTGGTCCTGGGCAAATGGACTCTGGGCACTATTATCTGACTGTGAATATCTCTGTGTGCAGCTGCTTGCAAGAACTACACCCACAGCTGTAAACCTCAAAGCCTTTTTCTTGGCAATTTGGTGTTTAATAATGACAAGTAATGATTTTTCTAATGGGAACCAGCTAGCATTCATCTCTCACTCGTCACTTGCTTTTTAAACCGAGGTCTGTTTACACTAAGAAGTTTCTGACAAATAAGGTTGTCTGACTTATTGGGGAGTGTCGGGTTCTGAGGTGCAATTCACGCCAGTGAGAGGTTGTGTCACTGCTTATCCGCTAACCCTGGTGCCTTAAAACATTCAGCTGCTGTAGCTCCCTTCTGGACGCTCCCAGCCAGCATCCAAACATACACTAGGTGTCTGCGTTTTGAGCAACTCTGACTCCAGCAGCTTGCTTGTTACACCTCAGCCACACACTGGTCTCCACCCTCTTTGGTTACTCCTAGCCAAGCGACCCCAACACCCCCCCAAAGTTCAAAGTTTTCCCCAAACCATCTGCCCTGAAATGTCCTGGAACAATCAGAGGAGTAATAATGTCCATTGCCTCTTTAAAGAGAAGAAAGCTTGTTGTTTTAACTGGAGACAATCATCACGTCAAGGCAAACACAGTACGGGATTGATTTAGACTAAAAATAAAAGAAGTTTGTTTAATCAAAAAGAGAGGTTTTAAGGGAGCTCAGGTATAAGGGATAAAGATAGAAATGATTACAAGCAACTAAAATTGAAAAACACTTTCTAGTGACCAAGACTTTACAAAACTATGTCTTGGTTTAAGGTAAGGGCTGGTCTACACTGCGGGGGGGGGGGGGGGAATCGATCTAAGATACACAACTTCAGCTATGAGAATAGCATAGCTGAAGTCAACGTATCTTAGATCGACTTACCTCCCGTCCTCACGGCGCGGGATCGATGGCCGCGGCTCCCCCGTCGACTCTGCTTCCGCCTCTCGCGCTGGTGGAGTTCCGGAGTCGACGGGGAGTGCGTTCGGGGATCGATTTATAGCATCTAGACGAGACGCGATAAATCGATCCCCGATAGATCGATTGCTACCCGCCGATCCGGCGGGTAGTGAAGACCTACCCTAAGATTCTTACCACACTTCCTTGCATGAAGATGGCTGACCGCTCCCTTTGTCAAAATCTCCCACAAATCCAAAGGGCTTGGTTCCTTTGTCATCTTAGGTGAGAGATCACTTGGGGTTCTTTGCCTGTCTCTTTCAGGGTTCACTGAACTTTTGAAACGTATCTTTCTCAAAGACCAATATCCCTGCTGTCGGGAAAGAGGCCATGGAGTCTGATGGAGGAGGTTCCATGCTGGTTTCTTCCCCTCTGGGGCTTTCTACAATGCAAACGGATCTGTCCCCGTAGCCACTGATATGCCAATGAACGGCCATCTGTCTGTGATTGCCATTGCACCTGGATCAAGGTGTTGGCCTTTCCTCTGTCTGGAAAAAGCCTGTTTACCCAGTCTCTAGACTTGTCTGGTTCAAACACATTTTAGTCCCATATTTCTTTCACATTTGCAGTCCTTTGGGCGTTTACCATATATACACCACACAGGAACGGTAATGATCCGTGTGTTATTGGCTTTCTAATGATAACTCACACGACACCTACTAGGTACAGATTATGTCATAAGTGAATTGGGGTACACTGAACTGGTCAGCCAGCTGAAACTCACTACCTGATACCAGTGAGCCCCTTGCCCTCTGGCACTGGGATGCCCTCAGGCTCACGGGGATTATATCATTAACTAGGAATCCAGACAGAGAGTGAAATAAGAGGCAGCTTTAGTTAAAGGGACACTTGTCAAGGTGGACGGGCCCAAAATTTACTCCCTTTACTCCAGAAAACACACCCAAGACAGTAAAAATACACACCCAACGGGAAAAAAAAGGCAACAACAACATCATCTGCAGTTACAAGGCTGAAGCATTCTTAAAATCTTAGCTCTCTGGTTGGTTGGATCAGACCAATGGGGTTTCATGAAGATGGTAGGTGTGTAGCACAGGTCTTCACTCTTCCTACCTGGTTCAAGTTCTCTGAGCCTGCAGGGCAGGCTGGTGTCTAGCACATACAATTCCCATCAATTTCAACTTCCCTGCCTTGCTCACCCGAACAATGCCACGACGAGGAAGGGTTGGTGCTGTATCTATGCATGCAGTGCATTGCCAAGAAACAATCAGGGACAGGACCTAAGTTTGCTGTCTGGTCCCCCAGCCCAGCCTCTGGGTTTCAAGCCTGATACAGCCCCTGGTTTCAGAAGGGAAGAAACCTCTCAATTATGGTGGGGTGGATATTTTGAAAGAAAAAAAACATTTTTTAGTGGGAGGGGTGAGAGGAGGGTAAAATCTGGGGCCAGCCAACACTGTCAGTTTCTCTTTAAATGCAGTGTATATATCACAACAAATATTTGAACAACAGAGGAGGAAAGTGAGCATATTACATATCTATATTTACAAGAGTCACTGCGTATGTTTCATTCATGTTCAGACAGCTCTGCTGAATTGCTTCCCCACAGTAGGTCGCCCACGGGTATCCTATGTATTGCAAATGATAAATGCACGATACAGCATAACCGGACTGTAATTCTGCCATCGAGTCACACCCCGTGAGTGTAGTCCTCAGTTCTGTTGGGATCACACGCTCCTTACCATCTCCCTAGCAGGATTGGCAACGATGGAAGCCTCTTCCCTCAACCTTTTCATTACAGCGTGAAATAGTCAGAAGAATAATTCACTCCGTTTTGGGAGGGGGACTCCCGACAAAGCAATATTCTCCAGGCCAGTTGGAATCTGGAAAAATACACTTACTTAGCCTAGCCACCGTGACTCCAATAACAATTATAAAATGTCCAATAAAACTTGCATGTAATGTCAATTCAAATCTTGAAAAACAGAATTAAGTGGTATATCAACATTAAACTTTATGGCTTCCTTTGCAGAGCAGAAGTATTGTCAATAAAAGTCATTCTGAATGAAGGAAAGGGGCAGTAAATATTAAATAAACAGGTTTTTGTTGAAATGCTCTAAAGGCTCCAGGGCTGCTTATTACACTGAGACCCTTTTCCCCTTGCAGACGCCCCTTGTGATAGAAATAGGTCAGTAATTGCAAACTATCAATAAAGTGCCAACTAAACGGCAGGTAGATGGCCCCACTTACATTATGTCATTACCAGCCTTTATTGTACGTGCCTTTCTTTTTCAGATCCCAGTGGCTCCCCCTTTTAAATTTTGTAGCATACAAATGGTTGCATTGCCCATTAGGGGGTCATCTGAGAAGTTGCTAGCCCGTTTTCTGGCTCTGTCAGGAAGGCTGAATTTAGAATGGTTGTCTCCAGGTTTGGTTCTGGCTGTAGAGTGGGCAGCATTCGTTTTCTTTGCTACGATGCTCAGCATTAGTTTTACATGTAAGAGGACGCCAAATATACAGTAAGCCAGAGCCAGCATAGGGATAATGCAGAGATATTTGTGCATCTTTTTTGGTTCATGGGGGATGGCTGGGAGGAGGGATTTGAATGACAAAATGTTTTTTTCCTCAAAGCAGTGCAAAACATTGAAATCTTGGCAGCAAAACTTCAAAACCAGACAAAATTGACTTGGTTTAGGGTTTTGTTATAAATGCAAAACTCAGTTCAGGTTCGAATGTGGGCCCGTAATTGAATGAACTTGTGGTTTTGCAGCAAATCCAAGCACACGGCTCACCACTCTGCATATGGTTCCAGTCCAAAGCTGGGGGCAGCCCAGCTGTTACAACTGAATAAATGCATGCATCCCAACTGAACAAAATGATCACACGCCCCTGCAACATGAAGCTACTACTCCAGCTCCTATCAACTGCCCAGTGGTTGAATTTTAACAAGCCACTCTAGCACTAATGATTGAATATCAATACTTAGGAGAACTGACACGAGAGATTTCTAGCACAATCCATTACTTAAGAAGAGCTGGTTTTCTATCAATACTCTGTATTGAGAGCTACTTAGTAAACCTTTAGTGTTTAACCACAATAGGAAAATGGACCGTACTTATCTGAAAATTTCGTCTTTTCAAGCAATAAGGTCCATAGATCTATTACATTTTTTCCTTGGACTGTAATTTAGGAAGAGCTGAGTAGAATGGCACCTATGCACCAAAGCACATGGTACTGATTTCTCAGCAAGCATTATACTGCTCAGGTACTGAAGTAATAGGCACCCTAGAAATGCCATAGCTATGTAGATTGATTCTGAAATTATTCTTTCTAGCATACTGAAGAATATACTGCAGCAGCCACAGAATATCGTATTTAACCACATAAATCTGGCTGAGGCTACCGTAACACACTAAGGTTAAAAACAAGAGAGGGAATTCCGACCAGTTGCCTAGAGTTGCTCTATATTTGCACAATACATGTGACAGGATATCACTCAAATAATAATCAACACCTGGATAAAAGGCATGAGAGACAGCTAACAATCTTTTCATCCTCCTAGAGTTATCAGCATTGTCATCTTTATAACAATCACGCTTCAACAGGAATATTGACTAGTTCTGTATGGGGGCACTGCTGGGTAAACAGTGCAGAGTGAAATGTACCTGGGCATTAAGTTCTTACAGTCAAAGACTCCGATGGGGATAGAATTTATTTTTTAAAGTGGGATCTTGGATTGTTCCAGTATACAGCCAATCAAATGGTAAACAAATCCATTTCTAACCCACTGTACCACGTCCCGGTCTTGGCTCCCATTTGCAGGTGATTGTAGCATAGAAGAGAGACTTCATAAAGCATCACATGTAATAACCCTAGCACCACAAGGTGCGTAAAGAGAGCAAACAGGCCACATGTGCTGTGGTACCTAGATGTGACGGAATGTGATTGGGAAGGCAGGGATATTTCATCATGAACTCAAAATTCCCTTGCTTTCATGTCAGTCTTTTAAAATCCAATCAGCATTTTTGTGGTTTACCCAGACAGTTTATAAGTTGTTCTCCAGTTTATATATCACATGTATTTGCAAAAGCACCATCAGCTACGGTATATGAGCTTCCCAATGCTGAAGAGACATTGAACAGAGAGTATTTAACAAAAACTGAAAGTTACACCTGAGAATCAGAATGGCTGGTGTTTAATTAAAAAGCATTTGAGGGGAAAGATTCAGATGTGAATTAGTAAAGGAACAGTCTATGATTTTCAGTTTTTTGAATTTTTCATGGATTGTCTTATTACATTAAACATTTTTATTTTCAAAACAAAGTGCTCAAACTTGATATTACAAAAAAATGAAACAAACATTTTGAATGATGACGAACAGGCTAAATTTTTCCATTAACATTTGTCAATATTCTTCAAAGAATAGAAAATTTTGAAAAAAAATTAAATGTTTTCATAAAAAAAAAATTGTTTTTGATAAATAGCGAAATTTCATTCAACTCTACCACCTCCATCAATTGGAGTCATGGCCTAGTCAGCATTTCATTTTAATCCCTTTGCCAATCTTGCCCTCTCTGCCCATAAGATTGCTAATTGGTACAAGTGTGATGTAGATAAATCTGTAGATAAATCTGTAGGGCAGGGATCGGCAACCTTTGGCACGCGGCCTGTCAGGGAAATCCGCTGGTGGGCCAGGATGGTTTGTTTACCTGCTGCGACTGCAGTGTTCCGCTAATCGCAGCTCCCTCGGCCCGCGCTGCTTCCCACGGCCCCCATTGGCCTGGATCGGTGAACTGCAGCCAGTGGGAGCTGTGATTGGCCGAACCTGCGGACGCTGCAGGTAAACAAACCGTCCCGGCCCGCCAGCGGATTTCCCTGACGGGCCACGTGCCAAAGGTTGCCGATCCCTGCCCTACAGATTTATCTACATCACACTTGTACCAATTACCAATCTTATGGGCAGAGAGGACAACATTGGCTGTAGTGAATGCGCTGACATCAGACACACTGCCAGCAACTCACCAAAGAGCTGTCAACCAATGATTCTGAATAACCATCAACCTGGGCTGGATTCAAACTAGTAACCTAACCTGAATCATCCAATTCCCCTGCCATTTTTGTTCGTATATTTTCCTAGATCTTGTACAGTCATGCTGCAACACATATAAAAATAGGGGGAGGCTTCCAGAGTCTTTCAAATGCCCCCAGCAACCACTCACTCAGCCATGACACTAATAAGGCAAAAGCAGGAAAGCCTCACCTGGAAGAGAATCTGTAAAATGCCGTGAATGATGCACATGCGACGTCCCATGAAGATAAAAAACGGCACCACCAGCTCGATGAAGTGATTGCATAACGTCTCAAACTGGTGAAACCACCATGGTGACCGGTGCATGTAATAGGCTAGTGGGTTGGGTACTGGCTGGGTCTGAAAGAGTAAAGAAGAGGTATCATGTGGCAACGAGTCCCCTCCACATCTACTACCATTACTAAGAGCTGGTTAAACATACTTTGTTGAAACTTTCTATTGGAAAACGACCTCCTTCCCCCCACACCCCCAAATGAGATTTTTTGAAGACCATTTCCCTTTCAGTCCAAATTTTGCATTTTCTTGTTGTAAAACCAAAAACTGGGGAGGAAAAAAAAAATCAAAACAAGTGGTAAGTATCATAAAAGAGGTGAAACAGCTAGAGGAACAAAGGGAAAGGTCACGCAACCCAGGAAGTCACAGAACCAGGAAGGGAAAGGAACTCAGGTCTTCTGATTCAAAGAGGCAGGCTCTATTTCAATAGTGTTTACAATCTAACTAAATGCTTCCAAATGCGGGGTGTCAGTTTAAGATGCTTGTGTTTGCACCAAATTATTCATATATCAACCTGATTTTTTTCTTTGACACCGGGGAGTTTTCTACCCAGTGCAATAAACCTGCTTATCCTACCACCCAGGCTAAAACGAACTCATGTCTGTTAATAACCACCTCCGATAAAAATGCTACAGAGTTAACAATTCACCTTAACATGTCTAACAAAAGCTCAAATTTATTACCATTGTTTTAAAATCCTGACAGCAAACACAATAGCTGAAAATCACTGTTTTAATTGAAGGAGACACAACACATCTTTAAATTATTTGTAGCAAAATCAAAAATACAAACAATCCAGGGAAAATATTGTACTGTACATGGCAATGGAGTCTGCGCCCACTGCCAAATCCCACAACCATTGTAATTCCCTATTAGCAAAGCTGGAATTAATAAAGCTGTTGCTTTATCTGGGTTTGAGGCTGTTGTAACCCCCCCAGGACAAGAGACCGCATCCTTCCTTCCTTTGACACCGGGACAGGATGGAGCAATCGGAGGGGTCAAGGAACGCTGCCAAGTCCAGTACAACAAGGGGGCAGAGGGTCATGGTGTTCATACATCCTGGTTCAGCAAGATGATCGGTTTGAAATGCCATTGGGGGCCCTTTGACCCCCTCCCCCCACTTGGGAGCTGTTTTAAATTAATCTGGATGTTTGGTTCTTCACAAGCAATCCCCAGTACTTCAGAGAGATTCATCAAGGGTTTTTTTCCACCTTGCCTCCAAAACTGCTAGGCAATACATTTCCCTTTAGAAAGGACAGACTTGAGAGAGACAGAGAGAGACAGAGACGTTAAACCAAAACCAAACTGGATAAAGTGTTAATTTTTCAGGGTGTAATTTTACCCAGAAAACCGGGGAATGGACAAGTGGGTCGAAGGCCTGCAAATAATAATCTGAAATTAAAAGCGACAAAGGTAGGTAAAGGTGGCACACACCCTCATCCCTCTTCCTCCCTGATAAATGGGTCTTGCCATTTTATCTTGCGGTTGGCGTGCTGTGAAGACGTGCATAGATCTCTTCACTCGCTGTACTGCCTCACTTTCTGCAAGGACCAGAAGTGTAAATACCTAGATCCTTGAGAAAGGCAGCCAGCGTGGGGCGCATCAAACTCAGGTGTTGAGAAACTTGTTCTCAAGGGATTGCCAGACCACAGAGGTTCTGTGCATCCTCTTCTGTGCAGACAAGTAGCCTAGACTCTGAAACGCCCCCTTCTGTCGGGGAAGGAAAAGCACATGGGAGAAGTGTCAAAACCACGCCCATCTGAGAGCTTGTCTACATTACGGAGCGTTTGCTGGTATAGTTCTGCCAGCACCGCCACGTTAGCTCTCTGAACGACATTAGCTATGCCAGCGAAAGCACTCTGCTGTTGGTACAGTGGTGCCTGAGTTTTTCACACTCCCAGCTGATACAGCTAAGCTTGCAAAACTTTGTAATGTAGACCCAGCCTGAGTCACAGCTTACAGCAGTGGTTCTCAACCAGGGCTACGCGTACCCTTGGGGGTACCAAGAGATCTTCCAGGGAGTACATCAACTCATCTAGAGATTTGCTGAGTTTTACAACAGGCTGCATAAAAAGCACTAGCGAAGTCAGTACAAATTAAAGTTGCATATAGACAACGACTTGTTTATACTGCTCTATAGACTATACACTGAAATGCAAGTACAATATTTATAGTCCCATTGATTTATTTTATAATGATATGGTAATAATGAGAAAGTCAGCAATTGTTCATTAATAGAGTGCTGGGACACTTCTGTATTTTTATGTATGATTTTGTAAGCAAGTCGTTTTTAACTTGGGGGTACGCAAGAAAAATCAGACTCCGGAACGGGGTACAGTAGTCCAGAAAGATTGAGAGCCACCGACTTAAAGAGACATTTGTACATCTGTTTGGGGACAGCCCAGACTCCATGGATGGATTTTCTGATATTTATCCCAACTCCTGATCACACGAAGTGGTGAGCGGCCATTTTCGTTATCAATAATCCTCATCCCAAAGTAGAAACAAGAGAAAAAGGGAACAGATGCAGCTTAGCAATTTGTCATGGGGTCAGTAATGCAGCTCATGTTAGCACAGTACTTTTTCCTTCCTGTTTTCAATATCTATACACAGATGTTGGTAGATGAGAGGCTGTGCAATAGGCGAGATGAGTCAAATAAGTCCCTGACCCAAGGGACCTACATTCTAATGCACCAGCAGCAGCACCACAAAGAATACGTGGCTCCTTGGAGGATTTGTTGATGGAGGGAAAGAAGTGTTTTTGATGGGAAACGGTTTTAGGCATATGGAGCCTATCAAGACATTATCAATAATGTAACCTTCCTCTCCAACACTGTAGCCACCTCTCGAAACCATAAATCTTGTGTAACTAAAACATGGTAAGTAATAGGAAAGTGTGTGTGTGTGTGTGTGTGTGTGTGTGTGTGTGTGTGTGTGAGAGAGAGAGAGAGAGATTAGTTAAAAGATAGGTGAGGAGAAGAGAGGGAGCAAAAGAAGAGAAAAGCCCAGAGGAGCACATTGTGTGTGTGTGTTCCTTCGGAATGCATTCCATATGGTTGTGGAAAAGGGTGTAGTGCTATGCAGCTTTTCCAGTGAGAAACGAGTGTTTACTCAGGAAAGGGTGTTGAGGCAAAAGTCGCGTTCCAGAGCAAGTCAGAGTCAGAGCAACCCGACACACAGGCACCTGCGTCGCCGGGAAATTTCTCTCTGTTTTCCTTGTGTGTTCAAGTCAACAGCTGCCAACTGGAGCTTCGGGTGGCTTCCCCCTCCGCCTCCTTCACCTCCCGCCAACCATTCCACCTGTGGAATACCCACTGGTATAGTCGAGGTTGGGGGAAGGTACATGGAGCATATGCTGGCATTTAAGAGGAAAACCTGCAAAACTGCGTAATTCTGGCATGCTGAGTGCTTTCCGAGCACAATTGTTTCCTATGTAAACATCTCTGCTTTGTGATGAAGAAGCATCAGTGTCAAAACCATGGGAAGAGGGAAACATTCCATCATCTTTTTAAGGGGGTTTAGTCTGGGGGTGTTATTAAACCTTCAGCTCCACTTCTTTGCTGATTCATAACCTCATGCATCCTAGAAGGCTTCCAAGAAAAAGTTCTACTGAGAGAATTGAGCAAGAGATAGTGATTGTGATCCACTTCAGTATCTGCAGCAGCCCTGTATGAACTGAATTAACCAGCTGCAAGACAAACTCATAACTGAAATGGAGAGGAAACCTTGGCTAAGCAGTCTTAGAATAAGCCGCAATGTTGGATGATCCCACAAAATGGTTTTACTTTTTAAATATAAAACTTTGTTTTGAAATAAGATTGGGGAGAATTCATTCCATAATTCATGGGACAGATTTGTGACGTGTGATTCTCAAGCGATATTTGGTGGGAGCGGCTCGCTGTGATAAATAAATTCTAAGTTCCAGCTAATGCACGTTTTCTGGCTTGTATCTACCAGGGTTGGTAACAACTTCTAAAAATATGCACAATAAACTGTTTTTTCTCCCTAAGGGGTCTAGAGTTTAATTATGTTCTTAGTGAGAACCATTAAAGTGCTAAGTACCTAAAAACTCCTAATTTACTAAACTCTATGCCACTAAAACCCAACACAAGGCTATTGATACACCAGAGTAAACGCTCTTCTCTGGGACTGTAAACACACATGGCCTTCCCCCCCCCCTTTCCTTATTGGTACAGTATTACATAAACTCCGATCACGTTTTTTAATCCCATCCCACTGTTCGATATTCCTTCTCAGACTAGGGAAATCTCAACGCTCTTCTGCATATACTACAGTATTGTGTGTATGAAAACAAGTCCCACATTGTCCTCCAATAGTCCACTGCTAAAACTGGGCTATGTATATTATTCTTTCACGGAGAGGAGTGAGTCTCCCATGTTAGCAACTGTGGTGCATTTATGTGCAAAGTCAAAGAGCATAAGGGAGAGGACAGCCTCAAGGATTAGTAATGAGGTGGAAACCAGAAACATGTCAAGGGAATTTTTCCATATTCATCAGGGAATTCTCTCCACCCACCCCAAATAAATCTGCAAAATTTCTGCAGAATCTTTATCTCTGTGTTGCTTTCTTGGCTGGTCGCCTTACATTCTAATAGTATCAGAGGGGTAGCCGTGTTAGTCTGAATCTGTAAAAAGCAACAGAGGGTCCTGTGGCACCTTTAAGACTAACAGAAGTATTGGAGCATAAGCTTTCGTGGGTGAATGCGTCTGATGAAGTGGGCATTCTAATAGTAGATGCTGCTATAAAACCCACTGAGGGTCATTCAAAAACATTCATGAGCTTGTTATAAACTGACGGCAATAAGAGGGCTAGAAAACCCAGCGTTTTACCCTAATTTTTAAAAGACAGTAACAGACATCTCGCTTTCCAAATAATCAAAAGAATGTTTCACTACATGCATTGCTTAAACCTGTTGTCTAAACAACATCGTTTCCAAGGATCACATTGCAGGTATGTCTCAGATGCATCAGAGATGCATATTTGCTGGGATGTTTCTGTTATGATGAACCTCACTGAGAAGGTTAACAATTGGGGTTTAAAGTGAATAGCCCAAGAGCAGACAAAGTAAAATTTGTAAAGTGACTAAGTGACTTAGAAGCCTAAGTCCCATTTTCAAAAAAGTGACTTGGACGCAGGAGCGAAGTTTAATAAGCCTTAGGGTCCCATGTGCCCATGTCATTTTTAAAAATGGGCCAGACACTTTTGAAGATTCCACACATCTCTTGGGGCCAAAGCCTGCTGAAGTCAATGGAAAACACCCCCACTGAGTTCAGTGGGCTTTGGATCAGGTCTACGGTACTTTTGTTTCAGACTTTGCGCACTCACAACTACAGCAGTGCATCAGTTTATATTATCGCAGGTTTCCTTCCAAAATCAACCCACAGCTGCTACTGCTGCTCCTTATCAGTTCCAGAGCCAGAACACTTTATATAAATCCATCAGTTCCTGCATGAAAGAAGAAACCAGCAAAGGCCAAGATCACTCATGTCATCAGGAAGAATTCAAATTATCTTAACATAGAATAAGAACTAGAAGGGGCATAGTAGAGAAACTGTGGGAGAAAGAGTTCTGTTTTATCTTCTCAGCGCTAACAGATGTGAAGATTCCTTCTACAATGTCTTGGGCAGGACTTTGAAAATGTAAAAAGCAATGTATATGCTAAGCATTTATTATGAATTTTAGATATAACAACTTGTTTTTATGTTGAAATAACACAGACACACATCTTTCAGACCTGGGTGAGTTAATGCCAGCAGAAAATTTTGACTGATTGAAAGGAAATCAGAGAAGAGCAACAAAAGTGAATAAAAGTCTGGAGGGACCTATTGAAAAGTAAAGATGAAAAGAAATAGGATTAGCTTGGCCAATTGTTGGACTAATGGATACAACAATAACTGTGTACACACATCTGAACGGTATAAACATCACATAGATAGAGGAATTGTTTAAAGGGACATGAAGAGGAGCAATGGTATGAAACTAGGGAATGGTGAAACTCATGCTGAGAATCAGAGGAAAATGTCCTTAGGAGAAAGACCTAACTAGACCACAGAATATCCTAGGGAAAGCAGAAATGAGCCCCAGACAAAGCCCAGGATCTAAGCTGACCTGAACTTTGGACCTGAACTTTGTGACTTGAATTTATCTCCAAATGGAAGCGCTACAGTTTTCCATCACATTGGACAAAACAATGGAGACTCTACTACAGGGCATGATCCTGATTTGGGCTGGATTAGGTGATCCAATAGGTCTTCTCTGTCGATCACCCAATTCCATAGCAGCCTTCCCCTGGTGCAATTGCAACTTAGAGCTCCAAGTCCCCACATATGAGGAGCCGAGGGTTCTCAGATCTGCACAGAAGGGACAATGGGTTGGAAGGGAGAAGTCATGGAGGGATTGGTGGGAGTGTAGAAGGCTGGTATCCTTACTGGGGCAGAGTTCAAGTCATGGTATGCTCTTTGTGATGTAGAGTAGGTGTGCTCATGAGGAGGTGTACGTCTCTGCATGGAGGAGCAGAGGTTAGGTAGCTTACCTTTTCATTTGCTGGTTTTTGAGGTTTTGTGTCAGGTATGTTACATGTGCAGCAACCTTAGTTGATGCACAACTTGGTGGTTTTGTGTGAAGATAAACATGTGGACTGGGATTTTCTGAAGAAATTCAGTAGGAATTGGGGTGCCTGTCTTTTAGAGTCTTTTGAAAATTCCAGCCATCTCTCTCTCTCTCTCTCTCTCTCTCTCTCACACAGATAGATAGATAGATAGATAGCGAACTTAAATAAATAAATAGCTCCTCTGAAAACTTCCAATTATTAACATCAGCCCAATAAAAATAAAATCATAACCAAAATAAAATAAAAATGTTGCGCCTGTCAAATTGCAGAGATCTAATGTCAGGATGGTTCAGAGGGAGGCGACTCTTTAGTAATGAAACATCAAAATAATTAAGTCCTGGTAGATCTATTAATAAAAATAATAATAAAAGTTAGCTACAAGTTCTGGCTGGGCAAGGCTTCCCTTGTCCAGTCAATAGTAATATTCAGCTAACAGAAAAACATACTAGAATCTGCCTGCTTTAACACAGCAACACAAGCCAAGGAGATGTGTGTTTGACTCAGTGCCAGCACAACCATAAAATGTTGGCAATTTACTACAGACGTAGTGCCGCGCCACTGTCCCAAAGGACCTAAATAAACTTCAGATGTCGAGTATATATTTTTACTTTATATATATATAAAAAAAAATCTGCTTGTTCATTTTTAACCCCTTTCTCCAGTTTTCCGCATGTGGAGGGTTTTCAAAGCAGAAACAGGTCCCTCCGCCACGCCTAGTGAAGCCTTGGAAACAAAAAGTTAGAAGCATGAAAAATCAGAGAAATGCTTCGTGTCTGGGCATTGGGTTTCTTGTGGAATGATGGCTACAGACGCTGGAGGGGAAAGGGCCTTGGGAGAAATTCTCCCATGAAATTTTATGCATCTGTGTTATAAAATATCCCTGGGGATTCGCGTTCAAGTTCACAGAGCTGCACTTGCAAAGTCACTAACATAGGTGAAACCTTCCTGTATGTGACATTTACTTACCCAGCCAAACTCTGCTCATGACGAGTCAGCCCTGATGTACACGGTGGTAAATGTCCATTGGTTTATATTTTACCAGGGGTACATTTAAGTGGTAGATTTTGGATTCCAGCAAATTGGATGGGGGAAGAAAGAAGATCTATAACTGAACTGTTTGCTTTTCCAGACAGCACCCTAGCTCATGGTCAAAACTTTCCTGCCAACTAATAAAGACCACATTTCCATGGTCCACAGCATACCTGTTTATTGACATTATTCCTACATGGCAAGCCCTAGGGCTGCTTGCCGTACATAGAGTTAATTGTAGATGTATTACAGATTCACCTATTCATCGTGTACATTCTTGGAGGAGCACAGAGCTAAAATTACACCAGAAACTGCTGAGCCATTTGGGCTATTTATTTGTTCAGAATTGCTTTACAATAATCAGCAGAGCTTGCAACAGACATCTTGACTCTGATGGCCTAAGGACTTAGGGAAGTTACAGGATCTTATTGCTGCTTAATTTTTTTCTATTTGCAGGGGAAATGCCTGTTATTAATGGCATCAGCAAAATGCCACATTTGGTCAGAGAGAATGGTTCAGACTCTGATTTCAGTTACACCAGTGGAAATTTGACCAATGGACTTACACCAGGGTGTCTGAAAGCAGAATTGGGAACCACGGTTCTCCCTGGATACAGGGGGAAGCATTAATCAAATAAGGGGAAGCTTTTCACATTGAATGCACTGCCATTGCACATCAGAGTAACAAGGTGTGTGCCCGACCCAGGATATGGGGACTCAAGATGATGAATGATGTTTAGGACTTGATCCTCCACTACAGTGGGAATAAGAACCTTCCTGGCCCAGGTGTACAGAATCCAGGGCCTCCTGATCTGGGTGATGCTGAGAGAAGTAGTGCCACTTCCATGGTACCTCCCTTTCGCCATCCCCCCTTCTCATGGAAGCTCCCTTAAAGAAGCTTCACAGATGACTGACACTCAGGAATCCTGGCGGCAAAGCCAGATGGAGGTGGAGCTCAGAAGTAGCCAAGCACCACAGCATTACCCCTGGGTGGCCCCCGGGACATCTGTGCAGACATCCATGGGAGAATGAATGCGCCTAAAGGTAACATTAACTCACGCAGTGCTCTATCTCTGGCAGCAACTGTCCAGCCATGGAAGAGTCAGCCAATATTAGCACACAGCCCTGATAGCACTTGGCTTCTGGCTGAGGAGGGTCTGGGGCAGGAAAGCAGACTTTGCTACCACGCTTCTGGGGAATGCCTTCCCTCTGGATTTCCATAATCTATGGACACTGTCCCACAACTCCAGGGTTCCCAAATACCCATCCCTTGTTGACAGCTGAGTGGTACTCAGACGAAATACTCGGTCCCAATCCACCATGGGGGGGAGGGATAGCTCAGTGGTTTGAGCATTGGCCTGCTTAAACCCAGGGTTGAGAGTTCAATCCTTGAGGGGGCCACTTAGGGATCTGGGGCAAAATTGGTACTTGGTCCTGCTAGTGAAGGCAGGGGGCTGGACTCAATGACCTTTCAAGGTCCCTTCCAGTTCTAGGAGATAGGATATCTCCATTAATTTATTTATTATTTATTATTTACCATTTGGCAGCTAATAGCATTCCGCAGCCCCCTTTCACTTGCTCTTTTCTGTTGTTTCTATTGCCTCCATGAATTGGCGAATGGAGGGCCCTGTATGAGTTAAGTCTCTTTCCCTTTCTCCTGCATTTCCCCATCCTTCTCCTGCATTTCCCCATCCTCTCCTCATCTCCCCTTCCATGGGTTTTCATGCGACAACTCACAGCCTGGTTCCTCTCTCAAACCTGGCCTCAAATCCAGGCACATCTGTTGTGCCACCAGATAGAACTGATCATTCATCATCAAGTTAATACATGTTGGTGCTTCCCTGCAAATCCTCTTGCATTGGGATTTTCTATCTATGTTACCCCTTCTCTCTCTGCAGCAGTGACAATAACATACTGAACGGACTGTGATGTCTTAACAACAAAGCTCACATTCCTCAGCAAACTCCAAGGTGGAATTATACACCAATATTTTAAATTGCCAATTATGAGCATATTGCAAATATGGTCCTTTAACTGGTTGCTGTTATGATTCCCTATTAAAGAAGACAAGCTTTTCCACACAGAGTAAGCCCTTGCAAAAGCACTGAAAACGTTTAAAACCAACCAGCCATGATATATTTATTATATTTTTATATATATAATTTCATGAAAAGGAACGTACTGAGTGGAAACTCCATTTAAAATGTGATCCCAGATGGTGGCAAAGCTCTAAAATTGCAAGGCAACATGTAAAGAAAGATTAACGACCTAAAGCAGGCACAAATTTATGAGGTGAAAGCCCCCGTAATCCTAGAGAAAAATGATACCAAACGTTAGACTAGACAGCTAGAAAATACCTCTGCTCCGTTCATATGGCCTTTGCTATTTTACATTTCGCTTTAATATATGTTACACTTGGGCTCGCTTATTCTTTTCTGCTACAAGACAGGGGGATCACTTTGGTACAAGAGCGAGCAGATGGATTTGCTGGCTCCCAGCCGGCGCCCCCTTATCTAGCAACAAACGGTTGATATAAGCAGCTATTTTATTTCAGCATCTTTCAAATGGACCATCCCCCTCAATGCTTCCCATAGGTAAATAATAATAGATGATGGACGGACATCAAGGCATCACCGTAAAGCCTCAGGGTCCGATCAAGTGAAACAGATTGCGTAACCTGTTCAACAGTCAGGGATCACAAGCTAGTTTCAATTGCCCATACAGGGCACAAAGAAGTGATGCCCTGTAAGTTAGCCAGCATTCCTATCCTATCTCCTAGAACTGGAAGGGACCCCGAAAGGTCATCGAGTACAGCCCCCTGCCTTCACTAGCAGGACCAAATACTGATTTTGGCCCAGATTCCTAAGTGGCCCCCTCAAGGATTGAACTCATAACCCAGGGTTTAACAGGCCAATGCTCAAACCACTGAGCTATCCCTCCCCCCTCAATTGAGAAGTCATAATTCCAGTTCTTACATGCATTGCCGCTGTGCACTTGGGCAAATCACTTAAACGCTCTGCTTTCATTTACACCAGCTGAGGATCTGTCAAATGGGATCGATATTACAGAAGCTACTTCATAGGGGGTGAGGTGAGGATTAACACCTTTGTAAAAATGCTTTGCAGGTAAAAAGCAATACTTAATTGATAACTGTTACCATTCAGCAAAGCACTTGAAGTCAACGGTACTTAATTGCTAGTTTAAATACTTTGCTAAATTGGGGGCAAATCATTTATAAAATTAAAAAGAAAAAAAAATCACCCAGTCAGGAGCTGGTTCCATTTTTTAAAGTACAAACAACTTTTTCTAAATCTGACTGTTCCTCGGTTTGGCAGCCGCACTCAGCATCAGGACGTAGCAAATCAGTAGAAAGCCTCTGACACAGCACCTAGTCGGTGTTTGCCGTGTGCCATGGAAGACGTTTACAATGATCCTTTGGCATAACAGAAACAAAGTCACCGCGACCAAACACTGCCACAGCATTGCTGTCTCCTGCTTTGAAAATAAATGTTTCTGCTTCCTCTCAAAAGCTACGTAGCAGCAAAACGACGTTTCCCTGTAACAATATTCTGCTCCCAAAGGATACAGGGGTTTCACTATCGGAGGGTCGCTGCAGCTAGAGGTGCCATTTAAAAATCTGTTCAAATATAAACACTAAAAAAGACAAAAAACGGTATCCGACTTCTATAGACAAGTAAAGCTCACCCCTGCAAGGAACGAGATGGGCAGGGGAGGAAGAGGGTGGAAAAAATGTTTGCCAGATGTGAAAAAAATGACAAAACAACCTCGCATTCAATTAGCAGAAAACACATAACCCAGGACAGAACAGCCAGTACACAGGGCCAATTATTTCAGAGCAAACCATGTTGCAAGTCTCTATGTACAACTTTGATATGGCCAGAGGCCAGAGTGTAGTAAAAGGGAATACAGTGCTAAGAAATATATTCTTCAGCTGCCCGCTGCCCCTGAGAGGGGAATGGGACTCATGTGGGGGAAACTTGGCAGCTGCCTGCCTCACTTTGTTCTCAGTTTGTTAAACGGAGTTCCTGATTTATTTTTAACCTTTATACCCTCATCACAAGGTTTCCAGTTCTCTCTTTTCCCCAGTAGTGGAAAGGTTGTAAAGTTCCTTACACTATGAAAACTCCAAATGTAAACACAGTTGGAAGGGAGAGGGAAGGGAAAGTTAAGGGCCACATACTGTGTAGTGCTGAGTTCAACTGACTCCCTTTGACTTCAGCAAGAGCAAAGGGTGCCCAGAACCCCCGCTGGATCAGACGCTAATTCTGAAAGACACACATGCAAAGAGGCAGAGGACACAATGCTGACTGTACTGTAGCATCTAATAAAATCGGCCAAGCACTGTCCTGCACTTGGGTAAGGTTATGCAAGAAATTATTTTAACAGATGCACATCAACAGAGGCCTGTGAGATAAGAACTGGACCCAAATGGGCCCAGACTAATCCATTAAGATTGCAGTTAATTTGTTATTGTGTTTAAACTTTGCAAATTTGTTAGCTGAGTCTCTCAGTGGAAGTCACTTCATTCTCATCTGTACAGATTCCATGTGATCAAAGCTAGTCTGGAGACGCACCTTAGTATCTGATATTTGGCTGCAAAGTGAGAGAGGCCCAAACTAAAACCCCAGATCTGCATACTCTCAGACTTTGGAAAAGACTGGAACTGGGCTTGGTTCAGACCCATCTTCTTCTGTATCAGGAAGAAGAGATGATGTTCAATGACAGGTCAGCTCTTTTATCAATAGCTCCCTGATGGCTTCTGCATTGTTTACATTCAATGAAAGATGTGCCTCTCTTGAAGAATCCCCATAGAATTATACAGACATTGCAGACATGGAAATGTAAAAGACCTTTCCTTTTAGAACCACTGACTTCACTTGGAACTCCTGGCATTCAAAACAGTCCTTTATTTAGGTGCCTCAGTAGGGACTTAGGAACCTAACTTGAGGCCTCTGGGCCAAGATTTTCAAAAGTGACTAGTAATTGTGGATGCTCAACCTGAGGCATCTCGAAGGGACCCAATTTTCAGAGGGTAGGTGCTCAGCACTTTCTGAAATTCAGGTCTGACGCTGGGCACCCAAAATCCCTGTTTTTTGGGGTTTTTTTTTAAAGTCAGTTATTTACAAACACAAAATTACTTGTCCCTAATTTTCAGATTACTGCAACACTTGTTTCAGGGTCTGAGACTAACCTATTCCATAAGGATGCCTTTTTTAAGGGTATGAGCTTGTCCACATGGCGAGTTAGTGCACTGCAAGCCAAGGTGCGAATCTAGAGCACATTAGTTTGCTGCGCACGAACTTGCCATGTGGACCCTGCTACCTTGCACTAAAAGCTCTGTAGTGCACTTTGACGTATTGCTTTTCGACGTGAGAGTGCGTCAAAGCGCCCTATGGAGCTTTCAGTTGATTCACACCTTGGCTTGCCCTTGGTGCAGACAAGCCCTTAGTCTGCCACTTTGGGGAAGGGGTGGTAGGAATTATTTTGACCTGCCAGATCTGCCTGTTAACAGCAATGGAATCTGGCATTTAATCTACCATTCACCACACTAAAAATTTATGGCCATCACCTCCTCCCAAAAAAAGACCCATATTGCTTCACTTAAAAAAAAAAAGTCCTGTGTTAAAACTGGAACCATATCTCCTTTGGAATGATTTTTCTGCATGCCCATAAATACGATGCCCAGTGCGAGGCCAAGGAAAACTATGCCGCAATCAGAGGGCAGTTTATCTAAGGAAAGCTCATGGCTCGTGCCTGTGTTTAGATTAGGCTGTTTCGGGACCTGGGGTTGTTTTTTTTTTTGGTTAAACACACACAAGAGTTAAAACTCGCGACGAACAGTGGGCTCTTTCATAAAACGTGTTCATAAAGGGTAAATTGTGTCATTAGGAACTCGCTACCTTGTTGAACATTTGAATTCTCCAAACTGGAACACCACTTAGCTTTAAGCCAAATCAAACTAAAAGAGGCAGGGGCAACCTCAGAGTTGTAGGCTGTCTGGTTTAACTTTCCAAATAAATGAACGACACGGTAAAACTGAACATCGACCTCAACCAGGCTGCTTAAACAAACCTCCTGGGTTTGAGCAGTCAACACTGCAAACTGCATTTCCGAAGAGCGAAAGAAGATGCTGGTAACCTGTAGAAAGCATTTTGGTGCTGGTTAGTTCTGAAAACCGCATGAGCAGATCTTGGAGAACAAGTAAGGAAAACCAATGTGAGTAAATTGTAACTTTCATAATAAAAATCACAAACTCCCAAGGGGCTTCAGATAAAAAGCAGACTGAATTTCACCTCAGGGACCCTGGTTCAAAATCCAGCCCTTGTGTACAGTGACTGGCAACTGCACTGATTAGATGTTTTTACAAGGCTTGGAAGGCTGAAATGAGTTGACGAGCATCAGCTCCCGTCATCCTGGATGTTTGTACGAAGAACTGCCATGTGTTCCTGGAAAACCGTTAAGTCTCTAACTTAGAACAGACCCCGCCAGATAGGAATGGCATCTGAAATAATGCTGCACCCCGTTTCAGGGGCGCAAAGATGGATGGGTTATAGATAAAGCTCTGGATGGGGACTAAGGAAATCTGGGTTCTCTTCTGTGGCTCACAGACATCTTGTGAGATTATGGGCAAGTCACTGAGGGCTGGTAGACACGTAATAGCTATGCTAGCAAAACTCTGTCAGTGAGGAGTGTGAAAAAAATCAACCCCCTCGCTGACATAGCTGTGCCAGCAAAAGCCCCAGCGTAGACTCAGTTATACTAGCAGGAGTTCTGTCTTCGGCATAGTTCACGTCATTCAGGGAACTGCAGCGCACTGTACCGACAAAAGAAGTCTTATACCTGTCTAGCTGTACTGGCAAACTCTTTCTAGTGTAGACAGTAATGCTTTGCATTGGCCTAACACTACTCCCCTGTCCTCTACCTCTCTGGACTACCTTGTTCTTTAAATGCCAAAGCAATAAGCCAAATTTGTAAGTTCTTATTCATTTTTTACTCAGGCCATACTTGGGTAAAACTCCCAGACAGAGGAAAGAGCCAAAAGCCAGGTCTTTGAGATTTGAGAAAGGAAGGATCTGGGGGAATGACTGGAAGTAGGAAGTACAAGAAATCTTTATTATTTATCAACTAGTACCAAAAAGTGGGCTAAGAGCCTCTCAGAACAAACAGAAGGCACAGCCCCGGCTCTGAGCACTTTTACGATCTACGGCCCTGATTCTGCAATCGGATACATATATGTGGAAGGGAGGGGAGGTCCTTCTATGCAGATATAATTGCTGGATCAAGCCTTATTTCAGAGGTGTAATGAGCGAGAATGAAAAGCAACAGGAAGGCAGGGACATGTTTTGCAGCTATAAAAAAAAAGTCACATGGTTACTTAGCTTTGTTTCTATGTTTAAAATAGTGGATTATTATTATCAACATTATCCTGACAAAATTTGTGAGAAGGTGTGTTTTCATGCTTGATTTTACAGATTTAGGAGATTTTGAATAATTCAGATGCGTCTAAATCTTTGGCTACCCGTCCTACCCAAGGTTTACATGGCACTATTTAAAACCCCCACTTCTTATCCCGATAAATAAAGAGCTTTCAGAACAGCACTCGAGTTTTCTGATCATGGCAGAGATGGGCCTGGTCTATGAATGTTGGGTCTTTATCCAAGTTTGCTGAAAGTATGGAGGATTTAGCTTTTGGAATTTCAATTCAGTCTATTATGGTTATGGGCACCAGCATAATTTGGATGGAGTTTCTGGAAGCTTGAGGGACTGGCTCTGGGTTTTCTGTCCAGATCTGAATCTAATTTGTCACCACCAAAAATTCTATAACCAAAATTCAAGAAACTGATCATGCAAATGTTTACTCAAGTGAGTAATCCCCATAGTTCCATTGAAGTCAATGACCTTCATGTGTATGGACGGCTCCCTGGAGTAAGGGACAGGCTTTGGTTCTGCAAAATACTTAAACTTCACAGAGTTTAAGCAGATGCTTAAGTGCTTTGCTGAATCTCATTGAGAAAGTCTATAGCAGTGCATCTCTTCGCAAAAGACATCGATATGCTAGCAATGACGCTCTTTGGATGAAGGCTTTGTGAGATCGAAGATGATTTTTAAATGCACTTAAAATTGTTTTATGAACTATTTTAATACCCTCTTGCATTTTCCCTAAAACGAAGTATCAGCAACCACAGTGAACTAAATAAGAGCTGAAACAAGCTGTCTAAAACACATGCAGATGTGCACCAGGACCACCGGAGGCAGCACTGGGTTGCAGCCAGAAGATGAGTAAGGACGGCTTTTGCAGCATTAAGGTGATTGTTACAGAACTGTGAGGGACAGAGAGTAGCTCTGATAACACTTCCCTACTCTATGCATTGGCCTTGGACTTTTCAATCAAACACACTGAAAAATAATCAAGACCTTTTTTATCCCCCTCCCCCAGAAAAAAAAAGTCTGAGCAATACATCAGTTATTATTAGTTATTATTTGTATTACCATAGCACCTAGCATCCCTAGTAACAGACCAGGACCCCGCTGTGCTAGGTGCTATATAAACACAGAACAAGGCTTGATCCTCATTGATTCTCGGGCTCCCCCTGCCTCCCCCAATCCCTCACCTGGAGGTGACAGGGCTCCAACTGTCAGCCCCAGGATGGCAGCGGCAGTGCAGACGGAAGGGTGGCAATGGCCACTAGGTCTGCTGTGAAAAGCGATATTGACGAATGTCACTTTTCACATTGCCACCCTTACTTCTGTGCTGCCGCTGGCGCTGTGCTGCCTTCAGAGCTGGGCGCCCAGCCAGCAGCCGCTGCTCTCCGCTCTGCCGTCAGAACTGGGTGGTGGTATATGTACTTGGGGGATGGGGGGGGGGGGACATAAACACAAAGAAGGGGGCCCCGATCAAATAAATTTGAGAACCACTAACCTATATATAATTAAAGTGGTATCACTTTTGTGTGTACAGAAGACCGAAGACAACTTTGCTGAACTCTGGCAGTGTAAAGGGGCCTTAACGTGGACAACAATTACACATTAAAGTCGGCTCGTACTGACATTCACTGTAAGGTTACACTCCCACAGTGGTGCACAGATGCCTCAGTGTAAGAGAGAGTGAGGTGCTCAGGCTAATTTTCTCTCTATTTGTATCTTTCACTCATTTTGGCCTGTGTGGAGCAGGGCATGAATAAAAATAACCCTCTGCCTCCTAGAAAAAACACCTGCCAAAGTGTAACAACCTGGAACAGAGGATTTACCATTTTAAATCCTTCTTTACATTCGCCATAAAACAAGAAAAACAGGTAACGGGTCCACATCTGCACCCATAAAGCCGACCTAGCAGGCATTTCTGCAATAGTGTCGTTTAAAATTTCCTTCTGCCAGCAAAGGATGCAGACAGAAAAAGGTCAGGACAGACAAAATTCATTCACTTGAAATTTTGAGAGCTGATACACAAACTCTTCCAGGGCATTTGGTTTCTCTCCCCACTTCTAGTGAATTGCACCTTTTAGAACTACTTAAACTTTCTCATACTGAGGCCATTCAAAACAAAATCTAAATAAAAGAAATGAGAGGGTTAAGAACAGTGGGTTTCTGCAAAGATATACCCATTTACAAACTGTACGTGTGGTGGAATTGATAGATGAGTTAAATCTTGTCGTTAATGCCAAGAAATGGGTCTGGACATCTTTGTTAATAGCAAAACAAATACGTTGAGAAGGCAGGTCTATACACTCCGGCTACTGGAAAATGGAAACTTGGGTTTTCAGCTAAATGAAAACTTTCAAGGAAAGTGTTGACTTAGCATCAAAAATCCCAAACCCATTTTTCTGAAGAAAAGTTGATTTTTTCTGAGTAACCTGCCTCGGGTCCCCATCCCCTCTTTTCCAACCTGCTCTACTATCATCCCCCTCGTGCATTCGGAATGGTTAAAGGAATTGTCAAGCGAAGCTTTAACAGAGAAAATAACTTTAACTTGGGCAATAAGATGGTGGGGGCATCGCTAAAGTTCAGTGTCTTGCAGACCCGTGGGACAAGCAGCTGTGATAGAACAGGAGACCATTATAAAAAAACAAACCCATAATTTCAAAGGTAAGAGGCCTGATTTTCAGATCTCACAAATCCCAACTGGAAGTCAGTGGGAACTGCGGGGGATCAACATCTTTGGAAATCAAACTGTACCCTGTTCTGGGCCTTCCCTGGGCTATATGAGAAAAACCATTACAGCTAAGGCCACACTTCAGCAAACCATCCGTATTCAGCTAAGCACTTAAGCACATTATAAACTCCCACTACTTAATTTTAAGCACATGAAGTTAATGGGATTTAAGACCATGCTTACAGTTAAGCAAGTGCTCGAGTGCTTTGCTAAACAGGGAGGGACTTAAGTACATGTTATAGTGCTTTGCTGAAAAGTTGAATGCAGTGGGCACCTACCTATTTGTGTTATTTTGCCCTGGTGTTGGTATCAAGGATTGTTGCCTCATGTAAGTGCCTGGCTCGTTATATTGTATACATGGCTTGTTTTCGTGCTTCTCTTTAAAAAAAAAAAACACCACGTTTGGTAGACAACTAAATTCCATGCAATAAATGTTTCGCTCCATTATCCCCATGGACACAATAACGCCCTCACACTTGTCTCAAATTGGAGAGCTTACAACTCCTCATTATAAATAAGAATGTAGTCGTATGCCAGGCTTTTCTTTTTCTAATAAAGCCTTTTACCCTCCATTGCTGCGGCCGAATAACGTCCTGAAGCATGAGCTCAGAGCCCGACTAATTGAAGAATTCCCGCGCTGCCAACGACGGGGCTGTTTTCAGGATAAGGAACATGCACAACACAAACAGATAAGGAACGAACTCAGTCTGGGGATCATTACAACTTTGGCAAACAGGCTTTTCAAGGCACTCTCCCCCCCCCCCCCACCCCCGTTTAGTTCTTTGCCTTTTAATTACAATCTCTCTCCATTTCTGTGAACATCTCTCATAGAAGCTGTGTTTGAGTGCTTTCCTCTCAGTTCTGCTGCTGAAGACAGTAGCCAAACTGCCCAGTGGTTCCTGTGTTGCATGGCTCATGCCATGTTTTCACTGAGCTGGTTTAAGGGCTGAATTTCTAGCATATTCCCCCACCACTGGCACCAGACCCTAACCCCCAGAGAGAGGCACACGCCTACCCAAAACAGTGCACTCATTGAGGCCAACGGGCTGGGGTGATACAGTAAGGAGGGGGTGGGATTGTTTGTCTTATGAAGTTAGGTTCTTGCAGAGTATTTAATATTCCCCGTCATGCAGGCCTGTTTCTCCTTGAGTCTGCCTGTCAGTTAAGCCTTGGGATGTTTATTTTAATGGCCACTTGTGGTCGAGGCTGGTGCCAGTTGTACGGCATTGGTTACGCAGAGTTAACACTGGGGACTCGGCCCCTGGGTCCCCGAGCACATAAGGCAGCCAGGGCCGTCCTGTTCTAATGTAAAACAACTGAACTGTTCTAGAAATCCCTGCTCACGGCTTAACCCCTTCAGGGTTCCTCCCTCCACATAGAACAGTGCCCTCTTACAGACCTCGCTACACATGCAACTTACCTTAATTGAGAGGGTCGGCGTAGCAAACAGAGTGGTGAGGAGGGAAATGGAGATTCCAATTTAGGTTCAAAATGCACTTCCCCTCCCTCGTCTTTTTTGCCGACAATTTATAACGTGAAACTTTCTGAGTGCGTGTGTAGCACTGAAAGCTGCAATTCCAGAGGTTGGCAAATCCCCACTTAGAAACGCAGAGGCAAATCATAGAATCTCAGGGTTGGAAGGGACCTCAGGAGGTCATCTAGTCCAACCCCCTGCTCAAAGCAGGACCAATCCCCAGACAGATTTTTACCCCAGTTCCCTAAATGGCCCCCTCAAAGATTGAACTCACAACCCTGGGTTTAGTAGGCCAAGGGTATGTCTACACTACAGGATTAATCCGAATTTATATAATTCGAATTTAGGAAACCGATTTTATAAATTTGAATGTATTCGGCCACACTAGGCACCATTAATTCGGTGGTGTGCGTCCAAGCTACCGTAGTAGCATCGATTTCCAGAGCGTTGCATTGTGGGTAGCCAATAACATCTAATTGCCAATAACATCGAATTGCGGCCACACTAACCTTAATTCGGATTAACAATACCGATTTTGACGCTACTCCTCTCGTCGAGGAGGAGTACAGAAATCGAATTAAAGGGCTCTTTAATTCGAATTAAATGGCTTCGTTGTGTGGACGGGTCAAGCGTTAATTCGAATTAAAGCAGCTAAATCCGAATTAAAGTCGTAGTGTAGACCAGGCCTAAGACTCAAACCACTGAGCTATCCCTTCCCCCATTGGGAAGGTAATGGCAAGGTAAACTCACTCAAACAGCAGCATTAGCTGGCGTGTTCATTTTTAGGGGGCTTTTGCTTATGGCTATTTCAGAAGATGGGTGCCCCAACGTTAATATTTCCTTTTGGGTCACGAGGTGTGGGGTGCAGAAGGAGAAAGAAACGGGAAAAGAAAGAAACGGGAAGAAGAATATGAGTTACACAAACCCAGGATGAACCCAATGAAATAGGTGGGAGTTTGCACATTCAGCACCTTACATGATCAGACCCAGCTCCTACTCCACGCCCACCCTATTTCTGAACAGATTCCAGCGAAATCTGGTGTGATATGTCCTACATAAGAACGGCCATACTGGGTCAGACCAAAGGTCCAGCTAGCCCAGTGTCCTGTCTTCCAACAGCGGCCAGTGCAAGGTGCCCCAGAGGCAATGAACAGAACAGGGAATCATCAAGTGATCCATTCCCTGTCGCTCATTCCCAGCTTCTGGCAAACAGAGGCTAGGGACACCATCCCTGCCCATCCTGGCTAATAGCCCTTGATGGACCTAACCTCCATGAATTTATCTAGGTCTTTTTTGAACCCTGTTATAGTTTTGGCCTTCACAACATCTTCTGGCAAGGAGTTCCACAGGTTGACTGTGCGTTGTGCGAAAAAATACTTCCTTTTGTTTATTTTAAACCTGCTGCCTATTAATTTCATCTGGTGACCCCTAGTGCTTGTGTTATGAGGAGTAAATAACACTTCCTTTGTGGCTGAGTGCATGTGCCCTAAAGGAAATAACCATCTATGCCTTCTTAAGCATTGTGCATAAAATGCTAAACAAACTTCTTTTTTTAATGAAGTACTTCCACTCATTCTGTACTCCTAGCGCATTTCCTATGCCAAATTTTAAAGCAATCATGGGCAGAACAACAACGTCCAGCACATTCTCTATTGGGCGTATAACATACAGGCCAAAAGGATGCTAAAATGTTAAACCATGGCCTGGAGCAAAATTGTGTGTCATTTTTGGCTGCTTGGGCTGTCTCCAAGACGCTAATCAGCCACAGATTAAGCCCCTTTTGCCCAGCCACTTCCCAAACAAGAGCCAATAATCTTTCTGTTACTGCAAAGAGGCCTCCTGGCTTAACTGGTTTATAAAGATGGTTTCACAGCATCAGATGGCCACAGTGGAGATGAAGGCCCTCGGCATCTTGCAGGGTTGGGGCCTATGTTCTCATGACACTGCCAAACCCTAAGAGATAGGACTGTTGCAGCTGAGCAACCATGCGGTGTCAATCCAGCTGGCTGTCAGTCCTTAGGTCTGGACCTTTCGCTGCTGAAGTCAATTGGAATTTTGTCACTGACCAACCCCTACGAAAGGAGTTCGGGAAGTGTAGAAAGGAATACATACAGGATTGGGGAGATTCTTGGGTGAACTGATAACCGGGAACCTTTATCTCCTTTTTGTCACGAGCTTTCATTCTGGGTAAGGTGATTAAAATAGGCTATTATTGAATTTGCAGGTCATCTCAGTCATACAAATGCTGCCTTTTAACCAGGATCAAGCAAATATTTTAGGTCCTGATCCAAGAAACCATTTAAGCAGGCAACTAAATCCCACTGACTTCAATGGGATGACTCGTGCTTAAAATTAAGCATGTGTTTAAATTCTTTGCTGGATTAGGCCCTAAATGTCTAGAGGTCAGCAACTTTTTCTCAAAAGTGTTTTAACTATCCAGTACAAATTCCCATAATACTGTGCAATCCACTCACCATTATAAGGAAGTATAATGAAAGCTCAGAATGTTTCTATGCATTACCGGGTTCAAATCCCAATTTCATTTGCTGGCAATCTACGGGGCAGATTCTGAACCCATTTACAGGAGTTTCAATCTGGAATAGCCCCTCTCAATAGGACTTCAATGGGTTTGCAGCACCGTAACGGAGATCAGAACCTGTCTCACAGTGTTAAATTGGTCAGTAAGTAAATTAGCAACCATTGTATAAGAGACTTCAGCTGTACACATCTAATAACAATATGAAATAAATCACCTATTTGAAAATAATTATTATTCTGTATTCTCTCTTTCAAAATAATGAAAACAGAAAATTAGAAAAAAATATAAATGCCAGCAAAATTTACTGGGGAAAGAAAATCTCAACTTTTATATCTTATCAGTAATAATAATAATTACTTAATATACCAAGAAGGACAAACTAAATCAACCAGATTAGCTATTAGGGAATCCATCCTTTTCACACATTATAGAAATGGCTCCACCACCTGACCCCCAAACAATTCCCTCCTTGTGTTTTTCTCATCTGCATCAATTTTTCCATAACTAATACACTACACACTTTATCAGGCCATATTGAGATATTAGAGAGTTCAGTTCTCTTCCAACACATTGTCAGTACCAACTCACATCTGGCTACCACAAGTGAGTGAGTAATCCTCCACTCTGCGTCTATTCCTCCGTTTTACACATATATCTCTATAAGTGATGATCCTAACAGAAAGACCAAGAGGTGAGAATGTAATTCAACTCCTTACAACTGAAAATCTCCAACATATATTGCACTTACCTCTGTAATCCACACATTCAGTGAAACCCTTCACTCTCAAAGCAATATAACAGTCTAAAAAAAAAAAGACAACTCATTCTCTTGTACTAGACTAGATGATTCCCACACTGCAGAAATAGGATTCTTCAACTTTAGTTTAAATTGGTCTAGCTACCACATGCCCGATTTCCTGTAACAAACAAGCCATTCCTAATTTTGTTACTTGTAGCTAATTTCTTTGTTGTTTTTGGAAACAGATACTAAATTATATATAAATATGAACAAAAAATAAAATCTCAAGTAAAAAGAACAAGCAGGTACCCTGTCTCACCTCGCTACCCCTCCTCACCTACTTCTCACTTGCACGTGTTTTCATTTAGATACGAGATCAATTCATATGATGTGGCTTTCTTCTATTTTGTCATTTGTCTTACAAACGAGATGTTCATATGAAGCAATTTCTGCCATGCCAACACCCCAAGCTATCAGAACCAAGACATAAGAACTTTCTGAATGAGAGAAAAGCTTTATACTTATCTCTGGTTCATGCAATAATCTCAAATCCTTCCATTATTCCAGAGATCATCAACATATTCCAGATTCAGCTTTTTTTTTTTTTTTTTAAATTAGTTGTATTCTCACATCTGCATCTGCCACGGAGCTCATGGGCCAGATCCTCAGCTGGTCTAAACTAGTATAGATCTCGACTTCAATGGAGTTTTCAGTGTATCAACTGAGAATCCGGCTTTCTTCTCCTAACCCAACCTCTGCAGTTGTTAATCCAACCTCAGTTTTATCCAGGTCTTTTTTCTTTTTCTTCCACCAATTACTTGAAAATTCATTTGAATCAGTACACACACGCTCGCTCTCTCTTCCTTCCACCCCACCCCTTTCAGATCCAGTTTAGCTTGGGTAATGGGTGCCGTGGCCTCCTCAAATTTCATTTTATCTTTCTACACTTTTACCATGCTCCTTACTCTGGTGTGGTATGGTTTCAGTTTTTACCTTAAACCAACTGTCCCAATTCTACTGACTTGTTAGCCACATGGAGCCAAACCCTAAAGACAGTATTCAGCCAAAATTCCTATTAATGTCAGTGGGCGTTTTGACCAAATCAGAACTAAAGGATTGGGCTCAATGAGATGAAGTGTATCTCATGATTAGAGAAAGATCTAGGAGTCAGAACTTCTGGTTTCTATTTCTTGCTCCACTGACTTGCTATGTGACCTGGGGCAAATCGATCAACCCTTCCATATCTCAGTTTCTCAGTCTGTAAAATGGGAGCAGTATTTACCTGTTTCACAGCAGTGGTGGGAGATTTAGGCCTGATTCAGCAAAGCACTTAAGACATGCGTAAATGATTTGCTGAACTGGGGCACTGTTGAGTGGACGTTTGTAAGCGCTTTGAGAGCCCTGGATGAAAGACACTCTACAAATAGGAAGTGCTTTAGAATATACAACTGCAACAGTTATTCTGATGCACACTGGTGCAGGGACAGTAACCAACTTAAAGCAACAATCTCATGCCACGAGGAAGGGAACCTAGCATGCGGCATATTGTTGCTTCCTGCAGCATTTTTTGTTTTTTCAATGCATCGATCTAATAAAAAAAAAATTGAAAGCCAGAACAATTTCCAAACAGGTGAGCAGGCTCTCTCTTCTAGTGCTGCAAAATAGACTCTCACGGAGGCGTATCAGAGAGCAGGACACAATGCAAAGCTGTATGGATGACACGGAGATGCACGTTCCGACGCTTCCTAATAAAAGACTGAGCATCGGAGTGCCAAGCTGCATTGTGTTCAAATTCAGGACTGATTTAAAGTCCCATTCCTTAACGCAACAGCTGGAAATGTGCCCAAATGAGAGGGGGGGGAAATAATAACGAGACCAATTGTATATTTCTCCTAGAAATTCCATGGCATAATGTACCTAGCAAGTTACATGTTCAGGGTCCAATTTCAATAAATCAACATAGTGTGCAGAATAACAGAATACGTCTCTCCCTCTTTCCAGAATACATCCAGGTAAAATCACCGTGAAGCAAAGAACAAAACACCCATTCTTTCTGGTGTTTGGCAGCGGGACCAATTACTTTCTACACCTCTCCGTGTTGAAGGACTAGTTATTAAATACAGTCTAAGCTACCTTTCCAGCCGTACTTATATCAAAGGCAAATAAAGCTAACAGGACTGTACATAAAACATTCAGTAAGCAAAAGAGCAATCTTAAAACAAAGCCTCCCCAACACATATCTTTATCTCTCTGATCAGCTACTTCTGATTTGTAATGGATATGAAACACACTTGGCTTTCAATTACAGCAGACCCTCGCTAGAATGCAGGATTTGGGATCCACGCGTGGGACCGCGTTAATGCAGGGACCGCGTTAAAATTAATTGTAATTAAAGTAATTAAATTTGGGATCCATAGCCGCGACCGCATTACATACGAATTCGCGCTATATAGATGCGCGTTCTAGCGAGGGTCCGGTGTATTATCCAAAAACCTACTGTCACTATGCAGTAAATAGAGGCAACTATCAGACACACTAACTTTTGTAAAGACTTATCAAAGATCTAAACAACTTTCCTACAATTCGTGGAGTTTTCAGAAAATCTCTACCCAGTAATGAGAATTTTCTGTCACTCTCACTCACACACACACACACACACGATGGTCATCCATCTGCCAGTAGGTGCAGGTATTTTAATTCACAGCACAGACTTCTCTCACTTTGAGATCTAACTGATGAAAAAAATGCTACACAACAGTTAGGCATATTTATTTATTTATTGTGAGAGATCCCTGAAATAAAAGAGAAAATAGGGAGACACAAGGGCTAAATTTAGTAGCCTTTAGTCTATATTTCCTTGTGTTAGCTCCAGGGGGCTAATTACTAGTGTACAGCTGGGTGAAAAAAAAATAAAGAAAAGTTTTAGTGAAAACAATTCAAAAATTGGAGTGACCTTTTTTGGTTGAAATTTTGAATTTTCAAAAAACATCACTCACTTGAGAAGCTGGCCAAAAACCAGCAAATGTTTTCAATGAAATATTATTGCAAGCATCTTTTTGTCAAATTTTTAAAAATTTGAAACATTTCTCTCTCTACACTCTATTTTCATCCAGGTCTTTATATGACACTTACTACCAGAAAACATGAGTGCTACCCATTATTGAAAGCCAACAGTATTATCAATGTAAGGCAATAGGATTTTCTGCTTTTCATATTAAAATAAAGAAAAATTAAAAGAAGCTTTTGGTGCTAATAACATGGTGAACCAGTAGACAGCGGGTGTGCTGAAACCACTGCCTATCGAGCGACCAGAACTGTCTCATTGTTTCTTTGTGCTCTCATCTTTCTGTATCCACCTGTTGTATCTTGTCTTAGATTGTAAGCTCTTCGGGGCAGGGACTGTCTTGCTTCTGTTTTTGTGTAGATCCCAGCACAATGGGGTCCTGGTCCATGACTGGGGCTCCTAGGTGCTACCACAATTCATAGATACAAACAATAATAATAATAAAGATCCCTTCATTCGCTGTCTGCAATTTCTCATGAAGGTTATGCTCTGATCTCATGAGAGGTTGAGGACTGAAGTCTTTGGGAGATGAGAGCATTCGGAAAGTTGCAGAGCCAGTGCCATGAAGGAGGACTGTTGGTAAAATGAAATCATGATTGTAAGCCCAGCATTTGTAGTCTCACATTCTGGGAGTGGGCTCCCAAAAAGCAGGGTAGGGATCTGGAGCGGGCTCGGTTAACGTTTTCCCTCACACCTGCCACAAGGTCAGATTTTTACTGGTTTGTATTTTGCTCTCTCAGGTCTCCCTTGTTAAAGCTCTCTACAAAACACAAAACAATGAGGGTGAGAGTTTCAAAAGCACTTCAGGGAGTGAGGCACACAATTCCCATTGACTTTTAACGGAATTTGGGAAGTGAGAGGGTAGGATTCCAAAATTCTGAACGTCAATGGGAGTTGGGCACCTAACTTCTCTTTTTTACTTTTGAAAATCTCTCCCTAGATGCTTAAACTCCCTTTGGCACTTCTGAAAATCTCACCTGAAACATGTAACAATGCAAGATATCCGAGAGCCAACCACCCCATATCCCACTGAAACACATCCGAGCTTTCCGAGTCACACAGTCCCATAAAGAGCACATTCAAATGAAATACGGTTCAATACTGTTGCTGTTCAATTCTGTCTAGCTGTATGCTCGGTTTTTTGGGGGGTAATAAAAGCCAATCTGCCATGCAGAGATATTTTGGAATTTCCATTAAATTCTGTAGCACTTCTGCACCCTAACCGGCTGCCCCAAAATAACGCCCCCAACTTTTTGTTGTTATTAAATTACATCTGCAGCCTGCCACATAATACACATTAGAGACTTAGTTCCTTACATAAAACATTTTAAAGGCAAGCTTTTCACCCACCAAAGTGCTTTAAAAGCACGCATCAGCGCTAAGAGAAAACATTTGCACGAACGTGTCAGAGACTGAAAGCATTTTCAAATGATGAGCTAATTAAAATTAAATGACAAATAAGTAAATAAGGTGGGGAAACCATCTTTCTAACCTACGGTGGTCACCCTTACACCAACAGTATTTGCCAAGAGCTACCACACAAGGGTTGTCTGAGATACCACAGTTTCCTCCTATATTTAGAAGAGCAAATAAATGTGGTGGCTAGCTATGAGTAGCTCAGTGTGGATTTCTTTTAAATTGGTGCCCACTATAGATAACAAACTATTCATTCAAAATCGTTAAGCTTGCATGGATTTAGATGAAGCAGTTGACTCTTAGGCCCTAGTCCAGCCAGGTGTTTAAGCCCGTGCCTAACTTTATATATGGGAATAGTCTCACTGACTTTATAAAGATAGGCACACGTTTAAGTATCTTGTAGAATCAGGATCATCAGCCCTCAGTGAGTCAGATCCTCAACTGCGTCCGGCTTCCACTGAGGGGGAGGCCAAAAGGGACCCACTTATCGCTCCCCCAAATTGGGGCTGGTTCTAACAAAATCTAGGCTGCTCCTAGTTCTGCCCATTAGAACCCACCCAGAGATCGCCATGGGCAACAAACTAACTACATCCTCTCCTTGCCCCAGTTCTATCCCCCCACCCCCGTTAGGTGTTTCAGGTGAAGATATTGGGGCTGAAACCAGTGATGTTGGCTATACATCTGCTGGTGAGCCTGTCATGTTGGGGAAAACCTCAGCTGGGACTTGGGTCTCGCTTTACTCCCTTTGCAGTGCACGAGCAGCACAAGGGGAGTGGAGCTGAGGGCCAGGATCCGGCCCAAACGTTTTGACCAATTTTCTCAAGACAGCAAGTAACAAGAGACCAAAAGATGAGCTTGGTCAACACTACCAACTTATGAATGACATAGTTATACCAACTTACCCTCCCAGTGTAGATAGTGTTATGTCGATGGCAGGACTTCTCCTGTCAACATAGCTACTGCCCCTTGGAAATGTGGAGTACCTACCCCAATGGGAGAAGCTCTCTCGTCGGCATAGGTAGTGTCTTCACTAAGCGCTACAGTGGTGCTGCTACAGCGCTTTAAGTGTGGACAAGCTCCCCAGAAACAGTCAGATTTTGAGATTCGAAAGAAGGAAAGAAAGAAAGACCCATCCTGAAATGCGACCTTGGTTCCCACTGGATTCAACGAGACTTGAGAGCCCGCAACACCTCATAGGAGGCACTCAGCATCTTGCAAGATCAGGGCAACATTAAGGAAAGTGGTGATTTTAAAAATTCTGGAAAGAAATCTCTTTAATACCAAATTTTAAATGGGGATCCTGGTTTAGTCTAATAATGATGTCTTGCAATCTGTCATCATCTTTTTGCAGATGTGTCTGGGATATAAACACTCTTGGGTTTATATCATCACCATTTAAGATGCATTTGTTGGTCTCCCAACAATGCATCCATGATGAACAATCTTTTTCCATTTCCTCCTACTTGTTGCCAACATATGTATCATAATTATACGAATACATTTTCTCAATATAAATGTTATTGTGGTTAACCTTATAAAACTCATTTATTTGGAGCCAATCCCACACAAGTGAAGAAATAAACCAGAATTTTACAGTTAAAAAAAGCCCCAATATTTTCAGCCAAGAGCAAAGCATCTCAAGATTTTATATGCAGCACACATGAAAATGATTTCTAATGTTCTCAGCTTAGGGAGAATGAAAAGATGTTGTATAAGTAGGCACACATCCTTCTGATCTTCGGATGACAGACAGAAAATTAAAACTACCGAATCTCATTCTGTACACATAAAACAGATTCCTGTAACAGATCTACTTTTGGCTGGTTAAACTAATATACCTAGAGACCAATCAGTGTGGTTTCTAAGCATTCATCATCCTATCCATAATGAAACAAATGTATTCAGGGTCTGATTTCCAAAACAATCAAACCCCACGGCACCTGGACAAAAATGTGTTTACGCCTATTGTAATTACAACATGCAGTTCCTGCAACTTCATCTGCAAATTTGATATTTTTGCATGCAAGTTGTCATTTAAATACCTAAACAGGCAACTGCACGCACAACATCCAGCTAGCATGCACAAGTGTGTACACAAAGTAGGCATGCCATTATACACACATTTCTGTCTGTGACCGTAGGCTTATACCCTTTAGAAAGTCAGGTCTGCAACCAATATGCCATAACACATAACCTTGTAAGAGGTAGTAGCAACACGCTTTGCATGGTATTATATAAAGCACAAGGTCAAAGGCTGAGTGATATTAACCATCCTAGACATGTGATAATGCCATTGATATGTATGCCTTGACTTTAAAAAGGATTTCACCCTTTAAAGAGTATTCCTAAGTGGGATGTTTGAACTTTATGGATAGTCCCCAAGAGATTAAGCCGGGGGACAGAAAGAAAGTCTGCCCAAGGAACACCATTTTATATGACTGAGTTCCATAGCGAGCAGAAAGGAAAATATCGCCCCATTAAGCAGAAGACCAAGAGCTTTGAACCCAAATAAATCTCCTCATTCCTCCGAATGAAATAGTGCCCCCAGTGGCTCAATGGGAGACTCACCATTGAAATGTCAGATATAACCATCGTCCTGGGTTTTTTACATTAGAAATTCAGCCCCAGCTAACCTGGAAGACTTCATGATGTCTGGAGAACTAGTGACCTGATGACACTGACAAAGCCCAGAGAGTGAAAGTGCAATAACTGAGAAGGGAACAGACATTTAGTGGGATTGTTCAGAACTCAGGTTTTCATTGCTTTTTGTTAACACCTCTGAGGCTTCAATGATCCATCGATATTTTGGAGACAAGCAGCACTTGTTCAAGATTTAACAACTCGTTCCTTCAGCTAAGAGGGGAGAGTGAACAACATACATCCGCTGAGACCCCCACCGAGTCTCCAAGAAAAGCAGGGACGAGTAGAGTCGACTTGCCAGATACTTTTAAAAGTTTTAAATAAAACCAAAACTGGTGGGGAGGGGGGAACAAACACCCACCACTTTTCAGGCATCCTATATACATTTTAAAGAAGCAGATGAGGCCAGAAGGGTGAATTTTTAATATACATGTGCTGGGTTGTTCCATTATTAGGAAGACTGCAGCGTAATGCCAATATGTGGCCGTTTTCAGCACAGGGAATGGGTGCCTTTCCCAGGTATGTGTTTAAGTGGGCAGCTGCCTTGCTGAATAGGTCAATGTTTTCCATTCACTCTAATCTTGTACCTAATGTTAGCCGCACGGAATGTTATTGTAAGGAACTGGATCCCTTCACCTCCTCCCACCTTGGAATTGCTTTAACGAGCATGGTTCCTGGTGGATATGGAAAAACTAACACAGGCTGCTGCTGCAGGAAAAATGGACACACACAAACTGGTCTCCTGTTAGGAGGCATTTCGCAGTGACTTTGTACCCAGTCACCGATAAAAACGTTCAGCCTACGAAGTACTATGTGCTACTATACCATATGTTCATGTCAGTATTGTTTAAAAGACAGGTAGTACAAATATATCAGTATATTCTGTGGTTCTCTTTGCTGCATGGTATTAGTTGGGTTATTACTACTGGAAGGAGGACAGTCTTGAGATTAAAGCACAGGGCTGGAAGTCAGAAGACCAGGAGTCTGCTTCATCACAGACTCATTTCATGCCCTTGGTTAAGTCACTTAAAGGAACACCATTGACTCGATAACAGCACGTCTGTCTGAAATGCATTTAGCTACTATCACAAGTAACCCCATAGTTACTATAACTGAAAAGACCAAGATTGTTGTTTTTTTCCGGGGTGGGGTGGAGGGGGGATTGCTCTGTTTCTAAGCCTGTTTACTTTGTTTCACAGCACTCTACGCATAAGCAATTTCACTTCTCTCCTTGCATAGTCAGCGTCAGTCATTGCCCCCGTGAAGATCTTACGCATAGCAACAGAAGAGAAATTAAAAAAGGAAATATGTCTGCAAATTCACACACAAAAAGTAGCATGGGGACTTGGGCAGGTGAAGTCTCAAACTCAGTTTTGAAATTGACTAGATTTCAAGTCCAAGTGTCCATTTTAATCCATGTCCAAGTGTAAGATGGGGATAATGCTTGTGAAGCGAACGTTTGCAAAACCTGATGATGGAAGGAGCTGTAGAAATGCAAAGCAGCATTACAAACAATGATAAAAGCTGCTTGATTCCAGTAAAAGGGAATCACTTTTGGGTTCCGTACCCCCTGGTAGAAGGGGAAATAATGAAATCTCATTCACCATCCTGATGAATTTATATAAACAGTAATTTGGGGAGCCCGAATCCAATAGTAGTAAGCTACTCCGTGTGGGTTGACTCATGCTTTTAAATAAATGCTTTGTTATAATTCACCATCTGAAGGAAGTAAAAAGTATTCACCAAGGGAAGTGCTACAATAAGTGGCAGCTTGTGATGCAGTGACCAGTCCTTGATCTAAAACGTATGGAAACCTTGTGTGGCTTCTGTCCCGGCGGGAAGTGGGGCAGACTTTCCGTTGGTTTTGCCAACCATCAGCAGGAGGGTGGCTCACTTAAAGAAGACGGCATTGTCACCGTTCAGATCCACCAAGTGGACAACAATAATCTGTTCTGGTTGCTTTAGTGGCAGTTGAACAAGACCTACAGCACTGGCTCAGGAAGATTTAGAAACACCATATGGTACAGCATGCATCTTCCAGGCAAAGATACACTGAATAACGAGGCTTGCTACAGGTCATTCCTGGCACTTCCTGGTAGAGATGGGAGAGTGACTGATGCCCAGTCATACAGGATGGGACAGGAAGCGGAGATGCGACCTAGTGATCTAGCTGAAAGATGAATGGGAGGCTCCAGAGGCCAGATATTGAAGAACGGGAGATTTCCAAATAGTGTTTCCAAGATGCTGGACTAGTAGCAACAGCAGGCAAAGAAGGTGGAACTTTAACAAGAAGCAGGTCGGGGTAGAGTCAGGATGACAGAGCCTGAGGAAGTCACTTACTCTGAAAAGGCAGGTCTGTGATATATGGTGGACTGAAGTAATATAAGAGGACCAGAGGGGCACTCTGGTCAGAGCAGGCATGGTCAAATAGTAATGGGAGGTCTGAGAGGCGCTCTGGTTCCAGAAGCTACCTGAACAGGAAGGTAGTTTGGCACTCCATGTTTGGCTGGAAGGGGTCAACAAGAATCCTCATCTGAGCAGGTCTGGCAGAGGATGACAGGGGGACTACATCCAGTGCTTGGAAAGGGAATGGAGACTAAAAAGCAAAGGTTTTCCTAAGGCAGCTGGACTGAGATCAGACAAAAATCCAGGCCGAGATGGCAGTCTAGTTCTGCTAAGGAGATCTCCCCCCTCCTGGATACCATCCAGTTCTTGAAGAGCTAATGAAGCAATTACTTTTTCCAAAACCAAGGAAGGTAGAGAACACCGACCTGCAAGTCTGCTGGACACTGCCGTGAAAGGCAATGGCTGGAGGAGAGAGCAGTGAAACTTGCTGACTCCCTTCTGCCATTACCAGCATGGGATGGAGGGAGGCTGAGAATAGATCGTCTTGCAGCAGATCATCTCTGCTCCCACTGCAATAGACTCCGAGTAAGATTTGCTTTTCAGACCCCAGCTCTTTGGCACTGTGTGCACTTTAGTTCATAGTGAAAACTAGACGGTCCAAACTCAAAGGCCCCTCAAACTGGCTCTCATGCTAAACCACCACAACTCTTTGCATTTATATGTGGCCTTCCAGCTACGTATCTCGCAGGCAATGTTATTTTGCTGTTCACTCCAACTATGTGTTATTCGTCATGCACGTTGCAAGTAGTCACCGAAGCCATAGGACATTACATCTGCTCCTGGATTGGATGACAGATTTTTAGGAAAAGGAGGAGAAACCACCATAAACAAAAACACCCAAATTGCTGCATGATACAAGCAAAGACTTGCACAAATGTTCACACGATTTTCCATAATGTTCTTGTGAAGAAAAAAATATCCTAAATTTAAGGATAATGAATTAAGCATGTTCTGAATACTACCAAATGAAATTTACATGTTGTATTAGTTTTTGCACTATTTCCTCAGCTATATTTATGAGGAGGAAGAGAAATGTAAGGTACCATAAGGTACATTGTAGATGGATTGGAATTGTGTCTTCTGGATCGGGATGACTTCCATCTACCCCCCCCTCCCCCCATACATGCCCCAACACCTTTCTTTCTTTTATCCAGGGATAAGACCCCCTTCCATTTAGCAATATAGGAAAAGCAAGGTGGTCATGGCCCCCTGACACATGTTTAAAACCCCCTGATTAAGAAACTTTAGATTACAACACAGCACAAAATAAATTTTCTTTAGCTCTTGAAAATCATTCCCAGAAGCTGTGGGGGTTTGTCTAATCGGTATTTAACAACGGGGGAAGGGTGCTGTGTCATATGGAATATGACATACAAATCATATATGAATATGGGGGTAATGCTTCTATTTTAGTTTTTTTCTCCTGCGGAAAAACTGTGGTCACACTATTTTGCAGTTTTTGCAATAATGAGATCATTTGAAAATCTGTCCTGCAAAATACAGCGAAGGTCTATACAATTTATAAATAATTATACTCAAATGCAGGAAGAGAAAGAAAAACAGGGATTGAGTCAGAAAGATGGTGGGGGGGGGAGAGGTTTAAGGGATTTTACTTACAGACACACCTCTCTCCACACACACACACACACACACACACACACACACACACACACACACACACACACACACACACACACACACCTCTTACCATATGAAGAATTCAAGTTGAGCAATCTGAATTCCTACAGAGGGCAGCATTGCTTGCTTCAGATCCCTAGAGTAAGACCCACCAATCCAATACACCAAACCACTTTTACAGAAATTTGATCTGAAAACTTTGCTTTGCATTCTTCAGCCTTGAAATGATCAAGAAATAATTCTCAATATTTTAGCAATTCAGAAACAATACTTCAAGGGGTGAAGCTCTGACACCTTCACACCACAATCCAGAACAAATAAACCTCAGAGACGGGGCCAAACAAAATCTCAGATGTGAAAACAGCCAGACTTAGAAAATGGAGATCTAGAATGCAATTGGCTCATGTTAAGCCAGTTGGACATCCCTAAACCTAATTGTGCCAATCCACAAAAGGGTGGAAATACAATGCAGATGATCAATTATAGGATGTGTTTTAATTCATGAGGAGGTACAGCCATGTCTGGATGACATTTCTTCCATGTTTGGAAAACTGACTTGAAATCACTGATACCAAGGCAATGATTGTGGCACTAGATACACAGATTGAAAGATTGTTACCGTTTCAGTCAGTTTGGGGGCGGGGGGGGGGGGGGGAAATGAGCTTCATCTTCTAACATTTTGAACATCAGGATAGACAAAAGAATTGGTACCTAATACCCTAACATCCTCTGGAACTTGTTTCTGGGTCGTACAGTACAGTGGATACTGCCACTGGAAGGCGGCATGCTGTGCAAGATTTGTTTATATTATATGTAAAATGATGTATGGCTTTGTCACGGTCCCTTATTTTTTATTTGACTATTACTGGGCACTGTATATTATGTTGTGATGAGCATTTAAATGGATTTGCTACCATCTTTGTGATGATAATTCCTGTAAATTCTAGGCTCAGTATCATTTGCGTGGTATTCACTTTGCCATCTAGAATCGCCATATTTAAGGTTTCACAAAACAAAACAAAAACCCGGCCCTCTCTCTGCTACACCTTGCACGGAGAATTCTTTAGATTTACCGGGAACCTGGCAATAAAATGGAGTTCTATAAACTGTAATTCTCCAGGGTAAAATGCGCACGCACATTCCCAGAAAGGTACTAGTGGCAGTAATACACTGCCCTGCAAACGGCTAGTTGGCAGGAAAGGGGTTAACATGAGAAATGTTTGAGCTTTATCGTTTGCACAGCTAGAATTAGCTTACACTACAAAATGAAACACCATGAAACCTGTACTGCATTAAAGTTAGTGGAACTACATAATAATTTATGAACTGGACTATGGTTTACACCACAGACAAACAATCACTAAGCAGGAGGTCTTAGGAAACAGGGTTAAAGGTGGTTGCATATTACCTGAACTTCCCTTCAATAACTCAACACATGACTATTAGCCTGGTTTATCTGGCTGTATTAAGAAGAGCCGATGAAAACTTTTAATCTAATTCCAAATGACTCCAGGCACTTGGTAGATATTAGTTTGTTTGTTGCGAGTATTGAAATAGGAAAAAAATAAATAAATTGGGAGCTCCATTTCACTGCGTCTCATTAGTGCTTTAAGAAACGTGTAATTATAACGGGTGACTTACTAGTGGCACTATGGTTTTTACCCAAACTGGAACACAATATTTCTGCCTATGCCTTTACGCAACATTTAGCGCAAACACTCAATCAGGCACTGGACAAACTTTGTTGCACCAGTGTATTTGCACTGTGGGTTAAACCAAGTAAATTGGGGATTTGGCATTAGAAACCTTTCTACTTTGGAACTGGTATGCAGCACTCCTTTTATTATCAATTGATTGTGCTTATAAACTGGAATCCTGAACCGTTTTGTTCCTTAATCTTGCATGCTGCTGTTTGTTAGAATCAGCATCTCCTATAGCTACACCTAACAACAAAGAGCCCTGATTGATCAAGTGCCTCAGAGAGGTGCTTTACACCTTGAACACCTATTGATTTAACAGGAGATGCTCTTTACCTTGTGGTATCGGGCCCCAAATGAATTGTGTTTGGCAGGGTGAGGCAAGTACCTAATATTGTGTGAATTTAGTACATTTCATGCTGAAATAGCAAAGATTCAGATGAGGGTAAATAATAAACTTATGGTCTTGCAAACAAAGTTTCCCAGAATAATCTTTTAAAGCATTTTATGTGATAGCAGCTGTAAGTGTTTCAAAGTACACCTCTACCCCAATATAACATGAATTCGGATATAACGCGGTAAAGCAGCGCTCCGGGGGGCGGGGGGGGGGGGCAGAGGGCTGCGCACACCGGCGGATCGAAGCAAGTTCAATATAACGCGGTTTCACCTATAACACGGTAAGATTTTTCGGCTCCCGAGGACAGCGTTATATCGGGGTAGAGGTGTACTCGCATAAATAGGCTTTCCTTCCACCTTCCCCCTTTTAAGCTTGACAATACTACAGTTAAATAATAGCAGGTTTTGAATACATGACTACTGCTTTAGTCATTAGTATGGTTTGTAGTACTGTACTGACTACAACCAAGATCGGGGCCCTGTTTGCTAAGCACTGTCCACACACACATTGCAAGAGACAGCCCCTGCCCAGAAGAGTTTACACTCTCAACAGCATTAATTCAATTAACAGTTACATCTCGCTCCATAGTCATTTGCCTCAGTTGCAATACTGTACTTTTCTCTTTTAGGGGTCTGATCCAAAAAAGCATTGAAGGCAATAGAAACAATGGATCTCAATTGGCTTTCGAGACTTTTGTTTATAAACATATTGTTACTTTAATCGCTATACAAAGGATACACCTGGCAGCAATTGAGTGCAGGGGGGGCTTGTGACATGACCTCACAGCTGTAAATATACCTTGTTCTTTTGGTTCTCTGTCTATGGTATTTCTAAGGCCAGGTCTACATTAGAAAAGGCTTGCTGGTATAGCGATACTGACAGACATCCTAATGTAGACAGCTTACAATGGCAAAAAGTGTTTTTGTTGGTACAGCCTATAGCGATTCCCAGCCAAACGTTTCTATGCTGGTGTAACTGCGTCTATACTAGGGCTTTGTCTACACTGGACTTTCGTCAGTAAAAAGCACACGCGCGCGAACGACAAAAGTTTTACCAATGGAAAGCGCCGGTGTGAACAACGCTTTGTCGGTGCGAGAGCTCTCCTATGACAAAGCTACTGCCGCTCATTGGAGGTGGAAGGTTTTTGCCGGAGGGAGAGCTCTCTCCTGCCAACAAACAGCGGCTGCACTGTGCGCCTTTTCGTGGCACAGCTGTGTCGCTAAAAGGTGCGTAGTGCAGACATAGCCTAGGACTCTGGCCAGTACTGAAATGTCAGTACCTCATCCTTATCCCCAACAATTTTATACCTGCCGAAGTTTCTAGCGCAGACCTGGTGCAAGGCTCCTTCCTCACTTCTGTATCTAAGCACCATAATTATGAAAAAGGCACAAAAGAAAACTTAAAAACGTTTTCACTAAATTTTGAACCATGAGAGTAATTTTCTTTTTAAAAAGTTTATGACCACTTGGGTTAGTTGCTTTCGGAAAAATCAAATGAGATGGAGGTGGCGTAGGTATACGTATACTGGGAGGGGACAGACCTATTCTCCCACCAAAGGATACAAGGAACTTTCAGCGAAGCCAATGGGAATTACTCATATGCTACCCTGCGGGATGACGTGAGAAACTGATTCTACTGCATCATACACTATGCCCAATATACAACCTCTTACTGTGGCAAAAATGATCCTTTTTGGAGTAGCTAGATGGTTACGACGTGATACCTAGTACTTCTTTGAAGATGAAAACAAACAAATTAGTCACATTTGGTAATTTTCAGAAATGTTATCATCTTTCCACCATATGTCACTCTTTTAACCAAAGTTGGATAAAAGTTTCATTTCTTTAGAAGCTGCAGCAATGCTTGTGTGTCCTTCTGGTACTATAGTAATTTAATTTACCATGCTTTGAAACAGCACTAACCATATCAATCAACAGCATTCAGCTGTCTCCATACTCTGGGACATTATATCATATGACTTCCAAACAAATCAGTGATGAAATTAACCAAATGCATCTCCATGCTGCGTAGCTCCAGCTACTTGAATAATACACACACACACACACACACACACACACACAAAAGAAAATAAACCGCACTAACTTGGAACTGAGGGAAAGAAGCCAAGTTATTTATTTAATAATGCTACAAGCAAAGAACAGTTTAAGGCTTTTACTGTCCTAAGGCTTTTACTGTCCTAAGTCTTGTACAGTGAAAAGGGGAAGGGGGAATGAAAGTGAAACAATTGTTTAAAAAGAACAAATTTAGGATCTTTAAGTGTTTTCCAACAGAAATAAACAGTTTGGGTCCAAAGTGGAGTGAAAATATCGAGCAATCACCAAAATCTGTCACATAAAATGTAACAAATGAAAGGTCTGTAGAGATAGCAACTGCACAGTCTCATGATTGCTTGGTCTACACTTCAGAGTCTCCGAGGTTAGTTTACCTTTCCAATCAAATTTATCATCCCTGCCATGACATGCCTACCAAATAAGAAATCCCAGTTTTGCTGCTTTCTGCTGATACTCATTAAGAGAATGTAATAATAAACCCAAGCTTATGTTTGGGGGAACCAGTTACAGTCCTGGGTTCTTACCTTAAACCCAGTCTTTCTATTTGTAATGCCCTCTGCTAGGAACACATATTAAATGGATGGGGAAAGTGGGAGTCAAGAAGGCCATGAAAGGAAGACACAGTGGTGACCAACGAAAGTCATCTAGGTCAGTAGTTACCATACAGAGGTGTCGGAGATATCATGGTATTCCCCCCTGTACTGAGAACAGCAAACACACACCCCCTGGCCATACAAATTACAATGCAAGGACAGACACCTGCACTTGCCTAGAGCCCAAGTGACTTCAGCCAATATGTTGTAAGTTGCAGGATCAGGGCCTACATGAGGCAGCTCAAATACCAGCGTAAGTTTTAAGTGGTGGCCACTGAACATGTTATAGAAGGCGCCACTCCCTCATTTTGAACAGAGAATGCTGCCAGCCATCAAATGTTCACTATAACCACAATGGTAACAACTAGTGAGCATGGGTGACCATCCAAAGGTGGAGTACCCCATCTCAAATAGTCTTCCTGAAATCTGGACAACTCATCCAAACCTCTCGGGCCTGGAACTCTTGTGAGATTTCCAGGGATACCCTGGCATCAGCAGAGCCAGAACATGCTGCTTCTTTTCCAGGCTACCTCACCCGTGCTGATGACAAGGAAGCCCAGAGCTACAGGAAATGTGGAAACAGGTGAACACCACCTTTTGCCCCACCCACCACACACAGACTGAGAAAACTATACTGGGAATTTTGGGGATAGCAACCTAAGTTCCCTGTAAGCTGCACGGCCGTGCAGCAGGCTGTCAAGGGCTGTGCAGATGGGGAGAGGCACCTCTCCCCCAGCCCAGGCCCGCAGGAGCTGCTGTGGCCAGGGAGAAGTGCCTCTCACCCGGCTCCAAGCTGCGGCAAGAGAGGGCTGGGGGGAGTCCTCTCTCCCCACCGCACCCCCCAAGTAGCCTGCACCCCAACCCTTCAACCCCGGCCCCACCCTAGAGCCCTTCCCCCCCCCCCGCATCCCAACCCTCTACCCCAGCCCTAAGTCCCCTCCTGCAACTCGAATGCCTCATCCCCGGCCCCACCCCTAGACGGATCCCTCACTCCCCTGCACCCCAACCCTCTGCCCCAGCCCTGAGCCCCCTCCGAACTCCTCAGCCCCACCTCCATATTGATGCACATAACAAAATTCCGCATATGGACGTAAAAAATTAGAGGGGACATTGATAGCATCTAAACTGAACCGGTTAACACATGCCTAGTAATAATGTATTTGTTTGGGTAAAAAGTCCGGGTGGAAAAGAGCAAGACCAAATGTCTGCAATTCAGAGGGACTCACAACAAGATGACTTACCTGCTCCTTGGTCTTTTGCAACCTTCATTAGCCCGCCGACCCACCACCAGCATCCACCCACCCACATATGGGCACACACTTTTTAGTCATTTTGAACTCTCCAATGATCTGGCCTGGGGGAATCACAGGCAGGAAGCAACTGAGAGAATTGGCTGAGGCGCCACATAGTTTTTAGGACAGGGACCCATAAAAACTTTAAAATATGAACCTTGATGCTTAAAACAGACATTAGTCGACAGGGTCTATGTATTTTTAATTTTATAACTGGCCTTGCCCATATAAACAAGGGGGGAGGGACAGCTCAGTGGTTTGAGCATTGGCCTGCTAAACCCAGGGTTGTGAGTTCAATCCTTGAGGGGGGCCACTTAGGGATCGGGGCAAAATCAGTACTTGGTCCTGCTAGTGAAGGCAGGGGGCTGTACTCGATGACCTTTCGGGGTCCCTTCCAGTTCTAGGAGATAGGATATCTCCATAAATTAAAATATTAAACTCTCTTCATTTGTTTGTCCTTACTCTGGGCAGGTTTCCCCCCCAGTCCCACAGACAAAATGTTTTTCGTTAGTGCACTAAAACTCCCTCAGTGGGAAAGAAAACCCTGCTTCAAATTAGGCTGTAAAATGTGAAAGCAGGGACTGGCGAATCACACCCTATAAAGCAGGATAAGTGAACTGCAAACTGCTTTCAAACTGCACTCTGCCGGGATACGGAGCAATGTTTGCGCAAACAACTGATAGCCAACTTGTCTAGGAGAATCGGGCATGAATTCCACCACAGGAATGACATTCACAACACCCGACATCCACTTCAAGCCCTACGCTGCAAACAAGGAAACAAACAAAAAGGGGAATTAAATTAAAAGAAATAAAAACAAAAGCAAACCCCCCCCCCCTAAACAAAGAGACTCCGTGAAGTCCTGGGGGACATAGCTTTCATGAGGAAGTTGCTCAGATACTACACTGATGGGCCGCATGATAAATCCCTAAGAAAGATGAATTTAACAGGACATTTGGGCGCACCTTAATCTGTTGCGTGTTGAAAACCATGGTTTAAGTGGACAGAGACGATCACCAAATCTTGACGCTCAGTTTTCATCTATTGGCCATTCACGATTCCAGGTGATCAAATTATTTTAGATTTTGTTTTTATGGCTAACCGCAACACTTGACACTTTTCCTTCAAATGTACAGGGTTATCTTCATTACACTCATCCGTATAGTCTAACCACCAAAGTGCGTAATACTAATCATCCCCATTTACAGATAGGGGAACGAAGGTTCAGCGATTAAGTGATTTACCCAAGATAACACAGGGAGTCTGTGGCGGAGAATGAAACTGAACTCACATCTCCCGACCCGCAGTCCAGTGCCTAGTCATACTACTACCCTTTGACGTAAAACGAGCAAGCAATATCATCATGCGGTGCTGAGACCGCAGTCCATCATGCTAACCAAACCTGTCTCATGCTTCTCTGTGTCTCTCCACCTGTTGTCTCCTATCTCATACACAGATCGTAAGCACTTTGCAGGCAGAGACTTTTTGTCCAGTGTTTGTACAGCACCTAGCGCACTGTGGTTGGGGTCCATGACTGGCGTACCCCAAGGTACTATGGTAATATAAACGATACTAATAATATCCCCATTTTATAGATGGAAAACGAAAGTACAAGGAGGTTAAGACCTAAACTTGTGTGCTTCAACCCGTGCAGAGGTGCTGCTGACCACCCACGAATCCCATTGCATCAGTGGACGCGCTCTCTCCCTCCTAAGCCTAGGAACAGGGAAAGATGGTTTATTGAGGAAAATGATGAAAGGGGGCTGGTGCGATCTTTTGTGTGGTTTTCTGCTGCAGCCAAAAAGAAACCCACAACTTGGTGCCTGAGGTGGGGAAGGGACGAGAGAAAGAAAGGAGGAAAGGAAAGTTTATGATTTCACACCTGGAATATGTTTAGGAAATGTAGTTAAAACAAGTTTTGATCCCCGTTACTAAACTGATACAGTAGTTTGAAACTCCTGCCCCTCTTTTGCTGGGTGCTTTCCTCTCACATCAGTTTCAGGTTGAAGTAGCAAAGAAGTCAGATCAGTAGCATCATGGAATTATAGGCTCGTTAGCAGACCCCATCCATTCCCGAGCTGTCCTTGCCACAGGAACAGACCCTGCCATGGGCTTTCAATAGCCATTCCCAGTCAGTTGGGTAGTTGTGTGTGAGAGCGAGAGACAGCCAGCCAGCCAGCCTAAAAATTAAGAACTGCAAATAAAATTAAGGGGAAAAAATTGAAGCATGGGGCTGTAAATTATGAAGTAAGTGGAAAATAAAGGGGGTTATTATAATAAGGGGATAACAGGGAAGGAAGGAATTTGGCAGCCTGGGGCAAAATGGAAAAAAAAAAAAAGCTTTAAAGGGGTATAATAAAAGTGGCAGGAAAACAGGGCAGAAGGGATTCTGAGGAGAATGAGAGAAGAAAGTTGAAGCACAAAGACAATGACACAAGAGTTATAGCAACAGGGGGAGCTAACAGATCTCTGGGATGCCAGGCACGGACCCGGCAGCATCACAAGAAGACAGGGTAACGGGTGGCTGGTGGCGGGAGGAGAACGGATCCTGTTTTCATGCCGATGACTCTAAAAACAGAATTTAAAACTGCAGCCCGAGAATGACAGACAATCACCCTCGTTTTATACTGGTGTAACTCCACTGTTTTTAGTGGGGTTACTGCTAGCTAATATTGGTGTAACTCAGAGAAGAAGCAACTGTGAGAAATGCAAGGGACTGGAAAAATGATCAGAAAGATCCCTTTTTTTGAATCCCTATCTAAATTGCCCTTATTTTTCCTTGCAACTAAATTTTTGCACTTAGCAATCAGGTACACTGCAGTAAGCAAGGTATTTAAGAATAAGGAGTTATGGTCCTTCCAGTATCGATCATGATCAGTTACCAAAGAGAGATTATCAAGAAAACGTGGCCCAGGGTTAATCAGGCACATCTCTGACCGAATTTAATGGAGTTTGTGTTCTCCTACACCAGGGCTGAGTTTCACACAACACGTTCAGTGCCGGGGTGGAAATAGCAAAAGGGTAACAAAATTACACATGGCTGCAGACCATAGTGTGGCAGGATGATCTGTGGATAAAGCTCAGGGCTAGGAGATGCACCCATCTCTGCCACAGACTTGCTATCTGACAATGGGCAAGTCAGTTAAATTCACTGTCTCTCACTTTTTCCATCTCTAAATGGGGATAACAATAATACATCCTTGATTCACAGAGGTGACGTGAAACTTATTTAATGCCTGGAAAACCTCAACATCCCCCTATGCAAAACACCAAGAGTTAGTTTCAGTATTATAGTATGATTGTTAAAACTTGCTTCTGATCAAAGAAATCCCCGTTTTCCTCAATGGTTAGAGATATAAACAGAAACAGGAAGTGGAAATTGACCAACCCATGTCAGATTCCAGGGTACAAAATCCTCTGGTGAATAAATTCTTTTCAACCATTCTCTCCTTAAAACCACAAACTATCTCTAAGCAGGTAAGGAAAATACTGCTAAATTAAAGCTACTGTAGCTCCACAACTGTTTAGACACGATTGTCAAAATAAAATAAAGGACTTAATTACTAGTACCACCAAAATGAAAGGCATATTTGAATAAACATGCCTCTGCTTCAGTCAAAAGTTATTAACATTCTACTTGATAAGAACAATCCCAGTTGGCTGCAGATGTTTTTAATAATGCAAATATTTTTTCTATTTATAATAATTAAAACCACTTTTTTTCTTTCTTTTTTTTTTTAGAAATCCAGTATGTATTTATTCAGGAACTTTTCCTTCCATACTAGCCCACGGCTATTTTCTATGCTTGGGTGAATTTGGCAATAATTACAGACACCATCCTGAACAATTTAATACGTGCCGTAGCTTGCAGGTATAGCAGGGATAGGGTTTTTATTATTATTAATTATTATAATTAATTATTATTATTATTTTTAAACAAGGCTGCCTTTGCGATCAAGGCTTTCCCTTGCCAGGGAAGTTGCTTGATCCCTCTGCCCATGTCCACAGAGTTATGAATTTAAAATATAACAGAAGGATAATTATTTCAGTTCATCCACTTTGGGTCTATCCGACACAACACCCCTTGACCACCCTGTAAGGAATTGATTATAACGAGACACAGTTATAACTAGAGATAGGCCTGAACCATGAAGTTCACACACAGCATGGAATACAAAGGGTTGGGATCAGTTTGTTTCAGTCACCTCTTGCTACAAAAAGCTGTCTCCTGTGCAATGCGAAGTGTCATGCGATTGCAGACAGATACCAGGGAAGTTCATGGCCTCTTCATGCTATACTGTAATAGAGCAAATTCTCTTCAGAACTGTCCCTTCACAGTCTTGTGATAAGCATGGCCGTGTTAAAGACGACAAGCGGAGAGCAGGCAATGGAAGAGTCCATTCTTCTCTCGTTCTCTAGCTTTTAAAGTATTTTTAACCATGTAGAGTCGGCATAAGGAGACAAAGTGCTGCTGGTGACTCACATGATGTAATGCAAACACACAAACCAGGCTTCTTTACTGTGATTTGTAAATAGGAACATATTATGGGCCGCACAGCAATGCCCCGGTTGGTGCAGGATGGGGGAGCAGAACATCACTGCTTGATGTATCTTCTGCTACAGACATGCTGCAGGCCAGGACTGAAATCCTCCTAGTAGGCTGAAAGGAATGTGTTTGGCAGTGCCCTTTGCTCACAGGAACAGCGAGACCAGGATGCACCGTAGCTAATGACAGTATCGGACATTCACCAGCTGTGAATGTGCTAGCTATCAAACTTAGCTATAAACGTGTAGTCATTGCTACCTACACAAGCCATACGAAAGAAGGACGATGACGACAGTATCCTACAGGCATTAAGCCAGCTGTGGGGCTGCATACAGCTCCTTGCCGGCAGATTGTATCCCCCTGGGTCCAGGGCGCGTGGACCTGCAGATGCCATCTCTCTGCTAGGTCTCCCTGGAATTCGAGAGAGAGATTCTGCCCTTGGGTTGCACAGGGTGAGCAGAGGGAAGAGTCCGCTAAGGTTTCTTTCCATATTCCCTGCAAACCAGGATGGAACTCTGCCCTAAAGAGGCAAAGTCAGCCTTGTTTTACTTAGCTGTGTTACTAAGGAAGCAGCAGATTATTAAACAGAAACAAGTTTTAAAACTTCTCGTTTTATGTCATTATATTACTGTTTATAGTGCAACAGCTCCTAGGATCACCAATCAAAGATCAGGACCTCAGTGTGCGCTAGGCGTTGCATACACATAACAAAGGTCTCTGCCCCAGAGAGCTCACAACCTACATGATTGCTTCCCCCCCCTTTCTTCAGCTGACAGGGAAATTCACATTGATCTGCTGACAGGGTAAATCCATTTCACTTCCTGGTTCTCACACACCAGCACAACGGTGCAACGGCTGATTTGCAAACAGTGCACGGGTATGTTTAAATGACATTTAAAAAGAAACCACCTCTTCATTTATTGTTTTTATTTTCATGGAAACATTTCTAATAAGATGACATTTTATTTTTAAAATGTTCAGCTAATTTTTGGACCTAATTGTCGGCCTCTCCTTGAAGTACAGTTTTATTTCTTTAATGCCTTCAGTTAAATGCCGGATCCCAATATCTTTCCATTGACTTCAGTGTTAGCTTCACATGGGGAGTGGCTCCATAACTGGTCCTGATCCTGCGATCGGATCCATATGGAAACTCAAACCTTGCAAGTCCAACGGAAATATTCACTTGATTGAAACAATCAAATAGAAAAGCGGCCGATATTTAACATTCCTACTGCAGATCGAGATCATTTTGCGATTCTTGAAAATTTAATTCTAGACAGCTATGAATGCTGCATCAGCCCTTAAAACCATTCCTATCTGTGGACAAGACTTACCTTAAAAGTAATTTTCTGGTGTCTCAGTTTGGAAGAATAAATAAATCAGAGACCACACACTGCAGAAGCCATGTCACATAATGTGTCCCTAAACCCTTTAAATGACACGGGATGGGGAATTTATATATTTTAGTTTTGTTCTCTGCGATGTGGAATTCTGTTTGTTAACCTGAAACACATGTCAAAAACCAAAACCAGCTCTTATGTAAAATAAAAGTAGTGTATTCTTTCTAACCTGTTTCCTCCATGTGAACTGCCCAAGGCTAAAACTGAGCTCTTAAGAATAGCTTTACATTATATCTTAAAAGCAAAATAAATAAATAAAAAGTATGACACACGCTTTATCATTTCATCCTCTTACTTTTAGCAAGACACGATGATAGACAGTCTGAGGGAGGGAACTGTACACATTATGCGTTAGATATTCTCCGTAGCTGCAAGATGAGAGTTAAATGTATCTTCTTAAACCTGGGAACAAGAACTATGAAACTGTTTAACATCAGATAAAACAGAAGAGGTAAATTAAGTAAATTTGCACCCATTAATTGATTTAACTGTTATTCGACCATACTACACTGATTTTCGTATTAAAAATCTGAGTGCCAGAAGTCATGATTTCCTCATACTAAATGCTAATGAAAAATGAACGGAATTTATGGGTACTTTTGTATTTAATTAAAGCGGGGTCTTTATAGCTCTTAACTTTATTCTTGATATGAAAGCCGGCACGACACTGGTATTTAGGGTCTGATCCAAAGCCCAGCGAACTCAATGGGAGTCTCTCCGCTGACTTCAATAGACTTTAGATTAGGCTGGTATTCACTAGCTTCTCTGGAGCCCGAGATTCAAATCCCAAACTTGTGACATCAGAATATAGTCAGGAAGATGGTGGGCCTTTGTTCACATCCCAAAACCACTCCGGTTTGTAACAGTTCTCTAGGATGGGCAGCCCATTTAGAGCGAGCTGAGGACTGCAACAGCAAGTGGGTGCTGTGGGTCCAGATTGAAGCATATCAGCAAAGATGCATGGGGCATAGTTTGTACAGTAATGGCCCCACAGCATGCCCGGGTCTAATCCACGTCATTAGCCTCTGGCTTTAACGAATGCTGAGATTCTTTACATCTAAGACCATCTGGGAAATACGGGGCATTGATTAGTTAAAATCTGGCAAATAAAAATGGATTAACCAAACCACCAGTCCCAGGTTATTCCCTAAAGGTCAACTTGAGTCCTGCAGGGTGAGGGGAAATATATTGAAGTATTTTTTGATCAATTTGAACTTAATTCTTTAAAAAAACAATCAACCCTGTTGTCTTGCTGTCTCATCCCACCCTCAGATAAACATGTATCTTTACAATGAAACCATGCATGTCCCAATTATTCATTTTTAGCCCAACTAGCTGAAACGTCAGCGTCAAAACCGGTCTGAGACCAGGCACCAAAATTAAACCGCCCATCTGTCATCCCCATGCTAATATTGTTTATAGCCTTGGCCTTGGAATTTAACATCTGCAGTAACGAAGAAAACTACTGGGAAAGAGTTCAAGAATTCCCTAATCAGTGTATTAATGACTCCTGTTCTACAGAAGCAAATTAAAAAGGGGCACTCTACTAACCAAAAACCACATATTAAACAATGTCAGTATTAATGATAAACAGAATCAAGTGGGGTTTTCCCCCTCCCACTTTTCACATCTGTCTGCATTCATCTATAAAAGACGCTACCAGAAGTTGCTATAATTTGGAATTCCTTTACACAGAAAACTTCTGTTGAATTCTTCTCAGCAAGCTCATAATCTGCACTAAATGGCAGGTAAAAGATTTTTTTTTTTTTTTTTTTTTATGGAGATATCCCATCTCCTAGAACTGGAAGGGACCTTGAAAGGTCATCGAGTCCAGCCCCCTGCCTTCACTAGCAGGACCAAGTACTGATTTTGCCCCAGATCCCCAAGTGGCCCCCTCAAGGATTGAACTCACAACCCTGGGTTTAGCAGGCCAATGCTCAAACCACTGAGCTATCCCTCCCCCCCGTAACATACCAGAAATGAATATGAACAATGACTGATGGGATGGAGAGATGAAAATTGCAGGCATCTGTCTTTCTTGCTGCATTATTCTTCTTTTACAGTATTAGCAAACTGTAGGAACCGCCTGCTATATGAACGTAATTAAAAGGCTCCAAGGTGGTTTAATGGACAAGGAAAATGTAACCGTCATAACCCCTCTGTGTCCAGATCAGAATTATAGAACAACTGAAGTAAACAGAGACCCCCACATAATCTACCCTTGGTGGTGCAGAAGACATGAGCTTTTGGGAGTGGAACATGCTGGATGGGAGGGAGTCTAGATACCACAGAAATGTATGCATTAAAATACATTTACAGATTTTTATATAAAATTGCGACCGCTTTGGGACAGTGTCTCTCTTTTTGTTCCGTGTTTGTACAGCGCCTAGCACAACAGGGTACTGGTCCAGGATTGGGGCTCCTAGGAGCTGCCACAGTCATACGTACCAGCAAGAGACAGATTACTCAACACAATACTTAGCATGCACAGTATCTAATGTAGAATACTTCTCATCCTTAGATCTCCAGGTGCTTTGCATTCTCCTCATTTCACAGGCAGGGAAATGAGGCACAGAAAGGGGAAGTACCTTCCCATTGTCAAGACTTTCTCCGGTTTCTTTTAATTCAGGATCACAGCATTTACTCCATTGTCTGGAAGCCTCCAGTCAGGATAGGCATACTGAGTAACAGTGATTTATCTCATACTGAATCTTAAGATCTGATCCTTTGCTTGTGTAAATTCAGACCTGACTAATTCTACTCAGAAAACATCCTGAGCATGATCAGAAGCCATGAACCATCTCTGGCCCCAGGAAGGAACTAGCCACATATGAAATTGCAAAACCTCCGGAGTAACCCTAACCCATTCGCTCTCCAATTTACATCTCTGCCACCAATAGCCCAGGGTTTTGCATGTTGTCAATTCTCCTTGGCAACCTGTCTTGAGCATTAAACCAGGTGCAAGCCATAGATCTTTAATACTGCAGTGAGAGCTGGCGGGATGGACTGAAATCTATGGGACAGCTTCGGGCAAAAAGAAGGGGAAGAGGAGACAAGCAAGGGTCACTTTGAATAATTCTCAAAAGGCCAACCCTACCTTGTAGTGTTGCTGGGTAGAGTTATCAAGAATGCAACATATGGATAAACAGGAGGTTAAAAAAGGAGACACTTCCCAGTGTAGAAATGAATAACCACAAAGAGACAGCTTAGTTTTATTTTTAAATTGTGAAGAACTCCCTTTATAATGTGGTAGTGGGGAGTGGAGCAGGCAGCTGGAGATTTTACTAATGCTGAAAAGGGAATGGATTACTCTCTCTCAAAACTACACACAACTTTCTCCCTTTAACTACGCAAGCAACATTACTCCAAGTTTGCACAGCGGAGGAAATAAACGTAACAAAACAAAATAAAAACAAAACATGTAAATTATTACAGCAATCAAATAGTATCTGTCCAGTGGATGCAGAGCAATCTCCAAAACACACATTTCAGCATTTTTTAAAATAAATAACCATCGTGCTACCAATTACGTGTACAAATCAATCATGTAATGCTACACTCCACATAGGAGCAAAACAGTATTTCATAAGCCAAACCCTTTTAAACTGCTGTTTACATTTGATTTTATCAGCACTAGCTAAACTATGGAAAACAAAATATACGGGCACTGTGTTGCATGGTCTCAGTCGAGCTGGCTTTGCCGTATATCCTCATTGCAGCTCTTGCCTTGTAAGTGTGGCGAGCCCCAAAACAGAAAAAAGAAAAGCTGCTACTCTCTGAAGACAAATGGCAAAACGCCGGTTTCATGAACGCCAATGCAAAATACTCACTGATTCCTCTAGTGGTTTATTATTAGTGATGAAATCCCCTGAGGCCTACATTAAGTCATTTTTCTGCTACCGGATTCAGTCCAGCAGGATACAGTAGAGATTTTGAAGATCAGGTTACTTGGTAAGATGAATAACAGGACGGTGAACTAGAACGGTGCTCGCTTCTTGACTACAATGACTGAAAGCCATTTCCAGTTACACAATTCCTTCATTTGCAAAGACGTTCTTTCACCTAACTTGAAACTGTTGTGGAAAATACTTAAGAGCATGAACGAATATAGTTGCTGACCGTACGGCATGCAGGCCGAAGCAGAGAAGACCATGACAACACCTTGGGAGGAAGAGTAATTGAGTACAACTACGCTACGTACCCCACTCGACTAGCATTCGATATTGCTGGGAAAGAACAGTTGTCGTCACATCCAAGTACATCAACACCCTCACTACCAAGCTCTCTGTTATACCAGCTACATTTATTGATTCATCCCATTTCCCCCTATCCAGTGCTTTATACAATTATTGGTTATTTGTATTACAATAGGGCTCACCCAAGATTGCTTCCCCATTGTGCTGTAAACACACAGTAAGAGGCAGTCCCTGCCCTAAACTGCTTCCAGTTTAATAGAGAAGGGTGAAAATGGAGACAGAGGCACGGAGGGGTGAAGTGATTTGCCCAAGATCATCCAGCAGCAGCCTGTCTCCCAGTCCAGCGCCCTATCTACTGGGCCACACTGTCTCTCTCTCTGTGTCACAAGCAACATTTAAAAGGTACCAAGTCAACTCTGAGGGAGAGACCTTCCCAGGCCCAAAGCAGTGCACCGTGCGGTTCTGATTCAACTTTCCTCCCTCCATCGCAGCTGCACCAGAAAAGCCAAGGAGAAGAGACGACTCTTGCAGCATGTCCCTCCGGCTCAGCAAGGAAGTGAATTCCAGACTCCTTGCTGAGACGGTCCTGCCACCAGTAATCTCCCTTTCCAGCCAAGGGAGAGCTAGTTCTCTGGATGACTACAACCCTGGCTATCACAGGGCAAGAGGTGATCCCTCAAATAGCAGACACCCGATAAAGTTAGCACTCTTTAGGTCAAAACCAGCACCTTAAAACAAGGATGCTCTTCTCTGGATACTGATACCACTGAAAAACTATTGTCAATACTCTTTCCTAACACATGCCTCAACTCCTTGCCCCCATAGCCAGGAAGAGTCCTACAGGATGTTACGCGGCATCTCATTAACAAATCTTAAAGTCCCCCTTCTGAGCAGAATGTTCACAATCCCAGAATGCTAGCAGATACCTCGACCCACTGAACTTTTCTTTGCGGGTGGAGGGAAGGTAAAGGTAACCGGAGAAGCAATTAAAGTTGCATTTTGCGTTTTACTAGCCCAGAATCTTTCATTGAGAAGGAGGACTATCTTGTTTGCTTTTGGAAAAAGGGTCGTGCTGTGCCGAAGAAACCGTCAACGTGGGTTGCTTGAGCATTACAAAGCTTTCATTTGAGGTCTGGCTTTTATTTAAACTGCAAAGCTCAGGGGATTCTCCAGGACGACAGAAAATTATTTTGAGAAAGCACGCTGAAGTCACGCTGCTGAAAAAGCAAGCAGCCGTATTTCAAGCCAGAATACGGACTTTCAAACAGAGCGCAGACAACGGTTTAACTATAATCCAGGGAAGCTTTGTCAGTGCTGGCCAATGATTTAAGCTGGACTCGCTAGGTGTTTTCTCCAGTTTAATTGATAGCTTTGCTACACTGATCTTGCTCTCTCTTTTAACCAAACTCTTTCTAAGCAATTATTCACTTATAAGGACACCACCGTTTCATACACTGTGTTTTGGCATGGGACCAAGCAGCACCGGTTCCTGGCAGGCAGCCTGCTCAGGTTAGGCAGGAAGGGATGGTACAAAAGGACTCCAATTAGGGTCTGTTGGCATCTTTGTTGATTTCTTGCTGAGCAAGCTCAAATGTAACTTCAACTGCTGATTAATGTTCTCAAGCTTTGTGGTTGTTACCGCTCCTCAGTGAGGACTACTGACATGCCCAGATATATAGTTCGATCCTTAATGAATTATCCAAGTGAAAACGGCACAGCAACCATTTTGTAAAACTGTGGGATCACACTTTTCCTCAACGCTTGCACAGTTCACCAATATCTAACCGGATTTTGCTGCAACTATTTGTTTTTAAAGGGCACTTTTGGACAGAATCAAAGTCTGGAATGTTTCAGCCCACGTGATGATTGAAAAGATTTGAGGTGTAAGTTTAAAGGGTCACAATGGAAATGGTTACACCCCAAACTTTATCAGTCATTATGAGGTACTGATGGATAGCTCAGTGGTTTGAGCGTTGGCCTGCTAAACCCAGGGTTGTGAGTTCAATCCTTGAGGGGGCCATTTGGGGATTTAGTTGGGGATTGATCCTGCTTTGAGCAGGGGGTTGGACTAGATGATCTCCTGAGGTCCCTTCCAACCCTAATAATCTATGATTTAACTGGAAAATTGTATCGCGAAAAGTTATGCACTGAGATCTGTTTGATGAAGCTCAAATCTGACAGTCTGTTCTCCATACATTTCTGGATCCTATCTATCTCTGGCCCTGGTGCTACAAACATTTATGCATACATGTGGTAGCATACGCATTGCTACATGATCTGGGTATCTAGACAAAGAGAGAATCCTGAAAGTTTATTGCCTGTAAGGAGCAATGTGCTAGGGTATATTTTAAACGTCCCTTTTCTGGTTTTAAATGAATTTTAGGCGAGCTCTGCTGTATCTTGGAAGTCAAACTAAAGAAAGGTAACCGAAGAGAAGCAATCAGTGAATCTGACCGAATTCTGGCTCTTTTCCTGACTTACTTTTGAATAGGGTAGTCTCCACATGAGTTTATGAATTCCCTCCCCTTAGGCCCCCTATATCTGAACACAGCTTTGACTGCTAATCAGGTCAACCTACACTAAATGAATTTAAAGCACGAATAATAATAATAAAAAATAATAATAAAACTGTCACTAGAGAAAGCAAAAAAAAACAACAACTACAAAATGGTTTGCTGCTCTTTTGCACAAACTCCTATAAAATTAACTTTCACAACCTTTACTGGCACTTCAACCTTGGTCGAAATGATTCTCAGATTAGTGTGCCCATATATCTAAGGGCAGCCACTGACCCTCAACCAATTACCTTAAGAAACAGCACACCTCCAGACATCACAATTAAAATTGGGTTAACTCACAGGATAGAAATGTTTCCCCTATGATTTCTGATGTATGATTTGGAATGTGGGAGAAAAGATTTGCTCTTTTAATCCATTCACTAAAATCAACCATGCACAAACTTTAACAGCAAGGGAGAGTGTTGTGTGTTGTTTCTTTAAAGATGCAAAAAAACAAATAAAAAAACCCAGCGTGCACATTGCTGGCTTTAATTTCCTTGAGTAAACACTGAGCTGCAGCCATATTGGTGAGGGCTGGGAAAGAGTATGCATACCTGAAATTTACCCTCATTACGGCTGTATGAAATATGCCTCCAATGTCAGCTCTCGCTGGGTTGACTGTTCTATTTCAACATGAATTACTACAGTTACTCAATCAAAAGTGTCAGGACACGAACGACTGTGGAGTTTAATTAGCCTAGTCTGCTTGCAACAACATTGCACTGAACAGTAAAATAAGATTATACTCATGCTGAGCAGATTTAACTGAAAAAGGCCCCAAAAGTATTAAAAGGGTGGTGGAGTTTACAACTGGAACGCATTATTATCAGGTTCCCACATTGTAGGGGTTGTGTTGACTGAGGGGGACCTGCTATTCATTGGATTTAGTTCTCTTTAAATTAACCAAGATTTTAAAAACTGTGAGAGTCTCTGAGGAGCAAAGTCCATTTCCGACAGCCTGTACCCATCAGTAAGAATGGACCCAGTCCTGAGAGGTGCTGAGCAGAAGACAATGGGAGCTGCAAGTGATCAGAAGTTCTCAGGATTCGGCCCAATGTTTTTCTACGGTCCTGAACTAACCACTGATGAGAGTTTTGCGCTGGCTGTTCTTCACCCACATTTGAGGCGTTAATTTTAGCTCATTTTCAAAACCCAAGAGGAAGGTGAACCCAGCTACAAAGGGATACACAAAACCTTATTTTAAATATCTGAACCAGTTTTAGTGGGGAACATCAATAACTGAGTGTCAATTTATGTGTTGTCTACAGAAGAGAGACATTCTGGTCTCTGGTACAGTATCATTCAATTTCTCATTCCCCATCTTTGGCATGAGTGAGCAATGACAGCTTGTTGGAACAGCTGGTAGGTTAACTCACTGACAGAAACGTCCCACTTTGAACTAGGTGTTCGATTCAGATGGACCTCATTCTTTATCTGCCAGTGAATCAATTTTTCAGATGGATATGGGTGACCGCCAACCAGAGTTCCACACATGAGTTTTCTAAATGCTAAGGCGCACATAGTGGATGTGGGAAAAAAAATCCAGTCCAAGGCTGAAATTTGGCCTCCTCCCCATTAATTTGAAATGTGCATGTGACTGAAATATGAATATGTCTTGCAATTATTATTAGAAATACTTATAAAGGCTTCAGTCACTATCATATTATTGATGACAGAATTCTCTATAGCTTCTAAAAGACTTAGACTAATCTCGCATACTTTCCCTTAAATTCAGTGAAGCACTTTAAACTCATGTACCAGCATTCTTCTTAATACCAAAACAATTATTTTCCCCCCACAGGGAAGAGATTGCATAACGGTGGTCGTACATGGTGAATTATTAAGTAGCAGTAATACAAAGATGAACTAACACAGCGTGTCTCCTGCTCCTTCACAAGTTGATGATAAAATGGGTATCTAGAATTCCCTTAAGATGAGAACATAACGAAGAAAATTATCATCCTGTAACCTACTTATATGGCCAACACCTACACCAGCTTCTGTTTGCAGTGAAATACCCTCAGCAGAAATGCATCATCTTTGTGCTTCATAACATGTCTGAAGAGGTAGAAGCTCCTTCTAAGCAGCTGCTTAATATGTATGTGACTGCACAGCACCATTCAGTGAGGGGGACTTAACTCCCTAAATATCACCACGTCACCTCGCAGCTTTTCTCTGTCTAGACCATCAGCTCTTTGGGGAAAAGAATGCCTCTCACTGTGTGTTCATGCAGCAGTTAGCACCGTGGGACCCTGAGGCCCGGGTTCTCATTCCCAAATACACATTGCACAGATTAATGTTTTTCCAGCGTTCCACAGGGCTCAGAGAGCAGCATTACAGGGGCGTGGGTGGAAGATCAACCACTGGATTTTTATTTGTCCATACTTGGTTACAGCAATGCGGCAATAAGGTGAAAATTCTGTCCTCAGCTATGTGCAGGCATCTCCCACCTTCACTTCAACAGAAGTTGTGCCCGGATGCCAACAGGCAGAATCCCACCCCCCAGACACAAAACTAGGCTAATACAAAACTACTATGTCAGCACAACAGCGGGAGGATTGAGGCGCCATGGAAACGTGAGCCCTCCGTTTCCAGTTCTTCACCCGAAAGCTCCATCCGGCCATGTATTTTTCTATTAGTGGCCATGTCTTTCCTTGAACGGACACACAACGTTAAGCCAGACAACCAAAAAATGAAAACAAAAGCAACTGTTGACTTTACAAGCACTGACTGAAATGAAACATCACGGAAGAGAGGTACTGGGAATTCCTTCCACCCAAAGAAGTTGAGGGAATGGGAGAGGACAGTCTGAAAACTGGAGATGGCATAAAAGGGTCTGTATGTTGCCCTCAGGTATTTCATGTGCAGATCCTGCTCGGACTGCCTCAGGCTGTGATGGACAAAAGGAACCTTCTTCACAGCAGAGAAAGCTACGCAGAACATTCACCATAGCTAATTCATTTAGGACCCTCAATTACAAGAAGGATCTTGTGACACTGGCTTATTTGTAGCTTCTTCTCTTTTTTTTTTAAGCAAAAAGCAGATAACAAGCGTGACACCTTTAATGACTTTACAACGGCTTTTCCTAAAGTGCGGCAAACCTGGGAGGTTCCAAAAGGATGTATGCTTGGAAAAAGCTTGCTTTTGCCCTTCAGAACCCTCGTAACTACCATCCAGCTCAAATCAAATCAACACACCACGCTGCTATCTAAGAATGCCCTCTAGGAAATCACTACAAAGAAGTTGTTTTAAATATGAAAGATAAGCTACTAGTATATGATTTTAAAACTGAACTTTTCACTGTCATACACTGGATAACCAGCATGGCTGGCTGGGAAGAGAAGGAGAAACAAAGCTGTATTTCGGTAGATCTGCACAGAGAAAACTCAATTGTTTATATGCCACAATACAGACAGATTTACACACTAACAACTGTGCTAAGATAATATCGGTCTGGCACAAACTTCCAAAAAGCACCGAAATACAGAATTTACTCTGAACATGTCAATAGGGAATCAGGGACCTTTAAATGTGAACGGAGCACAACAAATCCAAATCTGAAACATGCTTATAAAAATTTAGGGAGCACAAAAAAGCAACGCACACACACACAAAACCCCTCATCCCCGGGGGAAAAAAAGAAAGAAAAAAACCCATATGCATGCGCAGTTAACAACATGTCTACATGAAATAACATGATCATTCAAATAACCCAGGCCATTAGTTCTCCCCATTGACTGCACAATTTTACTTTAAAAGAACAAAGAGCACTTTTGAGTGAGAAGAGTGCAAATAAGCATCGAAAGCCACCCATTTTACCCAGCACCGTTAACACCACGGAACAATCCTGCCAACTCTAATCACAAGAACTAGATGAACCATATTCTCTAATAAGAAGAGTCTATATTGCCCAATAGTTGCCAATAGAATTGAGATTGCTCACTAACGTGTTTACAATGGCATTGGTAATACGATCTATAGTTATGCAATAAATATGGACCCCTTTGGAAACTGATGATGCTCTGATATAATTTAGATAATTAATGAAGGGTGAAAAGCATGCCTCTCAGCAAGAACTGTCTTTGATACATACCAGGGGCCAAATATTTGCAAAAAGGTTGGGGGGAAAACCTGGATGCCACAATTCTGGTTCCCCCTGCAAAATCTGCAACGAGACGGCTCTGTAGCTGCTGCAGGGCTCATTGAGGACAGGATATGGTCTGCATGTGTGTAGGCATTTGTCCCAACCTTGCAGGGATTGCTGTGGAGAGAACTTCTGCTAGGAGCAGAAATATATTAACGTACCGTGAGGTGAAAGTGGATTTCCTACCAGACATAAGAACTACCATAAATGCTGCTTTTGCAGCATGCGCATAAACCAGTTTGATGGGGCAGTCTCACCTGATAGCCCACACTTGTCTCCATCAATGTAAAGATCTAAAGAAAATAAACTAGTGAACTCTATGGAAGTTAGGAAGTAACCAATTTCCATGTTTGTCACTGTATGTCAAATCAAAGCACTAATGAAATGACCAATGTTGAGCATCGTCTTTGTAAAAGTATTATTTGGGTTTTGGTTGTGACTTCAGAGAATGTATTAATTATTGTTACTGTTAGTGAAAATATAGGATTTCCCCCCCGACAGATTCATTGTTTAGCTAGCAATAATATACTGTCAGCACCACCTCCATTTTAATGTTTTCTAATGAGGGTTCTGAAACTCATCTGTAAAAATCCACTCTCCTGGCATGCAATTTCTGTTAATTTTGGTCATCAGATTTGAAGGTCTCCATTCAGCTGTTCTCAAATCATAAAATTTTCATTAGTTTAACACACACCATCCTCGTCAAACCCCATCTCTCAATGTGATCCATCCTAATTAGCTTTTCCTCCAGTAAACAAGAAAAGACCTGGTCCTGTTCCATTGAAATGTATGGCAAAACTCCCAATGTTGTCAGTGGGAGAGCAGGGTTAGGCCTCAAATCCGTGTCTCACACTTCCCCCAAATATTCACTTCACTCATTCTCCCTGAAACTAGGCATTTGCAGCCTACTTCCCAGATGGCACTGTTACAGACAGACAGTATTACAAGTTCTTTTTAACTGAATGCTAAAAGCAATCAGATCTTGGAAGAAATGCTGTGCTGTTAGCTGTGGTGAAGTTCTTTATGGAAACGCTTGAATACCCAAGTAATATTTGTTGCCTGCACAAGCCTCTCTGACTAAAATAATTCCTTAGGTACAAAGCTGCTGCAGGGAGCATAAACCCACACAAAGAAAAAAATTATATGGTGTCAAAAACTTTGCAACCTCATTATCAGCTGTTAATTGCTGCCAATGAGCTTGGCAGAGGACAAGACATGAAAGTAAAGATGGTTCCTGAAACTAAAAAGGTTATAGCCTAGAAGGCAGGGCACACTGGAAAACCCAAAGAAGGGAGTAACTATCTGCCTTGTTCTAGTTACATGCAATCCTATATGCATTATTTTCTTTATTCTCAAAATATCCATATTTCATAAAATTTACCTAACTAGCTGTCAATTGTTGGATGCTTGTGTGTGTGTGTGTGTGTGTGTGTGTGTATATACACACACACACACTTTTTATATCTATATAAAAATCACATAGAAAACTTGCGTCCTGAACTTTCAAAACTTTACATATTCAAGTAGTTATTACACCACTAGTCCCACTGCCTTTAATGAGACTACTTTCATGAGTAAGGGTTGCAGGATCGCAGCCCTAAATTGTATTGTATATTAGGTGCTAATCTAACAACCAGATGGCTAAGTGCTGTATGGTAGCTCTCAATTATTTTTATTCAATAAAGATAAGCCCTAGTTCCTTATTGAAAAAGTAGATACCTCTGCAGCCCTAAACCAGACATCTTTAAAGATTAGTGACTCATGACATGTTGGTCACTGGTGGCTTTTTGACCAAAGACCGCTTTAAATGAAAAATTAAAAAGGAGAGATCTTTTCTGCCATACAACAAAATGTAAAGCACATTCTTGACGGAACTTCAAAAGTTTTAAACCAGCCACTGAGCTTCGGAAGCTTGGGTACAGAAGTAACCGACACTTGGCAAGTTGTGAGCTGTTCTGTGCTTGGAACTGAAAATCTACTCCATACATCCAGAAGAATGCTGGGATTGTAAGAGTTATTTCATTCTTTAGACCCAGAAGATAAAGTATTAAATTTCCTCCAAATCTCTAGCAATACAATTAAATTCAAACATGGGGGGGGGGGAAGAAAGGCCGATGCATAATTGTTTTGTAAAACTTGTGTTTGATTTACTTGAGACAGGACATTTTATCTTGTATCAAAAACAGCTGGTGGTGCGCGCACACACACACAAGCCCTGTAACATGGATACAATTTACTCCGTTAAATCTGTAAATGAAACAAGACAAAGATCGCAACATCGTTTATAATACATTTTTTCCAACAGGTAATACTGAGTCCCGGAGGGATGTTTTTTTCCCCAAAGGGACAACAATGAACAAACACTAAAATAAGTGTCACTCCCACCCACAAGACATAATAAATAAGTTAAAAACATATTGAGGTATTAAATGTTGTTGGTATTTCGAACAAGAATCCGAGCAGTATGTAAGTCACTTAGCATGAGATGTAATTATTCCACTGTAAAGTATGACTGAGTCCAGTTAGATTAAACATATTAATTTTAGGTTATTAGCAACGTTCAAATAACCAAGTCCAGTTTAGTGAGCGAGTGGATAGTGTTGGAAGTGGTGTGGTGTAATTCAAGGTAGGGCAGTCAAGTGATTAAAAAAATTAATCATGATTAATTGCAAGATTAAAGAAATTAATCATGATTAATCACAGTTTTAATTAGAATACCATTTATTAAAGTATTTTGGGGCGGTTTCTATATTTTCTGATATAGTCTCGGGCTGGGGGCTCTGGGCTTCAGCCTGCTTGGGGCTTCAGCCCCCCTCAGGGTTTGAGGCACAGGGCTCCAGCCACCCTGCCGCCCAGGAAGCTGTGGGCTGTGTCAGCCCCCCTGCTGCTGATGCCTTTCGCCCCACCCAGAGGTATGCAATTAACGTGTTACAAAAATTAACGTGTTAATTTTGCTTTCAGTTAATCACTGGCGTTAATTGCAATTAATTGACAGTCCTAATTCCAAGAGGTTAACGGCAAATGATCGAAGAGGCCACTGATTTACAATGTGGTCCACAGTCTGCGACTGGCATACACAGTCACATGGTCTCTCATCTTCCAGAGGTGTAAGAGGCGCTTGTATCTGCCATGTGATGTTCTGAAATAGTTCAGTGTAGCCCACTGTTTCAGGAGTAGGTTAAAGGGTTTAGGGTGGAAGTTCTTTTGCGGGTTGGCAAGCAGGTGTTTGTTTGGGTCATTAGCATAATCCCATGCCCCAGGAGAGAATGAGGGCACCTTAAGAGCATTAGGCTGATCCCCAAAAGAGTTGCGAGATTTTAAACGAGTCTTCAGAAAGTTCTAGAGGGCCTCGTAAATTGGTAACTTCAAGTTGGCAATGGTTCAGTTGTATTGGCTGCTAGATGGTTGACTGTTCCATGTTTGAGATGATACATATACACAAAGCCATGTACACTGCAAGCCAAGCTTCCCAAGACAATCCATTTACCACAGAGAATTAGAGCATGCTTGGGTTGAACAGAACATTCACATCTCAGCTTGCTTTTGTCCCACACATACACATCCCTACCACCACTTTTGGTTCCAAAATTTAACCTACCCCCCGTTTTTACATAATGATACTTTAATAAAGCAGCACAGGCATTTATACACTGTCATATATCCTTTCAGCACTCTTTTTATAGTGCAATTTTCCAGCCACAGCCCAGCGTGGGTTGAACTGACTGGAGTCACTAGTGCCAGAACAGTTTTCATTATACGAAACTGCATACAATATACCATGTGGTTGGACGAGATGATACAGCTTGTTGCATGGGAAAAAGCCATGCTGTGACCTCATCAGATAGCCCAGTGGATAGGGCATCAGACTCGAGATTTGGGTTCTATTCTCGGCTCTGCCATTGACTTGACATGTGATCTTGGCAGACTCATTTTGTGCCTTAGTTTCCCCCATGTGTAAAATGGAGATGTGACAGGGCACTATTAGTTAGCACCCTGGTCACCGCGGTGGCTGCAGCACTGGGAGGAGTGCAGGCTTCATTGAAGTCAATTAACCAGTTTGGGGGGGGGGAGTTTATTGACACACGAGTGACAACTGCTGGGCCAATGGGGCAATTGGCTCAGTAACTGAGAGGACATTAGTGGGAAGAACAGGGAGCTCAGAGGGTGAGCCTGGGCTGTAGAGAGAAAGCTACATGGAAGTCCCCTGCAGCTGTAGCCTGCAATACACTCTGTTATACCTTGTAAGTGAAGACTAAATACACACGTAGTGAAAGGGTAACAACCTGGTGTGTGTTTGTGGTTAGGAGAGCAGAAAACAGGCCAGGTGGTGTGGCACGGTGGGTAGTGACAGAGGCGCCCTGGGACAGGAGATAATGTTGTTTACCCACCTCCGTAAAAAGGCTTGGAGAGGTACAGAGACAAAGTGCTCGGTATTACTGCTACTACGAAACACAGGCTAAGCAGGGCTGGACTACTTGAGATACCTTCAAGAAACACCGAGGTGCTGCAGAAAGTGGTGCTGGTGATTAAATATGTGGAACGCTCCTTTGCGTGGCACAGGGCATCACAGGGCTGTGGAAAGTGCTGTCCTGCACAGGAGATGTAACAGTAAAGTCCTGATAACGGGTTAAGTCCACACACAAACTTCTGTAGGAGTAAGAGTGTTTGTTGATCCTGGTGTCCTGGCCAAATTCAATGCTGGTAATTATTTTCAGGCTCCCTAAATTCATCCTGCATTGGACAGAGTATTTGTACCATTGCTTATCCTAACCTGCCTAGGGCTACCGTGCACAGATAAATACTTCTGTTTCTCACCATCAATGGCAGCATTTCAGTGGAAAGGGAAGTGATCTGTGGTAATGATGTAACTGGTCCTGCAAATGGCTCTGTAAGGGCAGACCTCGGAGCCTAGGCAGAAGATTCATGAGGGTGCAGAGGTCTGCCCATGCACAGTCAGTTGCTGGATCAGGGCCTGTGATTTTCAAAGAAGCCGAGTTGATTCACATGCCCAACTCCCACTGGAAGTAAATGGGAATTGGGCATGACAATCTCCTAGGTATCTTTGAAAATGCCAACCTAAGTCTACGCAGTGCGTTCTTTGGAATTGGAGGCACTGTTAATATAAACGGCAGGAAAAACAGCTCTCTCCTTTCTGTAGTGTGTGAACGCTGGGTTGGGGTAGGACACTGCACCAGAACTTCCGACCTTCATTTCAACCACCATTCCACAGCAGAAGAACCTCCTCGTATGCCGCCGTTTATTCTTTTGGCCTTTAGTCCTATAACTGCAGCTTCAGTGTCCAGTGGCAGAATGGAGATTATACAATTTTACAGCTGCTTTCCCTCAAAATACAACTTCAGAAAGAAAAGAAAAGAAAAGAAAAGAAAAGAAAAGAAAAGAAAAGAAAAGAAAAGAAAAGAAAAGAAAAGAAGGAGCAATTGGGCCATTTGTCCCAGTGGGACTCTAAATCCAGTTCTGGTGCATGCAGGTCCAGTAGCCATAAAAACATCATATTCTGCAGCCTACTTAAACCAAACATGAAAACACCTATTAAGGGTCCACGGGGGTTCATTTTTGCCAGTGTGAAAAACCCTGGAAAAAAGGCCAGGGTTTGCTACTGTGTATATGTCTGCAACGGCGAGAGCAACATGAATCCAGGCTAAGGAGCACATCTCAGGGGGACTCTAAAAGAGGAGGGAATAAGAAATTCAATGAAATGGAATCATGAAGATAAATATATGTTGTTTATAAAGTGCCTTGCATCCCAGAGGATCTCAAAGCACTTCGCAGACCCTGCACAGAGCTCTGAAACACAGACCAGCCTTGCGTTACCCCACAGCTCTTTCAGAGCGCATGGTGACACTGCCCAGTTTAGGATAAGAAGTGAGGAACAGGGTACCAGCGGAAACGGCAGGAGGAGTGGAGAGAAGGCAGAATTTTATTACCCACATGGGGATCTAGCCAAAACACTGCGGTGAACGCACAGAAAGATGAAACAACTTCCACAGTCCACCTTTAGGAAGAACATTCGGCAGTGGCATCGAAACCTATCGGAAGCGGAAGAGACTCGGTAGAATAATACATCAAGTGACGGAGCCTCCACCACATAACAATGACAGCCCAACCCTGGCACCCAGCTCAGACCGCGGAGGGGTCTCCACGGAGCCAAAGGTGGAAGAATCCTCTCTCTCACCGGCCTCAGGAGAGGAGAGCTGTCAGGCCGCAGAGCCAGCCTAAGGGCGGGATTAACCTCTGTGACCCTAGCGACCCATCTCAGCAGGAGAAGGCCACCGAATCCTCCAGCCCCATTCCCTATCTGCCCACACCACAAAGAGCTGCTACACACAGCTGCTGCAGGGGTCCCTGCAGAGAGGGGCTATGGGGACTCACTCGGAAGTTCCTGTTCCCATTGAGAGAGGAGACTGCAGTTGCATTGTGTCAGAGGCCCTCTGTGGCTGCATAGGTGGGGAGAAGAATTTGGGCCTCCGTGAATATAAACAAGATAACAAAATATCGACCTGGAATCATTCATCTGGCTGCTGAGCAGCTGACGTGCCAGGTCACCAACTGATGAATGAGGGAGGGACGTAAGTGGGAGGATATTTGGATCGTTAAAATACACGGGCTACTTCTCTGGCACGTGGCTCTGATTTCTTTTTAAAACAGTTACTGTTCTGAAGTAGGACAGATCTAAGCAAGCACGTGTGTGATGCCGAAGAAGAGACGAGACGTTGCTATTAGATACAAACCAATTAGACGTAGAAATGAAACTTACAAAAATGACACCATGTGACAGCCACATGTAACCCAGATGTTACACTGCTACACAAGCGCATTGTTGTTAGTAAACACTTTCTAGTTCTGTATGTTCCTTAGGCAGAAGCAACTTATAGAAACGAATGCACTGAAGCTAGGCCATTCCTCCTAAAAACGAGGATTTCGATTTTAAAATATTGCCTTTCAGGCAAAAAACAAAAACAAAGCTATCGGACTCTTCCAACACCAGGACTGCTAGAATGAGAACAGTGCAGCTGCTACAAATGAGTGACCCTCCAAAGACAAAGGGATGCCGGGTGTTTTCATGCACATTTTAATGATGTGCTCAGACATTAGCATTTTAATTATAGAACGTAGGTCAGGAAATGCCTTAGAACAGGAAGAACTCCTGCCAGGAAGTGGCGTATACCACAGTTGAGTTAATGGAAGGGCACAAATCAAGCAGCCCCTCCCTCATTTTCCCCATTGACTGATTCTGTGGAGCAGGCAGGCAGCCAAAAACGACATGATTACCTTTCTTTAGAAAGGTTAAAAGACGTTAGTCAGTTTCAAATTCCTGCCTCCTCCTGAAAATCAGACCAAGTGTTAGAGCCAGTGAGCACCCTTGAGCTCCTAACACGGCTGCTACTCTGAAAAAGTCAGATGTAGCACTTAGATTTTGATAGTGGTGGATCATAGGAAGCAGAATTTTAACACTGCAGCAAGCCCTCATTTTGGGATGCCTGGTGGCTCTTTGTTCACTATCGAGGTGTATGTTTTAAATGAAAAGATGACTTTTTTTAAAGGTGGGAAACCTGGGGGATTTGTCAACCCTCCACATTGTCCCTTTAACAACAGAGAAGCTCTCGACTGGCTTGTAAGAAGCAAAGTTTGCCAGATTTTCTGTGGTTATCTATCCATATGCCAATGGACAGAGGTCACTCAAAATCAGAACATCTTCAAGTAATGTGATTATGAAGTCCTGGTAGGGAGTTACAGATGTCACAGCCATTCCAGACTAACACCAGTTTCATGGGGGGAGGTCACCATCCTTGACGCTTCTGCCCCAAAATACTTGTGGGCGTCACTTTCTCACAGTTAAATGCACTGCCTCAGGCTTTGGAGCACATGAGAACTGTAAAGTGGTTGCTTTTATGTCTTCTAAAGATCTAATAGATAGGCAAATTAGATAGACAGATCAAATAGATACATTAGATAAGCAGATATAGTGATTGCATCTCCATATACCTAAAGATGGCGTGAAAGATGAAAACCTGGGGGCTGGACTCTTGGATCCATCACAAGACAGGCAGTGGATGTGTTTGAAGCTTCTTTCTTGCCACCAAGGACAACAACTGGGAGGTGACAACAAGATTCTTTAAGGAAATTGTCCAAACAAGGTACCTTGAGCTCAGACAGCGACTTGGAGAATTAAACACTTTTTAAACAGGGCTAGATGTGGCATATCTTGCACCTTAAGGAGCAGATTCTGCAAGGTGATTGGCCATCTGGCGTCAGGAGGGTCAATGCTGGACAGGACCGACAGCGAAGGCAAATTGGTCTATCTCATGGTATCTGTCATTATACGCAGACTAGTGTCTGCTAGTGCTGTGTGAGAAGAGCTGAGCCATATGTTCAGTAATACTCTGCTCCAGAACAGCACATGGCAAACCCAGAGTTTCTCCATGTCTGTGCATTAGGTCCACAGGTAGAAACAGCTAGTTTGCTGATCAGGTTATTTCTTGTATTTACTTTCAGCAAGGTCTTGGTAAGGTGTTCCTTGAAAGTCAAGGTACGGTCCAGTGTAATACCTAGATACCCAGGCTTTGGGTTGTGGTCCAGCCTGTGTCCACTCAGGAAAATATTTAGCTGTTTGCTGGCCCTTGTGTGATTTAGATAGAAATAGCTGGAAACTGGAAACTGTGTTTTTGGCACTAGGTTTACATTCCCATCTTTTGCGACCGTGGGCCATCTCTTTCATATCTGCATTCAGGACTTCTTCTAGGTGACTGAAATCCTGATCCCATACCACCAGACAGATGTCATCTGTGAAGACAAAATGCCTAGCAGAGGTATAGAGATGGTCATTTGTGAAACAGCTGAAAAAAGTCAGTGCTAGAACTGATCCCTGAAGTAAACTGTTGTTTTAAGACCTCCAGGAGCTGGTGCTTTGTCCAAGTGAAATTTGGATCTGGTGGCATCTCAGTACCAGTTCCACAACCGTGACAACCCACTTCATCAGGACCAATGACAGTTTGGAGAGTAAGCCTGTATGCCAGATTGTGTCATATGCAGCAGTGAAATCTAGGAATACTGCACGTCTCCTGTTCTGGAAGCCATTCTCAATTCAGGTGTTGAGTGCGAGGACTCAGTCACAGGTCCTGTGGTTTGGTCTGGAGCTTGCTTGGTCTACGCTCAGGATATCACCAGCACTGGAGGCAGCTCTTTGAAAGATAAGCTTTTCAAGTAATTTGTACACACGGCTTAGCAAAGAGATTGGGTGATAATTTTTTTGCAAGTCAGTGGTCTCTCTCAGGCTTTGGCCAGACTATTACTTTTACTCTGTACCAGACCTTAGGTATTTTATTATCCTGGATCACTCCAGATAGATGGCTAGTTTTTCCCCCACGTTCTTCAGGAATTCAGGGGAGATGTTATCAAGCCCACAGACTTTACTTGTTTTCAGTATTATCATCAACTTTTCTATTTCATCAGTGGTGAATGACTGGAAGGTCCCCTAAAGTGTGCTAATCAGTTTTAGCTCAAGCTAAAATGGTTGAGCACCATCTGAGAGGCACTCAGAGAGGCCTGACTTTTAACAGGAATTGAGAACGGTTAGCACGTGACATGACTACGTCCTAGAATTCTGCCCATATTGCTACCATAGGCTGAAGAGGCTATGAAATTTAGAAAATCTTCATTGCACTTTTGTCCTCAAGCCCAGAGCACATTCTGTGTGCGGTTTTTTAAGAGACGAGTTGATCAACATGGCAACATATGACCTTCGGGGTAAACTTTTGAAGTTTCCTAAGTTCACTCCCTTTCAACCTAGCTCATTCAACTGGAATCAGCGTTCAAGAGACCCAATATTGCAATCCGTATTCAGGTAAAATGCTCATTAAAACCAACAGGAGTCTCTTCTTTCAAGTTTTAATCATCACTTTTTGTTTGTCATTTTTCAGTACCTGGTTAGGTTGTGTGTGATGTTATGATGTTTTTCTCGCAACAGAATTATAGCTGCTGGTGCAGCATCCCAATTGTCTTAGTGTGGGGGAAGGAGTGCATTTTATTTTTTAAAAAGTATTAATATTAAGGTGGTACTGTTAGAAATAAGCAAAACCAAAATCTAAAATCCAGACTCCTTTGAATTACCATAAAAGATTCTTATTGCCCGTCAAACCCTCTTTAATGTTAAAAGTATAGGGGGAAATCTATATTACATCCCCACTGTCTGCTACATCACCTACTAACTTATAAATTCATACACTGTAACAGACAGTCCTTTGTTCTTCCATACAGGAGGGAGTGTAACCTAGCCTAACCTACAGGGAACTATTTCTTCAGTGTACAGTGTAAATTGAACTAAAAGTGCCAGAGGAATAATAAGAAATTCCAAAGTATTCTCTTAAAACCCCCCAGCCATAACGGCTCGGTTAGAGGCGACATATAAGATTTCTGAAGAAGGGAAACATTAGAAATCGAAGAGAAGTCAGTAACATCTTAACTACTAAATTAAACCCATTCCACACTCGACGTCAGGAGAGGCAAACCTGCTAAAAGCCCATATTATTGCACTGCCCCAGGAAAGTACTCACAGAGGGACCTGGTCTCAAAACCTGGCATAAGCTTTTCTAAGATTCGCTTGAGGTAAATCATATGAAACTACAACTCATCCCTGAGAGATGCCGAAAGCTGAGGAAATATTATTTAGCAAGAAGTGCAATAAGCCAAACCTATAAAGCTTAATAAGGTTCACAGTGACTTCAGCTATCTCCAGCTTTTACCTCTGCAAATTTTTACACGTTATGGAGTCTGATTCTCCTCTCACTTACACCGGTTTGACACTGGTGCAACTCTACTGCTTTCACGGAAGTTACTTCTCATCTACACTAGTGCGAGAGAAGAACCAGGTCCATATACTTTACCTAAATTGCAACTATAAAGACACTAAACAACAGTAAAAGGACACTGGGTAAAATTTTCAACCTCTCTGTAGTAAATGCATCCCTTTGCAAGGCGGTATTGGGTTGAAGGAAGAATTCTTAGGACTAACTCTCTGCATTGAACAGGGTGTGGAATTTTTCAAAGCCCTAAGCAAAGCAGCTAGGTCATCCTAAGCTTTAGTTGTAGACTTTGTGCTCCTGAAGAACTGTTTCAAAAGCAAATTTGAGTTCGGAGGGAACATTGGATATAGTATATTTTATTTCTGAAGGCATATTCATGGCCTTTATAGCCTCTCTCTCTCCTACAGTTGCTTTTCCTTTATCTACGTCTCACATCTAGTTTCAACATCTCACAAACAAGAAAACATAATACAACATACATGACTTTCAGTAATGTGCAATATGTCACTCGTGGGGAACTCCCTCCTTTCTCCCTCCCAGCGTATTTCATAAATCTTTGCAGCAATTATGAAGAAAATTCGGTTTTCTACATTAGTTATACTGCAGGGCATAACAGAAGCAATAAAATAATATAAAGTAAGTCTCCAATATTTAAGAAAACTAAAATACCATGTTTGCTAACCCCTGTCGACCTTTACATTCCCCTAAGGTAATCAGCTAATGATTGTCTTCTGTTAGCACAGTCCTGTCATGTGGTGTTTACTACTGCGTATTTGGCACAGATAATTGCAAAAGGGAGTTATAAAAAGTATTGTTAGACTCTGCTGGTGGTTAGCAACATGTACAGCATGATTAGCATTTTAAAGAAAAATATATATATATCATAACAAGCAAATGCCCTGAGATGAAGGGCCACATTAAGGGAGGAAATTACCTTTGAAAGCAATATTTACCATGGTAACCAGCTTGAATTATTTCTTCCAGTTCTCCCAAAGTAAATTCTTAATTACGCCACTCACAAACCAATGGTAAAATTCGGATCGGTATTTAAAGAATTAAAAGATTACTGTGTTACAGCTTTGTGTGTGCAGATTTCTGAGCACCAAAGGGCTCAACCCATTACAGGGGGTCCGCATGTCTCAAGAGCTGCTCAGAAACCTCAGAGAATCTTGCCCCCAAGGTAGCACCAAAAAGGAACATGATTTCCATATCTGCAATAATTGAATGGTTCATTTAAAACCCTTTCCTCTTGAACTAAAACATGGGGAAAAAGGCTACCTTAAGGGATGGGATCTTCACTTCAGGAAGGCGTTTCCAGAGACTTCTTGAGCCTTACTTTAAGAACAGATGGAAAAATCTTGAAAATAAGCAATAGTAAATTACATGTTGGCATGGTACATGCCAGAGGGATTACAACACCAAAGGAATTAGGTAGCTCAGCTCAGAAGAAGCAGTTGTATGAGCCGCAGTTGCCAACTTTCACGCGGTAAATAAGCACCCCGACGTTCACAATAAGCCCAAAATCAAGCTAATCCCATTTCAAAACAAGGCCAAAACAAGCCAATCCCTAAGAACCCCAACACTTTAGGTGACTAGATCTCCCTGGCGTGCAGTCTGGGACTGTGGTGGGCCCGCTGTGCACCCCTGACTCTCTCCCCACCTTGCCCCTGCTTGTTGGGAGCCGATCAAAAAAAAGAGGCAACAAGCCACAAGCCAAACAACCAACAAGCCAAAAACTAGCCAACAAGCAACTCACAAGCCAAGTAAGCCAAAAACAAGCCCAATGTCTGCGGTTTTTTCACGGGTTTGGCATGTCTGGTATGAGCCAAGAACACCCAAAAGTAAGAGGGGCCGACGTCAAGATAAAGGGGTGGGAAGAATCTAGAAGGTACCCTAATGTGAATTTCCATCTCAGTAAGTAGCAAAAAATGTTCTGTTACATGTCTTGCATGGAACAAAATTGAACTTCAATTTGGAACGTCCAGGTTTAACTGGCTCTGACAATTAACTGCCCTTTGATAACAACACACTATATTATTCTTTCATCCTTTTTTTTTGGCAAGAAAAAGAAGCTATTGCCGTTTTCTTTGGCTCCTGTTCTCCCCTATCAATCTCTGAGATAGTTCAGGTTCAGTGTTCAAAAGAAGGAAAAGACTGCAAAATTTCCATCAGTTTTATTTACCAACAGAACCATTGAATGACGGAGGAAGAATGACAAAAAGGACTTTGGACTGGTAACTAATAGGCAGAGATCTTAGTGCCTGCCTGTAATAGCTGGATTGCCCCTACAATCTACATGCACTGGAATGTTTCTTTATGGAGACTTTAACCCTCTCCAAAAGTGCAGCTGCAACACTAGAAAAATCTCTGATGAACTACACACACGACATTCCCAGCCTACACTTGCTCACATTTGGCTACAAAATCCAGGCTGAAGTTCCCACTCCTTCTGGCCTAAAGCAGTGCAGGCCAATGTTCTATAGTGTCTGCCGCATTAGATATCGAGATAAAACGACAATTAACTTCTAAAACTGAAATATTTCACCTACTGATTTGCTCCTCGGGAACTAGGGAAACACATGCCAACAGATTTCCATCATGGGTTGCTTGCAATCTATTCCTTGCAACCACTGCATCAAGGACACACTGACAGTAATTCTCCGTTCAGGCACAGCGTGGTGGGTCACCTCAGTTACATGATACTATTTCTACTCCTAAATCACACACCAGGAGCTTTTGTAAAACCATTGGTACCAACAATAAAAGCACGCACGTGTTTGTGGAAAGTGCAAAAAAAAAAAAAAAAAAAAAAAAGGCATTAAGAGCACCATCACAGCCGATGCACAGCCAATAGTCCAACAGTGCTTGTGAACACTTTCTTTCTCCTCCTCCTTTTCCAACACATTCCCCCAGCTCCCACGAGTAACAGTTGAACTCGTCTTATATTCTACTTGATATGGGCTAGCTATTGCTAGAGTGAGACAATGGACAAAAATTTAACAAAAAATGATCACAAACGATACTGAGCAAAACGAATAATGTTAAAAGGAAAAGCTGGTTTTAAAAAAAATAGTGGCAGTAGAAGCTAAAGAGAAAGGACAAATGTTTCAAGTACCAAGCCTGGAAAAAGGCAACAGAAGAATCCCAGATGTATCCTTCTCCAGGAAGGAGAGATCAATACATACTATCACATAAAAAGAAAAGCCTCCTACTCCCTATTTATCCATCAAAGTGTTGTTTGTTTTGTTTTTTAAACAATGCTCCTCATTGATTCAAATTGAAACCTGGTATGCAGGGCAAGCGCAACTTGGTTAATCTCAACTATCTTATACAGTAACTCCTCGCTTAACGTTGTAGTTCTGTTCCTGAAAAATGCGACTTTATGCAAAACGATGTTAAGTGTATCCAATTTCCCCATAAGAATTAATGTAAATGGGGGGGGGGGTTAGGTTCCAGGGAATTTTTTTTTTCGCCAGACAAGGCATTATATACATATAGAGTATAAATTTTAAACAATTTTAAACAAACAGTTTAATATTGTACACAGCAATGAATGATTGTGAAGCTTGGTTGAGGTGGTAGACTAAGAGGGTGGGGTATTTCCCAGGGAATGCCTTGCTGCTAAATGATGAACTAGCACTCGGCTGAGCCCCCAAGAGTTAATACGCTGTTGTTAATGTAGCCTCACGCTCTACAAGGCTGCATGGACTGAGACAGGAGGGAGGAAACACATTAGTTGCAGAGCAGTCACTGCAAACACTTCCCTGCAAAAACTGTGCATGATGATGAGCCCAAGCTATCCAGCTGGAGCGCACCACTCCCGCCTCCTGACAGCACATGCATGGCTGCATAGGTGCTGACTTTCCAAAGTGCTGGGGGGGGGGTGCGTGCATGAGTGAGAGAGAGAGAGAGACGTGCATTGCCCCTTTAAGTACGCTGACACCACTTCAAGTACGTTGCCCTTTTAAGCAGATCGGCCAGTTCAGACGGGAAGCAACAGCTTTCAGCAAGCTCCCTCCTTTCTGTCCCTAAGCCCTGTCCCCTCCTCCGCTTTGTGGAGAGGGGGTATGGAGGGGGGGGTGCAGGAGCAGGGGGACATCCTGATATCAGCACCCCTCTTCCCCCCATCCCCCAGCAAGCAGGAAGCTCCCAGGAGCAGCTCCAAGGCAGAGGGCAGGTTAGGAGCAGCACTGCAGTGGGGGGAGGGACAGCTGAACTGCTGCCGGGCAGCTGCCAAGCCACATAGCCTGCAGGGAATGTAGGGGAGGTGATGGGGGGGCTGCTGCCCCCCCACCCGGCTCTAATCCCCACGAGGAGGGGCTGCTCTTCCAAAGAATCCTGCAAGCAGTGGACAACGCAGGCAGCTGCCAAAGACATTAGAACGGAGCAGTGCGCAACTTTAAACGAGCATGTTCTCTAATTGATCAGCAAGGTAACAACAAAACAACGTTAACCGGGACAATGTTAAGTGAGGAGTTACTGTACGGAGACAAAAATGGCCATTTCTACACCTTGGGCCTAGATCAAAGGTGGGCAAACTACGGTCCGCGGGCCACTTCCAGCCCATCAGATGTTTTTATCCAGCCCTCGAGCTCCCGCCGGGGAGCGGGGTCGGGGGCTTGCCCCACTCTGCCCGCCTGGCGCACCCCAGCTCCCGACTCACAACCCTCGATGAGCATCATTTTCCAGCACGCAAAGCCATGCTGCGCAGGTGTGACTTCACTGCGCTGTTTCCGGGATCAGAACCCCACCCTTACGTGGCAGCCCCCCTCCCCCCCCCACGTGGCAGTACACCCAATCCCCCCCTCGGTCTCCTACGGCCCCACCCTCAAGAGCCTCGAAACTGTCCCAACTAGTGTGCCCTTGCCTGTGGTAGTGCCTGTTATGGCCGTCTTGGTGTCACTGACGGCAGGGCCCCTAGGAGCCCCCATTACCGCCTCTGTAGAGCCGCCCCCCCCATGCCACATCCCATGAGTCCCCCCCCTACCCCCACCTCGGTAACATCCCTTACAGAGCCCTCCCCCCATGCTACACCCCATAGAGTCCCCCTCCCACACCGGACATTCATGGCCTGCCGTACAATTTCCATACCCAGATGCAGCCCTCGGGCCAAAAAGTTTGCCCACCCTGGCCTAGATTATCTAGTCCGCATATTGATCGCAGAAATTGCAAATCTTGTGTGACATTCAAATGGATCCAACATGACAGATTGGAATTCAGTAGTGTCTCTGTCTAATGCAATGAATCCAGTTCAATTTTGCCAGACGTCTTAATTAATGCTAAAGGCAGTAAAAAAAAAGCCCTGGTAGCCTGGCTGAGAGGCAAAAGGAATAACATGATCCTTGGAAAACTACCAATAAAGGGTTACAAGGATATGATCAAGAGAAATGCCATTTGAGCACACAGATTCCCATAACATTTACATATAAAGGAGTCCATGATTATCAATACATATTTTGCCCACGCAACTCAATCAGGAGATGTGCTAGATTATGGTAAAAACAACTTGTGCAGTTAAGAGTCCTTTAAAATAATGAATGTGAAAAGACCGCATGGCTATTAAAATGCTTTAGCTCTTTGCCTTTCAAGGCATTTCAAGACAGATCCTGGCAATGGGATAACTCCCACTGACTTTATTGGGCCCTTACCTCTGGGTACTTTAATTAGAGCTCAGGGCACGTTTAATGTAGGAAATGGGCCGGAACCAGAACTCTGGATCAGAACACTTCTAAACTTTGGGAAGGAAAACCATGGAGATGGATCCAATTCCATACAGGAACTTTGTGTCTTGGGCCTATACATTAAAAGTATAAAATTAACTTTTAAGAGGGGGGAAAAAGCTGTATTAATTCTAGCGGCTGTAACTTTAACGTTAAGGTAATTTTTTCATTACAGCATGGAGCTGCGCGGAAGATGACGATGTAATTCCACACACACAAAGACAGAGGCAGCATCTTCAAATCTTCATATTGTTGTCTTAATGTGGTTGAGATGAGGCAAAAATAACATTTTTTCCCTATCTGTGAAGTTTTGGGGGTTGAAAGGACTAAATCGCCTTGAGTTGCCCTCCCAGATATTTTTTATAATCAGCAAATTCTATTATCTTGTATATAATTACAAAAGCTTCTAATTACATATCACAGTTTTGAGGCTGTCTAGCAAACGCAATGCTTTTCAAAATGACAATTTCGAGGTGAACTGTAAATGAACATTTGCTTGCTACTTATTTGAAACTCTAACCTATAAATTAAATTAATAAGAGACAAAGGCGTCTTCTGTGCATTTGCAAGCCTACAGGATTTTACAAATAATAGTACTGGAACGTGATTTATATTCCCTGATTAAAGGTCAGTCTTGTGCACACGACTTTGGAGCAAAACAACACAGCACAGATTTCTATTAACTCATTCATGCAAAATCTTTATGCCACATTCTTTGTTCTTTATAGGCATCAGGAAGTTATGAGAGTTTGTTACAAGTAACATGCTACTTGTAAGGCCAAAAATTACACTGAAAAAATAAGTGGAATACTTCCAGTTAATACTGTGGGGAGAAAAATACATGTACTCTATATTATATTACAGAAAATATTTCCATCTTATTGAGGGGAAAATGTATCTGTACATTACAATTCAAATCTAATAATTAAAGTGTGAACTTTTAAATGATCTAATTATTTAGATCTTTGTAGATACAGCATGCTAGTTACAAAGAAAAAAAAAACCCTGGAATGTAATCACATGATCCATTGCAAAAGGTTAAATCTTGAATTTATAATAGCAAAAAGGAGGAGTTTATCACTGTTGTGAAATGCTATTGAGAGAGCATGGAACAACTAGCATATTTTGGAGTGAATTAAGCCAAATATAAAACTGCTAAAGGAGAGATTGAAAGTCTGTGTGCATACACATATAACATTACTGAAAACTGCAGACATCAGTTATGGTTATTCCTGTACGAATATTTTAGTGAAAAGAATAAAAAGGTTTAAAAAAAAATCAAATACCATTAGCGGAGTCTAGTTTGTTAAATAAAATTGTTTTGTGTATATTATTTTCTAGGTAACGATTTTGACATTTGATTTACTAAGTACGAACAGGCTTACCATATCTCTGTTGCATGAAAATTCACTAAACAAATAAATTCATTAATATTCAAAGACAAAGATATAACGTTCACATGTTTTCCATATGCGCTGGCCAAAACGTCATCTGATATTCAAAGCAGGAGAATATACTGGTCTACAAATAATTTCCTTAACTGCTTACATTATAGCTGCAATAAGAAGTCAAGTGCATAATTCCTTTTCCATAACAAAACAGATGTCATAGACGTCGAATATTTTAAGCACAATTACATTTTACGTGTTCACTAGAGCTATATATATACACACTGTTTTGCAGCGGATTGCATTAAGTTGCAGGTATTTCGGTATCAATTTCAGTGGTAGTTTTACACATCTTTCTGGACATGAGCAAGGAAAACGTTAAGTAGCTGAAGATCACTGTAATATTTGGCAGACTCGCAGTTTTGCATCCCAGGGGTCTTCCAAGCAAAGGGATTGGAATGGTTATCAATTCCAAAAAATATATTCTCTTTAGATCACCGTTGATGTTAGGGTGACCAGATGTCCCGTTTTTATAGGGACAGTCCCGTTTTGGGGGACTTTTTCTTATGTAGGCACCTATTACCCCCCACCCCGTCCCGTTTTTTCACAGTTGCTATCTGGTCACCCTAGCTGATGTACACTTTCAGGCTATCTTGGCGCAGACTAATTCGATACAGCAACACTAGGAGATTCTATAGCTCTCTTTTCTTCTTGTAAGCAGTGCAGGAATGGAGGAGTTTCTCCAGCATAACTGGTAGGTTGAAGGGCAAAAAGCTTTATTTGGGTGGCCCAGGAATTTGGCAGAGCAGAGGAGCACACAAAAGGGTGGTTCCTGGCGCTGACAATTATGCCACAAAGAGACCGTTCCTTTGGATGGGAAGGGAAAGATCATTCCCTTATTTTCCTATACTCTGAGATAAATGCTGGGGGGTGGAGGGGAGGGGAAAGGGGGAATGTATAGAAATTAAATCCTGTGCAAGGTGATAAAGAATTGGTATAGTTACCCTTGTAAGCCTGTAGGTATTTCTGCACTGTGGAGTACTTAATAGGCTTTTTCCTGGGAAACAGAATGTCTTGTCAGAATTTCAAAGGTATTTTAGATGGTACCCTATAGCTTCAGTAAAAGGTGATGGAAAGTAGACTGTAAAAAGATCATTTCACAAAGGTTTAAGAAATGCTTATGGTAAAGGGCACTGACAATTCTGCATGATCAAAAAATCACCCTATACCAGAAGCGTGCATACAGAGAGAGAGTGTATCTCTCTCTCTCTCACACACACACACACACACTTTCCTTAGAGAATATGAGCACAATTTGCTAGACATTATATTGCATGCAGAACCCACATATTAGAAGTATTGGGATACAATGAAATTCTGGGTATAAGTAACAGACAATGAAAATCACTATGGATCTGCTCATGTTCCCACTGAAGTCCATCGAACTCTTAAATTAAATTTAATGGGTCAGATCATGATACCCTTAATCCAGAAGTGGCCACAATGACTTCAGTGGGATTATTTGTAGCATAATAAGGTACTATTCAGCATCAGTATGGGTACTACAGTCTGGACCAATGAAAGCAGGATCATGCTCTGTGAAAGGGGCCTTTTCTACCTGCTGAGTCATCCATGTTTAAAATCCAAGTCCCCCCTTTACATCTCTCCAGCGTCAAGACGCAGCGCACGAGCAACATAAGCACTTAAAACAGTCGTGTCTCTTTACTGTAAAATGGGAATAACTTCCAATGCGGCAAATTCATTCTGTATCAAAATAAATGCGGCAAAGCTGGACTATTGCACTGAGGGCTGCTGGTGCAGTAATGCACGTGGTTTTTATGACTCTTCCTATGCTGCTGCAAATAGATGCGTGTTGGGGCTCGATGGGAAATGTCAGTTGAAGTGTTTTTAGATTTAAAAATGGGGAAATGTTCGCTCCCACTGGAAGATATTCCAGGATCATGCTGAGAACTGCACCGTGCTCCCCTCTCCACAAAAAAATCCCTACCCTAAGCCTAACATCCCTTGGCCAACCTACTGTGGAAAGAGCTCAGATGTTGCGGTGATGGGCACAGAGTTCTACAGCCCTGATCTTCCAAAGACTTCAATGCTTCAAATGGGACTACTCACAATGTAGAATGTAAAACACATATTGAAATCTCTGCAGGATCAGGACCCAGGACAGACAGTAAAAATCTTCTCATTATCCACCCTACCCACCCATCCACTTTAATCATTTTGGCCTCCTCTATTAGACATCTACTTTTTAATGAAACGACCTAAGAAGGGAATGCAAACTGTTGCAATGTATAAAAAAAACCCAGGGAGTTAATCTAGCTCCCAGTTTGGTAACCTAGCATTCTGAGGCACCTTTGAAGTGCCTGATAAATTATCTTGACATAAAGCAAACCCAAAAAGTCAATATTACCTTGTTTATAACAGGTATATCAAACATAGCAAAGTTGTTACAGCAGAGCAAAGATTTGCTCACTACTGTTTTATTTATTTGCCAGCCAGTTAAAGCGGATTCCACTCCACTGTAAAGGTATAAATGTGTCTCAGATCCTAGCAAGCACCCCCTCCCAGCCACCCACTAAGACTGCTGTGAGGAGAAGCCAATTCTCTATGCTCTGGAACACGGGGGTCTGCTAAACTTCTAGGCCTCAGCAGGCTGTAACACTGGATCCTCCCTTGGCCTCTCTGGCACATATCCTGGGCACGGACTTTCCACCTGCTACATCTCAGAAATGGGGCTCCTCGGCCGACCTGTCATAGGTCCCCAGGACCAGCACTGACCCACAAGATACCCAGTTACTTAAACCCACCCCATCCCAAAAGATATGAAACTTCTGGTTTACAGTGTAACTCTCTCAGAAGCCCGCAGCAGCTGTCAAAGTCAACACACACACACACTTTACACAGTTTAACACCTTTTATACTTAATCATGTAAAGCACAGAAGAGTACAGATCATACAAATCAACAAACACATGTACCTTTCCATCTCACCCTCCCCTTGTGAGTCTTTGGTGAGTCCAGGAAGGCACGCTGTCCCCTGTCTCCTGAGGGCTGTCATGTGCCGGCTAGTCTCTCTACCTCATGGAGCCCCTTACCCATCTTCTGTCACCTTGCTCTTTCCTGCCCCTCATGTCCTCTTCCGATTGGGCCCCTTTTCTGGGTATTTCTTGTTTGAAACCCCTCCTGGTCACATGGTCTCTCTTGTTCCACTTCTAAGAAGTTTCCATTGATCCCTACGTTTCCCCCCTCCCTTCAAGGGATGAGTTAAACTGAGCTACTGTACAGCATAAACTTTGTGAGATCTAAGTACCTCTTTTAACCTGGATGTTACTGTGATCTTAAAACTGTGTACATTTGTACGTAAAACAAGCGTGGCCCTCGGGCACTGGGCACGTTGCCGACGAAGCGCTCACTGTCTGGGCTTCCTCTGCAGTAGATTTTTGGTTTGCCAAGTCCCCCAGACAGTGCTAGATGGGGGCCTTCTACAGAGACAGAGGCCCTGTCTGGAAGCGCTCACAATCTATGCCCCAATGCTCTCAGCTGCCAAGTGTGGATAAACCTCTGAGTCTGCACGGAGCAGCTTGCTGAGTCAGGGCCAGAGTTTCAGACATGACATTACAAAGGAGGGTGCCACAGTCAGGTGAGGGCTGGGGTTAGTACAAACGTGCGCCCCATTTGGTGGGTTACATAATCTACTCGAGCATATGACCTAGACAGACACTTCAGAAATTGTGTTTTAATATATGAAATAGAAGCTATAGAATCTGATTGATTCATTTACCATTATTTGTATTGCAGAAGCATCCAGAGGTCAGGGTCTCCTTTTATTAGGTACTCTACAAATATATAACAAAGAGACAGTCCATGCGCCAATGAATTTACAATCTTAGGGCTTGTCCAAGCAGATGTCAGGCCACTTAAGTTCACGTGTGGTTTTAAACCAATTTAGTGACATCAGTGTAAAAGGTTGTCTGGATACTCCGTTTAAATCAAGCTGATTTTGATGTAAATGTATTAGGAATCGGTTTAAGTTAACTGAAGGAAGCCAGACAAACTGAAATAAGAGCGTTTACCCAGGGATTTGCACTGTTTTAACAATAGTATTTTAATTAAATTGGTGTCAGGGTGTGAGTGTAACAAGGCATGAATTCATTTAAATTCTAATATTGTGGGCATTGCAGAAAAGATGAGTGATTTGAAAGAAGAGTTAGGTGGCTTGGCCAATAGGATAACCACTACAACAACTTTAGTATAATAGTTCAATCGCTATAATAAATGGTTTCTGCATCTACATGCTATTTTCAACACCAGTTTTCTTCCTTTCTTTGTATAGCTCAGTGGTTCTCAAACTGGGGGTTGGGACCCCAAAGTCGGTCCCGACCCCACTGTAATGGGGTCAACAGGGCTGGTGTTAGACTTGCTGAGGCTCAGGGCCGAAGCCAAAGCCCGAGCCCCACTGTCCAGGGCTGAAGCCAAAGGCTTTGGCCCTTCCGCCTGGAGTAGTGGGGCTCAGGCAGGCTCAGGCTTTGGTCCCCCCTCCTGGGGTCATGTAGTAATTTTTGTTGTCAGAAGGGGATCGAGAACCCCTGGCATAGCTCCAACTATCTATTCTATTATTCTTGTGAAGGTCTCTTAAGAAGAAGTGCATGCCCAAAGAGTTTGAATATTAATATTTCACACCATGCTTTTTCTAATTTTATGTTTGTTCATTTTTAACAAGGTATCATCAAGGACTTTGCCTGTGAGACAGCAGGTGCAGTCATTGTTAATATTTATTACTAGGGACTGGTATTTCCCAAGCCAAAGTCTAGCTTTGTTCTTTCATTACAAAGTGTTATCCACTGAGAATATGGTCAGGCAGCCTGCGCTTTTGTTTTATAAATTATTACAATCGGCCGACAAGAAGCCGCTTGGAATTATTTTTATAATATAAAATCGTTTAATTACGTGTGCCTCCGAAAGGGATGAGACATAAAGACCATGTTTTGTGTTTTTTCACAGATTTATGCAGTGCTATCATCTGCACAAAAGAAGAGAAAAATGTGAAGAAAATCATTACATTGTTGGTCTGAATTTATTTCACTCTCTAGTCAATGCAGAGGACTTATCCAAAACTAGATTTTATATCCATACAATGGAAGGATACTTCATTCCACAAGGGCAAAAACTGCTTGGCAAGTAGAATCGATAGAAATTCAGATGACTAACTTTTTCATTAACGTGGCTGTCAGGACATCTGCTGGAGCCCTTAAACTCTTCTTCATCAATTTCTCCCTCGCCCCATTTCTGTCTTATTGACGGCGCTGGAATTTGTCATCTTTACTCCCTTCCCTGCATGTTCCTCAATACACACCATTAACATGCTCATAAAACTACAATTTATATAATTTCCTGAAAGCGCTCCCTTCTATCTGCAAAAATGACAAACCTCATGGGCCCTTGAACATTTCATGAGCTATATCTTATTTCCACAGTCTCTGATAGGGACAAGGATGAGATGGACTCTCTCTTTTTGCGCCTGTTTAACAAGCTGGCCAACAGGATAAAATCCACTTAAAGGGTCAGTGTGGAGAGCTGATTAAGTGGCTGTGAAGTGGATTGTAAGGATTAACCTGATTAGTAGCGAAAAAGATTGAAAGGGTGGGGGGGGGGGGGGAGAGAAGAGAAAAAATATTCAAGGCAAGTGATGAGGGTCCTGGGTGGTCTGTAAGCCAGTCCGAGACAGAGGGAGAGTGTAATGAAAAGATGAAATCCAATCGTTGTACAGGAAGCTTTCACAAGGCTTAAAACAAATCCTTAAGAAAACAGAAAAGAATCCAGGAAGAGGAGTTGTATTACTGCTGAAAACGGTATTGGCATATTACCAATGCATTTATACTGCATGACTGACAGTTACACTTCTGATCCCCGCAGCAGAGGGAGAATAATTCCTTCCTACGCTGCAAACCTCAAAAGACTTGTAAAGGAAATTCCCCGTGGGACCTTCACACCAAAGTTTTGCTACTTTCCCCATTTTAGTTTAGTTTTGCTGGAAAGAAACTGAATCAGTTGAAAACAGGGGTTTCTAATGAAAAGGGTTAGGCACCCCTAACTACAGGTGCCTTCATCAAGGACAATATACAAATCTCAGACAAAAGTTAGATTGAAACAATTGAGGTTTAAGTCAGTATATCAATTCAGTGGAGGAATAAGGACATACAAAGATAGCTTCTCAAAGCTGAACTAAAAAGCTTAGGAAAAAATAATTCAGAGTTAAAAAACTGATGGTAAATTAGAAGGCATTTGAGGAATATTTGCTACACCTTGAAATCCAAGAACCCCTTTTCCCCCTTTCCATTTCTTTCTGTTTGTTTCCTTTCTTTTCCCTTTCAAGGCCCCGAATCAGAAAAGAACTGAAGCATATGTTTAGCTTTTAGCATATGCTTAAGCCCTATTTATTTCAATAGAACTTCAATGCTTTCCTAAATCCAGGCCAAAGATATGCATCATAAAGATCTCAGCCTATTTGTACTGGCATGAATTTTTATTCCTAAAAATCCCCTTCTACTTTATAACTTAGATTTATAAACAATTTCTTCAAACTGGAAAAAACCTGGCAGACAAATCTTGTACTTCCATTTTATTGTTAGTGAGTAAATACACTAGGAATAAATATGTACCAAGGAATAATGGGATGAAAGAAACAAAGGGAAATTTAGCATCATTCTCCCCAGATAATCAAGTACACTGTGTGGCATAGAGATTAAGTAACCCGACAAAGGTCACACAGGATAACAATGTCAGTACACAGCTTTGCTCCTCTGAGTAACGCTACTGAAATTGCTGAAGCCCAGAGGAAAACATCCCTAGCAAGGGTAATGGCTTAAGCATGTGCTGAAGTCCTATTGAAATCAACAGAACTTGAGCAGACACTGAGTAAGTACAGCCTTAAGTGCTTTCCTAAACTGAGGCCTGGATGCAGGATTGGGAAGGAGACAACCACTAGCTGACCACCCCAAAGATGAATTAGTAACAATTTAAAAAGAGAGATGATTTGGGCCTGCCACATGCAATTCCTTAATTTCATATTAAATTTTGAGGCAGTTTGTTTTGTGAGGGACTCTGCTGTGTGTTGGGATGATGCATTTGAAATTTCACTCCATTTTTTATAATTCCATTTAGATTGTTACCGATTACCAGCCCTGCTTAATGGCATACACAGTCCCATCCAAGCTGTTTTTCTTTCACTCTGCATACTGTCCCTTTAAGAATGCATTTCCAGATTTGCTTTATATAACCCTCGCCTTCCGCAACCACCCTCAGACAATACAAAAATTTGCCCACCACTATAAAAATCACCTCCAATTTTAGCAAAAATTGTCACGCTATTGTTTCCCTGGGAAAATCTGCACACACAACTTATGTTTCAATTGCAACGAGACATGAGTGATGGTGATGATTTCAAAGAATTACAAATATCTTTTGGTTTGGCATCACTTGAGTTAGACAGCAAAAAATTGTGACCAAAAAGCCTCACAACAGTAGCCTTGGTTTGGATCTGGATCCTGTGTTATCACCGGACCATCACATTTTCCTGGTTTCCCAATTTTAACATTAACTAAGAGTTTGTCTATTTCTGCATTTTGCTTCTGAAGCAGCCCTGACCTTTATAACATCCCATTACGGCAATATGATTCCATGTGGCACAATCAGAACTGAAAGCAAGAGACACGTTTTGATTTGCTCTCCTTCATGTGACCATGTCACAAATACAGTACTTCAAACATACTCTACATGCTGGGTTTTCTACACCTCTTCATTTATGGTGCCCACTTCTTCAGCCACTAAGTCTAAGCATCTAGTGGCCTTGAGAAATACAAAGATCACATATATATTATTCTCAGCCAACCAATTCTAATGTCATTGTCTTGCGAAGTGCTGGGGATATGAGAGTAATTGGTTACTAATGGGCTGTCAATATTTTATCATGGGGCTCTAATTATTTTTTTCCATTTCCCTTTGATAAAACCTGTGCCAGGAGAGGTGCATGTGATCACAGACTCTGTATGCGAAGGGCTGGGAAATCTATCCATTAAGAAAAACATTTTTTTTCCTAACCATAACCAAGGAAGATAGCAACAAACAGATATTGAGCTACACTTTTCTAGAAAGGTTTTAGGGGTTCTTGTTTGTTTTCAGTACTATGTCTAGCTCAAGTTGAAGGTCTGGCTCTCTAGCTGGAATAAGTTATTCTCAGAAAGCTTTGCTCACATTACTTTGGCACCTACATAAAGTCATTTTCTTCCCAAGACATGATCCTTCAAACTGAAGTAAGAGCTTGAGAATGCTGTTTATTAGCTTTAATAATTTACTAACTTGATCATCAATCCTATCTGGACTGAATTTTGTCTTCAGAGTAGAGACGGAGTCTGTAGAGTGCCATGTTTGTAAATATACAGAGCTGTATAAATGTTTTATAATATATTTGAAAACTCTTCAAGACTGCTTAGAATCATAGAAATGTCAGGCTGGAAGAGACCCTGAGAGGTCATCAAGTCCAGCAAACCTAGACCATCCCTGACAGGTGTTTGTCCAACCTGTTCTTTAAAAAACCTCTGATGGGGATTCCACAACTTCCCTTGAAAGCCTATTCCAGAGCTTAACTACCATTATAGTCAGAAAGATTTTCCAAATATCTAACCTAAATCTTCCTTGCTTCAGATTAAGCCTATTCCTTCTTGTCCTACCTCCAGTGACCATGGAAAACAATTGCTCACCGTTGTCTTTATAACAGCCCTTAACATATTTGAAGACTTATCAGCCCCCCCACTCCATCCCCCTCCCGACCCTCAATCTTCTTTTTCTCAAGACTGAACATACCCAGTTTTTTTAACCTTTTCTCATAGGTCAAGGTTTTCTAAACCTTTTATCATTTTTGTTGCTCTCCTCTAGACTCTCTCCAATTTGTCCACCTCTTTCCTAAAGCGTGGTGTCCAGAACTAGACACAGTACTCCAGCTGAGGCCTCACCAGTGCCAAGTCAAGCAGGACAACCACTTCCCACTCTTACAAACACCACTCTTGTTAATACTCTCCAGGATATTAGTCTTTTTCGCAATGGTACCACACTGCTGACGCATTCAATTAGTGATCCCCTATAATCCCCAGATCTTTTTCAGCAGTACTACCACTTGGCCAGTTATTCCCCATTTTGTAGGTGTGCATTTGATTTTTCCTTCCTAAATGATGTACTTTGCACTTTTCTTTATTGAATTTCATCTCAGCGATTTCAGATGAATTCTCCAATTTGTCAAGGTCATTTTGAATTCTAGTCCTGTCCTCCAAAGAGCTTGCAACCTCTCCCAACTTGGTGCCATCGGAAAATGTAGAAACACACTTTCCACTCCATTATCCAAGACATTAATGAAAATATTGAATAGTACCAGACTCAAGACTGGCCCCTGTGGGACCCCATTTGATACATCCTGCCAGTTGACAGCAGACCATTGCTATTCTTTGAGTATGGTCTTTCAACCAGTTGTGCACCCACCTTATAGTAATTTCATCCCTAGTTTGCTTATGAGAATGTCATGTGGGACTGTGCCAAAAGCCGGACTAAATCAAGATATATCACGTCTACTGCTTCTCCTCTATTCACTACGCCACTAATACTGTCAAAGAAGGAAATTAGGTTGGTTTGGCTTGATGTATTCTTGACACATCCATGCTGGCTATTCCTTTTAACCCTATTATCCTCTAGGTGCTTACAAACTGATTGTTTAATTATTTGTCCCGGTATATTTCCGGGTGTTGAAGTTAGGATGACTGGTCCATAATCCCCTGGGTCCTCCTTGTTCCCCTTTTAAATATAGGTAGTATATTTGCCCTTCTCCAATCCTCTGGCACCTCACCCATCTGCCATGAGTTCTTGAAGATAATTGCTAACGATTATGAGATTGTTTCAGCTAGCTCCTTAAGTACATTCTGATGAATTTCATCAGGCGCTGCCAACTTGAATATATCTAACTTATCTACATATTCTTTAACATGATTTTTCCCTCTTTTGGCCTGCATTCCTCCCCCCCTTGTTAATATTAACTGTGTTGAGTATCTGGTTATCATTAATCTCATTAGTGAAGACTGAATCAAAATAGGCATTAAATACCTGAGTCTTCTTCATATCATCAGTCATTAAGCTCTCTTCCCCCCTAATAACCACTCTTTCTCTTGCTCCTAATGTATTTAAAGAACCTCTTCTTATTGCCTTTTATGTCCCTGGGTAACTCACTTTGTGCCTTAGCCTTTCTGATTTTGTCCCTATATGCTTGTGCTGTTCTTTTTGTACTCCTCCTTAGCATTTCATCCATGTTTCCACTTTTTTAAGATTCCTTTTTGATTGTCAGGTCATTAAAGAGCTCCTGATGTGGCAGGTATCATAGGTGGCAGGTATCACAGGCTGGGGGAGGCTGTGCCTCCCCAAACAGCCAGGGTAGTCCCGCCCACGCTCTGCCTCCACGCCCACGCTCTGTGGTTCCGGCTCAGGCTGGGGCCGCGCTGCCCGCCCTCCTGGCGCTCTGTGGCTGGGAAGGCTGGGGCTGTGCAGACCGCCCTCCTGGCGCTCTGGGGTTGGGGGCCCGGGGCCGCGCACTCCCCCCTCCCAGAATTTGGAGGTTGGGGGCGCTAGCCTGGGATAGGGGCTGGCAGCCGCTGTGCGAGGACTCTGGGCTCCGGTGGGGGGGGGGGGGTGCGGAAAGGGTATGATCTTGAGCGGAAGGGGCGGGACTGGGGGCTAGCCTCCCCCAGCCAGCAGTTCATGCGCTGCCCATGCCCACCCCCTTTGAACCTAGTTTAAAGCCCTCTTCGCTAGGCTGACTAGTTCTTGATCAGGCGGACCCCATCTCTTCCCAATAGGCCTCCTTCCTGGAAAAGCATTCCACAGTTGAGGAAACTGAAGCCATCCCATCGACCCCTTGTACAGCACCATACCCAGAAATGTATTTTAAATTCTCCTCTTTCTTATTTTCACTCTGCTCCAGTTCCTCTTAATTCCCATTAATCTGTAACTAAAAAAGATGCTTTGGATTGGAGGTCTGACTCCTAGTTTATCTAAGACTCAGAAACATCTGAGTCCCCATCAGGATAGAGTTGCTTAGAATATAACCTATCCCAAGACACTAGTGATGACACAGACAGATAATTTTCTCTCCCACCAAAATTAATTGCTAGGTAATGAGTTTTTAATTACTTACTAGTGCATAAAAAGTTTGACAACAGTAGACAAAAAGTCTAATGATGACTTCTCTAGGAGAAAAAAGAAATCAAGAGGCAGTTAAAGAAACAAACTGGAACTAACCAGCAAGCTTCCTTCTCATCTTTATCAGCATGGCTATCAGTCAGCAAGCACATAATTAGGAACAAAAGATACTGTGCTCTGGACGGGGCTTTTGTATGAAGTGGAGATCTGCTGTATGCAAAAGATTAAAGTGCTGATTGATGGGATCTGTTTAAGAAAAATGGTTATAGAATAATTAGCAACAATTTGTAGAAACTGGAAGAAGCGACCTCTTATGTTCTGTGCAGTATCTAGCGTAAGGAACGACAAAGCTTTTCCCAGGAGCACTGTCAAACTTAGAAGGCCTAGAGCGTGACTCAATTATTTCTCTTCCAATACCTGCTTCGCAAAGTTAATGTGACTCTCTAGACTTCTTAAAACTAAAAGCTTCTTGTGTTTCCTGTTTAAAAAATAATTAATGCATGCTGAGCATTTATGAGTGGTCAGACAATAGCAAAATGCCATGCTAGAAAGATAGTCTTCTGGAAAGGGAAAAGGATCTCAGGCTTCTTTGGCCACAGGCTTTGTGTGTCCTTGGGCAAGTCTCGTAACAGCTCCGTGCCTCAGTTTCCCCATCTGTAAACTTAAATCCCACTGTAAGATCCTCAAATAGGGCACAAATGGTACTTAATGTGCTGCGCAGATCTTGGGCTTATGCTCTGCAAATTTCACCCTCATTGCTTACACACATGGTACTTTTAGGGCTGTGGAAAGTTATGGATCATGTTTCTTTCTTGTTCTGACAGAGACAGCGATTTCTCCTTCATTTCCCCGTCTCTTTCCAACTGAGGAATTGCTGCCTCTGTGGTATTTGTGGGACACAAGGTGGGTTAACCAGTCATGAAAATACAGCGTAGATGGAGCAGTGCATCAGAAACGATCCGCTCATTTCAGTAAGTCAAACGCCAAGTATCCTTTGTGTGACTTTGCAGACTTGAAATGACAGTTACGAGTCAGTCGGGGGAGGATGGTCACACTTAATAAAGACAATCATTTTTAAAGAAGGCAATTTTGCAAGGCATCTTTCCATGTCAATTGTAGTAAGTGACAGTGTAATCAAAAAACAACAAGGCACTGACAATCACCACAAAACACATCACTGGAACACAGACCAAAGGGAACCATCTTCCACTGGCCCGCAAGAGACAGGATAAGTGTAATCAAATAGGACTTTCCCCCTTCTAAGATTACCTCATTATCTTATTCCACTGAGACTAATGCTGGAAACCAAAAACACAGGCTCTGTTTGGACTAGATTTGAGTTTACATATGCAAATCCCCCCATGCCACTCAAACCTTTCACATGCCAGGACATATGGCTACAAGGTGTTCCACAAATCGAGCGCGCGGTTCAGACATCTGCATCTTTGACTGGAGATTTCAAATATGGGCGCTGTGCATGGATTTACCCTGACAGTGCACGGAAAGGCCCTGTTCTTATGCCGGCTGAGCTGCATACACAGAAGCCGCAGAGAATGGGCCAGATCCTCTGCTTTGCTGATGTAAATTTGGCAAAACAGGGGATGGGAAGGGACCACTGGGGGAGCTGGTTATGGCTCCCTGATTCTCTGCCTGACCCTCTATCCCAGTGCATGTTAGAGCAGGCTAGAAGGCTGCTCTGACCTGTGCCAGCTGGCAACAGTCCGCCCCTAAGCTGGGTGCACTCCAGGAATAGACCCAAGCTGAGCACACACCAGCAATGCTCCTGCCCCTCCTCCCCCACCCTTCCCCAGAGGCTCCAGGGAGCGTGGCACAGGAGCCAGTTATGTTGGCTCCATACTCACTAGGGACTCCCCCACGCCAGCTGGGAGGATGTGGCCAGTCACTGCTCCTAAGCAGTACAAAGGGACCACAGCAGGGTGGAGAATCTGCCCCCCGGCCTAATTCCTTGGGTGTGCTTCTGCGTCAGCTGGATTGATGGGGAGTGATGCCATGGACTCCAGTGGGAGCAGAATCTAGCTCTCTTTTGTCTACCCTTGTGTACTGTGACAGACCCAGACCAGTGGGGTACAGGAGTCTGGTAGAGGGCAAATATATTGGTCACTGGATGAGTAGTTTTCTGTTCCCTGAGTGACCAGAGAAGGGGCTGCACTAGAGTAATCAGGAACCTGCTAGAACCAGTTAAGGCAGGCAGGCTAATTAGGACACCTGGAGCCAATTAAAAAGAAGCTGCTAGAATCAATTAAGGCAGGCTAATCAGGGCACCTGGGTTTTAAAAGGAGCTCACTTCAGTTTGTGGTGGGAGTGTGAGGAGCTGGGAGCAAGAGGCGCAAGGAGCTGAGAGTGAGAGGGTGTGCTGCTGGAGGACTGAGGAGCACAAGCGTTATCAGACACCAGGAGGAAGGTCCTGTGGTGAGACTAAGGAAGGTGTTTGGAGGAGGCCATGGGGAAGTAGCCCAGGGAGTTGTAGCTGTCATGCAGCTGTTACAGGAGGCACTCTAGACAGCTGTAGTCCACAGGGCCCTGGGCTGGAACCCGGAGTAGAGGGCGGGCCCGGGTTCCCCCCAAACCTCCCAATTGACCTGGACTGTGGGTTCTTCCAGAGGGGAAGGTCTCTGGGCTGTTCCCCAACCCACATGGTGAATCTCTGAGGCAAGAAAATCCGCCAATAAGCGCAGGACCCACCAAGATAGAGGAGGAACTTTGTCACACTACACAGTAGATAAGTGGTTAATAAAAAATAAAAACAAACAGTAATAAACTCAGAAGCCATCTCCATCCATGTTAAGTGCACAGTAAATATGTTTAACTGAATGCAATTCAAAAGCAGCCAATTTAAAAAGTAGCAAAAGGATTTCTTTAAAAAAAAAAAAAAAAAAAAAAAAAAAAAAAACCTCATTGCAAAATTAATCTAACCATAGCAGTGCTAGAACTGCTACAAGCATGAATAATAATAAAGCAGAAGCAGACTTTCGAAGCGAGGTCTGCTAACGCAATTATGTGCATATGTTTTCACAGGTTAACTTATGTGTGCTAATACCTGATGTGCAGGTTCCTCTGACTGGCAGCTTGTACACACTGACTTTGTGCATGCCCGATTGTGCAAATGTATGTGCCTGGCTTTGGCTCTCTGGCCTTTTCAAAGCTCTGTATAAGCCTTTAACGAATTAACCACCATAATTCCCCTTTGTCATATCTAATCACAGCTCCATCTTCAGAACACAAATTACCTATCCTTCTACAAATGGAGAAACCAAGGCAAAGAGTGGTTAAACAACTTGCTCCAGGTGACACAGTAACTCACTGGAGGAGCTGGAATTAGAATTTAGGATTCCTGGCACCTATATTACAGCAGCAAGAAAAATCAAGTGCAAGTCTAAATTGCTCATCTTTGCTAGTATCTTTTTACATCATCTTCTACACCTATTTGAATAAATCTACTCCTACCGTACCGCCTCATGAGATGATGCAGCAACAAGTGAAGACTGGAAAATACCATGTCTGTATAAACTATGCATTGTGACATTTCCCTCTCTAAATTACACAAATGTAAGGGTCATAAGCCTTCCAAACAAAGAGCCTTAACTTGAGGAACAGATCTCCATAAAGTCTTGGGTTAAGGCCCAAGGGGGGCAAAGAGGGGCAAAAAATATGCTCTCTGTTTAATTACCGAAGCCATAACAACATGTTATTTTAGACATGATTTCCGACAAAAGTGGAAATGTTATTTTCCACGAACGTAGCTGCTGGTTCTACTACAAATAAATAGTACAGTGTATGCTCAATATGCAAGAGATGGGGGCCATGTGTTTTCATTAATTCTCTTGGCAAGTGAGCACATGTAGATGTTGGACTGGAGTATAGGATTGGAATATGAGAGCTGGGGTGGCCAACATACATCACTGCAGACTAAATTTGGCCCGCGTCCATTTGAAAGCTGGTCCATTACCCAGTTTTATCATTCTAATTACAAGCAGCCTCCCGAATAATTTCCTCCCTTCCAGAGACATCTTCAGCTACAGCCTGTTTCTCCTCCTCTTTTCCTCCCACTGCTTAGACGGATTCTGTATTACAATTCTGTAAGCAGCTTTCTCCCTCTCTTACTCCCACTTCACTGCAGAGTCAGGTTATTGGTAACTATGGTGCTGTAAAGGGTAGCAGCTGGCAGGTATGCATGAAATAATTTGGTCAAGGGAGTGGGCGGGACATGGTTTGTCTACTGATCTCACCTGCTGGGAGATATCAATGGTGGAAGCTAGGGATAAAGGTGGATGCGGAAGAGCTTGGCTATGGAACCACCCCGGAGAAGAAGTCTTGCGTCTGGTGGCAATTTGTTCGTCTGTCCTTTTAAATGGGCATATACCCAACATTACATATAGTACGTGAAGGCTTTACATGGCTACGACCCCTCTAAAAAGCTGCCCGTGATCAACTAATCAAACAGAAATTTTGCCTGTACTGGAACTGACTACCCCATCCCCATCCCCAATAATCTGAGGAGTACCATGTCTTAAAGCTTCAATGACCCCCAAACCATCATGGCTGTGCTTTTAGGTCTCATCCAAAATACAGAATACGTAGGAAACAATGAAATGGAGGGTGTTCCTTTCCAATTAGCGCTGCCTGCCTGAGGAGAGTTTTGTCAAATCATTTCTACCACATACGTAACGAGGAGAGCCTGTGTGTGTCAAGTTTAATCTACAGCTGTATTTTGGAGTTTTATCTACTATTGCCAAGGTTGGACCTTTTTCTTTTCCTTTCATTGCAGTTGCTGCTGTGGATTTAAATAATTGATACTGATAATATTATCTTCTTTGTGCTCCTGTCCCTGATGACTTCTGCAGGTTTGGGATCCCGCATTATGGATATGAGGGGAGTGATTTTAATTAACTTTCTGGGCTACAAAGCTGATTCTGGTTTTGATTTAAAAAATCATAGTACTCTGCAGGATGATTGTTGTAGGTTAGGGTCACCTGAGAGAGCTGGTGATGGAATCACAATTATCTCTGTTATGGGTTGGCTTTCCTTTGACTGTTCCCAGGTGTAGAAAAGCATACAGGACAGAGGGGCATTCTTGCTATTAATCATAAGAACGGCCATACTGGGTCAGACCAAAGGTCCATCCAGCCCAGTATCCTGTCTACCGACAGTGCCAGGTGCCCCAGAGGGAGTGAACCTAACAGGTAATGATCAAGTGATCTCTCTCCTGCCATCCATCTCCACCCTCTGACAAACAGAGGCTAGGGACACCATTCCTTACCCGTCCTGGCTAATAGCCATTAATGGACTTAACCTCCATGAATTTATCTAGTTCTCTTTTAAACCTTGTTATAGTCCTAGCCTTCACAACCTCCTCAGGCAAGGAGTTCCACAGGTTGACTGTGTGCTGTGTGAAGAAGAACTTCCTTCTATTTGTTTTAAACCTGCTGCCCATTAAATCCAAAATGAAGTAGGCGGCTAGGGACATTTTACCATGGCTGCCTTTGTGTTAGGATTAAAAACTCTAGATTTCAAGGGTCTTCGTGTCTGAAATCTGTACTCTAGCACACACTTCTGAATTCATTTTTCACACAATGCACTGTCAACCTCTGGAACTCCTTGCCAGAGGGTGTTGTGAAGGTCAATACTATACCGGGGTTCAAAAGGGAGCTAGATAGATTCATGGAAGATAGGACCATCAATGGCTATTAGCCAGGATGGGCAGAAATGGTGTCCCTAGCCTCTGTTTGCCAGAAGCTGGGAATGGGTAACAGGGGATGGATCACTTGATGATAACCTGTCTGTTCATTCCCTTTGGGGCACCTGCCATTGGCCGCTGTCAGAAGAGAGGCTACTGGGCTTTATGGACCTTTGGTGTGACCCAGTATGGCCATTCTCATGTTCTTATTTAATGCCTACAGCTGAATAGCAGTAACTGTATAATGTAGTCATGAGCTACACATGCGCAAACGTGCCTTTCAAAGCAACTCCCCAACTTTAAAATAAATAAATACCAAAAAGAAGTAAACTGCAAAAAGGCAAATTCTACATTTTGGACTAACACCCATAAACCCCCCAAAATAAATTAATCCACTTTTAACTAGCTTACAAGAGCAAAAAGTAAAAGGCTTCAGATGCTGGTAAACTTCTAATTTTTTTATTTTATTTTTCATATTGTGGAAGTTAAGGCCCTGATTCCTCAGTAGGATTGGAGTGGGTGGATGGACCCCTGTTACTGTGTAGAGTCTCTTTGTCTTAAATGGTGGGGGAGGGAGGGAGGTACTGAAAGAACTTTCCAATTTATTATTAATCTCCCTATTGAGTTCACCCCTGCAGAAAAAAAAAAAAAAAGAGGCATGCGTACATCTTGCAACGCATTCTGAAGGTCAGAAAACTCAGGTTCTACCAGACCTTCAGTGGAAGAGCAGATGATTTCCAGAGATGATGGTCCACTGAAAATGTGTCCCCAGATGTAGGGATTGTCAGACTCCGTATCCTACCTCAGCTCAATCCTACCTTGGGACGACCTGGGGCAAAGCCAACATTAGAAACTGCACCAGGAAATCAAACAGGAGCCATTGCAAAGTTGAGCAAACAGGTGCAATGTGCTCCACTGCTAAGCAGGTAGAAAAATGTATTATAAACAATAGATCTAATACATATTTGACAATAAACCATCAGGTTTATTACATACAAAGAAGAAAAGAATGCTGCCCCAGCAGTTTCCTTGATTATGCAGCCAAGGGACCAAGGTTATTTGACCAGTTTACCGTCACAGGTATCTCCTTTTGTAATCCCAGGCCCATATCAAATGCAAAGGCCAAATCATGACCACAAGAATGCAGGATGGTGCTGCTACATCTCTCTGCAATCTAAGGGGTGATAATGCCCGGAGCCAGAATACAAACAGCTATTTATTACCAATGTGAAAACAAATCACTGAAATGGATTTCAAAAGGCAAGAGAAAAGTACACAGAGTGAGAACTTAATGATTCATGCTCAACGTCTTTGATCGCACTTTGTTTCTACGCCACATTTCTGCTCAAATACGTCTGTATTTTGGAAGAGTAAACAGAAAGCACCCACCTTCTGAAAATCACACCGTTGAAGGTGTCTCAACCCGAACACCCAAACACTGAGATATCAACAATCACTAGTCATTTTTGAAAGCCTTAGCCCTGGATGAACGTGATAAGAGCGACACCTTGGAATGCTAAAAGATGAGCAAACTAGCAGGCCTTCTATCTACCTGATGTGGACTACCAAGTTTCAAATCCCATTCATCTAGCACTGCTTTGGTGCAGCGGTGTCAACTATATGATAGGATTGCAGCTGGCTCTCCCCAAATCCTAGGCTCATTGATTGGTCCTTCCAGGTATAATAAACCTTTGCTCACTCATTATAAAGGCTTGTCAAAACCTTCACTGTGTCACATGAAGATAAAATTGTGTTTATATCTTTAAAGCAAGTTCTGACGAAAACAAACAAACAAAAACTTGTAAAAGTCAGAAATTGAAAGAGAGGACTTGATTGGATATTAAGGGCCAACATCTCTTCTTGCAACATTTTCACACAGGGAGTAATTTGGCTGAGTCCCGTGATGTTAGTCCTGACTCATACCATTGAGAGAGGGCTAAGAGGAAGTGGTCTCATGGGTTTATTGGATGGAAAAAAGTTGTATGGCTCATTGTTATTGATGAAGTTATCAGGAGCGCCTCAGATTACAACATTGGGGATGGGTTGGGGTAGGGTGGGGTGGGGTGGGAGTGGGGGAACAATTGCAACCCAGCTGGAGAAAGAGAGAAAAGATGTCGGGAAAAAGGGAGAATTACTAACAAGGTAAAGCGGACAGGCAACTAGTGGTGTTCAGAATGCTCACCTCATAATGATAATCCATACAGGTCAACTCTCTCCAGCAGCGATCACCTCGGATTTTAATCAACCCCTGTAAGAAAAAAAACCCAAAAACAAATGTTTCTTTTCTTTTACACTTCAAGATAATACCTCAATATGTCATGCTACAGTCAAGCCACAGAGAGAGAACCACACATGAACAGTGGGAAACAACACAGATTTCAATGAATAACTTCTTTTAAAAGCCACCCTACTTCTGCGCCCAAGCTTTCATTTATTATACTTTAGAGAACATGGCAATTGCCAGAGTACTCAGAAAAATAGTTTCTAGGCAACGGACACTTTCCATTTTCTGTTTATTTAAAATAATTTGACGTATAAATCTCACTGGAATGTGACACATCATTTAAAATGTGACAGATAAGGTGGCAGAAGATATCACGGTGATACATGCCTGGATGGATAGATAAAAGCATGCCATTTGTCAAGGGAACCGAAACACTTATTATTTGAGATCAAACTGAGGGACTCTCCCTGCATTTGATCCTCCTGTGGAGCTGAGGATGTACAGCACCTTACAGGTCCATGAAGGGACCAGAGGTGATAAGGTAATACACACAAACAAAGGGTAAGCCAGCCAATGCAGGTGTCACACTCACAGCACCTATACCACGGAAAAGTTGGGGGTACATTGCCAAGTGTATCTGATGTCTGATAACACTCTCTTATCAACAGCTACCAAGGGAAATATGTGCACTGGTCTCCGAGGTTGACAATTTTTACAGTGGGGGTGTGAGAGTCATGACTCAACCTGTAAACTCTGTATATAACGGAATCCACTTCAAGCCATGGGGTTCAGCCACACCCCCAGCACCTAGGCTGAGGAGAATGGAATACAAGACAGGAAAAGCAAAATGCTATTATTTATTATAAAAATATATGGAGTTATACCTATCTCATAGAACTGGAAGGGACCCAGAAAGGTCATTGAGTCCAGCCCCCTGCCTTCACTAGCAGGACCAAGTACTGATTTTTGCCCCAGATCCCTAAGTGGCCCCCTCAAGGATTGAACTCACAACCCTGGGTTTAGCAGGCCAATGCTCAAACCACTGAGCTATCCCTCCCCCGATCTATGATCTATCTGGTGCCTTGCTTAGACAGACGGTAAGCCCTTTAAGGCAGGGTCCCCCGTTTCATTGTGTGCCAAGCACAATGGGCCTCAGATCCCCGCTTGGAGCCCCAACACTACTGCAATACAAATACCAACAAGAGTAATGACAGCAACTATTTAGAACACAAGATCCGGGGCCAAGGGACCCAGTGCTTAGCCCAAGGAGCAGCCCGGGCACCTCTGTGGGTATGTCTAAAAACCCACGGCTGGCCCTGCAAGACGGGAGGGTCCCAGAGTTCAGGCTGCAGCCCAAGAACGAATGTCTACACCGCACGTAAACAGCCTCGTAGCCCAAGCCCCATGAACCCAAGTCAGCTGGCATGAGCCACAGACAAACCCTGGGATAAGCTGCAAGAGCTTCCCACTCACAAGCTGCTGAATGGCTCCGAAGACTGGCTACCGCAGCCCTCTGCCCCCAACAAGCCCAGCTGCCGGGGTGGAAAGGACAGGAGGAAGAGCAGAGCATCCATGCAGCAGTTAGGGCCTCTCTCTGCAAGGAGCTGAAGAGCTACCTCCAAAGCCGAACGCACTCCGACTTTGGAGTTCAAGACCCAGAGCCAACTCTCTCTCCCCTCCTCGCCCCGCGGCTGAGGCCCACCTCTGCCTCTTACCATAAGATCCATATTAAAGCAGACCGAGCAGACAAGTCATGCTGCCTTAGGAACCAAACAGAGGACCCAGGCTGGATATGCTGATGCAATCAAAGTAATTAGGGAAACAAAAGAAGAGAAGGGGAAGGAAGCGGACAGGCTTAAATGCAGATGGATACACTAATGACAGGTCTGCTCTACCTCAGGTTAGAGGTTGGCAGTGAAATAAGTAGGTCTCAGAGGTTGCTGTGCATTGATATTTCACGGCCACAACGGAGTGACATTTCCAAATCAGCGGGTCCATTCCATGGCTGGCAGTAATATTAGGATTAAATTTCTTTGCCTCAGCGATGAAGACTAAAAAGGAATCAGTCGTCCACAGCAGGAAAGACACCTGGCCAGAGATGAGTCTGTTAGCAGGAAACCATGCAATCAAGCCATGCCAGCCTGAAGGTATGCAGATTAGGAGAGTCTGCTTTGATGTATGGTTAAAGGTCTCTGATTAGGATCACACAATATCCCAAATTGAGGAAAGCTTCACTAGTCAAAAGGTTGAGACAAGCTCTACGGTCTGTATACAATTAGGGGAGATTTACCTACCTTCCTAGGTTACCTAAATTATACAATCCCCTCTTTCTTTAGTAGAAAAACACATTCATTTCCTCCACCAACCTGTGCTCAGGGAAGGCAGAGCTGAGGGCATGCTGAAGTTTTTGCCTTTGCAATACAAAACATCGAGGCCAAAGTTTTCCACAAATGTCCAGCGATTTTTGGTCCCCAATTTCATACACCCAGAAGGGACCTGATTTCCCTAGGGGTGGGTGCTCAGCGCTTTCTAAAAATCAGGCTCCTTGAAGGCATCTTGAGTTGAGTACCCAAAAACCCAAGGCACCCAAAATCACTAGTGCCTTTCAGAAACCTTTGCCCAAGTATCTTCATCCAATACTAACTAAAGTGCATGACAGCCTATCCGAATTGTTTGCAATTCCTGGATGGCCATTTATAAAGACACAGTTTGAGAGTATGACATATAGGAGTACATTCATGCTACAATTAGGGATTCTCAAACTGGGGGTCGTGACCCTTCAGGGGGTCGCAAGTGTGTTACTTGGGGGACACGAGCCTGGTATGCACAGGGTCTGTCAGCCCCGAGCCCCCGTTAAATTAAAATTAACCCCCCCATTTGTAATTTATAAGGGGGGGTCTCACTCAGAGGCTTGCTGTGTGAAAGGGGTTGCCAACACAAAAAGTTTGAGAACCACTGGACTGTTCAACCTTAATTTAACGGATAGCAAAACAGGCAGAGCCTTCCTGGCTCCTTCCCCTCACCAACCTTATAAACGCTTATACATTTAGTGAGTGTCAACTTTGGTATAGCCTCGCTGTCATGGCTAGGACGGCATTTAAAAAAAAAATTAGATGTTTTACAGTCATGGAGATTGTTTGTCCAGTAACTCCCAAGAAAATATCAAAGATCTGCACAAATAAAATCACTTTTAAGGAAGCTGGCATGGTATTCTTCAGGTCGGGGAAAAGCCATTAGGTCATCAGCTACAAAAACCGCACAATAAATAGAAAATGAAAAGAACATTAGTTTAAAACAGTTGCTCAAACATTCATCCATCAGCAAAATAATGATACATTCAGATTTTTGACCTATTTCACTGCCACTCTTCTCCCCTCTTATTCTTCTACAAATCAGGCCATTATAATGATCTTTCTATTTTGGTGCTCAGTTATGGGTCGTGGGCTTGACTTCTGAAATGTAAGTCTTAATGGAGCAGAGCTACTTTAAAACTCTTCTCTTTAAAGTTTAACATTTAATTCAAGGCTCATCTGCCTATACAGGCCATTCTCTTCACTAAGAGTGGAGTAAAACACTAAACACACAAGCAAAAACTGTCTTCGTGTATGTTTCTAGACAGGGAAACGTTCCACTGGAAAAACTAGAATCAGTCTGCTAGTTTGTCATTTTCCTTCACCCATGGCAAGAGATCCTCTCCCCAGTCATTTCTACCCATGCACGGAGGGTGTAAAGGCCCATCACATCAGAACAGTTACGTGTTCACACTCGCTCGGCACAGGTTAAGTGACAACACAAGGTGCAAGGTACTGGAGAATCAGGCGCGCTGTGATGAGATCGGAAGGGAAGGAGAAAACCACTGCAGTAGGTTTTTTTCATGTTTTAAGAAAAAGATTGGGAATCTGAGGGGAAATTAAGTCCTATGTATTTTAAATATTTTAAGGAATTAAGGCTCCAGTTATAATGGCCAGCTTCTCAACCAGCACAAATCGGTGGCTGAAGCTGATGAAGTGACACAGGCTTACCCCAGTTGACAATGTGGCCCATTGCATTAGTAATTTTTACTGGTTTTCATTTTCACTGGTAGCCAAAGATACTGCATTTCCAAAGCGTAGCAGGTGCAGGCCGAATATTACATTCCAACAGACTGCAAAGCGCAGGGAGTTAAAGACTCCCTTTCATGAGCTGCCCGAAGTTCAGAATAATAATGATGATAAATATTAACAAAAGGGGCTTTTCATTTTATTCTCCGCTAGGAAGAGAGGGAGATGCATTCGTGCCCTCAGCCTGAGAGATGCGAATCCCAGAAACACCCTAGCCAAAGCTATTACAGCTCAAGATCATCACACACACAAATCAGACAAAAGAGGAAGATAAACCATGAAAACCACGAAGTTACATCATCGAGACGGGGTGGGAAAGAAAAGCCAGTGCTGGTTTGGTGAAGGTCATTGCTAAGTTTGTTGCTTTGTGATTTTACACTAAAGTAGGTTATAAATTAGGACAGTTTGTCACTTTCCTCTCCATTATTTTTCTAGAAGGCACTGTGTTAAAAAAAAAAAAAAAAAACCAACAGATTCCCTGTCAACAAACAGGGCTTCATCTCCTTAAATATCGTATGCAGCTCTGCTCTGGAATCTTGACTGAAATTACAGGATATGTTGATACCATCTCACAGGATGTCCCACAGGCTGACAGCCCTGTCAGTGGAGGAGAGAGGACGTTAAAAGGACTCTGCCCAAGAATGCTATAATATTAAAAAAAAAGTCTATCTTGATGACCTTCTCTCCTACCTTGTCCAGGCTGTTATCAAGCCCTACTATCCAGCAAAGACAATAAGAACATGTATATTACAAGAGCACAAACATGTTAAAAATCTCTCCTGCAATAAATCATTGAACAAAATATAGTTGAATAAAACATTAATATAAAGCACGAAGACGGAGAGGAAAAAAAGAGATCATTTAAAGCAGCCAACGTTAAATCTCTTTTTCAAATATGTAAAAATCCCAGTGATCTTTATTAGGGAAAGTTACTTGTTTTCAGTACATGGATAGTTTTTAAGGGTCCAATTCCATATCCACATCAGTCAATCCTAGTTTTCTATTGACTTTAATAGAAGCTGGATCAAGCACTAAGAGCAAAAAAATTATCTCTATGTAAAGCATCCTAATCGTTCCCCAAATTAATTTCTCCATTCAAGAATATCACCAATTAGGGAATGAGTGGTATACAGACACGTGGTCAAACACAGTCCCTGCCCCAAAGAACTTATAGTCTACGACTATGTCTACATACACTTACAGCAGTGTGCAGAGCAGTGGTTCTCAACCTGGGGTACACAGAGGTCTTCCAGGGGGTACATCAACGCCTCTAGATATTTGCCTAGTTTTACAACAGGCTGCACAAAAAGCACTAGCACAGTCAGTACAAACTAAAATTTCATACAGACGAGGACTTGTTTATACTGCTCTATATACTATACACTGAAATGTAAGTACAATATTAATATTCCATTTGATTTATTTTATAATTATATGGTAAAAATGGGCAAGTCAGCAACTCTTCAGTAATAGTGGGCTGGGCCACTTCTGTATTTTTGTGTCTGATTTTGGAAGCAAGTCGTTTTAAAGTGAGGTGAAACTTGTGGGTATGCAAGACAAATCAGATTCCTGGACGGGGTACAGTGGTCTGGAAAGGTTGAGAGCCACAGGTGTAGAGTAGCTACACTGCACAATAAGGCACTGGTTAGGTGAGTAAAGACACACCAGAACCTACATGGCTCTCCATGCATCTAAGCCGTGCGGCCTCTGTCTACACTGCTATTGTTAGCAGCATCATGTCCTGCTGCCGGAGCTTTTCCCCGCCCCAGGGAAAGGCTCCAACAGTGGGGAGGTGGCAGAGAAAGCCTTCAGAGCCTTTCCTCAATGCAGTGAGGGGCAGCAGGGAAAGGGCCTGGCAGCTCTCCACTGTGAACCCTACATGCTGCTGCAAGTGTAGACAAGGCCTGACAAAGGGTGGGTGGGAGAAAAGTCACAGAGAGGACAAGAGACGTGCCCAAGCTCATTACAGCAGGTCAGTGGCAGAACTGGGAAGAGAACCCAGGTCTCCTGACCCTGTCTAATGCACCACACTGCCTCAGTCAGTCACATTGTGTGTGGAATCTAATTGCTTTATCTAACATGAGGTTATGGGCTGGAATGTTTTTCTAGCTTGAACTTTTCTGCTTTTTTGTTTGTTTGTATCATTGTGAACTCACGGGAACCCTTGGGATAAAATAAACGGATCATATAAGAGAACGAAATAAATACTTTTTTGGTACATAACTTCCAAGTGTCCCTCGCTTTTGCTAAAACCCGGCCCATGTTCTCTCCAGGCCCCAGACTATCTGAAGAATAGAAACAGGCCGAAGTTGCAAGCCTCTGGTCCCATGCAGGGATCTTGGAATCTGGAATTTAGGTTTGGTGCATCCTAGAGAGTTGCAGTATCCTGACCTGGAGCAGAGGAGCATTTGGATCTGAAGTTCTGACTCAGGCCCACCTACACCTGGAAGGTCTGTAAACCTTTCTAACAAAAGAACCAGGGGACAGTCACAGAAATGAAAAGATGGCACAATTCAAAGCCAATAAAAGGAAATACTTTTACATATAAAATATGTAATTAGACTGTGGAACTCATTGCCACAGTAAGTCACTGATGCCAAAGTATTTGAAGGATTCCAAAATAGATTGAATGCTCTTGTTGTCCATATAAGTATCCAGTACATGCTTCAGAACTTAAGATGATCTCTAACCATTAGAGGTCAGAACGACTTCACATAGGGGGGAGATTATCCCAACTCTGCACCTGTGGGGTTCTGGCACCTTTCACTGAAACATCTGGCACTGGCCACTGTTGAAGAGAGGACACTGGAATAGATGGACCTCTGGTCTGATCCACTATGGCAATTCCTCTGTTCCTATGACCCAGGCAACAAATTTAGGCTGAGTTGCAAGTCTGTAACCAAAGCAGGGACCAGGTGAGTTTTGTGCAGCTTCTCTAATGGAAGTTAAAATAAATAAATTTGTGCATGGCTCATGTAATAATGTCTTTGTATAGAGGCAGTAGGAGCTGTCTGGCCTTCTACAAAAACAAAGGAAAGCCCATAAAAAGAAAAGAGGTCTTAATGCTAATCACTTGCCTCCACGTGCAGGAGGCCACCCAACAGAAATGTGAGATGCTGTTAGTGCATTTGCATGCACCGCTTTGAATCCATTCCACGTGACTATCCGCAGGACATGACTGTCCTGTTTCTCAGGTTGCTACCTTGGGTCAGTAGCTGTATGCAAAAAAGCAAAACAAAGGAACTCTTTACGATGGGTGTGGGGTGGTTTTATGCCTTCGAATTCAAATAGCTCAGCTAGATGAACTAAATGTGCAAATCAGATTGCCCATGAACCAGCTAATGTTAGTTGACACGCCCAGGTGACAGCAACTCAAGTTAACCTTAACTTTCTTTTTAGGTAGGAAGGGGGTTGGGGCAAGGACCACCCTATCCTGCACCCAGTCCAGTACAGCTTGAGCCTAAGAATCAAAGGAATCATAGAATCATAGAATATCAGGGTTGGAAGAGACCTCAGGAGGTCATCTAGTCCAACCCCCTGCTCAAAGCAGGGCCAATCCCCAACTAAATCATCCGATTTAGCCATAACCCATCCCCTGATACTCCAATGTCAATCTCTGGGCCATGCAGGTCTCCATGCAACAGAAATCTGAGTCTTCAAGTGTCATATCTTTGGGGGCAAGGAATGTGTTTCTTTCTAACAGTGTAAACTGCCATGGCATTACATACATTCTCATTGATAATAGTTACTCTTTACTGTTACAGTGAACTCGGCTGGTGTTTCATAATAGTTATTCCGTTTAATTAACTGGTATAGTGAGCCACCCACATTCACTACACAGGTTAATCTCTCACCTGTACTGGAGCGCAAGAGCTGTTTCATTAAACAATTGCACTAATGGAGCTCACCTGCCAATGTTCAATCTCTGCTGTGTGAAACGACGGGCAGGGCCCACCTGGCCCACGACCTGTCGTCAACGTTGCACCAAATGTCACAGTGCTGAATGGAAACATGGCACCGTATTACTACCCATGAACTTTCATAGCCTTCCCTTCAAACTACAAGCATGGAAATGCAGGGACGTGCAGTGACCGATTGTATGAGGGTCTTATCACCTTCCTTTTCCTTTCTGATCCTCTACTTGTCATTTATCGGCTAGTAATATTCAACTGAGACCATTCAGATTCACAGCGTGTTTTATTCGCACCATGACAAGAGGTCTACGATTTGCACTATGTTTATAGGGCAGATTTTCACTCCCACTACAACCTCTGCATGCAGCTGTGGTTCCAGACAGAGGCTAGAACATCTCCTTACCAGCTGGAGGACAACTCCCCCAGAGCAGGCACTGGATGGGGCAGCTATAGGCTGCCCTATGCAGGCCCGCTTGCAAGATGTGGTGAAGTGGGCACGCCAGAGGCAGGAAGCGAGTCCCCATGCTCGTGAGCTGCACATGCAGCGATGGGAATTCTCAGCTGCTGCACGCTGCAAAGCAGCCCGCAAGCAGCCAGAGACCTGCAACAACCCAGAGTCAGATAGGTGAAAAAGGTGATCATTGTTCCCCCTCCTCCTGGGCTACGCCTTTTTTGTGCCACGCGACCAGGAGGCGCAGTACGAAATCTTAGCCCAGGTGTATAGTCTTTTGCTGGCAGGCTGGCTTGGTTTCCTGGTCTAGGCCATTCCTCTGCAGTCACATGCGCCTAGTACTCAACCCTGGCCGCAGCAAAAACATCTTAACTTATAGAACCAAGAGGGCAGGCAGAAATGGCCAGAAAGGAAAGCTTGACAAAGTATGTCCTTAATTAGTACCACTTGACTAATGGGAAAGCAACCTTGAGTGGATGCTGTGAATCTCAAACACCAGCGGCTGAAATGTCGGCTTATGGATGTGTTTATACCCTTTACATTAGCACCCAAATTAATCTCTGCAACACTGATTAGTGATTTAAATGGGGTGGGGGGGACATCAGGGAAAAAAAACTAGTTTAAGAAGAGGATGAGAGTCTAATTGACCATTTTAACTGGGGGGAGGAGGGAGGAAATGTCAATCTTTACATCTGCTGGAGTTTCGTGTTTGTTGGATTTCTTTCAAATCTGCTACCAATTCCCGATCCATTTTCAAGCCTTCTCTGTTTATATTGAACTGGCCTATATGCCACAGCTGCAGTGCATTATGCCGCCATAACGCAGATCAAAGCATGGGAACAAATTCCCGTCCCCAGATCCCAAACATGCAAAGGCTGGGGGTGCCACTGACATAACCTGATCATGCTCTTCTCGGAAGTGGGGAGAAGAGGCAAACAAGCGGAACAAAAAGGAATCCACGGGAGAGCATCATTAGCCTCCTCTCTCCCCACCCCAGAATGGAAATTACTCTTCTCTCATCTAGCCGGGGCCAAATACATCTCCTAGTGAGGGTCGTATATGTGGAGTGAAAATCAGGCAGCACTCAAAGGAGACAAACACTGGCTACAATAGAAAGTTAAAATAAAAAGAGAAAAAATGATCTAGAACACCATTTTGGAGGGAAACAATATTAAAATATGTCAGCATTTTTGCTGGCACATTTTTAATAGCACCTATGAAAATGTGGCTCAAAAGCATGAAAAGTTACGAAATACAGAGTGAAGGCGTAAATTCAGAATTAAAGTCAGAATGTAGCTTGCGTTTTTAACCATGACATAGTTTCTTTATTCATGTACATGTCAATCAGATCTACAATATTAACGTGTTAAAGGCTCTCTCTTGGCTAGGGTTTTTCCTGGTAGCTTTGTTTGTTTTAATTAAACAAAGAGAGAAAAAGAAAATCACCCATCTTAGGCCCAGATTCAGCAAAATACACAAGTGCTTAACGTCTAGCACTCATGGCTGCAGAAAAAAAATATGTGAAGCAAGTGAATCCTAAAGGCGCAGAAACCAGAAGGCAAATAAAAAAAAAATACATTAAAATAAAAAAACACCTCATAGTTTTTAAACCAATCTCATGATTTTTGAACACCTATGTTTGGCGATATTCCGCCCCCGCTTCCCCATCCCAGCTTTCTTTTCTGAATGTTGCTTAAATAGTTCCAGGTGACATACGCTTTTAGAAACAGAATAGATCAATTGATCGGTTATCCCAGAGCTAGTAAACATTCTCCAACAGTGCAATATCCTCACCACTCAACCATTCTGACATTTAACAAGCAGAGAAGCATTTCCAAGTGTATCTACTGTTTACATCTGATAAATGAACAGACTAACATGTTACAGTTCCTTATCAGCTTTTGTTTATTGAAGAACTGGTTCCAGTTGCTAAGGGATAAAATGACAAGCAAATGTTTACCGGACACATTTCACTTTGCAGACTGCAGCACGTCTAACAATATTAAACCATCCCAGTTTTTATGACCCTTTTGAAATATGTTGATGTTCTGAATACAATAATACAACACCATCATGCAGAATCATAAAGATGTAGGACTGGAAGGGACCTCGATAGGTCCTCTAGTCCTGTGTCCTGCCATGAGGCAGGACAAAGTATTATTTTGACCATCTCTGACACCTCTGTTTGTCTAACCTGTTCTTAAACATTTCCAGGGCCGGAGGTTCCACAAGCTCCCTAGGTATTTTGAAAGGCTCTGTCACCCAATCTTCAACTCTCTGTCCAACACAGTCTCCGTGGATTTTTTTATTAAAATGTGAGAGTTTAGGATGTGTGCGTGCTGGGAATGGGATGCCAACTGGTAATATTGCTATTTATTAAATCACCAAATCCATATAAGGATAAGGAAGAAAACCCAAGTTTTCAAGCCGCTTTGAAATAGCACCTGACCAATAATAATAAAATAATGTCACGCTATTTCTATGGCAGTCGCACCTAGGCCTGAGTCATGGAACAAGACCCCATTGTTCTAGGTGCTGTACAAATAGCAATACAAACAGATACAAAACAGGGTCCTTCATCGAATCAATACAGCCATATTTTACCAAACTCTTTCCACCTCAGTCCAAACCATTATTGTTCTGAGGGTCCCAAGAGCAGTGTCCTGTGCTCTCACTGAGAAATGTAAACATGATTCAAACTTAGCAGTCTATAAGAAAATGTCCACCAGCGCCCCAATGAATAAGTACACAACGTACGGTTCTGAAACACCTTTTTGGGGACAAAAACAATCAGAATAACCACAGAAAGAAATGCAGCACAGAAAGCTTAGTGTAGCATTTTGTTTTTAATTTCAATGGCATTCCAAAATATATTTAAAATTGTTTAAGATTTTTTTTTTAATTGACAAATTTAGTAAACATCTCCCCAAGTGAAAACAGACCACCAATGGAGATGGTTAAAACGCTGAATTTCCAAATCTAGAGGAAAAAAAGAGAGGGGGAGGTAGATTTTGGGAGGAAAGCATTTCCCCCGCTATTTTTTCAACCAGCTTTAATCATTATACAAAACTAAGTGAAAAAGGGACCAATTTGGCCTTTGGAGCCAACATTCCTTCTCCAGTGACAATATTGAAAGCTCCCTCTCTCACCCCCCACCCCACATCAAGTCCTCACAAAGTGAACAAGGCAAATAAAGCAATTGGCTCTATTTGCAAGGGGGAGGGAGGGACTTTCAAAGCATTGACTATCAGAAGGGAAAGGTATTCAGCAATACAAATTAAATACAAGCTAAAGGGAAGGAAACAGGTGGCTAAGTGAACTAGCAATTGGCCTTTCACCTCCATGGCCTTGCTTTGAATCCAGCTCCAGCCAGAATTATTAAATTCATACTGATCAGATGGTGGCTACAAAGAAACAGGGGTTGATCATTTCAGCTGAGTTCATGGCAGCCAGAATGTAAAATAAGCCCTTTGGAATAATAAGAAAGCCTGCCCTGGAAAAGGCAAGCTTTCTGTCAGATTAATTTACAGCTGACTTCGTCTGTAGGCCATTCTGTGCACTCAGAAATCTCATGACGCTGCCGTCTGCATGAGGACTATAAAATGTTAACCCTGGATTGAATTAGTATTGAGAATGAAATATGTTCTCAATACCTTCTCCCCTACTAAGTTTGGTCCCTTTAGGGCACACTGAGGAGCACAAGGGAGGATGGAATAGTAGCACCTGCTTACACTTTGAAAGCTGCAACCTTCGGGGCTCTCAGCCCCTTAAAATTAAGCAGCATTAAATTCACCAGCATTTTTCACAAGGGAAGAAAAATGACATCTAGGATTGCCTTTTTACAGCATTCGGTAAAATGCATGTTTTTAATAACTAGGTTCGCTATCCTCCCCGTACACTGTTCTGCAAGCCTAGTTTTTAAAAGTACCATTATGTAGGATCACGTAAAAATGGCATTTTCCAACTCAACACTTCTGCTTTCTGGGTGCATTGTGGGACCCAGCTACAAAGTTGAGTGACAAAAATTAAGTTCTTGCTAGTTTTTGCTGCAGAGCCAACACAGCGATGGGGCAGGGAGCTGGATTCCATTCCAACAAAATGGCTAGCTAAATTCCTGGTGCAGGGCCAAGCTGAAGGGTTAAAATCCGTGTGCATGACGGTCCCCCGAAGGTCAACCCTGACTGTTGATGGGACGCGGCTCCACCGTACTCCGCCAATGATGGGTAACCTAACATGGGAATATCTCCATCTCTGGAGATATTTAAGAGTAGGTTAGATAAATGTCTATCAGGGATGGTCTAGACAGTATTTGGTCCTGCCATGCGGGCAGGGGACTGGACTCGATGACCTCTCGAGGTCCCTTCCAGTCCTAGAATCTATGAATCTATGGGATCCGGAATGGCACGACGGCAGTAAGTATCTAGAGGAGGGTTTACAAGCCCTGCAGGCGAAGATCGAGGAGTTGGTGGCCGAGGCCCAGAGGCATACTGGGGCAGGCCGTCTGAGGTACACTCAGTAACACTTGGTTACATCCATGCAACTCCAGTGAAGACAACGAAATGAGTAAGACAAGGCAAACATGGTTCAGGCCAACAGCTCAGGAAAAAACGGGTCCACTGAACAGGTGAGTTTTAGGTGCAATACAAAGGAAAAGAGAGAGGGCACCTAGTATATTAGCATATGGATAGTATAACAGATACAACCTGATTTTGATCTCACGTACCCCAACGTTAAACAGGGGTAACTCCGCTGAAACTAATTTGACAGATCCGAATCAAGGTCTGTGCATCTCAGATCTGGACTCCAATGCACCTCCAACTTTTGGGGTGGCTTGCATCTTGGGTTTTTGGTTCAAGCCTATCGCTACTTTTAAGGACAGAAAAGCATGGTAACATCACTTGAGCAGTAAACATTATTTTAGCCACTTGTATTACACTGGAAATTTAAGTAACGTGGAGGAAAACCGTGGAGTGTAACTTGCCTGCCACAGTACACACATTGTGGTTAGTGTGTGAGTCACTGACCAGTCGTTAAGCATTACTGATTTAAGCAACAGAGGGTCCTGTGGCACCTTTAAGACTAACAGAAGTATTGGGAGCATAAGCTTTCGTGGGTAAGAACCTCACTTCTTCAGATGCAACATCTGAAGAAGTGAGGTTCTTACCCACGAAAGCTTATGCTCCCAATACTTCTGTTAGTCTTAAAGGTGCCACAGGACCCTCTGTTGCTTTTTACAGATTCAGACTAACACGGCTACCCCTCTGATTACTGATTTGTCTCCCCACAACTAACAGTTGTGTAACGGCAACTAACTCAACTGAACACTTGCTATTTATAAATAATAAACCACCTCAAATGCAAACAGATTGTCAAATGTGTTTGCAAAAGTTTGCCAAGGGAAAAAACTGTAGCTATCTCCAAATGAATCAATTCCAGTTTTGCTTGATTAAATAACCTCTCTTCCCCCCTCACTGTAAGAGGATCCAACAAAAGAGATTTCAGTGGAAACGAAGCCATAAAGAGGAAATTTACCAACAGCTTTCAATGTCTACATTTCATGAGTTTGATTAAATCATGGAACAAATTCCAAATCGAAGGCTACAGTGTACAGTGCCACACGAAACGTTAACGCTGGTGTGGGTGGTATAACTTCAAGCGAAGTCAGTTTATCTTAAAGATGAGGCCTCTGTTTGGCATTAACGTAGCACCAAAACTCGCACTGCATGGCGGTAACGCATTGGTGACCCTGTTTTGGTCTTTCAAGCTGTAGCACTCCACACCTCTCACTGTGCTCAATAACCCCAATGAAAACGTTGCTACCCAGTCATGCTGTTACTCTGTTTCCTCATCTTCTGATAAGCAGGATCACTTCTTCACCCTAGAGGGCCCAACTCTGCCCTGATTTAAGCAGGTGAAACTGCCATTGAGAAGCCATGTGTGTCAGGTTAGAATCTAGTCCTATATATTTTACTGGATTTTCTTCTCTACTGCCTCTTAAAACAAACAAAAGGAAGTATTTCTTCACACAATGCAGAGACAACCTGTGGAACTCTTCGCCAGAGTATGTTGTAAAGGCCAAGACTATAACAGGGTTCAAAAAAGAACTAGATAAGTTCCTAGAGGATAGGTCCATAATAGCTATTAGCCAGGATTGGCAGAGATGGTGTCCCTAGCCTCTGTTCGCCAGAAGCTGGGAATGGGCGACAGGGGATGGATCACTTGATGATTACCTGTTCTGTTCATTCCCTCTGGGGCACCTGGCATTGGCCACTGTCGGAAGACAGGATACTGGGCTAGATGGACCTTTGGTCTGACCCAGTATGGCCGTTCTTATGTTCTCTTCTAGACATTCTGCCTGAGCCGTATTGTGATATTGAACTGGGATTCTCTCTCATGCCCTCTTATGGCAACTCTTCTTCTAGTTCTCTGTTCCTCTTATAAAACCTACTCTTCCCCTTTTGGGGAGGGAGGGAGAGAGATTTAATGGATTCCCCTTCACGTAATGCGTTGCCCATCTCACCTCTGCTCCATGGACAATCGATCAAATGTCCTCCTTTATTGAAGGGGGGGGGTGGTTTTCCAATAGAATCATTAAACATTTTTTCCAGTTCTGGGATCATGTCAACAAAGATTTTTTTTTTTAAATCTTCTTAAGGTAGGAATTGAACCCACAACCCAGCAATCCACCCCCCAAAACAAACAAAAACAATCTCTCTCTCTCCTCCCCCCACCCCCGGGCTGCTGTCCCCCAACACACACTGTGATCAAGACACACATACAGCCCCAGTACTCCAGGGCTGCTGCTTAGTAAACCTCTCCTTACAATAAACCCTGTGGCTGGGTGGGGCAGAAGCTAGATGTTGTTGGTACTGCATTCATGGGCAAATTAGTTCACAGCCAGCAGCAGCGTAACAGCTAGCACAGGCATAGCGTGGTTATCATTGCATCTAAATAATAATAATTTCCATTCTTCTAGTGACCATACCCGGTGTTTTGTTAATGAAAGGAAACAGTAATACCCCCATTTTACAGATGTGAAAGCACAGAGACAAGCTCAGGGTGATGCAGTTTTTGACCCCAGCTCTGCCTCCCAGTCATATGCGTTAACCCCAGGACTATCCTTGCTTGCTAGAATTTACACATCTATCCTTACACAAGTGAGAATACAATCCAGTTTGGTTTTGCATATGTGGGGACTGTGAAGGCTGGACACGCTGTGTTTTCTCCTGGCTATGCGACAACATACGCAATGGGTCAAGTATGAAAGATTAGTTGTCTGGACACCATAACTTTTAGCAAATCTATTTTATCCACGGTCTCAAAGTAGTTAACTGCAACTTTCCAGTGATAACTTCTTCTATCACAACTAACAATATATGGCCTTAAGGTTTATTGTGTTATAATGGGGTATCAGGACAGAATGCGTCCCAGCATGATACAGTACAATGCAGAGAACAGTAAATTGTTGGTATGATGAATGTGGAGCAGCTCTGTAATAATTTATTAATATGGTGTGCTGCCCCAGTTATTGGGATGTTTACTGCATGTCTATATTGGGTTAAATCAACACTGCTGCTGGGAAACCAGCAGGAAGGTGAAACAGTAACTCAAGATAAGACCCCTCTCAGAAAACACAGGAGGGTCATTACAAGAAAATGGGAGACTCTGGGGAGACTGAATTGACCTTTGAGTTTATCTAACTGGCTTTTGACTAGCAGGACCAAAAGGTTTGTATTAGCATCATCCACCTAGCTCTTATACTGTGCTTTTCATCAGTAGATAAAACGCTTTACACCCAGAAACCGTGGCAGCTGGGATGAAGTCAGAACTACATAAATCAATACCAACTTTTTTTTCCTCCACGTGGTTCCAATCTTCTTCTGCCAGAGCAACAGCATCTGCATCAAAGCTTTTAAACGTCTTCCACTGGCAGACTCCTAAATGCTACACTTCAGCATCTACCAAGCATCTTGCAGTGTTGTAGCTGTGTTGGACCCAGGATATGAGAGTGACCAGGTGGGTGAGGTAATCTCTTTTATTGGACCAACTCCCACTGGTGAAAAAGGCAAGCTTTTGAGCTATATGGAACATTCCTTCTGAAGCTCAAAAGCTTGTCTCTTTCGCCAAGAGAAGTTGGTCCTTATCACCTCCTCTCTCTACGAGGTTCCTGCTATTCACATCCCCTTCTGAGGTTTCCTTGAGGTGATGTGCTCCACTATTATCAGAGAAGTACCACGGAAGATACCAACTGTTTCAGGTGCAGACTGCAACCTCGACTTAGGGTGAATCATTTCTGTGGGAAACGGAACTTCACCATAAGATCCCAACGCAACACACACATACAGTTGTATTCAGAAATAAAGAGCTTTCACTGGCTAAAATATACAACCACACACAGGAGCGCCGCGAGCTTTTTTGCCGCCCTAGGCGGCGGAAGGTCCCGCCCCCGAAATACCACCGACGACCGGGGCGGCCGAAGATCCGGCCGCCATGGTCGCCGCCCCCCAAATGTTAGCGCCCTAGGCGACCGCCTAGGTCGCCTAATGGGTTGCGCTGGCCCTGACCACACAACAACAACAACTAATGATTTGCACTGCAGCAGCACTTACAGACCCACAGCTGTGATCAGGGCCCTATTGTGCTAAGCATGCTGCATACATTTATTTTCCCCCACCACACTAACACTGTTCTAACAGTCACAGCACAAACTAAGCAAACATCTGTGCAGAACACCCTTGCATTTGTACCTGATCCTATCTCCATAAAGGAGCGCGTCCAAAGACAATTACTAGTGCAAGAGCTGCTAAAGAGTCACTGATTTATACAAATCCTTTACATTTTTATGCTTTGTGTAAGATGGAAAATGTCTCAAAAGAAGATAAATTGTTTATTTATTTACTGGATGCCAGGAAAAATGATTCATAATCCATTCGATGATTAATCATCTGTTACTGCGAAGTCATCTGAGTGATTGCAATGGGAATGTGTACGCGGCCACTCGTTTTGTACGCGTTTGATTCATATAAAAGTACTACTCTGATTTAACTAAAAAAAAGAGGTTGAACTTTGGCACATGAAATCCTTCTCTTATCTTGCACAGATTACTCCATCCGACTGTACCCCTTTCAGACTGATGCATTTTGGTGATTCAAAATGAAAAAGCCGAAATAATTAAAATGTCATTCAAATTCTAAGCTGATATGAGTCACGCTAAACAAAAAAAAAAATCTAAAAAATTCTTTCAGGAGTGGGGGATAATTATATTCCTCCCCATCTATTGATTTTTCTCTACAATGCAGATGTCAGATTTTCCACGGATTTTTTTTTCCAGGGTGAGTGTCAAAGAGGAACAAAGCCGTCTTTGAGACTTTTTCAGCCCAAAATTAATTCTGAAAAAATGGTACAGACAGGCCAATGGCATGGCAAGCTGAAAGAAAACCTGGTGACTCAAAGCTATGTCTGTGAAATTCTATTGATATCTGCTTTGGAAGGGGTGGGGGGGCATGGCAGGATGGTTATAAATTTAGAGTCAATCCAAAGACTTTTTTTTAAATGTGTCTAAACAATATGAGGAGTGAAGGGGGAGGGAGAAGGACAAGGGAGAAACTTCAAAGAAGGGCAACAGTTCCAGATTTAAAATTGTTCCAGGGATGTTAACACGCTCAAGTCTCACGCTTCTGAAATTCAACCATTTACCAACCCGGACAACAAACAGATTTGCTGCTAACGTATACTATTCCTCCCACAATGTTACACCTGAGATAAAAAAAAGTCTACATCTTATAAAAGCCTATACAAAGACATTTTAAAGGAAAACTAGCGTCATGCCCAAAATTTATGCTTGTGGAGACAGGATGGCTTTACAAATCTAACTTGCACAGGAATGCTGGAGAGGTTTGGGTATTCCCCCCCCCCCCCCCCAAATGCAATGAAAACCACTTTACAATTTGGACTTAAACATTCCTGCATCTTAGGGCTTGTCTACACTACAATTTATGTCAGTATAACTTATGTTGCTCAGGGGTATGAATAAGCCACTCCCCTGAGCGACGTTAGTTACACCAACCTAAGTGCCAGTGGGGACATCACTATCGCCGCAGGAGAGCTCCTCCCGCCGACATCTCGCGGAGGTGGATTTATTATGCCAGCGGGAGAGCACTCTCTCGTTGGCATAGAGCATCTTCGCCAGACGTGCTACAAGAGTGTAGACTAGCCCTTAGTGTGTTTGCAGCCCAAACACGGCTGCTTTCTGCTAGGCCCGCAGCACTAGAAAATGAAACTGCCCAAAAACAAAAGAGAAAGAGACCAGTTTATTTTCATTGGACAAGCCAAATGAAGTCCAAACTCATTAAGGAACAGCATGAATGGTGACAAGTAAATTAGATTTCAATATGCTTGCCATTTAATAAGCTATTAGCAGCACAGACAGGCACATTTTTAGAGTTAAATATGATTATTTATTCAGAGATCGATGAGAATGCCCATTGCCTTGTCAACTAAGAACTACACTCCAAATAAAACAGGTCTTCAGAATAAAAGACGCAAGACCCCTTGCTCCTGCTGTTGAAATGCCTTAGTGATGTGTAAAAACCTGACTTAAGAGGTGCTAGAAACTTCATGTCCTTTAATGAGAACACCTTAGGTCTGGTCCAAAACCCACTGAAGTCAATGGGAATCTTTCCATTGACTTCACCGGACTTTGGATCATGCCCTCTGTGAGCAGCATCCAGACATCCAGACTTAGGAACCACTAGGAAGAGTGTATCAATGGACCTCCACTATCACTCTAATGCACGGAAAGAAGAGGTGGTATCTCAGGCATCCAAAGACTAGATGGTTACAGAGGGATGGCTATCCAAACCACTAGTAAATTAAGCTACAACTTAGCTTCATGGGTGTACCTATTATGACTGTCACTGGGGAACCTTGTTCCACATTTTCCAAATCACGGCCTACGTTCTCCCAAGTGGAATCAGCAAGTGAAGAAAATGATAGCCGCAGAGTGAATATGGCAAAACGATTTCATTGCCCTCCACAAACATCCATGAAAAACGGAAACGCTCTAGTTAATCTCGCTTTACTGAGCCCGTATGTCCAGGCAGTAAATTCACCCATGCAGTCTGCTTGCCAATTCAGTGATGCTACAAAGTAAACAATAAATGATGCTACAATGCCATGAGTGCAGCAGCCCTATACGGTCCCAGTCTAAAACAACATAATACGTGTGTATCTGGGAAAGAGAGTATAGATGTTTTAAGGCAGCAGTTTGCCATTTTATGTGCAGAGTGTGAATCACACTGTGAAATGCAGAAAATGACAACACACATCATGCATGAAACATACAAGCATGGGAAAGCACAGAAGATACTGGAGAGAGGCAGTGTGGTCAAGTGGACAGGGGACTGGACTCTATTCCTGGCTGAGCCACTGAGGGTATGTCTACACTACAGGATTAATTCGAATTTATATAATTCGAATTTAGGAAACCGATTTTATAAATTCGAATGTATTCGGCCACACTAGGCACCATTAATTCGGTGGTGTGCGTCCAAGCTACCGTAGTAGCATCGATTTCCAGAGCGTTGCATTGTGGGTAGCCAATAACATCTAATTGCCAATAACATCGAATTGTGGCCACACTAACCTTAATTCGGATTAACAATACCGATTTTGACGCTACTCCTCTCGTCGAGGAGGAGTACAGAAATCGAATTAAAGGGCTCTTTAATTCGAATTAAATGGCTTTGTTGTGTGGACGGGTCAAGCGTTAATTCGAATTAAAGCAGCTAAATCCGAATTAAAGTCGTAGTGTAGACCAGGCCTGACATAGGAAAGTCACAACATCTTTCTGTGTCTCTATTTCCCCTCTACCCTTGATCTATCTTGTTCATTTAGAACGTAAGCCCTTTGAGACAGGGACTGTCTGTTATCTAGATCTTTGCAGAGTGCCTAGCACAAGAGATCCTCAATCTCAGCTGGGGACCCGGGGCACTACCGTAACACAGTGTTGCCAATTCTTGCAATTTTATCATGTGTCTCATGATATTTGGCATTCTTTTAGCCTCAGCTCCTGGAGTCATGTGAACAAGTGAAAAAATCAGCTGCCATTTAAAGTAAAAAGTTACTAGTTTCTAAAGTTGCACAGAAAAACTTGAAAATGTGAACCCTAAAGGCTCAAAAACTCGAGGACTAATGAAAAGAACCGAAAATTATTTTTTCCTTAACATTTCATTATTTTTAAACCAATTTCATGAGCTTTAAGGGCCTGACAATTATTGAAAGGTTGGGGTTAACTCACAATGCTGATAATACGAATAATAAGATTTACTACACACATGAGCAGCTGTGCAAAAGGTCCTTTAATTACTTTTTAAAGTTCTATTATTTATGTCTGGCTAATAACTAATGAAGCATGGTGTACAGCACAAAATTCTTCACCCTTTGGCTATAGCAGTATTTGTGCAGGTCAGTTCATGTTTATGTTCATATACAGTCCTTATGCTCTGGGTTGGATAATTTATAGGCTATACTGCCAGGTGCAATTTCACACCAGGTTCCCAAGCCCTTCCATTGGTTCTCTGTTCCAGGGATTCATTTACATTTTTAAGGTAAACCAGGAAACATTTCTGGGTTTTATTGCTGATTCAATATTGTGTGTAGCTGTTCGATGCTTATTTTATACAACACTCACCAGGCGAAGGCTGCTTTAGAAAGAAATAACGATGTTATGATCTAACAGAGTGCTGTATAACACTCCGCCCGAAGTCTATGGATCTCTTGTTCTAGATTCCACTGAATAGTTTATTAAGTTTACATAATTTTACTGGTTTCAAGGCTGCATTATGGCTACTGGAAGTCCTTGTTTTTGTAACATTGATGGGCTCAATTCTGGAAGGTGTTGAGCACTCGGACACTGATCCAGCAAAGCTCGTAAGCACACCAATAGTCCCAATGGCTTCATTTGCAGGATCGAGGACAGAATGCTCGGCAGCTGGCAGGATCGAGCCCTACATGGATAACTGAAGCCATCCTGAGAGATTAAAATACTAGCAGTTTAAAACAAAATATTTTAAACACCTACATTTACTTTTTACCATTTAGGCTGTTTATCTTTTGCTGTTCATTCCAATTTAGATACAAAATCAGTTTCACTTCTGATTCTAGCCAGTTCGTTTTCTGGTTCGAAGGAACAGCACGACGAGCCCTGTTGGTGTTGCAAATGCTGCAGAGGGTCGTTTTGAAAAACGCTTTGACTTAGGTTTATAAAACAAGAAATTTGGAAAACATTGAAGAGATATTAAATTATGTAAAGCTTTTTACTCTAGCTCTAACAGTGCCTTGCTTTATAAGCAGCAGATACAGCTTTTCTATTTTACAAACCCATTGTTACATTAACAGCTGATAATACATAACTAGTATTTTGCTTTCATGTAGATATCTATCAGGAAAACAGACTGTGACTACAATTTTGTAGCCATATGGACTTGTTTAAAATAATGGTCATCTGCTGGTCCCGCCAATTAAATAACTTCTCTTTGTAACAGGAACTGAACCATCAAGAAATTAAAATGACACTGGCTCATGACAAATCCTGGACCTTATTTCAGTCTCAGACCAGTGCCAAGAAATTTGGAATTCTCCATTTTCCAACCATTCACCTCTAACCTTAGCAGGTTGTAGTGCATAGTTTTAGCACCTCTCTCAAAGACTACTAGAGCTAGAGATTTATGTTTCATTATGCCATTTAAATGCAGACATTTTCACCTAACTATTCTCCAAAGAGTAGCTGTAAAACTGTCAAAATTGTAGGGTGTCAGAATTGTATGAGAGCAAGACAGTAATCAGAGTGAGATGATTTTGAAGTCTCGCCTCTCACACACTTCCAGGTCTACAGACAGTGTACAAATCATTTCAGGACTTAGACTTTTCCAAGGATAGGTTCTAGACCAGTGATTACAATGGAGGTGGGGTGGGAGAGGATGGGAAGTGAAAAAGTGATCAATGTCTGTGCACTGTTGCAGCAAGATACGCTGGTCAGACACCATAATGATGAGCAAATAAATGCCTAGATAGATACGTAAGTAGATAATCCCCACTTTATGAAATTTGCTCTTTATTTTGCTTTAGTTTCAACGTGAGCATGCAGATTGAAAACAAAGACACCGTGAAACACTAAAGAAAAAGCATCACAACTGTCTATGTACAATTCAGACGGGCTGAAAAGCGCATTTGTGAAAGATAAGTCACTCATGTTGCTTTTTGTTTTGTTTTATTTGTTGTTCTTTTTTTCCCTGCTACCAGAAAGATCCTTTGAAAACCTACCATGACTGCATCAGCATTTGATTGACTTTGAAGACTAGCTGTAAGGAGTGGGTGAAAGGGATTTTGAAAAGTACTTGGCATTAACGGCTCCATGCCTTTTTAAGCTACTGACGGAACAACAAGTCTTCCTGCCAAGGGCTATTACCAGACAAATGGAGAGAGATCAGAGGCACAAAGGAGGTTGCTAAGGAGTCAAGTGTGGGATCCCTATAGAGAGGAGGAGGGCTGCAGCTGGAAGGTCAAAGGTCAGAACATTGTAGACATCATTTTCCAAAAATTCCCATGAAGCCCCAGTGCCAGAGTCAGATGTCTGTCCCTTCTGAGTTCTTCTATGAATAATGATAAAGCCATAAAAGAAAGCCCCTTTTCTTCCCTTCTACCCACGCTAATGTAATAAAACAAATTAGAATAATTACTCTCAATTTCAGAGCTATAATGCCCAGGATCAGGGCATGCTTGTCAATGAACTGACAACTACATCCGTCTGATTTTTAAAAAATTATTATTTATTTAAAAGGATCTGTTACATTCCAACGTTTATTTCATTATGTCTAATACGATTTTATTACAGGCATCCAGATTCCGTTCACTTCAAAGTCTTCATTATTTTTGCCAGATAGCTCATCTCCCTAATTAGCTAATCACAACCCCGCCCTTCCCAGTAACCTTTCAAGTGCCACCCACGTTATGACACTTTCCACAGAATCCAAGAAAAAGATCTGAAGGATTTAGCACGATCCTGTTTTTAAACTCATTCGGAATCATTTAGTTAAAGCAGGTTTCATCTATCTGGAAAAGGTAATGATGAAAATGCACGATGGAGGAGGGAAAATCTGGGAGAGATGAATCTTTTCAATAAGAATATGTCTCATTCTATGAGGGAGGGCAGTCCTAGAAGAAATGGTGAGAACTCAGTGGAAGAATGTATTACTAATTATTCCAGGTCCTTTTGCAAACTCTGTTTTATAGCTCACCGCATTAAACGGGAGACAATCACAATAACAAACCCAAAACATGGCTTTCTTGTATACCTCAAATACCAGAGGACTTTCATTATTTTGTAAGCCTTCATCTGCCAAAACTTTCTAAGGGACTCCACTGTTCTATAATCCATTGTAGTGGACTTTCCTTTGAAGAGTTTTGCTTACACGGCTCCGAGGAACAGAGTTAGCGGCCTTGGATTTTCAGCCTGTTTGTACGCACTGCATGCAAAATTCAGAAAGGGGGGGGGGGGGAGAAAAAGAGCTTTGTTTATTATCAAGACTGTGTGCTTGAATAATATGGATTATGCTTGGCAAGGGCCTCCCCCATTCGAGTGCACTTTTCTGTATAATAGGTCAATCAGGGTTCTAAAATGAAACGCTGATCGGTAGAGAGCCAGGTTTTCAAAGCCAAGCGCATGTAAATGAGCGCATTCATGTGTGCGCGCACACGCAGGTCAGGTTATTCTGGTGGGCACAGGCATTTCTTTCGGTCTTTTGATCTCAATTTCATCTATTAATAAGATAAGGGATGAAGGCCAGGGGGAAGCTTTCAGGAGGGATCTGAAGGGGAATGAGGCTCAAGGCTGCACAAGGCGTTCAAGGAAGAGCAGGGAAGGCAGGAGGAAAAGGCACAGAGTTATTTGCACAGAAGGAAAAAGAGGTCTCATCTGTTTAAGCCTCTTTGGGGAAAGGTTTTCCACCAACGCTAACACCGGCATAGCTCAACCGGCGGTATCAAACGAGGACAGCGCGAGCGCAGAACGGAGTTTTTATCGCTGTGTCACACAGACACTCAATGCATCTACACTGCTATGCCTGCGTAAATCCGTCGTGTAAAGGCAACCTACCCTAACTGAAGGGAAAGGAAAACCACCTCCCTGAACAATGCAAACGACATCGACGGAAGCATTCTTCCAACCGCAGAGCCGCGTCTAGACCGGAGGACAGGTCAGCACCGCTTCGTTGGTCAGGGATGTGGGGGGGTTTTCACACCACTAACCGACGTATTTATGTTGACCTAACTTTTAAGTGGAACCAAGCTCTGCTCTGCGCTGGACAACATAGGGCTTAAAGCCAGGGCTGCCCGGAGCTAGATTAGTGCTCACACCATTTCTTCCACCAACGGGGCTGCACCGATGTTCCAAATCTTTCCAGAGGAAAGGCTGGTGAAGAGACAGCCAAAGGGAGCATCAAGCCAAAGGCAGAACGAATTGTCAATTGCAGAGTGCACAACAGAATGCAACTAGAGACAAGGCATGGCTGGTGCAGAGCTCACAGGAACCCGATTCCTGGCCTTGCATCCCCACAGCCAACAGGTGCTAGTAGCCCTGAGAGACACATCATATCACCTAACAGTGATCCTCCCTGAGGGTGAAGAATTGTGATGGTGGGCTCCAGCCTGCTAAGCCAGGAGAAGACTTTATGAAAATGTATTATTCTTATTTGTACAATAGCGGTACCTAGAGGCTCCAGCCAAGACTGGGGCCCCATTGTGCTAGGGACCCCACACACTCAGTAGGAGACAATCCCTGCCTCAGGAGTTTGCAATCTAAATGGACGTGACAGACAAAGGAAATAGTGTCCCCATTTTACAAAGAGGAAACAGAACCACAGAAATTTAGTGACTCGCTCAGCATCCCAGGCTAGCACCTTTACCACGACACCATCCATCTGCTCAAAAACGCAGGGCCTGGGGAACGAAGGGTCAGGCAGAGTGTATTGGGGGCAGCAGGGAAAGAGATTCTCAGGCCTCGATAGCAAAAAGCTCCCCCGGATGGCTAGGGGAATAATTTTTGTCCTTGGCTATAATACGAAGCGGGGTTAGCGTAGTAGGTCATTTCAGAGACGATGGAAAGACTAACCGTGCTTCCCGGAGCACGTTCGCAGAGTCACCTATCAGCGGCGCTTGATATGCAGATGAGACGGTGCCTTCATTTTAACAAGGAGCTGCAGATCACAGCCCACTGCTTGAAAATTAAAGAGAGGCACTTGGGTTGTATTAAATGACATCCATGCACGCTAGGAGGATTCTTTCATTTACTCCAATGTCTCGTTTATACGGTGAAAGAATGAAAGTGACTCTATGCAAAGAGTTGTCAAATGCACAAAGTAAAGAAGTGGAAAAGACACACTATCTTTTCCTGATCTCTTCCCCAGTAAGTCATCTTAGATGGTCCTTGTAACAACAGCAGGTAGAATATATATATTTTTAGAGAGGCGCGTGATTGGCTTTTTTAAGTTGATGGTGTCCCCCACGAGCATTCATGCGTCACACGAAAAAGAGATCAAGAAAACAGCTCACTACAAAGCCACAGTAATCAGAGAGGGAAAAGGAAGAAGTGGGATAGACCAAATAGGTTACCCCCTCAATCCCTCAGCCAATGTGGGACTGTTCCATATATTACATTTCCCAATGCTTTGCCCAGCCTAGTTTACAGGTTTCATATTAAAGCATGTGGCACCACACTCCTTGGGAGATCAATCTGATAGGTTGCCCACCTTGCCGTCACTTATCTGCCTCTAATTTTTGTGTCTCTCCTCTCCATCTTTGTTCCAATTACATCTCTTACACCCTCTGTTCGTCCCTTCCTCCACCCACCCTTCCCAAATTCCCTTGCCACACTCGCAAAAAGTTTCAGAATGATCCTGAAAGCTCCCACAAACTTGTAATCGTTGTACTGGTCCAACCACTGCCTATGCCTGTGATCTGTGTCTTGCCACCTATTTTTCAGAGATGCACTGAACTGCCCGGGACATCGGTAATACAAAGGTTAGAGCTCTCCACTTGGTTTTCACACTCGGGTAATTGATTGAGAGCCAGGTTCTACAAGGCACTAGGCATCAACTGATTCATACACAGGTACTGCGGGACAGGTCTTGAAACGTGCACACCTGCGTGAGTGAGTGATAGATTGCCAGCCTTAAACCTGAATCTCCTTGCTGGGCTCTTTAATTTAAAGTGGAAATGTGCTTTAAATCTCATTTTCCTGCTTTTTCACTGTACTCCTTAATCTCTTCCTCCAGAAACTAATCAAGGTGCCTCAAACTCACTTGTATTCTCTGTTCCAGTTATCTTCCCTGGTAGCATATGTCTCTGATACTTCAGAAGACACAGTTCTGCCTTAATTCCCTATTTACTAGTTTCCTGATGTATAGCTTACATCTACTGGCTCTTAAGCCCTTCTGCCAGCGTGACACATTGTATTTCCAGTAATGACGATACTTAGCACTTTTATAGCACTCTACATCTTCAATAAGCTTTGCAAACATCATGTAATTAAATCCACCTAGCCCTCTCCATGTCCTGTAAGCACTGTCGCAGAGTCATTTTTTTAAATATACCCTGGCTAATGCGGTGTTGCAAGCTGATCCCAATGTGAAATAAAATGGCCAAGTTAGATAAACCTTTGAAGAATGGCAATGCATCTGTTACGGCACAGATGCAGTTATGATTTATTAGCGCAAACAGGTTTCCGATGTATCACACAGTATCTAAAGTACTGTAGGTGCTATAACAACAATCAAAACCCCCAACGCTTATGGTGTGTTCTCTAAAGGATGCGGCAGAAGCTGGCGGGAGAGCAGTGAAGCGGGTCTCCATTCGGTGCCACTATTATTTTCTCTGTTTGTTACACTGAGGGAGAAGTCACATTTACAGAAGTCTCTTGTCTGAAGAGACATGAAGAATGGTGGCATATCAGACCACGCTGGGGAGCAAACACAAGAGCAATGAAGTAACTACACTCCAGTAATAGAGATGTATCAAATAAATCTCAGGACATCTTGAAGGCATAAGCACCAAATCATTGTTAAAGGATACCAGAGCGCCTGCTCAGCCTGGCTTTTACCCTCGTCGTCACATTTGGACTCTGCTTCCCCCACAACACACACACTTGATACTTTGCAGGTTAATGTGGTTGTGTTTCCTGCAGCCTTTCATGTGCCCATGGCACAGTTTTGAGATAACCCACCTCCACAGCAACTTCTCCTGGCGGAAGATGACGGGAGCAGCGAACAACGTTCACACGTTTGCTGCCTGCCAAGGCTGATAACCAACCCGAAGGGTTGCACAGTCCAGAAGCAGGGGCATAAAGCAGACAGCGTGTCGGTTCTCCGTTTCCCTTTGGGACACACTCTAAAAATGGTCTCCTCCTCTGGAATTGGCCAGGTCCCAGAACACACTGAAACAGTGCTACTGGCGCAGGTCCCAGAAATGTAGCAGTCAAGAGATTTGGACCAAAATCCTCAACGCCGAGCATTAGCCCATTCTCCTTCATAACTAGAGAGCTACCACGCCGGCCCAAGAGAGTTGCTAGCAGAACTTTGCCCTGTCACCCTTAAACGGGAACCCAGCAGGCTTGCGCAAACAAAGGAGGCAGGAATCCATAGGCATTTAACCTTCTCCTTGATCACAGTTTCTGACAGATATTCACACTGACACCCTTCTTGTTCAGACAGGAGGGGAGTTTAAAATACAGCCTTTAAAAGAATCCTATTGGCATTTCACATGGTGAACCAGTCATGCCAGGCTGTGCACACATTCCCCCACCCATCAAAAAAAGGGGGGGGGGTTAGCGGGGGAGGGGGAATGTCTTTAGTTGGACATGACAGAAATCGATATAGATTAAAGCAGAACATTTAGCAGGACAATCACTGCTGTGCAATTCCAAAGGGACCATCTGTTTGCTAATATTCAACAGTGACATGGACATATGTAAGCAGCCAACTCTTACATTCGTCTCAGATCACAGAAACCCACTTCGAGCTGGCAGACCTCAGAGGTTTGAGGGCTGTTAGCCTATATTCCAGGCAATCTAAAGACATTTAGGCACAAAAGGGGTTAGCACTTAAGTCCCTGTTTTAGGGGCTTAGGTCCCACTGCCATGCACGAGACTGCTGCTGAATCCTGTAGGTGCCTAAACTCACTCAGCACCTACGTTTTTGCAGTAAACATTCCCTAGGCACCTATGTTTCCACCTAGAGGATATGCCTCCCTCTAGGCGTCCAGGTTCCTATCTCCTGCTTAAGCCCCAGAGCAATTTACAAACCAGGGAAGGTGAGCGTTCAGCTGCCAAACTCCCGTGCGGGACCCAATCCGGCAGGTGTGCTCAGAGGGCACCTACGGGTGAGTTCACACAAAACAGCCAGTGGGAGGAAGAGGAGGACTTCCCCCGTAACTTTTGTTCTGGGCTGCGGGAGACCTGCGGTTCAAATTCCCCATCCAGTGGAGGTGAAGAAGGGATTTGAACAGGGAGCTTTAACCGTTGGGCCATGGGATATTCTGATGTGGGGCTCCCTCAGTCTCTCCTACAGAAGCTGCTGCTCTGTCTAAATAATTAAAGAGAGTCATTGCAGCATGGAGACTGGATCCTGGGTTTCCCACCTCCCAGGCGCATGGTCCAACCACCAGGCTAGAGAGTCCATCACATGCTCGGGCGCTCGCTCGCTCGCTCTGGCCCAAAGGACTAAGAGACACAGAGAGAGGGAGAGAACATGCACCAGCACGAGAGCGGCTTCTTGCTACCAGCACAGGCACCTAAGGCCAGGACGGGATTTGCAGCGGAGGCTCCCAAGCAGGGATAGTTGCCTTCCTGCAGCCCAGACTCAGGCACCTATTACCAAGGGAGTGGCGGGGCTTAGCACATACCCTGGTCACTGGACTCTCTCATGGGCTCCCCGCATAGCATGTTGGCTTTTGTGAGGATAGCTCAGTGGTTTGAGCATTGGCCTGCTAAACCCAGGGTTGTGAGTTCAATCCTTGAGGGGGCCACTTAGGGATCTGAAGCAAAATTGGTCCTGCTAGTGAAGGCAGGGGGCTGGACTCGATGACCTTTCAGGGTCCCTTCCAGCTCTATGAGATAGGTATATCTCCATATATTATTATTTTTAATCTCTCTCCTTGTTCGTTGGATAGGAGCTTAGGCGCCTAGCTCAGGCTTTGTGAATCGCAGGGATTTTCTAGGGACCTAACTCCTTTTGTGCAGTCAGGCCTTCGAGCCTGCCCCGCATTTTTACAGGATGAACGCAAGCTATAAATGAGTAATGAAATTTCCATGCGGCTTTTAGCACCAAGCCTCAGAATGCCAGTTGCACAGTTACAACTTAACAGTGATGCAATAAAACTGTACCAGCTTATGCTTCCAGGCATGACTCCTTAGGTACTACACCCCGCTAACTTCTTCTGCAGCAGGGATCCAGCTCGCACAATGCAGATAAAGTCATAAAAAACATTACACACATACTTAGAATAGCTCCACAACCTGGGGAAAGAGGGAGAGAGATGCACTAGTAAGTTAATTCTCCACAGACCGAGTAGCATCCCAATGATATGAAGGTCCCTGACAGACACGGGACACTCATGCAGCAAAAGGCACTCTGACATTACAGTAGCTGGTACTGCATACAAACTTAAAGAATCATATGCATTTGATCCTCTAGGTACCTGAATGATTAATGCTCATCTGGTAGCACACATCCTACACTAGGCCCGGTCCACATAGGAATACCCAATCCTTGCCCCAAAAGGGCTCACAGTCTAATAACAGCACTTTTATTGCAGGCTGGTCCAGAAATAAGTAACAACGGAAGCTGTACTGTGGAGACATTTTGTAAGGTACTAATTACTGTCTCTGGTGCCCAACCCAAGCCCTAGGGGGCGCCCAAAATTAAAACGTATCGTTAGAAGGCTGATGTTTTAAAGCCTAACGTTTAGTTCACTCGTTGTTCCAGGTGCACGTTTTCTGATTAATACATTTTCCACACAAGAACTTGATCCTCATTGCTTGTCTACTATCACTTACCTAGTCAATCACTGACCTAACAGAAACATGAGGTCCCACCTAAATCTTCCTGCAATCTCCAGCCCTTCCATCTACCAACCACTAGCATCCCTACAATGCCTTGAAAAAAAGAAGATGGGCTTTAGTGTGTCCAGGAGGTTAACAAATCTGGACCAAGGAGGAAGAGTTGCCCAGAGTCTAGGGGGCTGTACAGAGAGCTCTCTCATTTATACCAAAGGAGCTCCAATACATGCAACTCTGACTGATTACAAATGCAGCAGCAAGGTCTGGGTAGGAGAGGCAATTTTTCAGCTATGAAGGCTATTTCTGCACCCATTACGCATTCAGATTGTTCAAACAATCCTGGAACCTGTTTTATCAAGGAGACGACATGTTGGAGACAAGATGCACCCACACGATTACTCTGTCCAAAGAGGTCCAGAGAAATGTCTAGATCTTCCACCTGACTGGCCAATGGTAAAGCCGCGTTCTGCCTCTTGCCTGAAGAACAGTATTGGATGCATAACAAGCAGAAGAGACCCACCTGATTAATCACTGAGGAAATCATCAAAGTTCTGTCTATGGTCAAAAGAATCAGCCTTCACGAGCCAAGATTTAGCTTGATCCAAACCAAGCTCCCTCATCCGTGCAGCTGTGGCACCACATTGGAAACCAAACGGGAAAGCGTTATGGGCAATGCAATGCACGAAAACCACATAGCGTTGAAATCAAAGGTGCCTCCTACATTTCAAAATTGTTTTGATTTATCCACCAAGGCCATTGTAAAGAGCTGAACAGGGTGAACCCTGCTTAAGGTTTTCCCCAAGTATCTTTTTAAATTGTTATATTCCTTTGCTGTAACCATACATGTGCCCCTTTTGAATTCACTTTTTATGGATACCGAGTTTTATCATCATGACCGAACTCAGGAAAACATTTTCAAAGTTGTGTGCACAAGTATTTGTGAAAACCAAATTTTATATCTGCAAATTTACATGTGTTAAGTCATTGGATTTCATATAGGGATAAATGGGTGAAATTAAAGGCATGTGATATAGAGGAGATTGGACTAGACAACTCCTTGTGCTCCTAAAATCTTGGAATCTATGAATATGCACGCTGGAAGTTCTTATACATTCATCTAATGGAGGAGCAGAAATAATACCATGTGACTTATCTATCCAATCACAACAGATCAACAGGGCTTGAATAACAAATTAAGAGGTGAGAGATAACTGTTTGCATTACGACAATTCACCATGCCCCACTCCACTCCCAAAAAACATCAGATGGTTTCACAAAACAAATAAATTAGAGAACATCGCTATCTGCTTTCAGATCCTCTATGAACAGAGAAAGGGGCTAAAGTTTGCCCAATAAATTGTTAGCGGTAAATTATTTTCTCAGCTCTGATAAAAAGAAGCTTGCAAGGTATATTGTTGCTATCTCAAAAAAAAAAAAAAAAAAAAACCTGCAGATCTAAGAGATACAGCTGAGTATTTGGCCTTATTTAGAGCTCAGTATTATCATGGACTTGTTTAAGCTAGAAACAGCTCTCCCACCAGCAGCATGATGAGAGTATGAACTCCAAACAGAACAGGTTTTAAAGTTATGTCATATTTAGAGTAGCTAGGGCAATCAGGGAGGAGATAAAGCTAACTGTGCTCCTAACTGATCACATATACAGAGCCTAAGAGCTCTCTGGGGAGTGGAAGAGCTAGAAACCCACGTCAATGGAATGCAACGGGGAGACATGTACACAAGGTAGGAACAATAATGATTTGCGATGGGGGTGAATCCTTCAGAGCACAGGGCCCAATATGTTTATCAAGCCTTAAAAATCGCCCCTGATCTTGCTGAGCAGACGGTACCACCAGGCAGCGGCATAGCAACAGATTGCAGTGCAGAAAGTAAAGGCTTCTCCCCTTGGCATGTCACTGGCACCTTTGGTTAACTTTTGAAGGGTGAACAAAACAGAGGCAATCACCTCTACAGACCAGCAGTTTAGTTTTAGTGAAAACAAGTGTAACAGTTTGCATCTTCCTCAGCTTTAGCCGCCCAAGCAAGAGAGCGCTTTAGTTAAAACGATGCAAATTTCAAGTCACGGCGCACTTCTTAAGCAAATCAATTGCATAAATGTCTGTTTTTATTACTTGTTTCCTAATAACCTCCTCGCTCACACAAAGGGACTGAAATTCTGTTGCCACTGCATGTTCCTAAGAAGCATCCATCTTTACGCCCCGCGCTAATGGGATATTAGGAACATAAAACATGTAGAGTGAATCAAGTAATTATGCTTTTAAAAAGCCAGCAATATTTAAGATCAGGCTAGCGCTTGCTGCCAATCAAACTCCAATAAGCGAAGTGAGAAAGTGCTAATGGCTTTTGGAATCACGTAGGAGGCGGGTTCTTTTAAAGTTGTTTTTTGTTTTAATTTTACTTTAAGTTTCTTGCATGTTCTATCTTTGGGGGGGAGGGGGAAACCAACACCGCGCCTCCCCTCCCAACCAGGGCATGCCATACAAAGTAAGGTCTGCTCCACAAACGCCCTTCTTAGGACCTTCGCAAAGAGTTCATGCATAACTTTATTAGCAGCAAGGCCAGCTCCAGGCACCAGCGCAGGAAGCAGATGTTTGGGGCGGCCAATGGAAAGGGGCGGCTTGTCCGGGTCTTCGGCGGCGGGTCCCTCGGTCCCTCTCTCCTTTTTGTACCAATGTTTTCACCTCCTACCGTTAGCGGGTCATCTCTCTTGAAAGCTCTTCAAGGCAGGGATTGTCTATTATGTGTTTGTACAGCACCTATCACAACTGGGTTCTGATCTCAGTTGGGTCCTCTAGGTGCAACTGTAATACCAACAATAAATGCGTGCTCAGCTAAACCACGGTGTATTACGGTGAGGTATAGGTTCGTTCTGATGTTTAAAGGGGCTTCGCATTTGTGGCCTATCAACCATTGAAGTGGGACAGCAGTTGAGTGGTGCCCTCTTCCATACACTATTTGTTCTGAGGTTTTGAAGCTTTCAACAAATTGAGCTTTCAGGAGTTTAAAAAAACATAAATTTTCTATTAGGACACTTCAGTTTTAAGAAATCAAAAATATGATGTAGCGCAAACAAACCTCATTGGGCTTTACAACACACATCGCTGAGTTTCGGTTTAAAGCAGAAAATTGTCTCCTTTGTTTTTCTTTACCATTAGTCAATCATGCTGCAGCCCTGGCAGTTCTCCTTCAGGAAGTCATTAGAGGGGGCGAGTGGTTACGGGAAGCGCTCGAGCGTGTGGTTAATATGTTCTGGCGAGATCAACAACAATGAACATGCAAATTCAGGGTGAGCAAATAACAAAACTTTCGCCCTACCCCGCCGTTCTTTCAGTTCGGAATTCCGTGGGACCCAGTGACCACAGAACAAGTTGCTTATCTGCTCTTTGAAGGGACTGATACAGAAAGGTTGCCATAGATTTAAGGGCATCAACATTTGTTTTGGCCCAAAGTTTTTAAGTGTTTACATGTGTGCAAGCACTTGAAGTGCAGCGGATGAATTATGCGTGGTTACTGGAGCCCTGTTCTGAAACAGAGTATGGAAAAAGTAGGCAAACAGAATACACTGGAGGAAAAAACCTTGGAAACGCAATTCACACCCTCGCTTCTTGAATAATATAGGAATCAGTCCCACACTCCCTATTTCAGAAAAAGAAAAACTACTGAGTGGAAAACATACTACTAACAAAGAGCATCAAGAGGATCTGCAACAAGCAAATGTTCCTGAAATTATGAAAGCAGATTGTCCTTTGGGGGAGGAGGGGAACGGTACTAGGGCTAGCAAGAGCAAACCAACAAAACGCCAAAAGAAGTAAATCATATTGCAAGTCAGAAGAAGACTCCGCAGCATAGGGCAGGGCTCGCAGGCTGGAATATTCTGTTGTGGGTGGGTCAGCTTTTGTGGCCTGCATCATGCGGGAGGTCAGACTAGATGACCATATTGGTCCCTTCTGACCTTAAAGTCTATGAGTCTATGAGTCTATGAGTCTATGAGACTCCCTATTAAAGCTGACCATCTGGTTTCAGCCTCAGAGAGATGTTATATCGAAACATTTGTACTGAGCTCATCACTGGAGTGTTTGAGGCTAAAATTTCCAGACTTGGTTGTCAAAAGTTAGTCTCCTAAACCCATATTTAGGTGCCTAACTGGAAGTGGCCTGATTTTCAGAGGCTCAGAGCACTTCTACATAAGCATCCAACTACGTACGGTGCATAACAGTGATCAAGCCTGGAGAGCATGGATGTGGGGTCACCTAGGCCAAACAAGATTGGACAGAGTCTCCTGGCCAGCCACCAGTGTTTTTTAGTGCAGCTCTCTGGATTATCAGGAAGCAAGGAGGAGCCCAGGCAGACACCAAAGCTGCAGACTATCCTAACAACCAAGGCTGTCTCCTTGACGGAGAGCGATGCTATGAAAGTGGCACGTGCTTCTCTGTCCTCCGAGGTATTGCATCTGATTCAGATTCAACCAGACGTGCTGCATCAGATTGCTGAACTGAGCCAGGCTTTCAGAGACGGTGGCATCTGATGTGGAGCTCACCTGGTATTCGACTAGCGACCCTTTGCAAAGTCCCCAAGTATGGGAATTGAATGGGGTGGGGGTAGTGGATTTCTCTCGGGGGGTGTGGGGGGGCTCCACAGGTGAAGGCTCTGGCAGTTGAGGAGCCCTTCTGCTCTACTCCCCAAGCCCAAACTTCCAAAGAAAACACTGCCGGATGGGGAAGAAAACTCCATGAGTTTCCACTGGGGAGGAAAGAGGAACAGGCAGGGGTTTGTAACCCAGATAATGCAGATCTCAGCAAGGATCTGCTGGAGACCAGGGATATCTGTGCAGCACCGTAGTGTCCCCCACAATCCCCTCTTTGGCCCCCTGAAACGCTCCCTGTCAGCACAGCTCCAGTGGGGGGGGGGGTGGCTGTCCATTACCCCCGAGCCTCCCTTAAAAGCAGGTTCTGCAGCCTAGAGGGAGTCAGTGGAACAGGGAACAGATTCAGTCTTAGATGAGTCCTCATAGGGATACAATGGGGGTTGCAGGCCCCTCAGTTCTCCCCCCTCACACACATGGCACAGGTCCCCACTTCCTGGAGGACTCACTGCAGGTGTGGCCCAAGGGAAATTAGCCACCTTCAGCACTATCTCCCCATTCTGCGTAGGAAGGTGTGGTCGCTCATCCACACACCCTAGCCCTTATTAATCCTCCTGTAAATATCAGGAATATTCAGGGTCTGATCCTGACCATCCAGCTCTTCATGGGTTTCCCTCATTACTCTTCATAACATGAAGCCACAGTCACGAACCCACAGCACAGAGCCACAGACGAGGAAATGCTCTTGGCTGAAATCCAGCACACTTGCTTCGTAGAATAGACTTGATCACGTACGGTCATTTTTTAAAATTGGACTTTGTGTGAATTACCTAAAGTCAATCACAAGATGAGAAATCCGAAGACTGCCTAAGGGAACTCCACTTGCTTGGAATATGAGGTTTTACAAGCACGTTTTATCTTGGTCAGCTAGAGGAATAGGTGAATAACCAAAGAGGAAATTCTAACGTGAATTTTTTGTTACATATAATATCCTCCAATCCCACCCATGGGAAACCTTCATTCAGACCACGTTTGTGCATATGTTTCAGCTCCTGCCTGGATTAGAGTAGAAATCAAAGATTGCGCTGGAACAGGTGCACATATGGTCTGGGAGGAAACTTTGGTTTCACGCGTTAAACTTGCTTTCCAGGGCCTGTCAGCCTCATTATCCCAGCCTAGAAGGAAACGTACATATGTTTGGGCACTGAGACATTAAAGGTATCATCAATCACTGATTTCCACTTGCTTGGATCAGATCCTTCTTTTAATGACCTTTCCATCTTTTGCTCTAAGATGCCTGCTACTTATATATCAACAAGCAAGACGTAAGAAGTCACTCCAGGGGCAACATCTATTTTGCTCGGGGCTCTCTTTAAAACTAACTGGAGAGTTATTACTCTCTAGATAACAGTGAGAAACAGAACTGAGATAACTCAGCGATATCAGAGAGCATGTAACTTTTTCACGATGCATTATATCAAATGTGTCACATAAGGCAAAATACATTATACAATTAATAAGAAAGGACCAGAGCATTCACAGAACTAGACTTCCATTTTAAATGAAAAATGGGAAACAAACTTGCTGATAAGATCCAATTTGCCTGTAATTCCCATGCCATGGACTCTGTCAAGCTTTTTAAAGGCCAGATAACAGGAATTTGAGAAGTTGGAAGCTATAAGGCCTGAGAAACGGAGTTACAATAAGGACCCAGGAAAGAGATTTGCAATTCTGTACAGATAAAAAAGGCCAGATCCTCAAGATATCATAAGGAAAGAGTGTCTTTCCTTTGGACTGTAATGTGTTGGGGTTTGGCACAGTATTTATATTCATGAACTGCAGAGTGGCAAGCAAATTGTTGGCACTAAGCAAATAATAATGCCCTCCATCCTTTTGTTCAAAGGTTTTTATTCTAAAAGTTCTAAGAACTATTCCAAGATCTTGTGCTTGGCCTCTGAAGGGTTAAAAAAGCCTCACTGAGTGCCTTCAGGAAGAGTGTCTCTCGCTCAGACAGAAGCATTTGTTTAAGTTATTTTCTTGACATAAAGATAAAGCGGCTTGGTAGAACTCAATTTTTTTTAAATAATTTCAGTGCAAAATATCGAAGTTTATTTTTAAGCTTTTTGTTTGTTTGTTTTTTTTAAGATTTGTGTCAATTTAAATTTTCAGAGTTGATGGAAATTATGGAGTAGCCAGGCTATTTAATGACAGATGTTGACATTCAAAAAGTGAAAACTTTATAACTATTAAAACTAGGGCTGTCAATTAATCACGGTTAACTTGCGCGATTAATTCAAAAATATTAATCGCGATTAAAAAAATTAATCATGATTAATCGCTGTTTTAATCGCACTGGTACAAAATAGAATAGCAACTGAAATTTATTCAATATTTTAGATGTTTTTCTACATTTTCAAATATATTGATTTCAATTACAACATAGAATACAACGTGTACAGTGCTCGCTTTATATTATTTTGATTACAAATATTTGCACTTGAAAAATGATAAACAAAAGAAATAGTATTTTTCAATTCACCTCATACAGGTACTATAGTGCAATCTCTTTATTGTGAATGAGCAACTTACAAATGTAGATTTTTTTTTTGTTACATAACCACTCAAAAACAAAACAATGTTAAATTTTAGAGCGTACAAGTCCACTCAGTCCTACTTCTTGATCAGCCAATCTCTAAGACAAACAAGTTTGTTTACATTTACAGGTAGGGTGACCAGATGTCCCAATTTTATAGGGACAGTCCCAATTTTGGGGTCTTTTTCTTATATAGGTTCCTATTACCTCCCATCCCCGTCCTGATTTTTCACATTTGCTGTCTGGTCACCCTATTTGCAGGAGATAATGCTGCCCACTTCTTATTTACAATGTCACCTGAAAGTGAGAACAGACGTTCACATGGCACTTTTGTAGCTGGCATTACAAGGTATTTACGTGCCAGATATGCTAAACATTCGTATGCCCCTTCATGCTTCGGCCACCATTCCAGAGGACATGCTTCCATGCTGATAAAAAAATAATGAGTTAATTAAATTTGTGACTGAACTCCTTGGGGGAGAATTGTATGTCCCCTGCTCTGTTTTACCCGCATTCTGCCATATATTTCATGTTATATCAGTCTCGGATGATGAGCCAGCACATATTGTTCATTTTAAGAACACTTTCACTGCAGATTTCACAAAACGCAAAGAAGGTACCAATGTGAGATTTCTAAAGATAGCTACAGCACTTGACCCAAGATTTAAGAATCTGAAGTGCCTTCCAAAATCTGTTCGGGACGGGGTGTGGCGCATGCTTTCAGAAGTCTTAAAAGAGCAACACTCCGATACAAAAACTACAAAACCCAAACCACCAAAAAAAGAAAATCAACCTTCTGCTGGTGGCATCTGACTCAGATGATGAAAATGAACATGCGTCAGTCTGCACTGCTTTGGATCATTATTGAGCAGAACCCATCATCAGCATGGACCAAGTCCTCTGAAGTGGTGGTTGAAGCATGAAGGGATATATGAATTTTTAGCACATTTTGCGACACCGGCTACAAGAGTGCCATGCGAACGCCTGTTCTCACTTTCAGGTGACATTGTAAACAAGAAGCAGGCAGCATTATCTCCTGCAAATGTAAACAAACTTGTTCATCTGAGCGATTGGCTGAACAAGAAGTAGGACTGAGCGGACTTGTAGGCTCTAAAGTTTTACATTGTTTTGTTTTTAATGCAGTTATTTTTTGTACATAATTCTACATTTGTAAGTTAAACTTGCATGATAAAGAGATTGCACTACAGCACTTGTATTAAGTGAATTGAAAAATACTATTTCTTTTATTTTTACAGTGCAAATATTTATAATAAAAAATAAATATAAAGTGAGCACTGTACACTTTGTATTGTGTTGTAATTGAAATCAATATAATTGTAAATGTGAAAAACAGCCAAAATATTTATATAAATAGTATTCTATTATTGTTTAACAGCGCAATTAATTTTTTTAATCGCACAATTAATCACAATTCATTTTTTAATCGCTTGACAGTTCTAATTAAAACACAAATTGTCAACACCATATGTCAAAATATACCAAGTGAATATCTTTAAATCAACAACCCGTACCTGTTTTTACTATTCATTCACTAGCCCATTTGTAACAAACCTCATTCAGAAGTCTAAATCACTGGATTTTTAATCTAATAAATTCTCAAGCAACATTTTTCTTACTTTGCCTATCTATAAATTTTTATTAGTAATCCATGAAAATATTTTATTATTGGTTCATGTATGTACAGCATTATCAACAGTTACCGATAAATAATCTAATCCTTCCAATCCTAGAGATAAAGCATTATTTCTTAGGGCCTATTCCAGGTACAAGCAGTAGCATCTCCCCTGTGAAATACAATAAGACTGGTACAAAGCAGGAAAGAAGCTATGTACACCTCTACCCCGATATAAAGCGGCCCGATATAACATGAATTCGGATATAACGCGGTAAAGCAGCGCTCCGGGGGTGAGGGGGGCGGGGCTGCGCACTCCAGCGGATCAAAGCAAGTTCGATATAACGCGGTTTCACCTATAACGCGGTAAGATTTTTTGGCTCCCGAGGACAGCGTTATATTGGAGGAATTTTTATTGGAACCTTTGTGACAACTTATGCATCTCTGCTATCAATCTTTCTGGGGGCATACCTCTAACAGGTTTAGTAAGTCTTCAGAAACCCCTGATTTACAGTCTCTTTACATTTTGCAGCAGGATGATGTAGGCAGTAAATATACACATACCCAAACATATACTTTGCAGGGCTTTATTGTAGCCAAACGCTGATTGCAAGTCTAGCTGATGAACCTTTTCCAGGAAGCCAGAGAGCGAAAGTAACGTCTCTGCTAAAGCACTTCTTGGCATTTACTTTTCATTGGTTTCCCATTGTTCTAGCCTCCCATACTCCATAGTGAGACAGCTGCATGGGATATATTGAACGACGTACGTTAGAGCCCCAAAACCACCTTAGCCCAACCACTAAAGAATACCTTCTGCACAGGGGAACCCTCCGACGTCATTGAGCCACTGAAACTGCTCCTAAACCACTCCTAGACTTTGCAAAGGGTCTGGCTAGAGAAAAGGAGCATGGGCAGGGGATCCTGGCTGCTGAATTGCCCCCCGGGGACCCTACCAGGTAAGACTTAACAGGCTGGCTCTACAGAGTTCCGCCTTGTCAAATCCAGGAGTGGATTTGGCCTCTTACAGCCTATGCTCAATCCCTCCCCATGCTGCAATGGAAATACTATTTTTCCTTAGAAATATTTTGATTTTCCAATTGCATCCCTCCAACATAAGGAATACATTATTGGCCGCTACAGAGTAATGGCTGGAGGGGCCTACATAACATACTAGTCACACTGAAGTTCTCTGCAGCAAGAAAACTCTCACCACGCAGCCACAGAGTCATGAAACATGCAGACTGCATTTGACCAGTTAAAGGACTAGCAGATTAGGCAACAACGCCCAATCCTGCTAGATGCTAAATGCTCTCAGCTCCCATCAACTCACCTTGCAGGAGACACTCAGCGCCTCAAGAGACTGGAACCTTTGATGTCATGGGACAGTTATGCTGCGCCAAAGAATTTCATTAAAGGTCAATCAGCACCATGTTATTGCACTTACTAAATTTTAATAACTTAGACCGTGGCTGCCTGCACCAGACTAATGGGTAAACCATGCTGGTCAGCTACTAAAGTAGTTATCATTCTATGTTTATAAAGGACAGTACAGGAAATTTAATTTGTAATAAAACTTGGATGGATATTTATAGACGGTTGGGAGCCTTCATCCCTATTTCCCAAATGCTTGCTACCCATACCTGAATCTATTCTAAAAAATCACACTCCAGTGCTGGAGACTGTATTTCATCATTGAACCTGTTCAAAGCCCCCGTCCCCAGGATACCTGCTACGCCTGAGAGTCTTATCTTCTCAAAGCCATCTAAGAGATTCCGAGAGAACTCCCAGTCAAATTAATGGAGAGTGGCAGCAGAGACTTTCAAAATAAATGGGGGTTGGGCTCTCCCTTTGGCTCCTTTGTGGAGCGGGGACGGACTATGTGCCTCATGAGACGCTCTAGTCCAGGCGTGGCCAAAATTACTGACCCTCCGAGCTGCATACGACAGACTTCAAAAGTTCAAGAGCCCGGGCACATCTGTCGGGGCACGGGGCTTCTGCCCCGCGGGAGGCCCCCGTTGGGCCTCGGGGCTCCAGCCCCGCTCCTGCTGAAGCCCGGAGTTCCTGCAGGTGCCCCCCATGGGGCCCCACCACCCTGCTGGGAAGAAGCCACTAGTCCCACCACCCCGCTGCAGGGCAGAAGCACTTTAACTGTAAAGTGAGCCGTGGTTTGGCCACTCTTGCTCTAGTCGGTTTTTGAAAAACTTCACCTCAGCCAACTTCCAATAAAATAGTGCTAAAGCAATGCAATGAACAGCCTGGTATTTTCTATATCCACAGCTATTTTTAACAGCAGAGGGTTTCAAACTCACTTTTTTTTCCAAACTGAGCTTTATTAATTGTGGATAGCATTTGTCCAGCACGGGTCTTGGTTCTACAGCCCTTCCTCTGGCTAAATTCCCAGTGACTGCGCAGCTTTGGCTAGGAGGAGCACGCAAGACTGGTCCCCGTATCCGTATTCTAAGCTACCATTTTAAACAGGTTTTTTTTAAATAATCATTTTAACTGGAAATTAAAAGGTGTTCAGATTTTTCTTTCTATGGGCCCCAATTTCCTCGTTGGCCAAAAGAAAGGCTATCAAGATGCAAGATTTTTCAAGGGGAAGGGTGCTAAATGGAAGACTGTGGAGGGTGCTAGCTGCCTTTACCACACTGTCCCTTCAAACAAAACCAGTGATACAAAAGGAAAAGATAACTGGGGGAAAGGCAAGGTTGCAGTTAAATAAATGATGGCAGAACTGCAAAAGAGTGAGGGGTTTGGGTGGCTAGAAATCTTGTGAGAACAAGCTCTCAATGATCTCTCTCTCAATGACTCTGACCTGAACAAAACTTGCATGCAGTAATTTACTGTTCTTCATACTCTGCTAGCACAATAACGTGCAGTGAGTACATGCAAGTTAGAGGGAAAATAGTCAGGGACAGAATAGTTAATGGATTTCTTTTTAAAATTCCAAACAGGCTCCTTTTGAGTTTGGTTTGAGCAGCGGGTAAAGATACTACATGGCTACTGTTTTATCTGAACAGGTTTGCCCAGTCTAACCTGGCACAGGAAAACTGTTGCATATTGCAGAATTTAAAGGGCGGTAATTGTTTTTACACTTGCTTCCTATATGGGGTTGGCTAGCGAATGCCAGGCCCAGCAAAAAAAATAAAAAAAATTCATGTCCAGATCTTGGAAAGAAAACACCAAACTTGATTCAAAATTCCCAATTGGCAAGCACATGTATACATGTGTGTGTTTCTTTGGTTTGCTCTCTGGTTACCCCCACTCTCTCAAATGTCTAGCGTCTCATTATACAGACAAATGATTCCAAGTTTTCTTCACATCTTTAACTGATTTGACAGCCATTCGTGTGTTCCTGGCAGTCGTGGATGCTGGCGACAGAAAGTAACCACTCTGGATCACTTTAGTTTTATGAGAAAAAGAAATTTCTCAAGGTCCATGTGTGGGTTGATGGAAATTTAACAAATAACTTCGGTCTCTGCTCCCAAATTCAAATCTATTTGCACCAACTGACTGACCTGTGAACCACCTCCCTCTTGATTCATTTCAAAGGTTTCTTTACACAGGAATTTTCTCAGCAGGAAGTCACAGAACACACTTCGAGCAGAGAGAAGTTTTGTTACAAGCTTTTGAAAAGAGAGGCGAGAACGCAAAAAAACCAGGCAGTCTGCTATTAAACCTGATTAAAACAAAAATACCATCCACTTAAGAAACTTCCAACCCATGTCCCATTTTGCTACGGCCTTCCCTCCCCAACTTGGAAAAAAAAAATCATGATTTGTACAGGTCAGAACTGGACTAGGTTTTGGAGTGAAACAAATGTAAATAGTTACACTCCAGTTTCATTTTTGCATCTTGTTACGAGTTCCTAAATCACAAGGCGATGAGGAAAAGCTCTAGTGTGCAAATCATTGATATTTGCAACAAAGGTCACCACCTCTGACAGTCTAGAGTCATCAGGGTCAGCTCAAGCAAATCTGAGGCCCCCATGCAGAGCCGTGTGACTGGGTCCCTTAGTTCCAAGGGTTATGAATCAGTGTCCAACTGCCACCTTTCCCACAACCTGCCCCACTTTCGTATGCTATGGGAGCTTGGAGGAGGAGAGCAGAAGGGTGAGTTTCCTGGAGGACGACGGAGCAGGTCTCTCAAACAGAAAGTAGGGGAGGGTAATCTGTGATGCTACACAGATGAGCCACAGTAAAGGGGGGGAGATTTCATGAGTCCCCAGGAGGTTTAAGTTATTGCCGCCACAGAGCTCTGAGTACAGCATAAGGTAGCTCATACGTCACACTACACAGCACAAAAGCTGGACCGTAAACAGGAGAACAGCATTTCAGCCTGGACCTGACCAGATGGGGCCCCTATGCCCTGCGGGGGCTGCTGCAGTGACCCTCCAGCAGCTCTGGAGTACTTAGCTCCAGGATGCTGACATTCCAGCAGAGCTTATGCACAATTAGTTACAAATTCATTGCTAGTTTACGGTAGGTATTTTATAGATGCTACTTCCCCCTTTTCCCTTCCACAATCTGGGAGCCAGTGGATTTCAGACTTCATTGTTAATGCCACTTTTCCACAGTCAGTAGGAAAACCACCAGGGACCTCCCGTTTCAGTTAATTCCCATCCGCTCCCTTATGTATCCGCGATCTTGCTGATAGTCGTTCCAGTCATTTTTCTAATAGCGTTTCTCCCATCTGTCACTAGCGGGAAGACTCCATGGAACAGACTGCAAGACTGCCATCATGTTTTCATTTATCTGCCTAGGTACGCCCAAACCAGAATATCTTCTTTGTCAGGAATGTACTGAATCTTTGTTCAGCCCAGCACAGAGATCTTTACATTCGCTTTGTCTTTCCCATCTGATCTCGGGCACTGCCAAATAAGACTTCAAAGCTTTTCAGTCTACAAAAGCCAGCTTTCTTAAGAGCCCAAATTTCCATTCTTTAAAGTATAGTTGAGATTACACACATGCATCAAACAGCCTTAACTTTGAGATAAGGTGGTCTTTAAAGCCGTGTTGAGGTTGTTCTTGGTGCCAATGTCTATGCTTATCCCTCTTTTAATTTATTTATACATTACTATATATAAAGAGAGATTGATTTCTCAAAATGGAGATTATCTTGTATGCTCAAAGCCTAATAATGAATAATGGCATGGTTTGTATAGCATATTTCAGCCAGAAGGTTCTCAAGGCCCTCGAGAGGCATTACAACAATGACTCAATCCTACAAACCCTTCCTCAGTTGAGCAGTCCATTCTCAATATGCAGTTGCATTAAAGTCAATAGGATTACTTGCATGAGTAAAGGCATCTCATGTGAATAAGGGTTCCCAGAATCAGGCTGACTTGCTTTGAGCTGGAAAGTCTCATTTAGACGCAACAAACATACCGTGTGTATTTCCGAACACAAAAACACATCTGCAAAACTCACTACTATTACTACTACAGTTATACTTCTTTCAAGACATTAGGCCTAAAGCAAACCTAGCTGGTGTCAGGTTTTAAGTCTGGAGGTGAAGACCTTAACAACTCCACATTGTCTACATTTTGATATCAGTTCCAGGCTCCTTTGAACTTTAGTGTGGAAGAGAGGTTTTCAGAAGCTGAACACAAATGGGGACCCACAAACTCCTACATGGCCTCAGGCTAATTCTTGGGCTAAGATCCAAGAACCCTGGGGTGTCCAAAATTCTGTTTTGGCTCCGAATGTTGTCCCCAGGCCCCATCTTTAATTTTAATAAAAGAAACATCAGTTGCTGATGTGTTCTTTTGCTTTCAAGACTCTTGGCCATCTCCATTCGCAGCTGACAGCGGTGCAGCAATTGCTACATTTGACAGCATAAGGCCTCAAGAGTGATAGTTCAATAAGGTATGCAAAGAACCCAGTACAGCTCCTGCTTGGGGATTTCACACTGGGGTTCTCACCCAACGTGCTGAAAATCATGTTTCAGAACCTTCAAAATCACTTTACAAAATATTTTTAAGGGACAAGCTTTCAAAGCTAATGATTTACCTCCTTCCCCCCGCCCCATTAAAATTGTAATAGCAGTGCTAAAATGTTAATATACATTCCTAGTCCTATATCTGTTGATCTCGTTAAAGGCAGCCACCAATAACAATCTGAAAGATTCAATGAAACAGAACACCAAATATTTCCTCCTGCATTCTCCTTGTTTATAACCAGAGACCATCCTAAACGACAGAACATAAAAAAATATTATACCAGTTATAGGAAGCAAGTGGGTTTTCTGCCAGGATTAAACATTTAGAATTAGCTTCTCTAGTAAAACGTAAAGAGATCGTCTTCTTTTGCTAATATGATCTCAGACGTCTGCAGAAGCATAAGTGCTTATAGTTCCACTTACCGCTCCAAGCATGATTCTGAAAACGAGCCATCGAAATCCCCAGATGACAATTTGGGAAGGCGGAGTGTAGCGAGGTAACCGGGAGAGAGTCCAGAGCGGGCACAGGAATATTCCTAAAACCCCCGTTTCCAGAAGCTGAGATTCCCATCCTAAAGTGGAAATAAGAGCAATGGTTTGCTGTTAATTACCCATCAAGAAATTTTAAGCATATGAGAAGCAGAATATAAAAATCCTATGAAATTACTGATTTAACTTGATCCTTAGTTACTCAATTGTCTCTGACCACACTTCACATGTAGATGGAATTGAGGTTACATACAATTAAAACGGTTAAAGGGGCAGCACGACCTTAAAAACAATCAAATCACACTTTCAACTGAAAGTGGTACCAACTAACATTGTGTATGCCATCTACGACTGTAACTGAAAGGGATTAGAGAGAAAAAAACTAGAGAATGGAGATTTTTGTTTGTTCCTATTACAGCCCCATGCACATTCTGTGGGCATTTAGCTTTGCTGTTTTCCTTCTGTCGCTAAGTCTGTGAAATTTCACCTTTTATGTGGGTTTTCACAAGTGAGAGAGAAATATTTAAAAAAACATAGGAAAATATGATTACAAAACCATAGGAACTGGCAGTAAAACCCAAGAACAGCAGTAATCCCGGCCAAAATTTATCTTTAGATTTCAAATTGGCTTTGTCCCTTTAAAATATTAATTCACAGCAAAATGCTGTCGTCTCTAATTTTTAAGGGGAGGAAAAACACAAGAGGGTAAACAGCATGTTGAGGTTATTGTAGCAACTGACTGCTGAAAACGAAAAGTCATATTACCAGAGTGCTTCAGTCTAGAGCAATCTCAGCTTCACAACAGAGAACCCTTTACAGTTTAGCAAATTTATGTAAAATGTATGTCTGGAACTGAACGTTTCAAAGTCTAGTTCCCAGGGCCACTATGGAGATCAAAATTTGCTTTTCATTTTATTTATTTGTAATAGTTTACGTTGCTACATTCTTCTCCGGACAAATTCTGAGTCAAGAATCCAAAGGTTTCTCAGCATTGTCCAGGCAACTGCTCATCTCAAATGTATGCAACATCTAGCTGATTAGGTTAGAACAAATGATTGCACCTTTCCCTGCTAATACATATACAGAGAAAGCACCCTGTTATTGAGATATACTGTACCCAACAAAGGCTCAGCGCTTTTATTCAGACCGCTCTCTACTGGATGGAGCAGAGATCACCTTTAGCTCTTCTGATAGGGCCCCGAAGACTTCATCTGAAAATTGGGGATGAGTAGAAGGCTGTGCATGAGCAAATTCCTTAATTAGGTGTCCACTTCAGGACTTTGGTTTTGCAAACACTATTTTAAAACTCATCTGAACAGCTGGCCTGAAATCTGCTTCTTGCTCACGCTCTGCTATTGCTTAAAAGCCACAAAGTTTGCTAAACGCACGTAGAAGACTTTTCTTTCTGAATGCTAGGCCCCTGACATCATGAGCCACATTCTCCTCAGCAGGCATACGTGGCAGAGGTCCCATTGACTTTAGTGGAGCTACGCCAGTGGACACCCACAGAGTACCCAGCCCTGTATCTTGAAGAGAGTATGATCAAAAATTCCATTTAGGCTTGGGCATTATCAACTTCAGCATAAAACTATCAAGGGTTCTGAACCATAAGGAAAATCCTTCCTTAACCACAGCTCAATGAATAAAGGCTAAAGGGTCCAATTCTTCCCTCATGCCTGTTTTATATTCTACTGGCCTCAGTGGAATTATTCCGGATTTCTACTAGCATAACGGAGCTCAAAATCCATCCTTGTAACCACACCGTGAAGCTGTTACCCAAGTTATTTTATACATTGGAGACATTCAGGTACATCCCCCTTTATGCAAATCTGGATTTTGCATTCTGTTTTTGCAGTGTCTCCAGTATAAATATTGAAATGATTATTCAGAAGGCGCAAGAATAACAGAGCCGTTATGTTTCGACAGATGAAGTCAAACTCTACTGGATCTTTCGTCATTAAGTGAAGGACACTATGAAGCAACAGTATATCAGTGCAAGAACCAAAGTAAAGTCTGCTCCAGTAGTTTTACCCTGAACTACAAATATATTTTTGTTTGCAAGTTTTTCCATGGAATATAGTTCTACCCTGAAGCTGCACAGAAATATGCTAAATGACTGAGTCAGAGCAACTTTTTCTTGCACTTGGGTACCTATAACTGTGAATATAAAACTGTTTTAGGTAAACACAACTATGGTGTTACAGAAATCAAGGTCTACATCCATTTAATGCCGACCTCAAACACGTGCCTTGTTGAGCACGATAAAACAATGGTCCTCTCTTGAGATTACAAAGATTTAGGGATCTATACAGCAATGGACTTCTGTGGGTGCTGGCTGCACAACTGATCTGAGCTATTTAGTAATGTCAGTGTGGAGCTGTGTATAGGGGAAAGACTGAGGAGCCTTGGGTATTATTCCTAGATCTGCTCCTGACTCGCTGTCTGACTTTGAGGAAATCACTTAATCCCTGTGGGTAAGTCTTGATAGGCAAAACAGGTGTGTTTTTCAATAATGTTAACTCAATCAAGTTAGCGTATCACAATTGAAAAGCTCGTTCTCCCCCTCCAGGCGACAACATCTCCATCTAACGTGGCTTCAAACATGTTAACCAGGGTCACCCGAGGGGGGTGGGGTGGCAAATGGGGCAGTTTTTACCCCAGGCGCCCCCTCCTTCAAAAAGGCCCCCAAACTGACTGGCGGTGCGACCTGGCACCCGGGATCACAGCACCAGTCGGTAAATTTGGCCCGGCAGCCTCTCTGTCCTGAGAGAAGGGTGGCTGAGCCAAATCTGAGTGGGGTTGTGACCCTGCGTGTCATGTCACCATGCCCAGCATCACAGGACAGGAGTCCAGTGTGGGCTCACCCTCCAACTCCCCTCCCGTTTCCATCCGCCACCCCTCAGTGACAATTTTTTGGAAGTTGGAGAGGGGGGCTCACTTTCAGATTTTGCCCTGGGCCCCCAAAAACCCTCTCCGCGGTCCGGACGTTAGCTTGCATCTTAATGAGCATTCAGAGGGGTTTTAAATCCTGTCTAGACAAAGGCCTATGTGCCTTGATTTCCCCATCTTTAAAATGAAAGAAAAATACTTACTCATCTATGAAACATCAATGGGTGAACAAGCGTGGAGGCTGCTTTCTGCTGAAGACCCTCCAATATATCGGTAACAAACCTCAGAATTATTATTCTTGCACATTTATAGAGCAGTAGTGATCATCAGAATTGAGAGCCCACAGCTGTAGGAGACGTACAGACAAGTGAGCTATTATAACTGTGGATATTCTTGTTGTTCATTTTGAATAGTAGATGGGCTTGCAAGTTTTAAATCTACGCATGCGGATGGTCAGGGCTTGGGGATTTTAAAGAGTTCGTTTTAAAAAGCTTTGTAATTCCACCTCTGACATAACAGAATATGGACAAGCTACCCCGGTAAGTCAACGTGAGCAGTAGCTTTGCAAGATTAATGAGGAAAACACATGTAGAGTTAACGTTTGCCTGCATGGCTGCACCACAAATGACACACTGGAACCCTTGGGGAGGACCAGGCATAACCTGACTAGCTGCCCAGGAACATGCAAGGGGAGAGGTAGGTGACACTGCTGGCAATGCCAGCAACCCCAGGAGGGTTTATTACGGGGCACAGTGAGAAGAATGCAATGGAAGTGCCCATCATGCAGACTGCAACAGGTATGCCAGGAAAGGTGGTGATTAATCCTGTGGCACAACAAGAGTTGCTCCCGGCAAACTTCTAGAGGATAGTATGTCTCTCAAAGGTGTACCTCCAGGCAGTGCCACTTGGGAAGAGGTCCAGATATACACACCTGTATCCACACATACACGACTAGAGGCTTCATTAGAGTTTCACAACACGGATAAATATGTCAAGAAAGAAGATATAGCACCAAGATCTGCTCCGAGTTACACTGGTGTGAATCCAAAGAGGGATCTGCTTCAGTGATCATATGTGATGATGCTTCAATGTTAAGTGCTAGTGAAAATCCATCCATGCAATTGGAAGGTGAGGAGATGGCAAGCTTTGTTTACATCAGTAAGATCCATCCAATGGCTGATGATTAATATCTATTCCCCAAGAAATTACTACATGGGCCAGCACTACTTTCTGTACATAGGGAATATAGCAGAGCAGATATCCCCATGATTCTATGTCCATATTAACCAAATTATCTTTGTGTTATAGCTGAGAAGCAGGATAAAATCAGTTCTCAGAGCAGATTCCGCTTAGCCAGCTCATTCTTCTTACAGTAGGCCCTATAAATGGGGTGAGCAGAGTGTGTAATACAAACTAGGAACAGGCTTCTTGCTGAACTACACAGATAGCCAATAGCTGTGAGCAAAGAGCCTGAGGATTACAGAAAGGATTGGCTGCTGTGCCTGTGGCGTTGAAGGGCTTAATCCCCACCACTCCCAATGGCAATCACAGTTCTCAGTGCTGTTGGTTTTGTAGAAGGCCAGACATCGACTTTTGTGGCAGAGCTCTTAAACTGAGCAACTTCAGTTGGCCTCTTTCCTTTTCCCAACTGCTCCTCTATAATTCATGCTGTGATATACTGATTCTCTGGTGGTTGTCTTGGAATTCTACCTTGTGTTAGTCTGCGGGGCATTTTTTGTATGGCAAACTTGATGCTCATGAAAAATACGTGCTGTCTATAAGGCCAGGTCTACACCCAGCCGCTAGTTCGGTGGCTGGGAATCGAAGTTCTGGGTTCGATTTATCGCGTCTGGTCTGGACGCGATAAATCGATCCCGGAAGCGCTCGCCGTCGACTGCGGTACTCCAGCTCGGCGAGAGGAGTACCGCGGAGTCGACAGGGAGCCTGCCTGCCGCGTGTGGACCGCGTCTGAACCGCGGTAAGTTCGAACTAAGGTACGTCGACTTCAGCTACGTTATTCACGTAGCTGAAGTTGCGTACCTTAGTTCGAATTTGGGGGGTAGTGTAGACCAGGCCTAAGAGGGTATGATGGAGGAGTTCTATGCACATGTTCCTGTGCATTTATCAGTGCACCTCAATTTTGATTTGAAGCTCTCCTCTTCTGTTGGTCCTGTGTCATCCTCTAGCAGAGATTTCAAACTGTTATAGACTAGCTTGAGGCCACAAAACTCATCCTTTATGATAAATTGATTATTTAAATCCATGGCTCCAGAAGCAAAAGAGGATTTTTTTCAATACACTCCCACATCTACTGGCCTTGCATCAGTTTGATGTGTGTAGCTAATATGGTACACAAAAGGATCAATAATCTTATTCAAGCTTCCTCCTAGAAATAGCAGGGTTGGGGGGATGCTTTTGTATGCACTACGTTAGATGATACAAGACAAAGTGCAGCAAGTTGATCTCCATTTCTGTGCTTTCCCTGGCCTCCTATGATTTGTTTATTTCTTTCTTTAAATCTGTTCTAATTGCCGATTTAAAAATCTCTTTGGCTCTGCCATGGTGTGGCTGGCAGTTGGAGATTGTCCTTTCTGTTGCAGGTGTTTATCCTCATGAAATGCAGCAAGGTAGAATAGAAATAAAAAGTAACTCAGTGTTCTAGCTGATACACCTGCTGCCATAGCCAATCTAGCAGGTATAAGTGGAGGAGATTACTCTGAAAATGCAATTGGTTTTATTCAAGGTGGGGGTGTTTACACAACCTGTCCTGAGGAACTGCAGATGCTGTTGTTAACAGACTAATGCCTGATGACACTTATCTCCTGAGGGGAGCTGGGCTCACATCATGCTTAGAGCATAAGTGAAAGAGTCTGGTCTTGTTCTAGTTCCCCTCTGGGCCATCATCCATGTCACAACCCCGCTACACACGTAGCCTTAGGACTGGAATAGTAGTGGGTGCTACAGGAAAGGACTGAAGTGCTTTGACAGCTGAGAGATCCTTTAAAGACAGTGATGTACTGGATTTATACCAGTATGAGCAGAAATTGGTCCATAATCTTTAGCAAGGCTTCTTTCCTTGACCTTTGGTTAGATAGAAATAAGGCATCTGTTGTTGAAAATAAGCTCATTATTTCTAATGAGGCACCTGATAGCACATTAGGTCTAGGTGATTAAAATTCAGGATTTGGCAAAGGGCAAAAACTTACGCTGAGTTCACTATAAAATAATCATAACAATAATCACAGAAACCACTTTTTGTTTCTAACACATAGTGATTTTTTTAAGTGATGGAGCGATGAATGACTATTAACAAAATCCCCTTCTATTTCCATATATCCTGTGGTTTCTAGGATAGATACTGAACTGCCAAAATAAGCGCTTCTGTGGAGAGAAGTGAAGTATATTGTTATAAAAGCAGCTGCACAGAAAAGCAATGGCTAATGCAGAATGTGAAAGGTTAATTGTTACTAAACCCAGCAACAAATAGCAGTTATGGGTCTAACTGGCACCAAAATGGCAGTATATCTCGTTAGCTTCAGCCTGCACAAGAATCCCACTGTTATCAGCGTTTTCATATGTTAATCACCACACTCCCTTGCAGACATACACTATACATGTTGGATCTGCGGGTAAGAGGGCATAAGACTTTACATTTCTAAATGGCCTTCAGATCTTTCTGTTTGCACTTTCCTCCATGCAGTAATATAACATTTTACCAGACAGCGTGGAAAGGAAGGTTACTTAGTGTACTGGTCACTAAAATGCTAGAGGAAGATGCACTGAACCAATAAATAATTCAATGTTATGTACTTCTTGTGTATTATATATTTGGTGATACATACAAAGGCACAAAGGAAGTGGAAGCCATCTTGGTGTGTGGCTAGCCCCAGAAGTGTGTCAATACACCCTGCACCTGTGTTTCTTGTTGCAAAGCTACAAGTTTGAGTCCTGGCACCACCATCTGGGTACCATTCCAACAGTATAATCTGGTCTGAAACATGCCAGAAAGGGGGATGGATCAGTAATGCAACCGGAGGCAGACACATCTTATTGATGAACAAGAGCAGAGTAAACAACGCTCCCCCCCGCCCAGCTGTTAGAAAACTCTTAAATTACCCATTGCTGACAACGGGTGCAGCTGAGCCAGCGATGAACACAGTTTAAGAACAAGAGCAGCCAAGGACAAACAGCGGTCAGCACCATTTCAGAAGCTTTAGTTAAAATCTACTCCGTTTGCAGTGAAATTGCGTTCAGCTCCGGTTGACCTGCACCCACTGATAGCGATGGATAATTTTGCTAGTGCAGACAGAGCTTTGGTGTCATACGGTACTTGCTGAGATCTGATATTAAGGTCAGAAGCACTGGAGCAAGAGGGAGTGATTACTATAATCAAGATTCCCACACACACTGATTTATTAACAACCCCCTTCCTGATACCCTGAGTATCTACAGCTTGGTAACCTGGGCACAGAGATCAGTTTTCTTGGCCATCACACACAACCCCATAGATCTTCAGGTCCTCAATTCATCACCATCCCCTTTCCAAGTTCCAGTCCTCTCCTAATGTCCATCCAATCCCCCTCACCAACCTTAAGATCCCCTCTGGTTTGGATCTTATCATCTTACTCATCTCTGGTGAAAGCTTTCTACTTCTTCCCTGTATCACTTCCACTTTAGCATGAAGCAAGGCTCACCACTTGGTCCTCTTCTCACCTCCAATTAACTCCAGCCTTGCACCTCTGATCTTTAAGGATGGCACCCAAGTTTGCTCCCTCTTCAACCCTCTCTCCATATTGGATTTGTTCTTTCTTGGCCACTATGACTCCACACCACCAAAATGCCCCAAAGGTTGAAGTCCTCCTGGTTAAAATAGAAATTTCGTCCCATGTCTTTGACTTCACTGTCTCTTGCCTCAACTTTGCTGTGAAAACCAGAAATCACCTTTGGACTCTGGATATTAATTTTTCCTTTACCTTTTATTTTGTACTTCATGTGCTCATGGCCACCTCTTGAATGCTGCTGGAAATTGCCCTGATCTTGCCTCCGCTAGTTCCTAGTCTAATCCCTTCCTGCTTCAGCTGCTTCATTTCCCTCTTCTATGATCTTCCTCTATTCTTACTTGTACTGCCCCCATTTACCTTCTCTCCCCAAGCCAGTAAGTCACTTATCCTGTTTAAATTTCATCTTAAAACTAGAGATAGTTCTGACCCTAAAAACCCAGACCTGAACAACCCTTATGCTTAAGGAAAGAACAGATCCATATGTGACCTATATGGCTTGGGCTCATCCCTACTTAGAACCTGCCCTTCCTCTTTAGGGTATAATTGGCTCTGCCCGTAACACATTTATGTATGTATAGAGTGGCATCGAAAATGGTGCAGTCGGGTAGGATTAGCAAGCCCTACGCACCTCATTCTTCACTTTTAGAAATCAGCAGCTAAGCCATGCAGACATTGAAAACAATGAACATGCGCTTTTAAAGTTCACAACTGAAGCTATAAATACAGTAGAGTGTAAAAGGGGGAAGTTCTGTTCTCTCTCAAACTCACTTACCGTAAACTGATAGCACAAAACAAGATTACGCAATCCATCAACAGAACCCTCAAAATGGCTTCCATTTCTCCAAACTGCTGACTTTATGAGCAGTTGTTCACGTCTGCATCTTAAAAGCCTTCACCAGACACACTCAGAATTCAGATCCCTTGCCATCTTAAAAAGGGTATGAGGCTGTTACCAAATGGCCATGTTGCCTAGAGTGTGCTGCTGCTGTATTCAGAGATTACCCAGCGTCTTCAGTGTTGCTTCCCTGACCTACATGGTCCACATGTGATGCCTACAAGAAATCAGCCAATTAATACAGTCTAAGTAGGGGACCTGTTAAGGATAGTTGATCTTAAAAATAATTTTTAAACTATATCCTTCCCCTCCACCCCGTCCTTATTTGTTTCTTGTCAGATTGTGAGCAATCTGAGGCAAGGGCCGGGGTAACATTTTGAGTTGGGATGCGCAAAGGAGTCTAAGGCTATGTCTACACTTAAAACGCTATAGCACTTCAGCATAGACACTCATTACAGCAACAGGAAGGGTTCTCCCATTGCTGCAGTTAATCCACCTCCCCATGAGGTGGTAGCTAGGTCAATGGAAGAATTCTTCCATCAATGAAGCACTGTCTACGCCGGGGATTAGGTCAATCTAACTATATATCTCATGGGTGTGGATTTTTCACACCCTGAGGCCTGGTCTACACTGGGGGGGAGGGGAATCGACCTAAGATACGCAACTTCAGCTACGAGAATAGCGTAGCTGAAGTCGACGTATCTTAGTTCGACTTACCTCGCGTCCTCATGGCGTGGGGTTGATTGCTGAGGCTCCCCCATCGACTTTGCTTCCACCTCTCACCAAGCTGGAGTTCAGCAGTCGATGGGAGAGCGATCAGGGATCGATTTATTGCGTCTACACTACACGTGATAAATCGATCCCTGATAGATAGATCGCTACCCGCCGATCCGGCGAGTAGTGCAGACGTAGCCTGAGAGACAAAGCTAAACCAATGCAACTTTTCAGCGTAGACCAGTCCTAGGTACTCAACTCTCATTAAATTACAATGGAAGTTAGGTATCGAACTTTTACCGCCCCTTTGCAAATCCAAGCTTGGACAGTGCTAGCACACCAAAGGCACTAGTTTGATACAAATAATCACTGGCCATCAATAACCTTGCCATTTCTGGGGGGAAAATTCTCTCTTGCCTTTGTTAAGTTTACAGATTAAATGGCATACATGATAAATACTTTTTAAAAAAGTAATATTTACATGGCAAACTAAAGAATAAGAAACTAGAAACAAGACACTGATCTAAATACCAGCAGCAAATGGGGATGAAGAAAATGAAGTTGTCAGCCATTAGTAATGCTAATTTATCATGTAAATTTATACTCTGCAATCGTGGCATTTTAGGAAAGAAATCCAGGCCTCGCGTCAGTTCAGTTTTAACAAGTGACTACAAATGCCACTAATCCCACAATATTTAGAAACATTCAGGGTCTCTTACACATGAAACCCAAGTCCCCAAATTGTGTGCCGACCTATCCTCGTTGTCGTGTGTTCCAAGTTAGGGCTAAAACTTCAGTCTCACCTCAGTACAGCGATCCCTCAGGCCCCCACTGCATATTGATACTTCTGGGAACGAAAGGGTCGCATTGTTGACCCACCTGCTCCTGTTTGCTTCGGTTGGATCTAGTCAAATTTCAGCAGCTGCATCGCTAGCACAATGAACGCCATTGTTATCTCCTCAGCACGGCAGGGGATGGATCCAAATTTAAAAAAATAAAATCAAGTGAGCTGCCAATGGCATGGATTTCAGTGGCTGCACTTGCCTCACACGCGCTGAAAATGTCTGTTAAATACTCCTAACTCGATGCAGCAAAATAAGTCATTTTGCATTTGCTGAAAGATCTACTTGGGGAAAAAGAGCATTAAGAGGTTTCTCTCCCCCACCCCCTTCCCACTTTTGCTTTCTCTGCTTTCTGCAGAGATTTTTCTTTTCCAAAATTACGTACAACTGTTTGTCCATAAGCATAAACTTTCTGCTAGGAAACCTAGCTTGCTTTAACAGATCTCCAGCACTAAAAACATTTGTTGCTTGAAATGAGAGCCACTTAATGCCTGTACATGTGCAATTTTTCATGAAAGACCATGCAATTTGGCAGGAACATCTGACATACCATAGAAAACATTACAAGTACTTACTGTATAAAATGTCATTTTGGGATGAATGGTCTCCAAAACGCTCTGAAGCAATGTCATTAAGGCTCCCTATAGAGGGTATTATTTCTAATGGAATATAGATTATATGGTGTTATGTCATTAAGGCTTCCAATTTTCGGCTTTATATTGTTATTTACCAATAAATGCCTGATGAGAAAAACAGCAGAGTTATCAACAACGATGAGCCGAAAACATATTAGTGGATACAGAACAAGGCAATTCTGAAAATTTGCCATGCAACCCTTGGAATTCATACATTCTGCTTCTCTTTGTCCGTTTTATGAGGTCCAACATAGGTCCAACAGCATGGAATAGCCAGTGGGGGCAGGTGGGAAGAACAGGGCTGGGAGAAGACACTGAAGTTGCACAAACAACAGCTGAGAAAATTACAGCCTGATCCAAAGCCCACTAATGACTACAGAAAGATTTCCACTACATAAGCCTTTATTTACCTCCTATATGGTTTTTTTTTTAAACGTGGGATGTTTTTATATATAATGACAAAGATCTAATTATATTATATATAATCAAGTTATTTTTAAAGTGACTCATCCCTAACATGACTCTGGAAACTATATAAAGCAATTCAGTTGTCTAGAGCAGGAATTGTCTCTTCATTTGTGTTTGTACAGACCCTGGCACAACGGGTCCCTCACCTCCCACATCCTTGCTGGGTCTTTTGGATGCTACCATAAAAACTAGAACTGGTCAAACCACATGGTTTTTCTCCACACAATTTTGAACATAAAGATTTTGTTTAAAAAACTGTATTTTCCCCCCATTGGAAAATTTAACAACAAATCAAAAAATTTCAATTCTAATTACTATTTTAATTTTTGTTTTTGAAAATGGAAATGAAAAATCCAAGTCAAAATGAAAGGAAATTTCCCATATTCAAAGAAACTCCTTTTTTTTTTCCCCCTGGAAAAATTTGTCAGTCAAAAAAATTTCAACCAGCAAAAGTCAGAAGAGTTTATTTGCATTTTCTCACTTTCTCTCCTAATTCATAAGACAAGGTATACTACTGTCTGGTTTTATACACATGTATACCCACATACATATATACATTACAGTGTATGTGTATAGTGAATACACACACAACGCCTGCACACACAAAACATACACACACACACTTCATAGATTTCTCTTTGTCAAACTGCACATACAAGAGCTGTGAAACAGTGCCGCTATCTTCCTATGAATATTAGGCTATGTATATAGTACAGACTTTGGTCAATGGAAGTTACGTCAGCATAAAGCCACTGCAGTTCGTGTATCGCTTGTGCGTACTTGACTCCTTGCATCAGCACTATGCATTCTCACCAGGAGTGCTTGTGTCGGTGCGCTATGGGAAGATGTCCCAGAGTGCAGTTCACCATCGTCTGGTGCACTGTCTTTTGGGAAATTTTGGAAATGCATGGGATCAAGGGGTCAAGTTCCCATCATGCAACTTTCTCCATCCAATAAGACCATCCATATTCCATAATTTTTGTGCCTTTTCTTTAAATTTCCACAAAACCATGTGGCACTTCTCACTGTTCACCATCCGACAGAAGCATGGTGCCCACACAGCTCTACACTATTGTCACGAATATTGCAAACACAGAAACAAAGATCCTCCGGTATTTGCAGAGCCAGAGGAAAAACGGTAACAATAGGGGACATGATGATTTTGTGGAGGACAGATTGTTGTGGGACATAGCAAAAAACCAACTCAAGGTTGTTGGTGGCATTCACAGAGCAGCTGCAGAAGGTGGAGCACCACTTCTGAGTATGAAAAATGAGCTCTGACTGGTTGGAATGGATCGTAATGAACGTCTGGGACAATGAGCTCAGGCTGCAGAACTTGCGGTGGCAAAAGGCCACCGCCACACCCCTGGATTTGTGCACTGAGATCACCCCACCCCTCCAGATCAGGGACATCAAAACGACAGCTGCACGGACAGTTGAGAGGTGAATGGCGATCGCTCAGTGGAAGCTTGCAATGCCGGATGGCTACCAGTCAGTGGGAAATTGTTTTGGAGTTGGAAAATCTAGTGAGGGGCATTATCATGCAAGCGTGTAGGGCCATTAATTGTCTCCTGCTATGCAGGATGGTGACTCTTGGTAACCTGCAGGACATAGTGGGTGGATTTGCAGCAATGGGGTCCTGAACTGCAGTGGGGCAATAGCTGGCACGCATATCCCTATTTTGGAACCAGCCCACCTTGCCACAGAGTACACCAACCGAAAGGGCTACTTTTCTATGGTGAGGCAAGCACTGGTGGATCACTGGGATCGCTTCACCGACATCAGTGTTGGCTGGTCAAGGAAGGTGCACGGTGTTCACCTCTTTAAGAACACAGAACCATTCAGAAAGCTGCAAATAGACACTATCTCCCGACTGGCAGATTACCATTGATGATGTTGAAATGCCAATAGCGATTGTAGGGTTCCAGCCTAGCCTTTGGCTCCGGAAGCCGAACACCACCATCTCGACAGTACCAAAGAAAGATTCAACCACCAGCTCAGCGATGCAGAATGACCGATGAATTTGTGTTGGGTAGATTGAACGTCAACCTAACTTCATAGTGTAAACCAGCCCCTATGCATCACAACCACTGGCTGTCAAAGTAAAGCTACTCAACATGGACTTACTCAGAATGGAATTAAATTAACCAATTCTGAGCCTCTCCTCTATCTCCCTGAAAATTTATTATGACATACTTTACATTATATATTTTTGACACCTGTCAAAAATAAAATGTATTGTGCTAATGATTACGATGTGTTATGAATAAGGGCCCCAGGCTGCAAACACTTATTGCCTACTACCGTGAAATCATAGAATCATAGGACTGGAAGGGACCTTGAGAGGTCATCTAGTCCAGCCCCTTTACTCATGGCAGGACTAAGTATTATCTAGACCAATCAATGGATCAACCCTGGCAGTAAGCAAAAAGCCCGACAGGAAGTGTTTGCATTATTGGCAGGCAGCGTGTCCCAGTGGAGTGTCAGGAGCCTTGTGTTGTATTTCCACCAGCAAGTCATTTCACCTCTCTGGCTTCCACTTCTCCTCTCACCTTTTGTCTGGCTTGGCTATTGAGATTGTAAGCATGTGCATATATGTTAAAAGGTATAAGATGCAGAAAACTTTAAATACAGTTAAATACTTAAATAATAAAGGGACACAGTTGGGTCAGTCTGATCCTAACTTTAGATTATATAAAGATAAGTCTTTTAAAAAAACCCTAAAACCAATAGAAATGTTTCCATTAAAATAAAAAAAAAGGACAACCTGAAATTGCTTAAGAAGTGCCCATTACCTAATTTTAATATTTGCATAAATCCATCATCACTTGGAGCAAAAACGTTGTCCTATGATAGTGAAGGCTACATCTATAGTAGAAAAAGGTGGGGTTTTTAAACATGAGTTAGCTATTAACACAAAATGATAACGCCCTCGTGTTGATACCCGTGTTTACCGCAAACAGCTAACAGTTGTTAAAACTAAAAATGGCCTTGGGCCTACACTATGGGTGAAATCCTGGCCCTGCTGAAGTCAATGGTAAAACTACCACTGACTTCTATAGGGTCAGGACTTTAACGTGTGTTATTTAACAGTGTGTTAGCTACCATCTGTTTAAAAAACCACAACCCTGTGAAGACAAGATCAACGTGGATATTATTCTCAACGGTGGGAAAGATTTCCCAGCAGCACACCAGAGAACAAGAAGTAAAACAGGGGTGCAGAGAGGTGGGTCGTGAACATTGAGAAGTGCAGGATCATTCAGCTATCATGCAATTTCAGTAATAAAAGAGAGCAAAATTTAGATCAAAATGGCAAAAGCCAATACCACATGAGGTATAAATACCTGAGAAGTGTTCGGTGAATTGCTTTACGTCCGTGTCCAGCAGAACTTTGCTTATAGAATATTTACAGGTTCTAACCCTCAGAAACAGTGCACTCTCCCAAGTTACAGCTGCAAGACGCTCAGCATTCCCTCAGCATCTCACCACCCAAAGCTGCTGGAGTACAACCCTTTCTTCTCCTTCTCTTCCAAAATATCAACAGAGCCATAAAAGGGATAAAGTCTCACTCAGCACGTTGTTAAACCTTCCAATCACCGCCAAAAAAAAATACACACAGAAAAAGGCAAAGAAAAATCAACACTTTCAAGTTATTGTGTCAGTTTAAAAGGGTTCCAGGGTTCCTTATGGAAAGTATTCCTGGCAATTCCTAGTGGAAATTCCTGATCTCCATGCAATTAGATGAGTTATAAACATGAGAAAACCTGATAAAAATGCCACAGGTTCAGCCCCAAACGCCCCTTCTCCAATAGCCACAGCAATGTGCTATTATGAATGTGAAGCTTGATTTACAAGAGGTTACTTCACACTCATGGTCATGGAGCATGAGTTTCTGATTTAAAAAAAGAAGAAGTCCAGTGCAGCAATATTTCACAAAATTTCATTCAAATGTATTTTTCCAAACCATTGCTTGCAACAAATCCACTCACTTTTAATCGAAGACATTCTTGTATATTTTTTCTTTGAAGTTTATTGGAGCCCCTTGCACATGTAAATTGCATATTATATCTAGAAACAACAGATGGCCACATGCAGTTTATACTATGGATCCATTTCAGAGACGGTTAACCTTGCATCTCTATGCAGCCACTGTACTGCGTTTCTGCCACACAATAGAGACAAGGTATTCTTTCAACTCTGATTGACTTTTGTACATGTTCAAAAGTGCTAGGTCTCAGCAATCATTCTTCCTCTTCCCCTGATGAAAGGGAGAAGGTCTCAACTTTAAGACACTAAAGAGCAGCAAGAATACTTTACTATAAAACCACAAAAGAAAATTGCTTTTATTTTCTAACATGTAAGCGTCACATAGAAAGGTGCTGTTGCGCATAAACGCAGAGGCAAACCTTTAATCTGATAGCAAGAGAAATAAGGAAGACAAAGTAATATCAGCTACAACCTACAAAAAGGGCAATATGGGGGGGGTGGAGATGGGTGTGGGGGCGTGGTTAATGCTTTGCAATTCCATAGTGCCTTTCATCGCAAAGCCATTTACTAATATTAACAAGGTAAGTCTCTCCTCAGAGGGAGATAAATTCTTATTCTCATTTCACGGGTATGAAAACTGACCCACAGAATGGTTAAGAACAGACTTGCCTAAGATCAGACATTAATTCAGGGGAAGAATCAATAACACAACCCAGGATTTCTAACTCCCTTTCCCCTGCTCTAAGCAATTAGAACACGGGTTGATAGACCTAACATTTGATCTATTCTTTTCTCATTTATATTCATTACTACAAAGCCAACATATTTCTAGGGGCCCAATCCTGCAATGCTTATGCACACACTTATTGTAATCACATTAATAGTCCCATGGAAGCCCTTGGGACTGCTCCTGGCAATTCCGTTTGGCATGGTAAGTATTTGCAGAGGCTCCTCAAAAAAAATAAATATATACAGGGGAGGGGGGAGAGAATGGATTCTGGCTTTAACTCTATTTAACACAAGTGTCCACTCCCAGTCTTAACTTTGTGTTGCACCAATTTTCTTATTTAACTTGTTCCTGATTTCTCCTGTTTGCACTAAAAGATAACAACCTGGCGATATTTAACATTTCTGTAGCCAAGAGAATAGTTCTTGATGTTGTTGAAAGATTTTAGAATGTTATCAATAACTTTTGTTCTTAAAGTATAAACCACATGGAAAAAATTTTTTGCATAAAAACTTTTAAAAGCTTCCAAGTGCTCTCCAGGGTAGTCATTAGAAACTACTTAGGTAACAAGAGGGCGATATCACCGAGTTAATGCAGCATTAAATTAGCCCTCTTAGGTAGAACTTTAAGTGACAGAGGAATTAGTTGGGAAGATTTTTTATTTTATTTTTTAAATAGTGAAGTTAATGGATTTCCTGTTTTTAGCTCTGTGGGCGGCTGTCATTGTGAGGGATCCGTATATACTGTATTTAATTACTACGTCTTAAAGAAACTAAAATAATTTCATCTATGTTAGTACGATCTCACTGGTATTCGGTGCCTGTCTAGTGCGGCCACCACAGTAACTACAGTACTAAAATGTTACTACCTTCCAGTGGAGTATGTTCCATTTGCATGGATGCTTTCTTGTGATCCATAGCAGCTCCTAATACTGCTTCCTAATTAGAGGAAAAAGGATAGTCTAGTGGATAGGGCACTAGTCTGGGCCTCAGGAGACCTCGATTCAATCCCCAACTCAGCCACAGAGTTTGACCTTAAGCGAGTCATTTAATCTACCGTGTGCCTCAGTTCCCCATCTAAAATAGGGATAATGCTTCCCTTACACAGGCCAAAAGTTCTCCCACACAGCTGTGCAGCAGGGAAAGATGTGGTTTCTGCTCCAAAGCGTTTGTCTAGGTTAAGACAAGACAACAATTTGGTGTAACAACCTGATGCTAGGACTGAGGGGGTAAATGAGGGTAACAAACATTTGCTAGCTGCATGCACAACTTGCTGGTGTTTTATAAGTACAAACAAACCATAGTTACTCATGAAGACAGCACATTTAAACCCTAACTTCTGATCCAGTTCTCAATCCAGATCCAGGGGCTACTCCCAGCTTCAGAGCTCTGGATTGGCTGTATAAACGAGCTGTCCCTGCAAACGACTCTCCCTCCACTCAAGGAGGTAGTGTCATTGTGGTCATATCTGACAGTCCCTAGCAGAGACGGATGCTGTTGACTGTAGAACACCCTAATGGAGGACGAGCCGGAAGCTTGCCACTTTCACGATACAAAACCCAGGTGTTTGCACAGGACTTTCCTCCATAACACAGGTAAAGTATAACATCTTGAAAGCAACCAGCTGAGAAGGAGGTCACAGGGGATGGGAAATAAAGTGAGGAAGGTAGAAGAGTTTTGAGCCATTTTCCCCCCCAATGGAATGAACGAAGCTGTAGCTACATTTAAAACTTTACCATGCATAGATTAGACAAATGCTGGCAGGCTTGGCAGACAAAGGATAGGTTTGAATGAGAGGAGCATGGGGCATCTTGCAGAGTTCCATAGATAAAGCACCACACGCAAAAGAAAGCATGAATATGGGCGAAATCTAGAGAGGGAATAGTGAGTCGGAGGCATGGGAACAGAGAAGTGGACTGGGACAGAACGGAAGGTGAGGGAGAGAAGATTGAACTTGATACAGAAGACACCACTGGAGGGACAAAGAGAGGAGAGTATACCAATGAATCAGATAATACTATGTCCACTATTAGGGCTAAGAGTCATGGTAGGGGACAGGAGCCTCTGTTTTCCTGCAACTCCACCACTTCCTTTTTAAGAAAAAAAAGATAGTTACCGTAAGGTTTAAAAACAAAGATATTGGAAGGGCTATAAACCCTCCTGCTTCAGGGCATAAACCTATCTCTAACTGATGGGGGTCAGGAGGAAACATCCCTCTGGACTCAATACCCTGCCTAGGGCAGGGCTCCCTGCACCTTCCTCCTGAAGCAGCTGGTACTGGCCACTGTCAGACAAGGCAGGGGGTTGGACTAGATGGCCTTCTGAGGTCCCTTCCAACCCTGATATTCTATGATTCTAAGGCTAGATGGACCATTGGTCTGGTCCAGTTTGGCAGTTGCTATGTTCTTCTATGTTGAGGTTCATATATATCACATGTCTATACAGTACACGTGTACACACAGGCAGAGAAAATCAACAGCTAGATTCCCCATAGCACAGGAAAACAAAACCGAGGCAATGAATTCATCATAACAAAAAACCTAAGGCACTCAGGCTCTTGGAAAGTAAATCCCTTCCAGGGTGTAATTATTTGCCCCAATTATCCTTTCCACACTGATCTCTTTGAACTGATAATTATATAACCAAGAGCCAGATAATGTTTTCTGGTAAATTTTGTATCTGGAAGCGCACACTGATTACACGAAAAGAACACGTTAATGGCATAACGAAGACAGGCAGGCAAAGTGCATGTAATGATTTGTGTTAGGTTTCCAAGAAACATTAAGTACAAGCAGACCTTAGCCAAAAGACAAGGATGGTGGATACCAGTGGACATGCCACGTACCAATGCAGGACAAAAAGGACCTGCTGAGGAGTCGATTACGGAGTGTTATTTCCATTATTGCTGTGTCGAGGAGAAAAAGTGAAACTTGCCATCGTATGAAACAAGAGTTTCAGCCACAGGACTCTGAGCTGAATTACACAAGGAATTCACAGCCACTGCAGGGGATGATACAGCATGTGCACCAGCAAGCATAGTGCCTGCTCTCCAAGGGTCTCCCAGCAATTTAATGACTGTTGCCTCCCAGTGCCCGTATATGGTACCCACTAATAGAGGGTTAAGCACAGCCTTGGGAAACTGGAGAGATTTGTTCATGTGACTTGTTCTGTTTGAACCCAGAACTCAACTCCTATTCCCCCATTGTGCCCAGCACTCGGCACTTCCTCTTGAACATTGATCTGTGGCTCCTTGGCTTAGAAAGGAGCCCAGTGTATTTTTTGCACTAAACGTGCCCTGGATGTAGCAAAATGCCACCATTTTAAAACAAAATGCTTCCTTTTCTCCTCATTTCAATTTATTTGTCCCACTAAGGGCCCAATCCTGCTCTCGCTGACGCCCATGGCAATGCTCTCACTGACTTCCGCAAGCCATCTTCACTCTGACAGGTCAGTCCGACACCTACCAGCTTCCAGCTCCACGACTAGGTTTATGAGGCAGGCTCCCTCCAGCCCTTGGGTCAGAGCTGAACAAACACGTTGCGCAAACAACCTTCCCCGCCCCCCCAGACTGCGAACCAGCGCACGCTCCCGAAGACGCTGGCAGCAATCATGGATGCAGATCTCCTGCACTCTGCCTTGGCTTCAGCTGGAGGTCACCTACTGTCAGGATGCCAATGCCACTACAAAAAGGCAGGGAGCAGAAGGCACAGGGCTGGCAGAAAGTGCTGCTTGGGGGCAACAGAGATACTTCGTCAAGGTGAATGCCAACTAATAAGCAATACTCATTAAGGGGCAAGAAGATACAATGACCCAATATATGGAGAGGCAAAGGATGGTCTTGTCGCTAACGCACAGGACTGGGAATAAGGAAACCTGGGTTCTGCCCTGGCCGCTCTGTGGGGCGTCTCACCACTTTGAAGAAGAAAAAACTCATTCATGTCTGTAAAGCCCTTTGAGAAGGTCAGATGGAAGATGATGTAATGGAGGTAAAGAGGCCTACGGCTTGTGGAGAGAGAGTTTTGTGTTTTAAATATTGAAATAGCAAATGTAATACTTTGCTCCTCTGTATTAAGTTCTCTCTTACTGTGTGCATTGTCCCAACCCCCAAACAAGGAGGCCCTAACATAAAATTTGAATGCCAACTATTTTCCACTCTCCTGAGCAACCTGTTGTACAGACTTTAACTGTCCTTTATGGACATGACCCCTGCAGAGCAGTGCCATGCGCCCGCAGAGCTAAACTGCTAAAAACAGGTGTGTGTTGGGTATTAAATGTATCTTCAAACTGCTTTGGCAGCTTAAGAAACCATTAGCAGCTGTTAACATGGCTAACTTGGCAACATGGCCCAACAGCTCAAACAGCCTGTTTTCTTCACCACTTCAAAAACTCTCATTTCCAGCTTGCAGGTTTTAAACAAGGAACAAATTAAAACCAACACCACGAAGGCACCTGCAAGACACACTTTGCTAGCAGACTTAAAGCAAGACTGAAAAATAAGAAGCATGGTATACACAAAGTTCTTCCTAGTGTGCGTGTGATTCCCAATACCCCTATTAAAACATCACATTTTAGTTTTGTGCAAGCACACACTTCACAATTCACATTTGCAAAAGAAGTGTATTTAGTTCCTGAGCCAGCTCCCTGAAGTCAATGGAGAGACACATAGATCTGAAATGGAGTTGGATCCGATCCTTAATGTATAGTTTTGCCTGACATACAAAAAACTTTTCTAAATGTTTTTGGGCTGCCCTCCGGAGTGCTCTGGACAGGGATTGTGTAAAAACGGCTCCTTCTCACTGGTGTGTGTGTTCAGAGTCAGAACTGCTGACTTTACAGGCAAAAGTCAGGGTATTTACTTTTATTTATTTATTTTTTACTGTTTTCTGCACTAGTTAGTCCCACTGAGGGCAATGGGTTTGAATCAGTGAGGGCACAATGCGGCCTACAGAATGTTTATTATTGTTGAGGACACATTAGAACACAACTAGGCATTCAGCTCTCAGGTTGAGTTTGCAAGGCTTGGCAGTTCAGAAAAACAATGTATTTTTATTTGTTAGCAGAGCACCCATTTGATACAGGGCCATTAAGAGACAAGACGCTTGGAGACCAACCCTATTGCAAGTCACTTTAGAGAGCAGAATCACACAGCGTAAGATCTATTAGAATCCATGTAAAAAAAGGCTAATGGCCTGATCTAACACAGAATTGAATAATGGCTGTTCTTCTGTGGCTGAGAAGAAAAGAGGAAATACTGGTTACCGTGATGTACCCATTGTTATGAACTGGGGCTGGATCTGTACAGCTTATGAATTCCAATTGACATTGTGAAGTTGTTTTATGAAAAAATGCTGTATTAGGGGTGCCTCTATGTATGCAGATCCACCGCTGCTCAGAGGGTCCATAGCAGCTTCACACCAGACAGGGGCAACAGGAAATACTTATGGCTAACCACGGGTACTTAAGCCCCACAGAGGTTATGCAATAAAGCAGCTCAAGGTTTGACAATCCAGTTTAGCATAAACATCTCCCTCTCTTAAGGGGTAATTTCATGCATCTGCTTCCCAAACACCCCCTCCTCGCCAGATGTCACTCTGCGGCCCCTGACTCTGCTTCACCCTCTTCAGAGCCCATCAAGAACTCACAGTTCAAAGGTAATTCAAACATAAGAACGGCCATACTGGGTCAGACCAAAGGACCATCTAGCCCAGTATCCTGTCTTCTGACAGTGGCCAATGCCAGGTGCTCCAGAGGGAATGAACAGAACAGATAATCATCAAGTGATCCATCCCCCGTCGCCCATTCCCAGCGTCTGGCAAACAGAGGCTAGGGACACCATCCCTGTCCATCCTAGCTAATAGTCATTGATGGACCGATCCTCCATGAACTTATCTAGTTCTTTTTTGAACCCTGATATAGTCTTGGCCTTCACAACATCCTCTGGCAATGAATTCCACAGGTTGACTGTGCGTTGTGTGGAAAAAATACTGCCTTTCATTTGTTTTAAACCTGCTGCCTATTAATTTCATTTGGTGACCCCTAGTTTGTGTGTTATGAGGAGTAAATAACACTTCCTTATTTACCTTCTCCACACCCGTCATGATTTTATAGACCTCTATCATATCCCCCCTTAGTCGTCTCTTTTCCAAGCTGAAAAGTCCCCATCTTCTTAATCTCTCCTCATAAAGCAGCCATTCCATACCCCTAATCATTTTGGTTGCCCTTTTCTGAACCTTTTCCAAATCCAATATATCTTTTTTGAGATGGGGCGACCACATCAGCACACAGTATTCAAGAAGTCTTCTTGCTCCCTGCAGCGTCTAACGACCTAACTGCAGCTTCCCGGGCTTCCCCCCTTGATTGCAACTTCCTGCTCTTTTTACCCTGGGATCACCTGATTTAACCCAGACGTGGCTCACCCCGTACGAAGGGCTGGCTTAGCCCCAGGCTCTCCAGCCCATGGGCAAGCCATCCTGTTGGGGGGGAAGATAGGAAAACTGGAAACTTATCCAGAGTAGCACAAGACCAGACCAGGTGACCCTCAGGGTTTAAATAAAGAAACACATAGAAACATGGAGTCAGACAGGAATAGCAAGAGAGCACAAGGGCACAGAAGCTGGTTAAGGGGCTCCATGAGGGGCAGCGTGTTACAATCTGCATGAGACGAGGACACCCTGCCTGCCTTCCTAGACCCAGACAGTTCCTCACAAGGGAACAATGAGCTAGAAATCAAGGAACGTTGCAGTGTCAGATGTTTATTGTTTTGTATGATCTATAATCTCCCGTGCTTTACATGATTAAGTATTCAAGAGCATAAATGTGTTAGACACTGAGCAAAGCGTCGCTCTGTATGTTAACTGCTTCCCAGCCGCTGCATGCTCTCAAGAGAGTCAACCTGTACACCAGGAGAGGGGTGTGTTTAACTCACTGGGGTATGTCGGGGGGGGGGGGGGCGGAATCAGCGCTGATCCCAGGGCCTAGGACAGGTGAATGGAAGAGCCCCATTTCCAAGACAGGGTAGAAGATGGAGTCAGTGCCTAGGAAATGTGCCAGAAAGGCCAAGAGAGGATACATCACTGCAGTCCACTGAGGCTTAGAAGCTGAGCATACCCCAGGGATCCAGAACACAAAGGCATGGATTCCCCTCACTGCACTCAAACCAGGAGGGGGCGCTCACTAGGATATGAGACACCCAGAGGAGCATGCGTTGTGACTCAGAGAGAAGTGTCACCATTAGAAGTTACAAAACGGCATTTCGGCAAAGAATATTTGAAGGCCCCACGGTGAAACCAGACCACTTTTGAGATCTCGGATCCCGATGTCTGCAATTCCCGACTCAAACCATTATAAATACTTAGAAAAACAACTGATCTATTATCAAAGAGATGCAACAAACAGTAAAACAAATAATTAGTTAAAAAAAAAGAAGTTAGCACAGATTTGTTAGCCCTTAAGACTGGATTATATAGCACCATATTTTAGTTTGGTTGACTACAAAAACCACCTAGATATTACAGCCTGTTCAACATGCAATCGTTCACCAACTACAGAGCTTAGGCTGATGGGAGCATAGGCTAACATGCTCCACCCCAGAGGGGCTGGCTGGCTAATATTCATTCCCAAAACCACTAAATGGGCTAGGTCCTGACTATCTATGTACCCACCTCTTGTTTCCCAGCCCACTTCAGTGACCACATTCAAACAAGAGCTCGTGCTTGGACCGCAGGGGCCCCAAGGACAAGGAATTCTCTCTCAAGGGCTGCGGCTATGGAATTCTCCACTGCAGGGAACTCTGGATAGTCAGAACCTTCAGGGCACAAAGCATGCAGACCCTTTTCTAACTGGGGGTGTGAAAATGACTGTGTATGTTCTAGGAAAAACTCACGCACTGTAGACTTGATACCTCTCAAGAGAGAAGATTCAGTCTGTGATCTGAAATTTTGTTCTTCCTTGAGGAAACTGATGAGTTTCTAAATTTAGGCAAGAGTGCCAACATATTGTGGGTAAGGGCACCTTAGAAACAGATCTACTGGGTTTTGTCAATTTCAAATGTTTCCTCCTCATTTCGGTTTGGGTCTTTAATCAGCTAATGCAAAAGTCAATGTAACTCCAGTGGACTGGTTTCCAGTTGTGCAACTTAATATCATCTTACATGAGACAAGATTAATTAAGAATTTAAAATACCAGAAATGTGAGTTATAAAACCTGAGTTGGGGGAGGGAGGGAATTCCATCAGATGTAAAATATACATTGGAAACTGTCAAGATTCACAGCTCAGCATAAACTGTCTTATTCTTTAGCCTGGAGAAGTACAATATGAAAATGAACACTGCAAAAATTAAGGGAAGGAATCTTTACCGTGGTCATTGTGACAACATGGTCAGCCCAAAAATACATTTATGTATATCAAAATAAAAGTCACATCAGCGCCTCTGACAAGTTACTATAACTATACTATGCTTAAAGCAGGGTAAATGCTTATTGTAATAACTCTCTGTCCTAAGAGCATAGCTAGAAGACTAAAGGCTACGATATCCTACCCAGATGAGGGAGGAGAACTACTTTCAGGTGGAGAAAAGGTAGATCAGTAATTTTTAAAAAATTTAAACAGTTTAAAAAAAACCAGATGTTTAGTTTATAGGTTTTGTCCTCTCCCCACCACAACCTCCCCTCCCCCCCGACATCTTGATATTACAGAAGTGATGATCATTTTCTCCTCAGCCTGCTTTCTTAAAATGAGCTAATCTTGTGAAGCCAGGCCTTGCGGTTCATACCTGATGGTGGTCAGGCCAGCAATCAGCAACACCATTGATAATTTTTGTGGACTATGTTTAAGGGAGTCACTCATCTGAGAGACCTAGGGGATCTCTTGAGGTAGAGGCATAGGACATAGCATCTGCCGTCAAGCTTTCCCTCACAGTTCTGTCCATTCACCCGAGTCCTGACTAAGACACTCGTCTACGCAGCTGCCTACAACACACCCAGAAGACAAACACATCAGTCCTATAAATATAAATCTGGTCTTAGAACCCTGTTATTCTACCTGGGGGCTAACTGTGTGGAACTGTGCCTTAGAGAAACAAGGTGGGTGAGATAGGATCTCTTCTTGGACCAACTTCTGTCGGTGAGAGAGAGAAGCTTTCGAAGTTGGTCCAATGAAATATATTAATTACCTCACCCCCCTTGTCTCTCTAATATCCTGGGACAGACATGGCGACAACATTGCATGGAACTGCGCAGTCATTGTGTAACCTGGACAGGTGTTTATACTGAGGATAATTCTGGAAAAAAGTTAGATTAGCAGCAGGGGGATGAAGGGGCTCAGCAGGCCATAGCAGTTGCGAAATGTTTGCCACAGGTCTAGTTCCATATGTGCACATGAGCTAACCACCATTGTGACAGTTATTGCAATCTCATGCAATATCTTTGGGGACCGTATTGTATTAAATCTATGAATGGTTTACGCACGATTGTATTCTTCTCTGTGAGGGAAGGTTAGCACAGCTCCTACAGGAACTAAAGTCAGTGAGGACGTGATTCACCTTAATCACTGAGACTAAACAACTCCCAAGCGGGTGCACCTGCTGGCCTAGTTTGCATACACAGGTATGGGACTAGGAGCCAAAGAAAGGATTTTTGGTAGAAAAGCATGAGCTTGAATGGAGCTCAGGGCCGTCTTTCTGATCCAGTAAACAGATAGGCTCTTCTGTCCAAAGGGGCCAGAACCCTTGCGGAAGGGTTAGAAAGACTTTGGCCTGCTAGGGCCTCATAAGACTGAGGGGTAACTCCTGGTAAATCCAGTCTGTGTTTATTGGTTTTGTGTGTTTTCCCTAGAACGATCTTACCTTAAACAATACATGGGCTTGCTTAGAAGGAGCAGTGGGGTAACTGGTAACTGCTGGCAATAGGCTGTCCGCAGGCCTCAAAGAGAAAGCAAAGCTCAGGCACTGGCCTTTAGGCAGGCTGGTTTGCTGGGGATATCACAGTTTAAGGCAGCGAACTGTGCAGCCTTAAAACCCCCTGAGCAGGAGGGAGTGGACCAGGATCCCTGCTCAGAGACAGCTGGAGACCTGACTGGAAACTCCCAGAGTGCACCGTGGGGAGGGAATACAAGTGCAGTTACCCTGAAACTGTGACAATCATTGGCACAGTCTGTGGTTTACTCTGCTATTGATTAGGGGACCTAACCAGGGCTGACAGGAGGTTCAGAGGGGGACAATTATACCGGGTCCCCGAACTCCGGGAGGTCCACAAAACATCTGTAACCTCTGTCCAGATAAAGTGAAATGAGAAGGATGGGACCCCAGCAAACACAATGTACTGGGGCTCCAAATTTCTCTCCACGGGCCTGGCCCTGGATCCATGACCAGGGCCTCACTGTTCTGTACGCTCTGCACACAGAGTAACAGTTCATCCCTGCCCCAAAGAGGTTACAATCTAAACAGACACAGGCTGGGAGAAAGGAAGTATTATTATCCCAATTTAACAGGTGGGGAACTGACGCCCAGAGAGATTACGTGTTTACACAGCCCTGATCCCACTGACTGAGCTCAACAAATAATAAAATAGCTACAATAGCTGAGCCAACAACCCATCAGGAGATGGAGTATAATGAAGCCTGTTTCCTTTAGTGGTGTTTAAACTCTAGTAACCTATTTTAGCCCACGTTTTGGGTGTTCAGCTTCCCGATCCCCCCGCCTTTCCCCTCCTCCCACACACCTACCTTTCACACACAGAATATAAAAATACCAAAACAAAAGTCTTTTGGGTGTTCTGTTTAAACAAGATGGCATGCTAAAGTAATTACAGCATCTCATTAATTAGTAACGTACTGTCCTGTACCATGCGAGTGCTTGCTGATTCTAAGAAGGGGTACGCTTTGTCCAAAATTAAGTCTGTTTTTCGGAGATTTAAGTTTGATGAGGAAATGGATTTTTCTGTGCTCTTTAGGATAACACAATTCTCTGACCCAATTAGCAGGCTAACTTCTTGGTCCAGCTACATCAGTGTAAATTTGGAGTAACTCAAATTAAGTTAATGAAGCTACAGTAGTGTAAATCCAGCGTAACTGAGAATAATTCAGCCCACTCTGGTTCTCAGCATGAAAAGTTTTAAGATTAGCCAAAATGACTAATAGGACCTCAACACCCACAGCTTTAACCTCAAAGAACAAAGGAAGAGAAAGGGAACATGAGGAAGGAAGACCAAATACAGATTTCAGGAAATCAAAAAGCAGCTTTCAAAACCCATCTGATTTTAACAGATCTGATGGATCCGTAGGAGGGAGCAGCAGCTTTTTGGCAATTATAGGAAAAGTGCGAGAAAGTCAACTGCATCAGGAAGTTGTTCTCTCCCTGTACGGCACAAAGATATGAACAAACATCAACAAGCAGAAATACTGATGTGAAGAAACCTGGACTGCGTGCCAGTTATTGCAATCAGTCCTGTGATTTCTCTGCTGATACAAAGGAAAATTAACTGAATGCAAACACCCATTTACTCCAGGGCTGAAACAATTAAATCTAGACAATAAAGCAATTAGGAAGCTAACAAAACAAAAAACAAAAACAACCCTCCCCCAAAACCCTCCTCCTAACTGTTTTCTATAACAATAAAGCCTTCACCTCCAAACCTGTAACTGACCATGTTGATTGTCAGTCAACCTACATGAAACAGCAAACCTTCAACATGACAGACCGATTCCAACTGGACAGGTGCTACATAGATCAGCTCTCTGGAACAGACCACTTACCCAAGAGAGCCGTGGAGTACCCTAAACCATGGAAGAAGTTTGTGTTGTTCTTAATGTAGCGTCTGTTTAAGCTGTAGTGTCTCTTGTAAATAAATGTCCACAGTTTGGATTTAAAACTTCAAGAGAATCCACCAGGTACCTACATAAAGTTGTTCCAATGGTTAATTACCCTCACTGTTAAACATTTTCAGGTTATTTCTAGTCTGATTTGTCTAGCTTCAGCTTCCAACCACTGGATCTCATTAGGCCTTTTTCTGTTAGATTAAAGAGCTGTCTACTATCCGATATCTCTCTCCTATGTAGATACTTGTGGTTCATGATCAAGTTACTGTTAGCGTTCTCTTGGATAAACTAAATAGATTGAGGTTCTTAAATCCCTTATTATAAGGCAAGTTTTCCAGACTTTGATTTATTGCTGTAGCTCTTTTCTGAACCTTTTCCAATTTTTCAACATCCTTTTTGAAGTGTGGACACCAGAACTGATTACAAAATTCCAGTACGGGTCTCATTAATGCCATACACAGATGTATAACAATCTTGGACAATTACTGCCAAAATAATCTGAGTTAAATACAGAGTTAGAATATACTGAAATTTGATGAAAATTGAGCAAACTGGCTTGTATTGTACCATTTATGTTTAAAAATAGCCAAAAGTCACGGCATTCATTAAGCATTACTCTTTATTATTAATCTTCCATCCACTAGGTTTCTTTGCAGTACCTCTGATTCTTATCAACTTTAAAATCCTAGAATGCTGACAGAATATACATTAGACTCCCATTGATTTGCACTAGCAGCTGAGAGACCCACGCACTGCCGAACCCTAATTTTAAGAATAAGCAAGTTTCAGAATCACAACAAAAAAACGCAATGCAACTCAATGCGTACTTTATTTTGACAGCTGTGGTTTAGTTTTAACTATTTATGGAAGCACAAATAAAAGCACTGAAGCCTATTTTGTAAAAATAACAACGTCTTAAGTAAAACAAATCCGGGCTTCGGCATTCTGCTATCAAAGCTTTGCTGAGAAATGAGTCGAGTCCATGACTTGTCAAGCGTACCAGCAGTTATTTAATTTGTAACTTCTTTGGGGCAAGGACAATCTTTTTGTTATATGGGCACAGTGCCTGGCACAAAGGGGTCCCGACCTCCGATGGGTAGCCTCTAGTTGGTACCCAAAACAAACAATAATGAGTGAGGTTCTGCTATAGACTCTTTGAAAGTTACATTCAAACTGATCAATAACTGAGGTAATAAAAACGTGTAGGCTGCAAATATATGCGACTTAATAAAACAACAAAGCAGACCTCGGCCAGATTCAGCCAGAGCAAGTATATAAACTTCTAAACCCTTCATGACATTTTAGGAGTTCCTGTGGGTTTAAACCGGCATAACGGAGATTAGAATTTGGGCCTATATAACGTTACTCAAATGACTTTTCCAAAACCACATGCCCACTCATTATGAAGCATTTAGTGGGATTTTGCCCCCTAGAATCTCAGAGAGCATTGGATAGAATTAGGAAGTGACCTGTGTGACCTGGACACCCATTCCAATGACCCCTTAGTCCATACAACTTTTGTCATGGTACTTGTTAGTGCTCAGTTTCCATGGCAACCAGACTTCCTACTCACAGATGGCTTCTATTGCTTAAATCCATACAGGTGTCACTGGCCCGGCTTGAGAAAAGTATCAATAGTAATGACCTTGGTTAGCTTTATTGGTTTAAAATAAATATGAACATGCTTCCCTTCAGCGGAAATTAGACCTAGCAACACAGACTATTTAGCATTAATATATTCCAAATATTTAACCTACATACAGCTGAAGGGTACAATAAATTACTTTTCAGGCCTTTTATTTCCTGTGCCTGAAAATGGGTTATACCTTGATGCCCCTCCAAATTACTTGCCAAAAGCCCAGTACACCTAATGACATTTGCAACGAAGGATGGACAGACTTGTTTTAGCCACTTCCACCCCAGCATCACAGGTTTCAAAGTTCTACTCCCACTCAAATATTTAGTTGATTCTTGCCCTGCATAGGGGAAACCCAAAACAGGGTCAAGGAGTGATAGTTGCCAATAAAAGGATACAGTGAACCGTGAAACATGGGCAGAATGAGAAATACAAAGGCTGTAGGAACATGGGTGCAGAGAAAATTTCTAATGAAGTGAAAAAAACCAGACAAATGGCACAAATAAACCCTAAATTCCCAAACTCCAAATAGTTACAATTGATTCCATACCTGTTGTTTGTAGTGGGGAAAAAACGGTCTGCAAAAGGTTTCAGAGAGTTCAAGACTTTTACATATAGGTAAAAACCTCCCGTTTGTGTTATTTTATATCGATATGATATAGGTGGGATTTTCAGCAGCTCTCAGTGTCTGCCTAACCCTGCTTGCACTGAAGCCAGTGTCAATTGGAGTTTTATAATTGACTTCAATGGGAGCAGAGTTTGGTCAATGAGAAGCAATTTTGACAATCTCTCACACTCACACACACACACACACAGTATCCACATATGCCAACCCAGTTTTTCAGATTGTCCTTTTATCCCTCGTGTCTATATGTGTAGTGTCCTAGATCTTTAGGGAAATGTTTTCTAAGCTGAATCCCCTCACGCGGGAACTGAGTTTAAATATAAAGAAAAATGGTTTGTAAACTTGTCCGTCTTGCAAACCTAAAAAATCATTTTGCAAAGAAAACTTCTGATCCCCTGCATGTTCACGCATAAATATCAATACCAGGGTAATGAACACCTGTTGGTCTGGTCCTGAAATCTCTATTCAGCCAAAAGTCCCACTGGGCAACAACAGGGGTCCTTGCTTTTGTCCATGCTTAGGCAGGACTTCATGATGCTATATACTTCTAATAGGGGTATGGAGCATGGCCATTTACTCTGCATAACTTAAAGGATGGTTCTGCCTGTTTTACAGACAGGGAAACTGAGGCACAACTGATTAAGCAACTTGCCCAAGGTCACACAGGAAGTCTTTGGCAGAGCAGGGACTAGACCCCTTGTCTCACGACCCCCAGTCTTGTGGGGATTTTCAAACATCCTTCCTGTCAGGAACTGTCCCCATGTATTTAATGCTACCATCTGCAGCTAGAGACTAAGTCAGGAATTTCCGCTCGCACAGAAAACATTCAACAACTTTTTCAATCACTGAAACCATGGGAAAAGCAGAAAAGGTCACACCATACATGGGTGTGTGTAGGTTGTTGTTGTTGTTTTTTCATGAAGATGTCCTGTATCTTTGATCTGGTATTTGTGTGTCATGTGGTTCTGAAGCTGCCCTGTTGACTCTATTTAATAAAACTGAGAATTTAAGTCATATCATGAGTGTATGTTATTAACCGTGATTATAAACAAGATAAACTGAGGCTAGAATATTCTTCTATTTGTGCAACACTTATTGTTTAGGTTGCCAGATGAGATGTGAAACCAAGTTCTTAGCTACTTGTGGGTTAGTGCTTGAGTCACTTTTCACAAGAGTGAGGTATTCGAGCCACCACTGTAAATTCCAGTGTAGATAAAGTACATTCTACATGCCTAAACTCCCCTTACACGTGAAAGAATCAGTGTTTTCTTTGTTTTCTGACTATATTGCAGAATTGCTGAGTGAAGTTCAATAGCCAATTCCATGACATGCTAATAAAAAGGTAAAAATAAATTTCTCCCAAGAGTATTTCCCCGGTAGGACAAACAGACCTACTTAATCGGATTGAAGTGCTTTCTCCCACTATCATCAACAGGAAAATGAACTGCTGTAATTGGCTTTCCAATACTAATGATCATTAATCTTGGAAACGAATGCTGGAACCTTACTTCCATATGGCAAACAACTGTTCTTTAAAAAAAATTAAAAGAATATATTCTCCTCTGCCTTGAACATTGTGTTGTCGTTCACACCTGTACAAAGTGAGTGTGACACGCTACCAAAGCAAAATTCTCCATTCACTTGCACTGGTGATTGTATTTTACATCCACTTTGCAGGAGGCTATGGAATGATCCCAGGTATGCAGCAGTAAGGAATCAGGTCTGATCTAGGTAAATTCCGTACCTTGGGGACTTTTTGCTCTTTGGGGATTCCCTAAGGGTTTTGTATCATCTTCAGCCAACAGAAAGTAGGTCAGCAGTCATAACTTTGACCACGCGGGTTGCTAATTTGGGACAAGCTACCAAACAAAGATACAAACTTTCGGCCTGTGGTTACTCCTGTGTGCTCAAAGTCCACAAACCCTTTTAAAGCTACAGTAGGTAAACTGTGTTGCATGCTTGCTAATTGGGGCTTCCTGAACTATTTCCAGTGCAACATTTGGCACACTTTTTGTTTCCTCTTTTCATATTATTGTATTACTTCTAAAGTTTTTTTTTTTAATTCACCTTTTTAAACCATTTTAGCTGTCCTTTCCACTAACAACTAGACGAGTAAGGCAGATTGCCACTGATACAGACATGGAAGACACTGAGTAAAATCTACACAAGTGCTTAAGTGACTTAGGAGCCAGCGGGCTTGTTTCCACAGTGGCACTCAGGACAGTTAAGACAAATTAAGCCCCTATCTGGATGCTCTCATCCAGACGTAAAGTCACTGTATCTTGAACTAAGCCCACTTGACTTCTGAATGAGAGCTTCCAGACAGGGTTTAAATGTGCTTTAGCGTCACGCCTTCAATTAATTCGCCTTAGCCTTCCTGAGTGTCCCCATGTAGACAACAACAGAGTCTCACTGAACGTCAGCGAACTCAGGCTCCTTATTAGCTAAGTGACTTTTGAAAATTTTACCCAAAGCATCAAACCTAAACCACTTCTCTGTAAGACTGTGATGCAGCAGGTAAATGCTGAGAGCAAGGAAGGGTCCAGGGCAGAGGAGAAGAAAACCTTGTCTAACCAAACACCTTTGAGGATTTTCATAGTCTCCTGGTGCTAAGTGCGTTTCTTGAGCAAGACTATGGAGTGCTGCAGTTTGTTCAGATGATTCAATCTTTTCCCTTATTTGTTTGTTCAGTTCCCTGACATTTTAGGGACATGAGACAACGGTGCCCTGGCAGTCGGCACTAGAGTGGTGATCAGTTAACTCTGTTGTAAATGTGCCACCTGACTAAGGAGTTATGTTGAAGTTTGGGTGGCATCCACCGCCCATGTGGTGCCATTTTGTCTAGTCTTGTCTTGACATACCTAGTGTTCCAGGAAGAAGCCATTTTGTTTCCCATTCCTTATAAAACTTTGAGTACATTCCCTAAATAAGACCTATATTCCCCTGTGTGTACGTATTAAGTCTTGACAGAGAATAAAATATGCTTGTGCATGAGCTATTGCTCTTTCGCCTCTCCCCAAAAAAACCTTTTGCCGTCTCAAGCGGCATCGCAGATCACACCAGGGCAACAGCTATTGCAACTCTATGTCAGTCTCTCACATCCAGGTCCCTGGCCCTACTCCTCTGGGGCAGGCGAAAATGTACAGGAGAGTCCTGAACTGTCGCTCTCATCCCGTCCAATTATTCTCACGAATAATTAAGTGTAAGAATAGTTAAGTATCACGGGAACTAGTGAGACGTTCAGAAGGAAAATTAAAGCGAATCTATGTTCCCAAGTTCCAAAACTCTCTCCAAAATCATGCTAGCTGAAATCTGTATTTACCTAAGGCTAAGTAACCACATGATTGCACTTTTCAAATGATTATGTAAGATTAATCTAAATGTATGCCTTATGTTATGCAGTACACAGCAGGTCTTACCCCCGTCTGCTTCAGGTCTGCCACTGCGCCTCAGTCTACCTTCTGTCTCGCATCAAATAAACCATTGCATCTGGTGTTTTCACAACACCGCTCCACAACTGCGTGTGGATTATTACTATAAAATACTCAAAGCCTTCCACTCCTCTTCCCCAGGCTCCATTAGTCCTATTTATAATTGCTCAAAACTCTTCCGGTCTGATCAGGATTTCTCCTTCCTCCAGGCTCAGTGGCTTTTGCAGCCCTCCTCGCTGGGGCTTGTCAGCCATTAGGGTCCTGCTCTTCCAGGTCCCTCAGCGGAGGTTTCTCTCTCAACGCTCTCCTGCTCATCTCAACCCCAGGCCTTGGGAGCTCTTGAGAGCGGTCACCTCCCCTCTTCTGCAAAGTCCCTCTCCTTGACCTCACGCTGCTAGGGTTGAAACCTCTGAGGTGCAAAAACCTGGGAGATATGGGATGATCCTGAGCCCAAACTGGACAGCTGTCAGTGTGCACTCTTACAGATTTCCAAAGGGATGATCCTGGAAAATCCTGGACAGGTGGCAACTTTATAGGCGGCTCTGATAATCCCCAGCAGGCCCCGACTCTAGGCACTGCTCTCATCTCGTGCCCCTCCCCCCCCAGACTCATTCCCTTCACCTGGGGAAGTGGACTGATCCTGGCATAGGTGCAGCTGTGTCTCACTCCCCTTAAAGGGCCAGCTCACCCTAGGACTATGAAAAACAATAAAGGGCAGATAAATCAGATAAAAATCAAATCACAAATCAGATTAAAAACAAAAGGCTGCCCCAAGTAGTCTGATCATTAAAAAAAACTAAATTATACGTAGCATAGTAGGACGAGATGAATCATTTTGAAGAAAGGAACTGCGGAGTCCACTGTTCATTTTGCACTGAAAACAATTACGTTTGCACTAATCTATAAAGTTTTACAATTGCAAGTAGCCAAAGACACATGGGGCAAGAGGGATTACCACAACATGGTATGTCCACCACCCATAAACAACACTGAAGCACAAAAATAATTCCACACCTCTCTATCACACACACACACACACACGTACGTACGTGCTAACAGCTGGATGTACAGCTGCAGAATTTCACGCCAAAAACATCTCTGGCAATATTGCCCCAGCTGTTTGCAGGCCTAGTGGCTGCTTGAAGCACTGAGCACGTCTCTGCACCTTGTCCTCCCACCCATCACAAAGGTTTCCCCCCTCACGCCCATAAATATTGTGCAATCACCACTGCTGATCGTTCCATGTCTGCAGAACAATCCTTTCCCACCAGTCCGTGCTGGTTTCCAGAGCCCAGAAATGGAGAGGCACACTTTGAAACGGCTCCAGGAGCCAGTACTCTACTCTCAGTTGCTCAAGTGTGTTCCTCTTCCTCCTTGTCCTGGTCCCCCACCGCCACCGAAGCTCCTCCACCAGCAGGAGAGCCGGCTGCCACATCATCTGCTCGGTGGTGTGACTAGGGAAATCCAAAGCCGACTTCATCGGGCTTTGAATGCTGAAATACAGCCCAAGCAGCCTCTGCGTATTCAAGGTTGCCAGCATAGCTGCATGGAGCATCGTTGGCCCCATGCTGGCTGACAGCAATTCAAAAATGGTGCTAGCTGTCCAGAAAAGAAGAATAGGGCGGAGACGTGAATCATGTGATTTAAAAAAAAAAAAAAGTGATCTTGCCTGGCTTCAGTTACATCTCACAATGCACAGCAAGAAAAATCCCAGAATGCACACTGCTCAACTGGAATGCAAAGGAGCATGGGATACCCTCTAGGAACATCATGCCCTCAGTTCAGAACAAACCATGACCGTGTGTGCATAATCATGCGCACTGACAGAGGGCACACTGGCCCGTGTGCATGCTATTAGTGCGGCTTGCGTAATGCATGTTACCTGACGCGCAGCAAAAAGCTGCAGATTAAACCCCATGTGTCATCAAACCCTATTACAACAGGAAGAAACGTTATTTTGGTTGTTTCTACTTCTCGCCCTCAAACTAAAAAGTAAGTAATTCAGGCTGAAAATATGTTTGCTCTATAGCTATTACTGTAATACGTAATAGAGCATATAGTTCTTGAAGTGTTTGGCAAGGAAAGGCATTGTGGAAATGCAAAATAGTAGCTGTTATCTGTGTAGCTTTTACTACTAATGGAACATTATTATTCTGGCAAAGTAGCAAAAAATATATCTATCCTGTGATGTACGTGTTAATGCTGAAATAATAAAGGAACGGAAATACCTCTAAAATTGTCACTCAGAGAAAGTATCCTTTTTGTTAATAAAAATAATTGTCCAGACTTTGATTTGAACTTTCAGTAATTAACAGAAATGTTGTCAGTAAAGTTCAGGGCTGAAACGTGTGTAACTGAAAACATCTGTGAAGGTAGGCTGAACATGAGCAAAGCTTACTCTAGTGATTTATCATACATCTGAGATTTCAGTACACTTACACCAATAATCCCTGAAGAAAAAGAGGTTTTATTTAAAAATCTGAAATGTAGTCATGGAACCAAAAGCAATTCTGAAGCATCTGTATTTGCCAAAATAACTGCTCCATAAAATAGCTAATATTTTAAACCGTATTCCATATATAGTAAATTTGATCTAAGAAATTACTCCTCTTTCCACTAAGAAAAACCTTCTGCTACTTAGTTTGTCTGAAAACCCACTTAAAAGAGAGATCGAGATCTTCTTAATGCAACATGTTTGAACGCTTCACTGACTGAGTATATAATAACTGAATTGGTAGAGAGATTAAAGATAAAATATTGAAGTAGGAAAAGATCCAGAGTTGTGGAAATAAAAAGAAAACACTAAGAAGTAAATCAGCTCTTTCAAAAAAACCATTTAAATCTGTTAAAGATGAAACACATTCTATATCTATAAAAAGTAGCTATTTCTTAAGTGAGAAATAAAATAGCTTGCAAGAGCTACCATGTCACAGCTTAATTTATGGGCTATCTGTAACCAAAATGAATTGCTCATATTTTCCCCATAATGCAAGCTGAAAACAGCCACAAAAGGGATGTAACATATACTTATATCTAATAATGGATTATCCCAACAGTTATACTTTCTGTACGTGGAACTTGCGCATAGCCCCATTGAATTCAGTGGAGATCTACCCAACACAGCTCTCAATGAAGGATTGGGGCCTTCTTTGACAGCCCATTTGACCCAAGATGACACATGCTCTAAACATCCTTAAATACCTCGCCCCTTGCCTCCCTCATCTCATTTCATTCCATTTCCATTTGACCCAAGATGACACATGCTCTAAACATCCTTAAATACCTCGCCCCTTGCCTCCCTCATCTCATTTCATTCCATTTCCTTCACTGGGAAATTACGCTTTCCCCTAGAAGTTATTTCAAAACATTAGCAAGTTCATGGGTGCAAGGAAAGAATCTTAAATTTCAACTCATTTCAGCTGGAAGAGATGACATAAAAGGAAGTTAATTAAGGTAGGTGTGTGTGTGTGTGTGAGCACGCGCGCACACACACACACACACAGAGCACGCACACCCATGCTATATTTTTGCATCTAGAATAGATTTGGTCCACTAAGGGAAATGCAACTTGGACAATATTTTAGATCGGAAACAATGCAGTGATGCAAATCAGAAAGGAAAAGTATCAGTGAAAACCCAACAGATTTTATGTTACAATGGAGCATGCCATATACTTCCCTTCCCCTGTCCATCCAATGGGCAACGCTTTTGCAAGAACTGATACGTACCGTGACAACGGGGACGCATGTCAACTGGGAGGAGTGGTAGATACGCTGGAGGGTAGGGATAGGATACAGAGGGACCTAGACAAATTAGAGGACTGGGCCAAAAGAAACCTGATGAGGTTCAACAAGTCCTGCACTTAGCACAGAAGAATCCCATGCATTGCTACAGACTAGGGACCGAATGGCTAGGCAGCAGTTCTGCAGAAAAGGACCTAGGGGTTACAGTGGATGAGAAGCTGGATATGAGTCGACAGTGTGCCCTTGTTGCCAAGAAGGCTAATGGCATTTTGGGCTGTATAAGTAGGGGCATTGCCAGCAGATCGAGGGACGTGATCATTCCCCTCTATTCAACGTTGGTGAGGCCTCATCTGGAGAGCTGTGTCCAGTTTTGGGCCCCACACTACAAGAAGGATGTGGAAAAATTGGAAAGAGTCCAGCGGAGGGCAACAAAAATTATTAGGGGGCTGGAGCACATGACTTATGAGGAGAGGCTGAGGGAACTGGGATTGTTTAGTCTGCAGAAGAGAAGAATGAGGGGGGATTTGATAGCTGCTTTCAACTACCTGAAAGGGGGTTCCAAAGAGGATGGATCTAGACTGTTCTCAGTGGTACCAGATGACAGAACAAGGAGTAATGGTCTCAAGTTGCAGTGGGGGAGGTTTAGGTTGGATATTAGGAAAAACTTTTTCACTAGGAGGGTGGTGAAGCACTGGAATGGGTTACCTAGGGAGGTGGTGGAATCTCCTTCCTTAGAGGTTTTTAAGGTCAGGCTTGACAAAACCCTGTCTGGGATGATTTAGCTGGGGATTGGTCCTGCTTTGAGCAGGGGGTGGGAGTAGATGACCTCCTGAAGTCCCTTCCAACCCTGAGATTCTATGATTCTATGATTCACTCCTGTTTCAAAGTGCAAGGTGGGGACGGAACATGGCGAGCCTAAAAGCAGAACTCTAGATCTTCCTCTGTTTTTGAGAGTTACTAGGACATAGCTTTAAGCCATTCAAAGGGGGGGGGGGGGGACCAGCATCATTCTACCACTGTTCCTGCTCCAACAGTTACAGACAGAGGATATGGGACTTCTGTAGACCACAAAAGATGCCCAAAGCAATGCCTTTGCAAAAGGATACCCAGGCTGCTCTTCCAGCCATTCAGACCTTTTAGCAATTACCTAACCACTCTGGATGTGCTTACAAGTACACAAAGCTCCTTTCTATAGCGTGCTCTGCAAAGGATGACCAGTCAAAGGATCACACACATTAAACAGCGCTAGTGTCTACAATTGCACAGTTGGCCTGGGTGAAGTCACAGTTGCTTAATGCCCTACTGGAAGGTGCCCAGATACTATGGTGATGAGCGAGGGATACAAACCTACATAGAACAGAACATTTTAAAGAGGGTGGTTACAGGAATTCCAGGAGCAGAGTGAGAAGTCTGGTCAATTTACTCGCCTGGCAATAAAATGAACTTTCTAGTTTACAGCTCTTTTATACATGGGGCTGCTTAGGAATTCTAGTAACCCGTGAACTATTTTAGCAACCTCATGTATGCACCCTGCTTTGCAAATGGAAAGGTCTACAAACTTTTATATCTTATCCGAGCATGAAGAGAAGCTTGATTGCAACCCATAACTTAAAAGTGAAATAAAACACTCATGAAGTATCTATATACAGGGTCATTTTCAAAACGGAGGAAAAATCATTGACCCCTGGAGTGATGCGTGTCAGGGTTTTTCTTGTCTTAATTTTATTTTGTTTTTAAATTGATCAAGGAAAAGTTCAAAATGTTGCTCATAATCATAGGTTGGAGCTAAAGCGTATTCAGTAAAAAAGTACACCATTTTCTTTTGGATATAAATCAAAGAGGTAAGATTGTGAAACTTAAGTACTTCGTATTTAATAATAAACAGATGGGGAAATAATACAATAAATTACAACTGTCCAAGCTGTGTGCCAGGAAGCTCTAGCCAAATTCCCCTATTTAACAACCTAAGTACCATTTTCATTATGGATATTTTCAAGGATTCAACATCCCTGGAGGAATGAAAAACAAGTATCAAGCTAGTTTGCTCCCAAAAAACAGTTCTGAACGGTCTTCTAGACCAGAGTTTCTCAAACTAGGGGGTGGCCCCCTGGGGGAGGGGGCACAGAATGTATTCTGGGAGGGGGGCATGAGAAGCTTTAGGGGGAAATTTAAAAAACAAACAACAAAAACGTACTGCCCACATTTTACCCATAGCAATGCGTAACTAGCAAAGCTGATTCCTCCATATATCAGGTCCTCAGATGGCGCTGTGCATTTTGATGGATTTCTGTTAAGCTTGCATAGCATTATACAAAGTCATTGCCACCTGTACGCAAATCCATTTGCTCCGATGCAGTATGCACATTTAATTGTAAGCATGGACCACAATCACAATTTTGCTTTTGCTCTTATTACAATGCATTCTTGGCTCATTCGTGCAACAGAAAAAAAACCCAACTCAAGTTGTTGGCCCTGAAAATTAAAAAGGTCGTAGAGCAGTTTTTAAACTTAGGGCTGGAGGAAAGACGACAGGTGCGGGGGAGCACGTGGTTCGGTCAGAGACATCTCTTAGGAGAGGATCTATTAATGGAGATTCTCTATGTCCTAGTAAGGAGGAGAAGATGGAAGATGATAAAATAGTGGTAGGATCTGATGAGAAACAGTCAAATGAAAAAGAGGCCAATTCAATTACACCGTATAATGGCAGACAGCTAAAAAGTGACAAGTTTTTTAAGTGCTTATATACCAATGCTAGAAGTCTAAATAATAAGATGGGTGAACTAGAGTGCCTCGTATTAAATGAGGATATTGATATAATAGGCATCACAGAAACTTGGTGGAATGAGGATAATTAATGGGACACAGTAATACCAGGGTACAAAATATACCGGAAGGACAGAACAGGTCGTGCTGGTGGGGGAGTGGAACTATATGTGAAAGAAAGTGTTGATCATATGAAGTAAAAATCTTAAATGAACAAAACTGTCCCATAGAATCTCTATGGATAGTAATTCCATGCTCGAATAATAAGAATATAGCAGTAGGGATATATTACCGACCACCTGACCAGGATGGTGATAGTGACTGTGAAATGCTCAGGGAGATTAGAGAAGCTATTACATTAAAAAACTCAATAATAATGGGGGATTTCAACTATCCCCATATTGACTGGGTACATGTCACCTCAGGAAGAGATGCAGAGATAAAGTTTCTTGACACCTTAAACGACTGCTTCTTGGAGCAGCTAGTCCTGGAACCCACAAGAGGAGAGGCAATTCTTGATTTAGTCCCAAGTGGAGCACAGGATCTGGTCCAAGAAGTGATTATAGCTGGACCACTTGGTAACAGTGACCATAATATAATTAAATTTAACATCCCTGTCACAGGGAAGACACCACAGCAGCCCAACACGGTAGCATTTAATTTCAGAAAGGGGAACTACACAAAAATGAGCTGGTCCAGGCTGAGGTTGATGGTGGGCTGGAAATTGTTGAAATCTCGGTCAACTGTCTGAAATGGGCCACTCTCATTACCACTTCAAAATTTATTTTTCCTCCCTGGGTATCCTGCTGTCAATTGAATTGTCTCGTTAGACTAACCTCACACTTGGTAAGGCAATTCACATCTTTTCATGTATTTATACCTGCTCCTGTATTTTCCACTCCATGCATCTGATGAAGTGGGTTCTAGCCCACAAAAACTTATGCCCAAATAAATTTGTTAGTCTTTAAGGTGCCACGAGGACTCCTCGTTGTTTTTGATAATTTGTTGGGGAAAAGTCAACTTGGTTTTTGTAAAGGGAAATCATGCCTCACCAATCTACATTCTTTGAGGGGGTCAACAAGCATGTGGACAAGGGGGATCCAGTGGACATAGTGTACTTGGATTTTCAGAATTCCTTTGACAAAGGTCCCTCACCAAAGGCTCTTAAGCAAAGTAAGCAGTCATGGGATATGAGTGAAGGGCCTCTCATGGATTGGTAGCTGGTTAAAAGATAGGAAACAAAGGGTAGGAATAAATGGTTAGTTTTCGGAATGGAGAGAGGTAAATATTGGTGTCCCCCAGGGGTCTGTACTGGGACCAGTCCTATTTAACATATTCATAAATGATCTGGAAAAAGGGGTGAACAGTGAGATGGCAAAATTTGCAGAGGATACAAATCTACTCAAGATAGTTAAGTCCGAGGCAGACTGCGAAGAGCTACAAAAGGGACTGGGCAACTAAATGGCAGATTAAATTCAATGTTGATAAATGCAAAGTAATGCACATTGGAAAACATAATCCCAACTATACATATAAAAATGATGGGGTCTAAATTAGCTGTTACCACTGAAGAAAGAGATCTGGGAGTCATTGTGGAGAGTTCTCTGAAAACATCCACTCAATGTGCAGCGGCAGTCAAAAAAAGTGAACAGAATGTTGGGAATCATTAAGAAAGGGCAGAAAATATCATATTGCCTCTATAGAAATCCATGGTATATCCACATCTTGAATACTGCATTCAGATGTGGTCACCCCATCTCAAAAAAAGATATATTAAAACTGGAAAAGGGTCAGAAAAGGGCAACAAAAATTATTAAGGGTAAGTAACAGCTTCCATATGAGGAGAGATTAATAAGATTGGGACTTTTCAGCTTGGAAAAGTGACGACTAAGGGGGGATATGATAAAGGTCTATAAAATCATGACTGGTGTGGAGAAAGTAAATAAGGAAGTGTTTACTCCTTCTCATAACACAAGATCAAGGAGTCACCAAATGAAATTAAAAGGCAGCAGGTTTAAAACAAACAAAAGGAAGTATTTTTTCCAAATAACGCAGAGTCAACCTGTGGAACTCCTTGCCAGAGGATGTTGTGAAGGCCAAGACTATAACAGGATTCAAAAGCGAACTAGATAATGTCATGGAGGATCGGTCCATCAATAGCTATTAGCCAGGATGGGCAGAGATGGTGTCCCTAGCCTGTTTGCCAGAAGCTGGGAATGAGCAACAGGGGATGGATCACTTGATGATTACCTGTTCTGTCCATTCTCTCTGGGGCACCTGGCATTGGCCACTGTCGGAAGACAGGATACTGGGCTAGATCGACCTTTAGTCTGACCCAGTCTGGCTGTTCTTATGTTATGTTCTTAAGTGAAAAACAAAGAAACCGAAACAGATTCAAGTGAAGCACCGTGGAATATATCGGTATATGTGTGGCGAGGGGGGTAGGGAGGGACATAAACTACTACCGACACAAAGTAGGGGGCACGATCAAATATGTTTGAGAACCACTGTTCTAGACATGCTCTGAGGAGAGTGAGGAGCAATGTACTTTGTTATTTTGTGATATGCAATAATTATTGATTATGTGATTAGAGCACGGGACTGAGCGAGGAAGCTGATGCTGTCCCTGCTTTACCACTGCCTTGCTGTGCAGCCTAGCGCAACTTTTCTTAGTTTCCCCATCTGCCAAATGTGCTTCTTTCCCATGAGTGGTATGAGGATCAGTCAATGCTTGCAGAGCTTTGAGATTTGCAAAGCGGCCTCGGGGAGTTGCGCCCAACTCCGACTGGAATCCCAGCATAAATACGCAACCGCTGCTATACAAACACCAATTACAGTGATCAGACCATACTGCTGTATCCTCCCCACTGTTAAGTGCGTCTGTTTTAAAGAGGAGAATACCGGGGTCCAAGTTGAGAGGTGAGCCCTCTAAACAAGAGTGTAACTTACACATCGGTCAGCTGGCAAGTGCAGACTGCTAATTTAAAAGCTGGCAGGAGGAGCAATGGAAGGGAAGGGTGTCATCTTTGTCTTACGCCTTCTTACACCTTCCTGGTGGCTGCTTTTCCTACTGCCATGTATCCTGCCAATCCCTTCAACATGTGCATTATTACCCTTTTGGGGGAGAGAGTTAAATGACCTCACATACAGGCTTCTCTTAAAAACACCTGGTTTGCGCAGCGTTCCTCAGGGCCAGACGACACTCTCAAATACAGCAAGCTAAATCTTTGCCTGCAGTGGAGATATTCCAGATTGAAGCTGGTGTAGGAGAGCAGAATTTGGCCCTCATGTTTACCAAATGGTACATTAAAAAAAACACTACAGGGTCATCGCTTCTCAGCCCGTGTGACAACGCGTGACAACATACGGCTGTACCGCATTATAATAAAACACTCCCACCTCTGACAGTGTTTCTTCTGCAGCTGTGAAGCAAAACAGAGACATCACACTGGGGAACTGATCTCTGCCATGTGCTTAAGCTTTATATTCTAACATAACAGGATTACCTCAGCAATCAGACGGACATAATAGACCAAGAACTGTTTTCCCATCAGTTTCTGGCCCTTTATCTTTCACCTTTATTGTTGCTTCCCTCTCCAGAAAAATAAAAAGCTTTCCTACTCTTTTAACCCCTTATCCCCAGCACTTCCCTTCCACTCACCCTGTCACACATTATATATTTCATAGACTCATAGACTCATAGACTTTAAGGTCAGAAGGGACCATTGTGGTCATCTAGTCTGACCTCCCGCATGATGCAGGCCACAAAAGCTGACCCACCCACTTTCCCTTAACTCAGCTGTTGAAGTCTCCAGATCGTGATTTAAAGACTTCAAGTCGCAGAGAATCCTCCAGCTTGCGACCCCTGTCCTATGCTGCGGAGGAAGGCGAAAAACCTCCAGGGCCTCTGCCAATCTACCCTGGAGGAAAATTCCTTCCCGACCCCAAATATGGCGATCAGTAGAACCCCGAGCATACAGGCAAGAATCTCCAGCCGGACCCTCATTTTACCAGCGATGGCACGTTATTGCCTAATTGACTAAAATCACGTTATCCCATCAAACCATTCCCTCCATGAACTTATCTAGCCTAATCTTGAAGCCAGGGAGGTCTTTCGCCCCCACCGTTTCCCTCGGAAGGCTGTTCCAAAATTTCACCCCTCTGACGGTTAGAAACCTTCGTCTAATTTCAAGCCTAAACTTCCCCACGGCCAGTTTATATCCATTCGTTCTCGTGTCCACATTAGTACTGAGCTGAAATAATTCCTCTCCCTCCCTGGTATTTATCCCTCTGATATATTTAAAGAGAGCAATCATATCCCCCCTCAGCCTCCTTTTGGTTAGGCTAAACAAACCGAGCTCCTCGAGTCTCCTTTCATAGGAAAGGTTTTCCATTCCTCGGATCATCCTAGTGGCCCTTCTCTGTACCTGTTCCAGTTTGAGTTCGTCCTTTTTAAACATAGGAGACCAGAACTGCACACAGTACTCCAAATGAGGTCTCACCAGCGCCTTGTATAACAGAAGCAGCACCTCCTTGTCCCTACTAGAAATACCTCGCCTAACGCATCCCAAGATCGCATTCGCTTTTTTCACAGCCACGTCACATTGCCGACTCATAGTCATCCTGCGATCAGCCAGGACTCCGAGGTCCTTCTCCTCCTCCGTCACTTCCAACCTATGAGTCCCCAGCTTATAACTAAAATTCTTGTTAGTCATCCCTAAATGCATCACCTTACACTTCTCACTATTAAATCTCATCCTATTACTATTACTCCAATTTACAAGGTCATCCAAGTCTCCCTGCAGAATATCCCGATCCTTCTCCGAATTGGCAATACCTCCCAACTTTGTGTCATCCGCAAACTTTATCAGCCCACTCCTACATTCAGTTCCGAGGTCAGTAATAAATAGATTAAATAAAATCGGACCCAAAACCGAACCTTGAGGAACCCCACTGGTGACCTCCCTCCAACCTGACAGTTCACCTTTCAGTACTACCCGCTGCAGTCTCCCCTTTAACCAGTTCTTTATCCACCTCTGGATTTTCATATCGATCCCCATTTTTTCCAATTTAACCAATAATTCCTCATGCGGCACAGTATCAAACGCTTTACTAAAATCGAGGTATATTAGATCCACCGCATTTCCTTTATCTAGAAGGTCTGTTACTTTCTCAAAGAAGGAGATCAGGTTGGTTTGGCACGATCTGCCTTTCGTAAATCCATGTTGTAATTTGTCCCAATTGCCATTCGCCTCAAGGTCCTTAACTACTTTCTCCTTCAAAATTTTTTCCAAGACTTTGCATTTCATTTAACTTTGAACCACAATTGGCTCTGCTCCTTCAACTTCCTGTTAAGAAGGAGGATTTCCTTTCATCCATCCTACATAAAGCATAACATCTATCCCCTTTTAGATACCCTGTCCATCCCCTCTCTAATTCATGTATAAACCCTGCTGTTCTGTGCTAGCTCACGAAATGCACATCCCACCTCCACAACACACACCCCTCCGGGATACTTTAGGAAAAAGTGTCAGAAGCCAATATAAGTGAAAGAAATATGGCTCAGTAGTTAGGGCACTAGCCTGGAAACCTGGGTTCAAATCCTTGCTTTGCCACTACCTGTGTGATCTTGGGCAAACCACTTAGTCTCTGTGCCTGATCCCCATTTTACAGATAAGGAACTGATAGCACTTCCCTATTTCCTGTGTGTAACATACAAACACAACATCTGTGAAGCACTCAGATAGTACTTATAGGGTGCCCGTGCCCACACTAAGATTGCTAGAGGCCCTAGGACTGTCTATGTCATAAATCAGGGGTTTCATTAATATTGACTGGGGAATTTCACTGCAAAGAAAAATCAATGTGGAAAACCATAAGCGGCAGAACCATCTTCCAGAGTAGCAAGTTGTTCTTCTGTCCTCCTGCAACAGAGGGCAATGCAAGAAAAACTGCCCATCAACCTCTGGGAAAACTGGTCACCATACAGTGAAAAGAGGCCACTGACTGCAGTTTCACTGAACATTAGCATGGCATGCTTCCTTTTCACTCTGGAATATTCCTAGCCTACAGCCTCACTGTAATCACAGACATCGTCAAACCCTCTATCCACAGCCCTGTCTAGGAAGATAGAAAAGTTTCTGCAGGTACGTAAGCAAGTGAATGATTTAATGGCCTCCCACTGTACAAAGGCAAATGTATTTGCTTAAAGACTTATGAACAGCGATTCTCACCTTGACACCGGCATGCCTTACAGAGATTATGTTACCACTATATGTTTTACTGATATTAATAAATATACCTGGTGTTCTATCATGTCTTTATTCCATTGAATTTGTTTTTATTTTGTTGTACAAAACCCCGAGAGCATTGGAGTGCTCTACAAAACAACAGATGCATCTACTAAATTAAAATAATCCCCTTTCCAGGCTGCAGTAGGGATCATGCCCACTAAGCAAAGACCTGGCCAGGGATTTAAGGTCCAGATTTTTAAAGGTATTTATGCACCCAACTCCCACTGAAATCAGGAGTTAGGTGCCTAAATGCCTTTAAAAATTCTCGCCCTAAATATCTTGCACTGCTGCCTGATTTTCACGTCAGACTCTCTGGCCGCTGTACCTTTGTAAATGAAAGGTTCGATCTTACAGTTGTTCTCACTGTGATTTCCAAGAGCCACTGAGTTGCTCAATCAGGCAGTAGGCACTACAGACACATATAGTATTGACATGCTGGAGGAAAGCAATGCAAGAGACTATTCCAAACCCCTTCCCCGAAGAATGCGTACGGATTTACTTCAATTCCTCATTTAAAATAAACCCACATCTCTGCTACCAGCCCATTAAAACAAGCTAAGTGCTGTTTTAAAGGTGGTCTAATTCCTTAATGTGTCTCACCAGCATGGAAAGAGCTGAAACCCCATTGCTACAATGCTGTTATTTTAGGCATGCTGCCTTGTCTACAATAAATTGTTCTTATTAAGTGAGGGTCTTGAAGCACTTTATGAGGCAGGTATTATACCCATTTTACATAAGGGAAAACTGAGCACAGGAGGTTAGATGAGTTTAAGACCTAGATATCACACGAGGCAAGTTAGGCAGTAGGGTTTGTTCCTTGCTGTGGGAAGTTGTGACAGAGCAAGATTCCCATTAGTCCCCAAGCTCACCTGGCTCCTAACAACTACACAGCCTCCTCTCCTCCCCAGAACAGCATCACCATGTGTTAAGTTACCATCTTTTTGCTCTGTGTCTGTACAGCGCTGGCCATGGCTGGAAATGGGACATTGAGGAGTGGGGGGCCAGAAGTCTGAGGTCACACCGAGCATTCCCTCTCTCAGGTGCTTGTCCGGCTGGTTATTGCTCACATCCTTTGGGTTACAGTCCCCCACTGAGAGAAGACATACACCATCTTCATTCTCTTTAAAAGATAAAAAAGTGGCATTGTATTGTTTTCTGTTAATTTCCTTTCGCAATCTCATGTGTTATCCTGCGCTGTCACACCTGTCTGCAGACCTGCACTGACTGGATAGTAGCTACCGGCATTTCCCATGACATTTTCAGTTTTCATTTGGTGATTATGACAGGGACGGATGATCTTGGCACCAAAAAAGAACTTAAAATAAAGTACCAACTGTTCTGAATCAAGGCATGGGAGCCAAGCTACAAAAGAAAAGATTTCAGCACTGGAAATTGCATAATGGTATTTACTTTGAAATTCTGACATCTCTTTTGACTCACATGAAATATGTACCTTGGCTTCTACCTATTTCCTATATATTACTGGGAAGAGCTTGGTTTCATACTGTGGTTTCACCCATTTAAAAAAGGAAAACAACCCTATGAGACAATTATTTCACCAGACTAACACACACATTTCTAAAAAATGAAGAGAACATGGCGGCTTCTGCTAGGAATTTTTTGGAAGCAATATTTGAGAATGCAGCAAGCTCTTTAACGCAAAATCGTCATCATACATAAAGTAGTAATTAGTGCTGGGATTTTAAAAAGGGGTCTTAGAGAACTAGGCCCCTTTGTAAAATCCTTGCTTAGGCTTTGTCTTCACTACCCGCCGATCCGGCGGGTAGCAATCGGTCTATCGGGGATCGACTTACCGCGTCTAGTGAAGACGCGGTAAAATCGATCCCTGATCGCTCTGCCGTCGACTCCGGAAATCCACCTCGGCAAGAGGCGGCAGCGGAGTCGGCGGCAGCGCGGCAGCGGTCGACTTTCCCGCGTCCTCACCGCCAGGTAAGCCGACCTAAAATACGCAACTTCAGCTACGGTATTCACGTAGCTGAAGTTGCGTATCTTAGGTCGGACCCCCGCTGTAGTGTAGACCTAGCCTTAGAATGAGGCTTAAACTTGTAGGGTTCAGGAGAAAGCAGACACGCTGACATCAATTACTGTATAAAGACACCATCAACAACAAATAAAATAAGTATTACAGTTTCCCCATGCAGAATGCCTAAGGGAAATTGAACAGATTTTTAGAGAAACATCCACACTTTAATATCAACAGCCCTTGATTTCTCAACAGCTTAGTTAAAAAATCTTTTGGTTTCAGTGGTCTAACTCACGTTTTGCCATTTGCACCATACTTTTTACACTAGATTGCAGGCTATTTTTTGCACAATGAGGGAAGAAGGCTAAAGAGAACAGTTCAGTCGCTTTGTACCTAGAGTGTGTCCCCGAAAACAGAACCTTAACATTTTGCTGTTCAGTCACTGTGTTATTCATGATTTGCAGTGCTTAGCCAGATGGCCATGCTGCTGAAGCTAACACCACCTGAAATGGCCAGGAATACTCAATGCAGAATCTTCCGTTTGAAATGCAATCTCTATTTGAGTATTAATGTATCGTGCTTCCACCACATTTGTATTTGCATGTGTAGTATTTTGCATTCAGTTTGCTGCCGTTTTATTAACTTCTTCCCACTCGCTGCCTTACTTTGGTACAACTGTAGTGCATTTTTCGTGCAGTCACCACTTCTAGCGTGAAAGCATCAGAACTGTGCAATAGCAACTTTGATCCTTAACATCTCAAAACCTCCATATTAAATTCAAGCCAAGGAAAGCATAAAGAAATTAATTGAGTTTCAGTAGGTGTTGGCACCTAACTCCCTTTGGCCTCTCTGAAAATTCAAGCCTAAGACCTTAATGCCATTACTCCCTATTCTAGAATAGTATCAGGGGACGGTTAATCACAAACAAATTCTAACCACCACGAAAGCTGGTCTTTTGAATGTTTATATTTAGAATACCAGCATGAGTGTTGCTTAGGCTCCATCATCCTCTAGAAACTACTGCAATAAAGCTTTTCTGTGGGGTTCTATCAGGTCAAAAGAAGGGTATGTGAATGGTTAACCAGACATGGTTAAATCAGAGGCCCGTTGGAACTGACAGTGAAATTAATGGAAGAATAAAAATACCAGCAGTTCCTTGGATGTCTTTCAGATTTTTTAGTCTTCAGAGGTTATTCTGCGTGTCAAGGTTAATTTAACTTTAAAAATAAAAAAGTCACTCTGCCATGACAAAGCTGAACTTTCCATCCAAGTGTGGCCGGAAGACAACCCCGCCCATCTCTCATCTTCCATCAAAAGCCTGGCAATATCACAATGAATTTAAACAGCCCTGTGCTGAGAAGTGTCAGTCGACTGAAGCTGGCACTGTCACTGATCTACTCCATTGTTTTCCCTGGATCCTCTCCAATTCAGCTTTCTCACTCAACTTAGAAAAACATCTATCATCTTCCACTCTTCAGGTGCACGACAGTCTGATGTTTGCTTTTTGGATTGTCACTCTTATGCCTTTAGTAGAATAGATTCTTTTGTTAGAGGGTATAACTGGGTACATGGAATATGCCTGGTTTTTACTTTTGCAAGCTAGGGTATGCCTATTCTTCGGTATGCAGGGGGTCCCAGTGGCACAGACCAGGCTGGTCAAGACTCTTTGGAGCATTCACCTGTGTATTGTATGTCCAAACAGATGGAAGAGGCTCCCCCAAAATACAATGCAACCCATGAGTTGCGGGACCAGCTGTGGAGGCAGATCCACAAAGCTTCGAAACACTTCTTAAAATTCACACTTTGAATATTCCCACTGCATCAAAGAATCGTATTTCCAAGTTTAAAAAAAATCCCATAGCACATGCATGCCAATCATCCCTATTTAAGAGGAACAACTGTGGGAGATTATGGGGGCATGGCTGTTTGACATGTATGCATGGCCGCTTTGGTAAACAGCACCCATTTACTCTGGGAAACCAGAGATGATATTTATTGCTTCCCTACAGCTTTAATTCAGTTCCCCTTTGATAATCAGTTGAGCTATTTCCTGAGTATTCTGAAAAGTAGAGATCTGTGACTTTACAGAGTCACTAAATATAGGCAGCTAACAAGGGGAGAGCAGATTGAACTGACATGGATCGGTATGTCCGCAGGCATACAGCCTAGGGTCAGAACTGCGCTGTTCGCACGGCATACCTTTAAGAAATGCCTACATGCTGCAGAAAATTGTGCTGATAATTCAGCAGGTGGCACACTTCCCTTTGAGTCAGTAATGAACCAGTCAAGTACGGCATTAAGGAGGCACTGCGCTGTTGGAGGTGACACTTTCTGAAAGACACACCAAACAGAGGTCCTGACCGCTTGACATCATAAAAACTTCCCACATCACTTCTTGAAAGAGCAGGGGATTTAATCACATTGTCCTAGCCACACTCCATTTAGGTAATTACAGACTACCTCCCTAATTCCCTCACAAGTGACTATGCTGTTCATCATTCCCTGTCCTACAACAACCCTGTGTTCTCCAGGTGACTGTTAAATAGCTGTCAAACCTCACCCGAGAGGTGGCTGAATTTCACTGGTAAGCAAGAGTGATCCCTGCCTACAATTTGTAAAAAGCTTGGGGATCCTTTGGCATAGAAGCGATACGTTGAAATGGGTCCAACTGGGATGTTTGGATGTAAATCGGAACTTCCTCAAATGGAGAATTCCTCAGATCAAGCGCTTTGGTCCAGACATATCTTTACATTAAAGTACCAGTTTTATTACATGATTAACATTTTTAAACTGAAAAGGGACTGTGGGGTGGCACCACATCTCAATCCTTTGCTCCTTTAACAGGACTCCAGAATTGTGCAGCTGCACTAAGCCACATAATGATCAGAAGATTAAAAATATGGACCCCCGCTAAGCTCACAATCCTGAGTAATGCATTTCACATTGCCAAAGAAGAAGTGCAAGTGCTGACTTTACAGTGCACACAAGAGAACCCACTGCCAGCACCAAACTGTTAATGTGTGTGTGATAAGAGCTGAAGTCTCTTATGCTTATTTCAACTTAGGTTAACTGTATTCTGTCTGCACAGTCAAACTCTGGCTAAAAGGGATACTCAGATTCAGAAAAGAATCCATACCAATTAGAAAGATACCAATGGCCTCTAGCCCTATTAAAAGGATTCAGATCTAAGCAGAAGTGAATACCATTGCAATGAATAAATCCTCCTTTTAAAGAGAAACTTTAAGGCATCTATTAAGGCTTCAAACTCCTGAGAAAGGGGAGAAAACAATTTTAGGAGCTGTACTGTACTGTACACAGAATGTACTGTAGTCATGTACTGTACACAGAGATACAAGTTTGACACTTTGAACAGGGTAAACATGCTACTTGTGCATCTACTGACAAAACAAACACCATGACTACAATGGCCAACTATCATATTTGATGCAGCAGAATAGGGCTTTCTAGCTGGAACTGTTTGAGAATATTAAAGTGGCACATGTCTATAATTCCAATAGTGATCTAACAATGGCCTCTTCCTTTTCCTGCTGTTGGCAAAGGTTACGGTTTGCTACACACACAGCCCTGGTGCGTTCTTGTGATCCATCACTGAATGAACTGGTGATCAAAATAGTCCATTGCACTCCATTGTTCCTTCACCAGATATGCATGCCAAGCTAAATTCCAGAAGCTTCAAGGCCTCTTCGGAAGTCTCTTTTTTGGTGCTGCAACTGCAGAACTTGCAAAGGGGAAGGGTTGTTTGTTTGGCTTTGGGTTTTTGGCATGTAGTTTTCAACCATACAAAGCAGTGACCATAGTGACGATATCACCAAGACATATTTTGCATTTCTATGGCACATTTATATCACAGGGTCTCAAAATGGTGGATTAACTCAATCTCAGAGCCCCCTCCCCCTGAAGCAGGTGAGATATACAGGCAGATCTGTTCAAGCACAACTGGAATCCAACCACCTCTGGAGTAGGAGGTAGTCATTTAACAGAGCACAACAGACTCCTTCATTCTAAACACTGACAATAATTCGTATGAAATTTGGGAAAGTCATTTAACTTCTCTGCCTCACTTTAATCACTCTAACACGGGAGTAAAAATACTTCACCAGGGAGTTGCAAGGCTCAATCAAGTTGATAATTGCACAGCATTTTGAAGATTACCATGCTACCATATATTCTTTATTATCACCATAGTTAATGACTCTAGTCTAGAATCCTTTCCTGCACTATTATAAGACTGACTTTTCCTAGTGCGTTTCCTAGGAAGGAGAGGTCTTATGATATCCAAATGTCCTTAGACCATAAGCTCCTTGGGACAGGAAATATGTTTTTCTATGGGTGTAGGCAATCCTCAGCACATTGTGGGTGCTACCATAATACAAATACTACCTAATTTCCAGTTAACAATCTGCTCAGCTCAAAGAGATTTCCAGGGAGAAGTAAGGAACTGGGTCTGAGGACTGAAGGATCATTCATACACTCAAAACGAAACCCAGGTAAGGAACAGCTACCCAAACAGTGGAAGAAGCAGAGCTCCACACCCAGTAACTACAGAGTTGTGATGTAAGCTATAGCAGTTTGCGTGTGAAAATCATTTGGTTATTCTATTAAAGCCCAGACATAGTAAGGCACAAAGTCTTAGGGAAATACATAGCTTAGTAAAAAAAATGTTGCTAGATCAACTGACCGGCTACACATATTTATATTCCTATACCGAGAGACAATACAATAGCATCTTCAGGCCAAACACTGGTTACATAGATTGACATCCAGTTGACTTGGCAAACTGCTGAAGAAAATTACTTGCAAGAAAAAGATCTGTTTCAAAAAGTTATGCACTCATTCCGCATCACCATTTGCATCAGCCCTTCCTAAGATGTATTTTATCCCTTATATTCATTTGCATAATTGCTGCAATCAAAGACACTACTTTACAGTAATAACTTTAATGGCAGATTTTTCCAGAGTATTCTTTTTAAAAGATACCCAGCAAGTCTGGTGCACCCATTTGTTAGCAAGAACAAAGAAGCCTAAGCTACATCTCATAGGAAATGACTGGTGTCAAAAGGGACAGTGGCTTTTTTTGGTTTTGGTAGTTTAACTCTATGGAGGACCACACTGCCAATGCTGAATATAGCATTCCAGGCCATAAATCTTACCCATTTATGTGACAATCTAAATGACAGATTGTCAACCACCTAGTTTTCAAAACGATTGCTGGTGTTTTCTACATGCTGGCTTTCAGCGAGGGAGCTGGAGTCTTTCCAGTTGAATACAGGTACATGGCCTTATAAACCAGAGTACTCGGGCATCTTCAAGTTTTCTTCTCCATTTACAGGTTAATGATGAAGGATAAAAAGGTGCATGAGAACATCCGACATACATGGCAATGATCCGGAGGGCACTGGAATATTCTCATTAGCGACTGAGGAGTTACTTCATCAGCGTATGGAGTTGCAAAGGGACCCCAAAAAATTAAAACAGATTCAGAATACGTCAACGTGACAAGTTTACGATTAAACATTTACATTGTAGTAGTACACCTCTACCTCGATATAACGCTGTCCTGGGGAGCCAAAAAATCTTACCGCGTTATAGGTAAAACAATGTTCTATCAAACTTGCTTTGATCCACCGGAGTGCGCAGCCCCACCCCCCCCCGGAGCACTGCTTTACCGTGTTATATCCGAATTAGTGTTATATCGGGTCGCGTTATATCGGGGTAGAGGTGTACCTAGAAACCTCAGCCAGACTAGGGGCTGCACAAACACATAAGAAAGGACAGTCCTTCCTCAAAGAGCAGAGAGTCTAAAAGACGGAAACATAACAGGTGGATGAGACAAGCAGGCTGGGGTGGAGTGGGGGAGATGGGGTAACAGAATACATACAAAAGGGACAGTTAATTACCCTCAATGCAGAACAGACAGCGCAGGGAGATCAGCACCTTCCAGGATCAGGGCCTAATAGAGCAACTTTCTTCAACGCTAAAGCAGGCCAAAGTTCTCTCCTGCTTTCTTTCGCTACCCGACTGTAATCATTGATAGTGGGGACTTCTATAGCATCTTTCATCTATGGGGCATTTAAGCACTTGACAATTTTGCAGATGAGGAACAGAGACTAAGTGCCTTGTGACAGGCCAAACAGCAAGTCAGTGGCAGGCCTGTCCCCTTTTCACCAGAGCATACACGAACACACACACGCAGCCTTGTTTTAAAAATTGCCCCCTGCGTCTTGTCAAAGCCATCGCTACATCAGCACCATGCTCCTTGTTGAAATCTCTGAAGAGAGGGCCCTATGCAGAACCAAATGCAGCTCAGAACCCACGGTTTGAACATTACTGCCCTCAGCCATCTGGCCTCCAAATGACCAACTCGCATAAAAGCTCATCTCTGGCTGGGATCAGTGGAGAATTCTGGGAGCTAGTTCAACACATTTGAGGCGCTCAGATAAGTCAGACCTGGATAAAGGGAAGTTGCCCCTTATGGAGAGCATAATTAAATTTAAAAAAAAATGCTTTCGTGAACATGGGGGGAAGAAGGTAGGTTGGGGGGTGAATCAGACAAGCCATAAATTAAACCAGAGGATATGAATACCATGCAAGCTGCAGTGTGAGGGTTAACGTGGGTCTGGAAACAGTTTAGAGAAAACCTGGTGTGGCTAGGGGCCAGCTTGAATTTAGTTGCTTTGGGCTAATCGTTTCCTTCAGGCAGGCTACTCTAGTGCACTAATAGGTTTTAATAAAAACTTCCAATTGGGCCAGTAAACCCCTCATTAAGCTGTTTTTAAAGCATGAATTTAAGAGCGGCGAGGGTAAGAGGTCATGAGGAGTATTTAATTCACAACGGCTGGCAAGAGGTGCTGTTGTGATTGAAAACACCAGAGTTCAAGTGTCCAGGGCCACATAAACATCCGACTCTGTCACTAGACCTGGTGAAGTGACAGTTTGAAAAATAGATTTAATAAGGCAAAGGGAAAAGTTTCCCACTCTTACACGAGAACTAGGAACACCAGATCACAACGTTAGCCAGGAAAAGGAATTATCAGCATCCAACCACCCCCCAAAAACGGAATTCTATCACCATATGGGTGTCCAAAGGGGTCTCCCCAGAGGGATTTGCTAAAATTCTTACGGAATGAAACTAGACTCTGCAGATCTGTAAACAGAAAGCAAATTCCACAGAAATAATAAAAAAAAATTTATCTTGTCCTGCTCATTCTACTACTTTCATCTCCTCTCCACCATAATGCCCATTACCACAGCATGCCTCAGATAAACACTGTAAGCTACTGATGTAATAAGTGCTACTGTATGCTACTATAATTCTTATGTGCTCTTACCCCATAGACTGAACGCTTTGGTGCATCGTCTCCCTCTGCCACTCTTGGTTTGAACACAGCATCCAAAATATATTCTTTTAATCAGAGTTTGCGCCCAAACCAAAACAATCGCCTAGCTTTGGGCAAGCTGGGATCCAGATGCAAATATCCCAGCTCAGGCCCACCTCCAGTTTTAATGAAAATGTCTTACATCTGTACTGCATTTCAGTTTAGGCTTTGGAATCATGCTGATCTGGCTTCTCCTTAACCCCTGCAGCTTAATCACATTTTTCTTCCATGCCCACAACAATACTAACTGATATTGGAGGACAAATAAGAAAACTCTGCTCTTTTATGCAGAAAGGTCTCCTTGGCACAGAATGCTCCTACCCCTTCTTCAGAAACACTCCCAAAGGAAATGTGCCTCAATCCAGTACAGTAAAATCCAAAACTCTAACCATGCACTTTAACATTTCATTTTATGTCAATGCAAATCTAAAATTCAAGATCCCTAAAGACCTTTTAAAAAGAAAATCCTCCTCTCAGAACAATTTGCATTGAAGTTAAGCGCAAGTGAAGATTTTACAAGTAATGGAGAATTATGGCTCTCAACTTTTTATTCCTCCTCCTTTAATCAAAGACTTCACCTGAAACTATGAAATAAGAAGTCTGCTGAGATACAACATAACATTTGGAGCAGGCACAGGTATAGAGTTATTAATTTGCAATTCTGTGTTTACAAATAAGGTAAGAAGAAATATAAATTGAAGACTAAATACAATGAAGTTCTAATTGTCTTCTTTCCCCACCAGAATTTACTGATGTTCTCTGCAAGACTGGAAATTCGCACTCTTGTAATACACATTCAACTTTACCTATATAGGTCACTTGCAGGGACTGTGGAAAGTAGACTCTGAACTCTCCCCCAGGAACCATTTATTTTGGCTTTAAACATGAGCCCTTTCTGCATCAAGAATCAAATTAGATAAATTGTTTCCCCACTCCCTCGATTTAAGGGTCATGTTGATAACTGCACACAATTCTCTGGAAGACAAATAGACGCTTTTTTGCCTTCGACAGCTCCAAGTGCTCCTTGTAGAAAAGCAAAAACGCTACTCCAAAAGGTGTCTTATTACATGGTGATAGACTAGCCCCCCCAAACAATGGCATCTTCCTGTAACACATCTGGATCTGTACTCTATAAGGAGAGCCACACACGCCCATTACAAATCCATAGGATTCTTCCAACCTTTCTGCAACTGTGTTGGTCTTTTCCCACTCCACTGACATCTCGTTCTACCAGCATTTCCTCAGCAATAAGTGACATTATGCCAAATGCTAGGCTATCAAATTACTGTTTGAATTTCTGGGGCACTAATGCATACGCTAGAATGGCAAGACAAATGAAAGAAAGCCTACACAGAGACTATGTTTCAGTGCAGCATCTCTTTCTATAGAGTTCACTATAAAGCAGAGATAAGGTGAAAACACCATGAAAAAAAAAAAATCACTGCGTTAACCCACTGAAATCAGGCTCCAAATTAAAAAAACATGTATGGGATTATTTTAGGAGACTCATAATGGGATTTGAAGCCATTAGAATCAAAGGAATGTAGGACTGGAAGGGACCTTGATAGGTCATCTAGTCCAGTCCCCTGCACTGAGGCAGGACTAAGTATTATCTACACCATCCCTGACAGGTGTTTGTCCAACCTGTTCCTAAAAACCATCAATAATGGAGATTCCACAACCTCCCTAAGTAATTTGTTCCAGAGCTTAACCACCCTAACAGTGAGAGCAAGTTTTTCCTAATGTCTAACCTAAATCTCCCTTGATGCAATTTACTCTTATTCCTTCTAGTTCTGTCTTCAATGGTTATGGAGAACAATTTACCACCCTCCTCATTAGGGCAACCTTTTACGTACTTGAAGAATGTTATGTCTCCACTCAGTCTTCTCTTCTCCAGACTAAACAAACCCGATTTTTTTTCAATCTTTCCTCATAGGTCATGCTTTCTAGATTTTTCATCCTTTTTCCTGCTCTCCTCTGGACTTACTCCAATTCGTCCAAAAACCCTACCGCCTGAACAGGGACCCCTTCAGATAAACTATTTTTATTCAGAATGGATCCGTAATGACAGAAAATTATACCTACCCCAGGGCTGGTCAGTGGTCTATGAAATTAACTTGGTGGTTTCCGGCTCATTCCAAACTACCAGGAGAGGTACCCTTATAAAAAACACCATCCCTGCCACCACCATTTAGACCTGTAACTGGCTGGTGAGAATCTTCTCCTGACCTACTAGGGCGTGTCGAAACCCTGCATAAAGCTGGTGAGTCTGTTCCGCTGACTGTGGCAGGTGCAGGTCGCCCTAGGATATTAAAGAGGTGGAAGTGGCCCTCTGAGGCTAGAACCAAAGATGTCATGAAGGGGAACCCAAAGGACAGCCAAGCTCCAGGAGGAAGCTCAAACTGGGATTTCACTTGCGGAGCCGCCACAAAAGCCCAGCCCTCAAGGAATTGAGCGTCTGGACACTAAGTGAGCGTGTGCGCTCCACTGAGAACATGATAGTGACTCCATCCGTTCACAAGCGCCTTCTTAGTAGTCTCAGCTGAGAATCAACAGAGGATTAAAGCTATCCAGAGAGCGGTTCCATCAGGTTACAGTTCAGGCACATTAGCCAGATGGTGCTGAAGAACCTTGCACTGCCAGCGTTGTACCTGCCTGGTGGATGAACAAAGGACTTCAGGTTCCAGGAGTATCCATCTGGCCCCTTTCACCACTACCAACTCGCTAAAACGTGACATTTTAAAACTGAAGTCATCCTTTCCGAATAAGAATAATAAAAAAAAGGCAGAAGGATTACTACAACCCCACTGATTTCAAAACAGGTCTAAGTTCCCAGGCTGCAGCAGCTATAGGATTTGCATTGTAACGTACTCCTTTCACCTTTTAAAGATAAATAGCAAAATGCAAGCCTGTGCTCTGCGAAAGCTGCAGCATGTCTGTTTCACCGTTCATTGCCTGAAGTGAGGAGTGTTTTTAATAACTGTTACCTGACAGCAGTAAAGAGAGCAAAGAGCAAAACCTGTGGCAATACCAGTTGATCCCATTTGGCCTAACAGCTTGTTGTTATTTCCAACTATTGCCAGATTCTGGAGTTTTTTAAAATTCATGGGGACAGCCTGCAGTTTTCAAGGAGGCTACCAAAATCCATCCTAAGATGTCTCAAAAAAAGCACACTTCCTGCAGGGGAACAGCATCCGTCAGCATTTCCAAAGATCACTCCGGAAATTTTTCAGATAATTCTTTGAAGTAGATGCTACCAAAGCGTGGAACAGCTTTCAAAGCTCAGCAATATTTAATGTATTTCTACAGCAAAAGGAATGGATCACAATGTTGTTGTTTCAGCTATATTATAACAAAAATATTGTGGTTTTCCTGTACTCTCACAAAAGCAGCTTAAGATTTCCATCTCATTCATCTTATTCAGAAATAGCATTTTATCCAAAAATGAAAAGAGAGATCCCACTGCGTACAAAGGACTTGATTAATCAGAGCAGGGTGTTTGTCCATTCAGGAGATAATGCAGACACAGTCAACGTTTTTGGAAGAGCTGAGTTTCCTCTATGACCAATAAGGAAACTGGAAAAAATATTTAAGATGGTCAATACAAGGTTAAACTATGCTGGGTGTCCTCAATAACTTTATGGAAGTAATCAGGTGTTTAAAAAATCCTAAATAATAAAACTAGGTTTTGCCATACAAATCCAAACCAGACCTGGAGAACTCTCCAGCAAGTAGATAATAGATGTGGAAAATAATATTTCTTCCCAGTTCTCCAGCTCTTCGTAACACAAAGCATCATGCCTGATGATCCCTGCATATACCCTGTAGGCAATTTCTAGTTCTATCTAGTTCCATTCTGCATTCCCTCTTCAAGGGTATGTCTACACTACCTGCCGGATTGGCGGGCAGCGATCGATCCAGTGGGGGTCAATTTATCCCGCCTAGTCTAGACGCGATAAATCGACCCCCGAGCGCTCTCCCGTCGATTCCTGTACTCCACCTCCGCGAGAGGCGCACGCAGAGTCGACGGGGGAGCGGCAGCAGCCGACTCACCGCAGTGAAGACACCGTGGTGAGTAGATCTAAGTACGTCGACTTCAGCTACGTTATTCACATAGCTGAAGTTACGTAACTTGGATCGATCCCCCCCCCCCAGTGTAGACCAGGCCAATCAATTCAAATAATTAACAAGTAAAGGAGGACTCAATCCATTCAAAGGTAAAAAAAAGTTCTCTTCCTGTCAGTTTTGAGGGGTAGTCAATAATAAATATATAAAAAGAATGGCCTTTACACTAAATTATATAGATTTAATAAATTCTAGTTGTATAGTTTCTGTATTAAAGAGGATTTTATTGGTCAGTGCCAGCCCTGGAACAGGACTCCTCTATTTATCTACAGAATTGGTACAGTACAGTGACAGGGTAAGTTTGCCTGCTCAAAGTGACTCACCCCAACTTGTACAGGTGAATGTATTTAGGTCAGGATACTTAGCACTTATACAGAAAGATGTCTGTTCTAAGCGCTGTATGGACATTCATTCCCCTGACCCCCGTGCGGTATTATCTGCATTTCTCACCAATGGGACAGAGGTGAAATTGATTCCCTGAATTCATACAAGCCACTGGCAGAGCTGGGTCTCCAGATTCCCAACCCCACATTACTACTCCAGTCCATGCTCTTACTCACTCTCAGACCTGGTTTAATCGTTGGCATTGTCATGGTCAAAAAAATGAGCTCATACCAACTGTGGTCATGTGACATGTCCAGGAGAAATTGCAGTTAGACCAACCTACATGCTTTCTTTACTTAATACAGGATCTCTCACTAAGTCAATTTCAACATAGACATTAGAGCAGTTTCCCTTTGCTTAAGGTATGTATAGAATATACGGAAGATTTCTTTAAGCTTGATAGAGGACTGAACAGTGCAGAGATTATTATAACTATAATATTCCTTTGTGTGAGTGAGAGAGAGAAAGAGAGAGAGAAAATAATTTAAAAGCTACCTACCCACAAAATGCACCAATAAATAATTACTGCGGATATTTTTTCTGATTTACATTCACTTACCAAAGGAATACCTGCAAAATAAAATGAAAAAAAAATTAAAATCTGGGCTAATCATTCTTATTGACCTTTGTCTCAAATTACTTTTATCTCACATGGACTCTGATTTCAAAATGTCTATGGCAACATGTCTGTACTAATGTAAACATTAAATACATAATGTAACAAATGCACTAATGGTGAATTTCTACTCACAGTGGCTAGAGATGTGCAAGGTGTATAAATATTGAATGCAAGCCCAATCAGTTATTTTATTATTTATTTAGATTTAAAATAACTAAGATGCCTGTCCAAGGCTCTACGCACCCTAAAATAATCATAAAAATATATACAATTAAATTAAACCTCAGCAGCTCTGAACTCAGGTCTATTAAAATTTGGCTAGCCAACCACCTACCCTCCAACATCTAGGAAACACACCCTCAGCCTTCTCTGGAGACCCTCTCAAATAAGTGTCCTTTGCAGCATGCCTGGAAAGTCCCCAAATTTGGTCTATTTCAGAGCGGGCAGGGGGAGGACAAGTTCTAGAGTCTCAGAGCCCTCACAGAGGACACACTGCCAGCTCCCCTCTGTTTTATAACCAAGGAAATGAAGCTTGAGCGTCCATACTGACTGTGACACTACAGTGCAGGAGGAGAGGCAGTTCCAGGCCACTTAGGGCTAGTGATTTTGTATTTTAAAAGAGAAGGTGCATGAACTAGTGGAATGACTATAGGATGGAAGCCAGGGACGTCTGAATTCTAGTCCCAACGCCCATACGAATTCCCTCTATGACCTTCAGTGCGGTCACTCCATGTCTCAATTTCACTGTATGTAAAACAGCAATAAAAATTTATTAGTAAACATGACAGATAAGTAAGACACACATTTAAAGCGCTGTCCAGATAAATATTTTTATTCACTGAAAAAACGTGGTGTCTTGCTAAAGAGTGGGGAACATCTACGCCCTGTCATATCTAATTTATCAAGGTTGTCAGTTCTCCAGAATGAACCAAGATGATATTTATTATTATTCTGTCTGGGTTTAATGGAGGAACAAGCCATCGACAGGAACGAATGGTGATACTGTACTGGTCCCCATGTCTTCAAAGATGCTCCGGGATGAAAGAAGGTATCTGTATTACTGTAGTGCCTATCGGATCCCATTGCTCAAGGTGTCCAAACCCATAGTTGGAAACAGCCCCTGCCCAAAGGGTTTACACACCTAATAGATGAGAGATACAGAGGCATGGACAGATCAAAGGACTTGACCAAGGTCACAGCCAAGCCAGGAATACAACCAAGGTCTCCTGACTCCTTGTCCGGTATCCTAGCCACTAGACCAGACCGCCTCTACAATACATAAGACTAAATGCATTCTCCTGCAAATCCAGCTGAAGTAAACAGGAGTTGAAGGTGCTCATTCTTCAGAATCAGCTACCAATACACATTTTTACTGCAACTTTCAAAGCTCCCTAGGGGATTTGTATGCTCTCCTCTCACTAGTTATAACTCAAGTCCCTGCCATCTGATAACACCACAAAATAAGGGTCCAATACCACTGAACACCCAAAACTCCTGTTGATGTCAAGTGGGAGTTTTAGGTACTGAAGGAGTGAAGTCTGGTTTTTAAGAGGACAAGGCCATATAGGTCTAGTGCAATGGCTTTCAACCTCAAGAAACAGGCTCTACCTCCTACAGTTGAACCTTACGAATGCACACAAAAAACTACTGGTCTTCCTGCCTTTCAGGAAACATGCTACAGGGAGGTCTTATATAGTATTTCCAAAGGGAGGCAGCGCGGGCCAATGGATAGGGCACTGAACTCTGCTATCTACCTCCCATGCGACAGCACACAAGTCACTTTCACAACATTTACCTTACTTGGTAAGTTTACCTGAAAAAGGAAATATTATATATTACTGACATTTTAATTATTTTTATTATTATTATTATTACTACTACTATATTTACTAGCACATTACAAAGCATGGTAAAACAGAAAACCAAAGTACAATTGATAAAATAAACCTACAAGGATGCTTTTTTTTTTTTTTTTAATAAAAGGGCCTCTCCTCACTTTGTGCCTAACTTGCAAAATTCAGCAATCCACAGTGAGCAGCATCCTGGCCATAAGTACAGATTAGTGAGGTTGTACTGTGTGGTTATTCATTGATATTTCTTCAAAAACATCCTCAGCACTTTTCAGACAAAGATGCAGCCAAGCTCCATTGACAGTGTTAAAAACTTTACAACCATTGTTAGAACCTAAAGGATATTGCTATAGTGCTGAAAAGCCAATATTCACTTTCACAGGTGGACTATTTACTCACGTCTTTGATTTTTTTTTTTTAAACAAATGACAGGAGTTCATCCAATACGTCTGCTGCTACTGGATGCGTGATTTGAATGGTGCTAATTACAGCCAATTGGAAACTCTCAAATGCAGAGTTTCCATTCTGCAGGAAATTGCAACATTTTGAAATTTGTACTCAACTCAAATCAGAACAAAAGCCAACATTAAGTAAGTTTCCTGTGGAATGAAAATTCCCAACTAATTTCAATTTGGAACCATTAAAACATTTTGTTCTGATAACGTAGAAAAACATTTTCTTTTGATTCATTATTGACTTTTATTTGGTAATACATTAAAATTAATATTTGGCTGTCTTAAAGTCAAAATGTTTCATTTTGACATTACCAAAACAAAAATAGCTGAAACAATTCAATCATTCATTTCAACTTTTTTCCCCCATCAAAAATTTCCTCAAAAATCAACATATTCCCATGAAATATTTTTATTTCAATGAAACTATTTTCTGATAGAAAAAATGCTTTGAGGGCACTAGCGTGAGGGGCGCTGACACGAGTCTATCTCCTGGCACTGGGAAACATGTGCCCAGCTGCCGTGTCTACACACCTAATTGGACAAGAAATGTGAGTAAATGTTTGCAAGATCATAGTCTATACTTAGTCCTGCTTTTAGGCTCAGGTCCCAAAACATGCTTTCTTCTGCGCTTTCCAATCCCATATAGGTACAATTAACACTGATGTGTAATGTACCACATGCCCCTTTTTTTAAAGACAAAAAATTAGAAAAGTTTAAAAAAAAACTACTTTGTGTGCTACTGGAGCACATCCTACTGTGATGTGCAAATGTTTTCTTCTCTCTCTCTCTCACACACACACACACACACTTCCAACAGTTATAAAATCAATCAATCCAAGTACTTTATTGCATATTTAAACAACAATTTCACACGGGGCTACTGTTGCATAGAAGCCATTATCTTCAAAAGCGCAATAAGTTTTAACATTCTTAATAAAAGTGGCTCTTTATAAAAGATATCTGTCATTAAGGGCACCTCCACTTCACTGCTCTCCACCACGGTTGTGGTGCAGTTAAATATAAACTTGTACGAATTATTCTTTTTTCCTTGGCAGACGTAAAGAACCCCCTGAGGCCCATTCCAAAAAACACACAATCAGGAATTAATAAAAAATTGTATTCTTTTCAACCACATTAAGTTTTCTGACGTGTGTCTGTTGCTGATTACATCAATCTAGGCTCCATAACTTGTCATGTGATGACAAGCAAACACTTGTGAATTTATTTCTCTGAAGAAGCTCATGATACAAATGCCAAGGAAACCAAACCGAACGGCTCACTATGAGTCCGTAAACACAGCAGGGTCTCTTATGGAGATTTTCAAGACACAAATGACAGGAAGGTGCCTAACGCCCATTGACTTTGAATAGGAGTTAGGGGCTTAGTTGCCATTTATGCTTTTGAAAAAATCAGCTCCTTACCAACACACAGTAAGAAGGACTATTTTTAAATAGTGCTTTCTCTCCCCATAGCCTCCCTTAGAATCTGGCAGAAACATTTAATAAAAACAGATTACAGAAAGAGAGAGTTAAGTAAAAGTGTGGGTTTGGTTTTGCAAATTGCAACAGTGAATCATTTTGGGTCTGCAGATTGTCAGAACTGGGAATTTCACAAACTCAACATACTATTTTCAGCTCATGGTGTATGGATTACATAAATCACATTATATTTCTGTTCCCTAACTGGATGAATTATGTCATTAGCCAGCACAATGTGAATTACATATTTAAATGCAAAATGGTAAATTGTGACTTTTACAATTAAATATACAATCAAAATTCACTTTTAAGCAAATATTTGAGCTAAAATTGTGCTGATTAAGTTTCAGTGCTGCAATATTCATGGAACACAAAAATGAAAGGGTAGTGAACATGTTTTTAATTAAATTTGCTTCAGATGAAAACATTCATTAAAAAAAAATTCCACTATTTATACATACATTGTTGCTAGAAGTCAGTGAACTTGGAAATGTAACATTTTCCATACAAAACAAATTATTTGGATCACTAATTGGAAATTGCTCAGTCTTTCAATTATTATTTTATGGTTTAAATATATAAACTTGACTAACCTACAGCAATATTAAGACCTATCCAGTGATGGTGACCTTCTGTAATGGAAGCACAGGTTAATATTCATAGAAGGAAGTGTAGTTTCAGGAATGGATTTGGAGGTTCCCAAAGCATATTATTGGAAATGAATGATTATGCAGCAAACGTCGCCTGTCTCCACTCTGTAAAGGTACTCTGCTTCTACGTGGTGTCACGCAGTAGTTACCATTCACTGCTATGAGCATCAGACCCCTCACTGTCTAATTAGAAGGCGAGGCAATTTGGAAGCAAAGATTTGCAAACTCAGCCAAAATGTGTAATCTCATCAAAAAAATAATTCTGTCACATTAACTTGATGTATTTTCCATAAACCCATGTTGATTTTCATTACATTACCCTCCTCTAGTTCTTTATTGATCCAGTCCTGTATCAGCTGCTCCATTATCTTGCCTGGCATCGATGTCAGGCTAACAGGCCCATCATTACCCTAGTCATCCTGTTTACCTTTTTTTTTTTTAAATTGGCACAATATTAGTTTTCTTCCAGTCTTCTGGAACCTCCCCAGTTCTCCGATACTTACTGAAAGTAACCATTAACGGTCCAGCGAGCTCCCCAGCCAGCTCTTTTAAAACTCTTGGATGCAGGTTACCTGGACCTGCTGATTTAAAAATGTCTAAGTTTAGTAGCTTCTGTTTAACATCCTCCAGAGATACTAGTGGAATGGAAAAAGTGCTATCACACATCCAATGGGGTTTTCAGAGCAGTGTGCCTCCAGGGTGAGAAGCACGATCATCCCTGAAATACTGTCATCCAAAACAAGGTATATCATATGTCCGCCACCTTCTCCTGGGCACAAAGCCACGCAGAAGACTTCTGAAACACCAATATGAAGAATCCAGTGAATCTATGTATTGATGGCCATGTGGCCACCTAGCAGCTCTCAGTATAAGGAGACATGACTTCTATGCTCCTAAGGACTCGACTTTGATGCTTAACAGAAGGAAGACTATTTCCTGAATTTACATTTGAGCATGGGTGCAGTTGGGTCTGAATTAAAAACAGCCATACAGGGTTTCAGCGGAGAAATCTCCCAACCTCAAAAAAGGGCCTGATTGGAGAGGGCAGCTATTTTAACGGATCAGACGTACAACAAATCCTCCCGCAGAGGTTCAATTTGTCCCCATAATCCTGCTTCAGAGGCGAAAGTGAAATCAGGCACAGAGATTGCTCCAGAGACATTTCCAGTGGCTAGCCCTTGTCTCCCTTCCCCCATGTTGGCCCTGTCTGGGAATCTCAAAGAAGGAGCTGGCCTGGGGCTCACGGATGGACGCCTCAGAAGATCTACCCTGAGCTACTGCATGAGTTCCACACAGGCCAGATGGGCCTTTGTTTCTCCTGGAGGCCCCAGCCTAGATACAAGGAGGGATCCCCTGGGAGGTCTGTTATAGAGGTGGCAGCAGGGAGGGAGAGCTGGGCCTGGAAGCCCTTCCCACAAAGTTGAGCATTGGCAGTGTCCGTGCTGTGTCCAGTGCCCTCTGTCTGTAGCCCAAGCAGCGGAGGCAGCTTGGCTTCTCAGTTAGGAGCGTAGCTGCTGATGCAGGCTCTAGGGACTCATGCGCTTGCTGCCCTCCTGTTGCTGGTTCCCCTCAAGGAAATGGAGGAAGGTGACCTGCTTGCCCCTGGAGCTGGTTTCTCCATCCTGTCCGGCTGCTTTCCTGCCCAGTGGGTGGGGCTGAGGAAACCCCACACAAACTGGGCTGGAGAAGAGGAGAGGCACTAAACTCTGCCCACGGAGACTGCCAAGCGCCCCAGCGAAACATTCCGTCAGACCTCTCTTTTTGCCTCTGGTGGGAGCCGGCCTAGCACACCCTGACCACGGCAGGGGCAGCAGCTGCTGCAAATGCCTCCAACGGGGAAGCAGAGCTGAGGGCACAGTCTCCCCAAAAGGCAAATGCAGCCATCTGGGAATTAGACAGATACACGACTGAGCAGACACCGTCGTCAGAGCTTTGAAATAAAGGCTCAAGTTTCCTTCCGAAAAGCGTGGCAGCAGGGAAGGCTGGCTGGTCTACCTGCCACCAGGGAGACAGCTAAAACTGCAGGCTACATCAGGGGACAGAGCGTTCCCCACTAGCAGTGACAGACAGACAGACGGTTCTGGCCGCAAGCAGGCTGAAGTACCCACTGCAATGGATCAGTGGACTGTAGCATGATGAATACTGTATATCATAATCTCACTTAAGCTCCCCGCATTGTATCAATCTGTTTATCTCTTTTCAAACTTAGACTGTCAGCTCTTTGAGGCAGGAACTCTGTTGTGTCCATGTACAGCGCCAAGCGCAATGGGGCCCCGATCCCGTAGTGGGGCCTTTAGGCATTATTACAACCAAACAAAAAAAGTAATGATTAAAGTAACCTCAAGTTACACACTTGGAAGCCACAAAAGCCGACAATCCATCAAAGCGATACAACGGAACCACTCCAGTTCTTCATTAATTTAGGATGCATCATTAAGTCAAAAGCGTGGGGCAAGTAACATCTTTGAGAGCTGGTTTCAGTTGTTGCCAAGCCTTAGTATTCCACAGCGGTAGTGTGGGGGGGGGGGGGGGCGGGAGGAAATAAGCTAGAATGGTAATAAGTGAAACCACTTGTCTTGGTTTCTGGATTCATTTTATTGTGGTCACAGATCTCTAAAAGCTGGGATGCTGAGCTCTGTAATCACAACATCCACATTTAAATGGAGAGCTATATTTTAGAAAGCGAGCTTCAAAATTAAAGTTTGTTTCTCTCTTTCTCATGGTGGTGGAAAAGGTACTGACAAGGGAGAGTTAAAAGGGATTGGAAAGAAGAGGGACTTCTGGCAAACTGAGAAATGCCACCTAATGGAGCAATGCTGGCTATTTAAACAATTATATGGAATTGCTAAATGATAGGGCATTCTCACAAAGTTCTCTACACGGTGTAACAACTATCAGTTCCCATAGTCATTGAAAGGGGCAATGTACCATTTTATTGTCCCCTTGCAAAGCAGGCTACAGGGCTTGGTTAAAAGTCAACCAAAAATTGAATTACCTAACTGAAAGCTGGTGGAAGCCAAGGCTTCTGTCTGTGCTCATTTCCAAAGCTAAAAGTTGTTATGGGACCTGGCTTAGGCAGCTGCAGAAGTAGCCAAATTCAAATGAAGTCAGCTTTGGTTAGACTGTTCCAGTGCCAAAACCAGTCACTGAAATGGCAGCCCGTGGAATCCTGCTTGAAGCTGCTCCTTAAATTGGACTATGAATCAAAAGCACAAAACGTGACACCGGCGCAGAAGCAAAGAGGGAGAATGAAAGGAAGTATTGCAAACTTTTCCCCACTTTGGGTTGGATCTGACTCCCGCTGAAATCAATAGGAGCCTTGCCATTGACTTCAATGGGAGCCGGATCGGGCTGCCCTACTGTTATGGAAATCACCGTGCTTATTGAGAGAGATAACAACTCAAAGTGCAAAATTGTGCACAGCAAGTGAAAACAGATAGTTGGTGGGAAAAAACAAAAAGGTTGCTGGTTTAAATAAGCTGAAGCCCTGGAACAAAAGGTCAGTTCTATTCGAGTATTTTGGGGTGTATCTGTGCACATGCACACACACGGTCAGGGAAGACAGAGATGACAGAAACACTGGAGTTCAGCTTTCATATAGAAAATAGTAGTCGGAAAGTTTCATACACCACCTGTTGACACCCTGTTTGGAAGACGTATTCTGCCTGTCTGGCTGTCAATTCCTTGTTTTATTCCTAAATAAAGTCTTCCTGGAACCTCCAGGATTTATGTAAAGTCATATAGAATTTCACAGAACAACCTTCCTATGGTTTTGTTTTTAACAATCCTATAGACGGAATATAATTCCCTGTTAAATACGAGCCTATAGAAAGGCTATCATTTTCTTCCACATTCTGTAGGTTTTACAGTAGTTTCTATACAAACCTTTTGGTTTCTTCCACATTAAAGTTCTATAAGACTCCAATTCCTTATTCTGAAAGTACTATACATTTCCACATACCTTCTGCTATCGATTACAGGGGCTTGTCCCAGGGGGCCTGAATCTACTGATTCTCAGAGAGAGAACTTCCGTTTATTCAAATATTTCTGAAGCGCTCATCAAACAACATGTCTTGACCCTGCAAATATTTACTCTTACAAGTAGTGCCAGGCTAGCTTATGAGCTTACTCTCAGTAGTAAGAGTTTCCAGAATTAGGCCCTTAAAGAAATTAGCGAATATAAAGATTCTGTAGAGAGCTTGGACACTTCCCTAACCCCTGATTGCTTTTAATCTGTACCAATCAGAGCATTAACCTTCTTTCCAACCACAAGCCATCAGGAAGCTCCAAAAAGTTAGATTAGTTAAGAAAGATGAACATATCCTGGGTGGCACTGTCTGCATGAAGGTATTTGGCAAGTTACAACTTCTTAAAAGCATTCATTAAAAACATTATTCGTTCTTTTCTTAAGTCGTTCAGCTGTGGAATCAATACCCAAATCAACATACTGGATACAGCTGAAAATTAGATGTGGCACATAATACGAAATTAAAAATACTCCTCTGGTAGTACCACAGGGCTCTGCCAGAGACACTAGAGACCACACAACCTTCCCATTAACCATGCAATCTTCTGATAAGTTTCTTTCACTGTAAACACCCTGAGAGAGAGAGACAGTGTGTATTTCCATGTGTGGATAGAATTTAGAACATTGTAGATGCCACAAAAATCCATATAATAAAAGCCACTCCTTCCCTGATGTGTGACCCCCCCTACCACCACCACTCCCTTTTGTTGATGATCTATTCATCCTTTTCATCAGATTAAATTTAAAATAAAAGGGGTGCAAAAAAAATCGTGTTTTTCACTAACACTGTCTTTGAGATCAGTGCATCAAGTTACATAAAGTTATTCTCCTGTGCTTTTTACGAAGCTAAGCAACTGATACACATCACCAACCTCCTATGTGTTTTCTTAATATTACAGAGACCACTTGCATTGGTCCAATAAAAGATATTGCCTCATCCACCTTGTCTCTAATATTCTGGGACACCACCACTTCTTAATATAGACAGCCAACAGATTTGACATTTAGGTAAGAAGTGCTAAGGATTAAGACAACATGATAAAATGGCTATAAGCTCAAATTTTCAAACAGGTGACTGGAGAAGTTTACATGTAAACATATACAGTACTCATTGCTGTCAGGAGTATCACGGCGTCGTACTGGGAGGACCAACTGTGCCAATGCAGCTGCAATGCTCAGTATCTGATGCAGTCATACCAGTACTGGAACATCTGGAGCAGTTTTATGTATGGACACAAAGTATTTTTACAGGCATTCCAGGTATCTAAACAGTCCCTGGAAATGCTAGAGTTTCCTAGCATAGATATTGACATAGCACCTTATATAAAGATAAGTGCTATACAATATAAGATATCCAGAGCACTTACTAACTGATGAGTCAATAATTTTTTTAAACTGATTTTTGCTTACTCTTACACCAACACAACCTTTAAAACATAAGAACGGCCATACTGGGTCAGACCAAAGGTCCATCTAGCCTAGTATCCTCTCTTCTGACAGCGGCCAATGCCAGGTGCCCCAGAGGGAATGAACAGAACAGGGAATCATCAAGTGATCTATCCCCTGTCGCCCATTCCCAGCTTCTGGCAAACAGAGGCTAGGGATACCAGCCCTGCCCATTCTGGCTAATAGCCATTGATGGACCTATCCTCCATGAATTTATCTAGCTCTTTTTTGAACCCTGTTATAGCCTTGGCCTTCACAACATCCTCTGGCAAAGAGTTCCACAGGTTGACTGCGCATTGTGGGAAGAAATACTTCCCTTTGTTTGTTTTAAACCTGCCACCTATTAATTTCATTTGGTGACCCGTAGGTAATTTTAATTTAAGTAAAGCCTAAACTATCTGTTTTACCAACAATACTATAAACCAAAGGAAGAGAAAAATTTCATTTAAGACATTTTTAGACTAAAAAAAGCAGGCTCACACAATCATTGATGTTTCTATACAGTATTAACCCTTCGGCCCTCTGACACGGACACTGATCGCTCTAAAACCAATGGCCCTAGCAGAATTATTATAATTTCCTGGAGTATCATACAATAACATGAGAAGCACTGGCACAAATGTTTTTTTTTTTAATATTTGTATTTAAATAGACAAATTGAATTTGTTATGGATCTGATAATAGGTCTATTGACTAGCATCTTGTGCATGGCAGTAGCCAAAAACTAGACCCAATGCAAATTTAAATCTAACAGAAGGCCAAGAAAAAACAACAAGTCACCTCGATAACTGTACAAAAAAAGTGAGGGTGGGGGAGAGGGAGTGAAATTCTCTTTGATTGCTGCGGCCAACAGTTTTCACCATACAGCATGACATTTGATAACTCTTCTCCTACCAACAAAAGCTCTTTCAGTCCTGAGCTAATCTGGTCCAACTTCATAGACTAGCTCACACTATGGACGAATTGGCCCCATTAGAAAATGTCACTTCTACCTGTTTTTTCAAACCATTTCACCATCATAGAATAAGCAGGGATTTTTGAAGGATCTGAAGGTGCCTAAATCCCATTGACTTTTAATAGGAGTTGGGTTCCTAACCTTCTAGGAATCTTTGAAGATCACAACCTAAATTATTTACAAACAACTAATTGCCTAGTTTTCTTATTCTATTAAATGTTACTTATTGCCTCAAAACAAAACAATGGGTGAGGGGGGAATCATTCTCTTTACTTGGAAATTCCCAACACTTAAATATCTAAAATTCAAAGGCATCTGTGGGATTATCTTTTATTCGTACGGCACTAGCACCTATCAGGACTGGAGTCCCATTGTGCTGTGCAAACCGATAAATAAGCAACACTCCCGTTTTAAAGGACGGTTGATTATACCAAAATGACAAGAGTGGGGAGGGGAAAACTTGATGTTTCGGGGAAAATATTAAATGATTCATGACTGACATCAGCCATCGTTAAATTTTTATCTTTAAAATGCAAACATGTTTTTCATTAGCATCATTAGCTCCCAATTGTATTGCAAAGCAATAGCGTCACATGGTAATAATCTTTGTTTCATTAGTATGTCATATCAACTGCTCATAACATTCTTTGAAACTGATACGCTCGTTCTTTTCTGTATGAGTAGGAAGTGCCAAAACCAGCTTCCTCTACAGGAAGGATGACCCCCTGAGATCCTTTAACTTTCGGTTTAAGTTTCTAGAGATAATCCTTTCTTTTTTTTAGGGGAGAGGAGAAAAGGGGGATGTCAAGCAGCAATCCTTAATAACAAAGAAATTCCTGAGGTATATTGCCAAAGCAAAGAGCAGATAAAAGAATAAGATTCAACTTTTGTTGTTGTTGTGATACTTTTGAGAGCTAGAGAAACAGACAGAGCCAAGCTGTAATAAAGCTGACTTAAAAAAAGGTAAGGCCCCTAACACGATTCAAATAATTTCAAATACAGTTGTCAAAATAACGTGTTGCTTTTAATTAAATTTTAAATTCAGCAAAATCTCTGAGCAAGAACACTTTGTAAAAGCACATACAAAAGTTACACACCGTATTAATCATCTGCATTTCTTGAGTATTTTTTATGAGGGCCTATATGAAGATGCCCAGTGCTCCTGTGAGACAGGTAAGCATTCTTACCTCCACTTGGCAGAAGGGTAAACTGAGGCACAGATGGATGAAATGGCTTGTCTAAGGTTAAAACAAGTCAGTGGACAAACACACACCTCCCACTTCTGCAGTGAAAATGTCTTCCTGATGGTCAGTGCATAAGAGTCAAGGTGTGAGGATTCTATTCCCATTTCTACCACTGATTTCCTGCATGGATCACGAACCCTCAGGACTTGTCTACATGGGGGACGCTCAGGAAAGGGTTAAGCCACAGTGAACCAAGGCCACTTCACTTCTGAATAAGCATCCACACAGGGGATTAATGCACTTTGACTTCACATCTTTAATTAATTTACCAACTTTCTGAGCGGCACCAAGAAGATTTGCCCTCAATGCCTCAGGCTCCCCATTGATAAAAAGGGGCATAATATTTATGGTATGTTAAGAGGCTATGTTTATGCCTTGCAGAACTCAGAGATCCTCGAATGGAAGGAAATATAAAAATCCACAGTATTGTTTCACACTTTGTACAACGCCATTTCTCTGCTTTCACCTAAAATGCATTCCTTTTTTTGTTTCAGTTTTCAGCCAACCAGTCTCCTTCTCCTAAAAAAAACTCCATCAAGAAGTCACATTTGACAGAGGGGAAAGAACAGTTTTCAACCCCTCCCTCAGCCTTCCTTCAATTCTCTCCATCCCTGGCTCAGAGCGTACAGCAGAAACCCAGATGGATTTAGAGATGGTGCTACCAGAGGTGAAAGTAAGCCAGTACGGTCTGGACTGGGCTGGCTTCTCTGGCGGGGATTTAAAGGGCCCAGGGCTCCGGCCACTGCGTGGAGCCCCGGGCCCTTTAAATCACCACCGGAGCTCTGGCAGCCGGGCTTGGGCAGGGATTTAAAGGGCCCAGTGCGCCGGCCACTGTGGGGAGCCCCGGGCCCCCCCTGGAGCTGGTGTCGACGACTGAGAAGAGAAGCTACATATTTTTGCATGTCCTTTTAATTTTGCTCATCTTTGGTTTTGATCTCCAATACTAAGGAGGCCTCGTTCCCACTACCTGATCAAAGAGGCAAGATCAAATAATCTAATCATCCAGTTTTATAACCCTAAACAGTGCTGAAGTCTCATCTTGATTTATCTCACGCTAAACTCTATAGCACATTGGCTTGTTTATTACATTTACATTTTTCTCTTATTCAGAATAAGCTCTGAGGCAAATAAATGGAGCTGCTGTATTCATTAACAGCCACACTTGACAGAGTATCACACCTGTTTAATAAAATCTTCAGATGTTGTACCCCATAGCAGACAAACATGAAAAGGTAACGTTAGCACCAAATCCCTGTGTCTGCAATTCATCCCCTCAAGATAGTAAAAGGAAAAAAAGTGTCATTAATCTTCACAAATGGAATACTGTACGTGAAAACAGGAACACTGTCATTTACACAGAAACAGTTTGGGTTGGTCAGAGTTTCTATTAAAAGGGTGGTGTCCCAATTACTATAAAGCCTCATGTATGGAGAACAATCACCCAGGCGTAACAAAGATCCATCAAGCTGCTCATTGCTGGTTATTACTCTGCACTGCCAAGCAGAGATGTGGACGCATTTCTCAGCAGGAACGGGAACATGGGATAACCTGGGTACTATAGGCATGTCAGATCCCAGGCAAAATGGGTTTATGGAAAAGAGACCTGGTCTAACTTGATATTTTGTTTTATGAGATGACAAGTTTGCTTGATACAGGCAATAGTGTTGATGTCATAGACATTGATGTAATCAGGCATTTGACTTGGTACCGCACAACATTTTGATTAAGAAACTAAAATGACACAAAACCAACATGGCACACATTAAATGGATTAAAAACTGGCTAAATGATAGGTCTCAAAATGTAACTGTAAACAGGAATTTATATGCAAACTAGACACAATCAACACAGGATTAAATAAAGACTGGGAATGGCTGAGCCATTACAAACATTGAATCTATCTCCCCTTGTAAGTATTTTCACACTTGCTTCTTATCAAACTGTCTGTACTGAGCCATCTTGATTATCACTTCAAAAGTTTTTTTCTCTTACTTAATTGGCCTCTCAGAGTTGGTAAGACAACTCCCACCTGTTCATGCTCTCTGTATGTGTGTGTATATATATCTCCTCAATATATGTTTCACTCTATATGCATCCGAAGAAGTGGGTTGTAGCCCACGAAAGCTTATGCTCTAATAAATTTGTTAGTCTCTAAGGTGCCACAAGTACTCCTGTTCTTTTTGCGGATACAGACTAACACGGCTGCTACTCTGAAACCTGTAAACAGGCAATCCTCATTGAGCGGGTGTGTTCCTAATGGGGGCCACAGATATCAGTTCTTGGCCCTACACTATTTAAAACTTTTATCAATGATCTGGAAGAAAACAAAAATCATCACTGATTTCCAGGTGACACAGCAGGCACTTTTCTCCCTGTCTCCTCCATCCTCAATATTAGTCTATAATAATCAGTACTAGTTCCCCATTTTTTTTTCCAAAGTCTAGTTCAAAATTGCCCTTGCTGTTTTAAGAACCTCCTTGAACTTGCTGCAGCACACCTTATTAAATCTTCTCTCGTGGCCCCTTTCCCTGCTACCTTCATTAAAGCTCATCTACGTGGATATATTGACCAGAATAGGTATTGTGGAATAAGTGATTTTTCAATAGCTGTTCCAGAATAGCTCCCCGTGTAGACATGCTAGTCTGGAATAAAAGTCACTTTTATTCCAGAGTAATTAGTTTGCTTCCAAACATTCTAGAACAAAATCACTTTTATTCCAGAACAGCATCCTCCTGGGGGGCTATTCTGGAATACGTTATACCCATGTAAACAAGCCCTTAAACTAATCTAGCACTGGCCTCCTATCCACCGCTCTGTGCTTCCTCATTTATTCTCCGTATATTTTCAGATCTTATCTCAAAACCACTTTCTCCCTCTATCTCCTCTACCTGTGTCACTTACAAAATTAAAATGATAGCTAAGAGAGAGAAGATAAGTGTATTGTCTAATGCTGGGATACAGTTAGTAAGATACTTGCTAGAACAGCTATATGGCATTCCAAATTCTATTCCCCCCCTTTTTTCTTTTTCTTTAGAAACTGAGATTCTGATAAAAAGAATGAGAAGTACTTGTGGCACCGTAGAGACGAACAAATTTATTTGAGCATAAGCTTTCGCGGGCTAAAACCCACTTCATCGGATGCATGCAGTGGAAAATACAGTAGGAAGATATATATATATACACACACACAGAGGACCTGAAAAAATGGGTGTTGCCATACTAACTATAACGAGAGTAATCAGTTAAGGTGGGCTATTATCAGCAGGAGAAAAAAAAACTTTTGTAGTGATAATCATTTCCAACAGTTGACAAGAAGGTGTGAGTAACAGTGGGGGGGGGGGAAATTAGCATGGGGAAATAGGTTTTACTTTGTGTAATGACCCATCCGCTCCCAGTCTTTATTCAAGCCTAATTTAATGGTGTCAAGTTTGCAAATTAATTCCAATTCTGCAGTTTCTCATTGGAGTCTGGTTTTGAAGTTTTTTTGTTGGAGTATTGCAACTTTGAGGTCTGTAATCGAGTGATCAGGAAGGTTGAAGTGTTCTCCGACTGGTTTTTGAATGTTATAATTCTTGACGTCTCATTTGTGTCCACTTATTCTTTTGCATAGAGACTGTTCGGTTTGGCCAATGTACATGGCATTGTACTGGTGGTGTTACAAGAACTCAAGGGAGTATGTTCTACAAGCCAGTAAGTAAAATGTTACAGCACTGAGTAGCTACAACGTTCTTTTCAGTGTCTTCCTCCCCTGTGGAAATATTGATGGAGCTACTGCTAACAAATACTTGGGATGACATAAGACCAGGCAGCACACCTTTTTCCACAAGAGAGTGTGAAACTGAGCTGCATTGTACTACTGTACAAACCCCTGAGGTCGTTAGTTGAGTAAACACAATTTGATTCATACTCACATGCCCTTTGGAGCCACTATGCCAGATGGTTTCCAAGTAGATGCAGATGCTGTCATATTTAGCCAGGGTTTAGGTGAAGAGGACGTGACTCCTTTAGTCCTGGCCCCAGATACCCAATGTTTTGCCATCATTAGCTGATTGGGCATAATATTAACGGCTTTTGATTTAGTATTAGGGCCTTGTTACAAGGACAGTAATAATGCAGGTCATAAAAGCATGTCTCAGGGGCATGTAATTTAACTGCAGTTAAAATTGCCATTCTTTGAAGGGCCTTCATAACAGAAAAAGAAGACGGGCTTTTTTGTCATGAGCGTTTTGTGGTTTTTAAGTCTCATTAAAAAACACTTGACCTATGCAGGACTTTAATCAGTCTTGTATCTTCTGGCAGATGGACTGGCAAACAGTTCGAGGCTGTACCCCATTAAGGGCTGGGAGGCTGAGCAAATGATCAGGGCTCAGTTTTCACTCGGGGGAGGGCTCATCAGAATTCTATACATGAAGCCCTTTGTGTTCTCCCATTTGTTTTCCCTTTCTTTTTACCACCTTGAGCCTTCAGTGAACATCCAGGATCCTCCCACCTGACACAGGATGAAAATGAATGTCCTGTGAGCCTCCCCATGTGGCTCAGAAATCAGCCAAAGAGTGAAGTGGATTTAAACAACTCCCTTTCCAACTCCAGACTCTAAATATACACGGTCTCTGCATAAGATCTGTGACTCTATAGGTCTAGAGTGTGCAAGTTTCATAGAGTTTAAAGCCAGAAAGCACCACTGTGAACACTTAGTCCGACCTGCACGGCACAGTCCACAGGTCTTCCCTAAATTAATTCCTTCTTTAAGCCGAATAGCTATGGTCCAGCTAGAGCATATCTTTTACAAAAATGTCCAATGTTGATTTTAAAATGTCCAGTAATGGAGAATCTACTACAATTCTTGGTAAGTTGTTCCGGTGATTAAATACTCTCACTGTTAGAAATTTGCCCCTTATTTCTAGTCTGAACTTGTCTAGCTTCAACTTCTAGCCATTGGATCTTGTTATACCTTTGTCTGCTAAACTGAGAAGCCATCTAATCAAATTTCTATGACTGTGATCAAGTCAGACCCCAACATTCTCTTTGACAGACAGATTGATCTCCTTGAATCTTTCACTATACGGCATGTTTTCCAAACCTTTAATCATTCTCTGAACCCTCTCTCCAATTTTTCAACATCCTTCTTGAAGTATGGACACCAGAACTGCACATAAATATTCCAGCGCCGCTGGTAAACACCAGTGCCCAAATACAGATGTAATACAACCTCTCTACCCCTATTGGATATTCCCATGTTTATACTGCAAAGATCACATTATGGACACAGCATCACACTGAGAATTAATAATGTTCAGCTGACTACCCACTCTGACACACACACCCAAGTCTTTTTCAGAGTCCTGCACCCAGCTTAGCAAGTGATCCAGATCACTCTGTATTAGTGACCAGTCCTCCTCCTTATTTACCAATATAATGGATACGGGCAGCAGCATTCTACATATGATGGAATGTAGAGAGCTGGGACTTGTGGAGGCCACAAAGAAAGAAAAGACGATATTGAGGGGTTTACACACACACACACACACACACACTTTTTCGGATTCTTTGGCTGGTTTAACAGCTTTTTATTTTTTTCCAAACAAGAATGGTACAGGGATACGCTGTACCATTAAAGACAATGGGAGATACTACTAACACTCAACATGGGGCTCTCCAACCAACTCATGAGTCAACAACTTCATCCTGCATTTCACTGGCAGTTTTTTAGATTCTGATCAGCCTCATTCCATTTCAAAGGATGAATTCAAAGCATGCCAGAGGGAAACACAAACAGAGACCCAAAAAAGTGCTTTTAAGAGCACGATCTCTTTGAGCGTTGGATATGAGTGATCCATGCTACCACCATGAACATTCCCAACACACCCAGTCATACCAGTGAATTACTCCAGGATAACAGTAGAATGTACACATCACCTGGGTGCAAAGTTACCAAAGTGACTATAATTATAAAGGTACCATATCAGGATCCATTTTTAAATATAGCCAGGACTCATTCTTGGTCCTACATTTGATGACCACTAAAATTAACACATTGGTTTCTGTGAACACTAGATTTGGGAACTAAACACCCAAAGTGTGTCATATCAGAAATAGTCCACAAGTATCGTAGCAGCACCTACAGCATGCTGACAAAGTTAAGTATTTAGTTCCGGGTCAATGTGTGATTTTAAAACCCATAAACTTCATTAAAGTAATCCTCATCCTGGGAATCCAATCACAGGCAGCTTACCCAACAGTGAGCAGAGGCGTCAAACCTAAGCAGCAGTGTCAGTACTAGAACACTGAGACTAGAATAGTGACAGAGTTCCAGGAAGTAATAGAAGCCACAAATCCGATTAAGTCTTAAACCCGACATCTACAATCTCACTTATTTTATTCATATACGTTTTACACGTTGCATGTGAACCTGGACAGAGATTAATTTCAAGCGGATGCAGTGCCGGTAACATGCCAGATTCAGAGCCCTGGAACTCTGCTCCCACTAGGCATCCACAGGACAGCACAGCCCAGCTACTGACAATACAAGCTTCTCCCACACACCATGGGCCTGAACTCTATCCCGGAGAAACCATCTCTAGGGCCCAGGGGGAAGTCAAGTCTCAACAGCATAGTCATTCCTTGGCCTCTCTGCCTAGACCGCCAATAGGTCCGCCCGTTGTCTGACAACATAGGCCATCCTCTAGGAACCGGATTGAGACCCATCAATTAATTTCACACAAGCCACCCACTATTTTCAGAGGCCATCACCGGCATTGGACAGCTGTATACCCCACGAGGATGGACTCCATTTCCTATTACCAACTTCCTGAACCACCAGTCTGGCCCTCTCCTCCTCATTTGGTATCAGCCGTTTCTACCAAACTCTTATAGTTTTTATACGGTAGGCAAAGGCCTTTAACTCTTTCTCCATGGTGTTGTCATAGCAAAGTTCAGGGTTCCCCTGGAACAGAACACTATTCTCCAGCCACTGTATTTCAAAGAAGTGGAAGTCTAATATACCTAGTGCATGCAGCTGATGCCTTCCTGCTTTTCAAAGAGACAGTTACTCTACCGAAGCTTCCTCTCTCTACAGAGCTCAAGCCAGCTGGACGGCAGTTGAAAGAGTCACTCAGTCAACAGCGTCGGATATCTGAAGACTTCAGCCCAAAACAAATAGACACATTTAAAATTAAAATTAAAAAAAAAAAAAAAAGACATAAAAAGAATAAATTGTCCCTTGCTGGCGTAAAGCAGCAGCAAATTGTATCTCTCTTTAAAATCCCATATCTCCCTTGAAATGGCTTCCCAATCAGCAATCTCATAGGAGTTGATAGACCGGATCAGACTACTGGCCTGTCTTAGCCCAGTATCCTGTCTCTGAGAACAGTCAGTACCAGGTGCTTTGGAAACACCATAATGGGCAACTATGGAATAATCTGTTTCTTCGTACCCTGAAAAGCCTCTTTGAGGAACTGTCACATAATTCCGATTGGGGGCCTGGTGACATAAATCTTGGGAGAAGAGTCATGGAAGGGTCCTATTTAGAATCTCTGGATTCTTCCCTAAAGCATCTCATCAACCCCCCCAAACATCCCACAACCTGCCAATCCCCAAGGGTGAGACGCAATGTGTCCCCATTACCTAAAATGAGGGCGGGGGACACAAAAAATTATCCATGCAGGGACTTGCTGTGAGGTTCCTTCCTCTATTTCAAATAATTGTCTATAACCTCTGTTTCATGGCTGTTTATTTCTGAATTATTTCATTTTAAAAAAATAGTGAAGAAACCATATTTCTGTGACACACAAGTAACGCTGGCACAGAAACAAGGGTCATTGTATGTGTATAACCAAACATGACCTGCCTGGAACTGCCTTGCACTCTGCCCCATACATGTCAGGAGGCCACCCCAGACATATGAAAAGATGCCAGTGACTCTCACACACCTAGTCACCCTAAAATAATCCCGGAATTTAGCTATTTGTCTATGAAACAGGGAATCCTACCCCACTAAGGGTCAGAGGCCTTGGGCCAGTCAGCCCAGTTCCACTAGCCCCACGCCACCCCAACTGTGCAAGGTTGGCATCGGAGGAAGGAAGCCCAGCAGTAGAATGAGAGCATAAGGCAGACAAAGGCCCATGGAAGACTCCAGGCAGGAAGGCCTGGATACGGCTGCCCTGGAGAGCAGGGAGCAATCTGAAGCAGCCCAGGAGAGGCTGAGGGGAGAGACAAAAAGGAGCCTGGGAAGGGCAAAGCTGAGCCCAGAGGGTGGGCAGAAAAGACTTGAATCAGAGGAGAGAGGAGGCCCCTTGGGAATGAGAGACTGGGGCACAGACTCTGTGTTTAGAGTTGGTTTTGGAGTTGTGTCCCCCTGAAGGAGTGGGCTTTGTTAATGGCTTAGCTGAAGGGCCAAGCCCAAGAGGGGAAACTAAGGCAGGGCCACTGCAGGGCCCACCCCAATCACAAAGGGTCACAAGAAGCAGCGGTGACTCCGCAACCGTCTACAAAACGTGAACGTGTATTTATTTGTAAAAAGAGCTAATACAATCGGCTACCTGCAGTTTTAAGGCCTGCTCCTGCTCCCACTGAGGTGAAAGGCAAAATCAGTTTAATTTCAGAAGGCACAGGTCTATAGAGTGCATCCCAAGAATTCTTCACGTCCTGGGGGGGCGAGAGGGGAAATCAATTCATTCCCCCCCCCCAGTCCTCTTTTGCATTGTAAGCACCCAGGCACCCGGCATCTACTTCCCTGTGGAATTGAATGTCACAGTGTATGCACAATGATAATATGGTCTTGACCACGCAGTGACCCATTCCAGAGGATCTAATGAAAAATGTAACCATGGTTGAATGAACGGCAGCACTGGGTCGCTTTGATTTCCCCCACCCCTCTACAACCTGAGCCCAATTTCCTGTTTAATACATTTAATGCCACAACTAAGCTGAGATAAAATTGAGGCAACATCTATTTTCCTCCCGGCCCCCATTAAACTCAGAACATGCTACCATATGCCATAAATTACCTGTGTACGACAGGGTAACTTACAAGCTCCAAATGAACTAGCAAAACAAAGCAAGGTACAATCCTATCTCAAAAATCAGGAGGCAATTCCTTCAAACCACAGCATCCACAGAATGAAAACTTTGGGCTTGGCTCACATTCCCATGAGATGATTCATTGTCTTCCGACTTACAAAGGGACCTAAAGCTTGGCCATGAACTCCCGAGCCATACACCCACTCAGGAAGAGACATTTGGATAAGGTCTGCTGGGCAGCGGTTGTGGTTCCATCCATCACTGGGGAAAAAAGTCCCCGCCCCCCACCCACGCACATCATCACCCTCCCTTGCCTTTAAAGACTTGGAAAACCCCAACGGTAGCCCCTCAGCAGCAGTTAAACTGGCAGAGATTGCAGCAGGATTTATTTTTGGCAAAAAGCAGCTCAGCGAGACTGCTACACCTCTCACGCCTGCCAAGAAGAGGTCACACCTCTCCTCCGAACATGCTTATTACCGGTGGAAGTGGCTCAGAGCAAAGGGACGAGAGGAGCAAGCACGACTGGGTAGCTGCACGAGATGGAACAAGCCAAACAGGTTCATTCTCATAAATCAGTACAACAAGGTTAAGAGGCTGCCGCTCACACGACGCCTTAGCCCAGTGCTCCTGTACGCCTCACAGACGTTAATGAATTATGCCTCGTGACGCTCCTCATGAGGACGGAGTAACATTAGTGAGGGACCTGCACCGCACCTGAAAACCCATCCCATCTGCAGGAAATTTGGATTTGGATCTCAAGCTTCTCTTTAGACCCTTCCTCTCCTAACAGGGCAAATCAAAACCAAGCACCCCAGGACTTTGAGGAAGGTCAGCCTCAGCTTCCAACCCCCAAACTCTGCAGCTGTAATTATGATGCACTTTTTACAGATGGGCAAAAAGAGTCACAAGGGAGTTAAATAAACTATCTGGCTTTAGCGGCTACAATTACATAAATTCCCATGGCTGCCAAGAATGGGGGCCAGGCGGCATTTCAAGTCCTTCTGAAAAAGCTAACCGCCAGCAGGGACATACAGGTGCCTAGAGATGAGTAGAGAGCCTTTCGGATTAGCTCAGGAGTGGAAGCAATGGAAGGATACCCCTTGAAACTCCTTGTCATGCCACTGTGGCCTTATTCTGGACTTTTCGTAATCACAGAGCTGAATGAAGTACACTTAACTCATTAGGGGGATCCCCTAATTACTCAAATTTCCCTGCTGCACAGAGAGCGGTGGAGGCGTTCTCAAGTGGGCTAAAGCTGAGTGGGATGATGTTTAATATCTGCCATTCTTTTCACTTTCTTTAAATAGAAGAGCTGTGAAATCACAGACAGGTCTGGACAAATTGGCTCAGCTCAGGTAAGGAATTAGGCGTACACAGTTTGGGAGCAAGCTAGAGGAAGGAAGAAAAAGGCATGTACACAACATACTGCTCAAAGTTAGGGTAGATGTGTCATACCCTGTGGCTATCCCGTGGTCACTACAGGTTACAGGTTTTAGCTTTATCAGGGTGACGATCATTCCTTAGGGTGACTGGCAAGATTTGTTGTACTTTCTCAACTTTTACTAACACTGTAATTTTAGCCAGCGCTCCTTCAATGAGTACATCCCATAAAGTTACGCTGCAGATTAAGGGTACGATGCAGGGCAGAGAAGTCACTGAATTTGGGAGTTATACCCCCAGAGATCGTTAAAGAACACAGGCAATGGTCAACCATCCTTTCCTCCTGTCCCTTATATTTAAAATGTTGAGCGTTTTAAATTTTATTTTAACCAGGCACAAAGATAACGTGCTATAATCTATTCACGAGACGGGGCTGGCACTGATCCAGCTTTAAATGAAAGAATAATCTTGCTCAAAACAAAGCTAATGAGTTACCTAGCTAGAGTGAGGAAAGACTATACCCCTCTGCAGGGATATCATATACTACAGTTATGTTATCAGCCTGATTCTGTTCTTACTCACAATGATATAAATCAGGAGGCACTCTATTAAAATTAATGGCGTTACACCAGTGTAAGATTCAGGCATGAACAGAATTAGCCCCATAACAAGTTAGCCAGCCTGTATTTTTTTTTTCTGAAGGGTACGTTCTTTCTTCAATGTGCCTATGTAATGACTTACCGTGTCTCCATCTTTCAGGAGCACAAAAGCTTATCCGTACAATGCATGGTGAGAAATTACAAAGAGAAAAACATAGGAGAAAGTTTGTCAACCTACCAGATCTGTCCAACGTTAACCAACGAGAGGTAGAGAATCCATAGAATGGCCATAAGGATCATGTTTGCACATCCAGTGACCAACACGTAAGCCGAAACTCCCAAGCCAAGGCCAGCAAGGCAGTCCAGGTTGCTGTCCATATCAGACCAGTCCAGGAACCAGATGATTGTTGGGGCATAGGTCAAGGAATCCAGGTTAATCTTCCCTTTGAAATACCGTTTGACGTTCTGCAAGTACAGTTTGCATGGCAGCAGTCCCTTCTCCCCGATCAGCTGCTTGTTTTGATGGTAAGCCACCAAAAAAGCGACAACTAGGAAGAAAAAAACAAAAAGAAAAATGTCATTTAAAACCATCACAGAAGGACATCTTTCAAGCCCAGCATGGTGGAGGTGTATCTGTGCATCGGGAAGGAATGCATTAACATCTCCTTCTCTCCAGTAGTATACAACACAGCCATTTCTATTAAATTTGATAAATAAGGCATGGGAATCCCATAAACATAGTACCCCTTAGCCCAGGGAATTTATGCAGAGTCTGTTTTGGGGAAAATACGAGTTTTTCCAAGATGGATATTTCACTGGTTGCTGGCAATCTCAGTAGCAATAGCAACGAATTACTAAAGAAATAATCAGCCACCCACCTGGCTAAATCTAATATAGAAACAACACACTCAGACATAGGAAGCAAATGATCTTACTTTGCACTTGCATACAGTCTTTCATCGGAGGGTCTCAAAAGAAATGTTTTACATAACATCCGCTAAGCCTCACAATCCCACCCAGACACACACACGACACAGGCGATATGCAGCATCCCTATGTTACCAATCAGCATACGGAGACAGCAAGATTAAGCAACTTGCCCAAAGTCACTCGCACACCAGAGTTAGGAGCAGAACTCAGGCAATTGCTCTGTTCATTAGGCATCAGTGCCTCAAATATAAACAGAGATAACCGAGATCAGACCTGCCAACTTCTGAGCGTGTTTGGATCCCTCTCTAATACCAACAGCAGCATTAGCAGTTGCCACCCAGATCAAAGGCTGCTAAGTCAGTTACATATCCACTCCTGTGCCCTCAGGAAAGACAGTATGGTTCATAGCTTTCAGGAGGGAGATGGCAAGTCCTGCTAACAATAACTACTTGGAAACAAAAAGTCAGCAAAGGGGCCACATCATAGTCACAACAAGGCAGATTCTCTCCTGCAGCCAAGTTCCACTCGGTGCCAGAGAGTGGAGGGGTGGCAAGTTGCTTGTTACAGCTGCCTGATTACGAGGGTCTGTCTATCCTGGCACCAGAATGAGAGGTATAGCTTAGAGCAGTGTTTTTCAAACCGTGGGTCATGACCCAGTACTGGGTCGCGGCACGTCAGGCACCGGGTTGCCTTGCTCTGGTCAGCACCACCGACCGGGCTATTAAAAGTCCCGTCGGCGGTGCTGCCCAGCTACGGCAGGCTAGTGCCTACCTTTTCCGACACCGCGCTGCGCCCTGGAAGCGGCCAGCAGCGGGTCTGGCTTTTAGGCAAGGGGGCCCTGGGGCTCTGCGCGCTGCCCCAACCCCGAGCACCGGCTCCGCACTCCCATTGGCCGAAAAGCAGCCAATGGGAGCTGGGGGGGGGGGCGGTGCCTGCAGGTGAGAGTTGTGCGCCTCCGCCTAGGAGCCGGACCTGTTGCTGGCCGCTTCCGGGGTGCACTGCGGTCCGCGGTGCCAGGACAGGCAGGAAGCCTGCCTCTGCACCCCAGCTATGCCGCTGACCAGGAGCCGCCAGAGGTAAGTCTGTGCCTGAACCCCACACCCCAATCCCCTGCCCCAGCCCTGAGCCCCCTGCAAACCTGAAACCCCTTTCTGCACCCCAAACCCCTCATCCCTGGCCCAACCCGAGCCTACACCCCCAGCCCAGAGCCCTGACCCGCTCCCGCACCCCAACCCCCTGCCCCAGCCCTGAGCCCCCACAAACCCAGAGCCCCTCCTGTACCCCAAACCCCTCATCCCCAGCCCCACCCCAGAGCCTGCACCCCCAACCCAGAGCCCCCTCACACACCCCAAGCCTCTCATCCCCAGCTCCACTGGGTCGTGAGCATCAACCATTTTCTTCAACTGGCTCCCCAGAAAAAAAGTTTGAAAACCACTGGCTTAGAGGCTGCTTTAACCGTCAACAATGGCATGTGGTCCTCAAAGGATCATGCACCAATCTACCCAGGGCATGGACAGATGCAGGAGCCAACTCCACCAGTTTGACACCATCCAAGAGTTCTCCCATGCCCGGGGAATTTTCAACCGGCCAGCTACAGCCAGGACTCATCTCTTTTGTGCTGTCTGGGTGGTGCAAAGTGGCCAGATCCTAATGAGAATCTGGCCCACTATCATTTCTGATGCATCATTTCAATATGACCACTTCATATCAAACCTCTCTTGTGTATCAATTCCAGTAAACGCTCTTCTATGGGGAAAGAGAGTCCCAAATGGGGCTTTAAGGTACATTGTGAAAAGAACACCACAGAGGCCATATCTCCTTACAGTATCTTGGATAGCAAAGAGGATTCAGGGAATCCTGAAACCATGATAGTCTTTGCTGTCCTGTAGGAAACGCACATATAGGAATGGCATTTCATGGCCCTCTGAGGGCATTTACTTCTGTGTCAGGATAAAGTATTTTCAACAAAAAGGAAAGGACCGTATTGCGGTCAAGGCAGAGGACTTAGCAAAAGTCACCAGGTCCCTTAGCAGACAACTCCTAGGTCCTCGGCCCAGCTCCACCACACATTCACTGTGTGACTTTCCTCGTCTGCGTTCGGTATCAGCCTGCCTAACGATGCGGTTGCGAAGCTAACGCATTCATGTTTGCAAGGCACTTGGAGGCCTTGGATGGACTGGAAGCCACTCCATGTAACCAGTGGTTAAAGGAGAACGTAACGGGGGGAGGGGAAAAGCTCTCATTGCAATGGCCCAGGCAAAGGAGGAGCTGTAGGAAAACCCCCATACCCAAGTCAGGTAGAGGAGGGACAACACCCCTATGATTTTAGCAGGATAGGGATAGCTGCACCATCTTCCTCTCCTACTTTTCCCCCCCAAGTTATTTTCATTATCTGAAGGCCACATTCAAAATACTGTACAATGTAAATATTCAACAGCTCCATCCACAGCAGCATGGATAGTGCCAATTTTAATTTGTAATAACAGTTTTCTAATGCTTTGGATAATAATTAACCCACAGCACACAGAGAAGAGGTTCTATTTGCAGTGTTATAGCCTCGCTTTGGAAAACAATCTATGATCATTTGTATATATCATCTGTATAAAACTCCCAAATATTAGAATTTTTCTTTCACAGAACATGTTTAAAAATACCCTGATATGTTAATGTGATGACTCATGAAATAATATTCAGTATCTAGGATGCTTCAAGTTAATTTGGCCATTTGACAGTTAATGCTCACAAAAATGCAACTATTTCAGTCATAAGAGTGTAGTTATGCTATGGGTTGGACTCCTGTATCCTCTCACATACTGACATGTTCAAAATGTAAAGACTTAATATTTTCTTGTCCTCCAAATTGCTACTTTTACATGTCACTACAGCTCTCCCACTTATAATATCTACATCCTTAAACTGGACAATCTAAGAACAGCCAGTTGCTTTTTTTAACAGTATATAAGCAATTTAATTACAGATCAGAGACCTAGAATTTGATGTACTGCAGAGAAAGTCGGTCAGTTTCTAGGAATTATCTCATATTTTAGGAATCTCCGCCAGTTACCAGCTTGCAGTTTGTAACTGCAGTCATCTCCTCTGTCAGAGAAATGATGAGGGCCAATATTTCCTGATTAGGCTCCATACATTTCTCTCCGTTTCAAGCATTAGCTGATTACTGGCCACGTCACTTACAGCAACAAGTCTTACAAAACTGAAAATGCTACACCACTGATTATTTTCCCCCTCCTAACTAATGCTCAAATCTATCCTAAATTGAGGGATGCTGTGGTGCGGACAACAATTTTGATGTCCACAGACAGCAACATATCTAAACAAAGTGCATGCATAAATCCTGAGGCAGGTATATGGAAATGTGCTCACTGTGCTATTTTCCCGTGGATATGGGCTCCCTCTGCAAATTCTGTATGCGAAGCCAAGCTTTGCTGCAACTTGGAAGCATTGCAACCTGGAGGTTTGATTAACTATAAAAATCAGTACCCAATCGCTACATCAGGAATGAAATTCAAATTTCCCCATAGTTCAGGGTGTTGGAATAGCGGGGCTTGGGCTCAGAAGTTTGCAAACCTGAAGGAATTTGTTACTTCAAAGCAAAACAGAACCAGGAAGCAGCGCAGAGAGTGGATAGGGCAGTGGTTCCCAAACTTTAACAACCTGTGAACCCCTTTCACTAAAGTGTCATGTCTCGTGAACCCCCTCCTAAAAAGGAATATTTCCAGGGATTTTCTCTTTTACCTGAGTATAAATGATAAAAGCCGTGATCTTGGAAATATAAATTGTTTTTATGACATGTTTATTACACACTATTTATTATTATTTATTATTTATCATTACAGTATTTTTATTACATTATGAAAACGGCAACACTCTTCCAAGATCTCACTTTTGTAGCTTGTATCACTTTGAATAAGCCTGTTCTAAGACAAGGCTCCTATGTTTCATCCAGGAGTATCAGATGTGAAACAGCAGGAAGGTATTTAAGAAGCCAACTCAGAGTTCCTCCTACACAAGCATTCAGGTCTTGAGCAGTCCAGGCAAACAACGCACGTTACAACAAAGCTTAAACTTGTTCTTCATAATAATTTTAAAAACAAGACTAGCTGCCTATTTAATTTTAAAAAAAGCAAGAAATATCCACCTCCCTTTCCATTTCTTCTAAGGAGTCTTGAAGTTTAAATCTCCTCAGTGTGATAGAGATGCTGGCTTTGATCTGCTTAGCTCTTGGAAGTCCAGGGGCTCCGGGCCCCGTGCTCCCTATTGCCAGCTCTGTCCGCCATTAGGGAATTTTTTCCCAAGAACCCCTGGGATAGGGCAACAGGCTGAGACTCTGGTGGTCTGGGCTCTAGTCCCAGCTCTGTAACTCGCTCTCTCTGTGAGCCAGTTATGCGCCCCGCCGCTGCCTCATGTAAAATGGAGACGGCGATGCTTGCTACCTTTGTGAACCTCCGTGAGCTGGGTGGGTGAAGAGCACCAGGGGTTATCACTGAAATCTTACCCCTTAGCTTCCAAGTCACTTCTCGAAGATCTCATCCCTGGGAAAGGGCGTACCAGGAGGAAGGTTGGGGTCAGTGTGTGACCCATCTCACACCTCGTACAGATCCCATAGCAGGAATAATCCAGTTGTGGGGTGCTGCAGCCAATCATATATAGAGTCACAGGGCCCAGTCCTGCAAGGTTCTTAGAGCCTCCTGAGAGGTGCTGAATGACTTGCGGGATCAGCTTCTTGACACGCACCACTGTCCGCACTCAAACCACTCCGGGTCTGAATCTGGTCCTCAGTTTATATTTTAAACCTGACCTAACTCCCCTACTCATTTTGAGAAGGAAAGAAACATGCTTCAGCTTAATAATGATCAAAATACTGCACCATCTCCCCTCCAACACACACACAAGGATCTCCAGTGGTGTTTGGTTAATAATCCCTTTAAAACCATTACTCTGGCATTACACCCAAATTTATCTTCTTGCTATCTCCTGAACGAGCACTAAGGGCCTACCAGAAGTTAACAGAAGGATTCCCATTGACTTCAATGGGTTTTGAATTAGGAAAGCAGCAGATTTTTTCTTTAAAAAAAAAAACACTGACCTATTTTACACAAAAACCAATAAAGCCAAGCAGGGCATTTCATTAGATTAGAGATAGAAAAGGACACACTGACCATAAAGCTTAAGATTTGTCTTCTCATGACAATAAGCTAAGTGACTTAAAATGTAAAAAAATATATATTTTAAAGTATTCCTTATGCTGGTTGGTTTTTTTCTTTTAAACCAAAGCTCTTCTCAGAACTGTAAAACTAAAAGATTCAGTACACGAAACCAGCAGAATTATAATGCTCCCCAACATCAGACAACTTAATATCTCTGCTTTGGTTAAAATAAATTCTCTGCCTTCAAAAACCCTACATGGCTTGATTTACCTGGATTAGCATTGCAATTTGCTGCACTCAGTTTTCAAAAAGTGCTAATCAAATTTACCTCTAAATGCGGCACAAATTGTTGCCCCAACCCATAACTGCTAATCAGTTTAGAAAAAAATCTAAATGAGACCTCTGCACTGTAAGCAAGATAAACAAGAAAAGGGTAAATTAGGAAAAATATACACTACGGCAATTGAAGAAAAGTATACACTATATATGCTGAATATTGTACAGGGTATTTAAGTTTAAAAGCAGCAAATATCTATTATAAGTTGGCATGAACTTCACATCTAAGAATTGTACAGTTTGGGCCAAAAAAAAAAAAAAAGGCTTCTTACAAAATAAAGATTTTTTCTTTTTTACAAGCATTTATATTTCTGGAACTTTTAATGTAACAATTTCGTAACCAATTCACATTAGCAAATTTTCTAATTTGGTTAAAAACTCATCCAGGTAAGTCCTTATGTTTCCTCCCAAATGTCACTCCATTATACCTCCAAACTATGAAGACCAATGTCACCACTATTATAGCCTATTATTCACAGGTATCCAATACTACACATGCACACATTTATGTAGAGATGTATATGGAAAGACACAGACCTTGCAGTTTGCTACTTACAATCCACCAGACTTTATTCTTCCCACAAGACACAACTATGCTCACCTTCCTGTTAAAATTTCTGGGTTCTTCCAACACTCAATTCCTACACTAAGTAGTATTATAATTAGAATTACCACTAGAAGGCAATCAATATACTACAGGTACATATTACTACACTGCCACTATATAATCCTCTGGCTGTCTGAGGATTATGTATATATATGTATGTAGGTATAAGACACCGAAGTTCACTAGAACACTGATCTTCAGTCAGTTGGAAGTGTGAGTGTTAGACCTTCCACCTTCCTCAACTGCAACACGTCCCCCACGTCCCATCCACAGGACTGACTGCACTACTTTGCAGTGCTCTCCAGCTCTATCAGCCATGACAGCAAAAGGTTGGAACCTAGAGGCAAACAAAGGCACAAAAGTTTGGGCAGGCCAGTAACCGAACTGCCCATCCATAGCAAGGATACTTTGCCCCTCTCTGGTGCCTTCTATCTGAGCCTCTCAAAGCACTTTACAAACATTCAGGAGTAAAGCTTCACAATGCTCACGTAAAGCATCATCATCTCCGTTCTCCAGAGGCAGAAACTTGCCCAAAGTCTCACAGTGCTAGAACAGGAGACAGACTCCCCATCCCCTACTTGCCAGTCCGGTGCCCGTTGCACAAGATTTCTATCCCCCACACTTAGGGGCAGTGCAGCTGTCACAGAGGCAGCTGCAGGGTGACCATGCATTCTAACTAGGAAACACCCATCCTCCACTGAGCATGCTTTGACAAAGCCCATTAAGCCAGGCTTTTTGCGGGGAAGAGCATTTTGCCCTTTACCAGGAGCCCACACGGACAAGTCCTTATGTGCTGCGGAGAACAGGGTGTCAAACTTGACAACTGCATTTGCAAACTTCACGCAATGCAGTAGCTGACAGCTCATCTCAAACCCAAGCATTTATTTTGACTTCAAGAGCAGTTTAAACACGAGAGAAGAATGGAATTAATACGGCCTTGGCAGTTTCACATCCATAACACATGGATAAACTTTTGCCCCAGTGTGTAACATGATAGAGAATTCTAATGATAGAGCTGATGATGTCCAGGCTGGAACATGTTGGCACTTAGACTTCCAGTGACTTTAACGGAAATCAGGCCCCAGGTCACTACTCTATTTGGAGTTTGCTCCAGTTTACTTGTAGATGTGGATGTATTATTCATTCTAACAATCAAATCCTTAGTTTTGTAATCTGCAGGTTGCTATGCCACCAAATAGCACGGCGAATCTGTGCAAAAATACAAGGGAAAATTCTCCATATACGTTGTGTATTGCTCCCTGTGTTGAACAGATTATTAAATCTAGCATTTCATTCCAAACTCTTGTACAAATCCATTAACAGAAGTGTTTATCATCAGTGTGTACATTTAAACACCCATGCTTTTAAAAAAACCTTTTACATTCTCAAAAAATGTTTGTAGCTCAAATATAGAAAATATCACTAAAAGCCTTACTCGGGTTACTGTCAGTTAGAAAGTTGACTGCTTTCATTATAAACAATAATACCCATGTAGCACTTTCACATTCAAAGTGCTGTAAGAATATTAACTAAACTTCAGAACAGCCCTGTGAGGTAGTTATGTACAATCCCCATTTTAATCATTTTTAATCACTGGAGGTGGGGGATGTGTGAGGTTTGCGTGAGGAGGTTTGTGTGAGGAGAGCATCAAAGAGAGAGGCTAAGTGACTTGTCCAAGACTACTCAGCAAGTCAGTAGCAGAGCTGGGATTTTAACCCAGAATGAACCCCAACTCTGTTCATTTCTCTGATTGCGGGTGGGAAGGTTCTTTTTGTTATACCCAAATGAAAAACTCCATTGTGGACATTGTTACTTATATTACAGGAGCTCCTAGACTGCTCATTGTGCTAGGCACTGTACAAACAAATACACCAATGCTCTGAAGAGCTTACAATCTGCATAGACAAGACAAAGGGGAGAGGAGAAACAGAGGCTCAGGACTTGTCTATACGGGGCAGTAATGTGGACTACAGGGGTGTAACTTCTACAGCGCACTGAAGTGTTGCACGTTAATTGGCCCAGGTAGACCCGGCTTGTGCGCACTGAAAGTTCCCTTTAATGTAATGCTGTAGTAGTTCACACCACCATGTTACAAAGCACTAAGGGACTTTTAGTGGACACCAGCCAGGTCTACACGGACCGATTAAAGTGCAACACTCTAGCACGCTGTAGAAATCACACCCCTGTAGTCCACATTACTGCCCCGTGTAGACAGTCCCTCAGAAAGGACATGCTGAAGGCCACACAGTAGGCCAGGAATAGACCCCCAATGTCACTACACTCAGTCCAGTGTTCAAACCCCCTGGACCATGTTGCTTCATACTTTCTGGTATCAGCTTACGGACTAGAGACACACACACAAACCTCAAAGAGCTGAGCAATTTTCTGAGAATTTACAAAACACTTAACCTTCTTTCTCACATTCAAAAAAGTTTTCCCGCAGTTCTCCTTCCCCCAACCAGCTGACAGTAACCGGAATTTAGCTTTCAGGCTGCAGGCATCTCGGAACCTATGTTATCATCTGTGGCTTCTCAGCACCCTCAAGATTGCTTTAAATCAACTCCCAAAAAACCCATGTCATCTCCGAAAGACTCCAACGCCCGTCACTTAGTCTGCCGGGAAGAGTCAGTTTCCCTCTAACTGTTCAGGCCACTTTCCCCCAGACGCTTTTATCATCTCCTGCTGCTCCCTGTACTTGAGTGTCTTAAACTGCGTCCATTTACCTGTCCAGTTTGTGACATTTCCTCTTTGCTGTTACTGAGGCTCCGTTACAGCTTGACAATTAATTGAAGAGAGCCCCATGCTTCCTCCCACACAAGCGGTAGTCAGAGCCCTTGACAGCTCAGGTGGGATCAGCCTCCCGTACCTGACGCAAGCTCATCTTTATGGAAGTAAGGCATGTAAACTGTCATTAACTGTTAATCAACCCTCACTACTTATTCTCACCTCAGAAGGTGCATTCCTGTACTTTTCCATTAACAAGAAAACTCCAAGACAGGATACATTCCCTATTTGATCCCACATGCTACCAATAAACAACTGGGACACGCAGTACAGAGAATCACCAAGCTGGAATTATTTGGTCTTATGCATTTTGCCCTGTCACCTCGGTTCCATTTCCCAATCCAGCCACAGCCTGTCATGGTAAAAGAAAGAGAGAATCCCATTCTTCATGCTCTGTAAAGATTTAAAGATGTGAAATCCAAAACTTTCCGGTCACGTTTCCCCCCTTCCACTCCCACCCCCCTGCCCCATTAAAAAAAAAGTCTTAACTTTTACTTAAAGCCCAAACCACAAGAAGAAATGAACCAAGAGCACAGATTTTTGCACGAAAAGCAAACTACATTTTACATACACAAAAAATATGCTACATATATCAACTTCACCTTTGACCTGACAAAGCATTCTAAAAAAGATAATGTGTTGAGTGCATGCTGGCAACTTAGTTTAGGCCTGAAATCTAGGTTTTATTACAGGGAAAAAAAGAAAAAAGTGGTCGTGGTTTTTATATATTATTAAAGAAACAAATGAAACGTCTTCTTTTTAATTGACACACTCCACTGCAGGATTGGAAACCCAAACACCACAGCCCTGTGCTAGCAGTGAGGAGAGCCAGAAAGTGAAACTAACCAACACAGTTTCATCAAAGTTGAGATACATAAGATAAACACCGCAAAAAGTACATCTGGTTCTTAAAATTCTTCATTTTATTAGATGTGCCATTAATCGCACAGCTAATGACTATTTTTTTTTTAAAAATGATTCTCTCACTACTTTGTTCAAAATAACATGAAGGCAAGTAAGAAAATATGCCACTGTTCATAGCCCACAAGTCTCTGAACAAAGTACAGTTATTTATTTTAAAGCGAATCAAATAACAGGTTAACGTCCAGTTTAAGGACATCTCTGAAATACCTTTCTAGTCCAAACCAAATCTAGCTGAACTGCTGACCTCAGAGAGACAAATTCTCTCTCACTCCAATCTTGTTATCATTCCCCTGGAGCTACCAATGCCTGTTATTAATAAAGCTATTTTACTGAAGTGAAAGTGCAGTGTTTAGTGCCAAATATGCTTCTGTCTTCCTTACAGAGCTCCTCTTTCCACAATTTAACTGGTGGCATCTGACTCGCTGAAGGGATACAGCGCTAATGTACGGTCTTTGTTTTATAGAGTTGTTAACTAAAGTCCAAGTGTGTCAATTAAAAACTTACACTGGAAAAAATGCAAAGGATATACTGTAATCCAGACGAGATGGTCTGAAAACTACTGCAAGCCATTTAAAGTAATAGGATCATGCGGTGGAGGGGGGGAATTTTCAGGCAGACAAGTCCTTTTGTAACTAACACTCACTCCCTTGAGAAGGTGTTAGATTTGAGACTTAAGGTTTAGGAAGAATAAAGTTATAAACCTTCAAGCATTTTTGAGTAGGTCCCTACTAATCGGGAAAAAATTAGTACTATTTAATATTTACGGAGAAGGAGAATTAGATTTATATGATGCCTTTCATCTCAAAGTCCTTTACAGAGTATGGGTCACATTACAGAAGGGGGTTTCTAAACAGTATCTTGAAATCCCAAAATGCCCAAAATGGGTGTTTACATACATGGGGGGGGAGGGATAGCTCAGTGGTTTGAGCATTGGCCTGCTAAACCCAGGGTTGTGAGTTCAATCCTTGAGGGGGCCACTTAGGGATCTGGGGCAAAAATCAGTACTTAGTCCTGTTAGCGAAGGCAGGGGACTGGACTCAATAACCTTTCAGGGTCCCTTCCAGCTCTATGAGATAGGTATAGGTATATCTCCATATGCACCTATCTGGGCATCCACACATCAGAAATAATTGGGGGGAAAGAGAGAGGAAGGGAGCCACTACGGTACACTTGATCTGAGGACCCATACACTTTGCTCAAGACCAGCGATCAAAAAAACAAACATTCAATCCCCGGATGTTGATCTATTTCCTTAATTAGTAATAGCCGCTGCAACTGCACTTCCAACAAAATCTCCTCATGAGGGTTTCTTTAGTTTTAAAAACGGGCATCAATGTAATAGTTTGCAAGGATATAGGAACACACAAGAACATAAAGATCAGAATGGAAAACCTACTCTAATCTGTTATCAAACTTACTCCGCATTGCCTTTGCCTCCTGCTATTATTTCTTATATTTAACTTTGTACCTGTCCTGCATCTCAATAAATCATTTGGGGATCTGGTTTCCATGAAAGATGCTATACGAGCTTTTATTTAAGTATCATGTAAATGAGCATAAGTCTGAGACAACTCTTCTGCTTGTTTTAATTACTATTATAGCATCCAGATGCCATAGGACTGTATAAAAAGACAATTAACGGAGACACAGTGTGGTCTCTACTAGACTGAGCATGGAGCTAGAAGCCACAAACTCTGGAGTCGTAATCTTGAGTCTGCCACAGATTTGCTGTTTCGATTTGCTTGGACAAGGCACTTAAATTCCCCCTCTCAGATCAGATTCCCTTCTGCCCCGCACAATTCATTCTGAATGGGCAGTTTTTTACTCTCACTTGGAAAAGGTAAAATGATGGAGTGGAGAAACAGGCCCTCAATATCTAACCTACAGAGAGCTGTTGCAAGAATTACCCAGCTAATTAAAAGCACTAAATACTGTCTACTTTGCGAATATAGTGTGGTAGCTACCCTCATGAATTCATGGGATGCACTGAACCAGCCCTATGTGCCTATATCTTCCAATATCCTTAACATTCAATTAGGAAAATCCCACTGGTATGGGCTCAGTACAGGGTAGTTTCTCTACATCTTTCCCATTCCCTTCAGCATTCCCCCCCAGTAATGGGGGCAGCAAGAGTTTTGGCCACCAAATCCCACGGATTTAGGATTACCCAGTTGGTCAACTGACATTATTTGACCACTTATTGTTTGACTGTGGTCAAATATTCCAGTAAGCATGCCCTGACATAGGCAATGGCCTACCTTGTTAATTGCACTGTGGCAGCATTCTTTCATCTTTCAGAACTTTGTTTAATTGCTTGTCACATTCTTCTGAGCTAAAATAATCACTCAGTTACATAACTTGGGTTGGGTTTTTTTGTAATTAGGCATAAGTTTCTATCTAAAGCTAAACCTATTAGAGACCATAAAGTCTTACTTTTGGGGGGGGGGCATTGTTCTGATCAATTAGTGCTTCACATATTTGACCATTTTTGACATTATTTCAAAATATTTGATCAGTCAATTGACCATGTATTTTTGGATCAGTCAAATGCCTAACCTTATAGAATCATAGAATATTAGGGTTGGAAGAGACCTCAGGAGGTCATCTAGTCCAATCCCCTGCTCAAAGCAAGACCAACAACTAAATCATCCCAGCCAGGGCTTTGTCAAGCCGGGCCTTAATAACCTCTAAGGAAGGAGATTCCACCACCTCCCTAGGTAACCCATTCCAGTGCTTCACCACCATCCTTGTGAAATAGTGTTTCCTAATATCCAACCTAAACCTCCCCCACTGCAACTTGAGACCATTGCTCCTTGTTCTGTCATCTGCCACCACTGAGAACAGCCTAGCTCCACCCTCTTTGGAACTCCCCTTCAGGTAGTTGAAGGCTGCTATCAAATCCCCCCTCACTCTTCTCTTCTGCAGACTAAATAACCCCAGTTCCCTCAGCCTCTCCTCATAAGTCATGTGCCCCAGCCCCCTGACCATTTTTGTTGCCCTCCGCTGGACTCTCTCCAAATTGTCCACATCCCTTCTGTAGTGGGGGGACCAACACTGGACACAATACTCCAGGTGTGGCCTCACCAGTGCCATATAGAGGGGAATAATCACTTCCCTCGATCTGCTGGCAATGCTCCTACTAATACAGCCCAATATGCCGTTGGCCTTCTTGGCAACAAGGGCACACTGCTGACTCATATCCAGCTTCTCGTCCACTGTAATCCCCAGGTCCTTTTCTGCAGAACTGCTGCTTAGCCAGTCGGTCCCCAGCCTGTAGCGGTGCCTGGGATTCTTCCTTCCTAAGTGCAGGACTCTGCACTTGTCCTTGTTGAACCTCATCAGACCTCATTTGATCTATGGAAGGCAACAGGCCATCCATGCTGCCGGGCTCAGTGCCTCCTTCTCCAGCAATCTGGTCCTTTGCTCCTTCCTTTCACCAACTTGCCTCCCTAACAGCACCGCTCCAAAGTGCCGGTCTCATTGCCAGGGACTTCCCAGCTTGTGACCATGCCTGGAAACTCCCTTTAAAAGAGCGGGAAGGTTAACTACAGCACCCTCGTGCTGTGTGATATTTTACATAGACGCCCTGTCGGTTACCTGGGAAAGGGAGCAGATTATTGCACATTCCCTGCCTTCACTCCACAAGCACAGACCCTAGACCCTGGGGCAAGGGATGAGACTAAAACGCCCTTTCCACATAAAAAAGCGGAGATCCCTTCCAAGGAGAAACCCTGTTCATGATCCTTCCCCTCACTTCACTGCCATTGAGAACTGTTTGTTCCATGGTTCTCTTTCATAACAGGGGAAGCTCTCTCACACTCACTCACACACACACACCTGCCCAACCCCCAGGCCTCCCCTCTAGCTTGCTACAGCCGCGCTGGAATGCAGGAGCTGATAACTGTCAGAGAATGACCAATTTTCCGCCACATTTTAATACAAGCCCCCACGAGATGCATTCTTCAAGCCCGGCGTAAATGAAAACGGCATGGCTAACCATTATCGGAGGGGTGAAATGGAAGAAGGGGAAAACATCCCACCACTCAGGAATGTCAGTCTGTCATAATGGCATCAACCATTTCCTCAATAAGTCTGAAACAATCGTCACAGTTTACTGAGTGTAGGCAGAAGGGGGTGGGGGGAGAGAAAATCTGTCAAAGTAAGCTGTTCCATCTTCAGAAACGAGGTCTAAATATCTGCTTGACCCAGAGACTTAAAATTGTTTCCCGCTGTTGTTAACCCAGAATCCCAACTGAGATCAAAAGGCAGCCCGGTCTCACTCGAAAGTGTCCCACCCTTACAAAGATACTTCGCTCTCTCTTCCCTTGACAGAAAAGCTAGCGGAGTTCTAACGTGATCTCTTTATTTTGAAGTCACACTGATTAATTTCAGCCCCGCATTGCAAAATTCAATAAGCAGCAGTGCGTCCTCACAGCATAAAGTGCAGAGGTATTAGTCGCAAACACGCTTCCAATGACACTTGGACTCAAAATTTAGCCCATGCCAAACTTAGCCCAAAAATTCAGGTTTTGGTAACATTAAGCCGGGGGGGGGGGGGGGGAGGGTGAAACTTTCCACTATGATTCTTTAATTCTAATCAAACAGGAGTTTCCTTTTAACCAGGTGAACTTCAACTTCAGCATGGCAGTAGCGTGTAAGAACCAAAACGAGAGAGACCAAGAATTAAACCGGAGCCAGGCTACGCCAAAAGCAACAAGTAAACGATTTTTTAAAAAATTCTATTAAAAAAACCTGGTATTATTAGTAATGTAAGGTGTGGGGGCATTTGGGTTTTAGAAGCATGGTTTTTAAACTGAGAGCATCCGCTTAAAAGCACAACACTAAAACCCGAGAATGAAACTTCCCTTCTCTGTCTGCGTCCCCTCTCACCCTTTGTCTGTCTTGTCTATTAAGGTTCTGATCCTGCATTGTGTTGAGAACCGTTGGGGTAGCACATGGGCAGTTTGCTACGCCCATGCAAACTGAATGGGGCTTTGAGCAAGGAAAGCAGCCTGCCCATGTACTGCACAACACATGATCTGGGCCTTCGACTGGTGCGAGCAGGGGCGGCTCTAGCTTTTTTGCCGCCCCAAGCACGGCAGGCAGGCTGCCTTCGGTGGCATGCCTGCGAGGTCCCCGGTCCCGCGGATTCGGCAGCATGCCTGCGGGAGGTCTAGGGTGACCAGATGAGATGAAGAAAATATCGGGACACTGGGGGCGGGGGGGGGGGAAAGCCGAGCCAAAAAAAAAGCCGAGTGATCCCAGCGGCACAAAATATCGGGACAAAAATTGAGATCGGTTGGGATGCGGGACAAACAGCTCAAAATCGGGACCATCCCGATTTTATCGGGACGTCTGGTCACCCTAGGGAGGTCCACCGGTCCCGCGGCTTCGGCGTACCCGCCGCCGAATTGCCACCAAATACGCGGGACCGGCGGGCCTCCCACAGGCAAGCCGCCAAAGGCTGCCTGACTGCCGCCCTCGCAGGGACCGGCAGGGCTCCCCCTGCGGCTTGCCGCCCCAGGCACGTGCCTGGAGCCGCTGCTGCGTGCGAGGGCTGATTTCACGAGGTCTGTCCACTGCCTAGCATAATGAAGCCCATGTTTCGGTTGAAGTCCCCAGGCCAACCTTCATATAAACAATAAAACAAAATTTACTGCAGAACGTGGTGTATTTAAAGCTCCAAATTAATGTCTAGAAAGCAACAGCCTTCATAATCAGAGACCACTAATCAGCTTTCCATATGAAACAGCAAATTGAGCTGTGAGAAACTCAGCATTCTGGACTTCCACAGGGTAGAGATCAACATTTCTCTCATTTTAACTGGTGGAGATTCAGACCCCTGGCTTTTAGTGCCAATTCAAGAGAAACCGGAAATAAAGCATGTGTCAAAATAAATAAATAAATAAATACACACCGAACTGCAACTTCTGCATGGTTTTGATGCAAAAAAAACACAAAAGAACCACACGAAGCAGGCTGCTGGTCTGCAGATCTTACTGATCTTGTGGACAGATCAGGGACAAATTTAGAATTTGTAACAAAGTGTGTTATGCATGTGGGTTTCACTGCGAATATTTTGCACAGCACTTACGGTCACTGAACATTGCTGTCAATGCTATTTGCTGAGGCCAGAACAGAAAGAGTCCACGCCATGCTCTAACTGGTTACTCCATTCACCATTTTCATTATTAAGTAAAAGAAATGGTAACTTCTAGCACTGCTGCTCTTAGTGACACTGGTGTCCTTGGGAACCGCTGGCTCTTATTGTCCAGGTGCGGAAGCAAATTCTACATGTCTCGGTGATAAGAAGAATTTCCCTAGTTCACAACATCTTTGGGGCGGGGGAAAGATTACCAGATGCATCCAACCACAACAGATGTGTAAAGGCCTCATGATGTGAACTGGCTCTCCTTGGAATTTTGCTGACACCGCAGGCCTATCATCAAGAGGACTTTGCACAGTGTTGGCTCTCAAGGACCTCCAATCACCTGGTCAAATCTGAATGCCAGACAGGTCCCTGAGACGAAGAGTCACAACTTCCATCTCCCGATGAGGAAGTGCTCAAAGCTGCTCTTTCCCTGCGTTTCTATCTCCAACCTAGCTAAGAATGGTGAGACTCATTATGTTTATTGTGTAGCAGGGGATACAGTCCTTGGGGTAAGCTGGATGCTCTCATTATTTTATAATCCTTGGTGAGCAACAAAATGTGCTGCTTTTGAAGGAGTTCTGCAGGGGACGGGGAGGGACAAGCAGTATGCAGCAGAAGTTAGGATAGAAGGTTGTTATTAAAAGAATTTAATAAGAGAATAGCAAAGGAATGGAACCTGAAATCAACCAGACTGTGTGGAATGCTACCCCACAAGAACAATCATACAAAAAATGTACATGCTAACCTTATGTAAAACATCTCAAACGTATTTTGAGAGGGAGAGAGAGAGAGAGAGAGAGAGAGAGATTTCCCCCAAACAATAAAAAGCTTTGCTAAAATCCAGATAAAGATTTCCATATGCCACCCACACAACCAAATAAAAATGGAAGTCAGCCTTACACCGAGATTTTGCCATAAAAATCAATCTTCTGATACAAGAACCAGAGCCTCCCTTATAAAGGCAACAGTCACAGCTGCGTAGTTCAGGTTGCAATACAGTTCTACTCAAAGGCCCCAATCCCGCAGCACTTACACATGTGCTTCACTTTACTCACATAACATGAGTAAACAAGTTCAAGGTAACAGGACTGCTCCCCCCAAGTAAAGTTATGCATGTGCCTGTTTGCAGAACTGGGGTCCTGTTTTCATTTCTCCTCCCCACATCTACATTTTTTACCAGAATAACACTGCTCTTTGTGATTAACCCATGTCCATAAGAGCTTGTGCAAGTTTTAGAAGTCGGAAGGATGTCATTTTGCAACGCAAAACCCCACTTCCACCAAAAGCAAATCTGAGGTGGACTGACACATTATTTGTCCAAAGGACAGAATTTTCACCATAAAAAAAAACAAAACAAAGAAAAAAACACCCAACGTTTACTGGTATCTGCAACCATCAATGCAAGTCAAGAAAAAATAATGACATTCACAAAGGTAAATGTTCACACCACCCTGACTCACAAAAGAGAGATCCCCACCTCTCATTAATTTATCTGGAGTATTTCTAAAAGGGGAAAACCCACAGATATGTCTCAGAATCCTGGAACAGGATAAACAGCATGTACAGCAAAGAATACTGCAACCCCCGGGAAAAATATACCAAGTATGAGCAGGGTGAAATACATGCCCTGTTGGGGTATTTATTGGATATACGTGGTAACATTTATCTGAGGGCGGGCTGGGATTCGAAGCCTTGGAACACAGCAGAACTGCAGTAGTTTCCCTGACACAGTGACGACTGGTCTACACTACAGACCTATATCGGAATACAGCAGAACCTCAGAGTTACAAACACCTCGGGAAGGGAGATTGTTTGTAACTCTGAAATGTTCATAACGTTATGGTTCTTTCAAAGGTTTACAACTGAACGTTGACTTAATACAGCTTTGAAACTTTACTATGCAGAAGAAAAATGCTGCTTTCCCTTTATTTATTTTTGTAGTAGTTTACGTTTAACACAGTACCGTATTTGGGGTTTTATGGGGTCTCTGCTGCTGCCTGATTGCATACTTCCAGCTCCAAACGAGGTGTGTGGTTGACTGGTCAGTTCGTAACTCTGAGGTTCTACTGTAACTACGTCGCTCAGAGGTGTGATAAAAAGGTGTGTGCCGCTGCAACGTTTTAAGCGTAGACCTGCCCTGAGGATGGGAGACCACAGAGCAAGCATAGGAAGGACTCTATCCCCTACTGACTAAGACCTGATCTACATTTAAAACAGGTCAACCTAGCTATGTAGCCCAGTGGTGTGAAAAACTCATACTCCTGAGAGATGTAGTTAAGCCAACCTACGCCCCAGTGTAGACACCGGTCCAGAGTTCTTCCATTGACCTACCTACCGCCTCTACAGGGGGTGGATTTACTACAGTGACGGGAAAAGCCCTTAAGTTGCTGTAGCAAGTGTCTACACTAGAGCTGTGTATCTGCAGTGCTGCACCTGGGTCGCTGTAGCGCTTGTAGTGTAGACCAGTGTTTTTCAACCACTGTTCCGCGGCACACTAGTGTGCCGCGAGATGTTGCCTGGTGTGCCGTGGGAAAAAAATATTAAACCATGCTTGAATGTATTTTATAATTTTTCATATTTCTGTTTACTTACTATTTCATAATAAAGTAATTATAAAATACTTTCTTTGTGTTTATTTGATTCCTATTCAAGAGAATTACTTTATATATAGTCAATATAGGCACAGAGTTAAATTTTTTAACATTTTCTAATGGTGGTGTGCCTCGTGATTTTTTTCATGAAACAAGTGTGCCTTTGCCCCAAAAAAGGTTGAAAAACACTGGTGTAGACATACCCTAACTGAACTGGCCTTTGTGCCAGCTCCACCTAGACCAATGAAGACGAAGCCTGGAGGTAGAATGGGCCAGGCCACAGGGTATACAATGATGACACTGCATAGGCATAGATGACAGGGGCCTGGCAGGGCTTAGAGCCCTACAAAAATTAGCTATGGCATAAATAAAGAGAGGAAACACTAAGTTTGGAACAGGAGCTTGTTTATCTCACTTTATTAAAAGTGGATAAATTTAGTCATTGTACAAAACTACTTATTAAAGTCATATTCAAAAGCTATACTTTTTAACGCTAGTGCACCCCCACCCCCAAATAAAAAGATGTGTAATTCCCCTGCACTGATCCAGCAATTTGCAAACCCCGATGTAGATGGACTGAGATTACAGCCCATTCCCAACTCCAGGGCTGGAGTAGCAGCCAAGAAGAAATTGCAATGTGGATTCCTCTCCCCACAAATACCCGATTTTTTTTTTTATTATATTATTTGTATTCGCATAGCTCCTAGGAGAAAGGTGGCCACTCTCACACTTCTGGAACACCAGACATCTCGATACCTCCGGGAACTACCTAGGTCTGTCACCGCTGGTCTGACCCCGCCCCATGTTGCATGCGAGGTCACACCGTACGGGGGACACCATTGAGAAGAGCACCCCACTCTTGCTGGTCTGGTGTGTGCCAAGTCACACCAGCCAGGAGAGAGCAACATACTCTTCAAAATGACATGTCAAGTTTTGTCTCAGGACTGGGGACAAACCACCCAAAAAGAGGGTGGTCCAGTTTAAAACGTCACACAACGCCTCGTCAACTTGTGGAACTCCTTGCCAAGGGATGTTGTGAAGGCAAAAAGCATAACGGGTCAAAAAAGAATCAGACAAGTTCCTGGAGAAGAGCTCCATCAATGACCATTAGTCAAGATGGTCGGAGATACAACCCCTCGCACTGGGTGTCCCTAAGCCTCTGACTGGCAGAAGCTGAGACTGCACGACAGGGGCTGGACCACTCGATCGATTGCCCTGTTCTGTTCATTCCCTCTGAAACATCGGACATTGGCGCTGGGGTAGATGGACTATTGGTCGGACCCAGCACAGCTGATCTCATGTTCTTAAGCGGCCTCCCTGCCTGGTAACCGCAGCCAGGGAACCCGTTGTGCTGGGCGCTGTACAGACACAGAAGACAGCCCTGCTCCCCTCACAAACCCCGCGTGCCTGGGCACTGGGTTCGGAACCCCCAACTTTCCCAGGGGTCAGCGGGTGGAAATTCCCCCCCCCCCCGCAGGGCACTGCGGAGGGGAGCCAAGGGGAAGGGGCACGAAGGGTTTGCTGGCCTGCAGCTGGGCAGGGGCGGGGGGCAGCAGCAGGGCAGGCTGGACACACGTGGCCAGGGCTCGCTCCCGCCTGCCGGGCGGGGGTCACCCCGCATTGCCCTGCTTGGGGGGTGGGGGGCAGCCTGGCCTGGGGGGGGGCCCTCCCCGCAGCGCTGGCGGGGGGGGGCGCAGAGACTCACAATAGAGCAGCGCTATGCAGCGCAGGAGCACGATCCTGCTCAGCCAGAAGGTGCCCGGGCGCAGCGGGGGCCGGGCGGGGGGCGCCTGCTCCCCCTCCGCTGGGGGGGGGGCGGGGGGCTTCCTCCACCCCCCTCCTCTTCCTCAGCGTCTCCCCGGGCGCAGCCATGCCTGGAGCATGCGCCGGCGGCCCGCTGCCTCTTTGCAGCTGCCGCCTGGTTCCGCCTCCCGTCCCCGGCTCATTGGGTCCCGCGCCCGGGGCCGCTCCCCCCACGGCTCCCCCGCCCCGGTGCACGGACCCCGGCCTGCCCGGGGAGCGGGGCCCGGCCGCGCCACGCGGCTGCTGCAATGCTGCAGAGAGCCCGGCCGGAGAGCCGGGGAATGCACCCCACGCTGGGGCGGCGCTTTGCCAGTCCCCGGTGCCAGGCCTGCCCTCAAGAGAGGCAGCCCCTCGCCGTGCCCGGGCCGCAGTGCAACAGCCCCTGACCTGCAAGTGTACACCGGCCTTCCGGGAAGCTGGGGCGGGGGCCTTTTCCTGGGCTGCTCTCGGCTCTGGGGTCTCTTTGCAAGGATATCAAGTATCAGGGGGGAGCCGTGTTAGTCTGTATCTACAAACACAACAAGGAGTCTGGTGGCACCTTAAAGACGAACAGATTTATTTGGGCATAAGCTTTCGTGGGTAAAGACCTCACTTCTTCAGATGCCTCTGAAGCAGTGAGGTTTTTACCCACGAAAGCAGTGAGGTTTTTACCCACGAAAGCTTATGCCCAAATAAATCTTTAAAGTGCCACCAGACTCCTTGTTGTTTTTGCAATGATAGTAACGCCCGGTAAACAGTAAAGGCTCTAACCGGGCCATCCGCGTTTGAACAGAAATCCTCATTAAAATCAGCGAGGAGGGTCGGCTTGTTTTGTTTTGGTTTGGTTTTTTTAAACGAATAAAGATCCAACGTTAGCCGGGCTAGGCCAAAGTTAGCTAAAAAGCCCCCCTCCTGGAAATACAGGACTTTACTGCTGGGAGTAGTCCGCACTATTCGTGGTAGCAAAGTTAAGCGCATGACTAGATGTCTTCAGCACAGGGGCTTCATCTGTGAAGAATCCAGATGTGCCCACCTTAGGGCGACCAGACAGCAAGTGTGAAAAATTGGGACGGGGGTGGGGGGTAATAGGAGCCAATATAAGAAAAAGACCCAAAAATCGAGACTGTCGCTATAAAATCGGGACATCTGGTCACCCTAGCCCACCTAGAATTCCATAGGGCTCTCTGCGGTGTGGAGAAAGGAGGCAGGATTCTCCTAGTCTGGTCTTCTTATCATCTGGAAAAAAAACAGCTTGATAGTGACCTGTAGTTCACCTGGAACTGCCCCTCATAGCCCTTGCTAACCCCCCTGTGACTACCTAACTTTCTAGTTTGAAACATTTGCTTCCTATTGTTGGATTATGAACCCTGATCAGAATATCTCCTCCCCCTTCTATGTCCCTACAAGCAACTGCATTTCAGAGCCGGAATGATGGTCCTAATCCTTCAAAGGCACGCAGGCTTACTTTTACTTATGTGAGGAGTTCCCCTGATGTCAAAGATGCCTCCTGAATAAAGTTACACACTGCAAATACTTATGCTCAATGCTTATTCTTACCACTGTGAGTAGCTGCTTTTAAATCAATGGAACTACTCATAGCAGTAAAGTCAACAATATGCATAAGTGTTTGCATCAGGGCCTTTCTCTGTTAGGGAAGGGGTTAAAAAGTCCCATGTGATGCATCCTTTTAAGGAGATACAGGCAGGGGGTGGGGATGTCTTCCACATATAAGGAAACAGATCTGATTAAGGTGTTTACTTAAATTATGCTGCTCTTAGCATCATTATAATCTGTCCCTATTTTCCATTATCACTTTTTGTTTGCTGAGATTCATAAAATTCTCTCCTCTTTATTCAAGTTCTCAGACTTGGAGCAGATTTGCTTGTATTGGTTATTTGTTTCATAAGGGCAAAAAGAAAAATAACTTTGTAATCAGCCGATCTACATGCTGAAGCTTTATATGTAAAAGGCTATTTTTAAAGGAAAATATGAAAGAATTACTTCTTATAATTCATTAAAGCAGAGATAATACAGGGCCTGATCCTGCAGTCTTTACCCAAGCAAAACTTCCATTGAAGTCAATGAGTAAGGATGGCAGGATTGGGCCCTATATTTTTGGAAGAAATGTCATACTGGATTTATTTATTTATTGCACTACCTAATTATAAAATGTGTGGAATTGACTGTGTTAATAGCAAAGGATCCACTAGGAGCTGTTGGAGAAAATGTATGCATATTAAAAACATTTGTTAGTTTACCCCTTAATTTACCCTAAATTTAACATTTATTTGTCCTTCACCAGGATCGCAACCCCAGTTAAACACAGAAGATAACACCTGTAACAGCATTAAAAGAACACCTCTGCTCTTTTAGGAAAAGCTCTGACCGTGACAAATTTATGCACCTGATTAAGTTTACACACCATGCCAACTGAAATCATAAAGTCCTGGAACTGTTTGCTAAGTATGAAGTGCATTGCATGTTCCTCTTTGCAGGATTGGGACCTAAATCTGTACTTGTGTATATAGCCAACAGAAATATTTCAGGTCACCACATCAATTCTAATAATTTTAAAAAAATATACACATGCAAGTAAAGCCACCTACAGATGTATTTATCTAATAAAACCATTGTAGCTCTTCTAGCCTTTTGGATTAAAATATGTATGTACATTTAATAAGCTTCTAATAGAAGCTCTTTGGAAACCAGAGAGTTTAAGTACAATATATAAAATAAAAATGTAAAAAAACTTAACTCTTAAAAACTTTGTCCCTGATCATGCAAACTATCACAAATGTGCTTAACTTTACTCACGTGAGGAGTCTCAGTGAAATCAGTGGGACTGCTCGTGTCCTTAAAATTAAACCCGTGGGTAATTGTTTGCAGGATACGGGAGTTTGTAACACACACCAAAGATATAATTTTCAAAGTCAAGGCTGACCACTGCATCCTTTACTCATCTCATAGTGGGTTTGAGTTGATCACCCTGAGGATAATCTTGAATTCACTGACACTTTTGTAGCTTGCATTTTACGAAATTAACATGATTTCAATTTAGTATTTTGTGCAATAGTAAAACACTTGACTCCAGTTCAAGCCTGTGTTTCTTAGTATCTAAGAAAACTCTTTCAATAAAACAATCTGAGCCTAAGCACTCATAATTTGTATGTTTAGAATCCCATTCTGTATCCTATTTAAGTAAATATTGTGGTGTTAAATTAGCCGAGGTCCTTGGAGAAAGTATCTGTTATCAGGTGTAACAGTATTCAGTGCTTTTCAGCCTGCAGATCAGTTCCTTATAAATGCCTCTTTTGTTTTTGCTGTTTCCCATCACTGTTGCTTGCATTGTTCTCATTAGAAAAAAAAAAAGTACATAATGGTGCATTGTATAGGCAAGGAAAAATAACCTATTTGTTAAAGGCTTCTGGTATATTATGGTTGCTCTCTTTCCCTTTGGATTAGCCGCAAGGTTTTGCTAGATAAATTGAAGTAGATGGAAGCTAATGATTTCCTTTGTGAGGTCTTTATGAAACTTTTACAGCAAATTCCACATTAAATGTAAATGTCTGTAAAACAAAGTGGCTAATTGAGGAAATTACTGAGGAAAAGCAGGAGATCTAGTTGCAGAACTCCACAAGAAAGGAGCAGCCTGGGACTGGGAAGGTATGTGTATAGCAGAGTGTTGAATCCATCAATTTTCTTTGCATAAGATCACTCCCAAATCTGTTAGGTGAGTGGATCTGGACAGAAAGCAGAGGTGATCAAAAAAACAAAACCAACCTCAGGGGGTCTCTTGTGTCAATATCACCTTTCAACAGTATGAGCTGCAAAGTTTCAAGTACATTCAGCAGCATAAAAGTGTCATTACTCCAACAGCATGATCCAACTGCCATTAGAGTCAATAGAAAGACTCCCAGCACCTAATAGATTAAATTAAATTTAAGAATGGATAGATTGAAATGTCAGATTCAATTCTCCCTTCATTGTCTGAGTTTATGATGGTATACGGGCACCGTACGGTTTTGTGACAATGTAAATTTGGATCATCCTCTCTGCTTGATGAGCTGCACAATTATTTATTTATTGCCTTGTGGAATCATCTTTTAAATGTTGCATTTTGTTGTTTGCCTCTTAATTCTTTTCAAATTAAGGTTTTTGTACAAAGAAGGAGAAGAAAACAGCCAATGTGTGGCTGGTAGCGTTGTCCTGAAGTCTCAAAGGGAAAGTGATTAATAAACGTAAGACATGTAGGCAGGCGCTGAGATTGTTTATGTTAGTCCTTATTCAAGGAAATACAAGTTGCCCCCCCTCCAGCCCCCACCCCATTTTGCTGTGTTCTAAACAGCTGCAGAAGGCAACAGAGAAAAAAGCATTTACTGTCACCGCGCCCAGCAGCTGTCCCTAGCAGCACCTCAATCCTGCTGTCCCTGGCACCCTAGATTACCCTGTGTTCATTCAGGTCTAATCTTTCACCCTTCCTTTTACCTGAGATTGAGTTAAAATAAAAAAAGAGAGTGTGAATTTGAGCAGAAATAATCTCTTAGTAAAAGAAGTTTAAACATCTGGGGAAATGATTTAAATATACAGTCAATTATATATTTTTAAATCACTGCCAAATACTCAAGTGACAGTTTGTTTGGGTAAACAGGAGATAGGGATCCCTCAGCAAACATGGGCACTGCTGGTTTGCCAGAGTTTTTATGGCAGGGGTGGGCAAACTTTTTGGCCCGAGGGCCACATCGGGGTTCCAAAACTGTATGGAGGGCCGGGTAGGGAAGGCTGTGCCTCCCCAAACAGCATGGTCTGCACCCCCATCCACCTCCTCCCACTTCCTGCCCCCTGACTGCCCCCCTCAGAACCTCCCACCCATCCAACCCCCTGCTCCTTGTCCCCTAACCGCCCCCTCCGGGGACCCGCTACCCCAACTGCCCCCTGGGACCCCACCCCCTATCCAACCCCCCTTGCTCCCTGTCCCCTGACTGCCCCGACCCCTATCCACACCCCCGCCCCCTGACAGGCCCCTGGGACTCCCACGCCTATCCAACCCCCCTGTTTCCCATCCCCTGACCACCACCACCCAGAATCTCCGCCCCCTGCTCCCTGTCCCCTGACTGCCCCCTGGGACCCTCTGCCCCTTATCCAACCCTCCCGTTCCCCACCCCCTTACCATGCCACTCAGAGTACCGGGACTGGCAGCCACGCTGCCCAGCCAAAGCCAGCCATGCCGCCGTGCTGCCTGGCAGGAGCTCACAGCCCCGCCACCCAGAGCGCTGGCAGCACGGCGAGCTGAGGCTGCGGGGGAGGGGGGACAGCAGGGGAGGAGCCGGGGGCTCAAGGGTCAGGCAGGACGGTCCTGAGGGCCGGATGTGGCCCACGGGCCATAGAGTGCCCACCTCTGTTTTATGGCAACGATCCCTCTTCCATTAAGGGTTTGATCCTGCTTCATTGTAGCCAATTAGAGTTTTGTCACTGACTTCAGTGGGAGCAGGATCTGGTCCTAAAAAGATCATCGGCCAGGACTCTCTCTTTGTACAGCCCCTAGCACAATGGGGTTCTGGTCCATGACTAGGGCTGCAGTAATATAATTAATAATATTGTCAGGTTAAACATTGTTTAGCAAAGACATGCTCTAGTTCAAACACAAGTTATCAGGCTTGATGCAGGAATTACTGGGTGAAATCCTCCGGCCTGTGTTAAGTAGAAGGTCAGACTAGATGGCCGTAATGGTCCCATCTGGCCTTAAGCTCTACGTACGTATATATTCTCAAACACACATTTTCCTTACCTATGTTGCTAATAATAGCGGAGATTATTAAAAAGGGAAATTTTTTTTTTAAAATCTCCTTTCCTTTTTATTATTTCTACTCTTTGTTTGTGTTTTTATTTCCTCCCGCCCTTAACAAAGAAAATTGTCAGTTTCGCTTTTTGATCAATTTCGCCTCTTTAGTCTAAGCTCAGGCACTCCCACAGGGCTGCCAAGGTTGGGCTGCAAACAGTGCCAGGGAATGTTCATTTGTTTTTTCAAAAACTTGTTCTATTGAGCTTATTTTTTTTAAATCACACAAACATTTCTGTTGGTACAAACTTTAATTTTACAGAAACAGCATTTGGGGCCAAATTTAACATGCAACTGTCTCCTTAGGGCCCAAGCCAACCTTCCTGCTCACCCAGTTGAAATCGTACATTTAGAAAAACAAATATCCTTTCCTATGTTACTAATATGAAGGGGACTCACGCTGAAGGGGATTTGAAGAATCTCACTGTCTGTCTGTTAAGCAATGGAGAGATTAGTAGATGGGAGTCAGTTCAGATACTGAGCCTGCCTAACACAGGTGCAGAGTGTTACATGTATCCCTGCAAGGTCAAAAAGCATTGGCTAGACAAGGAGTGCCGGGGACTTGATCCTGCATTAAGTTTGCCCTGCAGCTGCCAAGTTATTCCTGCCTAGAAGCAAGAGGAAGGCCTAAGGGGGGAGCATGTAGCTAAGCACCCCATTAACACAGTGATGGTTGTAATTAACGCACCCGTGCCCTGTTCTGGTTTTGCCATTCTCTATTTTAGCATAAGAGAGCAGCTGTGAGGTGTTTCAGATTTACTTCTACTCACTGGGAAGGACTACTCCTAGGGTCTGATGCATGGGGCCAGATCCTCAAAGGTATTGAAGCGCCATCCCCCACTGATTTCAATAGGAGTTAGGCACCTAAATCCTTTTGAGGCTCCGCTCCTAGGAATCTCATCCTTGACCTCAGTGGGTTTTGAATCAGGCCTGTGCTGCTTAAACATACTTGTCCTCACCCTGGTGGGAGCGCACAATTACCTTTCATTCCCATTCTGCAGGTGATCTAAGGAATTTTGGGATCAAGGCTGGAAGCAGTAGAAATGCCTAGCATTAAAATGAAATAGTGAGTGCATTCATTCAAATTAAGGGCCAGCGTTTGCCACCCTTAGACACAGTGAGCAGTACCTTACATCTTGAACAGCCTCATTGATTTCAGTGAGATTACTGGCGGAGTAACATACTACTCGTGAATAAGGGTGGCAGAATCCAGCCCTAAAAGGGTGACTTTCAAGCTATTAAGCTGTGTAAGCAGCAATAATGTTGATGACATGAAAACACAGTTTGACAAATTTACCTGAATAGACGGTTTGCATGTCCTTGTTATGAGGCCATGTGTATTCTTACAAGCATACAGTGTCACAGCTGGACGTGCTTGTGTAGCTGCGTTATGTTGAAGGGAGAGAGCTCTCCCATTGACCTAATAAAACCAGCTCAACAAGCAGCAGTAGCTATGTTGGCAGGAAAGCGTCTCCCACCGACAGAGGAATGCACACGAGCGCTTACGCCTGCAAAACTTACGTCACTCGGGGGGGGTGTTTTTTTCACAACGCTGAGCAACACAAGGTTTGCTTACATAAGTGCTAGTGTAGACATGGCCTACGGCTCTGATCTCATATTGAACTCTTCCCAAGTGCAGGGGTCTGTCTTCACAGAGCTCTGTGTAGGATCCAGGGCCAAAACACTTGAGTTCTTTGTTTTATTTTAAAGGAAGTCTAAACTTTCAGTCTTTTGCATCTAGTTTAACTGCAGTGAATAGAAGCAGAATCTTGTCCCTGTCCTTTTTGTCGCTGTAGTTAGTAACAACTGACTTTCCCAAAAGGATTGTGCTTTGCTTGCTTCACAAAAATCCCTGAGCAGCTACTGTGCTGTTGGCACCAGGGTGATGTTTTAATCCTGCAGGTATCAAGACTTCTCTCCTTTTAGGACAACCCAGGAATCCCTCTTCTCTGGCAAATGTGGTTTTTCTGTGAATCTCCTAGTATGAGACCCTCTATGTGATTTTTTTGAAATGACTGTTAAAATTGGCTCCCAATGGCGAGTACCAGCCACCTTGTGTTAATGTATACACATTTGAACCCACCCTGCAGCTTGGCACAGTATGTGTGTTGGAGGAAAACAGGCACTATGGGAGACATACTCCTGGAGAGCTAGGATTAAAACCCTGTTCCTTCACTTCCAAAATCACCTCGCCCACTTGAGCTAAGGTGGCTTCCCCCTAACTAGCACTAGTAGAAGGTCTCTGGCCTCTCAGTAGACCATCCACTAGAGCAGGGGTTGGCAACCTTTCAGAAGTGGGGTGCCGAGTCTTCATTTATTCACTCAAGTTTAAGGTTTCGTGTGCCAGTCATACATTTTAACGTTTTTAGAAGGTCTCTTTCTATAAGTCTATAATATAGAACTAAACTATTGTTAAGTATCAGAGGGGTAGCCGTGTTTGTTGCTTTTTACAGATCGAGACGAAGAGTCCTGTGGCACCTTACAGACTAACAGATGTATTGGAGCATAAGCTTTCGTGGGTGAATACCCACTTCGCATGCGTCTGACGAAGTGGGTATTCACCCACGAAAGCTTATGCTCTGATACATCTGTTAGTCTATAAGGTGCCACAGGACTCTTTGTTGCTTTAAACTATTGTTGTATGTAAAGTAAATAAGGTTTTTAAAATGTTTAAGAAGCTTCATTTAAAATTAAATTAAAATGCAGAGCCGGGTGACCAGACCGGTCGCCAGGACCCGGGCAGTCTGAGTGCCACTGAAAATCAGCTTGCGTGCCATAGGTTGCCTACCCCTGCACTAGAGGGAATACACACTCCTGCACATACATACATGCACAAAGCAAAAACATTAGAATGGGTTAGAGACTGGAGATTGGAGCAGCTTCCGCTGCATGGTAGGTCTGAGTGAGCACAAATGAATGGTAGAAACATATGGAGCCAAACATGGAGACTCACCATTAAGGGTCAGATTCGACACCACTGTTGTCATTAAGAGCTTTGCCATTGATTTCAAGGGGTGCAGGCAGGGCTGGCTCCAGGTTTTCTGCCGCCCCAAGCGGCGAAAAAAAATAAATTAAAAAAAAAAGCCGATCGGCAGCACTTCGGTGGCAGCTCAATCACGCCGCTTCATTCTTCGGTGGCAGATCCTTCATTCCCTCTCTTCCTCTTCGGCGGCACTTCGGCGGCAGCTCAAAGAGGAAGAGAGGGACTGGGGGACCCGCCGCCTAATTCCCCCCGAAGATCCGGACGTGCCGCCCCTTTGTATTGGCCGCCCCAAGCACCTGCTTCCTTAGGTGGTGCCTGGAGCCGGCCCTGGGTGCAGGATCAGCCCTTTTAAAGTAAGGATGTGACAAGTAGAGTTCTGGTCATAAAAGCCTGACATACCAGCATTGCTGTGCTTACCCTCATTAGGAAGCAGTGGGCTAGTTTATCGTCCTCTGTCACTCAAAATGCTCTGTTGATGTCCCCACACACGACTCACTCCTCTGCTGAAGGCAGAGCTGTGACTTCAGGGCAAGAACCAAAGAAGAGACACGTGCCCAGACACGCACCTCAACTACTCTTAAAAAATTACTCAGCCAGCCAACTCCTTGCCAAGAAGCATAACTCCATCTGACAAATGCACAACTTTGCAGCTGATGCAAAATTCAGTCTGAAAACATTGGGGTGCTCCAGCTATGCAGTCAGTTAGCAGAGCAGCTGCAAGGAAATATTACAAGAGGAATTTCCTCTCGCCTCCTCTATAAAACACCTGGTTAGCTTAGAGGTCCATGTACTTCCCATATACGTGCAAGAATTCGTAAATGAAATTTTAGCTTGGAAACCTCTCGTATAAAAGCAGGGATGAGATTCTAGAAAGGGTGAACTTCGTTTGCAGGCAAATGTTTGGGAAGGGGGGTGGTTTTATGGTGGGATTTTGTTTCTTTCTTTAACTCCAGTGAAAAGTAAAATCTTTCATGTGTTTAGCGCTAATTGAAGGAATAATTGGGTGAAATCCTGTGGCCTGGGTTATGCAGAAGGTCAGACTAGATGATCACGGTGGTCCTTTCTGGCCTGAACATCTACGAATGGATTGTCCATCTTTTCTTCCTTTGCATTGTGCTTGCATAACAGCTATGGGTATTGAACTTTGGAGATATTTTGTTGCTCTGACCAGCTTACTTGAGTATAATATGGCAGGCCTTTGAGCCCCAAGAGGAAATGCAAACCTCATTGCTTGGCTTCCTAATCCATGCTTGCCCATGGGAACGTGCCCTGAAGCAGGCCAGCAATAGCAGAAACTTTGCTAAAATGGGCCAAATTGTATTGATCCCAAGTGGCAACTTCCCCTGTTCATCTCCATGGAAGCGTCTTCCAGATCTGTGTGGTGGTGTGGCTGGGGAGGAAAGGGTTGGGTTAGTAGCACCAGCCTCCCTCCAAACCTGCAGGGATTCCCCCCATGGAAGATGACTCTGATCTTGCAGGATCTGAGTTGGTGGTAGGAATGGGGTGGCAAACACGAGCAGATGTGCTGCTGTAGGGGATAAGGGTCTTTAGGAAATCGCACCAACACCAGCGTCCTCTACAGCTGCCCTGAGTTCCTAGATGAGGAGGATCACACGTACCCTGTCTGCTCAATTGAGGGGGTTAAGACGGAAAGTCCTCCGTTTTCCCCAAGGGCAGCTGCTCTGCTAACCGACTGCATAGCTGGAGCACCCCAATGTTTTCAGACTGAATTTTGCATCAGCTGCAAAGTTGTGCATTTGTCAGATGGAGTTATGCTTCTTGGCAAGGAGTTGGCTGGCTGAGTAATTTTTTAAGAGTAGTTGAGGTGCGTGTCTGGGCACGTGTCTCTTCTTTGGTTCTTGTGAAGGACTCTGTGAGCCTTAACTCACCCCCACTTCCATGAGTCTTCACCTCTTGTTTTGGGGATCGGTCTCTGCTCCCCTACTCGTCTCGCTCAGCCTCGGATCTTTTGCAACATGGTTGGAAGAGGATGGTGACCCCATCCTTTTGTTAAGTACTGCTGAGTCAGGTGACTAAACATATAGATGCCTTTGCTAAGCATGGGTATGGAAGGATGGCGGTGACTATTGTAATCACAGGAGGAGATTTCCCCCCACAGAATCTGTAGCCTTTCCCAGGTAAGGCCACACTTCATATTGCTGGCCCTATCAAATCTTTGCTGCAGCAAGGTGTCATTCGTAAACATACCTCACTAGCTAATTCCCCAATTTGGCCAGTACAAAAACCAGATGTTGCCAATAACTTGGGTTGCCCTGATGACAAAGGAGATGATTCTGGATTTTCATCATTAATTATGCTAATTGATGCCCTGGTATCAATAATGAATCGAAAATGGCAGCCCCCTCCCCATTGCTGATACTGTGACCGCAGACAATCACAAGTATAAAGTCTTAGCTATACTACACTTTCCTAGCGCAAACCAAGCAAAAAAGGAGGCTGGGAGATTGTGAGGCAGCAGCTGGTCCTTGACAGGTTCTGTATTGTACAAGGTGCTCTGCAGACCTCAGTTAAACCACCTGTACAATGGATGTAATGTTATTTACCTAACTCACAGGGATGCTGTGAGGCTGAATTAATTAATTTTAATGAAGTGCCTTGAGGGCCTTAAATAAACGGGCATTATAGGAATGTGTGTTATTGTTAGTAAATCGCCAAAAGAGAGCGTTTGCTTTTTTGGCTGAGTACAAGATAGCACTGCAAAAGGACAGATCCAAAGCCTGTGGAAATCAAAGGGAATATTTCTACTCACTTCAATGGCCTTTGGATCAGGCCCTAAAAGAGGATTTCTGTGAATTCCCTGACTGCTGTTCTAACGTCTGTAGCATGGATTGTTTCTGTAAGACAGGGATTTTGTTCTTCTAAAAGCAGGGCTAAACCTCTGTGAGCTGATTTTTTTTTTTTTTTTTTTTTTTTTTAACATTTGACAGTTCATATTTTTTTACAGCCCACAGTGTAATTTTGTGCAAGCTAAGAACTGCAGCCTTCTTGGGAAATGACACAAATAAGCAAATGGGTCAATTTTAGAAAGAAATAAAAATAAAAGTCAAATGGATCCGATTTCAGAGTAGCAGCCATATGCATCCGAAGAAGTGGGTTGTAGCCCACGAAAGCTTATGCTCTAATAAATTTGTTAGTCTCTAAGGTGCCACAAGTACTCCTGTTCTTTAAATGGATCAGAGTATACCAACATTTGGAGTGATAATCATGGTTAGATTTGGATTTTGATCAATGTCTATGCAATTCCTTATGGAGTGTGTGTGTGTGTGTGTGTGTGTGTGTGTGTGTGTGTGTGTGTGTGTGTGTGTGTGTACAGAAACATACATGGTTCCAATTAAATTTACTGCAGTTTATATTTTTAATTTCAAAATGTCTGTACATCACAGTTAATAAACAAGAGCACTAGCAAAACATGTCACTGTTTGGGGTTTTTTAACCTTGTCATATTGGAAACATTCACACATTTTGTAATTTCCCTTGTAAATCTCAATGGCTCTGTATTCTACTTTCTGGAAGAAAGCAGCAGCTATAAATGTAATTCTTCATTTGATCTCTTTGTGATTTATAATTATAAGGTTGGATGTGCCCAACCATAATTAGAATCAAATGCTTCAACTTTATTCTGCGAAAAAAGGACTTTCTTGGAAAGACAGGGGAAAACGGCCAAACAAACAGACAACTTCTCCCCAAGCCCCCCCAAAACCCCAAACTCATTTTAAACAAACAAAATGAGAAAACATGTGGACAAAATCAGAGGTTTGTTTGTTTGTTTGTTTGTTTTTAACTGGTATTCTTGATGGAACAGTTGATCTAACATGATAAAATAAGTAAGAACAACGAATACTGCCTTTCCTTCCCCGCACCCCCTTAAAATAAAACTACCGCAATTTGCACAATTTGTCCTTATGATCGCTACAAAGAATTCTTTGGAAATGACTGAACGAATCCAAAGCTCCAGCACGCCGACCACCAAGTGAAACTGCTCTGATGTGAAACCAGCACAGGGAAAGCGACAGGTTCCTGGCTCCCTCACGTTTATAGGTGTCCCTCTCGCTCGTCCACCACAGGTAATTAACTTCACTGGGAACAGACAACGTGTGCGTGTGTGGGTGTCGGATGGGGAGGGGGAGGAAGAGAGGGAGTTGTTGTCCCATAGTTTCCAGCGTGATTAAACTATGTCAGTGTCAAACTATTTGCTGTATCTCTGACAATATACCAGGATTAGGCGAAAGTCTATCCATGTTCTTGCCTGCAGTGGAATAGTTAGTGTCAATACAAGAATAAACAGCAAACCGTGACACTCTGGTACTAGCAATCAAGTCATTTCCGAACCAGAAGCAGGGATTGCAGAGCAGAATTGTGGACATGGACATGATCTGTATATAGAAATGTGGCTAACTGTGAAGCATGAGTTTAGCCCCACAAGCTATAGCACAAAAACCAGAAGTCGGCGTCGGAGCCTTCTTGGGATAACTGGAAGTTAACTTTAAACACGCCCCAGACATGTCTAACGCATGACCTATGGGTCATGGCATGAACTAGATTTTGCAGGGATCTGTGTACGTTATCCAACTCATTTATAATGCCCGCATATCGTGTGTATGCATGTTATTGTTTGTGGATGTACACACATATACACACACAAACACAGAGATCTCACACATATACATTATACATTGTGTATATACACAGAGCGAAACATGGTCAAAAATCCTTAACCATAACAACACAATGTAATTTTACACTTTCCCTGTTACTTAAAAAGGGACCAGATATGAATATTTTACCAGATACAATCTCAGGGTGCTATTCTTTTAATGGTACTAGCAGTTTAATACCCTGTACATAATTCTTACTTTAATATTATCTGAACACTTAGAATTTAGAAGAGTTTCTTTCTTTCTTTCTTTCTTTCTTTCTTTCTTTCTTTCTTTCTTTCTTTCTTTCTCACTTCTCTGCTCTCAAGATTAGTTTTTCCACACAAAACGCAATCAAGAGTGTAACGATTTAAGGAACATTTACAATTTGTGTGCAGATCAAAGACCAAAAATGGAACGAGAACAGAGAGAACCTCGATGTTTCAAAAAATAATTTCAAATTCAGGAAACGTTTGAAATAAACAGATTCCTTTCAAGTGAAATGACTGTTTTCAAATCCATTGATTATTTTGCTTTTTTACTTGAAAAAGCAAGCAAGCAACCATAAAAAAATACCAGGAGAAATCCAAGCAGATCTAACCCTTTGGGAAAAACTCTCCCTTATAGCTAACCAAGAATGGCAGTTGGATTCTATATTAGCAGAGTGAGTTTGTCCTAAAGAGAAATAATATTAATTATTATTATTATTATTAATCATTATTATTATTATTTCGAGCTGGAATGAACCAAGCTGGGGCGGGCAGCAGGGCCTTTGACTGGAGTGTTCATATTCCTGGAGGTGGCACAAATACACCCTCCTTTCTTCTGCAAGTTCGCAAAGGACCCAGGCAAAGTTTTGGAAAACACACCAGATTGTGAATTCCCTGAAATCCCCAACGTCTGGAAATCAAGACCTGCCTTTTATTTTAAGCAATCGTGCATGAGGACAGTGTTTCAACAGCTAATCGCCCCCCGCCCCGCTCCCTCTATTACTGTAGGTTCACGAACAGGAAAATATATTACGTTCAAACAGTCATGTTTCCTTTCTGTTGATCTGTTGGAGATGAGTGAATCTCACTTTCCCAGGGCAGGTATAATACCGAGGGTTACAGGCTCACTACAGCTAGGACGGAGTAAATATTAAAGAAGGAAATAGGACAGAGAAGCGCCAAAATATACAGATTTAGCAACAAAACCATGTTTGTTTCTAGAGAGGAGCCCTCCAAACGGAGCACTTATTTGAGGACATTAATTAGCCGCTCCAGGAGTTTGTCTATACACAGAGCCAGGGGTTGCAATTAGCGGTGGCTTTTTGTTTCTAAATTCAGCGTTGGGACTTGTGTTAATATTTGCAGTCGTGTTTAAATAAACGATCCGCCTAGTTTTTCTGTTGCAGAGATGCGAAATGCACTGGTTCCGGAACCGTACACTTGACGTGTAACCGTTGGCATCTTTACTTAAAAAAATAACGATTAGAAGGCGATTTTTTTGATTCATAGGAATGAGCCCAGCTTTTCCTGGAGCGCTGGCAAGCACTTTACATTCAAACTTTGCAAAAAAACAAAAACAAAAACAAAAAATGGTAATTAGCCACCCTCCCCAACACACACACACACACACCTCTCTCTCTCCCTCTCTCTCTCTCTCTCTCTCTCTGTAAACAGGAGTCGCCCCCTGTGTAAACACACATCAGACCGTCGCACCTTTCAACCTTTAAAAGATCAATTCATTCTCGTTTGGCTTGATTTCTCCCCTGCAATCAGCAGCTGGACGGATCGATACATTTTCACTAGGGAAGCTTTTGCAACCGGCCGACCTTTTTTAAGAAAAGGGCCTGAAGCTGCCAAGGTCCGATTTCCAGAGAAGAACTGACCCTGTCCATTTTGCACCCAGACACGCCAGAACCACTCTCTCTGCTGATCCGTTTTGCACTCCGTGCCAATCAAGTTTTGTCTCTTCGCTGGGTTTCTCCTGGAGTCCCGTGAGTGTGGTATAATTTAACCCTTCATCCTCCTGCCAACTCGGCTACTATGCCAGCGTTGCAAATGGCCCCTCTGACACACATTTAACCTTCCAAATGTCCCTCAACACATTTTTCCTGCCGTCTACACGCTGCATTCTCTCCCATAGCGGCAGCTTTCTTATGCAAACCTCGTTTCTGCGGATGTGATCATTGATAACCCAAGGGTAATATTCTTCAAAACAAACAAGCCTATATTTTCAGCTTACCCCTACAGCGTTTCTTATGGATACTTTATCTTCCAATCCCAGCACTGCAGAATAGATACGGTACCTCTTTCTACATACCTTATATCCAGCTCTTTTTTGGGGGGAGGGGGGCAGATGTGATCAGTTTGATTTAGGAAGGGTCTACATTCACAGTAAAACATGCTCTCGCTCTGAAATCGACAGGTAACCCGCCCCCTGTTTTTTACACACACACACACACACACACACACACACACACACACACACACACACACACACACACACACACACACACCAGTGGCTAAAACCAGGGACTCTCACAACAGGAGGGAACAAACCCTCTTTTGCTCTCTTTTCATGTGTGTCGATGAGAATAAAAGGGGTGTCCTTCTTAGCCTGGGCATGCCTGGAGCTGGGCTCCCTGTCCGCCCGTGTCAAGGGCACCAGCAGGAGTCCCCCACTGAAAAGACCCCCAGGAATAGAATTAAAGTCAATTCCAGCCCCGAGGAGCAGAGGGGGACCCTGTTTTCTGGAGGCGCCGGGTGCTAAGCCAGCCTGCAGCATTTCGAGCCTTTGCCATTGAAACTACCGCTCAGGGGATGCAAAGAGCTACAATGACTCAAACCAGCCACGTCCTACCTCTCCCCTCCCTCCCCAAATCAATACATTCTTCAAAACCTCCGCAGGTGACTGTACTCCTCCTGCAGCGGGAAACCAAAAAGGAGCCACACAACAGCCAACCCGCCACTCGCTTTACGAGGGGGGCCCATTGCCTTCCTAAAAGCCAGCAGGACACGCGCAGGAACCCACAGCCCCGAGCTCTCGCGTGGGGCGAGAGGCAAAGCATAATAAAGGGGGGAAAGGGGGACGCTCTCTCTTTAAGAGCGGAGGGGGCGGGGGCAGGGATGCAGATGAGAACGGCTCCGTCCGACCAATCGGGCCGGGGGCGGTGGGCGGGGCCGCTCGCCCTCTGCTTAAAGAAACTTGTGGCCAGGGGCCGGAGGTTCGCATTGGAGCCGAGCGCGCCGGGCCAGCCGCGGTGGAGAGCGGGAGGCAGAAGCAGAGGCGCGCCGCTGCGGCACATCTGGGGCGCATCTGGCCGGCGCTGCTGCATCCCGGGGAGGCGCCCTGCGCCGGGACGGGGACCCTGCGGGGGTTTTGTTGCTCCCGCGGTCCCCTTGCCCTGGGTGTCCCCCAGCGCATCCCCACTGCTCGCCCTTCCCCATGCTCACCATGACCGAGGAGCACGACAAAGCCCTGGAGCCGCCCTGCAGCCCGGCGGGCACCGCCAGCTCCATGTCCCACGTGGACTCGGACTCCGACTCGCCCCTGTCCCCCGCCGGCTCGGAGGGGCTGGGCTGCGCCCCGCCGGCCCCTACCCCGCGCCCACCCGCCGGCCCCAAGGGGGAGCCGGCCGAGGTGGACGAGCGCTTCCCCGCCTGCATCCGGGACGCCGTGTCGCAGGTGCTGAAGGGCTACGACTGGAGCCTGGTGCCCATGCCCGTGCGGGGCAACGGATCGCTCAAGGCCAAGCCCCACGTCAAGCGGCCCATGAACGCCTTCATGGTGTGGGCGCAGGCCGCCCGCAGGAAGCTGGCCGACCAGTACCCGCATCTGCACAACGCCGAGCTCAGCAAGACCCTGGGCAAGCTCTGGCGGTGAGTGGGGGGCCGGGCTGGGGCGAGGGGACCCGAGCTGGGGGCTGCACTCCGGGAGCGAGCCTGCCTCAGACCCGGCCCGGGCACGGCTTGCACACACACGTGCCTATGCACCATGCACATCGGCACCACACGCTGCATACAACACACACGTGCCACACACAACATACCCACATACGGCCTGGGCACGGCTTGTGCACACACACGCACCAGGCACCTACACATCACGAACAATACACATGCATCCAACAAGGATGCATGCACCACACGTGTACCACACACAGAAGGCATCACAGTGCATGCATGCTACATGCATGATGCACCCACACCCTGTCCACACACACACAGACTATACTCACACACATGCACCATGCCCACACCCTCCTCAACACTTCTTGTCTGGAGTAGTTTTTCACAGCACCATAGTGAGCGGGGGCTGGGGGTTGAGACCAGACACAAGAATCTAGTGAGCGAAAGTTAGACCATTTTACTGTAGAATTATAGATGCTTAAGATGCAGAGGTCCCAGGGGTTCATCTCTGCTGCAGGGCACAGTTGTCCTGCTATGGTTGCTGGTGGCCGAGGCCAAACTAGTTTGAAAAGTCTCAAAAGACGGGGCTTTTACCTCTTCCTTTTTTTTGGAGACGCTTGGACAGAGTAATCATTGAAGATAGCCAGAGAATGGGACATGAGACGTAGAATGGAGAGTCCGTAACTAAGGACCTGTGATATGTTAATATAGGAGCTCACTGCTTCCCGGAGTGCTCAGGGGGTCTGGGTTCCAATGTTTGCTCTTTAGAGTAAGGGTTTTTAGTCCCTGTTTTGTGCAGCAGGGGAGAATTGTCTGTATTAGTACAAAGACCAGATAGAGGGACTGTCCCAAGAACTGAAGGGGCCAACGTTACCTGCAGCTACCTTGTTCCTGAAAAATTAGACCTATAGCTTTCTTCAGTAATAGTGGGGGGAAATATCCTAGCAAAAAGCACCAGTAGTTCTGCTAGTTGTAAGGCTTTAGATGAGTCCAGAAGGTTAGATGCTGGTGGAATTTTTTGGGCTGGACCTAGCTGGGGGACACAGATCTCTCAAGCTGTGGACCCTTGAAAAAGAGGGTACTGAATTGTCTTTTATTGTAAATTTCTTCCCCTGACCAAAACATTCTTGTGACACTTCGGACAATTAAAAATGAACTGATTGTGATTGAGCTCAACGTGTAGCAAAGAACAAATGATAAATCCATCATTCAGGTTCTGGGCCCTCTTACGAAATACTAATGAAAGGCCTAACTCTAAGGCGCCAGTCAGATTTTTGCTTGAATGAAGCATTGGCCCAGTCCTGCTCCTGTTTAAATAAGCGAGAGTTTTGCCATTTTGCTCCTATCAAAGTCAATGATTGGAGCAGGATTGGACCTTCTGAGCATTCCTGTCTGTGGATGAGACTAGTGACATGAACAGACAAACCAAATTCATTCTGATTCGGCAGGAATGGCCAAAGCTGGGGTAGATTGTTCCCCATGAAAGGGCATGTCTGTGATGGTTGCGTTGTAGTACGCTCTCAAACTTCCAGACTCTGAGTCTCTCTTCAGCCGAGCTGACTGCTAATGAATGAACGGGGTGCTTCATGTGGCTGCCTTATGGTAGAATTCGCTGCAGTCCAGAGCAATGAAAGGACTGTTAAAAGAAACTGGGTGCAGGATTCTTCTTGGCGCCCAGCATCATAATTAAATACTTCTGAGATTTCGGTCTGTCTTGCTCCTTTTCCTCCTCCAACTTTTTACGATGTGTGGATTCTCTGATTGTATTTCTACAACAAGGAAATGTTTGGGGTTTTTTTAGCTGTAACTTCACAGTGGCTTTTTTGTAATATTTATCTTGCTCGTTTGTATATTTAACCAACTTTACAATGAACTATGTAATTCAATTATACCTTTTATATCATTTTTAATAGACATCTACTGTTTTCATAATTTTTTTTTTTAAGTTCTTTCTACACATGTATTTATATACTCAACATTTATTTTATATTTAACTTTATTTGTCTAGTACTAATAGTTTACTGGAAAACATCTAGTTGAGAAATTTTTTTAATGCTTTCAAATGCTGCCTTTGGCAAGTCAGACTAATATATATATATTTATATATATTTATATATATATATATATATATATATATATATATATATATATATATATATATATATATATATAAGCTTTTTCTTTGTGTCCAGCATAGATTTTTTTTTTAAATTAGTTATTTACGATTACACACAGAGAAACATCCTGCATTTGTTCTGATGAGCAGTATTCCTACATTAAACAACTATGGTTTGGGTATCGGCAGGAAGTTTTCAAATAGGAGCTCCAGAGGAAATAAAAACTTTAAATGAAATAGTCTCATTTATATTGATTGGTTTTTTGCAAGCGACAAACGCTCAAACAGAACTGGAGATGATCAGAAATGATTAAGTCATATTAGTGCAGCATGATTTACATGTGAAATATAGCAATAATATTTAGGAGCAGGATATGGAATTAAATTTAAAATAAAAAAACAACAACAGCGTTTTGCCCTGTTCTCAATATCCAGAGTGGATGCTTTAACAGCTCTTTAGCTGATATTTGCAATACATGCAACAAGTAAAACAAATTGTACTTGTTACAAGTGAAAACTTTATTTTGTGATTTAATTTATTGGTTTGCTGAATCAATGCCTGTAAGCTAGAGAGAGAAATGCTTGAAAACATAAGACATTTGTAGTTTGCTTTTTAAGCAACATGTAATTTACTATTTTTTTTCCCTCTTAAAATATAAAACAGTTTGTTAAGTGAAAATGAAAAACGTCCCTTTGTGGAAGAAGCCGAGAGGCTCAGGGTTCAGCACAAGAAGGATCATCCGGATTATAAATACCAGCCCCGGAGGAGGAAAAGTGTAAAAGCAGGCCAGAGTGATTCTGATTCGGGAGCCGAGCTCAGCCATCATGCAGGGAGTCAGATCTACAAAGCAGACACCGGGCTAGGCGGTGTGGGAGATTCTCACCATCACAGTGATCACACAGGTAAGGAGTCTTGCCAAGATTTATTATCCCAGTAGAACAGTCAGGTTCTGTAATAAACAAAAGGGAAAATTCCTACCTTCACGCCTAGCTCTGATAACGCTTCCACACACACTTAACTACTGCAAATAGCCCTTGGAAGCCTGCCTGTGTTTGCAGGATTGGGACCTTACAATGGGATACTCTAAGCAGTTCCCTTGAAGACAGTGGAAGGTCCCAGATACCTTGGTGATTTGTGTGATATAGGAACATCCATTGACAGGGCTGAATCCTATTTATTAGAAAATAAACAAATCTATATTTCCAAACTGTCACTAATGTATCAGCAGTGTTGGCGGGGGGTGGGGGGGAAGAGAGAGTTAACAGATATAATCAGAGTTAATTATTAATTGGTAACTTTGAAGATGCCTCAAGAATAAGCCCTAGAGATCAAGACTAATTTCATCCCAACCCTTCTGGATTCTGAAGTGGAGCTTTGAATTGGCAAACATTTAGTGTTGACAGATTCCAAAAGTATTGCTAATGTCCTGTAATTTCAGACGTGTTTGTTCTCCCTATTATGAATCCTGTCTGTGAGATTTTCCTCCCCCGCTCCCTTCTCTTTAAGTTTGCATTAGTATGGGTTTTTATATACAGAATAAGAGTTTCATTTACTGCCTTGTAAAGGAAGTCTGAACCATTTCCATTGACGTGAAACTCAGTTGCACTTTCTGGTCAAGGAATTAGTTTTAGATGTCTTTGCCTCTCCAAAGATTTTATGGAGTACTTCTGCAGTAACCCCACAAAAGTATTAAACTTGGGCTCAGTGGCTCAGAGTCCAGTGGAAACGTAATCTGCAGCTAGTGTTAATCAACATAGTACCACTGAAGCCAGTTTATACCAGCTGAGGATCGGGCTCACTGGCTCAGGAGCTAAGGTGACATCTGCCCATCTTTAACGTGTTTTCTTGATACAATGTTTTATTTAAAGATCCAGCGTTTGAGTTTCTGAATAGCTAAAAGATGATAAACTGCCTGCCCGCCCCCCCCAAATAGCCATCAAATCCTTTAATTTTAAAAATGTGTTTTTGTCTTTAGGGCAAACTCATGGACCACCCACCCCTCCTACCACCCCTAAAACGGATCTTCATCATGGGAGCAAGCAAGAGCTGAAACACGAGGGGCGCCGCCTAGTGGAGAGCGGCCGTCAGAACATAGACTTCAGCAATGTGGACATCTCTGAACTCAGCAGCGAGGTCATTAACATGGAGACCTTTGACGTGCGTGAGCTTGACCAGTATTTGCCACTGAATGGCCATTCGGCCATGCCGGCTGACCACGGGCAGAACTCCTCAGCAGGGTCTTACGGCCCTTCCTATTCCCATTCAGCCAACGGCACCAGTGGAGCAGCCCAAGTTTGGACTCACAAAAGCCCATCCTCGGTGTCCCCTACTTTAAATGAAACCAGCCAGCAGAGACCACACATCAAAACGGAGCAACTCAGCCCAAGTCATTACAGCGACCAATCCCATGGGTCTCCAACTCACTCCGACTACGGTTCCTATAGCGCACAGGCTTGTGCCACCACGGCTTCCACCGCCACAGCGGCTGCCTCTTTCTCCAGCTCGCAGTGCGACTATACAGACCTCCAGAGTTCTAATTACTACAACCCTTACTCCGGGTATCCCTCCAGCATTTACCAGTATCCGTATTTCCATTCCTCACGGCGCCCCTACGCCACACCCATCCTGAACGGCTTGTCCATCCCTCCCGCTCACAGCCCCACTGCTAACTGGGACCAGCCTGTCTACACAACCCTGACGAGGCCTTAGAGGACGGAAGGAGTCTGAGAGGTCTTCCCAAAACTATATGCACTAATGAAGGAATGAAGGAAAAACAAAGTGGAGTGCTGTGGCAATTTCCTAAGTGCCTGCTGAGCCCCTGGGAACTCTATTCATTGTGACTGGATGTCCGCTTGCTTCGAAATCTCCAAACTTTTAAAAGACAGAGTTCTATTTTTCTTTAATGAAAACAAAACCTATCGGACGGAAAATTCCTTTTGAATAAATGAAGGACAAAACTATTTGACTCCTCTGTGAGGACTGAAGCGAACTTATTAGTTTTGAACGTCTGAGTGCAAAAATGGAAAAATGTACAAGACTTTAAGGGTCTATTGCAATGTGAGATACGGACCAACCTTGGAGGCAAGAACTCACTAGGACCAATTAATATATACAAAAAATTTCAGCTATTCCATATAACGATCTTGTGGGAACATATCCGAGTCGGCTAGGACCAACCAATTAAATGTCTGAGGTGTGTGTTTTAGTCAAGAGTTCTTCTAAGCAAGGTTTGGCTGTAGTTAACATTCATTTTTGTTTTTTGGAAGCTTAAAAGTGTTTGGTGGTTTTTTTTGTTCTTTTTTTTTTTTGGAAATCTGTTTAATATGTATTTATGTTCTGTATTTTGTCTTTTTAATTAATGAAGTAATTTTTGTGCAAAAAGTAGAATTTAAAAAAAAATTAAAGATGGGGCAGAGGGAAGCATAAAAAAATAGTGGAGACGATCCAATAAAATGGTGTTATGAGTATATTTTTTAACCACTGCAGAATTGTGTTTGAGAGAGGGGCTGAAATAACCAGTATGTCCCACACAACCAGTCACAAATGTGAAATTGACACACAAATCTCAAACAATAAAAGGAAGGGGGGGGGGAAGCAAAGTTATGAAATTCAACGGCTAAATAATTGGAAAAAGGAGCAGGACAGTGGGGATTTTCCTTGCCAGCTGCTTTCAAGATATTAAATTGGATTTGAAGGCATCACTGAATTTTTGTACACTTTCAGAACCAAGGCCAGTTTATAGAAAGGTGTAATTTAATGAGAAATTAGTCCACATTAATTTTGGCTTCTAGGGACCAGATGTCATCCATCAAGCTGTGAAACTAAAACCTTCTCCACTAAATTTTTTTAGGTACTTAGTTTTAGACTAATATTCATTGATATATTTCTACTTCTTCCATTGTATGCTGAGCATATAATAACCATCTATTTTATGGTAACTTGTGCCTTTAAAAACTTTGTAAATCTTAAACACATTTCAGAGGTTATCTTCTTTTTACCTTTTCTATGTTTCCTACTCTTTTTCTAAAAGTATTTTTTTGCATATTTCCTTTTGGGGATGTGGGGGTGGGGGAAGTTACAGAAAACTCATTTTTATGCAATCTATTTTTCTGTATAAAGTTTGAAAGACTTCAGCTGTTACTTATCTGTTCTGTTCACTAGCTTCTGACTAAGCAATGCTAACTTTTGTACAGATCAATTTGATAAAATTAAAAAAATTTGCTTTTTATCAACCACGTGTTGTGTTTTTCATTATATTAAAAAAAAATTCTGTGCACTTAATGAAACTCAGAAAACAACACTAGAGAAAGAACTGATTTAATTGCAATTAAAGTGAAATAACATTGCCCAGGGAATTCCCCCCTCTCCTACCGCCACTTTACCAGCATTTAGAGAAGATGGAGCTGAGTCTGGAAATCTTTACTCAACTGAGTAACCCTTTCTCATACGGAGTCATCACAAGGGTTTCAGTGGAAATACTCACACGAGTAAAGATTTGCAGGATTGAATGCCATGGTTTTAAACCAAGGTCATTTTGTTCTGTACAGTATATAGGAATTTTAAAGAGTAACAGATTCTGTTCTCTGGCTGGTGAGCTCTTGTAAATACCTCTTAATTACGATAGCAACAAAATTCTATGTTGCATGTAGTGTTTTTTTTTAAATATAGTCATTAAAACAGTTACATTTTGTGACTTTAAAAAAAAAAAAACACATTTCAATTTGGTCCGACTAGTTTAGGCAAAGTGGGGCAAGATTGTTCAGGCTGGAGCTTAACTGGGAAGAACGGTTTTTGGAAACCGTGTGGAATTCACAAAAGCTTCTGTCTGGGAATCACGGAAACAGGCTCTAGATTTGGTTTCAAGGCAACCCTGGAAAATCTTTTAAACCAGGAAAATAAATGTGATGACAATTAATGAACGTAGAGAATATTAATAAAGTCTGTGAACAACAGAGACCCAAAGTGAATTTGCTGGTTGCAGTATCTGCCAAGAGCTATCTTGCCAAAGCATCTGTAACAGGACACCATTTTCTCTGTGCTCATTTACAAAACTGCTGGCAAAATTACTTTATTACACTGCAAGCCAAAGTTCTTCTGCAGCTTTAGGAAGAGACATTTCCCCCTCCTCCCCCCAGTTTACAACACGAGCTTCAAGCAGTATACTAGCTATTGTTAGCACTGAGCAAGACAGATTATTCAACTCTACAGCAAAGAGATACTATTGCCTGTTCTGAGGGAAAGAGCAGTACTTTCCTCCTATAGTTACCTTTTAAAAAAAAAAATAGCATCACATAATAGGGTGGCATCGTTTGTGCCATTCATATTACAAACTGCAGTCCCCAAACGTCTCCTCTTGTAGTCAATGGCAAAAGCCACCAGGATCGGGCCCTCCACTTTAAATAGAAAAGTTTAAAAAATGTCTGTGTATGGCCAGATCCTTATAGCTATGAATCAACTTAGCGCCACTAGAGTTAACAGATTTGCTCCAGGGGAAGATCTGTCCCCCAACATACAATTGACTATGCCGGGAGCTTGGAAAGCCAATGAAATTCATCCTCTCCTCCCCACCCCCAAACATGCAGTCATGATATGACTCAACCATTTGTAAGTGGCCAAGAGCAGAAGAATGGGATCACTAGGAACATTTGGTCACAAGGACCCAATCCTGCAAAGTGCTGAGCATCCTAAAGTCTCACTGACTTTAAGGACAGTTAAAAGGCCTCTACTCTATTCAGGATTGGGCCCAACATATAGGCGCAAGCAAACTCGATTGGTATCTTTCTAGTGTAGATGAAAGTGACTTTAGTAATCTGAACAAACGCACACCTGCCCTACACAACTTAACTCCGATGTGTCTTCTATCTCATCAGGAGATCTCACAGCACTTCACAAAGGAGGTCAGTATCATTATGCCATGTTACAGATGGGGGACACTGGCACAGAGAGGGTAAGTGACTTGCCCAAGGTCATCCAGCTGGACATTGGCAGAGCTGGGAATAGAACCTAGGTCTCCTGAGTTCCAGTCCAGTGCTCTACCCCACAGGCATCGCTACCTCATTAGGACTAGATGCTCTATTTAACTTTCTCTGCCTCCACGTGCTCCCTTCCTATGGGTATATCTTACTATCTGAAAGCACAGCGGTGACTTTCTGGCATTGAAATACATCTCTGGAAACTCTCTACAGTTTGAGTCAAATGCCCTTGACTCTGACCGAAATCATGTTGTTTCTTGCCTAATCATCGCATATGAGCTTTTGCCTCAAGTCAAGAGGGGCAGGGCTATGCCTTGTAGGGCACCCAGGCACATAGTAAAAGACAATGGACAATATGCTATGGCACAAAGTCTCTGTTTCGCACCATGGCTGGTGAAACAGCGCTCGAGGACTCGTCAGAGGTTACTTTCTGTGCTGCTACAGATTACACTATGCTCCAAAGGCAATGTTTATTCGCATGTAAACAACAAGAAAGAACACGAGTGAAACACTAAAACAGGGAATACACCCATTAATTCGACAAGATGTTTAGGGCCAGGTTCTGATGCCCTTACTCCAGGTCATCCCAAGAGCAGTCCTATTGAAATCAGTGGGGCTGACTGTGGAGTACAGTTCTACTTAAAATGAGCCAGGGTACGAGAATCTGGCCCCTTACAAGGTAAAAAACACAGAGCCAAATTCATCTTTTTTGTTTCAGTGTCAGAGATGAGTTTGGCACATGGCTTTTAGCTAAACAGACCTGTTTACAGAAGTGCATATATTTAATGTAGTCCCAAAAGTTTTATTTTGGTTAAAGTTTGTTGCATTAAAACTATCAGTAAGCCACACAGATTCCTCCTTGAGAAGGTAACTCACCTTTAGCTCAAGCCTATGTTTGAGCTGAACATATTACCCATGTCTCTCAACTAATGGGTGATGTTGGCTCAGATCAATGTCTGAGGAGCAGGAGCAGGTCATCAGGTGTGAAATTATAGCACGCCCCAAAAGAGAATGACATCACAGCAAATATTGATTGGCTGATGCTTTGACAACATTCTGGGAAGTACCATCTTCTAGAGAAAGACGTAGATGGGGGGTTTCCAGACATCTTGGATTAACCCTCTTTTAGTCTACTTCTAACCAGTAGAGCCAGGAAAATGCCGCATTTTTTCCCACAAATATTCATTTAAATGAATTTGTGTTGGGATGTGCTCCGGGCCCCTTTGGTATTTGGTTTCCAAAAACATTTCACGGATTGAGTTTAGCCTCACTAATATTTGCAGGAGGCAAATTTCAAATCTATACTCATGAATATTCACACCCAAAGTGCTTACTATAAGTTATGGTGGCTGAGCTCCTCAAAGGGATTTAGGCACTTAAGTGCCATTGAAATGAATGGGCGTTAGGCACCTAAATACCTTGGAGTATCTGAGCCACTTATCTATTCAAGGAGTGAAACAATACCATGTGACTTACATAACCAGTCATAATTTACCAATGCAGCTCTAATTTTGAATATCTAATACTGAAGAATTATATCAAACTCTTCCTGGTCAGTCCAGAGAGTCAAAAATATTCACACCACATAAAATTCAAGGAAGTTGCAAGATGGTTGTTCGTCAAGCTGCTAGACAGTCTAAATTCATGGGATTACTTACTTATTCCTAGTGAATTATACAAAATAGTATATTCAAATGGATATTTTTCAGAGCACCCGTACCTAGATTCACACTCAGAGATATATGCACATTTTATTTTCCTCGGAAAGCTCTACTGATTTGTGGTTTATATATATTTTATACAGATCTTTCTTTTATCTCATCTTACATGTAAATGCAACCAGCAGAAGTTACTTGGACTGATTCAATAGTTCAGCTCAGATCTATGAAGAAGACTATTGTCTACCTAGAGCTAAATTCTGACGTCTGTTACACAGTTGTAATTCTGTAGCCACTCCATTGAAGTCAATGAGCTCAGGTGTAACAGAGATCAGATTTTGACCTCAGGCTATTATCAATAAAGAGTTCTTGAGTTAATCACAGGAAAAAACAAGATACAAGTTCCTCATTTCTTTGTACTGACAATAATGAATGTTTGCTATTTTATCTGAGCTGGACAGAATGTACCATTAAGTAAGAAAGAGGAAATTGGTTTTATAGACCATACCCACATTTCTCTAGATCGTAAAAAAAGTCCCTTCCAGTCCTCTATATTATCATTTTTCCTGGAATGATATCAGCTTTCATTGCACGTTTTTTACTGTTCGGTATTAAGTTTATGGCTAAGAAATGGAAAGTCTCCAAGTCAAAGATTTCTATGACAGCATTCAATTTTAAAAATAATAATAATAATAATAATAATAATTAATAAAGCTTTCTATGTGAGATGTGGGTTTTTTCATAGAAGTCACAGGTCAACAAACCTGCAAGCCCTGAAGAAGTGTGAAGGCCACATTTCAAGCTTTTCCACAGCCCTGCTCTGGGATTGTCACTCTGGTGTAACACGAGGGCCCAAGACAAAAGGGGAAGGGAGTGCCCTGGCACGAGAGCATTTCTTGGACGTTGGAATCTGATGTAGAAAATTTCCCTAAAAATAAGGGGAGTGGATGAGCACTCTGCAAGTCACACAGAATTTTATGGTTCCTTCCCTTTTGGTTTGCGATTGCACCACACAGCGGGTAACTGGTAATGGGAAATGGGCAATTGTTGAAAAGACACTTTTTGAATCCAGGGGAGATTCCCCCCCCCCCCGGACATTTTGAGGCATGAAACTGGGAAGAGATCCCTGCCCCTCTCTAAAGAGGGACACATCTGCACACCTACCCTACCCACACGCCCCCTTCCTGTATAGGAGTGCTCTCTACAGTATACACCTCTACCCCGATATAACGCGACCCGATATAACACGAATTCGGATATAACGCGGTAAAGCAGTGCTCCGCGGGGGGCGGGACTGCGCACTCCGGTGGATCAAAGCAAGTTCAATAGAACGCGGTTTCACCTATAACGCGGTAAGATTTTTTGGCTCCCGAGGACAGCGTTATACCGAGGTAGAGGTGTATTTTGTACTGCTTTGTCCAGGCTTGTATTAAATGTCCCCAGGGATGGTTCTTCTACCCTTTCCCCTTATGTGCACGTATGGGGAGGGGAGGGGAGACTGGGCTATTGCACAGTATAAATGCTACAGAGAACATGGTCAGACTGAATAGGAAGCACTCTGCAGAGCGACAACCTTCCTAAAGAAGGCTTCGCTCCGACCCTTTTTAACCCTTTGAACGCTGGCCTGTTCCAAACAGCTCGTCAAATGAATACTTTGGGAGGATGTATGCATACGCCTGTCCGGATTACCGAAGGGCTGCCGAGCTCGGCTTTGGGTGAACAAAGTCCGCATTGATGCGGCCGTTAAAAATAAGACATGTCCTACATTGCCCTCAAATTGCATAGTTCCTTGGTCTCCCTTGAGGAACACTCAAAGTTGTCGGTTTTCACGTAGGTTTCGCAAAAGACTGAAAGGTAGGTGTGGCGAAACAGCTCTTTGTGTTGCAGTGGCCACAGGGGGAGAGCCCTCTGTCTGCATGTTCCCCACAAATTGCAGAAAAAACCTGAAATAAGTGAGGGCTGCAGGGAGCATATTATTCAAGCCACTGCCAGGCCAACACAGGCCACTGGCATTCAAATTGGCAGACTTGGCAATGCCAGCCAGCTCTAGGTAGGGCAGAGGTAATTCACAGCCAGAAAAGCACAACCTCAGCCGGAAGATCATGTACCATAGGGTCCCACCAGCAAACGGGCTGAACCATTTTGGCATCCGATTTTCCATTGGTTATTCAAACCTCCGGAGCATTAGGACATTTGCTGTGATGTTAAAGGCAACAAACCGGCACATTCACTAAGGTTCCCACATCCTGAGAGTCTGGACCCCCAAGAGTTTCTTAGCCTTGATTGGTCAGATTCTCTTCTCACATCAGATTGACACCAGTGTAAATCTAGTGGCACAGAGTCTCTGGGCCACATGGTGCCGTTGAGCCAGCCTGGGCGGATCGCCCCTGTATACAGCTGCTGTAATGGTGCCTACATTAACCCCCCCGCCCCCATGCCTGGCATCGAAGCATGGCTGGAGAAAAGAGGATGCAGCCAGGATCTCTCTGTTCATCAGCAACCTCCAGCTGCTATGGCAGCACCTTGGGGCCATTGGCAGCTAGCATTGTTCAGAGTACTCCATAGGCTGCCCTGATGGGCACAGAAATCGCCTTCGCACACACCCATCCTAGCTGTCCTGTGCGCTTCTGGGTTGCAGCCGTAGGTCTGGGGTCATTGAATTCAATGGAGTAACTCCAGATTTACCAGTGCAAGAAAGGAGAATCAGGCCCTTTAAGTTTAGTCCTAGGGACTGTGAAGGGATTTGACTAGGGCAGGAGAGGAGATTCAGGCAGCTAAGCGAGAGAAAGCAGGAGAATGCAGTTGGAAGGGGCGATATTGTCACATTAGGAGAGAACATTCAGATCCTGCAGCAGAAGATTTTCAGGCTGCTGCTATGCTGGCTCACGAAAACTGTGCTGGAGCATGATCCTTTTGAAAAGTACTGAGACGAACCCGAAATTGTCGGCTCCAAATGTTCAAAAGTCATGAAGTCAGCTCCCACCCCAAATCAAGAGATTGGCTGAAATAATGAAATATAAACAATAATAAGTGTAGGGTTCTTGTTGACTTTTGATCCTTTGTTTGTGGGGAGGGAGGTGCCCAGTTTCAAACTTATTTCTGCAACCCCCAGAGCTGAAAACATTCCAAATTAAAAAAAAAAAGAGCTGAGAGTCTCACATGATCACTTGACTCCAGGAGCTGGGGATTTAAGAAAAATACCAGATAGTGTGAGTCTTGCTCTAACACCCTGAGAACTGGCAACACCCCTTCCCTGGACAACATGGATTTAGCTCTGCAGCAACATTTGCAGATTGTGCAGAGAGAAGGTGCAAAATGGAGACTGATCCTTCTCAAAGGAGGAAGAAAACAGAATGGGACAGTTTCCACCCTCTGTTACCCTGTTGTTGTCCTATTACCAAATGTTGTCCCAACTTGTTGCTATAGGCAGGAGGACGGGCTTTTTCTTTTAAGATTTAATAATGCCAGAGTTTAAAATACTGACTTTCTATCATCAGATTAATCAATGCAGCGAATTGAGCTTTTCAAATTTTAGATGAACCAAACTTTTTCTACTGTGTAAATACACTGCAGTCATATTTCAATAATTACTGCGGCCTTGGGCCTATCAGAGACTGAAATTCAGACCTAGGATCTAATTCTGCCTCTGACACTAACTGACTGGATGACCCTAGGCAAGTCACTTTGCCTCCTTGTGCCTCATTTTCCACAAAGGGAGATCATATTACCCACCTTCCAAGTGTTGTAATGCTTTCAATGACCATAGTGCTGAGCTGACATCAGTGGCACATACTGGGTGTGCTGAACGAAGAGGCAAGCTCCAGATCTCGGAGAGAGAAAGGCAGAGTGCACTGTGACTCACCACGTAACAGTCTGCACCTGAAGCGAAGCACAAAGTGCCTGATGCTTTACAGCTGCCTCTGCAGCCGGCAGAGAGAGACTCTGCTCCATTTAAAGGAGCAGTACACAGAAAAGAGACTGACATCGCCCATTCAGTTTCCCAGCCCTACGGGCGGACCAAAGTCGCTAGCCCTCAGAACTCCTGCTGCAGCCCAGCAACGCTGCTCCGTAGTGCCTGTCAGCGGGAAGCACTGCTGTTGAAGCTGTCCCATTTTGACTGACCCCACATCCATCTACCTGCTTATTCCCTTTTCTCCCTCCTGAAATACACTGCACTGCCATTTAACAGTGAAGACGATGAGTCTTCGGAACAAACTGCCCAGGGAAGTGGGAGATTCTCCATTTCTTGACGTCTGACTGAATGCCTTTCTGGGAGAGACGGTTTAGTCACACAAATGTTACTGGGCTCAATACAGGAGTAACTGGATGAAATACCCAGGGGCGGCTCTATGATTTTTGCCGCCCCAAGCATGGCAGTCAGGCGGCTTTCGGTGTCGCGCCTGCGGGCGGTCCGTTGGTCATGCGGATTTGGCGGCATGCCTGTGGGAGGTCCTCCGGTGCCGCGCCTTCAGCATCCCTGCCGCCGAATTACCGCCAAAGCCGTGGGACCGGCGGACCTCCCGCAGGCGGGACGCCAAAAGCCGCCTGACTGGTGCCCTCACAGCGACCGGCAGGCCGCCCCCCCCCGGCTTGCCGCCCCATGGACGTGCTTGCTGCGCTGGTGCCTGGAGCCGCCCCTGGAAATACCATGGCCTGTGTTATACAGGAGATCTGACTAGACCTAATGATCCCTGCTGGCCTTAAAAATCTATTCGTCTTATACCCTGGACATTGAGCACTGGCAAAGTGGGTTTTAATGCAAAGCAAATTGGAAAGCCCTTTGTGGCAGGGGATGGCAGATGAAATCATCAGAGTGGATCTGCACAATCTGACTGCACCTTCCTCTGAAGCAGCTGGTCCTGGACACGTTCAGCGATAGGATATTGGACTTCCTGGTCTGTGCCACGCAGTGTGGCATGTCCTATGTTCTTCAGTCGGAGGCAGTTTTGGAAGCAGGCGTGACCATGAAACTCAATCCCTGAAAAATGTGTTGGCGATGCAAAGTGCAGGGGAAGCATCAGCCACAGTTTTGTATATGCAAAGGCATGATGCAATAAAGCCAAGACCAAGACCCTAGCGAGACGTGGAGGAATTAGACCTGCCTGTTGCGGCAAAATAAAAAGCTGTCACCCCCAAACAAAAAGGACTTGGCAACTTGAACGGCTTCTGAGACAAGCTCAGCACTGCTCCAACCCCAGGGCTCGCTGGTGGAGTTGCTGCACCTTCCTCTCCACCCGTCAGAGCTGGTGGGGGTGTTTACACCTGTGCAAAGGGAGTGTGGAATGCTGCCATTCTTTTGGGGGGTATTTGAAAGCTGGGCACGGGGTGCATGTGCCCCATTGACACAAAACCAGAAGAAAGGTTTGCCCAGGTCCCTGCAGATCCCTGCCGCTTACCCTGATGTAAATCAAGAGTAAGTCCATGGAAATCAATGGTGCTACAGCCAGTGAAATTAACCAGTATACATGAGAGGAGACTCTGGCCCATTAAGTCTCACACAGCTCGGGAGCTAGCCAGAGAAACATCATTAACCTATGGTCCAATAACAGCATCAAACTGGGCAGACCGATGCCTTCTGCAACTAAGATTTTGTTCTTGGCATCTTGTTCCTGGAACTGTGTTGACTAAACTGAGGCCCGTGGCCTGTACCTTAATCTTCAAGGAACTAAAAACCCCAGGAATTGTGGTTTCCTTGGTGCTGGTATAGAAGACTTGTCTTTGGGAGCAAACAGCATCTTCATCGATGCTCTTCACAGAGCATGGAGAAGTGCATGAACACCACTTTGCACTCACATGCTATGCTGACGTCAGCCTAGATTCTCACAATGCTTTATTCAGCCCAGTGGCGCTCATCACCATAGCCCCTAAGTCGCATTAGTGAACTAAGCCTCACTACACTCCCGAGACGTCGGAAAAGTATTGTTCCTATTTTACCGATGGGGAAACTGAGGCACATAAACCCTGATTCTCCACTGCCTGGCATCATTATTTACACCTGGGCAAAGTGAGTGTGAACCGGGGTAAAAGGAACCCAAGCAGTATGGTGGTGTGTTAAGTCCATTCTGCACAGGGGTGCATGATCCCATGAAGTTGGGCGGAACCCGGCCTGCTTTCCCCTGTGATTCAGCAGCAGAGCAGAAAACAGGACCCGAGAGGCCATACCACAATCCCTACTGAAAACTGGTGCCTATGACAAATCGCTTCTCTCTTTTGCAGTCCTGCTGGCAGAACAGTCCCTGCCTTACCTGCCAGACCAACACGGATTTCCAACTTGTTCCTCCCAGCCACCAAGCAACAGAGTGGGATCAGTCCCAGCGATTGTTTTTCTTACCCCAGCTTCCAACAGATGTGAAACAAAAGTGACCCAAACCTTTGGTTTTCCAGGCATGATTGTTCTGACTCTTTGCTCCACTCAGGCCTAGTGAAATGATTGGCCCAGGTGCAGTATGTGGGAAGGAGCTGAGCCAAAGGGTTTCTAGCATTCAGTCAATGGGCTTCCCGGGGCGCTTGCAGTGAAGGTGAAGTGCTGATTTCATCCCAGGGGCTGTGGCTTCTGCAGAAGCTGGGTTTGTGGTTTAGGTGGAAACAAAGTTTATTGTCCTTTAGAACCTTGCTAAATGAGAAGTAAAACGAGAAGCAATATCTTCCACTAAAACTAGATAGCCCATGCTTAATACTTGCTCTCAAACTGAAATCAGAAAATCAATTATTCTCTTTCTCATATATATATACACACATAATCTCTTAGATCCGTAGATCCAGGGCTCTTGGTGATAAGTTTATAGCAAGTTGAGATACATGCGAAGATCCTCAGCTGCTGTGAACAGCTGCATTGAAGTTAAGGGGGGGAGGGATAGCTCAGTGGTTTGAGCATTGGCCTGCTAAACCCAGGGTTGTGAGCCCAATCCACTTGGGGATCTGGGGCAAAATCAGTACTTGGTCCTCCTAGTGAAGGCAGGGGGCAGGACTCAATGACCTTTCAAGGTCCCTTCCAGTTCTAGGAGATAGGATATCTCCATAAATTAAAAATGACATTATGACAATTGACAGCAAAGGATCTGCCCCACAGTATCTATAACCAAAACCTGTATAGGTGCATTTAAAAATCCCACTAAGCCCCTGTCTGCATCTTTAGTCACCTAAACACTATTGAAAATCTTGCCCCTGCTGCTCATATTTAGTCACCTAAAGAGAAGATTCTCTTTACACCTCAGATCCAGCACGTCTGTCGACCTCTCTTGACTTCACTGGGTTGTGACCACGGTGCCTCAATATGGATTTAGGGCTTGTCTACATGCAGCGTTGCACTGCTTTAAGTGAAGGGGAGATTTTTTTCCTCATTTAGTTAAACCTGTGCAAAAAGGCTGTGTGGCCACTCAGATTCCGGTTTAAACCAGGCTCATTGCATTTTAGCATCAGTTGCTTATGAACAAGAAAGAGGCCACTCGTAATCCAAAGCGAGCATCCACACAGGAGTTTGCAGTGGTTTAGCTGAACCAATGCAAATTTATGTGTTGACTGCTCCTTAGAAGCCTGCTGGCATGCAGGTTGTACAGTTTTAGCCTACAGTAATACATACACACATTATCATTTCCTACAGTCACTCTCAAACATACATGTTTGTGTGTGTGTGTGTGTGTGCGCGTGCATGCGATACAGTGATTGACAGGTAGATATGTGACATTGATACATAATACACCCAACTTACACACACACACACAGTCTGCCCCCTCCTTTTTAAATTTTTTAAAAATTTACCATATGGTAGTTGAATTCTCCATCCTGGAAAGGGTTAAGTCTTTTGAAAGGTCTTGTTTGAGGTAGAGTGAATTTTAACCACCACACACATAACGAATGCAAAACAGGCTGAGTTACTGGTGAGAAGCCAAGAGCACAAGAGAGGAGCTGCTGAATTTTAATGATTCATTATTGCATGGAAGGCCTTTGTCTTCCTTTATCCGGTGCACAATAAAAGAATTAATTGGACAGAAAATGGCAGGGCAAAGAACTGACAAGTCATTAAGAGGTTCTGAATGGCTGATTAGATGCACATTGGGGGTGGAATTTCAACTGCACTGTTTCAGCGAGGCCTGCAGAATAATAATGGAATGGCACAGTTTATATTTTGTATGCAGTACCAGAAAGGCCTTTATGTTAGCATTGTGATGCTATTTATTATGCTGTCTATTTAGCCATTGTTGGCATTGTGTTTGCAATAAGAATGCACAAACAAAGTTGGATTTTTTTTTAAACGTTGCAAAGGCAAAATAATTGGGAATCAGAATCTTGCTTAACAAATAGTTTTATTAATTTTTTTGTCTCGAAATGGCAGTAAATATTTAGACTCGGGAGAAGCAACTTCTTTAAAAAAGAAAAAAGAACTAATAAACTTCTTTCTCTCCCCCTCCTCCCAAGCAGTACCCATTCAAAGGCAGCCTTATGCAGCCAGTTGGATCTCTGTAAGCTGTGAGGAGCTGACCACTTACACACCCTGCAGAGGAGAGGATGTAGTTTAAGAAAATCCAGCCAACTGGAATTATTGGTAGCTAGGAAGTTCATTGAACATCACAAACATAGCTCCTTCAAGTCAGTTTCTGCCAAGATTTTGTTGTTGTTGCTGTCAAGGAATTGCCTATGAATTATAATAAAAACCACACACACAGAGGGGAGAAAAATATAAAAATTTCCCAAAATGCCAGGTATATTAGATGTAGATAAGGAATGAATTCAAAGGACAACAAATTTGATTATGAGATTTGATGTGAGTTTCATGGCAACATTGGGCTGTTGACTGTGTGAATGTTGCGGGGGGAGGGGGAAAAGCAATGTTAATTGAGATGTATCATTCAGTTCTACTGGTAAGTCATTGGCGCATGTTGAAAATGGAATGCTGTCACCTTTATAGTAACCCAAAGATCTGCACAAGATAGAGATAATATTTTCAGATCTCGCCTCAAAAGCTCACTGAGGATAACAATTTCTGACAGCTTTCTTCCTATCCTTATAATACAGGCTAAACTTGGTTTTGATTGTCAATGTACACATTTAAGACCTTTCTTTCTTATGTTGTTTTTGTTGGATTTTGTTAGCCTTGAGGTGGTTTTCCTTGGGGAACATTAACTACTCTGAACTTCCAAAATATGTAATAACTCAAGAGTGCTTTGCACTTACATGGTGCTTGCCATCTGAGGATCTCAAAGTACTGATTTAAGCCTCAGACCTTCCTGGGAAGGTAGGTAAATATTGTTAGTCCCATGTAATAGATGAAGAACATGAGGCACTGAGCTGTTAAGAACCTGATCCGATTGTCATTGAAATCTCTAGTAAAAATTTCTGCTGACTTCAGTTGGATCTGGCTTTAAGTGCCAAGGTCACAGAGAAGTCTGAAGTAGAGCTGGGACTACAACCCAGATCTCCTGACTTTTAGTCCAGAGCCTTAACTGTAGATCATGCTCCCTACACATCATATGGCAGCATCTGCTAGAAACTAAGTCTAAAAAGTACTTTTATGGGGACTTAAGTGCCAGGCCTTCTTGTCAAGCTGGTTGACCCACTAAGTGAAACTCATACATTTCTTCCAGAAAGTGTATCTGTCATGAATAATTATAGGAAACAGTATATAATGATATGGATATTTAAGAGCCCCCTGTTCTGACCAATTTTTTTGGTCCTTATGGTCTTCCTGATCAACTAGGTCTGGATCTGTAGCAACAGTCTCTTCCTTCTGGCCTTCAAGTATAATCCCGGTTTAGGGTGAACAGATGTCCCGATTTTATAGGGACAGTCCCGATTTTTGGGTCTTTTTCTTACATAGGCTCCTATTACCCCCCAACCCCTGACCCGATTTTTCACATTTGCTGTCTGGTCGCCCTATCCTGGCTTCAGAGTTCCATGGCAGTGTCACTGCAGAGGAAGCTATGCCAGGCCTGGCTAACACACCATCAGCGACAAAGCTGGAGGGAGAGAGAGAGATCCACTGAGAGAAGCAAGAAGCAATGCCCCAGAGAGCAACAGGAATCTGAGACCATTCCACTGCGTCCCTTCACTGATTTCAGTAGAGTTCTACTGATTTATACCAGCGGAGGATCTGGCCCATTGTTAATCTTATCTCTTCCTTTTACCAATAACATAGCTGTGGGTTACTGATATTTGTTCTGTATTTTTGTGGGGGAGGGGTATTTGGATGTCTGTTAGATGGATGAGCTGCAATCTGAAACTTTTTAGCTAAAAGTGAAAAGAAAAATGGGACTCTTTAAAAAAATGCCAGTCTTAATAGAATAACCCCCCTCGCATTTTCTGTGATAATAGTTTCAGAAGTAGTTAGTAGCACTCTTGGTTCTGGAAACTACCGGCATGTCAAAAAACAAAAAGCGTGGGGAAAGGTAGTTGGTTCCACTGGAAATTGCAACGATCCCCTTGAGACTTCAGCTTCTTAACAGTCTGAAAGAAGAGAAAATTCAGCCATTTGTGCTCCACAGGTCATGCTGAAGCTGATAAGGAGCCATATGGAAAAGCCGTTATTAACCTAAAATTCCTTGCAACGGAATTCCATTTCAAAAGCCAAGAGAGCACACTTCTGGGTTGGGCAGGGGGGGCGTGGGGGTGAGCAGCTCTCACAAGCGAGCAGCAGAACCCCATTTGAGGCTGTCCATAAATTACAGAACATTTCTTTGTGATTTTTGAGACCCATCCATCCCTTGCAACACTGAAACAAACATGCAAAATTAAGGATGTGCCCCCCCCCCCAATGTGTTATGTAATTTACAGAGCCCATTTCGGTTGTTCTTGCATTTTTAAGTCAGTGCTCATGATGGCAGCTAGAATGACAGCCCTGGGAAACCAAAATTCTCTGTCCAGGGAACAGGTACATCCCCAATACCAGTATTGGTTGCTTCCTCACACCTTCTTGGTCATAGAGTTTAAGGCTGGAAGGGACCACCAGATCATGTGGTCTGACCTCCTGTACATCACAGGCCACCAATACCAGCACATGAAACCCAACAACCGGATTTAGACCAGTGTGTCATAGCCCTGATCTGGTCACCTTTAGGAACGGAGAGGGGAGTTTGGTTTCTATACACCATTGGCCACTGTGTTGTGTCTGCCAAGAAGAGAGACTAGTTTGTCTTTAGTTACTGTGACATGACAACTTGTCTATTAGGGATTGAACTGAGACCAACCCACCCATTTCTTACTGAGCAGGCTGTTCTTGGTAAAGGGGTTTCTATCACAACTAGACTGGGGTGGATTTAAGACAGCAACCCACAGGTGAAAGGTTTTGTAGCCCATTATCAGTCCCTAAGCCACCCAGAGACTCCTGGGAATAACCCCTCTTAACACCTATCTTTCCCCCAACATGTCCCCTATGCCAGGAGGCACAGAGGGGTCGGGACTCAGTTGAGAATCTGGCACTACAAATGAGGAAAAGTAGTTCTGTAGATTGGAGTGAAGTTGTGCCCATGTCATGAATTTCAGATTGGGGGAAGTTTGGATTCCAAACATCAGGAAGAACTGAAATCTAGGGGGAAGGTGGGTTAGTCCATTAGAGAGGTGAAATGAGGTGAGAAATTCAGATCCAGAATCTAAACTTCCCTAAAGTTGGTGTGTGTCCGGCTCTAGGAGGGTTATGGGCTACCAAGGGGTTAAAAATGTATCCTAAAAAAAGAAACATAAACCCACACAAAATCCCCTTAGGGAAGCATGTTTATTTTTTTAATTAAAAGAACATTCTAGTAGTGGATGTTTGTGCGTTATTCCTGGACCATGCAGAAAAGACTAAGGGCAGTCCTCTCGCTGAATCCCCCGAAAATGCTTTTGTATCTGGCTTTGCCTCAGAGGAATTGCATTGATCAAAATGATCTTCCTCTTCTGAGCAAAAAGGTGAGTTTGTTAAAAGTAATTAATATAGTTCAGTCCCATAGCAGAAGTGACTTTCATTAGTCAGAGATGGTTTGATTTGTTCTGTGCCTTTCATTCCATTTGCAGTGGTCAAAATTATAAGAAACTTTTGGGAAATATTTTGTTGAAATTGCGTATTTTTCAAACGTTTCAACCACTTGATTAGCAGGTCAGAAACAACTGCACATTTTTTTGCAAATATTTTTGCTGAAATTTTGAATATCCAATTTTTTTAAAACCTTCTGTAATTCCATATTATACGTCGCTGCAATCAATGTTCTCTTCATTGAGCTTTCCATTGATTTCAATGGGTTTTGGATCAGGCCCCATGTTACTGGCACAGTTCTCAGATATGACCATTGATAATTAGTTTCCACTTTCCATTTAACTATTAAACCGAAGCTTTACATGTTGAGCTCTCAGATAATTCAGGGTGAAATCCCGCCTCTAGTGAAGTTAATGGTGTAACTCCCATTGACTGCAGTGGGGCCAGGATTTCACCTTCAGATTCCTGACATTCCAGTGAGTTCACACTTTTTTTAATGGCTACATTTAATTATATCTTGAGATAGGCCCAACCCACGAAGTTTGGATCCGAATGTCCCCAAATCTCCAGCATGTTGAGAAACGAACCAGGACCAAGAAAAACCCAAGATCCAGTTATAAGTTAGAACTTTATGGACCTCTGTCTACCAAATAGCACTTGTGTTACCCTCATGGGGGCTGTACTTGTGCTTCTAAACAATATATACTATCCGTGTTAAATGTAGGATGAATTAGAAATGATTCAAGGCAGCTGCTACCTTCCAGGCTTTCAGGCTATTTTATGAAGTTTCTCCAATTCAAAGGACTTGCCTGAATTAAAACCTTTGAAAATCCTTCTGGAAAGTAGAACATAAAGCTCTGATTGGTCATATTATTCGCATAGCAGTTTTTCCAGCTGGGAACAAGTCCTGTGCAACGCCTTAGAGAAAAGCAATAACAGTGCTGGGCAGTGAATGAGAACAGTGTTAAGGAGGAAGATTTTCTTTCCTTCAGCACTTGAAGTATGCGGGACCTCAGTGGAGCCCTCAGGGGTCTGCTGAGTCAAAAAAAAAATGTTTTTTTTTGCATCCCGCCTACCAGGGTCTTCAGTGACTAGGTCATCCCACCCCATCTTCTTGTATTAGGCAACATTCTGGTACATGTAATTCAAATACTCTGTCGGGGCTTCTCAAGGTGCAGTTTTAAACCAGCAGCAAGGCCTCATCTTCACTAGGAAAAAAAGGTGTTTTCTTGCCATGTGTTAGCTAACAGGAGGTAAAATCCTAGTGAAGACAAGGCAGTTTGTTGTTTTAACATGTTAGTAGGTTGAGATAAACCCTAGCCTCTCCCTCATAGTCTTTGCCTCAACCTGCTCATGTGACGGCTGACCTCTTGGCCAACAAACCAGGGATCGAATCAAGGACCGCCTGAGCTAAAAGCATGAGCTGCTGCAACCTGAGCTGAAGAACCATAGCCCCTAGCTTTACCGCCCCCATCTTCTGTGGATCAACACAAAGGGGAACCTGTAACACACACACTGACCAGTGGGTTAGACTAAGTGTAAAATCATCATCTGCCTTAGCATGAGGATTTCACCTCATATTAGCTAACACATGGTACAAACAAACCCTATTTCCTAGTGCAGATATACTCCAAAAGGCTGTGCCGACCCTCTGATTTTGATTCAAACCCAGTTTGGAGTGGCCTATTTGTGGTTTGCCTTAAACCTGTGTCTAAATGAGTTTAACTGAGACTGAAATGAGAGTGTCCACACAGGGGTCTGTGCCACTAAACCGGTGCAAGCTGGGCTCGTCTACACTTGAACTGCTCCAGCGGCACAGGTGCAGCTCCGACGCTGTAGCACTTCAGCATAGACACTCCCATAACAGACAGGAGGGGTTCTCCCATCATTGTAGGTAATCCAACTCCCTGAGAGGTAGTAGCTAGCCTGGAGGAAGAATTATTCTGTTGACCTAGAGCTGTCTACACTGGGGGTTAGGTCAGCTTAACTATGTTGCTCAGGGGTGTGGATTTTTTCCACACCCCTGCTTGACGTACCTGCGTCAACCTAACCATTTAGTGTAGACCAGGCCTCTGTGGGGAGACAAGGCCTATGACATTCTAAACCCTTTGCAGAAATCCCCTCTCCTCTGCTAGTGCATGACATCAGGTATAGTGACCCACAGCAGATGGGGACCAGGCCACAGTATTAACCTTTAGTGTTAGTAACTGTAACTAAGGGCTAGATTGTGACTCAGACAATGCATCAGGCCAGAGACAAACTGGGGCCCTAAGCACACCACGTCCTGGGGCTCCCTGTAGCTCCACTCCCAGGGCGTTGCCCTCACACTTTGGCTCCATACCCCAACGAATGGTGGTGGAAGGAATGACTTCTCCCACCCCAGAGAGGCAGAGGCATGGGTTCCCCTGCTCTCCCCAGGAGCAGCAGCAGAAGGGGTCCCCCCCCTTCCTTGTGAGCAGTGGGTCCCCAGTACTTATCTCAGCTGATGGTGCAGATCTGTTTGGCTGGGTCTGCTGTACACTTTCCCTACGCCACACACAGAGACCTCTGCTGGGTTAGTATTGGCAGGATGCACAGAGTCGGGGGTCTTGGAGTTAACACCCCATTGAGATTCTCCCATTTTACAGCTGGTATTCTAGGCTGTCTGCAGACTCAGGCAGACACCACTGTGTTGGTCACATTGCGATCACATTTTCAAGATTTTTGTCGCATGGTGAGGGCTAGAAACATACTTCTCATCTCAAATGAAAGCTGGGATTCTTATATATTCACACGACTCCAGAAGTCAGGGCCCTCAGCATGGACCTACAGTGCTTATAACTTAATCCCACTTTGACAATTCACTTACACAGGGGAGCAAGATTGGGAGTCAGACCCAACTCTCCTCTCCCTCATCTTGTGTCCCAGTCAGGCTATCTGCATCTTGGGTCCAGGCAGGGATGAGTAAACAGGGCTAATCCTCTGCATATTCCCTCCTGGGGCAGGAGGACGGGCGGAGGTAAGGTATGGGATCCAGCAATACATTACTATCCTCAGGACCAAAAAAGAAGGCAGGAGAGAACTTGTGATTCAGTGGAATGTCTCTGAGGCACAGCGCCTCCTGGGGCCAATGCTGGGCTAGGGCAGCTTACATATCACCCCAACCCCCGGCCCCAGCCCTGACCCCGTCCAGCACCCAAACTCCCTCTCAGAGCTTGCACCCGTACCCCCTCCCGCACCCCAACCTCCAGCCCCGTGAAAGTGAGTGAGGGAGAGCGAGCGGTGGAGGGAGGGGGTGAAGGAGAGAGTGGGGCAGGGCCTCAGAGAAGGGACAGGGCAGGGGCAGAGCCTGTGTGTGGGTTTGTGTGATTAGACAATTGGCAACCCTATGTGTCCTCCATGTGGCAAAAGTATTGGAATGCTGTGCTGGTGCATTCCAGGTCCACTACTCTTCTAAACACTCAAGTTATAAATCAGATTAATTCTGCAGTGAAGACAAGACCATAGCCATATGATTTCCAATTATGCTGGGGGGAACCAGTTCTGTTAAATCTCAAATAAAGGCCATTCTGATTGAAAGTACCAGTTTGTTCTCTGGCTGAGTACATAACAACCTCCCCGAGCTCTGTATTTGAATCCTATGTATTAACAAGCCTCCCTATCCCTAATCTACACAGAAGTTTCAGAGTTAATTGAGGGTCTGGCATAAGATTTTTACCAACATGGCACCTGTCCCTCATATTAGAAGTTTAATTTAGTGCAGCCCCTATAGGTGTAAAGCTACACTGCTGTGGTTAATATATGCATACTTCTGGGCTCCCTCATTAACATTTCAGTTGGCTCTTTTACATAATAACACAGAACAGAGGATCATTTGCATTAAATTAAAAAAAAAATCAAATAACCAAATCCTACTGTTATGCAGAGAGAGAGACCATGATGTTATTTAGATTTTGGAAAGTATTGAGGAGGTTACGCAGCAGGCAACCGTGCTTTCTGTACAAAATGGGACTTGACCACTTCAATTTATTCATGAAATATTAGCTCACTTAGTGGAAGAGTTTTTTAAGCAGCTGTGTTGGAACTGATGGGAAATCCCCTCCCAGCTGCACAGAGATCAGCATTACTTGGACTCAGACAACTCTGGTCCTTTGCAGCACCCGATGTTGCTGGCTGGGTCATGGAGGATCGGTTCAGTTGGTGGGGCTGACAGAGCTGAAATTTGCCATTTTTTTTCTGGCAGGGCTTCTATCTAATCATAAGGTTTTATCCTGCTATCAGTGTAGTATCTGAGCACTAAAAGCATGGAGTATCTGGCACTTCTCCCTTTAAGCTGCTGTTGTTCATGGTCTCCATGGCTAAACATTCCCATCTGAGCAGAACTTGCTGATTCTACATAAAAAGCCAAGTTCACACCTGGTGTAATAATGTAATGACTCTGGGTTTTGCATCAGTGCAACTGACAGCAGAATTGAGCTCATTGACTTCAGCTGCATGGATGTCTCTGGGCCAAAGTAAGCATTGACATAAACAGTGGTGTAAGCTACATGTTGGCTATTTGCAGACCAGAAAACATGTGAAAGTAACACAACAGTGTGGCTTGCATTAATCTGGCATTTAGTCAGCGGGAAAAATAAGAGCAGTTTATATAAGGAAGGTTGTAAGAAGACATCTTAGACTAAATCTTGTCCTCATTTATAGCAGTGTAGATCTGGAGTAGCTCTACTGACAGTGAAATTACTCCAGATTTACACCAGAGTAAATGAGAGCAGAATTTTGACCTAAGGAGTCCTGACATCAAGTCCCTTTGCTCTGATCATGGGCTCTATGGATAGCAGCTATCTTTATTACAGCTGATCCAAAACCTGGATCAAAACAGCCCCCAAATTTAAGAGGAATCGTTCATAGATGAATGAGCTTCTAAATTAATAAAACTGACGGAAAATAATTTCTTTGCTAGAATACAGTGAACAGAGTTTAGGGGTGAGCAAATGTGGATCATTCTAAAGTCAGGCTGTGCTGATGGCCTCAAGGTCAGGCAAACCCAAACCTAATCTTCCCCTTCTGCATATCCTCTGGGGACATGTTTCTCAGACTCAGGAAACTTTGGGCCTGGGAGACAACAGGACATCTCACTCCAACACAGGCTGTGCTGAAGCAAACCCATAATGCAAACTTGTGACAAGCTGCATGCCTCCCCTCCCCCACCCCACGCCTGGAAGACCTCTGCGTACCCCCAGGGGTACACAGACTCCTGGTTGAGAACTGCTGGACTAGCTGGTTAAGATTCAGGTCTTGCTGTGGTGGATTTCAAGCCCATTGGCAAGCGATATCCTAGGATACAGAACATACACACAGCCCCATAATGAGAAGAAATAGCCATGCACATTAATGTCAAAAAATGTTTTAATCTCAGCTCACCTATAGATCACATTGCATCTCTTAGAACGGGGCTGGTTTACATGCACAATGTGGCTATTAAGAGTTAAATTATGTCTCTTAAAAGGACAAAGGGGACCCCCCCCAACCCTACAGCCATTGTCTTATTGTTCAAGTCTAACACTTGGCAAGGCCTCCAGTGGGATATATGGACTTTGCATTAATGCAAATGTTCAGCGCAAGTCTGCTGCTGTAGACACAGGCATGTCTCCCTGCACCGAGTGTCTCACTGTGGGCTGGTGACTCTGGGAACATGCGACTGATTTGCAAGGGAAATCATGTGTAAATAATCCTCATTACCAAGGATGGCTGCCCCATTCCAGATCAAGTTCACTTGTTATTCTGATCAGCCGATAACCCTCATTTCCATAATTTTCTCTCTTCTACATTACAGCTCTGCTGTTATATTTAGAGCAGGTTTTAAAAAAGTTATTAGCCTGTGTATTTTTCTTGGGTAACAAAGCAGGGCTCCTTATTTAAAGCTAAATGAGTGTATTAGTGTCTACTGACTGCCAGTAGTCAAAAGATGCTGTTTCCCCCCCTCTCCCTTGGTCTGCTGCCTCAGAGCTTGGTTCTCAGCTTTGTTTGCCAAACGCTCCGTTAGCTGCCATGTGAAAGCTTCTCAGGCCCGTGACCAGGATTATAGAAAGGGGAGGGGTTCTTTAATCGACCTCCCTCATAGTGATTCCTAGTCAGCCGACACCTCAGCAAGCAGAGGATCTTTTCATTGAGGGCTTGTACACACTACCACTTATGTCGCTCAGGGGTGTGAATAAGCCACTCCCCTGAGCAATGTAAGTTACACCAACCTAAGTGAGAGCTAAACTTAAGGAGAGCTCTCGCCCACCGGTATAGAGTGTCTTCACCAGACCTGCACTAGTACAGCTGTAACGCTTCTAGTGTAGGCTAGCCCTGAGTGTCTCACCTTTTTCTAGTGGGAAATTCACAGCCATAGTCCAACAGTAGCAAGAAGGTGTGGGGACATTCCCTCCCACAGCCGCTTAATAACCTCGATTCAGAGATTCCAAGGCTGGAAGGGACAATTGTGATCCTCCGGTCTGACCTTGTGTAACAGGTCAGAGAACTGCCTCAAAAGAATTCCTAGAGCAGAACTTTTAGAAAAACATCCCATCTTGATTGAAGAATTGTCGCGGATAGAGAATCCACTATGACTCTTGGTAAATAGTTTCAATGGTTAATTACCCTCACCTAAGGAGTCACACCTTGTTTCTAGGCTGAATTCTAGCTTCAAATTCCAGCCATCGGTTTGTGTTACACTATTATTGTCCCTCTCGACACGACTGCAGGACTGATGCATTTTTACTTCTGCCCACTGCCCCTAACTTCTCTCACGGGGTTGCATCTCAGTTCTAAGCCGCCCACTCCTGGGTCCAACCTGGCTTTTACTACTCCTGTGGCTTACAGTCATATCAGCACCCAGCTGGGTGATCTCAAAAGATCTTAGTTCAGACAACATTAAGTCACATCTTAAGGGTGAGCAGGGTTGGACCCCATCAGGACCTGAACAGGGGACAAGAAAAACCACAGGTTGGCGTTACTGATTCGGAGAGGGCTTGTCCACACTTAAAACACTTTAGCGGCACAGCTACAGCGCTGTAGTGCTTCAGTGTAGACACTACCAAAGCCGATGGGAGGGATTCTCTCACGGGCGTAGGTAATCCATCTCCCCAAGAGGCGGTAGCTCGGTCAATGGAAGAATTCTTCTGTCGATCTAGCGCCGTCTAAACAGGGCCGTAGGTCGGCTTCATTACATTGCTCACAGGTGTGGATTTTTCACACCCCGGACCACCATCGTTAAACCAACCTCATTTTCCAGTGGAGAGCAGGCCTCAGTTGGGCTCTTCTTTCTATGGTCTGGTCTACACGACAGCCTATATCGGTATAACTGTGTCGCTCGGGGGTGTGAAAATCCACACTCCTGAGCAACAGAGTTATACCAACCTAACCCCCGGCGTAGACAATGCTAGGTCAATGGAGGGCTTCTCCTGTTGACATAGCTACTGCCGCTTGGGGAGGTGGCTTTACTACGCGGATGGGAAAGGTCTCTCCCAGCGGCCTAGGAGCATCTTCCCTTAAGCGCTCCAGCAGCGCAGCTGTGCCGATGCAGCATTTTAAGTGTAGACCTGCCCTAAGTTAGCACTGAGTCGATGCTCCATGATGACTGTAGGCATTGTGGTCTATGAGAGGCACTCTCTTGCCCCTTGGATCGTCACCTACCCTGGTGTAAAGTGAGCGTGAAACCTCCAGCCACATGGGAGCATTTTATACCCACTTTACACAGGTGTAAGTGACTCTACTAGGTGCAAGGACCTGAAAATGCAGACAAAGCCCTGGCTGTTTATAGACACATTAAAAATTTCATTTCTATTTTTTGCCAATATAGGGGTTTTGTCCTGGTTTGCTGGTTAAATTCTACATCCTATTCTGTCCAGTGAAAACTCTGGATACCTTATTATGTATTCTTCATTTTCTTTGCTGGGGGCTGATTCTCCTCTCACTCATTGCCTTCAGTGGCATGTAAATGGATTTAACCCAGTGCAAGTGAGAGGGGACGCAGGCCCCTGACCTGTATAGCCATTGCTACGTGCTGTGGAAGACTGACCACTTCCACCCCAGAGGTGGCCACATCTCTGTCAGGCTTGATTTACATAATAGGGCAGAATAATTCTGTCCACTGCAGGTGAAGGTCTCTGGCCTGTGTAATGCAGGAGGTCAGCCTAGATGATTAGAAGGAACTTCTGACCTTCGAATCTTTGAATCAGCGGTAGGTGTCGTGAACCTGGAGGCTGATGTGTGCATTTTTCGCCTGAGCAAGGAGTTCAGGGCACCAACCACGGTTTGCAAAATGCATCAAGCATTGAGACTGTTCACCGAAAAGACAGCTTATAAATGACCAGTTATATTCCTGTTACTTGTGTCTCTCTAGCTCCTCCTGAAGGATGCAAAACTACGTAGCTGCACGGGAGAGCTGGATTTATTTATCTTCACTGAAAGACAGTGCAATAATCTTGGACTGAGAGTGAAAGTAGAAAGCCAAGGGCACACAGAGCCCAGCCTCCTGGGTTTTTTTCTCCTTTTTACCTACAGAGTGCTGTAGAGAGCCCAGTGGCACACATTTAATAGTGTTATCTCAGCGCCTAGCAGGCCACAATCTGCATGACAAAAGCTACCTCCCAATTCAGCATGAGTTGGCACAACTGAGAGCCTTAGCTCAAAGGAGGCACTGGCTCGAAGAGAATGCAAGGGGGACAATGGAAGGAACAGAGGCAAGTCAAGATTTAGACTCTGCTTACATGGAGGGACGTCCACCCCCTTTGCTTTGAGAGGCAAAGAGACTCAGAAACCTGGCATTGGAGGGCGAGAGCTCAGCTCCACTCTGCAGGAAATGATGCTTCTATTTAATCTTGTGATCATTTGAGATTTGCAACCAAGGAACCAAGCGGGTGCCATTTTATCCTCATGCGAAATACTAATGGTGCGCTAGTAGTAATAAATATCCCCGCCTGTCCCAGCGGCTGTAAAGAGCTCCCGGCTGCAGCCTCCAATCGCTCTGGTTCTCATTTGGCTAGCAGCATATTTCGCTTTTTTCCTATCATGGAGAAAATAGTTTAGCGTCTCACTAGACCTGGTGCCGCAGGACCATTGAGCTGTGAATTTCCTGGGTTTTATTGTTTGCTGTCAGACCCTGAAGGAGTTGCCAATTCCCATCTGCACAGAGCTGGAAGTCGACCTATTAACTTATTTTTAATATACAGTCATTTTTCTTGGAGGCTTTTTCCTTCTTGTCACGGGGCTTGATCCAAAGTCTTTTGAAATCCATGGGAGACTTTCCAGGTTTTGGCTCAGGCCCATAATTCAGGCATTATTGTCTGGAGGGCATTGCTAATGCATTAGCCAGAGATGATTTTTTGTTATAATAATACAATTAATAATAATAAAGACTAAAATTTAGCAACTCTTGTCAGTAACTGGGACGTGGGCGGTCATGCCTAGCAGTTAACACAGGCATCAGAGCCAAGGCTCAGAACCGGCTTACCTGGAGTGAGACAGGGCAGGAACAGAGGTGGAAACAAGCAATTGCAGAAGCTTTCACAGCTACAGGCAAATGCTTTGAGTAGCCATTGAAGTGCTGCAGCTGCTGTTGGCTTAAGAGCCAACCCGCTGACTCTTCCAACCAATCAGGCAGTGTAGCCAATTAGGCAGCCTACTACAGACCAGCTGAGCTCGTTAAATCCTCCAGAGACTGGCTCTGCGGCAGGCCCTGATTCCTGACACTCATGAAATCTATTCCACTAAGGATCTAACCCCACAAATACTCCCATGAGCATTACCTACTATCCTGGGGAGTCCCAATGATGTTAAAGCACTTTGCTTGGTAGTAAGTTTATGCAGGATCAGACCCTAAAAATGCCATCCTCCAGCCTTTCATGCTCCGATTAAATTCATGAACCAAGTTTACACACAGAGAGCACTTCACTTTAAAGGGATCCCAAAAAATCAGCGACCACTTTTGAGACATTTGGCCTTCGCCTTCAATAACTTCTGAAAGGAAGCAAATGACATTCGTCTCCTCTGTCTGCCAGGGTGAGCCAGCCAAACAGCTCTGCACCGCCCTAGGGAATCCGGAAGCTTGACACCTGGTCCCTGTCTCCATCTCTGTGGATGGAAACCGGAGCTATTTAATATTTGTTTGTTCAGGTGGCTTGAAATGTTTCATTCCTCCTCCCCAGGTTCCAAAACAGCTGGGGAAGTTTCTTTTCTCAAGCTAGAGCAGCCCCAAGAACTAATGTAACCTAGAGTGCAGGCATCCCAAAGTAAGTAAATATTATCCAAACCGTTTTCATAGGCTTTGATTGTAAGATCCAAAGTCAACACTTGGAGACAATGTATTACCCATCTCCCCGCCTACAGTGGAATGAATGGTTAAGTTATTTTAGAGCATCACAAGAAAGACAACCCTACACCGTATTTAGCATTTCTCCCTATATTCTCTCATTGCCCTAAACTGTAAGGAGATGGTTTTTATGGCTAGCTAAACATTTCCCTAACTGAAGTGGACTTAAATGGTAAATTATTCAGAGGCAAAAAAAAAAAATTCTGTTGAATATCGAAGGATCCCAGATATATTGATTCTCCTGTCAAACAAAGTTATTATCCCGCAACATCTTAACAGGGGACACTAAACCCAACTCTTCTTGGGACATCTCCAGGCCCAGAAGAACCTGAATGCAACAGAACCACCAGAAACGCTGCCTTTGGAGCTCAGTACAGCACAGCGCCTGAGATGTTAAACTGAGATCCAAGTCCAGCTAGAAATCCAAACTTTGGCCGGTGATATAGTGTGTATGGTTTACTACTGGGGCACTGGTTTCAACTAATTGTATAAGTATCTTCAGAGGGAGAAAATACAGGGTACTAAACTGTTACTCTTATTCTTTATCTATATTCCAGGAGATAGGCACTTTCCAAGCACAGTGGAAAGACACTGTTCCTGTCCCAGAGACAAACATAAAGTGGGAAAAGGGGATTATTAGCAGGAAATATTTATATTCTGGTAGGTCCCAATGGCCGTATTTAGGATCTGGGCCCCATTGTGCTGGGCCCTATATAAATACAGAGAAGAGATGATGACTACAAGCAGACGGGCCAGGGAGCTGAGAGGTGAGGGGCATTGTTTTAAGCTAAACACACTTCAGTCCCCTCCACCGTCTAATCTCCTTGACTTTCCCCACAGCTCCCCTCAACTGGAGTTCCGGTGTCCTTGTACGTGGATCCCTTCCCTCTGGATACAAGGGCAACTTACCCCTAAGATGGGCAAATGGGGATAAATGAGTGGACGAATTAATCAGCTAGTTGCTTGTAGGCAGCTGTAGCAAAGTTACTGCCCCAATATGGCTCCTCCTGGCTGCCTGGGGTGTTGCAGCACCTTTTGCCTCAGTTTCCCCACACCTTTCTTTGGCCTACTCCATCCATAGGAGTGACCTGGCCCTCAGGCCAGACCATGTTACAGAGCCCAGGGCCTCCGAGTCTTTCACCAAATCCCAGCAAGATGTGTACAAACCAAACCTTCAGCCCAGCTGGGCTCAGCTAGCAGCTGCTTTGGCATAGGTGTGCCTCTCCTGTTTTAGATCCTCCTCCTTTCTAACCACAGGCAATTAACCCACTGTCCTCCAGGGGCTGGCCCACTCCTCCCTTCATTCAGCAGTTCAGGGAGGCAACAGCTCCTCAGAGACCCTGTCTCCAGCCAGGCTTCCAGATGCCCCCTGAGAAGCCTATCTGCTCCTCTCCCCTTTTTGCTTCTCAGCCTTCCTTCAGAGAGAGCATGTGTCTTCCCCACGCCCCAGGTCTTCCCTCTCCAGGGCTTTACCCAGCCCTTTGTGAAAATGCCCAGCTGGGTCTGCTAACTAACCTGAGCCACCTGATCTCCAGCCAATCAGAATCAGCTGTAGGGGGGTAGTTGAACCATCACGGGATGAATGAACCCTGAGAGAATGTCTACACTGCAGCTGGCAGCAAGCCCTCCGGCTGTGTAGGCTGACTCAGGCTAGCGGGGTTTAAGCTTGTGTGTAGTAGTGTAGACATTGTGGCTTGCGGGCTATAGTCACTGGCGCTATGACCCGGGGGCGTGGGTAGGCTTGCTAGCCAGGGCCGCCACGCCCACTCTGCGAGCAGAGCTAGCGTGAGTCTGTCAGCCTGGCTCCCAGCTGCAGTGTAGACACACCTTGAGCGGCCAGCCAGCCTGGGAAAACATCAGCGAAGGAGAGAGAGGTTTGGGAGCGACTGAACGGAGAAGAGGAGGGAGGGCTTTGCAAACTAGCCTCATAACATACAAGGGGCCTTTAAACAGCCTGATAGAGAAAGAGAAAGATTGCTGACTGGGCTTGTGGCTAAGGCACCAGCCTGGGCCTGTGGGCTCAGTTGCTGTTACTTCACGTGTCACCCTGGCTGAACGATCTTGCCTTTATGCCTCCAGTCCCCAGCTGCAGACCAGGGACGCTAGTGTTTCCTCCCCCCCCCCTTTGTCTTGTCTATTAAGATTACAAACGCTTTGAGCAGGGGACCGTTTCTGACTATGTGTCCGGACAATGCCTAGCACAATGGGGCCCTGCTCGCAGCTTTGGGCCTCTCTATGCTACTGTGGCAATATAAATTCACCCCCGGTGTAATTCCATTCAAGTCAATTGAGCTACGCCAGGAATTAATCTGACCTAAGTGTGACTTTGCCTGTAAACCCTCATCAGTGTCAACAACAACGGAGGAGTCCCCGAAGTGTTTTACGGTGAAAAGACTTTTATTTTATTTATGGCGATCCCGCAAATGTCAGTTCCCTGCGAACTTTGCCCAGGAGAGCATCGGCTCCGGTCCTCACCCGGAGAGCACGTGGTGCCATTAGAACTCTCCTGAATTCTTCCTTTCTGGAAGCCTTTTTTCTCCTAGGTGATATTAAGTCGGCTCTGTGTCACTCCACCCCGCTTTAATGATTTCCTCTGGAACATTTTGTGTTCAATTCGCTCGCGGGTTAGCAACCTGAGGTGAATCTCCTGCAAAGCAAAATATAACGGCCCCGACGGAGCTAGCTGCTTGTCGCCAAGGCCTGCCACCCCAATTATCCCGTGGAAGGATTTTCACACGGCTGCGTTCCCTGTACATTACAGGCAGAACATTGGCTGCTCCTGGGGACTCTCCCTTTCAGCAGTCACAGTTGCTATAATAAGCCGCGACTCTGTTTGGGGAAGATGTGAGAGCGTGGTAGATATTTTGCCCCACCTGGCAGAAAGCCGGGCAGGGGGCGAGGAAGGCCATGCTCCCTTCTTTTCCATGACCCCGAGGGCCTCCAGATGGGAGCGAGCATGGGACAGAGCCGGAGACCAGCCACTCACAGTGGTGCTGGAACAATTTTTCTAGTGGGGGTGCTGAAAGCCATTGAACAAAATTGCAAACCCTGTATATAATGGAAACCAGTTCAAGCCAGGGGGTGCTGCCGCACTCCCAGGATCCCTAGTTCCAACAGCCTATGGCCACTCATGCACCATCTTCCCTTCCAAGCAAATCTCCACCTGCTCTCCCCATCAGGGGGAGGGGAATTTTGTTGGAAGACAAATGGAAGCTGCAGTGAGGCAGCAAATGAACCATTCTGCCCATGGGAGAGGCAGACCTCTTCTGCATTAGGTTTGCTTGCTCTGCCGTGCATCTTGCCCCAGCTGAAACCTCCCCAGTGCAGAAGGCAAAGAAACCTCCTCTCCACAGCTTCATTCTTGCTGGTCTTCCTGGAGGAGAGAGCGCTATGATGTGTAGAGAGAGCAAACGGTTCGAGGGGATTGATTATGGGACACTGGCTCTCTAGTCAGCATCTGGGCTGACATTTTTGGCCACTGGTTGGTAGTGTGCCGGTGAAAATTCATAGAGTTGAAGGTACCAACGCAGGAAAGCATTTAAGCACGTCCCATTGACTTCGTCCAATTAGATCTGACCTGCTGTATAGCACAGGACATTACATTTCATCCAGCTCCCCCTACATTGAGCCCAATACCTAATGCAGGGGTGGCCAACCTGAGCTGGAGATGGAGCCAGAATTTACCAATGTACATTGCCAAAGAGCCACAGTAATATGTCAGCAGCCTCCCCATCACCTCCCGCCCCCTTCCCCCAGTGCCTCCCGCCCGCCGGCAGCCCCACTGATCAGCGCCTCCCTCTCCCTCCCCATGTCTCCGGCTCGCCACAATCAGCTGTTTCACAGCGTGCAGGAGGTTCTGGGAGGAAGAGGGAGGACCGATGGCATGGCAGGCTCAGGGGAGGGGGCGGGAAGGGGTGGAGTGGGGGCAGGGCCTGTGGCAGAGCCAGGGGTTAAGCAGTGAGCACCCCCCCGGCACATTGGAAAGTTGGCGCCTGTAGCTCCAGCCCCGGAGTCGGCACCTTTGCAAGGAGCGGCATATTAACTTCCGAAGAGCCGCATGTGGCTCCGGAGCCACAGGTTGGCCACCCCTGGGCTAACGCATATTTTCAAGAAAGGCATCCAGTCTCAATCTGAAGACATAAAGAGGTGGAGAATCCACCACTTCCCTTGGCGGTTTGTTCCAATGGGGAATCGGCCTGACTGCAAAAAATTAGTTTCCAATTTGAATTTGTCTGGCTTCAGCTTGCAGCTCTTCATTCTCAGTGCCTCTCACTGGGCGATTAAAGAACTCTTCAGTAGTTTGTGCTTGCTCTCTGTGAAGGTACGTATACACTGTAATCCAGACACCTGTCAATCGTCTTTCTGATAAATTGAAAGATTAAGTCATTACCAGTTTGCTGGTCTATCTGAAATGAACTGGTGGGTCTCAGTCCAGGTTTTAGAAGACAAGGCACCAGTGCAAGAAAACATTTAAACATGTGCTTAAGTCCCATAGACTTTGTAGCAGCTTGTGTTTGCCCCTCCCCCAGCAAAACTTAAGCATGTTCTTAAGGGACAAATGGCCATTATGAAAGGCAGCCTTGCTACTGCTTGTTATGGGGGAAAGAAACATACAGTGCTCGCTCGTGAAGACTTTACTTTTGTTCTTTCTTCATCTGTTTCACCTTAAAAATAAAAGTAATTTAGATGGGAAATACCCATCTGCCTTTGTGTGTGGGAAGAAATGTCATGCTGGTTTGGGTGGGAGGTGGTTCTTTTTAGCATGATTGCCGTGCCTGGGATTCAATTGTAAACAAGATGAACAAAAAATGTTCGGGGCGGGGTGGAGCTCGATCCAAAGTCAATGGAAAGACGGCCGTTGATTTCAGTGGGCCTGGGATTGGGCCCTGGTTGCAGGGGCCATAAATAGAAGTAAAGTCACTCACATAGTTGAGATCTGTAAGAGCCAGTCATAGCTACAAAGCAATGTCTACAATCAAACCGACCAAAAGAACACGCTGGGATTCCTTATCCCGGCATTTAACCCGCTGCCCATAATTACACACTCATTCATTCACCCAGCGCCACCTGAACACGGTACAAGACAAACACCTAATCCCCTTGGAAATTATAGCCGCAGAATATCTCTTTCCATTATTTGTTGAGGGGTTGATTACAGTGCACACGCTTTGCTTTGTACCAGGCCAGACTCTGTAATTTCTCTGCGAGTCAACAGCGTTCCAAAGAGGAGACTGGAAACCTGTGGTGACTGTGCAAACGAGCTAGCAAATATTAATCCATAGTAAAGCATCCAGGGGGTGATTTAGAGCTCCCTCGGGATTAATAATCCAAAATATAACAGGGAGGGGGGGTAAAATTCCAGCTCATTGCATGGCGCCCCTGCTAATGTTCCCCTGGGATGGGAAGCAAGCTAGTTTTATGGGGCATTCGGCTCACAGGAGTATTCTACCTTTCTGAGGAGACCCTGATCAGGAGGTAGAAATCATGCCTTAAAAGAAAGTCCTCTCTTGTGTCTCCAGCAGCCAGTTTTCGATGACTAAAAGGGAGTGGAAGGATGATCTAGGGGTTAGGGCATTTGATGGAGATGCTGGCTCAATTCCCCGCTCTGGCACAACCTTCCTGCATGCCCTTGGGTGTGTCACTTTGCTTCAGCTCCCCACCTGTACAAGGGGGCTGGTGGCGTGTGGGATGTTGCGATACATTGAACATTGCGAGGTGCTCAGATACTGTGGCCATGAGACAGATTTAAACCAGAGACATTTAAAATCTGTGTCATGCCGTGTTGCTTCCCTTTTCCTGTTCAGTCGAAGCAGATGGCAGATGGCTAGCACCGAAACGCGGGGGTTGGGGGAAGGCAGGGCTATTGACGCCCGCCCCTCTAGCCCCTGGCACACGCCCCACTCTTTAAAATGGCAGCATGGCAGTCAGACGCCATGGAGCCAGTGGGCCACATCCTCAGCTGGTGTAAATTGGGTTATTCCCCTGGATTTCAGTGGAGTCACACTGGCACAGCACGTGTGTAAAGGAACGGTGGCCTAGGCCCCAGCTGTACATTCAAGGTTGTTTCTGAGTAGACTTTTGACAGTTGGTTTGCCTTCTGGTCTAGATTCTCAGCTGGTGTCAATCGTGTAGCTCTCTTGAAGTCCATGGATCTGGCCCTAGAGGTGGCTGAGAGGTGTTTTTAGATGCTCTTCTTTCCGCCCAGATCAGCCAATCAAAGAACAAGAACTAATTCAGCAGACTTGATCTCCCACCAGGATTTATAGCCAGGCTTAGTCTTTACATGGAACCGTGTCCCTGAGCAGTCAGCGTTTCACCAAGGCGCCACACAGCCATTGGTCTTTCCCCAGGAAAAATATCAGCTTGGCCTGAACTGGGACAGGAGTGAAGCTGTCCGGAAAGAAAGAAAGATTGACTTTAACCCGTGGTGAATGGATGCTCAACCCAAGTACACAGGCAAACTTTAGAGTGGACTTTGCCTGAGATTCCACCAGACAATGGGCTGAATTCTGATCTAAGCCTCAACTGTGTAAATCTGGAGTAACGCAGATAGCCTCAATGCTATTAGTTCCGATTTATACAAACAGGACTGAGAACAGAATTGGACTGATTATCCCCTGCCGCTGATATTAATCCTATCACAGAGCAGAAGGGACTTTATAATACACAGCAAAAATACTTAGCACGGATAAGGCTTGATTCTCTTCTCACACTGGTATAAATTGGGTGTAGTGCTATTGAAATCAGTGTAGTTACAATGGCATCAATGAAAGCAAAATCAGGCCCGTAGGCTGCTTTCCCTGGAGAACTTTCTGAAAGTATTTTACCTCTGTATTTGTCACTGGTGCAACTGATGCTGGAACAGTGTCCAGTTCAGGTGCCCACCATTCAAGAAGGATGTTGATAAACTGCAGAGGGTTCAGAGAAGGCCAACGGGAATGATTAAAGGATTAGAAAACATGCCTGAGAGGGCTAGACTCGAAGAGCATCTCTACACAGGGATGAAAGACCAGCGGTACTGCCGAGGCTGGCCTGAGCCCGCTAACTCCGGCCCGTGGGTCTGGGGCTGTGGGGCTAACAATTACTGTGTAGATGTTTGAGTTCAGGCTGGAGCCCGGGCCCTGGGACCCTCCCCACCTCATGGGGTTTCAGAACCCAAGCTCCAGCCCAAGTCTGAACATCTGCATGGCAATTTTTAGCCCTGCAGCCTGAGCCACATGAGCCCGAGTCAGCTGGCCCGGGCTAGCTGCGGGTTTTTACCCCCGTGTAGACGTACCCAACGAGCTCAATCCATTTAGCTAAACAAAGAGATGGTTAAGGGAGGATTTGTTTATGTCAATAAGTATCTATCTGGGGAACAAATATTTAATAATGGGCTCTTCATTCTAGCAGAGCAAGATCTAACACGATCCAGTGACTGAAAGTTGAAGCTAGACAAATCCAGACTGGCAATAAGGCGTACATTTTTAACGGAGAGAGTCATTAACCATTGGAACAGCTCACCAAGAGTCGTGGGGGAATCTCCGTCTGTGACAATTTTAAAATCAAGATCGGATGTTTTTCTAAAAGATCTGCTCTAGGGGTTATTTTGGGGACGTTCTCAAAAGGAGATCACTGTTGTCTGTGGAGGTGGAGAGTCCCCAAGATCACACAGTGTGTCGGCGGGAGAGCAGGAAATAGAACCGCTGGGAAGGAGCTTCCACTCCCACCGGTTCAAGGTGCCACTGTCATCGCTTTCCAAAGAAAGCGTGTGAAACCCACAATGCCCAGATTATCGATGGAAAAGAAGCCAGCGGAGCTTTGGTTTCCCTCCTCTCCAGCTCGCTGTAAACCTTCCAAAGAGTTTTAATTAACTGTGGGGGGCTGGGAGGGTGGGGGGGAAGGGGATAAAAAAAATGAACAGAACCAAACAATCAGGACAAAGTGTGCTGGGACAACCTGACCCTCCAACATGGGAACAAAGCAAATTGTGGCCACTCTGCAAACCAGCCCCCGCAGCCCCCCGCCCCCAACAACATTTCTGCACCAAAAGACGTCCCCATACTTGGCCACTCGAGTTAATGCAACCCCATCTGCAGCCCCGATCCAAGCTGAAGCATGAGACATCGCGTAATCAGGGTGCTTGATTTGTCTTATCGCCCAAGGTACGGTGCTAACGCTCGGGCTTGTGTAGATCTGGACTGAAGGGCTGTGCGAGCCAGGCGGAGAAGCAGTGATTTGAAGAGACAGCGACGCAGAGAGCAGTTTCTCCAGCGTTCAGTTTTTCTTTCAGTCTTCTAGCAGCCTTGCCAAGTGTTATAAAAATATATCAGTGTGTGCCAAAACATTTAGCACTCCACTTATTACTTTAAGGTTATAGGTTAAACAAATTCCTTCTCAGAATTTACTGTGCTCATGTTAGCTTCACAACACAGCCCAGCTAGTGGTAGATATATTTCACACTGTAATACCTCCCATAAGTATTAAGGGGTGTGTGGGGGGAAAGTAGCCTTCTAAATGTTTTATATGAACAAAAGCTACTATATAAAACTAGCTGAAAACAAGTCCTTTATAGAAAATGGTTTGTAAAACTGATTTCCCAGTAACCAGTAAACCCAGGGGTGTAAAGGAAATTCTGCTTGTAAACAGAGTAATAATTGTATTTTCTGCCTTCTGTGTTGTTTGGTAGTTCAAAGCAAAACCTGGGCCAAATTCAGACCTGGTGTAAGCAGGTGCCACTCCATCGATTTCAACGGAGTTGAATCTGGCCCCTGGTGTGTCTGAGTCCAATTTATAGGTGGAAACTGGGGCCACTTGGCCTAGAGCTATAGAATCGATCAAAGTGGGTAGTCAGAGGAGGGTCATGAGAGTCAAAACTCCTGGGGTCTATTCCTAGTGTTGTCACTGACACACTGGGCCAAATTCAGATATTGGAATCATAGAATCGTAGGATTGGAAGGGACCTCGAGAGGTCATCTAGTCCAGTCCCCTGCTCTCATGGCAGGACTTAGTATTATCTAGACCATCCCTGACAAGTGTTTGTCTAACCTGCTCTTAAAAATCTCCAGCGATGGAGATTCCACAACCTCCCTAGACAATTTATTCCACTGTTTAACCACCTTGACAATGAGAGAAAGTTTTTCCTAATGTCCAACCTAAACCGCCCTTGCTGCATTTTAATTGCTTCTTGTCCTATCCTCAGAGGTTAAGGAGAACAATTTTTCTCCCTCCTCCTTTTAACAACCTTTTCTGTACTTGAAAACTGTTATCATGTCCCCTCTCAGTCTTCTCTTCTCCAGACTGAACAAACCCAATTTTTTCAATCTTCCCTCATAGGTCATGTTTTCTGGACCTTTAATCATTTGTGTTGCTCTTTTCTGGACTCTCTCCAATTTTCCACATCCTTTCTGAAATGTGGTGCCCAGAACTGGACACAATACTCCAGTTGAGGCCTAATCAGCGTGGAGTAGAGCGGAAAAATTACTTCTTGTGCCTTGTTTACAACACTCCTGCAAATACATCCCAGAATGATGTTTGCTTTTTTTGCAGCAGTGTTACACTGTTGACTCATATTTAGCTTGTGATCCACTATGACCCCCAGATCCCTTTCTGCAGTACTCCTTCCTAGGCAGTCATTTCCCATTTTGTATGTGTGCAACTGATTGTTCCTTCCTAAGTGGAGTACTTTGCATTTGTCCTTATTGAATTTCATCCTATTGACTTCAGACCATTTCTCCAGTTTGTCCAGATCATTTTGAATTTTAATCCTGTCCTCCAAAGCTCTTGCAACCCCTCCCAGCTTGGTATGGTCCGCAAACTTTATATGTGTAATCTCTATGCCATGATCTAAATCATTGATGAAGATATTGAACAGAACCAGAAGCCAAGCTGACATAACGCACGCCTTCTTCTGACCCACTCAGTGGGCAAAATCAACTAACCTACTCTCCCTCATTACAACAAGTTGGTCCAATAAAATATTTGATCTCCCCCACTTTGTCTCTCTACGCTCCCTTAGTCTGACTATAAATCACACCCATTTACCTGCCTCGTTTACACATCACCTCTCAGTTTGACCCCACTGTATAGTCTTGGGCAAGTCACTTCTTAACCTTCCTGTGCCCCAGTCCTCCCACCTGTAGATTGGAGGTAACATTTACCTCCAAGGAGCATTGGAAGGGTTAATTAATATTTGCAGAACACTCTAACGCTGGGTGATGAAAAGCTCCATCTAGGTTAATGTAAAGCATCTGTTAAATTCCTACTGAGCTCACAGAACCAGCGAAACACGGTGGCTGCTCCCCTCCCAAAAGAGAGATTTGTTTGGACTCTGAACAACGGGGATGACTCCCAGTTAGCACTGGGAGAATTATTCCACTGGAGCTCGACGGCCACTGGCAGACAGCAGCAAGCAGCGGCATTCCCCCTCTCAGTCTGGCCAGACTGACTGGTGTCACTGCAAATCCCTGGAAGTAGCACACAATTTTTTTTTTAAATTAAAATAAATTTTAAATTAATGGAGATATCCTATCTCCTAGAACTGAAAGGGACCCTGAAAAGTCATTGAGTCCAGCCCCCTGCCTTCACTAGCAGGACCAAGTACTGATTTTGCCCCAGATCCCTAAGTGGCCCCCTCAAGGATTGAACTCACAACCCTGGGTTTAGCAGGCCAATGCTCAAACCACTGAGCTATCCCTCCCCCCAAGAGGACAGGGAAAGAAGGGAAGACACTGGAATTGGATATTTAATGAAAGCACGGACATTCTGGGCAGGATAGGTTCCTTGACTTCATAAGTACTGGCCAGGGAGAGAGATCTGAGATAGCGTCTTCAGTCACATAATTATTATATAGGTGCTCGGCAGGTTTGGCAGCATGGGATCTGACCTTTGAGTTGGGGAAATTGGGGCTTTTTAATTTTTTCGAGCATTAAAGAGACGGTGGAGGGGGAGGGATGGTCTTGGCAGCAACCCCCTTGTGGCCTGTCACCGTACAACTCACCAAGCCACAGGTCTCCAAAGGTAAGTTGCTGTCTTGTGAGAGGCCCATTGTAATAGGGCTCTAGACCTTTGGCCAAGGCAGCCTAAGTCCTGCCTCTTCTGGGGTGTTAAGATCCAAACAGACTCAGGAGAAACCACAAATCAAAACGAGGTCACCCAGTGAGCCTTCGGCAGGATCTCACCTTTCTATTCAAGGCGTGTCTTCAGAGAACCAGTACGTCAGCCAACCTCCCAGGGTCCAGTTATCCCTTCTACCACGAAACGTATCCAATCAGCAATCTACCTTCAGTCTCTGGGCTGCAGCCAGGCTTTCGTCATGCCAGAAGAAGCAGAGCTCTGCTTTCCTTTCTGGTCTGTCCTGAACTTTAAACTCCCCTCTCCAAGTCGGACATCTGCTGGTGGCGCTGTTTGGGTCCCCAGGCCCATTTTCTGCTGCAAACGTAACTTGTTCTTTGTTGGCAGAAACTGGGATCATTTGTAAAAATGTCTGTGACATTTGCCACGTGGCCTTTAAAACATCAAATGGATGTGATGGCTGCTTCGTAAGATCAAGATGCTCCTGATTCAACCGCTACAGCAAAGCTGTCTACCCCCTTTCCTCCAACACTTCCATGAGTCAGAACCCCGTTTGTTTCTCTGTGAGTTATCAGCCTTGGCATTGCTGTGATAATGAGATTGCGGTGATGCAGTGCCATCTTAAACACTGTCCTGGTTCGTGATGAGGTGGCTGCATGTTGGGAGTGGTTACACTATTAATTTTTCTATTAGGGTAGCCTAAGCCAGGTGCCCAGTTTTCGACCAGAAAGTCCAGTTGAAAAGGGGACCTGACAGTGTCCAGCCAGATCTACTGACCAGACACCCAATGTTTGGTTAGTGTGAGTGGGGGAGGTGCCAGATCATCACCCACTCCAGCTCCTACTCAGCGGGGGCCGCCTCCTACCTTCGTCGGGTGGCTGCAGCCTATTTTCTATGTTTATGTCCAGATCCTGCCATAGATTTGTACATAAAACTCCCAATGATGGGACGATCTGGCCCATTCTATGTGAATTCCTTTGGGAGCCTTATGGCTGGCTTAGCAGCAAACTCAGGTCTATCTCCTGAATGTATAAAGATGATCAATTCAACCCACAGGACCCCAAAATGCTTTTAAAATGATATAGACAGGGATTATGTCCCACATTTCCCTCTCTCTCGCTCTCCCCCCATAGCTACTGATGCCAGGCTCACAACCATGGTATCGAGATGCTACTTAAACACAGTTCTCTCTGCCATGGAATGTAATAGTGGCTTAGCCGTGCGGAAGAGTCAATAAGAGAAATTGGAGCAGAAATACGTATCCAGCTGACACTGCCTAGGGAATTTAGACCGGCAACGTGCTTTTGGAATTTGGTCAGGAGACTGGAGCTAACAGCCTTGGTCTTGCAAATGGGGGGTCTTTCCTGACCCCCAGGGTTTCACACGTCTCATCTCTGCCAGGAGCATAAGCCCCATAGCACCATGCTGGAGTGGTGGGTCGCTACCAGCTCCAGAGTGTCAATGACTGAGTCCCATCAAAGCCACTTCTTATAGCGCTCTGGTTTTCCTTGGAGGCCCCCCATGCAAGTACTGATCAACTGTGGTGTTTAAGGTTAACTTAACCGAGCTGGAGAAAACAAATGCAATACATAGATGGAGACACTAGAGGGAGCTTAAGGTAGGAGTCGGGGGAAGATACCTGAAAGATGAGATGATGGGAACGCTTCTATTTTGCTTGAATAATGAATCCAGTTTAAGCCTGCTCACAATGCTAAGCCTGGCCATATTTAGCTTGCGAGATCTGATGGGATTTCCCTCCTGCGGCCTTGTTTACTGGGAGCTTCCCAGATCAAAGTGCTGAGCGGGAACAGCGAGCTACGTATCTCTCTGCTTTACTGATCACATCTGCACAGCATGGGGCTCCAGGATGCACCAGCTAACCTCCCAGAGTCCTGTCCCAGTAAGTCCTCTGCTCCATGTAAATCCTTATTATCTGGGAGCTGGCTTTGCTTTGGTTGTCCCAAAGCCCCAGTCGGGAATCAGGAGGGATGTCCTCTTGGCATTAGGGTCACATGGCACATAGCCCTCAGACTCTTGAAGCCACCAGGCTTGTCTCTATGGAACAGACCATTTAAAAAAAGACATTTTGGTCCTGTTCCTGTTTACAGCTTGGATTTCATGTAAGAGGGACGGGGAGCGGAAAATCAGACATCTAGGTGTCTTGTATGGGAGCTAATAAAACTGGGCCCGTGGACTGAAGCCAGAGGCACTGAGGGACCATTTAGAGGTATCCGTCACGTAAATGAGGAGGTGAAGGAAGTCTGGATGATAGTAACCCCATATTAAAAAATTCTGCCCTGTCAACAAGCGAGGAACTATATGGTGGAAATATGCCTGCACAGAGCTGTGAAACCAGATGTCCTAAAGTAATAACCATTGTACAAGAAGGAGGGGAAGATGGAGTGGAACACATTTGCGTAAGATTAAAAACAAAATCAAATAATCATCATAACAAAAGCTCCCACAGCCATGGTTTCAATTAAAACAGCTCAAACCAAATATTGTTGCTATTAATGGGATGGCCAGCTGTGACACCACGCTGCAGTATCCTGACACATTTGCTGTAGGCAACATCTGTAGCATAATCCCAGAAGCCATACGATGGACATGGGAATCCAAGAGGCAGACTGAATTTTTCCCGGTGGCTCAAGCTTTATGAAAAGGCCCTCCCAGGAAAAGGGAAACTCTCCCCACCCCCAGCTATGGAAGAAGGACCAATTTGCATCGCCTTCTGCTTACTTGTATCTCCTCTCTGCTCTTGGAGATATGGAGTCACTGGAATGGGGTCCCTAGGGAGCTGGTGGAATCTCCTTCCTTAGAGGTTTTTAAAGTCAGGCTTGACAAAGCCCTGGCTGGGAAGATTTAGTTGGACTTGGTCCTGCTTTGAGCAGGGGGTTGGACTAGATGACTCCTGAGGTCCCTTCCAACCCTGATATTCTATGATTCTATGATGATATGAAGACCTCAGCATATTTGATTGGATGCTTATGATGTGCTGCAGAGACAGGAGGATCTCCAAGTATTGGTGTATGTGATTAGAACATGAGGGACTGAACTGTTTCCCTCCAGATGGGATTGGATGTTGGATTGTATGGAAGGGGTTGCACTTTGATGCACCAGAAATTTAATCTTACTCCGTATTTAAAAATAATGAGCCCCAATTCTGCAATGGATGCTAGTGATGTGCAAGTTTGCAGGACAGATGGCATTGCAGTTACATTTTAGAAAGTGTTGTTTTACAGTGCGTAAATTCAGCCGTTCACTAGAAGTATATTAACTCCCTGACCTGAGGTTTGCATTTCAATGCCATGCATGGGGCGGTAGACACAACCAAATCCTGTTTGCCTTCCTCAGATGGATACTACTCACTGGGATGGGGGTGGGTAAAGTGAGAAGGATTTGACCCACAGTACACAACCTGTGTTTAGAGTTAATTACAAGTTAGTGGTGTATTCTTGAAACAGCCCCACTCTGTTGGAAGGTGTTGATCCTGCTGGGAAAGGATTAAGCGGTTTATGGAGGTGGGAGTGACTTTTGGGGGGAGAAGGTCTAAGGTGTGGACTGAGAGTCCAGGGGGAGGATCACTAGGTGTAGCTAAGCCTGGGAAGAAGACTTCAGCCGATCTTTACGCCATCGTATTATTGTTTTGTTTGCTAATAAAGTTGACCTCCAAGAAGAGGACTTTAATATTGTGTGGGCTGTGTCTGTAGGGTAGGTTGGGAAGGCTGCCTGGTCACAGATTCATTGGAGCTGCATAGTTAGCTTCCTGAAAATCATCCTAGTCAAAGCAAACTATATGTGTTTCTCACATTTTCTCCGTTTTTTTTCCTCACCTTAATTTTATTACTCGGGAGAGTCGCAATAAAACAGGATCTTTAATATTCATCCTTGCTTTCATAGCACCATAGACAGTGCAATAAGAAAATGTCTCTGCCTCAAAGAGCTTCCAGTCTAAGGAGCGCTGTTTCTTGGCATCAATGGGACTGTTCATCTGTTTAAAATTAGGCACATGTATTTGCAGGATCAGGGCCAAATTTTACATTGACGAAACCCCCCTGAGTAAGAATAACAAGCAAACAAAGATGCCAATAAGCAAGGATTCACAGAGAGATTGGGTTCTAACCGGGCTTTTTCTGAAATCTCTTCATGAGGGCTCAGCTGTTCTTTACAAAATACTGTCAAGTGTAAACAATACTAGCCTGGCAAGTAAGGAGTTAAAATAAGAAACCCGAAAAGGCTTTGAAGGCGTTGTAAAGAGTGTCCTAGACAAAAAAGGAAATCGTTGTCACAGACTGAGTGGAACTCTATTACAGTAGGAAACTCACATAGACAGATTAGCTCATGTTAAATTAGGTGTAAAATTGATCTTCACAATTTCCCTGTTGCTGTACATGTCATCAGCAGAGATGGGCTGCCATTCGGTACATGATCTGTCTGCTTTTGGAATGTGATACTGGATCTAAACAGGTGCTTTTCTATCCAAATAACATTAACACTGACCCTGGAGGCCAGGCGCTTAAGAACAGAAACTTCTTGCTGCTGCTAACACAGAGCGTACAGATATTAAAAGTGAGTGAGTCTGGCCTATTCCACGTGATCATCAGCAGGTCTGGAATGGTTTGTGTTTGTCAGGGCAGCTCTTCTCAAAGCTGGCGTATGGAAAAGCTTGTTTGGAGCAGGACAGTGTGGTTTCCAAAATTGGTCATTTAAACACCGCAGTAAAGAGCCATTTCAATTATCTTCATTTTAGGGAAGGGCCTGGTTCAAAACACCAGATTCAGACATCCCCGAACTTTTGGTAAAGTCATAGCCCCAACTGAATGTTGTTGCTAATGCTACTTTTTCTGCAATAGACCATCTCATCTCCTCTAGGGTAGAGAAGGGACAGGACTCATTTGAACTGAGTCTAGAGAGGATTCTACAGTTCATAGACAAGACACTGTAGTTCTCCCTGGCTGTCTTGATCCCAGACTAACTAACCAGTTTGAGCTATCCTGTATTGCCATGCCACACAGGGCGTGTATGTCTTGGCCTGGACTCACCAGTCATGGAGGTTCTGCAAACTATGCTACAGGCTAAGCTTGCACAGAGCTCTTCCTCAGGTCCTCCATAATTTGTCTCTCTGACCAACAGAAGTTGGTCCAATAAAATATATTACCTCACCCACCTTGCCTCACTAATATCCCAAGACTGACACGGCTACAGCAGCACTGCATATGGTAACACAGACCCCTTCCTTCAGCTGGTAGATTCACTTCATTTACCATCATGATGCTTATTTCTCATCTCCGTGACAAGCGCCTCATCCGGTGGGTTCTCCCTGCAGGTCCTCATCAGGTTTGCATAACAACTGCTGTTAGTTTTTTAGCCTGCTATTGTAACACCCTGCGGTGCGCCACCTAAAGAACTGGCAAAGGTTGTGTATTCCTAGATCTAAAAGAGAAAAGAAGATCTGGTCTCTTTGGCTTTGTCTGGAGTAGGGAAAAGGCCAAGTTTAGGTCAGGCTGAGTTAATATGAACTAGTTCTGCCTGACCTTAACCTGACCACTTTGCCTAGCGTTCATTGGGTAACACCTTTAGTTTGATTTTAGTCAGAAAGAACCTAGTTATAACTTGAGATGCTAAAATTTGAGCATCTTGCATCTACGCTAGGAAAAAGTGGGCAAATTGAAGTCAGGCTTAACTCATTTGTGTTAGCTAAACTCGATGATTTTCCTAGTCTGGACAAACCTATGTGAATATATTATGGAAAACGAGTCTACAAAAATAATATTTGGGGGCCCCATGTTTATCCTCTCTCAGGCCCTGATTCTGTAACTATCATACTGAGTAGAGTTTACTCAAGTGAGTAGTCCCATTGCAATCAGTGGGACTATGTGGATGCAAAGTGCATAAAGGTGGCCCAGTTGGCCCCCCAATGACATCCATTCCAAATAAGAAACAGTAAATGCAGATTGACTCTCAGGAAAAATTTAGACCTAATAGACTATTAGGATTTTTCAATAGGATTTTGAAATTCAATAGGAGCTGAGCACCTAACTCCTTTAGGTCCTTTTGAAAACCCCAGTCTAAATTCACAGCAAAAAACAACATAAAAATGTAAACAAACCACCCTGCCCCCAAGATAAACTGTTACTAAAAAACAACCTCCCTCTGTGCCACGCCCATCGGTATAACTAACAGCACCAGCTGAGAGGTGTTATTCTACACCCCCCGAGAACGCACCCCATTTTCAAGTTTCATGCTGTTCTTGGGTCAGTTTCACATCATGGAGCAAAGAGATTCGGCATGAGAAAAAGAAATTAATTTGACAGTCGTGAGGCTGTTCTATACCCATGCTCTGGAGTGTTGACAGACCTAAGACTATGAGGGGGAAGCTGGGTGAAGGAATATTGTGGGTGCTAAGAGAAATAGGTCAGAAGAAGAAAGGGGCCAGATTTTACACAATAGGACTTTTGTTTATTAGTATCTTCACAGCATGGAGGCATACAGAGGCAGAGTACATGTGTCATCGGCCGGCAGTGGGTCTTTAAGAGGGAAGAGGCCAACGCACCTGCGACTTGTCAGCTGACCACAATTGGGCTTAGAAGAGGGCACCAGCAGGATGTGAGAGGAGACAGAGAGACCTGGTGAGGCAGAGCTGCCTTAGAGCGCAGATGGAGTCAATCAGGAAAAGGGCAGGTGAGATAAGAACATAAGAATGGCCCTACTGGGTCAGACCAAGGGTCCATCTAGCCCAGTATCCTGTCTTCCGACAGTGGCCAATGCCAGGTGCCCCAGAGGGAATGAACAGAACAGATAATCATCAAGTGATCCATCCCCTGTTGCCCATTCCCAGCTTCTGGCAAACAGAGGCTAGGGAAACCATCCCTGCCCATCCTGGCTAATAGCCATTGATGGACCTATCCTCCATGAATGTATCTAGCTCTTTTTTGAACCCTGTTATAGTCTTGGCCTTCACAACATCCTCTGGCAAAGAGTTTCACAGGTTGACTGTGCGTTGTGTGAAGAAATACTTCCTTTTGTTTGTTTTAAACCTGCTGCCTATTAATTTCATTTGGTGATCCCTAGTTTGTGTGTTATGAGAAGGAGTAAATAATACTTCCTTATTTACTTTCTCCACGCCAGTCATGATTTTATAGACCTCTATCTTATCGCCCCTTAGTCGTCTCTTTTTCAAGCTGAAAAGTCCCAATCTTATTAATCTCTCCTCATACAGAAACTGTTCCATACACCTAATTATTTTTGGTTGCCCTTCTCTGAACCTTTTCCAATTCCAATATATCTTTTTTGAGATGGGGAGACCACATCTGCACACAGTATTCAAGATGAGGGCGTACCATGCATTTATATAGAGGCAAAATGATATTTTCTGTCTTATTATCTAGCCCTTTCTTAATGATGCCCAACATTTTTTGACTGCCGTTGCACATTGAGTGGATGTTTTCAGAGAACTCTCCACAATGATGCCAAGATCTCTTTCTTGAGTGGTAACAGCTAATTTAGACCCCATCATTGTATATGTATAGTTGGGATTATGTTTTCCAATGCACATTATTTTGCATTTATCAACACTGCATTTCATCTGCCATTTAGTTGCCCGGTCACCCAGTTTTATGAGATCCTTTTGTAACTCTTCACAGTCTGCCTGGGACTTAACTATCTTGAGTAGTTTTGTATCCTCTGCAATTTTTGCCACCTCACTGTTTACCCCTTTTTCCAGATCATTTATGAATATGTGGAATAGGACTGGTCCCAGTACAGACCCCTGGGGGACACCACTATTTACCTCTCTCCATTCCGAAAACTGACCATTTCTGTCCCAGCTCTGTCTGGGAGGGAGGGTTTTGGCAGGTGAGAGGTGCCTGAGACCAGGAGACTGCAGGAGATCCATGCAGGAAGCTGCAAGTGGTTCCTGGGGGGAGGCTGAAGGCAGGGGAGCAGCAGAAGGGCTTGCCCCCTCAGGACTCCACGCTGGAGAGAAAATCCAGGTGGGGTCAATTTGTCACAACATGTTGCTTCACAGTCGTAAAAATCAACCAATCGCATGACAAGGTCCCCACCATAAAGAATTAATAGTGTATGGAGAGCTATTTCTTAAGAGTCCAGCTACTCTTAATATGTGGGATTATATTGGACAGAAAAGGTTCTTGAGAGTTATTGTGGGAAGTCATATTTACTCTGTTTTGAAGCCCTATCCCCAGAACCTGTACATCATGGATCTCTCAGCCCCTCTTATTTGGAAACACAAATTGCCATGGTGGATCAGACCACTGGCCTGCATAACCCTGTATCCTGTCTTCATACAACATGTTCGTGGCACAGTCTTGAACACAGAAGTTACCAGACTGGGTCAGACCCATGGTCCATCTAGCCCAGTATCCTGTCTCTGACAGTGTCCAGTACCAGGTGCTTCAGAGGAAGGTGCAAGACACCCAGCAGTGGGCAGAAGTGGTACTAGGTAGTCCTCCCTGCTATGACATGTGTTTCAGAGTTCACATGTCTCCCTTTCTCCTAGATGGCTAACACAGCTGGAACTTGTCCTGCAGGGTGAAGGCAGCATGGGGATCCAGAAAAGAACCCTTTCTGGAGCTTCCTGGAGGTAAATGAAAATGATAGCTCAGTGGTTTGCGCATTGGCCTGCTAAACCCAGAGTTGTGAGTTCAATCCCTGAGGGGATCACTTAGGAATCTGGGGCAAAATGAGTACTTGGCCCTGCTAGTAAAGGCAGGGGGCTGGACTCAATGACCCTTCAGGGTCCCTTCCAGTTCTATGAGATAGGTATATCTCCATATATTATTATTATTAGAGGGACTGTCTTATGAGGAGTGGCTAAAAGGACTAGAACCAAGAAGATGAAAAGATGACATGATAGAGGTATATAAAATAATGAATGACCTTAGAAGCCTCTCCTAGAATGCTTTTATTTACCGTTTCTGGTAATACAAGACCAAAGAGGTGCATGGCCTAGCTCCAATTCACACCAGCTGAAGATCTGGCCCAATCCATTTAAACGCGATAACAGGAAACACATTTGTTTAAAAACAATACAGTAAAAGCTTTGTTATCTGGCATGTTGGGGGGTGCTAGTTAATCAAAAATTCAGGTTAACTAAGAGTTATACTTACCAATGGAATACCAATTTTCAAAGAATTAGAATACAATAAAATGAATAAAGTATAAAATAGTATACAGGTACTCACCAATCCAGCAGTAGTACTGCACCGCAGAGTGGTTGGTTTCTTGAAGCACTTAGGTGTATACAGGTAAAGTTTTCTATACAGTAGGTTATCTTATGACACTACGTATCACTCTGGGCAGCGCATGGCGTACACCCAGATCACTAAAATTACACTTAACACTAAAACTCTACTGAACATAATTTAAACTTTCTTTGATGATTCAGAAGGCACTTCAGGATCTTGCAGTGCCTTAGGGTCATCGTTATCAACATCAGTTATCATTGTAGATGTAGCAGGTGTAGGAGATTGGGCTGAATCTGTAATGACCCTATGACACACCCTGGAAGCTGCTTTTTTGAATAAATCTCTGATATCAGCTTACTTGTTTTCTGCCTCTTTTGCATAAAAGTACAGGCAGAATGTGCAGTTGCATAACCTCCTGGGCCGTACACTAGTCCCGGTTACTAGATTGAAGATTTGTATTGGGAGAGATCAGAAATGCCAGTTAATAGAGCTTTCTGGTTGATCGAGTGCTGGATAACACAGCTTTTACTCTACATAGTTAACCTGTGAAACTCGCTGCTGCAAGATACTATTGATGCAAATAGAGTAGTCAGATTTAAAAAGGGTTAGACATTTATATCAATTAGAATAGCAAAGGTTTTGGCTGCAATGAAAATAAGAATATCCAGCTAGATTGGTGGACAAAAGGTGTTGAATCTCTTTTGCTGTCAAAAATAAACCAGAGCCATGTACAGAACCCAGGAATCCTATCTCCCCATCCACCCTGTTCTAACCATGAGATAACACTGCCTCTCCAAGAATTTCTTTGTATAGCAAGGGTTACAACATACAGCTGAGTCCATGAAGTGACGAGTGTTAGTGGAGGTTGTTTACCATATTCATAGGGCAAAATGCTGCCTTCAGATACACCAGTGCAAGCTCACTGACTTCTTTGGGATGGAGTGCAACGTATAACTGAGGGTAGAAATTGCCCACTTGTGTTTCTCTCCTCTGTTGTTGTGACTTTCTTGTTCCACTCTATTGGGCATATAGTGGACCATTCTATAGGAAGCAATGCTGCAGTCCTTTTTAATGAGAATGTAGGGTTTGATTGATGGTCTAGGTGAATCCATTAAAGAAGCCTATAAAGACGAGAACCATAGCACACTTAGCAGACAAAGACTTAAAGACAGTCATAATTCTTCAGAAAGATAAAGATCCTCCCTCCCTGCCAAAAAAATCAGACTACCCATTTTCAAATGCCCCTCCCTTCTGGAACAGGTTTTCAGAGCAACCAGGATGTTAGCCAGCTAAGGTTGGTGGTCCAAATTCAGTCACTTGTGGGCAATTTGAGAGAAAACCACTGTGGAATTTCAAAACCATTTCCGCATATTGCAGCCTGGCAATGAAGAGACTAACAACCAAGGCTCGTCACCACATTATAGCATAAATAGAGACATTAGCACTCTTTTTCCAGTTCCCAGGCAAAGCAGGGTTCCACTCAGTCAGGAATGAAGTGTGGGAAAGCCTGCTTGCCAGTTACTGTAGCTGTGGACGCAAGCACTAAAGGGCTTTGAATTCTCGACTGTCTAACGCTCCATCTCCTGTATTCAAGAAGAAATAAACAAATGTAGGTTGCCAGAGATGAGATGATTCCTACCCAGCTGATGGGAGATCCTGCAATTCCAGCTCGTGATGCTCATTTCATTGATGGGAGGGGTCAAGGGCCTGACTTTCCCATTCCTCCCACGGTAAAACCGACAGTGGGTTTGGATGAGCATGGATCTCCAGCCTCTGTGCTTTCTCCTGCCCACCTGGCCTGGAGGGAGAGCATCAGTAAAACTAGGGCTGACCGGCTCAGTATTCACTTTCTTGCTGAGCCCCTACTGGTTTTTTGGTGGTGGCAGTGGTGACAATATCAGGGAGAGCATCCCAATGCTGGTAGATGACTTACAGACTGACCCTGGGAGGGACTGGGGGGGAGTAGAGAAACACATACTCTCTCCTCCATGACACCCCTATCTGTGATCCGTGGCTTTTTATTCTCCTCTGCGCTGAGAAGAACACTTGATCTAAGCCATGCTCCAGAACTCTGTCTATGCATCGGGAAGCAGGCGTAGGTAGTACACTCTGAGATATGTAGTTCTGGCCAATACACTTCAGTACGGTGTCAGCCAAAGGCTATCGAGAAAAAGGCAAGGCTTAAGTAGCAGGGAGTAATTCAGGATCCGCGGGATCTGTAGGAAGGAGGGGAGCTCTAAACTGATGGGGAAGCAATATGTGTAAAAGAGGGATATCCCCAACAATACTAGAGAGAGGAGAAAGAGGAGGTCAATGCTGGAGGTAATCAGTGAGCTCACGAGGGCATATGAATCAGAGGGGACCGAACACTAAGTCCTCTGCTGTGCTGAAGGGTCACCCATGATGAGAGAGGGGTAGAGGGAACAACCCCCTTGATGTCTATAAAGTCTCCCAAGAAGCTGTGAAAGTTGAACCTTTCCTGGTGAATATTCCTCAGAACAGAATAACCAGTGATAAAAACATACAGCTTTTATAAATGAACAAGTCCGGCCTCGTAGACTCACAGCATCAGAGAAACACTGCCTGGCCGTTTTCAGATCCATAGAGATGTCTCCAAGCCATCCAGGCAAGGCATGCAGAAACAGGCCTGTAACCCAGTGGCAGCACTGTGCTATTGACCTGCCCTGTTAGCAGGTGTTGAGCCCTGCAGGGCAATGCCGATTGATTCATGCTGGCTTGTTGTGGCAGGTGCGGCTGCTTATCATGACTATAGACGCAGTCCTTAAGGGAGGCAAGGACAGAGAAGAGCCTGGGGGAGCTCTAGGCACAGCCAAGCTTTCTGTTTCTGTAATATTATATTGAATTATCAATAAAGCCAAACCCCAAGAAACAGGGTTACATGTGGATGCTGACTCAGAATTGATGGGCTCTGCTGAGGCTGTGACAGGGCTCAGTTCTTTGACTGTAAGCTCCTCAGGGCAGGATCTGGGTCTCTGTGTGGGTGTATAGAGCCACATACAATCACAAAGCACCATATTAGGTTCCTGATCATGATGGTCAATGGAAGGTATTTAATAAAATCCTCCCCATCTCTTTGACTCTGTGCCATCACTCTGCCATTTCCCCCTGTTTGATCACCACACATACCATACTCAACCATGCAGTAAATTAAGCCGGTGGCAAGATGTTTCCAGTTGTTCAAAATTAATTGGCTCACCAAAGCTCTAAGTACTGACGTCTCCATTGCTCAGTCATTACATAATGTGGGCAGAATGGTGGCTGCATTAATTCCTGTGATCTTGGAAGAATTTCTTTACTTACAAGCTGCCCAGCTGAATTATGGAACCCTTAAATAGCACATGTGCCAGATTCCCTTTCATCTGATTGATAAGAGATTAACAAACATTCAAACTTGGTCTACACTTTAAAGTTATATCAGGCATGGCTAAGTTGGTCAGGGATGTTAAAAAAAACCCATACCCTTGACAGACATAGCTATGTCAACATAACCCCCAGTGTAGATGCAATTGTGTTGATAGACAAGAACTTCTGTTGATGTAGCCAACTTCATTTGGGGAGGTGGTGTTCAAACACTGACAGAAAAACCACTTCTGTTAGTGTAGGCTGTGTCTACACTAAGGGGCTATCCTGGCATAACTGCCCCAGTGTAGTCTCCATAGCGTAGACAAACCCTGAGTCTAGGAAGCCTGGTCTGTCCATTTTCACAGGTGCTCAGACTACTGTACGAAGTGCAAATTTAGGGAATCGGTGTTATTTGCAACACAGTTGAAGAGAAGTTTCTTAAAACATGATTGTCTCTCTATATTCCTGCCAATATGTTCTCAGTTGTTACCGGCTATGGTGGAAGCTGGATCTAGAATGCGGGATATAGTTAAAGAGAAAATCGTCTTTAAAAAATCTTCTCTTAAAGAAAGTGCTCTGTTTAAAAACAAACTCTTCCAACTTTATTATTGTTCCTCCTAAATTCCCATTGTTGATATCTGTTCTTTACAGACATTAAAATCCATGAGGTCCCTGATATTTCTATTTTTTAATCTGAATTAAGGTTTTGGGGTGACATCAGAACCTTGTATATGTTGACCTATAAATCAGTCTGGCATATGAGATTCCTCAGCACTTGTTCTGGGTTCCCATTGAAGACAATGAGAAACCCTCCATGAATTTCAATGGGAGCAGGATCGGGCCTTTAATTGCAATGATAGTAGCATGATCTTAAACAGACTATGGCCCTAGTAGTCAAATATACTTTGATTTAGCAAACATGAATCAAAGAGGAGGGAACACAAGCCTTCCTCTGGTTTATTTCTCAGGGAATGTCATAACTGAATAGCGTTTACTAGTGAATAATGCCCAAATAATGCCTACGCCTAGTGCTGGCCTTCTGTACTGGTGTAAATTTCACTAGGCTGAGGGAGCCGACCATAAAGCTGACAAGATTTCACAAGCAAAAGCTTGTCACTGACAATGAATCCCAGCCTGAAAAGTTTGGGCTCCTTTAAGTGGAGGAAACCATGTTTCTCCTTATAGACTCTCCATTGGTCTAGTCTTGGAGTCCTCACTCCCTGATGCCAATAGCAGTTATGCCTGAGTAAGGACGGCAGGAAAGCGAGCCGTCTGCAGAGGGATGAATTTCACTCCATGCAAATTAGCACATTTCCCCAAATCTCTGCCCAGCTTGGTCCTTGCTTTTCAGAGTGAGACCAGGGCCAATTTCCCTTTGTGTCACTCAGCGTCCACCTGAATTCAATGCCATTATTTAACCCACTTCAGATGTTGGGTTATTTAAAGAGAATTTTCAATTCAACTGAAAGCACAGCCGTAACATTTGTTCTGTTATTTATTTCCCATGATCTACTAAGAGTTAAAGGAGAATAAAACATTTGGCTTTTAGTGGTTTACAAAGCCTCATTACAGCTGAAATAAAGCAACCACTAAATCTTGTGTGGTTATAGAGGTCAGTGGAGTTCTGGCACGCTGGCGCCATTGCTGAGGCAAGAATTTCATTTTCCTCGGAGGAAAAGTGCACACAAAGTTGAAGGAATGACAACAGAAGTACCTCCCTGCTTATCCTGCAAAGTGAATGGGAAAACACCAGGGGTCTTTCATGCAATTTAATCATGGCAGTCATTCAGTTAGCACGCAGCCCTCCTGGTGCACCCTGAATTGTATTACACAAGAGAGACACAGCTGAAGTTGGCTGGGGAGTTTCGTGTAGGTCCCATTTAGAACAGGAATAAACGTGCGAGGGTAAAGAGTGCAATCATTGTTGACACTTCTGGAGCGTCTTTCGTGCAGGGACATTAGAGCGTTTTTGCAAACGTTTATCAATTCTCCCAGCACCCCCGTACAATAGCTAGGTGCTGTCATTGGCAGGGCCGGCTCTACCTTTTTTGGACCCCCAAGCAAAAAAAAAAAAGCCATCCGACGAACTGCCGAAGCAAAAAAAAAAGCGGACCTGCAGAACTGCCGCCCCCTGATTAGCCAGAATGCCGCCCCTTAGAATGTGCCGCCCCAGGCACCTGCTTCCTCGGCTAGTGCCTGGAGCCGGCCCTGGTCATTGGACTCATGTTGCAGATGAAGAAATTGAGGCTGTCTGTATTGCAGTCACAGGGTGTGATTGCAGCTCGTGTAGACATACCTGAGCTAGTTTTAATCCATCTAGCTCAGGGCCCAGTGCAGTGAAGTCATGAAAGCACGGGCGTCAGCGCACGCTAGTCGCCTGAGTAATTACCCAGGGTTCTGGGTGGACTTGTACAGCCCAAGCTTCACCGCTCCGGTACCAGAGCTAGCTAGATTAAAACTAGTTTAGGTCTGTCTACACCAATGGTACAGTGGTAAAAACAAAAACATACACTAAACTCTGTATTCCCCAAATGAGAGGTTTACCCGCATTTACCCTGAATTATACTATTGGTCTTCATAAGTAGCAATCATACTCTGATTGCAGTATAGATGTTCCCTGAGATACAGAGCGGGGAAGTGACTTGCCCAAGTGAGTCAGCGGCAGAATCCAGAAGTCCTGACTCCCAATAACTGCTAACCATCAAAGTAGTCACCCTCTGTGATGTGTAGCATAGAGTCCATTATGTCACTCTTTTCTCTTACAGTGGGCATAATATAAATAATCTTAGATCTATCTATATATAGTGTGTGTGCTTGTGCATATTGACTGCTACTGCTGCAAAAAGGGGATACTTCATAATGAATCTGAATTATCTATTGTATCTTGTCCCCTTTCTCCCCAAATGGTATGTATTAATGACTCTATACTGCATATAGACTCATAGATTTTAAGGTCAGAAAGGACCATCATGATCATCGAGTAGACCAGGGGTCTCAAACTCAATTTACCTTAGGGCCAGTGCCAGTCCTCAAATCCTCCCAGGGGGCCAATAATGTCACTGGAGATGGTGTTCAGAAAAGAAAACGTTTATATTGTATTTTTTATTTTGAATTTCTTAGAAATAATAAAACTGTCATACGGCTTTATACAATTCTTCGCCTGCCAGAGAGTTTTTAGTGTTTGCCAGACACCTGGCAACGCTTCAGTTCTGTCGGTTTGTTGTTTGGCCTTAGTGACTGAGCAGTTGAAACCTTCAGGATTGCAGCAAGGTGTGCATCAGAGAGTTGTGTTCGGTATTTTGACTTGTTTATAATCATTGTGGGGAAAAAAGTGACGCTGTCTCCATGGCTGACTCTGCCCGCCGATGAGTGATGATATCTCTGTCTCTCTCCCGCACCCAGTGGGAGCTGCGGGGGGCAGTGCCTGCCGCAGACATTGCCGGCAGCGTGGCTGTATGCGTCTCTCCTCCGCGGGTCGCAGTGTGGAGGTTCTCGGGACACAGATGGCCTGCGGGCCGGGACTTTGAGATCCCTGTAGTAGACTGACCTCCTGCACATTGCAGGCCACAGAACCTCACCCACCCATCCATACCTTAGCACAGTGCTGGGATATTAGATTTCAACACTATAAGCAAAAGTAAAGAGCACAGCACGGCAAGGAAATCAGCCAGAGGACCCCATCTGAACAAGATTAGGTCCAGCACACTCTTTAGCTGATCTCAGGCTACTTCTGACACGGCTGCAGACCATCAATGGAAGAGATCACTGATCTCACCACGTTAATAGCTCTGAAAATCTTTCTTTGTTGGCTTAAAAATAAAAAAGAAGGGTATAATCCCAATGGCTTTACTATGCATTTTGGCTCCCCCCTGCTCTTTATGTTACTCGTGTAGGACTGAAATGTCATAAGGCAGACTAATTAATTATGCGTCTCATTCAAATGTTAGCGTCATAATTAAAACTCAGTCATGGCCTGTGCCAGGTTAAGTTACTTTGCACCAATGTTTCAACAGTAAGCCTAGACAAAGGCTGTGCTTTAAAAAAATGAAACCACGGCTGAGCAGTCCAAAAGCACCACTGTGCAGCATGTAGCATTCTTGAGTAGCCAGGATCCATTCCTTTGGGATCCCTACTCATTGCAGAGCTGTTTGCTAATACTATATAAACGAACGCTATTAATAATACTTTACGGTTCTCTAGCACTTCCCATCCGAGGGTCTCAGTCGGACTTACGGGCTCCTTTGCCTTAGCTTAACAACTTCTAGTGAAGCTGGTATCTTCTCCAGTTTACAGCTAAAGGAATTGAGCCGCAGAGGTGTTAAATGATTACCCCAGGATACATAGGAAAGGCTATTGCAGAGTCTGGAATAGAACCTACGACCTATAGAGTTTTTAGATACCTAAACACAAGGGTCTGGGTTTGGACACATCCCTTTCCCTGGCATCTCCCACTGGCTGGCTTAGGTTGCTTAAGCTGTTGGGTTTTGTGGATCCCATTCTTAGGGTACGTCTACACTACCTGCCGGATCGGCGGGTAGCGATTGATCTATCAGGGATCGATTTATCGCGTGTAGTGTAGACGTGATAAATCGATCCCCGATCGCTCTCCCGTTGACTGCTGAACTCCAGCTCGGCGAGAGGTGGAAGCGGAGTCGACGGGGGAGCCGCAGCCGTCGATCCCACGCCGCGAGGACGTGAAGTAAGTGATTCTAAGTCGATCTAAGATACGTCGACTTCAGCTACGCTATTCTCGTAGCTGAAGTTGCGTATCTTAGATCGATCCCCCCGCAGTGTAGACCAGGCCTTTGGTGCTTCTTTCTCCTCATGCATTGTATAGGCAGCCTAGGTGTCTAAGCCAGGCATTGTGAATCCCTTTGTGGATCTGAACCTAAGTTCTCTGGGACAGAAGATGTCCAGGATTCCACTGTGTCGTACAGCACCGTACATATCGTTGGTTCTCAACCAAAAAATAAGCAGCCACTTGTGCAGAATCCTTCTGCAAAATGCCCCCATTCCAACCAGTCTGCAGCAATATAGATTAGCATTAGGTGGGGAGGAGAGGCTGAAGAAGGGGGAAGCATTATCACATCTATACAAAAATATATATAGGGGAATTTTCACTTTCCCCATCTGTGTGGCACTCCCATTAATGTCAATGGGAATTCGGCATGAAGACCTAGGGGAGAAAGTTCTTCCACATTAAATTAGATGGATTGAAGCAAACCTATAAGAAAAATAAAATAAAACATATAGTAGATCAGTTTTGAGCCTGCCAACCTTGGACTAGATCCATTTAATTAAGTTAGTTAATTAAGTTATCCAATCAACACACTTCTAGGTTGGCTAATGTCGTTGCGACAGATCAGGGCAGGTATTGGTTTAAAGTAATAAAGTAGCTGAAAGGAATAGTTAGCATGTATTTATCAATAAAATGTTCATCCCAATTGCTCTCAGGTTGTACAACCTGCCACCTTCCTCCCCACCCTCCCCACGTTCACAATAATAAAGGATTGTTCCCAGTGCAACTAACACTGTTTGCCTTGATTGTACAAGGCATTGCACCAGGGGAGCTTGACTGTTGCAATGGAGCGAAGCGAAGACGAGATTTACAGCGGCTGTTGGGCAGGCATATGGGAGAGGCCAGAGGATTTATAGATGCCTGTGGAGCCTAAGGACGATCAATTGTGGTGTGACTCAGTAGCACAGTTCGTTCCCCCTCAAAACAAAGTGAACTAGCTGGGATCCAACCCGTGATCAGGGCAGCCAACAGACCTTCTAATAGGAGAGACGCCTGGCTGACAGTGGGAGCTGGACAGACAACCAACATCTAGAGAGTTGGCAGCCGCTGCTGTTGACGACTCAGGCAATTGGATGAGCCCTTGGCGGGGAGGGGAGTCTCATTTGTTTTTGGGCTGTTTTTAAAAAGGCAGAAAGCGTTCTTCTTGGGTGGTGCTGTGGGGGTATATTGTCATTTCAATGGGCATGTGGCTCCTATTTGCTGTTAGTGGGAGAGCCGTGCAATGTCAAAGGCCACGGGATTGGAACTCCCAGGTCAGATTGTTAGTTTGTACAGTCGGGAGTTCTGATCCCAGTGGAATCCCAGCTTCAGCGAATTGCAGGAGACGCCTGCCAGAGCTACAGAGATGGCAGCTAGGGTTTCGTCCGACTCTGCCTGCTAGACTGGCTAATGCAATAACGTCCAGCTCATGGGCCAGGTTCTCATCTCAGTTAACGTCAATGGCAGATTGATACCAGTGTAACAGATCAGAATCAGTTTCATTGCAAATATCAGTACTTTGCACTTAATGGAGCACCCTTCCTCAGAGCATTTCAGAGGCTTTGACGAAGAGTAATGATGTCAGTTTTATTATCACCCTACCCATTTTCAAATGGGGAAACTGAGGCACAGAGCAGGTGCATGACTTGCTTGAGTCCACACAATGAGGCAGCGTCTGGCTCTCTGTCCCGTGCTGTTTCCACCTTCATCTCGATGGGGGGAAGCTTAACGGAGAATTACAAATGCTTCGCACACAGATGCAAGCGCAGCTGATTTTGCTCCCTTTCTCACAAAGTCTCTCAAGAATCGAAGTGGGAGGCTCTTTCAGCAGAAAGGTGGCCCGGGGGCAGCTGCCCTGCAGCAGGGAGGCAGTGGAAGGATGCATGTTGGAAATCTGACGTAGTATAAATCCCATGCAACACTGGAGGAGAATATCCTTCTCACTGGCTGGCCTGGCCCAAGCGGGCAATGTGAACGCTGACATTCTTTCCCCAGCAAATAAATACTTTCCCTTTACTAGGGAATCAACTTCTATGCCAGTGTTACATATTCTGGGCCAAACTCGGAGGCCCAGATTGCCCAAACTCCTCTTGATTTCAGTGGGATGTGGGAGCCTCAATATCTTTGCGGATCTGGGCCTGAGGTCTTTACCCAGCTCTAGCTCAGCCCTTACCCACGCCCCGTCGTTTCTGAGGCTGCATTAACTTTCGCACAGCACTCTCCACGTTATAGAGCGCCGCTCGCTTAAAATGCTTCCGGGGGGAGGGGAGGGGGAAGGGAGGCAGCATGAGGAGAGTGTGGAGGGGAAGTCCTTCCTTGCCGCTAGCAGAGCGAGACCATTGCAGCATTGCCTACGCTTGCAATTTTATCCTCCGTCTCGTGATATTTGGGGCTTTCCTTAAAGACTCAGGCTCCTGGAATCCTGTGATGGCCTGAGAATCTCAGCTTTCATTCCATGGCAGTGATGTGCCCCTGCAGCTAACGAGGGGCCCTGGGCCCAGTATAGCCGTTCAGGGTGAGATCTGCTGGTCCTTCTGCTGGGGAGGGAGAAATCATGCTGCTCGAAATGGAACAGGATGGGGAAGACTCATTGAAGAGAACCAGGTGGAGTTTCCATCCATAGGGCCCCTCCTTCATGTCTCTATCCATCCAGCTGGATGCTTATATCACCATACTATTTCCTTAGCTTAGATACTTATAGGGATAAGAATATCCCGAGGTTTAATAGTAACTATTACAAAAATAAACAATGGTTCTTGATGGCACTTAAACCCTCCTGCTTCAGGGCATAAACCAACCTCTAAGTGATGAGGGTCAGGAGGAAACTGTCCCCATGGGCAGGTTATCCCATTACTGCCTACTGCAGGGTTGCTTGCACCTTCCTCTAAAGCATCAGGTACTGGCCACTGACCTAGATAGACCCCTGCTCTGATCCATTGTGGCAATTCTTATGTTCCTTTCAATGGGAAAGGGTGATCTGACCCACTGACTCTTCATGGGATTGATGTTTGGTTGCTTTACAGTGATAAACGCCCACCAACTATTTTAGACTATGAAGCTTTACTGCTAAGAAACCACTGTCTTCTGTGCCTGCTTCCTGAATTATACATCAATCACAAAAAGGCAAATGAAGGGGGAGTTTGTTAGAAGAAAACGTAGCATGAGGGGAACTGGTAGTCTTTCATGCCACTGACATGCTGTTGACATAGGCTTTGATTTATAGCTGTAGAAACTGCAGCAAGTCCCATACAATCTGCATTAGCTTTCTTTCAGAGAGGTTTCCAATAGTGCAGAGACACAGAGGACAGCATTCTCAGGAAACAGAGCAGCAGAGGATGACAGCAATGAAACCACAACTTAGGTACTATCCACCCCAGAGATAGGGTTGCTTTTTTTTTTTTCCAAAAGCAATCTTCATCTCATAATTTCTTTAGCATACATCAGCTTTAGTATATGTAGTCTCATTGCAATCTACACTGGCAAGAGTCCATATACTCCTAATGGGAGCTCTGTGCATACATAGAGAAGGAAATATATTTCTTAGCCTCCTATATCTGTTTGTTTGGGCAAAGTTTCTTACTAATCCCACATTAATTAGTTCAAGATGACGGCTACCATAAATCAAAGAGTACTTTTACATTTGCAACAATATTATTATTTATATAGTACCAAAAGTGAATACAGCCCTCTAAGCAGATGAACTGTAACAAGCAATTCTTTTTTTTTAATCTTTCTGTTGATGACCTTCAAATGTTTATCCCAGGATTTGAACCCAGGACTTTCAGCAATGCAGCACAGAATTCTATTGCTTAAGATAAAGGGATAGCTCCATTACCTGGTAGCAGTAGTAGACTGTTACTGTGTTTGAACTAGCCACTTGACAAGGACACACCACACTTGGCAAGTATGTTGTAACACATCCCTCCACTTATATTGTGTACATCACTGCAGTGACTGAAAACCACAACAAGTCCTTGCCCCCAACTGTACCTTTGTTTTAGTCAGGGGCGGCTCTATGTTTTTTGCCGCCCCAAGCACAGCAGTCAGGCGGCTTTCGGCGGCACGCCTGTGGGCGGTCCGCTGGTCATGCGGATTCGGCGGCATGCCTCCGGGAGGTCCTCCTGTCCCACGCCTTCGGCGTCCCCACTGCCGAATTACCGCCGAAGCCGCGGGACCGACAGACCTCCCACAGGCATGCCGCTGAAGGCTCCCTGACTGCCGCCCCCACAGCAACCGGCAGGCCGCCCCCCGCGGCTTGTTGCCCCAGGCACGCGCTTGCTGTGCTGGTGCCTGGAGCCGCCCCTGGTGTTAGTTCATAAGAACCTGAAAGAGAAATTGACTAGAGTCTAAATTGAAACTGAGTAGTCTAATTTCATTGCCTACTCTGAGAGAAATGCAAACATAACATGAATAAGGGAAATAAATTAGGTCTTCAAAAGGCTTTCAGTTTCCATACTCTCACACTGATAAGGAAATTACTTTATTAGAAAAAAGATGATTTTTATCCCGAAAGCATCTTTTTCCTGATATCTGTAATAGTGCAGGTTATCGTGTTCCAAATCAACAACGAATGGAATTAGATGTGGCATTTTGATCTTGGATAGGAAAGGAAGACAGATTTTGCAGCGCATATCGGGATCTCTTTTTAAGTCACTGTGCCCAATTCTGATCTCATTCACAGCAGCGTAACTAGGAGTAATTCAACTGATGCCAACAATGGAGTGTAAAACCCATGTATGTACGATCAGAATCAGGCCCATAATAGCCAATTCACTCAGACAGCAAACTAAAGGTGTGCTTTGTCCCTAAAGAACACACACATATTGTGTTTCTGTTCTAAAGGTATTCTGGTGGAATTTTTTGTGCCTTCCCTAGTATCTCCAGTACTACCCCTATGCTTGCAAAACTAGAAGACAAATACATTCTGAAGCCCATAAAATCATTTAACATGGGTTTAGCCCCTGAGTAAAAGAAAATGACTAAGAAAGAAATAAAATAGGTTCACTCAAATACCACATGAACTGATATTCCAAGAAGTCCCCAAGATATTATTAATGTCTTATCAGGCAGATACACACCTAAATATACTCTTTTTTTTTTTTTTTAATGGAGCAGATTTTTTGCACCATCCGTTTCTCCTTTAACGGTCTCCTTTTGTTATAGTTTAGGCCGTCAGCACATTTGAATGACCTAATCTTGTGTGAAAGCAAACTGCTTTATTAAACTTTGGGATTTGCTCTTCTTTTCTGGAAGTAGATGAATCAAAAATTCAAACTGATTTGCTGGATATATTTAACCCAGTAAAATTCCAACTCATGATTTTTTCAGCTGATTTTTCAGAGGATAATTTATGCTTCATTTCCCTTTCCAGGAAGTGCTCTGTAGAATTGCTGGCACAGAACAGATGCTGCATCTCCACTACAGTTGATAGGACATAAATTATTCAAAATGATTCAGCAGATTGCTAAACCTCTTCTTCTCTCCATATATTGTCTGTGTGTGGGCAGCTGAATGCACCATACCTCAGTTTCCCTCTTAGGTCTGGTGTATTCACACTTACATCTAATTTTCCAAAACAAAGTCTCCCTTCCTGGGGTCTGGCTTTTGCAGGTTGATCACTACAGACCCCATATGTCCTTTCAAAACACAAGTTCTATAACTACTCACAGGCTATGTCTACACTACCGCGGGATCGACGCTCCAGCGATCGATGCACCGGGGGTTGATTTAGTGGGTCTAGTGAAGACCCGCTAAATCGACGGCAGAGCGCTCTCCAATTGACCCCGGTAATCCACTGGGAACGAGAGGAGTAAGGTAAGTCGATGGAAGAGTGTCTCCCGTCTACCCAGCGTGGTGTAGACACCTCAGTAAGTCAATCTAAGCTACGTCGACTCCAGCTACATTATTCATGTAGCTGGAGTTGAGTAACGTAGGTCAACTTACCGCGGTCATGTAGACATAGCCACAAAGTCTCTCCCCTTGTATCAGAGATTCCCAAGTCCTTCTCCTAAGCTCCAGGTAGTCTGAATCTCTCTTGTTCACTCTACACACTGGCAACCACCGTCTGCCTTTATATCCTTCTGACCCTTTCCCAGCAGGCCTTGTCATGGCCTATAGTCACATGATCGGGGAGGAAAGCCCCCACTGGCAAGAGCTGGATCTGGGCCTCTCATATCTGTCTACACTGCAAGTGGGAGCGAATCTACCACCTGAGTAGACAGTCTCGCAGTAGCAGGGCTGAAAATAGCAGTGTGGATGTTGTAGTTTGGCTTCTCAAGCCCACCTGATCCTCTAAACTTGAAAACCTGAGCTCCAGCCGGAGCCGGAATGTCCACACAGCTATTTTTAGTGTGCTGGCTTGAACCCTGCTAGTGTGAGTCTGTCTACATGGGCTGGGAGGCTCACTACCAGTTGCAGGGTTGATTTACCTTCAGGGCCGCCCAGAGGATTCAGGGGGCCTGGGGTCTTCGGTGGTGGGGGTCCTTCCACTCCGGGTCTTCGGGGCACTTCAGCGGCGGGTCCCGGAGCGAATTGCCGCCGAAGACCTGGAGCGGAAGGAGCCCTCGCCGCCAAATTGCCGCCGAAGACCCGGAGCGGAAGGAGCCCTTGCCGCCAAATTGCCGCCAAAGACCCGGAGCGGAAGCTCCGGGTCTTCGGCAGCGGGTCCTTCACTCGCTCCGGGTGTGTTCGGCGGCACTGAAGGACCTGCCTCCGAAGACCCGCCGAAAACTCTTGTGGGGACCCCTGCGGGACTTGCCCCGCCTCTGGGCAGCCCTGTTTACCTTAAAGGCAGTGCTTAATTTTTGCCAGGGCTTGCCAGGCTGAGCTCCAGTACCTCTAGGGTTGGCAGTTCATAATCCCGGTACCTCTGGGCTTGCTGCATCAATTATGAATGTAAAAAAATTGCTTGAGCCCTGACACCTATTTGCTTGAACCCCAGCACCTCTTTCGTTACATATTAAGCACTGTTTAAAGGCCCATCCACCCTACTCTGCTAACAGCTTTTGTTTTTCTCTATTGTGTTCATCATCGGAAACGATTCACAGAATAATTGCAGTCAATATAGCTACACAGATTTACACCGTCTGAGGATCTGGTCCAAGGGATGTAAACAGGAAAGCACCTGGTGATCTATCTGGAGGAAAGGAGATATATAAGTGCATGGTCTTGTTATATTCAATTGATTACGCTGGTGTTTGTTATTACATACAGGTGCAGTTACCTATACAGCAGTGAGCTTCTGCAGTTTCACTCTTGTATTGAATATATGGTTTTAACTAGACAAACACTTGGCCAAATTCTCCTCTTTCTCACACTAGGTTTTTATGGGTCTGACTTTATTGACTTCAGTGGAGTTACTTCTGATTTACACCCGTGGAATTCAAAGCAGAATTTGGACTACAGAATGGAAACATGCACACATGTATACACACACTTGAATGTAAATACACACACACAAAGAAAGCAAGAGAAGAGAAGAGAAGAGAAGAGAAGAGAAGAGAAGAGAAAATAATAATCAGAGTAAAAACCAAGAGGAAATAATAGTAGAGCTTCCAGGTAGCTATACTCCAGGGATGAAATGGTAATAAATTTTAGCAGATACTCTGTTTTACATCTTGAAAGCATTTTACAAATATTAGTTCATTTAATCTCACAACACCTCTGAGAAAAAATAATCCCATTTATCGGTGGGGAAACTGAGGCATGGCTAAGTGGCTTGACCAAGGACACACAAGAAGTCTGTGGCCAGAAGACCATTCTTCCCTCTTTTTGTTAATTTGAGTTCCAGGGACAGGATCAACATCAGGGGTTGGACCCAAGCAGTAATTACTAGTAGAAGCAAAAGGCAGGTAATAGATTTCAAAATTAGGAAAGAGAAGGGGGAAAAGGTGACCTTGAAATGTTGACTTGCCTTTCCTCCCTCAGATTAATATCTCAGCAGTAGCATCATCATCCAATAGCTACCAAATGGGCATAAGGAGACATTTACCGGGGAGGAAGGAATCACTGATGGAATACTAATTGCAAAAAGAAGCAAAGTGTTATGATTTTCATATCCAAATGTCTTTTTTTGTCTTAAAACCCTGCCAGGATGAGATCAGCCTTGAGCTGCTGTTAACGATGAGGCAGGAGTCCTCTATTTTTCCCTTAGACCACAGGGCTGGGAGAGCACATGGAGTAATTAATTTTGACTTACAGAAGCACTATTAAATTGGATAGAAACTGGTGAAAATAGGATTAGGAATGGAGTTTAGCCAAGAGCAAACAGAATTAAAACTCCCTAAGAGCAGGTCAATACAGCTGATATCATTGATGCAATGAAAGTCGACAGCTTTAGACATTTTTGAGTGATGGTTTAATGCCAGAAATCGCAACGTTCCTGGTACCAGACCAGATGAGGAAAATTTTAAAAAGTGATATTTTTGGGGTCATTTTCTTATCTGTTCTGAGCCCACTCATTTCTGAGGATTAATTTTGAAACAATTGTGCAGAACAAGCAAAAGTCTCGATAAACCCCAACCAGTCAAAATCTGCCTGGTGCTTTCAACACATGAACCAAAATCTAATTAGTACAGGATTAGGTATGCCAGAATTCATCAGGAATGGAATGATTCTTCAAATAAAAACCAACCCTGCTCCCTGCCCTAAAACACCAGCGCTGAGCGTTTGATAACATAAATTACGGGCCAGATATTCAGTTAATGTAAATCCGTGGGGCTCTGTTGACTTCCGTGGAGGCAGACTGATTTACCCAGCAGAGGGTCAAGGCCCATAAAAACAACAACTGGCTGTCTTTGTGCAAGGGGGATGAGAATCCATTGAAGTTGCATCAGGTGTCAATTTGGCTGGTTGTGTTAAATTTCAGAGTTCTGCCTACTTCTCGGACACACTTGGAAAAAGTCTGATAGGCAAATGAGACCAGAATTTGGCCCTAGGATACACCAGTATAAATCCTGTGTAGCTACATTGGGCCTCATCCTTTTCTTATTTACAACTGTATAACTCCACTGAAGTTACTCCTGGTTTATACCAGTGTAACTGAGCTGAATTTGCCCAGTAGTGTGATAACAAGGCAGTGGCTGGTCAATTTAATCTCCAAAGTGCTTTACAAACATTAACTAATCAGCATGGAGCTTTACATTTCTCCTCCTTCCCCCAACTTTAATAAATAGCAAATCAATTCAAGGCCCCATTCTGATAGCTTGCGAATATGTGCAGAGGTCACCGAAGGCTCTGTTTCGTGTCTGAATCAAATTTCTGCAGCTACTGGGAGCTGTGCATAAGCATGCATCTTAGTTTTTTGCAGGGTTTCCATGGTTTCTGCCTGGCACTGGCTTTCATCTTCGTTCTAAAGCAGATGCTCTCAGTTGTATTTTCTTTGGTTGAGGGAGCGCATGGAATTGCTAGGAAACCTCAAAAGTTACCCCAAACAACAACAGTAGAGTAAAATCTAGCATACGCACCAGGTCCTGTGAGGCAGTGTAAGCTACTTTATGTAGTGCTGCTGGCAAACTGTGCCCATGAACTCTAACAGTCCGAGTGGGAATGGCCCCACAGGGCAAGGGTGACCTGGGGCTGATGAAGGGGGTATGCGTATCACACACTCACCCAGACGCCCATAGCATAAAGGGCCATGGTTATATGAAAGGGAACATGCTCCAGTACACTCTTGGGCTTGTGTTTCCAACTCCTTGTGGCTGCAACAGGGTGGTGAAAGTTAAAGCAGCGTTCAGTGCCTGTTTACAAATGGATTAACTGAGGTACAGAGAGGCTTTGTGGCTTGCAAAAGGTCACACACTGAACTGGGAATAGGAGCCAGGAGTCCAGGCTCCCTAGCTCTTATTCGAATCACTAGACAACGCTTTCTCATAAAGCAAAGTCTCGCAGTAGTTTTCCTTCTTTTCCCATTTTTTTTTTTTTGAGCTGTGGGCAAAAAAAAACCTCACAGGCAAACTCAGAGTCAGGTGAAATGGAAACTGACTTCTGATACAAAAAACCCTCCCGAAGGCTTCGACACCGGGACAAATACAAAAGCACAGCCGCTCCTTACAAGTGGGAACCTGCATAAACAGGCCGCAGGGGGGAAAACAAAACAAAAAAAGAAACAAACGAGACAGCTGAACAGAAAGATGTGTTGAGCGAGGGTCAGCGAATTAGTTCCAAATCCCTGTCCTGGGGATCTTTAATTGCTAACGGGATTATTTACATTTGTTACTGTATAATTCTACAGGTGTTACCTCACATCTCGGGCTGGGAAGATCAAAGCTAAAATTCTGGCAAACTTAACTGAGCACAGATTCCTTTATATTTTAACCCACCTGACCAGTCATGCATGCCGAATGCTGAACGGGCAGCCAGCGGAAACTTCACAGGGGTTATGCAGAAAGGAGGGTAATTACAATAGACCCCTTGCAGTAAAAGCAGAGAGACAGTAGGGTTCTTTAAAATAGCTTTTTTTTTTTTTTTTGGCTGGAACACAGTATGTAAACTCTAGTCTAGAGCATAACGCAGGAGGATACTATGGGCCTGGGTCTGATCTCACTTGTAAAAGTATAATCCCATTAGTTACAATAGATGTATGTCTGGCATTCGGACTTTCTGATAGACAAACACAAGAACCAAATTCTGCCTTCAGGTACAGGATTTGAGTTAGATAGTCCAATGGTTAGGGTACTACCTTGAGAGATGGGTTCAATTCCCTACCGGATGTTTTGTGTGACTTTGGGCAAATCACTTACACCGTGCCTCAGTTTCCCAGCTGTAAAATGGGGATAATAGCACTGCTCTATTTCATAGTGCTGGTGTGAAGGTACCTACAGGAAAGACTGCCAGGTGCTCAGATACTATGGGGAAGCTGATTAATAATGATTTGATTTGGGACTCTGGCATTAAAACGCTGACCAGCCTAGACTCAATCAACGTAATAACCAGTACATTGCTTTACTCACCTTCTGCAATTACACTGTGAGATTATGGCCCGGAGTCAATGAAGCTACAATAATTTACACCAGATGAGACTCTAGCCTAAGGATTCCAGGTATGTTATTGGGGTTGTGGTGAAGGGGGGCGGAAGGTCAAGGAACACTTAGTTTAAAAACCTAACTTTTAGGGTTTCTTAAGAAAAAAGCTGCACAGAGCAGCGGCACATTGGGCCAAATGACATGAAACTAGAACATCAGCTGCAGGAAGCGGAGCAAAGGGCAAATAGGTAACACACAGCCCAAATGGTGAGATGGAAACTAGAGCCCAGCTTCTCTCTTGCACTGAGATTTGCTCAGCACAGGATGTGGGGCCAATCAGAGAGCCGATGCTCTTGATCAATCTGCACTGGTGCAGGTGTAGGTTAGAGCAGCCACAAGGTTGCTGTGGCAGTTTGCAGTGGTCCCCCAAGAGTCCACGCGCCAGCTGCGGATTGCCAGAGCACACCTTGTTCTGGCCACACCCCTACACATGGGCCTTGTGTGGGGGCGGCACTGGGGTCAGCTGACAGCTTGCCCACTCTGGGGGAATTTCACTTGGTAGATCTGTGCCAAGAAGTTGGAGGAATGCAGGACAGAAGGTAGCCCTGGAGTTTGAAAATTCTTGGAGCCAAATTCTGACGTCCTCCCTCAATGCACTGAGACTTTTGCTTGAGTAAAGATGGCAGGATTTGGCCCATTCTGTTTAGTAATGCTCGTGAGGGATTTTAATGTGGTTTTTATCTCCAGAGCCTCTCGTTACTTTTAGTAAATTGAGATCTCTCAGCCCTCTTTTCCTTCATCTGCACAAGATTTGCCCCCCATTAAAGGTCCCAGTGTAACCATGTCCCCCACTTAGGCATGCATTCCTTAGGCAGCTCCTCCGTTGCACTATTAAAGGCTAGATCATGGCACCTTGACTCATGCTGAGCCGTACACCAGCCTGTGAATAGTCCTGTTGATTTCAATGGGACGATGTGGTAAGTAACGGTAGCCAGTTCTGGCCCTTAATGGATTGCTGAAGTTGTTCGTTGAAATAAGGAGATCACGTCTATTTTCAGAGCCGTTCGCACTGTCGGCTCCCACTTCACTATTGCAATGTCCCTTGTGGCGGAGAACAGTCAGGCCTCGGTGGCACTGAACATAAAGGGTTTCTTTGCAGAGGCTACTGAACACAGACAGCGCCCTGTGGCTCTCCCAGGCTCTCTCCTGCTAATGCTCCTACCAATACAGCCCAGAAGGCCAACGGCATATGGGGCTGTATTTGTAGGAGCATTGCCAGCAGATCGAGGGAAGTGATTATTCCCCTCTATTCGGCACTGGTGAGGCCACACCTGGAGTATTGCGTCCAATTTTGGGCCCCCCACAACAGAAGGGATGTGGACAAATTGGAGAGAGTCCAGCGGAGGGCAATGAAAATGATTAGGGGGCTGGAGCACATGACTTACGAGGAGAGGCTGAGGGAACTGGGCTTATTTAGTTTGCAGAAGAGTGAGGGGGGATTTGATAGCAGCCTTCAACTACCTGAAGGGGGGTTCCAAAGAGGATGGAGCTCGGCTGTTCTCGGTGGTGGCAGATGACAGAACAAGGAGCAATGGTCTCAAGTTGCAGTGGGGGCGGTCTAGGTTGGATATTAGGAAACACTATTTCAGTAGGAGGGTGGTAAAGCACTGGAATGGGTTACCTAGGGAGGTGGTGGAATCTCCATCCTTAGAGGTTTTTAAGGCCCGGCTTGACAAAGCCTTGGCTGGGATGATTTAGTTGGTGTTGGTCCTGCTTTGAGCAGGGGATTGAACTAGATGACCTCCTGAGGTCTCTTCCAGCCCTAATCTTCTATGATTCTATGATTCTCTCTCTCATCCTGGATTAACTTCAGCTGCCAAATGTCCCCACTTCTATTATTCTGGTGATAGGGGCAGGGTAAGAACCTAAATAGAATAGCATTGAACCTCGGACGTCCCTATATTCTCCCTTCCCCATTTTTAGAACAGAGCCCTGGTCAACACTTAGATTGATCTAGTTACGTTGCTGAAGGGTGTGAAAAATTCATACCCCTGAATACTGTAGTGAAACCAGCCGAAACCCCGGTGTAGACACAACTAGGTTGATGGAAGACTTCTTCTGTTGACATAGCTACCTTTGCTTGGGCAGGTGAATTACCTACAGGGATGGAAAAACCCCTTTTGTTAATGTAGGAAACATCTGCACTACCGCAGCATACTCTGTAGCGTCTGTAGCCTAGACATGCCAGAAGCAGTCCGTACAGTTAACAACACCATTTGTGGATAATCTAGCTGTGTCTGTATGATATAGGGTGTCTCTAATCCAGCTACCAATGACAACAGAGCCTATGTTATGTGCTACAGAAGAGGTTTTTAACACCGGTGCCTTAGCTCCAACCTGTATGAAACACCAGTACTGAAATCAACGGGAGTATTGCCCCTGACTTCAATGGGGCCAAGATTTCTCCCCCTTTCCTTAACTCCTATGGACAATCTGACGGGAGACAGTGCTGACTGTTAAAGGGAGTCTTGTCTCTGCTTTAAAATGAAAACACAACCAATGCCGCTGCCTTGGCTTTTCTTCTTTTAAATTGGTCCTCGTCTGGTGGACTGGGTTCATGGCGAAAGATAAGGGCCTTCCATTCTCCGCACCTGCATAGCAACTGAAGGTCAGCGAGGGAGGAGAGACAAAGCAAGGTCAGAAATTGACAGGGAGCATGAATGATGTAATTAATGGCGCTGCCACTGTGTGGGAGCTCAAGGCTTTTTATTTCGAAATGACAAGTGGGCAGTGTGAGTGGGGTTTTGACATCAGCACTTCCTGTCTGATTATCTCTTATTCAGCATGTGCTAATGAGCTTGAACTCTGACCCCTCTGGGAGTGATTTACATATCTCCAGCCGGATACTGGGGGAATCTGCCTGGGAAGAGAGGCCGAGTTATCTGTCAGACTGAAAGCTTTTATTTTTTATTTATTTATTTATTTATTTAATGTGCACTCACTCGGTATCATAACATGGCCCAGCTGGGAAAGAGGGGAAACTAGCCAGCCCAATGAATTGGTCACTCACATGCATGTTCTAGCCTACACCAGGAACTGGCAGATGAATGCAGATTATGCCAGATGATCCCCTTCAGTGCTGGGAGTGAGCGTTGACATGGTTTCATGGGTCCGCTATGAGTTCTTCGATGGGTGATGTTTTGATCATATTATCTTTGGGGTGTACGTGGCTGTATGGGTCAGTACATTAATATACACCCCCAATTAACATAGTAATAATGCCACTTCCTAGCAAATCAGTCAAGCTGATTGCTTCATATAAAATGGGATTAACAAAAAGAGTCATAAAGTTTAAGAAGGGAACATTAGATTATCTAGTCGGACCTCCTGTATCAGAGACCACAGAATTTCACCCACGTACTGAAATGAGCCCAAAACTTGTGCTTGACTCAAGCATCAATTGCAGAAAGAAATCCAGGCTTGATCTGAAGATCTCAAGGGAGGAAGAATCCACCATGTCTCACCATCACTGTTAAAAATGTGTCTTATTTCTAAGTATGTATGCATGCGATGTTGTACTACTTCATCTTGAATGGTGCCTTGAAATATGTGTTAACCTCTTATGCTAAGCAATCTGTTCCACCTTGTATTTAGCTGTGACACTCTGAGGTAGTTTTCAGACCTGAAGAAGAGCTCCGTGTAAGCTCGAAAGCTTGTCTCTTTCCTCAACAGAAGTTGGTCCAATAACAGATATTACCTCACCCACCTTGTCTCTCTTATTTCTAATTGGTATTTGTCTGGCTTTAACTCCAGCCTTTGGTTCTTGTTATGCCTTTCTCTGCTAGATCAAAAAGCCCTTTACTGCTTGATATGTTCTCCCCATTAAGGTATTTAGACACTGTAGTCAAGTCATCTTTTGATCCCTTTTACAAATAAGCATAACAAATTGAGTTCCTTAAGTTTCTCGCTGTAAAACAGATTTTGATTTAAGAGAGACTCTTGGTTTATAAATACACAAAAGGAAGTACCTATCTGAAAGCTGCTGGTGCTTCTGACATATGTTAACAGAAGCATATGACTGAATTCAATCACTATCCAGCAGCCATGGGCACCAGAACCGGGGTGTGTGTGGGGTTTGAGGGAGGTCAAGGGGTCTGTTTAACAAAAGAAACATAAACGCAGAATTCATGTTCCCCGCAGTTCCCCACCCGCTGCAGAATAATAGATTCTGCTGGGGAGGCTGGGAAGCTAGTGGTTACTTTGGCTGTAGCACCTCTATTGTTGGTCCATGCAGTGGCTGGTCAGAGAGCCTGCATATAACTACAGCTGGGTGTGTCCCTACCTGTGTGAATGCTGGTGGAAGTGTAAGGCTGACAGCATGTCTGCAGTTTGTCACAGCAGCACAGTGTGAGAGGGAGCCCAGGCTGGGAGGTCAGGGGAGCTCAGTAGCACCCCAGTTCCAGGTGGCACCCCGGGGGGAAATTGTCACACCAGGTACTAAGGTTTGTTTTGGGTTTCAAAAGATATAAACTAACAAGAGATATTCATGGTTTTAGGTGCCCAAAATGGATGATTGCCTTGCCAATCAAACCTACCTATCTAAAGTTCCCATTATGGAAATAACTAGGCCTTGATGCCTCCGTCTTGGTCCCTGCTCTGTGGGGGAACCTGGCAGCATTCCTTTGCGATTCCTCTTTCTCAGTTACATAGCTAGCCGGTGGGGCGGTTCTGGAGGTGGGTTTGGCTTGATGGACCCGCGGTATCACACAGCAGCAAAGTGGTCAAAAACCTGACTGCTTTGGAGACATGTTTCCTCAATCACTCCCCGTTCCCAGCCCACCTTTCTGGCTGAGGATAGGCTCAGTAACAATTTTGCCTCAAGGCTCTCCCCGCCTCCCTGCGGGGCTGTGTCTCGGTAGTGCTCTCAGCCTGGCTCAGATCCCCTGCCTGACAGTGTCGTATGTTTTCCCACTAGGCTCCTGAGCCCATAGAAACAAGGAGGCTGAAATAAAGCAGAATTCCGCCTCTCCCCCTCACTAACTCAGGCACAGCCTGAATGTGTGTCAGCATTCCATGTATCGGCTCAGACAAACCCGGAACTTGACAGCCGTCTCCTTTTTCTCATTTGCAAGAGTTAAAGGCTTTTTACTGCCCCCGATAGAAGAGAAACAGAGATACAGTGGGGCTGTCTCCTTTCACCGTCCCTAGTTTTGCACAGGTGTAGAGCCCTTGGCTTCTGTGGACCTACTCCTGATTTGGGCCATGCTGGTTATTTCTAGTACAGTAGCACTTAGTGGCCCTGAGCGGGCCCCATTTTAGTAGGTACTATAGACACATACAAAAATACAGTCCTGGCCCCAAAGACCTTACAATCCATGCACATCAGTGGAAGTGACTGGAGAATTATTTATAGATGTATTAGACCCTCCATTGCTTGAAGTCTATAAATCAAAATGAAAAGAGATGCTGTAGCTCAAACAGAAGTTATGGGCTTGATGCAGAAACTAGTGGGTGAAGTTCTTTGGCCTGTGTTAGGTAGGAGATCAGATTAGATGGCCACGTTGGTCCCTTCTGGCCTTAAAAGCTAGGAATTTATGAAAGAATAAAGTCCTGTGTGGATATTATCACCATAATTTCTCTCTCATGTAGCAATAGACTCCAGAAAGGCTCAAGGTGAAGTGACAAGACAGAACAACAGTGCTTCACAGACTCATTCTCCGAAGGAACCAGCTAAGACCATAGGGAAGAAAGGGAGTGGAGGAATCAAAGGGAAAATGGGTTTGTTATATGCTTAGCTCCAACTTCCTGATCTGACTGGAAAATACCCTTGGAATTCACTTGGCAATGGGCTGCATGTCTTTGACTTACCTTGCTTCCCTTTAATAAGTGAATGGTCAACATTGAGATGCAACAATAAACATTCTGTGGCAAGCCAAAGTTGGAATTCCCTGAAATTATTGATACATGAAGAGCACAAAGAAAGTCTTCATCTTTCACCTCTCAATTTCCCATGAACAGGAAGAACTTCTCAGTGTGACAGAAAGGGTTCCCCCCCCCCTTAGAACAAACTGTACGTAAAGTTTGTTGATCAAGTGATGTCGATGTGACTTTGGTGTAACTCCACTGATTTCAATGGAGCTAATCTGGATTCCAACCAGTGTGAAGGAGACAGTGGATTCACACCGTGGTTGTTCGAAGCAGATTTGCTCAGGTTACAAATCCAAAGGTGGTGTTTTCTAACTATCACTGCTACGGAATCAACCTAAGAACCAAAACTCCGGCTGCCATCTTCATGCCTTTTACATTGCCATTCTGCAACCAAATTTTAGTTGATCATTTTGTTTATGATGCAAGATGGAAGAGAAGCATCTGGCTGCTTCACACCTGCAAGTGCTACCAGGAATAAAACGGGGGTTTGGAGTGAAAATCAGAAGAGCTGATTCCAAAGACCCCCAGGGACTGTTCTTCCTGGAATTCAAAGGTGCCATTTTTTTATGTTCCATTACTTTTCAGAAAAAATATGGTGCTGTGGATGGGGAAACCTCTCTTTTTCAAAGGCCTAATTGTATCCATACAGCGACTACTGTACAAACACCAGGTGAATTGCTGACCTGGGACTCAATAACTTGCAATAGTTGCTATTTGTACAAGACTCGTTCTACTCATGGGATGTTCAAAACCAGATCAGACGTCTGGGTCATGACGTCCAGTGTCCAGCAGTAGCCAATGCCTAATGCTTCAGAAGACAGAAAAAACTGTCCTATCCATGTTACTCCTAATGTAATTTACGAGGCTGCAGATGGGGTGGGCGGAGCCTTCCTGAAGTCTAGCAGGGGCTCAATATGTGTCCGGGAGCATGCACTTTGATTCCCCTCCTTACAATATTTACCAGGATTTTTCATGAACTTAAAAATATCTGTCCCCTTTTTACACCCAACCACGCAGTTAGTTTACTGGGCTTCAATTCATTTAGGGCCTGATCCAAAACCCATTAACGCCAATGGGTCTTGGATCAGGTCCTTAATGGCTTTGTTTTTATAGAGGCCAATTATTTGCTTAACTAGGGTTTGGCAGAAATACAGAATCCATTCCTCCAGGGTGGATACAGCCCAGATGGATTCTTTGTACAGCTGATTTTTATAACCAGGTGTTTGTTATCTGAGTTTCATTGGACTGCACGCTCCTTTCACTTTGCATCCTTTTTTAGGTGGATTTAGCAGGAATAACGAAACAGGAGGACTGTAAGAAGTTTGACCAAGCACGCTGTGGAAGGCTAACATTTCAGCTTGCTCGCATTCTAATCTGGGTCCCTGCTCATAAATCCTGTTAGCCTTGGTGTTTTTCATCACCTGTGTTTGCATCAAACATTACCAACCTGGACAAGAGCTGAGAAAAAGGAGATACATTACTTACAACCCAGTAAAACCCATTAGCTAACTAAGCCCACTAAAATATTTATGAGTAGACTAAACAGCATGACCTGTTGATAATTTGATCTAAAAGTGTCTGGTCAGTGATCCCTTTCTCCCCCCACTGATCGTTTAGCTGTGCATGGTAATTTTAAGATTTGCTAGATGTAGTTAGTAATTCTACCATTGCCTTTTAAAAGGACTGTGACCAAATTATCAAGGCTGTCATCACGGCAGAATCTGGCTCTTGAGTCAAAATCCCTCCCTTCGCCTTTTTTCATTTCCTGGCTGAGCATCAGGGGAAGGGATTATGTGATCCGATAGGTAAAATTATCCCGTCAGAGGTGAGCGTTCTAATAAAAGGCTTTTGCAGGCCTGGTTGTATGATATCCCTGAGAAGTCTACGTTCGTTTGGAGTCTTGTATTGAAGGGAACTGTCCATCCCTATGGAAACCCAGCAGCACAAAAGACCTACTTTGCAGCAGCAGGAAGAAAGCAACGCACACACAGAGATGTTGAAGATGCAAAGCTGTTGTGTTTGCCTGTTTAGAAATTCAAAACCAATAGCAGCTTAGCTAAAAAGTTGACATGAATTCTCCCAGCCAGTGAAAAGTTGGGATGCCGGTGGCCAGTATTACGTCTGTTAGTCTATAAGGTGCCTATTTCTCAATCTTGGCCTATTTCTCAAAAACAAATGATCAAACACTTATTTTTCTATCTTGTCCAGCTCTAGTAAGTTGTCTAGCATGGAAAAACAAAAAGCAACCTGCCGGAATCTTTTGCTATGACTCCAATTCCTTTCTCGACCATTTAGACTGTTACCCTGTTTCTTTCCTAGTGGTTACAGACGGAAGCTCTGGCAAGCAGCCTCTTTGCTGATATCTACTTGGAAGGCTTTTAAATAGTAAGTTTAGCACTGGTGAAAAAGAGACCTATTGGTGGCCCTGGAGTCTACATGATAGGTAGAGCATCAATCATGACAATGCAGCCTTCTCCTATCCACGCTGCCCCACCAATGTCACTCATGTCTGGACGAATCTTCTTTGACACCCTCAGCAAGCATGGAGTCTATCTCTGAATGATCCTTTAGGAAATAGAGTGGCCAGAGAGAGGGCTTAACACCTTTGCGTCACTACCAACCAGTGGCTAGGGACTGTTTAGGCCTTTTTAAAAGGGGCAACCTACCCCTTTTCACCAACGCTAGGTGAGCAGCAGAGGCAAATCCGAGAGCTTGCACCTCTCTCTCATTACCGGATTTTGGAAGCAAATCAGAGAAAGGCGTTTCAGCCCCTTTGCAAACATCCCTATTGACCGACCTCTGCCTACCCCTTCCCTGATGCTGTGTCGTTCAGCATGAAGTTTTGAGACAGGGCGTGGAGAACCTTCCTACCACCCTACACCATCAGGGCATTTGTTCATGCCTCATTTTTACTAAAAAACTATTTCAGAAATATTGGAGATAAACTTCAAATAGCCTTATTGCTACTGTATTTCACGCTCCTCTGTAAACTTCCTTCAGCCCCTTCCCCATTGACTTCTATAAGGCCAGGATTCCACCCAGGCAACCAACTCGATTGGCCTCAGGGAAAGAAGAAGCTATAGCTAAAAAATCATCAAAAATAGCTTTTCACGGTACAATATTGTTGCAACGTCATCGTTCCGATCTCTGGACCTATGAGAGCTAGAAGCAAGTGCTGTAGGAACTGGTAAACTGGGAATCTTCCCCTTCTAATGGTATCAAATCCTGTATGTGGCCCTGCTGGGGCACGAGGGCATGTCGACAGAATGCAGCAAAGCATGCTAGAGGGTGTGATTTCTAAACCACAGCAACATGTCTCACAGTTATGGCCCATGTAGATCCTGCTGGCATGAACTAAAAGTCCCCTACAGCACCATGTTAATGCATCCTAGGGAATTTTTAGTTCCTCCCAGCAGGGTCTACACGGGCCAGTTAGAAATCAGACCTTTCTAGGGTGCATTTCTGCATCATGTTTCAGGGGTTCTCAAACTTTATTGCACTGCGACCCCCTGCTGACAACAAAATTACGACATGACCCCGGGGGTGTGGGGCCGGAGCCTGAGCCCTATCGCCCTGGGTGGTGGGAGAGGGGGCTGAGCCCCGCCGCCCCGGGAGGGAGGGAGGGAAAGAGGTCAGGCTTCAGCTTCAGCCCTGGGTCCCAGCCAGTCTAAAATGGGATCCTAACCCAATTTGGGGTCCAGACCCACAGTTTGAGCGCCACTGGTGTAGATAACCCCACCGACCATTGCCTGTCGGGGCCTTCAGCTGGGATCATTTGGTTGCTGGAGAATTCCACATGCGGGGGGAAAGGAGGACATATTTCTGTGACCAACTTTTTGTAGGCAAGGCAGCTGCTCGGTGGTTTGCCCCGTGAAAAGCATCCCAGTGGAGATAAATTAATGGGCATTGGGACAGCCAAAGGTACTGCTAAATGCAGGCCAGTGGGCAGAGTGCACCTAAGGCAGCCAAAGGTGCATTTTTTCACATGACTCAGCGACTTATCGCCGGCTGCTGCAATTTATTATCCCAGCACATGTGGCGTTTGTCTCTCTAGACCTAGACTTGCTTGGAAGCACAAAATCCCCAAACTTGGAACTGTAGAGTGCGCTCTGTTACGTTACAGATTTGTCCCGAGTTAGTTAGCAGTTTGAGAGATGGACACAATATTTCACCTGTAGAAAAGCATGTTTTCAATTAAATGGAAAAAAATAAAAAATAAAAACCCAGAGTGGGTTAAATATTACAGTGAAAAGCATTCAAGCTGCTCTGCCATTGAGATGTAACCAACAGTTTGTCTGTGACCGTAGACAGGTGGTTCCTGTTCTTATTAAAAATGAGTAATCCAAGCTCTCTGAGGAGGTTTTCAGAGACAATCTGGATAGACCTGGAAGTCCAATGTGCCTTTTAAACCCACAACTGTTTCCCCTCAACATCCCGGAATTCTCCTTTCTAAACATTTTAAGGGGCTCTCGTCTGGCAGATCAGAATCATCTTGTTGCACTAAGGGAGAAGAAAACCAGTTACCATAAATCATTAAATCCCCTCCTCCCAGCCTGCAGGGAAATTGACACTGAAGCTTTTTCGTGTGGGCAAATTGAAGGCGTTCAGACGTCTTCCCCAACCTCCCTATTTTCTCTTCTACTTGTGCACCCCCAGTTCTGTCTGTGGCGTTCAGGAGGAGAGATTGCCACTGTGTTATCCAAACTACCCAAACGTCTGGGATCTTTACAGTTCACCTGCTGATCTCACAAGAATAGGCTTCCAGTCAGGCCACTTGTTCTGCTCTGCCCAGAGGAAGGAGTCAATGATAATACTCATTTAAAAAAAAATCATAGTCAGTCTTGTTTGGACTTCGCATTGCATGCGGTCTTGTTCAGAGTGTGAACTCTTAGGAGCAGAGACTGCCTTTATTGCGAATCTTGTACGGCATCTAACAAATCACAACCACTACTAATAGTACCAGGAGACACCTCCACACAACTGCTGTCTGTAGGTGTGAGCGTGTATGTATATCAGGACTATCTCCCACACCCCACTGCCTCCAGGGTCCAGCGATTTGCCTCCCTGGTATCTTTGAACAATACTTTGGTTTCCTAGCTCCGGTGTTCCTTACGTTACACAGTTTGCCTCTGGGGTTCATGGAGCACGCTGTGCAGATCGGAAGGGGGAAGAGAGCTGTGATGCTTTGTCAGGGGCCCAAAACCATAGGTCACCATGTAACTTCCCTGCCTCAGCAAAGTGACTTGCTGGGGTTAAATTGTGTGTCACTTCCCTGACACTCTGAAGCAACCTCCTCCAACAATCTGCCAGCCCTTACTTTGCCTTGCAGGTAACATTTGGTTCCCAAGCCCCTTGGAAGACCATTCCCCAGGAATATCCAGCCCCTGTCACTGGACACTCCCAGAAATCACGCTATCTCGAAAGAGACAGCGCACCCACCAGCTTGTTTGGTTCAACGAGGAATTCACATTTGGCTTCATATTGCAGCTCTGAGATGTACTTCTGATGAACCAATGTCGTTTATTAACAAAGATAGAGATTTAAGTGCTACGGAGCAAGGACAGTGGAAACAGGTATGGTTACAAATCATCAAAAGTATAACACGCTTATAAGAGACTAAACATAAGATTTTAGCCGCTAAAGTTTGTCTAAGATGCTCTGGAGTTTTCCTGGTCCTGCTTGCAGATGAGGGGGTTCTGAGATCAGAGTCAGTCTGCAGACAGCCATACTAATGCAAGGTGAGGTGAGTTGTGTCTCGCTGTTTTAGGGAGCAGCCTGCTTTCTCTCTCTCTGTTTTTGAGTTCTTGTGTTTTATTCTGAGTTTTAAGACATAAAGAAGTGTTGTGTGACAACCTTCAAGCAAAAGTATTTATGTGTTTATCTAATTTTTGTGTGCATTTGCTATGAATATAACAACTAGAGCTCTAGCAATGTGTTTTGATAGTATCTATTACCTGTCCCTCCACTGTCACTCCTTTATAAGCATTTGACATTTTCCAAACACTTTGTGGCTCTGACTTCTTCACACGTACGAATACTTCTTACCATTCCCAGTGCCAGAGACCCAAACTCTTTCCTTGTTGCAAGAGGAAGGGAAAAAAAAGAATAAATACCCTCCCCTTCATGACCACATCACAGTTTAACTCGATCTCCTAGGGGAATAAAAGCATACCACATGCAGAGATCTTTTACTTAACATTGCAATGTTTAATCTTGCACAGTCAGCAGTTTTTGAACATATTCCAGGAAAGCTTTTAAGCCTGATAAAGCCAGGGGCTTTTGCATTTTCGAGTGATACTCTAGCTACAAATGACATACTCTACTTACATTGTCATTTGGCTTTAAGGGAAGGTAATTAAAAATCTTCCTAAGAGTGTAGTTATAAAAAAAGAAGAATGTAAATGAAACAACAATAAAAAAAAACCACCAACAACAAAAAGAAAAAGTATTAAAAAATAAAAGAATCAAACGCACAGAACGATTTTGCTGAGATTGGGCTTGTGATATATGATGCATTGATGCTTACCAAGGGACTCACAAAAGCAATTCTAGGTCATCTCCAACACGTGATTTGTACCTATCATGAGAGCGACTAGTGGCCCAGTCAGGGCCCTGTTGTGCAAGGTGCTGTACACACACAGAATAAAAAGACAGTCCCTACCCACAAAGAATTTATAATCTAAGTATAAGATGACAGACAACAGGTGGACAGTGCACTCAGCCAGGGGAGCACAGGATAACAATGAGATGATTATGCTCAGTGTAATAAGTAACGGTCGTATTAAATAATGATTTACCCCAGGGCACAGATGAAAGTTAAAGGCAGAGCAGCATGGCGCTGTGCTCCCAGCTTCTTGTGCTGATTGACAGCGTGCACAATGTCTTCAGAGATGTTAAAACCCACCAGTGATGATAATACTTGACATTTGTGCTTTCCATCTCAAAGCACCTTGTAAACCACAACGCTCTAAAGCCTGATCCAGCATCCACTGGGGCCAATGGAAAGGCTCCCATCACTCTCAATGGGTGTGAGATCAGACGGTTGACCCTTAGAATGTCCCTGAAAAGGAGGCATTGTTATCCTCACCTTACAGAGAGAGAAAGCAAAGCAAGAAAGAACAAAAGTAAAGCATTTATTCAAGAGCACACAAGCAAAGGCCTGACATTTACCTAGCTAAATACACCACATTTACCTTTTGCATTGCAGAGGTCGACTACTCTGGTTACATTCATTTTCTTTTTGTAGTAAGGTGTACTATCAGCTTCCCATATGTTAGAACAGCGTTGTGTTTGGTTTCTTAGCATCCGGAGTGAAAGTTAAAGACTTCTTTTAAAAAGATCACAGTTCATTCATTTTAGGGTTGGTAAGATGGGGCATCATATGGTTGTGCATTTTTAACAAAAACTTGAATTTGGGGGCACCGAATTAAGTTGAGAGCCTCCCTGGAAAATTGTGAGCCAGGTAAGCATTGCTCAGATGACTAAAGTGAAGTACAGAGAGATTAAATGATCAATTCAAAACAGAATGTCAGCTGAAGAAGTGAGATCAGAAAATCGAGGAATTCTGATTACCTTCCTGTGCAGTTCTCTAACCACTGGCCACACTCCCGCCCTAAAAGACAGGAATATTGCCCTTACTTTTAAGATAGGCTCATGCTTTTATATCAGATTGTGATTACAGGTTTTGATCCTTCAGTGGGGTAAAGAGGAGTATGACTGAGGTGCATAATTCCTAAAGATCTTTAATTTCCAAACAGCTGGAATAGTTCTGAGCACAAAAATGGGGAAATGAACATTTTCTCATAGGATAACATCAAGTGTGCATCATTCAACAGCCTCCAGCAGATTTAGCAGTCGAGAGAGGGCGCTTGATGAGTTCAGCGAAAACAGACGCGACCCATCCTCCAGGATCAAATTCAAAATAAAAATCTCTTTCCCCCCCCCTTTCTGGTTGGTATTCTGATATGAGATAGGATTTAACAGCTGGTAAATGGTTTGTAACCTGGGACTTCCTTCGGGACTGCTGCTTCTCTTGTGAAGCAAGTACCGTTGGCAAAAATAATATTCATTTCTTGTTATTTATCTGGTGGTGTCCCTGGCATGAATTCTTCTTCTCAAGGCTGCAGAAGAGGGCGAGGCGTCTCACGAAGCAAAGGAGCACGCCCTGCCCCGAAGACTGCAGTTAAGGTGTAACAAATGAGGTTCGTTATCAGACAAGAGGGGAGAAGGACAATTGTAACAAATCTGGTTGAGCCATCAACAAAGCTGGGATCCCGAGGCTCCAAGCACAGGCCTCTGCCATTTGAAAAAAAGGGGTTAAATCCAGTTGCTGAAAGGAATAATCCTCTTATGCGGTGTAAGGAGAAGAGGGCAACAGAGGCATTCTTGGCCCAAGGGGTACATATTAATAAGATTTCCCAGAGTCCCAGAAAGGCCTCAGTAATTCATTTCCCTGTATCTGTGTGCACGCATGCACTCCCCTACCGTTCCCTTCCCTGCTTGTAGGCAGACGGGGGCGGGGGCGGGAGGGTGAGAGCTGTGCTGAACCATTCATTCCAATTCGTTTCTGCCAGACTGAACTGAAAGGGGATCTCTGGTGAACGGGACACCTCCAGGTCGCTCTCTGCTCACTCACTGCATCGGCCTAGAGCAAGCCGCAGAAGCGCCACAAACCCTAAAAATAGCCTGGCATCTCCAACGTGGCACAAAGCCCAGGGCACTGGCAGTCTCACAAGAAAAACTGGTTTCCTGGAATCTGCCTGTGCCTAGGGATAAGGTTGCCAGGTGCCTGGTTTTCAACCAGAAAGTCTGGCAGAAAGGGGACCTGTACAGACACCAAAATTCTGGTTACCATGGGTGGGGCGGGCGAGATGCCGGGTCATCAACCCGCGCCAGCCCCTGCTCAGCCGGGGCCTCCTCCTACCTGCATCTTGTGGGCAGGCAGGCTCCATGTCCAGCCCCGGAGCAGAGGGAGCCCAGCTGGGGGGGGAGCGAGGTGGAGGGGATTGAGTGACAAGGAAGAGGAGGGAGAGCAGCGAGCGATGGGGAAGGGGGGAGAGGAGTGTGCAAGGGGTGGGGCCTCGAGAGAAGAGGCGGAGCAGGGGGCGGGGCCTTGGGGGGAAGAGGCGGGGCAGGGGGTACAGTTTTCCAAAATTAGAAAGTTGGCAGCCCTACCTAGGGAGGATGACAATCTGTGCTGCCCTGCACTCCATGGGGCTGAAGGAGCCTGCCCAGACACAGAGGCTGATGACGGACTGGTGACTCTGGCCATGAGAATTTGCCTCACCAGAGCCTCCCTGCAGCTCATCACAGAGGTTCTGTATTCAGGGCTGAGCCAGATGCTCAGGGTAAGAGCTTCTGAAATGTCCAGAGAGGCTCACAGACCCTCATAGGAGGGAATGGGCATCTCCTCTGATTCTTTGCCTGCCTCCTCCTTTAACTGAGTTGTCTCAGACAGGAAGAACAATCCAGTGCTTCGGGCACTAATCTAAAACTTGAGTGACCCAGGTTCAAATCCCTGCTCCTCCCCAGATTTCCTGGATGACTGAGGGCAAGTCACTCAGGGCTGGATTTTTAAGTGTATTTAGGTGCCCCAGAGGAGTTAGATGCCTAGGTGCTTTTGAAAGTCCCCCTAGGCACCTAAATGTCTTTAAAACAAATCAGCCTATGGGGAAGTGAGGCACAGAGACTACCTGGAAATTGAGGCGAATAGTGCTTCTTTACCTCACAGGACTCATGTAAGTATATACACTAACGATTGTGACATGCTCAGATACCAGGGTGATGGGAGCCATATAAGTCCCCCAAACAGGCCTCCTTATATGCTAATCCGGTGAGGTTGGGTGCGTACTTAATAAATAAATAAATTAATGGAGATATCCTATCTCCTAGAACTGGAAGGGACCTTGAAAGGTCATCGAGTCCAGCCCCCTGCCTTCACTAGCAGGACCAAGTACTGATTTTGCCCCAGATCCCTAAGTGGCCCCCTCAAGGATTGAACTCACAACCCTGGGTTTAGCAGGCCAATGCTCAAACCACTGAGCTATCCCTCCCCCCTTCAATCTGCCCCGGTAGCTTTTCCTACCCAGTGTCTCTACTCACAACACTCCTCCTCTCCATGTGTGTACTAGCAGAATGGAAAGTTTCTCTGACTGGCTCTCCTGCAGAAGCCTCATCCTATTGTCTTTGGGTTCATAGCACTGCAAGGGAGAACGTAGCAATAACATGGTTTCATTTTGTTCTTCAATTCTATTAAACTATTTCTAATCATGTTCCTGAGCCTGCAGACATGTTCCTGTTTAATTTAGCATATATGAATCCCATTGTAGTCAGCGGGTCAAATATTAAGCATGTGGATGAGTAATGGCTGGGCTAGGACCCATGTTAGGTTCTACAAACCCTTCTTCTTTAATTAAAAAAAAACAACACACAGCACAACCAACCCCCTAAATGTTGGTCTTAAAAGCAGTTGACAGTGTCCCTGTAAACTGTGAACTATCTGCCGCTCCTTTTGAATAACCTGGCAAGTTATTTTTAAGTGAGGGTGAGTCACTCCAACGGGATGTTGTGGTAGAGAGAAGTTCTAAAATGATGGCACCCAAAATGCAGCTTTATTTCCAGTTAATGATCACAGTGACTCAGCAAATAGGTCATGGGATAAAGCGTGGGCTGAGGCGACATAGAGTGAAGACACCCATGTGTGCTGGCAATATTGAACCAGATGCAATTTGATCTGTTTTTCACTTTGCTGTGCCGAATATCCTACATCAAACTCCATACTGAATTGCCCCTGGGATTAGATCTAACAAAAAGTCCTCCCTGACTTAGAAATATCAGAAGAATTTTAAGGCCTTCCTCTCCCAACAGGCCAGTTTTAATGCCTTAAAGCTTTTGGTTTTGCGTCAGACCAACAGGTGTAATATTTAAAGTGGGGAAAAAGAGAAAAAGTAAACATAACATATGTTGCCTCAGAGACAAAAAGAAAAACATGCCTGTTACGTACAGAAGCCCAGCTGAAAGATGCAGCAATGACTTTTTGCTGACATGTTACAAATGTGATCCTAGCCATTAACTTTAATGACCTGCCATTATGTGAGGAGAAGGGCGGGGAGGGGTGGAGGAGAGAGGGGCCTAATTTATTGTAATTACCTTAATTACAACCCCATGGTCTCATTTGGTGCTGCTGGTTTTGCAGTCAGGTGAAAAATTTTTAAAAAATAAAACAATAACAGATCTCTCTTTGCCCTGCGCCCTCCCCAAAAAGGTAAAATCATGCCGAAATCTTATAAAATGTCTTTGAAGCTTTAAATGCAACAATTAAATGTGAGCCACATTCTTCAGTATGACTTTGAAATACATTAACTATAGCTAGAGATGTTTCTTCTTAATCCAAATTTAAAATAGCCCCTTGGCCCATGTGTTCAAGCTGTGGAGACTTATGGAAATATCAGAGGCCTATGTGACTGAAACCTATTTTCTACTGCATAAGGGTCCAATCCTGACAACATTTACTTATGTGAGGTGCTCCATTGAAGTTAACAGGACGGCTCTCCGTAATAAAAATTACCCACACGATTCAGTCTGCCGAATTGGGCTGATATCCGCATTCACTCTTCAGCATCTGCAGTGTTAATAAGCAGTGCATCCAAATGTATTCAGGAGCCAGACAAATCACAAGATGTGTATGTGTACAACATGGTGTACAACATGTACAGCATGGTGTACAACAAATCATATCAGCACAGCGTAGAATTGTCCAAGGGGCAACGTAAGGTTTTCATGTAATAAATGACGTACGTTATTAGCCTATTCTTCTTCTGCTAGATAAGTAATATTGCACAAAGAGGGGATTAATATAGATCTCATAAAATATACCAGCTTAGCACTCGCATTGCCCATGTCATCCACAGATCTCAAAACGAGGAAAGATTTATTATTCTCAGTTTTAAACCAAGGACCAGGATGGTGAAGCGACTTCCCTAAGGTCAAACTGCAGAGCTGGGCACAGAATTCAGGGCTTTTTATTCCCAGTCCCTTGCCCTATCCACTGCCCTGGGCTGCCTCCAAGCGTTTTGGCCCTAAAAACCAGTATAATTTGTCAGAGAGGAGCTATTTCTTAGGCACTTTCCCATTAAGAGGCTTTGCTGGCTGATTGACATCCACCGGGGAAGAATGCACTCACTATAAAGTCGTCTGGTCTGGTGACTCTCAGGAAAGAGAGAATCATTGCCTCCCTCCCTGGAGATCTGGATATATTTTGGCAGCCGTGCGAGGCAGGAAGAGGTATTACACGGCTCCATCAGAGGGGATGCTACCTTGCTGGAAAGAGGCAAGAACTGAGTGGTCGTGGAACTCCCAGCAGGCCAACAGCTGAAAGGGCAAATTGGGGCTGAATGAATGGAGCTCACCCTGGGGTCTTTTGTTCACGGCATGCCCTCTCCCTGATCTGTTTGGTTAACCGGGCCACAATGTAATTTGTAGTCTTTAAATGAGGCAGGATGATCTTGTAATTAATGCACAAAGGGCCTGATGTGACACCTAAAGGAACCAATGAAAGACTCCTCTGAACTTCAATGGGCTTTGGATCTGCTCACAGATGGGACATCGGAGCCCTCCCCTGCTAAGTCAGGCAAGTTACTTCCCCTCCCTGGGCTTCATTTTCCCCATCTGTAAAGCAGGGATAACTCCTCATGCTGGCAAAGCACTCGGAGAGGCTAGACTGGAAGGCCCTATTGTATCAGCAGAGAATAGCAGTATTACTGAGTCCCTCCATGTGGGATGCAAATGGGAGCTGGGGCTGTGGTGCTGGGTTTCTGAACTCAGGTTTCTGAGCCTTACGCAGGGGTAAACTCACATGTTTGATGGCTTCAAGCCACTGGCAAGCAGCTCGCGGCAGCCTCTGGCTGAGGCTTATGCTGGCAGCAGGCATGGCCTTTCACACCTGTGCACCACACTGAACATTGCTGAGTTGAGTTTGGGCTAAGCTCCCAAGCTATGAGCTGTTTTGAAGTCTCAGCAAGCTTAGGGTTTGATTTGAGGCTGAGCTTTTATTGCCACTGCTAGAGGGAAGCCATGTGTGTGCTTTGAGTGCGTGGAGGGTGTTAATCTTCAGCCTTTCACATGTGCTCTGTGGGGTAGAAAATATAGAGACTTGCAAAGTCAAAATCCATTGTTACAGGCACTGTCCTCCTCACTTCTCTGAGCCGAAAGAATTTTTTTTTGAATGAGAGAAGCATTTAATAGCCCTTTGCTCCTTTACTTGAGTTCTTGGGACTGCTGAAAATGAAATTCAAATGTAAAACGGGGAGGAATTTGGCTTCTCCAGGAGTCCATAAAAACAGCATAGCTTCTCCAGGACAAAGGGGATTGGAGTCCTTGGGGTTTATGTCAGATCAGGCCTTTCAAAACCACCCCACTTGGAACAAGAGGTACCAAGGATGACCCCAACCCCCTTTGTTGGAAGCTTTTCCACTCTGATCTGCAGAGTCAAGAACTTTGGGGATTTGGGCTGCACTTTGGATAAAAACCCAACCTTTTTGTTGTTTAACCAACCCCAACGGGTGTTTCCATCACTAATATTTTCCATGGGGTTTCTGGAGGGCCAGAGGATCCTCTGTTAGTATCAATTGACATAGCTCTATTGACTTCAATGGAGACACACCTAGCTACACCAGATGAGGCACTACCCCCCTGTTGTGTTTCTGCCACTCCGAATATTTTGATTAAACCCAGAAGCTAGCACACCGGCAAATCTTCCCCTGATGACAGGAAAGATGAACCCACATCCAAACCCGACGGCCTGGATCAGGTCCGAGAGCAACGAAACACAAGTGGCAGTTCTCCATTCCTGTGCTCACCTCACAATCTTGGGCTAGCCAGAGGCTTGTTAGCCCCGCAGATCAGAAGAGCAGCTTCACTCTCTAGTTCACTGCCCACTAGCCAAGAGTAGCTGCACATCCCAGCCAGAGCCCAGAGCACCTTCTGGTCCAGGGTCTGCAAGGGGCACATGGATAACCATTGAACCACGAGGACTTGGTAGACCTGATGTAAATGCAGGAGTCAAACAGGAGTAGAATTGCTGGGCACAGCCCCTGCTTCTTCTTTCTAACCCAAACTGCTGGCCAAAGCCCAGCTAGAAAAAGAATGAAGAGCTACAGGGTAAAAAAAAAAAAAAAAAGTGCTGTGTGGGTAATTTATCCAAATGCCATTGCACGCTGGGGAAGGGCAGCAGCGAAACCAACATTCCTGTCTCCTGTGAGCATTCCACAGACATTCACTGAGGGAAAAAACCCCAAAACACTTCAAACAGTTTCCAAACGCCGAGATCTGCTCTGCAGAGAAGTATTCATTTGCCTTCTCCCCTTCACCGTTGCCCCATCTCGCTACTGTGGAGCGCTCAGCGGCTTAACCCAACAAGCACGGCCTTTACGAGTGCCTCCATACAGCACAGAAGTGGCCTGATATCTAACAGAGATGCGGGTCTTTCAGATCCGCTTATGAATCTCAACCCCCTTTTAATCTGATCTTCTTTTCTTTGCAGTCATCACCCAGCTCCTTCCCCAGCTGGGCTTCATCTTTGGTTAAGCCTGATTCACCCTCCAGATGCAGCCAGGTAGCCTAACTGACTCTCAGGCCCACATTAACCCTTCTAGTTCCTGTGTGTGGTACACTTCCCATCGCACACTGGTATGAAAAACTCAGTGAAAGAGAAAACCTCAGTGCCACTATAGTATGGTGTTGCAAATGGAGGAATATCAGTTTTAAATCCAATGCTCTGCATGAACTAAGGGTTTTGAGCATGAAAGATTCAGGCATATTCTCAATTTGAACCAAGAATACATACGTTAAATAAGTAGGGCATAAATCACGTGCTTTGACCTGTAAAGAGCCTAAGTCAGCTTAAAGGATGAGTTAAATAAAACCCTCTTTCTAATTGGTTCATACGGCCTTTGAATTTGCAAAATCTTTGAAAGGTAATTTGTCTCTATTTTAAAAGAGTGATAAAGAGGTGGAGCCTATATCTGTCTATCCATCTATTTTACTAACAACAGTTTAGGTTAGCAAACCTGAAAGAATTTTAAATTTTGAATTACTTTTTCTGGGTCTATTGGGTGTCCACTCTTTGCACTCCATTTAGCTTCTAGCTGGCCAGGTTCTAGTCAGTTTCACATCCTGGTTTGTGTTCTTGCGCACCAGAGGAACACGGGAGGGACGTGAAACGCCCAAAGAAGCATTCATTGGAAAAACAAAAAGGAAAATGAAATCTAAATTTGGGGTGAGAACTAACTGACATAAAATGAACATGCAGAATAATAATACCTACCTCTTATATGGCACCTTTCATCAGTATATCTCCACATGCCTCACAAAGGAGGTTAGCAGAACTGCCATTTCAGATTTCAATCGTAGGGGCAAATTTCAGGGGGTGTCCATCCTCCCCCTTGGGAAGCTCCTTGATGGGGACCCTCCCCAGCGGTTTCCTCTCTGCCACTGCCTCCTTCTGGGCCCAGCCATGTGCAGGGCTGGGGCGGGGGGGAACCAACCCACCGTGTGCCCAGGTCCCATGCACCAGCCACTTGCCAGAGTCCTATTAGCTCCAGGAGGTGGGGGCAGTGGTTCTCCGGGCCCGGTGCCCCTCCCACTGCTGCCAGACAGCAACTCCTAGTTCCTCCTCCTGCGGAAAGTCCAGTCTCATGTCCTGGGTGGTGATGGGGTAGGGGGAAGGAGTTTTTCCCTAGGAGTTTCTTTCCCTCCTGGTGGAATATGTGGCATGAAGCATGGGGGAGTGGGCAGTTGCTCTCCCCTGCCCTTCATAAATGGTGCCCCTGGAGGGCAATATCATTAAACCCTGTTTACCAATGGGAAAACTGAGGCACAGAGCGGGGCAGTGACTTGACTTGCCCCAGGTCACCCAGCAGGCCCATGGCATAACTGGGAATAGAGCCTAACTCTTCTAAGTCCCAGTTCAGCACCCTGTCCATGGGACCATGCTGTTAAAGATCCATTTGTGAGGTGGCAGCTGAATAAATAAGAAAAGAAGCATTTAGGGGAGGGGCAGATTTTTGATGAAATGATCCCTTTTCACAACCGCAGGTTCTGATTATGGAGGTGCAAAAGAAAAGAGCTTTGGATAAAATAAGAACCAATCTGAGTCTCAATCCAGAATTCAAAACAAAAACTTCTGGAGGTTACAAAAAGTTGGATGGAATTCCCCCCCACCCCAATATTTTTCTGTACCTCTAGTTTGCATTGAAACCAACAGAGGAAGTCTGAGTGAGGATACCCCAGGGAAGCCTGTTCCCTGCCCAGATTTGCAGACTCAAAGATGTTTGGGAAAGTTCAGATAAGCATCTGAATTTTGTGGGTCATTATCTGAACTGAGCTTCCCAACATTTCAGTGGCTGCTTCTCTCTAGTTTCAGGCCTGTGAAGTATTGTTTCCCAAGGGAGCTGATCAAATTGCTGTGGATAACCCCAAATCCCTATCCCCATAGCCCTGGCAATCACTAAATCTGGATGCCCAAACCCTACAGTACGATATGCACAATGGGTCCTAGGCAACTGCCAATACTGTGGTAAGCTTTTTAAGCTACAGCAGCATGTTGGTGTCCTGCTCCACAGGGGGTTGCTTTAGTCGAGTCTTAGGCAATTGGAGAGGATTGTAATATCTGCAGAAACTAAGCTGTAAATCTCAACCTCCTCTTTTGACAAGATAGTCCGCTTGATGCCTAAATCACCGCTTTTTGTGCTGCCTTTGCACTCTTTCCTCTGTGTACGGAGAGGGGAATGGGACGGAATTGTCCAGCCTTCTCTTGCACTGAGGGTTAGTTACTGAGACTTCTCTGCGCAGATAGAATCCTGCGCGGATACAAAATATGTATCCGCATCCGAGCCGCGAATCTCTGTGGATTTGCAAGGCTCTACAGATAGTCCCTGAAATTCCCTTTGGCTCCCTAGTTCCCGTATTACTTGCACACAGTCTTTTTCTGCCTATTGTCACTGTACAGGGTGTCCCTAAGGCTTTGCCTGGACTGAGAAATCATAGAAGCGACAGCTGACTACACTACAGATACCATGGTGATGGAATACAATTAGATAGCTACTGTGGAAAAATAAAACAATACCATGATTCCAATGCCTGAGCTTTAGGGAGCATTTTGATTGAACTCGCCTTTGAGCCCAAATCTGAAACTCAGGCGAAGGGTGGGAGTTTGTTTCTAACATTTTTCACTGTTCCAGATCGGATCCAATTTCAAGCCTCTCCACAGATGCTCTGCCTTACAGAGAATTTTCACAAGTCTTTGGGATTCATACTGGAGGGGCTCCAGCTAATAAACCAAAAGTGCTAGCTGTCTTCTAATGTTGGCTTCCATTTCAAATTGCATGTGTTAGGAATAAGATATACATATATGTAGGAAGCCAACATTCCCATATGCCGGGTGGTGAGACTTTCTGCCAGAAATCCCCTTGCCAGACAACTGTTTGGACATGGTGCCATGCTCCAGTAGTTATATGATCCAGTCCCCCCCAGGGTATATGTTACAACTATATCTGGTCCCTTCCAAGAGAAATAGTCCATTTTAAAGACTGTAGTTTACTATATATATATATCCCGGGCACAGAGTCTACATCTCTAATTCAGAGACAAATCAACAGGGTGATTGCCCCTGGTTCTAGACTATGCACAGTGTAAACACTTATGCACGCGTGGAAAGGAAAGTCAAAGCTGCCTGAGAGGAGAACCGCTTACAGTGCTTTGAGATCTTCTGTTGAATGGAGCTCAGCAGGGCTGGAGATGTTTTAGCTATTACAGTCCACACAAATTAAACCTTATCTTCTTTAACGCTTTAAGGGTTCCAACTCCCACTGAAGTCAGTGTTCTTTCCGTGGACTTCGGCAACAGTTGGATTGGGCTCTCAGGCCGAGATTTTCAAAAGTCGCTCATGATTTTGGGTGCCTCTATTTTCATGCATCCAAGTGAGACATCTCGGATTTTCAGAAAAAGTTGAGCACCTGCACCTGCCTTCTAAAAATCAAGCCCCCCTAAGATGTCTTAGGTTGGGCACTAGCCACTTGACCATCTTGGCGAAAACGAGCAATGACTATTTGGTGGAAGTTGGAAATGGAGCTTTTGCTGTTGAATGGAGTTTTGAAGCCACCTCAGCCTCTACCTCTTAGGCTAGTTATGTCTGGACGGGGGGTTATTTTTTGGTTGCATTTTAAAAGGAGTCTCCTAGGTATAAACACGCCAGATAGCCTATAGCAGCAGTGGGAGGGCACAATGGATGTTGACAGACCTGTTCTACCTGCCTCAGAAAGTCACACAAACTGTACCACAGGTTCTCTGCAGCTGGGATGGAATGTAATTGGATGGATGATGTTACAGTGAAGCCGCTGGAGCTAAGACCCAGAAATCCTGGGTAATGTTCCTGGCTGTGTCACAGACTCCCTTTGTGACTTTGGCCAAGTCACTTAGCCTCTCTGTGCCTTAGTTCCCCATCTGTAAAATGATGCTGACAGCACTGCCCTACGTCACAGGGGTGCTGTGGAAGTGAAATTACAGCTTGAGATGTGCTCGGATACTATTGTGATAGGCCCACATAGGTATCTAGATAGACAATGTATTTCAGGATTTTGCAACATGTACAGAATAAGATATGAAGTTCCTGAAGCTCAAATATAATTTCAACAATCAACTGTTATTTATTTAGTGCGCAAGACTAGATTAGTAAATCTAAATGAAATACAGTGTTACTTAGATTGTAAACTCTCTGAGGCAGGGACTGTCTTTTTATTCTGTGATTGTACAGCGCCTAGCACAACATGGTCCTGGCCAATAACGAGGGCTGCTAGGAGTGATGACAATACAAATGGTAACAATTGTTCAGTGAGTTTGGGCACTTAAAAGCAATTGTCACTGATATCTGTGCAGTCCTTGGGGGTCTTTCCTACAGCTACTTAGCTTTTAACTGGAGGAATTACAATCCTATTCCCCAAACTATGTGATGCTGCTGGCAAAGAATAAATGAAAGTTGTTACTCATCTCCACCCTCACGCATTACATACAGAGACCTCCCCTTAGTCAGCCGAGTGGCAACGCTTCTAGTGGTGACATCACACATGGCCAACCAATCAGCATTTCCAGAGTTGTAATGTCATCCCCAAAGTACCAACTGGAAGAAAAGCAAAAATACGGCGGTAGCTGTAGGAAAGCAAAACTTTTGGGGCCAGATCTGCAGCACCAAGGAGGTTGACAGAGATCAGCCGAGGATCTGGCCCTTGGAGTCTAGTTCAAAGCAGAGAGAGATCCCCGGATAATAGTGAAAGGAACATGCTATCCTCACAGCGCGTCTTGCTTTTGGAAAACCCAAAGCCGGCTCTCTGGCTGTTACCCCTATATCCGCTCTCACTGCGGAACGTGCAGCTCCTGAAGTGGAGCACAGGGGTCAGTCAGTGCTGAGGAAAACAGCGCCTTCATCCATTGGCACCAGCTCCGTCCGCTCCTGCTTTCCTGCAATAACCACGAGGGGTTGTTGAGTCAACAGGAAATAAAAAACTCACAGCTGGTGGCACCACCTGCGTCCTCCCCTCCACCCACCCTAAATAATCTCCTCCCCCGAGGCTGGATCCAGTTGTGGAGACGGGCAGCGAATCCCACCGTGACTCAGAATCAGTGGGAGGGGGCCCATGGCGGGGCGGGGAGGAGGTGCCTGAGATTCCAACACTGAGCCTGTTGTGAAGGAGGATTATTAGTGTAATTAGTGCCGGTGGACATAGCAAACTCTCGGTGCAACAACTGCGGGTGTCCGCCCCCCTTCCCAGGGAACCTGCCAATCCAACAAGTCTCAAATCCAACCCCCGTGTGTCGGATATGCACAGCTGTATGCGCACCATGGCTAATCCATCTGCGCCACATGCCAGCTGCCTTGCTTAAGGTGGGTTGGGAGGGTTTCTCTTAAGGGGAAGCTGAGGGCTTTCTCCTGCAAGGTGCCCTTAGTGGGTGTCAAGGGAACTCAGCACCTCACAGGGCCCAGTGCCAACCATCTCTTTTAGATTTGGGAGGGAATGAGGGGCTTGTCAGAGTGAAGGAGAGATCAGGCTAGCCATTGTACAGGCAGGCCCTGTGGGAGATGCCCAGGCATGCTTTGACTTATGTCCTTTGTGCTTTGCAGTGTTGTTGTCGCCGTGTTGGTCCCAGGATATTAGAGAGCCCCTGAGGAAGAGCTCTGTGTAGCCTGAAAGCTCCTCACGGTCACCAACAGAAGTTGGTCCAGTAAAAAGATATGACCTCCCCCGCCTCGTCTCTCCTGTCCTCCTGACATGAAACAGCCCTCCTGCTGCTTCAGTTAGCGTGACCAGATGAGAGACATCAAATATTGGGACAGGGGGAAGGGGCGCCGATGGAGCATAGGGTAAATTGGTGGGGCTGAGCATCCACCAGCAGCTCCCCGCCCCCCACCAGCTCACCTCCACCTCCCCTGAGCAGGCTGCCGCATCCTGCTTCTCCCCCCTCCCTCCCAGCACTTGCGCCGCCATACAGCTGATTCGCGAAAGCCTGGGAGGGAGTGGGGAGGAGGAGGAATGCGGCGTGCTTGGGGAAGAGGCAGGGCCAGGGTGGGGATTTGGGGCGGGATCCAATGGGGCAGGGAGGGGGCGGAGTCGGGGCAGTGCCGGGGCTGAGTTGGGTGTGTGGGGGGGGGGGGCGCGAGCCCCCTCCGCCTGTGCGCCGGAGGGCAAAATATCGGGACAATTCGCATCCCGACCGAACATCGGTCGGGACGCGGGACAAACAAGTAAATATCGGGACAGTCCCGATAAAATCGGGATGTCTGGTCACCCTAGCTTCAATGCTGGCCTCTCCCACAGCTCTCTGCTTGTTCACCTCACTTTTGTCCCACAACACCCTTTGCTATCCCCTCCTGAGCTTCCCTGTCCACCCTCACATAGTGCCACATTCCACGACCTCACCCCACTACCCTGCTCTCCCAGACCTGCTCCTCCCCCCTGCAAACCAGCCACCCTGCAGCATTCCCTGCTGTTCCAGCCCTGAGGGTCTCTTCTGTAGAAAACGGCACCTGTCCCAGGCAGCATGCTTGTTTTGTGATTTTCTGCAATTTATTTTCAACTTTGACCTATGTCTGGATTTGAACTCAGGTTTCCAGGGCCAAAAGGCTGCTACATTACCAGGCCTCCCACTGTTTGGAGTGAAAGAGCAAGAGGGAGATACTTAGTCCAGAGAGAAATCATTCTTAGGTATTTTGTGTTTCCTTGGTGACATTCATTACCTTTGTGCCTCAGTTGCTTTATCTGCAACATGGGGATAATAGCATCTCTGCCATAGGGTGGGCTAAACACAACTTGTGAGAGGAGAGTCCTGGGGTTGGGGCGATGGATCAGGACTCAGGAGAACCAGATGCACTTACACAGACTTCCTGTCTGACCCGTGGGCAGGTTATTATTATTCTGTATGTGCCTGGCGGTGGAGCTAGGGGCAGGACTACACTGCACTCAGAGCCCAGGTCTGAGCTCAAGCCCCCTGCGATGGGGTGGGAATGCCACACCAGGCCTGAGAGGGTTAACGAGGGCCTGAGAGGCCAATTAGGTTACCTGGTGTCACTTGCAAGAGGGAGAGCCAGGGTGAATTAAGAGTGAAACCCAGCTGGGAAAGGACTGGGATGACACTATAAGGCCAGGGGGCTGACAGGAGGAGTGGGCTCCTGGGGAAAGAATCCACAGTCTCTCCCTGGGATGAGGGAGGCCACCTAGGACAAGGAGCAAGTCTAGGGGGAAGGGTAAGCCCGGAGATCCTGCCCTGCAGGCCGGTGTCTGGCAAGGGGCTAGGAGGACTGAAGTAGCCATGGCAAGTAGAGTAAGCTCCAGTGATAAACACAGAAACAGGCAAGGAAGATAGAGAGGCTGGGTAGGAAGGAGCCCAGGGAGATGGCAGCAGGGACTAGGACTGAGTAGATACAGATTGTCCCTGGGCTGGAACCTGGTGTAGTGGGCTGGCCTGGGTTCCCCGGCCAGCCACTGGGAGAGTGGCAAAGAGCCCTGAGCTGGGGCTGTGCATCGGTCGGACATGGTCTGTGGACAGGGGCCCTGTTGGAGTTGGTAACCCTGGAAGGGGTGGACTAAATGGTGACCTTGCCCCGCTGTGACTCTGGTCCAAACCCTCTCATTTTGCAGTGCAGACGCAGGTCAAGCCACAGACCCAAGTCAGAAGGTCTGCAATGCAGTATGGACATGCTAGCACCGCTGTGAGACCCGGGTCCAGCAACTGAGTGTCCACATGGCATTGCAAACCTGGATTTACAAATATGGGCTTGGACACACTGAATCCACAGATCTGGGCTTAGTGTGCAGTGTAGACATACTCTATATACATCACAGCCTTGGACTAGGGCCCCATTGTACTAGGCACTGTCCAAACCCAGAACAAAGTCATCGCCTCAGGGCGCTTGCAATCTCACACTGTAAATCACTGAATTCGCCCCTTCGTTTCCCATTTGTAAAAGGGAGATAATACTACTTCCTTTCCCCCGCCCTTTGTCTGCCTAGGTGAGGAGCTCTTCAGAGCAGGAGTGACTCTTCCGAGCTGTCACCACGGCAGCTGGGTGGGAGCTTCCCACAGTGGGTAGACAGACAAGCGCTAGCTCCGCTGGTGTCACCGCATTAAAAATAGCTGTGAGGTTGCAGCAGGATGTGCCATGGCTTAGGCTAACTGCTCAAGTGCAGCCCCCCCACCCCATCCGCTGGGTACAGCGGCAGCTAGCCCAAGCTACTGTGGCCACATTGCTGGTTTCAGCACGCGCAAGCAGATCTGTTTACCCATGCTGGGAAGCATGTTCCCCGCTGCTGTGTAGATGTACCCTGACTGTGGGTACATACAGCGCCTAGCACAATGGGGCCTTTAGACGCTACCGAAATACAAATAATAATACTTGTGAAGTGCTTCGAGAGCCTCAGAGAAAATGGTTCCACATCTCGGCCTTTAAAAATGTTAATGACTACTCCCTTGCAGTTAATTTCCCAGCCATCCGGGCCAGCAGATGGATTGCAGATTCTCATCTTCCCCCCAGCTAAGGATCTCTTCACAGAGCCGTGCTGAGGCTCCAGAACACGCAGCCTGCTTGCCGCAGATTAGGACTGGTCTTGCTTTCCAGCTTTCTGTCACCACGCTATTGTTTTATAACTTGATGCCTAATTTATTTTAATGACAACAAATAATTTGGCAAATGTTCTCCGACGTCCTCCTGGCAAACTCTGCTCTCAGATTGATAAAGCTGTTAAGTTGGGGTGGTTTCTTTTTGTAGAAACCCACAGACATCAAGGAAAGCTCTGAAAAAAAACAACAACACCGCTTCCATCCCCTCCCTTTTGCCAAAACTGTCTTTCAAAAGAGAGGCGTGCGTGCCAAAAACTCGCCTTGACAAAGAGATGGATAACATGCGTAACCACAGCACAGTGGGGCTAAAACCACCCCCCCGCCCCACTCGCAGACACTCATACGAAGAAGAGATGGGATGCTTAGAGTGCAGGCAATCGTGGCTTTTTTTTGCTCATCGCTTACCGAGGAGCTGGACTCGTTTTCAGCCTTGGTCCGTGATCTGGGGAAAAGCAAATCCTTCCTTCGGAATATTTAGAGGGACCGGCTTAACTGGGCAGAAATATTTCTTATTTGTTCCCAGTAGCACGGCATTGGTGGAAACTGAGAGGGAAAGGGCTGAGTCCATTAGGGAAGAACAATGGCACAGACTGCTGGCTTGGGGGGTTCCACCTCCCCCACCATACCTAGCTCTAGGACTTGGCTTTTAATAAAATCCAAGGAACAGATTGTGACTGACCCTGCTTAGGATATGGCGGAGAGGCCTCTGTGATCCATGATCTCTCTCCTAGTTCTCCAGGGAAGCAATACCACCAGCAGGCTTGGCCCATCTTTCCCTTCCATGTTAGTGGGTGAACAGAAGTCAGCAGGCCGGGCAAGCATGCATTACGCTTCAGGAAGATGAAGCACCATCTCAGCCTGTTTGAGATGATGCCTGCTGGCAATGCACAGAAGATTCCCCATTCTGAGGCCTGGTGCCGTAGCCCTGTGCAAAGCTAGGGTGATGGAATGAGCTTCAATAGCTAATATCAGGTCAGAGGGCACATCAACAAGGTGCATTCGTCACAGAGGATGCAAGGGAGCCTAGAGCCTGCTATTGGCATATTTTTATTATTTGAATCAAAAGGAACACACAGAAATGCATAAGAACCAGGGCCAGCTCCAGGCACCAGCAAAACAAGCAGGAGCTTGGGGCGGCACATTTCTAGGGGCGGCATTCTGGCGCTGGCCATCATAGGCGCCGACTCCGGGGCATGGGGAAAAAGTGCCTCCGCCGCCCCAGCTCGCCTCTGCTCCGCCTCCACCTGCTCCCCTGAGTGCGCTGCCGCCGCTCCGCTTCTCACCTCCCCCCCAGGCTTGCTGCGCGCGAAACAGCTGTTTCACACAGCAAGGCTGGGAGGGAGGAGAAGCCGAGCGGCGGGCGCTTGGGGGAGGCGGCGGTGGTGGAGCGGAGGTGAGCTGGAGCGGGGAGCGGTTCCTCTACCCCCCGTTACTTCCTGCGCTCCCCCCAACCTAGTTCACTTCTGCTCTGCCTGCTCCCCTGAATGCACCGCTGCTCCACTTCTCCGCCCTCCCTCACCTGAGGTCACGGGGGGCCTGCAGGAAGCAATGGGGTGGGGAGAATGCGGCACGCCTGGGGCAGGAGGCAGGGCTGGGGATTTGGGGAAGGGGTTCGGAAGGGGTGGAGTTGGGGTGGAGCCGGGGGCAGGGGGGCACAAAAAAAAGGGGGGGCGGCCAAATTTTTTTTTGCTTGGGCGGCAAAAATCGTAGAGCCGGCCCTGATAAGAACAGTCAGACCAATAGCCCATCTAGTCCAGTAACCTGTCTCCAACAGTGGCCAATACGAGAGCTCCACAGGGAGTGTACAGAACAGGGTAATCTAGACCTGTTTTCCTCTCCTGGCTTCCCACAGCCAGAGGTTTAGGGTCTCCCTGAGCATGAGGTTACGTCTCTGGCCATCTTGGGTAATAGTTATTGATGGACTGATCCTCCATGAACGTAGCTAATTCTTTTTTTAACCCAGTTATACTTCTGGCCATTCCAACATCCCACGGCAATGAGTGCCACAGGTTAATTGTGCGTTGTGCGAAATAGTACTTCCTCTTGCTTGTATTGAACCTGCTGCTTAATAATTTCATTGCATGACCTGTTTTTTGTATTGTGGGAAAGGGTAAATAGCACTTCTCCATTCACTTTTTCCACACCATTCATGATTATGTTGACAGCTGTCATATCCCCCCTTCGTGGTCTTTTTTCTAAACTGAACAACCCTAATCTTTTCAGTCTCTTCTCCTAAGCAAGCCGTTCCATGCCCTTAATCACCTTTGTTGCCCTTCTCTGAACCTTTTCCACTTCCACGGGAACCTTTTTGTGATGGGGAGACCAGCAGGCACAAAGCTGTTTTGGCCAGGGACAGACCTTTTGTTCTGTGTTTGTACAGAGCCTGGCACAATGGGATCCCAGTCCATGACTAGGACCCCTAGGCACTACCCTAATAACAGCACAGAAAGCTATTGCTGTTCACTAGGGGGCTAAGGAAGGCTGTGCTGGAAAGGTTGTGTCCTCACTCTTCCATTCCGACTATATTAATACACTCCAGTTACCACAATGGGGTAATAGATTCAGCTTTCCAGGAGTGCCTGGCGTTCCGTTTTCATCACGGCTACTCTGTGACAGTGGAACAGCCCCACTTCCCAACTCGCACTGCCTCAAATTTGAGAAAATGACAGGACTTTTGGTGTGGCATGAAATATTTGATGCAAATGAACCTTAGGCCGGAAACAGCCTACAGAGCACAGTCTTGCCTATGATTTCCCCCCCTCCAACAGGGAATTTTAATCCAACCTGGGCCTGACTGTTTTTGCCCTGCTGTCTAGCTGTCCACAAAAAATGTCACGGCACATTTCAAATGTTGTATTGGTTCCATGAGAAACAGGGAAATATTATCCCCATTTTACCCAGCGTACAAAAAACGTTCAGGGACTGATTTTCACAAGTACTCAGCCCCGGCAGCTCCAGTTGGCCTCAACACACTTCCGGAAGTCAGACCCAAGCTTCCAAAAGTGGCCACTGATTTTGGGTGCCCCAGTGCTTTTCGGGTGTCTGACATGAGGCAACTTGGGAAATCACCGGGCGCTGCAGCTGCTCAGCACCTCTGAAAATCAGGCCTCCAGCTCTTTCAAGTTGGCCACCTGAAAAAATGAAACACCTAAATTCAGTAGCCACTTTTAAAAATGTGACTACGTGTGGCTCACCTAAGCTCAGACAGTGACAAAGTTGGGAATATGGCCCAGATGTCCCGAGCCCCCTAAAAGGCCCTCCAGGTTTTAACCACTAACTACTCTTCTGCACCTAGGATCATGCTTCCTCCTAATCTTTAATTGGCCTGACCAGAATACTTGAGGTCACTCTGCTAAGAAGTACCTCATCCATCACGGTTTGATAGGGAAGACAGTGACACCTACTAATCTTAGTTACAACTTCAGTGCCTTTGACACACTGTGACTGATCAGTTCATCCTGCCAGGAAGCTGAATGCATCATTTTTCTTGAGCCACTTGCAGCATATAACAATCAGCAGGGCTGCTAGGTGGGAGCTCACACAGTGGCTCCTTGCATTGGGGAAAGAAGTTGTTATCTATTTTATGGGGAAATGTCTCAAACTCCAGAAGAAGAGAATGCACCAGGGATTCTGCTGCTGCAGGGGAATAAAACTCAAGGGAGGTTTGGAGCGTTCTCTTGCGAATTCTTCCTATTGAGTCACTCTCCCAGCTGAGCCTTTTCTCATTTGATACTGTGCCCTTAATTCGGCCACCCTGTAAGCATATGGCAGCAGCCACAATAAGAATAATAAAATAATAATACTTTCCACTTAGTGCTTCCCCCCACAGGATCTCGGAGCGCTTTACAGGGGTTAATTCACCAGGCTTCACAAGTAGCCCTGGGCAGGAGTTAAGATTTGAGACAAGTACAGAGAGTAAAGGAAAGGAATCCGAACTAAGGGAAAGCAGAACTAAATGAATGAATCACTTGAGATTTTAAAAAATGGGCAATGATTCTGCTCTCTTTTGGCATATCCATAGGAGGTGTAAATTAGCCTAGCTCCATTGACTCAACTGATTCATACCAGCTGAGTAGTTGGCCCTTTGTAGACAGAGGTGGGTAAGTCACTATCTGTGTTTCCTCCCTACTGGATCTTTCTCCTCCACAAGATGCAGGAACCACTGCATCCCCTGAGCATCAGTAGCCTCCAAGGTCCATGTGTGGGAGAGAGATGGGCCAGGATCCCTGGAGGGAACAGGGAGCTCATTCATTTGCATAAGCTCCCCCACTTCCTTCTGCAGGACCCAAACAGGGAGCGATTGAACAGCTCCTTCCACACAGCCTTGACCATCAAACCAGCACTGAGCTCCTATCTGTGGGAGACAGGGGCATACATAGCCCTCCGGATTTGGACCAACGTGCCTATGGAGCTCCAGTGTGGTTAGAGCATCACAAAGGTGAAGCGCTGTACAATACCCCAGCCAGCGCCCAGCCAGCATGGAGGCCACAGGGAAAAAGTAGATAGTAGTGATACATTTAGGCAAAAAGGAGAGCGGCGATCTCCTGCCTAACCTCGTGGTTATACCAATCCGTTCAGGCTCCAGGCTGGTTCATAGAGTGCAGATATTCCCTCCTCTAGACAGTGGGAATCCTTATTCCTTACAGGGTCCTGTGGAACCTCTAGACTTATTCCTCCTTATGCTAAGTAAGGGGAACAAACCAACCAGCCCACCCACTAGAGTGGGCATGAATTAAAGAAATACAAACTCTAGGGTCTCTGCGCATTTCCAATAAGAAGTTGAATCCGACATTATCAAGGCACTTTGGCTTGGAAAGAATCAAGCTATACCCAAATATCTTTACATCTCTCATTCTGCACTCACTGGAGAATGGAATGCTTGACATTCCTGCTCCGAAGAGTGGGCAGGAAAACGGAGCTGCCCACAAATATGTTACCAGGCTGCATAAATAAGTGGCCCTCGAACAATTTCTCATTGTCCCGACTGGCACTTGAGTGGCACGCAAATCCGGTGTGTGTTTGGGGGAGAACCTGAGTGGCATGCAAAGATGAAACCTCAGTTGTGTGGAAGTGGGTTTCTGAGGAAAGCGTGATGCCCTCTGTGAGTAACCATCAGTGGAGATGGTCTACCATGAAATGGTTTCTTTACTGGGCGATGAGGAAAGCAGCAGATTTCCAGCTTGTGTACAACCAATCTATTTACATGGCCCGTTTCACTGTATTATCTGAGCACCTCACCATTTTTAAAAAAGTCTATGGAACCTCACAACACACCTGTGAGGCCGGGCAGGGGTATTCTCCATTGGGGAACTGAGGCACATAGACGCTAAGTGACTTGCTCCAAGTCACATCCAAAGTTTGTGGCAGAACAGGGATCTGAACGGAGGTCTCCCAAATACTAAGCTAATGCCCGTGTCACTTGATCATCCTTCCTCCTGTTCAATGTGAACTCAGCACTCCTAAAACACAGCCTACCCAGAACGGATAATATAGCTGACTGGACAACCAGCATATGTAACATGGAATGCGTCATGGGTCACTTGATTAGAGTTATTGCATTATAATACCCACCCATGAATCAAGGATCACAATTAGTATGTGGAGCAGGCCAAATACAATAAAGGACCAGGAATCAGTGCCAGGACTGGATTGCTGAGTAGGAGGGGAAGTGTCTTTAGCTTTTATTCTGGGACTCATGGTCTATTCTTGAACATTTTAATAGAGGGTCCTGGGGAATGTTTGATGGGGACAAGCACTAACAAAAGAAATTAACTCCAGGCCACATGACAATGTAAATCCTTAAGTTGATCATCAGTGGGGAGCCAAGAAAAGTTTTCTCCTCCACGATATAATATCATACAATTAGGTGAATTATGCTGGTTGCAAGGGCTCCTCATCAAACAGATGTGCCTGGTATTGGAATTGTCTGAGGAGGGATTCCAAACACCATAGGCTACTGCATGTTTCTGAGATGGCAATTCCTACGCCACTCTTTATTTAAATCACAAGACAGCAAAGAACGGAAGTATTAAGCAAGAGAACAATAGAACCACGGTGGATGATCCTAAAGACCTGTGGTATGTGTACCCAGTGGAGGCTACACCAGAATAGCTATGTCAGCCTACCTATGTGGGCATAAGCCCGTAGCGTAGCTGCTGTCTACACTGATGGGAGGGGTTTTTCCATCGTTGTAGGAACACCATCTCCCCAAACAATGGTCACCATGTTGACGGAAGCATTCTTCCATCGACATAGCTTTGTCTACATTGGTTACATCAGTCATGGATGTGGTTTTTTCACACCCGACTGTCATAGCTATGTTGACTTAACTTCTAAGTGTAGCCCAAACCACGGGCTAAGTCTTAGTACACGGCTTGTCACGCAATTCTTAAGGCCTACAGTCAAAGGCTTGGTCTACAGTGGAAAGTTATATCGGCATAGCTACATTGGTCAGGGATATGAAAAAACGACACCCATGTCCAATGTAGTTATGCCAAGGTGCAACTACGCTGATAGCTACATTGATGGAAGCACTTTTCTAATGTCCTTCAGGGAGGTGGTGTTCCAACACCAATATAGCAGCAAAGAGTCCTGTGGCACCTTATAGACTAACAGACGTATAGGAGCATGAGCTTTCGTGGGTGAATACCCACTTCTTCGGATGCAGCTTGCATCCGAAGAAGTGGGTATTCACCCACGAAAGCTCATGCTCCTATACGTCTGTTAGTCTATAAGGTGCCACAGGACTCTTTGCTGCGTTTACAGATCCAGACTAACACGGCTACCCCTTTGATACTTAACACCAATATAAAAGCCCCTTTTGTTGGTGTAGGTTGGTTCTACACTAGGGGGATATGCCAGCATAGCTTTGCCATTATAGTCTCCATAGTGTAGACATAATCTATGTCTAGGACCTGTAGTGCAACTGTTATAGTGCATTAGCCTAAATTCAAGGCAGGTGCTACAACAGTACCTGAGTAATGAGTGCTTTCTTTGCTTCAGTGACAGGCAGTAAGCCTATATGGGGAAAATTAGCCTGTCCTATAGCTCTTCCTGATTCATCGCTCAATGCCATCGCTGGCCAGGGACTCAAGAAGATCAGAAAGCGATTGGATGGTGGAAGGAAATGAGTCTCAATTTCAGATCTTGCCCCAGGAACTTGCTTGGTTGTGTTGTGAGCTGGGTTTCCTGCGGCATTCTTATTCAAAGACAGTTGCTATCAAGCCTATTGTTTTGGCTTACCTTACTATTTGAAGATTCACTGATGTTTATGAAGGCCAGAATAATTAAATGAGTTTCACATTTGAATGATGCTAAGTCATTTCTGAAACAGCGAGGGTCCTTGTATGCCATTGCAGGCACGGAATGCTTGTGGTTTGTTTTCAAGCACAGTTGTAACAGCTGCTCCATATATAGGGGAAAGCCTTAAGATCTAACATTAGGTAGCTATGGAGACACAAATATCAGTAAGTCTAAGATTATAAAAATACTCTACACCAATCCTTGTATCTACTCATTTTCTAGAGTATCCACTGCCATAATGTCTGGTTGTGATTTCTTTCTATTTCATTTAAAGTAGGAGCAATGGCCTGTGGGAGGCTAGAGTTAAGATAGTTATACGGTAAATTAAATGTTAGTTGGAAGAGGAACCGCGCCTTGGAACAGATTCCCGAGGGGCACGGGACAAGGCACATTGGAGGGTCGGTGTAGAAAAGCTTGTCCTTGCTGTAACTGTAGGCATCTAGGGGGATGCTGGGCTCCCGATTCTCATTCCGGCACCTTTCATCTACACTCAACTTAAGAGAGATTCAAAAACTTTTAAAAGTAGATTTTGTTTCCCCTGTATCAGCTCAGTCACACTCAGGCTGTGGTCTTACTCAGATAGTTCTAAGCCTGGATGCGTCACCAGTGACCTGTTCATGGTTGGTTGGGGAATACTGGGGGAAGTGAGCTGGTCCAATGCCCGAGCCTTATCTGAGATGTGTGTGAAGCATCTGTTCAGCCTGGTTTTTGTTTTTGATGCAACATAGACTTCAATATGTTATGGGGTTTTCCTCATCTACTAATAACACATCCAGGGGGCTTCCGAATTGTACTTATTTCACTGCTGATAGAGCCAATGATGGTTATTTGTATTACACTAGCGTCGAGAGGCCCCAGCTGAGATCAGGGCATGCCAGGTGCTGTACGTATATATAATAAGAGGTGGCCCTTGCCCCAAAGAGTTAACAATGTAAATACACTAGAAAGACAAAGGCTGGAAGGGGGTAACAAAGCCACACAGAGGGAAAGTGACACAGCAGGGCTGTGGCAGATCCCAAAGGACTCAGGACTTCTGATTTGCACACCAGCAGTGTGCAAATTCCCCACCCCTGAGATGTTACTATCCAAGCATTCAGCTTCTCCTTACAAACCAACATGTCTTTGGCCTCAAGACAAGGGATAAATGAATGAAATCCTCTGGCCTGTGATATACAAGAGTTCAGACTAGATGTTCTAATGGTTCCTTTTGGCCTTGAAATCCGCAGAACCCCCAAGGCCATTAGCTTCAGCCTCTTGCTTCTGCCTAACCTCATGGGCCCAGAGGAAGGCCAGTCAATATTTGACCAGACAATGCTGTCTTTTTCCTTGCACTCATCATTTTGCCATACAGCCGGGAACGTCCAAGCCGTCCCTTCGACAGGCAGTGATTTGGAGACCCTGAAAAGTTGCAAGGACAGAAGACAATAATAGTTTTAAATGAAAATGGTTACAAGTGGGGAGTCGCCGGGCCTAGACACAATTCATTTCAGATTGCATGACTTGCAGCTATTTGCCAATTCCTCGAGCATGTAATCTTCCCATTTCCTACAGTCCAACTTTTTTTTGCACACTTATAATTAGGCGTGTTTTTTTCTTCTCTCTCCCCTTAACCTCAGGCTCCAGGCTTACAGCTTCCGAAAGTAGCTCATGTTGCTTCCCTCCACCCTGCCTCCTGCCCTGGGGGGAGATTATGCAGAGAATTTGAGGGAAATGTTTTGGTCACAGCCTCCTGGAGCCGCTCTGAAATTAGAAAGGAGCCAAGAAAGTTTGGTGGAGAGGGGTCGGGGGTAGGGCTCCACTGGGCTATGCCCAATGGCATCTGACTCTTGAGGGAGTGAGTGAGGGAGTCAGTGACTGGGGGAGGGCTGGTGCCATGGAAACTATATCTGCTGTGAGAGGCTCTCTTCTGCACAGTTAACCACTTGATTTCACGCTGCAAACCCTCAAGCCGAGGCACTTTCCCCCTTTATTACTTCGGGGGTTTGAGGTGATTACATACGGTGAACTTGTGCCTTTCCTGAGATAATTGCTGGTTCCAGCCCATAAGTGGATAGAGATATAACAAGGCACGTGAATTCACCCCCACCGTGATAGCATTTCCCACCTCAACTCCAGCCACACAGATCGTGGGGTGACAGCGATACGGCCACACTCCTCCCGAGCTGTGGGTTCGAATCCACAGAGAACGTGGCAATGTTTCGCTGCCCATCGATTGGCTGTGTTTATAGGGGGCTGCTTGCCATTGTGTCTGGGTGCCGAGTCTGAGGAGCAAAGCGTAACAGCTGTCAGTGATGGAGAATCCACCATGACTCTTGGAAAATTGTTCAAATGGCTAATTGCCCTCATTGTTAAAAATTTTAATTCCCCTGGTGAAGCAGGAAGTGGGGCAGGCGAAACCAATGATTTATACATGGTGGAGCAGAGGTAGTCAATTATTTTTTGTCAAGGTCCAAATTTCTTAGTTAAGGTAGAGTCAAGGTCCAAACTCCAAGAAAATAACAAACAAACAACAACCATGATAATAATAATAATAATAAGTAAATAAAAAGATTTCGGGGTCCATTCAAAAGCATCTGGTGGTCCAGATTTGGTCTGTGGTCTGCCTATTGACTACCCCTGTGGTAGAGCAATCGTGGAGAAGTTCAGGTAATCGCCAGGTTTATGAATAGGGCAGGGAGATGGGACAGGAGATACTTCAAGTATATGGGGGTGGGGTAGAAGAGATAACCTTGGTTTATGAATGGGGGAAGGAGGACAGCAGTGCTGTATCGCGTGTGACCTATTCAGTCCTACGTGAGCCAAAAGCCCAAGTATTTTGTATAAAGATGAGCTGGAAACAAATTATCTTAAGATCAGAACATTTTGCTGGTTAACGAAGTAACCTGAAGCAATAGCATCTCCCCAGTACAGTGCAAAAATTAATAAGGACACAGCTTATTTATTTATTTTAACATGGGTTAGCTAACTCGGACTGTGAAGACACGGCAGCTCAGTTTTTAACTCATGTTAGCAGCTCAAATTCAACCCTAGGCTCCTCTACCGGCTTTAATTTAAGCTGCTAACTCGGCCGTGTCTCCACTGCGATTGGAACCAGAGTTAAGAACGCACCTTTTTTTTGCACTGTAGACATACCTTAGAAGACGTGACAAGAGCCAAAATCAAAGGGTTCTCATCATGCCGGTCTCTCTGACTGTTCTGTGTAGCCTGCATAGTGTTTGTCTGTTTGTACTAAATAGGCAAGAAGGAATATCCACTGATACTGCAATTATCAGAATTTTTGTTGATGAGATTTTGTAAAAAAAAATAAAATAAAAAAAGATCTGGCTGATGTAAAAGACCTTGCCATCAAAATTTGTGAAAAAGGAGATTACCAGCTAATTAAGGTTTGGCCTTCAGCCTTTCACAGAGCTCCAAGCTTTTGGCTTTCTTCCTGCTTAATAAATAAATGAATTAAATAAAATATTAGTAAGAATGGCAATTCAGGGTAGAGTTGAATGAAAACCCAGTTATTTTGGCTTAATCTGCATCTCATAATCTGTGAGGAAAATCTTTTGAAAAAGGCTCGTCCCATCGTACAGCTCAACACAAAAGAGGTTTTGACAACTCCATCGATTATACAACAGAGTTTTCAAGGATTCCTTTTCTGGCATGATTTTTACAGAGGGGAGCGCAACACAACTCCACTTTTATTTGTGTGTCTTTTTGGGTGGATGGCGTGTTGTCTGCTTTGTGGCTGTTCCACTGAGGCCTTGCTGACTAGATAAAGACTTACATGAAACTCTTAATAGTCAAGAATAACCATCTGATGTGCTATAAAATGAAATGTGCTGACAAATGCCAGATAATACACATTGGAAAGAATACTTCACATTGTTGCGTTCTATATTAACTGTATGCGCACAGGAATGAGACGTGGGTATCACCCCAGACAGCTGAATGCAAACCTCTGCTCAATGGAAAGTGTCAGCAGCAAAAAAATAAAAATAAAAAAAAGCAAACGAAATGTTAGACTGTATAGAGAATATAGGTTCTGGTTTTCAAAGTGACCGAAGGGATTTCAATGCCCAATTCCGATTAAAATTAATTTAATGAATTAAAATTAATGGCAATTGGGAATCCAAATCCCATAAACTGCTTCTAAAATCTGAGCTTTCATATATTGTTGCCCTTTCTTCCAGCACCACAATCCTATTCTGATGCCTCTGTCACCCCTCTCCTGAGCAGTAGCTGATGTCCAAAGCCTTGCAGGCCAGTTCTCCAGTGGAGGAGAAATCAGCAACATGAAGTCTAGGTATTTTGTTAGTGTAACTTCTTTGTATATATCCATGAGTCCTTGAATGGAGGCAATCCCTTCTTTCAGCCCAACACCAATGCCTGGTTCACAAAGAGCAACTCTGCCTCAAGAATGAACTTTAATCAGACACTAAGGGACAGAGCAAACTCTCCTGCAGCTCTAAAGATCGCTGCCCCTACACAGAACCTTCCTGCTTAACCAGAAACAAGATATCTTCCCAAGACTGAACAGTGGCTTGCACACTAAGAAAAAGAACTGGGAAGACTAGGGGCAGAGGTGAAAGTAAGCCGGTCTGGTCCGGTCCGGCATACCAGCAAGAGCTGGTACACAGTGTCGGACCTGACTGGCTTCCCCAGGCTGGTGATTTAAAGGGCCCAGGGCCCTTTAAATCACCAGCCTGGGGAAGCCAGCCCTTTAAATCGCCTCCCGAGCCCCACTGCTGGAACCCTGGGGTAGCGACGACAGGGCTCTGTCGGCGATTTAAAGGGCCCGGAGCTCCGCTGCAGTAGTGGCGACCAGAGCCCCAGGCCCTTTAAATCACCCCTGAGCCCCAGGACTCCCAGCCGCCTCTGCAGCTGGTAGCTCCGGGGGTGATTTAAAGGCCCTGGGGCTCTCAGCTGCAGCCGGAGCCCCGGGGCCTTTAAATCTTGATTTAAAGGCCCCGCTTCTTCCAGTTGAGGCCACGCCTCTTCTGGTTGAGGCCACGCCCCTGCTCAGGACTCCGGAGTACTGGTAAGTCCTTTAATTTACTTTCACCGCTGACTAGGGGCACCCCCTGGCTTAAAGTGATTTCCATCATATACAAGATTTACAGTTTGGTTCAATAACTCTCAGCACCACCACTATACAAATTGTTCCAGCACCCCTACAACATCACTACCTGCCGTATCTCTAATGTTTAAAGAAAATACAGTAGAACCACAGAGCTACAAACGCAGCGGGAACAGAGGTTGTTCGTAACTCGGAAATGTTCGTAATTCTGAACAAAACGTTATGGTTGTTCTTTCGAAAGTTTACAACTGAACATTGACTTAATATGGCTTTGAATCTTTACTATGCAGAAGAAAAATGCTGCTTTCGCTTTATTTGTAGGTGTTTATGTTTAAGACAGTCCTGTACTGTATTTGCTTTTTTTATTTGTCTCTGCTGATGCTTTCAATTCCAAATGAGATATGTGGTTTATTTCTGGTTGTTAATAATATTTTTGAGACAATATTATTCAATATTATTTTGGGGCAAGCTATAATTCAATTGTGCAGCTTTTAAAGATGGATTGTGTGAGCTACCAAAAGATCACAACAGGATGGATTGTTTTCAGGTCCTGCTTCTTGGACTGGATCCCAAATCCAGGGGCTTGAAACACTGTCCTGATGAAATATGGGGTTTGACAGAAATAGAAATTTTTCAAGGGAAAATGTTGATGGTAAAATTTTCTGATTTCTTGGATGGGAAAATTCTAAATGAAATGTTTTGTATTGGATCAACGTTTCAAAATGAAAAAGTGAAAACTGTCGACATTTCTAAATGAAACATCTCATTTGGATGGAAAATATCTACATTTTTCAGTACAACATTTCCAAGTTGTCATTTTCTGGGAACTTTTCATTCCATGTGATTTCTTTTTACTATCTTAATTTTTCACCCCAGGCCTGCCCCCTCAAAACTGTCAGAGAAGAGACGGGTCTCCCAGGAATTAATTCTTTCTGAGCAGCAATTCACTTAATCCCATTTATTTCAGTAATGGGTGAACGATTGACCATAGAAATCATAGGGTGGTCTTTTGATACAACCATTTGGGAGTGGTTCAAGTAAATAAGAGGTCATCAGCAGATCACTTGGTCAATGATTAAATGATTGAGTGGCTTTGTTCTGAGGTTTTTCATCTCCAATACAGTGGATCTTTCAAGGTCAGACAATTGCTTGGGTTTTATAACCTTACTGCTGAACTTCCCTCTTCTTTACAGTTGACACATATCAGGTCACTAACACCATATGCCAGAGAAATACCTTTGCCAAAGGCTAGATGCTACAAAGAGATACGCGGTGGGCATTTTACAGGGGCTTTGCTCTGTCCGTCTCCTGTAAAAGAAGCAAGCATTCACACCAAAGCTGGTTGTTCCCAGCTGACAGGCACAGCACTCCCCTCTAAAACGACTGATTACCAAGCCTGGCTCATCCCACTCACAGTTGATGGATAGTTGTGGATAGCAACAGAGGCAGATGGCTGATAAGGGAAAGCCTTTTACAACAACGGATTAAGAGTCCTTTGGACAGCTGGCCACTGGTATGTACTTTACTTAGACAACTTTTAAATGTGGGTTAATTTGTTTGTTCAATGGACCATAACTAGCTCTGGGAGCCTTTTGGATCTGCCCTCAGACTGGGTGAACTAACTGATGCAGAGACAGTAAAAACAATCTTCCTTCCCTGAAGCTTTGTCCCAGATTCAAACTAAATCTGAAACTTTTGGTTAAACAAACAAACAAAAAAAATCAACGTTTTCCTTCCTGCCATTTTCAGAAAATTCTGCACCTCTTGAGCTCAGCCCAGCTGAAGAAACTGGTGTATTATTGCCACTAGACCTGTTCTTGATGTGTTTCTTGTCTATCTCCAAAACCAGGACGTACCAGAATTCTCCCAAGAAAACCTACCCTTGTGAGATTTCCAGCTCCACTTTGCAGAGAGCTGGATATTTCACAGAGGACCCAGATAAGCAGCAAACATGTAGGTGCTTGTACAAATCAGACAAAACCGCAGACCTTCTGAAGGTCATCATCTCTTTGGTCTATTTTTAAAAGGTACGCGGTTTATTAGTTTTTGCCTGTATGGTAGCAGTGCCTATCTGGAACCCCATTCATAGAGAACCATTACCCCCATCATTTTAAACTAAAACTCAACACAAGTGTGTAATGGAGAGCTCAGCCCAGACAGGGAGCCAGCAAGGTGGGTTGGGAATCTGGAGTCCTGGCCTCTATTTACAGCTCTACCACAGGCCTACTGTGCGACCATGGGCAAGTCTCAACCTCTCTGTGACTCTGTTTCCCCATCCACTTTGTCTTTAGATTATGCGCTCTTCAAGGCAGGGATGGCCTCTCACTCGATGTATGCACAGGCCCTACCAAGATTATTATTTGTATTACTGTAGCACCTGGGAGATCTAGTTATGGACCAGAACCCCATTGTGCTGGGCCCCAATCTCAACTGGGCCTCTCGGAACCACTGTCACATACATAACAACAACTACTTCATGCACTGAGGGCTAAATCCTCTTTACCTGTGCAAAGTTCCCATCCGACAGAGCCCCACCAGCCATAGAGACACCCCCACACCAAGCATTTGGCCAGTGAATCAGATTGCCACCCATTGCTGATCCCATCCTTTCCTCTGAGCTCTGTGCAGCCTGCTGTCTCCTCGTGCAATGTAGCTATGCCTTTCAGCCCAGGGGTTGGGAGAAAAAGACAGGATCTAGCCTGAACGCCTTATTAAAGCAAATGGAGTCACCAAGTCTCTAAAACATCCAATGTGTCGTGCTGCTTTTCGTAGGTTCTAACAACATTTAGAACATCTTTGTGCCTATTATATAAATAGTTTCTTAACTTGCAGGGCACCCTACTCCTAAGCTGTGACCTTTCTGGGAGACATTTCAGTCCAGAATAAATTATTTACGATCATGTTATAATTAATAACCCTGCCCCTAAACCCCCCACAGCATTTATAATGAAAGTCTGACCATCCCTTAGCGACAGCTATGCTAGCAGGGGCTTCTGGGAAAGAATTTCATTACCATGCTCATTTAAGTGAACCTGCAGCAAAGGTTTATGATAGTCTAATGAGCATTATGTAGGCGGGGTTCCGTTCAATGGTGCCATTTGCATGAATGGAGAAAAATAGATAGCAAATAGCATTCTCTGAGCTTGGTTCGGTTCCAAGGTTTGAAAGTTGCAAGGGACTTGCAATGATTATTTCATGTCCTTTATGAGCATACCTCCAGCATCTTATGTTGGCATAATTAACACTACTGCCCAACGTCCATTGGCTTCACTTGCCATTGTAGGCCACATTCTATAAGTTTACATGAGGTAATGTAGTATGTTCATGATGCGTTGCTGGGGCAGTGCTTAATGTACAAGGTTGGCAACTGGACTGCCTAAGACAAGCTTGTCTCAAGAGAGTCCTTCTGAATTTCAACAACAAACAAGACTGCACTGAATTATTGTCTTGATCATGTAAAACATCCCATTATTTCAAGTCTCATTGATTAACTTTGTTTTTCCAAAAGAGAGCAGAAGACAGCAAGAAGGAAACACAAGGATCTGACCATGTTAGGAACATGCGTGAAAACTGGAAAACATGCGTGAAAATAGCTACATTGATATTGTTACCCTAATGCAAACCCCTGCATGGGTGTAAAGTGGAGTTTACACCACTGCAAGATCATTCGATACAATGTCACACCAGTAAGGCCTTGTCTGCATTAGAGGCTTACACCCATGCAATGTAAATGGCTGGGTTTAGATACCCTGGCATAAACCCCGCTTTGCACTGGAGCAGGGCGTCTGTGTAAATGGTTTGCACATGGTGTAGCACCACTGATGTAGTTTCTTTAAGGTAGGCAGGGCCATATGAGACAACGAACACAAATCTGGTTAGTCCTAACTGTGACAATTATGGTCACCACTTTTATATGATAAATGTTGTACAAAGTATGCCTTGCGAGGTATCATTTGAAAAGTCATAATCTGCTGAATATCATTATCCTGTTGAAATATATGTAGCAGTACTATTTGTGAAGCGATGAGATTCTACTATATGAATGTTACTGAAATATGCTGTAATTCTGGGTAACATTCACCAAACAGATTTGCAGAGACAAAGACCCACTGGCACCCCCAGACTGGTATCAACAAAGTCAAGAGGGCTATCACTGACTTAAGCAGCCATTCTTCAGCAACGGGAAGGTGTAAACAAGAAATTTTACACTTAATCACAGAGACGGTTCAACCCTCAGGTCTGCAAGAGACTACTTGTCACCTGCGCCCCAGTTGGGGATAATCCTCACAGAGGAGAGGCTGAGGTATAAGAGAGAGAGACAGTGGGCTCCATTTCACCTCTCTTCTTCCAACCTCTCTGTTCATGACATCAACAACTCTCAAAGAACTGAACTAAGCGGGAGTGGTCCCAGCCTGAAAGGAGACTCAGCGTGTGAAATTTACAAAAGCATATGGTGAGGCAAAGCCTTTGCTTTTAAGTTCATTTAGCTTGTTAAGTTAGATATTAGCAATTGCATATTACTCTTTTATTTTCTTTGTAAGTAATCCTGACTCTTCTGTATCAACACTTGTAGTCACTTAAATTCTATCTTTCTGTAGCTAATAAACATATCTGATTGTTTTATCTTAACCAGTGTGTTTGGATTAAAGTGTGTGGAAAACTCCATTTGGGATAAGCCAGGCTAGTGCATATATCATCTTCCTTTGATGAAATGACGGATTTTCTCTGAACTTGCATTGTTCAGCAGTGTGCTGGACAGCACAAGACGCACATTTCTGGGGAGACGAGGCTGGGACTATGACTTTCCGGGTGTCACCCTGTATGTAATTCATGAGTGGCAGGTCAGGGTGCTCATCCATTTAGCTGGGAATGAATCTGCATGCTAAAGTGCTGTGTGAGCAGGCCAATACTGATGCTCCGACAGCAAAGAAGTGTCAAAGGCACCCCAGGCTAGAGACGTAAGGGGACACAGTTGATCAACAGTCCAGATTGCACCCTGGGGAATGTCACAGTAACCCTCGAGGTAGCTGGGGTGTACAAGGCTCATACTGTGAACAGTTCTCTCCAACGAGCAATGTAGCAGAAGCAATAAACACAGGAATGACTGAACTAGCTAAGATTTGGCATCCTCCACCTTTGGTTTTCTCAGTCTCCAATGGGTGAAATTCCAGGGGCAGAAATTTCGGAGACCAAAGGAGGGGATCAGCTTGATCCCTCTTCCTTTGAAAAGGTCCGGAACAAGGACAAAGCCAAGATGGGAGAGAACCCAAAGCTCAGGACTGAGCAGCCCACTGTTTGGAAATAAGGACCCAAGTCTGGGTCAGGAAGCTGTGATTAGAGATTGTCTCCAAGTGGTGTGACAGGTACCCCCGTCCCTGTATTGTGACAGGTCCCCTCCCACACCTTATTGGTGTGATAGGTGCTCCCCCATCTATATGGTACAACAGATAGCACCCTGGCCTTGTCTATGATGTGAAAGTTGCTCTGTGGTGCCAATTCTCTCCTCCACCCCCACCACCAGGTATGATAGACACCCTCTGCCTCTGATCTCTCTCTATGGTGCGATAGGGACCCCTCTTTCTCTCTGGCACCATAGATGCCCTCCCAACTCTCTCAATGGGGTGATCGGTGCCCGTTTGATACACAGAATCATAGCGCTTAGAAATGGAAAAGTCCCATGAGATCATCCAGCTGCCTCCTGGGTCTAAAGCACAATTATGCATTTTCTTCAGTCAGTCAGTGGGTTACCAGCCAGCAAGGAAAGGGGAAGCAGGGAGTCCTAGCTCCAAACAGTGCTGGCAGGGACCCTGCTCAGGTCCTGAGTGAGAGCGCTTGAATGCAAGGCCTTGCTCTAAGCCTGCAGGGTGTTTTTGGAAAGCTGACAGCTAAGTCGAAAAGAAAAGCAGACAAGTGACAAGTTACTCCTGGATGCCGTGTGCTGGGGCCTCAGTTCAGGCGCATGGTAATGAGGAACAGAGGCTATTTTCATTCTGGTTTTTTTCCCCTCCACTATATTTTTCTTTCCACAATTCTCCTTCTGCCTTCCCTCCTTCCTTGTGCCAGCTCTAGTGGGAATTGTCCTAGGCAATGACTGTATTTCAGAGCATTGCTTTGCGATTTGGTGACTTGGCATGAGGGAACAAAACGCCTGCTTTGCAGCTTGCCTTCCTCCGTGGAACGACCCTGTTAGGCAATGCAGAGATGCCAGCATATTGGTATGGATCAGTAGCTCTCAATGTATTTTAATTAAACCATCATTGCTCACCTGGGTAGGTCAAATTTTGGAAACTTTTGGTCCGAGGTCTACAGCCTATTTCACATACTTACATAGCCACCACCCATCCCAGAGATATCCGAGCACCTTGCAACTTTCATGTATTTATGAGGATCAGCACCTCTGTGAGCAGAGAGGGATCTGTGGTACAGAGACCAAGTGACTTGCCGAAAGTCACACAGGAACTGAATACTGGTCTCCCCCATCCCAGCGTAGGGCTCTAACCACTGGACCATCCTTCCACTCTATCTTAGAGTAACCACAACTGTATGTGCAAATAGAGCAACTGAGCACGCAAAAGGGTTTTCGTACAGCACCTTGCACAAAGGGGTCCTGGTGCCGTAGGTGCTACTCCCATACAAATAAATAAAATAATAAAGATAATAAGGAAAGATCTGTTTACACATGCATTGATTGTCATTGTGGTGTGAATACTGGGCCCAATCTGACTGCCAGTGGAGTCAAGGACAAAACTTTCATTGACTTTAATAGGAGATGTACACACATTTTTTGCACATGGACACATGGACCTTGGGCCTTCTTTTTTCAAAACAGCATGTATTTTGCCTTTATCCCCCCCCCCCCTTAATCCCTTCCTTCTGCCTTAACTCCCCCAGCCCGGCATACAATAAAGACAAAATGATAATAGCAATCATACAATAAAACTGTTCCTCTAACCAACCATTCCTAACTGGAAAAAGAACAGGAGTACTTGTGGCACCTTAGAGACTAACAAATTTATAACTGGCAAATTTTCATTTTAAACTGTACCACAATACTTACAATCGCCACTTTTTAGCACGCAGTTGATACCTGCATATTTCTATCTTACCCCTTTTTAAAAAGTCTGCGTTTTGCTGGTTTTTCTTTGGGAAGAAAAGCAAAAGCAAAACACAAACCTCCCCCCTCTGATTATGAGAGTAGCAAAATGTAGGACAATGGAGGAAGTGTGATTAGGCCAGGAGACAGGGCATCAGAACTCCTGGGCTCTATTCTCAGCTCTGGAGTTAAGTGCGTGCTTTCTTTGAAAGTATATGGGGCCCTCATCTCACAGCATCCTGCAAGGTCTAACGCAGGCATGCCTGGATAATGGAAGATAATTACTAATTGGATAAAATGGAGATATGGAAGCTATTATACCACTGTTTAGCCCAGGTACACTCACTTAGTTCTATGTTTTCTCCATCTTAAAGTAAGACAAGCTAACCTCTAGCTAACAGGGTTATGAATCAGCTTTCCTTGTGGTCAGGTTATTGCGCAGCTGCCTTCCGCAGGGGTTCTTGGACCTTCCTCTGAAGCAGCAGCAGGTACTGGGAAATGTTGGAGATGGGATAGTGGATTAGGTGGACCCTGGGTCTGACCCAGGCTGGCAATTCCATTGGTCCTAGATTTTCTAGAGCATCTACTGGGGAGTTCGAGGTGTTCACCTTCCCAAGCATTTTTTAGCTCTTCCCCCAGCCCTTTGATATTCCCCCTAACCTCATGCACCTGATACTCCCTGTCTCCCTATTTATTCACCTCACCCACCTTCCTAGCCACCTGCTGCTTCTCCACTACTCATGGCCACTTCATAGGTTCCAAGGCCAGAAGGGACCATGATGATCATCTACTCTGACCTCCTGTAAGACACTGGCCACAGAACTTCCCCAAAATAATTCCTTTTAAACTACAGCTTATCTTTAAAAATAGCTTCCCTGACCTTTCTTCTCTCCCAGGTTTCTTGGATATCTCCTGAGTCCCTTCTAGTTCCCATAGCTGCTCTGGTCTCAATTTGTGGTTGCCTGCAAGAGCAGGGATCTGAGTTCGATGACCCAACGGGTCCCTTCCAGTCCAATGTCCTTATGTTTCTGTTTGGATGTGCTTCTATCTGCCCTTACAGTTGCGCCTATGATCTTCCCTTCTCCTCTGCCACCTTCCACTCATCCCCCGTAAGGCCCTACAAGCCTCTTTGGGGCAAAGCTGGTCTCCTTGGGCCTGTAGGCAGACCCATCTCAGGAGCTTTTGATGTCCACACAAATCACAGCCAATCCTCCATTCGACTGGCGTCTGAAGTGTGGAATTGGTGCAGAATAGGAAGTGGTTTTATTGAGGCAGGTCTGTCTCTCTTTTTTTTTTTTGAAGCGGTTATCTGACCTCTGGATGGGAGATATGAATATAGAAATGATTCTTTGCTGAAAGCTGCAGAGAAGCCACAGGCCTCAGATCAAACAAGTTTTTTGTGCCACAGCAAAATTAAACCCTTGTGATTTCCATATTCTTCAGTCTACAGGCTGGCGCCCAAATCGTTGCCATGGAGACGTAAGTACAGACCGTCAGGAGCAAGAGGAGAGAGAGAAGGGAGACACGCTGTCCCAGGGTTAAGTAGCTTTTTAATTATTCAACCTGATATGTGGAAAGCACTCCAGATTGTCAGAAGGGGGGTTCCTGGTGCTCTCTGGCTTGATGGATCACTTTAACCCTTTCCCTCCCAGTGCTGTTTGCCAACAGCTTGAGGAAGGTGACCAGCGTTCTGATGAAAGGGAGAGAAACGTCGATTTAAAAAAACCAAACGATTGTCTAGACTCGCTGAACAACTTGTTTGGTTCAATGAGCCACTGGGATAAAAAGATGAATGCACGATTTATTAATGAGGATAATAATCAATTAATAGTGATGCATTCATCCTGACCCATGTCATGCTACCAGTGACTTCAATCCAGGCTATGGGTGTATAAGGGCCCCACTTCTGGCGTGCATCTCTTCTGGGTTGGAACACAGAGCACCCAGAAAGACGGGTGTGGGGAACGGTTTGAAACACTGATATAGACTCAGACTCGGACAGTAAAGCCAGAAGAGACTATCATGAATCATCTTGTCTGACCTCCAGTACACTGCAGGCCACAGAACCACCCTCTCCCCCTCCTGTAACTCTGGCTGAGTTACTGAAGTCCTCAAATCTTGACTTAAAGACAAAGTTACAGAGAATCCACCCTTTACTCTAGTTCAAACCAAGTGACCATGCCCCATGCTACAGAAGAAGGCGAACCCCCCTCTTCTCCCAGGGTTTCTGCCAATCTGACCTGGGGGGAAATTCTTTCCTGACCCCAAATATGGAGGTTAGTCAGACCCTAAGCAAGTAGGTGATTAAAACTTTGAGGGCTCCAGGCTCTGTATTGTAACCGAGTACTTTTCAGTAATGTGAAGGAGCTTGGGTTAATGGTTAGAGCAGGAGACCAGAGCCAAGACTCTTGGGTCCTATCTTTGGCAAGAGACATAACCTTGCTATGCCTCAGTTTACTCTCCTGCAAAGTGGGGATAACCATTGCCTGCTTCCCAGGGGTGCTGCGAGGCTTAGCTTTTCATCTTTATGAAACTTTAAGCACGAGGCACGAAGGATTGCAGAGAAATGCAAAGTACAATTCCTACGAATTGCAAAACGCTCAGTTAACTGGAGAGAGAGAGAGAGAGAGAGAGAGAGAGAGGTCAGCAGCCTCGAGGACGCATCCAGTAATGTTTTTCTCGGCTTTGCATGAGCAGCGTATTAGGAACACAGACCTTTTTTTTTTTTTTTTTCTAAATGGAGAAAAACAATGAAAATACTTGGAAGAAGTACAGTTATGCTGGTCAAGTCTCCCTCATTAAGGAGACTCTTGCCTTCAAATTGCCTTTCCTCCCCCCCACTACCTCCCTAGCAATTTAACTCTAGAGTAGCCCAGCCACTCTCACACCAGGTCCAGGGATTTTCTTTTTAATAGCTTTTCAGTTTGAAAATGGAAATCAGTTTAAAAGAGATGCCCAATCAACCCTCTTTGCCAAGTTGGTAACTGTGCTGTCCCGTGGTCTGAGGTAAGGCAAGGGAACAGCCCCAAATCCATCATTTAGTCACTGCTGGACATGAAAAACTGCATCAGTGATCAAACAAATGTGTCGAAAGTTAATATTGATGGCCTCTAGGGCTTCGACTACCTGGCTGGTGCCAACAGAAAGAGACAGATTGATGATGTCTGTAGCCAGTTGCTTCTGTATTCTTTTCTTAACCTTTATTTTCCAGAGGATTTTTAGACGGATAAAGGACAGCGCCTGGTTAATCATTTATCCATCTGCATATCCAGCCTCTCTTTTCCAATTCCTCTCTGGCCTCCGAGGGAAAATTAACATATTTATTTTCTGGTTTTTCTACCACAATTCTACAGAAGTGATTTTGGTCACAATAGGAAGTCTTGTCTCGTCCAACTCAGTAAAGAGTTGAAGACTGATTTGAAGAGTCCAGAGGCGATGGGGAGCGTCTTCCTTCAATTGGCGTCATTTGAAATGCTTTCTGCCTCAGAGTATTTTTAGCTACTGCCGCAAGAATGATCTGCTCACCGCTCTGCTCGGGGTTCGTGTTGCGCTGCTGAGAAGCCGACTTGCTTCGCTGCAGACCTCCAAGTTAGACAGGGTTTCACTGCAAACTTTTCTCCTGATGTTTTTACATTTGCCTTGGGCCAAATTCTGAAGTCTCTCCTTAGTCACACAAGTGTACCACTGGGTCAAATCCTTGTGCCCTTACTCATTTTTCACTCCCACTGAGTACGGAGGACTTCAGGGTATGACCCACTGGCTTCCATACATGTTCTGCTTGCATGAAGACTTATAGACCTCACGGTCTGGCTCATTTAGGGGTGCTGGAACAATTTTTATAGTGGGGGTGGAAACCAGGGAAACCATGTATGTGGTGTTTGTTGTTATTACTTCAAGCCAGGGGGTGTGGCAGCAACCACAGCACCTCTAGTTTCAGCACCACTGGGCCCGTTGGTCGTTTCTGCAGTATTCCTCCGACGAATCATTAAAAACAGAGTCTGCACTAAGTCCGGGCTTGGGGCCTGGCTGATACAGCGGAGGTCTCAGTCTGTTAAATTGGCACAGTCACCGGAAAGGACAGGTGGCACCATTCTAACACACCCTGGAGAACAGGGGGATAGCTCAGTGGTTTGAGCATTGGCCTGCTAAACCCAGGGTTGTGAGTTCAATCCTTGAGAGGGCCATTTAGGGATTTAGTTGGGGATTGGCCCTGCTTTGAGCAGGGGGTGGAACTAGATGACCTCCTGAGGTCTCTTCCAGCCCTAATAATCTATGATTCTATGAACTGAGAGATGGGCATTTGGAACACCCAGGGGAAGGCAAGAGTGTGCACAACAGAATGGGAGGCAGACGGCTGGACAGCACCAGAGCCCAGCACAGATGCTAGCTACTAAGATAGCCCTGCTACTGTTCAGGGGCGAGGAGCCTAATGAAGCACTCACAAAAGCTTGATGCATCACTACTGCTCTGAGCATATTAATTAGCTTAGGGGCAAGACAGGCAGCAAAAGGTAAGAGCATAACGGCAATGAAAAGAATGGGCCATATTTACCCCATTAATTTAGTGATTTCCACAGATGTCGAATTTGGTTCACTGAGTATTGAAAAATATGGTGTTGGTAAAACATGTTTTACATCACTGATGTAATCTTACTGAAAGGTGATTCCGAATATGGTCCAATGGCTGGAGCAGGGGACTGCTAGGACACCTGGGTTCTTACTCTTACTTCTGCTACTGCTCTCATGCAGGTCAATCTCTTGGGGCCTCAGTTTCCCCAACTCTAAAATGTGGATGGCTGCTTCCCTAGAATGCAGAAGTTTGTGAGGTAAAACAAATGAATGTCTCTAACGCACTTTGCAATACACCAGAGCTTTCCAGCCACAATCTCAATGTACCTTAGAGGTACTATTCCCCCTCTGTGTTTTCATGAAAACCTGTGCTCCAGAGTGATCGTGAAACACTCCAACAAGAAGTGCCAATAATATCCCAGCAAATTTCCTGGCTTTTAATGTTAGCAGCTAAAATAAAGCATCAATTAAAGTCTCTTACTGGGACTAGAGAGTTGTTTGGAAGGTCAACTTTTCATTTCTTTTGAAGGCTTGGAACAGCCCGTCCTAATTTCAAACCGAAGGCCAGAATGGATGAATTTATTTATTAGGAAAAGACACTGTACATGCTTACAGTAAAAATACCTCATGCATCCAGATGTCTTGAGGAAGATCCGAAACTTTGGGATGGATGAGGTTACAGATGAGGGGTTGCTGGCTGACTTTCTAGGAGATTCTGGGATATCTGTACAACCTTGGGGGACATTGTTTAACTAGAGGTTGGTTAAATTGCAAGGCTCCCCTTTAGAGTATGTCACAGCTGGACATGGGACCCCACCCAAGCAGCCGTCTGAGGGTTTTCTCTGCCTTCCTTCACATTCTTAAACCCCTCTGCTTGGGCTATTGCTTTTCTTTTTTGTTTGTTTGTTTCTCTTCTGCTGATATTGTTGGAATCTAAAATAATTTAGTTCTGCACCCCAAGATTATAGCTGCCATATAAAGATTAGCATTCATAACACATTTGAGTGTGCAGACACCCCTGCCAACCCATAAAGCTTCTCAATAGAGCTGGCCAAGATTTGAATTTTTTTTTGAAATTTTAGAAAAAAAAACCCAACAAATCAGCAAAGGTGTCTTTTTTTTTGGTGAAAAATTTCCCAGTTTTTGAGCAGTGGTAGAGACGTTTTAAATTTTTAAAAAACTAATTTTTAGTTTCAGATTTTAAAAAAAAGGGGGGGGGATTTTTTAAAATGTGCATTGCTCTCTCTTTTAAAAAAAAAAATTCATCAGCTCTTCTTAGCCACATTAAGGAGAGGTCTGGACGACAGTATTGCTCTGAATAGCCATTCTCATCCCCATCAGCTTCTTAAATGAATGGAGCTGCCATTCCCAAATGCTTCCCAAGTCAGTAGCGTGTGACAGTGCATCAGAACGTGCAGAGCTGCAGAAAAGCCACGTGGGCCTAGAACTGGAGACTACAGGGTCTGAGACAAGGCCTTGCATGGTCTGCTGCAGGAAGTCCCGCCCCAAGGGGCATGAGCAACATCCCTCCCTGATTGGCTGGCACTGTCCATATAAAGTTGGGCTATGTCTACACTACCACTTATGTCGCTCAGGGGTGTGAATAAGCCACCCCCCCCGAATGACAGTACTGTCCATGCCGGTGCTTAAGTCAAAATAACCTATGTCAACAGTGCCATCCCACTGACATAGCTACCGCCACTCATTGGGGGTGGATTAATTAAGTCCTGCCTGCCTCCTGACCCTGATCTTGGTTTATCGTCTTCGGTTTAGGACCGTTGCTAACCCTGGTGCAAGTCCCTGGCCTGGCCTGACCTTGATTCTCGCCTCATGTTCTCAGTTTGGAAACTGACTATGACTTGTGGTTTTGATCTGGCCTGGCCCTGAATTGATCTTTGGCTCAGATACTGAGCAGCTCACCCAGTTCCCACAGGCTGCCCACGACCTGCCCCTGACACCTACAATACTAGTTTTAGCTAATCAAATAATCTGATATTCTCTATCTGGGTGATGATAGGGAATGATAATTACTGAGGATAATTTGTTATTATTGAAGATGATAATTTATGATTATGAACATCTACCATCTCCCCTTACATTTGTAAAACACCAAGTATATTTATTACATTGCAATCTGTTTTGCCACTTGTGGTCAAAATGGCTGTCTGTTTTGTCCCGGATGCCTTTTTCTAGGACCTCTCAAAAGCCCAGTTTCTATGAGGCATACGCACAAATAAAGGCCACATACTGAAAAAAGAGTTCTTGCCATCCAAATGATTATGAAAAGACAGGTCTGTAAATAGAAGGAGCTCTTACTATACTGAACAGGAGACATTAATAATGTAAGATTAAATTAGAGCTCCTAGCCACTGGCCCCATTGCCTTCTAAACCAAGACTCCAAATCTTCCTTGGCTTGTATTTAAGGCTTGTCAAGGTGGATGAATGTTTCCTAGGGGCAAAAAAGACTGCAGAGAATTCAACCAACAGCAAGTTCGTTCTGGCTGCAACTCTAGCCAGCCGCTTGATGGCATCTCCCATGAAACACAGGATCACATCTTTGAGTGAGACCCTTTCTGTACTTCTCAGCCTGCCCTCTGGAGGGGCAGTTTTTGTCTGAAGTATAAGGCTGCAGAGCAGTTCAGGAAATTATTTCCAGTAATTCTGAAGTCAGTATGATTGGGAAAAAAAAATCAGCCCTACTTATTCCAGAAAGAAAGAAAGCAAGCAAGCCCTTCTGATTTCACAGTGGAAGTCAGACTAACAGGCCTGTGAGCAGGACAGCATGTGGCTGTGTTGAGATTAATTTGCTTAATTGTTGCATGCTGTTAGCAACAGTCACCATGTTTACTGGCTGAGTCAGTAATGCTTGTTAAACACTAATTCAAAGGGACCTCAAGTAATAAAAAACAGCCTTGGAAGGATCTTACCCATGAGCTACTGTTGCTTTGCTACAACACCCCATTCTGATTGAAACTCTGTTTCATTCTAAGAAATTATCTCCTCTGTGGAAGAGTCCAGGAGACTGTAATTAACAAAATCACTTTTTTTAGAACTAGTGCATAGAATTTAAGGGAAACTGTATCCCTGCTATAGAATTCTATAGGGCAGCTCAAAACCCTACAGAAAAGCTCTGATTTAGTCTGAAATTCTATGACCCTGATTCCCCACTCCATTTCACCAGGGTAAGGCCAGTTGGTGGAAAAGGATCAAAGACTAGGCCCTGCAGGTTTTTAACCTTCTAAAGAAAAGAAGTAACTGTTACATTTGAATAGGGACACATTGATATAGCCCAGGGAAATCAATGGGAGGCTTTCTATTGACCTCAAATGGCCTTGGATCAGGCCCTGAATATTTACTCCACTCTATATAACGTTTCCTTAAGGATCTTTGCATACAAGCCCGAGAGAGAGAGAGAGTGTGTGTCTGGCCAGATGTGTTGTGCATGTTAGTAATGCAAATAAAGTATACCACTGTTGCATAATTTCTGTGCATTTACTGCTCCCTCTGCTTCTAATGCATCCGAAGAAGTGGGCTGTAGCCCACGAAAGCTTATGCTCAAATAAATTTGTTAGTCTCTAAGGTGCCACCAGTACTCCTGTTCTTTCTGCTTCTATGGACACTGTAAGTGAAGGGATTTTCTTACAGAAATAGGCAACAATGAGGTAGCTTTTGACCCTGCAAAACCCACACCGGCAGTGGGTTTTAATTTCTCCAGACAACCAAAATACCGCTGCTCATTTTAGTCCCTTGCAATCCCTTCTTCTGCCATCTCCCTCTCTCGCTCTTGATGTGCATGTATGAAAGAGACTCAATTCCATAAACAGGAACCAGACTGATCATTATTTTTATTCATTGCATGTCAGCCATAACTAACTTGTAAAACTGATCACCACACGAAGCCACTGATGGTAAAAGCTTGTGAGGGACAAGATGGAGGCCTGGTCTGACCTGGTATGTCAAATGGAAATTACAGAGGTAGCAGGAAATAAAAGGAGAGAAGGAAAAGAACACCAAACAAGGAAGCAGAGTGAGAGAGCCAAAAGTCTTCCAGGTGACTGTGTTAATAGTGCCACAAAATAAAGACAACCTTACTGTAAACTGCTCCACATCTCCTATCTCTAGCACGCCGGCCGCTAAGCATGGTGCAGCAGATCTCAGCTGCTTCGCATTTTGTGCCCCAATGGACGTGGTGTTTGTGTAGGGGATGGAATGAGATTGGAGGAATGTTTTTCAGGTGGAAATAAATCACTGTCACGATGAGATCTCCAGGAAGCATCCGCCACATTAACATTTGCTCCCAGCCCCCAGGTCATTATAAAAAGGGTGATGCTGCCAAGGGAAAAAAGACCAAGGAACGTTTACAACTGTACAGAATGTATAAGCGCAAGGAGAAGCAAATCTTAGAAGGGAATCAATACGAGGTGGGTGTCTGCATCTCAGCCAGATGTTTGATGGGTTAACCCAGGGGTAGGGAACCTATGGCATGCGTGTCAAAGGCAGCACGCAAGCTGATTTTCAGTGGCACTCACGCTGCCCAGGTCCTGGCCACCAGTCCAGGGGGCTTTGCATTTTAATTTAATTTTAAATTAAGCTTCTTAAACATTTAAAAAACCTTATTTACTTTATGTACAACAATAGTTTAGTTATATATTAGAGACTTATAGAAAGAGACCTTCTAAAAACGTTAAAATGTATTACTGGCACGCGAAACCTTAAATTAGAGTGAATAAATGAAGACTCGGCACACCACTTCTGAAAGGTTGCCGACCCCTGGGTTAACCCCTCTGCCAAGGCAGCAGGAACCTTAACTTTTAGCTGATGTTGCTCAATGTTATAATGAAAGGAGTAACAAGCAGAGCTGAGCAAACAATTTGCCACAAACAATTTTGTCATAAAATGTCACCTTGTGTTGTTGTTGTTGGTGGAACGTTCTCAGTCTGATCACAACATTCACCTGTGTATGGTTTTATTTGGAATTATTTGCCAATTCCTTTCACAAATTTCTCCCCACCCAGTATGAATTGAGTTCTCTTCTCTTTAGGGTTCATACCATGTTCATCACCGTGGCATTTGAGGTCCTGGTTGTGAATGTTCTGTGACTGAGCTTACAAATTCATGCTGTGTTGGTTATAGTTATATAAGCCATATGGTATTGTTTCTGTTATCTGATTGGAAGATCTCTGTAACTAATCCACACAGCTCACATTTGGAATATAGTCAAGCATTCTAGCTTATAATTCACTTTTCATGCTATTAAATATTGACTGCTCAGATGTCCTATCCTGTCCTTTGGCATACATTATCCCTGGGCTCTAGCAGGAATCCAGTGTAATGGGCTGGAAGGCCTATTCAGAGACTCCAGTTTCTGGGGCAGAAGCAGCCAAACAAAGGACGGCTGCACTGGTGTGGAAGAGGGGGTAAGATGGGGCCCAGCTGGGTCCACCCTTCTGCCCAGCGCCACCCTGGAGCCAGAACTGCGCTGGGGAGACACACTCGCTCTCTGGGGGCATTAGAGCCAGATGGTGCCTGTCTCCTCTCCCCACAGCATGTGGTCTTGGGAGAAAACTGCAGAAAGGAGCCAGCCGGAGATGCCAGTCAGTTGGGGCAGAAGCAGCCAGAGCAGGGACTTTTGGTCCTTTGAACATTTGAAGAACTTGCTACAGTTTTGCCTGGACTGTCTCTGCCCTGTGCTCCATCCATCTACTCCTGCTCCCAGCCTCTTCACCTCGGCTTCCCTCCAGGCCTGTTCTCTTCTCCTCTGCCATTCCCCTCACCCCCTAATCCCCTCCTAAGTCCCCCCACCCCAAATATGTTGTGGCACTAACACGCTGTTTGTTGCCATCACCTAGTCACTCTGCTTGTGTGTTACAGCCCCTTCCCCACCTGGCTTCTCTCTTGTCTATTTAGGTTGGTAAGGCTTCGGTGCAGAGACCGCCAACTACGCCCCCTCATAGCTGGGTGTGGTGTAGCATCTCTTCTCCTCCTTTGGCACCCCCTGCCGATAGCTGATATGGCCCTGCAATGGTCTGCCTCTTCCTGTGACTTGGCCAAGTCATTTTTAATCCTGCCCCTTCTGGGGAAACCCAAGTCCAACACGCCACTGGGCTGGCGGCATCATGCCAGAGGTCTGGTCCAAAGTCAGGCTTTTGTGGCCTGCCAGCCCTTGGCTCTGGGGTCTTCACACCCTACCCTAGATGGGCCAGTAGGGTAATGGAAGGAATCTTCGGTGGGTTCTAATCCCTTCTATCTCTAAAGCCTTATGGGGAATATTTAATGAGATGAAGGCATGTTCTCAAATACACAGTAGACAGACAGACACAAACACACAGGGAGAAAAATCTCATCTGAAAAGCAAGTTTCGATGTTCGGCAAGATTTTCACTTACTTCCATGTCTGTGCCGTGGAATAAAGAGGCATAAAGCACCTCCTTGCGTCATTGGGTGGTCTTCTTGCACTACTAGTCTCTGGACAGGAGACAACATGCTTGTATTTCTCCTCCTCCATCCACATGAACTGGGGCGGGCTGGGTAATGTGGAAAGCTTTGACTCCATCCCAAAGGAGTGGCCAGAGCAGCTGAGCTGGGCTGGACGGGCAAGAAATCTGCTACTGATACAGTCCAGTAGCCTCCTGTTTCCTTCTTGGAAGAAGGAGGAGGCAGCACATCTATATGCCACTCCTTATTCAGGGCTAGAAGGTAAATAATAATCTGGTACCTAGTTATTACTCATAGTAGTGACTGGACTTTTTATTTAATGCTTTGATATTATATTTTCCACTGCAGTGATTGAATAAATACATTTTAATTCCTGGATAACCTCTTGTGGCTTGAGATTCAGAAGCACGGGCCATGGTGGAAGAATTGAGACTTCAGATAAGGAACTGTGGGCCAAATACCCATCTGGTACAAGTCAGAAGTAGCTGCATTGACTTCAACATACCAAAGCTGGCAAGGAACCTTCCAAGTACAGATGTCTTGGAAAAGCCATGCTACAGAGAATTCTATTTAAATGATAGTAATAAAAGGAAAACAACTATAGGAAATGTATGTGAACCATCCCTAATCAGAGTCAGGAAATCAACTCCGTTAGAGAGGGGGCTCAGGATGGGAGCAAGAAGAAAATTAGAGGGAATCAATTTTTACCACATTCTGCTGAGCAAACCCTCCCACTGACGGACGTGAGCCAGCTGCTAGCGTCAACACAGAATTCGTTAGGAATAACCTTACCGAACCATGCTGCACTTTAGTGCTATAATCCCATTGGCTACACATCCACAAACTCGGGGTGGGGAGGGTCTATACAGCCAACATCACGTCCCTTATTACTAGCGCTTAGGAACAAAATGCCAGCAGGGCTGAGGGTGCTGTGAACTTGGCACTCCTAGGGAAGAGGGACACTGGGACCTGTTCTCCAGGGATATTCATCATTGGATGATGTAATCATCAATCGCCCCTTCTCCCCAAGTAGGGTCACCCAGATATAAGGCCTAGCCATGATTCATTACTCATAGTTCCCTTCTCTGCACATGCTGCCCGACCCCCTTATTCCTTGCACATGCTCACCTAATCCTTCTTCCCCTCACATTCCCTACATGTGCTGCCCAGCTCCAGGGTCCTCTTCTTTGCATCAGTGACGCCAAGCCATGGTCATCCCCTGCGTTGCTTCCCTGCGCTTTCTACCTGGGTGTCTTGTTCTCTTCTCCCTCGAACATGACTTTCCCTCTGGTGGTTTAATTCCCAGTGGCAGCTAGTGACTCCTGGTAGCTCCGGATGGCGGCTTCTAGCTCTAGTCCTGCTTCTGGCTCCAATGCCTAAAAGAAGCTCTATACCCTTCTATCCTCCTTTTATTCAGAAACAGCCCCTTTTTTAAGGAGTGAGATGGGCTCCTCCTCCTTGTAGCAGCTCCTCTTTGCATTGCCTCCTCGAGAAGGAGCTGGAAACGAGGACAAGCTGAGAGCGACACGTGATCTGCCAGATCTTCTCCTCAGACCTCCAGCAAACGTGCTGGGAACTGCTACGCTGAAGCATGGCACATTGTGGTGTTTGGAGATACACTACTGAGGTGACACAGTGACCAGAACAAGCAGGTTACTGCTGGAAACAATGGTCTCTCTAATGAAGACAGTGGTAATAGAAATCATTGGTTGGAAATAGCCTTCAAAATTAAACTTAATGTGAGGGGCTGGGCAGCAAAAAATAATAAACATTACTTCTATTAATAAATAATAATACATATTACTAGTATGACCATATTATTTGTATATAAAATCAATATTGCTGTTCAGATCAGTGCTGGGTGGTATATTTTATTTAGTTTCATGCTTAGCTAACTCTTCTAAATTGCGTGGAACAATCCTCTGTTTTAACACCCAAACTTCCACCTGGTCCCAATGAAAGAAAAGGGTCTATGGATGAAATTAGCACTAAAAGGAAGCAATCGTTACACTACACAGTGCATTCAGCTGCATGGGACATCTCAGACGGGGCTGAGACTGCAGAGAGGGAGGGCGTAGGGGGCTCAGATACTACCGTGATGAACGGCACTATAAAATAAATAGAAAAAGTCTCAGGTGTTTCAGCATCCCGAGGTGAAGGTCAAACATATTTTAATGCCAATGATCCCTCTTTTATGAGATTAAAGTGGTTTGTGCACTAGATGGAGCTTTATTTTCTTTTTAAAAAGAAAAGTAAAATCTGCCAGTTTTTAAGCCAAAAAATAAAGAAATAAAAATGGATCCATAGCAAAGTTCAAGTTTTAGTTGATTCATCAGCAGGTCGGAAATTTGCAAGTGAACTGGAACCATCATTGAATCGGGACGTTCTATTTGTTCCACTGTTGTGTCTTTATCCAATGAACAAGGATGTGTTTTAATACGACAATTGAAGATGGTTTTGCTAAGGCAATTATTGCATTAGTACCAGTCTGAAGCACTCTCATGATCGCTGGGCTTCTTGCTGTACGAGTTAATGTTCACACTCCTTTTGGGTATCCCAAACCAGCTCTGCAGGCTGGAGGCCAAATTTTATTTTGACTTGGATCCGAGCATGCAAGCCAACTGTTTCTGCATTTCATTTCTGTCATATCCTGTACATTAAAACACCATTAATTCAAACCTTTTGTTTCTAAGAACAACTGTGCTGTAAAGCAGCAGTAAAAAAGCTGCCAAAGTTCTCTTAAAAACAGTGTAATATCATGTTCATTCACCCAAACAGGGACCCAAAAACCTATTTTGGGCAAATACATATTGTAAGTAACATTTTTCTCCCCCTGAATTTTTAAAAAGAGATTGGGGTCAGCCCATGAGCCAGTTTCTTCCCCTGAATGTTGGAGTATAAAGGTTCTTTCCCTCCCTTTTGCTGTAAAATAAAACAGAACAATCTGTTAAAAGATTTTTGTAGCTGTTGTGAAATAGATTAACCTTGCACTTGTGATGTAAGTTGTCCCGTACTACTGGTGTTGGCTTCCCATTAGTAACATGAGACTCCTTTTCGGATTTGTCCTTACCTAACTGCTTGGAGAACTCATGGTATAGATGAAAATCTATCCTATCTCGCTACATACATACGCTCACCACACTATAAAAACCATGCAGGAGATACCTTCAGAGACATGCTCTAGTGCTCTGACCACAAATTGGAACCAGCAACTAGAAATATAAGCCGGATTCTAACACTGTGGCCTTTGGCAAGTCCCTTAATCTCCCTGCCTCAATTTCCCCCATCTCTATAATGCGGATTATGTTATTTACATCTAACACCCAGGGTGCTGGGTTTAATTAGCTCATGCTTGGAAGACAGAAAAGTCTATAAAGTGCCTCTTGAAAAACTGCATGATGAAGTCAGGACGCTACCACCAAGACCCAATTTAAACACCTTTTTCTTAACCTATGTGTTCAATGCTGCACCAATTGGTCTTACAAAGGCATAATAATGCCTTTGTCAGAACTTCTTGGCTCGGCTGCAGTTTGTGCTCCTGAAGTGAGGTGGGAAAAGAAGATTAAAAAAAGATATGTCCCAATCAAGGCTTGGAATTGTTTGATGGATTTGGCCTGCGCTGGGCAGAAATGTCAAAGTCCCTGTTGAACACTGATAACGTGGGACCTAGGAAGAGTGGCCTATAAAGAAACTCGCCTCCCTTTTTAAAAAGAAAGTTGCAAGCTGCTGGACGGATTCCCCAGCCCAGGTAGGAATAACACCACCGCCCAGGGTCTGGTTCAGAGCCTTTATTGTCAGGGCTTCAGCTTTATTTCTTCCACATAAAACAGGGACAGCACATCAGCTGTCCTTTCCCCAACCAGGGGTCTTAGGCAGGGGCCTATTTATTCTCCACAGGTTTCACTCTACAGGCACTTACCGGCAAGTCATACTCTGCTCCAGAAAATCCCTTCCACTGCCCCCCTAACTGGGCCACTTGCTGGCTTTTATAATCAGTCACCTGACCCCTAGTTGATTTATGTCAGCTGGGATATAGCTGATCCATCACAGGTGAGTTTGGACCCAACTCCCCTGACAGGGCCAGCTACCCTGTGACAGTATTCTACCGTAATGATCCAAAACAATCGACTCAATTCACCATGGCCCTGCACTTTGCGTAGTCATTTAAACCAGTGTAAAGTTTGTGTGAAGGGCTTCCAGTCTGATTTGGTAGGGGATTACACACACATTTCAGATCTCTGTTCATGGCTGCCCAAGGAAGTGGCAAATCAGGACCTATATTGGTTGCAATCATCACATCGCAGTATTTTGGATGAATGAAAAAAAAATGAATTTTTTTTTGGTGGGAAATCTTTAATATTAAAAAAAAAAGAAATCAACTTTTTTTCTTTTTAAACCTTTTTTCAGGTAAAAGACAAAATCAAAGCCTGGAGGGAAAAAACAAAAAAAATCACTTCTCTAAAACAGTTTTGAGTCCAAATGTTCAGTTGTCGAAACCCCAGAACTCCCATTTGTTTTATAAGCTCCCAAAACTTTTTACCAAAATGTTTTCAGTTTCCAAGTCTTTGTTAAAAACAAAACAAAAAACCTGGAAATTTTCAACCCAAAGGATACATTTTCTGCTAAAAATTCATCATGTTGGTCAAAAAGCCATTTTTTGTTTCGACGAGAAGGTTTTGAGCAGCTCTAGTGATCACTGCGATTTGTTTGAATAAGGACTGCAGTGTGTTCCGCAGCTAACTGAGCAGCGGTCTCCTCCCCAAGTCCTGCCGTCTAACGCCCTGATGATTCTACACTCTGCATTTGCCAGAGAGCTAGCGCAGTCGCCAGATGTTTTGAGCAGATTCCTCAACAGTTGTTGCACGGGGAGAGACAGAGGGAGAATGTGTGTCCATGGCGCTAATTCTCAGAATGACGATAATCCCCTTTCATAGCAGGCCGGGGTGCTGGAGCTAGAGCCTTGTATTATGCTTGCTCCCCGAGCCTTCCCCACTGATGGATTCCATTCCCTTGTCCTCTCCCGCGGCAAACGGCAAACGGGCACAGGGCATGCCACCTGCTCCTAGCTCTTTCATTCTGGCTAGTTCTACAGTGGCCCTTGTGTGAGGTTTTCTGAGTCGGGTGGGAGATGTCCTCCTCCCCTCTTTTCAGAAACTTTTATGGACAGAATTGAATGTGGGAAATTCCAGCCCAATCTCTCCCTTTTGTATTAGTCTTTACAAATCCTATTCCAGTTCCATAATTTCTCTTCCATAGTAAATCTGTAGCATGTTCCCTTCCAGCTTGCCTTACACTGCATTAGCATCATCACCTCTTGGGAGTTTACTCCTGTGATGGACATCAGACAAAAGCTTTAGTACCACCTGCAGAGCTAACAGGATATACTTCCTCAGCCTTCTGATCCTCTTGGATGGGCCAAAGTGACCAGCACTTTCCCTCTTCCCCCAGTAGTCTCTAGTATTTCCATCTTGGCTTGCATCCATCGGCACAGATCTCTCTCCTCCTGAGAACAAGGGAAAAATTGTGGCCATCTCAAACAAGCTCTCCTGCTAACTGTTAGCTCTCCTGCTAACTTGCTTTGTAATCTTGACAAACTCATTCAGTTGTGCCTCAGTTTACTCCTCTGAAAAATGGGCTTAATACTCCCTGTGGGAAGGCCCGAGATTTGTACAGGGGTGGAGCTGCACTGAACCAGGAGAAGCACTGGGGAGATTGTGCCACGGCAGGCACAGCCTTTCTTGAGGAAGCCCACGGAGCATTTCCCAGACACAGGGACTGCTATCACCAGCGGCTGCTGACTCAAAGACAATGGCTTCTTGGGCACCCGCCCCCTCCACACACAAAGGGCTCTTATGATCTGGCTCTTTATAACATGTTAATCGATGATGTGCTTGAAGATCCAAGAGAAGCTATAAGCTTGATGCAGGAATCACTGAGTGAGTTTCTCTGGCCTGTGTTATGCAGGAGATTGGACTAGATCAGTGTTTCTCAATGACCGGCCCGGGGACTGGTGCCGATCCCTGAGATTGGCCTCATACAGTTTAGAAAGGCAGCAAGCCGGTCCCTGGCATCAAAAAGGTTGAGAAACACTGGCCTAGATGATCATAATGTCCCTGGTCTGGCCTTAACATCTATGAATCCTCAGGTGAAAGGCACTGCAGAGAATCTACTTATCACTAGAGTCTACTTATCTACTATCACTGCCTCTAAGATCGCTGGTGGTTCTTGTACCAGAATGATGTTTTTTAAAGGTGTGTTCAAGCAAATTTAAATTAAAAAAAAAACCCCAACAATGAAAATTGGCATCTGCCTGATTGGCATCCACTAAATCTAGGCCCAGGATCAATCATGAGATTACAGAATCATAGAATATCAGGGTTGGAAGGGATCTCCACAGGTCATCTAGTCCAAGCCCCTGCTCAAACCCCAGACCCCTAAATGGCCCCCTCAAGAATTGAACTCACAGCCCTGGGTTTAGCAGGCCAATGCTCAAACCACTGAGCTATAGTCAAAGTGGTTTGCAAAAGCAGATTAGGTTTTTTAATCACATACTCTTCATCTTTCTTCTCGAGGCTGATCATGGAGCCATATTTTCAATGGAATATAACACACTGTGAACCCAAAGCCCCACATCGCTAAAACTCAGTTCAGAAAGAAAAAGAATAATACCATCCCAACCGGAGAGAATGAAAGATCCTTTCCCAGGCTGCAAATCCTAAAGAAACCAGATGAATTTATGAGCTGGTGGTTAAACTAGGGCACTTGGAGTCCAAGATATACCATGGAACAGGCTTAAAGTACAAATGAGCTATGTTTGGGGTAATTATGCCCCCATTTGGTCTAGCCCAGTTTCTAAAATTTCCCATATCCTGCTCTTTTTCTCTCTCTCTTTTCTCTGTGGTTTAAAAACCATGTTTTGGCTCTTGTTGCAAGGAATAATGCACTGTAGACAGGGAGAGGAAAAGAATCCCCCTCAGCTGCTAAATGTATAAACCTGCAGATTTATTTAGTAGTAATCCCTGAAGGAGAAACATATTCAATACTTCATCATCTGAGAAACTGCCCACATCTGTTCCCAGACAGCAACAGGCGGTCGACAGCATTTGCCAGCAGCAACAAGACAACCTGTTGCTATTTCCCCCCCTCTTTCCTAACACTGAACATTGCAAATAAGCCCAAACCCAATATTTCTAGATATTTTTCTTCTTTACACAAATTCCCGCTCGTTTGGGAGGGAGACTGCCTCAGCTTGTTAAGCAGTGTATTTCTCTCTCCCCTGGGAAATATAGTACCAGCAAAAGAACATTAGAAGAAAATGATTGGACAATCCCTCCTCCTCAAGCTATTCTCCAACTTTCTTCATCTCCCAAGGGACCCAGAGAAGTACCTAATTTGTTTAGATTTCATTTTCAGCATTGGTTGCAATTTACTAGACAGTTGGTCACACTTATAAAAAATATTGTCCATCACCATTTTAGCTTTCACAACCAGGAACAGCTTTGGCGAGTACGATCTGAGTGCGTTGTGGAGGCTCCTGAGTGCGTTGTGGAGGCTCCTTAGAAGACAGGGCAAATGGAAGTGAGCGGTGGCCATTTATTCCTGGGCAACCTCCTACTGGTCAAATTAAGGATCAGGCAGAAGGAGCGAGAGGAAGTGTTGCTACTTTGATACATTTGGCCCACAGGACAAATTAGTTGCATGATGTCATGAGGCGCAAACACAGTCTCATGCTGCGGACTTGTGATGTCATTGAGCAGTAAACCTTCATGAACATAAGATATTTTCCTCCAGTGTTTTTTTGCTGCATCGTGTTGGGTGATTTTATGCCAGTGAAACTTTTCGTTTCTTCATTAGAAACACGTTTTTGTTTTTAAAGTTAGCTTTGAATTTTCAAAAGTCCTCAAACTCAATTTGAGCTCATTTTTGCTCGGGAATGAGTTTTGGTTTCACTGGAAAATGGGATCTCGTCTATTTTAGTTTGTTTCGTACAGAATAAAATGAGGGTGAAATGGAACACACTGAGAAATAGTTTGAAAGACAAAAGCAAGAATTTTCACGTTTTAAGTAAAGAGGTGTTCATGTGGGCATTTTGGAGGATGTTTGTCCAGATATCCATCCCCACTGGACCCTGAAAGTCAGCGTTCACTCTTTTTATACTCTAAGCAATTTTTGCATTGTTGAAGTTGGCTTAAAGTTTTAGCATTGATTCTTAAGATCTTACTCTTTATCTGGTGCTTTCCAGGTCATCTCTAAAGGCAGATATTGGTAGCTGCACGCCTACCCAGGCTGGTGTGGTATGGTGTAGTGACATGAGCAGCACTGGAGGAATTTACAAACATTTGATTTTGGAAGTTGGCATTGTTGTGTCAATTGCTCAAATAATTTCAGGCCTGAGATCTGAAAAAAAAAAAAAAAAAACTGGTCTCATGTGAGAAAGCCTTCATTTGGGGGCATGTGTATTTATGAAGAAGATCTTTCTTTCTTAATTTTATCCTGATATTAACCTCCTCCTGCCTGAATTATCTGATTGTGTATAAGGGATGATGCAACGTGGGCATGTTTCTGAAACTGTACATGACTTATTAATGGTGACCACTTTATCTTGTGTACAGACAAAAACATTCTGTATGGGAGCTAGAATCTATTGTGTATGATGAAGGAAACTTCAAATATTCATAGTTAAATATACTTTTTCATTGTACGCAACCAGCTAATTAGTTGAACGCAGTCTCGGAATCCTTTTTAGAGCTAATCGTTTCTCGCATAGCAAGAATCTGACATGCTTTTGAAATCCAGCAGCCCAGCAGCTCTGCTACTGACGGTAACAATGAGACAGCATGGGTAGGATTTTGTACCCACTCAGCAGATTCCTGGCTGTCACTGACCCAGGGAAGTTCACTTCCCCTTTATGGTGCCTATTTCCCCCTGCCCCTATCCTTTGTGCATCTTATCTTTTCAGCTGCAAGCTCCCTGGGCAGGGGCTGTGTCTTGTCATGTCTCTGTACAGGGCCTTGCACAATGGCGCTCTGATATCTGGTATAACAAAGGAAAAAGAAAAATTCTGAGGACTGACTTACATCGATCACTTCAGGTAGGCAAAATACTCCATGTAATTGCGCTGCAAAGTTTCGGTTACCAGGCACGCAGCATTGTTTTGCATTCAGCTGTGTAAAAATCCTCCCACGTTCCCATTTCCATCGATTTATGAGATTTCTCACATTTTGTTACCGGCTTTCCCCTCCCCCCCGCCCATTGGCACAGCAGAAACTGCTTAAAACTTGAACTGGAGCAGCTGAAGTGTGTGGAACTTTTCACAAAGCGATCACGTACGGCCACACTTGAGGGGGTTGGTGTTCTTTAACGAGACGTTGTTGCAACCACCTGCCTGTATTTTGATCCTGTGAACATAGGGTATGTCTGCACCACAATAAAATACCTGCGGCATTGAGTCAATTGCCCCGGGCACACGAGGCTGGGGCTGCAGGGCTAAAAATAGCAGTGTAGACATTCTGGTTCAGTCTGCAGCCTGAGCTCTGAGACCTTCCCCCTCATTGGGTCTCAGCCCAAGCCTGAATATCTACCTGCAGACGGCGAGTCCGATAAGAGGCACGTCTTAGGACGCACTTCACGTTATTTTCCCTCTGTTTACTGTCATGCCACGGATGGGTAAAGTCTGTCTATCCAAATTTCAATTAACCACAGATCATAGAATATCAGGCTTGAAAGGGACCTTTACTCCTTGTTCTGTCATCTGCCACCACTGAGAACAGCCGAGCTCCATCCTCTTTGGAACCCCCCCTCAGGTAGTTGAAGGCTGCTATCAAATCCCCCCTCACTCTTCTCTTCTGCAGACTAAATAATCCCAGTTCCCTCAGCCTCTCCTCGTAAGCCCTGATGATCCAAATGAGCAGCGTGCCCCCCCCCCCCAACGCCGTCTTGTTGGGGGAAATCAGGATTTTTTGGTCCGAGGGAGAGGGAGTAGCTGCAGGAGACAGGCGCTTCCACAGTCCTGCATGGGGGAAGCTGGGAGGAAGAGGCTGGGGAGCTGGGAGATGACTCCCCCAGGCCTGTCCCACCCGTGCCTCCCCCTGCCTGTGCCCAGCTCCTGCTCCCAGCTGGGGACTCTGTTGTGACTTGAGGATGGCCCTGCTTCCTGGCCCTAAGGACGGTTCCACTATTCACCTCTGGCTGTGCCCTGGGCTCCTGCCAGCTCCATCCCTGCCAGTCCTGGCTGCAGCCTCCCCATCCAGAGCCGCCTCTGAGTGCTCTGTCCTGCCCCCACCTGCCTGGGCTGGCTCAGAGGATGCTCAAAGCCTATGAAAAATGGGGTACCCAATATTCTTGCGGGGACACAATACAAATAAGGAAAAAGAAGGCGGACGTCTTCATGTACATGCAGAGTGTTAGGTGTAGTGGGATTTCTATATGCATGGGTAATCATAACCTTCATTGTAACTTTAATGAAACTTGTAAAACAGATAGAGCTTGTGAATATGTGTGTGGTCACTATCCTTGGTCTGCATGTGTTCCTAGAGGCTCTAAATCAGAAGCAAGTAGCAGAGGTGACCTTCACGCTGCTTGAAACTTTAGCCACCAGAGCCGAACCCACGGTAGTGTAATACCACATGATTACATTCACTTTAAATCAAATAAAAGGCTACGTGTGTATCGACTTGTTTTAGGAGATTGTGTCAGAGCAAGTGAATGTGAGTGCATACGTGTGTATGAGAACAAGCAATTGAGTAGGTGAGTGTGAATATGTGGTTGCGTATAAGCGTGAGCCAGCACGTGCTTGTGTGTTGGTGCCTGAGTGAGAATGTAGCTGTGAGAGCCAATGAGAGCTGTCTTGGAGAAGCAACTAAATGAGACACAGCACGTAGCCCTTACCTCACGTGTCTCTTAAATCTACAGTTTGTCAGTGTACTGACTTAGCTGGCCTCTCCATGCCAAGGCAAGTGCTGTGTTAGATGGATTAAGTACAGTATAATTTGGAAGCGCTGAACTAAATAATAAAGACACCAGTGCTGATTGTGACTCATTCTACTTTTCTGTTCAACGTGGCTTCTCATATATACTAAAAAACAAGGTACAGCTCATTTCAAGCAATACTATAGTTTCCATGTGCATGTTTATAAAATGTACAGTACATTTAATATCAAATAATGGATTCTTCTTATATACGGAGTACATGAATGTGCTTGGCGGCTTGCAAAAGATAGAAGAAAACCTGCATACCTAATTCTACAATGCTTTAAATCTAAATCAGACACAAAAGTACAATTCACATACCTATACTATGCTGAATGACAGTTCAAACTCAGAGCAGAGCAGATAGCTTGGAAACCATTGTGGAAGGGTCTTGCATGAGAAAAAGTAGGGATTTGAAGTCATTTGTAACATGGGAAGCCATTCTCTTAATTTTTATCCAGTATATGGATCTGTAAGGGGTCAGACTCACCCCTGTGGCGCCTCCTGCTGGTTGTCCAGGGAATTAGCTCATCAGTCTCTGGAGCGCCATCTGCAGGCCGGTGATCCGCCTTGTCGTCTGCACTGGCCCCCATGTCCCCCCCATGACCCCGGTGCCCCTTCCTCTGGGTGCTGCCCCCTGGCAATACCCACACATGCTGGGTCTCCCCTCCCAGGGGAACCCCCACCCACTAACCCCACCGCGCCTCAGTGTAAGGCTACTGCCAGTCACCATCTAGCCCCACGCCCAGAGGCAGACTGCAGTATCAGCCACTCATCACAGGCAAGGTTGGGTTTGGACCTGCTGCCTTGGCCTACACCTGGGTTTAGGGTTACCATACGTCCGGATTTTCCCGGACATGTCCGGCTTTTTGGGCCTCAAATCCCCATCCGGGGGGAAATCCCAAAAAGCCAGACATGTCCGGGAAAATAGGGAGGTAGGGCCCGGCGGTGCGGGGCCGGGGGCCGGCGCGGTGCTTGGCCGGGGCTGGCGGCGCGGGGCCGGTGCGGTGCTGGGCCGGGGGCCAGCGCGGGCGCTCGGCCGGGACCGGGGTCGGCGCGGTGCTGGGCCGGGGGCACTTGGCCGGGGCCGGCGCGGTGCTGGGCCGGGGGCACTTGGCCGGGGCCGGCGCGGTGCTGGGCCGGGGGCACTTGGCCGGGGCCGGCGCGGTGCTGGGCCGGGGGCACTTGGCCGGGGCCGGCGCGGTGCTGGGCCGGGGCCCCAGCCGCGCGGGAGACGCCGGGGCCAGAGCCTCTTGGCCTGGGCCGGCCGGCCGCCGAAGGGAGCCGCTCGGCCAGGGGGGCCGGACTGAGCCGCGCCGCGCCGCACCCCGCCCCAGCTTACCTGCTGCCTCCCTGTTTCAGGCTTCCCGCGAACATTTGATTTGCAGGAAGCAGGGCAGGGGGCGGAGCGTTCAGGGCTGGGGGCAGAGTTGGGGCAGGGCCGGGGGCAGGGAAGGGGCGGAGTTGGGGCGGGGCCAGGGCCCCATGGAGTGTCCTCCTTTTTAAAAAATAAAATATGGTAACCCTACCTGGGTTGCCCTCTGCAACCCCCAGTACCTTTTGGCCTCCTACTAGGCCGCAGCCTGGGGCTTTCCAGGCTGGAGCTCCCCAGCCCTGCTCCACTCAGGTACTCTGTCTTAGCTCCCTGCAGCCAAGCCCTTCTCCTTCTGAAGGCAGAGAGAGACTCTGAGCTCCTGGCTCCCAGCCTCTTTATACAGGCCAGCTGGGCTCTGATTGGGGCGTGGCCCAGCTGCAGCTACTTCCCCAATCAGCCCAGTAGCTGCTTCTCCCTGCCCCAGCCTTCTCCCAGGGCTGTTCCAGACCCCTCAGGGCAGGAGCGGGTGTCCACCCCGCTACAGGATCATTCACCTTTGTTGGAAAGGGTGTAAAGTGGCTTCCACATGCTGTAGTGTCCAAAGTGTAGCTCAGGGGTCGGCAACCTTTGGCATGCGGCTCGCCCGGGTAAGCACCCTGGCAGGCTGGGCCGGTTTGTTTACCTGCCACGTCGGCAGGTTCGGACGATCGCGGTTCCCAATGGCTGCGGTTCGCCATCCCAGGCCAATGGGGGCGGCGGGAAGCGGTGGCCAGCACATCCCTCGACCCACACCGCTTCCCACCTCCCCCATTGGCCTGGAGCGGCGAACTGCGGCCAGTGGGAGCCGCAATCGGCCGAACCTGCGGACGTGGCAAGTAAACAAACCACTTGCCAAAGGTTGCCGACCCCTGGTGTAGCTGTTTTGGGGACCACATCTCTGACATTACTGGGGTGCGCAGTGTCCTGTGTAGATCACGCTGTCTCTCTAACCACCATTTATCACTGATCATTTGCAAAACCCTGATTTTTAAGTAGAGATGGACTGCAATAATAATTCCACATCCAACCCCAAACCTGGATCCAAAGCCTTGACCTGGCATCCGAAAGCCAAACTGTTTTTTTCTCCCTTTTCACACAACATAGCCAGTAATAAATATTCTGCAGACCAAATTTCTCCCTTCAGGCCTATGTGTGCTATGCCATTGCCTTAGGATTGTGTCTTAAACTATAGGCTTTGTATGAAGACAGTGAAGATGGAATTTACACGGCTGGCAGTTAGGAAAAATATCCCTTCACCTGCAGACCAAACGAGTTTGATCTGGAACCAATGAGAATCAATAAACACAGAACCCTGAAATACCATTTTAACAGAATAATTTTCCAGAGTAGACCCACATTTTAATGTTATGTTGGAGATCAGGCCAAACATGTCACCCTAGTTAAATGAATGGGAGAATCAGGATCCAACTGTGCCCCTCTCTACAGGACTAGGATGTGTGGGCCAAGGATTTTGCCTTATTTTTGTTAACCTCTGTTAACTGACATTAGGACTGATGGACAATATTCTGTTGAAGCAATTTTTTTTTAATTGGAAAATTGGGTTTATGGCTAACAAAAAATTTTCACAAAAGCATCTTGCTTGCCTCAAAAATATTCAATTCTTTGTTAGAAATGCAAAAAAGTGAAAATTTCTTTTGATTTTCAGCAGTATTGGGTTAAATTTTTTGTTGGGGGGGGTTGGTTTCAGTGTTTTGAAGAAAATGTTTTCATCATTTTCTGTATGTGTGGAAACCCCTCTTCTCCCGTTTTGCAACCTGCTCTATCCAAGATGTCTGTTTCTGTCCATAAGCACATTCTTCCCATCTTCTTGATCTTGGTCCCTCCTCTAAAATGACAAGGGAAATTAAAGTAGCTGGAGTAGGGTCATCGATTTTTCACACATCCCTTCATGATGGATCTTATTTCCCCCCTTTCATTTCACAGTATCCCATCTCCTTCCTGCACCACCTACCAAAGCCCTACGCCAGTGTTCGATGACCTCTTTGGACACTGCAATTCAGCAAGCAACAGACGATAGGTAGGAGATATGTAAGGGCTTTGCACCTTTCCTTACCCTTTTTTTAATTCTCCAAGCCACCCTTGCTCAGACATGTAATTCTCCCAGTCCCCCATTGGGTACTGCATTGCAGCCAAGCTATGGTAGTTCCCCCCTTCTCTTTTCAATTACACTTGCAATATAATTTCATGGTGAGCCAAGCTGTGCTAAATGTCAGGAAACGTCTGGACCACCGGCTTCCTCACTTTGCATTTTAATAGCACAGGGGTGAAATATATTCACAGAGCAAACACCCAGTTGCCTTCTGTTCCCTTCTCTTTCCCCCCCTCACATCTTCCTTGGAGACTGGAGTTTCTCTCAAAGCTATTCCCTCTCTCTGCTCATGTGAATTAAGTGCCATCTAGGGTTTCTCATTGTCCCAGCCCAATTAAATTGAATGATAACTCTTCTTTGTAACCACTAGGGATGGGTGGAGGAAGCTGAATTTTAGGCTTGGGTTTGCAAAACCTCATTGAGTTTTGGTTTTCAAACCTCATATCCAAACCAAGAGTTAAGAACAGAAGAACATAAGAACGGCAATACTGGGTCAGACCAAAGGTCCAGCTAGCCCAGTAGCCTGTCTTCCAACAATGGCTAATGCCAGGTGCCCCAGAGGGAATGAACAGAACAGGTAATCATCAAGTGATCCATCCCCTGTCGCCCATTCCCAACTTCTGGCAAAGAGAGGCTAGGGACACCATCCCTGCCCAGCCTGGTTAATAGCCATTGATGAACCTGTCCTTCATGAATTTATCTACTGGTAGTTCTTTTTTGAACCATGTTATAGTCTTGGCCTTCACAACATCCTCTGGGAAGGAGTTCCACAGACTGACTGTGCGTTGTGTGAACAAATACTTCCTTTTGTTTGTTTTAAACTTGCTGCCTATTAATTTCATTTGGTGGCCCCTAGTTCTTGTGTTCTGAGAAGGAGTAAATAACACTTCCTTATTTACTTTCTCCACACCAGTCATGATTTTATAGACCTCTATCATATCCCCCCTTAGTCGTCTCTTTTCCAAGCAGAAAAGTCCCATCTTATTACGGCAGCCATTCCATACCCCTAGTCATTTTTGTTGCCCTTTTCTGACCCTTTTCCAAGTCCAATATAACTTTTTTGAGATGGGGTGACCACATCTGCACACAGTATTCAAGATGTGGGCGTACCATGGATTTATATAGAGGCATTTATGATATTTTCTGTCTTATTTTCTATCCCTTTCTTAATGATTCCCAACATTCTGTTTGCTTTTTTGACTCTGCTGCACATTGAGTGGATGTTTTCAGAGAACTATCCACAAAGACTCCAAGATCTCTTTTTTGAGTGGTAGCAGCTAATTTAGAACCCATCATTTTATATGGATAGTTGGGATTATGTTTTTCAATGCCCTTTACTTTGCATTTATCAACATTGAAAGTTGTGTGCCTCTGGGTTGCATTTTATCTTAGTCATCAAATTTGGAGTCCCATCAAAGGTGAGAGGTATTCAGAGAAAAGGTTTTAGTTTTGTCTCATCTCTATGAAGATCAAACCAAGCTAGTTTGGGGTTTGCCAAACCTAAACCAGCTTTATATGGATCCGAGTTCTATTTTATCGGAACTACCAAAGTAAGGGAGAGGAAGGAGGGTTCTGATAAAAGGTTCCAGCTCTGTTAACCGGATGGAAGTGACCAGAGACTGCTTGGCAATCAGACTTCTTAAGTTATTGATGCTGATGAAAGCAATAATTCACAATTGGCAGCATAGGGAAAACCTTGGGTGTGTTCTTGGTTCCACTGAAGTCAATGTTAAAAGTCCCTTGGACTTCAATGGTCCTTCTCTGAACATGGGCTGGGACTGCTGTAGCCTGCACAAATAACAACCTTTGGAGGAAAGTCTTTCATACAATCCTGACATGGAGAACATGAAATTGGCAGTCGGGAACAATGGACTCCCAGGAGATATCGCCATCACTGTACATGGAGAACAATCAAATAATTTGCATTTTATGTATTACCTGTTGAAATATCCTCAGTTCTTTACAGTACAGTAATTTGTTTAAATGGCTACAAATACAGATGATTAGAACAAGTTAAGGGCCTGATCTAACTCTTGTTGCAATCAATCAGAAAGCGATCAGGGCAAAGTGAATAGAACCCATGTGCCAGGCAAGGCCTTCTGTAATTAAACACAAGGCTGAGTTTGCAATCATTCTGCTGTCAAAAGACAGGGCATTCCATAGTCATGGGACCACAAAAGCAAAGGATATGGGAGTGGATCCTGAGCTGGCGTAAATCAGCATAGCTCCCTTGAAGCCAATGTCATGAACAACAGTTGAGGATTTAGCCCATGGACAATATCTTTCCTGTTCTACCTTCCACCCTGATACAGCTATCCAAAGTCCTCAAAGTCAGGACGGTGCGGTATCTAGGAAGCTAGAAGCTGCAAAAAGAAATATGCCCATGCAATCAACTGGTACATTTTCCAAATGGCTGTGCTATGAATTTAAGTGAACAACTCCTAACAGCAAATGAAGTTTTTCATCGTACTCCCACTGGATTGTGTGTTTACATTAGTTGGTTCATATTCTGGAGGTTTTCAGAAGCTCCTAAGGCTGCACACAATCCAACAATGATCCTCAGAAGGACAAAAAAATAAAAAATAAAAAAATGACAGCCATCCGGGTCGAGCCCCTTTAAGAACTCTTTTATTACAACTTTACAAAATCCATTCATAATAATAAAAAAAAATGCTCCAAAAGATTACACCTTTGAAACGATAGCTACCTACAAAGTTCTAACACAGTAGTTCAAAGTGTTGGAAAAGGCACTTTTACATTTTGCAGAGAACAGCAGGTTTCAATCTATTGTGTTTCCCCACCCGCCCCCAGCATGTTTCTAGTCTGTTACATGAGTGTTATCTGTCCGGTTTCCAGGTTTTTATAATCCACTGGGGCCTATGTAAATCTCAGGATTTCCTCTGCAGACTCGGCTCATGTTCCACAGCTGTGCTTGAGCACATGTGTGAGGAAATTAGAAATGAAATCAGCTGATCCAGTGCGGATTAGGGCAAGAAGATCAACCAAAGACTCTAAGACTGGCTGTCTTATATAGGGTCATCTGGAACCCCAGAAACATGTCTCAGTTAGTCTGAAGTCCCCAGAAAAGCTTACTGGCTTTCCCTAAACTACTGTTATAAGAGAAAACTGGACAAACACACTGGACATTTTTCTTGTGGCTTGCTTGTCTGGCTGCAGTAGATATGCATTATCGCTCAGTCGGTTAAGTTAAATACAAATGTTTATGGGAAAAGTGCCACAAGGTGTCGGCTCAGAGAGCTCTAAAAGCGGTTAAGTGAGGTCACAGCTACAGCTGGGTGAAAATGGCAGCGGGCTTGCTGCGAACATTGGTTTAAACTTCTTAACGAATTTGCTTGGACTGGTTTGTCACCCTCGTGTGCTTGGATTCTGGTACATATTCTAGCAAAGGAGCTGGCTGGCGGGAACGTTCACAGCAGCAGCAAATTTTAAATGAACGATGTAGGATACAGAAAGCATGTGGCCATTCCACATTTCCAAGTCTCTGCACCTGGAATCTGATTCTGAGTGTGAGGCGTATCCAATCAGGGGAGAGAAATTTGCCACGTGACCTATGGATGAAATTTACCCCCTCCGGTGCAGAGAGCCAGCAAAAGGCCAATGCACCACTAGGTTCATAGGGCTACATTCAGCATCCAGGGCCGGTGCTTCCATTTAGGTGACCTAGGCGGTCGCCTAGGGTGCCAGGATTTGGGGGGGCGGCATCGGCGGCAATTCTGCGGCGGGGGGGTCCTTCCGCGCTCCGGGTCTTCGGCAGCAATTCTGCGGCGGGTCCTTCACTCGCTCCGGGACCTGCCGCCGAAGTGCCCCGAAGACCGGGAGCGCGGAAGGACCCCCCCGCCACAGAATTGCCGACGATGACGAGCGCGGAAGGACCCCGGCCTAGGGCGCCAAAAACCCTGGCGCCGCTCCTGTCAGCATCACTTTGCAATGTGTGTAGTCATTTACACCAGAGCACAGTGGAGGTAAGACACAACCAAATCGCCCTCTTAGCACTGGTTTACATGGCTACACAAGTTGCAAGGTGATAGCAGGAACTGGGACTCTGCACAGAGGGGAATTCCACACTCCCCGCCCCCCATGGTTTGCCTAACACAGCAAAACATTCCACCATGTGGCATGGGAACTCATCCCGCCTGCCCTGCTAGAACCAAGGCACACAGAACACATGCAAAAGGGGGGAGAAAATCAACGAAGTATATTCCAGCCTTAGCCACGGTTTGGTTTGAACTCAGTTCAGTTCTCATTCTATCTGCATCATTTCTCCCAGCCCTAATTATTATTACTAGAATTTGTGCCAATTCAGCCACGACAACACCCCCTCCCTCTCTGCCTCGTTTTGCATCAACCGCAGATGATCTCGCAAGCACTAGGTTAAATCCGCAGAGTTGCCTGGCGCTGATGCTGAAGACGACACCACATACAACGGGACTGAAGAAGAAAGAAGATCCATTAGCGAGAAAGTCCACAACATAATTAAGAAGCAACAGATTGGCTGCTTTCTCTTCGCAGGCCTCATTTGTCCCCCTGTCCTCTCCCCTGGCTTTAAAATTCCTCACTGATTTGAATGAAGCTTGACCCACGTTATGAACCTGATTAGAAAGACGGCACTGCTGGCTTTCCCAAGCTAAATCAGCTCTCATTTTCTAGGCGATTTGCTCTTTATAGATCATTTTGAATTTATTAAAGGCTGATGTGCCCGCCTGTATTGCCGTTCCAGCTAATGCTATAGAACTACCAGTTCATCCAGCCGCTACCCAATTAGCAGCCTCTGGATTTTTTTCTCCCCTCCCAAAAAAACCAGAGGCCAGCTAGGCTGCTGCCGGCCCACACAAAACAGCGAAACTTTTCTCTGTCATAGGTGCAAGGAGAAACATTCCATTCTCTCTTTATCTTAATGAGTTGAGGACTCAGCGAATGCCAAGAGGAAGCCAGAGGGATGTCAATACTAGTGCCAATGAGCTGGCAGTTGGTACGCTCTATATTTCTAATCACGTCACCCCTGATAAACCCTTTGCAAATATTTCCCACAGGCACGGGGGCTGCGATTTTTCAAAATGTCATGATCTGAGATAAATCAGGGCGGGAAAATGCCTCCTCCCTTGTTCCACACGGCCCTCCCTGCACTACCAGCACCGAACCCCTGGGCTCATTCATTCATATTGCTACGTACAGGATCCGAACTGATCTAAATTCCCAGAACTTCTGTGAGTTCACCTAGGTTGATTCACACTAGCTGAGGCTCTCGCCCGGGGGATCTGACTGAACAAGAAATAACCAGGTGGGGCCAGACTTTCAAAAGAGTTTGGGGCTCCCGTAGGACACCTAAATTAGGGCCAGTACTCATCAGTTCCCATTGCCAGTTATTTAGCTGCCCAGATGGAAGCCTGACCATTCTAACTAGTGAGTGTTGCTTGTTATTCAACCGATGGGTGCTCTGAAAAATGGCTAGGAAAAAAGGAACACGCTCTTTCCCAGGCATATCACTTTGACCATGTGAGTGTTGCTACGCCAGCTTACAGCAGCTGAGGATCTGGTCCAGGCAGTTTCTATTCTGGAGCAAGGGGCCAATTTTGTGGCTGCAGAGTTACAGAATATACAGGGCCTTTGCAACTGGGCACCTAAGCCATGTGGTGTATCTTCCGCAGCCTGGTTGGAGAACAAACTTTTTAAACAGAGTGTTAAGGAACTATGAACAAAGTTGAAATGCTAGACATTTGTAAACTGTAGACTCACAAAATGGTCTGGCCATTCAAGTGCCTGGGAAAAATGATTAGTACACAAGCAAAGTCAACTCACCCCTTTTATTTGTGAAACTTCTTGTGACTCATGGTTGTATCCCTTTGACACAGACCTCGTGTGGAATAGGGTCTGGGGAACAATGGTTAACTACTGCTCTTCCATCAAAGTTCTCTCTCCAATTGTCACTTATGTTCTACATGTATCTAGGTGTCTTAGATATTTAGCTGGCCCTCGTACCATAGTATCTGAGCGTCGCCCAGTCTGTAACATATTTATCCTCACAACATCCCCATGAGGTAAGAAAGTACTATTATCCTCATTGTACAACTGGGGAAACTGAGACACAGAGAGACTAAATGACATGCTCAAAGTCACATAGGAAGTCTGGCAGATCAGGGAATGGAATCTGGTCTCCCAAGTCCCATGCAATCAACCTAACTACCGGACTATCCTTCCTGTGCTAGTGTAGGGGAGGCAGTGTGTTCTAGAGGACAGAGCACTGGATCGGGACTCAGGAGAACTGGGGTCTATTTCCATCTCTTCTACTGGGCTGCTGGGTGACGTGGGCAGGTCATTTCACTTTTCTATGCCTCAGTTTTCATCAGCAAAATGGGGATAATAATACTGACCTCCCTTTGTAAAGCACTTTGAGATTAACTGATGAAAAACACTATATAAGAGTTAGATATGATTATTCATACTTGTTGTTTGCTTATGATAGCACTGTATGTGCTAGGCACTTTCCAGACATCCCAAAGTGATGGTCTCTTTCCCAAGGAGCTTCTGGTTTGAGGGACAAACTAGTAGACAGAAGTATGGGCAAGGGAAACATTAAATAGCAATTTTTTAGTGTAAGCAAGTAGATTTGGTGCATGCAGCACTATAAGAGAAACTTCAGTGTGAACTGGCATAGTGAATGAGCTCTGGTAGATCATACCATGCACATGCTGGTTTAATATGCCAATTAGCTGAATGCTAGATCTTTCCTTTTCCTGGGATGCTACAAATACCCATTGGTCTAAAGATCTGTGGGGAATTGGTATTTAGCGTTGTAGAAATGCCTGCATGAAGTTTAAATTCTGCAAGGATTTTTTTTAAAGGGGTAAATGTTGCATTCTGTAGTCTGGCTGCAGTGTCTTCCCCTTTCCTGGAGCTGGAGACAAAAGGTAATGAGGCTTGAAAAGCAAGTTTCCCTCAATGCTGCAGTGCTGAAATGCAAATCTCTAGCATATGTGGCTGGAAAACCCCATTCTCATTCCTTCCAGACTAGTTGGAGGAGCAAGAAACCAGGAATCCAATCCAGGTCTCCTGCCCCTTCATGCAGAGTCTCTGCCTCCAGGCCGTAGGCTTTGAACAGAATTACGATCAAAATGTTACGAGTAGGGCTGTCGATTAATCGCAGTTAACTCACGCGATTCACTAAAAAAAAAATTAACCGCGATTAAAAAGAGTAATCGCGATTAATCGCACTATTAAACAATAGAATGCCAATTGAAATGTATTAAATATTTGTGGCTGTTTTTCTACATTTTCAAATATATTGATTTCTATTACAACACAGAATATAAAGTGTACAGTGCTCACCTTATATTTATTTTTTATTACAAATATTTGCACTGTAAAAATGATAAACAAAAGAAATAGTAATTTTTCAATTCACCTCATACAAGTACTGTAGTGCAATCTCTTTATTGTGAAAGTTGAACTTACAAATGTAGATTTTTTTTTGTTACATGACTGAACTCAAAAACAAAACAATGTAAAATTTTAGAGCCTACAAGTCCACTCAGTCCTACTTCTTGTTCAGCCAATCGCTAAGACAACAAGTTTGTTTCCATTTACAGGAGATAATGCTGCCTGCTTCTTATTTACAATGTGACCTGAAAGTGAGAACAGGCATTCGCATGGCACTTTTGTAGCCAGCGATGCAAGGTATTTACAAGCCAGATATGCTAAACATTCGTATGCCTCTTTATGCTTTGGCCATCATTCCAGAGGATATGCTTCCATGCCGATGATGCTCATTAAAAACATAATGCGTTAATTAAATTTGTGACTGAACTCCTTGGGGGAGAATTGTATGTCCCCTACTCTGTTTTACCTGCATTCTGCCATATATTTCATGTTCTAGCAGTCTCGGATGGTGACCCAAAACATGTTCGTTTGAAAAACACTTTCACAGCAGATTTGACCAAATGTAAAGAAGATACCAATGTGAGATTTCTAAAGATAGCTACAGCACTCGACCCAAGGTTTAAGAATCTGAAGTTCCATCCAAAATCTGAGAGGGATGAGGTGTGGAGCATGCTTCCAGAAGTCTTAAAAGAACAAACACTCTGATGTGGAAACTACAGAACCCGAACCACCAAAAAACAAAAATCAACCTTCTGCTGGTGGCATTTGACTCAGATGATGAAAATGAACATGCGTCAGTCTGCACTGCTTTGGATCATTATTGAGCAGAACCCATCATCAGCATGGACACATGTCCTCTAGAATGGTGGTTGAATCATGAAGGGACACTTGAATCTTTAGCGCATCGGGCATGTAAACATCTTGCGATGCCGGCTAGAACAGTGCCATGCGAACACTTGTTCTGACTTTCAGGCGACATTGTTAACAAGAAGCGGGCAGCATTAACTCCTGCAAATTGTAACCAAACTTAGAGATTGGCTGAACGAGAAGTAGGACTGAGTGGACTTGCAGGTTCTAAAGTTTTACATTGTTTTATTTTTGAATGCAGGTTTTCTTTTACATAATTCTACATTTGTAAGTTCAACTTTCATGATAAAGAGATTGCACTACAGCACTTGTATGAGGTGAATGAAAAATACTATTTCTTTTGTTTTTTTACAGTGCAAATATTTGTAATAAAAAATAAATATAAAGTGAGCACTGTACACTTTATATTCTGTGTTGTAACTGAAATCAATATATTTGAAAATGTAGAAAAACATCCAAAAAATTTAAATAAATGATATTCTATTATTGTTTAACAACATGATTAATCGCAATTAATTTTTTTAATCGCTTGACAGCCTGAGTTACAAGCTGAGATGAACTTTCTGCAGAAGGTAGGCCAGAAGGACAGGAGCTCCTGAGATGATCATTGTAAAGTTAAGCAATATATTGTTCTAGCCACTAGATGTCTCTGTGTTGTGTAGAACTCCAGATACAGGGTTTGGTACTTAGTAAAGGGGACAAAATTGGGATTCAGGAAGCCTGTTTGTTTGCTCTGTAGTTTGTAGCTGTTGTCTTTCATGAGTGTGTCATGTTTAAGATGGGCTGTGATGGCAGATGTCCTAGCAATACTGACAGACTGGAAAAGAAAATGAAGCCATTTGACTGGCTTCTGCAGCAGGCAGATGTCTCCTGGATTTGAAGGTTGGCCTGCAAAGAATTGCACCGTCTATGAACCATCATCTTCAGGCCCAGGGAAGCATTTCCAAATGGAGCAAGAGTGCTCAGCAGAGAGCGCGTGTCAGAACAAGCTCAGGGTATCCTAGCACGTCACACTAGTGCCTTGCAGAAAAAAAAGATTGAAGGCTCATGCTGGGTTGCAAACAGGCCTGGGAACAATGTTCCTGCTAACCTGGAGAAGGAAATGCCACCGATCCTTTTCCTCATTAGAAAAATCAAGCTAATAAGTGAACTCCATCCCCAGCTGTTGTCAAGCACACACACACACACGTATGCATAGGGCCAGACTGTCTCTGGTCCTAGCAGGAGCAACCGAATGCAAGGAACTGCTTCTCCCCTCCCTCCCCCCCCCCCATGTAATTCACCTATAAAGGCCAGACACGATTGCAGTCCCTGGGGTTGCTAATGATCCCAAAGGAGGCAAGGAGGGACAAGCCGGAGGCGGGGAATAAGAATCTCCCCGCACCTCATGGGGTCCATTCATTCAAAGGGAAGATGTCTGCTAGGTACGTCCATTGCCCTGCATGCTAGGAGAAGATTGTGCCTTTGGAGGCTACATCCCCTTGGGCAAAGTAGCTCCATAATGTCCCCAATATGGGGCCATTGCGTGCTAACAAACTGGGGCGTGTACACGTATGGATAACGTAGTCACCAGCCGTGCTTACTCACATGCTGTCAAGAGGAGGCACGAGCCTTTGAACTCGGGGTCTTTGGCAACTGCCTTCGCCCTGAGCGGCCCAAGGAGCCACGCCATAGCTTAGCAGGTAAGGAGAAACAGCGTGTCTGTCAGGCCAGGAGAGTATAGAAGACTCGCGAGACAGTTTCCTGCTGAATTCCCTTCATTATTGCTTAAAGCAGACCTTATCCGCTATCCTGGGGCCGCAGCACAAGCCAACGGTGCGTGGTCGCCGTGGAAATTTGAACTCAGTCCCTTGAGGCAAAGACTACTCTAGAAATAGCATTTTCAGCCCCTTCAGGGAGGAGGGAAGGAGCATTTCATGCCACTTTGTTTCCAGGATTGTCTCCTCTTCTGATGAGGGACAGCACTTCACTCTACTGAGCACCATCCCCCCGTCCATTCGATAGACCTGGGGCATCTACTGGAGTTTACGTCTACACTGCAAAAAAGACCCACAACGGCAAGTTTCAGAGCCTGGGTCAACTGACTCAGGGTCACAGGGCCTGTGACCCTGAGTTAAAATAGCTACAAGGTTAAAAATAGCAGCGTAGATGGGTTTCAGAGCCTGGACTCAGCCTAAGCCCGAATATCTACACTAAGCTATTTGTAGCCCTGTAGTGCAAGCCAGGTGACCCAGGCTCTGAGACTCGCTGCCATGGGGGCTTTTGCTGCAGTGGAGACATAGTGCTAACCTCCATTTCAGGCAGCCCACAATCAGATTGGATGTGGAGCCAAAGATTCAGGAATCAGCCTTAGGAGACTGGCTCACTCATAAGAGATGCAGCACTTATGAGTAATGTGATAGCACCTAAGAACCCCAAGCAAAGATCAGGGTCCCATTGCAATAGGGACTATACAGTGAAACCCCAAAGAAGGCAACCCCTGCCCCAGAGAGCTCACAACCTACATGTCAGACAAGATATACAGCAAATGAACTAACCACACAAATGGGGTGGGGCTGGGTCAGTGCGGCTGAAATAACAAATGAACATTAGCAGAAAAGCAGAAGTGGCTGCTTGCCAATGGCCTAATCAAGCCCTCTGCTAAGCACTTCCTCTTCCAGTCCCAGGCAGAAGTGCTATCAGAACAGCCTTTGCTGTTGGGTTCCAGCACTTCTACCACTGGACCCGGCTAGAATCTGAATGTGAAAGAAACTTCCCTGAAGGGTTCTGAGCTTAGCAGAGGCTCAGCCCATGATCAAATCTAGAAATCATGAGTAAAAGTTCAGCGAGGTTAACTTTTCCCCTGGACCTGTTTAGCCAGCCCTCAGTTCACTGGGTTTAGTTTTTAATCCAGTGCTATGAAAATAGATTGTGTACCGGCTGGGACTGCATCCATTGTAGCAAAGTGTTTTGCAAAGTGGTGGCCCATACGTACATTTGAACTGCTATGGACCTCGGACATTGGGGACAAGCTTCCCCATCTTGGGTGAGTGTATAAATCTATTATGTGGCTTGTTCTCCCCCGCTACGGGCTAGACCACATACAGACTGGTATATAAAACTGCTCCCATCTGTGAGCTAACAGACCTGCTCCTTTAACTCAAGCAGTAGCATCTCATGCTTTTATAAAACCCTGATGTCCCAGGTTCGCTCCCTGCAGGTGATCCAACCTGGGTCATCATTACTTAGGTCTCCACTGCTGTCTCGAGGCTGTACACCGCTCAACACTGCACATGGAAAACCATAATAAAACCTTCTACCTCAAAAGTACACACCCATAACCAGCTGAGCTAATGAGAATCTCCTATGCCTGTTTGCAGTACAGGACCCATGACATACAATTGAGCTGGTCCAATTCCATCCAGTTAGCAGGAAATCGACCACATTGGGCAACTCATTACCGTGTATGCTTTCCATACATTGTCCACCGACTGTTCCTTCGCAAGAGGCAGCATGGCCTAGTGGACTGATCCCTGGGCCAGGAGCCAGGATTTAGCATTAATCCCATCTCTGCCATCGACTTGCTGTGTGGCTTGGGCAAAGCGTATAACGGCTCTGTCTCAGCTTCCTCCTGGCCTGGAAGATGAGGATAATGATACAGATTTACCTACCTCGTTGGGGTATCATGAGGATTATTAGCTAATGCTTGTGCAGCGCTTTGAAAACACAGAGGGTGCTAAAGTAGGTGTATTATCAAATCAAAACATTTGAAACAATCCACAGCAGTGAGAGCAGAGCAGATGAGATCCCACTATAGTCTCCGAAGGACGGCAAGGAGCGAACAAAGCAGCGGCAGCCAAAATGTTATAAAACAGCAAATGCTGAATGTATGTGTGTGTATATAGAACAGCAGTCTGGATCCAGCTTGAATTGATTCATGTGGTTTTTTACTTAGATTAGCCAAGCTTTCATGGAAAGGGGCTCACATTTCTGCTGCCGATTCCTAACCCTGGTTTTTATTTTTTTTTCCTGGAAAGAACTCTTCCGAATCCTCCTGTGTTAGGTGGCTGGATGGATTGGCGTGTCCTGTTTTTCATCCCTTTGCCCCCAAATGGCACTCTACCTCACTTCATTTAGAATCGAGGGCTAGGGGAATGAGAAAGTGACTTTAAAAAATACGAAACAAAACAAAAAAAACCCAACCCGTGCAATACATTTCTCCCGCAGCAAAAGCAGGAACACATCTGGAGAGTGTTTTGACAAGGCTGTTCGAGAATTACCAGAACAGTATCCTTTGCTTCATATTATTACGTGACTACCACATTAAAAGTGATTGGGGGCAGGGAACCCGTAAGAACTATTTAAAAAAAGAGCTAATTGGGGTGTGGGGGGGGGGAACCAAACACAAAAAAAGCCCCCCTCCTGTAAGGAAGAATTTCCATTTGGTCAGAATGTGAAACAGCTTTGCTAAAAGTGATTCTGCTCAGGAATCAGTAGTTACAGAACTTGTTATTTATTTCATCCTGCTTTTCCCATTAGGATAATTTGAGCGACGCATGGAAGTATGGTTAGGCTGGGGAGGTGGAGTCCGGTTCATGCTAAGAAAAGCAAAGCGAAGTGAAGCGCCTTGCAGTTCCAGAAAGACGTGAACATCAGACAGAATAGCAGCCAAGTAAATTGTGAAGATATGGAGCTGGGTAGAGCAGAGAAAAGTCACATGGGGAAGAGCCAGTGAACTCAGCAGAACTGGGGCAAAGAGCACCATGTTTTGGCCTTCAGGGGTATTTTTGTTTTGTAACAATGGCTGAGGATTGCAACATTTGAATCTGGATCGGAATTGTTCTAGAGCTTTGGTTTGTTTTGCTTTGGGGCCATTTTTAGATTTTCTTTTCAATTATTTAGGACCTGATCCAAAATGTGTTGAGGTCAATGGGAGTGTTTCCATTGAGGGCCTGTGTCTTTTTGTTCTCTGGTTGTACAGCACCAAGCACAAATAATAAATAATAAGCTCTGTGGGCTCAGGATCAGGCCCCTAATGAGTGAAAAAGCCTAAAATGGTGTCCCTTGAAGATTTTTAATTAAGATAACGAGGAGTCCGGTGGCACCTTAAAGACTAACAGATTTATTTGGGCATAAGCTTTCGTGGGTAAAAAACTCACTTCTTCAGATGCATGGAGTGAAAATTACAGATACAGGCATAAATATATATTGGCAAATGAAGAGAAGGGAGTTACTTTACAAGTGGAGAACCAATGTTGAAGGCCAATTCAGTCAGGGTGGATGTGGTCCACTCCCAATAATTGATGAGGAGGTGTCAGTACCAAGAGAGGGAAAATCGCTTTTGTAGTGAGCCAGCCACACCCAGTCCCTATTCAAGCCCAAATTGATGGTGTTAAGTTTAATTAAGATAAACAGCTTTACCAAAGGGAAACAGTGAGGGCTCCATAATGTATATGGGACCAGATTCTGATCTCTGTTAATTCTGAGAAATTCCATTGACAGCTATGGAAATACCCCAGATCGACATGCATATAACACAGATCAAAATCTGGCCCATTGTTCATACTGTCACTTAGTTACCGTGTCACACACTGTGCGTACTGCCAACTCCAAATGTTGAAAAATCACGTCAGGTAACCAAAAACATAAGACTGTCTTAAAAATGAGAATTAAAAAAATGCATTTCTGAGTTCCTTTCTTTGCCTTCTGGTGTCACATTTTCAAATTTATCTGCCACAAGAAGGGCTAGAAACTTCCCTTTTTTAAAATTGAAAAATGAAATTCTTGCCTAATCCCATGACTCCAGGATCTGAGGCTTTAAGAAAAACATCGAATATGGTGAGACTCCTTGTAGTGAGCCGGTGTGGCGCCCCTCCGTCCCGCAGGGGGCTGAACTTCCTCTGACGCCAACGTGGGCGGAGCCACCGGGTCCGGGCCCCGCCCCTCCGAGGTCACGGCCCCGACTCGGAAGTATAAAAGCCCGCCGGCAGAGCTCAATGAAGCCCAGGCCGCCAGAGAGAGCAGATGTCCCGGGCCAAGCTCCCGCTTGGGAGACAGCCCCAGGCCGTGAGCCGCCTGCTACCCCACCGCGCCGGTCGAGCCTACCTCTCGCCAGGTACCCCGAGGAGGACTGGCCAAGCCTGCCCCGGGCCAGCTACCCCGAGGAGGTACCCGTTCATGGGTGGCAGGCTTCCCCCTCACCCAACGCTCAGGTGTAGGAGCCTGAGCTTACCCCAATTGCTTGGTTGCCCAGCCCCTGCATTCAAGGGCCTGAGTTGTGACTGTTTGTGCCCCGCCCTGAACCAGGGCCCGGGCTCCTTGACTGCTTGTTTGCTCAGCCCCTGCATCCAAGGGCCTGAGCCGTGACTGTTTGTGCCCCGCCCTGAACCAGGGCCCGGGCTCCTTGACTGCTTGTTTGCTCAGCCCCTGCATCCAAGGGCCTGAGCCGTGACTGTTTGTGCCCCGCCCTGAACCAGGGCCCGGGCTCCTTGACTGCTTGTTTGCTCAGCCCCTGCATCCCAGGGCCTGAGCCGTGACTATTTATGCCCCGCCCTGAACCAGGGCCCGGGCTCCTTGACTGCTTGTTTGCTCAGCCCCTGCATCCAAGGGCCTGAGCCGTGACTGTTTGTGGCCCGCCCTGATCCAGGGCCTGGGCCTGCTTAAACTGTGGACTATTGCTCAGCCCCTGCACCAAAGGGCCTGAGCTAGCTGAGTGGTTGCTAAGCCCTGCCTGAGGGCCTGAGCTCCCTGAACTGTGGACCGCTCAGCCCCTGCGGAAAGGGGCCTGAGCTTTGACTGTCTGTGCTACAGTGAGCCGGTGTGGCGCCCCTCCATCCCGGAGGGTAGAGCCCCGGCTCGCCCCTACTACACTCCTGATAATATAACAAGAGTCAGCAACTCCAATACTGCTTTCCTTTCTCAAACAAGATCTCCAGTTGTCACAGGTGGGGGGCAACTCAGTACCACCCCCTTCTGGGCCAAGCGTGGTGCGCAGGCGGTCCCTGCCTTAACCCACAAGCTGCTGAGGCCTGTTCTGAGCACAATAGCTGGTGCCATACGTTTGGTATCAGTCTTTAAACAGTTAAATAATGATATACTCAGAATTTGGTTGTCTGCACCTGTCAATGAACAACAAACATTAAAGGCAAGCACTCACCTGCAGCACTTGAGGGCAAGGCCTTGGGATTCTGGACTAGCACTGAGGAGCTCATCCTCCATCCGAGTCTCAGCCCACACTCCTCTGGAGAAGAAGCAGGCAAGCCTTCTTAACTAGCCTGCTGGCTCCTGATTGGTCAATGTCTCTTCCTGGCCCTTCTAGGCCTCTGGAGGACTAAGTCTTGTTGGTAGCCTGGACTGAGTGGGCTTTCCTTGAGCAGGGGTGTCGGGGTGCTGACACCTCTAGCAGGGGGCAGAGAAGGCCTGATAGATCCCATCACACTGTACTATCCCTCTTTCCAATCGGTTGTATATTTCACTGGCTCCCCTAACCATAGTGTCTGACCTCCTCACGATTTTCATTGCATTCATCCTCACTGCACCTCTGTGTGGCAGAGGAGTGACTAAGGGACATCTTTTTAAAGGTATTTAGGCACGTAAAGGTGCAGATAGACACCTAGTGGGACTTTCCAAAGCACCTCGGTGCTGCAACCATCCTTTTTCTTTTCTTTCCATTTTAACCAAGAGGGTTTTTTTTTTATACACTGTATTTTCCCTGCATGTTGCACATTTCACTGACATAGATTTCTAGAGAACCCTGAACCTTCTGTCAGATCCAAGATGGGGCTAATGGGGCCAAGTGATATAAATAAAACGAGCCCACTCACTATTTCACTGGGAAGAGCACATCTCTGGGATCCCATTGGTTACATATTTAAATGGAGTGGGACTAGAATTGGTGGCCCAGTTTGTTTGGTTTCAGTATGAAAGAGTGTTTAGACTGAGGTCTGAGAGTGAAGTGAAGCAGGGGTATACGTGTGTATAGGATGGGAGGGAGCGGGTGAGCACCGCCCTGTACCTCTTGCCATCTGGTGGCCAGGCACTAGAGTGGACGGGACCCCTTCATGGAGCTTTCCATCTGGGGGCCAGGCTGGCTGTGTGTGTGCCCTGCACATTTCACCTGGATCACCTGGATCGATCAGTCTTCAGCTGTCATTAAGACTGCTCCGATCACAACACGTCCGCCATTCTTCTCGCATTCTTGCCTTTTTTCTCCACGTTCATCCGAAACATTTAACAATGTCATCTGCGCATTTGCCACGGTCAAAACTCATGTAGGTGTTATTGTCCCTAGGCAGCAGCTCCATACGGCAAGACAAATGAGCGTATTTCCCCCAATGGGCCAAGCAACTAGCAGGGTGGAGCTGGAATTCACACTTGCCATCTCCCATTGCTGAAACTGAGTAACTGGTTTAATAAGAAGACAGGACGAAGTCAGGTGCGAGGGACCGTCAGGGTGTCATTCAGAAGTGATGCAGAAGGTGGCATGATGTGTCTAAGTGGGCCTGATTCTGATCCTGCTGGGAGCTTTGCAGTTGCCTTAAATGGGAGCCCATGGCAGAGTAGCTTATTCTTTCTCCTGGTTTGTCTGAGCTGCAATTAAAACCCTGTGGCTGGCTCGTGTCAGGCGTTTCGGGTTCACAGGGCTCGGGCTGCAGGGCTGTTTAATTGCAGTGTAGAGTTCCAGGCTGGAGGACCCTGCGGTCTGGGAAGGTCCCAAAGCTCGGACTGCAGTTGTAGTTGGAATGTCCACACCCCAATTAAACAGCTCCGCTGCCTGAGTCTCATGAGCCTGAGTCAGCTGGCACGGGCCAGCCGCAGGTGTCTAACTGCAGTGCAGACATCCCCTCAGAGAACATGTCACATCAGCTCCCTAGAGTTCCTAGGACAAATTCATCAACAGCGTTACTCCGCTTAAGTCACAACGGATGGATGTGTCTCTCAGTTACACTTAGGCTCACTTCCAATTGCTCCCCTGGTGCATACATTACACTCCCTTTCTGCAAGTACACAGGGACTATATACCCCTTGGTGTGCATTTACCTTCCCAGCCCTGTTCTGATCTGAAGATCAGTCTATGGTTGACTCTCCATTTAGAAAGGAAAAGTTTGATGGGACATTGAGGAGGCACAAATGAAAATGGAATCAAAACACAATGTTGGTAAATAACCCTTGTGCCAAAAGCCTTCTGCTTCCTGTCTCTCTCTTCTGCACATTTCTTGATGAGCTGCATTTGGCAGAGCAAAAAGCACCTGAAATCCTTTATTGGATTGTTCTGGGGGGATATAAAGCATTTCTGGGAACCAATAGAAAACAGAATACTAAGACAGCTGCATTCCAAAAGCAGACTAATAGCAGAAAGACAAAGGAATGGTAGAATAATCTGTAGTGAAATAAAGATTTTAATAGCAAAACCAATTCTTCAGAGAGTGAATATGATCCAAAGCAAACCATACTCTTATATATGGGGATCTGGGAGAGAAAAAAAAAAGTCTTGTTTTTTTTTTTCTTTCTAAAACCAAATTACTCCGCACGGAGCAGTTTCAAATCTGCTGCTAAATTATTAAACTCCTGCACTGGGGAAAAGAGATAAAATAAACCTCCACCATTTCAATCTTTTCATAAACGAAAGATGCTTGGGTGAGTGGAAAAGCAGATTGCCCATGAATAACCAGGCAATTGAAATAATATCATCAGATGTTTGGTGAGCCTGGGAAGATGTGGGTTCTAAATAAATCAACAGCTTTATTCTGCTTTTTTAAAGGAAGAAAAAGAAATCACTGCACTGGGCTATTAGTGCCAAATTTCCCCCCGGTCGGTGTCTATGGCTGGAGGAAATGGATCCCAATGCATTTGATGTAGGAGGTGAAGAATGTGAATGTGGCTGAAGGAGTCTAGTGGAAGGGACAATTAGGAGGAAACAAGCAGTAACTGATATCGGATTATGTCACGCAGCACAATGTATGGGTTAGAATGTGTTTTGTGGCACATGTGAGCATTAACCTCCAATCAAGAAGACAACCTGCCCGGTGCTAGTGTGGTATTGTCCATATAACTATAAGGTAAAAAGGAACCATTCGGACATGAAACCTAATCCCTTTATTTGTGCAGAGTTGTAAATTGCCAAGTTATTCGTGTCTAGGAGCAGAACTCGGGAAGAGTGTGTAGCTAAGTCCCTCGTTAACATGGCTGAGCAGACATACCCCTTCTCCATCCATGCCCCATCCCTTTTTAGACCCTGGTCACTTGTGGCTAGGGGAGAGGGCGCAGAAGAGGTTTGAGAGCAACTTCTGCGCAGTGCCGGGCTGTGCCTACTGCAGTGCTTAATGCTAACTGCAAATTTATGGATGTAGCCACCACTTGTGCTAGCGCCACAGAACGTCCTGCTGCACCCCATGCAGGGACTAGCAGCATCAAAGGCTAAATGGATTCCAGGGCAGGCAATTTGTCCTGTTTTTTACTTCTCCTTATGTAGAGCTGCTGCTATTCATGGGCACCCACTGAGAGATGATCCGCATGAGCTTGGCTGGGCTGTCCTCAGAATACAGGGCCTGATTTTCAAAGGTACTGAGGTGACTCATATGCCCCCATGCTGACTTTAGTGGGAGTTGTGAATGCTCAGCGTTTCTGAAAATCAGACCTTCAAAAATACTGCTCCCATGGTAATGGAGGAAAGCTCATTTCCAACTCAGAGATCATCAGGAATCAGTGGAATTCGCAGGACAAAGCATGAGATTCCATAATCATGAGATTTCCTTCCTGATTTCCAAATCAGATAGGTTAGTGTAAGTCTGGATAAGGATCTGGGGTTTGGGATGCTCACCAAAGCAAAACAAACCACCTGAGCTTCACTTGTCAATAGCAAAGATTTAATGTTTAGCTTCATTTCTATCAATCATTCTATCTACATGGCCTCTCTGAGAAAGCCCTAATGCTGTTGTTATAGAAAATAGGCCAAATGTAACTGCCATCATCAAAAATAACATGGGTATGATATTCCCAGCCATCGTGTTAGAGCAGGGGTTCCCAAACTTGGTTCGCGGCTTGTCAGGGTAAGCCCCTGGCGGGCTGCGAGATGCTTTGTTTACCTGAGCGTCTGCAGGTACAACCGCTCGCAGTCCCCAGTGGCTGCGGTTCGCCGTTCCCGGCCAATGGGAGCTGTGGGAAGTGGCGCGGGCCGGGCTTATCCTGAACAACCTGCGAACCAAGTTTGGGAACCTTGTGTTAGAGCAACCTCTAAGGAGCAACCCTCCGTTCTTCAGTCACTCAAATGTATTTGTCCAGTCCCAGCTACTCGGTGGGGGTGTTTGGTTTAGAATTTGGACCCAGATTCACAGATTTAAAGACAGAGAGGACCATTGTGATTAGTCTAGTCTGACCTCCTGTAAAACACAGGCCAGGGAACATCCCTGGATTAATTCCTGCTATGAGAATAGTTCTGTAACAGTTCATTGTAAACCAGGGATGGCCAACCTCAGCCTGAGAAGGAGCCAGAATTTACCAATGTACATTGCCAAAGAGCCACAGTAATACATCAGCAGCCACCCATGAGCTTCCCCCCTGCTCCCAGCGCCTCCTGCCCACCGGAAGCCCCACCGATCAGCGCCTCCCCATCCCTCCCCGCACCTCCTGATCAGCTGTTTCGTGGCATGCAGGAGGCTCGGGGGGGGGGGGGAGGAGTGAGGGCATAGCAGGCTCAGGGGAGGGGGCGGGAAGGGGTGGTGTGGGGGCAGGGCCTGTGGCAGAGCCAGGGGTTGAGCAGTGAGCACCCCCCGGCACATTGGAAAGTTGGCGCCTGTAGCTCCAGCCCCGGAGTCGGTGCCTATACAAGGAGCCAAATATTAACTTCTGAAGAGCCGCATGCGGCCCTGGAGCCACCGGTTGGCCACTCCTGTTGTAAACGTTAGATTTTCAAACTTCCAGCTTCTTGCGCTTCCGCTAATTTACATGGTATGGCTTAAGTCACATGGTATTGCATCTGCTTCCTGATTGGGCGGCTTACGAAAGTAACCAGCGCAGTGCAAATTTTGAATATTGTTACAAATATTCATGCTTAAAATTCATTTTTCACCGGTATTACTGCTGACAGAGTTCAACCACTGGAATGTTCAGACAGCAGCATGAAAGGGTCAAAAAACCACCATCAAATTGACATTTATTTTTGAATCTGAACAATACCCTCGGGGATTCCCTCCTGCCCCCACGCTATTGCCCCAGCTTTTCTTGCACTCACAAAAGCAGGGAGAGTCCACTGTAAAGGGAGCTTTGTACAGATCATTGTCAGTATTTATTGACTTGTTGGGAGAAGAACCGGGGTTGAGATACCTGGGGAGATTTGGTCTGGAATCAATACTGTCAGAAAGTAGAAACATTCAGCATGACGCGAGAAACGCAGCACCTGGTTATTTCATTATAGTTACTCAATAAAGTCCCTTTCTTTCAAGTAGGATTAAAATAAGGTCAAAAGTGGACTTTGATAAAAGAAGGGCGCTTGAAAATGCCTTGGCAGTTAAATGTGGATGACGACCAATATTTCTTCAATTTTCTTGGGGCAATAATTTTACACAGCATGATTGGGAGTCGGAAATTAACTTTCCCATGCTGCCTGTGTTGGAAAGCTATATAAACAGGCTCTACTTTTACCCTAAGTTGCTCTCTTATAGGAGAAAGCTTCTTGATTTAAATTTCAAAGCGGCATATTGTAAACTTGCTCCTTTGCTGTTACAGGTAAATGGCTCTCAAACATTTCCAATACATCCCGAAAGAGAGAGCCAAACAATGTGCTATTTACAGTATACTTACTTTGCTATCCTGCTGGATGCGGCATTGATTCATGCTGTTGATCAGGCTTAGAACGACGATTGCCTGCTAGGAGATTTGCAACTACTTGTATCAGTCCCCTGTTATTCCCCCCACCCTCCAGGGAACAGGTTTAGGGTAAGTGAGAACATTGTGGAAATGCTAGAAAAGTCAATATGGTCTCTCCTGGTTTTAGTTGCTATATGTGTGGGCGTTACTGTAGGCATATAGGCAGGAAATGAAAGGAAAGCACAGTTCCACCTCCACAAAACATTTAGTGAGAAACAATTCTCTTCCCCAAAACTGGCTCTGCGGCTCTAGAAAGTCCCTAAACTCAAGTGTCCGTACTGTAGAGTAAGGGTATAATACAGAGAAGTGCTGTTAAGTGACAGAGGTTTTATTCCTTGGCCCTAGTCACCTGACCTGTAAAATCATATGACAGGGCTCAATACCTACTGACCACAGAGGTTATTGTTCCACATTGTAAGTAGAATTTTAATAATCAAATACACGTAAGGTACTTCTACACTGCACGTCTCACAGCGGGGTGTGGAGTAAATATACTGCATATCCCCAGCCTGGGTATAAACAGTAGTCTAGATGATGAGGTACTGCTTAGGCCAGTAAAGACACGTCAGAACACTCTCTACAGCTCTCTATATGCCCAAGACATGCCTTCCCTGTCTATACTGCTATATTTAGCAGCATCCTGCTGCCTCCTCACTGCCAGAGTCTTTCCGTGCTGCAAAGGCTCCCAAAATGTTCCGTTACCGTTTTCTCTGGCAGTTCTTGTTATGCGTCCAGCTCTCCTTATTGCCCCAGATCCGTAGCACCTCAATGCACTCTAGTGCAAACAGGAATTCTTTGGGGAAGCCCTGTGGCCTGTCACAGGCCCAAAGTCAGACTAGATGCTTCAGGCCGCTGAATCTCTGAATCGGTGAGTCTACACACCCGAATGAATTAGACTCACGCACAACCACCTTTTCTGTGAAAGGGCAGGAAGAGAGGTCCTGCAAAGTTCAGCGACTACCTAGAAGATATCTTAATTGTAGTAATTTGTTCCTGCCCTCTAGCTTTAGCCTATCACGGGCAAACACTGCCACTATGTCTGGGGGTGGGGGGTAGAGGCGGGGGGGGGGGGGGATAAGACAACTGCTGAACAGGAAAAAACAACTTTCACTTTGCTTGCGAGCCGGCAGCTGTCAACCTAACTGACGCATATTCCATCCATAACAACAGCTGGAGCAGCCAAAAATGGAATACCAACAGAGGGCTGCTGATTATGAGCTACGCAACTTTGGGAGGTATCTGTTACAACCAGCACCTCACAGATGCCACTTCCGTTCAAAAAATATAAAATGGAAAAAAAACACCCCACAGATGGAAAAATTATTCGCCTGACACTGGACATTCTTTTTGTTACACGAACCCTGACATGTGTTGCATTATAAAAGGCGAGAGGGAGAGAGAAAAAGAGACAAACTGGAGGGAAAAATTCCCCATGGACTTGATTTTCACCTGTTGTCTCAGAGTGCAGTCCCCGGCAGATGCAAGTGTATTTCTGTCATCGGGCTAGTAAGATGGACTCTTAAAATAACAAAAAGAAAAAGAAAAGTTTGGCATTCTGATGATCAGGCAGCTATTTATTAGTTTATCTAATAATGAAATAATACAACACTTGGTTCCTATTCAACTTAGCATATAGGAAACTTGATAATAGAGGCTTTTGCGAGCGAGATCTGTGTATACAGCGCTTCTTAAAAACAGCAGACAACCGCTGGGAAGAAGCTACCGTGTGAGTCAATCAGAGGACCATAAAGTTGGAAAAGACATGCCAGAGTGTCAGGTACAATCCTCAGAAAGAACAGGAGTACTTGTGGCACCTTAGAGACTAACAAATTTATTTGAGCATAAGCTTTCGTGGGCTACAGCCCACTTCATCAGATTACAGGTACAATCCTGTAATTATTGTGTCTCGTCATCCTGCTACTAATGCCCACCTCGTTGAGTGTCATCTCCCGTTTCACACATTTCTCTCCCCACTATCTCTGTGCCTCTACTCTTAGAACAACACTGAAATCTCTCCAGTAGGGAGCTACCTCTCATGTTTGTCAGCCTACATCCACTAAGGAGGTCCAGTGGCTGAAGTGTCGTCAAACCGCCAGCTTCCACTAAAGACGTCCGTGCTCTTCGTAATGATGAAGATACCAATGTGGTGACGGGTGTCTATATGATCCAGGAAACATTCATAAAAACCCTTTACATTTCCAAAGCACTCTACAAACAGTGATTAGTTACAAGACTTCACCACCATGGTTTTCCTTTGCCATGGTTTGTGTCAACGTTTCAATGCTTTGTTCCAGGCATATTTTTAAAGCAATCCATTCAATAAAAGCCACCGTCGTCCTGAACACTATGAGCCCTGAGAACCTCTCAGAACTGGGACGATGGCTCAGCCAGCACATTTGTGTTGCCACCGGAGCATGTGCCAATGGCTCACAAAATGTTAGCTATTTAAAGGTGAAAGCAGTCTAAGCGGAGTGTGAGTCCATTTACCACACTGTAGGGATGGTTCCTGCATCGGCAGAGGGATGGTTTCCCTGACACTATCGGTTGTTTCTAACTCTAATTCCTGTGGACTTATGCAAATCTTCCTATATACGTCTGGAAGGGAGACTGCAACAAGGACTCTATAGCAAGGCACATCTGTCCCCCTTCCTTCTCTCGTCCGTCTCCCTACATATATATTTTCAACTAAATTCTAGGGAATCAAAGCTTTTCCCAAATGCAACAATGATCAGCTTTGGGGTTCAGGTATTATAGAAATAGGCCCATGACTGGGCTTTAAGGTGACCAGATAGCAAGTGTGAAAAATTGGGATTGGCGGGAGGGCATATAAGCACCTATATAAGACAAAGCCCCAAATATCGAGACTGTCCATATAATATTGGGACATCTGGCCACTCTACTTGGATTTGGGGCTGGTTGGGAACTTCCCAAAGCTTGGTTCTGTCCACCAGCCCCATCTCAATCAACCACCATTTATTTATTTCTACAACAGGGGCCAGTTCCTTCCCGTCCGTCTCAGCCCTGAATATAACTCAGTTGATTCCTTTCAGCTGCCTGACGGGCAAGCACCTTTTGCTGCTTTCTCTTTTGCAAGGGGGTGAAAAGGCAGTGACGGAGTAGGTGCAGCGGTAACTTTTGCCAGGAACCTCAGCTTCCCTATTAAAGTGTGCTGGAAATATTTGTTCGTGGGAGAACGTTCTGGTGACAGGTCCTAAAATAATTCTGGAGGTGAGCTGAGTGAGCGACATTTGTAATGAGCATGAGTTGGTGGATCTGGCATCACTTGCCGCAAAGTGCTGAGGTCCCAGGGGAGGCAGTTACGCCCCCACTGGGCCTAATTTAACAGAAAGTTAGGGAGTTAGACTTCAGCCTGAAGCCAGCCAGCTTGCTTTAACTTTCCCCATTACTCTGATAAAAGATAAACATTAACTCTTGGCAGATTTAAGTAGAGATTTAATGTCTGACTATTTGCAAAGCCTTTAGGGAGACATAACTCTGTTGTGAATCACCTCCACTCGAGTCACAAACAAATGTGTACAGCGCGGCTGGACAGGAGACATGCTGTTTCCTCCACTGCCTGGAGTGACATCATAGAAAGTTAACCCTCATCAGGCAGAACAGCAAGAGCTTTCTACAACAAGGCTGCTGGTGCACAGAATCAGTGGTTTGAGCCTTGGCCTGCTAAACCCAAGGTTGTGAGTTCAATCCTTGAGGGGGCCATTTAGGGATCTGGGGCAAAAATCTGTCTGGGGATTGGCCCTGCTTTGAGCAGGGGGTTGGACTAGATGACCTCCTGAGGTCCCTGACATTCTATGATTCTAATTCTTCGTGGCTGGCGGTGGTTTATTTCTAGGGGTTTTTTCAGTTGAGATAGCCATGCCAGAAAATCTACTTAGGCCTTTGTCCCCAAAAAGTAACCCACAATTGCTCTGGCTTTACTTTTTATTAGGGCTGTAGGACATGTTTGCATCACAGCAGGAAACTTATAATATTTGCCTGAGAAAACATCCAGATCTATCCCTTCCTATCTTCATGGGTGGTAAGACTTCAACCACCCATGAAGATAGGAAGGGATATGAATTCGCATGCTTCTAGGTATAAGCCAACTTCTGAATGATGGGGTCAGGAAGAAATTTCCTTGGCGGCAGGTTATTCTATAACTCCCTACTGTATCTCCCTCTACAGCATCTGGTACTGGCTACTGTCTGAGGCAGGATCCTGGACTAGATTGACCCCAGGTCTGAGCCAACCTGGCAATTCCTTTATTCTTTTGGGTTTTATTACCAACTCACGACTCAGACCAGGGGGAACTGAAAAGTTTGCAAATGTTTTCAGCAAACCTAGACCCATTTCTGAGTTAACCTGGTCCAACTATGATTTTCTGCTGAAACTCCAGATGGAGGTGTGCCCCATAAAGTTCAGATTTGGATCAAGATCCAAAAGCTTTATCGAAGTTCTGATATTTTGGTGGGTAGAGCTGGGGTACTCAGATACCACATGGATGGGGCCATCTAAAGACCTGCTAGAGTGACAGATGGCTATGAAATTTGGATCAGAACCTTAAGTTCATGGGCATTTCACTTAATGCAAACTAGGAACAGCATCCACATGGGGGAGCTACAGCGTCGCACTTTGGTGCGCGCTGCTATCCACGCTCCTGTAGTCCGAACTGCAGGGCAGTGTAGACATAGCCTAAGTCACTAAGTGGCAAGTAGAGATATTTAGAGACACAAACAGGAAGACGCCTTTGTATTCTTCTTATTTTTTATTGTTCAGATCGTGGTAGCACCTGGAAGCCCCATTGTGCAGGGATCTGTACAAGCTGGGATATCTGCCCCAGAAAGTTGATGACCTAAATTTATGGCAAGATGCAGCAAGGATTTTTTTTTCAATGGGAGGTTATTACGTTTATAAATATGTTAATATGATGCAATGCACAGTGATATAGCCAGACATGCAACTAGGGACTGGTGAAGCACACGTGCAAATACATATTGTCTACTAGCAAGCCACGGATTTAGGGGTGCTTGGTCATGCTTGATTTGTAAAAGCAGAAACCCGAAATCAAAAGTTTTTGGTTGAGGTGTGGGGAAAGGCAGTCGGAGGATGAAAGGATACAAACAAGGATGAATCCTTAACCTCAGATTAGCCCCCGAAGCGACAAGCTCAACAGCTTCTAACATGTAGCTGTGCATTGTGACTCAACTGCAAAAACGTTTCACACACTCACGCTCCACCAATATCACTATCTCCTCCTCCCCACTTCTCCAGCTTCCCAAACTACTTCTTCCTGTGGTACACTGGCTCCCTACACCCACCTCTCCGACTCCCTGCTCCTCCTCACCCCCTCAACCAATCACTTTTCCTCTGTCATCACCCACCTCCATATCCACCACCTCCGATTCTTGCTGTCCAGGAAGCCTCCTCCACTCACTTCTTGTCTCCTACTATCCATTTAATCCTCCCCATCTGGCTCCCAGCTATCATGCCCCACCCGACTTCTCCTCCCTAGCCTCAGGTGATTCAAACACATACAGGGGGTAGGAGGACATAGCTTGTATTCATGGAAACCACCTCCCTAAGTTTTACTCAATGTACAGGGATGGTCTGCAGATCTGCTCACGCAATAGCAGGTAGTCGATCACACTTTTTGACTAGTGATGGGCCCAGATTCAAATGGCCATCAAACTTGAGGGAAGCTTGGATGCAAACTTTGCAACTTTTACCCATTCCTGCTTTTAGGTCCTGATGCATAGCCCCGTGGCAGTCTTTCCATTGACTTCAAATTAGCTTGGATCTGAGCTTTAATTCCACTGGGTTAGGAGGAGAGCTCTTTGGAGAGACAGAGGGGAACATTAGTACAAAATTAGGTGAAGAAATTCGATGGGCACTTATCAATGATCTCTAAAGCCCTCTGTCTCGGATGATTTTAGACAGAACAAATCCTTCATCTTGGCAGGGGGTTAGACTAGACGACTCTTGCAATCCCTTTTAACCCAATGGTTCTGTGATTCTGTGATCCCCTTCCTGCACGTTGCATGCTTTTATGTTGAAACAAACCTATATACAACTGTTTGCACAAAACCTGACAAAAGCAGACTGGTCACCTCCTGCCATTTAACTACTAACAATGGAATTGTGATGATTTTCAATTCCAAAATATATTTTAAAAATATGAATAAGGCATCATTTTAAAATTCCTGGGTAGTGGCTAGACTCAATTTTAGGAAAGCATCTGGAGAAAGGCTACCTATCCACTCCTGCTGCCAGGATGGTGTGAAGATACTTCTCGCTGGGCTTCATCTCCATGCAACCTAAGGGCAGAAGAGGACATGACTGCCTTTCAGAAAGAGCTGAACTGGTTTGGTTGAAATAAGGAGTTCCCCTGCTCATGCCCTCAAAGTTTAAACCAACAATGAGTTGAATTTTGGACAAACTGAATTGTCAGCAATTTCCCCCCAAAATGTCAAGAGTTTTTACAGCACGTTCTCAAGAAATCACTTGCCAAATAGAGGTTTTATATTGGTTTTAAGGTTAACAAGGTCCCTCCACCCATCAAAAATGTTCATATTTCTATACCTCGGGTAACTTAGAACATAAGAACGGCCATCCTGGGCCAGGCCAAAGGTCCAGCTAACCTAAAATCCTGTCTTCCAATCATTAGGGTCGGTCTACAATAGAACTATGTTGACATAGCTACGCTGACATAACCTCCAGCGTGCTCCACCAGAAGGACTTTTTCTGTTGATGTAGGAACACCTTGTCAGGACAGCCGGGCGTCCGGCCATGGGTGGAGCTGGAGCAGACTACCAGGCATCTGGGAGTGGCTGCTGTCATTAGGAGCCTATAAACCTCTCTTGGGGTCACCTGGCTAGACCTTTGCTTGTGGATTGGAAAGACCCTTAGGACTCAGATGACTCACCAGGCTCAGAACAATCATCACACACCGCCACTCTGAACTGTTAGCTACGGTGACACTGGTGGCGGAACTGCATCTTGTTGGACTAGCTATGTCATGAGGCTGTGTGTTTTTTCACACCCCGGACTGACACAGCGATACTAGTAGAAATTTTAAGCATAAACCAGGCCTTACATAAACGAAGTTAGCTACTAACTAATTTGCTGAGCTCATTTTCATCAGGGACCTATCTGTATTGGGTGAGTTAGAAACTATCCCTGTTAAAATCCTTGAAAAATATGTTTATTTTAGGACCATAACAGTCAGATGGAAAAAATCTATTTGAGCCAGAGACCTCCAAAACAGTGCAAAAGAACGATGCCTCTAATTAGTAACAGAATGATCAGATTATAAAAAATAGCCATTTTACAGTGACTGTTTATAGAGGATTTTGTGCATGATTTTTCTGAACACTCATTCCAGAACCATTCCATTTTTAGGTTGGTTGTTGTTTTCACACACACACACACACACACACACACACACACACACACACACACACACACACACACACACACACACACACACACACTATATCGAGTATCCAAATCAGAAACTGTTTCATTAGGAAAAAAAATGGCTGGATTGTCCCTTCATTTCTCACCCAGATTCAGAGGCAGTGTATTTAATAGTATCCCTGCATCCCTGAAAACAATCCAGGGAAGGAACAATATTTGCTTTCCTCCCATTTGCTAGTGAAATATGTGATTAATAAATTCTAGTGAGTTCATCCTTGTCAACAATTCAATCCAATCCAATCCAGCAAAAAAATAATAATAAATAATATAATAATAATACATGTGTTGCCAGTATAATACTATTCGGGTGATAATCAACATCTTGTGACCTGCAGATTATAGGTCAAATTTCCGGTTTCATTGCAAATCTAGGAAATATTATGGGTCTTTGTTCCCCTCTAGTGCCTGGTCCACATAAGATTTTTGAGCGTCTGCTACACTTCTAGCTTAAACCTTTAGCTCAAGGGAGAAAGGCTCATGGTTTTAGTTTTGTTGGTCCCGTGTTCAAATGCTCTTGTAATTCCAAGTCGGGTTGTTAAAATACTGTATGTCTTCCAGCCCCTTATAGCAGAGGAGGCATTTGCATTTTCATCCAGAATTAGCCAATCAGCTACAACTGCTCAAAAAGTTGTTATCAGTCATGGAACTGCGTCTCCTGTCACTTAACCTGGTGTAAATCAGGGGTCAATAGAGCAAAGTCACTTTGGAGAATCATTTAAAATCAATAGAGAGAAATTAGTGTAAGTGAGCAACAGGCCCTAGAGGTTCGTAACCAATACCAGAGCCATGAGCTTGGGAGAATGTTGGAATCGCAGAATATAGCTCGATGAGGACTTGTCATTACAGGAAGTTGACCAGAATAGCTATTGTGCATAAACTACTTCACAACGGCTATTCCGTTAGAGCTCCCTGTATGTCCCCAGGTGGGCACTATTCCAGGATACAGTGCCTGTTAATCTCTGTGGGTCAGGAATGAGAATCATCCAGATCTCAAAGGCAGATAAAAGTCCAGAGTTTTGGGAAGAAACCTTCTAGCCAGCAATGGTGATGTCATAATAAGTACTCAATTGGTAGCATTGGTTAGACGCATACTCTGCTTGTTGGCACAATACTTAGCACTGCTCATTAGACACCACGTGCAGGATGATAATCAAAATCTACAGGATTGAGTTATCCTGACTATCCAGGTGGGTAAAATTGCTACCTTGGGCATGGGCAGCACAGGAATATTGATTTTCTTCCTCTGCTTTGTTCAAGATGTCAGGGGAGTGCCACTTCTTCTAGAGGGAAAGCTAGAGACATGTATTGCATCACATCTTCCACCTGATTCAATATGTTGGATGGGCCTAAAAACACCATCACCCTAAGCTAAGTGACCACCTGATCATGAGTGTTGTATATGATTCAGTGTGTCAACAACAGCTCCTCCCCAAAGCCATGCTCAGCTAATGGTTTTAGGTGCCGTCAGTCATCAAGAGTTAATTAAAGCAACCTGACACCAGATCCTTAGAACAATTTTTAATAAAAGACCAGTTTGTTTGGACTCTATGCAAAATCCCCAAGATAATTATGCACACTCCATTTTTAGAGTCAAAGAGGAAACACAAACAAATGAAATCCCTCATGACCCCATGTTCTATGTAAAAATCATAACTAATAAAGTTAACAATGATGTTTTCCTTCGCAATTTTCCCCTTTTTTGCTGATCTAAATTACAACTGTGACCTCTAGTGGTACAACCTGTTAAGTTAATTTTTCACAGACTTAAGGTCTGAGGTGAGTGAACATAAGACACAGAGAAAATGTCTAGCACATTTTGGCATTGAATGTAATTTAATACCTTCAAGACTCTTTAAAGAGTATATCAGTTTTCCATTTAATACATCATGGTCCCTATTTCCCTAGTATCCCCGGGATATCAGGATTCAGCATCAACTTTACCTTACAAAACAGATAACTGTCTTCAAATATTTAGTAGGCATCTCACTAATGGGGATCTTTGGTTCTGAATATGAGTGGACCCAAATCTGCTGCCATTACAAATTAAACTGGTCAATTTTTTCTAAAGATCAGCTTTTCAATAGAAAATGGAATGAAATTTTCATGAAAATGTCCCAGTTAGCTGAAAAACTGAATGCATGTTATCTATACAGCTGGTTAAAAACATTTCAAACTTTATTTTAAAAATATGGGAGAATTTTTCACAATGTTTATTCTTGTTTTTTGACCAACTTTAATTATAACCGGTAGGACCTAGGGCTGGAGAAGCTAGTTTGTATAACCAATAACCGATCCGAGTCATCAAGCAAAACTCAAAGTAAATGTGTTTTGGAAATGTTTGATAAACTGTATATATTTTTTTTCATTTTCACCTAATCCTGTACTTCCAGAGATCGGGTCAGTCACAACTAGACAGAAACGTGTCCAGATTTTTACTGGCACCTCGTTTCTCTCTGTCACAGGGTGGCTCATCCCTTCAGGGCTGGGGCTAGCCAACCCTGATTACAGAATGAGCTACATCTGGAAGAGATCAGGGTGACTGCCCTATTAAGAGCAGCAGGAGGCTGTAATGAAGGTGTGCAGGGGGTCCTCCAATGGTAATTTATATCTACTAAATGTGCACAAAGTTGGGTCGTGCAAAACATGCAAAGTTAAAGAAACCGTTGAGCATCTGCTTTGGCAACGCAGGGAGAATAATGCAGAAAGAAAGAGTCTGTATGCCGCAAGGGGAAAAAATATAGTCTGAAAGGACTGGCGTGAGGACCGGGAAAGTGCCGTCGCAGGAACAGAGCATTACTGTGTTATGTTAAGGATACGGGACAGGGTGAGAGGATCCATAATCTGAGTCTATTAAAATTGTGGTCGGTGGCTGTCGTAGGCTGTCCCACAAAGCAACAGGAAAAGACAGAAAAGAAAAGGAATCGTGGGGGGAAAGGCTCAGGGGTCAGAGGCTGCTAGGGAAGAGCATTCTCCAGCAGAGTCCTGGGAGTTAAGACTGAGATTGCAGCCAGGCAGGGCTTGGGAGTGGCCTGCCAAAGCAGGAAAGACCCCTGGCAGGGCGGCCTGGGCAGAGGAAAAGAAACTTTTGTTCTGTGTGGACTCAAAACTGTTATTTTGAATGTGTGTTAAATTAATGAAGCACAACCTGAGAAGAGGAGAGTGGACAACGGAGGCAGGCTGCCTGTAGCATGACCCTAGGCTATGAGGGAGTGCCCAGGAAGTGGCTGGCCATGCTAAACTCTCATTTAAATAATTTCTACCTGATCTCTTGTTTTTCTGAATCCATTTTATTATTGACGTAGTTTGAGGAATAAGAATCAGTGTTTGCTCTTATTTCTAAAACCTGTCTAAGGTACTTTACCCCAGTATCTGAGCACCTCACCACTGTTATGTATTTCTCCTCACAGCACCCTTGTGAGGCCAGGCCGAGCTATTCTCCCCACTGTCCAGATGGGGAACTGAGGTTCAGAGACTTTTCCAAGGTCACACAAGGAGTCTGTGGCAGAGCAGGGATCTGACCCCAGGTCTTCCAGCTTCCGAACTAGGGCCCTACAGGACAATTATTGCTGTGCTAGGAACAATGGTCAGTGAAGGTGCCAACAGAGACAAGCCTTAGAAATGAGAATTGAGGATTGCTAGGGCCTGTCTGTGTTTGAAAGGGGAACATTTGCCCTCAAAGTTAATCTTTCTAATAAGAAACAGCTCTCCTTGTCAGAAGCCAGGAACGCTCAGCTTCTCATGAAGCTTCTGAAACAAACCAGACCAGATAAGTTAAAGTTAAGGATGTCTATCTGAACAGACCGGGGTAGGCAACCTATAGCATGTGTGCCAAAGGCAGCACGCGAGATGATATTCAGTGGCACTCACACTGCCCGGGTCCTGGCCACCGGTCCGGGGGGCTCCGCATTTTAATTTAATTTTAAATGAAGCTTCTTAAACATTTTAAAAACCTTATTTACTTTACATACAACAACAGTTTAGTTATATATTATAGACTTCAGTGGTTTGAGCATTGGCCTGCTAAACCCAGGATTGTGAGTTCAATCCTTGAGGGGGCCACTTAGGGATCTGGGGCAAAAATCTGTCTGGGGACTGGTCCTGCTTTGAGCAGGGGGTTGGACTAGATGACCTCCTGAGGTCCCTTCCAACCCAGATATTCTATTCTATAAAAGAGACCTTCTAAAAACATTAAAATGTATGACTGGCACGCAAAACCTTAAATTAGAGTGACTCAATGAAGACTCGGTACACCACTTCTGAAAGGTTGCCGACCCCTGGAATAGAACCTCAAAACCTTTGAAGCTTGCATTTCCTTAGGGGCAGGCGAGCCCACGATGACTGCCTACTGGAGGATGGCTTGTACCTTCCGCTGAAGCATTTGGGACTGGCTGCTGGATACTCAACTAGAAGGACCCCGCTCTGATACACTGTTGCATTCCCTATGTTCTTCTGTAAAATCTGTCCAGCACTAAATAAAATATCACCCCAGTCTGCTGATGGAAATTGACTGTCCATGACATTCCCCTATCCTCCGTTCTTAAGTCTTATTCAATCAGCCATTCCTCTCTTTCAGTAGCTCTGGTCTGTTAAATGCCTACTTGTGCTCAGGCGTCCGATATAGCTATAAAAACAGACCCAGGCTGGCAGTGTTAACATGTTCCTGAACTAGGACAGTGAAATTTGTTATGATTGCTCTTGCAGGTGCTGATTTCATTATTCTCAGGGGATGTAATGGCAGGTTTCACAGTCAGTGTTATATACAAACCATATGCCCTGCTCACTACTGGCTTTAAGATAGTCTGCGTGAAAAAGAGTAGGCTGACACATATAAAGCTGTCATCCTCCCACTGCGGTCTGGAAGTAGGCATAAAGTTACAGAAATATGAAAGACATAAAGAATAAAATACAATGATATGGATATGGCCGATGGTATAACTTCTTAGCATATAGATCTGAGGCTACAGACTATAAATATGTGAGTTTATTGCATTAACATGATACAATGACATTCTTCGAGTGAGATCATTTATATTATATATGGGCTAGAATCGCACAAAACTTATTCATGCTAGGCCGCATTTAGTCCATGTGTGATGGCCAATTGACATCATGATCACTTCTTATGTGAGTAAACGCTCACTAATGTGAGTCAGGGTTTCACAAACTGAGTCAGATACTTAGCTGGTGTAAATTGGTGTCGTCAATTGCTCTGGGTGTCCCTAAGCGTCTGACTGCTAGATTCTGGGACTGGAGGACAGGGGATGGATCAACCAATGATTGCCCTGTTCTGGTCACTCCTTTGGAAACACCTGGCATTGGCCACTGCCGGAAGACAGGATACTGGGCTAGATGGACCATTGGTTTGATCCCGTGTGACTGTTCTTATATTTAATTGAGCGATGTTGATTTACCCCAGCTGAGGGTGCAGTTCCATGGAATTATACTGATTTACACAGGCTGAGGATCTGGCCAGACACTTTAAAATGATTTCTCAGCACTTTGGTTATATGCGAAGTCAAATAACCACACCAAACTTTTATGAGAAAAACTAGCAGGGATCACCCTTTTTTAAAATGTAAGGATACTCAAGTGTGTTACAAAGTTTTTTTGCCCCAAATCCCAAATTTTTACCCAATATCCTTTTTTTCCCTGAGGAATTGCTGGTTTTCAGAAGCTTGCATTCTCCATTACACCCCCCCCCCAATACATGCAAATTGATGAATATTCTTTTGCATTTGGCACGTGTCCTATTTTTGCTCTGGCTAAAGTCACTCTTCTCTCCAGAGACAAGGGTAGGCTCCACTGTCAATCACGCTATAGCCCAGATTCTGGGTACTGTCCAACGGGCGTTAAGTCCCCACCTTTGTTTTTGTTATAAACTTCTGCTGCTATGAACCCGCTGTGTATAAATTACTGGGCTAGGGTGGAAAAGGAGGATGAGAACCTGACACTCAGCTCCCAGCAGGTCATCTGCGCTTGCAGCAGATGCACGAGTGGGTGATGTGTGTTGTGACTAATGGCTCCTCGTGGGTTGGGACTGTTAACTAGGCTATATGCTTTCTGCCTCTTTTCAGCTGTTACTGAGCTATGTGGGGATGTGGGATCAGAAGAGACATCGTGATCCAACTACTGACCTCAGATCACTTTACAGGCATTGCCGGGTTAACCCTCACGCTCCCCCGGAGAGGTAGACACTCCGCTCATGGGGAAACCCAGGTGAGAAAAATGCCCAGTTCTACAACAAGAGCTAAATCCTGGGACCTCGCACACAACCCAGATAGAGGGCTGGATGAGGTTTATCTCTGTAGGTACGGAGAAATAAATCCTTCCACAGAGCATGGAGTGGCCACAGAACCACTGTCAGGAGGCTAAGAGACTGAAATACAGTAGCCCTGCATTTCCCTCACTGTGAGCTGTACCATGGAGAATCCTTTGACTCCAGCCCTTCATTAGGCTGCTCCCACTCAACGCTGAATCACTTCGGTGCAGCACAAAAGCAGTGAGCATCCCCTTCGTGGACCCCTCCCCAAGGACTGCATCCCTTCAATCCCCCCCTTCCAGCCGTGACACCAGACCCCCCCTAGCATTTCTTATAACGGGGCTGATGAACCTTCCTATTGCAGAATTGTCCATAATGTTCCAATGGGTTCCACAGACAACTAGTTTGCCCCTAAGCGGAAGCTCAAGGTAGTCAGGCTGTTCTCAGCAGCAGGCTCCTGCTTTGCTTCTGCAAGGAGTACACCTGAGTCTGGTCCTGGCCTGAGCTTGAACTAGGCATAATAGTCCTCTCAGGCCTTCCTTCCACCATGTGCAGGTTCATGAAACTTCTATCCTTGAGCCTAGAAGTCAGGCTCTCTGCTCTCTAAGGTTAGCAAGGGGGTGGTGGATTGCAGCATGTAGGTTTCCTTCTGTATATAAACCCTGCAACATGTCTCCAGATATCCCTGGTACCAGATACCATCAATATTTGCAACAAAATAATTACCCTGGCTTTTGGAGCCCAACGTTCAAGGGAATTCATAGCATGCTGCACTCTACAGAGAGAGATGTTTCTTCAATTTGTAGATCACACCTAGAGCAGGTCACCTTATGTAGAGGATTTATAGGACAGTATCACCACTGACACAGCTAACTTTCCTAGAGGCCTGCTGGGCTGATATTGCTCCATAACTGAACAAAAGGAGATGGTCAACATGTCGCGAGATCTCTTTGCCTAACGGGCTGGAGCACCCAATTCCGGCAATGCCCTTTGCAAAGGGACACCACTGTTCCTCCAGAGTCTGTCTGCCGCTGTTACTGTCAAATCAAACACACATCAGCCTGGCAAAGGGTAAACAGACCCTCATTCTGCTAAGATTAGATCACAGCATTTGGGTAAATAATAATAATAATAATAATTAATAATAATTAATAATAAAATCCAACCCTGCAGTTTTCTTTATTTTCTGGAGCAGAGTTTATGAGAGACTATTTCCTCTGCCCTGCATTTAACGCGTTAAGGAGGGGTGGGGGACGACTAGTTTTCAGCTGAAATCACTATCAGCGGGAGTGTGAGGCTTAACATGAAACAGATGAATTTCTTAGGGGAGAGGCAAAGGATATAACACACCAGCAAACTATCTGGTCTGAAGAGCAGTTGTTGTGGTGGACAACTGCCCTACTTTGCCTGCAGCTCCAGCACTGTTCTCTAAAATATTAGTGCAAACAGAGGATTGCAGCCAATAGCACTGGGCAAAAAGATGCCAAAGGAGAACTTCAGAAATCCTGTCTTTCTACCAGCTCCTGGGCAGCCAGATACATTTGAAAAATCATTGTCAAGCACTGTCGCTTTTCCAGCAGGTGGGCAGTTTAGAAGGACCAGGCTCACAAGGTTTATGGGGAAGGGAGATCTTGCTTTGTAAGCAGGAAACGATTTCCCTACTCACCAACTCTTTGGGATGCAGAACCTTTCGCCACTAGAGGGCTGCTTCCCATCCAGCACAGCCGAGCCGGGACTGAAAAAGAGCATCACGCAAAGGTTGTCCGGGTGAAATGAGTTGGTGGGGGTAGGCCAACCGGAAGCAGACAGTTTACACACCTAGACAGTCCTTCCAGTCCTTCCTTAAAACTCCCCTCTACCGTGATGCCCGCAGAAACCTTGAAATTAGGCAGCTGAAGCATTGCAGCTGCTGGTTATCATGCTGACCAGCCTTGCCTCATTGTGTCCCCTTGCCCCTCTGTCGTATGCACCTGTTGTCTCTTGTCTTTTACTCACTTTCTAAGCTCTTTCAGGGACTGTCCTTTGGGTGTCTATTTGTACGGTAATAGGACTTGGATGATTGTGGGCCCCCAGCTGCTACCACAATACAAATTAAAACTGCTGCTAATGAATGGATGTATTACCACGGAGATGGTGAATGGCCCAGATTTGACCTCTGGTTTGGCAGTCTGGGCAGAAAGGTTAAGGGCTGAGTTGGTTCTCACTCCTAGAGGAGTAAGGTCGAGCCGGTGACCGGAATACTTTTAGTGTAGGCAGCTTGCATTGCTGCAGCTGGATTGTGTCTGAACAGAGGACACCAGCCTCCGGAGCTGTCAAACATGGACTTGTCGTGAGCTTTACACTTAACTTTTTATTATTTTTATTTTTTGATCAACAACGGAGGGATATTTACCAATATGTATAGTAAATGCACCATTTCCCCTCAGTGGTTTTTCAGCCTGCTGTTCCCGCTCCGTGTCCCTAACACCAGTCAGTGGCAACGAGAGGGCCCCTGTGTTCGGACACCGCGCAGAGTCTGAAAACTGGGTTCGTTGGGGCTGCTTGCAAACACAATTCAACCTGAAGCCGTTTCCTCTGGAAATGCCTGTGCAGGCGAAGTCTGTTGCTCCAGCAGGTGGCCTCCGTGAGTCATCCACTGAAGCTTTCCTCGCCTTGTTATTAGCTGTCAAGGAAGGGGGCAAACCTTGAGAAAGTTGCTGCTGCTCTCAGAGTCTCAGGCACCAGCCCATGTGGGGCAAGTGCTTCCTTCTGGGTAGTGTGAGGCCAGGTGTGAAAATGCTTCTGGCACGGCAGACCAAGAGGAGGACCAAGGGCCCAATTCCCAGCCGGTTCACATCAATGGAAAGAAACCCACTGACTACAGTGGGCTTTGGATCAGGTCCCAGTGGAGGAGCACCATCATCATCTGAATGTAGAGAATGTTTAGGAGGGAAAATGGGAATAATTATCACATTTAGCACATGGCCTGTCTCTGCAGGATCCTTGCAGAGCTGCTGTGGGTGTGGTGCAGACAGAAATACACACCCGTCAAGTGGGAAAGAAAGAAAGAAATCAAAGTGAAGTAGCATCACGAAGAAAGAGGACGGGGATGGGAAGAGTCTTTACGAGGTCTGATAGCGATTGATTATAGTGACCTATATACCACAATGATGGCACATTAGATGATAGACAGATGGCTCGACAAGCTCTCTAAAAGATGTGTTTTCAGATGGCGCTGATTGATGGGATCAGACCTATTAAACTTGCAGGATGGAGGGGTGTGTTTATGTATGCCCCAAAATCACTGTAATCTCTCAATCAATGCACTGATCACAGGATTAAGGTTAAGGACTAGTAACTTGACTGAATGCATCCACCTTGGCTGGAAGTCTACACAGAACTACACTACACACCTCCCCAGTGGCCCCCTGTCCCAGTCCACACTATGGCTTTTATGGGATGGATTCTGCTGTGTTGTTCTAATGCCATAGTGAAGAATATGAATGGGATCATTCCAGCCACTGCCACAGCGAGGCCTCGCCAGTGCCAAGTAGAGTGGAACAATTACCTCCTGTGTCTTTCTTATGACACTCCTGTTAATATACCCCAGAATTATATTAGCCTTTCTTGCCACTGCATCATTTGTGAGCTGATGTTCAATTTGTGATCCACTGTACCCCCTAGATTCTTTTCTGCAGTACGGCTGCATATCCAGTTATTTCCCATTTTGCAGTTGTGCATTTGATTTTTTTTCCTTTCCAAGTGTAGTGCTTTCACTTGTCTTCACCAAATTTCATCTAGTTGATTTCAGACCAATTCTACAATTTATCAAGGTCCTGTTGAATTCTAATCTTGCCCTCTGGAAGTGCCTGCAACCTCTCCCAGTTTGGTGTCATCTGCAAATTGCATGAGTATACTTTATGGTGTCATCTCCAGAAACACTTTGGAAGTAATACCTTCATCATTTAAAAACCATCATCATGGCCTGATAGCTCTTACATAAACAGATATTTTGTTCCATTTAAGTATCGACATTATTTTAAAATTTATTACCCCATATTTGGACGTTTCTCAAATATAACATTGAAAACCAGCCAGAATTAGAGGTTTCCATCAAGTACGACTATCAACGACATGAAAACAAATCTATATGAAATTGTTGCACTTCTAGTAATGGAGAACTGTAATAGCAATTTGATGACAAAATTTAAAAATCAAAGCCAAAGAAACTTTCAATTTTATATTTTGTTAAGCTAAGGACAAAAATGACAATCATATAAAACTTACATTTGAAGTCAAGATTTGCAGAGGCTTAATGAGATTTTTTACCTTTTTCAGTGTGTTCTCAAACAGAAAATGTAACAATTCTTGTTCTTCTTGTGTACACCATTTACCAAGAGGTAGAGATTCAAGAAGTTCTTGTCCCGTTTGGAGCCCTGAGTTGTGGTTCTAGCACTGAGGGTTCATTAAACTAACACACAGACTCAATAAGGAGGTGGGTAAACACCACGTGTGTGAGCTTTATCGATCATGTGTGCCCTGCACAGGTACCTCATTTATCTCCCAGCATCTTTACGCTCAGTGAAAGGGCTGGGGCAGTTTAAAGAAGCCCTAAAAGCCCTGGTTCCAGCCAGGGGAGAATTCTCTCAGTGCAGGATACTGACAGCTGGAGGCTGTCTTCTAAAGACCACCAGGTCTAGAGGTCGGGGTTGGGTTAGGAAGGGCATACTGGGGATGGGGCCATAGCCTAGAGCTGCTGTAACTTAGGCTACATCTACACTACGGGGGGGATCGATTTCAGATACGCAAATTCAGCTACGGGAATAGCGTAGCTGAATTCGATGTATCTGATCCGACTTACACCGCTGTGAGGATGGTGGCAAATCGACCGCCGCAGCTCCCCCGTCGACGGCACTTACTCCTACCTGGGCTGGTGGAGTACGTGCGTCGATTCGGGGATCGATTATCGCGTCCCGACGAGACGTGATAAATCGATCCCCGAGAGATCGATTTCTACCCGCCGATCCGGGCGGGTAGTGAAGACAAGCCCTTAGAATGCCCTACAGAGCTAAGTTACCCCTCTTGAATCTGGAGCAACCCAGAATTGGGAGGATGCAAAAGTAGCTGAAAGCAACCTCAATTCTCCCTCCTCATTGGCAAGTTCTGTGCTGTGCCTCTTAGAAGCTTAGCATGGAATCTCACCCCTGGAGATCTGCTCCAGCATGCCCTGAGCCCAGCATAAAACCTAGGAAGGATTGGCTCTGTCAGGACTCTGGAAAGGATGTCCCCAGCAGCTGGGATGGAAAAAAGCTTCGGCTCAGTTTAAGCTTGGAGATCATCACTGAGAACCTCGCTGGACAAGGTCTAGGCACTATGGAAAGTGCCTCTATTCAACATTGGTGAGGCCTCATCTGGAGTATTGTGTCCAGTTTTGGGCCCCACACTACAAGAAGGATGTGGAAAAATTGGAAAAAGTCCAGCGGAGGGCAACAAAAATGATTAGGGGGCTGGAGCACATGACTTATGAGGAGAGGCTGAGGGAACTGGGATTGTTTAGTCTGCAGAGGAGAAGAATGAGGGAGGGGGGATTTGATAGCTGCTTTCAACTACCTGAAAGGGGGTTCCAAAGAGGATGGATCTAGACTGTTCTCAGTGGTACCAGATGACAGAACAAGGAGTAATGGTCTCAAGTTGCAGTGGGGGAGGTTTAGGTTGGCTATTAGGAAACACTATTTCACTAGGAGGGTGGTGAAGCACTGGAATGGGTTACCTAGAGTGGTGGTGGAATCTCCATCCTTAGAGGTTTTTAAGGCCCGGTTTGACAAAGCCCTGGCTGGGATGATTTAGTTGGGGACCGGTCCTGCTTTGAGCAGGGGGTTGGACTAGATGACCTCCTGAGGTCCCTTCCAACCCTGAGATTCTATGATTCTAAGAGGCAGCTGCCGACATCCATCATCCGCAGCCAGTCTGAGCTCCCAGGGCAATAAGACAGGATTTAATCATGCAGCCAATCATCTCAAATGACTACTTTGGATTGTTCAGATATTATTTCCCTTCCACAAATAATTTATCACCTCAGCGCTACATGTAACTGCCCTGCGACTCTTCCGGGGGCTTTCTTCCACATTCAGACGGAATTAAAATGACGATAATAAATAATATTAAAGATGACAGTGCTGGTGACTATATAGGAGATTCAGACCAAGTAGCAAATCATACATTGTACTTCCCCAAAAGAAATAAAAAGCAACATGGTCTAGTGTTAATGTGGCTATTTCCTGGCAGAATGACAAGGACACAGAACTTCAGAGGGCTAAAAAGGTGTCATTTATTGCTGATTCCATGTCCTGTGCTCTTTAAAAAAAGTTTTAAATTGCAGTCTTCCTACAACTTCTTGGACTTAAAGAAACACTGAAATATAGCCTGGGAGGCTCAAAATATGATCGTTTCTTCTTTGTACTAGCTCTGCACAAAGCGTCCACTGTGTTACTGCTATTTGCCACCAGAACAAGTACTGTGGGACTCATTTTCACTGAAAGAAATTGGCCAGCGACCAACCCCCAAGGAGCATCTCTCCAATTATAAAACCATGTGTAAAATCCCACCCTTGGACATGGGAAGGCTCGGCCCAGCTCGCTGGAGGATAGGGTTGCCAGGTGTCCAGTTTTCACTCGCTGTCCCCACCCTCACTCACCCGCTCCCGCACCCCAACCCTCTGGGCCAGCCGAGTGAAAATGAGCGGGTGAGTGAGGATGGGGAGAGCGAGCAACAGAGGGAGGGGGATGGAGTGAGCAGCGGTGGGGCCTCGGAGGAAGGGCGGTGCAGGTGGCGGAGCAAGGGTGTTTGGTTTTGTGTGAGTAGAAAGTTGGCAACCCTACTGGAGGTGCATCCTTTCGAACAAATCAATGAGCGCAAAGGAACCCGACAACAACAAGCAGATGTGTGAATGATGAGATGGAGACATCATCTGGTAGGTTTCATTTCCAAACACCTCAAATAATAATATGGGCTATACTGGGGTTTACTCTCAGCCTTGAGTACAGGCCAGCTCACTCATAACAAGGCACTCCAGCAAATGGAGGAGGAGTCAGCTAAGGTTGGCCTTCATGTTTTGTGGTCAAAGACAAAGCTGCAAAATCTAGGACCGGGTCTACCCATGACCTCAATCTCTTTGAATAATGAATCTGTCGAAGCAGTCTCCAGCTTTTGCTCTTTGGGTTCTATACTCACCAGTTCCTCCAACTCTCATATGGAGGTTCCCCCCCGGATTGGCATCACAGCATCTGCCATGGGTCATTTACAACAAACATGGAATCAACATCATCTTCGCCCAACCACCAAGTTCAGGATCCAGTCGAGCTGCATCCCCTCCGTACTGCTGTACAGTTGTGAAACGTGGACACTGGGCTGCTTAGACTGGGCAAAACTGGAGGCTTTCCACACAAAATGCCAGTGTCTTATATGGGGCATAAAAGGGAATGACTTCATTTGTAATGCAGATGTTTACAGTCCCTCCGGTTTACAGACTACTGGAGTCATTGTCCACAGAGGGCGTCTTATGCTTTCCGGACATGTCGCAAGAATGCCATAAGACATTCTGTCAAACACTGTTCTCTGGGTGGCTTGTAACATCTGAGATAAAATGCCACCAACTGAGGGGTGGAGGCGGCCCAGAGGCCGACCCCCTATTACGTGGATATATCAAGTCTGTTCTGACGTTGGACTCTTGGCCCGTCAAGCTCTTGCGGCCGCACAGGAGCGGACCAAATGGTGAACAATCACTATGGCCGACTTTTCAGCTAAGCCTTGAAGAAGATAATCCCTGGTGGTGTATTTACCACAGTCCCAGAAAGGGACTTCTCCTGTCAATATAGCTCCCGCCTCTCGGGGAGGTGGATTAACTACTCTAATGGCAGAAGCTCTTCCTTCCAGCGTACGAATGTCTTCACTAAAGCCCCCCTTGGTGTTCACACTTCAACTGCTAGAAGAGGGCCTCATCCTCCCTGATTGAACTAACCTCGTTATCTCCAGACTGATTCTGGCCTGCATATTTATACCTGCCTCTGGAAATTTCCATGACATGCGTCTGACGAAGTGGGTATTCACCCACGAAAGCTTATGCTCCAATACATCTGTTAGTCTATAAGGTGCCACAGGACTCTTTGTTGCTTTTCACTAAAGCCAGCGGTGCAGCTGTAGTGCTGTACGTGAAGACAAGCCCTGAACTCCACTCGCCGGCAACAGGGGAAGGGGATGATGGGGAGCACAGCATAGGTAGGCTCCACCTAATTCCTACCCACTTGCTCATGCTGGGGTGATCCAAAGAGCAGGTGTAGACCCCAGCCCAAGATCCAGATAGATCCGGGAACGTATTTAGCCTCCTGATCCACACATACACTCCTTTAATACTTTGCTTGGTTTGGTCAAACAAGGGCACAGCCTAGCCCAGCAAGACTATTCTTTGTATTAATCATTGCAGTGAGATACAATGTCCTGTTTCTAGTAATCATCTCATCTTTTATCTCTGCTCCCAGGGTGCCATCCTCTATTGCTTTGCCTCATTTCCCACCCTCTGTGCCCTGTTTCCTGCCTTAGACATTGTCCCCTCTCTCTCATTCTCTCTAGGCAATTTCCTCCTCCCCAGGCCATCCTAGATTTCAAGTCATCCCAGAGACTAAATCATGCAGCAATTCTTTCCCAGGGGGTTGAGGCAGGTCTTTTGATTTCGAACGATTGACTGACGTGAGTTTAATTTTGTCTGGCTCCATTACCCACTCCAAAGCAACAGGCCAGGGAGCGTCTGCCAACCACGCCATCCCGCTCTTAATGCACTCATGATTTAGTGAGAAGTAAATAGTCTCTCATCAAGAGGGGGAACTGGCGTGTGTGATTCAAGCTGTCTGTGGATTGACCCAGGTTGCTTTAGCGAATTAGGCCGTTTTGGACTTAGTCACTTTTTATATCCACTTTGCACTGGTGTAAATACCACAGTGTGCAAGGCAATGAAAAATCAGGCCTAGAATTCTAGACAGATTTTCTTTTTGTTACTTTAAAATGCCCACTGACCCCTTTACAAGTTTGCCCAAAGAGGAGACATTAAGCTTGATTCTCACTGGGGTTATGACCATGACTTTCACTCTTCATTCTTCCATAAACACTAACGAGGAGCTGCTTTCCCCATTGGGTTCTGCTCTTGTTGCGTCTGGTGCTAGAAGCACATAAGCGTTTTGCAACTCCCTAATGCTTTTCATCCAAGGATTTCAAAGCCCTTTTTGAACATCAACGGCACAACATCCCTGTGAGGTAGGGAAACCACATTAACTCCCATTTCAAAGATGGTGACAGTAAGGCAGAGAAAATGCAAATGATGTGGCCACAGAGTGAGTCAGTGATAGAGCTTGGGAACCGAACCTATGAATCCGCGCTCCTGTGGACCAGACACTGGGCCTTTCCTGTTGAGAGATAACTGCAGCCAGTCTTTTAGCTCCACTCATCTTCCCCATACAAAGTGTTCACGGGGTGCATGAGCTTTTGGATGAGAACAACTCCAGAGAAGCATTTCTATGACCCTGTCCTATAGCGAAGGGAACCTCCCATTTTAAACTATCCAGTTCTGGACCAACATTACTTATGTGAATAAAAATAGCACCAGCATGTAGGGACGCATAGCTCCCGAATCGTCAGCTCATAGGTGCGGCACACTGTGTCTGTGGCTACGAGGCAGGAGTGGCCTTCACCCCAGCGTCTGTGATTAGGAAACTTACTGGCTGACTTGATCATCACCCTCGCAGCTGGCTTTCACGTGCACAAGATATGGGTTTGTTATCTTATGTTGTTGTACACTGTATGCTTCTTCTATGCGCAAGAATTTAACCAGTGAGAAGTGTTGTAAGCAGGGAAGGAGAAAGAATAAAAACCTCAGGGAAAAGTCCCTGAGGGGTTTTTTCTGGCTTTCTGGCTACCACAGACCAGGCGTTCTGTTTCCTTTCTTCTCTCGTCGCCACACCAGCAGTTATACTTGCTAAGTTAAAAATGATAAGGGCCATCAGTCCTCCTGCTTCAGGGTTATAAGCTATTAGTCTGAGCACCAACTGGGCTCAGGAGTCCCACTTAAAAATAATTAGGCATCCATAAACACCATTGCCGTGGTTTTGCAGAAGATAGAATGGACATGCAGTGTGGGTGAGGGACTAGGAAGTTTACCTTTTGAAAGCTGTTCTGTAGCATAAAGAGCTTCCATCTCAAAGGTTGTCAGCCCAGGGTCTTTCACCAGCACTCAGTTCAATGAAGAATATTGAAAGGAAAAGCCAGAGCATTTTGTCAGTGCTCTTGTTGTTCTTTAATTAAAGTTGCTTATGCAGGGTGCATGCTTTGATAGCTGGTTCCATTCATGTCCTTCCTCCTCCCTTCAAGATAATAGTGTTATGTAAAGTGCAACCACAATAAGAGGCAAAAGATGTAAAAAGCTTGAACCGAATGTAATCTCCCTTGGGAATAAAATACATTATGAAGCATTCATATTTCTGTGTAGTTTGGCTTCTGAATCCCAAAGCTTCTGTCTAGACAGGCACTGAAAAGGAAGGAGCATTTAAATTGTAAAGATGTGAAACCTACAATTATTATCCCTGTGCACATCCTGTTCTGATGTCTAGCACTAGATTTCTAATTAAATAATTGCAAACATCGCTCCCGCTGTTTTAAATATTGTTCTCTTAATAAATTCAGCTCGCAGGGAATTAATTCTGATTTAAGGCTGCTGCAAAGATAATTTTAGTGTCAACCTTCATTACCGCACGGCATTTTGCTGCAGATGGAAGTGGAGATAAAAGCTTTGTTTTCCGTATCTTCCTGTTTTGCTATTCCACGGCCCGCACAAAGGTAGTTGAAATAGCATATGTAAATTTCAAGGCCGGGCAGCAGGACCTTTATGCACCAAAGCTTGGTACTACTTCAGAGACTGAGCATCAGGATTTATTCTGGCACTTGGATTTATTTGCTAGATTCAAGGACAGAAGAGTGGGGCACATGGCTAGAATAAAATCTTGGTTACAGCCCAGACCGCCGATCTCTTTGGAGCTCCTTCAGGCTGCTTCTATAGTCTTTTCAGAATGCAGTGCATGTATTCCCAGTAAATATAGTAAAGGGTTTGCTCTTGCAATTCTGCTCTGCGCCAATGTTCCCCTCAAATCCCAGACTCCAACGAGACTCCAACGAGAGACTGCTGAGCTGGAATTGATATGCAAACTAGATACAATCAACTCAGGATTGAATAAGGACTGGGAATGGCTGAGCCATTACAAACATTGAATCTATCTCCCCTTGTAAGTATTCTCACACTTCTTATCAAACTGTCTGTACTGAGCTATCTTGATTATCACTTCAAAAGTTTTTTTCTCATACTTAATTGGCCACTCAGAGTTGGTAAGACAACTCCCACCTGTTCATGCTCTCTGTATGTGTGTATATATATCTCCTCAATATTTGTTCCACTCTATATGCATCCGAAGAAGTGGGTTGTAGCCCACGAAAGCTTAGGCTCTAATAAATTTGTTAGTCTCTAAGGTGCCACAAGTACTCCTGTTCTTTTTCCTCAAATCCCAGTCATTTTATGGGGATTCCAAGAAATTATGAGTTTTGATTGCAGACGAAAATCAATATGAAGCACAACTCTCTGATGGCCAAGATTCAGGGTAAGTTTCGGGTCAAGCAATAACTTATGTGGATTAGACAAAACAGTGAAATCATGTGCTATCCCCTTCTCTTTGTTATATTCAGCTCTTTTCTGTCATCACACACTTAGATACTTTGTGGGCAGGAGACTGTCTTTTTATTATATATAATGATGGAAAGTGCTACATAAGACCTAGGTATTATTATTGGTATATGCACAATGGGGCCTCTAGGTGCTACCATAATGGAAATAAATAATAGTTCTAATAATAAAAGAAAAGAAGGATGATCTTGTAGCTACAGCACGGAGCTGGAATACGGATGATCTGGGTCCAATTCCCCATCTGACCTTTGGCAAGTAGTTTAATCTGTCTGTGCCTCTGTACAGTAAGGGTAACACTATTCCTCCAATTCACAGGGGTGCTGTGCAGATACATTCATTAATGTTGGTGAGGTGCTCAGATGCTACAGTGGCAGGGCTAATAGCAGTGCTTAGGTAGAAGATCTATAAGAAAAGACTATAATGCAGGTCCTGAGGTCCGGTCTACACTACAGACCTATCTCGGTCTAAAGACATCACTGAAAAATCCACACCCCTGGCTGACTTCGTTATATAGAAGTAACCCCCCGTGTAGACGGCACTATGTCGGCAGGAGATCTTTTCCCATTGACATAACTACTGCCTCTCGGGGAAGTGGATTAACTACACTGATGGGAGGACAAAGCATCTTCATTGAAGTGCTACAACTGCATCGATGCAGCCGCGCCAATGCAGTGTTTTAAGCCTAGACTTGCCCTGAGAAAAATCTGAGCACAGTCCCTTCAGCCTGGTTTGGATTCACTAGGTTGAATTAGCAGAAACTTCTCTTAGGAATGACTTACACTATCTAGCAGGTTTATCACCATTTTACAGGTGGGGTAGATGAGGCAGAGTGATATTAAGGGACTCAAACTTGAACACAAAACAAGCCGGTCAGACAATTGGGGGTAGAATCTAAGTCTCCTGACTGCAGAATGTAAAAAGATCAGGGGAATCCCAGCTCTGTGCCTAATCCACTAGATCAGAGCTGCTATAAACTGTGTATTGTTGTCCTTGTTCATATGTTCCTCTTGCCCCCTTTTTTTTCTAATTAAAGAAATTGTCCTGATTTATGCGCAGGATGATATAATTGAAAGAGCAGTGGCACTAGCCAGACTAATAATAAATAAAATAATAACAACCCCCCACCAACTCTCAAGCTTCAGGGTAATAGCCAATCATCAGTAAGGGTCAGGAAGATAATTCTCCCGTGGTATAGTATGGCGTATTTAGATGCTGTTGCACTTTCATTGCCATGGTGGGAGAGCAGATTCCAGAAAGAGCTGATCATAGCTCTGATCTGGAGTGTGGGGCAACAAGGTGTAAAAGGATCAGGGGAATCCTCTCAGGTGTCATTGGCCAAGGGAAGCCCGAGGATCAGAACTTCTTTGGTGTTGAGATGCAGCACCACAAATGAACCTCAAACATTTCACTGTTAAAACCATGAGACAAACCACTAGTATAACCCTCGGGCAGTCATTTAAGTCACCTGCCCTCATGATGTGGAACAAGGTCTTACTCAGGGAGCACTGGAGCAGGTGTGCAGGTCAGCTCAGATTTATTCTCATTTAACTTGCAGGGCCAACTTTACTATTGAGCCCCACACCTGACAGCATTCAAGCAGCATCAGGTCTGTTTAGTAATGACTGTGCAAATCACATTAGTGATGCTAATTCATGGACTTCTTCTGATAGGAAATCTCACATCTCCATATTCCAAGGGGCACATTTGTGGATAAGCGTAAGGAGCCCGAGGAGAGAGAAACTCACAAGCCAAATCATGAATGGCAGCAAATTCAACTTAGTACTGTTGGGCCAATATAAATTCCTGGTCCAGGCAGAATATGGAATTCGCTAAGCATCAGTAGAGCTTAGAGCAGAACCAAGGGCTACTTTTCCCTCACATAGCAGTCACTTCTGCTGCTAAGAGGGACTTTGTTACTATTTGCTTTTTAATTTTTAATCACTGGCGTTGATTGCAATGCACGGTCAGTGACAGCAGCCCCACTTACAACACAAAAGAAGCCCTGATTTTAAATGCCCAGCTGAGCTTTTATCAGCAATCCACAAAAGCAAATAGCTCTTGCAGACAAATAAACCTGAACCACACAAGCTCCCTGCCCAAGTTGATTATAGACCAGCTCTTCGTATCCACAATCACCACCAAGCATACCATCCCAATCCCCCAAACAAACAGGGACCAGCCCTCTGTCCTTATATCCTCACCATGGTAATTGCTCCTAGCAGATTCCCTTATTGCTGGGTTATCTCAATCATCCTCACCTGGAGGAACTTGATACAGCAGAAAGGGGAGGATTTTAACCCTTTTATCACCAAGTGGGAGGGCGGGTGTCACCAAGAGCAGCTGCTGAATTAGCGAAAAGGGTGAATTAAAGAATTCTATAGTCAGGTTGGACCAAGTCAGTTTACATCAATCCTACAATAGTAAGATGGATTTGCTGCCATCAGTGTATCGGCATTTTCCTAGCTAATTAAGTGCAAGGTGTAAGCGATTCTCAAAATGTCAATATTTGCATGCACCAGGGCTGTAGTAAGCAAGGGCTACCAGACAACAATGAGAGGAATGGGAAACAGGTTCTAAGCCCACCTGTGCCTTAACACCCCTGTGCCTTTGATTGTTGACCTGCGAAGTGGTCATAATAATAGACCTGCCTTTGGAAAACACTTTGAGGGTCTTGGATGAAAGGCAAACACAAAGCATTAGTAACAGAGATGCACGGAGCAGCAGCTGAGTTTTGAATCTGGGTCTGCTGTAGTCAGCAATCAGGAATAATGGGAAATAAATTATAGTGTGTGACGGTCTATCAGCACTTTGGTGAAATAAATGTTGCCTCTGAAGCTGATTTCTAATGACAGGGGTCACAAAATGTTGGAGCATACCACTGAGAGCAATACGCATTACCCGGCCCAGGGATTCCCTGTATTCAGTATCCAGCCTGGCAGGAATTCCCAATACAGCTGCACACACTCACGTCTTTCAGACACCAAATGAAAACATTTGAATGGCACCCACTCTACTTACTATAGGCTAGATTGTCCTCTAAACATACGGATGCAAGAGCCCACATGCTCCAATCTGCTTTCAGGTTACTGGTGCGATTTTCTATTTTAGGTATTTATAGCGCCCCCATTCCACCATAGTATGTGAGCACCTCACAAAGCTTAATGTATTTTTCCTTGCAACACCCCTATGAGGTAGGGCCGTGTTATAATCATCATTGTACAGCTGGGAAACTGAGGCACAGAAAGTCACCCAAGGTCGCACAGGAAGCCTGTAGTGGAGCAAGGGAGAGCACCTGGGTCTCTTGAAGTCTAGACTAGTGCCCCTGATCACTGCACCATCCTTCCTCTGCGTTGCTTCCCTGCCCCTTAAATAACCCATTTAGTTCCAAAGACCCTGTGTAACTCTGCTGCTATTAATGATAGAAGCGCTAATGATTCACTTATTAACCTGTTGGGACACTGATTGAGCAGGACAACGATATAAAGAGAAGTGCATTAATGCCAGACAAAAGACATACAGAGAAATTAACACCTGCAATGTGCTTTCCTCTCAGAATAACCCACAAAACATATTGCCTTAATAAGAGACAATAATATGAGCTCAGTGCAAAATTTCTGCGCACTGTGTGTTTTGGTGGGAGGTGACGCGCCCTTTACAAATGGAGGGAAAAAGAAAGAAATTATAGTCCTTAGTGGTTCATGATCTGGAGAGGAAACATTAGGTATGTGCGTTTTTGAGGTGGCTAAAACACGAATGAAGCTGAGAAGTTGGCATGGCGGGTGAATTGGAGGGCAGTTCAGGATTTAGAGAAGGAGACTAGGTGCAAGACTTCTAGTCACAGCTCTGCCACTGATTCTCCATGTGGTGTTAGGCAAGTCAATTAATCTCGGTGTGCCTTGGTTTCTCCGGTTGCATACTTTCTTAGCTTCGTAAAAGCTTGGAAATCTCCTGATGAAAGGCACTATATGGTGGAAAGACCAGAACCTCAGCTGGTGTACACGGGCATAGCGCCATTGATTTCAATGCTGCTGCAACGGCTTGCACCAGCTGTAAGTACACACATTAGATCAAGGATTAGATTCTCTTGTTCCAGCCAAGCCAATCTCAGTGCAAGACCAGAAGATTGGAACACAGGTGGTTTCAAGTCACCTTTCCTCTCCCCTGATTCATGGGCTGTCCAGGAGCCCGAAGGCTGCTCTAAGTTACTCCCAGCTGCCTCTAGTCCCAAGGCACTCTGTGTTATGCAACCACGGCTGCCCTCTGAAGGAGGAATCCTTGGTAACCGGCTAGGGGTGAGGTCTGCTGGCTCTGTGGCTACTTTGTTCCTCCAGAGTGAAGGAAAGCAAAGGAGCAGGCCCCCAAGATTTGCCCCAAAGCTTCCAGGATGGTCTAACATTTGAGCCACCTGATCCAGAAGTGACGCTGTCTTAATATTCTTACATGAGTGTCACTCATCCATTTTTATCTCCCAGGGAAAATGTGATTGCCGAGGCTCACCCACCTGGGCTTCCTAACGAGCTGAAAAGCTTTCGACTGCTGAGCTCTATTACTCGAGGACTAGCTACCCAAGAGGAATGGTGGGCGCCTCATCACTTGAGTCGTTTAGAAATAAGCTAGAGCAAGCATTAGCAAATAACACGTAAGGAACATTCCTGCACAGGATCAATGCACTAATGGATCGTTTCCCGCTCTAACTGCTATGAACCAAACTGTCCTTGGAGTCATATGGGAATCTCTCTCCGTGGTGCAATGCACCCATGTCTGAGGATAGAATCTATCTATCTTAGGTAATGTGCCCCCCCCCATCACCGTAGTATCTGAGTGGATCACAAAAGCTATTTAAGACAGAAGTCTCCCAGCGGTGGAACATGCACCGGGGCGAAGATGGAGCCCGGGCTAGACCCCACGGTGGCCAGGTAGGGAACGCCACCCAGCTCTGCTCCTGGCCCTGGCCCCATCTGCTGGCCCTGCGCCCAGGGCCTCACTACTGGCCCCGCTCCCACCTTCAGCTGCCGACCCTGTGCCTGGGGCTGAGGCTCTGCTCCTGGCCTTGCCCCTAGCTGTGGCCCCAGTCTCGGCCTCCTTACTCCTGTCCGCATTCCCCCCTCCTGGAGCTGCAGACGCACTCCCAGGCCTGACTCCAGGATGTGGACAGAGGCAAGGGGGGGGGGGCCCGAGGCAAAAAGTTTGGGAACCACTGATTTAGGATATATTCTGTTTTCCTCACAATACCTCTGTGGGGCAAGGCAGTGCTATTATGGGCATTGTACAGATGGGGATCTCAGGCACACAGAGGCTAAGTGACGTGCTCAAGGTTACATGGGAAGTCTGTGGCGAAGCAGGGAATTCAACCTGGGTCAGGTCTCCCAAGTCAGGCCCTGAGCCTCTGGAGCACCCTTCCTTACTCAAAGAAAGAGTGCATGACCCTAGGCTTCCCACCCACCCACTTTGTAAAAGACTAATTGGATAACCAACCTTGCATTCTACAGGGAAGTCATTCATTTGCCCATCTCAGGACTTGTCTACAAGGCAAGATACCGTGCACTGAAAGTCCCAGTTTGGCCTACTCCCCTTTCAAGTAACAGTACAGCAAGCCGCACTCCAGGAGCACTTTCAGTGCCACGGAGAAGTGTCCACATGGGATGTGTCCGTACGGCAAACTGGTGCAGTGTAGATTCCCACCCTGGCTTACCATGCAGTAACTTGCCGTGTAGACAAGCCCTTAAGGATACCCCAGGCTTTGGCAGCCCATTATGTTTTGCAAGGGGGCACATTTTCCATCTTCCAGCTGGCCACTGAGCTCTCCCAACTAGTACCAAGTACTGAAATAGCTCTATTTTCTGCAACAGTGTCAGCAGAAATTAATATCTGGCTCCATGTTAACAGCCGCCTCTCTGTTAACAAGCAGGATCCCACTAAGATCAACTGGAAAACGAGATACCAAAGGACTAATCTGGTGTAAATGCCAACTCGTTATCAACTTTTCCTCGTGAACTGTGACTGCCGTGATCTGGTCAGGTGCACCTAACATGGAATCCCTTTGAATTTCCTGACATTAACATCTTGTGACTAACTACGACACAGGTCACAACCAATTATTATGGCTTGGCTGCGAAGGTAGGTCCAGCGGATCCCATCTCGTGCACACCAAGTACCACAGACTTCCTCTGGTAAGCGCTGGATTTCAGTGCAAGGGAGCAGCAGCGGCAGCGAAAGACGATTCAGAGCAGATGTCTGGCAGGCTGATTACGCTGTTTTTAGGAAATCTGATGCTTCCGGGATGGATGGGGAGGAAGAGGCGATGTTGAACTCAACGCTAGTGAAGTCAGCCTGCTTACACCAGGGTTAAATCTGGCCCCAAAGCTTTCTTCTGTCTGGTTGAATCCTTTCCACTGTGCTTGCCAGCATGAATAAATAGCATGAATGAGAGTAATGCTGTGGGATTCTGTAGCATCTTTCTTCCAGCCCAGGCTTATCAAGCACTTCAGGCCAGTCCCTAAACCCACTGGAGTCAGCAGAGGCTCCCAGGGACCCCCATGAACTTTGGAACAGGCCCATTAATAAATTAACCCTCACAACACCCATTGGGCAGCTCCTCGGTTGCCTTAGGACAGCTTTACAATGCTTTTCCAGAGCCAAGGCCCTGGCCAGCGTAACCAGCCACAGACAGGTCTCTTCTTAGTAGGAGGATTGTTGTAGAACCAGAATAATAGCTCCTAAGCCCCCTCCTGTCTCACCCTCCACACCCCCACATCTCTGTGACTGACACAGGTCGCAAGGCTGGGGAAAAGTGGTGGGGGTCCCCAGCTGCTGCTGGAACAGCCCATTGGCACCACGAAGAGCAGCCTGAAGTCTGCTCTTGGGGGTCTGGCCCAGTTCAGGTCGCCCCAGGATCTAGGGAGCACAGAGGTGCCTTTCCATCACTTGAGGTGCACTGAGGCCTGGGTCCTTAAAGATCTTTAGGTGCCTCTCTCTCATTCCTTTCAATGGGAGTTAGGTGCCTAAATACCGGTGAGGATCTGGGTCTCAGTGCTCATCAGACCCAGCTGAGGATCAAGGCCAATACATTTAAAATATATGCGTTTAATATAGGGGTAACAGGATGAAATATAAGGGTTTGTAATATGCAGGAGGTCAGATTAAATGATCCAGTGGTCCCGTCTGACCTTAAAACTCTATGAATTTGGTACAATATTTTGGTCCAGGTTCACCCCCAGGGTAACTTCTTGACATCAATGGCATTATACCTGGGATTAAATGTCTTTAGGGATTTAAATTCCAGCTGCTAACTTTAATTATTATAACAATCTCCAGTTTAAATAGTTTAAATTCTATTTTCAGTATAATTTATGTAACATCTAGTGCATCTTTGGACCTTATCAATGTGCCTTGCTTTGAAATGAACTTTCCTGAGTAGCCACTAATAAGGTTAAATTCCCGTTGATTTTTAATGCAAGATCAAGCTCTGTATGTACACAAGGCGGACAGCTGCAAATCAATGGGACCACAGTAAAAATAAATAAATCCAGATTTACTCTGAAGGCAGAGGAAGTGCATAAGCCCAGAAAACACAGTGCCATTTCCACTTGTTTGCCTTGACGCTGGCTCTGAATCCTAATCTGCTTCTCTCCTTGGATAGTACAGTCTGTTCGGGGAGGGGAGCCTACTACTCAGGCTGCATCGCAAATGGTTCAGACTTAAATGCTGAGGCCGAGAGCAAGAGGCAAGGCAGATTCCTATTAACCCCTCATTACAGCATCTCCTCCCTGCTCTCACTACAATAAGTAGGATGTCAGGACACGCTGAGGAGGGCCAGCAGCACAGGAAGTGTGTTGATTACTGGGTGAGTGGGGCCCATTCAGTAAAGACCTCTGGGTTAGGCTCAAAACCACTTGGTAGCCCTTTTATATCTGTTTCCGACTTCAACTCGGCAAGCGCCAGGGGCCAGATTCTGCCACCTTTACTCCTGGGGAACAAAACTTTATGTCGTGAGAAGTTCCACTGAAATTAAAAGGACTGTTCAAGCTTCTACTCAACATGAACAAGGGTGTGATAATCTGGGCTTGAATAATCAGTTAAAGGGCTATTTTTCATATGTCTTCCTGGATCACTCTGCTTGCTTCTAGGTTAGAATGAAGTACTACCAAAATCTGGGTGAATTCCTTCTTTTATGTGTAAGAACATAAGGACAACCATACTGGGTCAGACCAAAGGTCCACCCAGCCCAGTATCCTGTCTTTCGACAGTGGCCAATGCCCCAGAGGGAATGAACAGAACATGTAATCATCAAATGATCCATCCTCTGTCATCCATTCCCAGCTTCTGGTAAACAAAGGCTAGGGACACCATCCCTGCCCACCCTGGCTAATCGCCATTGAGGGACCAATCCTCCATGAACTTATCTAGTTCTTTTATTGAATCCCTAAGAGAATTTTCTACAGGTGTCCAAAAATGCATCTGCTAAAGTATTGTGGGTGCAGCCATTTGCACATGTAAGTGTCGACACGTCTCAAATGTTACTGTTTGCATGTACCCAGGCAGGTGTCTTAGAGGCTCATTGAAACTAAGCCCTGAGGGCCTAAGGGTACGTCTACACTTTGAACTGGAGGTGTAAATTCCAGCTCAAGGAGCCATTCAGATCCACTGACCAACACCCTGTACATATGAGGGGACGTGAAGATATTGGGACAGGCACAAAGGCCACTGCAGACCTGAGTGTGAAGTAGAGACCGTGGGATGGCTTTATAGGCTGGGCAGCGGATTCACTTCCCTGCAGAACATACCCACCTAGCCCTATAACTTCAGCTTGGTACAGAGGAGAGGATTTGGTCCTTAAGGGTATGTCTACATTGCAACGTAATGCAAAGTTTAAAATCAGGCTCAAACCTAACCCCCGTGTCCATCTATACATGAATAGCACTAACCCAGGTTTCAGATCCAGGATCCCACAGGGGTGGAAGGTCTGAGCCTGAGTTAAGCCAGGATGCAGGGTTCAAGCCCTATTGCTTGCAATGTAGATGCAGCCCCCCTGAACTCATGCTCTGGAAGTCTGCCAAAAGTATTCTGCAATCCCATGGGCCGACTTTCTTTGTCCTCTGGATTGTCAAGTTTGGTGGACAGTCAAGTTTTCCCACGCTGCACCACAAACAAAGGGCTAGAGCGACCACATTTTGGGAGGGTGCCAGGAAGTCTGGGATATGGGTGGTTGGATATAATGCTGAAGCCCCAGGTTAGGATCCAGGTTTCAACAATTCCTAGCCTGGGGTTACAAATAGTTCCAGATGCTCAAGCCCTAGGTTAATGAACCCAGGGTCTGCAAACTCGAGTTCTACTAACCCTCGGCTTACATTGTAGTGTAGACATACCCTAAGACAATAGCACTGATGCACTACCTATTTACAGGTAGCAATCAGGCACGACTGGTGGGAACTACCTAGCAGATTCCCACTCTGCTTTGCCAGTGAGAAACAATAGACAAAACAGTGCAAGAACCACATCCTTCTAAGAAGAAGACAAATACAGGTTGCCATTGCTGAAGGCCTGATCGAGAGTCTTTCCCATGACTTGAATGGGCTTTGGCTCAGGCTTGCGGTGACCAAGCAGAAGGGATGTGTAATGCAACCCAAGAAGACCTGCCACATGTTTCTGATGTTCCCTCAAGTTAAGCTAAATGACCTTTTGCCTTGGAGAAATTAAATTACATTCTCCTTGACCAAAATATCCACAGGATCCCAAACAAGAGAGCGACAAACCAGGAAAGTTGAACTATTTTCTAGACAAGACAGAAAGTGCAGCCGCTTGTCCTGTCTAATTTGTTTTACAATTCTCTGGATTTATTGGGGGGCTAACATTTCAGTGCTGAACACTGTATTATGTACAGCCCTGGCTCCATGCACAGGCTACTTTGCTTGCAGAACACGCAGGTTCTGCCTTTCCATGACTGGGGCCTTCAGTCAAAGATTTAAAGCCAGCAGGATGGATAAATTAGAATGCATGAAAAATGGAAGCCAATTAATTAATATGTTCATTTGCCGAGGAGGACAAAAGCTGACTCCTTGTTCAAAGTGAGAATTTATCTATAACCTCTGGACAACAGAGATGCTAAATTAATATCCTTAAAGCTCTTTAAAAATTGGGCCTCCAATGTACCCACCCAATGGCAAAATCCATGAATTTGTCACAACCAAGGGTTGGGCAGTTAAGCCAATTGATCAGACCAGTGGCGGCCAGAGGCCAGGAACAGGACTAAAAATCAGAGCTGGGAGTCAGGAACCAGGCATCAGGGCCAAGGATCAGATCTGGGGTCAGGAACCAGGAGTCAGAATGGGAGTCCACCTTGTTGCGTAAACACTTCCTGGGCTTAAATAGGGCACCTGGACCAATCAAGGGCCATGAGGGAAACTGTCAGTCTGGCCTTCCAGGGTGGTACTTCCTGTGGTGTTTAGCTCAACAGGGTTTCTATGATAATGCATCCTGCCCTATCATGGCTGATGGGTAGTGGCACGGAGACATCTGCCATTCCGCTCCCTGCAGACCTGGGCTCTGGTCCCTCCGGAACCTCACAGAACCACGAGGAGAAACTCTTGGGGTTCCTGCTTTGGGCTTCCTTCGGGAGGGTGGTTTGGGGGCACCACACAGAAGAGGAGACTATGGCTCCCAACTGTCCCAAGCTGGGTGTGGACAGCTCCTTAGCTGGTGTAGACTGTTGTAGCTCCATCGAAGCCAATGGAGAGATGACAATGTACGTCGGCTGAACAAGTCACACCAGCTGAAGATCTGCCTCACAGGAATAGAAGCTGCAGTCCTGTGAGACCAGTACTCTTCATTGTCCACCCCAGCCGATGTCTGTGTTGTATCCCTGTGGGGAGGGAGTGCTTCAGCATGGAGGTTAACCCTGTTCTTAGCAGCATTAGCTCCTGCTGGTTTTGCTGACTGTACTTCTGATGGTGCCTGTAGGAACCATGCTGTATAAAGTTGCCGCTTGTTGCTTCCCACCCTGGCCAGGGAGTAGTCCAGATTGTTCTGGTAGCCTTGTCACTTTCCGTATAACAAAAGCTTTCATTTGTTTCATTTGGGGGTGGGTGGGTAATTAGGTTCTTATGGTTACAGAGAGATATGAACCAATGGAATCACATCTGCCTGTGTCCTTCAGGGGGTGAAAGAGAGATGTGAAGCAGAGGCAACACATGGGAGGGCCAGGCAGGGTCGCGTACCCATCCCAGATTTGTTGCTTGGTTTGTACTGAGCATGCTGAGACGGAGGGAACATGCTCAGTAACATCTACTGAAGCCACTGCCCTCACTCTGCCCTGCCACTATTGGCAGGTCTGGGTCCTCACTGGTGTGAAGTGCCTCATTCATCCCAGTTAACACTGAAATCTAACGATTACAATTTAAATGTTGAGAATCAAGATTATTGGCAGTTTAGCTGCTGCTCATTTTAGCAGAACTGCTCTTGTGGTCAAAGCACTGAAGTTCTGGATTCAATTCCCAGGCCTGACACAAACTTCCGGTGTGATTTTGGAATAGCCACTCATGCTGCCCTGTGTCTCAGTTCTCCATGTAATGGTGGTTAATATTTCTCTGTCTCAAGGAAAATTGAGGAGATAAAATCCATTAATGGTAGTGATAAGGGTCATAGAAACACCTAGATAGTTCTAGCTACTCTGGGATTATGGGCAGAGATTGGGATAGTGGGTGGCTTTTGTAGAATATCACCAACCTTCTCCCCCATTCTTACCATTGAGTACCACACATGGGCAGCAGGTGTTTAAGAAGTACTTTCCTTCTTGTCTTGTAACCCAATTAAGGCAGACACACATTCTGCCAAATTCCCTGCAAGGTGGGCATGACTTTTCAAATTTTTTTCCCTATGCTTATTCTAACTCAGTTTGGATTGTTGCAAGCCTATCAACAAACCAGCTGGGGCAGAAAAGGATAAAATAGAGGATAAAATGGGTATGTCTACACCCAGCCGCTACTTCCGCGGCTGGGAATCGAAGTTCTGGGTTCGACTTATCGCATCTTGTCTGGACGCGATAAGTCGAACCAGGAAGTGATCGCCGTCGACTGCGGTACTCCAGCTAGACGAGAGGAGTACCACGGCGTCGACGGGGGAACCGCAGCGTCGACGGGGGAGCCTGCCTGCCGCGTGTGGACCAAGGTAAGTTCGAACTAAGGTACTTCGAACTTCAGCTACGTTATTCACGTAGCTGAAGTTGCGTACCTTAGTTCGAATTGGGGGGTAAGTGTAGACCAAGCCTTATAGAAGAATTACAGGAGATACACTTGACGATTTTTACAATCACTAGGGGCTCCGTTTGCATCTTTTCACAGAAATGCTTCTGATGGTTGCTTTGAAGCATTTACATTGGGGTGGGGCGTTGTTTGTTTTGCTACTCAGACTAGTTTATCGCAAAACTGAGGCTGCCAAAAGCTGCTGGGCAGACAAAATCTAATTAATGTATCCGTGACATTGTAAATTTCAGGGCAGTATTTCCACTGAGATGAAGTCTGAGGTCAGTGTGTTAACATGGTCTGAAGCTGAGGCTTAGGGAATGAATGCTATGATGGATGTCCTGTGGAAATGTATAGATTCAGCAGGATCTACTGTACAGGAAAGCTAAGCGAAACAGTACTTGCTATTCTTTTAACATACTAATGATCAGCTTTGCTAATAAGAAGGATAAAGTGCAGTGCAGTGCTATTTGGATTCCCTTCTGTTTGAATCTCATTTCAGAAAGTCCTCATCAGCTGAGCCCAGGGCCGGCTCCAGGCACCAGGCAACCAAGCACATGCTTGGGGCGGCACCTGGTAAGGGGCGGCGGGGGCAGCGCGGCGCGGCATTCCGCGGGGGGGGGCGCTCCGGCGGCGCGGCGCTCGTGGGGGGGCGGCGCGGGGCTCGGCGCTCGGGGGGGTTCCGGCGGTGCTCGGCGGGGGGCGGCGTGGGGCGCGGCGCTGGGGGGGGGGGTTCGGCGGGGGGGGCGGGCTTCGGCGGCACGGTGCTCGGTGGGGGGGCAGTGCGGTGCACGGCGCTCGGGGGGGGGGTCCGGCGGCGCGGCGCTCGGTGGGGGGGGAGCGGTGCAAAAAAGTTAGAGCCGGCCCTGGCTGAGCCATTACACACATTGAATCTATTTCCCCATGTTAAGTATCCTCACATCTTCTTGTCAAACTGTCTGAAATGGGCCATCTTGATTATCACTACAAAAGCTTTTTTTTTCTCCTGCTGATAATTGCTCATCTTAATTAATTAGCCTCTTAGAGTTGGTAGGGCAACTCCCACCTTTTCATGTTATCTGTATGTGTATGTATATCTCCTTACTATATGTTCCATTCTATGCATCCGATGAAGTGGGCTGTAGCCCACGAAAGCTTATGCTCAAATAAATTTGTTAGTCTCTAAGGTGCCACAAGTACTCCTGTTCTTTTTGCGGATACAGACGAACATGGCTGCTACTCTGAAACCTCTCATCAGTTCTGATATGGGCCAGATGTTCTCTGCCCATAAACCAGTTCTACTTTGTTAATATCTTCAGCTGAACCACCTTGGCTGCTTGTGGCCTCGCAGCTATCACATGCGTAGCAGAGGCTGGTGACTATTTCAGTGGAAGTCCCGTAGGAAAAGCCAGCATGCCCGCGGGAAGCTGGTGATTCAATATATGGCGTGTTTCCCTCTGAGTCTATACAGATCCCAGCATGGATTCAGGGAGGTTCTATTCATCATGCACATGGGAGCTCTGATCAAAACAGCTCTGCACTGTGGCACAACAACAGAGAAGCACTTCTGCTTAATAGGATGGTGCAGCTGAAGGACCTGTGGTACATAAACCTTGGTGACAGTTGTTCACCGCAAGACAGCTCTAGCAACATGGTACAAAGCCAACGATCAAGAAGTTCAGTCTGCATGTTAAGGAGTCATTGAGACTTCAGTGGAGAACTTTGAAGCACTTTCTGTTAAAAGAGGATTCTACTTTATGGGACATATTTTCTGTGTTCTTCCTCTTATAATATTTTGTAATTAATAAGGATATTTCCATCAAAATAGAGCAGGAGCCCTTCTTCTCCGACTGCTTAACCATCGGCCCAACCTGCAGCCATAATGTTCCATTAGTGACAGCATGATCATTTCCACCACAACTGAATGTGATATTGAAAATGAGGCAGATTTTCAGACTCTGTAGATGGACAATACTGTTCTTAGTTTGTGTCTGTAAACTCTGATTTCATGTGTGGCACAAAGTCAGCGGCCATTTAGGAATGCTGTTGCCTGATTCTGCAGTTGTGATGGGGCATGCACAAATTAGATACACCGTTCCAGGGCTAAACTAACTGACAATTCAGTGGTTTGACTTCTAGTGGCTCTTTTGTTAGGTTCGCCCTGAAGTTAGAAGCACTCTATCAGCTCTAGAGGTGGCCCTCCCAGAGCAGGGTTCAGGCATCTCTCTCTCGTTTTTTTTGTAATATATATAATCCTGCATCGCCACGGTGTCAGAGTTTCCATGTAGGGGGCCCAGTAGCGGAGAAGCTGGTGCTAACGCTGTCTACCTCGTCTGTGGATGAACAAAGGACTTGAGTCTCCAGGACTGTCAAACTTTTGCCAACCTAAAGCTCACTTTAAACTAACAAGAAAAATGAAGCGTTCCATATTATAATTTATTATTCAAAAATAGTATATTTTATATGTGGCTCCATGTCTTTGTCCAAACTTTCCCCAAGCTTGTTGACATTCGGATCTGGGTTTTAGTTGGCCCCTTATGAAAATGGGAAAATCAGATCCAGATTCAACCGTTCCTAACATACTGGAGGTGTTCAGTCCCGGCTTTTGACCCCCATCGCTATGCACTGCAGATAGTGTAAGGCGCTTTATTTTTCTCCTGACAGAACAGTCTGTAGTGAGTGGGTCAGTGTGCTCCAAACCACTACAGAGCTTTGGCTTTGATTGCTTTGCCCACAGTAATAGCTGTGATTCATTCTTTTCCACCTCTCATATGGCCTCACTGATTTTCCTTGAGAATCAGGGGCATGCGCAGAAATTTAACTTTGACCCCTTTTGGGGGGAGGGGAGACACGTTCTGTGCCACACCCTCCCCCAGCCCCAGCAGAAGATTGCTCTTCCCTGCCCCCGCCCCAGTAGGAGCTCAGTCTCCCCCCTACACCACAGCGGCCCCATAGCTGGAGAAGTTCTGTGCCCCTGACAATTACTAGGGGGTTCCATGCCCCTGCTTCCACCCCTCCCCCTGTTGCACATGCTCCTGTTGAGAATCCTTCTGTAGGAAGCAATGCAGCCTCTCTAGCAGGAGCCGTGCGTTAGGTACCACTTTCCATTCACTGGCATCATGCTGTGCTCTGTATATTCGATGTGTCATGGGGTTTGCAGTGAGCACAGTGATGCAAGCACTGTACCTGTACTGTACAATCATACCGCGGGACTTTTTTGCTACACAAAAGTTAGTGAGCAAACCAGCTAATGCAGAACTCTGGGCCCTCTGTGTCTGACCTGGAAGAATGGAGGCCGACTGAGCAGAGGTTGCATGTGACTGGCTGGGATCAGAGCATGGATTGCCTCATCACCATTCATCATGGCTGCCCTAGATAGACGGAGGAGAGGACAATCAACAGGCAGAAGCTGGAGAAGGGTGAAGAGAAAAGAACAGAGAACTAGGATGTTTCCTGCTGAAGCTGTAGGTTGTCTCTCTAAGGGACTCCATGCCTAACTTCTCTCATTCGAGAAGAAGAAAGTTGCTTAGGACACAACAGAGGGAAGAACAAATCAGTGGCAGGTAAAATAGAAACTGTTGTGAAATTTTGTCCCAGGAGTGAACTACACCCAAACTCTTTGCGGTTTTAAAAGTTCATCCATTTCCCTAGTCCCTTGCACTGCCAGGACCCACTCAGGATGGGACGCTGGAGTTCCAAAGTATGTCAGGAAAGACTGCTCTTGCAGCATTTCCATTCCTGTCAAAGCTGGGAATCCGGGAATCTCATGAGAAAGCCTCCTGAGAGATTTTTCAACCTGGGAAGCTGGCCCAGCTGCTGTCTGTGCTGTGATTGTTCTACTCAGGACCTCAGTCTCCGGGGCTGTCTAGTAACTAAACAGCTGTAATCACCAATAGCATTAAAATGACACGTTGGATGGTGTGTGAATGACTTCCTGAGTACATTCTAAATCGTCCTTGAGCCTGGAAACACTTTTGTGTAGGAAATGCTTTTTCCTCAATATTAATTCAGCGGATTGCATTTGTCTGGATGGTGATTCTCCCCCCTCCGGGCTATTGACAAAGATAACAGCCTGGGCGCACTAACACTTGTGCCGCTGGAGGAACATGGGTGTTCCTTTACTGTCTCGGCAGCCTTAGTTCCTGTCTTGTGCTTTTCCAGACACACAAGTTCAGAGCCTGCAATTCAAGTTTCTGTAGAATTAATTTACTGAGCTTAAGACCTAGGGAAAAGGGAGAAGGCAAAGGTGGATGCTGTGTTGGCCTCTGGCATTGTGTTAATGAGAATCTTCTCCAGCAAGCTGTCTCTGTCAACCGGAGATATAATTTTAGTCCCCTCTTGGGATTTGGCTCAATAAATATTATTCTCTCTCCAAGATTTCACTGATTAAACACTTGTGGGGAGTACTTGGCAAATTGTATTTTCTGCAACAAGCCCAGGTAGCCCCGTTTGGTTCAAGGAAGCGCCAAATCTCTCCCAGTCAGGCCACTGTGAAGTAGTAAAGCTGGTGGATAAAAGGAGGTAATAGCTGGTGAAAGTCCATTCTTTCTCCTGATCTCCCCTCCATGATGCGATTGCCCCTTTAACGGATACAACTGAATTGGAGGGCCTCTAATCTGGCAGTTTCACAGAGGACGTTACTTTTCCATAAAATGGCCATTGCCACAAAGTGGCTCAGAAGTGCACTGTGATGTTTATGCTGAAATAGCATAATGCCATATTGTACGCAGTGTTGTTATAGCCATGTTGATCCTGGGATATTAGAGAGACAAGGTGGGGCCAACTTCTGTTGATGAGAGAGACAAGCTTTCAAGCTAAACAGAGCTCTTCTTCCCGGCAGAGAAAGGTACTCAGAGTGTCACCGCTAAATTCAAGATCAAACAGGACCATTCAAGGTGAATGTCCCATTAACGAGTGGTCCCTTAGGGCATGGCTACTCTTGCAAATGTCGAACGCTTTGAGTTAAATCAGCCTTCGTAGAGCGCAGTAGGGAAAGCGCTGCAGTCTGTCCACACTGACAGCTGCAAGTGCACTGGCGTGGCCACATTTGCGGCACTTGCAGCGGCATTGGGAGCGGTGCATTATGGGCAGCTATCCCACAGAGCACCTCTTCCCATTCTGGCGCTGTGGCTTGTGGGAAGGCGGTAGGGGGTGTGTGCTAACGGCTTATGCTAAACTCTCTGTTTGATCTTGTATTTAGCTGTGACATCCTGAGTACCTTTCCCAGACCCCAGGAAGCGTTGTAGCTCGAAAGCTTGTCTCTCTCACCAACACAAGTTGGTCCAATAAAAGATATCTCCTCACCCACCTTGTCTCTATGATGCTACATTAGCACATGGCAATGTCACCTTGTTTCCACATAATCTCTCCACGTTGTGATGTTCTGTGTTTGCACTGCGCCTAGCACAATGGCATCCTGGTCCATGACTAGGGCTTCTAAACACTGTGGCTGGGGTTCTCAAACTTCATTGCACCACGACCCTCTTCTGACAATAACAATTATTACATGACCCCAGGAGAGGGGACTGAAGTCTGAGCCCCCACGAGCCCCACCACCTCGGGCGGATGGGGGCGGGGGGAGGTGGACAAAGCTGAAGCCCCAGGGTTTCATCCCCAGGCAGAGGGCCTGTAACCTGAGTCCCAGTACGCAGGGCTGAAACCCTTCTGCTTCAGCCTCAGATGGTGGGGCTTGGACTTTGGCTTCGGCCCTGGGCCCCAGCAAGTTTAAGCCAGCCCTGGTGACCACGATAAAATGGGCTCGTGATCCACTTTGGGGTCCTGATCCATCGTTTGAGAACCGCTGCACTCTGGTAATACAATGAGACATGTCTGATGATGTTGTGTGGGCCTTGAAACTTATTCTAGATCCCTTTAATAGCTGGCAAATGAGACTGTGGGATCATTGTAAGTTTTGAATGGATTGCAACATGAATTAAGAATGCCACTTCGCCTTAAAGTCATGAAGAAACCCAATCAATTCAGAGTGAAGAAGAACACGGTGGAGTTTTTTGTTTCAGTTCCATTTATTGTCTTGAATATTGTGATTTTTCTTGAAGCCATGACATAATCAGAAAAGCCCAAGGCAAAAGCAGACCAAAGGTGAGCTGAAGTCCTTCATCTCATTTTTTAATGGTCATATTTTTTCCAAAACAGACATTAAAAATACATCTCCAAAGAAGGATGCAATGATTTAAAAGTGAATCAAGTGTCAAGCTTTACCACTGAGATTTTGCCACTTCACACAGTCTTCCACCTTCAGTTGTATTCTGGAATCCACAAATTGACACAAATACATTCTAGTGGCTCTTTGAAACCTGTCTGAGGGTTCTCTAACCCGGATGTGTCCTTCCATCAGAGCTGTTACTTTCTCCCATACAATTCTCAAAGGGTTTTTTCCTTCATACGTCACCAGCTGCCACAGCATGCTGTTATGGTTTCTTTGGCACCCTAAATACTCACGATGTCCTTGGAATTTCTGCATTTGGCCCAAAAGTTCATGTGATATTGTTGATGACAATGAGCTACAGTTTAGGTACAGTCATTTTTATAATGCAGAATAACCAAGGCCATATTTATTTGTTGACCTTGGTCAAGAAGCATACCCCCCAACGTACTTTTAATATTTGTATTGTGGTAGTGCCTAGAAGGAGTGGACCAGGACCTAATTTTGCTGTACAAACACAGAATAGAACCCGAAAACAATATTCCGAAAACACAAATAGCACCTCATGACATTACACTATTCCTAAAATGTTACAGGTACCCCAATGATTAACTCACTCTCCCAGTCTAACTACATTCTCAGGGCACTATAGCCACTAAATAGCCCAAGCAGTTATCCTTTAAGCATGATTACTATTCCAAGATCCCCGCTGGAGTGATTGATTCTAATGGAGCAATACCAGTTAACACCGGCTGAGGATCTGGTTCTATTATGTTCCAAGCCATTATTTTTACTCTAAATAATGATCAAGCATGGTCCTCTTAAATCATGAGCAATTCCATGAATGAATCACACAGATATAGAACCAGAATAAGAGAGAAGAGAGAAGGAAATCCTCATGAGGCTTTAGTGCAACATAGAAGCCAAGAGGGGAAATGAAAGAGCAAAGGAGAGGAATAGGAGTAACAGGGAAAATAATGCACCATACATTCAGGATCCACTGTGTTATTTCTCTTGTGTATTTTTTATGGATGACATGATTGTGACAAACTCAATTATATGCTCCCTTCTGCTATCAAACCACCTCTCTCCTGCTAATCTAAAGTGGCATCTCAGAAAAACAAGATCAACTGCTGCACTCAGAGACGAAGTGCTTGTACTGAAGTGCTAATGCAACACGTTGGAGGTGCTCTGCAATACACCGTTAAATAATGTGGAGGAAAGGAGTAGGTCAGTGGGAGAGAACGGGAGAGGAAATGGAAAAGAGAGAGAGGATGGTGAGGGAAGAAACAGGACAATGAGAAGGAGAAGGATGGAGCAGAGGCTGGGGTCATGACGTGTGAGGGAACCTGTAAAATGTGCCAATTATAACCCAAAACCTCACTCCAGGCCATTCATTCAAGGTGGTAGTGCAATTCCTGTGGAAAGAACCGGGCCTTCCCCGTGTCCATCCTGTTCTTTTGTTACCTCCTTTGTTGCATTATTAGCTGAATTTAGGGCCTGACCCGGTGCCCGTTGAGATCAGCAGCAAAACTCCCATTGGCTTCAACAGGAGCAGGGTTAGACCATAAGAGTAGTCTACACTGCAATCGGGAGATGGGATTGTGGCATGTGCAGACATACTGGAGCTAGCTTTGATCTAGCTAGACCAAACCTAGCTCAAGTGAGAATTGCAGTGATGCCGCTGGCAGCACAGGAGGCGGTGGCTGTTGTAGTATGTACCCAGGATCCTGCGGGCTAGCCCATGCAGCTGCCCCTGCTGCCCTGGCTTCACGCTGATGTCTACAGGTGCTGCAATCCCACCTCCTGATTGCAGTGTAGACGTACCTTCTTGGGCTCAGGGAACCATGTCGTCTTATCTGTCCTATCAGGGGCTGAGCACACTTCTGGTGCTGCAAAATGCGCATAATTAATACATGGGTCAAGGGTTAATAGTTTAATTAATACATTTAATTATAGACACTTTTTGTGGGCATGGAAGACAAAGGGGGTCTGAAGAAGGGCTGAAAGAAAGACGGGTAGCAAGATAAAATGGGTTGCACATTCCATTGATACACACAAATGTACTTCTAAGTTATAGTGATTGTTTTAGAAAGGAGGGACCAGCTTGCGATTAAGGCATTCAGTTGGGACTCAAGAGATGTGGGGTCAGTCCACAGTTCTGCCTGGCCCCCTGACTACCAGCTGAGATTAGGAATAAATTTCCCCTTAATTAAGTGTATTATAAAAGGGGTTTACTCCTTCCTCTGAAGCATTAGTAATTGGCCTGTGTTTGAGACAGGATTTCAGACTATGATTATTATTTGTATTACCATAACATCTCGGAGCTCCACTCATGGACCAGGACCCCAATGTGCCAGGTGCTGTACAAAGAAGAGCTTCCTGCAGAACAAGAAGAGCTTCCTGCCCCAAAAAGCTTCCAATGTAAGTAAGGACTAGATGGGCTGTTGGTCTATTCACATACAAAACTTCCACTGTTCTAAATACATTCCACGGTATAGTCCCAGTGTAAAAGACTTCTACCTTTCAAATGTTCAGACTCTTGAACTGAGCAAAACGGCTAGGTTGCCTTTAGGCCTAAGCAAAGTGCTCACACTGTCTGTTTAATCTAAGGCAACAAAGTCAAGTTAAATAAATTGCAATCTGATCCAATTGAAACCAAGCCTCCTTGCGCTTTGAACTGTGAATTCTGATGCAGCGTCTAACCTTGCCCTTGATTGTATTACCAGGTTTCACTGAACACCTGCTGCAGATGGCTAGCTGCCCTGGCATAGTCCACATGTGGAAAAGAGCGAGGATTAAACAAACACAACGGGTTTGGAATAGATGAAATGCACTCTACAGCGATGTGGGTAACATTGCTCTAAAACATGATTAATAAAGATTTAGTGGCAAAACTCCGTGAATATCTCATTCCCCTTTACATCTGTTTTGTTCTAAAGGCATGGGAAAGGGAAAATGTACAGCACTGGCTAGTTCCAGGCACTGTGGCTGGGCTTCTCATGTAAGAATAAGGAAGTTGGAGGCATTCAAATCCATTAAAATTCGACAGGGGCTGGGCACCTAACTCTATTAGGCTCCTTTGAAAATCCCTGCTAGTGTGGCTAGCACGCCATGCAAGCTTCCGCATGTTGCTCCGCCGATGGATATATCTGAACTGCAGTATCTTCTCAAAAGCACCCAAGTCCCATTGACTTTCAATTGGATCTGTGCTTCTAAACCCCTTAAGTGCTCTTGCAAATCTGCCTCCTGGGTTTTATACTGCACGCCGCACATTATTTGAGTTCCTAAATCTGAGCATTTCAGTTCTAACCTGCAACACCCTCAACTATTCCAGCCCTGGGCTCTTCCTGTACAGAGACTAGGGGTCACATCCCCAGTTAGTGTAAATTGGCTTCAGTGAGAAATGCCAATCTACATCAGCTGGGGAAACTGGCCCACAGAATTGTGCTCTAAGGGTGCGGTGTGCATTGCCATCCATTAGGAACTGGACAAAGAGCCTCTAAATCAGTGGTCCCCCAACCTTATTATACAGGAGGGCCATGTAAACCTAAGCACAACCTTGTGTGGGCCAAACAGATTCCACATATTTTAATAAGATTTAAAGTCACCTGTACTGATGTATATTTTAAGTTCCGCTTGTTTCGTATATATTTAGATAGGTTGTTTCTATGTACAGTATTGTCTATTTACACACTCGTGTAAACTAAAACGATGTAAACCTGATGACAAAACTCTAAGGAATGGGCCATTAATATATTGTGTTGAAGCAGGCCACGGGTCTTATGGAAAGGCCAGCAGAGGTGTAGATTAAACACTCCCATTGAGAGAAACAACAGATCAGTATAAAGCACAAAATAAATTAAATTACTTCACTACAAAAGGAAGCAAATAGCAAAACAACTCAGCAGAGTGGCGGCCTGATCATTTGGCCTACAAATTGACCATAATTGTGAGCTCAACTGTAACGGGTATGTGAAAGTTCATAAGATGGCACAATAACCTATAACAACAAATGTTGATGGGAAAAGGTACGAAAGGGAAACAGAAAAACTGAATTAGTCTAAATGAAAAGACCTACTGATATACCTCAAGGACTGTGTTAAGATCATGCTTGGTGAACAAGAAACTGTGGGTCCAGAAATTCATGAACCAAAATTACTGTGTCGGATATTAGGCCTAATTGGTGGATGGGCTATTCCATCCACCACTCTCTTTTTGTGTTCTTGAAGAAAGAGACGTTGAGGGGGGAAAATATGGAAGAACAGATGGAGGCTACTGAAGTGAGCTTCGCCACCATGGCTGCCACCCCCACCGTCTCCAGGTCCACTAAGCCTTCTTCATCCTAATCTCGAGAGATGTTCTGAGCGGCCGGAGCCAGAGAGAGGGAGCCAGATGAGATCGCCACCCAAACACCACCTGGGATGAAACAGGATCGGACTGTAACAACAACAATAGCTCCTGTCCATCTCAGCTACCCAGACAAGGGATTTTTCCTTCTAAAGTCTCTCTCCAGCTAAAGGAAAAGGGAACAAGGGATGTTGTTCAAATGAAAGTCTGACCTAACACTTTACAGTTTAAATGTTTTATCTGTTTTTCCTTCTTTATCTTTAATAAACGGTTTAAAAGGTGGTTAATGGTGTGTTTGCCATGGTACTAAGCAGGCTGAGGTCTCTGTGTACCAAACCCCGCTCCTGAATGTTGTACAGGGACTGTGTTATGTTACCACCTTTGTCCCACACATTCCATTGCAGTTCACACAAGAGTGGTGCTCTTTTGATTCTGGTTCAGAGCATCAGTGCCCCAGTTCATCTGGAATGGTGAACACAATACACAGAACCATTTTATAAGGGACTCTTTATTGTATTTTTGTTGCGATTTAATTAGTCTGTAAAGTGTTTCTTAGGTGAAAAGAATTCCGAAGGGGTTAAGTAATATAATTGTTACTAAAAATGGATCTGCTAAGGCCCTGGCTCAGCAAGGTATTTAAACATGTCCCTGATTTTAAGCAAGCACTGAAGTCAGCGGATCTATGCACGTGCTTAAGTACGTTGCTAAATTCCTGTATTAATATGGCCTTTTCCCTTTGACAGATGTAGTCCTGTCATGAACATTCCTTGCAATCCAATTATTGAAAATGCTCATTGCTTTCTCTTTTGGGCTGAGCCCAGGACAAAACTCTTTGGCCAGAAATGGAAATGGAAAGAACATGCTCACAGCAAAACGGAATGGTGTGGCATCGACTTGCGTTCGTGGAGGGACGGATGAAAACAAGCTGGACTAAGGTGACAAAGGTGATAACCTGGAGATCAGGATTTAATCCTAAAATAGCACACATGCTTCATGATGACTGCTGATTTCTGTCAGGGTCAAGCAAGAAATCTATCTACACCCATATACATTGTACAGCTGTCCAGGTGCATTTCAAGTTTTTTGTCTTCCTTGGAAACATCAGTTAGTCCAGAGCAGTGTTTTTCAACCTTTTTTGGGGCAAAGGCACACTTGTTTCATGAAAAAAATCACGAGGCACACCATTAGAAAATGTTAAAAAAATTAACTCTGTGCCTATATTGACTATATATAAAGTAATTCTCTTGAATAGGAATCAAATAAACACAAAGAAAGTATTTTATAATTACTTTATTATGAAATAGTAAGTAAACAGAAATATGAAAAATTATAAAATACTTTATTCAGTGCGCAACCTGGGCCTGTTTGGCTGAACACAAAGCTGATATTCTGAGCTATTTATAGTCCTTAACATCAGTGGTGGGATTCAAAAATTTTAGTAACCAGTTCCGACATTCAAGCATGGTTTAATATTTTTTTCCCACGGCACACCAGGCAACATCTCGCGGCACACTAGTGTGCCGCGGAACAGTGGTTGAAAAACACTGGTCCAGAGGCAGGGTATGGACATAAACTACTGGAGGTCTGATTGGCACTGGCAAAACTTACGTTCTTACACTCTCAAAGCCTCAAAATTCCCCTTCTACCAGCAAAGGAATTTGTTTTTACAGGAACTCATTGTCTTTCCATGGAACTCCCTTTGTAGAGTTGGAAACCCCCCTCCAGGAGGGTGAATGGAACGTCCAAGCTATACCACAGTTGTAGTTAATCAACCTTTTTTTAATTTCAAATTTAGCTTGGATTTGGTTCAAGAATGAACATTAGGTAACCTGAACTTCTTTGCGTCTTCCTACTAAATATGAGAATAATTATTGAGTTGTTAAATTGCCTACATTACTGCTGGATGTAATTTTATTCCAGGAAGGGGTCTTGGCACTTTTTCAAAAGCTGGAATCAATTAAATTGAATTCTCATTATAAGATGGATTTGTTGATTATTCAGTCTTACCCCTCCAAGTGGGTCTATCTGTACTAACTCTTTGATTAGATTGATGCCACTAAATCTACTCCAGCCTGATATGTTATGTGGGACAAATTTCTGCCCATCTTATTCTCATTTACTAGTAATTTGCTATGAATTTAGCACCACTGATTTCAATGGAATTACTTAAATGGTAAAGTACTAGTCAACACGAGCAAGATTGTCAGAATATGCCCCATAATTAACTGTAATTGAAGACCTGGGAAGGGTGGTGGAAAGCAACGGATTCATTTTTAAATAGCCTAGTTTCTGACAACTCAAACACAAAGTATTACAATTCCTTGTAAAAATCAGTCTCAAAGTTAGTTTCATATGGTGTACGAAAATTTAGAATGGCTTGATCTTAAATATATTCTACCCAAATCTCCCACACGGCCAACCTTGTTCTACTCTTCATGGTAGCACTGATGGAGAAAGTTTATTTTAGTAATAATATCGAAGTCCCCATGTTAATGTTGATGTTGTAACCTAATTTGTTCAAATAATCTTTGCACCAAGGCATCATTTCAAGGAACGATGCATAGAACATGGCAAGATGATGTGAGGCAACAAACACACACACTTTTCACTCTGGATGAAATTCATCCCTGTGCAAAGAGTCAGCACAAGGCCTATTCATCACTTAAATCCCATTTAGACCCTATTCTGACAGCATAAATAGGACTGAAGAAATGCATAGGCCTTGAGCAGGGGGTTGGACTAGATGACCTCCTGAAGTCTCTTCCAACCCTAATCTTCTATGATTCTGTGATTATATAGTTCTTCTGGAAGGAGGTGAATTTCATAGTATTGCTCTGATCAACAATTACTGATTATGAGTTACCTTTTCCGGACCTGAAGAAGAACTCTGTGAAGCTTGAAAGCTTGTCTCCTCCACCAACAAGAGTTGGTCCAATACAGAAAATATTACCTCACCCACCTTGTCTGTTTCATAGCCCGGGAAGAACATGGCTACAACAACATAGCTACAACAAGAATGCAAACACAGGTTTCAGAGTAGCAGCCGTGTTAGTCTGTATCCACAAAAAGAACAGAAGTACTTGTGGCACCTTAGAGACTAACAAATTTATTTGAGCATAAGTTTCGTGGGCTACAGCCCACTGCATCGGACGCATAGAATGGAACATACAGTGAGGAGATATATATACATACAGAACATGAAAAGGTGGGAGTTGCCCTACCAACTCTAAGAGGCTAATTAATTAAGATGAACTGTTGTCAGCAACAGAAAAAAAACTTTTGTAGTGATAATAAAAGTTTTTTTTCTCCTGTATTATTTGATGCTTAAATCATAGGCTGCAGCTCCAGAGGCCTCTGTTCTCAGCTCTGCTACTGACTTGCTGAATAACCTTGGGAAAGTCCCTAATCATCTGTGTGCCTCCTGTACAATGAGGATAATACTATTTGCCTGTCTCCCAAGGTGTTGTGAGATTTAATGCTTGTAAAACATTGAGATCCACAGTGGGAGACTGCTTTAGAAATACTATTAACATCCAGCTAATTACACGGCAGACTCCAGTTCCCCTGTACTGTTTTTTGGTGAGCTTTTCACCAAGCATCATTTTGTTGGTAACACCTTAATGCAAGATGGGTCATGTGAGATATCATTGGAAAGGTTCTGGTTTACTGAATGTGATTATCCAATTTGTATGCATTTATAATTTCTGTATCTACAGTTAGGAATATTGACTATGTAACAATTATAACTGTGTGTATACTTGGGAAACACCCACCAGACAGCAGGCCATCAGCCTTGATGAGCATTAGGAAAAAACAATAAGACTTTGAAGATACTATTCTCTCTCCTTCTTGAGAAGCATCCTAGGATGTTGCTTTAACACTACAAGGTCATGTGGTCATGTCACCTGGTACTAAACACCATCTTGGATTTCTAGTGATTTTCCACTAAAAGGAGGGGGAGGTCAAGACTGGGAAACAAAAGGTTCCCACCTTATGTAAATTTTCTATTTAAGGATGGGGAGTATCTAGGTTCACTCGTCACTGAATCCCCACCCAGGATTACTGCTGGAAACACCTAAGGAACAATGACAAAGGGAAAGGGGGAGGAGTACTAACCCAAGCTTGAAAAGGGATCTGTTCTGTGAATAAGATACCTGAAGATTTAAGCTGCACGCAGGGCAGCTAACCCTCAAGAATTTCTACAACCTGCCCCAAATCAACATTTAGGGTGAGAAATGACTACTTGGAACCAGTTTCTTTAAGATCTTACACTTAGTATGTGTATTTTATTTGCTCAGTAATCTGCTTTGCTCTGTTTGCTATCCCTTATAATCACTTAAAATTTACTTTTAATACTTAATAAACTTGTTTTTAGTTTATTTCAAAACCCAGTTTGTGCAATTCATATGGGGGGTAGGGGAGGAAAGCTGTGCATATTTCTCTCCACATTGAGGGAAAGGGTGAATTTTTATGAGCTTGCGCTGTGCAGATCTTTCTATACAGCGCAAGACAATATTATTTTGGGTTTACTCCCCAAAGGGGGTGTGCACTTGAAAGCTGGGCAACTTCCTAGCTGAATCTTCCCCTAGAGAGCTGCTTGCAGACTCTGTGTGATTCTACAGCTGGCGTGTGTGTGTGTGTGTGTGTGTGTGTGTGTGTGCGCACGCTGCCAGAGGCCGGAGAGCCTGATTCATCAAAACAAGGAGAGGCAGCCTAGGCTAGTGGAGCAGGCAGGCATCCCGGACAGGGGAGTTCAACCCGTCACAAATGGAAGTCCTTCCAATCACTTGAATGGTCTCTGCCCTTGGGGAACATTCTGCTGTGCTAGGCCATGGGCAATTGCAAACAGCTGTCAGGAGGGCTGGAGCTGAACCCAACTGAATGCATTACTGGAGTGCTGAGACCACAGCCGATCATGTTGATCAATGTTGTTCATCGTTTCCTTGTAATTCATCTATCTGTATCCATCTGTTGTCTCTTGTCTTGTACTTTGATTGGAAACCCTTTGGATCAGGGACTTTTTGTTCTGTGTTTGTACAGCACCTAACACAATGGGATCCCGGTGTAAGCGCTATAATAAATAAATAAATAAAGGGGGTCATAACCATGTTGCCCTTCCTATGTTGCTAAATGAGAGGGACATCATGGCTAGACCCCAGCTAGATGGGACAGGGTCTGCAGGGGATGCCAGTATGAAAAAGGAGATCTTGGTATGGAAGAGATTGAGATCCCCTGTGCTAGGCAAATACCCATTTTACCCTCTCGGCAATTTGAGGCCTACTTTCTTAATTGTGATTTAACATCATCCCCTTGAGGTTACTGGTCTTTATCTCTGGTATCATCAGTGACAACAAGAAAACAAGCACCAGATGCAAGCCCTATAACATAGATGCTGATTAAGTGACTGCAATCTCATTGCTCCACAGTAGTTAAGTTATCACTGTCCTCAGGGTATTGTACAAACAGTAACAAACTCCAGACTTCAGCCTGCAAATACATTTATTGTTCGTATCACAAGTAGTAAAACTCAACAGCCTCAAGCCATCAAAGTAATTAAAATTCCAGCAAAGAAAAAACATTTATCACACAGTTTTTCCATGTACTAGCGCTTCCATGTTAATGGAAGTCAAAGAAGCCAAAGAGCCGATTTCCAGTAGTTTCGGTGTCTTCATTATCTCAAAAACAGCACTGAGTTTCCCTTCTGCCTTGAGGCCCCAAAACACTTAAGCATGTGCTTAAAATGGTAAGCCTGTGTTTAAGTTCCATTAACTATTTTAAGCACATGCTTAAAGACCTGATTCAGCAAAGCACCAAGGCTGAGGAGCTTAAAGTAGGTTGGGTCGTCCCAATGAGTATCCGGGAGACTTGGGCATCTGCCTTAGGTGCCTTTGAAAAATCACAAGACTGGGTCCAGCTAGCACAGTATTCTGTCTTCCAGCAGCGGCCAATGACAGATGCTTCAGAGGGAATGAACAGAACAGGTCAATTTATTGAGTGTTCCATCCCCTGTCGTCCAGTCCCACCTTCTGGCAATCAGAGGTTTAGGGACACCCAGAGCATGGGGTTGCGTCCATGACCATATTGGCTAATAGCCATTGATAGACCTATCCTCTGTGAATTTATCTAATTCATTTTTAACCCAGTTACGCTTTGGGATTTCACAACATTGCCAGGCATCGAGTAAAAAAATCCCAGCATTAAGCACCTGCTGAACTTTAAGCACGTGCGTCAGTAAGTCCTAATGAGCAAAGCACTTAAACATATGTCTCACCTTACACTTGTGCTTAGTTTCCATTGAAGTCAATGGTGCTTAGGTGCTCAAGCATGAGGGCTTTGCTGAAGTAGGGCCTGTGAGCTCTATCCAGAAGTTCCCTTCCCACAACCTAAAAAGTAGAGAAGGCTGATCAAGCCTGAGCACCTAAAGTTAGACTCCTAACTCAGTTTTCAAAAGTGTTGGGCACCTGCAGTTCTCACTGCAGTCAACAGGAGCTGAGCACACTTAGCGCTTTTGAAAATTAAGCCAGTTTAGGCCCTGATTCAGCATGGGAGTCAAGCATTTGTATAACTTTAAACATGGGTCCAATCAAAAGGCCACTGCCCTCATGTAAGTGACTCCACTGAAGTCAAAGGACTTCTCCCTTGATTGCAATAGCTCACTTGCTTGCTGAATTCAACCTTAAATCCGTGGGTAGGCTCTGGTTTAAGACACCCAAGTTTGAGAATTTTGGCGAGAAAACGTTAAGTTGCCTGGGAGAGAAGCATTGTCTTAAGAGAAAGGATTTTATATTCAGTAGGGACCTGATAAATCACCCTTTGAGACAGGAGCAGCAAATAAAGGAAGCGATCTAAAACAGCTTTATGATAAAAAAAAAAGTCTTTAAAAATGTACAGAACTTTTTTCAAGCTACCTTGTCTAACTAATTTAATTGAATCTCCTTGCTTCCTTCAAGGGAAATCTTGCACTGGGAGATGAGTTTAAAGTAGTCCCTGCTGGAATTTTTCACTAAGGGCACCATCCTTCTAATCCTCAGCGTAGAAAACAATCCAGAAATTGAAGCTCTTCAAAAACTGGTCACTTTAGGGAGAGAAAAGATTGTGCAGAAGTTAAGTGATTAATTTAATGGAAATTTCCATTATCTAATGTTCTAAAGTGGCCAGATTAGTGCACGAGAAAGATTTTAATAATGAACAAGACACTGAAAGTATCGATTTTAAGAAAAAGAAGCCATTGTCTCAATGACAATTGCACTTTCATAAATATTATGTTCTTGGGAGACTGTAAGACAGGATAGGAGATTTTTATTAGCCTTGATGTTGCTATAGTGTGGACTAGATTTAGCTGGGCATTAAAACATTTGAGGTTTCCAGGTATAAATGTGGTTTAAAGTAAGCACTTACATTTTTATAGTAGTCTTCAGCCTTAAACTGATTCCTTTATATAACTTGCGTGTTAGCTCAGCGACTGCGGAAATGCAGCCACTGCTGGGGTGCCATGTAGCAGCCGTTTAACATTAGGGAGACGAGATTTTTAAACCAGACTCCTGGCCCACTGGTTCTCAGGGCACCATCCAAAAGCACAGAATCTCAAGCCATACAGCAGCCCTTAGCACCAGGCTGGGAGATTTGCTCAGCACCGTCTCAGAGGAGAGTGTCTCCCTACATAGTCACCCAGACCTGGGAGGTCCAACCAAATATTAATCTGAGTTGACCCTGATTATCTGGAGAGATCTAATGGTATCAGAGAAGCCCAACCAGAGGACTAGGGATGGGAGAGCTAAGCTTTGCCTCTAGCCTGTGACATCTCTTACCTCCTGTTAGCTACATAATATAACACATTTTTATTAACAGAATTCCCGGTGGGAGTCTAACACTTAATGAAAACAGAATTTAAGTTAGAAAAATAATATAGCTCAATAAGGTCTAAACTTGGCAAACAAAACCCCCTGGGTACCCATCTCTCAGCCTCTATTAAATGCAACTGTCCACCTACATGAAATGTCATAATTATTTATGCATTGATGTAGTTAAGAAAAACACACAAATGTATATATATATATATTTAGAGATATATATATATATTTGACTGTCACCCTCTCCACTACCCTTCATGTGTTGGATGCCCCCTTAGGTTCCGGTCAGGCATAACACAAAAACATGTGCTTAAGGGCTTTGCTAGACCAGGTTCCTAGGTCTTCAGGGCAGGGATTGAGTGTAACTCCATGCCTAGTACAACTTCTCCCCAACCCTGACTGGACCCTTTGGGCAATACTGCAATAGGGACATTAAGTACTACTATAATACAAGTTGGAACCTGGGGCTAATGTGTGTGGCTACATTTGAAGGAGAGGATAGATCTGAGGCCCAGATCCTGAAAAGTAGACACCTAAATATCTTTGAGGAGCCAATGGGAGTTAGGTACCTTTAAGGAGCTGCACCTGAGTTTTTAGTTATTCTGGATGGAGACAGGTGAGAAGCACTGAAGTTCTTATCGACCCTGATCCTGCACCCACAAAAGGCAATAAAGGCATTCCCATTGCCTTCTAGATGTGCGAGCCTGAGCTGTTAATGGAACAGCCAGAGAAGTCAATTGAACGACGCAGATTCACAGAAGCGGAGGACTCCATTCATGCAGCTGTCAATAGATTCATCGTCACTTCTCCCAGTTGATGGTTGTCCCTTCTTGCTTCCTTTCCCTCAGATTCATATTTCCCAACCAATAAATGCTACAAGCACAGCAGGCCTGATTCTTCATTTCCCTGTACTGTGTGCAGCCATTTACAAAATCCGTGCAAAGGGCCAGGGGGGAAGAGAGGCAACATGCTAACAAATCAGAATGGTGGTGTTTCACACTCACATTGTTTTGGTGTCGATATTTCAGGAGGAGCCAGGCAATGGAGAATCAGGGCCAAAGAGTGGACACTGCAGCTGGTTTGAAGATGTGACTCTGAAAAAGTCTGCTTGAGACAGCAGTGTCATCACAACCACATTCAGCACCATGGACAGAGCATCAGCACAAGGCACCATGAAGGTTAGTGGCTGTTACTCCCTGTGCAGTCAAGTTGGCCAAACAATGCTCAAGGATAGTTGACTCCACCTTTTTGTTGTTGCCTTTGATGATACATGTAAATCATTTTGTTACTTGGCCAGCTGTACAGACAGCTGAATAATGATAATCAGGTGAATTAGAGCTAGAGCACTTGAATAGGAGTCAGAAAACCGGGGTCCTACACCTGGGTCTGCCACTGACCTGCTGATTGGCTTTCGGCAAATCACTTTGCCTCTATGTGCCTCAGTTTACTTCTCTGTAAAATGAGGATCATGATACTGACCTCCTTTGTGAAGTGCTTTGAGATCTATTGATGAGAAATACTCTATAAGCGCTAGGAATTATTATTAGTGACTGCCAGGAAACCCACTGGAGTTTAGGCTTTGGGCTCATGAAAGGCATTTCCTTGACACAAAGCTCAAATCATATTTTGTGGTCATGGAGAAAGGCTAATGCAATCAGAATTCAGAGATAGAAAAGAGCAGATCTATTCCTTTCGAATGCAGGAGGTAGGTATTATGTTATTATTATTATTACTATTCACAATTTCCCCCTTCAATTGGCAAATAAATTAGAGAGATAATGGCTAAAAGGACCCCCACTGCTGAAGAATCCCAGGAGGCAGCGGAGCCAGTGCAGTTCTGCTATTCAAAGAGGACCTGGGTTGCTAGAGTCTCCACAGAGGCATGTCATGGAGGTTTGGGGTGGCTCATTGTGCCCTCATCTACACTGGGTGAGAATAAATTTAGATGCTTAAGGAAGGAGCAGTAACAGGGCTTCAAGTGGTGTATAAGCCTTGTACTGCCATGAGTGCAGGGGATGGACTAGATGACCTCTAGAGGACCCTTCCAGTCCTATGATTCTACTAACCTTCTGCACTAAGCTCCCTGGTAGTACTGTAGTTAAGTCTATCATCCAATAGACAGGATGAGATTGTGCTAATTGTAACAGAGGTGGAAAAAGATGATGAAAATAAAGCACATTTATGGCTCGATGGTACATGTTTAGTGGGTAAAACTGCTTGTTGTTTTACAATTCTGATTCTGACTCACATTCAACCTCTTGTCAATTAAATGTATCTTTTTTTCTTCTGAGATCCACTTGACTTATTTCAGGTTTAAAAAACATACATGCAGAATTAAGTATAGACAGGTCATCCTGTTGTCAGCATCTGAAAGAACACAATTAGAAGAGCTTCCATGCTATTAAATTTCCTCTTCTAGCCAGCAGCACCTACACACAAAAATGTAGTGACATTTAACTATAGTGTTGAATAAGATTTTAAAGCTCAGATCTTCCATGAACATTTGCTTTCATGATCTTTAACTTAATAAACATCAACTTATTTCATAACACATAAATACACACCGACTGTTAGATTCCACATGGAGTGAAACGGAAGAACTCCAACTTTCACATCCGGCTAGGGCTAGGTTGTGACTGGAGAGCAAGAGGAAGTAAGAACCTCTTTCAGCCCTATACAGGCTACTCAGACTTGGGTCCAAGCACATAGGAATATATGGGTGAAGGGGGGGGAGCAAAAAATGGGCAGAGGTTTAGCTCCATCTCCCTACTTTTTGGCCAAAGGGGAAGATCCAAACTACTACCCCTACTTCCGCAGGAGCAAGGCTAAAGCAGGGAAAGGATTGTCACTTAGAGGGGGCTACTCCAGGAGGAATGCCGCTTATACACCATCCCTTGCTTAGGAGAAGCTGTGCCAAAAGTCATATGCTAATACTTAACTACTTTTCCTATTGAGAGAGGTAGTGACACATTGTCTAGCTGCAGAAATCAATTGTAAACTGAATTCCTTTTGCATCCTCTTCCTTATAGTGATGAAGCTGACCAGCAAAGTTGGGGAGGTGTGCACACTGGCTTGGGTTCGTTTCTAGTCTTTATTTCTTTTGCATCCATGTTGAACACCGTCTTGGAGTCTCATGTACTGATTCATGGGAAGATTGTAGGGCCAAATCCTCTCCCCTACACCAAGACAAGTGTAAGCAGCTAGTATTCCAGTCCTGCAGGATTAGGGGGGCACTGGGAGCATCTGACATGAAGCACCCAACTTCGGTCAGTCACTCTTGGGGACAGTATGCTATTCTACATGGACCATTGGTTTGTTCCAACAAGCCTCTTCTTGTGTTCTGATAACTCCCAGCAGCCACGCATATTGGCTGAAGCCTCAGTGAACTTTATATAAGAAAGGCTGTCCCAGATAGTTTTAAGCATCACACATACTAAGCCTCTCTCAGAAACACTGTGGTTCCATTGAATTCACTGAAACATGAGGAATGATCCCACAAACACTTATGTCTAGCTAGCCAAGGTGCTTGGATGGCCTCCATTACCTTAGTATCTGAGCACCTCATCAGCTTTTTAATGTATTTATCCTCATAACACCACTGTGAAGTAGGGACATGCTATTATCTCCATTGTACAGATGGGAAACCGAGGCACAAAGAAGCTAAGCGACTTGCCCAAGACCACATAGGCAGTCTGTGGCAGAGCAGGGAATGGAATCTGGCTCTCCCAAGTCCAGGCTAGTGCCCCAACTACTGGACCTCCCTTCCTTTTATGCCAGCAAACTTCCCTGATCTGCATTAAACAAGCGATTCATGTGCAGTTAATGCCTTGAACACAACATCTAAAGAGCAAATGCAGCAGGTGGCCACCAGTCCAAACTGTCCCTTCTCCGTCTCATCGAGAGTCCCAAGAGCTTTTCAACCTACTCCAGTCGTGAGAAATTTCAAAGTGTTATAGTATACATTGAATGCGCTCTAATAAAACACAAAACAAAATACACTTGCAGAGAACCAGACCCTGTTGTTACTTACACCAGCATAGAACTGGAATATGTCCATCAATTTCAATTCACTTAGGGCAAGTGGTGGATATTATGGCATCCTAGGCTAATGCTGTACCTGTCAGTGACCAGGCCAGACCACTAAGAGGCACCCAACTATGAAGAGGGGCAGCAGGGTTGGAGCTGTCCCTCCCCAGAGTTAGCATCCTAAGCAGCTTGTTCGGTACCAAATATCTAATTCTGACTCTGCCCTTTACCTTTCTAGTGTAAATTCACAGTGAGATGAGAATATGACCCATAGTTTTTTCCAGTGATTTGGGAGATACATCTGAGATAATGATAGCAATAAATATTGATGGTTAATAACCCATGTTGAAACACACTCATTAGCCATATCTTAGGGGCGGGGAGACAGCATGGAGGAAATTTGAGGCCAAATAACAAGAGTCATTTCTCAGCAGCGAGGGTAGGCAGAAGCTTCATCATTTGTGACTTGAGTCATTTAGCACTAGAGTGCACAAAGCCCTTGAAACGTGAATATGCTCTTGGAAACAATCCGGCAAAAGCTGAAATTGGATGGACAAAATAACATGAGGTGGATTTTCCTGGCCAGATCATCAAATCGACACACGGTCTACTGACTTCAGTGAAACTGCACTGAGTGACTGATAGAGGGTCAGATCTTTAGCTGTTCAATTCCTATGATGTTTGGGGTCAACCACACCTCCGAGCCCCCACCACAATTACAGCACTGGAACCCCTCTAAGCAAGGTCTGCTTGGTAATATGAGCTCTGCAAACCCAAGGCCATTCAGGGAAAAGTTCAGCTTTGAACAAGAAGATGTAGTGAGCAAAGGCTGAGCCAGTCAAACAGCCTCTCGGAACCACTTCCCTGAGTCAGGGCACAGCTTTGAATGACAGCTAACTTGCTTCTATTTTCAGTCGCGGCAAATGCAGGTTTCTCAGGCTATCGTTAAATGCGCAGAACCTCTTGGCAATATTTCTGCTAGACGGGGGTCTTATCAATATCACTCAGCCATGAATTTACGGAAGCAGAGGAAGGAGCTGTCTATGTATCCAAGGACATATGAACCAGAAACCGGACGATTGTATGGCTAATCGCTATTTATTGGCTTTGCTCGATCTATCCCCTATGAGCACTTGTGTAGCTTCCCTTAAAACAATGAAGTTGCACTGGAAGGCATTTGGGAAGCACAGTCTGTTAGAAGAATGAAAACCAAAAAGGTCACCCTGTTCTTTCGCAGTAATTGAGCCCTGAAGGCTCAGCAACTAATTATAAGGATACTAATACTGTGAAAGCACTGATAGGATTGAGGCAACTTGTTCTAGTGGTACATTTCTATGAGAATATTGATTTAGCCATTTTCTCAAGTCTTGAAAGCTCCTTCACGGAGGGGGAATGTAAAGATCTGAAATCCCAATCCTGCAACTACCCAGTCAAAAATACTTGGGCATCCATTTTTCCCTCAAGATTTTTTAAATTCCGCTTTAGCCACATTTTGTGATTGTAGCCAGGAAGTAGAAATGTTAAAATGTCATGATAAAGGTTGCCACACTTTGGCCTAATCCGGATGAGGAGATACTGGATATCTTAGGAGAACTTACTATGATGCGATTCCCATGCCAGTTGTGCATAGGGTGACCAGACAGCAAATGTGAAAAATCGGGACAGGGGGTGGAGGGTAATAGGCGCCAATAAAAGAAAAAGACCCAAAAATCAGGGCTGTCCCTATAAAATCAGGACATCTGGTCACCCTAGTTGTGCAGACTCAAGAGTTTCAGGAAGTTTGAATAAGGTTTGACTAACCTCCCAACTTCTCTGTGACTTATCAAACATAACAATGTTGTCCTAATCCAAGGAGCTCAGTCAATGTATGCCGACTGGAGGAACAAATAGAACAGGAGGTCCTTTGGCAATAATCCTTGGAGCTATCGGCATAATAGTCACACCAGTCCTCTCGCATTTACTTGAAGTGATGCTCTCAAAGAGAGTTCGGTTCCAAAGTTAGGTTTGTGGCAGGGAGCACTGCAGAACTTACTTTGGTTAGAAGTTCTAGCAGAAGAGGGTGGGGGTGGATTTAAACATTTCACTGCAGGGGTCAGACCCCCAATTAAGGAGCCTGTAGCAAGGCTACATCTGAAATGGGGGACCCCAAAGAGGTTGGGGTGCACGATCAGCTACCTGCGGAGGTGCTGATGGGGGATGGTTTGGAGAACTGGCCAGAGGGCACCCTGGACCTTGCCCATGGCTGGAACCAGGCCACTTGGCCCAGCACCAGTGATCTACCCAGCAGAGGAAGTGGCACCTCCAACTGCGGGAGTGAGTTACCAGGGACAGGGCTTAACAGGGCTGAGACCGAGGCTTTGTCCTGAGGTGGATAAACCCAAAACTCAACAGCACTGGGCTAGTACATGAGAACCAGGAAGCAAAGCTGGCCAGTTCAGTTTGACTTTCTGAGCTGAGTGAAATGCACAAGGAAAAGCAAACAAAAATAACAATGAAACATGAGGGCTGTTACACAATAGCTGCCATCCCAACACCCCATCGTGGCCAGGGGTCGCTTTGCAGGCCTGTTAGCCCCCTCTTGTGGGCCCATGGAGCCCTCCACAGCTCTTCTTGGGGTCTGCTTTCTGTATTAACGCAAAGTTTCAAAAAAAGCAAACACACAAACATGGGAGCCTCTCCTCCCTGAGGTACTGTCCCTTCCTGCTGCCTGAGCACCTGGGGAAAATGCAAGGCCTAGCCTGCCATCTCCCAAAAGAAAAACAAAACTTTCAGCTGGGTCTTCTTACCTAGCCCCAACTCCCTTCTTCAGAGACCCCTTCAGGAGACCCTCACTCCCTGCAGTTTCACTCTGTCGTTCCCCGTCTAGCTCTGCCCTCATTGAACTCCCTCCTATCCTTTGTAACCTAGGTGTGGCCATGCCCCCTTAATTGGCTCAACTGGGAGCACTTGCTCTGGCACAGGGGAGCAGGGCCTATTTTAATCACAGGTGCCAGCCACTGTGTGACAAGGGCCAAGATGTTTAATAGTGAGTAGTGATGCTGGGTGCTTCTGTTTGGAGATGTTTCAAAGGGGCCTGACATTCAGCAAGTGCTGAGAACCCACCCTCAGAAAACCCGGCTCCTCTAAGGTATTCCAAGTTGAGCTCCGAGCATCAGTTTTAAAAGTCTTGGCCTAGGTGAAAATCCCGCCCACCGCTGTATCATATGAGGAAGAGACTAAAATCACCATGGCCATCTCTAAGGGAAAGATGACTAGTTCCATGGCATGAGGAGGTGGTGCAACAGCCTTCTTCCGTCCTTCAACCTGATTACTTCAGCCCTGAGGCTTCAGCTTGGGGAATGATCCCTTCTCCCTCCTCGGACTCAAGAGAAACTCCCCAGTGCACGACCTGGGCTGTGTCCTTGGGGAAGGATTTTGGCCTACGTGCAGTACACAATCTATTGCCAATCTAATCAAAGCACGGCGGTAGCTAGGAAACACTGAAGAGAGACATGTTGTATATGTCTGTTCAGAGAACCATCCTGAACACTAAAACTCTCTTCACAGTCATGAAAAACATGGACACCTCAATCCATTTTTAGGTATTGAAATATGAGGCCTGATTTTGAAGCGTGAGCAGTGGGTGCTCATCAGAGCTGAAGGTCAAGGGCCAGAATGGAGCTGAGCTAATTTGCACCAGCTGAGGATCTGGCCTGAGGCCTCTTATTTGGGTCTGAGATTTTCAAAGGAGCCTAAGGGAGTTGGGCACTCAGATCTCTTTGAAAATAAATGGGATTTGGACGTCTAACGCTCTTGGGCTCCTTTGAAAAATCCAAGCCCTGATGCTTAACTTCACATGCCCAAGTTTGAAAACATTGGCCTCTATTATTTTTTGCCAATGAGTTTGAAAAATTCCAGCAACCACCTCACAATCTCTCTCTCCTAAGGATCCAGCCTCAGCTACTCATACTGTGTTAGGGAGCCTCTTAAACCAGGGAAAATGTGCTTGAAGAGACAACTCCTGGTCCCTCAGACACGGTTCTGTGGGGAAAAGCCCAATTGTCTTGAAATGTCATGAAAATAATGTAATAGAGAAGATCAGGGAAAGGGCTGCTGTCAGTTTCTCATGACGGGAAAGGGACAGAGGGAAAGGTTCATAGTGGTAAACCCTAGAGGCCATGCGTAAAATTTTCAAAAGTGAAAGGAGCCTAATTCAGACCCTAAGTATAGGCTAGAGATGCCTCAATCACCCAGGTACTTTTGAAAATATTTCCCCAGATCTTCAGCTGGTGCAAACTGACCTCAGCTGAAAATTTGGCCTGGGAATTTCATTCAGTCCAATGCCGTCTCACCTGCAGAAATTCAGGCAGAGGAAAAACCTGCCAAGTATTTTCCATTCCTAGTGCGCATTCCATGTAGCACAGAGTTTGTCAAGTGTATAATAGTACACTCCATACATTTACTGCGCTGGCTGACAGCTAAAGGTCAAGCGTTTCTCACCATCAAGCAGCTTTTTGGCTGGGAATGTCTGGTCCATCCATTAGAGAGGGCTGCACTTCACCGTAGAGGAAGTTTTCCGCCAGCGTCATGGGTTTTTATAACAGTCGTGAACATCTTCCTCTTTTTAGGTTTCACAATGAGCTTGTGATGTGGAAAACTTTGCAAGAATGCATTGAGTGCTCATGAAAGATGGCCAAGACAGATAAATGGATCTGCCCATGATTTATCGTTGATATTAGACTGCAATTGTCACGAATGAATTATGAGACTCAGATAAACCCCGTTGCTTTCGATGCAGGCCAAGCTTGACTCAGTCTACCACCGCAAGCCAGAACAGTTAACATGTGAAAGCAGAAGAATTCGGAGAGAACTAAGGCAAATAGCTCAAGGGCAGGCATAGGGAGAGCCTCTGGTGTCATCTAATTCCTACCATGTCCCTGCAGCCAGCACAGACATTCATCTGAGGTCTAGCATGTCTAGATCACTAAGTGCCTGTTGGGGTCATTCGCAGCTGAAGTAATTTATGGTGGGGAGTGTCAAGGGGTGGATAAACTCCACGCTGGAGAGAGAATGCTGCAGGAGCAACTCTCTGGGCCCAGGAAGCCCTGACCTGACAGGCCTACTGGGCATGCTTCGGTGGGAGAAGGAACTTCAAAGGGAGCATCTTCTGCACAGCAGGGCGGTGGGTGGAGAGAGGCAGATCTGAGCTCACTGGTGTTGAAGGACTAGGCCAGGAGGGCAATCCCAGGAAAGGGCTGCATCTGAGCTGCTTGCTGGTGTTGTGAGGCCAGTTGTGGTAATAATTGATTCTGCTGCAGTTGAGTTGGCCGTTGCTGCTGGTGCTCCACCACCCACTTCAGCAGCTTCTTCACCTCCACGTTGCCCCTTTTTATTTTCTGCCTCGCTTTTCCACTGGTCACGTCCTTCAGCAGGACAGGCTGTCATGCCTGCGTGCTCCACCAGTTGTAAGCAGGGGTGAGCCTCTCCCACTGGCAGTCAGAGTCTGCGGCGGCGGCCCTGCCTGGTGGCATGGGGAACCTGGACCCTCCCACTCCACCAGGTTCTGACTCAAGGGCCCTTGTGAGCACTGTAAGGTCCAGCTAATGCTCTCCCCTGTGTCTCTTCCTACCTTCCATGGCATGACAGGAAGAGACTGGCTTGGCATGCAACAACCCCAGAATGGAAGGAGAGCAAAGGTGGCTTAAAACCACCTTGGCGCACACACCCTCCTGAGTTGTGCTGGGTGGTCCTTGGTTATAGCCAAAAATCTGGTGCAAAATCTCTTGGACCTCCTTGATCAATTCCTCTTCTTCCTTGTCGTTGGTCTAGCAAATCTATGGCATTTTGAAACTACATCCCACAGCAGAATCAAACTGCAGAGAACCGCACCCTCAGATACCTGTAGACAGTTTCTCTTTTCACTTAGTCCATCGCTTAGCCAAATGGTAGATAATTCACCGAATCATAGAAGTGTAGGTCTAGAAAGGACTGCACAGAGGCAGGACCAAGTAAACCTAGATCATCCCTGGTTATCCAATCTGGTCTTAAAAACCTCCTGTCATGGGGCTTCCACAACCTCCCTTGGACGCCTGGTCCAGAACTTAACTACAATTATAGTTAGAAAGATTTTCCTAATATCTAACTGAAATCTCCCTTGCTTCAGATTAAGCCCATTCCTTCTTGTCCTACCTTCAGTGGACATCTAGAACAATTCATCTCTGACCTCTTTATAACAAGCCCTGACATATCTGAAGACTGTTATCAGGTCCCTCCTTCCCCCTCAGGTCTTTCAACCTTTTCCGACAAACGAGTGCCTCTAACCTCTCAACCCCATTGCTGTTCTCTAAACTGTCTCCAATTGATTTAGATTGTAAGTGCTTCAGGGCAGGGGTCTTCTGATTCTGGGGTGCATATACTGTATATTTGTCATTTGTTTATCTACATACACACATATACAAAGACTTCACATATATGGAGGGGAGATCCATATGATAAATAGCATGGCCATGTGATAAATTCATTTGTCATCTTCACTTGACCATCTCACCTGCCCTCTGTCCACTAACGCAAACCCTTAATTATGACTTCATTCTTCTCCCATAAATACATAACCCACTGCACACATGTATCGACCATGAATATTTTCAGATGTTACTCAGGCTTCAATTGGGATTTTGCTTTATACTGAGAGTTAGGTTAATGTATGCAGTGTGTACCCTTATTTCTTGGAAGCAGAATCAAGTCTGTCACAGTGGGTGGAAAAGTGCTGTGTGGGCATTAGGGTATGGTTGAATGGTGTTTCATAACTTGGGATCCGCATGCTTTATAGGGTTTGCTTTGGGAGGCCATATCATGCTTAACAAATCTTCATTCCGTTGAAAAAAAGTTTGGCTTTATAGAATACATCTGCAACATGCAAGTTACAAAATAACACTTCATTCAAATCATCAAAAATGAAGATCAAAGTCTGTCCTCAGTTACATCTCCAGATGCATTGGCTTTCCTGTCTCTAGCAGAGGGCAGGATTTCAAGTCCTTGACAGAGTCAGGACTGGAACCCAGGAATCTTGACTCCCGGTCTCAGCTGGAAGCATGTGACTCCCATGTATCCTTACTACACTATGATATGTGCCAGACACCAGTGAAATGGCGTGTGGCAATACGTTTAAGTTCTATGGTTGCAGCAGGTGCCTGCAGCACCAGCTCTTTCCTTGTTCTGGCCAAAAGTCAAGCACAGACTCTTCCTGGTGCTCCAGCCAGCCATGGCTGGATGTCTGGGTGAATTCCTGGCAACCAAACCCCATCATCAGAGACAGATAACATAACGGAAACTCCATCTCAGCAAGGAATGGAAGTTGCAGGGTTGTGTCTACTCAGGGATGCTCAAAAAAGTTAAGCGGAGTTAGCTAAATGTGTGAATCTACAAAAAATTAGTTAAACTGCATCAAATTCCAGTGTGGATGCACTCATTCAGAAGCTCACTTTAGCTTAATTCACTTTGGAAGCTAAGCCATGGTCTACACTTCACAGTTAGGTCGATGTAAGGCGGCTTACATTGACCTAACTCTGTAAGCGTCTGCACTAAAATGTCGCCCACTACACCAACTTAATAACTCCACCTCCTCGAGAGGCATAGAGTCAATGTTGATGTAGTTAGGTCAACGCAGTGCCAGTGTAGACACAGTGTTGCTTACATCGACTATTGCTGCCTTTCAGAAGCTGTTCCGTCACAATGCCCCACGCTGACAGTTAAATTGGTGCAAGCGCTCCTGGTGAGGACACGCGCTGCAGACACAAGAAGCATAGTGTGGACACATAAAAGCGATTTAATTACTGTGATAGCTGTATGTTGTCATGACTTAGGTCAACATAATTTGGTAGTGTAGACATTCCCTAATTCACTTTAGGGCAGAAGGTTTAAAACAAATAAAAGGAAGTTCTTCTTCACACAGCGCACAGTCAACCTGTGGAACTCCTTGCCTGAGGAGGTTGTGAAGGCTAGGACTATAACAGGGTTTAAAGGAGAACTAAATAAATTCATGGAGGTTAAGTCCATTAATGGCTATTAGCCAGGATGGGTAAGGAATGGTGTCCCTAGCCTCTGTTTGTCAGAGGGTGGAGCTAGATGGCAGGAGAAAGATCACATGATCATTACCTGTTAGGTTCACTCCCTCTAGGGCACCTGGCATTGGCCACTGTTGGAAGACAGGATACTGGGCTGGATGGACCTTTGGTCTGACCCAGTATGGCCATTCTTATGTTCTTATGTTCTTAGTTAATTCAACTTAACCTTTTTGCGTGTCCCCATGTAGACAAGAACTTGTTAGAAGGCCCACAAGCTATGCTTGCGCAATGGTTGTGCATCGCCTAACGTCTCACTTTGTGATGGCTCAGCTTCGGTGTAATCTAATTTCACATCTGAGATGCTGATAGCTGGCCATAAAATCCATTATTAGGACTTGATAAACCCAGTAGATGTGTATGACAGCAAGTATTTGACAAAGCAGCTTTAAGGATCCTCCGTGCTCATTACAGGGTCGTTTTGTTGGGCTCTCTTTGGAAGATGGCTGTTGCTACGCGGTAGCAACAAAAATGATCCAGAGGCTCAAAGAATTCATTTATGAGGAAAGATTAACAGAGATAAAAACACATAGCTCAGCTAATCCTCTATAATAGGGGACACAATGCTCTACAAATATTTCAAGGCTGAAAATCCAAAGGGTGACATATTCTGCAGCTTTTAGTCATGGCTGAGGAACATTTACTCACAGAAGCTATTTCCCTGAAGCCAATATTACTAATTGCTGGTGAAATTCATCCCATGTAGAGGACCAGCATAGGTCCGGTGATACCATTTAATTCCCATGTAAGCCCTCCATGACCGCCAGCCATTCCAGAGGTGGCACCCAGCGTCACCATGGAAAGAAGGGGGGAAATGAAGAGAAGGTCGGAATTTTTAAACAATTTTTTGAAAATATGAAACATTTTTATTTTTTCCGTTTTTTTGTTTCAATTTGGTTTTTTTGGACAAACAAAACAAATGGTCGAAAATGAATTTTTTTCACAAGAAATTTAGGTTTTTTTGATTAAATCTCCTTTTTTTGACTGAAAAAATGTGTCGTGGAAGAAACGTCGGCTAGCTCTAGCACGGAGTTTGTAGTTAACTGATATTTGTTCCTTGGCTGGTGTTTTCCCTGCATTTCTTGCCTAACTTTCCCATCCCTTTGATTATTTTGGGCTCTCGTGTGGCTTTTAAGGACAGAACCAGGCTGCAGGGGAGGGGCAGGGACGGGGGTCCCTAACAGACGAGCTTCAGATGTACAGTGGCTGTGTTACCCCACCGTGCCCCCTCCTCTTTAAGGGACAGCTACATAAAATAACATTTTATTCTACATACATTTCTTCTTCCATAAAATTCCCGAGCAGGTACCTCGGGCAGCTTTGGGTTCACTTTGCACCACATAAGTGTAAATGTGCAAAGTGAATTTGCTGGACCAGAGAATCCAACCCGTCTTGTTTTAAATACTTCAAGGGTGGGTTTGTATGTGTAGTTTTGTATGACAGTTTTAAAATCTATGAAGACATCAGACGCAAAAGAAGAAAGTCTGAGTTGTGTAGAATGTCAGTATTCCCTGGCACAAGAAACTGACTTGCTTTTCCTGGTATAGAAAGAACTTCAGAACCACCTCCAATCTGTCTTCTCACAGGGTTTTTCACATCACCTCAAGGCAAGTGGAAGTGTTTGTGGATGACGGATGGGAGATGCAAACAGCCCAACGAAGCTAGAATGCTTGAAAGATTTTTCCCTGACTCGTCCTTCACTTCTCTCTCTGGAGGCTTGAGATGGGAGGAATGATGATTTTTCATTCTTGCAGGCATTTGCTTGGCCGTTTCCTGCTTTTCTTTCTCTGCAGCTGCTCGTTGGAGATAAGCCACTAGGCAGTGTGTCCTCAAAATAAATAAATAAATTAACTAATTCTGGTGAATAAAACCCAGGTGGAATGCAAAACAAAATAACTGTGAGCTAAAAAGGCTGCTTCTTGCTTTGGCTCTGTTTGAAATCCCTATGCAAACGTCGTCCTGGATGGATTTCACAGGCTTTGCTTGAACATGGTTATCAATCCCTATGGCTGGACGTGTTTTCTCACAGGGAAATCCAGAAGAGGAATCAGTCAAACTGCCTGAAGAGTAGAATATGCAGGTGGCTACACAGCCACAGAAACAATTTGAAGGGAAATATCAAAGTCCTCTGGTGCACACAGGAATTTCTTCTTGTTATTATTGATTTTTCTACTCTTTGGAAGGAGAAAACATGATTTTTTGCTGGACTGGTCTCTAGGAATAATTGAGGATGGCCTGAGGGATGCTCTAGGTAGGGTCCATAGCCTGCTAATGGTCCCAAAGGGCTGAAACAGCAGCTGGGGATTGGTGGGTATAAGGGAGCCCAGGTCATTTCCCCTTTGCTCCAACCATGCACCAAGGTGTGGTGTAGGCACTGCAACCCCAGCTCTGCGTGCTGTTCAGTGATCACTTGACCCCAGATCCATGAAGGTTGATTGACAGATTGAACCACCAATTAAGTTCAATGGGACTTAAGTGCCTAAAGACATTTGGGGATCTGGGTCTTGGTGCTTAAGGAGCTTGCAAGAGATCTGTTTTATTCTGTGTCCGGTTCCAACTAGCTGTGCATAACAACAAGAGCTTCACAGCACCCCATCCAGACTCTCTGGGAAACTCAGGCCTTGAGGGCACAATCCCAGATACCATGCTATGCCCTTGGAAGATAGGGTGATCCTGTAGCTGGTTAAACTGCTTTTTGGCCAGAATCTGCTGGCAGTGTGGTGCAAAGCAGCTGTCCTGCACCCTAGGATCGGGCCCTTAGAGATTCCTCCCTAAAATTTTGTATTTAAATTCCAATTAATGCGGAGACTTCTCTCCTGTTTCCTTCTAACGAGGCCTCCTCCCCCCCCCCCCCGCCCCTCCTTTTCAGTTGCAAAATGGAGAAAGAAGAAAAGAGAGAAGATGGGGAGGGAGAAATAAAAAAAAGTCTTTAGAAGCCTTGAAAAAAATGAATATTTTCAGTAACAAAATTTCACAACATTTTTTCAAACAATCATTCCCCTTCCGAAACCTGTGGAGTGAGAATTCATTGAAAATTTTCGGAATGTTTTGCAAATATCATCAGCAGGATTTTCCCTGCCCTGTCTCTTGGACCAAGAGGTACCAAGAAAAGAGGGTAAACCACAGTTCCTAAGTCACGGAGTGATCTTGGGCAAATCAATTAATCTACACTATGGGTATGTCTTCACTACCGGCCGGATTGGCGGGCAGCTATCGATCCAGTGGGATTGATTTATCACGTCTAGTCTAGACGTGATAAATCGATCCCCGAGCATGCTCCCGTCGACTCCTGTACTCCAGCTTGGCGAGTCACTGCAGTCAAGACATCACGGTAAGGCGATCTAAGTACGTCGACTTCAGCTACGTTATTCACGTAGCTGAAGTTGCGTAACTTAGATCAATTCCCCGCCCTAGTGTAGACCAGGCCTTAGTCTCAGTTCCCCATCTGCAAAGTGGGAATAATACTTTGCTGACTCCTACAAGTATTGTGAGGATAAAAGGAACTAATGATTGTGAGGTGCTCGGATGGAACAGTACTAGGGTCATATATGGACCTAGACAGAGTACGTGGAAAAACTGATAACATATTGTGTCCTAGCTTCCTGAAAACAAATAAGGAGCCAATGCCTGAGAGCAGGTTAAATGCAAAGTCTAGGGGGAAATATGAAAGTTAATACACTGACTCATTCATCTTCTGAGCCCTAAGTAATAGAAAGTGGTTACTTATAAAAGTGACAGCACATGGTGTGTTTCAGCATCACTGCGTGTTCTCAAATAAAGCTGGCAAAGATTATTGTCATAAAAGCAAAGTTGTCTTATGTTTTGGAAGCAAAATTACTACAGTAACTCCTCCATTATCGCAGGGGCTGCAGATTGCATCCGCTGCTGCAGTATTCAAAAGAAGCTGTTTGACAAGAACTGTTGTTGCCTTGACTGTATGAGAATCTTGTCTGGAAATCTGCGTCATCTTGTGTGTGTACGCAGAGTTGTTGGAGCCGTGTCCATCCCAGGATATTAGAAAGACAAGGTGGGTGAGGTGACATCTTTGACCGAGCTCTGCTTCAGGTCTGGGAAAGGTACGTGTATGGGACGTTTATTCTGACGATGGAAGAAAAAAATAAAGTTACAAATGCAGGGAGATAAACACTGGGGAAATTACACACTTGGGACTGTTCAGCAACTACCACTGAACCAAAAAACCCCAAACCTTGGATGAAAGAAGACTATTTAGAGCAAGTTATGGACCTCGGAATGCTTATATAGCATGTTATAGCATCTGAGTGAATCTACTGGGAAATCCTCTTTGGCAAGGAACAGTCCTTTTCATAAAAAGAAAGCTCACTTTCCTACCCTCATTGGAGTAAATAAAGTTAAAGGCAAGAATAGGACAATAGTTTACCAAGAAAAATAATGTGGGCCAGATTTGCAGATACTCTCCAACTGTTTTGCACACTCAAGTGACTTAATGCCACCATAAACCCCCTATAACTGGCCGGTTACAAGAGGTTTACTGCTGCCGTTGCGTCACCCGAGTGTCTGGAGCATACCAATGAGTTGGAGTCAAAATCTTCATTATCCTAAGGATTTTAGCATGGATTGGCCTTTCAAGCCACCTTTATTAAAGTCAGTGGCATGTTCTGTAAATGGACTGGAATGTGGCACACAAACTCAGGGGTGCACATCTAGCACCCGGACCTCTAATATGGTCCTAGCCACTTAGCCATGAAGCTCCCTCAGCATTCCCCACAAGAAAAGGGCATAGGAATTGTGAGTCTGGGTCAGTACCCAAGGGCCCTCTAGTTTAGTATTTTTGTCTCCTACATTGGCCATCACCAGGTGCTTCACAGGAAGGCGTTAGAACCCTACCGTAGACAGATGTAGGATGTTCTGCCCCCAGCTTTAGGTCTCAGCATCGTCTTTGAGGGTGCGTCTACACAGCAAGGAGCAGAGCCCAGGTCTATAGACTTGGGCTCCTGCTATGGTGCTAAAAATAGTTGTGTAGGCAGTTGAACTTGGGCCCTGAAGCCAAGGGAGAAGGGTGGGCTTCACAGTCCAAGCCCAAATGTCCACACAGCTATTTTGAGCACCGTAGTGCGAGCCTGTTTCTGGTGACTGGGCTCTGAGATGCCCAGCTGCACGTCGCTGCTTGCTGTGCAGAGGCACTCTACTAGCTCGAAACAGGGTTGAGCCCTGAAGCACGAGGTTTAATATCCCTTGCAAAACATTAATTATGCTAAAGGTGGATATTCTTGCTGTCCTTAGAAATGACCAGTCCCTTTCTGAATCTTGCTAATTTCTTGGCCTCAATGACCTCCACATTATGCAAAAAAGTATTTCCGTTTATCAGGAAAAAAAGCAGACAATGTTCTAAATGTATTGATAAAACTTCAGGACTCCATTCAGCTCCCATTGACTTCGAAAGGACCAGGATTGGGCCCTAGCACGGTAACCATCCTGAGAGCCACTACGAAAGCCAAAAATGCTGCCCTCTTTCCCTCCAAACACCCTACAGAGTCCAACACACTCTTCTATTGGATTCTCTCCACCCCTTCTACGTCACTGGAGATTCTAGGGAGACTATATTTTGGACAAGAATCAGTTGGTTCTACATGTTGAAAATATTCTGGTTCTTGCTGCCTGTGCAACCAAATTTGCTCTGCGAACCATTGTCAACTGTGGGAGAAGAGAAGAAGGATCATAAACTCTAAGAGATGTTCAGTATTACAGCTGGGAAAAACAATTCCACACAAAAGCTCTTTTTGGGGTGAAAATTGCAGATTCAGTAACTCTGAAACATGTCACACATTCGGGTCAATTTCACCAAATTGTTCATTTACTTTAGAGAAGAAACTAAAAAAATTCTGAAAAAAATGAAAATGTTTCCTTTTTTTTTTAATTTAAACGACCTTTGATTTCAAAATTTCCTTTAATTTTTTTTTTTTTTAATTCAAAAGCCTTTTAACATGCTTGAAATCAAAACAAAAGGTTGTGTTTTGGGTCAAAGTGAATGCTTCATTTTGATTTTTGGGAAACATTTTATTTCCTTTGATCCAAAACAATTTCCCCAACTTCCCAATTCACGGAACAATTTGAATATTTTCACTTCCAGTCCAATTCTTAACATTTTTTTTTAACTCTTGAAATTGCCAAGGAACTGAAAAATGCATGTTTTACCAAGCTCTAGTCAGTACTATCAGTGCTGGTTTCCTGCAAGTAATATACACTGGCATGTCACATGAGATGCTCTGTATGGCAGTGAGCTAATATAAGATCAAGGGGTTGCCACATTTGATTTCTTCATTGCACCAGAAAGCCTGGGACATATTAGGTGGATCAAAGTAAGTGAAAGTTCTAAGCATCACATTTCCTTGTCAGTAATTGCACATGATCTTTGTTAGAAATCAGCAGCAAACGTTCCTTTTATTTACTTTTCTGTACCCTTTTTCCCTCCCCCTCCCAGGAAGCTGAAACACCATATTCCTCTTTGTCTGCTGTATTTTCTCCTTCTGATACTCAATGCCTGATAGAAAGAGGTGTCGTTTCAGAGATTTATCCAGGGTTGTAGCCACGTGACTCAGTGGATGTTGCATGGCTTAAAACCCAAGCAATTCCCACAAGTGTATCCAGTAGCATCTGAGACACAATACAAACCCAACCCACAAAAGGAGCAAACCACTGTTCAAAATAGCATTGAGTGCTCACGGAAGTGTCAAGATGGGTAGCAGTCTGGCAATGGCTTGTTCATTCTTTGCCAGTGAAGCAACAATAGTGACACTCATGTTCGGAATTAGCACATGCCTGAGGAATCTCTCTGTGAATGTTACCTCTCTAGTGCAGTTGCTTAGCTGATTTGGTTCCATGTCATGGCTTTTCATGTTTGTACGTGACTCTCTCTTCAAGGCAAGGGCAATAGGAGTGATGGTTTACATTTATATAATGGATTTCATATACAAAGACCAATGCTCCATAAAACTCATACAAAAAAGAAAGGGTAACAAAGAGATATATGCAGTGTTATCATTACAGTTAGCTAGTTAGATTATTCATTGCAAATGAGTTACCTAATGGCGTGGTTCTCAATCAGGGGCATGTGTATGCCTGGGGGTACTCAGAGGTCTTCCAGGGGGTACTTAACTCATCTAGATCAGTGTTTCTCAATCTGGGGTTGGCAACCCCCAAAGGGGTCACGGGACAGGTTTTGGGGGGATGCAAGTGCAGGGCTGGCATTAGGGGGTGATGAGCAGGGCAATTGCCCGGGGCCCCATGCCACAGGGGCCCCCGCAAAGCTAAGTTACATACTTCAGCCCCACTGCCCAGGGCTCGGGCTTCAGACAAGGCTCACAAGTGAAAAACAGACTTAAGTGTCACACTGAAATGTACGCACAATATTTGTATTTCAAGCGATTTATTTTATAATTCGATGGTAAAAATGGGAAAGTCAGCAATTGTTTTCAGTAATGGTGCTGTGACACTTTTGTATTTCTATGTCTGATTTTGGAAGCAAGTTGTTTTTAAGTGAGGTGAAACTTGGGGTACAGAAGACAAATCAGACTCCTGAAAGGGGTACAGTAGTTTGGAAAGGTTGAGAACCACTGATATAATGAACCATTCATGACCAAATCCAGCTAACACAATCCTAATTTGCATATATGTGGCAAAGGCAAATCATTTAGGTGAACAGTTCGCAGCAGCTCAGTTCATTGCAACTGTTTGGTATGGTGGTGTGCAACAGGTAGCCTGACAGGTATTGTGCGACAGGTCACATGCTATTGTTTCTGCCTCCTGATTGGGGGCCTGCTCCAAAGCCCATAGAAGCCAGTGGGAGTCTTTCCATTATCTTCAAAGGAGCTTTGACTCAGGTTCCAAGGCCAGACGGGACCACGGTGGTCATCTAGTCTGACCTCCTGTATAACACAAGCCAGAGAAGTTCCCCCAAATAATTCCTAGAGCAGAGCTTTCAGAAAAACATCCGATCTTGATTTTAAAATGGTCAGTGATGGCGAATCCACTGCGACCCTTGGTAAGCTGTTCCAACGGTTAATTACTTCCAGGGTTAAAAATGTAGCCTTATTTCCGGTCTGAATTTGTCTAACTTCAACTTCCAGCCACTGGATCCAGTTTGGGATCAGGTTCTGGATGAGTGAAGCATTTTAAACATGAAAATAATGAAGAGCAGATGAAGCATAGTGAACGAAGGGGTGTGTGTGTGTGTGTGTGTGTGTGAGAGAGAGAGAGAGAGAGAGCTGGTGGTGAGCGGAGACCACTGCCTAACATTCTGACCAATATTGTGCCATCATTTTCTTGTGCTCCCCCGTCTGTCTGTATCCATCTGTTGTCTCTTGTCTTGTGCTCAGATTAGAAGCTCTTTGGGGCAAGGACCATCTCTTTGTTTGGTGTTTGTGCAGCGCCTGGCACAATGGGGTCCTGGTCCAGGACTAGGTGTTACAATAATAATAATAATGGCTCTATCATCTGCATCGGCTAGCACAGATAGCTGGGGTGGTGCCAGCCCAGCTAACTGGCAGGGAGACAGGGAGTAAGCTGCATCCTTTTGCAGGCTGGTGCAGCAGGGATATCAGTGCGTACTTCCCGGGAGATCCCAGGATGAATTCTGGCTGAGTTAGTCCTTATTCCTCCTGAAGACTTCAGATCAGCCTGTCCCCGTGCCCACCCCCTCTAAAGCATTCTGGTGGAACCAAGAGAAAAATCTAGCCCTGAGTAGGTAAACCCTCTGGCAGTGCCAGAAGACCTTCATGAATACAACTGTACAGAGTTCTCCAGATCTGCCACAACACTGGGGAAATAAATATCCTTCACTTCCCCTGCTTGTTGCTTTGCAGCCGGAAGCCTAAGATCAGGGAGTCAGCCAGGAAATGCCTCCGCCTTTACAAATTAGGGCTTGTCTACACTTGAAACACGACCACGGCCCAGCTGCTGTGTCACTGTAGCGCTTCAGTGTAGCGCGACACCCACTTGAGGGGTTCTTCCATCTGTGTAGTTAACCCACCTCCCCAAGAGGCGGTACCTTGGTCAATGGAAGAATTATTCCATTGACGTAACACTGTCCACATGGGGCATTAGGTCAGCTTAGATCTTCATGGGGTGTTAGGTCAGCAGTCTCCATGGGGTATTGGGTGGATTTTTCACATCCCTGAAAGATGTCGCTGGGTCGACCGAACTTTTTAGTGTAGACCAGCCCTGAGTCCCTGTGTAGACAGTGCTAGGGCAATGGCAGAATTCTTCAGTCGACCTCGCTACCGCCTCTTCGGGAGGTGGTGTAACAACGGCGATGGGAGAACCCCTCCCAGCATGGCAGCCAGTCTCTTCACTGAAGCGCGACAGTCGCCCCGCTGTGCGGCTGTAGCATTTTAAGTCTAGACACAGCCTGAGAGTCAGGACTTGGGGAATAAATTGTTCGCTTTGCCGCTGATTCACCACGGCTACATCCACACTGGTCAGGCTCACAGAGCTCAAGCTAAAAGTAGCTGTGTAAACAGAGATTTTAAGCTGCGGTTGGTGCGGGCGCTCAGGCTCTGAAGCTCACCCCCATTCCGAGGCTTCACAGCCCGAGCGCCGGCTCCTGCTGCAACAGCTAGTACGTCTTCACTTACATCCGGGTCCGGATGTAAGCAATCGGTTTTCTGAGTTCGATTTATCGCGTCTGGTTAAGACACGATAAATCGATCCCGGATCGATCCCGGAAGTGCCCCGGATCGATCCCGGAAGTGCTCGCCTTCGACGCTGGTACTCCAGCTCGGCGAGCGGAGTACGCAGCATCGACGGGGGAGCCTTCCTGCCGCGTCTGGACCGCGGTAACTTCGGACTAAGGTACTTCGAATTCAGCTACGTTATTAACGTAGCTGAATTTGCGTACCTTAGTCCGAAGTGGGGGGGTTAGTGTGCACCTGAGCAGAGAGTTGCTGCCAAGGGCCGTGTAAAAGTACCGCCAGGATATACCTACACTGCAGTAAAACACCCCTGGCTGGCCCAGGTCAGCTAACTGAGGCTGTGGGGCTGTAAGATTGCAGTATAGACCGGCTACACTGCGACTGAACAGCTTGCAGCCCAAGCCCCACGCGGCCCAGTCAGCTGACCCGGACATTTTATTACAGTGCGGACATACTCCAAGTGGGACTGGGTTAGTCGCATTCTTTATGCTTCAGAGAAGCATCATAGTCCTCAGTGACTTTAATTAATCCCTATTGGTAAAGCCCTTTGAGATGCCTGGATGAAAGGTTTCAGTGCAAAGCATCATAGCTGTTCAAAAAAAATCATGAATTAAAAAGGAATAAAAGGTAAAACAACATGTTTAAAAACCATAAAATGTCTGCTCTTCCCAAAGGAAGACATAAGAAATGCCAGTAACGATACAAGAAAATATATTCCACTGATTAGATAATCATTCTAGCTCTGAATAGATCGCCTGCTAATGAGACAGGCTCACTCCAGTGTGCAAGCAAATTTGACTGTATGATTTAATAATGTTGCTATGATATTCCACAAACATCACAAGCATTTACGGTTTGCTTTTAAAATGTCATTTTTTGCATCTGCTTCTCGTTAAATGCAAAGCTATAAAACTCAGTGAGTTTGTCAGCTGCCTTAATTTTTAATAAGCACAGACACAGGGCAAAGTATTTTACATTAGCACATTGTTAACTGTCCATTAGTTAACACCATGTAAAGGAATAAGTGTAGAAAATGCAACTTGCCTCCAGGCGTGGGGGCATCAGGAAGCACTCTCTGCAGGCACGTAAGAGAATAAGACCCAGATCCTCAAAGGTATTTAGACTCCTAAATCCCATGGATTTCAGTGGAAGTTATGAGCCTAAATGCCCTTCATGATCTGTTTGCAGGGTGGTTGTAGCCATGTTGGTCCCAGGATATTAGAGAGACGAGGTGGGTGAGGTCATATCTTTTATTGGACCAACTTCTGTTGGTGAAAGAAACAAGCTTTTGAGTTCCACAAAGCTCTTCTTCGGGTCTTTTTTTTTTTTTTTTTTTGAGGATCTGGGCCTTTAGGAGTCAACTACAGTTACTAGCTAATGGAGACACTCCTTTAGCTCAAGCAGCTGAGTCTCATTCCTCTTGCTTTGTAGGTCCGGAGCTAAAGTCCCCCAGTGAGGTAGGTTATACTTCCTCACCATATCCCCAGTCAGTACAGTGCACCTGAGTAAGGGCAATGCAGAATCTAGCCCCATCTCAGAAGCATGGCATCCAAGGGGGGGGGGGGGGGGCGAAGAACTAGCTGCTGGCCCAATGAACTATGTTTTTCTAACACGTGAGAACTATGATGCCAGCACAAACCTGCCTTTCCTGTCACCTCTGAAAAATGAAACCAGCGTTTTCTCAGAGGAGCTCATCCTTAAAAATCAAACTGTCGCACCAATGAAACAATCCGTTCAGATTTCTTACGCTGATCCCTGGGGAGGTGCATACAGGCTGGGTGATGCTGGAAACACCTGCTCTGCTAGCACCTCAGCTGATCCCCATCCACTGCTGGAAGGTTGGAATTATTATTGTTAATTGTTGAGCAGGGACTGTGTTCTTGGCACTGTAAAAAGCAAAAGAGACTCTGACAACCTTATTTCGGCCCCCTTGTGTAACTGCATTACGAAACAGTCTTTCATTACATGAACACGTACTAGTTTCTTCACAAGACCCCGGCCTCATTCCGTCCAAATGGTTAAAGTGTGGCAAAGTTATAAGCAACTGAAAACAGGGTCTTATAATGGGGTGCATGGGGCAACCTTAATAAAAGGTAGCGTGACCAGCCATGCCTATAATAATCTATATTTATAGTGCACTTTACACCTTGATATGAAAATATCTAGAGGGAAAAGTGGAGCAGCTTTTAAACAGCATGCAGCAATATCAAGTGGGCCAAGACACCAGGGTGAATTCTCTTGCTCTTGCAAAAAGGTCCTGGGACTTTTAGTTATCACAAGTGGTCAGAATCTCACTTCTATGTCTGATTCAAAACCAACAATGTCTCATAGAACCATGCTGAGGCACTGGTTCGGACTCTGATTCGGCAAAATACTTAAGTACCTACTTTAGGCCCTCCCTATTCAGCAAAGCGGTTAAGTACATGTTGAAGTGCTTTACTGAATTGGGGCCTCAGTGATGACCCAGAGAAAAGAGAGAATCTCCTGTTAAATCACTAACACCTCTTCCTTCACCACCAGAGTTTCCCTACAAATCTCCCATCGAAGTACTGTCCCCAGTTACCTTATGAAATCTGACAAGATCACAGCTTGTGTTGGTCTCCTTGTAGACATATAATTATCTATTTTTAATTTAGTTCCATGTAGCCATAGCAAACTTCTCTAACACTGTTCTGAGGCTTAAAAGAATTTGAGGCAGCTTTCTATTTGCCTGTGATTTTGTAAATATTGTTGCATGCAGTGTTGTTACAACTATGTTGGTCCCAGGACATTAGAGAGACAGATATTAGATAGACCTGAAGAAAAGCTGTGTCTTGCTCCAAAGCTTGTCTTTCTCACTAACAGAAGTTGGTTCAATAAAAGCTACTACCTCATCCACCTTGTCTCTCGTAAATATCCTTGACAGCTACCAAGCTACTCTGTGTCATTGTGACTAACCTATGACCTTTTTTCCTTTGAGATGTATTTATGATCTACTCAAGGCAGGAGTGGTGACATTTCCAAGAGCATGGAGAGACGAAAATTTCCCCTTGTGAAAAAAAAAGATCTGAAAACACTCTGAAAGGCAATCTCTGTTCTTTGCTTGGAATTATTTCTCTTGATTATGCATCATTTTTTAAATCATTGATGAAACACCAGTTTAGTGTTTTCAAGTTAGATTAAAAGTAGACGTAACCTAAACCACTGCATTTGAATCTAGATCTAAATCAAATGCTTCAAAGTTCTGGGGTGTTTGGGGAAAATTCTGCTCCAGTAAATCTGGATTAAGTCCTTGCACTTCAGTGGATCTTTGCTGTGGACCCACATCTTGATTTATGTAAGGATTATGGTGTGACACTCTGTACTTTGGGGGAACACCCTGCACCCCCATGTTCATCCTTATAATATGATTGTGTGGTATCCAATGCAAAGTTTGTCATTTCGGATGTCTTCGGAAGGCTCATGGTGCACTGAGCATTGTTGTTATAGTAATGTTATAGGTTGTAATTTCATGTATATAGTTATGAGGCTGAAAATGTGTCCTCATGGCTTAAAACAAGCCCAGGCAAAACTCTCCAGGAGCAGAGGGGCAGTTCACACCTCATCAGGGCATGTATGGGACAAGCCCAGCCCAGCCTCACAGGAACAAAGGACACTGGCCTAGGCAGCAACAAAGGATCTGTTGGACTCTCGAGTGAGTCACCCCTTCTTCCCTTGGTCAGTTTGGGTCTATGATGAGGTAATGCTCACCTGACTCTGAAGGGGGGGGGCAAAGACAAGAGGGAAGAAGGAACATGATAAAAGGGAGAGACATTTGCCAGGCTCTCTCTTTTCCACCTCCATCTACCGACACCACCATAAAGTGATTGAAGCGCTGATCAAAGGGGAGAGCCTGGCTGAAGGGCAACCAGCCAGCCTGTGGTGAGAACATCTAAGTTTGTAAGGGCACTGAAAGTGTTAAGATCAGTTTAGAATGCATTTGGCTTTTATTTCATTTGACCAAATCTGACTTGTTGTGCTTTGACTTATAATCACTTAAAAGCTTTTGTAGTTAATACATTTGTTTGTTTATTCTACCCCAAGCAGTGTGTTTGGTTTGAAGCATGTCAGAGATTCCCCTCGAGATAACAAGCCTGGTACATATCAATTTCTTTGTTAAATTGACACACTCATGCCCGCTGGATGCTGCAAGCTTATAACTGGACACTGCAAGACAGAGGTTCCTTGGGTTGTGTCTAGGACCGGAGATATTGGCTAGTGTCATTCGGTTGCACAATCCAAGCAGCGGCTGGCCAAAAGTGCTCACTCTCATAGCTGGGAGCAGCTTACATGTTAGAGGCTGTGCGTGAACAGCCCAGGAGCGGGGGTTCTCACAGCAGAGCAGGGTAAGGCTGGCCCCCAGAGTCGAGGATTGGAGTGACCTAGCAGATCACTGGTCCAGATAACACCAGAGGGGAACATCACATGTGGGTTCGGGTTCGGATTAGGGCCAAGAGTTTAAAAAGTGATGAGTAATTTAGAATGCCTCTATTTTTGGATGCTTAGCTTGAGACACCATTAAGGGCAAGATTTTTCAGGATGTGGGTATTCATTACTTTCTAAAAATCAGGCTCCTTTGGGCAACCAAATATTGAGGTCCCCAAAATCACTAATCACTTAAAAATCATGGCCTAGGGCTTGATTCTTCTCACAGTTACACCAGTTTAAGTCAGAGGTAAGTCCTATGAAGTTCTGGTCTGTGTCATGGATGAGGTCAAACTACAGTATGGTCCCTTCTGGGCTTAAAAATCTATGATTACATAAGAACGGCCCTACTGGGTCAGACCAAAGGTCCATCTAGCCCAGTATTCTGTCTTCCGACAGTGGCCAGTGCCAGATGCCCCAGAGGGAATGAACAGAACAGGTAATCATCAAGTGATCCATCCCCTGTCACTCATTCCCAGCTTCTGGCAAACAGAGGCTAGGGACACCATCACTGCCCAACCTAGCTAATAGACATTGATGGACCCATCCTCCATGCATTTATCTAGTTCTTTTTTGAACCCCGTTATGGTCTTGGCCTTCACAACATCCTCTGGCAAGGAGTTCCACAGGTTGACTGTGTGTTGTGTGAAGAAATACTTCCTTTTATTTGTTTTAAACCTGCTGCCTATTAATTTCATTTGGTGACCCCTTGTCCTTGTGTTATGAGAAGTAGTAAACAACACTTCCTTATCTACTTGCCCTACACCAGTCATGATTTTATATACCTCAATCATATCTCCCCTTAGCCATCTCTTTTCCAAGCTTAAAAGTCCCAGTCTTATTAATTTCTCCTCATACGGAAATCGTTCCATACCTCTAATCATTTTTGTTGCCCTTTTCTGAACCTTTTCCAATTCCAATATATCTTTTTTGAGATGTGGTGACCACAGCTGCACACAATATTCAGGATGTGGGCGTACCATGGATTTATATAGAGGCAATATGATATTTTCTGTCCTATTTTCTATCCCTTTCTTAATGATTCCCAACATTCTGTTTGCTTTTTTGACTGCTGCTGCACATTGAGTGGCTGTTTTCAGAGAACTCTCCACAATGACTCCAAGATCTTTTTCTTGAGTGGTAACAGCCAGTTTAGACCCCATCATTTTATATGTATGGTTGGGATTATGCTTTCCAATGTGCACTACTTTGCATTTATCAACATTAAATTTCATCTGCCATTTTGTTGCCCAGACACCCAGTTTTGAGAGATCCTTTTGTAGCTCTTTTCAGTCTGCCTGGGACTTAACTATCTTTAGTTAACAGAGTTACACCAGTGTGTTAGCTAATATCATATATTTCTAAAAGGCTTTTGTGCTTATGCTAACTATATATCAAAATCCCAGCATGCTCTCCACTTATTCCATGCTAAGGGTGAACTGATGCAAGTTCTGTTGTTTGTGTATGCAGAACCTTTCAGAAGTGACACCAAATATAAACAGGATAATTAGCACAAAGTCTCGGTGACCTTCACAATAATTAAAAACTGGATAACATGCTAGGAATGATTGGTGCAGGTGCTATACTTAACTGGGATAAGTATCATTGTATCCTGAAAAAACAAGAGGTACAAGATAGATAAACAAAAAAATGGTTTGTGCTCATTGGAAAATTTTCCATTTTGTTGTAGCGTGTGTGTGTGTGTGTGTGTGTGTGTGTGTGTGTGTGTGTGTACCCTGAAGTTAGCTCTTACTGTTTGGAGCAGGGAAAATGTGAAGCTGCAGGCCTGCTCCCTGGATTGGGTAATGGTATTAACTCTTTCTGTATAGTGCTGATCTATCTTTGACTGATAAACACTGATTGAACTGAGCTATCGACATCTTCTAAATAAAATAATCAAACCCATGGTTAACAAGTATGAAAGTGAGTCAGATCTTTTTCAAGCCTATACCCTTTTGGAGCCATTGAGATGTCCAGTTCTGCACATCTCAGTGCCCTAATTAAGGAAATTAGATGAAATAACTCACGTGATTTAATGTCACTACTGATGATAACCACCAGGGGAGTAAGAGGAGTTTTGTTAAAAAGACTATATCATTTAACTCTGTCACGTGATGGCAGCTGTTGTGTTAAATAAGTTAGTTATCTCAGTCTAGATCCTAACAGATGGATGACATGCTAGGAATGTGTCCACATCCCATCCAGCAGTAACTGACACCTAATTGGGCTGAATGGACAAGGACTGAGTGGATTAAAGGGAAAGAGCCTCAAGAAGGCAAGCAGGGTAGGACTGTCCATTCACATATATGGACTCCAACAGCCTATTGTATAAGCACCTGTAATGGCATCTGCCCCACCTCTTGCAAGCACCCCCTTCTGGTTGGGTGCATCTGCAGTCTTTCAGTTTATGATGACCCCTCTCAGTGGTTTCTCAGGTGTTTTTTCAGTGACTCAGCCCTTCTGCACACTCACACATACTGTCTGTATGTGAATCACAACAGATCACTTCCTGCGTATACAGTCCACCAGGGGCCTATCTCAGTACACCTCAGTTGGTGTCTCTCTAGCCTTCCCTGGGCTCAGTCTTTAAGTAGTCCCAGCCCTGGTATGGGGCTCTACCACCCAGGCTTCCTCCCTGGAGACACTATCTTCCTGTGGCCCTCCCTGGGCTCAGTTCTTACCCTGTCTCAGAAGGCAGCCAGGAGATCCTTCTTAGCTCCCCCACCCCCACTGAGCTGTCCATGGTTCTGCTGCTCTGCCTGCCTGCCTGCCTGCCTGCCTGCCTGCCTGCCTGGAACACAGTACTGTCTTCTCCAGCTCCAGGCAGCAACTGACTGCTGCTCTGTTCTGCAGCATCTTTTATATGGCCCTGCAAGGCCCTGATTGGCTGCTTCCTGCAGCCTCTCTCATTGGCCGCTCCCTGCAACCACTCTAGGATGCTTGGAGGACATCTCTTCTGCTCCTTCCTGGGACGGAATGTGGCAGAACCCTGAGGCCTCCAACAGAGGGCATCAGGGCCTAGTCCACCCTGTCATAGCACCTCACAAATATTAATGGATTTATCCTCTCTGTGAGATGGGGAAGTGCTATTAACACATTTTACACCTGGGCAACCAAGGCAAAGACAGATGAATGACTTGCCTGTGTTCATACAGTGTGTTTGTGTCCAGACTAGGAATTAGATGAGATTAAAAAAATGGCTGAGTCACAGTCCAGTGCCTTAACAACAGGAGCATGCTTCCTTCTGTGAGCAAAACAGTTTACACTAAAGAAAAATCTTTTCAAGCATGTCTTGTATCCAATGGAGTGGTATGACAACCACCCAATGTGTCATGTCTGGCTAAAGCTTGTACATGCTGTTTGACCTCATAACTTTCCCATTGGAGATGGCAGAACTTTTAAATCTCTGCTACTAAATGATGCCTCCTTATTTTTCAAAACACTTCATTTGATGCCAGTGTCCCTGACAATTCTGCTAAAAGGCTTCAAGCCTATAAATATTTGGCATCAGAGCTTTGAAACTTTCAATTTAATAAAGCCACTCTCTTCATTTAATAAAGACTGTTGTGTTAAATGGTTTGCACGTGTTTACATGTGCATAATGAGGAGTCTGGCAGAAAACCAAAGAAGGTTGGAGACTGGGAAGGCTAAACTGCTGCTCACATCAGTAGTTACAAAATGAACAATGAATCACTTCACTCCACTCAACTCAACTCCAGCAATTACAATGCAACAAAAAGTCACCCCAGGAGGTCTCAGGGAGGCTGTTGACAGATCTGTAGGCAGTCTGCAACCTGTGGATGATATTCCCTCTCTGTGCAGTGAGCCTGCATAAACTATATTAACCATTTAAATCCCTCTAAATCAGTGGCTTTCAAACTTTTTTACTGGTAACCCCTTTCACATAGCAAGCCTCTGAGTGTGACCCCCCCTTATAAATTAAAAATACTTTTTTATATATTTAACACCATTATAAATGCTGGAGGCAAAGCAGGGTTTGGGGTGGAGGTTGACAGCTCGTGACCCCCCATGTAATAACCTCGCGACCCCCTGAAGGGTCCCAACCCCCAGTTTGAGAACCCCTGCTCTAAATCTTATTTGGGGGGCTTATGTGACGCATCTGCCACCTGCTAACCTTTTGCTCAGGGGTGAATTTTACCCCATATGAGAATCTCAGAGGCACTCTGAAGCACTTGCTTCAGCTTTCTATAGAGCAATCTCAAAAGAGTTAAGCATTTCCCACCAATTTATTCATAATAGCTCTCTCTTCATTGTAGTGCTAACAGGGTCGCACGTATGATTCAGGCTTGTCTATACTACAGGTTAGGTCGGTATAACTTATGCCACTCAGGGGTGTGAATAAGCCACCACCCCCAGAGCGATATAAGTTACACCGACCTAAGCACCAGTGTGAACAGCGCTATGTTGGCAGGAGAGCTACTGCCTTTTGCAGAAGTGGTTTTATTATGCATCTCTGTCTAGTCTGCATGCACTTACTTGCTGTAGAACTATGGCTCGAGTTTGACACTATTCCTGTAAATTCATAAAGTAACAGTACACTCATTTTACAGCTGGGTAAACTGAGCCACAGATAAGTCATGTGATTTGTCCAACATGACGGAGTCAGTCAGTGGCCTGGACCAGGATTCCTGCCTCCTACTCCCTTGTGCTAACCAGCTGGAAATGCTGCCAATGAAAAATTATGTGGTTCTGACAGCTTCATATAGCTATAGTACTATCCCTATACAACTATATAGTACTACCCCTATGCAATAGCTGGTTTTTAAAATATCAGCTCTCACACTTCCCCTATTAGTGGTAGTCACAAGGTTAGTCAGATAAAAATACAGTGTGAAAACAATATACTGCTTGGAAGTTCTGTCTCATAAAACAAAGACTTTTAATAACTGAAAATGCCGACAATTATATTTTATTATATTCTGTAAGAAGCAACCTATTCAACCATTTTTGAATGCAATGAAGGGAAGTATGTTGATTTGAAACAAGAGCAAAGCAATATATTAAAATTCTGCCTATTAAATACTCTGTAATTGACAATTGATCATCTCACACACATTCATTTCATCCCTTCAGGCTTGGTCCAATGGAGTGCTAGTAATTTGCATGCCAATTTAGAGAAGAAACCCTGAAGAAGAGCTCTGTGTCAGCTCAAAAGCTGGTCTTGCTCACCAACAGAAATTAGGCCAATAAAAGATATTACCTCCCCCACCTTGTCTCTCTAATATCCTAGGACCAACATGGTAGCAACTATACTGCAAAGAAGAAAATTCTGGGCTTCTCTCTTGATTTTACTATGATGGTGAAATTCTCCACGACAGCATTAGGAGTCTAGTCAATGGACTTCTATAAAATGCAAAATAGAAGTGAGAGAGAAGTAGGGGGTGGGAAATCAAAGAATTGTTTTCTTAAATGATAGTGGTTGACTTTTTTCAAAAACACAGTCCATGTGGATCATCCGGAATCACAGCCTCTGCACTCAGTGGCTGCTACTGAGTTACCAGAAAGGGGGGAAGAAGGAGGAGGAAAGGGAAGAGGGAGGGAAATATGGAACAGCGTCTTACCCTCTCCCTGTGCTGGTCATTTGTGTCGCTCTTGGAGCTAAAAGGAGCCTTAAGTGGCTGAAACCACTTGATCGTGAACAGCCAGTAACTAGTGGTTAAAGGAGGATGGAAGCTCACAATGTTGGTGGCTGTTGACACAAGTAGAGTTGGTAAAAAACTCTTTTTTGACGGAAAACTTTCGTCAAAAAACTCCATGCCCCAAAATCAAAATACTTCAGCTGAAGACAGAACTATTGTAACCAAACCCCAAAATATTTCACTTTTTTGACATTGCAACAGACGGTCAGAATTTTCCAGGGAAAATTTAGACAAAATTTGGTAAAAAAAAAAAAAATTGTCCCAATTTTCCATCGAAGCAAAAAACTATTTTCTGACCAACTCCAGTCAAAGCACTGAAGGGCATGGATTGGCATGGATTGTGTCTTCTATGTTTGGAAAGTGGGTAGTGCATTTTGAACACAGCGGCAATTAACGAATAGGAATAATACTCATTTGCCAACAGAAAAAAAAATCCCCAACTTTGCTCTACAAGTTTTTAAATAGGTTTATCTTGATACAGGACTAGCTCAAGGGAAATAAATTTCTAACAAGAGGATGGGTGGGGAACTGCATATGCTTAGACCCTTGACAGCCTGGCTACTGAACCTAATATTAATAAAAGAGGTTTCTCTTCTCTATCCACTGAAGGCAGTTGATTTGAAACATTCTTTTTTGTTTACACAGGATTTTCTTTTCAAGTCAGTTGCTAATAACCCAACAACCTGCATCCAGGGTGGTATTGCATCATAAAATCTAAGCAGCTATTTGAACTCTGCATTCTTATTCTTCTTCTAAAGAGGGCTTTGAGCACAGGGACCTCTATGGATCATTGAGCGCATTGTCACAGTGCATAGTAACTGGATACTAAGGTAATGAACAACTAACCAGAACTTTAGACTCCTTTGCCATAGGCACTACTCAGCAGGTGATCCCGCAATTCAGCAACAGATGGGCCTATTAATGTCGATTGGAGGGGTCCCTAATGGACTAATTTGAAAGCCATTGATTTTTCTGCCCCCATCAGTAAAGCCACAAAGAAAATCCAAAAACAATTCATGGATCCTGCTGCTCCACTCTTCACAGTACACTTCATGAAAGCATTTCAAGAAAGAGAAACAGTCAATGTGTGAGTGGGATCAGATAAAATAATCAGCCCCGCCTTAAATTTTCACACAGAATATGAACTGAACCAGATCTTCTCTGAGGTTCAAAAAAGTTTAGTTAACTTCTTGTGAGTCGTTATTTTTTAATTCCTGTCTGCCTCTGAATTTCCTAGTAGAAGCATGGGAGGGGGACCAACCCGACTCCTGTTGACTACTTCAGCAGGTGTTGCATTGGGCTCTAGAACTGGAAGGTAGAAGATTCTTAAAAAGCCGTGAGGTTGCAAGTGAGTCAACACCAGAGACAGAAGCCGCACTTTCTAACGCTGCTGTTTTGTTCTCTTCCCTTTTGGGTGTGTTTCTCTTGTTTTGTCCTCTCGGCAATGGGATTGGACTTTAACAACAACAGTAATAACAGCAGCTTTGGCCCATCTCAACTAACTTCTCTCCCCCCCCCCCCCAAAAAGGAACAATTATTACCATCTTTGACACCATCTAAAAACTGTCAAATGGGGGGGGGGGGAATGTTCCTCCTAAAAGCGCTCTCCAGCAAAAGGGACAGGGAATACCGCATGCTGTTCAGATAAAAGTCTTAATACTTTACATTTTAAATGCCATCATTGTTTTTTCCTTCTTTTTTCTATAGCTTTAATAAAAGGTTAAAATGGTCTGATGGTGGGTTTGCCATGGATATAAACAACCTGAGGTCTCTGTATACCAAACCCCGAACCTTGTTGAACACTGTTTACTGTTGGACAGTTTCAGGGTCAAGTTAACGCTTTGACTCTTAGGGCCCATATATCCCATCTGAATTAATACAGCAGGGGTCAGGCAAGCTTGTGCAGCCACAGACATGGGGTCCTTTCTTCCAGTTTTAGCTAGATTAACACGAGTGTGAGTATGTCTACAGGAGCTGCCATTCACACCCCAGTCAATGGCTCCAGCTGATAGAGAATTCATGATTGGGACTCTATCCCTGTGATTAATTGCCCTCACTGTTAAAAGTCGTGTCTGATTTCCACTTTCATGATTTCTGACTCCATCTTCCATTTGTTGGATTTTGTTATACTTTTGTCTGGTAGACTAAAGAGTCTTCCAGTAGCAGACCCTTCGGTATCTACCCCTGAATAGGAATGTATAGACCATGATCAAGAAGCCCCCTAACCTTCTAGTCAATAAGCTATCATGAAAAATCTGTTCTGGACAGATTTCAAATTAATTGGACAGACCTAGAAGGCTGAGATTACTCGGACTAGGTTCAAATGAGCATCCAAACATTTCTTAGGTTTGTCCAAGTATTTGTAGACAAAATCAAATATGTTTTGGCAAATGGGCATGTTTTTTCATTTCGGTGAGATGTCTTGTTTTACAGTACTTGGCATTTTCTTCCCTCAGATATAAGCCAGGAGGCTCACAGCTTCCACAGCCCCCAAGTATCAGATCTAATACTAGGAGCTCCAGACCAGGGGAGTTCACCGTGTCTCAAGGCCAGCAGGTCTGGTACAACAAGGCAACATGGTTGAATGAATAAGGTCCCAGACTGGGAGTCAGGAACCTGCCTTCATTTCCCAGCTCTGACTGGCTACATGACCTTGGGCAAGCCACTTACCCGCTCTGTGCCTCAGTTTCCCATTTTTTGTAAACGAATGCTGCTCACCCACTTTTATGAAGCACTTCAAGAGCTATGGATTATGGCTCCCTTTCGTCAAGTTCAGTGTGTGTCTAATTTTAAGCAAATTACTAATTCCATTGACTTCAGTGATTGGCTCCATTGAGTCTACTCGTGTCCTTAAATAACAAACCGAATTGTGGTCTAAAAGCACTAAATATTGTTCTCATGGTGGCTGTGGCGGCAACTGGCTCAGAGGGGCACAAATTTGTCCTGTGTTTCCTACTGGTCTGCACACCCCCCTGAGGTGTACTTGGGTCAAGCTAAATTGACCCACTTAGCTGTTCTAATTACAGAGAGTCCCAGCCCCAAGCCCCCGATCGCAACACCTCCAAAATGTATAAACTCAGGAGCTGGATCCGAATCAGAATCCCCCTCTTTAAAATAGGCTGAACCAAAACAAAAGACTTATCCTCATTATTCTGGAATAATATTTCTTTCCCATTCAAGCAACCAGCCTAGCTTCCTGCCTCTGCTGCTCATCAATTAATTCAACAGGGAAAACAGCTGACACAGGTTTCCTGAGCATTTTTCTTTTAAAGCAATCCCAAAACATCCTCTATTTTTCAGCTGCGTTTTGACAAGTCAGTTTCTAAAGCACAAAAGGTGCTTCACCCGCAACCTGTTTGTATAGCTCTCTCATCGCAGCCAACTTTACCCCCCCACTACACTTAAATTTTATTGCTAGCCAATATAATTACCACCACTGTCATCATCATTCAAGATTTTGCTCGGAAATGCATTGTTAACAGACTATATTATGACACTACATTTCTGTGTGAGCAATGGCACAATGAATAGAACCACCTCTCAGAATTATGTCTCCTGGGTGGGTAGTTACATTTTTTTTAAAAAATCACAAAACTGCAATATGGTAGCCTGATCTTTATCAGCACAACACTGAACAAAAATGCACTAACCCCCCCCCCCAGGTTATAACGATGTCAAATACCATAAATACTGTCGGCAAAAGAGATGATCCCATTAGAGTAAAAAATCAGGGCCATGAATATGAGACTTCTCTTATTTAAAAATGTGCTTGTTTTACTGTTACCCATCAACACACACAGACACACACACACACCAGCTACATCATCCATCCACCTGCTACATAATGTTACAAATTGGATAAGAACAGATGTTTTTCGAAAAGGTATGCTCTAGGCATAGGCACTAGAACTAGCAGTACCACAACCTCGGGCTTGAAGTGGTTTCCATTATATACAGGGTTCACAATTTGGTTCAAGGGCCAGCACTCCCACTATATATATTGTTCCGGCAGCCTTGGCGCTAGGAATTATTTTGGGGACATTCTCTGGCCTGTGTTATACAGGAGGTCAGACTAGATGATCACCACGGTCCTTTCTGGCCTTTGAATTTAGGAGACTTGATCCTTCAAGCCCCTTCCCATGGCCAGATGCCTGCATTCATACACTTCCCTGTGGATTTCAGTGGGGTCCCTGGCACAGAATGCCTTGCAGAATTGGGCTATTAGATGGTAATTTTTGTGAGGCAGGAATTGTCTTTTCTCCCACTTATAACAATCAGCCCCTGGTCTCTTACTGGGGTCTTTAGACATTATAAGAATATATATAATAATAATGGGTGGTGCTGAGTGTTGGCCTAACTCCGCTCCCATTGGGAGTTTGGCCATTGAAGTCAATGGGAGCAGAATTAGACCAATACTAGGTGCTTTTGAAAATCCCTCATAGGTGCTGGAGCTGTGGGTGCAGCAGCTTGAAGTGGATTATATTATATCCAGGGTTTATAGTTTGGTTCAATGGCTCTCAGCACCCCCACTATACAAATTGTTCCAGCACCCCCAAAATCCCACCCAATAACAACAACAACAACAACAAGTATTTGCAAGATCCAACTCTTTATTCAGAATACGTGTCGTTTCTTTGGGGGCACCTTAATGAATTCAGTGTGTTTTCAGCAGCTCTCTCTCTTTTTTTTTTTTTTAGAGTAAATTAGCCTATGAGAAAAGTTCACTTGAAATGAATCCTATTTTTATTCATGTTGATATTCACAACGTGGCAAGTGTGTCACATTTTATTTGACCTGTTTTCAAAGAGGGCAATCAAAACCTCTGCTTCCTTTCTGGTTATCAACCCAACGCTATTGTTATCAGATGATTGCCCCCATTGTCATGGCCAGAGCGGGCTGGAGCCTTAGTTTAATTTAGCGATACATGATCATAAATACATCAGCAGACTCCATTAGAAAGAGACATGCTGAAAACAGCCTTTTTCTCCTTTATGTTTTGCATTTATGCATCTGACTCAATGGCAGCTGTCTAATTGAAAAGCCGGGGCAGGGGATTAAGATCATATAAGTTGTTCCGAAGGACATTCCGTGCATGTCGATGAATAACGGAGTGCCTGGAGGGGCCAGACTAGCTCTGAACAGGGACAGCGTTCTCCCACATCACACAGAGGCTAATGCATGTCAGCATTCTCAGCTTCCTCGCTGCACAAGGTCATGTCTGCAGCATGCAGTGGCATTGTGAAGAGGGCCGTCTGAGCAATGTGAATGCGCAGGACTGCAGTGGATGGTTGATTTGGGTATTTCAGTGGGCAAGGATGGTGTAGGGCAGGGGTAGACCGCAGACCGTGGGCCAAATCTGGACCCCCCAGACATTTTTGAATGGACCATGACATCTTTTTATTTCTTTCTTATTATCATTATTGTGGTTGCTCGATTGTTATGTTCTCTGGAGCCTATCCTTGATTATACCTTGACCAAGAAATTTGGACCTTGACAAAAAATAATTGACTACACTAGTGTAGGGGCGGCACTGGTGTGGGGGAGAAGGGTGCAGGGGGGAAATGGGAGAGAAGACGTATGTGTCTCGTTTGTTCCCTTGCTGCATTCAAAGAGCCAAATACTTCAGCCACCTAATACCTAGTGCAAACCCTGGGGAAGTCAATGGGATGGCAACAGGGGAGCAAAACTGTGCAAAATATAGCCCTATCGTCTAATATTTTTCAGATGTTCTGTTTTAGGGGCCTGATCCACAACCCATTGAAGTCAGTGGACAGACTCTCAAGGAGTCAATCCTTAGGGACTTTCCTGACCTGGTAGAGAGATGGACCCAGCCGAGCTAACGGATCCTTTTGCGCCCGGGTCTTCAAAATGATCTGCTCATTTATCCAGGAGGAAAAGAGAAAGATAGACGCCAAGTGACTGGCTGAAGGCTATTAAGCTGTGACAGATGCCATGGTGATGAATTGGGCTGGGGGTGTGTATGTGTGTGAAAGAAGGATCTCCTGGAAACAGACACAGCATCATGAAGGAGAGAGGGGGAATCTATTAACAAGCTTCCCTTCAGATCCCTGCACACTGAGCGACCCACCGGACTTGGGCTGGAGATGCAAAGACCACAGGCTGCTGCTCTCTCTGCATCAGCAGGGTGAGCTTTGCCTAGTGACCCAGAGGGCTGGGGAGAGCAGGGCTTGGAGAAGGGAGGAGAGATCCCCCTGGGGAGGGCTCGGAGAGAGGGGGGGGATTTACTCTGAACAGCCCGCAAGCCCCAGAAGGAAACCAGAGAAAGGGAGGCATTTCTGAAGCAGCAGGCGGAGGACACCCACCCGCCGTAGGGATCCCAGAAGCAGCCGCCACTGCCAGCCCAGCCAACCCCTCTCCCCCACCCCCAGATCTTTAAAAGCAGGGGGGGGGGGGGTTAAAGACAAGGCAGCAAAGGGATCCACAGCAAAGGGAGCGCAGGGAAGCGCCTCTCCTTCACCCATTCCTCGACACACCCCCCCATGCCTGCCCCTAAAGGGCCTGGAGCGAGCCCCCCTTACTAGGGAAGGAGCCGGGCTTTTCAGATCCCAGACCGGGGGTTTCTCTCTCTGCTCCTCGGACAACTTTGCAGCCAGCTGCGTCCGCGCAAGGCGGCACCTGTAACTTCCTCCCCTTCGCACGAAGCACCCGGAGAATCCAGGTGATCGCTGCGGGGAAGTGGGCTTTGGGATTTCAGCCCCCGCCCCCCTTTTGCTGACTATTCCTCCCCCTGGTGTTTCCCAGCCCCCAAGCCCCTGTGAGGGACCCAGGCGACGAGCGCTTGGCAGCGATCTCCCGTTCACACGGGACTTCTCCCAAGCGGATCCTGGCACAGCTCATGGTCTTGTTCTTGTTTTTTGTTTTGCAGCGTGTTATCCACCTCCATCCCCGCCGCTCCAGCAGGTAGGTAGCTGCTCCCCCTGGCCTGCCCCCTAGCTGCCTGGATTGCCGTGGGGCTGTAGGGGGCTGGGCTACCAGCTGCTTCCCTTTCACACCCGCTTTAAAGCCTGTAAAAAGGGGTGGGGGGAAGAGAGGCGAAGATCTGATCCCCGTTTAGCTGGCTTCGGAGGGAGAAGAGTCGGCTCGGAGCTGTAGCCCAGGGATGTGTGGCATCCGCTCGGGCTCCTTTGAGCTGGAGAATCAGCTGGGAAGCGGGGGCAGTTTATTTCATACCTTGATCTTACAAAGAAGAATCCACGGACATGCAGGTAACCCTGCCCCCTTTGTTTTCCCATTTGCCAAAGGAAGAGAGGCATGTAGAGATATGTGTAGGGCTGCGGTTTGTGGCATTGGCTAGTGTCTATTGCCAGGTCAGTCCTGGGGCACAAGGGGTGGGCATTCGAATGATCTTTCTTCTTTTGCTGTCCCTTTTCATCTCCAGTTTGTCATAAGTTCAAGCAGACAATGTAACTAGAGTTCTCGAGTCCCCACTAGAGCTACTGATCAAACCTACTGAGAATGTACGTGCTTAAAATAGTTAGAAAGTTTATCTTTCCTAAAGGACAATGTGTGGTGTGTGTGTTCATGTGTGATAAATAGCTATGAATGGCTAAAAGTTGCTCTCAAATACAGCAGTGACTGCAGGGGAGTTACGTCAAGGAATCTGAGCCTACCTGGACATGCACATTGCATATGTGTTCATGCCCATGTACATATAAATGCATACATGCATATATAATACAGTGACAAGTGACCCATGCAGTCTAAGCAATCACCTTGCATACAGCAAAAAATGGAGTGTTTGCCTAATAGAGGTTAGTTTTTAAAGGCAGCACAGAGTTGTTTAGGGATGCTTTAAAGTGATCACTTAGAGGTGGGGAGAGTTGCCTGTAGAAGTGGTTGTTGAAGATGTGTATGTAGATCTTGTCATAGCAGACAAGCTCCACATTGTTTGATCTTTGTAATGAGCAATGACCTGGAAAGGTTATAGCAACAGAAGCTGTACGAGTGGAGCATAATGCTAGAGTCACCAGTAGATAGGCAGGGATTGCATGAAGTGCATTTGTTTACTGGGAAACAAATGCATAGAATTTTGTTTAGTTAGGGTTACAATCCAGCCTGAAAATATTTACTCTTTGTATGTGGGATCTAGTCAAATATTATTAATACAGTGTCCACAAGTATATGTGTGAATGCCAAACCATCACTGCTCATTCTAATGAGATTGTACCATTTAACACCTTTTCATGGAGATTTGCATGAAAGCACTTTCATTTGCATGAATTAGAGAATCACTGAATCATAGAAATGTAGGTCTGCTGGAATGCCTTTCACATGAACAAGTGTATTTGTGTACAAAGAAAAGGATTCACTGTTCATTAATCACTATTCACCATTCTTCTGTTTAAAACATTTTAGACAACTAGTCAGGGAGCAGAAATAATGCCATGTGACTTACGTGGCCACTCACACACCATGAACCATTAGTCAAAAGGAATAATTTACCAAAGTCTGAAAAATTTTGTATGAATTATTCCGCAAAGACTTGCAAATTGCAAATATACATTTATGAACATTTTATAAACGGAAAAGGGCACAGTTCATGGGATCATTTATCATCATTAATTATTTGTCCTGCTTTAATATGTATATAAAATAAATAATGGCTGGGCATGAGGGTAATAACAGTAAAATTATCAGCAGAAAAATATAATTCCTAAAAATTTGATACATTACCCAAAGCCAAAATGGTAACATATCGTATATTTGCCCTCAGAGTCAGTCAGTATTTGTTTTATCAACAGATCAGGTGAAAAAAGCTCTATTTTTTTGTAAGAAGAAGAAGCAGAAGAAAAGGCTTTATTTTGTGAAAAATGTAGAATGGAACAATTTTTGTTTCATTAAAATTTTTCACAATTTTTTCATTTTTTTTAAATTTTGTCAACAGGTTTTGCAAATGTTGGTTTCATTTCTGCTGAGGAAAAAATATTTCTCTTGTTTTTAAAAATGTTTTTTTCCAATGGGAAAAAAGGGACGTTTTAAAAAGTGAGAAAAAATTACTCTCATTTTTTCCCAACTTTTCCATCCCTTTTTCCATGGGGGAGAGAGGGGAGAAGCAAAAACTGTGAAAGTTGAATTTTAAAAAATTGAAATTTGCTAAAAATAATTTCGATTGAAAATTGAAATATTTCCACAAAAATGGAAATTTCCATTTAGTAAAAAAAAAAAAAAAAAGATTTTATTGCAAAACCTTTGACCAGCTCTGTTTATTAAGAGAGAGACAAGGTAGGGGAGGTATTGTCTTTTATTGGACCAACTCTGTCAGAATGTGCAAGCTTTCGAGCTCCTCAGGTCCAGGAAGGAAGCAGACTGTCTGAGTTAAATACAAGGTGGGACAGATTGTTAAGCAGAAGGGGTAACATGTGGGAGGTCACTGTGGGAGACTGGGGGTTAGATTGTTATGCATAAAGAGTTTGAAGGTTGCTGGCGGTGCTAAGGGCTTGTCTACACTTAAAATGCTCCAGTGTAGACTCTACCTACGCCAACAGAAGGGTTCACCCGTTGCCCTAGGTAATCCACCTCCCAGGAGGCAGTAGCTAATTCTGCTGGCTACTCTGGGACTTAGATCAGTGTAGCTACGTCTCTCAGGGGTTTTTCACATTCCTGAGAGACATAGTTATACAGATGTAAAATCAGCCAGCTAAAAACAAGCAACGTTGGGATTGAAATGTTAAAAGCTCGTTGATTTTTTTGGGCAGGTCGTGGCCCTCAGGTTTTTTCCTCTTAATTAATGGGCCACTTTGGGGGGGGGGGGCTTTTTTTCTTTGGGGATGCGGGCAGCATGGCTTACCCCCTTGTTCAGCGTGATGTTGTTTACTAAGCCCTCTCCCTGGCAGGGTAGTTGTAATGAACCAGTGTCCCTGTTAAGTCCCTGGCTTTTGGTGTCTAGCAGAGTTACACATTCATTATATTGTTTTACCTCCCTGCCTACCTCAACACACACTCCTCCTAAGGCCAGATCCTCAGTACTGTGTATTGGCACAGTTCCTTTGACTTCAATGGAGCCGGCTGAAGGTCCGCTCCTCCATTTCAAGCCCCGCCTCTTGCTTCACCTGTTAAATGAAGAGCTGGGTTTCCCTCTCTGCAGTCTTTGGTGGAGATGTAGTGTCCTCACCTGCCTCCCCATTCTCTTGTATTTGAGGAAGGGGGCAATATCCTTGCTTCACAAAAGAAGCAGTCTTAAGAGGTAGTAGTGTAGCCATTTTTCTCCCGATCAAAACCTGTAGCTCCACTGGCACATTGTAGGAAACTTTGAGAAACAATCAAAATTGAGGTATAATTCTACTGATGTGTCCTGGCTATTTGCCCACGTGGTTTTTCTATTACTACTACCATCATTTGCTTTAAAACAGGATCTATCTGGCAGGTTCGTATTTCATCTGCTCCTGCTGCTTATTCTTCACTGCAAAGCCATAATCTAACTTTCTGTTATCTTAATACTCTTCACACCAAGTAAATTTCATGCTGTACAGAGAAGATTATGCTTCCAGTTGGCGAATAAGCCATAAGAGTCGATGAAATCCTCACCCACAAAGATTCTGGTTTTTATGTGACTTCTTCCTGATCTCTGTTGGTGACAAGTTTATGTCCTGAAGTATTAGGCTTGTTAAGCCTTAGCTTTGTTATTGTAACTATGGTACTGTATATAGCACAATTTGGAGCAAGTACACCGAATTGCAAGCCTCATTTATGAATGAAGTTACCAACACTGCAAATTCAAACTGCGCCATTGAATTTGCAAATGCCAATTATGTGTCTGAATGATCATTTGCACGCACAAATATCTGATTTCATGCATGCAATTAAGGTAATTACACGTCCAGATTATACATGCAATTGGACATGTAAAGTTTGGAGAATCGAGCCCTAGCTTATTAAAATTGAAAGAATTTTTAAAATCCTATTTACTGCTCTTCTCTTTAAGCTGTTTATTTACCTTCTACATTTCTCTCAGCTTGGAGTATGAAAAGCAATAAAACCAGTTTTGCCTTGCTTATACAGGTCTGTCGCATTTTACGCGCATTTAACATGTGCGAATTCAGCTTTACGCGGTCGGCAAAAACAAAAACAAAACAAAAAAAAGAGAAAAACAACAATTTAAATACTGTTCCTGTAGTGCAGGCGATTCCGCCCGCCATTACACTCAATGTAATTTTGACTATACGCGGTTTTCACTTTACGCGCTGACCACAGAACGTAACCCCAGCGTAAGATGAGACAGACCTGTAGTCATTTTCATCCTCAGGTCCTCAGGGCAGCAATGGTTGGGTTTCAAATATATATAACAACCCCACATAGATCATCTCAGAGGTTGAAACCGAGATCTTCAGCACTGAAACCATATGAGTATAATGGTACAGCTCCAGGTGTAACTCCATTAGCTGGCAGCAGTAGTAGGTTCTTAGTAATGGAAACATGTCTCTAAATCTGAAATGTGGGTTGTACCCGCCTATGATCTGAGAGAAACCCTTGGAGGCAGCTTTATTGAATCCTTAAAAAACATAGCCTGAAGATGGGTGGTGAAATGGAAGTGACAGTACAGCAGAGAAGTAGCTGCTGCTGGCAAGGGTGAGGTGTTTGTCTCACATGAGAGGAAGACCCAGGAGCGGGAGGAAGAGAAGAACCTATCTATGCAGGAGAGGAGGTGGGAGAGAAGGTCCATCCATTCTGGAGTGTAGAGATGAGGGAAGAAACATCTGTTAAGCTTTAACATTTACGCAAAATGTCAGGGTAAATATTGGGCCACATTCATCCTTGGTGTAACTCCACTGAAGTAAATCCCCATGCTTTTATGTCTGTGCATTTTAAGCACTGGACACATTTAGGTGAAATATCCCAGTATGATGTCAGAAATAGAGAAAGGCCAAGAAACTAAAGCAAAAAACAAAATAATCTGGAAGATAAACACTCCCCAGGAGCTGTGCATAATTTCCAGTGAACATGTTCCATTTATTTTAAAAAAACAACAACCAAAAAACGCAAGTAAAAAACAAATCAGTCAGAATCCCTTAATTACCTATCGCCAGCCCATGCTGAAGCTTGATCAGTAATTAATTACTGCAGCAACAATATAAGTGATATAATATACAATTCTATCAGCTAGATGTAGAGCAAAATGATCTACGCTTGCAATACATCACTAGCTCCCCTATCCAAAGCTGCCCAGTTTTTTTGTCATGCTGTTTGAAGCCCAAATTGTCAGTCGTTACATGGTGAGAGCAAAGTGATTCTTTATTTGGCTCAGTGGATAGGGTATTAGCGTGGGGCACAGGAGACTTGGGTGTAATTCCTGCCTCTGCCATTGGCCTGCTGGGTTACCTTGGGCAAATCACTTCCCCCTCCTGTGCCTCAGTTTTCCCATCTGTAAAATGGGGATAATGATACTGATCTCCAGTCTAAGGTGCTTTGAGATCTATGGGGGACAAGTGCTATATAAGAGCTAAGTATTATTATTGTTGACTCATTAATGATGCTGAAATAGCAGATGGAAAGAGTGGAGCTACTGGAGTCTACAACAGCAAAACTCTTCTTTCTGTATAAAGGTATGCACTCAAGATCCATGCTTCCCTCCATGCTCCTGCTTTCTCCCCCAAAGAAGAAAACATCCTTCCCCGGTTCTCTACCCCATGCCCCACTGGGATATGCCTGTCCCATAACAAACCGATAACCTCATGTTCCCTGCCCATTTCCTCTTGTCGGCCAACCCAGCACGTCTCTGTGTGGTGCCATTCTGGACTGCATGTCTATATTCCCCATCCCCAACTTGCATTCCTGATGTGTCCGATATCAAGCAGAGTGCCCCAAGGGTCGGTCCTGGGGCCGGTTTTGTTCAATAGCTTCATTAATGATCTGGAGGATGGCGTGGACTGCAGTCTCAGCAAGTTTGCAGATGACACTAAACTGGGAGGAATGGTAGATATGCTGGAAGGTAGCGATAGGATACAGAGGGACCTAGACAAATTAGAGGATTGGGCCAAAAGAAATCTGATGAGGTTCAACAAGGACAAGTGCAGAGTTCTGCACTTAGGACGGAAGAATCCCATGCACTACTACAGACTAGGGACTGGCTTTGAGAACCACTGGACTAGATGACCTCCTGAGGTCCTTTCCAACCCTGATATTCTATGATTCTATGTGGCCTGCTTCTTCCTCCCCCAGATAGTTCTCAGACAGAGTGAGCAATTTGTATCCAATAAGGAAGGGAGGCTGGTCACATCAGAACAAGCCAGGGGAGGAGAACTGTTCCTGGCAAAGTGCAAACCTATCGACTCAAGCCTTTCTCCACCCTCGTCTCTTGCCTCGTCCTTGATATCAGAAAGCAGAGAGGACCTCAGAACTTGTGCTGAGCCCCGAGATAGCTGTCTTTTTACTTCTCCCCCAGTAAGGCATCCAGACCTGAAATGTAGGGATGACGGTAGTTCCTTGTGAATTTAGCCAGCGCTCAGGGTATCATGGATTGATGGAAATCTGTGAAAGATTTTGTGATAAAAATTTCAACATGATGAGTTTAGCAGTAGCATTTTATCATGTAAGCAACAGCTACGTGGTTTCCATGGAACCGAAAATACAAAATGCACCAGAGTGCCAGGGCTAAAACTCCTGCTTTTACAAAATAAAATAAAATAAAAATCTGTCGAGGAATCTCTAAAGAAAAAAGGCATTAGGACCTTGTCTTTGCATCTCCACTGAGAGACCTTCCTTCCAGCAGCACAAGTTCCTTTCCCAACCATGCTGGGACACGGTCAGAACTGGCATTCTGCAGGGAAGAGTACCATTCACAGAAGCTCCACCCCCACGTTCTGCAGAACGTGGGTGGTAATGTATTTTGAGGTTCCTCAGCTAAATATTAACTTAGCCCACTCCTCTTTAGCTTGTGAGCTATACAATCTCAGGAGCTACTTACCTACTGTATCTATCAAGGCTCTTTTATCAGGCCCATCACTACACTGTCAAAAACATAAGGTAGAGGGGGAGTTCATCAGGTACAGAACCTGCAAATTTCCCTCCAATTTCTTTTCTCCCATATTTGCTATCGTTTCATAGAGTTTAATGGCAGATGGGACCATTAGATCATTTAGTCTGACCTTCTGTAAATCACAGGTCCTTAAACATAGGCATGCACAGCCCATTTCATTAGGGTGTGCACCCGGGGAGCTCCGCCCTAGCCCCGCCCCCACCCTGCCCCCATCCACTCCCTCCTACTTCCCGCCCCCTGACTTCCCCCCTCAGAACCCCCAACCCCCCCTGCTCCTTGTCCCCTGACTGCCCCCTCCTGGGACCCCTGCCCCTAACTGCCCCCAGGACCCCACCCCCTATCTAAGCCTCCCTGCTCCTTGTCCCCTGACTGCCCCCCTAGGACCTTACCCCCTACCTGTCCCCTGACTGCCCCGACCCTTATCCACACCCCTGCCCCCAGACAGACCCCTGGGACTCCCACGCTTATCCAACCACTCCCCACGCCCTGACAGGACCCCCAGAACTCCCGACCCATACAACCCCCCCTGCTCCCTGCCTCCCCCTACCCCTCTCCACACCCCTACCTCCTGACAGCCCCCCCCCAGCTCCTTGTCCCCTGACCACCCCCTCCAGAGACCCCCCCACCCTAACTGCCCCCCCCAGGACCCTCCTTGCTCCCTGTTCCCTGACTGCCCCAACCCCTATCCACCCCCCGCCCCCTGACAGACCCTGGGACTCCCATGCCCCATCCAACCCCCCACCGCTCCCTGACTGCCCCCTCCAGAGACCCCCCACCCCTAACCACCCCCCCGGGATCCCACCCCCTATCCAACCCACGCTGCTCCCTGTCTGCCTCCACCCCTTATCCAACCCCCCTGGCCCCGGAGCCCTTACCATGAGATGAGGCTCCTAGCCTCCCCATGGAGCCAAACACTGCCCCGCGGGAGCGCGCAGCCCTGGCCCCCGGAGCGCTGCGCGCGCGGCAGCATGGCTCCAGGGGAGGAGGGAAGGCAGGGGACGGGCCAGCGGCTTGCTGCGTTTGGCTGGGCGCTCCGGCCCGGGAGCGCAGACCCTGCGGCTTGCCACGCCAGGAGACTGGGGCCATTTGCCCACCCCTGCATTAGGGTGTGCCTGGGCTTCTGGAAGCATATCTTCCAGAAAGAGCATCCAGTCTTGACTGGAAGACATCAAAGGATGAAGACTAGCTACAGCATGTACTTGTGCTCTTCAACCACAGTCTCCTTAGGTTTTCTGTCCTAATCTTCGTGCATTTTTTGTCTTCACTGGCACATCTTCCCCAGTTGCAAATTATAAAGCAGACTGTTTTCTTCAGACAGTGACTTCCCACCTGCGAATTTCAAAATCAGAACAAACTATTTCCTACTATTACTGAGAGCGGGAGGAACTTACACTATGGCCCACTGTGAATGTAGTGGATGAAAGAGAGAGAAGTAACCTGCTGAGTTGACCGCAAGGTTCTTAATGTAAATTCTTCTGCAGTTCTACACTGTCTGCTTTGCACCTCATTACCCTTGTAGTGGCAGCTTCATAAACTAGCAAGAGATAAAGTAATAAATAACATCAGTATGAGTCAGGCACAGTGGAGGCAGAAGCTTGGAAAAGTTCCCCCTACTCACAGGGCTGGCTCCAGGCACCAGCCGACCACGCACGTGCTTGGGGCGGCACCTTGGAAGGGGCGGCCAATCTTGGGGTGGCGGGGGGGTGCTCGGGGTATTTTGTTTTTTTTTTGTTTCAGCGGCGCGGCCCTCGGGGTTTGGGCGGCACGGCGCACCGCTCGGGGGGGCGGGGGTTTGGGCGGTGCTCGGGGGGGTTGGGCGGCGCGGCCCGGCCCCGCGCAGTGCTCGGGGTTTGGGTGGAGTGGCGTGGCGCTCGGGAGGGCGGGGGTTTGGGTGGCGCGGTGCTCGGGGGGGTGGCGCGGCACTCGGGGGGGTGGTGCGGCCCAGTGCGGCGCTCAGGGGGGCCGGGGGTTTGGGCGGCCCGGCGCAGCGCGATGCTGGGGGGGGGTAGGGATTTTGGCAGCGCAGCGCTGGGAGGGGGTGTTACGGCGGGGTGGCACTCTTTTTTTTTGCCTGGGGCGGCAAAAAAGTTAGAGCAGGCCCTGCCTACTCAGCTTGACTAATAAACCGTAACTCCTACTCAAATGTGTGTGGCCTAGTAGATAGTGCACTGGGCTGAGACACAGGAGACCTGGGTTTTGCTCCTAGCTCAACTGCTGGGTGACCTTGGGCAAGTGGTTTCACCTCTGGGCTGTGCTTTCCCCGCCTGCAAAAGGTTTGATAATGATGCTGGATGGGTGGCGGGGGGCAGTCAGGGCAGGGGTTCCAGGGGCGGTCAGGGGACAGGGAGAAGGGGTGGTTGGATGGGGCAGGAGTCCCGGGGGGGGTCAGTCAGGAATGAGAGGAGCGGTTGGATGGGACAGCGGGGGGCAGTCGGGTGGGGGTTCCAGGGGCGGTCAGGGGACAGGGAGCAGTGGGGGGTGGATGGGACAGGGGTCCCAGGGGGGCTGTCAGGGAACGGGGGTAGGGGGAGGTTGTATGCGGCAGGAGTCCCAAGGGGGGGTTGTCAGGGGGTGAGAAGGGGGGGCGGATGGGGGAGGCGGATAGGGGATGGGCCACGCCTAGCTGTTTGAGGAGGCATAGCCTCCCCTAACCGGCCCGCCATACAATTTCTGAAACACAATGCGGCCCTCAGGCCGAAAAGTTTGCCCACCCCTGCTATAAGAGCTGGGAATTATTACTACTGACTGTCAGGACACCCATTGAAGTCAAGGCTCACGAAAGGCATTTCCTTGACACAAAGCTCAAATCATAATTTGGGGTCATGCAGAAAGGGCATACGGGAAATGTTAATGGACTTAGAATTTACAGCTGGAAATGAGCTGATCTGTTCCTTTCAAATGCAGTTTTCTTTGCATTCGTGAGTGCTATATCTAGTGCTTTGTCTATTCTTAAATGTTCCAAAATGTAGGACTTCCCGTCATAGATATCAGTGAATTTATACTCGGGCTTTGTTTGCTGTAATGGATGGTTTTATTTTTCCACACCTACACAGATGTTGATGTTTCCCGTGGGTTTTCAATTGGTTTAGCCAGACTGTAAGTGGCATCTGAATCTATCAGCTCAGATTGCTTCTATGTGGGCAGGCAGATCCGGGAAATATTTCAGTGGAACGAGCCTCAGCTGCAAATATGAGACCCAGATTTTGGTCTGGATTTTAAAAACACCCTTCTCCCCTCAGGCAGTTAGATTTGGAATTTCAGTTCACGCCTGTTGCTACTCACAATGGATTAATGCATAGCCATTATGGACCAGATTATAGCAAAAGATGGGTAGATTTTTAAACCAAATCAGCAGCTATAGCTGAGTCGAGATTTTCAAAAGGCCTCAGCCCTTCAGGTTCTATTGTGACACTTCGGTTGCAAAAAACCCTTTGAAAATCTGGCCCTAAATTAATGGCTAATCTCTTTCCATAGGAGGTCAGGTGGTTTTTCCACACTCGAAAGCAGAAAATTTCACCTTTTGGGGGGGTCCTGGAAAGAGGTGAGGCATAAGGCAGATGGGTTGTAGAATCATTCAAATAACACATTGTCTTCGAGGTGGCATGAGATGATGAACAGAAATTAACACTCGTGATCGGCAGTGCTTTCTTGGGAAAAGATTGCTCAGGCTACCCACCTGCCAGCACAATGTTATAAACAATGATGGGCAAAAAAACAATATATAAAACTCACTTTTGGGTTTCAAAGTCATGATGGGCTTGACCTAGAACTCTGGATCTAAATGCCCCTGAACTTTGGAGCTTTCAAAATCTGCATCTGTATTTGAATGTTCCATCTCTGCTTTTCAGACGTATTCCTTTCCAAACAGCTCCTGAGAATGAAACCTAGACTTATGTGCCCCTATTGTGATGAGCTATTGGTCTGTTCCAGGTTGGTGATTAATCATAGAATAGAATCATAGATTCTTATATTATTATTTATTGGGGATGCTGTATAGCAGTGCAACATCTGCTTGATACAAAAACGATTGTTGATTACACTTGTAATTACATTTATGGTACACTGAGCAATGCCTACAACAGATGCTTAATGTAAAATCCAGTTCTGGATGTTGCCTATCAAATGCATGGCTTTTAAAAATTCTTTTTTCTTCTCTTTCTTCTTTCCTTTTCTTATTTCAGGAACAAGATGTTTGTGAATGTTAATCTATCTCAGCCTTAAAAAAATTGGGAAAGGAAAAATGGATCCTTTATATTTTTCCAATGCTTTTGGCATGGAGGTCAGTGCCCAAGATGTAAATTCCTCCTCACTGACGAACATGACGGACAACAGGAATAGAACAGGACTTCCTGTATCCAAAGATGTTCACACAGTTCTTATCTCTATCATATACTTCCTTGTATGTGCAATCGGACTCAGTGGGAACACCTTGGTCATTTATGTGGTTTTGCGTTATGCCAAGATGAAAACAGTCACCAACATTTACATCTTGAATTTAGCCGTAGCCGATGTACTCTTCATGCTTGGCTTGCCATTCCTGGCTACTCAGAACGCCATCTCTTACTGGCCCTTTGGCTCCTTTTGGTGTCGGCTTGTTATGACCGTAGACGGCATTAATCAATTCACCAGTATCTTTTGCTTGACTGTCATGAGTATGGATCGCTACCTTGCAGTAGTTCATCCCATCAAGTCCACCAAATGGCGGCGTCCAAGGGTGGCCAAACTGATCAGTATAACAGTCTGGACTTTCTCATTCTTGGTGGTTCTTCCAGTCATTATATTTTCCGATGTTCAGGAACACCTTCACACCTGCAACATGAACTGGCCAGAGCCAGTGAACATATGGTCAGCAGTCTTCATCATTTACACATCGGTTTTAGGATTTTTTGGACCCCTGCTGGTGATCTGCCTCTGCTACCTGCTGATTGTGATTAAGGTCAAGTCTTCTGGGGTCCGAGTTGGGTCCACAAGGCGCAGGCGGTCAGAGAGGAAAGTGACCAGGATGGTGGTCATCATTGTGGTCGTCTTTGTGTTTTGCTGGCTCCCGTTTTATATACTGAACATTGTCAATTTGATATCCACCTTGCCAGAAGAGCCTGGGTTACTTGGTGTTTACTTCTTTGTGGTGGTTCTGTCCTATGCAAACAGCTGTGCCAACCCCATACTTTATGGATTTCTCTCTGACAACTTCAAGCAGAGTTTTCAGAAAGTTTTATGTCTCCGGAAGGGGAATGGCGTTGAAGACGGAGATCCAACCAAGCACCGGCAGGAGAACAGCAGCCGCTTGCAAGAAGCAGTGCTAACCCAGAGAAACATGGAATTCAATGGACATATGCAAACAAGTAAGGTGTGAGGTCCTGGCTTGAAAAACTGTAAATAAACTGCAGAGCTGAAAAACTGGGGGGGGAGGGGGGATGAAAATCAGAGATGAAACTGAAATCCTGAGACCCACAAGCTCAAACAAATGTACATAGATTCCCCCTCCCCATGAAAGAATTATGGATTATATTGGATTCTGTGGAACGTCTAAGGCATGTAGCTAAAGCAATTGGACGTGTTATCACTTTCTCTTTCTATATGCAGGGGACAGATTTAGTGGTACATTCTGGCTGCTGTGTGCCATTCTGGTGATGCAAAGCAGCTGTGAGCCTGTTTTAACCATCCTATTTGCTTTGCATTGCTGGATCAGCAAAAAGCAGAGAGTGTATTGGTTCATTTGCCCCAAAGTATTCTCAAAAGTTGGGTAAGTGAATGTTTTATATTAAAAAAGGAAAAAGCACTATTTCTTAAGTGGCAGTTTTCAAAGTAACATAGCTCACAGCACTAATTTACTGATCTTGGAAGTATGCATATGCCATAGTTTTGAAGTGCTGCTTAACCATTTGCATTGTTTTACTGTAATTATCCCACATAAGAGACTCCAAACGCCCAGAAGCGTTTCAAGTCAATTGAAAAAAAAACCAACCCAGAAATAAAAATACCTTGAAAAAGAATTATGAAATGAATGTGAAATGGAAAATTCATCCATAGTGCGTATAACATTCTAATCCAAGCTGCTTATGAATTGTAACGTCGTCACTTTATTACTATGTAAATGACAGTGATTGTGAAGTCCTGAAAAGCTGTTTTGTGTCTATTTATTGGTTCTGAATGTAAGTATGGATCTGAATTTAAATTGTATTTTCAGAAATTAAAACAAGTTGAATTCCCTCTTGGCTAGCAGGCTCGTATCTTTTCCTACCATTGTAAGTCACCACATGCTGAAACTGATACAGCTTTGTCCTTGATGCTTAACTTATCATAGATCCAACTATTGTTATTATTTATTATTTGTATGACAGTAGGGCCTACGTGCTACAGTCAAAATCAGGGGCCCATTGTGCTAGGCAGTGTACTAACACCTAATGAGAGACCTTATGCCTTGACGAGCTTACAGTTGAAGTAGACAAGACAGACAGGAAAAGAGAGGTCAGTGACAGATCCAGGAAGGGCACCTCAATCTCCTGAGTCCCAGCCCAGTGCCCTATCCAATGGACCAATCTGCTGCTCAGCCGAAAACGAGAAAGGAATACTGGTATGCTGTTTTCCTCTTTCCAAACTAGCGCCTTGGTTTTCTAATCCTGAAACAAGCTATTTATTTTGCCTAGAGATTGCTTCTTGTCACTACTGCTGTTCAAATAACTGTAGCCCTCCCATAAGTATGTTTATTTGTATGAAATAAAGGACATGGAAGCATGGAAGTAAGAGATAGAAAAGACCTATTCCAACAGGCCTTTTAAGCCAGCCCTTCAACCTTTACTGGATTGCTCCCTGCAGTACATGGGCCTTTTACAGCTTATCTTGGGACGCTTTGCTGAGCCCTAATACACCAAATAAATGTCAGCGTGATATTTGTACAAGCAACGAGACAGTCTATTCAAATAGCTGTAAACAGAACATGACGATAACTTGGTCCTATTTATATTGCAAGGAACAATATTAGAAGAGTTATTGTAGAGTAGGAGGGCTTATTCGGAGGTTCTTGTTAAGTTTTACACATATGCATATGATTTTGAAAAAATACATTGGCAGCTTGAGATGCACACGTTTTTCCTTACTAAAATGTAAACACCAGGTTGTTATTGTAGGGTTTTCCAGGATTTTAAACCATTGGGAGAAAAACTAAGTCCATACGCAAAACTATGAATTTTTGTACCAAGCTAAGAGAGCTCTTGAGAAAAATGGAGCCAATGGACCAGATTCCCTGCTGGCATAAAGAGGCATCGCTCCATTGACATGAAATGAGCAATCTTGAGTTATGTCAGCTGAACATGCGTCCCAAGATTATTTTCACAGTCTTTTACTTTGGGATCCTTAATGGGGCGAAGATGATGCCACTTCTATGTGGAATGAATCGGTAGGTGTCAGTCCAGTTCCAAGTGGACCCGTGTCACTCGATGATTGCCTGTTCTGTTAATTCCTTCTGAAGCATCTGGCATTGGCCGCTGTCGGAAGACAGGATATTGGGCTAGCTGGACCATTGGTTTGATCCAGTGTGGCCGTTCTTATGTTCTTATATATTTAGGGCACATATAAAACCATGACCACATCTAGCATTAAAGATCTGATCCAAAGCTACTGAAGTCAATTGATTTTAGGAGACTTTGGGTCAGGCCCTTATTGAAAAGCTTCTTATTTCAGCAGAGAGAAGCCAAGATTGAATGGGCTTGGAGCAGCATTATCCACTGATCCCTGGATGTACTGGGTGAAATCCAGGCTGCAGTGAAGTCAATGGGAGTTTTGCCATAGATTTCAATGGGGCCAGAATTTCGTCTATCTACACGTTGTTATCTGAACCCTGCTGCTTATCCAAATTCATCTCACATGCTGTGTTCCGTTCAGATATCCGTATGCTGTATTATTTGTATGGGATATAAAACATACAGTGCTTTTTATTGTAGATCTCAAAGCACTTTACAAAGCAGGTCAGTATCATTATCCACATTTTACAGATGGGGAAACTGAGGCACAGAGCAGCAGAGTGACTTGCCCAAGTCACCCAGGTGGCCATTGGCAGAGCTGGGAAATGGAACCGTGGCCTCCTACAGCCCAGTCCTCTAACCATTGGGCCACACTGCAGGTTGGATGAGATCAGCCCCTGTAATTTGACAATGGAACTATACCAGCTTAAGCGCTGGCCCACAATAAATTAATAATAAGCAAGTTTGGTTTCCATCTGACGTTATGTCCAAGACACTGAGAGTGGATTTTGGGTCAAGCTGTGAGGAGCTCACCTTGATGTGTTTCATATCAATCAGAGTAATGCTTATACTAGGCTTCCAGTGTAAATAAAACCCAAATATTAATTGTTAACTAAGCTCAGAAAATGCTGGGTGATCAAAGCGCTTACCCTGGGCACGCAGATGGCAGCTGGCCTGCCCCTGCAGTCCTGTGGCGTGTATCATATACCAACCTAGCGCACACTTGGCTTTCTTCACAAAAAAGCAAATATTGTCAGTATATGACGGAGAGGTCTTCCAGAAATGCTTTTGCAGCAATATACCAGGTCACTAAATCACATCAGAGCATGGTTCCACCACCACTTCAACAAAGACAGAGATACTAGGGGAAGGGACTACGTGTGAGGTCAAAATTGAGAATAAAGTTGCTCCCCTCCCTCCCCCTTCAGTATTCCATGACAATATCATGGCTCTACAAATACGGGGCAAAAATCTGCCATGTAATATAAGTCTAACCCACCGAGATGGGTATGTAAATGCACTGCAGATGCAGAATTATGTACGAACGTTTCCTTTATGTTAATGGCTGAAAGGCCACCTTCCCGGGGCACGACTTTTCCCTTTTAGGAGGCCCTGTAAAAACAGGTGCATACACATATGTACATAAGCGGGGCTTGTTCCTACTGACTCTTTGGCTGCATCCCGTCAGCCATGGCTCCTCTGGAGCAGACTTGCGAGTGTGTTCAGGGGAGTCAGAATCAGGCGCCTTCACTCAAGGCCCGAGCATCAGCTAGGATTGTGTGTTACGTCTCTGGGGTGTAATACACTGACCTAGCGCGAGTTCAATCCCCACTCATGGCCGTGGTGTGTACGTAGCCACAGTTTGGTTCTAAATGGCCTCTCAGACAGACTTGAACTCCTGGGACCTCTGACACTCAGAACTAGCTTGTGGTACCAGGGAACTATGTAATACACTGACCTTGTGTAAGGGTGTGCGTTCGTGTGTGATTATGTCTCCCTCTAGTGGCTGGTCTTGGTAGTTATACGACTTGCTACTATACGGGACTTATAAAGGAGGTCAGTCTCCTTTAGCTCAAGTCGTACAGGTCTGTGGTTTTGGTGCTGAAAGTTCTGGGTTCGGCCCCTCTCCCCCGCACTCCTGACGTGTGTGTGCGCAGACACCATTCATGACATGTATGTCTAAAGTAGGTAGTTCCTCCAGCCTAAGGAGCAAGCTGACTACCCAGAACGGCAGCGCCCTGCTGACGAGGTGTATATAGGTATTTTCCTGTGAATTTTATGACCCTGAAAGATGTCAGGTTCAGAGACTGAAGCCCTTTATTTAGCTATAGAATGGGCAAAGCAGAAACATCTTAGTGTCATCTTCCCTATCATGCGTCACCAGCCCAGAGCTTTCTAAGGGTGAGGGGACAGTTCAGCCTCCATGCCCATCCAGTCCTTGGCCCCTCAGCAGGGGCTAACAGCGAGGCTGCCAGCAAATGCCAAATGGGCTGGTAGGTTTGTGGATAGGGATAATCTGTGTCCTGGAAACTGGATGGAAAGCAACAGCTACCATTAATAGAGGTGCGCCCGTTAAACTAGTCCCCGGTGCGTGGTATGGTGTGTGCATGGACGTTGTTTTCTACATACATTCATGGCTGGATTAAGGCATTGGCAAACAAGGCCCAAATTCATGATCCCCACCCCCCAAAAAAATCATAGGCCAGGGAGTGGGGCAGCCCACAACCACAGGATAAAAAACCCGAGTGGTGCTGTGACCCCATGCACCAGGACATTCACTCAATTTAGGCCCGGCTGCGTCTTCGTCGTGATGGAGGGGCGTCTGGGCCAAATCTGTGTTAGGGGCAACATGACCTTGCACACGTGGTCACGGCGCTGCTCAGGTTTGGCCCGGCTGCTAGGCTTACCACCTGGCCGTTGGTTAACCCGCCTGGCCCTTTGTTCTGCTGGCTTGGCAAATGCAGCTGTAAGCTGCCCGCGGGCTGCCCCGCGGGCAGCGGAGTGGGGGTCACTTGGCCGCTGGGAGCATTCCTGGGGCGGCACTCGGGTCCTGCTCTGGCACGCCGGGACCTCAGCGTGTGGACAAGGTGGCTGAGGCGCCGGCTACCCTCAGTGCTGGGGACTGGGAAGTGGGATGGACGGCCCCAAGGCTCGCCAGCAGGGAAGGATAAGAAGTGAGGACTGGAGTGGGGCAGGCCTGGGCTCCTGGAAAGGGACAGTAGGGGGCTGAGGCTACTGGGAGAGAGGGAGGGAGTGTAGGGGCTTCTGGGCCAGAGTGCCAGTGTGGGGGTGCCTGAGCGGGTGAGGGGAGGGTCAGGCTGGGCTACAACCGGTAACTACTTTCTTCTGTGCCTCAGAAGAGTGTTTGCGCCTAGGGTCCAGTGATGGGCTAATCCAGCCCTGCATATGGGGCACTAGGGAGGTTGTGTCTAACCCTACATGCCTGTGTGTGTGCTGGGGCAGGCATGTTAAGGAGCCTTCCCCCCTTCTTTGACCTCATAGAGAAGCCAGGCAGAGTCTTGTTCTCCCAATGCACAATGACTGGGGGACTCCCGGGGCAGCACTCTGGGAGCGGAAGGAGTGGACTGAGGGTAAGGCCAGGGCCTTGCCTCCTGCGTGGAACAGAATGTTTCCCCCAGTAGCAGGATATATTGTGATGCAGATACCGCCCCCCCACCCCGGGGGCTCAGACACAACACCTCCAGGAGTTGCTACCATTGTGTAAACCTCCCTCACGCCTCTCTTAGGCAGTAGCTTGAAACCACAATGCAGCCCTGTGTCAACTGGTTGATTTATTCATGCAATGCATATCTATTTCCTGAGTTATCGGCACATTGCAGGCACATGGCAACCCTCCCTTAGCTACATGGACCAATGAGTGCACACATTTTGTTCCCATTCCACCATTTCCATCTGCTGCCACCAGTTGATTAGCTGGATATTCCTGTTGTACTGAGAAAACCCATTTAAGTCTACAAATATGTTTATAAGTGGCAGTAATAATGAATTACCCCACACAGGGATGGTGTGGGGCTTAGTGTCTGTCAAATGCTCTGCAAACATGCAAAGCTATGCAGTGCTATTCAATGTGCACTACTAAGTGGTCTGGAACATCAGCATCTACAGGGTAACAGCTGGAGCCACCATGACATGGAGGAAAGAAACAGAGTTGGGTCCACAAGACTGGTAAAGCTGGCTGGCTCTAGTGATCAGTGTCTTGTCTCTGTGAAGCCAAATACTAAAATGGTCATAATAACTGGGCAGAGTGTTGGTGTGTGCTATTCCCAGCTCTGCCATGGCCTGCTCAGTGACCTTGGAAAAATCACTTTGCCTCTCTGTGCCTCAGTTTCCCCATTTTACAAATGACACTCATCTCCTTGGTAAACTATGGATGAAAAGTGCTAAACAAGTGGTAGGTATAATTTACTGAGTGCCACCAATATGCATGGTGCTGTACAGAACACAGAGAAGCCCAAGTCCCTGCCTTTGGGACCTTACAGTTTAGGAGGCCAAGACAACATCCAGTATCCCAGGGAACCAGGGAATGAAAGGTGTTGCCAATACAGTGTTGCCAACTCTTGTGATTTTCTCATGAGTCTTGCAAAGTTTTTCTTAAAACTCCAACTGCTGGAACCAAGAGATTGCTTGAGAATCTCAGCTTTCATTTAAAACAAAAGGTAAGTTTCTAGCCCTCATAGTTTTGAAGAAATTGAAGCAAGTAAATCCTAAAGGTCAAGAAACCAGAAGGCAAATAAAATGAACCTCAACTTTCATTATCTTAAAAAATGTCCTGATTTTTAAGCCACTCTCATGATTTTGGAAGCCTGGGTCATCATTTTTAAATGCTTGGGGATGGCAATTCTGGTTACATATGAGATTGTGCTACACAACTAGGAAAGCGAGCATTTAAAGTGTTATATCTGTCCTTTTATAGTTTAAGAAAATATTTATAATTGAACAGGGCCATTATAAGGGTTGGAGTAATTACAAATGAGAAGCTAGTTTGATACACAGGCCTATTTGGATTAGAGATAAGACCATTCTACAATTTTCAGTTCCCGAACTGGATCCAGATTTCAAACTATCCCAAATTTGGCCCCAGGCTGGTTGGTTTGGCTCATTATAGAGCGAAAGGGGCCAGTCACACAATTCAGAATCAGATCTAGATTTAAAACCCAACTCCACAAAGTTCAGAGCTCTTCGGACCTGACCTCAATGTAATTGAGATGCATTTTCAGGTAGAAGCCTAGTGTTTCCAGGAGCACTTTGGAAGTGTTGTTTTAAAAGAAAAAAAAGAAACCACTAGAACTTTTTGCAGTTCAAATCAAGCACCGAGACGCAGATCCTCAAAGGTATTGAAGCACCTAACCCATTGGAGTTAAATGCCTCTGTACCTTTGAGGATCCGGGCCCTAATGACTGGGGACATGTGAAGAAACATGGATACAATAGATGGAAGAACGAGTGAGTTGTGTGTCTGTGAGTGACTGAAAGAGAGAGAGAGACACATCCTGTGCAAAGCAGCGTTTCACCAGGAAAGCAGCCAAGAACTTTCATAAGGACCAGCAGCTGGGGAAGAATGGAACTATCACTCTACTGGGTGACAACAGCTGGGAAGTGCTGACTTCAAATGCCAACCTCTCTGTAGCAGTAAGGGCATTTTTTTTCTTTTCGTGAGAAGCCAATGTCCAACATTTTGACCACTTTGAGCAGCGTAGGGAGCTAAAGAGGTGTTGTAAATGAAGATCCAGAATTTTATTGCTTTGCACACACAGATATAGTGCTGTACCCGGAGATATCACTGTTACAATAGTGCCATGTGCTTAGGCATTATCTGCTTTTCTTTCCGTGATCATTTTATAACCCCCCGAAAAGAAAAGCAAGTGATGCTTGATGCTAACATGCTTTACAAACATTAATATTTTCCCTGTTCTAACACAACCACCGGCTTTTACCCTAGAGGAAAAGAAAAACTCGGGTTTTAGAGCAAGGAATATGCTTACTGCATATCAAGAATGTTTATTACAACATTCCAGTCCTCTCTGAGACATAAAATTGGGCCAACATGTATTGATAGATTATTATCTCAGGATAAATCTCCAGCATGTGCATTTTTCTTCAGACATATTTTAAAGAAATTCCTTTAGTCTCTCTGTTAAACACATGGTGGAAGAGTAGATTTTGTCAAGTAGTTTGCCCATCAAATGAAACAAGCCACCATTTTTTCTTATACCTTCTGGATTCTAAATACCCTTTTTAAAATAATCGAACTGTCACCATGGTTATTTGTGTTACAATAGCACTGAGATCAAGGCCCTAGGTGCTGTACAAACACATAATTAGAGATAGATTGTAAACTCTGTGGGGAAAGGACTAAGTAGACAACCCAGTCAAAAGGTGGAGAAAGGAAGTATTATTATCCTCATTTTATAGAGAGGGGAAATTGGATAAGATTTGCCCTTACTTTTATATTTCCTTCCTGTCTGTCAAGTATCTGAGGGGTAGCCGTGTTAGTCTGGATCTGAAAAAAGCAACAGGACTCTCTGTTGCTTCCTGTCTGTGTGTCACCAATGGATTTCCTACCCTTCAGCTTTGCTCAGAAAAGGTGTACGACTAGAAAGCCATTTTGCTTCTGATTTTCACCCAAATCACTCAGAAAATATTAGAAGTAGGGCTGTCAAGTGAATAAAAAAATTAATTGTGATTAATCTCACTGTTAATAGAATACCATTTATTTAAATATTTTGGATGTTTTCTACATTTTCAAATATATTGATTTCAGTGACAACACAGAATACAAAGTGACCCGTGCTCACTTAATTTTTATTACAAATATGTGCACTGTAAAAAACAAAAGAAATAGTATTTTTCAATTCACCTCATACAAGTGCTGTAGTGCAATCTCTTTATCATGAAAGTTGAACTTACAAATGTAGAATTATGTACAAAAAATAACTGCATTCAAAAATAAAACAATGTAAAACTTTAGAGCCTACAAGTCCATTCAGTCCTACTTCTTGTTCAGCTAATCGTTCAGACAAACAAGTGTGTTTACATTTACAGGAGATACTGCTGCCTGCTTCTAATTTACAATGTCACCAGCAAGTGAGCACAGTTCACATGGGACTTTTGTAGCCAGCGTTGCAAGGTATTTACATGCCAAATATGCTAAACATTCGTATGTCCCAAATTTCAGTTGGTATTCTATTGTTTAACAGTGTGATTAAAACTGCAATTAATCATGATTCATTTTTTTAATTGCAATTAATTTTTTTTAGTTAATTGCGTGAGTTAACTGCGATTAAAGGACAGCCCTAATTAGAAGCGTTGCAAACCTGTTAGGTTTTTTTTAAACTGGGGGGGAAAATGAATCTTTTTTTTCATTGTCAACACAGCCTATAGAGCCCCATTTTGTGTCAAGTGTAAATACAATTCCTGCCCTTGAATGGTGTATTCTGTGTTGTCACTGGAGTCCGTGCTGGAGGACTAAGGTAACTCTTTGCACCAACAGCTGAAGACTTTCAATGGATGAGATATAAAACAGCGTATGCTGGGTTATCTTCATGACTAATGTCAAAGCACAGCCAGTGAGAGTAGTCTGCCAGTGCTTTATAACCAACCACTTCTTATCTAAATAGCGCTGAGTGATGTTATTGGCTCCCAGCTGCTAATGATTGGCAAATAAAGGACCATGCTTTGAAAATGCAGAAAGGATTATACAGTGGAAGTGTGATCTATGTGACATAAGCTTCTTCTGGGTTGCTAAAATAAGAGAAAATAGCCAGGAGAATGTTTTTGCCAAATTCTTTTTATATATGTTTAAAAAAATTATTCTATTTAGCACTGGGACAGAGTCTCTTGTAAATGAGATGAACACAGCATGCATTAGGGTTTTCAGATAAACTGATTCCTTAATATTAAAACGCATCCAGAACTAATTTGCAATCACTGTTAGGGAGAATTTTAAAATACTCTGCTTATGCTATTTTATATCTGGAACTTGATCGTCTGAGGCTAACAAAAGATTAAGAGTCAAATTCTGCTCCCAGGTACACCAGTTCAAATCCAGAGTAACTCCACTCAAGTCAATGGTTACTCCCATGTAACTGAAAACAGATTGTGGCCTATTCACCAGCCAAAGCTTTTTGCTGCTTGGCTCTGGTTGAGGGATCATTATGAACCCTTCTAGTCTATTAGAAATGCAATCTGCCTTGCTGAAATTGTGCTTCTCTCTGATTTATTAGCAATTCAATGGATTCAAAAGGATAGCCACCCACCTATCTCAGAGCACCAGATCTTGTCAAGATATTTCCCGTATGGCCGTTGAGCCAGATCTTTAATTTGTGTAAATCGGTATAGCGCCACAAAAGTCAATTTACAACAGTTGAGGATTAGCGGGAAAGAAAGTCTGGCAAACCACTGCCTACAGCCCAAGCCCCATACAGCTGACAAATATTTATTTATAAAACATGTGCTACAGCATGTTGTAGATAGGGTGACGGTCTCTATCTTGGCCAGCAGTGGATCTCTGGAGTTATAAACATGAGATTCTACAGCTTGAACTAAAGACATGTATGCTGAAGCTAAAGGCAGTAACAGACTCCTATCCGGTGTGGACTGGGCACAGAGGAGGACATGTGGGTCACACGAGCGAGTGCTGAGTAAACCCCTAATCCATTGGTGTCACCATGAGTTGCCTTCCGTCAGTCCCTCACAACTGTTTTTTGTACCCACTGACCCTCTTCTGTGTTATCTGTGAAATACTTTTGGAAGTGCCTTGTCTTTTTATCAGCATTGGGAGGCTCCTAGAACACTTGTGGGCACTGGAAAATAATAATACTAGGGCCAGACTGTGAAGGCCCTTACACAATCACACAGGAAGGTGCGGAAAACTTCCTCTCGCTTGCACGACTGCTCAAAGGCCATTCACAAGAACAGTTCCAGTCTTCTGTGTAGCGCAGGGCTGCTTATTCTTCTTCTTCCCCCTCCCCCATCCCCCAAGGGGGAAGTCGTCAAAAGACAGTCCTGGAGGATGATGCAGGAAGCTGATGTCAGTCATTCAAAGGGCAGATAAATAATAGTAATGTGAGAAGCTCCAAAATGCAAAGGTTCCTCTTGGATAAGCACTGAGCCTCCAAGTGTTTGGAAGCTTTTCTGAGCCTGATGGAGCCGTGGGCTTAACTGGAAATCTCACCACATGTTGTCTTGAAGGGTTCCATGCTTCCAGCTGGCTGGCTGAATAGATGGCAAGATCAGTCATTTCCATAGCCTTTCAGCACTTCTGTTTATAAATAAGGCTACAAAGGTGGAGTGCAAATAACGTGTGTAAGGCCTGGTCTACACTATGACTTTAATTCGGATTTAGCAGCTTTAAATCGAATTAACCCTGCACCCGTCCACACAACGGAGCCATTTATTTCGAAATAAAGGGCTCTTAAAATCGATTTCTGTACTCCACCCCGACGAGCGGAGTAGCGCCAAAATCGATTTTGTCATTTCGAATTAGGGTTAGTGTGGCCGCAATTCGATGGTATTGGCCTCCGGGAGCTGTCCCAGAGTGCACCATTGTGACCGCTCTGGACAGCAATCTGAACTCGCATGCACTGGCCAGGTAGACAGGAAAAGCCCCAGGAAAATTTGAATTTCATTTCCTGTTTGCCCAGCGTGGAGAGCACAGGTGACCACAGATAGCTCAGCTCATCAGCACAGGTAACCATGCAGGCTGATAATCGAAAAAGAGCACCAGCATGGACCGTACGGGAGGTACTGGATCTGATCGCTATATGGGGAGAGGATTCAGTGCTAGCAGAACTTCGTTCGAAAAGACGAAATGCCAAAACTTTTGAAAAAATCTCCAAGGGCATGATGGAGAGAGGCCACAATAGGGACTCAGATCAGTGCCGCGTGAAAGTCAAGGGGCTCAGACAAGCCTATCAAAAAACAAAGGAGGCAAACGGTCGCTCCGGGTCAGAGCTGCGGACATGCCGCTTCTACGCCGAGCTCCATGCAATTCTAGGGGGGGCCGCCACCACTACCCCACCTGTGACCATGGATTCCGGGTCGGGGATAGTCTCATCAGCTACACCTGAGGATTCTGCGGATGGGGAAGAGGAGGAGGAGGAGGAGGACGAGCTTGCAGAGAGCACCCAGCACTCCGTTCTCCCCAACAGCCAGGATCTTTTTCTCAGCCTGACTGAAGTACCCTCCCAAGCCAGTAGCCAAGACCATGACCCCATGGAAGGGACCTCAGGTGAGTTTACCTTTTAAAATATAAAACATGGTTTAAAAGCAAGCATTTTTTAATGATTAATTTGCCCTGAGGACTTGGGATGCATTCGCGGCCAGTACAGCTACTGGAAAAGTCTGTTAACGTGTCTGGGGATGGAGTGGAAATCCTCCAGGGACATCTCCATGAAGCTCTCCTGGAGGTACTCCAAAAGCCTTGCCACAAGGTTTCTGGGCAGTGCAGCCTTATTCCGTCCTCCATGGTAGGACACTTGACCACGCCATGCTTGCAGCAAGTAACCTGGTATCATTGCCTGACAAAGCCTGGCAGCGTATGGTCCCGGTGTTTGCTGGCATTCAAGCAACATCCGTTCTTTATCTTGCTGTCTAATCCTCAGGAGAGTGATATCGCTCATGGTAACCTGGTTGAAATACGGGAACTTAATTAAGGGGACAGAGGTGGCCGTTCCTACTGGGCTGTTTGCCTGTGGCTGAAAAGAAATCCTTCCCTGCAGTTAGCCAAGCACAGGGGGGGGGGGGGGGAATTGGCCCTGAGCTTTTCGCGTTTGGCTAGCAGGGATCTTCCCTGTTACCAGCCACGCGGTCGGGGGAGGAGTACATTGATCATCCCAGGGAATTCATGGCGGGGGGAGGGCGGGGGGGTTAGTTTGGTTTCTGCAGGGATCTTCCCTGATACCTGCCACGTGGTGGGGGGAGGGATAAAGCGATCATCCCAGAGAATTGGATGGGGGGGGGTTAGTTTGTTTTCTGCTGCTGAAGGTTAACAGGAAAACCACAGCAGTCAACAGGCTTTGCTTGGTATGTGGGAAAGGAGGGCGCAGAAGCCGAAAGACAATGGCTTACCATGGCTGCCTGCAAGCTAAATTCTGTTGCCCGGACCTGCGTCTGTGATCTCTAACACCAAAGCCACAGGCACTCAATATTAAGATGGAAAATGCGACCTTGTACTGAAATCACATGTGCTATGTAATGTGAATAGCGTTTTTCACCATGAAAGAGTATAAGCATTGTTCTGTAAATTGTATCATTTTAAAAACTTCTCTCCTTCTTTTCAACCCTCCCTCCAGCAGCTGCAAATTTTTCAAGCCTCCCTCCTCCGTCCCGAAGGCTATCTCAGATAAGGCGGCGTAGAAAGAGGACGCGAGACGACATGTTCACAGAAATAATGGAATCCACCCGCAATGAAAGAGCTCATTTGAATGAGTGGAAGGACACTGTATCTAAATTTAGGAAAGATGCCAGTGAACGTGAGGTCTTGAGGGACGCTCGAGATGAGAGGTGGCAGGCTGCAATGCTGGGGCTGCTGCGTGAGCAAACGGACATGCTCCGGCGTCTGGTGGAGCTTCAGGAACGGCAGCAGGATGACAGAGTGCCGCTGCAGCCGCTGTATAACCTCCCTCCCCCCTCACCATGTTCCATATCCTCCTCACCCAGACGTGTAAGAACGCGGAGGGGGAGGCTCCGTGCACCCTCCCACTCCACCCCAGTGGACAGCCCAACCAAAAGGCTGTCATTATATTGAATTTGTTCAGTGGCCTTTTACTTCCCTCCTATCCTCCTCCCAAACCTCACCCAGATTACCTTCTTGGTTCTCTCCCTATGTTTATAATCACTTAATAAAGAATACATGATTTTTAAATGATAGTGACTTTATTTCCTTTGAAAGAAAGCTGGGGGAACGGGGAGGGTGGGTTCCTTACAGAGAATGAATGAGTCAATAAAGGGGGCTGGTTTTCATGAAGGGAGAAACAAACAGAAATTTCACACTGTAGCCTGGCCAGTCATGAAACTGGTTTTCAAAGCTTCTCTGATGCACAGCGCTTCCTGGTGTGCTCTTCTAATCGCCCTGGTGTCTGGCTGCACGTAATCAGCAGCCAGGCGATTTGCCTCAGCCTCCCACCCTGCCATAAAGGTCTCCCCCTTACTTTCACAGAGATTGTGGAGCACACAGCAAGCAGAAATAACAATGGGGAGATTTCTTTGGCTGAGGTCAGAGCGAGTCAGTAGCGATCGCCAGCGACCTTTTAAATGGCCAAATGCACATTCTACCACCATTCTGCACTTGCTCAGCCTGCAGTTAAACAGCTCCTGACTCCTGTCCAGGCTGCCTGTGTATGGCTTCATGAGCCATAGCATTAAGGGGTAGGCTGGGTCTCCAAGAATAACTATTGGCATTTCAACATCCCCAACGGTCATTTTCTGGTCCGGGAAGTAAGTCCCTTGCTGCAGCCCTTTAAACAGAGTAGTGTTCCTGAAGACGCGAGCATCATGAACCCTTCCCGGCCAGCCCACGTTGATGTTGGTGAAACGTCCCTTGTGATCCACAAGTGCTTGCAGCACCATTGAAAAGTACCCCTTGCGGTTTATGTACTGGGTACCCTGGTGCTCCGGTGCCAAGATAGGGATGTGGGTTCCATCTATCGCCCCACCACAGTTAGGGAATCCCATTGCAGCAAAGCCATCCACTATGACCTGCACATCTCCCAGAGTCACTAGCTTTTGTAGAAGCACCTCAGTGATTGCTTTGGCTACTTGCATCACAGCAGCCCCCACAGTAAATTTGCCCACTCCAAATTGATTCCCAACTGACCGGTAGCTGTCTGGCGTTGCAAGCTTCCACAGGGCTATTGCCACTCGCTTCTCAACTGTGAGGGCTGCTCTCATCTTGGTATTCTGGCGCTTCAGGGCAGGGGAAAACAAGTCACAAAGTTCCAAGAAAGTGCCCTTACGCATGCGAAAATTTCGCAGCCACTGGGAATCGTCCCACACCTGCAACACTATGCGGTCCCACCAGTCTGTGCTTGTTTCCCGGGCCCAGAATCGGCGTTCCACGGCTATAACCTGCCCCATTAACAGCATGATCTCCAAAGCACCGGGTCCCGCGGTTCGATAGAATTCCATGTCTATATCCTCATCACTCTCGTCGCCGCGCTGCTGTAGCCTGCTCCTCGCCGCCAGGTTCTTGTTCAGCATAAACTGCACGATAAGGCACGAGGTATTTACAATGTTCATGACTGCTGTCTTGAGCTGAGCGGGCTCCATGCTTGCCGTGGTATGGCGTCTGCACTGTTCACCCAGGAAAAAGGCGCGAAACGGTTTTCTGCTGTTGCTTCCTGGAGAGGGGGGAGGATATACCCAGAACCACCCACGACAATGTTTTTGGCCCCATCAGGCATTGGGATCTCAACCCAGAATTCCAATGGGTGGAGGAGACTGCGGGAACTATGGGATAGCTATGGGATAGCTACCCACAGTGCAACGCTCCAGAAATTGACGCTAGCCCCGGTACATGGACGCACACCGCCGAATTAATGTGCTTAGTGTGGCTGCATACATTCGACTTTATACAATCTGTTTTCCAAATTCGAATTATATAAATTCGGATTAATCCTGTAGTGTAGACAAGAGTTTCCAAAACAGCAAAGAAAGTCCAAGCTGTAGGTGAAGTTTCAGGTTCCTTTTTCTTTTTCATCTGGATGAGCTCATGGCACCCTTAGATTTTGAGTTTATGAAACTCAAGGGCTTGATTACTGGCTGAAATCAATGGAGGTTGAGGGTGCTCGATCAATGGAGTGAGCCCGGTGGCATTTCAACAAATGCACAACTTATCTGTGGATCATCTAGTGATGATCTGATGAGTCTCAATCAAACTCAACCCGACTGCCAGGCTGGGAGAACATCGATTCAGTTTTGCACACGTGCTTTTGCAGAGATTTCTGCTGGATTGGCTTTTAACTTTCTCCAGCTCAGGACACGGATTAAGGGGAAAAGTGTTTTTGATGGAAAGGCCAGCTACTGCTCTGTGGTGTATTGAGGTCTGCGATGGGATTGTAAAGCTATCGCTTTTGGGGGCGGGGGGTGCAGTTCTTGGTCCTGCTTGCAGGCTAGGGGGCTCTGTAAGCAAAGCACAGCGTCAGAGACTATGTCTACACTTATGGTGGCCTGCAGAGTACAGGCCCTACACGTGCAGCAGTGAAAGACAGGCTGTGTCCAAACTTGTCATTGCGGTGTGTAGCTACACTCCACAATGAAAGGCTCCAGCAGCGGGCCTCTACATTGCTAAAAATGTAGATGTAGGAGGCACTGTTTGGCTGTGTAGAGAGTCCCTGTAGGATATATGCCGAGGAGATTCAGGCTATTCATCTAAGTAGTGCTTCACTGTCTACACTACTATGTATACCTATACCAGCTGGGTGTGTAGTGTCTGTACTCTACACATCACCGTAAATGCCGATGTACCTACAGTCAGTCTGAATAGCCATTTTAAAGCAAGGTGGGATGAGTTGTGTCTCTCTGCCTTAAGGAGCAGCCTGTTTTCTCTCTCTCTGTATAATCATTCTGGATCCTAAGAAATAGTCACATTACATTGCAACCTTTCAGCTGGAGTTTTTCCTATGAGAGAAGGATTGGTCCTACAAAGACTTCTTCAATTGCACGCCAACATTTATCAAAGAGGGAGATCTACTCTATGTTGCCAGGCTGCCACAGAGAGCATTATTTGTCTTGGGACAAGTTAAACACAGCACCTCTTATCTTTCAGAGGGGAGGAGAGCAGGTGTGCATCTGAGGGAAAGATCGCCTGGGTCCAGTGCTCAGCTGTTGTTTTTTTTTTTTTTTGGATTTTTGCCAGCTGCAAACTTGGCCCCACGTGTGGTAGCTGAGATGAAATCAGGAAAATAGAAACTGACACCTAATTACTATTCTTTACGTGGCAGCTGTGCCACTGAGCGAAAATATAAAGCAAGTCATACAGCAAAACAGAAGCCCTTTAATTATACTGCTGCTGGCATTATAGTGTAACACATGGATTTCAGCTGCTGGAGGGGGGGGGGGGGGGAGGACGGAGAGGGGGACATGCTTCAGATATATCTTTATTATGTGATTTTCCTTGCAGTCGGTGACCTCTTCATAGCTTTCTATCAGATTCTGTCTCTGCAAGGGACAAAGGCACTGAGCATGATTAATGACTCTCCTGTCCTTTCTGACGTAGTGGTGACAGGGAATAAGGCTAAGTGCAATTAGGCGATTTCATTAATAAATGAAACCATTAAGGAAATAATGAAGAGAGGGAGTCTTGGTTCGGGGGGGTGTAACCCACAAAGTTGGCCCAGATTGGGAAAGCCATTTAAATAGGGCCCAGGCTTCATCCTGCTGACACGTCACATGGAAGTAATTTAGGGTGACCAGATGTCCTGCTTTTATAGGGACAGTCCCGATATTTGGGGCTTTTTCTTATATAGGCTCCTATTACCCCTCACCCCCGTCCCGCTTTTTCACATGTGCTATCTGGTCACCCTAAAGCAATTAGGTGGTAGCTCTGTGGGGGATGAAGGAGCTGGTACAGCAGGGATGAGGGGTACAGATGGATGAACAAGAAAACATTTCACTGGGACAAGGAGAAGGCTTGGGTAGAGATTTACAGCTCACGGGAACAGGCATAGCTCCATTCAAACTGCCAGTGGAGGATTGGGCCATTGATTTCAGTGGGACTGTGCACATTTTCTTTAGCTGAGAATGGGCTCCTTGGATTAGAGATGCTGAAGACATCAAGCAGCCTGTCTACTCCTTCTAATCCTGCCCAGTCACCTGTAATTTTTCACTGCTGTGTTGCTTCTGGGCGGCCTGTTATTGGCTGGGAGCAGAAGTGCCCCAATATTACAAAATAGGCTGCTCTCCTTGGATTTCTGGCTTCACCCGGTACCCTGTTCATGGGAGATAGCCAGCCCAAGGGCTTGGGTTGTTCAGATCAGGCTTGGACAAGCATTGAGGCTTTGGGGTCTTTTATCTGAAGTAAAGCTTCTGAGATTTGCCCATCCAAACAGAACGATACACGAGGAGTTGGGAAACTTTTGGGGGGTAAAATTAAGTTAACTAATTAGAATATGAATAAAGAGAGTCTAGAAGGAAAGAGGAGTTTTCCTTTTGTTAAATATTAACCATTTCAGTCTGAGCAGCTGTGGCCAGACTGGCCCATCCAGTTTGTGCCATGTATCCGTAAGCACCATAGTCGTTCCATTCAGCCCCGGGCTCCATGTGCAAGCTGGATTTACATGCTGAAGGACGAGAAGAGGGGTATTGTTACATCCTAAACCCCATCGCCTCTAACGGGAACCTGACGGAAAAGATGCAAACGCCGTTCTCGCCAATTCATGAGGCGTCCCTCAGACCTCTATGCAATCCTGCTTTGCTCTGCGTCGCAGTGAAGAAGGGATAACTGCCTAGATTTGCTGACTACATATGCCATATCGAAAAAAAGCTAAAATTGAATTATCCAACTTGTTTCCCTGCTTGCAGACACCTGCTCTAATATCCGGGTTCTTGTCCTTCCGTTATGTTGACTATCTGGGCATCAGTGTGTTATTATGCTGCTCCCAGAAGTAGCTATCTGCCTTTCCCATATTGCCTTCTCTGTTTACTTCAGGATTCCTCTCTGTCTCCAGCCCACGACCAGTACTAATCTTGCTACTGTATTTTGGGCAAAGAGCCCAAATGAACTGGGTTTGATTCTGACTTTGTCCTGAGGTATAGCAGCTCTGTGAGCCATAGACACTACTTTCCCTATATTATAACATTACTGGAATCAAAGGGAAATCAAGTGATTGCAGGTTCTTTGGCTTCTCTGGGTATTTTTGAAGGGTAGGATCGTACCTTGCCCCACACGCTCATGCAAGGAAATAATGAGCCATACGTCAGCCCCTTATGCACCTGCATCATGGGTCACAGAGAGGGGAGCAACCTCTTCGGGGCCACTACTTCCCCCCATGTGATGTATCAGGGAGTGAGCATAGGGGCATGCAACTAGCACAGCTGAACCAGCACGGGGAAGGGAAGCAAGCAGCAGCCAGCCAGCAGCTGGCATAGCTTCCTTTCCCCACGGAGCAAGAGGGAAGCAGAGACAGAATTGTGACTCTGAGCCGTAACTCATTCACTGATCTATTCCTGGGGCAGTGCAATTACACGCTGGCCCTTACGCAGGGCAACTTGTATTGTTACAATTTAGCCCCAGTAAAGTGTAGTAATATTATAGTGAAAGCCCCCTAACTGCTAGCTGAGGATTGCAGGACTAGGGCTTTGTTATCTGCACCAGATGCCTAAGCTCAGGGACAGGTGTCTTGACCAGTTCAGATCAGTATCAAATGAAGAGTCAAGTGCAACGAAGCCAAGCACCAATCTCCTTTATGAGCAGACAAATCCTGAGCCTTTTCATGGATTCGGTCTGTTCCACCAACAATTTTATTGCATCTCCACTTCTGTGTATTTGTGGAGGAAGTTGGCGTCTGCTTAGCATGAATTATAAAGACAATAAGTAGTGGTTACATGCCTGGAGTGATGGCCAGACGCCCAAATGTTCCTTCTGATGAAGCCCTCAACTCGGCTAGGTTTAAAAACTGGGTTTATAACTCTGACTTTTTAGAAATATATGATGAAGCGCTCTCAGTTTAGTTAGTATTGGAGTGTTTATGACTTGTTTGCTCTTCTTTCGCTATGCTTAGTACTGAATATTTAGTACTCAATAAGAAATGCAATCACGTGCATTTCCATGATGCATTTAGGTGGTAGGTAGGCACTCCCTTTCGTTTCTTTTTCCATTTTTTTCACCTCTCTTGTTATCTTTTCCCCTGTCCTTTTTATCAGTTACATTTCAGCTTGGCTCTATGATTGTAGGTGTTCTATTCAGTGTGTGGTAATCATGTAGGGATATATTCTGCTCTCAGTTTGCACCCAAGCAAATCAAGAGTAGCGCCATTGAAATTGGTAGTTACTCTGGATTTTCACCAAAGTGGCAGAGAGCAGAACTTGGTGCCAAGATCCGTCTTACATAAAGGTAATTAATGACAATCACTTCAGTGAGCCTATTCCTGATTTACCTTGCTGTGTGAGATTAGGTGGGGGGAAAAAAGCATTTCTCTAACTCCATTTCTCCTTACTCAGGCAAAACTTCCAAATGAAGTAGCTGATTGAATTAAGCCCTTATTTACACCTAGACTAAAAATATCAGGGCAAATCTAGCTCTCATTTACAGGTGTCAATCCAGATGAACTTCACTGAGTATGGTCTCAGTCCCTCCATTTTTACTCCTATATTGGACTTACTCCTGATAAACCAAGAGTTCAGTATTATGCCCAGTGGAGTTACTCTGGATTTATACTTGTGTACCTTAAAGCTGTACTTGACCCTGTCATGCGTATAGAGAAGAAACTTAAATGTAAATAAATAAATAAATAAAAGAAATGATGGGGGGAGGGGAGGAGACAAAAAAGCCAAGCTTTGAGGAATTCTACAGTTTGCACACTTTTAATCTTTCACCTTTTTCTTCTCCCATCTCAATGCAGCTATTGATTAACGTCAATCACCTACCACCAGCACATTCCACATGTGCATAGTTTATGATAAGTAATGTCTTGCTCTTTCAGGCCACAAAATCAGGGCTCAATAAACTATCCATTCTGCTCACAATAGACATGTATAAGAAATGGGCTGTTTCCTTTTAAGTGTAAATGGTCTCAGGGGGGAAGAATTCAAACCTCTGATTTTTTCCCCCTCTGTTGTATTTTATTTATTTATTCTGAAATTTAGGAACGGGAATAGCTTTGACCAGCCCTATCATTGATTGTAAAATGGGGGCGAATACTGAAAGTGTGGCACTGACATTTACCAAAAAAATATTAATCTCAAAATTTCTAGTTTTGAAATTTCAAAATTCCCCCAAATGGCGAGCAGCTCTATTGTGAGGTTATTAAAGATTCCCTGTTTGCTTTCTAAAGCAAATGTGCCATGATGAAATGTTAAACGGAAACTCAAATGATTGTTTTATAGATATTAGGGCTTGACCGAAACCCAGAAGCATAGCTGGTAGTAAGTGGTGGAGCTGTTTTGGGGATGCTGTGGATAAGTAGGTTGATTATAGGTTTCAATGCCTCCCTATCTTGACTTATGTTTTTACTAATCTAGCTGTAGTTGTTGTTACCTACCCAAGCCGTATAAAAGAAGACGATGACTAATCCAGCAGTACCAGTCACTGCCCAATAAGAAAACAATCCATCCTTCATAAGCTGAAAAGCAGAGAAGGAAACTGAAAAACAAATGCCTTATTGTGTGCATAACTCCCCTAGCAATCACAGCAATCAGGTAACCATTAGAAAATATTGGCTAAAAAGCCTGCTCGTTAGAGAAAAAGACTGGGAATTGGAACTCTTCGGCTTTATTCTCAAGTCTCCCACTGTCTTACTCTACCTTCTTATTAAAGCGGTGGGACCAATGAGATTTTTCAGCTCGCTGGCAAGGCCAACGTCATAAATTAAAATAATTTGGGGTCATCCTGAGAACGAAATGTTTGCAAATTTTCAGCGAATCAAAACATTGAAAACCTTTCATTTCAATTTGGAGCATTTTTAATAAAGTTGAAGGGAATTTTGAAATAAAAACATTTGTGGTTCCCGCCCCCCCCCCCCCCAAGTTGTCAAAACAGACAGAACTTCAGGAAATGTTTTGGTGTTGCTGAATCTGCATTTTTGCTGAAAAAAGTGTTTTGGCCAAAAAATTTCACTCAGCTCTTCTTTTCATCCCCGAGCATCTTTGCACACATAGGCGCCAGCAGTGTCACCATTCATTCCTGCCTATGGCTTGTTTCTCCACTAAGCCTCGCCTGGTCATTTCTCTGCGTATGTCGTCCTTGCCTCTAGGTCAGTCTGACCTTGGTAGTGTTTGCATTATTTTCTTTCAGATCCTGTTATCTGTTTGCCTTATGCAGTGTTCCCACTAGCGTTACTTATTATTAATTATCTGTATTATAAGAGCACCTAGCAGATTCAGCTAAGGTCTGGGCTCCAGTATGCTAGGCACTGCATACAGGAAAAAGAAAGCTCCGCTGTCCTTATATTACAGATGGGGAGATGAAGTGGAGATAGAGCTATGCCCGCACTGCCCCACAGTTTGGACTATGGGAGTGTACTGTAGTCCTGTTTGAAGAGGACTGTTAATGCAATCTAGGAACCTTTTAGTTCACGCCCACAGTGTCCACTTTGGTGTGCACTGCTATTCACACCCCTGTAGTCCAAAATGTGGGGCAGCATAGACAAGTCCTAAGTGAGTTTCCCAAGATGACAGTGGAAATCTGTGGCAGAGTTGGGAATTGTCCAGACTGTCCCATAGTTTTTCACTCTGTTAAATGAGCACAATAATAGTTGTTGCTTATCACACCAGGTGTTCTGATGCTTTGAATTTATTCTGTTAATTTTAATTTTTCTATACTGTAAAAAAATCAAGACTTTATCATGCTGTATTTCCAAGTGATTTCTATGGGTTTATTTTACTGGCAAGTAAACTAAACATTATGAACTCTGATTAATCGTTGTAAAATGCTCTGAGATGGTTGGATAAGAGGCATGACAGAAGTGGAAAGCAGTATTAGTAATGAGAATAAATATTGCTATATAGCTAGACAACAACAATCTATATGAATCAGAAGAATACTGATGCTGGAATTATGTTCAAGTAACATTGAAGCGCTGTTATAACTAGAGAAAGGCAAATAGAAGAAGAAATTCAAACCTTGTTGGATTTGAATCCCCAGGTACAAATCTATTCCTACTGCTCTAGGTCCAAGCTGACCTGGCTATTTGGAAAACTGGATTCAGTTTAGCTAACATCTCCACCTGCTTTTTTAATCAACATTTGTAATTTCAATTAAAATTTTGACTGAAGTTGCACATTTTGATTTTTTTTTTTTACCAGCTCTAGTTCTGTGTCAGATCCAAAACCTTTCCAGTTCTAGGGCCTTATTCACCACTGTGTTACTCCTATGGAATTATACAAGTGTAACACTTACATTTGTGGTGCTAGAGTTCAGAAGCAGATGAAATCTTGTGACAAAGGTTTTTCTCAGGAGATCCTGGCTCTGAATGGAGGTAATGTTAGGACAACAGCTGAACTGGTTAGCATCGTCTCTATTCCAGATGGCAGGCTTCACGATCAACTGTTCTGATGAGTTTACAGCAATTTTGGGTTGAAATCTCACAAAACTTTTGCATCATCCAACCCAAGCCTGAAATCTAGCCCTGCTTCAGCCTTAAACCTGATTGTGGGAGGCAGCATTTAATGTACTAGCCTGGAACTTGGGAGACTTGGATTCAAGTCCCTGCTCTGCCATAGACTTTCTAGATGACTGTGGGCAAGTCACTTAACCTCTCTGGGCCTCAGTTTCCCATCTATACAATGGGGATAATAGCACTGCCCTGCCTCATTAGAGTGTTGTCAGGAGAAATACATGGAAGGATTTAGAAGCGCTCAGGAACTATGGTAATGGGGGCCATATAAATGCTATAAATAGACAGAAACCCAAGTCAAACTCTATCCAGATTGGAATCATGCCATCCCTGGGTACAACCACTGACCTCAATGTGCATCTGCCTCCCTTTAAATAGTTCTGATATGAGCACTTTGTGTCTGAACATTTGCGCGCACACACACACAAGCTGAAGATGAACGACATAGGTGGCTATTTGCTGATTTCTGCAAAGTAACAGTCATTGTAGACGGGTTTTCATTTTTAGAAAGGTCATTTTCATCCACCTTCCCGGGGGAGTTAACAAACTCGCACCACTAAATGGTTCCTTTAAAAGCTCCTTCAATGCTCAAGAAAGAAAGAAAGAAAGAAAGAAAGAAAGAAAAAAGAGCCCTGTTTAACAGGCGGGTTGTATATTCAGAACTTTGGAGGGGACTGTGCTGCCCAGACCTGAATATGGATCTCCTCCCGGTATACGGAAGCTACCTCCAGATCATCCTTCTCTCTGGAGGATCCAGCCATCACCAGGGGTGGCTTTGGTAGCACCCCTTCGTCGGATAGTCTCTCAATTTCTATAAGACGAAAGCTGCGAGTATGTACCATTGCGCCTGATGCCCAGTTTGAAAGTGAGATGTGGGGAGGAATGATAGACTCGTTCTCAAAGACCTGCCAAGAGGCTGGTTTCAGGCTTCCTCTGAAGTACACTCCAAAGGCCTGAAGTGTTTGCAGAGGTTAAATCCACACTGCACTAGAGATGAGAGAGGTTCCATCTGCTCTCATGGAACAGGGAAAACTTTTATTGCCCCTTTTAATTTTCACCTTTTGAAAGATGCAAAAATGTATTTCTTTCCAGCACAGCACATTTCACTTCAGGATTGGATATGATAGCAGTTGTTTCAGAGAGTTTATTCTCCCATTATCTAAATGGTGGAAACCCTCTAGCAGTTTCTGATTCACTTTCAGATCTGTTTCCTCCGGTCCCCAGTTAACATTGAGCTTAATTATGTCTCAGCTAATAAGCCTCTAAGCGTTTGTTAAACAGACTTTCATGCTCCTTAATTGAAACTCAGCACAATGCTTCACAATATGTCTTCTGGAGTCTTGCAAGCAGCTTGACAAATTGCTACATGGGGTTGGTTGATTTATTTTATTTTTTGCAGCATGCGGAAGCTGCACTGATCAAAAGAAGAAGCTTGAGAGATTCTCTGCAAGAAAAGAACTGCATCCGTATCTCTCAAACATCCTTGGAATCAGAGAAATGTCGGGCTGGAAGGAACCTCAAGGAGTCATCAAGTCCAGCCCCCTGTGCTGAGAATGGTGGCATTCTCCAGACTTCCAGACAAACGAATGCTCAGCATGTGTGCACATATGTACAGACAGGACTGTGGCCAACTGGTTAGATCAGCAGGCTGGTAGTTAGGATCTCTAAGCTCTATTGTTAATCATCCAGTATGGGTAAAATTCACTCTTGTGCAGAGGGCAAACAGAAGGGCTATGCACTATCTTTGTTACACTTAAACCACCGGAAGAGTTTTGCTGGATCAGAGCCTTAGGCTATGCCTACACTACCACTTATGTCGGCAAAATTTATGTCGCTCAGGGGGGTGAATATTCCACCCCTCTGAGCAACATAAATTACTCCAGCGTAAGTGCTAGTGTGCACAGTGCTATGTCGCAAAAGAGCTTCTCCCGCCGAGATAGCTACTGCCGCTTGTTGGGGATGGATTAATTATGTCAGCAAGAGAGCTCTCTCCCGTCAGCACAGAACGGCTACACGAGAGATCTTACAGCGGTACAGATGCGCCACCACAAGCCCTCTAGTGTACGCCTAGCCTGAGGGCTTGTCTACATTACCCGCTGGGTCAACGGGCAGCGATCGATCCAGCGGGGGTCGATTTAGTGTGTCTAGTCTAGACGCGATAAATCGATCCCCGAGCTCTCTCCCGTCGACTCCTGTACTCCACCAGGGCGAGAGGCGCAGGTGGAATCGACGGGAGAGCGTCAGCCATCGACTCACCGCAGTGAAGACACCGCGGTGAGTAGGTCTAAGTACGTCGACTTCAGCTACGTTATTCACGTAGCTGAAGTTGCGTAACTTAGATCGATCCCCCCCCCCCACCCAGTGTAGACCAGGCCTTAGAGAATGCCTCTGTAAGGAAACTACACTTGATCTGGTCACCCCAAGCACTGTAATAGTTTGAAGACAGCAATATCATCCCACAGAGAAAGGCATCCTTATGGGGTTAGGTGTAAGTATTTAAACACTTGGCAGTTACATGGCAAGAAACATCTACTTTAAATAGAATCATTACAGCTTGTGTAGGCTACTGGGTAATTATAGCCGACGTTACCCAGATAGTAGTTGAAAGATTAATTGTCAGTGTTTAGTCTGGAATGGGAAACTCTAGTTCCGAAATTAGCAGGCTAGTGTCTTCACTTAAATGAAGTGTAATGATCAGTTGACTTTACAGAAAAGGTCGGAACGGGGTTTGCTCATTTGAGCAAGATTGATGCATCTCTGCAGATAGGAACTGTTGGATTGACTGTGAATTGCTCCTTTTTGTTCCTGCCTGGCCCTCTTCTTCCTCAGATTCATAAGAACAGCCCTATTGCATCAGGCCAATGGTCCATCTAGCCCAGTATCCGGTCTTCCAACAGTGACCAATGCCAGATGCTTCAGAGAGAATGAAAAGAACAGTCAATCATCGAGTGATCCATCCCCTGTCGTCCAGTCCCAGCTTCTGGCAGTCAGAAGCTAGGGACACCCAAAGCATGGGGTCTGTGACAACTACTTAAATAAAGATGGGAACTCAGCAGAGGAAGGAAGATCCTGGAGAGTGGAACAAGGGAATATCAGGCTAAGGCACCCACAGAGCCCTCAGCACCCATAAAGATCAGGGAGATCCCCAGAGGTAAGTTGCTGGTGAAGGGAAGCAGCAGGTGAATCCTGCTGGGGAAGAAGCAATTCAAAAGAATCTCTACTGGGGCTCGGAAGCAGAGGGTTTCAGATGAGCCCAAGAGAGTCAGAAGAACTATACATTTGGACATTGTTTGTGAACGATTGTGACTTGGCCAGAGAGCTGAGACCCAGAGAGGGAGTCAGGAGAAGATGCTGGCTGGAACTGGCCATTGCATGGCCAAGAAAGTGGCTACCAGGAGGAGGGGGATGAGAGGAGAAGTCCCCTTTAACACCAGGTGCAGGCACAAGGGGGTGACCTAAATGTGAGCACAGGCACTTACATCCCCTTAAAACAGAAAATCTGGCTTCCATCCAGTGCTATTCCAAACTCATTTCCCCATTCTATCCTTTTCCCTTTCTTTGCTCCATTCCTGCTCTCTTCCTCTTCAACTTCTGCCTTCTCTTATCCCCCCCCTCCTCTACCCTCCTCCCATCTCTTGCTGCTTTAGCTTCCTCCCTCTGCTTTCCCTTCCTGGGAGTTATATTAGTAATGCAGCTTGAGCAATGGAAGAACCAAACTCCTTTCCATTCTGCCACTGGAGAATTGTTAGTTCCCACCATCAAGTCTGAGGATTTGCAAAGGGCATCAGTAGAACAATCGGTACCTTGGGGCTCAGTTCTGGTGCATATAAGGGCAAGATCGACCCACTTGGGCACAGCAGTCCAGCCCCATGCTACCTGTTGCAGGATCAGGGCTTTCGTTATCAGGAAATTAAGGCCGCATTTCAAGTTTCAGGCCTCTGCATTAACATTTCGACAGTTATTATGGTAATGTATCATATTTAATTAGCAAGTTTAGGAAAGCTTTTAACACATCAATTACCCGAGAAGACAGCAAAATGACCTTTTGAGCGAACAGCTGTCTAGGGCATTCCATTTCAGAATAAATGGTTCTCCCTGGTAGGGAAACATAATGAGGGGTCTCTATTTGGGATAGCGACAGTCTCTACAGTAAACAAAAATACCACGTAGGCTGCTAGCCTGGCTCTTCAGTCCTGGAAGGATTAAACACCACACCCAGAGTCTGCTCAGGCCCTTTTTTCAGGGCAGCATTTACTGGCTGCACAATCTTTAGAAAATCCCAAAATAACATAAATACAACAGTCCCCTGATGCAGCCTCCCCTGCTCTGAGCTTTTCCCCAGTCCTCCAACACACCATCTGTCCCCAGCCACATGAGTCTACCCGCTTTAAATAGCTCATCTTCTCGATCTGAGGGCTCTCAGCCTTTATAGGAATCAGGTGCTCATCAGCCAATCACTGGGTCCTGATCCTCAAATCACCAGGGCCCAGATCAGTCCTCCCCATTGATTTGAATGGGAGTCGGGTGCCTAAATACCTTTGAGGCTCTGGTCCTTTCCCAGCTGGGTCTGATCATCATCTCTACCAGCCTCAAACATCTCTTCTTAAAGGGAGAACAGGGCTGGCTATGAACACTCAGAATATGGAAATTCGGGAGTCAAGACAAAACCACACCCATTTGGTTTACCTCTGTACATTACACCAGCTCTCTCTATTGGTGCTGTGTTGCCTTTTTGTAGGTCCCGTATTTGCATATCCTTACTCCCGTCAGAGTACTCCCTTACACAGCTGAGCAGTCAATCAGCTGCTCACGCGAATGCTCTGGCGGATAAAAAACTGGAACATTTTTCATGAAAAACTCCTCCCTTTTTCCCCCCATCCAAATTCTTTCATCAAAATACTTTGACCAGCACTAGATCTGATTAAAAACCAGGTTGCATTTTAAACAAAACATTCACAAAATTCCACCCCTCTTTTCCCCATCAAAATTGAACATAATGAATTCATTGAACAAATGAATTTTCATAGAATCATAGAATCATAGAAGATCAGGGTTGGAAGGGACCTCAGGAGGTCATCTAGTCCAACCCCCTGCTCAAAGCAGGACCAATTCCCAACTAAATCATCCCAGCCAGGGCTTTGTCAAGCCGGGTCTTAAAAACCTCCAAGGAAGGAGAGTCCACCACCTCCCTAGGTAACGCATTCCAGTGCTTCACCACCCTCCTAGTGAAATAGTGTTTCCTAATATACAACCTAGACCTCCCCCACTGCAACTTGAGACCATTGCTCCTTGTTCTGTCATCTGCCACCATTGAGAACAGCCGAGTTCCATCCTCTTTGGAACCCCCCTTCAGGTAGTTGAAGGCTGCTATCAAATCCCCCCTCATTCTTCTCTTCTGGAGACTAAACAATCCCAGTTCCCTCAGCCTCTCTTCATAAGTCATGCGCTCCAGACCCCTAATCATTTTTGTTGCCCTCCGCTGGACTCTTTCCAATTTTTCCACATCCTTCTTGTAGTGTGGGGCCCAAAACTGGACACAGTACTCCAGATGAGGCTTCACCAATGTCGAATAAAGGGGAACGATCACGTCCCTCGATCTGCTGGCAATGCCCCTACTTATACAGCCCAAAATGCCGTTAGCCTTCTTTGGAATACTTTGACCCACTGTACTCTGAAATTGCCTTCAGGATACATGTTTATTGCCATCAACAATACTAATGACATAATTAGAGCTGTTTCAAATTTGCACTGAAAAACTTTCAAATAGAAATTTTGCATTTTTGACCAACTCTAAACACAACATTTAGAAAAAACTCCAGCCAGACATTATTATTATTATACCATTTGTGTTGCAGTAGCACATAGGAGTTCAATGATGGACCAGGACCGCAATCTAAGGAGTTTGCAGTCTAAGAGACGACAGGTGGAGACAGACAGATGGGGGAGCACAACGAGACAATACTGATCAGCATGATAAGAACATAAGAACAGCCATACTGGGTCAGAACAAAGGTCCATCTAGCCCAGTATCCTGTCTTCCGACAGTGGCCAATGCCAGGTGCCCCAGAGAGAATGAACAGAACAGGTAATCATCAAGTGATCCATCCCCTGTCGCCCATTCGCAGCTTCTGGCAAACAGAGGCTAGGGACACCATCCCTGCCCAATGGGTGATGGTCACAGCGCACCATCTGCCCAACCGTTGTCAAGTTTTTTGCTTTCCCATCAATGACAGAGGAGAAAAAAAAATCTTCAGGTCCCAAAGAACAGAAACCAACTACAAACGTTGTGTTGATCATGAGTTTTCCAGCCTTTTCAGCTGAATCTTATTGGACATTTTCTCCAGGAACCTCTTGATGCCGACTGGCAGAGAGCCCATGAAGTGCGTAGTTTTACAGGGATCACTTATATGCATAATAACTCACTAAAGGATGGAATGTGAGGTCTCTACTGAGAGCCAGTACCGCACTGGTCATCAAAATCATTGCCAAATATACAGGAGGGTAATATTCAAGGAGCTGGGTACCTATAGTAGAAATTATATTCTTAAGGTCTCGGAGTTAAAGCAGGTCACTAGGAGGGGACAAAACTATTCCTTTGCAATGTTGTTGTAGCCGTGTTGGTCTCAGGGTATGAGACCTGTTCCTTTCAGACAGGCGGGAGACACTGATCTATCTGTCTGGTTTCATGCAAATGGACTATTGTATATGCCACAATGGATACCTATTTGCATACTAAATCACCAGCTAATCAAGATGAAGAAGTTAACAAGAGATCACAAAACCTACAGGAAGGAACGCACAAGTGGAGGGTGCCTGATTTAAGAATAAAGATCAAAGGACTGTTTTGATATGTCCAGGGTTGCAAAGGAACACCCAGGAGGCCAGCTGACGGTGAGCTTGGTGCATGAACAGAAGATCACAGCCAAGTCTGGCTATAATATGCTAGAAGCCTTTGGGGTGATCTTTTGCTCTTATGACATAATAATGTCCTATCAGTTGAGTTTAGGCTCTCGTATGCGTGTTATGATATTATTTTATATATAATCCTTTGTTTCCACTATTTCTGCTTGCTATCATTTGAATCTCTGTCCTTTGTTCAATAAAGGTATACGTGTTTTCTCTATAAACAAATCTAAGTGTGGTGTTTTGTATGGAGCTTTTCAGTTTCGAAGAACTGGCATGTTCTGATGAAAAATGTTGCACTGAAATTTTTCCAGCCCGCTCTACTCGAAAGCCAGAAGACATGTAAAAGGAACCCAACATTTATTATCTTTAACTTTTTTTGTGATTTTTAAGCCAATCTCAAGATTTCTGAGGGACTGGCTTATGATTTTTGGAATTCTTAGGGCCAGGCAGTACTCTAACTAGAGTCTTTCCACTCCATTTGCCTTCTCAGTTCTTTGCGATCCCTGTGCTTTGTGAGAGCAAAACAAATGCTAGCAAACCGGCTCCACTGGTGAAGACTAACCCACATATATGCAAATGAAGGTTGAAGGGTGAAAAGAGGCCATGTCCTGTGTCCCTCCTACCTTCATGAAATGTACAAAAAAAATACGGGCACAGTGCATTTTTCCTGTTTAACTCACACGTCATGAATATTCATCAATGCAGATCACTTGCTAAACAAAGAGACGTTAAATTGCCGGGTACTGTCAGGCTTGCTAAAGTATATATGAAAGGAGAAAATAAGGGATGAATTGGGACAAAGGACCAATTTCTTTTGCAAATGTAGCATTACTTTTCTTTGTGCAACCAAAAAAGGTGCATAGAATTTGATAGAGGAAAAAAATCACTCGGGCAATATTTGTAGAATACAGTAATCACCTTTTGGCACCTTCCAACTGACCACTTCAAAGTATTTTGTAACATTCCTGTGTCTTTTGCTCTTTACATAACAAAATCAATATGAACAAAGCACACAGGTAGAGTTAGGTCTCAAATAACTGTATTTACAGTACTAGATATGCACGGACATGCCAGGCGTAGCTACATAAATACTGCTGCTCCAACTGGTTTCTGGGGGCTCTCTCAAACCCAGCGCCGCTAGAGGACTCTCAAACTATGTAAAGGGATGCTGCCCTCTTCCCATACACTACAATTATTCCCATTTTATAGAGGGGGCAAGTGAAGCACAGAGTGACTGAGTAAGATTTAGCCAAGCTCCAGTGGTGCAAGTAGAAATCATTTCTTGCCGGTATGCTGCACTCATGGGAGGGACACAAAGAGGGGGGGCGCATGACCTCCACACGTGACCCCCCATGTGACTCCTCCCCAGCCTGGGGCCCCGGCGCTTTCCCCGTCCCCTCCCCATGATCCACAGATGTCCTACGTTTCATGGTGGGGGGGGCTCTGCCCTCCTCCCACCTCGCGGGAGACTTCTGCTGTACAGACCCCAGGCAGGAGGATTCAGGAGATGCAGCTGCGTGGGAGGGCTGGGGCCAGGGCCGGGCTAGGGGTGGTACAGCTGCACCGGAGGAACTGCTGGTGTAGGGCTGCCCAGCGGCCCCATGTTCTGCTCCCGGGAACCGCAGGGGGGGAAAGGAGCAGAACGGCGGCAGCAACTCTGGCGGCTGTACCATCCCCAGCCCCGCACCCGCAGCCCCGCCCTCCGGCGGGGCTGCTGTACCAATGGAGGAGACGCAGCTCCATGGAAGGGCAGGGGGTGCGGCTGGGGGGCGGGCTCCTCCTCTGTCTTTCCGGTATGCCGTACCAGCTATACATTTCTTACTGGTACGGCGTACCGTACCGTACCACCAGACTTGCACCACTGCCAAGCTCACGCAGCATGTCAGCGGTGGAGTCACGTCTACAACCCCGAACTCCTGATTCCCAGTCTCACCCCTTCATATTTTCTGTGAGCGACAGGTCTTGGTTCTCCTCTCACTGACACCAGCTAAGGCTCCAGCAGAGGAAGGCACTGCAGAGATGCTTAACTTCAAGGGTGAAATTTTGACTTCAGTGGGACCCGATTTCACCTTAAGTGTGTGCTTAAAGTTAAGCACAGGCCCAAATGCTTTCCTGAATTAGCGTCTTAATCAGGAGCGATTCCGCCGAGGTCTCTGGATTTGTAGGGACAGAAGTGAGAGAAGAATCAGGACTATGTTTCCAGTTTGTTCCTTTCCCCTCTACTGTCACACACAGCCTAATTTCCTTAATCAATATCGCTCAGTCACTCCTTCATTTGAACCCAATAGATCTGGAAAAACCTATCAGAATTTTTATTGAAAACATACCTTCCCCAGCTTCTTTAGCCACCTGACCAACATCATCGTTTCTCCCTGCTAGGGTGACCGGACAGCAAGTGTGAAAAATCGGGACAGAGGTTGGGGGGTAATAGGAGCCTATATAAGAAAAAGCCCCAAATATCGGGACTATCCCTATAAAATCAGGACATCTGGTCACCCTACTCCCTGCCCCGCAGAACATAGAGAAAGGATGGCTCAAGGGGATTATATTCTAAATCAGACCCAGATTCCATACACATGAATGAAGTGTCCCATTCACTTAGATTGTCCTGGCTAGAGCATGTTGCCCCAGCAGTGGAAGAGCCGCAGATGCCTTTGTTATTTTATAACCCTAAACATCAGATTGATCCATGTCTGAGCGAATGCAGTTTTCCAAAAGGCTACATATTTCCTGTGAATTCAGAGTGCTTTGGGTTTCTTTCTAGTTTCCAACCGCTGACGCAGCAAAACTATCACTAAAAAGGCAGCCACTTATATTATTTTTTAAACCAGACATTTTCCCTAACACGGTTATATTTCCATTCCCCTTTGCCATTAGAGCTGTGCAAAAAGTTGCACATTTAAAGCCCATTTGAAGAAGTCGGCCTTTTTGCCCGAATGGAATATCTGCATTCTCTAACTCAGACACCCGAAGTATCTTGGTCAGTTATATCCATACGCACTCATTTCTCCCTGGCTCTTTTCTGTGACATATGAATATCCCCATCTTAACCCAGCCTTGTTGCTATGAAATGGATAATGCTCTACGGTATCTGTGTTTTCTTTCTTTTTCCCTTTGTAATCTCATAACCCTTAATCCTCTGTATCTCTTCATCTTTCCCTGAAAAGTCACTACAAGTGAAAGCTTTCTCTCCTCGCTCTTACCAGATATTATTCTGAGCCTTTAAGCCTTTTGATCCAGGACTCTGAGGTCAGTGATTTATTTATGAGCCTTTCCAAACATCAGATGTAATCTCTTTCCTTGGACTCTCCTCTGCTGGAAAGATCTTTCAAAATTGCCACTATGTTTTTCTTTCAGACATGTTTAATTGAAGAGCATGGCCAATGCCCATTCAAATTAAGCAGGTGCAAGAGAGGATGAATATTCCTGTATTCTGGGGCTAGGAGTCATCCGGAGGCTAGGTGATATAAGGTGAACAGTTTAGTTTTCAGTCTTAATTCACCTCTTAGGACATTGCAATGTATATAGAGCAAGGCCCAAGCCGATCTTTGCAGTAAGTCTATTGACCTTGATGGAGATACCATAGGGATCAGTTTGGCCAGGTCTTTGTGCACATGAATGTATCTATAGCTGGAGCTGTATAGCCCATATACTAGAAACCATAGGTAAGGCTGCCAGTCTGTCATGGATTCTGTGACCTTGCGGGACCTCTGCGACTTCTGCAGTGGCTGGTGCGGCTGACCCCAGGGCTGCCCCGGGGCCAGCCGCACCGGCCACCGCTGGGGCGGTCCCGAACCACCGCTCTCCTCCCTGCTGAGCAGCAGCGGCGGTGGTTCTGTGCTGCACCCCCCCAGCAGTAGCAGCAGTTCTGGGCCATGCCCTCCCCCTGAGCAGCAATGGCAGTCTTGCCTCCCCCAGTGGCACCCCCCCGCACCCTGCAGCCGCCCCTCCAGAGCACCAGCGGTGCTCTCAGAGTCCCCCAGAGCACCTAAGATTTATTCAGAGGTATTTATAGTACAAGTCATGGTCAGGTCACGGGGCTGTGAATTTTTGTTTACTGCCCATGACCTGTCCATGACTTTTACTAAAAATACCTGTGACTAAATCTTAGCCCTAACCATAGGGGCAGGAAGAATGTCTATAGTGGGGTTGCTGAAAACCATTGAACTAAACTGTAAATCTGGTTAATAATAGAAACCACTTCAAGCCAGGAGATGCCCCTGGCTCCAGCTCCTATGCTACAAACAGCCGTGAACTGCAAACTATGGATGTGGACATTATACTCCTCCCAAATGTCAAGGATGTTGGGATCTGAGGTTTTGGTTCTGGCCCATCTCTGATAAATAGCGGAGCAGTAGCAATGGCTGCTCTCATGCTTTCTTTGGCTTTGTCCACACTAGTCGTCTTTAGCTTAAAATTCCCTGCCGCGCCGTGGGCCATGTAGTTCCATGGAATTACTGATCCTGGTGGTAACGGTTTGCAAGATCGGGATTTTAACACTCCGAATGACTCCCAAGGAATGACCCAGATTTAAATCCTCCACCTTCAAGAGATGAGACCCTGCTGGATTCATGGCCATCATCTATGGTCAGCAGGGTTCAGACCTCTTTGGCTGTTGCTTTCTTATCCTTTCTTTGGCTGGCTTCACCCCCCTCCACTCCACTATCACCCACCGACTCAAAAGCAACAGCCACAGGCTTTTTCATCTGGTGGGAAGGCCATATTCCCCATACTAGGCATAGGCGCCGACTCCTTGGGTGCTCTGGGGCTGCAGCTCCCCGCCCGCCACCCAGCTCACCTCCGCCTCCACTCCACCTCTTCCCCTGAACGCGCCGTGTGCCTGCTCTTTCCACCAGCTCCCAGCGCTTGCTGGGAGGGAGCGGGGAGGAGGGGGAACACGGCGTGCTTGGGGAAGAGGCAGGGCCGGGGTGGGGATTTGGGATCCAATAGGGGCAGGGAGGAGGTGGAGTTGGGGCGGGCACTTTGGGGAAGGGGTTGGAATGGGGGCGGGGCAGGGGCGGGGTGGGGCCGGGGGTGTGAGCACCTACTGGCGCTGGGGAAAGTTGGTGCCTATGATACTAGTCACTCTCTGATTTCTTCTTCAGTATCAAGCTAACGGAAACCCCTCAATCCGACCCCATGCAGAGAACATCTTGCTGCCTTGAGATAGTTATTACTCCAGTAGCACCTAAGTCCCATTGTGCCTGGTGCTGTACCGCAGTGAGATAGTCCCTGCTCTGACGATCTAAATAGGAAGGACAGACAAAGAGTGGGGAGGGAAACAAGCTCAGAGAAGTGAAGTGACTTGGCTCAAGGCCACACAGTGGTACAGCCAAGTAAAACCCAGGTCTCTGGAGTTCTAACCCCGGGCCCTATCCACTAAGCCACACTGTCTCCTACTAGCTACAGCTTTTGCTGTCTCTCTCGCGCTCTCTTTTCAGCTTCGGTAGCCAGTCATAAACCCACTGTCAGCTGCAAAATGACAGAGCGCAAGAGCAAGGGAAATGGATTTAATCAAATTAATAGAACCATTTGTTGCACCGTATTTTCCTCCCAGTCTCAAATTGGTACTTAGGATTCACCACGGTCACTGATACGTCTGGGCTGAAAAATGCTCGGCAGAGTGTAATAGATTTTGCATATTACAGACGCAGGCTCTTTTGCTGCAAAAGTACAGACCCGTTTTAAAAGATCACCTTGCCTGGATGCCAGGGTCCCCTCCAGAGCTGAACGGCGCCGTCGGATACTCCTCGCGATCGGTATCGAGATTAAGAAAGCGGAAGCGAAAAAGGCAAAGACATGATGGCAGTGGTGGGTAATGAAAGGAAATGAAACATCCTCTAGACTACAGAATTAACCAGATTGTTCTTAACTCCAGTTGAATCTCAATTAAAGCTCACATCTGCACTGTGCATTCACCTACATCAGGCTGCGTTAGACAGGGGGTCAGACTCTAGATGAACTAATGGTTTCTTCTGCCCCTAAAACCTGTGAAGCTAGGGAGACTCTTGAATATTTTATTGTCTAACCCACCCACCCATCCAACCATAGATAGGAATAAATGAGGCAGTAAATAGAAAAAACTGCACAACTCCATCAAAATGCCTTTAAGAGACAGGTGGGCCAAATTCTGAGGTCTGTACAAGTTCCTTCCTGCTCCATGGGCAGCAAAGCCGTGTGCTCAGGAGGTTGTGACACCGTTGCAATACCACAGCCTTCGTCCTCTCCACCCTTTCTGTTCCAGGGCCCTCCAGCAGGTTCTGTAATGGTGGGAGCTGGTCTAAAACCAGACGGAATCTGGTCCCAAATCTACTGAGACAGCTCATGCTGGGTGCAGTCGATTACTCGACAGAAAGCCAGCACAAGGTCTATCACTACAATTCATGGATTTTGCCCTGGCTATCTGCACAGGGCTACATTTCATCCTTTATGAATCTTTGGAGACATTCTCTGATATGATATATTGATATATATTAACAAACAAACAACCTCCCTAAGGTGCAACAGGAAGAAGTTGGAAGATGCACTTAGCAAAGACTATTTACCATTTAATAGGCAGCAGGTTTAAAACAAACAAAAGGAAGTATTTCCTCAAACAATACACAGTCAACCTGTGGAACTCCTTGCCAGAGGATGTTGTGAAGGCCAAGACTATAACAGGATTCAAAAAAGAACTAGATAAATTCATGGAGGATAGGTCCATCAATGGTTATTTCTGACGGTCCCTGGGGCTCAACTGCATAGGGAATAGACACCAGTGAGGCTGGGAATTGTTATTCTGAGACAAGAATCTTGCAAGCTGATTCTAATCTCATTTATATCAGTCTCATTGATTTATACCAATGAGAGAAGAATCAATCCTCTACCCCAAGGGTTCTCAAACTTCATTGCACTGTGATCCCCTTCTGACAACAAAAATTACTACATGACCTCAGGAGGGAGGACCGAAGCCTGAGCGAAAGCCCAATCCCCGCCACCTCAGGTCGGGTGGCCAAAGCCAAAGCCCCACCACCGCAGGCGGGGAAGCCAAAAACGAAGCCCAAGGGCTTCAGCCCCAGCAGGGAGCCTGTAACCTGAGCCCCACATTGAAGCCCTCAGGCTTCAGCCCTGGGTGGTGGGTCTGGGGCTTCGGCTCCGGCCCTAGGCCTCAGCAAGTCTAAGCCAGCCCTGGTGACCCCATTAAAATGGGGTCCCGACCCACAGTTTGAGAACCGCTGCTCTACTCCTTGTAACTTGCCCCTATAGGTGGAACAGAGCTAGAGGTTGATGCCTCTAAGAATGTGATGTAAGAAGCTTTTACTTAATATAATTTAATGCAGCTGCATTCTTCTGGGAGGGATAGTTTATCTTTCGCGGTGAAACCTTAGGGCTGATTTAACTCATTATTATGTTTGCTTTCTAAGTTTTGCGATGTGCCCACATACTAAGGCGATGAGCACAATACAAACTTGTTTATAAACAGGTCTCAGAGTAGCAGCCGTGTTAGTCTGTATTCGCAAAAGAACAGGAGTACTTGTGGCACCTGCTGATAATAGCTCATCTTAATTAATTAGCCTCTTAGAGTTGATATGGCTACTTCCACCTTTTCATGTTCTGTATATATATATATATATCTCCTTACTATATGTTCCATTCTATGCATCTGAAGAAGTGGGCTGTAGCCCACGAAAGCTTATGCTCAAATAAATTTGTTAGTCTCTAGGTGCCACAAGTACTCCTGTTCTTTTTGTTTATAAACAGACTCTCTCAGATAGTCGGACTTGATTTCAAAGGGAAGGGGAACAAAATCTACATGCCAGCTGTTATAACAGACACTTGACAATTCCGTGAGTGTCATTTAAAGGAGCTGCGTCCGTAATAAGCACAAGTAGCCTGAACAGCCCCCCTGCTAGAGCTTCATGTTCAGATTACGCTGCTTTGCAGGCCAGTCTGTCAAATGCAATAAAGCTTGAAACGCCATAAGTGCCTTTTCAAAAGAGTTCTTTACTGCAGATCATTCAAACCTGAAGTGCGCACAAAAATTTTTTTTGCTTCCAATTATTAAAAAGTGGATGCCTCTCTTGATCTAGCAGGTGAAAGAAGCTGGAATCCCACAGCTGCAGGACCTGATACCTAGAACCCCGAACACACCCCAGATTCAAAGGGCTGGCTCATGCTCAACCCCAATGAGAAAGGCTTGCCTTTGCCTACAATGGTAGCAGAATCTGGCCCGTAGCTTGCAAAGCACATCAGAGAGAAAGATGTTTGATAGATGTAGGCTATTATACGCTATAAAATGGCATGTGGTAGCTAAATCTAGATATAATCGTATAATAAGGTAATTAATGTATGGGGATTAGATTAGAGATATAGATTTAAGTGGTAAAGTATAATAGGCTCACACCACAGGGTTATGGGACTAATAAGTAGGTATCACTGATGATATTAGGTATATAAGTAAGATGAGCTGTAATGCAAGGCCTACAGGCTTTAGGGCCGTAAGATATGAGCTTGGCCATAGAAGGCCTCAGACTAGTTGACCAAGAGAGAACCTGGTACCATTAAAATGTAAGATCACAGTAAGAGATGTGCTGATGTTCTAGAAACTGTGCAGCAATCGCCTGGAAAATATGTCGCAGTGTATCAGTTAATATTGCAAGATGACCTGTAGTAACATCTTGAGGAATTCTGCTATGACCACAAGTTACCGTAGCAACTCAGTGACATCAATGCTAATGAATGTAAGAGGAACTAAGGAATTTTAGCCTATGAAAAACAAGGTGCCCTAAAATGTGTGGGGTGTGGAAGTACAGATAAGAACAGAGGCTGAAACCATAATGCATCAGCATGAGGGTACAGAGGGCATCAGCGTAATGCACTATAAAGGCTGTATCCTGGCCCGTGTGCTTTGGGGGAAGGAGATGCTAGAATGACCACCACTGGTGGTGATGATGCGAATAATGGTTGACACCTCAAGATCCCTACCAGGAAATGTAAGTGATGCCAGTATTAAGACTAGACATGCTGTAGTACTCCTTTCCTTACTGTTGGACTGTAGTAGTGTGTTTGATAGTGTGGATCTGCTTAGTAAGCTTTTTAATAAAAGGACGGTTGAGAACCTGTAAGTACATCTGTTGTGGTCATTGTTCCTCGTGTGATGCTAGAGTCTCCAAACCTAATGATATTCCTAATGGTGATTCTCACCCCGATAATCCTGACACTGGAGTTGTTTAGGAGGCCGGACTCTGAACTCAGGTCATTGGGATCTAATATAAAACCAATCTATATATTAATCCAGAAATTAACATGGCTGCATGTGCACTGGCAATAGGTACATGGTTTTGGCGTTAAAGGTCCTGATTCCTTTTTACATGCTTTTTTGTAAATCGAATCCGTCATTCCCAGACCATCCTCTTTCGAAGCCGTGACACGTAATTAAGCAGAGTGACTTTGTGTATTTTTCCTTTACTTGGTATTCGTTAGTGAAGGATATGGGAGGACACCTGACAGAGCGATAATTTAGAGTGCTCCAGACCAGCTTATTCAATTTGCAGAATTTTAATCAGAGGGAAATTTATGCCTGGGGAGGACACATCATGAGCCAATATCTCCTCTTGTCCGATCATAGTCTGGTTGGCAAGTGAATAGGTCATGCAGTGGAATGGAAAGTGGTTTTGTGCCTCATCAGATTATTCCGCCTACAGGTACATTTCAGCTGCTGGCTTGTATCAAAATGGTCCTGGTCCAGGTCCATTGACCGCAGTGCGGGTGTTCTGAGCTGGCTGGCTGCAACGCAAGGCACTCAGATACTATGATAGGTCAGGCCAGATGGGAAAAAAGGTGAAAAATGTCCAGGTGTTGACATTTTTGTTATGCATTGGAACAAAACCAAGACCTTTCTAAACTGTTCACAGAAAATCCATGAGAGAGAAAGACGCAGAATAGCCTGGTGACTAAGGTATTCACTACAACCCAGAATCAGTCTCTCTCAAGCTTTCCTGCTGGAGCTGTTCCAATGTGTGTAAATAATTATTCAGTGGGTTAAAGAAAGACTGACTCTCTAGCCTGGTGGTTTGGGCACCCCTCCTTGGATGTTAGAGAGCCAGGTTCAAGTCACTACTCTACCTGAGTCAAAGCAGGCTCAAACCTGGGTCTCCCCCATCCTAAGGGAGTGCCATAGAACCATTGGTCTATTGGCTGGGGACGGGCAGGTAAGGAAGTTGGTTCTGTCTGTCAACCAGAAATCCCATCCTGAACCTGTGAAACTTTTCCAACAGAATCTTTGTCAAAACCGATATATTTCCCCCCAAAATTTTGGGTCTGACAAATAAGCACTTTCCAATGGAGACGTGTTTTGTTGAAAAGGTCAGAGTTTATCTGGCAGGGCTGCCCATAGACTGTAAGGTCAGAAGGGGCCATCTTGATCATCAAATCTGACCTCCTGCACATCGCAGGTCACAGAACCTCTCTCCCCCCCCCCCCCCCCCCCCGTAATAGGCCTCCAACCTCTGGCTGAGTTACCAAGTCCTCAAATCATGGTTTGACATTGTTGACAGAAGTCATGCATTCAATGAACACCCACCACTTTCTCCTCGGAAGCCCCTAACAAATGACATTGTCTGTAATTAATGAACACAGCCAGCAGTTTTATGGCTACTAATATGACTGTTGGTCTGCATGGGCAAAGACTCAATTAGATTAAGTTAATATAGCGAATAAGTGATATTTGCGCCACTTCAATGGGAACTGATTGAATATCATCTGAAGTGTAATATCCTGTGCTGTCAGGAGATATTTAATAGTAACATTCTTTAAGTACACACAAGCCTGGGACTGGGCATCTGGTAACAAACTATTAGGGGGACTTGTGTCTCCAGGATCCCAGATACTCCAAAGACTTGAAAAGTATCAAATCAGGGGCCAGATTTTGATCTGGCGTAAATTGACGTCACTTCGTTGAAGCTGATTTACACCAGCTGAGCCTATAGCTAAGTCAGGAGCAGAATCGTAAATGAGCCCTCAATTAACTTCATTATTCCAGTGCCCCAAATGGTTTGTTATTGTGGTTATCTTGAGATCCACTTTACCCGCTCGTACAACACTCATGTTCTGCATCATGGCACTTAGCTCAATGCTGACCGTGTGGCGATTCTCTCATTGATCATTTTGCTTTTCTAGAGGAGAGCTGACATGGGGACGTGTAATGGGGACTTATCCCAAGGAAGGCCACACAACAGATCCTGCAAACATTGAAACAAGAGCTCATTGCTAGAGCTGGTCAGGAAATGTCTTTTGTTCCGTTGAAAATGCGACAGAAACAATAACGTTTTCATTTTCGTCTAGATTTTTCTTCAAACCCCCAACTACCCGCCAAAGAATTTCCTTTGAAACCTGAAAACAGTTTGAGTTTGGGCTGACATTTTTCAGTTTTTGGTTGCTAAAAAAGGAAAGTTGTCAATTTTCGGGTTTACTCTTTTTTTTTTTAAACCAAATTAGTCAAAAATGGACATGTCTGGCAAAATGTCCATTTTGAAAATGTCAGATGAAAAATTTCAAGCAGCTCTACTCTCTACCCTCCCCACGACTGTGAAAATTACACCCCTTGAATGGTGTGTACAGTAGCAGAGTCCACCGGTGCTCTCCACTTTATCGAGCAAAATATGAATTTTGTCTTCCACCTTAAACCTCCTGGTAGGTAAATTAACAAAGTGGGCTGGCTAGATAACTGTGCTACCCATGGTGGGTATTGATATCTCTATCCACACCCCTTAGATACTTTGGAATTTCTCTAATACATTAAGAGTTCAATTCAGGCCAGATGTATGCTGACTTCTGCTGCATTTAGATTTACTGTAGGCTGAGGTTCAGAGCTGGAGGGTGAACTAAAGCTAAGGTTCAAGCTGGATGGTGCTAAAATTGCATGGGCTCTTCTCATGAGAAGTTAGCCACATGCAACTAGAACTGGAAATAGATCATTTCCAGTTTATATCCAGCCCAGGACCAAAATTGCATGGGCAGATTGCAATCCAGGAGTAGGAATCTCCCAACCCCCCTGCTTACTTCCCTTGCCCCAAATTCAAAGGGGTTCAGAACTAAGGTTCTAGCGTTGGCTTATCTCTGGTTGTACCAAGCAAATATATTATTGTTATGCTGATCTATTCTACCTGTGCCAGCTGACGCCCAGGGGAGACAAGGCCAGGAACAATCGAAGTGAATGGGTTTAATTCATCCATGGTGTAACTCCACCAGAGCTAATGGAGTTACACCAGGTGCACCTTCGGCCCAACATGTTTATCGTCACATCCCAGATTAAGTGTGCCTTTTATCTTATCTGCCGTTTCCTGTGTTCCTGGTCCTTGGCACTGTTCCATCCCCGCAGTACATTTCCATGCACAGGAGAGCAGTAATGCTTACAAAAACCAAACCCCTCTGCACCGTACAATAAAATCAAGAGAATCGGTGGCACCATAAGCATTATGCAGGCATGGAAATCTGTGCCTGTAGACACCTGGCAGAAGCAAGGCTGAGTCAAAATACACATGACCTGGTGGGAGAACCACTCCATCCCTACCCCAGTTACCAAAAAAAAAAAAAAAAAAAAGTGTGGGAGAATTCTTGGACACCAAAAAATACTGAGAATAAGAATAAGTGACCTGTGTAAACCTTATGAGGCTGTCAGCCCATCTACCTAGCTTGGGAAATGCTCACCACTTTAACATGTGTGTGGGAGCCTTTCCTCTACAGATGGACAGTTAAAGGGCCAGCGTCTGTTCCCAATTATCAGTAGAAGAGTGAAGACTCCCAGAAATTTTGTCCAAAAGCTGAACCAAGCTTTTACTGAGGTTTACAAGAATCTGGTTATTTTTCTTTCCTCTTTCGTTTCCATGTACCTCTTTGCTTCCTGATTCGGGCCACGACAGCAGGTGAAAGTGACCCAAACTGTATTGCTGAGCACTCAGAATGCCAGCTACAGGTGCACCGTACGGCTGAGAAACAACTGAGGCACTGGAAATCAGGGGACATTTCTGATCATCAGGGATTAATTTTGAGTGAGGCACTTGAGAAAATCCCACGAGGCGCCTACGTGAGCCTACTTCTCTTTAAAAATCTGGCCTGTAGTGATTTGCCCAACGTCATGTAGTGAGTCTGTAAGCAAGTTCTCCACCCGCCTTATAACCTGATGTATGGCATGTCACAGTTCCAGCCAGCGGCACCTGCATTTCCCCTCCGTGGTCCATCCAGGGCATCCACTCTCAGGCTTCCAGCTCCTAAACCGTCACCTCCGATGAGAGGAGAGGCATCTCTCTCCCTTCTGCCTGAGGACTAGATGACCTCCTGAGGTCCCTTCCAACCCTGATATTCTATGATTCCAGGATGCATGTCCCCTGCCTGCACTGAGAGTTCCCAGCACCTCAGACTGCCGGCTTTGCTTTCCCTTCAGAGGCTACAAACAGCCTAATTGCTTACATTTAAGCTACCCCACAGCTCTCTCTAAGCAAGCACATGTATTCTTAAGGTACCATTACAAAGAAAACCTATTCAAACAATAAAAGAACCTACACACGTGTTAATAAGCTCACCAGAGATCACCCCAACCCCAGCAAGAGCTTCTGGTAGGTGTTCAATCCTTCAAACTCCACCGAGAGGTTTTCCTGTGGTTACAAGTTTATAACTGCCTTAGCTCAGAATGAGCCCCCTCCCCAGGAATCTGGATTTTTCTCCTTTATACAGTATCGATCTTTGATCCTTAAAGACCGTGAACAGGTAATCCGGCAAACTGTGGGTTTCTCCTGAAGGTGTAGCTTCAAAAGATTGGGTCTGGAGGTGAGGAAGTTGCATTCCCTCCCCTGAGTATTTCCAAGGAAACCCACTTAACAGTTGTTTATCCCAAAAGTTCATTCTTATCTGGCCCATGGTTTTCAAATAGCCTTTTGAAGCTCATAACACTTCCCAGGGTTTTACATTAGTCCTGTCTCCCTCCTAGAGACACTACATGCCAGCCCACAATAATATGTAAAGATTTGCATTTTTAATACACCGAACTCCTAATATCCTTAAACTTAATTCAATATGGTTTGGTTTAATTTAATTCAGATTTAATTCAATAAAGTTTGGCCAGGAAATTGCTATATCTATCACACAGCAATCCCCGCCATGCTAATCAGAAGAAAAAAGGGACAAAATCTCTTTTCCATTACTTGAGTGCAACATTGCAACGTTCAGTGAGGTCAGTGGAAGCTGAAACCATGTGACTGAGCAGAATTTGGTTGAATTTTTTTGTTGTTTTTTGTTTTTTTTAAAAAGAACCAACATGAAGTCTCTATGAGAGCACAGTGTGTGAGATTCGCTCTTTAACAGCAACTATCTTGGATTAAATCCTGGGGGATGTGCCCTCGTAGACAGGCTAGGAAGGCTATCGATGTAAAAGTGCAGTACAGAGAAAATAGCCTAGGTGTTAAATAGCTACATTCATCACATTCAGCCAAGACTGATTTGGGATCTGTGACTGAGGTCCCGGAGGTCCATGCTGAGATTGCTCAATTAGGGCAAACTGCAAAGAATGGTGCAGACAATCCCCCAAACTGGTGGTTATTCCAAGACTTGGATTTATCAAACCAGCAATAAAAGCAGTTTCCACAATCTTTATTGGCTACCCAGCAGCTAAAATACAGTTCCCTTAAAGCAACCCAGCCTCGGACTTCCACCCAGACAGCCAAGTCAAATATGATGAGGATTATTGAAAATCTTGTTCATCATATAAAAAGTTCTACCAGTCCAAAAGGATTGAACACATTACCTCCAAAGACATATTATTCATCTTTTTGTCTATGGGTGAGATCAGTCCTCTACATTAATGTCCTCTAGATTAGATCAATAGCTATTAGCCAGGATGGGCACGGATGGTGTCCCTAGCCTCTGTTTGCCAAGCTGGGAATTGGCGACAGGGGATGGATCACTTGGTGATTACCTGTTCTGTTCATTCCCTCTGGGGCACCTGGCATTGGCCACTGACAGAAGACAGGATACTGGGCTAGATGGACCTTTGGTCTGACCGAGTATCGTCGTTCTTATGTTATTATTTGGAATCCTGTTCCCATCTGAACAGCCACAGCCACAAAATAGGCCCAAACATTCAGTTCTGTAACCAGCTGGAGGCAGCTCAGTTTAATCAAGCTATTTTCTCCAGACAAGTGGAAGGATGTAAGGCTTGATCCAAATCCAGCTGAAGTTAGTGGTGAGACTCCTATTGATTGCAGTCTGAGCTGGATTGGGTTGATACAAATAGTACAAGTTCTCTCTCATGGTGAGAACAGTGGAAAGTTATGATTAGATATTTTTGCCCAGCATCTTACTAAATAAAGTGTACACAAAGAACATTCACAACAAAGTGCCCTGGCACCGAGAGCCATCATTATACCTTCCGGGATTCTCTCAAATTGCAAATCATCCATCGGATTTTTTAAAACTAATTTGAGAGTACACCTCTATCTCGATATAACGCGACCCGATATAATGTGAATTCAGATATAACGCGGTAAAGCAGCGCGCTCCGGCGGATCAAAGCAAGTTCGATATAACGCGGTTTCACCTATAACGCAGTAAGATTTTTTGGCTCCCGAGGACAGCGTTCTATCAGGGTAGAGGTGTAATTTCAGGGATACAGCATCCAGGTCCTGTTATGGAATTACCAATATCCTGACATGCTAAAATGTAATAACGATATTTCCCATTGTTGGGAATGCAGCCCACACACTGGCATGGTTGCACTTACCAGCCAGAAGGTTTTTTAGTGATTAAGTGTGACCACTTTAAATGTCGTTCTGCACAGCATTTGTAAAAAAAATAAATCAATAAGCGCTAGAGACATGTGGGGTAAGTCTACACTGCAATGGAAGCCCAGGGTTCAAACCCAGGATCAAGCCTAGCCCCTCTTCCATCTATACACAAATTGCACTAGCCCAGGGCTTAGACCCAGGGTTCTAGGACCCCACAGGAGTGGAGAGTTTGAGTCAAAGTCAAGCTGGGACTCAGGGTTCAAGCCCTATTGCTTTGCAGCATAGATGCAGCCCCACTGGACTTGTGCTCTGGGAGTCTTCCAAGAGTATCCCACAATGCCATGAGCCAACGTTCTTTTTTATCTGGACAGTCAAATTTGGTGGACAGTCAAGTTTCCCAACACTGCACCACAAACAAAGGACTAGAGTGACCACATTTGGGGAGGGTGCCAGGAAGTCTGGGATATGGGTGATTGGACTTGGGCCCGCATAATGCATTGTAGCCCCAGGTTGGGACCCAAAGTTCAACAATTCCTAACCTGGGGTTACAAATGAGTGTAGGCGCTCAAGCCCTAGGTTAAAAAACCCAGGTTTGCTAATACAAGGTCTATTAACCCTGGGTTTACATTGAAGTGTAGACATACCCGTGGTTGGCTAAGAAAAGCAGCAAGACGTGTTCAATGATTGTAGTTAAGAAACCTTGACATAACTTCTATAACTGTACAGTCTTACTGCAAACCATAACTTATCCTTCCTCAACTCTGCTGTACACCCTTATCGCTTCTTCTATACATATGCTTTTCAGGTTTTTATATACCCCCATCACCGTAGTCTTGTAAACTTGACACCCTGCCTTTTACTGCAAACGTAAGAAAATATCTTACTCTGTATATTTGAAATAAAATTGCGAAGGATTGAGCAAAAATCACTTTCCTTTAATTATATCAAAAGTTGACTTCTGCTAAATCCCCATGTCATAACTATAAAAGGAAGGGTAACAGCTCTCTGTGTACAGTACTAAAATCCCTCCTGGTCAGAGACTCCAAAATCCTTTTACCTGTAAAGGGTTAAGAAGCTCGGGTAACCTGGCTGACACCTGACCCCAAGGACCAATAAGGGGACAAGATACTTTCAAATCTTGGGGGGGGAAAGGCTTTTGTGTGTGTCCTTTGTTTAAGGGGTTGTTCGCTCTTGGGACTGAGAGGGACCAGACATCAATCCAGGTTCTCCCCATCTTTCTAAACAAGTCTCTCTTATTTCAAAATTGTAAGTAAAAGCCAGGCAAGGCGTCTTAGATTTACTTTGTTTTCTCAACTTGTAAATGTACCTTTTACCAGAGTGCTTATCTTGTTTTGCTATACTTTGAACCTAAGACAGAGGGGATTCCTCTGAGCTCTTTAAGTTTGATTACCCTGTAAAGTTATTTTCCATACTGATTTTGCAGAGATGATTTTTACCTTTTGCTTTAATTAAAAGCCTTCTTTTTAAGAACCTGATTGATTTCTCCTTGTTTTAAGATCCAAAGGGGGTTTGGATCTGTATTCACCAGGAGTTGGTGAAAGGAAGGAGGGGGGAAGGGTCAATCTCTCCTTGTTTAAGATCCAAGCAGTTTGGATCTGTATTCACCAGGGAATTGGTGAAAGGTTTCTCAAGGCTTCCCAGGGAGGGAATCCATCGAGAATGGTGGCAGCGGGACCAGAGCTAAGCTGGTAGATAAGCTTAGCAGTTTTCATGCAGGCCCCTACATTTGTACCCTAAAGTTCAAAGTAGGGATACAGCCTTGACATGGTGGCACAGCGGTGGGATCGTTTTAAACCCAAAAGCCAGTAAGAGATTTTTTTTTCCTTCTAGCTGCTTGGAGAGCAGAGCTGAAGGTAGATGCATATCTTATCTCTCCTTGCCTGAAGGCAGAGGTGTTAACAAAGGACCTTGTTAAAAAAACTTAAGAGAAGGGTTCAATTAATGAGCAAACAACTGGTAAAGATAATTTACAAGCTGAATTGTGTTTTTTTTCTTTTTTACATCCTCGGAAGTAGCTAGTTAGAAACTCTCTGTTAACTCAGCAGCACTCAGCAGGAGCCTGAGCTAAGTACATCCCAGTTTCAGTCAACTGCAGAGGGGTGTGACCCAGCACGAGAAAACCAGGAAAATGACTACCAAAGAAGAAAAAGCTAAAGAGGAGGCCCACAAGAGAGCTATGGAGCTGAAAGAAAAAGAGATAGAGCTGAGAGACAGAGAAGAGAAAGCCAAAGAGGGGGCCCACAAGAGAGAGATGGAGCTGAGAGACAGAGAAGAGAAAGCCAAAGAGGAGGCCCACAAGAGAGAAATGGAGCTGGAAAAAGCCAAACAGGAGGCCCATGAAAGAGAAGAAAAAGCCAAACAGGAGGCCCATAAAAGAGAGATGGAGCTGAAAGAAAAAGAGATGGAACTGGAAGCAGCAAGGACTAGGCAGGGTGCATCAGACCATCCTAACAACTCCTCTCCAGGTACCACTTCCCATCCCAGGAAATTCCCCACCTACAAGGCAGGCGATGATACTGAGGCCTTCTTAGAAAATTTTGAAAGGGCCTGCCTTGGATACGACATCCCTCCAACCCAGTACATGGTAGAGCTGAGGCCGCAGCTCAGTGGATCCTTAGCAGAAGTGGCGGCTGAAATGCCTAAGGAACACATGAACAGTTATGAACTTTTTAAAAACAAGGCCAGACTCAGAATGGGGCTAACACCCGAGCATGCCCGTCGGCGGTTCAGAGCCCTAAGGTGGAAACCAGATGTGTCATTTACCCGGCATGCCTATCACATTGACAAAAATTGTGATGCCTGGGTATCAGGAGCAAATGTTAAATCTTTGGAAGATCTGCTTTCCCTAGTAAAAATGGAGCAGTTTTTAGAGGGTGTTCCTGAGGAAATAGAAAGGTACATCCTAGATGGGAAGCCCAAAACTGTAACCGAGGCGGGGGAGATTGGAGCCAAATGGGTGGAGGTGACAGAAAAGAAAAAAGCTAGTAGCAGTTGGAGCGAATATCAGAAGGGGCAAGCCGAAACAAAACCTTATCACCGGGGACAACCCAAGACCCCACCCACATCCCAAGGGAAACCCCAGACGCCTTCTCACCCCACCACACCAGTCTCCAGCAACCAACATCGCCCCGGTGATACCTTAGCAGGGCGATGTTTTAAATGTAATGAACTGGGGCATATAAAGGCTCACTGCCCCAAGAACCCCAACCGATTACAGTTCATTACACCCCAATCACACCAAAGAAACCCAGACCCAGATGCCTCTCTCATACCCTCGGAGCGAAGGGAAACCTTGAGAGTGGGCGGAAAGAAGGTTATCGCTTGGAGGGACACTGGGGCACAAGTGTCAACTATCCACCAATCCCTAGTGGACCCCAAACTCATCAACCCGGAGGCTACAGTGACAATTCAACCCTTCATGTCACAGTCTGTAACCTTGCCTACAGCCAAGTTGCATGTCCAGTACAAGGGCTGGTCAGGAATGTGGACTTTTGCAGTCTATGACAATTATCCCATTCCCATGCTACTGGGGGAAGACTTGGCTAACCATGTGAAGCTAGCCAAGAGGGTGGGAATAGTCACCCGCAGCCAGGCTAAGCAAGCTTTCACCCCCATCCCTGTTCCTGAGCCGTCCACCAGGACCCCGTCTGTGTTACCGGAGACCCAAACACAGGTGGTGGAACCGGATCCCCTGCCAACGACTGCAACAGCCGTAGTGGATCCAATCCCAGAGACCCAGCCAAAGCCAGTCCCAGAACCGGAACTGGCAACGCAACCAGCACCAGAACCATTGCCAGCACCGAGTCCAGCGCTTGCAACCCCGTCTACAACTCCAATGCCAGAGGGCACCAGCGAGCCTAAACTGGCGGAAGCAGCAGATAACCCTACCCAAGAGGCTCAGCCAGAGCCTGAAATACCACATAGTGCACCAGCGGACAGCGGTTCACAGTCAATGAAAAAAACCCCAGCACCTGCATCGCTTCCAGAGGGACCAAGCCCCAGTCCACAGTCCAAGGAGGAACTGATGTCTCCAGCATCAAGGGAACAGTTCCAGGCCGAGCAGGAAGCAGATGACAGCCTTCAAAAAGCTTGGGCGGCGGCACGGAGCACCCCACCGCCTCTCAGCTCTTCTAACCGATCCCGGTTTGTTGTAGAAAAAGGACTTTTATACAAGGAGACTCTTTCTGGTGGGCACCAGGAAGACTGGCATCCTCAAAGACAGCTGGTAGTTCCCACTAAGTATCGGGTAAAACTCTTGAGCTTAGCCCATGATCATCCCAGTGGCCATTCTGGGGTGAACAGAACCAAAGACCGGTTGGGGAAGTCCTTCCACTGGGAGGGAATGGGCAAGGACGTTGCTAATTATGTCCGGTCTTGTGAGGTGTGCCAACGAGTGGGAAAGCCCCAAGACCAGGTTAAAGCCCCTCTCCAGCCACTACCCATAATTGAGGTCCCATTTCAGCGAGTAGCTGTGGATATTCTGGGTCCTTTCCCAAAGAAGACACCCAGAGGAAAGCAGTACGTACTGACTTTCATGGATTTTGCTACCCGATGGCCGGAAGCTGTACCCTTAAGCAACACCAAGGCTAAAAGTGTGTGCCAGGCATTAGCAGACATTTTTGCCAGGGTAGGTTGGCCCTCCGACATACTTACAGATTCGGGAACTAATTTCCTGGCAGGGAACATGAAAAACCTGTGGAAAGCTCATGGGGTGAATCACTTGGTTGCCACCCCTCATCACCATCAAACCAATGGTCTGGTGGAGAGGTTTAATGGAACTTTGGGGGCCATAATACGTAAATTCGTAAATGAACACTCCAATGATTGGGACCTAGTGTTGCAGCAGTTGCTTTTTGCCTACAGGGCTGTACCACATCCCAGTTTAGGGTTTTCACCATTTGAACTTGTGTATGGCCGCGAGGTTAAGGGGCCATTACAGTTGGTGAAGCAGCAATGGGAGGGGTTTACGCCTTCTCCAGGAACTAACATTCTAGACTTTGTAAGCAACCTACAAAACACCCTCCGACACTCTTTAGCCCTTGCTAAAGAAAACCTAAAGGATGCTCAGGAAGAGCAAAAGGCCTGGTATGATAAACATTCCAGAGAGCGGTCCTTCAAAGTAGGAGACCAAGTCATGGTCTTAAAGGCGCTCCAGGCCCATAAAATGGAAGCGTCGTGGGAAGGACCATTCACGGTCCAGGAGCGCCTAGGAGCTGTTAACTATCTCATAGCCTCCCCCACCTCCAACATAAAGCCTAAGGTATACCATGTTAATTCTCTTAAGCCCTTTTATTCTAGAGAATTAAACGTTTGCCAGTTTACAGCCCAGGAAACTGATGACGCGGAGTGGCCTGCAGGTGTGTACTATGAAGGAAAAAGGAATGGTGGCGTGGAAGAGGTGAACCTCTCCACGACCCTGGGACGTCTGCAGCGACAGCAGATAAAGGAGCTGTGCACAAGCTTTGCACCGATTTTCTCAGCCACTCCAGGACGGACCGAACGGGCATACCACTCCATTGACACAGGTAATGCTCACCCAATTAGAACCCCACCCTACCGGGAGTCACCTCATGCCCAAGCGGCTATACAAAGGGAGATCCAGGACATGCTACAGATGGGTATAATCCGCCCCTCTACCAGTGCATGGGCATCTCCAGTGGTTCTAGTTCCCAAACCAGATGGGGAAATACGCTTTTGCGTGGACTACCGTAAGCTAAATGCTGTAACTCGTCCTGACAACTATCCAATGCCACGCACAGATGAGCTATTGGAAAAATTGGGACATGCCCAATTCATCTCTACTTTAGACTTAACCAAGGGGTACTGGCAAGTACCCTTAGATGAACCCGCTAAGGAAAGGTCCGCCTTCGTCACCCAGGCAGGGGTGTATGAATTCAATGTACTCCCTTTCGGGTTGCGAAATGCACCCGCCACCTTCCAAAGACTTGTAGATGGTCTCTTAGCGGGATTGGGAGAATCTGCCGTTGCCTATCTCGATGATGTGGCCATTTTTTCTGATTCATGGACAGAACACCTGGAGCACCTGAAAAAAGTCTTCGAGCGCATCCGGCAGGCAGGACTAACTGTTAAGGCTAAAAAGTGTCAAATAGGCCAAAACAGAGTGACATACCTGGGGCACCAGGTGGGTCAAGGAACTATAAATCCCCTACAGGCCAAAGTGGATGCTATCCAAAAGTGGCCGGTTCCAAAGTCAAAGAAACAGGTCCAATCCTTCTTAGGCTTGGCCGGATATTATAGGCGATTTGTACCACACTACAGCCAAATCGCCGCCCCGCTGACAGACCTAACCAGAAAGAAACAGCCAAATGCAGTTCAGTGGACTGATAAGTGTCAAAAGGCCTTTAACCAGCTTAAGGCAACACTCATGTCTGACCCTGTGCTAAGGGCCCCAGACTTTGACAAACCGTTCCTAGTAACCACAGATGCTTCCGAGCGAGGCGTGGGAGCAGTTTTAATGCAGGAAGGACCAGATCAAGAATTCCATCCTGTCGTGTTTCTCAGCAAGAAACTGTCTGAGAGGGAAAGCCACTGGTCAATCAGCGAAAAGGAATGCTACGCCATTGTGTACGCGCTGGAAAAGCTACGCCCATATGTTTGGGGACGGCGCTTCCAACTACAAACAGACCATGCTGCGCTACAGTGGCTTCATACCGCCAAGGGAAATAACAAAAAACTTCTTCGGTGGAGTTTAGCTCTCCAAGATTTTGATTTTGAAATACAACACATTTCGGGAGCTTCTAACAAAGTGGCTGATGCACTCTCCCGGGAAAGTTTCCCAGAGTTAACTGGTTAACAATTGTTTTTGGAATGAAACATATTGTTAGTTTTTATATAATCAGTAGTATGTCTAAAGGTACGTGTGTCTTATTAACTCTGTTTTCTCCTAGAGCTCCAGGAAAGAAATCACAGCCAGTGTGGAACCAAACGTCCAACACTATCTGTGATTTGGGGGGCGTGTCATAACTATAAAAGGAAGGGTAACAGCTCTCTGTGTACAGTACTAAAATCCCTCCTGGTCAGAGACTCCAAAATCCTTTTACCTGTAAAGGGTTAAGAAGCTCGGGTAACCTGGCTGACACCTGACCCCAAGGACCAATAAGGGGACAAGATACTTTCAAATCTTGGGGGGGGAAAGGCTTTTGTGTGTGTCCTTTGTTTAAGGGGTTGTTCGCTCTTGGGACTGAGAGGGACCAGACATCAATCCAGGTTCTCCCCATCTTTCTAAACAAGTCTCTCTTATTTCAAAATTGTAAGTAAAAGCCAGGCAAGGCGTCTTAGATTTACTTTGTTTTCTCAACTTGTAAATGTACCTTTTACCAGAGTGCTTATCTTGTTTTGCTATACTTTGAACCTAAGACAGAGGGGATTCCTCTGAGCTCTTTAAGTTTGATTACCCTGTAAAGTTATTTTCCATACTGATTTTGCAGAGATGATTTTTACCTTTTGCTTTAATTAAAAGCCTTCTTTTTAAGAACCTGATTGATTTCTCCTTGTTTTAAGATCCAAAGGGGGTTTGGATCTGTATTCACCAGGAGTTGGTGAAAGGAAGGAGGGGGGAAGGGTCAATCTCTCCTTGTTTAAGATCCAAGCAGTTTGGATCTGTATTCACCAGGGAATTGGTGAAAGGTTTCTCAAGGCTTCCCAGGGAGGGAATCCATCGAGAATGGTGGCAGCGGGACCAGAGCTAAGCTGGTAGATAAGCTTAGCAGTTTTCATGCAGGCCCCTACATTTGTACCCTAAAGTTCAAAGTAGGGATACAGCCTTGACACCCCATATTGTCAATAATGCATTCTCGGTGAGCAGGGGAGATCTGTAGGCCATACTAGCCTCTTTTACAAAGAATTTTCAACCCTGCTAAATTGTGATTTCTAGATATCTTGGGAGTATGTTTTATAATCTAGTTTCAATTGATTTTTGCTTGGGTGAGGTTTTAACCTAAAACCAGAAACCCTGTATATAACAGACAGTAATATGGCCTGGTTTTATTCAGGGAGGGAAAGGCACTACTGGGAAAGGAAGGCAGTGAGGTGTAGTGGCTAGGGACCTGGACTGGGAATCAAAAGACATGGGTTCTGTTCTTGGCTCTGCCTCTGACTTGCTGGGTGACCTTAGGCGGTCACTTCACCCTCTCTGACTCAGTTTCCACCCTCTGTCATCATCCGTCTGTCTAATCTACTTAGAAAGTAAACTCTTTGGGGCAGGGAGTGACTCTTAGGCCTTGGCTACACTGGCAATTCACAGCGCTGCACTTGCTGCGCTCAGGGGTGTGAAAAAACACCCCCCCTGAGCGCAGCGAGTGCAGCGCTGTAAAGCGCCAGTGTAATCAGCGCCTGCAGCGCTGCACGCTCCCTCTCAGCGCTGCAAGCTATTCCCCTCGGAGAGGTGGAGTACTTGCAGCGCTGCGAGAGAGCTCTCGCAGCGCTGGCGGCGCGACTACACTCGCGCTTCACAGCGCTGCCGCGGCAGCGCTGTGAATCCGCGAGTGTAGCCAAGGCCTTACTGTGAGTTTGTACAGCTCCTAGCACAATGGGCACATGATCCCCACTGGGGCTTTTAGCCACCACCATAAGACAAATAAATAGCAACATTTAACCCCAAGGCAGCATTCAGCTGCTTTGGCTTGGAGCCGTTGCCTCAGTAAAAGAAAATAAATTGTGGCAATCAGTTAATTCTGTTTCCTGCAACAAGAGTTTTGCTTTTTTAAATGCTCCTTAAACGTCACTACAGCCAAAGTGAGATTTGCCTTTGCTGTCATTCAGCAGCATCCATAACCTTACGCAGGTGCCCGCTCCATCTGTGTCCCACAGAGGAAGCAATTGCTTTGTATGGTGGCTTAATGCAATTTCTTCTGGAATAAAGCAGCTGCAAACAGCATTCTGTTGCCATGTCCAGGGCATGACAGCCATCATCGCGGTGCCCGGATTGTCTGCCAGCTCATTGGCTTTGTCTGCAATTTCTTTTGAACAGCGCCTGGATCAGATCTGGCGTCTATAAAACCTGCACTGATTTTTTAAACAGGGGAGAAAAGAAGCTGATGGTACCGGCTCCTCGGGCAAAATGGGGAGATGTGAGTGAAATCGCAGTGTGCCAAAACAAAACAAGTGTTTTTTCCCCCCAGTCCCACACCCCCTTTCTGATCTCCTGAAGAGATGCCAACGCTGACAGATGGGACCCTGGTTCTGCGTTGGAAGCAGTGTGCAAAAGAGATGCTGAGAGCGGCAGGTTCTGCCAACGTTTCCCTTATCCATTGTTGTCTTGTGAGGGTATAAGGCTGATTGGCTGCGGGGTTCTTTCTCCATGACAAAGGAACCGTCCTGCTCGTCAGAGCGGTGGGTGGTGACACTGATGGACTGTGATGCCCATCTGTACAGCCTTCCTGCCGTTTTTCATCCCACCGAGAGGCCCGATCCTGCCAGGCACGTGCCGCCTTGCAGGAAGTGCTCAGAACCTCACAGAACCTAGCCCTGGACAAAGATTGATGATGCCAGTCAGAGGCCTTTGAGAAGCTTTAATGTGGCCCCTTTAGATCGCTTGGCGGCAGTGGGGTTGTTTGCTTTCTGAAGGCTTTCCCTGGATCTTCGCATAGAGAGCCAAGGCTACCATGGAAAAGCAAGATGGTGTGTGCACGGGGAGGCAGGATGCAAGGAGTCAACAGCCCATAGAGCTGTGCTCACAGGATCTACCATCCAACTCTCCCCACCCTGCCCCTGGAGGAAGGGAGTACAGCTTGACCAGGGGGCCTACTGTTTGCACTGAGACTGTAGCAGTTGTTGCATAGCAGATCTAAATGGGTGGGTTCTGTTCCCTCTAATCTCCATAAAAAATGTCTGCATGCAACTCATCTGCTCTGTGCATGGGGTCCAGAATTTAGCACTACAGCTTTTGATGAAGTGCTGTTCAAACTTTTCCTATGCAACCAGACGAAAGGGCAAGGTTGAGAATGAAGACCAATTTCTATAGAGCATGTTCAGTCCAAAGTCTCTAGCACACCCTTTTAGCTATATATTACCCCCGATATAGAAGTGGTTTCTATTTGTTTTAACACTTAAATATTTTATCTGCTACTTTAAATCTGTGTAAGCAAATAGGTTCATACTACAATCATTAAGTCCCATTCAACTCATCTAATCACAACCCATTAGCTTTATCCGTTGCTGGGTTTCCTTATCTGTATCAATGTCATCAGGCTGTGCCTGTCATAAAACAGAATTTCCTTATTGATGGAAAGAAAGTGAAAACAGTTAGTTTAAGCCAGAAGTAGAGTTGTGTGAATAACTGATTTTTCAATTTGGTGGCTAAATTGAGGGGGGAAGAGAGAAACCCACACATGAAAAAAATAAACTTTTTGGTTGACCCAAAATGCGGTAACAGGGAACCAAAAAAAAAAAAAAAAAACCCCACAAAAAGTTTGTTTTGGTTCAAACAAATTAATGGAAAGAGATTGATGCCAAAGAATAGTTAATAGCAATGCAATGAGCAGAAAGCAAAGAGAAAGAGAAAGCAGAGTGGCTTCTAACAACGGCACATTATTGGCAATCTCAAATAGTCCATCAAATGATGAATATATAAGATCTTATTATCAGAATTACCAAGCATCTGCAGCTCTCACTGGTTTCCACTGGTGTTCTTGGCATTCGGCACCTCAAACATCAGACCAAATAGCATTTTTTTTTTAAAGTGGCCACTTATTTTGAGCCATTTAATTGCCCAACATGAGACACCAAAACTGAAGCTCAGTGGCCATACTCTTAAAAATCTGGCTGTACATCTTTAAGGTCGTCGTCTTAGTACCAATAGATGGCACAGTGCTCTGTGAGAATGGAAGTTTTAAGCAGCCCGGATCTGGTTACTAGCTGATGAGAAGCAAGTTCTGATATGCACAAACTTTACTCTCAGTGGGCCAAATTCTGCTCTTCCGCAACCACACTGAAATTGAGACTCCATGGGGACAAATCAGTAACGTTCCATGGGCATAAATGAGCATAGAACTAGATCTGCTGAATTCAGAAGAACCCCCTGGCTCAACTTGGCCTTTTACGTCCGTAATATAAAACGCTTTTGAAACTCTCATTGCAATATTAGACCTAATAAATAAATAATCTTAAACCACAACCAGCTCTTGAGTGTGCCCTTCCTTTCTTCCCCTTTCCTTCATGCATTAAAAATAACAGCTAAACACACCAGAAATCCCCTGAGGATGGATGACTCATAAATGTTTAACAGGTATTGAAACATCTGACAAATTTTAGCAAACTAACTTTGAAAGGTGGAAGGGCTCGTGGTATGTATGAGCTGACATCAATATTTTAGCATTACACTTAGGTGGCTTATTGATTTTTTCCATAGGAAGTTATCTGTACTCAAGAAGAGCAAACATTTAGGCTCAGAATACACAATGGTTTCACATCACTGTAATACTGATACTGTGTGGGCTAGAGCAAACTGCCTCTTGTTCTTCCAATTTCTTTGACGCAAGTTGGGAAGGCTCCATGACCTCCCTGACAGACACAATCAGGAATTTTCTCTCAAAATGATTTTCCACAAGTGTCAATTTTGCTGAAGGTTTTCTGTTTTCCATCAGGAACAATCTAAATGAAATTTTTCATTTCTGGTCGGTTTGACCCAAAAATCAAAATATTTTAGTTTAGTTTCACTGAACTGCATGTGCCTAAGATGCTGAGGGGCCTCTTGGGAGCTGTCGTTTGGGTGCCTATTGTCCCATTATCCCCTATGGGCTAGGCTCCTTGGAAGGACTACATCTCCCATGATGCATCATGATGGGCTCTTCTCACAACAAACTCTGTGGTGCATCATGAAGTCACCTGATTCTGAGTGCATCCTGGGAGATACTGTCCAGCCTGCTCTGTAGGGGAATCAGTGGAGGGTCAGGAGGAAACCAGGGTGAACCACTGGCAACACACAAACAAAGGGGCTTGTAAAGAGACAGGTGCTGAATAAGCTAGAACCTCACAGGGTGACTCAACTGTGATTCAAAAATGATGGGTTAAATTCCCCTCTGGTGCGGCAGCCCCGAGGGCAGAAGAGCTGCACTCTGGTATATTTGGCCCCTTACTACAGGGCTCACTCTTTGCAGCCGGACCCTAAGACCCACTCAGTATTATGTACAATTTGTCATTCTGCTTGCAACCTGTCCTTTTGCAGGAGATTTGAGGCATCCTGCCATTTACAGGGCAATCACACTAACAGGTGAGAGGGGAGGTGCTACCGCTGCCCTCAGCTGCTAGAGGGACTAACTATGCACCATGAAGGCTTATGAACAAGCTGGCAAGCGCAGGACTCTGTGCTCCTGTGAACTGCATAAAGAAGCACACCATGGAAAGCATGCAGGGGAGAGCCACATGCGCTGTCAGGTCCGGCTCTGATTATATAGAGGGGGGAATTTCAAGAGGCAAAGAATGTTCAGAGGAACATGGTAGCAGGATGGTAATAAGCAGAACATGGATACGGCTGGTCCTTCTGAACTGATTCATGAGGTTGACCCAAGTCCACTTCACATCATTTGCTGAGCTAAGAACCGTGGCTGCTGGAATCAAGCTCAAGCATCTCTTACTTCTGACACTGAGTGATGCTATGCTACTACAAGCTGAAATAAAGTCAAAGATAGGGGCTCCTTCTGAAAGCTGAACAGAGCATGGTCTAATTGAACAAGAAAAGGGCCCTGGGATTCTACTCCTGGCTTTGTGAGGAAATTACGTCCGATGGCTCGAGCAGGGGACTGGGCGTCAGGACTCTTGAGTTATCAAAACAAGCTGGGAATAGGACCCACTACCGGTATGTAGCCTGGGCAAGTCAATTAACGTCTATGCCTCAGTTTATTCATCTGTTAAATAGGAATCCTACCTGTTGTGCTTCACGAGGCTCTTAACACTTAGTATTCATTAACTACGTGGCTCCTCCGGTGAAAGTATGATAGTCATCACTTTTAAGGAGATTAAGTCTGATGTCAGAGTAAGAGTTACTTTGAAACAGATAACAGGATTCCAAATTAGAGCAGTAACAACCCTAAACCAGACAGGACCAGCAGAGACCATGTCACTACAAAAGCAATCCAGAGGGGCCAAGGGTGTGATAGCAGGACAGTGAAATCAGGGGACAGTGGGCACCAAGAGTTCCCCAGAGAAGCCAAACTCCAAAATGTTTAGCTTCTGTACCATCATTCAAGTTCTGGACCACTAAACACCGGTTTGGATCACATACAGTTCATCAGACATCATAGGCCCCAGTTGCCACAATTCTGTCAACTCTAGTATCCCTTGTTTATTACAATAAGAATGACAATTCTTTAGAGTCCCTTCTGTGAGAGTATCTCAAAGTGAGTCACAAACATTAAACAGGGAAGTGCCTAACACTTTTACAGAGGAACTTGTAGGGGTTTTTTTTTTTGCACATAGAGTCAGCAAGGAAGTTGTAGAACCAGAAATAAAACCCAGGAGTTGTGATGATCAAGTGCTGGCTTTCATTACTGCGATGGTTGATTATACAACACAAATCAATGCCTGGGGAAGATACCCCTGAGTTTATATGTGGGTGCCTGAGGCTGGTTAGCTAAAACTTAACAGCATTAAACAGAAAAATGCTTTACATCCCATTCTGTTTTAACACGCAGGTTTTAAAAAGAGTGTCCTATGTATAATTTCTTCTTACTACACAACACACCATATCATCCCACTAACCTCTCAATTACTGCTCATCTATTCTGAGAATGCCACCTAAAAAAGCAAGCAGCCTTTGTATCTGCCCTTTTATATACTCAGCATGAAGCGGCCAGCTCAGGTGTGTTCTGGGTGGAGTGATGCCTCTCTATATAAATGGGGAGTTAAACCTTTAGAACAAGGCTTAAAAACTGGGTACACTATGTCCAATCCACAGGCCAAACATTTTTTTCAAGTCCTGTTGAAGTCAGAGGGCTTTTCCTTGATTTAAATAAGCACAGATAGCTTTTCCTAGTTGTTCTTTCTTGTTACATCTGATTAGTGCTTCCCATGTGTGATCTAGTGGCAGGACTTTCCTCCTCCATTCCTCTGCATGGGGTAGAACAGGGGGAATGAGCAAAGAGTGATGAAATAATCATGGTGATGTTTAATAGCACTATGGAAACACTCAAAGCCATAAAGCAATAGTACAGGTGTGTAAAAAAGAGTAATGGGTTTGCAAGTCAGAAGACAGCTTGAGCATAGACTTTAGTAGTGCAGCTAGGGAGATCTATTAACTAACAAGCTATTTTCACAGGGCTTCACTATGTGTAGGCTTCTCTCTGAGATTACAGCAGGAATGCACCTAAACAAAATGGGGCTTTCATGCTACTTCTCTGTATATGGAATTTCACCATGAGGGCTTCCCACTGTGCTTTTCAGCCGCCCCTCAAAGATAAGTTGACACATTTAGCAGCCCAAAGGTCTAATGCAATCTCAGGTTTTCTAAATAAATTAGGGAAGCCAGTGTGGTGTTGAGTCAGACCTTGATCAGCCTGTGAATGATAGCAAGTCATTAATTCCACCTTGTACTATGAAGTGGATTTGGGATTTCTGTCTCCAAAGAGGCAGCATGAGGACACCCATTAGAACACTTTTATCCCCTCTGTTACATGGGGTTTTGTCCAACAAGCATATGTGTATTCCAGAGGAGATACACTGCTAATGATAGCACCAATTGTTTTGCTTCTGCTACCTTCTCTTTTAAAGCCCTTTTTAAACTCAGGGCTCATGCCCAGTGCTTACAAATCACTACCTGTGAGAGGGCTTTCCCTTCACTGGCTCTTGTCACGCAGACAGAAAGCAGAAGACCAGAAGTCCGAAGTGCAGGCAATTCGATGTTTATTGGGGTTAGTTCCGAACAAACATGTCCATATCTCTACACGCTGGCAGAGTCTGTTTCCCAGTGTTCTGTTCCCAGCCCTGACGCCACAGAGCCTTTACTCCATATCCCCCTTCCCAGCTGTGATGCCACAGAGCCCTGCCTGTGACCCCATTCTCATTTCCCCTATTCCCACCTCCTCCTCCTTAGCAGGCCCAACTATACCTGCAGTGCACGCCCACAGTCCCACCCCTTTTGTGCCCCATTTTGGGCCTGGGGTGTTCATCCCACCTCTTTTGTGCCCCATGGGAGGGATAAGGAGTGAGGTTGTGCTCCGGTCAGGGATGGGCATTTCTTTGGTCTTTTAGTGTCTTATACCTCCCCCACAAGCCCTTTTGCCCCTCCCGACTGGTTGCTTGACTTTGCCTTGAGATAGGGGTTGAGGCAATCTTAAAGTGTGCTCTCGAGTAACACTTTCACTGCTCTTATCTGTTCCCATTGTACTAACAAATCCAGCTGACTAGGCAGAAGCAACATCACAGTGTCTTTGTCCCTTGTTTACGCCTTTTAGTATAAGAGTATCAAAAAGTCAAACCCAAAATTCTATCCCAGGCTAACAAACAGACCAACATACTAACATTGCCCTCTGGCATTGGCTAAGCCAGTAATGAGCTGAGATTTCTGATGCTAATTTTATTTGAACTGTTATAAGAGTGTTCTATGTCCATGTATGGGTTAAGAGTCAATAGATAAAGTGCCAATAGCTAGCATGTCTTCTTCTCAGCGTATGCACAACATACCTGAGGTGGCATGTGACCAGGATTCATCACCAAATTTGGTCTGCTGGTTGGATCATTAGCAGCCTGGGCCAGGTACTGACAGGGAGTGCGCTGTGAACGCTGATCCATGCCCCCCCCCAGAGCCGGCACTCAGGAACATGTAGCAAAGTTCCTTGGTATGTAGGACCAATACAAGTTCTTATGCTTTGCAATGGCTTTCTCTGTGCAGTGATTTATATCTGTCAATTATCTCATCCTCCCAACCCCATTGGTCTCCTCCACCTGTTGTGTCCTTCCTGGCATCTAGATCATCCATGCCCCAGGGAGTTCACTCTCCTCTTTGTTGCTTGTTGTCGTTGCTGCCTTACACAATGGGGCTCTGATCTTCGAGTGGGGTTCTCAGCCACTACTGTAATAGAATAAATGTTACCAATCAAGCGTAACCAAGTTTTTATACTGGATAAGGCAGTTGTATCGTTTGTGTGCCATCACATCTCACTGAAAGATTAGAAAGAACATTAGGGCAAACCCCAGAGATGCACAGTAGTTTCTTCAGAGGCTTTAACTAAATGTGATGAATTTTAGGAGAGCGGTATCTAAATTAAAAAACTACAAATGAGATGCTTCCTGCCCTTTGTCAGGGTCGTTATAATTTAGATTCCTGCCCTTATCACCACCATAGCTCAAAAGGATTAAAAAGTGACTTTTTCAAAGGCTTGTTATCCACGTTGACTGCATCTGAAAAAAGAATTAAAAATCTACTCAGGTATTAGACCAGCAGCTGGCAAGCTGTTTACAAATTGATGGGTGAGTTTCACATTTTCATAATTTGGCTTTGCCTCATAAAGCACCCCCAAATATGGATAATTATCCCAACATTTGAAGTCCAGGAAGCTGAAATAGTGGTGGCTGCTTCTCTGGGGTGGCCATTTTGATTTCTACATATCGTTTGCTTAGCATTTCAAACACTGTTATGCTCGCTTATAGCAATCACAACATTTATTGGAACACTGCAAGTAACAACTCCAGCACCAAAGACAGACTTAACCTCCCACTAACCCGTCCTCCCCCCGCAAGTCATATACAACAACCTAATAACATATAAGACAGCTTAACAGTAACGTAAAGATACAGCACCATCTCTTGGTGGAGGTGCGGTCGAAACTGATTATTACAATATTTCTAGAATCTTTCTAGATAAGAGGGCTACGTACATGAGGAAGTTTTTAATCACATCTATAACAAACCAATAAAGTAATAACAGAATTGTTGTTATGGAGCAAATGTCTTTCTACTGTATGCCTAGTGTATTTGTAGTTTATATAAACTCTTTCAGGGGCCTTGTATCTTATAAATAGGACTCTGCGAGCATTTTAATATTTGGAACATGCACAGATATTCTAGCTTTTCTTGTGGTGTTCAAAGGAAGGGAATATAACTGTCTACTGTAAAAAGAATAAACTTAGACATTCTTAACACATCTACTGAGGAAGAAGAGCTGCAAATATATATAATGCTATTTAAAAACATGTAGATCTGCAGGTAATAGTGGATTCTGTGTTTGCACCAACCCACTGTTCAAACTGGCAGTGCAACTGGTAGTTAAAATATTTTCCTTTCTTTTGGTGTATGATGCTTGAAGTGAGTTTTGATTGAAGAAAAGTCGCTTCCAGCGGTCCCGGTGGAGTTTGCAAAATGGCACTGCTGACAATTCTCATCACCAGGGAGAGTAAAGGAATCATCAGGCTTCAGAAATACTGGAACCCACTTAGTAGTGTTCCCTCAGCCTTGGGCATGGGGCTGAATTATGGCAGTAATAAGTACAGCAGAAATTTTACATCTTTCTAAAATTTAAATTTCTATATCTTTTGGTTGCAAAGAAAACCTGTATGTGAAGTGAAGCTGCAAGGTGTCTTCCTGTATCCGATTACAGACAGGCAGACAATTCTGAGAAGCCTTACTTACCCCTATTCAATACAATGGGCTGTTGACTCTGGTGCCTAATGATGGCATGCAATCATGTATATCATCCCTATATCACCCTTTATATTTTTAGAAGAAATATCCAGGTACTCTGGGGTTGGAGATGGAGATTGGGATAGTGGGCAGAGCTTGGATATGGCACCGCTAATGTTTCCCCCTCAATCTTTCCCCTGGTCAGGAAGGAGAGAAAGGATAGAGCAGGTGATTGGAGGAAGTCTTACTGTAGGCTCAGGGATAATGCAGTGAAGTGCAAATGTGTTCCAGATGGCTTGAGTAGTGTTGGTGGAATGAAGCTGGGAGGCATCATGGACGAAGGTAGCGTGCTGAAGAGGTTGGAGTTAAAGTGCTAAACCGATTGGACAGGCTAAAGAGGGCAAGATGACATGTTTACATTTCTGGACTTTAGCCAATCACATTTACTTCCTCGTCAGACTCCCCGATTAATGGAATATGTTCAGTAGACCTGGACTTTCCACAGTCAGACAAAGGAAGAAATGGGAGCAAGAGGTATTCACAATAGATGTTAAAGTGGTCAGTCTTCCAGGGACTGTATTCAGTGGAAAGGAAAGAGACTTTTGATTCAAGCGCTGGGCTGGGACTCAGGAGGTCTGAGTTCCATTCCATTGTCTGCCACAGACTTCCTGTGTAACCTCAACCAAGACACTTAATCTCTCTGTGCCTCGGTTCTTTATCTGTAAAATGGGGATAATACTTTTTCTCCTACCCTTTGTCTGTCTTATCTACTTACAGTGTAAGCTCTGGAGGACAGGGCCTGTATAACTTTTTTTTTTTTTTTTTACACAATGGAATCAGGTTCAGATCAGGCATCCAGGCTCGCTTGTTAATAATTGTGTAAATTGGAACCTCTTTTTTTCCTTTAAAGAGTTACACTGTCTCTCAAACCAGTGTGGCTTCATTGATTTAGCTATGGATAACATTGGTCATATCAGCAACTCAGACATTTTGAAATTGCCCTGTCAAACTGATAATCAGAGCCTCTCTTATTGTGTGCGTAGGTGTTATGGATTTACAAACGTTTCTGTTCATTTCCTGGTAGAAAGTAGCAGTTGGAAAAGTCAAGGTGGGTGAACATTAGCAATCTCTGGGCATGTTTTCTCAGTTCTGGATTATGTACTGTCAATAACACCAGCTGGGTTATGACATTTTAAAAGAGGTTTAGTTTTTTTTCTCTTTTCTTCTTTTTAAGTACAGTAAATATGCTGAACTACAGAGGGGGAAAAAGCTGTTGTGAAATCAATGAATAAATCAAGAACTCTGTTATAATTTGAGCTTCATTGTATAACATCCACCCCTTCACATGCTCTCAGTCCACCATAATTTATACATCATCAGTAGAAGCTTGTCAGCCAGCAAGCCATGGTTGCAAAATTTACCCACATGGGATTCCTTCAAAAGTAGACCAGAAGACAAAGAGGAGGTGTAAAGCTTTTAAATTCTCCCAAATGTGATAAATAGCTGGGGAAACCTGAAAATACCTTTAGTAAGTATTGCAAAGTTGGAGTTTTTTCTCTGTGTATTTATCTGTTCAAAGCAGGTTTCTCTGCTAGTGCTTTCAGTACTAAATGGCATGCTGCAAATAAGCAATGGAGCCATTATAGCTTTTATCACCATCCTAATGGAAGCTGCTGATTAGAGAAGCCTTTTTTAAATTGCGTAACGGCCCAATTTAGGTGACTGGGACTTTTGTTTACTTACAAGGAACAATTTATCTGGTTGCAGGTCAACAGATAATCTGCACAAAACCCACTCTCTGTCTCCTGTGCTTTTCAAAGCTTACGAGTCTTCCCATTTTCATTTCCGGGGCTGTTTCAGCATACAACGCAAAAAGGGATAGAGAGCTGGCAATGGGATATGGAAGCCCCCCAACTCCTCTTTGTTGCTGGTTCGAATGTAGACCAGGATAGTGTAGTTATCACCAGTGTTGCAACTTCACTAAAAATTGGGATTAGTCTTTCAGCTGCAATCAAGGAGGCAAAAGAGGGCATAAACAAGACGGTGAAAATGTGCTCCTGGCATCTCCCGTCCAAAGGGTTTGCCCATATGATTACCCCTTATGGAAATGAAATTGGTCTAGTTTCTGGAGCACTTAGGTGTCCATATCACCAGCATCACCATCATAGTTGGCAATACAGGGCTGGATTTTCAGTTTATGGCATTTAGTTCTGCTCCATGAAAAGCAAGGGAAACAAATCCAATGTGTTCAAAACACTATCTTTATTGCAGTTAATTCTCAGGTTAAATGATTGGTAACAAGAGGATGTGCAGCAACGAGCAACAATTAGCTTAGCAGGACATACAGTACAATATAATTTAATGCATCCTCCAGGCAAACATCCCACGGGGGTGTGTGTGTGTGTGGATGGGGACAGGGACTAACAAATGTATATTTGGTCTGTTTTCTTGTTCTAGCACATAGCATTTCACTGTTGTGTGCAGTGAATATTAAGATACTAACACTGCAGCCTGCAGAAAGGAGGTTTTTGCACAGTACAATCATTTCTAGACTGCCTAGAAATTATGGTGCACTAAAGTGCACTAATTTTCATTGTTGATCCCTGGCCGTTCCCACTGGCTTCAACTGGAGTGGTAGGTACTCAGTAACTCTGACAATCAGCCTCTCGTTATGACGGTTGCCATTAAAAAGGGAAAGATAACACCTTGTAATGCTCTTCGATATCCTTATCAGCCCTGCTCCAGCATACTCATCCCAATGGAGCTACACACGTGATAAAAGTTATGTGCCTTCTTAAGCGCTATGCTGGATTGGCGTGTTATGTTTAGCTCATTGCAATATTACATTCTAGGAAAAGGAAAAAAAATCATGAATTATAGCAAAGAAGGTCAGCAACATTTTATCAGGGGGTAGCTGTGTTAGTCTGTATCCACAAAAACAACAAGGAGTCCGGTGGCATCTTAAAGACTAACTGTTAGTCTTTATGGTGCCACTGGACTCCTTGTTGTTTTAGCGTCATTTTAAGGTAAATGCACTGGACCAACTAACGCTCTGTAATCCTGCTGCAACCCCACCCAAATCGGTGGGGCTGGATTGGAATAATGGAGAGCAGAATATGGCCCTTTCTTTTTATTAGAAAACGTATTATTATTATTTGTATTACTGTAGTGTTTTGAAGCCCCAGTCATGGGCCAGGATGCCGTTGTGCTAGATGCTGTACAAACACAGAACAAAAAGTTGGTCCGTGTGCCATACAGCTTGCGATCTAAGGGCAAGGCAAGAGACAACAGATGAAAACAGAGAAATAGGAGACTATGTCGGTCAACATGATAGGCTGTGGTCTCAACACCCCAGTAGCCTTATCATTGCCACGGTCTTGGTAACGTAAGAACATAAGAACGGCCATACTGGGTCAGACCAAAAGACCATCTAGCCCAGTATCCTGTCTTCCGACAGTGGCCAATGCCAGGTGCCCCAGAGGGAGTGGACCAACAGGCAATGATGAAATGATCTCACTCCTGCCATCCATCTCCAGCCTCTGACAAACAGAGGCTAGGGACACCATTCCTTACCCATCCTGGCTAATAGCCATTAATGGACTTAACCACCATGAATTTATCTAGTTCTCTTTTAAACCCTGTTATAGTCCTAGCCTTCACAACCTCCTCAGGCAAGGAGTTCCACAGGTTGACTGTGCGCTGTGTGAAGAAGAACTTCCTTTTATTTGTTTTAAACCTGTAAAAAGTGACAAAGAGTCCTGTGGCACCTTATAGACTAACAGACGTATTGGAGCATAAGCTTTCGTGGGTGAATACTCACTTTGTCAGATGCATGTATCAGACGAAGTGAGTATTCACCCACAAAAGCTTATGCTCCAATACGTCTGTTAGTCTATAAGGTGCCACAGGACTCATTAATTTCATTTGGTGGCCCCTAGTTCTTATATTATGGGAACAAGTAAATAACTTTTCCTTATTCACTTTCTCCACACCACTCATGATTTTATATACCTCTATCATATCCCCTCTTAGTCTCCTCTTTTCCAAGCTGAAGAGTCCTAGCCTCTTTAATCTCTCCTCATATGGGACCTGTTCCAAACCCCTAATCATTTTAGTTGCCCTTCTCTGAACTGAGCATCATAGAAAAGGAGAGTTTTGAAGAAGGAAGATGTTTGGTTTTGGATGTTTACGGGGAGCTCCTACCAAACGCGAGGGGCAACACGGGAAAGAGCACGAAGATGCTTGTTTGAAAATGCAACAAGTGGGTGATGGAGATGGGCATTGTGGGTGGTTGGGAGGGAGGAGTCAACATCTTGATACTGAATGGCAGATGATAGATAGGGCGGCGCAAGGCCATGAAGGGCTTTGAAAGTGAAGCCATGTAGCTTATATTTGATGTGATAGAGAAGCAGGAGCCAGTAGAGAGCTGCAAAGAGAGGAGCGACACAGTCAGAGCAACAAACTAGGAAAATGATCCTTGCAGCAGCATTCTGAATGCATATGAGCAGTGCCGAGAGACGGATGTTGCAGGACTCAAGATTTCCAGAGAACAAGAGTCTGGATGAGAGTTTTAGGCATGTGAATGGATAGGAAAGGCTGGATCTTAGAGATGTTATGTAGAAAGAATCCACAAGGTTTAGGTAGAGCCTGGAGGTGAAGCTAGAGAGAGATCTGAGACAGAGATGATGTCCAGGTTACAGGCCCGAGTGACAGGAAAGATGGTGGCGTTGTCCACAATGATCAAGAAAGGAGGTAGCGGGAACGGCTTACTGGGGCAGGCTCGGAGTGCAGGGAGGAAGATTAAGAGTTCTGTTGTAGCGACTTTGTGCTTGGGCTGACAACTAGACATCCATGAGATGTCAGAGAGACAGGCCAAGATTTTCGTTTGGACAGAAGGAGACAGGTCTGGAGTAGATGTTGATCTGCTGGTCGTCCACGCAGAGAACTGAATTTGTGTTTGTGGATGAGATGACCCAGAGATAAGATGTAGAGGGAGAAGAGAAGGGGACCAAGGACAGAGCCCCGTGGAACCCTCAGAGAAACTGAGAGGGGGGATGAGGGAGATTTTTGAAGGACATGCTGAAGGAGTGATTAGAAGCTGGAGAGGACTGAGTCGTGGAAGCCAAGGGAGGACAAGATTTCAAGAGGAAGAGCCTGGCTGATTATGTCAAGGGCAGCTGACTGGTTAAAGAGGAGGAGGATGGAGTACTGGTTCTGAGCTTTATCTAGGAAATGTTCATTTTTGGTGACAGTGATTTCAGGGGAGTGCCAGGGATGGTTCTAGCATGGAACTGGAGGACAGGAACTGCAGACAGCAATCGTAAACAACAACAAAGACATCCTTTGTAGGCAAAGCAACCTGCAAACACTTTACTTTCATTGTAACCGCTAGCTAGCTTGTCTAATACGATCTTCAGATAATTACAGAGTACAAAAATGATTAGGCCAGTCCACTAAAACAGAGCTGATAGGTTACAATTTTTTTGTAACCGAGGTTATGTACTGAATGACTTTGGCAAGCTGTTCAGCAGAGACATTACAAGGGGCCTATGGAAGACTTCAGAACAGTGTCCTTCTGTTTTCCCATCTAGCTAACGATAAGCACAGCATCTCATGGGTCAGACAGAGCTCAGGCCTTCTACGCATTCATAAAGTTGGCACTGCCATGTAACTTTTGTTCGTTTTGCTAGCAGTGCCCATTCCCCTCCCACGCATACTCACACCCCTGCTCTGCACATTAAGATTGTTGCATGAGAAATATCTCTAATTGATTGGGAGGATTAGCAAGCTGAAAAGCAGATCAGCTGGCTGCTAGCCACAATCAGACCATGAAAATATTTACTGCATATTTATTTCCATGTTGACATAGACATGTGCGCTTTTAAAGAGGGGAATTAGTAATCTACCCAAGGAGCTGTACTAAAGCACCGAGCCCAAAGATGCAGAATTGGCTACTCTATGGCTGGTTTAATTAAATGGCCATTGAAGGTGATGTAAATATCAGACTCCTCACTATAGATGCCATTTTCCCTCTCTCGTTTAAACATTCTCACCCAGACCTCATCCCCTTCCTGCAGCTCGAGCAGGAGACTCTGGCTTTGCATGATGCTCCGATCGCTGGGCTGGGCATAGAGGATGGCGACTTCCTTGTTGTTCTTCATTACGTGCAGGTAGGTCTCTTTGAAGTTCCAGGTGTGGACATTAAGGTTGAAGAAGTAGATCCCTGGCACGTAGCAAAAGAATTTCCCTGCGAACATGCTGAAGTGTTTGTAGAGGTTCACCAACTCCGTATCAAAAGTGACATGCTGGAAATAATCCGAGCTATGGAGAGGTTTTCTCCGGCCCACTGAAAAGGCAGCGTAATGCAGCTTGCAGGAGTGGCCTGGTGGGCCAACCTGGCCTTTCTGACCTTTCTGTCCATTATAACCACGTAGCCCTTGTTCTCCAGCCTTTCCAGCCCCGCCGGTGATCCCTTTCTCTCCCACGTCACCTTTTTCACCTATGATCACAAAGAGGAACTAAGTTTCAAACATATGAACACACACCACATGCCACAGAGAGGTCTGGATGGAGACAGGCAGCATCCCAATTGGTAAAATAACACTTTCTCAACAGGTGCATTGAGAAATATTTGTCATAACTAAATCACATCTAGATATGTATTCAGGAACACTATTGACAGCAACCCCCTGCCCACAAATGGCATGCTGCTAGCTAGCATGCCTATTCCATATATTGACTGCACAACAAATAAGATAGCTTTCTCTGATACGTTATAGATTCCAACAGCAGAAGGGACCACTCTGATCATTTAGGGTATGCAATTTTACATTTGCATTATTATTTGTGACCAGATTATTGGAAGGATTAAACTATAAAATTCAAAAAGCAACAAAGAGTCCTGTGGCACCTTATAGACTAACAGACGTATTGGAGCATAAGCTTTTGTGGGTGAATACTCACTTCGTCTGATACATGCATCTGACAAAGTGAGTATTCACCCACGAAAGCTTATGCTCCAATACGTCTGTTAGTCTATAAGGTGCCACAGGACTCTTTGTCGCTTTTTACAGATCCAGACTAACACGGCTACCCCTCTGATATAAAATTCAAGAGCACATGGACATTTTGCCAGGGAGAGAAGGCTAGAGTCCTAATTTTTTCATTAATTGAGCTATAATCTATGTTAATAGGATGGATAGTGAGAACAATTATTCATGGAACCTTTGGTAACCACTACGTAAAATTTGTTTTTAGCATGTCCATACGTCTTTTCATTCATGGGAGCAACATGATTTTTTGGTTTTTTTTGGTACAAATATTTGCAGAAACTGAATTTTCACCCCTTAGCTGAGTGATTTATGATTTAGGTGACCAGCTACCTAGGGTGTGTAAGAGAGAGGATGGCAGGAACAAAGGGATAAAAACATGGGATGAAATCCTGGCTTCAGTGTGTAAACAGTGTAGGGCCCTGAACCCGACCCATATCATTTACCTATATACAGTTACACACACAGTCTTTCTGTGGCAGAGAAGAAGAAACTATGGGTGTGGTTGATGGGAAAGAGAACAAAACCTCCAAGTTTAATAGAGTCATATGTTTTAATGCCAAAAGGGACCATTATTACCATCTAGTCTGACCTGCATAACATAGAAACTCAGCCAATCATTCCTGTATCAACCCCATAACTTCTGTTTGAGCTACACCATACCTTTTAGAAAGTTATTCAATTTTGATGGAGAGTCTACCATGTCCCTAGATATGTTGTTCCAATGGTAATCACCCTTGGTGTTAAAAATATGCGCCTTATTTCTACCCGGAATTTGTTTAGCTTTAGCTTCCTGCCATTGGAGCTCATCCAGCCATCTCCCGGTAGATTACTAAGCTGTCTACTCTCAGACATCTTTTCCACATATAGGTAGTTATGGACTGTAACCAAGTTGCCTCCTGACCTTCTCTTGGATAAACTATATAGACTAAGCAGCTTTGGTTCTTAAGAAATGGGTGTTTTCCACCTTGGAGGAGGAACATGGCTTGTGAAGTGATAGTAAATTCACAAAGTGTGGTCCTGGGCTTGACTCACCTTTCAGGATGGTGATATCTATTGTGGGCTGGACTTTGGGCACTGAATAGGCGGGGTCATAGCTCATCCTAGTGGATCGTGAAGAGGCGACGGAGACTGGCTCTTCTGAAGGCCCACAACATCGCACGCATGAAAGCCGCCGGGCTTCCCGTCTCAGCGAGCCCTTTTCTAGTAAGGTGCCGGCATTCACAGTGGATACCAAGAGCATCAGAAGCACAGAACTCATCTTCAGCTGAGCCGTCTGGAGCAGGAGAGTAATAGGAATGATTAATGTGGTGATTTAAGCCAGAGCAACCATTGGCTACGTATTCACTTACCTTAGGGTTCCCTTCTTTATTATGTTATACTGGTGTAGCACTTAGGGATGAGGGACCCATTCCACTAGGCGATGTAAACCCACAACAAAGAGATAGTACCTACCTTTGAGTTTACAAACTAAGTATATCTGAAGAGACAACAGATGGATACAACATAAAGACTGGAGGGATCATGACCTAACAAAGAGATGATTATTAGTGTAGCAAGTACAGCACACCTACTGTGTAACCATTGTCGAACCAATGTTTGCCAAAGGCTTTGGATGGAAAGCACAAAATATTACTAGATATTAATTAATTAATTAATTAATTATTGGTGTTATTTACTATTACAATCTCTAATTATTGCAATTCTTAAAAAATGCAAATTCATATGTAACATACATAACTCTCCAAAAGAAAGAGAGAGAGAGAAAGAAACTGCGATTTCAGAAAAACCTTCAACTGGGGGGAGGAAAAAAATCACTTTTTGCTCCAGATAACCTTCCCTTCAGCCTGTTAGTTAACCACTGTAAGGCAGACTATGCTTTTATGACTATATCGGTTTGTTGCTTCCTGCAGAATTCTGTGTAGGTTTTACATTTGCATTGCTGAATATGTATACTGGAAAGCCAAACAGCCCCAATGAATGCAGCCATAAGTGACTGTTGCTTTGCACAAACAGTGGTTCTTGAATTTTAATATTGATTTTTGTACTGTATTGTTGGCAAGCTCCAAAATCCTGAATTGCAAATGAAGAGTGAAGGGAAATATAGTAGACGATGGATAGGAGGAGACCTTCTAGCATACAGTTGTCAGTCTTCTTACCAAGAATAGAAGCAGAAACATCACCTTATTGGCAAAAATCACAGTCTCCATTGACTTCAGGGAAATTACAAGTTGTTTCTTGCAAAAATTATGCCCCTTCCCCGCAATCTCAAAGTCCATTGAAATCCAAGAAAAGACTCTCATTTACTTCAACAGACTTTGGATTAGGCATTTCATGAAGGCTTTAGTATCTCAACAATCCTTACTAGACTATCAGGGGAAGGTGGGAGAAGTGATGGACGGATGCCCCAGCTATGGGAAATACATGATTTGCACAAAGATCCTGTTCACAGTAGATTTTAAACCATGGTAAGCCCGATTGGTTCTTCGGAGCTGGGAAGCATTATGCCTTCACCAGCTGGAGAATGGATTCATGCAGAGAATATGGAACAGATTTTCAGGAGGGCTGTCCTGACACTTTCTAGGAGACATTTTCCTCTGGTGTTTTTTTAAAATTTATCATCCAGAAAGAATCAGAACCCACACACCCTTATTATTCGGTTGTTCTGTTCTGTTCTAACTCACGATGAGACTCGAGGAATGCTTATTAACACGCTAAACTAATTCTAGTCATTAGCATGGAAAAAACTACCCATTCATTTGAGAGCGATCAATGGTCCTGAACCAAAATCTGAATAATTTTAAAAGATTTTTTCATTCCCAGTGTAACAGAGATCTGGTTTTAGGTATCAGTCTTATAGAACAGGGTTCTGATTTACACTAATGACCCTTGACACCACTCTGGCAGCACAAAAGTGGGTGTGATTTAGGGTGCCACACACTTGAAGGACCCTTGACACCGGCTGAATATTGTAAAGGGGTCTTAGTGTACATGGGAATCAGGCCCCAGAGAGGTGACCCATTGGATGAAGTATATCATGCTTAAATGGTGTATGGCTCACAGGGGACATTCTGTTTATGGGCAACAAGTTTCTAGGCTCACTTACGGCCTGACCTATTGTTTACTGCACTACTGTATTTGCTCAACAATATAAAGCTCTGTATTAGCTTCACTCTACCTACAAATTATTCAGCGCCAACTTAATTTCAGCGAAAGTTGAAGGTATTTAGCTCTTCTCAGGGTCTTGGCCTTCTAGTCAGTAACCTTTTGAGATATATTATAGGACACTGTCATTTCAATCTCAAAGTATTGAGTTTAGGAGACATAATTGCTTTACACCTGCTTTTAATACCTTACTTGAGGACAATCAGAGTATTCATTAAGAAAAATATTTCTAATGTGGCCAGAGATGGAAAATTCATAAACGTGGAGACATTAACTCTAGTGATTAAAATACACTGTCCTCATTAGGCAGAAGAATGGTGGTTATAACTAACAGGATTAGGAAGTGTGGGTTTTTGGCTATTAAAAAAATGATAGAACTCATCCACTCAATGATTTTTTTTTTTTTTTAAAGTCTCAGAAAAAGAGCAGTGTTCTGGCTCTATGCACGTTGTGACACCACTGGGGAAATCAACAAAGTCCATGTTTTCTTCCATGATCCCTGAAGGGTAAAAATGCGAGCATTTGCCTAGAATTTCCTTTTGCTATGAAAAACACTGTCAATTGAGAAAATAATCCATCCATAGACTGAACCTCTTAGATCTAAGCTGAAGAAAAAATTCCCCTGATGGCTCTTGCATTCTCATGAAGCATATCCCAACATCACTGACAATATTTCAATCAAGATTGGATGTTTTTTTTAAAGATCTACTCTAGTTCAGACAGGAATTAATTCAGGGGAGTCCTAAAGCCTGCGTTATATACAGGAGGTCAGATTACATGATCACAGTGGTCCCTTTTGGCCTAAAAATCTATGAGTCTATGCAAGGGCGGCTCTATGTTTTTTGCCGCCCCAAGCACGGCAGTCAGGTGGCCTTCGGCGGCATGCCTGCGGGCGGTCCGTGGTCACGCGGCTTCAGCGGTGTTTCTGTGGGTGATCTGCCGGTCCCATGGCTTCGGCGTACCAGCCGCCGAATTGCCGCCGAAACTGCGGGACCGGCGGACCTCCCGCAGGCACGCCACCGAAGGGCGCCTGACTGCTGCCCTCACAGTGACCGGCAGGCCGCCCCCGGCACGCGCTTGCTGCGCTGGTGCCTGGAGCCGCCCCTGAGTCAATGGAATCCAGGAAATACATTTTCTTTCAGACCTATGGAGTTTGGGCCTCACCAAGGCTTTCTACTGTGTCTTGGTGTGTGTATACCACTGCCCTCTTCTGGATGGAATTTTTAGACCTGATTTCGATCCAAATGGTAGAAACCTGTGTATTTGAATGATGTGTGAGCCGTGTGTAGTTAAATGAGGCCACCGGGGTGTCTGAGCATGCATGTGGTTATAGATTGATACGAGTAGAGAGGAGCGGAGATGCAAAATAGAGAGCTGGGGGAAAAAGGCAAATGGAGGGAGAGGAATAAACCAACTAAATAAAGCCACAGTAGAGAATTTGAAAGTTTGCAAGCCATTTGGTATAAAGACACACAGCAACTAAAGGAAAAAGAGAAATCTAGAAAGCAGAATGCATGAATAAAGAGAGACCAAGCACCGAGTTACAGGGAAGCAATGTAATTCAGAGGGGAAAAATAAGAGAAGAAATGTAAGGCTAGAGATTGGATGGAAAAACCAATCAGATACCTGGAGAAAGAGGCAAGAAGGTACAATACAAGAAAAGAAAAATGTAAAAAGGGGGAGAGAGCCAAAACCATAACAGCCAGGAAGGAAATAGATTTGGGGAGGGTTGTGTGTTTTTTCTTATTAAAGACAGTTATTGGGATAGGTGATAACCTGTTTTCTCTCAACAAGACAGGTGTATCTTCTTCTGAACAGCGAACTCTGATTGTTATCACCTTCACTTACAATAAAGATCTGGCAGTCTGTGTGTCTTCAGAAAATAAATCAAAATCCTGCACCAGAGGAATGTTTGTCCTACTTTCTGATACTGATCCGACATGCTTGCTTGTGTCTAAAATGATATATTAGCTCAACACCGAATGCCCGGAGACTGCAAAGCTGATCGCTTTCTTATTTGATCACCCTTCATGGTGCCTCTTGAGAGAGATTCATTTTCGAAGCAGCAGGTCAGAAATAGAAGTATAAATCAGCTTATTTCTTTGCTGTGAAAAATGTTTCCCTGCTATGAAAATAAGAATCCCCAAATGTCTGTTGTCCCACTGAGTAGAAAGCCTAGACATGGGATCATACACAGTCATCATGTTATTAACACCTATCACTGAATTAAAAGGAAAATGTTATTATTTGTCTGGTATTCTTAGCCTCTGCGTGCTATAGGAGGAGGCTCAAAGACAAAGGAGGACTTTTCCAAAATACAGTTCAGGGGGTTACAACCTTCCTACCAAATGATATCTTTCCTTCATTTTTGCTGCATCTTCAAGGGCCCTAAAACAAAGGAGCAGAAATACAGCAAAACAAAAACAACCAAAGAAAAAAAGGTATTTGGGAGACTTCTTGGAGAGAGGGAACCAACCCACAACATTTACATCTAGAACTGAACTTTCCCACATTTCAGGGAGCCCAGATCAGAAGGTTTGGGTCTGAATGTGAACTTTCCCAAGCTTCAAAAGTGTTTGGATCCTGGCTTTTAGGTTTGGGACCCATTCATATTTCTAGCCCAATTTTGCAGATGTCACCGGTTTAAATAAACTCTGGAAAAGCATCTGAATTTTTGGGAGTTGGTCCATAGAGCACTCAACTTCTAAACCTTTTGAGGTTTGCCCATTTTGAATTCCTTCCACATGTGAGATCCATGTTCCCTGATAGTAGACCAAACTGTGTATGCGATGGTGCTGATAATTCCTCATTAATCTGTCAGGTTTTCATTAACGAGCTTTTGCTACTTTAAGGGGATGCTTCTTCTCAGCTAATCTGATTCCAACTAGGCAATTTCAGTGACAGAAGAAAAATCTCTTGCTGTCCCGATAACAGTGCCAGATGCCCTGCTCTGAATCCAGGAAGTTCAGCATTAACATGCTCAATTTCTGGTGGAAATTAAAACAAAACAAACACTGAAATTTTCTCCCACAATCGGCAGAATGGAACTTCTTTGGATGTTAAAAGGGGATAGCTTTAAAATCTTTAGCAATTAAAGTGGAAATTTACAAGCCATGAAATGATTCAACTATCACCCTTGGACTTCTGTTTTGATTCCTTTTTGTTACAGTCTTGGTAAACCAATAAAAAAATAACAGGAAAGTGGAGTTTTGCTGCCTGTGAGAGCACTATGGATCTGAGCCTGATGGAAGACTCCAAATAACTTCAGTGGGCTTAGGATCAGGCTCTGTATGGACATGCTAAATGTGTCTGTGTTGGCTTTGTTATAAAATCTGATTAGATGTACTGTAGGAGCCGATTTAAATACAATAAGGACCCTAGTCTGCTTGACTCAAAGCAAATCTTTTGCAAGGCTCGAAAAAGCCTGGTTTGCTTTTTTTTTTTGTCATTTTCCTCTCCTGCTCTGCATTTCTGACTAGGATGACAATGTCAAAATAACATAAGAAGCTGTTCCTAAGGTATTTCTGCCCAGACCAGAGCAGGAAGCACTACAGTCTCATGAAAGTCTGTCTCCCCTGTAGCAAAGTCAACAGATTCTGAAAAACGTAAGTGTCCAAACTTTGGTGCGAATTTGCAAACAGAACCTGCAATCTGAACTTTTATTACTGAGCTCCCTTACATCAGTGGCAAAGCAGGTGTAGTATCAAGAGCCATGGCAGAGTTTGATTTTAATTTTCTTTTCTGATTTTGACAGATATCAATGTTTATTTTTAAAGATTATTTTTATTTCTATCCATTTAAATTTTCACCCTTGTCCAAAATTATGGGTTTTAAGCATTTTTATTTTTAATCTATTTAAATTTTCATTGTTGTGGGAAATTAGAGGGAGGGCATCAGACAATAATTATTTAATGGACAGCAGACATCCAGATTCCTCTCTGGATGAGGTGGTGTAACTCATCAAATAACAAAGGCAAACACTGAATGTGTTTATGCAGCTGGGTCGGCTTTAATGAACACTGGCTGTTTCTTTTGATTCTAGAGGGGAGGGTCACACATATGGTGCTAGAGTCTGTCTGAACATAGATTTAAAAAATAATAAAAATAAAATGAATGACACGCAAGGAAAGGGGGGTTAATATCCAAATGAACAACTCTCACTCCTCCAGTCTGACCATTCAGTTTGGTTTCTCTACAAGCTGAAGGCAAGTCAGCCTGGGGAAAGGGAATCTCTTTAGTTTATACAAGAGGCAATATGCCTTGTGGGTGGGGGCACGGTATTCTGGAGACGGGGGTTAAATTCCTGGCTTTGGCACAGACTTTGTGTGACCTTGGCCAGCACTTAATCTATCATGTGCCTCAATTTTCCATCTGTAAAGTTGGGATAATATTTTATTTGCTCACACAGGTGTTGTGAGGATAAAATTCATTCATAACTGGGAGGAGTTTGACGAAGGCCAGGTAAGTAGGTAGATCTATTCTTGAGTCACAGGATGTCTGTTTAAATTTCTGCTAGTATAATCCTTTCTCTTTATTCCTAGGATTTGTCCTGGTCACTTAAAAAAGCAGTTCTAAGATTACCTTTCCTTTAACTTAGAGAGCAGCTTAAACCACTGCCCAATTCACTGAGGATAAACATCCTCAACTAAAACCCAGTAGCTGATTTAAGGTAAAGATCCCTCTTGTATGGTATAGCTGGAAAAGACACAGCAATTTGTTGTACTGCAGGCTTTTGAATTGATCCGAGGATGGAGCCCCCTTCTAGTAGCAGAAACGTTCCTTCTGCTTTACCTTTTTTACCTTCTGTCTTCTGGGAAGTCCTCCATGTTGACTAACAGGTTCCCCGCTCCTGGTGGTGGAAATGGCTGGAAGCAAAGAACTTTAAGGCTGTTATACTGTGAACACTAGACTCTCTCTTGGAAGTTATTTGATTTTGCTGGAGGAGCTAAAGTTTCTTCTTGGATGATTTATTATGCAGAGGCCGTGCCACTCTCCAGAGCAGTTAGCACTGTGAGGTCTACAAGTCCAAACAGCTCAGCAATTTCTTCTTCCTACAATGGCTCACGGTGAAATGGGTGGGCAACCATTCTTTGAAACCATAGCATTAGTTCCTCAGCACACACTGAGTCGTAATTAACATTCTTGCAGCCATGAATTGACTTGCAGATTCATGAAGAGGAAAAGTTAGATTCAAAAAGGCAATGTGGTTTAAAATACCTATGTTATTCACAGCCTTGTGTAGATGACCCACTGGGAACTTCCTCTGTTTACGCTGTTTTCAAAACATTTTGGGATTAATCTGAAGAGGATTCCAGAGCATTGCGAGCAGAATCTAAATTGGTTGAAATCCTTTTAATGCTGCTGCTTATTGCTTCCTTGCTTTGTATGAATACATGCAGATACATCCACAAAGAGCTTCTATGGGCCTGAAGCAAACCCCTAGAATTGTGCACCCCAAAAGCTGGGCTTGTTTTACTCATAGACTCATAGACTCATAGACTTTAAGGTCAGAAGGGACCAATATGGTCATCTAGTCTGACCTCCCGCATGATGCAGGCCACAAAAGCTGACCCACCCACAACAGAATATTCCAGCCTGCGAGCCCTGCCCTATGCTGCGGAGGAAGGCGAAAAACCTCCAGGGCCTCTGCCAATCTACCCTGGAGGAAAATTCCTTCCCGACCCCAAATATGGCGATCAGCAGTACCCCGAGCATACAGGCAAGATTCTACAGCCGGATCCTCATTTTACCCGCGATGGCACGTTAATGCCTAATTGACTAAAATCACGTTATCCCTTCAAACCATTCCCTCCATAAACTTATCAAGCCTAATCTTGAAGTCAGAAAGGTCTTTCGCCTCCACCGTTTCCCTCGGAAGGCTGTTCCAAAATTTCACCCCTCTGACGGTTAGAAACCTTCTTCTAATTTCAAGCCTAAACTTCCCCACGGCCAGTTTATATCCATTCGTTCTCGTGTCCACATTACTACTGAGCTGAAATAATTCCTCTCCCTCCTTGGTATTAATCCCTTTGATATATTTAAAGATAGCAATCATATCCCCCCTCAGCCTTCTTTTGGTTAGGCTAAACAAACCGAGCTCCTCGAGTCTCCTTTCATAGGAAAGGTTTTCCATTCCTCGGATCATCCTAGTGGCCCTTCTCTGTACCCGTTCCAGTTTGAGTTCATCCTTTTTAAACATAGGAGACCAGAACTGCACACAGTACTCCAAATGAGGTCTCACCAGCGCCTTGTATAACGGAAGCAGCACCTCCCTGTCCCTACTAGAAATACCTCGCCTGACGCATCCCAAAATCGCATTAGCTTTTTTCACAGCCACGTCACATTGCCGACTCATAGTCATCCTACGATCAACCAGGACTCCGAGGTCCTTCTCCTCCTCCGTCACTTCCAACCTATGCGTCCCTAACTTATAACTAAAATTCTTATTAGTCATCCCTAAATGCATCACCTTACACTTCTCACTATTAAATCTCATCCTATTATTTTTACTCCAATTTACAAGGTCATCCAAGTCTCCCTGCAGAATATCCCTATCCTTCTCCGAATTGGCAATACCTCCCAACTTTGTGTCATCCGCAAACTTTATCAGCCCACTCCTACATTCGGTTCCGAGGTCAGTAACGAATAGATTGAATAAAATCGGACCCAAAACCGAACCTTGAGGAACCCCACTGGTGACCTCCGTCCAACCCGACAGTTCACCTTTCAGTACTACCCGTTGCAGTCTCCCCTTTAACCAGTTTTTTATCCACCTCTGGAATTTAATATCGATCCCCATCTTTTCCAATTTAACCAATAATTCCTCGTGCGGGACAGTATCAAACGCTTTACTAAAATCGAGGTAAATTAGATCCACCGCATTTCCTTTATCTAGAAGGTCTGTTACTTTCTCAAAGAAGGAGATCAAGTTGGTTTGGCACGATCTGCCTTTCGTAAACCCATGTTGTAATTTGTCCCAATTGCCATTCACCTCAAGGTCCTCAACTACTTTTTCCTTCAAAATTTTTTCCAAGACCTTGCATACTACAGAAGTTAAACTAACAGGTCTGTAGTTACCCGGGTCACTTTTTTTCCCCTTCTTAAAAATAGGAACCACATTAGCTATTTTCCAGTCCATCGGTACCACCCCCGAGTTTACAGATTTATTAAAAATTATCGCCAAGGGGCTTGCAATTTCTCGCGCCAGCTCCTTCAATATTCTAGGATGGAGATCATCCGGTCCGCCCGATTTAGTCCCATTTAGCTGGTCAAGCTTGGCTTCCACCTCTGATACTGTAATGTCAATCGCCCCTCCTTTATTCCCCTCTGTCCCGCTCCCTCTATTCCTAAACCCTTCATTAGCCTTATTAAATACTGACGCAAAATATTCATTTAGATATTGTGCCATGCCTAGATTATCCTTAATCTCCACTCCATTTACATGCTTCAGCGGTCCCACTTCCTCTTTCTTTGTTTTCTTCCTATTTATATGGCTATAAAACCTCTTACTATTGGATTTAATTCCCCTCGCGAGGTCCAACTCTACACGGCTTTTGGCCTTTCTCACCGCATCCCTACATGCTCTGACCTCAATAAGGTAGGTTTCCTTACCGATCTGCCCCCTCTTCCATTCTTTGTACGCTTTCTGTTTTTTCTTAATCGCCCCTTTGAGATGCCCGCTCATCCAGCTAGGTCTAATTCTCCTGCCTACTAACCGTTTCCCCTTTCTCGGGATGCAGGCCTCGGACAGCTCGTGCAACTTCAGCTTGAAATAATCCCAGGCCTCATCTGCCTTTAGCTCTCTAAGTATGTTAGCCCAATCCATTTCCCTAAGTAGTTGCCTTAGTTTATAAAAGTTGGCCTTTTTGAAATCGTAAACCTTAGTCACAGTTTTATTTCTGTTAATCCTTCCATTTAGTTTAAACCGAATTAGCTCATGGTCACTCGAGCCAAGGTTGTCCCCTACTAACATTTCCTCAACTAGGTCCTCACTACTCACCAGCACCAAATCTAAAATGGCATCCCCCCTCGTCGGTTCAGCTACTACTTGCTGAAGGAATTCATCTGCTAGCACGTCTAGGAACATCTGAGCCCTATTATTGTTACTAGCATTTGTTCCCCAATCTATGTCTGGGAAGTTAAAGTCCCCCATGATCACACAGCTCTTATTAGTTTTTACTTCCTTAAAAACATTAAATAGTTCTCTGTCCGCATCCAGGCTAGATCCCGGCGGTCTATAGCACACCCCAAGCAGTATCTCAGGGGAGGCTCTAGTAGTTCTTTTACCCAGTGTAATCATTGCCCAGACAGACTCTGTCTTATCCATTCCATCACTTATTATTTCTTTACATTTTAGTTCATTATTCACATACAGTGCCACACCCCCACCTTTACCTTTTTTCCGGTCATTCCTAAACAGCACATACCCTTCGATACCTGTACTCCAGTCATGACTACAGTTCCACCACGTTTCGGTTATTCCTACGATATCAGGTTTCATTTCTTGGACCAGGAGCTCCAGTTCCTCCATTTTGTTACCTAGGCTTCTCGCATTGGTGTATAAACATCTTACCGTATGCTGTCTGTCCTTTCTCCCATTAGTTATGCACTTTGGTACGGACCCCCTAGTGTCCATCCGCCCCGTCCTTCTAATGTCCAATTCCCTACCCCTATCTATATCTGATCTAGATATATTTTGATCTAGATCTTAACTCCGCAGAAGCTCGGATTAGACCCAAACTCACTGGCTGGCTGGACCCGCCTTTTAAATGGGCTACACAAATGGCTGGATCCAAACTGGATCCAAACTTCGCAGCTCAACAAGTTTTTAATCCAATTCCTAATAAACAGGGATAGAATTATTCTGTTACTATATTTATGTCACTAATTCAGATCCAGTGTAAGCAGACTGTGATTTAGGGAGTAGCACCTGGTTTTAAACCAGGTGTCAATTGCCCTTTGGTTCACGAATCATTTGGGATGGTAAACAGTTACTTTTACTTACTGAAGAACTAAAAATCCCTTTCTAGTTCACCTTTTCCCTGAGCAGGATTTGGCGTGTGCATCCAAAGTCGCTCCTTGCCAGGAACATGATTGCAATGGATTGGAAATGGCCATGTTTTTTTACTAGGCGGGCCCTTGAAAGGAATCCCATTTTCGCAGCATGTCCAGACAATGATTCAGCCCTGCTTTGTGGAGAGAGGAGACAAGTTACAGCTAAATAATATGCAGGGCAATTGCCCAGACGAAGCAAATTAACTGCCTATGTCTCATGCTCCTTTGCGCTCTGCTGGTGGAAATATAGTTTGTCTCAGTGACTCACCAGCTGATCTTTGGACTTTCTTGGTTTCAACTAAAGGCTGAAATTGTTTGGAGGGTTTGTTTGCTTTTTTCAGCAACTAAAATGTTTTCACAGCACAGACTGACGTGTCGCAGCAGAACCGCACAAATACCCCGTTTCAAATCGCCACGCTCATGCTACCTGTGAAACAGCTGAGAGCGGATGCTGAGTCCCATATGACCGTCGGTTCTCTCCTTCAATCCATGCAACCTGCACTACCGTGACTAACAAATAATCAGAATAATAACAATTAATAACTGATTACTATATCTCTCTCCCCTGAGCCACTCTGGCACCACCATTGATTCCTGCCTGAGGCTATGAAAAAAAAAAAAAAAGCACAATCAAAACTGTTGTGAGTCTCAGGCCAACTGGAGAAACCGAATTCATAGTTGTGGCTATTGTTTCCAGGCCTGTCTCTCCCTTCTCTCCTCCATCACATCTGTTCTAGCAGAGAGTTGATCTGCAGACTAGTACAACTGAAGGTCACCATAGCTCAGGAGGCTTTCAGAAATAATGGCTAGCATCGCAGAGCAGGGGCCCTGGTTCTATACAACAGGGTCACGGTGACTATTCCACCACTTACCCCAAACCAGACAATCGTACAAAATACATTCATGCCTCAATGTCTGTGGTGACTAATGAAACAATGAGCGTTAAGTGGGAACAAATCAGAGCCAGTTCAATGACATTCTGGAAAGCCCAGGCTCTTCCTTTCACTTATTTTGCATGGGGCAGCAAGCAGAAAGTGAGGCGAAGTAGCCAAGCCACCCCTTCCTAGTGACTCAGGAGAACAACCTGCAGCCGCTGGTTGGGAACAGTTCTGACTCCAGATCAGTATTGTTTTGCCATCTATGTAGATCCATTTAACTTACCTTGTGACTCAAAATCCCCTTCTCCTTAGTTTCCCTGCTGTTGCCTAGTGAGCTTCATGATATGAAAGCCCCTGTTCATTCAGCTGTTGGTCTGGTGGCTTCTGTTGCTGCAACTTCCTTGCCAGTGTCCAAAGGAAACAGTGAGTGTCTGTCCAACTTCTTATGAAACTCAGCAGCTACGGCGCAGGCAGTTTGCAAGTGATTTTTCTTTGCTGCTTGTTTTCATCCAATTGGGCTGGATTGGGCTCCTGCTTTCTTGTTTTGCAGTAGCCTTCTCAGCATTTGGAGGAAGTCCGTCAGGCTGCACAGCTCCTCTCACGAGAACAGAGATGAAGAATTAAAATAAAAAAGAAAAAGCCACAAATAAAACCGACAATTGGCCAGAGGGAAGATGAAAGTGCTAGAAACACATGAAACTGATTATCTTTTGGTAGTCTCAGCATCTTCTCAGGGGGGGGGAAAGAAAAGTACCCCTGTCTTTTATGCAGTGGTGAGAAAAGGAGAAAGTAAATAAGTGTAAATAGTGTCCCTAGCCTCTGTTTGCCAGATGCTGGGAATGGGTGACAGGGGATGGATCACTTGATGATTCCCTGTTCTGTTCATTCCCTCTGGGGCACCTGGCACTGGCCACTGTCGGAAGACAGGATACTGGGCTAGATGGATCTTTCGTCTGACCCAGTATGGCCACTCTTATGTTCTTAAGGACCCACCAGGCTCTATAATGTAATCTGCAGCTTCCCTTGACTTTAACCAGGAGGTGCTGTCCAAGAAGAACAAATCCCAGCATGCAAAGAACCCAGGCTGCTTGGATTAAGATTTACCCAGGGTGCAGGCCTACATGACCTATCCCATATCTTCTGAAGAATGCGCCTCCATATTATATAAAAAAAAAAGGAAGATGGCAGCAATCTGTTGCATTTTAGTGCAGATGTGGTGCAAATCTCAGGAAGAAGGTGTACATCAATGGACTCTTCCTCACACCCAAGAAAGCATTATAATTTCCCTGTAATAATCCTTCCACCTCCAAACATAACCCCAAAGCATTCGAGTGGTAATGAACAGCTACCGGAGCCACACATGCCATTATTGTTCCTAAACTATTGTGGGCTCATGTCAGGGAGAGGAAGTGGAAGATGGAATAAATGGCATGAGTAAAGTGGTGCAATCTTTTTAACCATGAGTTCCTGGACTGTCTTTCATTTGTACCTGTTTCCTAACACAGTGTGGGTCAGGTTTATAATACCGTGATTGTAATTACCCTGAAAGGACAACATAATCGCACTGGTTTTGCTTTTCAGCAGGTAATCACCACCTTTTCAAATAACCTGAAAGTTCACTACGTGACTGAATTACTTATTCTTCTGATGTTATTCTCAATTACATTAAAAATAAGCCCTTCATTAGAAGCACATTAAAGTAGCAAAGTCAAGCAAGCTAGGAAATGGCACAATTAAGGTTGCCTAGCCATTCAACCGCTGAACTGTTTTTGCTGAATTGTCCTAATGAAGTCAGCTTTGAGCAGAAAGCCAGCCTGGAACATTGCAGCCCGAGAAGCTGGAGTTTGTCAAAAGATATACACAACTGAAAACAGGGTCTTCTAATGCAAAGTGTCAGGCAACCTTAAGCACATGCATTGCTACCTGTGCCACCTATAAGAAATATACCTGTCCTGTGTTGATTGACTGTTTGCTCCAACACTCTTCTACCCTCTCCTTCACCTCAGCTTCACTCCATCTGCCTTCCACGCTCCCCTGCTCCCTCCCTTCCTAGAGCCCCCCAGCCCAGCCCTTGGAGTGCCCCTCCTTTCCTTTTCTCTGTCTCCCTAATCCCATTTTAACAAATCCCCACCCAAAGAATTAAGAAGGAAACAAACAATTCCTGCACCACTGAAAGTCAAGGAACTAGCACAACATTTGCAGACCATCACGTTGTTCACTCTGCTTGTATCTTCTATCCTGTTCCCCTACTCTTTGCAGGTGTTGCCTGTTTAGATAGTGAGCATTTTGAGGCAGGAACTGTCTTCTGCTTTGTACAATGGGGGCTTCGTTCCTGGTCCCTATGCACTACCAAAATACAGATAGATAATATTAGAAACAAGGGATATTAACTACATTGTATTTACACTGTAGTTATTGTCAGATGTGCAGTGAACTTTGTGGTTACATGGATTATTGGTAAATACAGGCGATGTCATGCCTAAGCACAGTGTAATTGTTATGTAATTACAGCGTAATTACAGGCATTGTATTATAAAATGCAACCCAAAATGGTTTGTTTACTGATCTGTACAGCCTCGGATTAAATCAGTAATGTTTTGGTTCTCTGGGAATAACAGGTCTTTTTCGGGTATAGTGAGACTAGAGGGGAACAGGAGTGCCTGGCTGCGGGAAATCGGTAGGTGTTGGAGACCAGTCCAAACGAAAGAAGTGCTTCCCCATCACTTGCTGAGTGTTCTGGCTGAGTTCAGCCTTGTGGCTGCACATTCTGTGCTTCTGCCTGCCCTGTGCATTCAGCTCCTGTCAGCCGGGAAGCAGAGTATTGAATCAGATGCGTATGTGACTCCCCAAGAACTTCAGAGACCAGGGCTGCTGTACATTGCAGCACTCTGTGTGCTCCCAGTAACAAAGAAGATGAACAGTGGAGCATGACATGACATGCAGGTGTGCACTGGAGTGGGGCGAGCCCTCGGCCAGAAGATATGGAAGCAGCAGCAGTAGCACAGGATGGTATTTTCCGTAGCTCTCTGGAACCAAGGGCAACATCTCTTTGGGTACCAAGGGACCAACATGTGCCTTAGGAGTGCAATAACATCTCCACATCGCCACTGGATTACCCTTTGCTTGAGGCTGCTATCCTGTTATTGTGCAACTTCAGTCAGGTTGTTTTGTTACCATCTGCTGTAAATCAGTGTTTCAGGTTGGCAACCCTTAATATGACATCAAAAATGTTCACAGCTCCCTTACATTTACTACAAAAGAGTAAAAAATGGATCAAGTGTACAATGCTAAGCCTATATAATACAACTGCTCCACTACATTTTAACATCACCAACTGACAGTTCTGGCCACCCTGAAGTTTTTTTCTGGAAATTTAATTCTCTTTGCTTTAAAATGGTAAGAAAACATTAATTCCCTTACAACCCCACTCCCCTGGTTGCCCTTCATGACTACCCCAGGGGTTGGAACCCACTGGGTAAGAAACGCTGCTCTAGATTAAGGTGAATTTATTATTAATAGGCTCTACTGGACTGGGGTTTTCCCATTCATTTGCACACCACAGGACTTGAGACCAGCACTTGTTCTTGTAAAGTCTCCCACACAGTGTTCTAAACTCTAAGCTTGCATCAGGGAGCTGTTCTTTTTGGAAATGGTTTACACTTTCCTAGCTGAGTAAAGTGGTATGAAATGAGCGAGGACACATTTAGGGCTTGTCCAGTTCACCGTTAAAATATATACTAAAAACACTATCCAGCGGGAGATGTATCCACTCAGTTTTTTAAACAAAATGTACAGTCTCCATTACAGTTTCTTAAACACCAGCTCCGTTCGTGTGATCTGTCTCCATCCATTTCCATTTGTGATTCATCACCTCTGTGCACACAATCAGTTTGATCAACATGCTACGTTATGAAGCCAACTCTCGTCTTTGGAGCAAATGTGCATAGCAAGTGCTGGAGTAAAGGCCTTGAGCCAGCAATTCCAGTGGAAAAGTGGGATAGATGCTGTAACGGGTTGCCGACTCACCACCATGGCGCCTCCTGCTGGTTGCTCCAGGAATTGGCTCTGTCCTAGCCATGGAGCGCCCTCTGTGGGTGGTGTCCCGCCCGTTGTCTGCTCTGCTGTGCTGTCTGGGACCCGCGTTACTCCCTGGCTTGCAGCGTCCTCTTCTGGACACAGCCCTCTGGCTGTACCCCACTCGGTTCTCTCCCCTTCCGGGGGTATCCACAGTCCTCGGTCTGCACCTGCCTTCATGGTCGACTGCAGCCACAAAGTCTAGCCCCTGGCCTCAGGGCAAGCCACAGTCGGTATCAGGCCACGCTCCTCCATGGCTAAGACAGAGCTAATTCCCAGAGCAACCAGCAGGAGGCGCCGCGGTGGTGAGTCTGCAACCCGTTACAGGTGCTTTTACAAACCTTGTAAAAGGTGTGGAAAAAACACACACAACTAGAAGTGGATCATGGGTTTTTTAATAAAAAAATACGGGTCTTATTTTTAGAAATTTCCTAGGTTCTGTGGGAATGTGTGTGTATATATATAAAATCTTTAAATTATAGCTGGCTGAAATTTTCTAAATTTGGAATTTTTCTTTGAAAATTTGCATTGAAATTTCAAATTTGTAGATGTTTTTTAAAGGGGAGGATATTAGTGAAATCTTTGATTTTTTTTCTTCCATTTTTCAACCGGCTCTAGAAAGCATTACATCGTATAGGGCGTCACATCGATCGATCTATTTTAGGGTCTGTGTGTCACCATTCATCTTCTGCCTCAGTACCCACATTTCACAGAGCGGGCACTGAGGAAGGCTGATGAGCAGCGGATTGACATTTTCAGTTTTCATCATCTTTATCAGCCGCTGCATATTAAGTGGCTAGACAAGATCATCAGTGAGAACATTAGTAGCTGAACCAAGCCCCTGCCTCCATCAGCACTGGTTTAGTTTTGGCGGCTTTCTTGGTATGGACACAGTGTTAGGATGGAAGACCAGTGAATCATGAAGCATGTTTGCCAAGAAATGATGCTACACAGCCAGCCAATCACATGGCCACCAAAAGCTTTAGTGGTGCGATAAGATTGCCAATGACGGAGATAGACTGAGCATCTACCAGAGTGTCTGAAGAAACTAGCTAGAGATTGATTCAGGTGCTGCTCAATCTGCAAGGAGACGACATTCATTAGCCTTGGTGATGATGATTCATCTTCAGCGGGACTATTGGCATACATAATGCTCAACATGTCTGCAGGATCATGACCTCTGTGCTTCCCAGGTGAAGTGAACAGATGCAGTGATGACTTAACTGAGTCTTTTGCTTTTCTCTCTTCTGCTGTTATCAGAGGCCCTGGTTAATATTTGTAACTAAGGCATAATTAATGCTTAACAATGAATTCTGTCAGCACCACGCACCTATGCAATCTATAGTGACTGGTTGTATACATTTACTAGACACTTGTTCGACGTCTTCACTGTGTCTTTATTGGGAAAAGCACAAAAGCAAACTAACAGGAAGGAAAAATGGGTTTGTGGTTAAGACAGTGGGCTGGAACTTGGGAGATTTGGGTTCAGGTTGTGGCTTTGTGCGACATTAGACAAGCCATTTAATCTCTCAATTCCCCATCTGTAAAATGGAGATAATTCTTTCTGTCTGTCTTGCCTATTTAGGCCAAGCTCCTCCGGGCAGGAAATGTCTCTTACTATGTGTATATATGGCACCCAGCACACTGGTTGGCAGGGCCTGCTCCAGCATTTCTGCCGCCCCAAGCAAAAACAAAACAAAAAAAAAGCCGCGATCGGCGGTGGCAGTTCAGCGGCAGGTCCTTCGCTCCTAGAGGGAGTGAGGGACCTGCCGCCCCCGAATTGCCGCAGGTGCCGCCCCTCTCCCTTGGCCGCCCCAAACACCTGCTTGTTAAGCTGGTGCCTGGAGCCGGCCCTGCTGGTTGGAAGTGATCTTTTGTATGAATACAAAAATACAGATGACAATCAGTAGATTTCAGGCAATGTAAAGGGTGTTTTGTGCCCTGAAAACTCCTTTAGCTGAACAGAAATTGGCAAAAAATAGAATAAGTCCTAGACAGATATTTTTATTTTCTACCTTCAAGCTTTGTACACAAGGAAAACTGTGATGGTAACCAGCGTCTGGCATCAGAACAGTTCTCTCCAGACTAAACAGTTCCTTTGCCTACTGAATCGACAACCTAGTTTTTCTGAATAATAATCATATTCAAGGAAGGTGAATATTTCTGTTTACCCAGTTGATTTATAAATCTTGGCTTTTGCCCATGCAGGGAGCTGCTTTAAGAAAAAAAAAATCAGCTTCACAAACTGTACTAGGCTTGCAGCAAATTAATAAGAAACTCCATATACTTTATAGTAATGAGTTTTTTCAGGACATGCGGCACTAAGTGTCCTTCCAAAAACTGAGCTCCTCCTCTATGCTCCTTTTTATGTGTAGAGTTTGGGGAGGCTATTGCAATGCATTTTATCTAAAGAGTTGGGCGAGATTCAGTGAGGCTCAGCTGGAAAATGCACATCAGTAGGTTTAAATTTTCAAGAGAGCAAGAAAATGTTCCACTTGCAAATCATCGTATGTTCTCTTTGCAGCCACTGCCTGGCAGGACGGCTTTCATCTAATGGAAAATAAATCTCTCTTTCTAGATAGAAAAAAAACCGCAGTTGATTTTACGTTCTGAGATGTTTTTGAAGATACTGAGTTCAACTTAAATGTAAGTTTTGCCCACTTGGACTGGAGGACTCGGACCTGGAGACTTTACTCTTTCTCCTTCCATTAGACAATGCACCAGACTCTGTGCTGTGCCGCAGAAAACAGGATGGGAAAATGTACACTTCTGCAAAGGGCCAGCCAGAGGCTTATGCACCATACCGATCCTGTCTTTGAAGACTTAAGAAGGACTTACATGATGCATAGGTCTTGTGTTTGACCTTGTGCACAGGGGTTAATTTCACCCAGAATGTGCATCTGGGATGCTTCATGCAACCTTCTGGTATGGGTAGAGCAGCCCCAGAGCATTACAGTGGCTTTCTTGCAGCTTGGCTGCGCCACAGTCTGGACTAGCCATAGCCATCTGCCTTTCCCCTCTAGTCAGGAGAGTTATGGTTGATTCGCATCACTAAAGCAGCCAGAATGTACCAGTGACTCTGATCCCAACACCTTAAAGTGAGTGCAGAACAGCGACTGACCCAAGCAACAGTTTTGCTGTAAAAACAAACATACCCAGGTTGATTCTCCTCTCATTCATCTACTAAGATACCAAAGAAATCAGACTTAATCCCTGTGTTCATAGCATTCTTTTGAAAGGATTAGTGTTGCTCTCTGTTCTATTTTAGCCTGTGCCATTTCTCCGATTTTGTATTTTAAGGGCTTTTTAATAGTTCCACTGGAGAAGTTTGCCTTTCGGCCTCCACCAGATGCCTGTATTCTGGCCCGGTTGGTTTAACCATGTTTGAATTACACAAGGTATAGAAAGGAAACAGAAGTCTGGCAGCCTAGCCTGGCCAGCCAGATGCTGAAATACCTTCAGTCTTTACAAGTGACGTTCTGTGAGCCACTCAGGCGAGAGCTCAGCTACACCCTGGTAATGTGAAACCAAGAAGGGACTAAAAACATTTGAGGTACTAACAGTTAGTTCTCAGAAACATCTTAGAAGAACCCTCTGGGTTTTTTTAAGTGAAGGCCCATCCTTCCTTTACCTGAAAACATGCCATAGATAGTAGCTTCATCTATCTGAGTAAGAACCATTTTCTTAAGAAAAAGGATGTATTTTCTCTTTCTCTCCCTCTTTTTTTCTGGCACTGCTGAGTGCTCAGTGACTGTGTTCTCTGTTTATTCTCTCTGCTTCTGTTCAAGGCTGAAGCTCTGTACCATGACAACCTGTGTATCACATGGCAAAACACACCCGGCTGTTTCCTATGGAAACATTAAATATTAAACTAACTTTCCTCCTGGCCTTCAGATGGGGAGTGATTTTTGTAACTTGGGAAAACCCTCAGTATGCACTGAAATCAGACATCTTTTGTGGTTAGTTGTCAGTGTAGATAATGCAAAGGTGGATGCAAATAACCTGATTAATGTATTGACAGTACTGATTCTAAAGCAAAGTGGGGAAAATGAAGGTGGTTAGCTCTGTAAATATTACCATGCCAGCATATAGCCAGGGGATTGACAGCAAGTGGAATTTGCAAAGCCTCTAACAGAATAAAGTCCAACTAGTAATAGATATACTTGGTGCTTTAAAAATGTATGAATGATAACTGAGGTCTGTTTTAAGAACATTTTACCAGATGCCCCAAAAATTACAGTCCCACGATTAAGAAGGCTACACTGGTTAAAAAAACAAAATGCATGTCTTAAAGCGGATGTGCAAGTAACTATAACAATATATATATATATATATACACAAAATAAATAAATAACAAATATAAAGGGGAATTTGATAGCAAATATAAATTAGAATCTAGTAATTGTAGAAAACTGATAAGGGAAGCAAAAGAATACAAGAAATCTCTAGCCATCAGAGTGAAGGACAACAAGAAACAGTTTTTAAAGTATATTAGTAACAAAAGGAATCCTAACAATATTGGTCCATTATTAGATGGGAATGGTAGCATTGCCAATAATAAGGCAGAAATGTTCAATAAATATTTTTGTTCTGTTTTTGGTAAAAAGTCAGATGATGTATTCATATCATATGATGATGATAAAATCTTTCCATTCTAACATTAACTAAGGAGACTGTTAAACAGCAACTACTATAGTTAGAAATGTTTAAATCAACAGGTCCAAAGAGCTGACCAAGGAGCTCTCTGGACCATTAATGCTGATTTTCAATAAGTCTTGGAACACTAGGGAAGTTCCAGAAGATGAAGAAAGCTAATGTTGTGCCAATATTTTAAAAGGGTAAATTGGATGACCAGGATAATTATTAACCTGTCATCTTGGCATTGATCCCAGGCAAAATAATGGAATGGCTTATATGGGACTCACTTCATAAATAATTAAAGGAGGGTAATATAATTAATGCCAATTAACTTGGGTTTATGGGAAATAATTCTTGTAATCTCATCCAAAAAGACGATAGTTTAATTAGACAAGTTTTGTTGCTAAAGGGAATTGTGTAGATGTAATGGACTTCTGTAAGGAATCTGAAAATAGAATGATATAAAATCAGCATGACACACATAAAGTGGATTAAAAACTGGCTAGCTGATAGGTGTCAAAATGTAATCGTAAATATAGAATCATCATCTAGCAGGGTCCCGCAGGGATAAGTTCTTGACCTTATGCTATTTAACATTTTTATCAATGACTTGAAAGAAAACATAAAATCATTACTGATAGTTTGCAAATAACACAACGATTGGGGGAGTGGTAAATAATGAAATGGACAGGCCACTGATACAGAGTGATCTGAATTGCTTGGTAAGCAGGGCACAAGCATTTCAAATAACATGCATTTCAATATGGCCAAATGTAAGGTCATACATCTAGGGGGGGAAAAACTGTAGGCCATACTTCCAGAACGGGGGAACGCTATCCCAGAAAGCAGTGATTCTGAAAAAGACTTGAGGGTCATGGTGGATAATCAGCTGAACATGTGCTATGCTGTGGCCAAAAAAGCTAATGTGATCCTTGGATGTATAAACAGGGGACTATCAAGCAGGTCTAGAGAGGTTATATTACCTCTGTATTTGCACTGGTGCAACCACTATTGAAATACTTTGTCCAGTTCTGGTGTCCATAATACAAGAAAGATGTTGAAAAATTGGAGAGGGTTCAGAGAATGATTAAAGGATTGGAAAACATGCCTTATAACGATAGATTGAGCTCATTGCTAAGATAGACTCAAAGAGAAGGTGAAGGAGTAACTTGATTGCAGCCTGTAAGTATCTACAAAGGAACAGAAATTTGATAATAGAGGGCTCTTCAATCTAGCTGACAAAGGTATAACAAAAGCCAGTGGCTAGAAGTTGAAACTAGACAAAATCAGACTAGAAATAAGAGGCAAATTTTTAACAGTGAGGGTAATTAACTATTGGAACAACTTACTGAGAGTTGTAGTAGCTTCTATTACTGGACATTTTAAAGTCAAGATTGGATGTTGTTCTAAAAGATATGCCCTACTTTCACCCCAACTATTGGACGTAAGGCCGGAATTAATTTATAGAAGGCCAAGGGCCTGTATTATGGAGAAGTTCAGCCTAGATGATTGCAATGGTTCCTGCTGGCCTTCAAATCTTTGAATGTATGAATCTATAATCTGTGTGGCTTGTAAAGCCCTCTACTGAATTTTGTGACCGTGTTACTAATCACACAATGTGGGTGAAATATTGGCTCTGTGAACATCAATGGGAGTTTGGCTTTTGACTTCATTGGGGCCAGCAAAGGGAAGCCAATAATTTGTTCAAACTTTTCAAGGGGTAGTTAAAAAATAAATATGTTTTCAGAAGTCAGGATCATTTTGCAACTAGAGGCAAACCGAAAAAAGGGAAAATGTTCACAATGATTATTATTCAGAATGAATCATTTGTCCAGCTCTAAGTGCAAGTGCAAATGGGGGCAGAATTTGATCAGATGTGTGCAAAATGAACAATGTAGTTGCATTAATTCAAGTCATTTCAGTTTGCTTGGCTGCTCCTTAGACTTCGTATAGCTAGACATACATCCAAGCCACAAAATTCAGGGATGTTTGTATTTAAGGGTTCTAGTTTGGTCCATTGATTTATAGAGGCCCAGCTCTGAAGTCTAGATTAGGATTCCCACAAAGACTGGAACCTGGATTTTAGGTTAGTCCCATCTCTATGCTTAACAAACACACAATAACACAATCACAAAACGTACCTCTCTCTCTCTTAAAGGTCCTTTCCTGGTCTAGGAAATAGCTATTTTAAAATCAACACTGTTAAGTAGTGTAGGCTTAAAATGTAGATTTTATTTTAAAAGATGGTTTTACTAATCCCAGTGTTTCAGAGTAGCAGCCGTGTTTGTCTGTATCCGCAAAAAGAACATGAAAGCTTATGCTCAAATAAATTTGTTAGTCTCTAAGGTGCCACAAGTACTCCTGTTCTTTTTACTAATCCCAGCGTAACAGTATTTTAAATGCACACTGGAAATGCAGTTAGATCTGGGCTGTGCATTATTCTGACGGGAAGTCAGCTAAATTTTGCAGCTGTCCTGTATATTTTCCATTCTGGTGTCTGTGAAGCGTATTTTTTCAGATGTATGGGACACAATATGTAGGTTTCCCACCATGTGGGATAAGAAGTGTTTTTGACTTGTTCTGCCAATTGCATTTAAAACATCAGTTATAACAGGCTATGAGTTCTGCTCCTAGGTTTTAGACACACAGATTCCTGATTGTGCTCTTCTCAGTAAGAACCATCCACAATCGCTATGTGTTTCGCAGTAGGGCATGTGGGGAATATTGCCGTTTACAGAACACAACTTGCCAGGATTGTTGCAATCTAGGTAACGTGGACTGCATGTTCCTCAACAGTATGCCTGTCACGCTGTCTGAAGTAGCTTATGACCTTGAGTGCCTATCTCAGGGCAGCCTGTCAAAAACAGTGCAGATACTTCAAACTGGTGGCATGTTCTATAATGAGATAATACCCAGCCAGTAACAAATGTGAACTCCTGGATAATTAGAACTGTCTTACCATGGAGTCACAGACAGTCCCCTTAGACTCTCCAGTTTATCTGGCCACCCAGACAAACTGGACTTAGAGATAAATGGTCATTTACACCAAAAATCACACAATATTCAGGTTGCTTCCAGTCCCAAGAGGCCAGTCACTTACTCCAGATCAACTGGTACCCTGGATCTTATACAAAATACAACGCTTGTAGCCAATCCTGTAATAAACTATCTAAAGGTTTATTAACTAGGAAAAAGAAATGAAAGTTATTTACAGGTTAAAGAAAGCAAACATGCACAAATGAGTAGCAATCTAAATCCTAAGAGTGACAGAGTTATAGTCATCTGTCAATTCAAAGCGTCTTTCAGGGCAGACACAGGAGATAACCCCTGGGAATCTCTGGCTTCGGTTTGGTTTCTCTGGCCCTGTGAGAGTTCAAACAGCAAAGAGATGAAAAATCTTCACGTCAACTATTTTTATTTCCCTCTTCCAGCATTCAGAGTGAAGGGACGAGACCTTCCGCACTTACTCCTCCATGGGTGCGATAGGGACCTTCAGTAATCCTTTGTATTGTGATGTTCTGTGATGGCCTATCTGATTTTGATAGTTCTTCTGGATGGGCAGGGTCGGGGGACAATTCCCGTGCCTGAGTTCACAAGTTCAGAACAAACATTTTCAAAGTTATAAAGCCAAAGTTACATATTTTCTTATAGCATAAAATACAGATATTACAACTGAGATTAATGTATGCAGCAATTTACAAGCTTTTCATAGGGTCTAAACACTAAATACATTCTTATAAGATTAATAATTATTTTGAGCGAAACTAACATACAGGCAAAGTGGTCTGGTCTCCAGCTATGAGTTAGTCAGTTCTTACTTCGTAGCTAATGCCTGCAGCCTGGACAAGAGCTGGCATCTGACCTGTCAGCATCACGACACCCTTTCTGTGTGCTGGTCCTTGGTCATTGCAACAGATGGCAAACGTGCTCCCTTAGCTCCTCACTGCGGGAAACATGTCAAAAGAGTTGAAGTATCAGCAATATACTATTTCATCCATAGATCCTTTACAACTTCTATGCATGCATATAGAGCACCACTGAAAGGCAGCCACCTTGGGGCTGAGAACACCAGCCAGCTGGCACACTGAGTGATGGGAGGAGGGATTTTTGCTAAAAGCACCATGGGAATCTCATACTCTTTCAAAGACAGCCACTGGATCTTCAATGTCATGCCAAAACAGGCAGGACTTTGGTTTGCAAGGTCTTGCCTGAGATGCTCCTCTCCCCTAAATTGCATGTGACACAATTTTTCTACCTTAGAAGAATTAAGAGATCAGGTGTCCCCACTAATATCTGAACTTATGGCTCCAGGGAGCCAAGATGTTTCAAACCTGATGCTAAGGCCCCCTAAACCACAGTGCTTATGGACTACAATAGGAAACATACAGATGCATTGGTAGAAAGGTTTGAAAGAGATTCACAGTCAATTACCAGAAATTTTCTCTTGGTACTGAGTGTTTGCTTTATAAAGATCCTAGGCTGCATTTGGACCACGTTAAGGTCATAGCAGCAGAGGCAAAAAGTATATGCAATTGCATGCCTACACTACACCCATGGTTATTGTTATTACGCCCACAGATTAGTTAAACTGGGGGTGCCAATGCACCTAATTAGCATTCTATTGCACACAGGTCTAACTCCTATTCACTGCATGGACCAGCTACTTGGGACAGGCTGTATACAGAGATGTGTGAGTGGAAGGAATTCAACCTCCAAGCCATTGAGCTGTTCTGTGACTGTTACTTCCTGTGTGACAGCATGGGCAATGGAGGGTATTTTGGCTTCACCCATTCACCTGCTATCTGCACTGATTTCATTGCCTCGAGGGCCTCTATACCTGCTGAGTTTGCCCCGCAATTACCCAAGTGCTCAGTCACGGTAATTGCACATGCAAATTAGGCATGCAACTGCACACATATTTTGTTTCAAAATCTGGCCTAGTGATTGAGCCAAGTAGAATTAGCTCAAACTAGGGTGTTGGAATCAGTGGATAAATATTGATAGTCAGGATCCTAGCCTCGTCTTTTACATTGGTTTATCACATCCATTACATTTTCACTGAAACCAAGGAGGTAAAAATTACCTCCCTTTGTACTTTTGTTTCCTGAATAAAGAAGGCTTTGATTATTCCAATTTCCTTTGCAGTTTTTCGATTATTTGCAATGGCATGGTATGGAACAAACAAATGATGCTAAACTTGATAGTAAATGACTTGGAGGCTTGCTTTAATCTTTTGGCTAGGTTGGTCGTGGAATATGATTCATCACACACATCACTGTCCTGTGTTCCAGCAACTGAATTAATTTATTTTTCCGGGCTGGAGAAAATAGCTTTACCTATTTATACAGAAGTAGCGGCAGGCAGAATTCCACAGCACGTGTAATTGTTTTTCATAAAGAGGGACCTGTATGTTCCCAGATAGACAATAATCTTTAAAACCTTAGAATCCCTAAGAATGCGGCAGTGAAGTTGAGAGTGAAGAAAGAAATGATTTTAAAACGGTGACCTTCTCCTGGTTTCTTTATTTTTCTATTACTACTTTTTAATCTTGTTGAAGGTTTCTAGCTTTCTAGCCGGCTTCTCAATGCAACCTGGTAGGAGCCATCTCACGTATGAAATGACGTTCCATTAAACGATTGCTTGGTAAAGGAGCATTGCACTCCAGGTTCCCAGTCTTGAGAAGAACAATTTTTCTAGCTAAATTGCACTGTTATTTCTTCCCAGCCTGGTTCTGAGAAGGGCTGTGCACCGTCAACACCCGTTTAACAATCATGGGTGTCGGAGAGCATTCCAGCACCTTCTAGGATCAGGCCCTTAACACACAGACCCCTAGTTGATTGGCAGTTTTATGAAACCCAAGGCTATTCTGTCAGCTCCCATATTGTAAAGGAAGCCAAAAGTAAAGATTACCACACTGTTTTATTGCCAGGCAGACAGATGAATGCAGGGTTGCGTGAGAATGGAAATGCAATATTTAATGGGGTCTCCAAGCAGAACTCTTTGATTTAAAATGTGTGTGTGAGAAACACATTTAGATGCTGCCTGGCATATTAATGAGTTCCAGTCACAGCAATGCTTGGCGTTAAATAAACCAGAGTGTTAATATTTTGAGCACCGTTCTTGCAGACCTTTCCTGCCGCAAAACCCACCCCCAGCCTGACCCTTGCCTGAGAGATTCCCCGTCTTCCTGCTTCCTTTTTACTAAAAATGGGTATCAATGATCTCTGCGGAGTATTTTTGCTTTCAAATGATTCAAAGCTCCTCATTTAATGCCCAGTCCAATAAGCGCCATTAAATACTCATTTATCATAGTGTCTGGGATTCCACAGTTAGTTCCTAGTCCATCCTGGGTACTGTGGTAACGGTGGCTACTGTTGACTCTTGAATGACAGCTACTCTAGAGCCTGGTGAGACAGATGGCCATGATCCTTATCGGCTAACATTGCACACACATTTCCTGTTTAAAATTGCTCACCTTCCTGTCAGAAAATCACCTAGGAGTAATGTGTTGGTTTTTTAGAAGTGTGAGTGAAAATAGTTCAGCAAGGTGTCAGAGAGAAGCAGGGCCAACTCTGGCTTTTTTGCCGCCCCAAGCAAAAAAAAAAAAAAAAAATACAAAAAAAACAAACAAACCAGGGTGCAGGGAGGCCGGAGCGGCGAACCAAAAAACAACAACAACAGGGTGCAAACTTTTGGTGCCACTTACTTGGCGGCTCGCGGCTGCCTCCCTCGGCTGCACTGGCGAACCTCTGGGTGGGCGGCGGCTGCACTCTGGCTAGCGGGACTTCCTGCACTACAGACATGCCCCGGGCAGCGGACTGCGCGCCCCGGCAAGTGGGGGGGAGAGAGAGAAGGGGGGCGGCCAGGGCTTCCTTCAGCCGGGGCACTCGCCACTCGGCCCCTCCCGCCGCGCCGCCTGCCGAGAGGGCTCCGCGCCGCTCCCACCTGCAGGTGAATTGAAAGTCGGCGGTCGGTGGGGAGGGAAGGACGCGGGCTGCAGGCTTGCTGCAGACCTGGCACCGGCTGGGGCAGACGGAGCGCGCAGCCCGCTCCCAGCAGGGTGCTCCCCTCCTCCGCGCCGCCACCCCCTACAGTGGCACACTGAAAGTCATCGGCGAAACAAAAGAAAAACAAACAAACAAAAAAACCCCACCAGGGCGGCCGGAGCAGCGAACCAAAATAAATAAATAAATAAATAAATAGGTGGCCGTGTCACCCTAGGATTGTACGGAATGCCGCCCCTTAGAATCTGCCGCCCCAAGCACTAGCTTGCTCGGCTGGTGCCTGGAGCCGGCCCTGGAGAGAAAACAATGGGGGGGAGGGGGGACTCACTTTCCCAATTTAGACAAAAAAACTCAAGAATTTGTCTGTAAACAGATCTGCTGCCAAAACCTATTAGCTCTCTTGTTACTATTCTGTGCATTACATTAGCACCTCCTTGCCCAAACGAGTTCAGAGCACCATCAGATGAGGCGCTGTAAAGACAGCCCTCCCGCCCCAAACAGCTTCCAATCTAAATAAATGAAACAGAGAAATGAAGAGCAACAGAGGGTCCTGTGGCACCTTTAAGACTATCAGAAGTATTGGGAGCATAAGCTTTCGTGGGTAAGAACCTCACTTCTTCAGATGCAAGAAATGCATTTCTTCAGAGAAATGAAGTGACTTGTCCAGAGTCCCAGAGCAGATCAGGGGCACAATGGGGACCAGAAGCCAGGTTTCCTGTCTCGGAGCGGAATGCCCTATCCACTAGACTACACTGCCCTTGTGTGCTAAATCACCATAACAACGTGAACATCAAGCAAGAGATTATGGGAGTGGATGATGGTGGAGGCTAATTTTCCCAGGTTAGCCTTTGGAGGCTAAGTGGGTCCGATAGCTCAGGCATAATTGAGTCCGGTGCATGACCCTGATCCTCTGATTTGATCTGCATGCACAGACCTAAGGCCCGTTCAAGTCAGTGATGGTCCACACAGCAAGAAGGGCCTGCCCATGCGCATTCAATTGCAGGATTGGGTCTCGAACAGCAATGCAGTATTTCCTTCCTGACCACCAGGCTATGGCAGTTTGGCACCTCGCATCATATCAACAGCCAGAAGCAGGGTTGTTTTTTTCTGCTTAGGAAGAACCTGGGAAGCAAGAATAGCAACTAGCACTGATCTGCAGGACTGCTTGACACTGACATATACCGGGAATATGTTTTAGCAAGTGTTCATTGACTGGGGCAGCATGAGGCCTGAGAACACACCTACGATGTAGGTGTCACTCTAATCATTTCACAATGGGAAAAGTGATGGTAATGCCAGGAATAAATTGCTGGAAATTCTAACTCCCAGCACCTACTGTAGCCAGTCGATGACACAGCATTAGACACTGTGATAGGATCGGAATTGCCTCCAGGGCTGTTGCCTGTCATTTGTGCAGGTCCTTAGCAGACTGATGGGGAAAAGCTTCTTCTTCACGCAGCGCACAGTCAACTTGTGGAACTCCTTACCTGAGGAGGTTGTGAAGGCTAGGACTATAACAATGTTTAAAAGGGGACTGGATAAATTCATGCTGGCTAAGTCCATAAATGGCTATTAGCCAGGATGGGTAAGAATGGTGTCCCTAGCCTCTGTTCGTCAGAGGATGGAGATGGATGGCAGGAGAGAGATCACTTGATCATTGCCTGTTAGGTTCACTCCCTCTGGGGCACCTGGCATTGGCCACTGTCGGTAGACAGATACTGGGCTAGATGGACCTTTGGTCTGACCCAGTACGGCCTTTCTTATGTTCTTATGTTCTTATGTTAAGCATTGAATTCAGGGGACAAGTGGGTGTAACAGCAACTGTCCTTTTCTCTGTATTATGCACAACCTCCCTCCCACTGAACAATGGCACTTCACAAAAGGAGTTGAAACGCAAAGCTGACACACCCTGTCACTGGCTGAGCTCTTTGACAGAGATCCTGGTTTCAGGGCTGGAGTGGACATTAAAGAGCACTGATGCATTTAAAGCGAAGGACGAGACATGCACACATCGTGGGTCTGAAAACCCTCTTCAAATAAGGTCCTTTGCAATGGGAGAGCTGCATCTGTTTGTTGGACATTTCGCCCCTCAGTGGGCCAAATTCATCCCTGGCGAAACTCTGCTGGGTAGTGCCGGGGGGCTAGAGGGGTTGGCCCAACTTGTTTTAACCTCCTGTTATCTCTCTTAGGTACGTCTATGGTCCCCCTTGGCATACTCCCTGAGCTCTTCACAGTCTTTAATGTATTTGTCCTCGCAACACCCCTGTGAGGTAGGGAAGTATTACACCATTTTACAGATGGGGAATTGAGTCACAGCAACTAAATGACTTGCTGAAATGAACCCAGGTGGCCGGCTGGCCACCTAACCGCTAGGCCAGGGATCGGGAATCTTTGGCATGCGGTCCCACTGGCCGTGGTTCTCTGCTCCAGGCCAATGGGGGCGGTGGGAAGCGACACGGGCCGAGGCATGTGCTGGCCGCTGCTTCCCGCCGCCCCCATTGGCCTGGAGCAGCGAACTGCGGCCAGTGGGAGCCGCGATCGGTCGAACCTGCAGACGCGGCAGGTAAACAAACCCTGGTGGGCCACGGGCCAACGGTTGCCAATCCCTGCACTAGGCCATCCTGCTGCTGCAACAAGCCATTATCCATTATTTCTGGGGAAAACTTTCTAAAGTGAATGGGAAACTCTCGTTTTCAGGCCCTATTGAATCGGATCATCTAGAGAGGTGTTTTGGAGACACTGATTTGGCATTTTTTTAAAAAATGTCCTGTGGGAGCCTTTCCTCAATGTCCCAAGCAAAGGGGGGTGCGTAGAGGCGCTGCCCCCAGGAGGAGGCTTGGGAACGAATTGTGAATGAGCTCCCCTCTGCCCTGCCTCAGTTCTGCTGGCTGATGGATTGATGGGCAGAGCTAAAGCTCCTCCACACCCATCTTTCTACCCACTTTCTTGAGAGGAGAGGAGTAGCAGGGCGGGTATAGAACGGATAGTGAGGGGAGCTACTGTGACTTGGTGGGGGGTGCCCTGTGCTTGTCCCCCCCCACCCCAGTGGTGGTGCCCTGTTCACCGATGCCCCCTCTCCCCACCCAGGTGCTGGTGCCCTGTTCCCCACCTCATAGAACCGACTGGCACGTGTGCTCTGAGTCCTCCCTCCCCCAGGTCGGGTGTTGCTGCCGGGTGTCTCCCTTCTGCTCCCAGGAGACTGATCTCATGCACCATGGCAACCACTTCAGTCCCTCCTCCACGTCTCGCTCTCCCTCCAGGAGATATTGTGGGGGTGGAAAACACTGCAGGGGGGAGAAGCAAACAAAAGCCTCCCACAATATTTCCATAGCAGAGGCACTAGTGCCTCCTCTGCCCCCGGTTTTGCCACCCCTGAGTAGCAGCCCCATGAACCCTGCTTTCCCCCGTCCCCCAACATCCAAACTCCTGACCAGACATGCCACAAAGGGCCGTATTCACCCCCTTATTTCTTCACACGGCTACATCGGACCGATGGACAATCTCACCCGGAAAAGAATTGTGCCTGGATTTCAGTCAGTATCCAAACCCACTGACCCTGTGTAGGAAAAGCTCCTCTTTTGGATTGTGAGAGCTGGGTGGTAACAGGGTTTTCTGTGCCATGGAAACATCCACGATTCTGAGAAAAACAACAACGTTGTTTCCTAACGGAACAAAAATGATCAGAGGGTTTGTCTACACTTACGGTGCCACGGTAGTGCTTAGCAAAGACGCTACCCCTGGAGACGGGAGAGCTTCTCCTATCAGTGTAGGGACCCCACTGCCCCGAGAGGCAGTAGCTGTGTCCAGAGGTGGAGAAGCTCTGTACCTCCACCACAGCCCCGGGGTGCAATGGAGTGTGAGATCTCCCCCAGCTCTGAGGCCACGGCAGGGAGTGAGAGCTCCTCCAATCCTGAGGCCGCAGTGGGGGTCTGGGTGCTGGGACTTCCCCCACCGCCCCATGCTTCTGTGGGGGACCAGGGTCAGGGCACTGGGGCTTCTTCCCCCCCCCCCCCCCCCCCCGCCTGACCAGTGCTTCTGCCAGGGCTCCAGGCAGAAAATTTTCCATACCCCTGAGCGATGTAGTTATACCAGCGTAAGTTTGTAGTGTAGACCAGGGCTCTGAATTTTTAACTGAACATCATCCTGGCTACCCACCCACCCTCCAGGAGGGTAGCCTGCCACGGAGCCGGGCAGCCACCTGACTCCCCAGGGAGGTCAGAGAGTTTAAGGTTAGAAGAGACCATCAGACCATCTAGTCTGACCTCCTGCATACCACAGGCCACCAATTCCCACCCAGAACCCTGCACGCCGAACCCAACAACCAAAATGAGTCCCAAATATTACAGTCAACAGGGGACTAGACTATTCTGTGCCACAGGGAGAGAATGGCGGGGGAGGGTGAAGGATCGAGGTGCGCCAGTACCCGAGGCCCCTGCAATGGCAGGGAAATGATTTAGTTAGATACACCCAGACAACCCTGGCAAGTGACCTGCACCCACACGCTGCAGAGGAAGGTGAAGAACCCCCAAGGTCACGGCCAACATTACCTGGGGGAAATTCCTGCCTGACCCTACATATGGCGATCAGTGAGACCCTGAGCATGTGAGCAAGAACCAACCAGCCAAGCACCCGAGAGAAAGGGTGCTTGGTGCCACCTCAGAGCCCTGTCCCTCCCTGTCCAGTGTCCCATCTCCAGCCATGGCCATCCCTGGTGCTTCAGAGAGAGAATTTAAAAAAAACAAAAAACAAAAAACCCTCTCAGAATACACTGGTGAGGGAAGAAGAAATCCCTTTCTGAGTCCTGCGGGTGGCCATCTGAAACCCTGAAGCATGAGCTTCAGCAACATAAGACATAAAGCAAAAGTGAGCCCCAGGGCTGTTGAGGTGGGAGTCCTTGGGTGCTGCAAATGCTAGGGAGCTGCAGATCTGTGGCAGCTCACGAGACAAGCTGTCAAGGAGCCTGGGAGGTAGAGCTGGCCTGGTGGGCTACCCCTGGAAGCCCTGGGAACCTGAGAAGGCAAGAACCTGTGAACTTGGGAGTCAAGGATTCCAGGCTGCCTTCCAGGTCCTGGCAGGAAACAAGGCAGGATCCCGTCGTAAACCTGCCTGGTTTCTAAAGGAATTTCATCAAAATCAACACGTTCCTGCTGAACATTTCAGTTTTGACAACTGGCATTTTCTGATGGGAAAAGCTCTCCTCTGGGAAACTTCCATCCAGCTCCAATTATTATCCGTTAGGCTGATGACGTCCAGGCAAACTGGCATGGGACCAAGGTGATATATTTGCATCTATGATTTTTGCACCTGTTGTTTTTGGGATTTTTCCAACTCCCACCGATGTCCATAGAGCCCCACTAAAGTCAATGGGCTGCTGTGGGCATTGGATCAGGGCCTCTATGAACAAAATCATGCACAAATACTGTAACAGAAATGAATAACTACGGCCTGAGGTTCTTTCTCTTAGCCTATCACTTGCTGTAATGCTGTCTCTGGTTTTTCATTTCATTGTTGGCCATGAATCAGGTACACAATACAAGGGCAAAGTTGTATATTCCATCTGCTTGCCTGCTGGAAAACAAAGTCCGTAGCTATTTGTAGGGATGTGAGCAATTAGGCAAGGTTCCTGTATCAGGGCTGTGAGCACTATTATTAAGGCAGGAGATGACAAAAAGGAGAAAGTAAGAGCTGGAAGCACAATGTGGAACATATACACAACCAAAGCACAATTGTCTGGCAATGGAAAACAATCACCGGCAAATAGATGTTTACCTGGTATTAAATTACTCTGACTACAAGTCTGGATAAGACGCAATCTTATCTATACTTAGCTATTTTATATGACTTTATGTGATCAGATCTACCATAAGGAAAATTGTTATGACTAAAACTGGCCAGGAAAATGGTGTTGGTGGTTGTGTATTTTGTTTGTTTGGGTTTTTTGTGGAAAATCCCAGCAAAATTGGGAAAAAATAATTTTATCTAAAATTTTCCTGGAAAATTTCAACTTCTGCTTTGGGAACTTTCCATTTTTTTATTAGAACATGTTCAGCTGAAAACCAAAGATTTGCAGTTGTTGGCCGAAAAGTTTTTGGTTGAAAAGTCAAATTTCTGCACAGAAAGTAGACACTTTCCATGAAAGTTTGCATTCACCCAGAAACCCAATTTTCTGCCCAAAACCAGTTTCAACAGAAATTTTTCAGTCAGATAAGAAGTGACTTCCCCCAAATGCCATACTTGGTGATTTGAGATTAGCCCTCCAGACTCCCTGATTCCCAAAACTGTGCTTATTCCTCCAGACCGTGACATTGCAATAAACATCATAATAGAGTTGGCAATGACTGACAGTCCTTTCTACCTGATACCTACACATAAATGGTCTGATCCAGCCAGGTGGCGAATGCCATTAACGCCCATTGATTTCAGTGGGGCATCAATACTTTGCAAGATCAGCCCCAAACTCCATTCTGTCCGTTAATTGTTTTTCTTTTCAATGCAAAGCCAATAGCCAGCATGCATTTGATCCTGCTATTCTTACTTGTGTGAACAGGAGCTGTTGGACTGGGCCCTAAATCCCCGATAATTGATGTCATGATTTACTACGTGCACCTAGCTAACTGCTATAGCCTGGTAAGCAGAAAGAAAGGGTTTAATGGTTGGAAAAACCATGATAATGATCCTCTCTCTCCCCGTGTCACTCCTAAATAGCTTGCAATGTTATGTCACTGCATGGTATGAATGGATGCTCAGCAACGTTTACCATGTGTAACTCTTCACTAACGAGCTACAGCCAATTTAAATAAACTCCAGCTCAGAGAGATCACACTCCAGTTGACACGTACCCTGAGGCATTTTGTCTACTGCGGCACTAGTTAGTCGTTATTTCTGCATATTGCACAGGCAGAAAAACAAACGTGTCATTTAGCACTTTAGAATACAGGAAACATTGGATGCTGCTCTTCTATGGACTAAGCGAAAACATTCAGCTTTACAATTTAATGCAATGGAAAGTTACAATTAGATTTAATTAAGGCTGCCTCATTGTCTTTCAGAGAGCAGAACACCTTGTTCATGACACAGAACTGTTGGAATTCAACACCTTAATATAACCATCCCGGAGTCCGTCCCAGACAATACAGACTGGTGGGCTCTGTAAGGATTCATTGTTATCATTTATATTACAATAGAGCCTGGAGACCCCAACCAACAGTAAGTGCCCATTGTGTTAGGCGCTGTACAAACACAGAGTAAGAGAGAGTTCCAGACCTGAAGAGCTTGCAGTCTAAATAGATAAGACAGACAAAGCATAGGAGGGGAAAGGACATAGTAAGTCAATGGCAGAGCTAGGATAGACGTCTCTTGTTCTGCATCTCATTTGGGTTATTGCTGATTATGTACTCTATGTATCATATGACTTTTAAAAACTAACTTTGTGTTTGTGGATAATCTAAGCCAGTGGCTCTCAAAGGTTTTTACTGGTGACCCCTTTCACACAGCAAGCCTGAGTGCGACCCCCCCCTTATAAATTAAAAACACTTTTTTATATATTTAACACCATTATAAATGCTGGAGGCAAAGCGGGATTTGGGGTGGGGGTTGACAGCTCGCACCCCCCATGCAATAACCTGGCGACCCCCTGAGGGGTCCCGACCCCCAGTTTGAGAGCCCCTGATCTAAGCACTATACCCAGGTGTACAGGCACTTTCCCCAACCTATATTTTATATAATATTTTTAACATTAGCTTTAATAAAAATGGTAAATCTGTTCTTATCCACAGGATCACAAAGAATATTGCCTTCAGTTTTCATAAACTGGGGATCATTCACTGCTTTCTGAGCTGAAGTACCTTAACAACATTTTGAGATATAGGTCTTCTTCCCTAGTACCTTGCACAACGGGGTAAATAGCCTAAATTGGTATAAAGTGTTTCCTCATAAGTTTCATTTAATCATCTCAGCCTATTAGCATCTTTGGGTTCCTTGAAAAGAGATTGCAGGTCTTTATTAAAAAAACAAATAAAGTAGACGTTTAACTTCTGCCAGCTAACTGTTTTGTGCATAGTCCAGGTGTCTGTCCTGTGCCTTTCTAAGATGGCGAATATGAAACCATAATTGCATAGGCTGACTGTTCTACTGTATATTTCAGTGTAGTTGTAAAACAAGTGCAATATTCTTATATCAAATGTACTATGCTCAATGAGCAGAGCGAGCCTTTTGTAATTAAGTATAATTGCTTTGTTGCCCTAGAGAGCATTGAACCTAATCTCAGGAATGCAGCCAGCTTGGTAATGGAATCAGAAGAGAATTTTTATAGCTATGCTATATGAGAGAGTTGACATTAAGGACAATTTGGGCCAAATTCTCTGCTGGGGAAACTCCACTGCAATCCACGGAGTTATGCCGGCAGATATCTTGGTCATTCTGGCACAATCAAACATAGGTACTTATATGGCCCCTGTTATGACAGCACATAGGCTCTCACAGTCTTTAATGTATTTATCCTCACAACACCACTGTGCTTTAATCCCTGTTGTATAGATGAGGAATGGAGGCACAGAAAGAGGAAGGCCAAGCTCCACAAAAAGACGTAGGCACTTAACTCCCACTTAGGTGCCTAAGTCCAAAATTTAGGCACCACTGATATCCTCAAAAGCCCTGCTAAGCTGCCGCCTAACCCCAGAGGTGCCTAAAAATCCCTCAGCATCTAAATTTCCACGGTTACAGTCCCTGAGGTGCTGGACATACGTGCTCCTCCTTCAGTCTCACACCTTATCCCAAGTGCGATCTTCCAACCAGGTGAAACTAGGCGTGGTCCCATTTATCTCACCCGCGGGGCCCAGTCCAGTAGGCATGCTCAGAGCAGACCAAACTCCACACAAAATGGCCGAGGAGGAGGAGACCTCAGGATGTAGGAGTGTCCAGGTTAATTCCCCTCTCTGCCCCACCTCTCTGTGAATGCCCTAGCCATGGGACTACAGAATCATTCTCACTTGCTCTCTGATCCAATCCATATATAATTATTTAATAGACAGTGGAACAGCTTCAAGAGGAGAGACTGAGAGAGAGCCACATCAGAATCTCTCTTAGCCTATTAACATTCTACAGACTCATCCTTGCTACTGCTGGACACATAGTAGCGGATAGAGTTAACCTTTCGCTTTCCATTTGGGTTGTCCTGTGAAAAGGGACAGTGGTGTGCCCGGCTAGGTCTTGGCTAGCAATTCGCATCTGAATGGCAGAATAACAGGTGTTTTCATGGCTCCCTTCTTCTAGGTGCTGTACATACACATAGTGAAAGACAGTCCCTGCCCCAAAGAGTTTACAGACAAGATGGGCAAATAGCCACAGCACGTTGAAGGAACTTGCCCAAGATCATGCTGATGGGCAGTGGCAGATTTGAAAATCAAATCTCCTGAGTTCCAATCCAACACCCTGTCTACTGGGCTGTTTATGGGAAAGAAGACCTGAAGACAGCTCTTATATGCTCTCTAACCTTGCAGGGAAATGATCACACTCCCTTCAAGTTAAGTGTCCTGGTTCTTTCACCTTCTCCTGGACCCACTGAGTAGCGTTCGGCAAGTAAACAACAGTCTGAAATAAAAAACGTTCATGATAGTAAGCATGCCTGAAGGTTCAATTTCTTTTCCATCTTTTGTAATATCCAGACATTTTCTTGATGGATGACACAAAGGTCTCATTAGACTCCTCTGTATAATCACAGTAATGCCAGAGACTGATGAGGTAGCAAGGCACACTCTGAGCTGTGATGGATTGTTAATACAGCTTTTGAATTCATACAGGTAGAGAGCTAAATTAAAATTACACTGCAGGTGACGATGTGCAGGGAGGAATGTGAACAATGGAGAACAGAGATGGACAAGTTGTTGTTTGTGATCGGTTGATTTGATGATTCTCAGCCTTTTCTATTCCTATTTCAACATCTGAGATCAGAGTTAGATTTTTTTACTCATTTGTTCATAATTACTCAATGGATCTTTTTTTCCAAATGTGTTTCAGCAGAAATATGTGAAATTAGGAGAAGCTTAACTGGGCAAGAGCAGAGAATTTTCATGATTTGCATTAGTTTAAGTGAATTCAGAATCAGGCGCAGATGAATACAACAGACTTTTGGGAAGAAAGCTTCAATTTGCATATCTCCAATGAGAAACCAACCTGCCCTAGAAAACCTCGTCCTCTTTGACTGTTCAGATCCTGGGCGAATACCATAGTTACTGATTGCATCTTGCATTGTAGATAAAATCCTGTATTTAAAGTACAACTGGGTAGGAAAAGATTTTCCCGTTCCACAAATATTTTCAAGATTTTGAAAAATTTACCCTCCCCGCATCAACACGAAAAGTTGAAATGTCAAAACTTTTCTGAACGGAAAATAAATAATAAAAAAATCAGATAAGGTCAATGGAAATATTTGTTTTTGATCATTTTGAAACATTTTGAAACATTTTGTTTGGATTTGGAACTTTTAAAAAAAGTTTCTTACCTTTTTTTTTTTACTATAAATTAACATATATTTCAAAATGAAAAATCATTTTGACTCCCAAAATGCCACTTTTTTGTTTCAAAAATGTCAAAATAAGACACTTTGAGGATATCAAAACTTTTTCCAAAATGGGAAATTTGTCAAAACCAAACCTTTCCTGCAAGCAGTTTTGGTTTCAACAGGTGGGCATTTGCTGATGAAAACACATTTTGTCGAAAAATTCCCAACCAGCTCTAATTTAAAGTAATGCTTGCGAGACATTAGGGGCCTCAACCTGGTCTCCACTTGGGCAGGTACAATTGTGTGTACACAGGGTATGTGCATGCCAAATTTTTTGCACACTGTCATGGGTGCACATAAAGACATTTCCATGTTCAGAATCCATTTGCACCTAATTTGCACACACCAAAGGGGTTTCTGCAGCACAGGTGATAATGCTCAGAAGTCCTGCAAGCTCATGTTTATACATCTAAGTGCCACCCTCCCATGCAAAATGGGAACACAACCGAGATTTCCAAGTGACTACTGAATATGGATACCTCCACTTTTCAGCACTCAGCTTGAAACACCTTTAATAGGGTTTATCAGAGGGCAGGTTCTCAGCACTTCCTAAAAATCAGGTGTGGTAAGATGAGGCCCTGAAACATAAACCCTTGTATCAGAGACCCGGTATGAGGCCTAAAGCTTGAATTAAAGTAACGGTCAAGACTTTGCTAACATAAAGCAAAGTTAAGCTGTGAGCCAGAGGCAGGCCCTGCTCACAGAAGCTGGCAAGAAGAAGGCTGATGTTGCCATTATACACATACCTAACAGGTACTAAGCACTAGTAAGATAAACATGTGCCAGGATGGTACCAGAACAGTCCAGGACTAGCACATTCCACACAGATAACAAGGAACAGGCTGACCCATCCTAAAGACAGGGTCAAAAGGATAACATGGTGGATAGAGTTGTTTTGTTCGAACCAACATGTACAAGGTGAGAGGCGGCACCCCTAACACGTAAGGGGTTGCACCTCTATACATCAGGATTATGTGTAACTTGTTTGTCCCTGTGTATAAGAATACACCCCTGAGGAGTTGTCTTTGTCTGGCCTAGGGGGCAGTGGTGAGTCTTGCCATTGACTGACCTGGTCCATTGTCAGGGAGCACATATGTACTAGCAGAATTGTAGACATCTGATCTGGGGAGTTAGAGACTGTGTTTCATTTGGCAATAAACCTGGCCGGGTGCCTTCGTACCTTATCGGAGTCTGTGGTCATTGGGGGTTCTCTCGGGGTCTGCTGTGTCCGCTCTCTGCAGAGCCGGGGCAGCACACAGAGGGAACACACACATGCAGCCAACTGTTATCAACATTGAACAGAGCAGAGCACGACACATCTGGCAACATTAGGTACCTTTAAGGTGTCTCAAACTGGGCATTCCACAAAAGGAGGCATCCAAAATTCCCTAGTCACTTTTGAACATCATGGCCCACGACCATGCGCCTAACCACAACACATAACACAATAAAAGTGAAGCAAACCTGCTTTCCCCCCCCCCCCCCCCCCCAGCATAGGGAATATTTCATTCTGGATACAGCTATATCTCCCCAGTAGCTGCTAAGCTTCAGCACTGTTGTGTAGGTGTTTAGAATGTTTTTCAGTTCCTTGGTGCTGTTTGTGATTGAGTCAGATAAGAAGACTGAATGTGTCGTGATATTTAGACAATGTTAAGCGCTAGTTACATGATTATGGGAAATGCTTCGGCTCCTTGAGCTTACTGACAGTGATTGATTTTCATCTGTTTAAGGGCTGGTGTTTATGGCGGAGCATACAAGGCAATAAACAGCTTTGGAGAGTGATAAAATGCTGAGACTAAGATGCAATATTTTATAACTGTAAAAGCCATTTCTTTCAAGAATACCCATAATTTCCATTATAGGGTTTTTTTTTAACAGATTCAACATTTTGTGGCATTTTAAAGAGGACAGAAAAAATTGGGGGGTTTTGTTGGCTTTGACATTTCTTTCTCAGACTTTCTTTGGATGCCTCTGACGCAGGGTGAGGAATTTGGAGCCGCATTCAAAGCTCACTGAAGTCAATGGCAGTTTTTCCTTTGATGTCGGTGGGTTTAGGAACAGCCTATTGGTGAATAATTGAGGGAAGGAGTTAAAATGGAATGATTATTTCATAGGCCTGTGAGGAGAAGGAGGGATGCGATTGGACCTGCATAGTGCTGATAAACATTTTTAATGACATCTGTAAAGCTATAATGTTTGGTCTAAACCGGCAGAAGTTACATGCTTGCCAGCAGCCCGTGGTTTCCTGAAACTCCCATTGGCCAGGAACGGCAAACCACGGCCACTGGGAGCTGTGGGTGGCTGTGCCTGCGGATGGACAATGTAAACAAACTGTCTCATGGCCCACCAGCGGATTACCGTGACGGGCTGCAGGTTGCCCACCACTGGGCTAGCGGTTGGTTGCTGGCTATGTAACTTGCCAAGACCTTGTACATATGACCTTGAAGGGATGCAGAGGCAGCCCCTCCTTGGACTCAGTGCTGGCTGGAAGGGTTCCCCTGGGGATTTCTGACCAAGGAAATTGATTTTATGATGTATTTTCCTGTTGGGGAAACAGGACTTTACGTACAGTTTTTGGAAATAAACAGATTACATCAAGAATAACTGATTTCTCATCTAAACAGAACAATCCCTCAAAGCCCCAAATTTCAGCTTTCTGACTGGTCTAAGAAGCAATGTTATTGTGTTTGGATCCTAACACTACAGGGGAATGTTTATATCCCATTAATAAAACTCTTTACTTTTACATTACTGGGGAGAGGTTGTCCTAAAGAAAAACCATGACAACCCTTTCTGTATCTATTACATTTTGGGTGTATTCGAAATGTTGGTCCTCAAATGAGTTAACATTATTTTTTTTTATTTTTTTAAAGACAGAGAACTTCATTGCAGAGTATGCAGATTGAAACTTCCCTAGGTTCCTGCTTCTTTTATTCTCTTCTCTGTGGTTTCTGGCAATTCTTGTAACAAAACGGCAAATAGGCCCATCACATCAGGGAAGTATTCAAGAAACAAGCTGGTGGGAAAGATGCATTGGGAGGCAATTAATAAAACATAAAGATCTCCATGCTAAACATTTTCTAGGAACATTTCAGAAAAGTTGGAGGGTCAGAAATATAATGACATTTGCTCTAATCAGAGCTGTGATTAAATTGGTATCGTTTTTTAACATTCAGATTATTACTGTTGCTGTTGCAAAACTGAGTTAATTGAAGCTGTTTGGCAAAGGCAAACAGCTGCATTCATTTTCCTGTTGACACCAGGCTTCATATACTACTTTGATGAACATTAGAGAGACTCCCTTTGGAAACATTGGGAGTCTGAAAAAGAAACGTATTTAATCATAAGGGATATCCAATTGGGATCCCTTCCCAAATATCATAATTAAAGATTCCCATAGCTGCTCTGGCAAATCTTAAGGGGTTATTAGATGCATTGTCCTGACCAAACGGCAATTGTTGGTAGCCGATTCTGCTACCCAAACTCCCTCCGGTGTTTCTCATCTTCAGTTCCAGTCTGCCTAAGAAGACCTTAGTCTTGCAATGGCATCTGCTCACTGCAGTATGAAGGCCTTAAACCATGGCTTGCTGCTGCTCTGTGATGTTAGGCTGTGGCTGCAGCTCACCCCAGTGAAATCTGCATTTCAGTGTCAGGTGAAATGATTCCTGTACATACTGTACCTAGTCAGGAAGCTTTGGAAGCCTTTGAGATGATCAGTGCTATATAAGTGTCCTCTTAGTTTGAAAAGTCTCCACGTAGTACCTCCAGGCTACCTCATGCATCGGTAGCCATATTGTGCCTTTGGTCTCTAAGCAGAACTCCCCGCTGATTTCAATGGACAGTGCTCTTAAAAATTGATGCCATGATATTCCTCCCTGTGCCTTCTCTCTCACCCTCAACGCAGACTTGCTACTGATGGTGTAAGAGCTGTTATTTCTGTTCAGAACAATATATATGTAGATATAGGGCCCAATCCTCAGGTGGGCAAATTGGCACCATTCCATTGGAGTCAATGTATTACGCTGATTTTCAATGGCTGAGAATCTGGCCACAATGTGCAAATTTCAAGTCACTAGAGATGTCCTTGAGTGGGCTGATTGAAAGAGTTATTTCCATATCAGGGGGTATTAATTAATGATACCGCTTGACTGAATAACCTTTCCACTGTTAAACATCATGCTGCCTGCTGAAATAAACCTGACCTACTAGGCACAACTTATAGACTCATAGACTCATAGACTTTAAGGTCAGAAGGGACCAATATGGTCATCTAGTCTGACCTCCCGCATGATGCAGGCCACAAAAGCTGACCCACCCACAACAGAATCTTCGAGCCTGCGACCCCTGCCCTATGCTGCGGAGGAAGGCGAAAAACCTCCAGGGCCTCTGCCAATCTACCCTGGAGGAAAATTCCTTCCCGACCCCAAATATGGCGATCAGCAGAACCCCGAGCATACAGGCAAGATTCTACAGCCGGACCCTCATTTTACCCGCGATGGCACGTTAATGCCTAATTGACTAAAATCACGTTATCCCTTCAAACCATTCCCTCCATAAACTTATCAAGCCTAATCTTGAAGCCAGAAAGGTCTTTCGCCCCCACCGTTTCCCTCGGAAGGCTGTTCCAAAATTTCACCCCTCTGACGGTTAGAAACCTTCTTCTAATTTCAAGCCTAAACTTCCCCACGGCCAGTTTATATCCATTCGTTCTCGTGTCCACATTACTACTGAGCTGAAATAATTCCTCTCCCTCCTTGGTATTAATCCCTTTGATATATTTAAAGAGAGCAATCATATCCCCCGTCAGCCTTCTTTTGGTTAGGCTAAACAAACCGAGCTCCTCGAGTCTCCTTTCATAGGAAAGGTTTTCCATTCCTCGGATCATCCTAGTGGCCCTTCTCTGTACCCGTTCCAGTTTGAGTTCATCCTTTTTAAACATAGGAGACCAGAACTGCACACAGTACTCCAAATGAGGTCTCACCAGCGCCTTGTATAACGGAAGCAGCACCTCCCTGTCCCTACTAGAAATACCTCGCCTAACGCATCCCAAAATCGCATTAGCTTTTTTCACAGCCACGTCACATTGCCGACTCATAGTCATCCTGCGATCAACCAGGACTCCGAGGTCCTTCTCCTCCTCCGTCACTTCCAACCTATGCGTCCCTAACTTATAACTAAAATTTTTATTAGTCATCCCTAAATGCATCACCTTACACTTCTCACTATTAAATCTCATCCTATTATTGAACTTGATTAGACATGATGCCATTCTGAAAGGATAGAGAGAATGTAGGTGTTCTTTATACTCTGGAGATAGCAGTAGCAAATCCATAGTTACATTTGCATTGAGCTTTTTTACTTAAATCAAGATTAAAATCTCTGTTTCCTAATTCAGTGATTGAATTTAATCTCCAAATGCACTCCAATTTTACTGATCAAAGGACAAAGTGAATTTGAATTGAAAGTGAATCAGAGGATAAATGTACCACAATTACTGATCAGAGGACAATTGCATTTTCTGTGATATTTTTGGGGATAAAATAATTACTAACTTTCTCAGAGAAAACAATTAAAATAATTCATTTCTTAGATTTAACCCTGAGAGTCTTTTCTCCTCCATAGCTAAAGAACCACAGTTTGCACAAATTCAATTTGTTTTTCTCTCTCTCTGTCTCATAATCACACTTACTCTCTCTCACTCACACACACACACATACACATTATATCTTGAATCTATGCCACTTTGAAACTTTTAAACAGAAAACAGTTCATCATAACTCTCCTGATTTGCGTTAGGAAAAGCTGATGGATGTGTCAGTATCTGCAGGTACTTCAGATTTCCCTGACCTTGCTGTCTGTCCTGGCTACTCTTCAGAGATCTCCTGCTGACCTGTGTCCCATGGTATGTAAGCTAGGCTGTAGCACCAGGGAGATAGCATCAGAGAACAAAAGTGCCTGCAGCTACTGATTTTGTTCTATAGGCTTTGGTTTGTGTTACCTTTGGCTGTTTGAAATCTAGCAAGCAAATGGAGTTACTTCAAGGGACGGCAAACCACAAAAGATATAAGGCATCAGAGAAACACCCCAAAGTTTGGACGCTTGCTTGACCTATTCAGATATTTTGGGGTTTAAATCTGGATTGGATTACTCAGGATATCAGGGTCTTTTTCTCATTGGAAGTCAAGTGCCTAACCTGCCATGGCTCTTTTGAAAATTCCACTAGGTGGAAATCAGCATCTTTTGGCACCTAAACATCTTTGAAAATGTAGCTCTAAGTCAGTTCACTATTACCCACTCTTGTCCTCCTTCCTGTTCTGTTTTCCCCCAGTTGTTATCTCTTGTCGTGGCTTAGACCCAGATGCTGCAAACACTTACATACATGATCGACTAATAAGCTCACAGTAGGACAGTTAACTATGTGCGTAAGTGGTTGCATGATCAAAGCCTTAAACTGAAGGCTTTCTCGGGAACTTTTCTGTTAGACCAGGTTGGAAAATCCAAGGGGAAAACTTGGCCCCATTGAAGTCAATGGGAATTTCCAACAAGGAAAAAAGTAAAGAAGAGAGAGGAAATGGGTTTTCCCTCCACTTTCCCAGATTTTTAACTTTTTTCCTTCTTTTCCAGAGGAAATTTTCAATTTTTAAAAAAAATCCAAAACATTAATTTACAATCCCATTTTTCAATGAAAATAAGTCGACTAGTTCTACTCTCTGTTTATTTCATGTGTGTATAGTGCGTAGCACAATGAAACCCTGATCCCTGGTTAGGGCATCTAGGTTAAGATCCCTGAGGCATTTAAATAATAACAAAGGGAACTAAATTATTTTTTAACCTCAGAATTCAGGCAGAGTCTGGGTTTAGAGCAGGGGTGGGCAAACTTTTTGGCCCAAGGGCCAGATCAGGGTTGCGAAGCTGTATGGAGAGCCAGGTAGGGAAGGCTGTGCCTCCCCAAACAGCCTGCCCCCCCATCTGCCCCCTCCCACTTCCCACCCCCTGACTGCCCCCCTCAGAACTCCCAACCCATCCAACCCCCCCTGCTCCTTGTCCCCTGACCGCCCCCTGCTGGGACCCCCCACCCCTAACCACCCCCCGGGGCCCCACCCCCTATCCACCCCCCCATCTCCCTGTCCCCTGACTGCCCCCCCCAGAACTTCCACCCCGTCCAACTGCTCCCTGTCCCCAGACTGCCCCCCAGGACCTCCTGCCCCTTATCTAACTCCCCCCGCTTCCCGCCCCCTTACATGCTGCTCAGAGCGGCAGGACTGGCTTATTGGAAAGCCTGGGAGGTGGGCAGGCGCAAGCCACGCTGCCCGCGTGGCGGCATGACTGCAGAGGAGGGGGGACAGCTGGGGAGGGGCCAGGGGCTAGCCTCCCGGGCTGAGAGCTCAAGGGCCGGGCAGGATGGTCCTGCGGGCCGGATGTGGCCCGCGGGCCGTAGTTTGCCCACCCTTGGTTTAGAGTGAATATTTGGTGCATGGGAGAACGAGTTATTCAAACTGATTAACTATCCCTAAATACTCCCCAAAGCTAATACCCATGTATCAGCCTTGAAAAAATTGGAAGATATTGATTTTAATGGCTAGGTCTGAGAGGGGCTGCTACAAAATTGGTTCCATTATAACCAAAATAATCTCGGAGAGTCATCATGATGACGGCTGCTCTGCTCCCCAGTACTACTTCTGTTTTTCGTGAGGCCTCAGCTGACACCTCTCTCCTCACGCACTAATCTTGTCCAGTTTGAAGTGGGGCAGCCACGTACTATATTTAAAATTGCAGTCACAATGCCGTTCTGAAGGGAAATTGCTTTTTGCTTCCGCCATCTGTGAAAGTTTGCTAATATGATTCACTCTCTATCGTCTTCCAACATGTTTGGAGACCTCTGCTGGGGTGTAGTCAATTCTCCCTTATGTGGATAAGAGCAGCCGCCATTTTGGGGTTAGACTGGATGACGCTTGTGGTCCCTTCTAACCCTGTGATTCTATGATTCTCCACACTAGATCAGCAGATTGCAGTGCCTGGCTCTTTAACAGCCCAGGATTTCTGACTGTTGCCAACCACCAGTGTCTATGCAGCATTTATAAGTTGCTTGATGGTTAGTCATCCAGTCAGGGCCTTTATATTACTTCCTTAGCTTTATATACGCTAGCTACATGTGCTTGCTTCACTGGCAGCCTTTCATGTGCCAGCCAAATAATGAGGGCAGCCAACTGTGCTACTTGGTTTGCTTCTCTGATCTCTGTTGTTTTTTTCCTGGGAGACACTGAAGACCTCTTTCCACTTCTTTACATTCCCTTTAAACCTCATCTGCGCTAATCCATCCGGCTGTTTCCCTAGGCATTTATACCACACTCACCTAATAAGTGCTCTAACACCACTTCCACTGGGGTAACTGGCCTGCACTAGCAGTCGTGGAAGGGATTGCTGATTGCTGGAGCCGGTTGGACTTAATGGACAGAGCGCTGGACTCCGGCTTGGGAGACCTTGGCTTTATTCCTGGTTCTGCCGCTGGCCATCCTGCTGGGTGACTTTGGACAAGTCATTTCCAACTCTGTCCTTCAGTTTGCCCATATGTAAAATGGGGATAATGGTACTGCCCTCCTGTGTAAAACACTTTGCAATTGGCTAATGAAAAATGCTACATAAAAGCTAAGTATTAAGATTATCACTCTATTAATCTGTTCCCCTACCCCTTCCCTCTCCATCCTGATTCATCATTCCCAAGTACAGTATAGAGCGGTGAGTGGAACTGGAAAAAGAAGGTCTAATTTCAGGAGGGACATACTTTGATGTGACACGAGGGACTCAGAGGTGCAAACAAAGAAGGCGTCTCAGTGTGTAACACTGGCCTCACTGGATGCTCAATAAAGGTCTCTTTCCTATCACGCTGCCTAGCTGCTGCATCACTTGTTGCTAACAAAACATACAGGACCTGACTGCATAGTGGACTCTGGTGACAGGAAGCAGCCAACTGCCCAGAAGCAGGGCCGACGAGACGGGAGGGAAGCCGGTACAAATTACTGGGGCCCGGCGGTCCGGAAGAGGGCCCGGGGCCTGGCTTCCCCGGCTTCATCAGTCCTGTTTAGCCGGTCCGCCCTTGCTGGGGGGCCCGAACCCACTTTCGGCGGCCCTGCCCAGAAGCCCTTCCATGTGGGCAAGGGGATGGAATCCATCCCTGACTGAGGGCCCTCAGGGTTTGGCCTCCTATTCATCACTTGCTAGAATATTTGCTCTGTCTGTATTGCGTTATGTGGAGAGAAACTGAGCTCCAAAAAAGGCCTGCTCAATGGCCACTGCTGAAAACCCCAGCCATGGAAAGAGATGTCTGCATCCTAATAGCCTATCCCCGGTTACGTGCCATGGAGCTCCGGTCTGAAAGGAGAACACCCTTCCTGGCATGGATAAAAGGGATGATACAACCACAGAGGAGGGAGAGCTAATGACTGAGGTGAAAGTGAAACGTTTTGGAAAGCTAGCGCAAGCCGGAGACAACAGGCTGCCTATTCCACAGAGGAAATCAGCAACATTTGTAAAAAAAAGCCACATTAGCTTGAACTCTTCCTTGTGGGATTGTGTGAGTCACATCTAAACACCAGGCCTGGAATTCATACCCAGAGGATCTTATTTACTGCCTCTATTGTGTTAAATAAAGAACAGACATCAGGCGAACTCTCCAACCAGCTACGCCTACCACAGCAGTTACACACAGGGCTGCATTAACCAAGAGCCATGCGACAGCCTGCTCCGATGAGCACGGGATAAACAAATCTAGAGAGACAGATGCACAAAACCCGTGCCGCTGGTGGAGCAGTTGTAGGGGTGACGTTTTGGAGAAGCCGCTGGGAAAGCAGCAGCAAAGGGAACCAGTCCACAAGAGGACCTTGATGAATCCCCGCCGGCCAGCATATGGGATGAACAGCAACTGTGCTGGCCACGGTAGAGGAGGGATGTGCTGACTGGCTGGGGTAGGAAGTAAAGAACTAGGCCCAGCTGAGGCCAGGTGGCAGTGAGGTGAGACCACCACAAGCCTTTCTAAATTGCCACGAACAGGCGACTTTAGTGGCATGTCAGAAGCAAAGAGGTAAGAGAGGGCAGGGTGAGGCAAAGAGTGTTCAGGCCATCTGACCTTGGGGGAGTCTTCATCCCCTGTGTCTCTGTTTCCCTCCCTGCAACCCTTTCTCTGCTTTGTCGCTTTAGAGTGGAAGCGCTTTGGGGTAGGGACTGTCCGTGTTTGTACAGCGCCCGGCACAGCGGGTCCCAGCTGGGGTCTCTAGGCTACTCCGATAACACGAACAAAAATAACAATGAATGTGGCGGTGTATGGGCATGTGCTCATATTTCGATCATACCCCTGTATTTGTGCCATTGTGTGTACTTGTGCAAGTTATTGTCTGTGCAGGTAAACAGCCTGGTGTGAAAATATGGGCTTGCCAAAAATCCATCATGCAAGGCCATTGCTCCTTTCCTTGTGGTAGCCAACTTGACGCAAGTAGGCATTTATTTTTTTTAGTCGGTATTTGAAAACTCAGGCTGAAATTTCATAACTTGGGTTCCTAACAGTAGGTGCCTAAATCCAGACTGAGGCATCTAGTTAAGTAGCCTGATTTTCCAAAGGTGCTGAGCCCCCCTAGATCCCACTGACATAAATGGTAGATCCACCACGAAGGCACCCAACCACTGGCACTCAGTGGTCTGGAATAAGAGGAAGATTCTCCATCTTCCCACCCTAGGATATGCCCAGGATCCAGATCAGTACTTGGTCTGGTGCTAGGAAAAGATTTGGCATTCAGGTATTTAATATTGAAGTGAAGAACTAGCAGTTTTATTGAATGTCATCTCTCTGGCTCTATATATTACTGATATTACAGGAGCCCCATCAAGATCAAAGTCCCCTTGTGCTAGGGGCTGTATAAACCCACAGTAAAGGACAGTCCCTGCCCCAAAGAACTTACAGTCTAAATAAACAAAGGGGTGGGAGAGAAAGCTCAGTGGTTTGAGCATTGGCCTGCTAAAGCCAGGGTTGTGAGTTCAATCCTTGAGGGGGCCACTTAGGGATCTGGGGCAAAATCAGTACTTGGTCCTGCTAGTGAAGGCAGGGGGCTGGACTCCATGACCTTTTGGGGTCCCTTCCAGTTCGAGGAGATAGGATATCTCCATATATTATTATTACATAACAAGTCAGTAGCAGATCCAGGAGTAAAACTCAGGTCTCCCGAGAGCTGGGATGAGGACCCTGTCCGTTGAACCACACTACCTCTCTATGCGCAGAGTGAGCTCAGAATCTAATTGTTCTAAAGGGTCTTTCCAGGACACCGCAGATCTGTCATTAGTCTTTTTTATTATGCCAGCTAAAAATTCTTTCACTGACTCATCAAGTCAAACAATTATTACAACGTATTATCTGAAAAATTGTATGTCTTCCTTGAGAATTAAATATTAAACCTCTGAGATGAACGGGCCACTGTTGTTTCCATAAGAGGTTCATGCTCATAAATGTTGGGGGAAATTAAATGTGCTTTGAAAAATAGGCTAATTTCTGGTTATTTTACTTTTTATTCCTTTTGTTGTTTTCCTTCCTTCCTGCGGGCCACTTATTGAAGACAGTTGAGAAAACACAACCATGATTGTTAAATACAAAAACTTTTCTGTGAGTCAGGCAAAATGAAGTAAACACATCCCTGTATACCATACACTCTCTCTGCACTGCTTTTAAGAGTTATTTTCATCTTGTTATTAACATCTTTCCCCTTGGATAATTAACCTCTCTCCACTGATGGGTTTGGAGAAATGTCAACACATTTATAATGTTCCAGGAGAGAGAATATTTAGGTGAATGTTCTTTCAAAATTAAATTGTGGGAATTAAAGATCATTTACAGGTGAAGGGGTTGGGGGAGAAATAACCGGATCTATATGAAAAACAAGCATTCTGTGCTATATCCTGTTCTCGGTTACACCGATGAACGTAAGAGTAACTCCACTAATTTTCATAGTTACTTCAGTGTAAAATTGCATGGTCAGTATTATAATCAGAATTAGCCCTTATATCATTACAAATATGCATTGTGATTTTGCTAACCATGAGTTCCATATTAGGTGAAACTTAAGACCAAAGAATTGATTTGAATTAGCTTCACTACAGGTAAATTTGACTGACAGACTGAATATAGTTTGAAAGCCCGGTGACACATTTGGCTTCAGAGCCATTTCACAAGCTCTGGTCTGAAAAGGGGTTTGTTTGGTTTTTTTAGTCCATTGCAAATTGGTCCCTCGGTGCTTTGAACCAGGGATTCAGGGTTTGGGTAATGAAAAATCAAATTCTGTGTGTTGAAGCAAATGCTGTACTGCCTTTGGCATGACCTGTATACTTAATATTTCTCAGTATTTAATAACTGATTTTATAAGGACAGTTGTTGGAATTGGTTATTTATTCAGTGAATGAAGTGTCTGTTTTAACTGATATGGTTCTGTAATGGTTTCAGTGAAACAATGGTAAACAGATTCAATGAGAGAGGAATTCTTCGGAGCCAGTAGGGGCTTGGTGTGTGAAAGGAATGCAAGATGAGGGGCTTTATTGTGCGCTAGATATAATAATTGACAAGCAGGTACTCTTCCAGCGAACCAGATGTACCATGTATCCAATTTATTGCATCTGCTCCAGTGTGAGATGTGAGTTTTATCTGTAATAAATGTGTTGTAGGTTTCATGTTTCCACTTCGGCTCAAAGCACTTCAGAATTGCAATGGAATCATACCTTTGATTCCAGCCGTCTTTTGTGAGTTAAATTTAGGAATAGAGCAACTAACCGTACTCTAAAGTTGCAAATAAAGCAGTAATGTCCCAGATAGGAAGCGTCTGGTCCTTATCAATCTTGTTGGATTCCAAATCCTCCATCGCCATTTCCCTGCTGAGCAGCGCACAGCTTGATGTTTTCAATTTGCAGCTTTCAGATAAATCACAGGAGCATTCAGAAATATCGATCCCACGTGTTTCCAAAATTGGAGATGATAAATCGTCTCTCGCAGAAGGGCCTGCACCTGTCTCAGTTGGTGATGTGCTCTTTACAAGCTGCTCTTTATGAGATGTGCTCAGAGGAGGCTCTGGAGCTAATTTGAGCCTTTTGGGTCACTTCTATTCCGCTGCCTGCGGAAAGGGCAAAACAGGCAAAAGTTCATCCTTCAGAGAGTGATAAATTGAGTTCCAGACAGTTTTATGTGTGTGGGAATTTTTCAGATGAGCCCTTAAAGAGGGAAGCCTCAATTCTCTATTGCATCTGAGCTGTGCTTGGAAACAGTGGGCGATGGCAGTCCCAGGGAGCCAGCTGCTGCTCCCTGATCCCTTGGCCCCTCAGCTCTGGTGGAGGGTAGAGCAGCAGGGGGTCTACTCTAATTTAGGCCATCGAGGACGAGAGATAGGACTGCTTAAAAATGTTCCCTCTATATATGGAACATTGGGACTTCAACTATGCCCCTTTTATTTGTGAAAAGTGTCTGCTTTCTGTGAACATTTCTGACACTTTGTCAAACAACCGAACACCCCAAAACCAAAATATTTCTGTTCAGAAAAGCCACTCTGGAACTTTATGGGAGTTGTAGTTTGGTTGCCTCATAGCCCCCTGTGGGCTGGGTTATTCCATGATGCACCACAGCCAGGGACTCCCACAATGCACTGTGGCAACTCAGCAAGATCTGAGACCATGGTGCATCATGGGAGATGTAGTCTGACCAGGAAGCCCAACCAAGAGAGAAGTAGGGGGCATGAGGTAACTAGACTATAAGTCCCATAGTTTAGCTATGGCAGAATTCAATTTTTATTTTTTAATAATTGTGATGGATGATATCTATGTTTTATTTTAAAGCATTTTTTAGATTTTTATCCATTTTAATTTTCACGGGCATGGGTAATTATTCAGGGAGAAGACAATGGGGTGGCAGACAATATTTAATGACAGTAGACAAAATGCAAAAATGTAAAGGTTTTTAACCATTAAAACACAAATTATCAACATCACATCAAACTATACAACGTAACTATCCTTAAATCAAACTCTAAGTTCTCCGGCAGCATTTTTCTTACTTTGCCTGTCTGTAAATATCTATGATCATCGATGGAAATATTTTTCCGACGATTTGTGTTTGTTTGGTGAAATTGACATTTATTGACATTTACCAATAAAAATCTAATCCTTCCAAGCCTAGCCATGAGGCAGTGTGGCGGCATTGCTGAATTGAACTTTTGCTTTACAGCTGAAAATCTTCCATTGAATATTTTCAGTTTTCAACTTTTTGCTGAAAAATCAACATTTTCTGCGGATTTTTTCCTTGACCAGCTGTAATTAGATACAGTGGCACTTCACCATGTGTATCGCCCTCCTTGTAATACAACCCAGCCCACCCCCAACATGTCCCCTTCTCACCCTTACAGGGTGCAAAGAGAAATTAGCAGATAAGAGAATCTGCCCCTGTAATTCTGACTGCTCTCTGTAAACATTAAAGATCCCATGGGACTTTAGATAAGGGCAGGAATTGACCCCTCTCTTCTGGCCCTCCCACCATTATGTGCTGTGCTCTAGTTAGCCACCTGACTGCCATCCTCCACCCCAGAAGTGGCTGCATGTCACTGGTGGTTGAAGTGTTATCTGTAAAATATATATGTAAGGCCAAATCCATCAGTTCTGATAGTTTTTCTGAGTAAGGATGGCAGGATTTGGCTCACTGTTTGTGTGACATTTGCAAAATTACTTCATGGGCTCTCTGCAGTTTATCCACATATAAAACAGGGATAATGATACCTATCTACTTTTGTAAGGTGCTTTGAGATCCTTGCTATATGGGAGTTAGGTTTCATTATAACTCCTATGATTTTGTTTATTTTGGGGGGATATTTGATGTATTTCTTAAAGCCCCAGCTCTTGGAGTCATGTGAAAACATGAGATGCTCAGCTTTCATTTTTAAAATATCACAAGTTTCTAGCCCTCGCGATTGCAGAGAAAAGCTTAAAAATGTGGCCCAAATGAGATGAAAAGGTTCAGAAGCCAAGAGGATAATGAAACCAAAATGGGTTATTTTTAGAAATACTTAAGGTTTCGGGGTGTGGGGGGCTGATTCATTATTTTTGAAGGCTTGGCGTTGCAATACTTTTGTTGTCGTTATTAATTATTTATTATTATTATTTATTATTATCCACAGCTTATGAGCTTGCAGATGTATGTCTGACTAAGCACTGCTGCTCTCATTGATGTTAGCACACTTCACCTTTTTATACAGAATCCAGCCAGTTTCCAATCTCTTTCTGAAATCTTCTTGATACTTTATTCCTGGATGAAAACTGTTACAGCCCCAGGCTGAAATAATGCTATCACTGCTCACCATGCAGAAAGGGACACCATCACTGTCAAGGGAAGTGGACGCCATCAGTGTCATGGGATCATAGGGAAGAGCCATCCCTGTCTCACACAAAAGGAGGCTAGATTGCTGAAGGGAATGGAAGTTAGCACATCAGATGAGCCAGTATTGGAGGACTGAAGCTGCAAACCCATATGTCACACACACACACACCCCTGCAGAATGGGGCCATGGGTCCAGTCTGCCTCTGTTATAATGTCTCTTCCTTCCTGGGGAAAGAAATCTGCATATCCATTTATACTTGGTCCTGCAGCGGGCTGGACTTGACGACTTGTCCAGGTCCCTGCCAGCCCAACATTTCTATGATGCTGAGACCCAGCTGGCCGGTGTCTGAATGCATAGGGCTGTAGTGCCAGATACCACCTTGTGGTCTTCATTGCCTGCATCTGCTGTAGGAGGGTATGGTCTGTTACGGGTCTCCTAGGCGATAACATAGTGACGTTATGCAGGGCCGGCTCCAGGCACCAGCCCAGCAAGCAGGTGCTTGGGGCGGCCAACGGAGAGGGGCGGCATGTCCGGCTCTTCTGCGGCAATTCGGCGGCGGGTCCCTCACTCCCTCTGGGAGCGAAGGACCCGCCGCCGAATTGCCGCCGAAGACTGACGCGGCGGCACTAGAGCAGATCGCGGCTTTTTTTTTTTTTTTCCTTCACTTTTTTTCTTTTTGCTGCTTGGGGCAGCAAAAATCCTGGAGCCGGCCCTGCCGTTATGGCCCTTCTTATAGCCAGAAATTGTTTTTCTGTGGTGGAATTCTTGGTCTCCTGTTGTTGGCACTTCCCCACATTCCTTGGTGCACCGACCCTCCCACGGTGTTGATGCTTTTGTAGGGTCTGTCAAAAGATGCAGCTGGGGTTACAAAGTGGACTACAAAGCAATGGCAGTAGCTTGCTAATTCTAGAAAAGCCCATCCTTGCTTATGGGTCTTGGGGACTGTTTTTACGGGCCTCTGTCTTGTCCTGCCATGGTTGGATTCAGCCGTTTCTCTATTCTCTTGCATGCCAAACTTGCACTTTGTTAGGTTTGCTGTGAGCTGAGCCGACGGAAGCCATGTGGACCAAGTGTCCCTGCCAGTCTGTGCTGAAAATAACCACCTTGTTGAGAGGTACTGCTGCTGGTGGTGCAGCATAAGGTTCACGAGCCACTGGAAGGTGGATGGGGCCCCATGCAAACTGAAGGGCCTGGTGGTGAACTGAGAGAGTCCTAGCAGGATGGCAAATGCTGTTTTTCCCCTTGTGTCAGGCATCAGGGGTATTTGCCAGTAGCCTTTCTTCAGGTTTAAGAGTTGTGCTATACTTGGCTTCATCAGATGGTCCAAGCGCTCAGCTACCCAGGGCATTGTGTAGCCATCAAACTGTGACACAGCGTTGAGCTATAGAAAACCAGACAGCACCATCTGACTTGGGTACTAACACAACAGGACTGCGCCATGGGCTGCTAGGGCACCTGGTCTTCCAGGATCCGCGACTCCAGAGCAGGCAGCCAGGCCAGGGTTCCCATGGAGCCTGAAAGCCATAGGAGCCCTGGCTCCAATCAGGGCTCAGCTCCCAGCTTCACAGCAGGGAGCCTGGAAGCCCTGAGAACCCTAGATCGAGCCGGGGCTCTCAGGCCTTCTAAGCTCCCTGTTAAAGTGGGCCCACATCCGTTTTGTAAGAGGAATAAGACCAAACACTCCAAAATACTAAGTTCTCTCTAAACATGAAGATATGTGCCTAAGTCCAAATTATTTATGGTGTGTGTATGCACTGGTATCTATCCACAGCTCAGCTGTACATACAGAGCCAATCAAAGGGAACTACTTTTTGTGACACAGTCAACCTGTGGAATTCACTGCTGCAGGTTTTCATTGAGACAGAAGCCATGGCTGGGTGTTTGAAAGATCTGAATAAGATTTTTGATCATTCATCTCACTAGTATCTATTCATGCTGAAATAATCTGGTTAATCAAATCTTATGCTTCAGATCAGAAGCTGACTACCTGCTGAGGACGGGGAGGGATTGCTCACTGCACAGTTTTCCAGCCGTTTGTGCAGCGGGAGGTTTCCTCCTTCTGAAGCACCAGCTTCTGGGAAGCAGCATAATGAACCAGGTGGTAGCAATGAGTGAACATGGAGCTGTTCAGAGCTGGGGTTTGGTTAGGAGATGTATCCAAAACTGGATGCTTGGTTTAAATTTGCCTGAAGTGTTGGCGCTCTCTTGTAGATACTGAAGTTTCCTGCTTCAGGTCAGGCCAAAAATACTGCATAAACACAGCCTCACTTGCCGTTTTGGTGGATGTGTCAGTCCTGCTCCAAAACCCATTGGGTGAGATTTTGAAAGTAACCGAAAATAGCTGAACACCCAAATCCTTTGAAAGTTGATGGGTGCCCAACTCCCTTGGGCTTGACTGAAAATCCACGCATTGAAGACAACTCCCATTGACTACAAATAGGCTCCTACTCTTGTCTGGAACAGGGAACTGCAGAGATGGGTTTGTTACATGTGCAGAGGGTAGCAGCGAGGAAGGCATATGTGTGGGAGTGGAAGGAGGAGACAAAGATGATGGCGCGGCTGGCTTTGTTGGGAGTGCAGGGTAAGAAACCGCATCCATAGGTCTAGGGACATTGCTGTGCAGGGCTTCAAGCTGAGGATAAGAATCCTGCATGAATTGTAAACTGTCTGGGCATAGACACCTACCTTCCTAAGGTATGCAAAGGGCACGGCTAGTGGAAAGACTCGGATGGCAACAGAAATGGTCTGATTGATGGGCAAAGAACATAGACCAAATTTTCAAAAGTGACTAGGGATTTGGGGGAGTGCTTTAGATTTTTGATGCCCAACTTGCAATGCCTTAAAGAGCACTGAGCATCCCCTCTAAGGCCACATCTACACTATTAACTAGGGCTGTGATTCCCAGCTTTCATAGACAGATTTGTGTTAGCTTTTATCTGAGCTAGCACACTAAAAATAGCAATGTAGCCATGGTAGCAGAGGCAGGAGCAAGCGGTGGGAGAGGCTGGCAGCCCCGAATACAAACCAACCTGAATCTCATGGGTACGTGGTTGGGGATGCTAGGACATGCTGCTGTTGTCGCTGATTGTGTTACTCTGGATACATTACTATTTTTAGTGTGCTAACTCAGGGGAGAGCTAGCACAAGTGTGTCTACACGAGCTGGGAATCACCTCCCTAGCTTGTAGTGTAGACATAGCTTCACTGACACGTCTCTTGAAGGCACCTCATAAATTGGGCACTCCCAAATTGGAGTCAAGTATCAGAGGGGTAGCCGTGTTAGTCTGAATCTGTAAAAAGCAACAGAGGGTCCTGTGGCACCTTTAAGACTAACAGAAGTATTGGGAGCATAAGCTTTCGTGGGTAAGAACCTCACTTCTTCAGATGCAAGTGAAGAAGTGAGGTTCTTACCCACGAAAGCTTATGCTCCCAATACTTCTGTTACTCCCAAATTGGAGGCACCCCGAAACCATTAGTCACTTTTGAAACTCTTGGCCATAATTTAGCAGCTGATTTCAGATGGCTCTAGTTGTAATATGAAGAAAACCAAAAGAGGCGAGAAGTAGGCTTGTGCTTCTAGAGATAAGCTTATTGACACAAAAATCACAAAGAGGCAAAACTTGTATAAGAAAAGAACATGATGTACGGAGGGTTGAAAGTGGCATGCTTCGCTATTTCAGTCAGTCTTTTTGACACCCACTCATTTTGAGCTAAAGCATCACAACTAAAATATGAGGCATGGTTGTATCGCTGTGAAAAATCTGGTAAATTACATTCCATTGTGCTGTTCAATGACATTTACAAGCCTAAATGTTATAAAAATATCAAATATACATACATCCTTATTCCTGAGTGCCTGGAGATGATTCTCAGCTTCCAGCTGGAACTTAAGGGTGAACAAGGTAAAATCAAGTTATTTTTTTAGTACTCTCCTGATAAAAATAGGAATCTGGGTTTTTCTATGACATTACTATTTGGCATGGAATGGAGATGTCTGCAAGAGCTGGGAATGTTTCTGGGGCTTCCGATTGTTATTTGATCTAAGACCTACATGATTGTTGTTTAATATTTGTATTTCAGTAGGGTTTAGATGCTGTCAGGCAGGATCAGGCGCCATTGTGCTATGCCCCTGCACAAGCATGTATGAAACCAGAGGCCCCTCCCTGGAGAACTAAGAAGTTATTTCTGTACTTACAGAAATAAGGCACAGACGGTAAACTCAGATGCACTAGGATCAAGACACGGAGTTGCTGCTCTATGATTCAACTGGGTGCAACGGCTTGTAGACCAGTGATATTCACACTGTGGCTCGCAAGCCTCAAGCGGCTTTTTAATGCATCTCTTTGCAGCACATGATATTAAAACGCTGTGTGATTCTGTTATTATTAACCAATCTAAGTTATTAACCAGTCAGGATGCTTTTACTATGAAACAATTAATTCACACGTCTGTGGCTCTTTTGGGTCATGTTGACCACTAATTTGGCTCCTGAACCGCTGAGGTCTGAGTATCACTGTTGTAGACCATCTAACTAGGTGGAGGGTGAAAGACTCATTAAGACCCTTTTGGACGTACTTAAGTCAGAGATTTGCTGGATCAGGGTCCAAGGGCAGGTGAATTTAAGCTGCTTGAGTACTACTAGATCCATAAAGCCTGGAGAAAAAGCAACCTGATCTATCTTCTTATCAAACCAAAATCACGCTCTCTCTCCCCTGCTGTGAAAGGGTGCCTATTTGATGTGTCTCGGTTTGGCTTTAACTAGTGATAGGCAAATCCATTTATCCCTAGTTAAAGCCATCTTTGCCTCCTCCCCCTCTTCCCACCCCCATTGCCAGGTTGCACCTTTTGTGTTGTGTCTCTTGGAAGCACAAGATGATGAAAATTTTACAAGAGGATAAAACGTAATTGGATGTGATTTTTATTTTCCTTCGTCTCATGTCAGGCGTGTAAAAATGAAAGCAGATAAAATGAAACAACAGGTTCCAGTTGCACTAATTCACGTAATGGCGAAGTGCTTAGCCTGTGAAGAACTATCAGGAAGAAAACAAATCTAACGGCTTGTAAATATTAAACCCAGGCAAATCATTTGTGACAAATAATCTATTTGACAGATTTTACCCTTTTTCTGTGTCACAACAGATTGTGCTTTCTCTTGAATGTATTTATTGTTCAAAATTGTTTGCCAAAACATTGTAGATTGTTGAAGAGCAATTTGTCACAAGTATTCAATATTCAAAATTTGAAATCGGAGCTGTTTCCATTGGATACACACATCTCATGGTATTTTTGCTGTTCCCTGTGTGAATTGGCATATGGTAACACTGAGAATCAGGTTTCTGGTGTGAATACTCAGAATTATGAATTAAAACTTCACTTTCCACAAATGTCATTCAATATCAGCTTTCAAAGTCACTGGTTCTGTGAACGTGCCACCCAGGTAACTCAGTGGCAGAAAGCAAATACAAAAGTGGCATGGATGCATTCAGAGTGAATTTCTTTCAAAATATGAATGTTGAGATTTTTTGGCTGATGAATCAGCAAAGATTGCTACGTGCAGAATGTGTTGTGGAGAAAGCAAGATGGTGTATCGTGGGCTAGGTCTTTCACTTCCATATGAAAATGTTTAGATGGAAAGCAGTAGGCCTCAGTAGAAGACCTGGGTCAATATTTTAGGTAAGAGCCCTGTAGTTTGCTCATGTGTGCCAGGGCACCATTGAAGGTCTCCATCAGATCTGGGCGGTGGCTGCTGAGCAGTTCAATATAATCCTGCGGCACACATGTCCAGGAATTAAAGTTTTGAAAGTCCCCTGCTCTGGCTAGCAGAGCTGGTCTATGAAGCAATGCTGCTAGGGAGCCTCTGGATGAAAACTGGGAGCAGTTATTCCACATGGATCCTTCCTCTTTTACTCTCTCAACCAGGGCCGGCTCTGGCTTTTTTGCCGCCCCAGGCAAAAAAGCCTCCGGCCGCCCCCCCCCCCCTCCGCGGGGGGGGGGGTGGAGCCCGGGGGGGGGCGGCGAGCCCCGGCGGGGGCTCCGCTCTCCCGCCGGGGGGAGGGCGGCCGGAGCCCCGGGGCGAGGGTGGCAGGGCGGCGAGAGGCAGGGCGGCGAGAGGGCGGCGGCGAGAGGGCGGCAAGCCCCGGCTGGGGCTCGGCTCTCCCCCCGGCGGCCAGAGCGCAGGGCGGCGAGCCCCGGCAGCCGGGGGGAGGGCGCGGGGGGGAGGGCGGCCAGAGCGCCGGGGGGAGGGCGGCGAGCCCGGCTGTGGCCCCGCTCTCCCCGGCGGCCCGAGCGCCGCGCCGCCCCCCTCCAGGTGCCGCCCCAAGCACCAGCTTGGTTGCCTGGTGCCTGGAGCCGGCCCTGCTCTCAACATCTGAGTGGCATGTAGGATTGGGAGGCAGGTGAAATGATTTTACTTAGGGAAATAGTCAAACGTCAGAGAGAGGCAGTAGCCAGCTGCCCCAAGGGCAGGCCCCCCTCTGGCAGCTCTTACTCGGGCTGTCCTAATAGGGCAGTGAGTTCCCCTTATTACTGCTGCGTGATACCCGTTCTGAATCATGTCCCTTTGCACATCTTGTCTCTGCTCTGTGGTGGGACTGTTTGCCCGGATCCTGTCTTTCCAGACGAGGCCATGATTTGTGCCGTCCTGCCACATGGACACAGCCGTGTTTTCTTGTCGATCATGCACACCTTAGCCTGGATTGAGCCTATTTGACCCCACCCGTTAGTCTCTCCCTGGGGTATATCAGCACTCAGGACTCAGGTGGAATGATTTTGGCTTGCAGAAATCTGCAGTTTTATGTTTTTCCCTACACATGCACCTTGTGAGCCACAATCCGGACTTCATAATCCTGTTGTGACCAGGACCGGCTCTAGGCACCAGCAAACCAAGCACGTGCTTGAGGCAGCACAATTGTAGGGGCGGCATTCCAGTGAGGTGTTTTGGGTTTTTTTGGCTTCGGCAGTGGCGCTCTTGGAGTTTTTTGGTTTTGTTTTTTGGTTTTTTGCTTTGGCAGTGGCACTCTCAGAGGTTTTTTTGCTTCGGCAGTTGTGCTCTCAGAGGGTTTTTTTTTTTTTTTTTTGCTTGGGGCGGCAAAAAACCTAGAGCCGGCCCTGGTTGTGACGTTGCAGGTCCTTGCTGTCAAAAAGATGATGATGGCCCACCAAGAATATCAGAGCTTCCGGTGGGGAATAAATAGCAGATATAGGTGAAATCTTGAGATTTCACTTCATCTGACAGAAGATGAGTGAAGTTAAGCCAACAGGAAAATAGAAGACCCATAGAAGCACGACTGTTTTCAAACAGAACATTTATTAAAGGTTTTCTCGGAGTCATCAGCCGCCTCCAACGTAACACAGCTCAGCATTCCCATGTCAGCCACAGTAACTCCCATTGTTGAGGCAGCTAGCCCGTCCATGGAGAATGGTAAATGATGTTTACAGGTAGATAATTCAGTAGTTTATAACATCGAAACAAGAGCTCTGCATAGTTGTTGTGATTGATGTGCAATGATTTACCAGCTGTGACACTCAAAACAACCCAGTGTTGCACATAGTCGCCAGCAACTTGTGGGAAAGTGCCACGATTATTCTTTTGTTTTACGTAACAATGGAAAACTACTAATATAGACGCTTTCTCAATAGCAGGGGGTTTAAATAATAAAAATATCGAGAAGCAAAGTGCTGATTGTTGTGAACAGAAAAATGGAAAGGATTTTCTGGTCAGTTGCTATCAGAGGACTATTTTAAAACCAATTCTCAGTATAGCAACACAAAAGAAAGGGAGACTTTATTTTTTTCCAAATATTTCCTTTGCATCGCATGGCATAGGAGTTCAGGACGAGGCACTTGTATGCATTGAGGAATTGACTGTTTTGCTAAGGGAATAGCTCTTTCAGAAGCATATAGTCCTCTTTCCTCAGTGGAATATACTATTGAGGGAGCTGAGGTTGGAGTGCTAAACGTAGCGATGGCTTGGGGCTGGCAGTACTGAGTGTTATTATCCACAGCCTCTTAGCTAGCAAGTATATGACTCAATGAGAAGTACTGCGGCTGTCCACACCAACAGACGTCACTCTTTTCTTCAGAATGTGGCCAGTTTCCAGTCCCTTTCTGAAATCTTCCTAGTGCTTTATTTCTGTGTTTTCTGGATGAAAACAGTTACAGCCATGGATTGAGATAATGCAGTCAGAGCTCACACCAGTGACCATGCTGAAACAGACTCCTTTGTTGCCTTTTCTCAGATCATAGGGAAGAACTGTAAAGGAACGGAAAAATGGAAGAATACAACTGACTTCCTGTTTAGTTGCTATTAGAAAAATATTTGTAAACAAATTCTTAGGGTAGTAGCCTAAAAGAAATTTTCTCCAACTACTTCCCTTGGGTTGCATGGGGTGTCTGTGACAAATATGATGTGCCCTGTAACAATTTAATACTGTATGTTGGCCTGGTTATTGGGATGGTGTTTTCTGTATGAATATTGTGGTTTAAACTGCCTCCCCATGGGCCATCAGGAATGGACCAGGCAGGAAGGAGGAGATGGTTCCAGTCGGTCCCCTGATCAGCTTCTACTTGAGGGTGGTTAAGGGATGATGCCAGAACCGTTCACTCTGGTGACATTGGCTTATGGAACTGGTTAGGCCAGGCAGGGCCCAAGCCTGCCAAGACTGGGAGAAGTCTCCTGGAGAACAAAAAATACTGCGAGGGCTTAAAGGGACACACTTTTATGGGTGCTGGGGATGACCCAGACTGAGATGGATTCCAACATAGGAAAGCCATAGGGATGTCTGAACAAGCTAGGCCTAGGTTACCATTATGGGCTGATAGTACTATGGGTAAGCTAGATGTGCGTACAGGCTGTTTGTTATAAATTCCTTTCTTCCCTCATGCTTTGTTCCAACTGCTAAGTAAAAATACTCTGTTTTAAGAAGTCACGATATCACTGACTCCTAAAGGGCTGAAATGTAGGTACCCAAAAGCCAGTTGGGGATGTAGGGTGGTATGTGGTGGGTGTACACTACGTAGCCTCAGGTCCAGGTCTAAGACTGGGAGAATCAGGAGATTCCACCCCGAGACTCAAGAGACTCAAGACCTGAGCCGTGTGCTGTCAGAGAGACCACCGGGGACGACAGAGGTGCAGCTAGACCCCCTCCCCAAACCACGACAATATAAATTCAACAGTCTATCAGTCTATTTGTGCACTGAAGAAATGGCTGTTTTATTAAGGGAATAGCTATTTCAGATGCATAATATCCCCTTTTCACCATGCAATATACTTTTGCGGGGGTTGGGAGGAAGGGATAAATGTAGAGGGGTCTCTGGTGTTTGGACACCAATGTAATGAGGAATTAACGGATACGTAGGGGGCTCTATGCTAACGGTGGGTAACTCTGAGAAGCACCCAATCATCAATTTGGCTTGTATGAGCACCTTAAACACTGCATTCTTTTCTGTATGGATTAGGTCCATAAAACTGAGCTGCAGAGCTCAAGAGAACAGATCTTCTTTTGCTTTGTTAGCTTTTTTAATGGTTATGGACAGAGCCAGGCAAGTGTCAACATGAAAAACAAAAGGTGGAGTGACCCTTTAGATAGGCAGTAAGGTAGTAGGGTAGTGAGCATGGCCTAATGCTTAGAACCGTCACATATGTGAGATAAATGGTTTGGTTTAGGCTTAGGGTGAAGGGCCAGCTCAGTATTTCTTTTTCCCTGAACAGATTTACCAAGACCTTAACATGAGCCCATCTATTTTGTATCTAAAATTTACCTCTATTTCTTCTCTTCTTTTGTTATACTAGTCTTTTGTCTGTCTGTATCTTGTGCAAAAACTTCTTTTCCCTTGATTCTGTTTCGCTGGGCTCGAAAGACTCTTTTTTAAAGACATTTTCATTTATTTAATCCAAGCCATTATCAAAATGGTTCCGAATTTTTCATGTATCAGGTTTTCAGACCATGAAAAATGTCTAGCAGTTTCAATCACATTTTGCATTAAATGTTGAAAATGGATCTGGGCCAAACCCTGTGGAAACAGAAATAGCTTTGAAATTTTCTTCTAAGTTAAAAAAATGTTGACTGACTCCAGTAATTATGAATAGTGAATATTTGACAAGATAGTCACAGCACTAGCATGCAGACAATCTAGAGGCTGAAGTTGATTTGTATAAAACATACTCTAGTTGAGAAAGCAAAGGATGAAAATCAAAGGTGTACGGTCAAATGGGCTGACAATGCTGTTAGACAAAAGCGGGACTCCTGGTAATCTTTTCCCCATAATAAAGCATATTGTGTTGTGTTTTTCCTAGTAAACTCTAAAATCTCTGTTTTCAGTGCACTGCATGTTCTGATCTGCTGAACCTAATGTATTGAAGCAGAAAAAGGTTATAAGAACATAAAAACGGCCACACTGGGTCAGACCAAAGATCCATCCAGTCCCGTATCCTGTCTTCTGACAGTGGCCAATGCCAGGTGCTTGAGAGGGAAAGAACAGAACAGGGAATCAAGTGATCCATCCCCGTTGCTCATTCCCAGCTTCTGGCAAACAGAGGCTAGGGACACCATCCCTGCCCATCCTGACTAATAGCCATTGATGAACCTATCCTCCATGAACTTATCTAGTTCTTTTTTGAAGCCTGTTTTAGTCTAGGGGCTGGTCCACACTAACCCCCCAGTTCGAACTAAGATACGCAACTTCAGCTACGTGAATAACGTAGCTGAAGTCGAAGTACCTTAGTTCGAACTACAAGGTACTTACCGCGGGTCCACACGCGGCAGGCAGGCTCCCCCGTCGACTCCGCATACGCCTCTCGCGGAGCAGGAGTACCGGCGTCAACGGCGAGCACTTCCGGGATCGATTTATCGCGTCTAGACAAGACGTGATAAATCGATCCCAGAAGATCGATTGCTTACCGCCAAACCCGGAGGTAAGTATAGACGTACCCTTGGCCTTCACAACATCCACTGACATCAAATGACTCTGTATATTTATCTGTGAGATTTCTATTATGGACCATAGATCCAGGCAATTTTTGAACACACAGCACTTGAAGAGACCTTGTAGAGGCTTGTTTCTCTGTGTGATGGTTGAATTATGCCATAAAAGAAAGATCATAAAATTATAATCTTCCATTTCACATTTAGCTCTTTTCTATTTCCATTTCCTACACCTGTATTGTTAAAAGCCTGCGGCTAGGAGAATGGGTTTCATGCTGTCATTTCGGTTTTTGTTACAAACCTTGTTTCAAAGTGTAGCTTTAAACTGCCTGTGGCAAAGTTGCCTCCCCAGTGTGGCCCCTCCTGGCCGGCTGTAGCACTGCAGCAAATTTTGCCTCAGTTTCCCCCTGTGTGCTGTTGCTGCAGCTAAGGATTTAAGCCATAAAGTTTATAAGAGCTAAGGATGATCATAGTTCATCTGGGGCTAGAAATGGGCGAACATCCACCGATTCAGATAATCAGACTATCTTTGGGGTGAGTGCTTGTGAGATTGCATCACATGCCCAATATATGCAATGCTTCATAGTCTTTGGCATGCTTGGAAATACCAGTGTCTGGCACAAGAACCATCGTTCTTTGTGGCCCTTCTGTCTTTACATTTCTGAATGAAGCCAGAAAACATGGAGATGCCCATAAAAACTATAAGACGACAAGCAGAGAAAGTGGATTGAACTTTTTTGAACCTCCAAAAGCATTCAGCTTTGGGTCTCCTTGATTTGTGTATGTATGTTTGTGTCAGTTCTAGTTTCATCTGAACGCGTTCACCCATCCATAACTGAAATATCACCAGCTTCTTCCACAATGGTTCACCGGACGAGGTCAATTTAATAATTACAGCTTTTATGCACATTCTGCTTGCCAATTTCAACTAACAACATTGTAGTTTCTTTGCTGTAAAACTCTCCTGATTGTACCTGACATTCAACAGCCAGGGTACAGTTGCAATTCTATGGGCTATGACAAAGCCAACGCAATGGTTTCTAAAGAGTTTCTAGTCAGTGTATCGTACGTGTCAGAAAAATGTCATTCAGGCACATTGTTCCAAGCAGATCTCATAGGCATGAACCCACTAGAGAACAAGAACAAACCACTTGTACTAATAATTCTACACTCGTGCATCACAGAGGGGCTGTGTACTCCAACATCAGTTATTGTCAGAAGCAAATTTATACCAGTCTGATTATGAGTAACAGAAAAGGGGTGAAAGCAAATGTTTCATATAAAACTTTTAGTTCATCTCAGTTTGATATGAGTATGAAAGCATAACGCTAATCAGTGCTGGCAACACATACTGAAAAACATATGTGTATGAGCTTTGATTACATTGTCAGCTGGAATGTAAATATAGGTTGTTTGGTAGCAGGAGACTTTTCTTTCTTTAAAACTATCCTTTACTTTTAGGATAAAAACTATGGCATATATTTACTTTTCAATATACCCTCAGCTTGCGCTGTGACATAAACTGATCATTAAGAGATCTTTGTGTCTATAACCATATAAGCATTAAAGCTTATGCTTCTAAATGATTTTCCCCATGTGTGTTAAAAAGGGATTTCCTGTTTGGAAAATGGGTATATTGCCAGCTAAGGCTGAGCAAAGTTTTTGTAGTGGAGCAAACCCATCATTTGGTTCACTCAAGCCTTGCTCTCTGCAAACTTTTTGATCAATCTGGTCCAAGTTTCGACTAGATGTGAACAGCGTTTCGAGTTAATTTGGAACGATGTTTGGGCTTTGGTTAGAAAATGGGGGGAAAGTTGGTGGTTTTGCCAACCCCAAATTAGGCAAAATTGGAGTGTTCCGAAGTTATGGGAAGTGAGCTCATAGGGATACATAATCAATGAAAGGTTGGTATGAATCTAGGTGGACGAAAAGTGGCAAGGTTTGCACGCCCTGTTAGAAAAATATTTCTATTTTTAATCTCTTCCTGCCTGTCTTTTACTTGCACTATTTTGTCTGATACAGCCATCCCGTCATTCTGGTCACCTGTGCACAGGATTGGTTGGTCTACTCACTCTCAGAAAGCAATACTTGGAAAACAGGCATCGTCTAACCTTTTCCTTTCTTCTCCAAGCACACCATGTGAAAACCTAGCATTCAGGTATTTTTCATGACTTTTAATTGAAGTGGAAGCCATTATAAGCAGGTCTTTGAAATTGGTCCATGTGGCCATAACAAGCACAATGCTTGACCTGTTCCACAGGTAATAAACGCTCCTCTAATTGCTTCCCTTGCCTCAGAAAAAAATATTGACAAAGAGGTGATCACAGCCATGGAGGTGTAGCTATTGCAGCGCAGCTGAGCGATGACCCCAAGAGCAGGTCTCCTGCTTGAACTTGCTGTGTAGACTGTTGGGGAGCATGGCAGAGGGGAGCAGATTCACCTCCTAAAAGGAGGAGGGGCCTCATATTACACTCGCAGTCATCTCCCCTGGAGGATCATCAGATGATTTTGCTGGATATGCAAAATAATCTACAATAAAATATACACTAACCAACCAAAAGTTACCCAAAGTATTTCAGAGGTTCCATTTAAGTTTTGGGGTAAGGGCTGGTGCCAGTTCTTATTTTATTAGAACCAATTGGCCTATCCCCAGTGCTCCCCAACGACTGGAACAGGAAGGGAGGCCGCAGACAACAGCTCAAGCAGTATGTAGGCCAAAGATGCCCGTAGTTGTGCATTGGTATCACTGGGAAGAGGCCCAGGACTAGAATACTTGCCAACAGCGTTCAGTTCTGGTCACTCCATCTTACAGAGGATGTAGTATAACTAGAAGGGGTCAAGAGACAGATGACAGAATGATTAGAGACCTGGAGAGACTTCTGTACATGAAATGTCATAGGGCGACACTGGCCTTTTAAGAGGAAGCTGGACCAGTGCACCTGTGACTCATCCGCTGCCTCCCAATTGGCCTTCAAAGAAGGCACCTGAGGAGACACCCAATGATGCAGGGTTGCCTTAGAGCGCAGATTGAGTCTGTTAGGGAGAGGGCAGGTAAGAGCTGCCAGAGACCAGGGGGACGATGAAAGATCCTGGGAAAAGGCTGAAGGCAGAGGAGCAGCAACAACAGGAATTTGCAGGCTGACTTCCCAAAGCCAGAGAGCCAAGTCTGGAGAGGACTGAAGACTGGAGGAGCAGCAGCAGGAGTTGCCTGCCGATGTCTAAGCCAGAGCCAACAGCGGGAGAGGACGGAAGGCAGGGGAGCAGCGAAAGAGCTAAACCTGACACCTCCACACCGGAGACCTGGACCCAGGGGAACAGTGAGAGGGCCAGGGGGAGTGAGGGATGCTCCCCGAGTGAGGATGATCTTCCAACAGGAGACATGGACCATATCTGGGACTTTCTGCTGGGGATTAATTGAGCTATGTTTTGGTAATAAACTGGCCCCAAGGAGTGGCAGCATTAAGGCAAGAGGGCTGCTGTGGAGTTACTGGGGAAACTGAGGCAGGCAAGCATGCCCAGTCTGCTGCAGGAAGCCACTCCAGGAGGGGCTGCCCTGTCCCAGAGAGACTGAAAAGACTGGGAGTATATTGTTTAGAGAGGAGACGAATGGGAGGTGACACGATAAAGGTATGTCAATTCATAAAGGGGGTAGAGGAGGTCAGTTGGGCACTCCTGTTTTCTAGAGCTGGTTTTCTTCTGCTGAAAATTTCAATGGAAATGGAACCAACAGGACTACAGCAACACTACGTACAAAAAAAAATGTGTCCGTTTTCCATGGAGAAATTATACTTTTACCAAAAACATATTTTTGATTCAGAAATAGTGCTGTGGTGCCTCCTGGGAACTGTAATTTTGGTGCTTCTTGCTCTTTCTCCTCTATAGGTTGGGGTTCCTGGTTGGATACATCCCCATGAGCTCAGCAGTTTATAGTTAAGTCTATAGTTAAGTTAAAAACAATGACTAGATATTTATGACCCTGACTTAGGAAAGTGCTTAAGTTTGAGTGACTTCAATGGGACTTGTTGATCATGTGCTTAAAAACTCTCCTGAATTGGCATGACTTCTTGAATTGGGGTCCATATGAATAACAAAAATAACAGGAGTACTTGTGGCACCTTAGAGACTAACAAATTTATTAGAGCATAAGCTTTCGTGGGCTACAACCCACTTCTTCGGATGCATATAGAGTGGTTGTAGCCCACGAAAGCTTATGCTCTAATAAATTTGTTAGTCTCTAAGGTGCCACAAGTACTCCTGTTATTTTTGCGGATACAGACTAACACGGCTGCTACTCTGAAATGAATAACAAAGAACATCCATACTTACATGAACTAAAACAAACATTTTAAAAGGGATATAAATTCTTATGCTTCAGGGCATAAACCAAGCTCTAATTGACAGGGATCAGGAAAAAATTTCTCCTATGGGCAACAATAGCTGCACATCGAGGGGTTTCTTGAAGTTTCTTTTGAAGCAGCTGGTAATGGCTACTTTTGGATACTGGACTGGATGGACCACTGGTCTGAGCCACCCTAGGAATACCTATGTTCCTAATAACAGCGGGGGTGCCCAGTCAAGCTGATTCCAAGAGTGGAATTGCAAGTGGTGATACAGATCAAGAATGAGGTACCTTGTCAAAGCTATGTGGGAACTCAGAACTGGTCTGGAATAATAGAGTCCGGGGTATCACTAGTTAGGACCATGGTACTTTGGCAAGGCTGTGTGTGGAAGCTTACAGAGTGCTTGAGTGAACTCTGGTTCTAGCTAGTGCTGTATTTTGCACTGCAAAAATATCAGATTCACTCCCTTTTTAAACTAGGAGACATCTTGGGGCAGCTTTACATCACAGGCTCCAGAGACCCAGAGCCCTCATTCAAAAAGCAGTCCTGGCTGTAAAGCAAACTAAGCCTAGAATTGCAACACTGAACAAATATTGCTGCAGGAGCCAAAGCAGCAGAGTATGGAGCAGCAGCTTCAGGAGAAAAACTACATCTAATGTCTGTCAGAATAGGTTGCTAGAAAAGGTATTGCCGGGCGTTCTTTTCTGTTTTAGAGCTATCGCTCCCATGAATAGGTAAGTGATTATCTGAAATTAATCAACACACACCTCACCTCTTTAGACCTTCCCTTTTCAACCTGTAGCATCCTGATGATTTACAATTAGGGAAGCTGGCAAGGACAGTGCTTGTGATGACGGTGCATGTGCATTAGTGGAGTATCCCCTGAAGGGAACTTTAATATTTTAACATCCTCACAGTTGCCGGACCACACTTGGGATCCGAGAGCCGGCCCAGCTGTTTATGAAAGGAACCTGTACAGCTATATGAAGTTCCGCTCTCATGTATTATGAAAAGCAATAGGGAATGAACACAACTTCTTCACCCACTGGGCTGTCACTCAGCCTTTCAAGTTCTCTTTTCTTTGCAAGCAGGTTTTGACTTTTGGGGAGGCCTGCTATGTTTTGGGGGTGATGCAGGGCTTGTGGAGAGGCAAAACGGGAGCCCTCTGAGCAGCGGGAGAGTTGCCTGCTGCTCTGATTAGAGTCAGTCCTCGAGGTAGAGTTGCTCCTGGGTAACTGGGCATTGGCGCTGGGTTGAGAGTCCTGGGAGATGGGCTGGCCCTGCCTGCTGTTTGAGCAGCTCATGTAAGTGTGTAAATAAAGCAAGCTGCACTTGGAATTAGAGCCAGACCCCCTGTCACCGATCTTTCCCCTGGGACGCCAACCTCCAAGGCCCCAGGCATTGGCCACCCCCCAGCAGAGGGGTGTCAGTCCGTGGCATCAGAACAGGATGCTAGTGCCAGGAGAGGGCCAACAAAAAACCCTTTATTGAAGGTGTACAGTGGACTAATGATGCCTGCTCTGTTCGGTGATCATCAATCGAGCTTTCTTGTCAACAGGAAGCGATACACTTGACTTACGGTTCACTTGGGCAGTCAGTTCTTAAAGGCCCAGTACAAATAATGGTTACCTTAGCACATTACAGGGTGGGTTCAAACAAATGGGCTGTCTGTCTCTTACAGGTGTCAGGGTGGGTGCTGGCAGTCTGGGTCAGTGGTGAGAACCAGGCGGAGGGGGCCAGGAACCGGAACAGGGGGCCAAGGGTCAGAGCTAGGGGACAGAGCTGGAACCAGGAAGGGAACACAGGGCTGAAACAGGACAGGAATAAGGTAAGGACTAAAGCAGGGCTGGAGCCGGACAGGAACAAAGCAGGGGAAAGGCTGGAGAAGGACAGGGGCAAGGAATAAGGGAGAGCAATCACAGCTGCCAGCAGAAGCATTGAGCCGCTGGTGACCAGCTACTGCTGCCGTGCTGAAAAGCAGGTCTGCTGCCTCCCTTCGGCCAATGCGGCAGACCGGCCAATCGGGTGATCCTACCACAGCCCAGCTGAGCTCATTAATCAACCTGGAGGCTGGACTGGCTAGTCTTGTTCAGGCTCAGCTCTAGGTGCTCAGTCCTGAAAACAGGCCGGACAGACCTTTATAGGAAAGCATTTAAACATAAAGCAGACAAATAGAGCAAAGAACAGAAATTGTTGGGCAAAAGTCAGCATGGTTTCTGGAAAGGGAAACCGTGTCTTACTAATCTATTAGTGTTCTTTGAAGGGGTCAACAAACCTGTGGACAAGGGGGATCCGGTGGACATAGTGTACTTAGATTTCCAGAAAGCCTTTGACAAGGTCCCTCACCAAAGGCTCTTACGTAAATTAAGTTGTCATGGGATAAGAGGGAAGATCCTTTCATGGATTGAGAACTGGTTAAAAGACAGGAAACAAAGGGTAGGAATAAATGGTAAATGTTCAGAATGGAGAGGGGTAACTAGTGGTGTTCCCCAAGAGTCAGTCCTAGGACCAATCCTATTCAACTTATTCATAAATGATCTGGAGAAAGGGATAAACAGTGAGGTGGCAAAGTTTGCAGACGATACTAAACTGCTCAAGATAGTTAAGACCAAAGCAGACTGTGAAGAACTTCAAAAAGCTCTCACAAAACTAAGTGATTGGGCAACAAAATGGCAAATGAAATTTAATATGGATAAATGTAAAGTAATGCACATTGGAAAAAATAACCCCAACTATACATACAATATGATGGGGACTAATTTAGCTACAGCTAATCAGGAAAAAGATCTTGGAGTCATCGTGGATAGTTCTCTGAAGACGTCTACGCAGTGTGCAGCGGCAGTCAAAAAAGCAAACAGGATGTTAGGAATCATTAAAAAAGGGATAGAGAATAAGACGGAGAATATCTTATTGCCCTTATATAAATCCATGGTACGCCCACATCTTGAATACTGCATGCAGATGTGGTCTCCTCATCTCAAAAAAGATATACTGGCATTAGAAAAGGTTCAGAGAAGGGCAACTAAAATGATTAGGGGTTTGGAACAGGTCCCATATGAGGAGAGATTAAAGAGGCTAGGACTTTTCAGCTTGGAAAAGAGTAGACTAAGGGGGATATGATAGAGGTATATAAAATCATGAGTGGTGTGGAGAAAGTGAATAAGGAAAAGTTATTTACTTGTTCCCATAATATAAGAACTAGGGGCCACCAAATGAAATTAATGGGCAGCAGGTTTAAAACAAATAAAAGGCAGTTCTTCTTCACACAGCGCACAGTCAACCTGTGGAACTCCTTGCCTGAGGAGGTTGTGAAGGCTAGGACTATAACAGGGTTTAAAAGAGAACTAGATAAATTCATGGCGGTTAAGTCCATTAATGGCTATTAGCCAGGATGGGTAAGGAATGGTGTCCCTAGCCTCTGTTTGTCAGAGGGTGGAGATGGATGGTAGGAGAGAGATCACTTGATCGTTACCTGTTAGGTTCACTCCCTCTGGGACACCTGGCATTGGTCACTGTCGGTAGATAGGATACTGGGCTGGATGGACCTTTGGTCTGACCCAGTATGGCCATTCTTATGTTCTTATTTTTATATTAAAGTCACCAGCGCTTTCCATCCAAGGGTAGCAAAGTACAGCCTTACCTGCCTTCAGGTATGAAAGTGTTATTGCCATTTAACTAATGGGCACACTGAGGGAGACACATGTCCGGGGTCAGACAGTCAGTCAGTGGCACAGTCAAGTGAGAACCTACTGTTGATAGATGTTTGGCTGCGTGTGGGTGTTCTCTGTGTGCTGTCCTAGCTCTGTGCAGATAGTTGGCACAGCAAACCTCACTCGAACTGCCCAATGACCACAAGATCTGTTAAGGTACGAAGGCGCCCGGCCAGGTTTATTGTCGATGAAGCACGAAAATGGCATCTGGCAGACTCTACAAGGATACTAAAACATGTATTCCCATGACAATGGACACAGCTCAGTCAGTGGCGGGACTTTCCACTGTCCCCTCGGCTGGCCAAAGACACTCCCGCTGAGACACCATTTTATACATCAGTACAAACAAGTTACGTATTGCCCCTCTGATGTTAGTTGATACCCTCTGACATAGCCGGTTACCACCCATCACTGTGTACATCTCTATCCATTACACTGTTATTCTGACCTTATCTTTAGGAGGGGTCAGTGTGTTCCTGTTATCTTTGGGGAATGTGTTTGTACCATTCTTGGTAGAGGATGTTCTAATACCACCCTTCTGGGATGCGTTTGCATGTGTGTTTTGTGCCTATCTCTTTTTAGGAATGTGTGTTTCTGCAATATGAGCCCTGTTCTTGCCAGATTCTGTGAGCAGGGCCTGCCTCTTGCTAACTTTGCTTTATATCAGCAAAGCTTTGACCACTACTTTAGCTCCGGCCTCATACCAGGCCTCTGATACAAGGACTTATGTCTCAGGCTCTCTTCCTCCTACACCTATTATTTTATCTACTAGACAACTCTGCCTCTTTGGAAGCAGAGTGACCCAGAGATGACCATTTGCCCTCTGGTTCCAAAGCAAAAGTTTTGAATGTCACACAGGAGTTCTGCAGTCATTCTTGCAGGATCAGAGGCTGACAAATCAAAAGGCCCAATAAATCCCTGGTGGAAGTTCGTTGTCTTCTGCAAAAGTACACCAGGGATGAATTTGGCCTAATGCGTGCAGTGCACTGATCCACAGCATTTAGGCTTCTTTATGATCATCAGAGTCCAGCTAGAAAAACAGAAAAGCAGTGACCCACTAAATGAGAGCTTTTAGGCCTCTTCTCAAGGCGAGTACCGTGACTGGTGATGGGGGGAAGAACCCTAGGAAAGAGCCTTGGTTACCATAGACAGTAATAACGCAATCAGTGTCTTACAGGCTATCATTTCCCAGCCCACAAGAAACACCTAATTTCCTGCTTCATTGGGCCTTGAACACTGATTGTATGAAGTTCTTCCTCTCCCTTCTTCAGTCGTTAGAAAACAGAAAGAAAAGAAAAAAACCACCAGTAGCATTTTTCTCAGATCCCCTAAGATTACAAGATGTATGAAAAATAATGCCTGACTCAAAGGCTGTATGTGCAACCGAGGATCTCGTCATTCCTATTTTTGCTTCTCGCTCCTGTGATTAGTTCAAATTCCTGAATATAAATAGGTGATCGTTACTAAATAAGAATGCCCAGGCTGATGTAATACAGAGATTACACGTGAGCCCAACCAATAGAGCGCAACGCTGGGCATCAGAAAGCCAAAGGTGCTGTCCCTGACTCTGACTCGATCTCAGTTTGGGCAAGTCAATGCCTCATGTCCCACCCGTAAAATGGGGACAGTGTGATTGCAAAGCTCTTTGGCCCAGGCCCTCAAAGGTATTTAGGTACCTCACTCCCATTAAAATCAATTACCTAATTACCTTTGCAAGTCTGGGGCTTTGCGCTTATATGTGTTTAAGCGCAGAGTATTGCATATTATTCCTTTTTGTTAAGCACCGACCACTCGGGTTGTCACGGAGTGCGCTGGCCCTTTAAGAGGGGTGGGGCTGAGCTGCACCTGTGCTGGGCTTTGACCACCTCCACAGGAGAAGGGAATGAGACCTGGGATCACCTGATGGGACCATGTGACTCAGAACCCGATCCTGCTGGGAGTTGTAAAGGGCAGCCTATGCTCAGGGAGCAGGCGTTTGAGGAGGGAGGCTGCTGGGAGGACAGGCAGGGCGAGCGACTTGCAAGGAGCGGGAGCCTGTTGAGGGCGAAGCCTCAGCTGAGGTCCCTGCAAAGAGCAGGAAGAGGGCTGGAAAAGACTGTGCAACTGGAGGGAAGGCTGTAAGGCAGGGGGAGGCCTGATTAAAGGATTGAAAAGACTTTTGAGCTGGAGGGAAACTGAGGCAGTGACTGGGCCCAAAGCCAAACTGGTTATGCTGTGCTACAATGGTGCTCAATGCTGCCTGCATCCATAATATAGTAACACTCAGTCCCTCCCTCTAGGAGTTGACTGCAGCACCCTTTCTGCTGTTACCCATGCAAAGGGTGAGAATTTCAAAAAATCCCTCTGACTTTAAAGGTTTCAATGTAGCAGCTGTGTTAGTCTGTATCCGCAAAAAGAACAGGAGTACTTGTGTGGCACCTTAGAGACTAACAAATTTATTTGAGCATAAGCTTTTGTGGGATCCGAAGAAGTGGGCTGTAGCCCACGAAAGCTTATGCTCAAATAAATTTGTTAGTCTCTAAGGTGCCACAAGTACTTCTGACTTTAAAGGGGGCAGGGGGGACAAACTGCCTTGGGGGCATTTGAAAATCCCACTCCGTCACTTTAATTAGTGGAAGGAAGATGAGAATGTGTGTTCTGGAAACGGTGTGGGTGGGTTTTCATATATACTTGTCCTTAGCAGATATGGGCCTGGGATGCTCCCTGTACGCACAGATCAGAGGTTTCACAAAGTTCAGGCGTCTTTTGATGTGGCCTTTGGGTGGAGGATCCTCTCTAAGTCCATGTGAATGGAAGGTCATCAAGGGTTAACAACTCTCCATTGTTAGCTCTTTGCTGGGTGTGAGGATGTCTCCTGCTGCCAGGGCCGGCTCTAGGATTTTTGCCGCCCAAAGCAAAAACAATTTTGGCCGCCCCCCCCCCCCCCCCGTTTTTTAATTACCCCACCCCCGGCCCCGCCTCAACTCCGCCCCTTCCCCAAATCCCCAGCCCTGCCTCCTCCCCCCAGGCTCTCAAGCCTAGGAGGGAGGGAGGGGGAGAAGCGGCGCCCGCGCCGTGGCCACTCAGAGTCTCCCCCTCCCTCCCAGGCTCTCAAGCCTGGGAGGGAGGGGGAGCAGCGGCGCACGAAACGGCTGTTTCGCGTGCCGCGGCCGCTCGGGATCTCCCCCTCCCTCCCAGGTTTGAGAGCGCGCGAGCGGCAGCAGCGGCGGAGGTGAGCTAGGGCGGCCGGGGCACATTTTTAGGGGCGGCATTCTGGCGCCGGCCATGCTGCCCCTAAAAATGTGCCGCCCCAAGCACCAGCTTGTTTTGCTGGTGCCTAGAGCCGGCCCTGCCTGCTGCCCCCTGTGTGTTTCAGAGCATTATGGAGGCTATAGAGCCAGGGTGAAGGCACAGGACAGTTTTCCAATCAAAATAGCCTTCTCAGAAGAAAATGAAGATTGCAGATTGCTACAGAAACGTGCAGACATCTGCTAATCCACCACAACCGTGATCATTTGTGGGATATGCGTGTGAGATGGAATTACCCAAAGATTTCTGTGAATTTCAATTTATTCAATGTACAGTCCTGCTATTCAGTTAGCCAGGTCACAGAGCAGGCAGTGCTCTCCCATGTCAATAGGCTAACAGCGAGAACAGGCAACTCTGTGCACCGCTTTGCATGCTAGAACTGTGAATGCTACTGCATGCGCTCTGACGGGAAGCTAAACACTCCCATTCAAGCAATATTTTGCTGGTGACCACCATGAAAGCAGGAAAGGCGGGATATTGCTGTTGGATCCACATCTGTTGGGCTGTTCAGGGTATGTCTACACTGCACACTAAGCCCCAGCTCTGACTCAGATTTGAGCCCAAGCCCCCGTTCCGTCCACACACAGATCAGTCTGACTTGTGTCAGCAAGTCCTCAGGAACCTGTTCTAGGACCCTCCTAGGGGGATGGGTCAGGGCCCAAGCCCTGCTGTGACTCAAGTCCAAGCCCTGTCATTTTGCAGTATGGAAACAGGGCAAGCCACCGAGCCGAGTCAGTAGATCTGCATAGTGCAGTATGGACGCGTTAGCGCGACTGTGAGACCCGGGTCCAGCAGCTGGAAACCCAGGTTTACAATGCAGTGTGGACGCTCAAGCATGGGCTTGAAAATACCGAGTCCTACAGACCAGGCTTAGTATGCACCACAGGCATATTCTCTGAAATGACGTGTTAGTGTTGTGAAACAGCGATATAGACCAGTAAGTGGGTGTAAAAGAATTTGTGTGTAAGACCATTTGGTTGACTCTCAGCAGTACCAGTTAGTTTCTTTGGCATTGCTCCATTGTGGAACAAGCTGGGAATTCACACCCCAAATCAGTGGATTCTGGCAGATTCGTAAGGCCTGTGCATTTGCGGTAGATTCTAGCTCCTCTGGCACATTGACCATATTCCTCATGGGGGAACCACACTACCATCGTTTGAATTCCTGATCACCCACTATCATTAGAACCACCCTGGCCATCAGATACAGACCTGCTGAATTTCAGTCATCGGAGCCTAGGAATTGCCACATTGGATCAGACCCATGGTCCATATTGTCCAGTATCCTGTCTCTGATGCCTCAAAGGAAGATGCAAGAAAGCAGTGGTAGATGTGGGGTAACCGTCTACCTGTGAAAGTCTCATCCTAATCCCTGACAGAGATTCTCTTAAATCCTGAAGCATGGAAATGCAAAGAACAGTACGGCTTTTCATGTTTGTCAAGTGCTTTGTAGAGGAAAAGCACTGCAGGAGAAGGGCTGTGTAGTGACACAATTAAAGGTTTGCACGCAACGCTGCGTACTGAAAACACTTAAACAGTTTGCCAGAATCTTTCTGCTTTAGAGTAAAAAAAAGACCATGATCTTGACAGACAGGAGACTAGCTGTGTTTGTAATTCCCTGCTCAAATTATCCAGGCAAATAGGTTTTCAAAAGCTGCTACTTAAAGGGAAAATACAAACATTCTCATTTGAAGAAAATATCACGGCGAGAACAGGCGCTTGTATTCAGGTATCAGCATCTGCTGCAGTTCAGGACTGCAAATATAGCTTGAAAACATATGGTAGACAATGACCCCCATTGTGACAAATCAAACCTAGTTGTGGAAGCACAGAGAGTAAGTCGACTCAACTGCACAATATATGATAAGAACCATCAGGCAAGAACCCAGGGCATCTTCCTAAATCTGAGAGGTTCAATGCATATGTCTTAGGGCACGTCTACGGGGGAAAGTTGATCTAAACTACGCAATTTGAGTTACGTTAGTAGCATAACTCAAGTCAACATAGCTTAGATCTACTTACCGCGGGGTCCACACTACGCGATGTCAACGGGAGATGCGATGTTGACGGGAGCACCTCAGCTGAAAGTGAAATCTTAGGCTGATTCATATGTATGGGGGTAGTTAGAGATTTTTATGATCACTTTTCTAGTTCCACAGGTTCCATTTTCCCAGGGAGCAGAAATTGGTTTCAGAGGCTATGTCTACACAACTGTGGTAAGTCAACCTAAGTTACACAACTCCATCTACGTGAATAATGTAGCTGGAGTCGACGTAACTTAGGTCAACTTACTGCGGTGTCTACACCGCGCTGGGTCAACGGGAGACACTCTTGGTATGACTTACCATACTCTTCTCGTTCCGGGTGGAGTACCGGGGTCAACCAGAGAGCGCTTTGCCATTGATTTAGTGGGTCTTCACTAGACCCACTAAATAGATCCCCGATGCATCGACTACTGGAGTGTCGATCCGGCGGTAGTGTAGACATAACCTAAGTGGGATAAAATTCTTTGTGTCTCAATTCCAGAAAGAGACCAGAAAATGAATCCTCTTTTCGTGGAGTTCCTGGAAGAATAAGGTTCTTGGCCCATTCAGTGTACTAAAGGAATGCATGCCAAAGAAGAGCTGATGCAATTGTTCATACACAGAAGCTGTTCAGGTAAAATATCCTTTGATCTCATAACCACTGGAGATATATAATTCCAAGGTAGGGAGAAAGCTAAATATCATGTTCTCCCTCTAGCTACCTCATTTCCCCCCCACTCCCGATGTGTCAATCCATCTCCCTGACCCTACTGTTTCCATTCTCCATGTATTTACACTGACAATAGACTGAATTAGATAATGGGGGATGGCGAAAGGAAGTGAAATAGTACTTGCTGGTGAAAAGAAGTAGTACACTTGGAAGAATGGGGTGTTGGTCTTTGTTTCAGTGTGATTGTGCAAACCCCAGACATTATCTACTATCCACATGGCGCTCAGCTTAAATCATAGTCTTCCCACATTGCATGGTAGTGTTTGCACAGTAAGAAGCTGAACCAGCAAGGTGTTTAAGCCCGCTATCCATCCAATGGGAGCTGGGGGCCCACTCAACATTTCAAAGCATCACGTTGTAAATAATCAGAAAGAGGCGTCTCGTAGCAAATGCAGAGTGATAGCTGTAACTATGTACCTGACCTTATGAAAAAGTCCTATGTAATTTAAAAAGAATGAAACTAATAGGGTTCTATAGAAATTAATCTAAAAACCCTAATCCTGCTGAATTCTATAACAGGTAAATGCTAGCAGATGGGGAAAAACTTATCCAACGATTGATCTATGATGGGAATATTTCTATTATTGAATGTGCATGACTGTAGTAGTGCATGACTACTGGAAAATATTATTCTATTTTTCTTCATTGATGGGACACCTCTACCCTTGATATAACGCTGTCCTCGGGAGCCAAAAAATCATACCGCATTATAGGTGAAACCGCGTTATATCGAACTTGCTTTGATCCGCCAGAGCGCGCAGCCCCGCCCCCCTGGAGCACTGCTTTACCATGTTATATCGGGTCGTGTTATATCGGGGTAGAGGTGTATATTTATATATGCATTCTGAGTCCTCGATGAAATAATAATGTAAAAAAAGCAATAGAAAAGTTGCAATTTTTGTTAAATTGCACGGGACTTTCCACCAGGGTGGGGATGTTCTGTTTCCTGTATTTTCGAGGAGTTCGCTCAGAAAAAGGCACACAATGCTCTCTCTGGGGACAGGATGAGAGAACAAACAATGCATGGCAGATGTTAGTCACCTTGCTTAGCGCACTATGGGAAGGCGCTCAGGCACTCAGGTGAAGTGTAAGAACCTATATCGAATAGACTACAGCAATCATGTTTAAGACAGACCTGACACGGTATGTTCAAGGAGACCCGCACTGTCCATGTTTTCTCATGGAGAGTTGGCTTATGTCCTTTTCTTTCTTGTGTTGCCCTAAATGTACAATAAAGGGCATTTAGAGTAAAAATCTATGGTTGTTATTTGTGTATGGAAAAATATCACAATGGGAACAATAAGTATTTTTATTCCATTTATTGCAAAACCTAAAAGAAGGGAGGGAAAAACAGATGACAAACTACCAAGTTTCTGTTGCAACGCCTTTTTTTAGAGAGACCCATTGGGTCGGAATGGTACTAGAGTAATAAGGTGGGGAGGCAAACTCGTAGGTATCATGCTCCAGAGGCTACCATGACTCAAAGAGGCATTCAATCCAGCTGATCAGCAGACAGTCCCCTGGGAGCCACATCCAAAGGGTCATAGGCTGGAGGAGGTGGCCAGTTGGCCAGGTTTCTCTCCTTTGCAAGAGTGAAGGGAAAAGAAATGTTGGTACCAGAGGGGGAGTGAGATTGGGTGGGAGGAAAGAGAAAGGGTGGTGAGCTAAGAATAAGTCAGACTTGGGTGGGGCTGGGGGGAGGAGCCGGAAAAGGGAAAACTGTGGGGTGGGAGAAATCTGTTTTGTAGGCGGGGAGAGGCTCTAGAAAACAATTCCACTTGGGCTGGCTCTGAGCTTTGGAGTGCCTATTAGCGCTGTGCCATTAATCAAAGGAACACTGCACTTCTCAGCAAATTCCATTAACTCCTTGGTCGGGGTGGGGCTGGGGGAAGAGAGGAGATAATTAATTACCACATCCTGTATAAACAGAAATAACTTCTGGCAACAGAACCGATTATACAATTAGGCTAATCACTCTCCAAAATATTTTAAAATCACTCATTGTGTAACGGGCAAAGTAGCACTGTAAGTGGTCATCTCCAATGCAAATAAATAGGCAGAGGGCAGAAGCCTAACTCATAACTTGTTCCGTATTGCCAGGTTCCAAAATACATTGTCTTCTAACAGCCCTGCTAGCTAGGCAGACTGAAGCATGGTAGCATAGTCCCACTTTATACCAGACATTGCAATACACACTCAGGGTGAAATTAGTCCCTTCACAGAGGACCAGTTTAACACTCTATTAAGGCTAGGTCTACACTACAGCGGGGGTCCGACCTAAGATACGCAACTTCAGCTACGTGAATACCGTAGCTGAAGTTGCGTATTTTAGGTCGGCTTACCTAGCGGTGAGGACGCGGGAAAGTCGACCGCTGCCGCGCTGCCGCCGACTCCGCTGCCGCCTCCTGCCGAGGTGGATTTCCGGAGTCGACGGCAGAGCGATCAGGGATCGATTTTACCGCGTCTTCACTAGACGCGGTAAGCCGATCCCCGATAAACCGATTGCTACCCGCCGGATCGGCGGGTAGTGAAGACAAAGCCTTAGATAGACAGGGTTGGTGAGGTCCAATATCTTTTATTGGACCATCATCTGATGGTGAAAGAGGCACGTTTTGGAGCTTACACAGAGCTTTCCCAGACCTGAAGCAGAGCTCAGTGTAAGCTCCAAAGCTTGTCTCTCTCACCAACAGAAGTTGGTCTCTCTAATAACCTGGGACCAACACGCTACCCTGCAAACTCTGTTTAGAGGGCTCTCGTCTCCATAGTAACCGAACACTTCATAATCGGTAATGGATTTTATCCTCACAGCACTCCTGGGAGGTGCCGGGCAGTATTAGCCCCATTTTACAGATGCTGAACTGAGGCACAGAATGGGTTAAGTGACGTGGCCGAAGTCACACAGGACATCTGCAACTGACCCCGGAACTGAAGCTACGCCTCCTTAAGTCTCAAGTCAGGGCCTTGTCCACCAGTTTATCCTTCCAGCCCTCCTTTCTGCCCAGTAAAGAAGGCTAAAGTGGGACTTATAGGGCAGAAATATGTGTGCCTGAGCAAGATGTAGTTGAAGCCAAAATATCCCACTATACGTGTGACTTAGAGGCCATAGTGAGTTGCTATAGAAACGGCTGCATATATCACCCACAGAATGATAAAAACAGATTGTTTCTTCCCCTCTGAGGAATGGGAATAGGCTGCTCTGCAGTCAGGGTGTGATCCTGTGAGGGGCTGACAGCTTCTTGCAAATGACTAGACTTCAATGGGGCCTGAAGGGCACTCAGCAGCTAGTGGAAATGGGCTCCTTGCTCTGTAGCAGCTGGAATGTTAAAATCTTGATTTTGGAAGACATGGCATCCTATTACTCTGTCCAGGCCAAATCCAGAGAGCCTGCTGCAGTCCTTCGTCAAACCAGCTTCCTCTGAAGTAAGCAGGTAGGGAACTATCTGGTGGATATGGTACTGAATTAGATGGACTATGGTTCTGATCCATGTGGCAATGCCTATAGTGGTATGGAAGGGAAAACACAAGGGAGTATGACATGTTAATACTAAAGAAAGTATATTATAATGAGCAGAGCTGGTCAAATAGTATTAAATGAACCAAAAATCAGGAGACTTAAGACAATTTTGGTTAGCAATCCAGTCCAGTTGGCGGAGAACATGCTCCTCATTCTTAAACATTTGCTGATTAGCTTGGCTGAATACATTTCAAACGATGGTTTGGTCCCAAACTATTTACTTTGACTGGTGGCCAATGGAGGCGGACAATTGGTCACTAGAATCTTTTCTAGTTGCTGATTGACTTAATGCAACTTTCAAGAATTAGTGAACTTTCAAGAACTTTCAAGAAACTTTCACGGTTAAAGAACTTTTCCATTGAATGCCAGTGGCTGTATGGATAGTCCTGAAGGACAAACATGATGATGTCCCAAAGAGCAGCAAGTCAAATTCAAGTCATTCACTGAGGCAGCTGCTCTAATTTACACTGGTGTATTGGGGAACAATTAAATACCTGGGCCCTAAAGTTGAATAAAATACTTCAAAATGCAACAGGCAAAGTTATTGAGAAGGCTTTTTAATGATTCACAAACAGAGTGATAAGGTTTTGAGCAAAAAATCCCCTGAAAACACGTTTGAAAAAGATGAAAACATGCGGACATTATGGACATTAGAGGTTTTTAAGGCCCGGCTTGACAAAGCCCTGGCTGGGATGATTTAGTTGGCGATTGGTCCTGCTTTGAGCAGGGGGTTGGACTAGATGACCTCCTGAGGTCTCTTCCAACCCTGATCTTCTATGATTCTATGACAGGGATCGGCAACCTTTGGCCCGCGGCCCGCCAGGGTACGCACCCTGGCAGGCCGGGCCGGTTTGTTTACCTGCCGTGTCCGCAGGTTTGGCCGATTGCGGCTCCCACTGGCCGCGGTTTGCCACTCCAGGCCAATGGGGGCTGTGGGAAGCGGCAGCCAGCACATCCCGTGGCCCGCGCCGTTTCCCACAGCCCCCATCAGCCTGGGACGGCGAACTGCGACCAGTGGGAGCCGCGATCGGCCGAAGCTGCGGACGCGGCAGGTAAACAAACTGGCCTGGCCCGCCAGGGTGCTTACCCTGGCGTGCCACGTGCCAAAGGTTGCCAATCCCTGTTCTATGGCATGGTAACCCGGTAACTTTCCTACTCAAATAGAAAATAAGCGGTATGTTAATGATTAATTTAGGATGATCCACAGTACATGTGAAGAAAATTGCTGAATGGTAGAAAATAAAGGACTAGGTCTTGTTAGTTCAATGAGGTAATGTTAATGATTTATAATGACATAGAATGGTGAATGAAAAACAAATCATGAACATTTGGATACATGGATAACTGGGCACGTGTAATGTTAAATGATGTTAATTGGGGGAAAGCTAATGAATATGTAATGTGGAAATGTATAAGAACCAACTCGGAGAAATACCAGACAGAAAACTGAAGGAATGAGACTGAAGGACCAGAGCAGAGACTGAGATGATGATCATGAAGTGGAGAAGAGCTCCCCAGTAACCTGGAATATGGTAACTCGGGTCCCTAACTCTTCAATCTTATCTGATTATTATCTGGCATAAATATATGATCAGAAATGATGTGACAATAATTCTGTCTGAAAATTTATAAAGGTGAAAATTGAGTATGCCTAAATTGGGTGAACATGTGACTCAGTTTCCCACCTTACAGGGGGCTGGGCAGGCCCTGGCATGGACCTAGAGAGTACAAAGAGAGTACAGAGAATACAAAGATGGCCCCAAGGATAGGTACAAAGTAACTGAGATTTGTTCCCTTTGCATCTGCATGTGTTTCTATCACTAACATCCAGCATCAGACTCCAACGCATGAGGTCTGCCATGATCAACAACAGCAGAGCAATTGACAAGAGAAAAATAATGATATTAGGAGGCCAAGCAACAAACCCTCTGCAATTAGCCGAGTACATATTTTTGGTATCAGCTACATCTCATGGATGAGCCTCATCCTCCTTCTCAAGGAGAAATGTACAATTAATAAGCATTTTATACAGTGATAAATATTGTTTTAATCCATATTACTCTGGAGACAGACATTCAAGATGTAATTTTACTTAAAAGGATCGGCAGAACCAAGAAACTACCTTGCAATTATGTAGCAAAATATCACATAAATACTTTCCCGCTCTGTGGAGGCTACTTGGTAATTATACTGCAAATCACCTGGAACGGAACCACAAAGATTAAGTGAAATATCTGCCAGCCTTCAGATCTCATCTTTAATGCTGTCGTTTAAAACACAGTTGGAACCACATGTTGTAATCTTGGATAATCATGGTGTAGGCAGGAACAGGGATTACTAATTACGACGGGCCCGATTTTAAAAGGTATTTAAGCACCTAATGATGCAGATAGACACCTAGTTGTATTTTTAAAAGCACTTAGAATGGACGGAAGATAATATCTTAAGAGCCACATCCACATTTAAAAATCTGGCCCAATGCTGTTATTGCAGGTTTATTTGTGACCTGTGAAAGGTGCGAAGCTGAAATTTACTATGTGGTGGTTCTAAGATTTACCTATGTATAACAATAATTATTGGTGTTGTAATTACTCTGGTAATATGTTCCCTGCCTTACTTCGGTAGTTTATGCAAACTTTTTTTTGGACTGCATAGGAATGCTGGGGAAAATGTAAAACTGCATTTACACTCCTGGAGCAATGGCTCCGATTAGTATGTAAAAAGAAAATCAGTAATTAGGGAAACGGAAGCTATTGTATGCATGGTTCATGCTCCTAGCACTTGCATCAATTCAACCATTAGCATGTGAATAAGACAGTGAGGAGACTGTTGCCGACGTGTTCCATTTACCGGAATAAGATTATCGTGCTGAGTTTGATGTAAAAGTTGAATAATTGGTTCACACAAGGTAAATTAAACTATTAGGCTTTAGCAAGTGAAACCTCCATCTACATCCACCATGGGGCATAAAGATACTTACATTCGCATTCTGTTTCAGACAAGAAAACTATATATTTCATCTGTATCGCCATTTAATGAAAAAACAATAGCAATGCAATGTTATGTCTGTGCTTTCAGATCCAAATAGGACAGTTTAAAACTCTTGCATTGTATAATTATTTTAAAAATCCTTATGCTGTTATGACCCTGCTGCAACCTCCACATACACGCTGGCCCAGTTTGCATTAATTTAAAGTCCTGCTGCATCATTAACTCCAGATTTAAACCTGCCTACACCGGCGGGTAGCAATCGGTTTATCGGGGATCGACTTACCGCGTCTACTGAAGACGCGGTAAAATCGATCCCTGATCGCTCTGCCGTCGACTCCGGAAATCCACCTCGGCAGGAGGCGGCAGCGGAGTCGGCGGCAGCGCGGCAGCGGTCGACTTTCCCGCGTCCTCACCGCTAGGTAAGCCGACCTAAAATACGCAACTTCAGCTACGGTATTCACGTAGCTGAAGTTGCGTATCTTAGGTCGGACCCCCGCTGCAGTGTAGACCTAGCCTTAGGCTTGATAATAATAGGGCCTAGTAAAATTTGAGTGAAGGGAAGCAATTCTGAGGCAAGTTAGAGATGAGTTAGAACATAACCCCAGGTCATGTTGTAAACACGTTTGTGGTTTTAACACCGTTTTTAGACAAAATGTGAATATTTTGACAGCATGCTATCTGTATGGATAGTTATTGGAATGATATTCACGCAGCTTTATTTTAGATGATGTTTATTATTAAACAGCCAATGAGTTAGTAAAACATATTTAAGTATGGTAGCGGAAATATAGATATGGTAAAAGGAAGGCTTAATGCTAATTAATTAAGGGGTGTTATTACAACTGATTATGGTAGCAGGCTAATTTTAGATTTGCGCTGCTCATCTACCATCAAGGTGCCATTAGAGAAAGGATTATATATCCATTCTTCTCATCCAACGATTGAGCACCCTGGGATGCACCATTCCATTTTGGAATGTGAATATAAATGGAGGACATGGTCATATTGTAATGCCTGCTTGCTTTAACTAATTATTTGATTTTAAATAAAATCGTTAATTCTATCATTCGTGTCATTCACAGTCCTCCATTAAATTAAATGATCTATAACTGTCCCAGAGACACAAACCTTCTAGAGCTCATTTTGGTTCTATTCCTTATCTTTAAAGTATTAATTGGGACCACACAAATCTAGATCACACGGGGGTGGGGTGGTCCTTTGGGATGAACGGTGATATAAAATCCTATTCTGGAATTTTAATGTTGAATCAACCTTTATTCAGCTTCCGAACCTCTCTTTGGTCTCCAAGTAGAGGAAAGGACTCAGAACCTGACGAATGCAAAAGGGAGAGCACATGAGCTGACCATCAAAGTGCTTCTTTTTTTAGTATATTGCTTTAGCTGCCTGTGTTTAGAGACACAAGGTAGACAAACTTTCCCTATTTTGCTCTATACCACCTACTTCTAATGACTGTGATTCAGGCTACAAAAATATCACTGCAAGGACAATGTTTTTATTTTAAAAAAAATTCATGAATACAAAACAACTGGAGAAATCGAAGCCACAGGCAGAATATGTTTTACTGATGTAGTTCTTTTCAGAGAAACAGTGGTAGGCTTTTATTTCAGGATGGTAACAGACCAAAGCTGATATGCACCTCCTGTGTCAAGATAATAGATAGATGAACAAATAACTGTCTGAGAGTAAAACAGTTATATGAATGTACTCTCATACTTAGGGTAATAATGCAGTGACCATGCAGAGTTAAGAAGTTTCTAAACTACCTTTTAAAAATAAAAAATATGTAATGTAGGAAACAATGAATTTGCCTTAATGGACATCTATTTCATTTAGCCCCTTTTATCCTGTATATCACAAATCCAGCAAACTGGCACCTGTAACCTGATAGATGAATGATGTATGTTACAGGGTTCTACTGATGCAGATGGAATTGATGTGTCTTTTGACTGCCCATCATGGGTTACATTTCACTATCTATCCACATACACTACTTCCACTGATGTCAGTGGGAATAGCGTGAAAAGATCAAAGGTAGACTCTGACAGTGGTAAAGGCAGTGAGAAAAAGGAGCATTCCCTGTTCACTAGCTGTTTAGCTTCTCTTTAAAAGTAAACTGAATTGGTTTTGATTGTTTAAAATCATTTCATTCAATACCAGATTATACATCCAGGTATCATGGGTTTGCTTTGTGTAGTTAGTATTCAGATTGTCACCTGACTGTGAAAACTACAATTTTACTTTCATAACCCTTGGGCAGCTTGAAACTAAAATCTATTTAATCTATTTCCTTACTGAAGTGCGTGTTCTTCTATTTCCCAAGCACACTTATTTGTTCACTATAAAGTTGCTTGAAAACGATGGAGCTAGAAAAGCCTTTCTTTGTTCCAAAACCCCCATGTTCATTTATTTGATCTGAGGGAAAAAGCCCTGAAACATCACATACTGTATGAACTACGCAAGCATAAAGAAAACAGATATCAAATTTTAGGTGGAATGCAAATGCAAGAACCACAGCCAACTGCGATGTTCTGCTTATGCATTTTTATTTAAATAAAGGAAATTAACAGCAAATTATGTTTCTTATTGACTACAATATTACACACTTATTATAAAATTAAATATCTTAGGTTAAGATTTTCTACCAATCTTCACATCATTAATACAGAGGGTATTGCTACTGGTAACCTGCTAGTTTAAGGACAACAGGGTATCGCGTGCGATGGGCCGTGCACTTCTGCCTATCAATAAAAATGCTGTTCGATTTCACAGCGATCTCCTTCTCTAGACTCATCCGCGTGTCTTCCAGGTTCCTCAGAGACTGTTCAGCCTCCAGTAGTTTCTGCTTCAGAGACTCAATGGACTCCGTCAGTTCTTCAACTTCACTGATCAACCTGAATAGAATTAAATAAGTAATCAAAATTAGAGGAAGGCTCCAAAGGCATGTGAGCTGTTATAGTTCTCTGGTTAGCAGTCTTTGTTCTTCTGAAACTCAACAGCACAGTAATTGGGTGTTAGTTTGTATAACGGCTAGCAGGGCCAGGTGGGTGCTAAAGATTTTGGGCTATAGGATTATGAAATGAAGCTGCTCTCCGAGCTGTCAATGAAGTCTCTTCCAATAAAGATAAAGCTCGGAATAATTTCAAAACAACTGTAATTATAAAGGTCTCCTAAAATTTACATTGTAAAAACAACAAACTCCAAGATAACCTTTCCCCATTCGGAATAGTCATGAAAGAATGATCCATTGTCCTAGATACTAATCCATTCTGCAAGCATCCCTTGTTAACAGCTGAAGGGCTAAAAATGATTTAGATGACTGATTGATTTTTGACTGTCTAAACGTTTATGTAAGCCCAATTTTTTCCCCCGTTCGCTGGTGTACAACTGGAGGAACTACTGAAGCTCATGGTGTTACTTCAGATGTAAGTTGATGTAAGTGAAATCACAAAATGTTCCTTAGGTTCTTTTTAGAATGAATTGTAGAGAAGATTTTCAAAGCCATAAAAGGCAGGTAGGTGCACGACTCTCATTAAAAGTTCACAGGAGTCCCCCCCAAATGTTTATTTCATGGGAAAAGGGGATGCTATATAAGGGGTATGTATTGGGGGGAGAGGAGTAATGTAAAACAATATAAGGCCCCATTTCAGCAAAACAATTAAACACATCCCTATTCAGCAGAGTACTTAAGCATGCCCTTATATCCTATTATAGGCAATGCACATATTTAAGAGCTTTGAATAGGGATGGTTTGCTGAATCAGGGCCTAAATGAATGTGCCTGAGATAGCATAAAGCATTTGAATTAAGTAAGCCTATCGCATCACTATACAGAGGACAGAAGCAGCATGTTGGCTTTGAATGGTGTATATTTTTGCTATAAACAACTGGGAAAGCTGATCACAAATTTTCCTATGGGCAGGGGGGGAAAAAAACACATGTGGGAGAATCAATTACAAGCACTATAATGAGATCAAGAGTAACAAATTACATTCCGACCTTTAATTTGAAAGGATTTATTGCCCTCCAGTTTTTAAATGGATTATTACTGAAAATCGAATGCCATCGGCTAGTTCTTTGGAGGAGCTGATGAGTTTTCTCAGCTTGTGGAAATGCACAGCCCATTTACATTCATAGTGCTTGAAGTGTAATTGAGTCACCGCATAATTCACCTCACAATGAACCTCTGCCAAGAGCATACTGGCTGCAAATTATCTACAACCTGTCAGGTTATTTTGGATCAGCTGGATAAGTAAAGAACCCCACTGTTCAAAGAAGAAAGTGGACAGAGATGTTTATGGATTCTCTATTTATAAACATGTTGGACCTGATTCAGATCTTCTTTACACTGATTTCAATGGCGTAACTCCCAGTTTACATCAGTGAAAGGTATTGGAATCAAGCCCAGTAATTAAGAGCTGAAGGTCACATGCTACAAAACTATTTCGTACAACAGTGGCAGTGACATCGTTAAACTTGGGGATTAGATAATTGACATTTAAGAACTGGTGTCAATGGGTGAAACTCCATTGAATCTATGTCAACCCATTGAAGTCAATGATACACCCATTCACAATAACACGTTAGGGTTAGGGTTAGGGTTTGTTCACGTTATTGTGAATAGGTAAGCCATTTATTTCTTTGCCACAGTATGTCTCTGCCAGGGAGAAGTTCTCAAAAATATCTTTGATATAATTGGGGTCTTTAAGGACTCTCTCTTTAATGTGTTTACCTGAATTGTGCTGGATCTCTGCAGAGCTCAACGTTGGGCCTAAAAGATCTGTCATACAGCCTTGTCTGAGCCACTTTCAGTGGAGCTTCTTTGTCCTTAATAGCTTGTTTAAGAGCAGCAATGTTGTTTTCTTGATCTCCAATCTCCTTAAGGGTCTGTTTGAAGTGAATATCCATGAGAAAAGACAAGTTTAAGACAATAAATTTAACGTATATGGTACTATTTGTGTGTATAGCACTTTACAGACATTAAAAGATGGGGCCTCTTCAAGCTTCCAAGGAATCAAGGGGAGTTTTGCTCTTGCTGGGTAGCCCTCTCGTTGACGCCAGAATATGGGAGGTGCAAAGGTCGTATAAAGCTCTTTTGTCTCCTTATCTCTATTCCTACACTGAGCAGAATGGAAAATCTCATGTCCACTTTAAAGAGAAGCTGAAGAATTTTTGCAGCTGATTAAATACTACAGTCTATTTGTATTCTCATCAGAACCTGTTCATGGCACAATCCATCTCAGTGAATCATTTCTGGCACTGCAATTAATGTAAATTACTCAAAAAGTGACAGGCTATTTTGAATTAGATCAGAAAGATTACCTAGGCTTATGTTCACAGCTTTCTGGCATTAGTGAAACTGGAATCACATGAAAAAATGAGAAATACTGATTCTCATCTCCTTTAAAACCAGTGAACTCCACTGACTTTGATGGAGTCACTCCAGAATTAAATCAGTGTAAAGGACAGTAGAATCAAGGCCTATGAATTTGTATTTCGGATTTTTTTTTTTTTTTTTACAGGGTATTATACATTTTCACAGAATTATTCAGTCATGAGTTGCTGACTGTCAGTTTGTTCCACCTGCCCCTTGGTTGGACTTTGAGGAGAAAAAACAAAATGGAAATTGACATTAATGCCCATAGAACTTCAGTAGTATTACAGTGGATGCCCTTAAAAAACGAGTACCATATCAATGGTATTGTCCTTACACACAGTAGGTAATACATTTAGAATGCATCACGTACCATGCTAAATGCTCGCTTTTTAAGAGTGTAATAATAAAAATAATCTTGGGAGGCAACTAGTGGTTACTGGCAGTGATGTATATGATACTGACTACTGTAATCTTCCCTTGAAGAGGTACAGTCACAGTAAAAATATTCTGACTAGTGTATTAGACAAGTTATGGAAAAGGCACCATAATGCACACTACTATAGATGCTTCTATTTAGGAGTGACATGTTCATAAAAATTTTACCATTTCTCTCCCCCGCCGCCCCCACTCATCCTCTGCTAGCTCAGAGCTGCCCTTCAGTGGGATCCAAAGCTTTTTACTTTGTCTCCAACAACATCTTGAAACATCTCACCCTATTAATAGCTTTTAAATAGGAGTCTATGTTGTATGTGTATATGTCTTGCATACACAGTGTGCACTGTTCACAGATGGATACAGTGGGGGAAAATCCACCCCGGGTTAATTCCACTGACTTTAGCGGGGCTACACCTGAGATGAATATTGACCTAGTACTTTACAGCTAGACAGGTGGGAAACACCTATTAGATCATAAAGTTCATTTCCTTGCCAGGGCAGGAGTTAGGCCCTGATTCAGCAAAGCACTTAAACATGTGCTTAACTTTGAGCATGCATTTTAAGTCCACCGTGATTTAGTGAAGCAGTGACAATAACGGAACTTAAGCACACACTTAAATATAAGCATGTGCTTAGGTGCTCTGCTGAATCGGGGTCACAACTGGAAACCCTATCAGATACTAAACTGACACAAATACTATTCTATACTCTACATGGACTAAGCAACTCTTCTTTCTTGATCATTCTACTGTGATGATCTCAATATGTATGAAAACTAATGGAAGCGGCTTAGCCAATAAACTCAGGGGCACCCTTACTTTTTTCAAATGATGTTCCAGTTTGTGTTTTGCATCTTCCATCTCTTCACAGCGTTTAGCAAAAGCCTCATCAACGGCAGCGCACTGCAAGCGCAGATCCTCAGCTGTGTCATGCAGGATATTGTCAATCAATAAACGGAGGTTGATGGAAGCCAGTCGCTCTCGCTCTGCCCTATAGATGTTGTCATGGCTGAATTTTGCCCAGGTTTCAGGCGTTGAGGCACTGTAAGGGATAGGGCAGAAATCACTCTCATGAAGAACTTTGTTCAAGTTGCAATGGAAAAGAAAAGCCAAAACAGAACTGTTCCATTTCCTTGGGTTTTATCATCCCATAAACTTTCCTGCTATGGCATGCATGCTTTAGTATTACTATAAATAAAACATGGGGGAACAGCAGGCGGGAATACTCTCACCTGTTCTCTCAGTTCTGAAGCAGAGAGAGATACACTATATAGAATCTCAGAAGTTCTATCACCTTTAGCAAATAGGAATAAAGGCAAGACAAAAAATAAGAATCACTCATAAATCTTAACTATACTGAGAGTGGCAAACATTGTTAAGACAGCGGTACAGAAGCACTAGGATTTCTAGCCAATTAAGCTTTACAATCCATGACTACCTTATCTACAAAGCAGACTGAAATATGATTCTGTGGTAATACTTTGCCATCTGTTGAGCAGCAGAAGGAACTCTATAACATTCTGTAAACTACGTTGCAGGAATAGTGGTTGGAGGGGAAAAAGCAACAACATTTATAATAGTTAAGCAATAAAATTCTGTTCTATATAAGAGGAGTGAAACTTTTCTTTCAACAACTAACCCAGGGCTTCTATAATTCAATCTAATCGAGCCTTTGCATTGACTTCAATGGGTTTTGAATGACCCCCCCCCCCAAAAAAATGTTTAAAACAAATTATTGCTAAGAATTGCTATTTTGCAAACATATGTATTTGTTTGGCATAAAATAAACTTATATACAGAAATGGTGTGGTTTTAGCTGATACAGAGGATCCTTTACATCTCAATGGCTTTCCTTGTATAGGTTAATAACAAGTAGTCCTCACCTTTCCTCAAACTTTGATGAGCTGGGATGGAACTGGATGTTGGTGCTCTGATTATTGTATCTTCCACATTTGTCATCAATGTTGTACGTTTCCACTTTATCAGACCAATCCATTTCACAAATCTGCTTGTGATCTCGATTTAATCTAAAAAGGTGAAGATTCCCACAAATCAGTACTGGAAAAATAATATGACCTTGCAACAACATCATGAAAATGTATGAGTCCAGAGGACAGAGCCTAGGACTTTCAAAGAAAGCTGAGTAGGAAATCCTCCTTCAGATCCTTTGAAAATTCCAGCCCAAAATCTCTTTCCCCAACCTTGCACAGCAGCACCATACTACCCACTTCCACACCCCCCCCCCCCAAACTCTCCTCTGTACTAACTGCAATAGCTGGAGCTCTGATGGTGAGGTGAGGAGCTGGACGTGGGGTTTCACAGAGTAATCCCGGTGGAAAGGGGACCCATATGGGAACTCCAGAATGTGACCCACGTGGGTTTCTTAGTCCTCTTTCCCACTCACCCAAAGTTTTTATCCGGGAGACAGCATGATTTGATCCTCAGAAAACACAGTAATAATGACATTAAACATGAAAGCTGTTGCTTTATTCTAAATTAAATCTCTCCTGCCTACCACAATTAATTTAAAGATCTTTAGCAACAGTTAGTTATAAAAAGCACCATTTTTCTCTCGCCTGTTACCACCAGATGTCAGTATGAACTAAGGAATCAAAAAGTCTACAAATGTTAACCTATGTAATACTACGCCAAGACGATCTTAAAACAATTACTAATACAAAGTAACGTCTGCACTCAATAGATCCTGTATTGTGCTTTGATGGAGGTTTTGATGCAACAGCTCATATTCTTCATAGAAATATTGTTCTAATCGGATTATAGCATAACTATGATATGTTTTGTGCAAGACAAGGCATGTAAGGTATCATTGGAAAGGTTATGATTTACTGAATATGATTATCCTATTTGTATGCATGCATCATGTTTGTATCTAAAGTTAGGAATATTGACTATACATCTTAACTACAGAAGTGTTTGCACCTGGGGAACGCCCACCAGACAAAACGCAATCAGCCTGGCTGGTTAGCTGGGGACAAGTCAATGGACCATTAGGGAGAACAATAGGTCTTTGAAGATGCTAATCTCCCACCTTCTGGAGAAGCTTCCTGGGATGCTACAAATGGCCTTTGACACATGGCTGCTTTGACACTGCAGGGTCATGTGATCATGTCACCTGGTACTGGACTCCAACATAGAATACCAGTATTTTTCCACTGAGCCGGGTGGGAATCACACTGAAAGACAAAGGATTCCTGCCGTATGTAAATCCTATTTAAGGCAGGGAAGTGAGTTAATCAGGGTTCTTTCCTCACTGAATCCCCGCCCAGGATGACTGCTGGAAACATCTAAGGGTATGTCTTCACTAGCAGAAGCGCTTTAACGTGGCTGTGTAGTCGTGGCACCAGCGCTGGGACTGTGTCCACCTCCATGAGGAGAGTAGCTACCAGCGCTGGGAGCATAGCTCCCAGCGCTGGTGCACTGTCTGCACTGCCACTTTACAGAGCTGAAACTTGCAGCGCTCAGAAGGGTGTTTTTTCACACCCCTGAACGAGAAAGTTGCAGCGCTGTAAAGTGGCAGTGTAAACAAGGCCTAAGAAAGACAAAAGGGGGGGAAGAGCTGAGCCCAGGCTGGAAAAGGTGTCTGGCCTGTGAAAGAAATGCCTAAAGCAACATTTAGGGTGAGAAATTACTACTTGTAACCAGTTTCTTTAGTGTATTAAGCTTAGTTTGCGTGTTTGTTTTATTTGCTCAGTAATCTGCTTTGATCTGTTTGCTATCCCTTATAAACACTTAGTTAATAAACTTGTTTTTGTTTTCTCTGAACCCAGTTTGTGGAATTCATTACTGGGGGGGGGGGAGCTGTGCCTATCTTCCTCCACATTGAGGGAGGAGGTGAATTTCAATAAGCTTACGCTGTACCTTTCTCTGTGCAGCGCAAGACAATACAATTTTGGGTTTTCACCCCAGAGGGGGTGTGCACATGAGTCCTGGGCAATTCCCTAGCTGAGTCTTCCCATGCAGAGTTGATTTCAGTGTCCATGTCATTCTGCAGCTGGGTGTGTCCCTATCTGTGTGTGCTGCAGGAGGCTTGAGGGCCTGGCTCAGTAGATCAAAGTAAGGGAGCCCAGGCTGGTGGAACAGGCGGGATCAGTGGTACCTCAGTACATCAGGTGGCACCCCGGAGTGGGGGGTAACCCATCACAGAGGTAATTAAACTATCTGAAATTGTTGAGTGATTTTTATAAGCATTCTTTATTAAAAATAATATTCTGCTTTATATCTAACAAAATATGACAAATGCTGGCTGATAAGAATAAAAGATTTTTAAATGTAATGTGTACTATTAATTGTCTCACCTTGAAATACCTTAGAATTTAGTAAACATCTTATTTCCGGACTGGTATATTGTAACATAAAAGTAAACACTACTTCTCAAGAACAACAGACTTCCATACTAGCAAGGATACTGTTGGTTTTTTTCACTTCCTTAGTTCATACTGACATCTGATGGCAACAGCTCTGGGGGGAAAAGGTACTTTTTTCTAACAAATTGTTTAAAAAGAGATTTTAAAATAGCTGTACTAGTCCCAATGCAATAGAGCAGTGACTTCAACAGAATAAAATGTTTTTACCGTACTTCTACTTACATGCAATTTTGAGCCATCACAGAACTAAACAGATATATTTGAAAGCAAGATGAAAAATTTGACCTAATGTTATAGAATAATGGAAACTATCATTACAAAAAGATGTGGCACTTCTCTTACACCAACTGGCTTGCTTCCAATGCTGCCTTTCCATATATGTAATTGTATCTATTTTGAGGGCTTAAATAGAATGGTAGGTAGTGCATAGGCCTTGTGAATTTCACCTACTGACAGTTGTGTCCATAGATGCCAGGAATTAATTTGGTCCTATAAATCATTAAGTATTTGGGAACAGTGAAAAGCATCTTACTGCATCTGGTTAACAGCTTGCATCAAAGTTCTTTTCAGAAGTTCTTGTACATTTCTGATAAGTTCAACTTCCTAGATAAAAATATAAAAATTATGGTATTCAGTACATCCCATTTTCAGAGACCTTTGCTTTCAACTGCTACTGGTGCATTGCTAAATTGTCCACTAATTATCCATTCTCTTTGTGACACTATTTTTCATGATTGTAAAGACTTTGTCAAGATCTTCTGCAGAGTTAGATATGATTCAAATATAAGGTAGATCAATCAACATTGAATTCACTCAATAAATTACAGGTTTGTGACACTTATCTAAAAATGAACTAATGCTTAAAGTATTTCCATTCTTTAGAATTTGTTGTTTTAATACTGCATGTATATTAAGAGGAAGGAATATGTTTTTATCATATTTAATACAAGATTTGCAGCTGTGCAGGTTGCTATATAGATATATATAGATGTTGGTGCTAGACCTTTTACAAAATTATTGTATGTTTAAATGGCTTTAAGGCACCCATTGAAAAATAATCTATTGAATTTCAAAGCCTTGTCATATCGGATTAGACCAGCTTAGTTCAGAATCCTGCATCTGGTAATGGACAACACCAAGGAATATGGAAAAATCTCATAATGCATCTAGTCAGTTCAACAATGTTGTAGATGGAGGAACAATTGTCTCCTAAAGCCAACAGGTGATTAGTTTATGCCCTGAAGAGTTAACCCACCTCCTTGATAATGGGACAGATGTCTAAAGCCCCAGGTTGAACTGATTCATCATGCTAATTTCATCATTAAATTTATTTGGATAGGAAACTAAAAGTCTGTATTTTAAATTATCCTTTACTGAACAAGGAAGCATCTTAGATTGTAAGAAGTTTGCTTTGTTCCTGAACTACCAATACCTAATGAAGTGACCTTTCTGACCTGGAAGTTTGTACACTGTTTTTTATTAGGTGGTCCAATAAAAGATACCACATTTCCTACCTTATTTCCTCCATTATTATTTGTGGCCTAGACATTAAAAAGAGCTAGAGGACATAAAAAACTCCTCATTAATGTTGCTATTCTACTCCAATGACAGTCATCTGGCCAGCAGAGAGAGAAACGTATTTACTAACAAACCCTATTCTTAGAACTGTGCTTGCATCAGTTGATGATATTACAATGTTTTAGACAAATAAGGATATATACAAGTCACTGACATATCAGTTTATTCTCCATAAGAAACAAAGGAGGAAAATAATAAAGAACAATTTATTTTAAACAGAAAAAAGGAAACGTCTGATCAGGGTGAAAATGGTATTTTTAAGATTCTGAGATGCACAGTTAAAACGAAACCTATTAAAAATAATTGATAGTGTCTCTTTAATAAAATGCCCTTGCAATCAGGAATACCACGGAAGGAAATGTTTCGAGGGTTGAATTGTTAGACAGCACCATTTTGTTACAAATATTTTAAAAGATTTAGCAAGACTCAGTATTTGAAATACCATTAAAGATAATTGATTTCATGTTGTATTGTGTATCCCGAGTATAAATAAAGAGGCAATAGTATTACCTGTGATCAATGTGCAATTTAATTGCACAGCTTTGAATATGAAAAGCCTTCCATTACCAATTAATAGGTCTCTTACATGGAAAAAGAGATGCAGTACTAAAATAAAGGAAACTCTTGTTGAATGACCTACAATAAAAGTAACTGCATTTCCGCTGGGGGAGATATGCACTTACATAGAATACTTACGAAATGCAGCAGCAATACCCGTAATCAATGGCAGCCATAATGCTAGTGGGAAGTAGATAAACCTAATGTGCTCCAGACACACAGGTTTAAATAACAACCACTGCTGGATGCTGATCTGCCATATGATTTTTCATGACATTTAAAATAAACTCCATGCTAATTCTTAAGCTGCATAAACTGGCAGAACAACCTTATGAAACAAACAGCCAGAAACCACTTCAGTAACCATGCCTTTTAGCTCTGTGGGAAAGTTTAGTGTTCCTGATTTAACCCCAAACCTTAAAGTAGATGAGCTTCCCTCCTACCCTAAAACAATGTGTGCAAATAAAAACGTCGAGTATGTTCAAACTAGCAAAAGACACCTAAAGGCCCTCCAGTTTCTGCATTATTACTCAGGCAAAGTTCAGTGGGAGTTTTGCCTGAATAAAAGCTGTGGGATTGGACGCTAAATATTCCCGATTAAGGCCCCAATCCTCCAAAATGTATGCATGTGCTTATCTTTAACCCACTAAGTTCAGTGGGCCTACTCAGTGCCTAAAGTTATGCACTTGTGTAAATCTTCACCGGCTCGGAACTGAAGACAGCTTACCAAATAAGAGACAGAGGGATAAATATGATTGAGCTATGTAGGATTCATGCTCGCCAATGCAAAATGCTTCCTGTTAGCCGGGGTTCTTTCAACCCAAAGCTCTTGGTAACTTTACTCTGTGCAAGGAGGTGTCAGGAAATAAATCAGGGGAGACACGGCTGCCCGACCGATAGATGACTGGCACAAACAGGACAACACAAGAGTGCTTTCACTTAAAGCTAAACTTTACTAGTCTCAAGCACTTACACACGTCCGCAACAAGATTAGTAAAACACCCCCAACCCTTGATAATTACCAAAGCTGAGTGTGGCTTTCGAGTGGCACAGTGGCAGCCCGTCTGCCGCTGGGGAACACAAGATGCATCCAGAGGGAGAGACTAGTCCCGAAGAGTCCCCCAAAGGAGTCCTCTTATTTATACATTAGTAATAGAATGACATGTCCCTTAAAGAAACCTTGTTAAGTAAGCAGTTTCAAGCAAGAGGTTTCTTCTGATTATTGATTAACCAGGTGTGGGTTTTTCCATAGTCTGCAGCTCTGAGACCCCAATAGACATTCCTGGGGCATATCCTACTCTTTTAAAACGCATGTATCAGCAACTTCAACACAATTCTTATCAGGAAGGACGCGGGGTCAAGCTGCCCCTTCCGTGGCACCCCAAAAACCCCTCCCCTCCTGCCTTGGTCAAGCTGAGTTTGCTGAATGGCCAATTTACAGCTTGCTGACTAGGTTGCTTTTTAACAATAAGCCATACTGGTTTCAGGCACTTTACTAGTTTGCCAAAGTCTCCCCATACACTCCCCTTCATATCTGTATAGGAAATGGAGTTGGTGTGGTGCTTAGGGTGACCAGGTGTCTGGTTTGGGTTAGGGTTAGGAGCCCACACCCCTTCCCGCATCCCAACCTCCTGCCCCAGCCCAGTGAAAATGAGTGAGGGTGGGGGTGAGCGAGCCACCGAGGGAGGGGAAATGTATTGAGCGGGAGGCGAGGCCTCGGGGAAGGGGCGGGGGTAGGGGTGTTCGGTTTTGTGTGATTAGAAAGTTGACAATCCTAGTGGTGCTTAAAAAAAGGGGAAGTTTTGCCTCTACAGCATGCGCCCTCTTTCCCCAACCGCAAACCTGCAGAAGCTCCTCCATGTGGCTCCACAGAGTTCAAGGCTGCAGATTTGGAGGGGGCCAGCTGGAACGGGTCAAAGGAGTTGGCTCCCCAGGCCTGCAGGGGAACACAGCCTGATGCTGTTGGAAATTTCACTGCTTCCATGAGCATCCATGATAAAGGGAGTCAGAGTCTGGAAGCATAGCTAATTAGGACCAAATCCTGCCATCACTCTGACTCCCCATGGGGAGAGGTTTGTGGTTTAACAAGTGGTAGAATATATTTATAGAATGTATACGAGGAAGGAAAAATCAAATGCACAGCTACAAAACAGGGAATAATTGGCTAGGTGGTAGTACTGCTGGAAAGGATCCAGGGGTTACAGTAGATTACAAATTGAATAAGAGTCAACCATGTGATGCAGTTACGAAAAAGGCTAATATCTTTTTGGGATGTATTAACAGGAGTGTCGTATGTAAGACCCAGGAGGTATTGTCCCGCTCTACTTGACACTGGTGAGGCCTCACCTGGAGTACTGTGTCCAATTATAGGCACCACAGTTTAGGAAAGATGTGGACAAATTGGAGACAGTCCAGAGGAGAGCAACAAAAATGAAACATGGTTTAGCAAACCTGATCTATGAGGACAGGTTAAAAAAAAATGGACATGTTTAGTCTGGCAAAAAGAAGATTGAGGGAGAACTTGATAGTCTTCAAATATGTTAAGGGTTGTTATAACTATAGGGGTAGTTAAGCTGTGGAATAGGTTTCCAAGGTTGTGGAATCCCATCATTGTCCAACTGGTTCTTAAAAATCTCCAAACACCTGTCAGGGCTGGTCTAGGTGTACTTTCTCCAACCGCAGCAGAGGAGGCTGGACTTGATGACTTCTCAAGGTCCCTTCCAGCCCGACATTCCTATGATTCTATGAGTCTACATTACCTTTATTTAGAGTGTGCATGGAACTGTAGTATTAATCAACTTGAAGGCCCTGCATATATTATGAGAGGAAGGGGATATTAAAGGATTTTAGTCACTAGCAGGACTTTTGTGATTCAGACAATGACATTAGTGTAGATTTGTATTTCTCAGAGTTGTAAGTATAGGTCTTGATGGACGATATGTTCTCATTCCAATCTTTAATGTTCTCACGTATATGTGGTCGTCTCATCTGTTATGAAATCTAAAGAGATCTTGGTTAATTTTCACTTTTCTTTTCCATAGTTAATAATAATAATCTTCGAGCCATCATAATATGATTGTCAATTAAAAACAAAATGAACACTTTATAGTTTAAAATTTAGTAGGTAATTAATTTTATTACAGTTTTTAGTTTTATGGTGTTATAGATGATGTTTTCCTAAGTAGCATGAATCTAGTGATAAATCCAGCACAATGCATAATTATGTGTATGTCATTAACATCACTTGGAGAAAATAATGGGAATTTTTAAAAGCAATTGTTTGTGAGTTTCTTAAACCAGGGAGGTATAAGCAGAGTTTCCTGCATAAACCAGGGTAGCATTTGGCTCTAAATTAATCAATCCGGAGACTGCATGTGTAGAAATACAATTTGACATGCAGAATATACACACCTGACACATGATTTATACCACCATGTGACAAGCCCATGCTAGTGCTTATAATATAATATTAGATGCAGGCACACAAAGTTATTAACCTGGCATTACAATGACGCAGAGGAGATTTAGAGTAGATGATGAGATGTGCTATGATAGTAAAATACATCCCTCAGAGTTAGATGCATGTTTAGTTTTTCCGGAGTTCAGACATTTCACGTGCAGTAGTCTGATGTTGGAAGAAATAAAAATAATCATCTTTATTCATCAGGAAAGACCATTCTGCTCCTTCCTCCAAACTTCCTTTCCTAACCGGAACTGCCCTTAAAATACATCACTTCAATATGTCATCTAAGTTGATTCACTCCTTTCTAAGTAAAAGTCACCTAAGTACTTCACAGCTGATTTATATTACTCACCTGAAGAGCTTTCACTGAAACATATTCATCCCTCATTGTGGTAGTAGTGAAACTGGCAGTATTACATATCACCCTATGTGTTCTCGATATGACTCCTCCCTCTAATACCACTAGGAGAGAGAGGCTGAAACCCTCTATACGACAAAAAGTAGCAAAAAATCTTCCCTCTAGCTACCCCTGGTTTCTTACTGTGGTCATCTGTTGACTTCTGCTGGAAGGAAAAGGAAATCACCCTTCCATGCAAAGGGTTTCCCCAGCTTGCATGTCTGTTGGTGCTGTCTCTATAAACACCCTTGCCCAGATCATCAAAGGTATTTAGACTCCTAACTTCCATGTGCCCAAGCGCTGCTGAGAAGGTGCCTATCTTTCAGGGACTCTCAAGATACAGGATCTGACCTTCAAGAACTGAGAAATGCTTTCCACTGCAGAGCAGAGGAGAGCAAAGGATCCCACATATCAGTGAAAAGGCCCCAAAATGACAGGAAAGGGGAGCAGTAACCTGCTCTGCCTGTTTCCACCTCACCCCACATAGCTACAGCTGTGTAGATTTGGGCGGCCAGGGAGTAACCACTCTACTTGATACATCCATCCCCACAAATGACAGATTTCCCAGGGGGAATGAACGGGGCTCCTCGCCAAGGACACCGGTAGGAGAAGAAGCAATCAGCTTACTTTGCAGTAAGGGAGATTTAGGTTAGATATTAGGAAAAACTTTCTAACTCTAAGGATTTAAGCACTGGAACGGGTTAGACAAACACCTGTCAGGGGCAGGCTAAATAGACCTTCCTGCCTCAGCATGGCCTCCCGTGGTCCCTTGAAACCCAACAAGTCTATGATTCTATGGAGATTAGTGCACTGCCATATTGGGGGTACCGACAGAAATAAGGCTGGAATGTGCCAAGCCTACTAGTAGGGAAGGGGGGCGTGAAATCAGTGAAGAGGGACTGAATCAATTGGACAGACACCCTGGAATTCAATTTCCCCAGGCGATCAAACAAACCTCTGCCCAAGGGAATGTATGTCAGACTCTCCATACAGCTGACTAGGTAGCGTCTTTGGAACACTGTTTCCCTTCCTTTGAGTTTTCACTTGAGAGAGGAACATATGGCCCATCGTCCCCGTCCCAGTTCCGAAGGAGGAAATGACAAACCGAGAATGAGCAGCTCTGATCCTCCATTGCTTTAGGGAGGGGTTAGAGTGGAACGTGGTTGGACAGGGTGAACAGGATTTTGAAATTTTTTTAAATAAAACCGCATAGCTCCTCCAAATCAATATGCAAATGGAAATACACCCACCAGCGAATCAAACCATTAACTTTGAAATCTGAGCAATGAGCAGTCAGAACTCATGGCCGAGTGACAAGTATTACTGTTCTATGATTGGAAACAGCAAGACATACAAGATAGAGATTGATTTCCTGGAATGAGAGTGGGGCATTTAGCATAAAAAGCTGGCAAAGTCACAAAGAATTCACTTCAAATCATTCTATTTGCAAACATCTCTGCTGCAAAATCCATGCATTTCAGTTAACTCTTGCACTGTTATTATTCTCATATTATTCATTCCTTTCCCTCGGTCCTCATTGCAAAGGTCATTGGCATGGTAACAGAATCTTAGCTTCTCAAGAGTTCATCTGCTTCTGGTGCTTATGCCGCATCTGAAATCACATCATTCTTTCTTTATGACATCTCCAGTTGGCTGTTGATGCTTTGTCGTCAGAAACAGAAATACGACTTAAAGTGAAGAACTAGCAGCAGGAGCAGGTGGACTCCTTAGAAATGAACTAAGTATCCTTCATAATAGTGAGTAACAGGTGAGAAATACAGGAAATAAGCTATGCCAGACAAATATTTTTGTAAATGTATTTTTGACAAAGTTCTCCATAAAGTATCAACAGCTTGTTGGGGGAATTTCTGCTTGATAATCTGGGATTAATCATGTTAATGTTTATGCAGCAGACGGACAGGCCACTGCATTATCTTTTATGGTATCTAATAGTAACCTCATATTTGTAGGATCAACTAGAATATTCCCATGAACACTGGTTACAACATCTGCATGATCCCAATTAAAGAACTCCTATAATATCCTAATTGCTTCCCATCCACTATGAAGTCCAGCTCTGTTTTTTTCTAAGTACTAATATTGCCATTTAATCTGATCAATAACTCATCCTGAATCAATTTTGGCATCTTCAAAATATATTGGAGATTGCAAACAAGTAGGTATTAACCTTAGATGCAAGAATAAGGAGAATTCCAGAATGTAAAATGGGTCCAGAATCTGTCCTCAGTTACATCCGTGCAACCACAATTACATTCATGGAATTGTACAACTATGAGAGCAGAATTTGGCCCAGAGAATTTTGCACACAATATCGCATTGAAAATCCCAGCATCTCCAAAGAAGGTGCTAAAGTTTCTGCTGGATGCAGGAGACTCTCTTTGGGGAACATGTTCTGAAACAGATTATTTCATGTTTGCTAAACTCAGTTTGTCAGAAAAGTACCATCTGTATATGCCCTCTGCCTGCCTACGCTGTCACCTTGTCATCTCAACACCGTATCCATCTTGCAGTATGATAAAGATCCTGCTTTGTGTTGAAACACCACCTCTCTCTCTCTTTCCCTCAGCAGGACAAAAACAATCCCATGTCCAGGAATACAGTTATGAGAACGGTGGCTGGACTTTGCCCACCCAAGGGTTGCAACTGGCAACTAGCCAAGAACCTAGGGTGACACTTAACTGGCATGTTATATTTTATATGGCGGTGCAGCCCATGGATGTCTCATGCCAGCATGTGATGCTCCATGTCCACCTCAGAGGCCTCCCTTCTGAACTTGCTTGTGTAACCCTCCTGCCAGGTGGAGTTGGCAGCAACTGGGGCGGATTCAATATCAAGACCAGGATCAAGGGGGAGAGGTAGCAGGCAAGGATCTTTGGTCTCCCTTTGTCATGCCCAAGCAGATAGAACCAAACCGTTGTGAACATGCCAGGGCACAAGGCCGGGAAGTAGAGCCAGGTCTGTGTTCTGCTGGGACTGGGACATGTCTCCATGGGCTGTGACCGCCATAGTCTGTCTATCTTAGGGTATTGTAGCCCCTGGGCATTTTAGAGCTGAGGCTGGCTGTGGAAGGCCTCATGACAGGCCCCATCCCCACTCACCTTCAGCAGCTCCGTCTCCACCTGGTCCCGAACCAGGTCCGCCGGCTGCCTCCTCTCGCGGCACTGCAGGTTGTCGGTGGCGATGGTGTAGGGCACCTCGGTGGCGTCCAGCGCCCGCTCCAGCCGCACTTTCTGGGCCGCCAGCAGGCCGGTCTCGGTCGTCAGGTCCTCGATCTCCCTCTGGAGCTCGGCCTTCCAGAAGTGCGTGTCCTGGAGGCGCTGGCCCAGCTTGGCGGTGGAGTCCTCCTGGGTGCGCTGGGCCAGGGCGGCGGCGTAGGCGGCCAGGCTCTGGGACTCGTGGCGGCAGCGCTCGGAGCCGTCGCGGTCGGCGAAGGCCTGGTGGTACTGGGCGTAGTTGTGCTGGTGCCACTCCTCGGTCAGGTACTTGGCGGTGCGGAAGCCGGCCGTGGCCAGGCCGCACGAGGAGTCCGGCCCCGTGTTCAGCGCCGCCTCGTACACCTTCATGGGCAGCTCGGACACCGGCACCGCCTGCGGCGCCGGCTCCCTGGTCAGCAGCACCCCGCTCTGAGCCATGCTCGCTTCCCGCCGCACAGCGGCCTGGCCCCGGGCACCGCGATCAGGAAAGGCCGCGGCTCGCTGCGGGGCCTTCCAACGGCGCCTCGCTCAGCGTCCTCCCGTTGCCCCGGCGACGGCGGCCAGCCAATGAGGGAGCGGGTCCGCTGGGGGAACCTTCGCCAGGGAAACCCGAGACGGTGACGGGTTAGCGTCCCGGCCGCGCCCGTCGTTGCCCGGGCGACGGTGGCAGCCAATGGGAGAGCAGATGCGCCTAGACAACGTTCTACGCCGTAGGGAAACTCGAGCCAGGCGACGGTGAGCGAGCCCGACCCCCGGTTGCCTGGAGTGACGGTGCCAACCAATGGCGTTGCAGTGCCTGAGGGAACGTTCCATGAGAGTGGGAGGGGGACTGTACTCCTGCTCTTAAAGGGCCAGAGTACCTGGTTTGGGGGGAGCAGAGTGTGCCTTGCTTTGTGTGGAAGGGGCGGGGCTGACCCTCGTGGGTACAGCTGGCTGGCAGGGGGCGCAGGAGCCTTTGGTAGGGGCTCTCTTCCCCTCCTCAGAGTCACACAGGGCCTGGGCCCTGTAGCATTTACTCTGTGACCTCACATGAGGTCATCCATGCCCTCACCGTGGGCGACAAGACAGCTGCAGCATTGCCTGCCCCTTTGTTACTGGACGTACTGTCCATCAACCGTGGCCATCTCTTTGTTTCATGGAAGCAGATGCATCCCGCAGAGCTTTCAGAGACCCGCTGCAAACGCTGAGTTTCATGGTTGACACTGTACTGAATGCTTGGAACTTCTTGGTGAAAGAACAGCCCTCTGCCGTGAGCTGCTGGCAGTGCAGAGCCCAGGAGACATAGGCCGTGTCCACGCTAGAAACACTACCGCTGCGCCGCTATAGTGTAGACACCTACGACAGTGACAGAAGTAAATCGCTGTAGTAAATCCACCTCTCCAAGAGGCAGTAGCTAGGTCAACAAAATAATTCTTCCGTCAGTCTGGCACTGTCTACACTGGAGCTTAACTGTTTCTCAGAGGTGTGAATTTAGGTCGATGTAACATTCTAGTGTAGACCAGCCCATAGCTGAGCAGTTTTGATTCCATCCAGTAGAATGCAGCAGTGTAAAAACACACTACCCAGTTCATTACACGCTTATGCCTACGCTAACATAGCTATGGTATAACTTTGGATAACCTACAACAAAGCCCAAGGTTCGATTTCTCATTGATCTGCTTTAAAGAAAATAAAAAGACCATCCCCAGAACCCAACACCCTTTACCAGTCAAGCACTTGTGAATTATGTCTACAGCTGTAGCACCTGTTTAATTTTCATTTTGAGAATTAGAGCAGCATAAAACTTAAAATTAAATTTTAATATCCGGGTTATTACCAGGCACATAAATTAAATACAAATCTTCACAGAGTTAAAAGAAATGACCAGAAGGTGATGAATATTTCATATTCTGTTTGTAATTTTGGGAAGAAATTCAATGAGATCAGCCTAAAACAGAAGGTGATAATTCATCTGGCAACAGAGGGTGCTATTGCACTTGCATTGCCACTAAACAAGACTCCCCTAATCTTCAATAGTGTTGTGATTTTTAAAAACCATATGCTCCTCATTCCTCCTGGTGTCATTCAGTGTAATCAGCTCTTCAAATGACATGTGGAGGGATGCTCAAAATATCCAGAAAAGTTATCCACTCTCAGATACATGCAAATAGGGATGGATGGATGTTCATTTGAAATGAATCCGTGGCTGGTGAAAGGTGTCTGACAGCCCGAAGAGCCAATTCGCAGAGCTGGCACAACACCATCCACGGCAATGCAAGGCTCCCCCATGTTCCTGCTGATGTGTTTTGCCCTGCAAGTGAAGGAGCCTATAGAGCTGAGAAAGTGGCTTGGTCCCAATCAACCATTCAGCCTTCGCTAATACAGGTGTCCATCGGTGCCAAATGTGGGTGGTGTTTTCTTGTGATGCCTGATAGTCACCCCACTTGGAGCTGGACTGAGACCCACAAAACCCATATTTCACATAGGTCTCTGAATCATAGAAATGTAGGGCTGGAAGGGACCTTGAGAGGTCATCTAACCCAAGCCCCCATGCAGATGTAGGATGAAGTATACCTAGACTATTCCTGACAGGCGTTGGTCTAACCTGTTCTTAAAAACCTCAAGTGATAAGGATTCCACAACTTTGCTAGGTAACCTGTTCCAGAGTTTAACTACCCTGTTAGAGTTAGAACGTTTTTCCTAATATCTCATCTAAATCTCCCTTGTTGCAAACTGCAGCCAACATTTTGATGTATGCTTGTCTCTGTCTGTTCCATCTTTCCCTGCATTGTATCCTCTCTTCTGACCCCTTTCTCCGCCCCTCCATTTCTTTCTCTTTCATCTTCTCATTGCCCTCTGTGTGGTGCAATATGCAGGTCTCACATTTTAAACATGCAGTGGGTGGACAGATTATCAAGCAGAATGAGCACCCACTGAGCTATTCTGTGTCAAATTCTTTTACACACTGGCATGTTGCATTTCAGAATAGGGCCTTTAGAATATTTTGCTTTCTCTTAATAAAATAATAATAATAATGGTTTGCTGTTAAATAGCAGCTTTAAGAATATAGGAACATAAATACAGCCATACTGGGTCGACCAATGGCCTATCAAGTCCAATATCCTGTCTTCCAGGATGCCACATGCTTCAGAGGGAATCAACAGAACAAGGCAATTTCGAGTGATCCAGTCCCAGCTTCGGGCAGTCAGAGGTTTAGGGACACCCAGAGCATGGGGTTGCATCCCTGATCATCTTGACTAGTAGCCATTGATGGCCCTATCCTCTGCGAACTTATCTAATTCTTTTTTGAACCCACTTATACTTTTGGCCTTCACAAGATCCCCTAGCAATGAGTTCCACAGACTGACTGTACGCTGCGTGAAGAAGTGCTTCCGTATGTTTGTTTTAAATCTACTGCCTATTAATTTCATTGAGTGATCCCTGATTATTGTGTTACGTGAAGGAGTAAATAAACTTCCCTAGTCACTTTATATTAGGGAATCCTCATGACAACCTAGTCTAGGAAACATGCTGTCACCGCTATTTTACAGGAGGGTAAATTGAGGCACGAGGCAGTGATGCGACTTGCCCACAGCTACACAGCGAGCCTGTACCAGAATTGGAATGAGAATCCCAGGAGTCCTTAGTTAGTCTCTTCCCTATCTGGGAAAAATTCCACCGAGAACTATGCAAATCCTTACTGCCCCAGTGTAAACATTCCTTCAATCGGGATTTTTATTACTATTATCCCGAGTGGATACCATTTCCCAGGATCAGCCAGTCAGACAGAGTTTGGAAAGTCTGTTGGTCAGACCACTATTGCCAATCCAGGTCTCATTTCAAATGTTTACAGCTGCAGAACGTCCTGATGGCCAGCACTTGTGGGTGCAGTTTCTCGAGTTGCCGTCTATTTTCAACGCAGGCACTGGGACTGTGTTTTAATGCCATTCCAACAGCTGAACTGCTGCCATTTCATATGCCACTGTGATGTGTAAATTATTAACAGCAATTCAAGACGTTCCCTGAGCACAACAAGACAAAATGGACTGGAGGAAAAGACCAAAAAGGGTTTCCAGCTCAAATCTTTTGACATGCAATAGATGTAGGTCTCCTCTGGCTGGAATCCTTTGCTACCGGAAATTTGTTTCCTCTTCATACCGCAAAATGCTACACTTTTTGGATGTCTTATGTTGTTCTTTAAGTTTAGTTTGAAGGACACTGAGTAACAATTAGAGCTTACCATCAATGGTATCTGCAATAGTCTAAGGGCCGTCCGTCTGTGCTCGGTTCTGTCCGCACGTGTGCCCCCTAAGGATGGATTCAGAACTGCTCAATGGAGGCCCTAGGGTGCTGAAAACTAAAGGGTTCAAGAAGCAGGGGTCTGTAGTTTTGTAGCAGTGAGGGGCAGGTTCTATTCCCGTGACGGCGCTAGAATGGGATTTAAACTCCTGTCATTCTTGAAGAAGAGCTTGTCTAATTAAGTGAGTTTGCAATGAACTGGCTAGTGTGTGTATGAACCAGTGCACTGTACTGGATGGAATTTGAACTGCTCAACTCGGTGTCCAATTTCCTATGCTTCTAAGCGCTAGGATAGCTTTTCCTTTAGCCCAAGTGGTAGGGGCCTGGGCTTTGGGAGGATCTAGGTTCATATCGCAAATTTCTGAGTGGCTCTCTTGCGATGTCAGCTCTCAAGATTTTATCCCAATTCTCACAATAATTGGTGTTCTTCTAAAGCCCCAGTTCCTGTAGCCATGTGAACGTGAGAAGCTCAGCTTTCATTTAAAGTAGGTTTCTTGCTCTCAGGGCTGCAGAGAAAAAAATTAAAATGTCCCCCAAGTGACCTCTAAAGGCCTAAAAATCTCATGATTTGGGGCATCTGCCCGACTATTTCGGGGGAGGTCTGTGGTTGGCAAATCTGATCTTGTGCAACACAGCGACTGGCGTCCAGGCGACTGTATCGATAGGAATTTTGGGTTTCGCAGAGGGGTAGAATGTGGCTCTGACCAGGAGATGGGTTGAGCAAGTGGTCAGCGGTTTGCCAGAGCAGCACTTCCCTAGCAGCCCAGTCTGTTTCTGAGTGTCTGTTTCATGTGCCGGAGAAAGGATTCCAGTGGAGATTGGAGACATAAAATAAAGAGAGAGCACAAGAATTGCCTAGGGGAGGTACCAGTTTCTTACTCCCCTCTCTCCACCAGGGGACACTGCTCTCTTCCCCCTCCACATCACTCTCATGCCATCCGTATTCATCCTGTTTATAAAAGAAAAACCTGCTTTATTACAGCTGCTCTCTGCTTCAGCCACTTGGGGCATGGTGGGGTCCGCATGCAGCCCTGTGATTTTCACATTCGTCGGGCCAGCTCTGATGGGGATGAATAGAATTGAAATGTAAGGATAATACAGTGAAAGAGGAGAATAAATCAGTGTCCAGCTAAACCATCTCATAAAGAACAAAGCCGAGATTCTAAATGGCTGTATAAATTGTGGTTTTGTCCTCAGATCTGCTCTTACTGCACAGACAGGCAAACTGCTCCACGGTTCTAAATGTTAGTCATTTTCAGGGGGCGAGGTGGAGGTTGAAAATATAGGAAATACTTTAAACCGGGGGTGCAAATCCATTGACTCACCAAATATTATCAGGAGGTAACCGCAATGAGAGGTGCTGCGGCTTTGCAGAGATTTTATTCTGATTAAAAACATGTTGTGGCTTTGAACCTTTCTCTTTGTTTGCATGGTTTTTTTTAGGGAGGTGAGGCGGGGAAGGGCTGCTCCATAAGTTTCACAGAGGCTCTGTAACCAAAGTGTCTAAGCAATGCCTCCGGTTGGGGCGTGACCCTTCCAGCTGAGAGTCTTTGATGGTTGGCTGACCCATCTCTCTGGTTCAGGGTAGACTGGCTCAGTCTCTGCCCTTCCAGGGTTTTAAAATCTAAGAAAACAAAAGCAAACTGTAAACTCAAAAGTCAGGGTCATCCAAGAGATCGTGGCTAGGGGGTTGTGTGGCCAGTCATCTTTGACTGTCTCCTGGATTCAGTGTTCCTCTCTCTTCCAGGAGGCTCTTCCAGGTAGCAGGTTGTCTAAGCTTCAGGCTCGAACCAGGCTTCCCTTCCTGAGAGAGATGTAGAGCTCTGCACTCCTCCCTGATCAGCCCTGAACTGGGCTAGACCTCCTCCTTTTACCTCCACTCTCCACACCTGACACTGGCTGCAGTTTTAGCACAGCAGGTCAACTGGGTCCACGGGCTTTTTCCTTCACCCTCTTGTCCACTGTGTGGAGCCCACCTGGCTCATTAACCCGATCGCTGCCAGCGTGGGGTCTATCAGCCCCATCACAGGCTCTCTTATTCCCTTACCTTAATAACACTCTTCTCCTTCAATTCTGGTGCATTTATGTAAATGTTCTCAGCTAAATGGAATCTCAGTGCAGAGACACATTCACAGCTTCACATTAACAAGCACAAATACAAATTAAACACAGTCACATGAAGAGACAGATGGATCAGAAGCAACAGAGAGAGAGAGAGAGAAAGAAAGAGAACATAACTTCCTGCCATCTATTCTCTTGGAAAGATGCACATGGTTCTCACATTTAATGTAGGGAAACCTAACTAGGAATGGATTGCATGTCAAAAACCTTCTTTGGCTGGGCTGGTGTAAAAAGATCTACTGCAGACAATGCCCCAGATTGATTATTCTACATAAACAGAATTCACTGGATGATGTCAAGCCAAAACTGGGCAAGCAGGCAGCAAAATTGTGTGTGTCCTGCATGTATGCATAAAATAACTCCAGGGGGATATAACATCATGTACCTGAGCTGCTGGATGGAAAACACATCAACCAACAATTCTGCTCTTGTGCCCCAATTCAGGAAAACATCCCTGGTCAGGGAGGTACTTATGCATGCATTTAATTTTAAGCATATGATTAATTCCCAGTAAAGTCAATGGGACTTAGGCATATGCTGATATGCTTTCCAGAATTGCAACCTTACAGAACTTCTGCCAAAGACCAAAAGAATCTGTTGAACAGCGAGGTCCATATTTCCATTAGGTCTCTAAAAATATACTGTATTCCCAAGAAGAAGGGGCACATCTGTCATGTGTACAAACCGAGAAGCTAGGCATGAAGGGACCAGATTTGGGCCCACAGGATGGTAACTGTGCAAAGAGATGTGTCTATAATTTTTGAGGATACATTAAAGGAGGCTGTTTGAAATTGCATCCCTGAATAGATAAGAACTGGCCACTCTATATTCAACTGCCGATTTCTGTTTTTCTGCGGTTGAATTGTTCTAGCAGCAAGTCTGTAAACTAGCATATTCTGAGTCCTCTACAAAAAAGGCAGCCCCGGGTACTTCTGTGCTTCTCATATGAAGCTCTAAAAAGATTCCTGTCTCTCAACTAATCTAAGGGGTTCGCAAAGAGTGTAGCTTCTTTGTTGAGCTTCAAAAGGGGCGCTTAAGCTTTGAAGCACTCTCCCCCAACAAATAGCTAGTCATGCACAAAACCAAGCAATTGGTCACACAATCAGAAAATATCATCTGCCATTTAACTGTAACTCACCACTTTCTGATGGAAAAATCTTAGGTGAAATTGAGTAAGAGTACATTCAGCTTCAAATGTGCAATATAGGCACAACTAACTTGAATTGGCCTACCTGTTTCATTTCAGGTTTGCTTAAAACTTTGATCTCTCTCTTTTATTAACAATAAGCATTTTAATTCTGTATTGTTTGTGAGGACCAGTTGCATGCTCAGAGCACATGAGAGATATGAGCCCAGCTCTCACTGCATTTTCAATCTGAGGCCCTTATCCTGCAATCAAATGCACACTTCCATTGCATAGCAATACGCACAAATGGACAGATTCTCAGCTGGTAAAATCGGCGTAGCTCCACTGAAGCTTCTTGAGCCATGCAAATTTATACCAGCCGAGGATCTGGACCAGCGAGCCAGAGTCTCCTTTTTCACCAATCGAAATAGGCGTTGAAAGCTTCTATTTTTATTGGTAAATGTTGATTTCAACGTACACAAACAAACTGACAAAAAATATTTCCATCTACAATAATTGAAATTTACAGCTAGGCAAAATGAGAAAAACACTGCTTGAGAACTTATTAGACTTGGATTTACGGTGATTTACATTGTAGGTATTGACGTGATGGTGACAATTTGTGTTTTAATGGTTATAAATCTTTAACTTTTTGAATCTCAATCTCTATTGTAACTAAATCATTATTGTCTGAGCCCCCTTACTGTCTGAGCCCTCCCATAATTTCCCACAACTGTGAAAACGTAAATGAAGAAAAATTGAAAAAAATGCTTAAAATTTTGCACAATTGTGAAAATGTAAATAGATCCAAGTTGAAAAAATGCTTTAAAATAATCATTGATATTACCCATCAAAATTATTTTAAAAAAATTAATTCTGACAAGTCTAAATATAAATCAGGAGTAAATTCACTGAGGCTAATAGAATTACAATGCTGCAGGCCTACAACTTTAGGAGTGATTTTAGGTGTTGCCAGACTTCATGATTTGATTGCGAGCCTCGCAATATTTGCTGCCTTTCTTAATGTCCCAGCTCCTGGAGTCATGTTATTACAGGAGAGCCTTCACTTTTCATGTTATAACAAAGCAAAATTCTAACCCATGTCATGGCTGAGGAGAAAAAAATCAAAAAACCAAAGACAAAAAGAAGATCTCCACATTTAATTATTTTAAGTCAATTTCATGATATTCTGGGAGCCTGACTCATAATTTTGAATGTCTTGGGTTGGCAATACTGGTATTTTACAGATGTAGAAGCCCTGAGGACAATGTGATGTTGCTGCTGCTAGTAAAGATACTTCCGAAAGGTCGTGTGCTTAAATATGGAGGGTGAAATTCTTGTCTTGCCAACCCTCTCAATGCAATTTGTCCCAGTTTTACTGTGAGTGGAGCATTGATTTTCTTTATTTAATTTAACTTCATTATATTTTTATGTACTGCCTGCATACTATGATGACAAGCACCTTAGAAATGTGATAGATTGACAACATGGTGCATTCATTTATATGATAGATAGGGAGAAAATGCAGTGTGTTTGTTTAGAAGAGAGGAAATAGAGTTGCTTATTTTACATAAGGCAGCATATGACAAACACCGTCCCTGCCTGAAAACAACAAAACACATGAATAAAAAGATTAAAGAGTTTAAAAGAGAAATTTCACTTCCCATAACTGCATATTGGCAAAATGTTACATTTCACCTTAAATTAAAAACATACACTAGCCCCAAAAGCACTGGTTTTAAGAAATATACTGAGCCCAAAGGTTATACAAGAATATAGACTTTATTTTTGTATTGGCTCAACTCAACAGAAATTTGAAAAGACTGGACTGTTTGGGGGCACGTAGTCCCCTAGCTGGTTTAGATTTCACTGAAATAATCATTATTACTATGATTAGCATAGTTTTTTAAAAGCAGTTGCTCCACAAACAAACAAAAGCACAAATCGTGCCATTCCAGCATGGATGAAAACACCATTTAAAGTTTCGTTCCACCAGCCTCCCAGCTCTGAGGCAGAATGTGTTTGATTAGATAGTTCCGGGAGGTGATATCAGTCTGAGTGACAGCCATCTATTCCGGATTCACACTATGTTGACTTTGAACTTCCATCAGCACTAGGAATTCTCACTCTCTCTTTTAAGAGATTCAATTTAATGGGGGCGCATTAGGCAAATCATTTGAATTACAGTGTTTGGGCCGGGGGCTTGTAAAGAGTTCAGGGACTTTATCTCCACATGTTTGATCAAAACCAGATGTGGTGACAGGCAAAAGTTAAACTGAACAAGCACCAGGATGGGCTGATGAGGAAAAGAAGAGGACCAGAAAGTACAGCTTGCCTTACCTGTATGATTCATTTGACTCTGGTATGATCGTGTAAGTAGTGAGCCAAGATTTCATACCATGTGACAATGGTAAGCAAGGACATCACTGCTCACAGAACATTGGGAACGTCAAACTGACAATTCATTTTGGGGGGAAGCTTAGAGGTTGATGATAATTAGCAAAAAATCACTGCATTCTCCTCTCCACTCAGAGTCAAAGCTGTCGCTTCCTCTGCAGCATTAGACAGATGATCTGCAGTAACTGAGGGGCCCAAGATTCACTTTACACTAGCCCGTTCCAGGAGAAAATGGAACGTTAACTTCAGTCCAAAGCCTCTGATTTGGCATCTCCTGTGTTGGCAAAGAAGTTCTCTCAATTTTATGCCATGCAGAGGAACATAAAAGTGATAGCTGGCAAGTTCTTCCAGAATCAGGCCTGGTAGACATGGCAAAGGGTTGCTAATATGTAACTGATACACTCTTTCAAGGGAAGAGTATATTATTATGCCATTTCCTTGCTATTTGGCTTCAGTTCTTGAATCAGAGGAAGGGATTGGGGCTGGTATTATATTACTTAAAATGGGAAGATAGGCAGACTCATGATTATGAACCAGCTCCTCAGCCACTGTAAATCAGCTCCATTAAAGATTTAGACCAGCTGAGGATATGACCCTATATTTATAGCTAGAATCTACATGAAAAGATACTGTCTCTTTAAAGCTTTCTCAGCTTTTGACTTTCAAATTCCATTTGGCTATTTTCTTTTGATGTCATTTTATTTTATTGGATTCCCCTGTGATCTTCCACGCATCATCTTGATGTCTATTTTTAACACACGCCTTCCTTCTAAATCAAACACCCCACACCTGGGAGTAGATCCCATTGGTAAGTGCGTGGGTAGGGGAGGAGAGGAGTGAATCTTTATGAAGTCTTTAAGTTTATGCTGAGTCTCCTTGCATGACTTGTCTTCCAGCGTTAAAGAGATGGTGATATGTCACCTAGACCTAAAGGAATAATGAGTCAGACAGAATTATTTTTGCTTTCCAACAATTGCCTTCAATAAGGGAAGAGGTGGAAGTGTGTCCTGTGCTTTTGCAGATCCCGGCATTGGATTTATACTTGAAATGCATACACTATTCTATTGAGCTCTTCTATAGAAAACAAGCCCCACGCGGTTTCTTTTATTCTACTTAAAGATGCCACTTGCAGATAATCTGACAATTTATGGCCAGCCTTGCGGAGTTTCGCAGCTGGTTGCTTAAAATGGAGGGGCTCTAAGAATCTTCCAACTAGCTTTTTATTGTTCTCCAGCTTCAGTCTGGACAAGGGGCCCTGGGCAAGGGCAGCCGTTTACAGTGCTGGCAAATTCCAAAACTAACAGGAAAACAATCAATTTATCACCCAGGGCAGTTGCTTTCTTCACACGGAACTGAGAGTTTACTATGGTCTGGAACCACAGAAATCAATTTGAGTCAGTTTTACGTTACTAGCTTTTTCCAACTTTGTAGCTGAAAATAAAGTCTGCTCAGTAGTTTAGGCCTGTTTCTGCAGCAGAAATTATACTTCTGTAACTGAAGGGAAAGGCAAGGATGTTGTCTAGACAAACAGAAGCCTATTTAGGATTTTGTCAGAAACAAAACAGGGCCTTGATCCTGCATTGTGAACCACACGGACAGACCCCTCGAATGGCATAGAGCCCCAGTGAAGCCAGCGTGAGCGCAAGGGATGCAGGATCGGGATGTAGATTTGGAAACTTGAAAATGATCAATAGCTGCCCAGATAGCTTCTGGTTTCAGAGTAGTAGCCGTGTTAGTCTGTATCAGCAAACACAACGAGGAGTCCTTGTGGCACCTTAGAGACTAATAAATTTCAGGCCAGGCCTGAATAAAGACTGGGAGTGGTTGGGTCATTACAAAACCTAAACTTAATTTCCCCAATACTAATTTCTCCCTACTGTACTCACACCTTCTTGTCAACTGTCTGTAATGGGCCACTCTCTTACCACCTCAAAAGTTATTTTTTCTTCCTTAGTATCCTGCTGTTAATTGATTTATCTCATTAGACTGACCTCACACTTGGTAAAGCAAGCCCCATCCTTTCATGTATTTATACCTGCTCCTGTATTTTTCACTCCATGCATCTGATGAAGTCGGTTCTAGCCCATGAAAGCTTATGCCCAAATAAATTTGTCAATCTGTTAGATAGTTTCTGTGTCCTGCTACTGACCCTTTCAAAATCTGCACGTATTTTTGTAAATGATTCATGATCTTAAGCACTTCTTAATTCTCCTTTAAGTCCTTTTACGTTTTTGTTTTTTTCATAACATTCTTGGAGATGAGCACGGCTCGTTAGAAATATGCAGTCTGACTGATCCCCATTCAGCTGTATGGTAGCACAATGGCTGCTCTCTTTGTTGGGGATCTCCAGAGCTAAAAGCAGGAAAGGCTGTAGCCTGAGCTAAATAGCCAAGCTACTGTAATAATTATATCCTCTAAAGACTGGCATAGAGGGGGAACTATAACACACATTGATTGGAGAGTTACAGCAGCAAGATCGTTAAAAGTAAAACAAGGGCGGGTAAAATGTGTGATGACTTGAGATAAAACTTTTGTGGTTGTTTTTTTAAACCCCTTTTTTATAGTTCGTAAATAGTTAAGAAATGTCCGTGATTCCCTGCATTAAAACTTCCGTGCCATTCCTTCGCTGAATCACGAGCAGAGGTGCTTAGCGTTGCCACCTACTGCATGCATGTCAGAAGACAAAGTGCTTCATTTTTGCATTATGTAAAATATGACCAAGTCCAGACCTGGCGATCTTGGCAACTGCAAGAGACAAATGATTATAAAAAACAAACCCGGGTGTGGTTTCTTTTCAAAAGCCCGCAGCATTGACCTAACTCTACTCCCACTGACGTCAATGGGCGCTTTACCACTGACCTCAAGGCGGAAAGCGTTCGGTTGATGATGAGCACTTCTGAAAATTCCATCCTAGATTTCCCTCCAGGCAAGTGGCCCTCGGGGAGAACACCCTCTGAACAGCCCCTTGTCCTATAATTCGGGGGAACTCTAACCCCTCTTCTGAACGCAGTTCAACAGCAGCGCATGGTAGAGAGAGGTGGTTCCTCAGATACGGGCCTTGAAAACTGGTGTTAAATTCTGCTTTATTTAGGTCACAAGCGAAATGCCATTGGTAAATGTTTCTCTTTGTCCCCAGTGGACAATGACCCACATCACAACTTTGTGACAGGAGATAGGTATCTGAAGGGCATAAACTGCAGCCCAGTAGCAAAATCATTTAGTGTGGCCGAAGGAGCTCTAACTAGGAGGGAGGGGATGAAAGGGAGCAATGGGAGACTTTAGTTGAGGATGAGGGTAGATCTGCTGGTAAGATCAACTAGATTGTTCAACAGTTTCTCAAGGGAAGTTGTGGAAGCCTCATTACTGTACTTCAGTTGCTTGAAACTGGACTGGATAAAGTCTGGGAGAATGTACTGAAAGGAGTGATCTTGCTACCTTAGGAGGATCTATAAGCCATATTCTGTTTGCCCTGCTCCCATGAGTAGTCCCATTGACAATGGGTCAGTGGAGTGAGTGGATGAGTAAGGAAAGTAGGATTTGACCCTAGATGATGAACAGGTCTTTCCCATCCCTAATTTCAATGGTTCAGTGTCCCCGTTCTCTCCCGTCGGTCTTGGACATAAAGCAGCTTTTGATAAATCAGGCAGCACTAGTTGAAAGCATAATACTGTTTGCGAATTTCAGTTTCATACTGGGGAATGAATCAGAACAGGAAAAAGCCGATAATCTGCATCACACAAGCTTTCACCTGCTTAAGCACCATTTGATGATTCACTTTTGCTCAGATGCCACCCTTTGCAGCGATGTTGTTTGCTATTGGAAATGTACTGAGCACAAGCCCTGAGCGAACTGGCAGCAAACAAGTATCAGACTGTGGGTAGAGTAAATTGATTTGGGTGTTAGTAAACTAAAATCTAGGGCCACATGCTGGCATGACTCACACGGCTACGAGGGGGGCATAAGAAGGGGAGAGAACCTGCAGGAAAACAGAGCACAATGTAACCTTAATGTTCCTTTGCATGGTAGGCGAGGAGCCCAGCGGACGCACTTTGGGATTCATCGATTATAAAGTCAGACGTGACCACTGTGGTCCCCTAGTCTGACCTGTACAACCCAAAGGGAAACGTCCCAAGGGGAATGAGACGTGCCTTATACTCTAAAACCAGGACACACAGTGCTTTACCAAACAACTTAGAAACATTGCCACATTGTAATACACTCATAATGAGTCGAACCAGAACTACAGGTACAAATCACCTCAAACCGAGGGTGTTTTTAAAATCTGGATGAAGGTTCATTCAGCTTGAGTCCATCTAAAATAATAACCCTTTTAAGTACTACTCATGGTACTGTACATATATGCTAAGTATTTTATCTAAAATTAATTATATTAAATATTAAGAGAGACTGTCTAGGAAGTATTTGTGTTCTGACTATAAGCAGGAGTTGATTATAGGAAGTAGGATATGTTATTGCAGGGATCACCAGATGGCGCTGTTACACATAGACATGCACCTTCTTTTTCTTAGTCTGCGAGCAAGTTTTTAGTCTTTGAGGAGATGCAGAATTCTGATTCATTTTATTAGTTTTCCCTCTGCCTTATTTTCTATATTTGGAGGCTTCTCTTGGGACAGAGATTCCTGGAAATTGGGCACTGGTGTGTGGGCTGAGATTTCTGAATGAGGGGATTGGCTGTATGCTGTTTGTGACTATCTCTGCTCCAGGACTGGTGTGTGTGTATGTGTGTAAAGACAGCAAGTTATAATTAGAATACACCCAGGATATATTCCTCCACTGGGAAGCCAACCTGCAAGGCCCCGACATCAGCAAAGGGCGATTCTGGTGTCAGAAAGAGAACATTGGTGACATTGGAAGAAGGCAAGGCACCCACTCCTCACATGACTCCCAGCCTAATTTTGTGCATGTGAATTTCAGAACAACTTCGGTGCAGCTTCCAGAATTCAAGGTGCCCGTCTGAACTGTACCACCAAACCTTCTGAGGTTTAGTCGTCACTAGCTGTGAATTTTCATCTTACTTTACAGAGACAGATCAGAGCCCCCCAAGAGCTCTCAGCATGGATAATAAAGCTGTTGTGCTTTGGTAGGAAAAAGAGAGACAAGCAGAGAGCTGACTAGTGAGGAGTGAATAATTAAAAGGCAGAATGTAAAAACGAACAGAAATAAGAAAAGAGAATTTCTAAAATATAAATCCACAAACCAGATTTTTTTTTTCTGGAAAAGCAAAGGGCTCTGACCTATGCTATCTGAGTGGGTATTTCACTCTCCAGCCACAGCTTTGCATGAAAATTCAATGGGAAAGGGTGAAAAGTCCTTCCTTTCAGAGACACTGAGTGAAAGAGCATTGGAGGGAATAAAAACTTTAGCACTAATCAGTCAAAAACCTGACATAAATGTGAATGCATTTTGTGGGTGATTGGTGTCTTCTGTTCCGGTAAATTCCTCCTTCATCAGAGTGCTTAGCTGGCAGTCTCCATTTTAACAGGTGAACCTAGGGTAATATTGCAACATTGGGCCAAAGTTTTAAAGGACCCCAACCTGTCCTCCATTCATATCCAGGCAAATCTACACATACAGACACCTCCACGCTTCCTATGAAGCACTTGTGCATTCAAATGATAGACTCCAACAGCAAAGAGAATTGTGCATGTAATTTTTTTCACCTGAGCACAGTTGATAATGTCTGAAGAGTGTGTGGGCAGGTATTTGTGTGGGTATAAATGAAGGCCGCTCTTTGAAAGTTTTACATTATGTTCCCACTGTGTCTTGAGTGGCTTCTAGTGGTAGTCCTAATTATACTGCTTAGCACAGTCAAATGATGAGGATAATCAGACTTAGCAATAATACTTAACAATAATATATCTTTGAAGGATGGGTCATAGTTCAATCAATAAATTAATCCTCATCACACTTTTGTGAGATAGATAGTTAAGTACTATCCACATTTTAAGGCACAACTCAGCAGAGCTGGTTGCTGTGAGTAATAGTGAGTAGGTGTATCCTTTCACGGTAAAACTTTCATTAATAGATCTTTTTCTGCAAATCTAGTCGTTATTATTACATATTTACTGAATAGCTTCACCAAATAGTTTTCGGCCTGTTTCTTCCACATGGACTGAATAGTTGTTGTTCATTATTCACACTGCATGATCAGGCAGCTGAGTTGCCTCGCATTGTTTCCATTCTCTGAGTTCATGACAAATGTTTTAAACAGCTAAGTCTCTGGTACATATTTTTGGATGACTAAATATTACTTCTAAAAGTCTGGAAACTTGATGGGGTTTGTGAATATTTTCAGTGCCCTTCCAATAGTTGTGGAGAACCAGTAATGCGGCCCCATGAAATCGCAAAGCAAACGTGGTGCATTTGCAAATCAGTTAATGATCAAGCAGCTCTAAAAAGGAGGCAAAGAGAGGTTAAGTTACTGACCAAATGCCCATTTGACCACATCACCCAGAATTCTTAGTGGAAAGCTGGGTGTGTCTGTGTTGGGAGAGTGAAAAATTAAAGCGTGGTTGATTGTTAGCAGCAAACTTCAAGATCTCTGTCTGTCTTAAAAAAATACATGTACAGCATAGCTCAGAACTGGTTGCTACTTGTCCAGGAAGTAGCATCCACTGGAAGAGAAGGGTATTACAGCTAACTGCAGTCAATCAGCATTGTCTGAGGTTACGTCATCGATTTTGAAAGTTGCTTCAGAGGTGGCATTTCTAGGAATGGCAACGTTTCAGATTTCCAGCTGACTTTTGCAGACTCATGCGGCTCCGACAGTTCAGAGAAGATCTAGATAAGCTTCCAAATATTTGGGGGCTTACCAGGACACTTGGAATTTTGGAGGCTCACCCATCACTAATCATGACAATTTAAGACAATCGGGTGGAGATGCTTTGAAAGAGCGCCGTTCACACTATCAGCAATGAATTGTCACGCCAGGAATAGAGTTTAGGAATGTGTGAAGAGTTCAGACAACCAGGAACCCATATGAAATTAGGATGGGTTCCTGATCTAATTTCTATTACCTTCAGAATGGTCCTCAGCTGACATTCCTGAATGGCATACAAACCTAGACTGATGTTTTCCATCTTTCCCCCGACTTCTTCCAACCAACTTTCCATCAACTAAACGGTTTTAACCGTAGAGAGAAAATCCTCTGTATAGATTGAAAAGGGTTTTCTTGGAGGTTCAGTTTAATGAAGAATCCAAACTGAGATGCAGGGTATGCTTCCGTGGCAGCCCATAAGAATAGGCCATGGAGAGGACTCAGGTGGGGAGGCCACTGGTTCTGAAACCTACAGAGCTACACAGTGTCCTTTCAGTGGATTGCAGGCCGATTGTGCATTGAAGTAAAAAAAAAATAGTGGCGGCAGAGCAGCGGGTCATAGGAGGACACAGGCTGAAGGATATTGCTTGGAAACATAACAACCTTCTAATGCTTTTATTGGATTTCATTTTCCATGACATGGGTACAGTGAAGCGATGTCCGCATCTGAATAGGAGCAAGCAAAGGAGCCCGTTCTGGATGAGTGCATCGAGCTATGGGATGAGCCTGCTGACTACTCCTCACAGAAATTCTCACTGTCCATGCAGGGGGAACATTGTCCGAGTGGAGTCTGAGGTTGTGGCTTTGTGCCCATCTCACTTTCCTTATCAATCTCTCTTTCTTTCTTTCTTGTTGTAGCGAAGGGATTTCTGTTGCAGCGCTGTTAGCTCAAGTGGTAGCAGCCTCAGCTTATGGAGCAGGAAGATCAGAGCTCTGTAATGCTGCCGCTGCATTCCATGGAGCTGTGCAGCTTAGTGACAATGTTGAGGTCACAATCAACCACAGAATTATCCGTTCCAATCCTTCTAGCTGCCTGTGCAACAGGGTGAAGGCTGCCAATTCCGGCCATGGGGAGGAATCATAGATATGGCCTAACGCTGTTTGGTTCAGGGGATGCATGCAGTCTTTATGGACCTGCTAGCCATGCCTCTGATCTGCAACCAATCCCACCTGCATGGGGAAGGGATTGAGACCCATCAAGGAGAGCTTCTCCAAGGTGGATAGGCACATGTTGAGTCTTCTTGCATGAGGTCTTTTCTGCTGCCTCCATTGCACAGCTGACCTACAGCTTTTTTGCCACTGCTGGGCCTTCTGCTAGGGCTTACATCATTTTAGGACCTTAGGACTTTGTGACATTGACAATGTTTGCAATAGATGCGATTAGAGTATCCCATACAGAATGTCAGGGGGAAGGAGAGCAGCAGGAACAGATGAACTCCTAGGAAACACAGCTGATCTTTACATATAAATGGCCTTATTAATAAAGAATGAGGGATGCAGCAAATGTGATAGACACAGGATGATTCTGAAGGAGAATGCTTCCATCCTGAATAGCATGTTAGGTATACATTGTAGGTAGGTCCTTCTCTGGCCCTCATCACTGTAGTCTGGGGAATCAAGGCACAGAGAAATGAAGTGACATGCCAAGGTCACACCGGATGTGTTGGCTGAAAAGGAATTCAACCCAGATCTCTGGAGGACAAGTCCATGACCTTCACCACACGGCATCCTTCGTCCCTAACAGCTCAGTCAGGTAACGTCCCACCAAAAGCTCAGCGGAATCAGTCCACTTAGATGTTCCCTACAAAACATTTACTGCACCACCTGCTTTTCCAAGCAGTAAAGGAAGAGCTTAAAGAGATGCTTTCAACCTAAAAGATGGGCTTGCATGTGTGGTGTGTTTTTTAAGATGTGGAAATAGTTTTTCTTTGCTGAACCTTTGTCACGTAGGGAGAGAACCAGAAGCTGCTTCAGAGGAGAAGGATACCCAAATTCAGTCTGGGATTTATCTGTGACTTTCAGCAACAGGAAGCATCCATGTTGGCGTCAGGCAGGCAGAAGATCCCCTCAGTCCTATCGCTGCCTACATACGTTGGGTTTGATTTCTGTGCGCACCCCTAACTAGATTCTGGGCCTGAGGGTTTTTTTATTGAGCTGTAGCCTGCTCATCCTGAGTGAAATTCAGCCCAGTGGTGCATTCCAAACCCCCATAATGATGGAGCCTAGTAGAGCAGCCTGCACACTCCCTGCACAGTGTGGAAAGTGGCTTCACGCTGAAGAAACTGAGGTGGAGAGGACAAGCTGAGGTAGAGGGGCCATTAGATATGCACTGTCAAGGACATTGTCTAGGTTTACTTGATCCTACCTCAGAGCAGGGGGCTGGACTAGATGACCTCTTGAGATTCCTTCCAGGCCTACATTTCTGTTTCTCTATGACACCCACACAGAGGGAACGGTGGGGCTGTGCCCAAGTTGTTAGTTGTTCAGTCCCATCCCCGGAAGCCCACATAGTTGCCCGTTTACTCAAGCTTTATGCAGGGAGGAAGGGAACTAAAATCAATTGGTGTGTAACCTGAATAGGGAACTCGGGATATTGGCCCAATGCTCGGGTCCGGCTTGATGACCGGCTGCAGGGTACTGGGTGTGTGTGTCCAGCAGCAAAGGAGAGATCCCACTTCCACTTTGATTTTACAGATGGGCCTCTCCCCGGAGAAACTGAGTTTAAGGGAATAAATGGCTGATTTTCACCTGCTGGCTCGGGCTGGAGTGGGTGTCACGATCATGCTGATGGCACTGCTGGCTGGAACAGAACCTCAAAGGGCACATTTCTATCAGGGAAGTGGTGCCATGTAGTAGGTTGCAGCCTGTAGGGCCACAGTGCAATCCATTTAAAAGAGACTTCTCTCTTTGTTTCAGTGAACTCAGCACTTGAATGGCACAAACAGAATCTAATTCTCATCTCTCGCTGGAGAGATAGTTTGAAGACACCTTTGTTCCCCTCTGTCTTAGCACAGTCTGGGTGCTGCGCTGGTCCCTGGTGAGTATTCAGAAGGCTGCTGTAATCTGTGGTGGCTACCAGTGGCCCTCCCAGAGATCGGTTGTGGATGGGGACTTGGGTGCATGCCCTTCTTTCCCCAGCCTTTCCCCCCTGCATCAGTAACTGAGTGACAGAGGAGCTGCGACAGCTGCTGTATGCCGCCCAAGCATCCCCTACAAAGGGGAATCCTCCATCGGACAGTGAAGCTGTTTAACGGTGGCTTCGAACTGGCAGCACAGACCTACCCAACCTCAGGAACTGTTTTTCCCTCCATTTGGGCTGTTCTGATTGGCCCCAGACTCTGCTTCCTTTAGTCAGGCTCACCTGGCCTGCCAGGATTAAATTAGGACAATTATCCCCTTTCTCTTCTGCTTCGTTTGTCAGGAAGGTGAGCCCCTGTCGCAACATGATCTGGGGGGAGATACAGTGAAGAGCTGCAAAGCCATCGAGGCCATTTGGAGGCCCTATCCCCAACGGGGAGGGGAATGGAATGTCTAGATGCTCTAGGTGATTTTGAAAATCTCAGTGTCAGCTTTCTAAAGCACAGTTTTGGGAGTACCAGGGGCGTTCTGAGAGCCGCCATACTATGCCACATTGAGGGCCATTGCATTGCTTCAGGGGTTGAGGAATTGGGCATGATGCCTAGCTCTGACCTTTTAGATCACTGAGTAGGTGCTATGAGGCTTGGAGGCAACTTTATCCTTATTGGTGAGAGGTGAGACTGCGCTAGTTTCAAGCCTGCTTGTGCAATTCACTGGCCTCACGTATTCCCCAGACTCTGTCTTATTATCATACCTGGCGCATTTCCTAGGACTGAGTCCAAAAATACATCTGATCTTGCCTTCTTAAGTATCAATTTAAATACAGAACGCTGTACTGCCTCCAAGAACAATTCCCAGTGGTTTTACCATGGTTAGCCCAATCGGTAGCATGGTATTAAAAAGTCCTCCACTATCAGTGGTCTGGCTTTTAGAAAGCCCTGTACATAAACAAGCCCTTGTTTGATTTCTGATTGTACCCTGGAGAATGATCTACAATAGCTTTCATATTGTCTTCAAGAGCGGAGTCTGTCCAGTGGTTAGAACAGGGGCCTGGGAGTCAGAGGTTGGATTCTATTCCCAGCCTCGGCTACTGACTTGCAATGTGGCGTACCATTCAGTTCACTCAGCCGTATAATGGGTATTTTAATTAGAGCTGGCTGAGGAATGGTTTTTTGTTTCTACAGAAAATTTCATGAAAACAAAAAAAAGTGTCATTTTCACTTACATTTTCTGTTGGAAGTTTTGGATTTTGTTTGTTGAAAAAGTGAATGTAAATCTGATTTTTTTTTCAGCAATAAAAAACCCGATGAAAAATATATATATTTTTTTTTCAGAAAGCAAACACTTCCTGCGAAATGTTTGCCTCTTGCAAAAACATAATTTCCCACTCAAAAAAATTTGACAGGAATGTTTGACCATCCTTAATTATAATATTAACCCTCTGTGATGCAGCTCCTGCCCCATACTGGGCTCTGAGGCCTGGGCTACACTGGGGGAGGTGGGGGGAGGTTCGAACTAAGATACGCAACTTCAGCTACGCTATTCGCATAGCTGAAGTCGAAGTATCTTAGTTCGACTTACCTGGCCGGCCTCACGGCGGCGAATCGACCACCAGGGCTCCCCCGTTGACTCCGCTTACTCCTCCTGCTGAGGTGGAGTACAGGCGTCGATTTGAGGATCGATTTATCATGTCTAGATGAGACGCGATAAATCGATCCCCGATACATCGAATACTACCCACCAATCCAGGTTAATAGAGCCCTAGGGAAGTTGCGCAGGAGGCAGCCAATCACAGAAGAGTTTATAGGAGCAGCCAATCAGGGCCAGGCAGGCCCATATAAGAAGGGCTGCAGAATAGAGCAGCTTCAGTCACTCCCTGGAGCTTGAGGAGGGAGGAGGACTGGTTGCCTGCCTTGCAGGCTGAAGGTAGCTATCACCTCAGACAGAGCAGTGCTGCTGGCAGAGACCTGGGGAGCTAAAGGCAGCTGCTGGCGGGCTGCAGAGATCTGTAGGCTGAGGCCCTGAGGAAAGGGCAAAAGAGAGTGCTGGGGCCCAGGGAAAGGTACTGAGAGGTTGGAGGAGACGCAGCATGTGGCTGCCATCTACAGGGTCCCTGGGCCGGGACCTGGAGTAGTGGGCGGGCCCAAGTTCCACCCTCCCCCTGCCTTGCCACTGAGGAAGTGGCCAGACAATTGGCTGCAGAAGCCACTGAGGGAAGTGGTTAGACAGCGGACTGTGATACTGTCCCCCAGAAGGGAGGGAAGCACAGAGTGCGGCACAGCCGGAGAGCTGTGTCACCAAGAGGACGCCGCGGTCCTGCGAGTGATGTAGGTCCCTGGAGCAGAAGTGACAGGGGCACAATACCACCAGAAGAGGGTGCACCGGCTAGCAGAACTGATCCCCATGACATCCAGCAGGGGTCGCCACCATGGTGAGTCGCACCCTGTCACACCCTCCATCATTAATAAGTGGGCGGCGAATATTCCAGTAGCTAATCAATGTTAGTAAATCTTGTTTAGATCCTATATTTGGTATACAGGTGCAAACTTTCCAGTTCTTCTTTGTTTAGTTACCAAGAACAATAGCAAATCTTTCTTTGAACCTCATCCATATTATACTGCTAGGTTATATCTCCTCTCCTCTGCCTTGTCTAAATTATACAGCTACTTCACCCTTGTCCTTCTGGTTTGTGGCAGCTTTCTAGACTCATTCACTTTTCTATAGAAGATGACCCCTGTAAGCAATGAGTAGGACTGATAGCCGGGAATGCATTACAGGATTTTCTTCATTTGAATGGACATGTGCCAAACAGACACTTCTCCTGGGGCCATGCACATTCATGGGGACACTTTTCACTGTAAAATGTTCTAGCAGTCCTAAAGCATCACTTCTTTTTTTCCTTGTTAACATGGATGGTTAATTTACTCTTCCACATTTGGTGCCAGATTTGCTTGATCTTTATCCTCTTGCTTCTGTATTTACATTAATAATGGCCCAAATTGACAATCCCACCCAGGCGAGAGAATCGATCACCTGAGATTTCACACACAGAGATGTGCCGGCTGGTTTGGAAATGTTTGCCTTCCCTGGCTATTATGCTACCAACCTATTCGAGAGTGGGACAAGTATCTTTGCTCCATCTGATTCCGGTGTCTCTTAAAGAAACATCAGTCATTTTACAAAGAATGTTTGCTCATTTCCTAAAGAGAGAAAGAGACCTAAGAACTGAGCAATCACCTGTGTTAGCTCTCACCAAGATGAGATCTGAGAAACCTCTTTTCAAAAGGTTTGATTGTAGGAAGAAAGTTTTTCTATCAAGAAAACTGTCCCTCTAGGGCAGAACTTTGGAAAGTCTCCAATGCATCCAGCAGGATTATTATCTCCCCTGTCCCCCTAGGCACTGCTGCTTTTTCTTCTTTCTCTCCAACACCTTTCTCATCGTCTCATCTGTGACAGGTCTCCATATGGCCGACCCGCCAACCTTTCAGCTGCTGGGGGGGGGGGGGGAGGGGAGCAGTAGCAGAGAAATTTCATCTGTGTTGTCCAGGTGACAGCAGTCTGTGTGTTTTAAATTATTATCCTTCCTCTTCTTGCTGCTTTATATTACTCCACTGGACATGGAATTAACTTAAAAGGCAAGAGTTTCTTCTGAATCCACACAGAAGCCAACCTCCAAGTTCCTCTAATTTTCCCTCCTCGATTTTGAAGCTGGGAATTCTGCTGTCACAGTTGAACTGGTAATTTTTCATTCAGTTGCTAATTATGCTTTGCTAAGATGCTCCGGTCTCTAGACGCAATTTCTCAAAAGTCCACCCTGAAATTATAGGGATTAATAACTAATAGGCCCTGGGGGAGGTGGAATATGATGGAGGGAAGGATAATTACTTTGCTAAAGAAAAACCTCTCTGCACAAGACAGTTACGTTCTCTTACAGGCAATGACAGGACAAGTTTTCCCTATGCCACTTGTCCAATGTGCTTCAGCCTTCAGCTGAGGGAATGCTAAATCTAGGGGGAAAGGGTAGGTCAGCCTCCATGGCACAGTCGGTTCTTGGCTTCTACCGAAGCTGCCAAAATGGGTACCTAGTGCCAATTAATGCCAAGCACAGGGGCAATTTTTGTGTTGTGAACAGCTGTACACTGGGCATACCAGTAGACTCCCCAATGATGATTGCAGGCAGGATTAGTCTCTTTCCCATGTGGCACCAAGTGGTCGTTAGTGACTCAGACCACATTCGGTGACATCCACGGAGAAAGCTCTGTATTCTATTATCAAAATCTATGCACGATTCAAACCCCATCTTCAAAGCATTCACCCTGGGATGTGAACTCTGCAGAGCAAAGGATCTCTTCTTTTCAGCACTAATAATTGCATTGTAGTCGTGGAGTCAAATTCTGGTCTCAGTGATGCCTGTGTAAACCTGAAGGAACTTGAAAGTCAATGGAATTACTTCAGACTTACAGCTTTATGATGAAGGTCTTTGCTACCATTAAGGAGCCATCATCCAGGTAAGACTTTGACACCCACACCCACCCAAACAAGAAATCTTGGCGTTATCGTGGATCGTTCTCTGCAAACTTCTGCTCAGTATGCAGCAGCAGTCAAAAAAAGCGAACAGAATGTTAGGAACCATTAGGAAAGGGATAGATAATAAAACAAAATATCGTAATGCTACTTTATAAATCCATGGTACGCCCACACCTTGAATCCTGTATGCAGTTCTGGTCACCCCATGTCAAAAATGCTATTAGAATTGGAAAAGGTGCAGAGAAGGACAACAACTAATGATTAGGGGTATGGAACAGCTTTCATAGAAGGAGAGATTAAAAAGACTGGAACTGTTCAGCTTAGAAAAGAGATGATTAAGGTGGGGTATGATAGAGGTCTATGGAATCATGAATGGTGTGGAGAACGTGAATAGGAACTATTATTTATCTCTTCACATAACACAAGAACTAGGGGTCACCCGATGAAATTAATAGGCAGCAGGTTTAAAAATGAAGTACTTCTTCACACAGTGCACAATCAGTCTATGGAACTTGTTGCTGGGGGATGTTGTGAAGGCCAAAAGTATAACTGGGTTAAAAAATGAATTTGATAAGTTCATAGAGGCTTTTGATAGCTATTAGTCAAGATGGTCAGGGACACAAGCCCATGCTCTGGGTATCCCTGAACCTCCAACTTCCAGAAGCTGGGACTGGATGACACGGGATGGGTCACTCAAAATTGCCCTGTTCTGTTCGTTCTCTCTGAAGCATCTGCTCCTATCCACTGTTGGAATACTGGGCTAGATGGACCATTGATCTGACCCAGTCTGGCTGTTCTTATGTGATACCCAATCTCCATCCCCAACTCTACCCCTGGAAATGCAGTTCCTTGAAAATTACCAGTAATTGTTTTACTCCCTTTAGTCCACTATGCAACTAAAATCATGGACAATCATGCAGAAGAGGCTGTTCCTCTTAGCTAGTATCTTAGCAGCAGCAGTTACATTACCAAGTCTCCAGGGAAATTTCAATAAATGTGTTCAAATGGAGCACTGTAAAACTGCTTATATTTGCTGTAAAAATATTTTCACTATGTTTGTTCATTGGCTGCTCAGGGCACTTTTATTTATTATTTTTACGGGAATCATGACGGGACTAAGAGAAAACCCAGAGAAGATGCTTGCAACACGGTACCAAGCGATTCTCTGTAGCACTGAGAAGAGAGCAAAAAATTTCTGGATCCAAGAGGGTCTTTGTCCTAGAAATTGAAGCTGAAATGGACTCAGGCTCACTCATGACCCAATTCCCATGCACTTGTAGAAAGGAGAGGTGCTCGCACTGGGTCCTAGGTGGGGACTTCTCAGAGTTCCAAAGTGCCGTGAGGGTGAAAGTTGTCCTGATGTTCCTGTCAGGATCCCAATGGCAGTAGATTCCATTCTGTCCCCAAAACTGGCTGTTAGTTCATATGTTTAGATGGCAGGAATCACTGTGCCTGGGTTCCATGTATACCCAAAGATAGTATTGGTATCCAAGTAATTGTCCAGTAACTCCGAGGTCAGAAAGTTATGTCCTGTCAAATATAAATGAGAGCAAAATCCCAGTTCTCCAGTCCCCTTGTTTAGATAATCAGGAAATTGGTAGTTTTCAGGCTCAAGGTTATAAACTCCACACTAGAGATGCTACCTAATGCAGGAACTTAACGGTGTCTCCGAACTGGCAGGCCTACAGGACACTAAATGAGCAGCACCTCTCACCACATCAGCAGGCCTCGAGCACCCACTGGGACACGCCACTTAATAAGCCTGCTGCCACACGCTGCACCAGTTTTGCTTTCCTGAATGGATACGAGGTAGAGCACATGGCAATAGCCTAACCTTGTGGTGACAAAGGCATGGATGACCATAGCCAGGTCCCCTATCCATTGGAATGTGTCACACAGCCCCCTAGCCAGGCCCAGATGGAAAAAAGCCAGCTTGGTCGCCACTCTAATCCGATTGCCTAAAAGCAACTGGGGATCTAAGAACACCTCCAAGGCCGGAATGTGAGTGGCCATCGCAAAGAAACTCCCTTGATCAAATGAGGCTGATATTGTCTCCATCATGTCTATTGGCTGCTTCAGTCTCACCTGTACAGTGGGCAATAAACATCCTACTCAGCGGGTGGTGCGTGATTTGTATCCATCTACCTGGCCATTGCCTAATCAAAAATAAGAGTAAGTGCACCAGCTGATGTCTTTTTTTCCCCACCCCCATCAGAAATTTAAAAAACTAAAAGCCACAACTGCATAACCCCAAAGTCATATTTGCTGCACTTGGCATCTTGCCATAAGCATCTGGAGCATGGAGTTTATAGACCCTGCCAGTTGACTGCTGCTTTGTACTTAATGATCTCATGAACATAGAAAGTAACGAACTATAATCCCCAGTGAAGACAGGGGGGCGGGGTTGGTGAGAAAGAAAAGATATTTTCTGTGTTTGATCTTTCAGTGGGCTGGGAATGAAGAAATGTAATTAAAGTCTAACTGGATGAGATCAGAAGGCTTTTAAAATTGATAAAATGTGTAATCGACATCAAAACCAATCATATTTAAGGGACAGGCTCTGAAGTGAGTGAGACAGTGTTCAAATCACACGTACGTTCTCTCTCTAATTAAGTGAGACTATATAACTATATATAGTGACCTGTGACTATATGATGTTGTTGATAAATAGTATAGGAATTAAGGACCCTGTACCACCCACTCCATTAAGTTCCCGATTCAAATCCCACACTCTTTCGACTCTGCTCTAATTCCATGGGCTAGAATGGAGTTACCCCCATTTACGCTGGTTTAAAGTGAGATCAGAATCAGGCCCTACGTAAAAGGATTGTGGCAGAAGCACAGGACTTTGGGGATCCTAGCCCAGCTCTGTCGCTCACCCAACGTTCAGTGGTATTGGATCTAAAATGCTAGTTTGAGCCTATCAGTCTAGGAAATTTCACTTGTTAAAGACAGCTAGAAATCTAGTCAGTTTTAAAACCCATAAGGTTGTAGTTTCAGGTGTTTTACCTGCCCCACAGTCCAGACTCCTGGCCAACTTTTGTGGCCGTACAATCAATTTTTTCTAAAAGGATTTTTCTCTCTCCTGTTGCTTGGGGAAAGCCCTACATAAACAGTAGAGAATGGGGGGAGTGACTTAGGCCCCAATCCTGGAACTTCTCATGGCTGGATCCCTAGACCAATGGGGCTCAGTGATGACATGGAGTGTGCCCACCGGGAATCAGTTCCAGGATGAGGGAGCAACTAACTATACAGGGGAAACAGCAAAACTGACTAGGCACAAAATCCTGTAAAATCCACGACGTATTGCCTACCCCAAATGTTCAAAAATCATGAGTCAGCACCCCCTCCCCCAAATCACAAGATTTGTCTTAAAATCCTGAAATTAAAATACAATAATTATATATTTTGGATTCTTTTCATTTGCCTTCTGTTTTTTGAGCCTTTAGGGTGAACTCTGGTCACATTTTCCAGCCTTTCTCCCCAACCACAAGTGCTAGAAACCTCGTTTTTGGTTTAATGAAAGTTGATAGTCTCACCTAATCACATGCTTCCAGAAGCTGGAGCTTTAAGTAAAACATCAAATATCATGAGACTCACAATAACATTGTGGGAGCTGGCAACTCTCAAACACACTGTAAAAATAAAAAACAGAAAAGATTTTATTTCTCTCTCCCTTCTGGTCAAATTGATCAGACTACAATGTGATTTTGAATTTGATGGTGTCCCTTAAAAAAACAACTCATTTTAATAGTAGCCAGAACAACAGTTACACTAACCCCATTGCCAAATATTTTTAAAGGATGCACCTTGGTCTAAAACAACTTTGAAACATTTTCATCTGTGAGCTGTATTTTCCCTATCCTATTCCGGTATACCCCCGGCTGGAGTGGTACACTGCTGTCTTATTAAAATCATAGCTGCTATGGAGAGACATAATAGCTCTGTTTCTGGAAGAGAGATGCTGAGGACAGTGACCGGCATTTCCAACATCTGCACTGACCCTTTATATTTTAATATACATATTTTTCCATTTTTAGGTTTTAAACATAAGAACATAAGAATGTCCCTACCGGGTCAGACCAAAGGTCCATCTAGCCCAGTATCCTGTCTTCTGACAGTGGCCAATGCCAGGTGCCCCAGAGGGAATGAACAGAACAGGTAATCATCAAGTGATCCATCCCGTTGCTCATTCCCAGCTTCTGGCAAACAGAGGCTAGGGAGGGGATGGGATACCCTAGGCCCCTCTAGGTCCCACTGTCCTTCATTTGCCCTCTCTACTCTCCCACTTGGGGGGAGTTCTCTGGGGCAATCGCTCTCTGGCAGAGGGCTGGTTCTTCTTCCTCCCTTCCCCTTGCAAGAGAGGAGAGTCTGGCTGGGACAGGGGCCAGCCTCTCAGATAGCCCCTGGATAGGACTTTATGAGCTCGTCATCTGCTACTTACAGAGGCAAGCCAGTCAATGAGAAGATTTATCTCCTACCCCACTTCCCAGGGCGTGTTGCTTGGCTGTCCGCCGGATCGGATCTGGAAGCAGTGTGGTCTGGGGCTGTCTTCTCCTTGACTGGCTTGCCTCTGTAAGTAGCAATCGCGGCATGGAGCAGCCTTCTTTCTGGTCACCACCCCTTCCTATGGTAAGCTACCCCCTTCCAGGAGGAACAACCTGTACAGGTGAGCCTCCTTAGTGCAGCAGAGGCCCAGAGGCGCTCATTAGCCGCCTCCCAGCGAATGGGCGGGCGTGTCCCTTCACAGATATACAGAGGAGTTTACTATAAAGGACCCATGTTTGTGTGCACCCACAATGAGAGTCTTTGGTGCACAAGGAATCCAGGTCTGTGTCGCTAACATATGATAACTGAACATCAGCGTTTTCTTTTCAACAGAAAATCTTCCCTATTATTACTGCAATGATTGCACAGCTTGCATATTCCCCCTGCCTGGAGCTCGGGGCCATATGACCCTGGCAGCATAGCTCAAGACTGCAGGTCGCTTGGATAGGTTGTCCAGTTTAAAGAAGCCTTGTAAATGTCTTACAGAGCTTTCTTGTCTCTACCCCTGACCTTTTCAAAGATGAGAGAGAAGGGCATGGGGGAAGGCCCTCCCTGGAAGTCCCATCCCAGCCTTTCACCCCGTGGAAGTGAATGGGCATTTGAATTTAACCCTGAACAGAGCTTTGTCTGGCAGAGAAAGGATGGGAAGCAGTTAGCTATGTTGACTGTCACCTGGTGTGTATACTGGGGGAGAGCGGGATGGAAGGGTATATTTTAGCCTCATTCCACAATTTTTTATAATTACTAAGAAAAAAGGAATTAAAAAGCCCCGCTCCATGCTAAAGTGGCTATTAAGACGGATACTAAAATATGTCAGAAAAGTAACTGCAAGGTCGATTTTTGCATTAACCAGCTGATTTTTTGCTACTGAATCTGCAAATGAAGTCTCCATGGCTTTCTTTCCAGGTCTTTTTTTTTTTTTTTCTTTTTTTAAACTTTTGTGCTGGGGAAATGCTTGTAAATGTCACCTCCTTTTGTCATGCATTTTCTAAGCCCTGATTTTATTTCTTAGTGGGAAATGGACTCAGATCATCTTTGGGTTTGAAGTTTTATTTATTTGGTGCAAGTCAGAAGTTTTATTTTTTTAAACCCTTAAAACAAGGCAGACTGTAGGGAGTGCCTTTTTCCTTCTGTGTTTGTACAGCATCTAGCGCCCCGGGAGCCTGGTCCATGACAGGGTTCCCAAGGTACTACTGCCATACAAATAATAATAATCATCATAGTATCATAGGACTGGAAGGGACCTCAAGAGGTCATCTAGTCCAGTCCCCTGCACTCAGGGGAGGACTAAGTATTATCTAGACCATCCCTGACAGGTGTTTGTCTAACCTGCTCTTAAAAATCCCCAAGGATGGATAATGATAATTAATGCATGCCCCCCTCATCAAACTACACCAGCCCAACCCTGCAAGGAACCAAATTCCTGAAGACTTGATGGAACTCAGCACCTCTCAAGAGGTGATCAGCACCTTTGTAGAGAAGTCCTTGTGTTACTGCAGACAACGATAATAAACTGAGCTTAAAGAACCCGTCCCCCCAACCTAATCTGCCTACAACACGCAGAACAAGCATTCTCTTTCCCTTCCCACTGTCCCCTGACAAGTATCCCACCTTCCTTCTATCTACTGAATGCTGGCCAGCAACCTGACCCACTCCCCACCAGCCGCTGTCCAGTCCTCCCACTCTGCACTGAAAATCATCCTGACTCCCTTCCCATCCCCTGCCCTTGACAGTCATTCTGCCTCCTCCCCACCCTGCCATCCACTGAACCCCCCTGGTGGCATTAAAGGGGTTACATGATCAATAGCAATTCTGATTGGCCAAAAATATGTTGGCTCTCCTCTTCCTTGGCAGCGCCCCCACTAGGAACCTCGGGGGGGGGGGGGGACACGGTTTTGATTCTGCAGCTGCATGTATGCACTTCAGAAGTGGCGAGAGGGTCAGAAAGCCACAGATATTGTCATTTGCATTGGGCTCTATGTCTATAATCAATCCAGAGCGCCAGGAGGTGATTAAACTAGTGACAAGTTCATGGGCAAAATAAAGCTATCCATGGTTCAATGGCTCTAGCCAATCCAAAATGCTGTTACATTCTTCCAAGGCCTAGTTTTTTCTCTGGAAAGACAGAGCTACACTTATTGCTAATGCTGGCAGAGTAAGAGTCATTTAAGGTTTATTTCAGAATTCACATTTTAGGAAAAACCGAACTGAGATTTCCCCCCCACCCCAGCAAACAAGATTTGTTGCAAACAGATTAATCCACCTGCTTGTTTAGCTGCTAGATGAGATGATCTCAGATTTGCTGCTTTACGATGTTCAGCCACAGGCTGCACTTTGCTGGGTGGGTGGGAGATGAGGAAAAGAGACACAAAAGTTAACAAATGATCAAACTCCTGTTAAAGTAAATGGAGACTGCCTGTGATTTCTGTGGGAGTTGGATGGGACCCACAGTAATAGGAGGCAAGGAGCAGTTTGAGTTTTAAGCCTAAACATTTATAAGACATCGGGCTCCAGGAAGGGTGGAGAGTTTTTACTGCCATCACAGATCCTCCGTCAAGTCCCTTCTTACAATCCACCTCTTCCAGAACGCAGCTACAAAACTGCCTTCTGGTAAAAGCCAGGCAGATGGCCAGGTGCAGTCACTGTGGCCATGCGACTGATTGGCTGTGACTTGTGTACCCAGCTGGTCTGTGCTAAAACATCCTGTAACCTTTGGCATGTCGCCCCCTGTCCATGTGTGTGTTTCCTCCACCTGTCATGTCTCGGCTTTCAGTCACCCGCAAGCCCACCCATAATGCAAACTGTAGCGTGGCCATGCTCAAGCATTTCACAATCATGAGTCAATCACCCAAAGATTATGGGACTGGTTTAAAAATCATGAGAACGTGCTTAAAAAAAAATCTTTTTGTCTTGTTTTGTCTGGGTTTTTTTGTTTTTAAATGATGGTTTCTTTTTACTGGCCTTCTGATTTCTGAGCCTGTTCTTTTTTCTTTTTGTTTTTTAACAATGAAAGCTGAGATTCTCATGTAATCCCTTGATTCCGGCAGCTGGCGCTTTAAGAAAAATACCAACTATCATGAGACTCACGACCAAATCACAAGAGCAGGCAGCAGTGTAACTGCTTTCTCTTGGCCACAATTTCATTGCAGAGAATGGCTCTTGTCCCTTTCACTTAGACCCCTCAGCAGTGACAGTAAATTTCTGTGGGTCATTTCTGATGCTCACGAGCTCTGCAGGGAAATGCTTGCCTCGCGCACTGTTGAAGGAACAGCCTTTGAAACCATCCATCTTTTTCTTCGCGGTGTGGGTGCAGAGCTGAGCCAAGTGACTTAGACAAAAGTTCTTAATGTACATATGCCTGCAGTCAATTTCAAAGTGGTAATTAACATGTAATGTCTCAAAGGTGGCCACGTCACTGAAAAGCCGAGTCATAGCTTGGCAGGGTTTAGCTAATTGGAGTTTGTATGAGCCAGACAGATCGAGCTTGTCTTACGATGGACTGTCTCAGCTTAGTCATTATTGCTTAAAACTTTTTAAGTTTTGCTATCCTAGCTAATCTATCTTGGATGTGTCTGCATATATAATACAATGGATTTTTTTCTACATTTGGAAAAAAGTGAGAAAAAAATATATACATATTTGCTGTATATAAAAATATTTATACTGCCTTGCTATAATGTGGTTGCTAGATCTCTCTGACTCCCTAAGTTATTGGCTCTAACCTCGTCAGAACAAGTAAACAGGGAATCTGTGAATTAGTAACATCCACTGACCTCCAAGGCTTTATGTGTGCAAACATCTGATGTGGGAGGTAATCCACTTTACCAACTGGAAGGCACTGTGCTCTCTTTGATAGCTGCAAAGCTTTGGGCCAGGCTGAAATAAATAAGTACATTAATTAAATGAAAAGAGGAGGAAAAGAAAACAAATCCCAGTGATGGGTGAAGAGCAAATACACATGACTGAAGGGAAGAACAATGTCTTTAAAAACAGACTGCTCTCATTTGCAATTATTGGCTGCATGACGTATTTGGTTTATGCATTTTTGTGGAAGGGAGATTTTTTTCCTCTCCCCCCAGGGATCACATGAGCTTTGTCAAAACAGTGACTCAGAGTTTCGCATTGTTGCGGGGCTCTCATTTTGTTCCCCATTCATCAGAGACAACAATTTCCCCCCAGAGTTTCTTTTGCTTTCATTTGCAGGCCCTTCTGAGGTTACTATGAAGCATCCACGGGTTTTAATGTATCTATCCATCTTGTCATGTGGTCTCTGAGTGCCTTAATGAGCCACAGGGTTATGGAACAATAATTATAGGCCGATCTGGTAATGTTGCCTATAGTTAAAGGTATTTCTATTATAAGACCTTGTTCTCAGTTACTTATAACTTTGCCAGACTTTAACTGTTTGGGCTGAAATTTCCCATGCTGAGTCTCATTTCCCTCCCCTCTCTCCCCCCTGAAAGTTTTAGCTAAAATGGCTCAGCCGTTTCCAAGAATGAGGTTAGGGTAAAACAAACATTGTTTTGCCCATGTTAAAAAAAAATCATACAACCTTTTTTTTCCACTGAGCTGTTCTAGCACCTCCACACTTTGGAGCAGTGTCCTGACATTTGGCATGAGGATCCCCTGATGTCAGGGATGTGCCTTTTGCTGTCCCCATGAAAATTTGCCCAAATTTGGCTGTTATGAGCCTCTGGAAAATCTCAGTTCCCACATGCTCAGTAGAGATTTATTAGAGACTGACCGTGAAATTTTCTGAAGATTCCATCTGCACTGAGCATGCTCCAGTCCAGAGCTGCAGGGGCTGAGCAGGATTTTCCCTGCAATTGCTCCTTATGTCCTATAGGGAGTGCTTGTGCTGTCAGGCACCAGAACAGAGAGCAAGGGCTTTATCTCGCCTGTGCTCACAGTGCTCCCACACTGGCACCCAGGCAGTGGAGGAAAAGAAGGGAGTGCTATGATTTCAGTGCAGAGGGGTGAGGAAGTGGAGAGGGGATGGGACGAATAGAAGCAAGGGGTTGCAGGAGCCAGAGGTATACAGGAGCAAGTTCCAGAGTTTGGTGGGGGGGGTTGGTTAGGCACAGAGGGGAAGAAGGGCAGAAGCTGTGGGGTTAGATGGGGCAGAGGGGGAGGGGAGTAGGAGTGGGGGGGGGTGAAAGGAGCCAGTGGGTAGGGTTGGGGGGGTCTATAAGAGGAAAAGAGAATGGGTTCAGGGTGAGGGCCTATAACCATGAGATAACACTCCCCTGGAGAACCTGGAACGGAACCCAGGAGTCCTGAGTCTCTGCATTACTCCATTGTCAGCAATATTGTGAAACCCACTGGCAAAGTGTATGCCTCATCCCCTCCCAGGATTGGCCCACTTAGAAGATAACAGCCTACTCTTGCTACCAGTTACTTTGTTAGCTCAAGCAGTAGAGTTCTGCTGAGGATCTGAAGGCCCAATCCAGAAGTTGACCCAAACTGAGAGTCAATATGGTTTCATATGAGGAAATTTCATATTTTTCAGTCTGTATGTAAAAAAGAAAAGAAAAGAAAAAGAAAGGACATCCCCCAAACTACATAAAGAGAACATTAGGGCTACGGAGGCATCCTCTCAGAAGTTAGGAAATGCCGTGTGATGAGGTGTACAAACCTGCGCCGGCTAGGTGAGGGTTAAGGCTCTGCTCTGAGTGAGAGCAGCCCCACCCTGTCTGGCCTGGAGGAAGGAGGTAAAAGGCAGCAGCCCAGCTCAGTGGGTGGTAGGCTGGGGAGAGAACTGGCCTTTAGTCATTGGCTACCGGGGAGGAGTTGGCAGAAGGCTGGAACTGCTCAGGTGACCACTGCCCGTTTGGTCCCTTTCCTAAGTGTTCTTCTGCTGAACCAGCTGCACAGACTGTAATAGACACTTAAAGAGGCACGGAACGAGAGTATGGCCCTGCAGGCTACGTCTACCCGGTGATAACAGACCTGTGGCAGGGCCACGGCTGGCCCAGGTGAGCTGACTTGGGCTTTTGGGGCTTGGGCTGTGAGTCTATCAACTTGCAGTGTAGACGTTCAGCTCAGGCTGGAGCCGGGACTCTGGCACCCCACAAGTGGAGAAGGTCTCAGAGCCAAGGCTCCAGCCTGACCTTGAATGTCTACACTGCAGTTCTGAGTCCCGGGAGCCGACTCAGTCTCGGAGACTCGGTGTTAGACGTACCCTTAGAGACTTCCTGAAGGAAGAGAGTCTCATCACAACCTTACATTCGTTCATTTGTGCTTAATTGTCTTTTTGACCTGACAACCCCAGAAAGACATGACTCCTGCAGACTGGGCTGGAGGGCTACAACCCCCAGGGGGCACTGTGGGAGGCCAACTCTGTGACCTGCCTGTACTAAGGTTGCCTGTGCAACTTGAATTCGGCCCGCTTGTGCGTGTGCATTATGATGCAGTCTTCGATTACAAGATCCCATCCTTTTTTTGTATGTGATGCCTCCACAGAACAAAAGAGCCAAACATCTGCATTGGAAAATGACCTAAAATAAATGAAATTATTCAATAGAACAAATTATTGTCTTTGCCTAAAAGAGAAACTATTCCCCTTATTTCCCAGCAATACGATTTTGTTAATGAAATCTCGTGGTAATAGGCTAGATAATGGCAGAGTTTAGCCTAAAGGTGCTATTTTCTAACTGGTAATGTCAGTGAGATTATACATGATCAGGGCTGGTGATTAAATAATGAGACTTAATTTTGCATTATTTATGCTATTTCCTCTAACAGTTATAGGTAGCAGCAGCCATTCAGTCTGCCCTTACAGGTCTTTTATTGTATTAAGTATATAATCCCGACAGATACATCTTTCCCTTTAAAGGTACGTTTACGTTTATGGCAGTGTATGGAGTATAGACATTGCACACCCAGCGAGCACGGGTATCAATAGCAGTGAGGCTCTGCTTCAGTGAGTGGAGCAGTGGAGTGTGCTACACACCTGAACCCCAGGTTACGCTCCCTACAGAGCTCTCTACACATATAAGTTGTGCCTCCCACGACTCCACTGCTCTTTTTAGCAGTGTAGTGTCCCACTGCCTCCCCCACTAGAGCCTTTCCTTGCCTCAGGGAACGGTTTGCTGCCGGAGCCTTTCCCCGCTGCCAGAGCCTTTCACTGTGGCGTATAGCTACACGCATAGTGGTTGTGCTCTCAGCGTAGACATAGCCTTAGAAACCTCTTCTTGGTCAAACACAAAGGAGAGAGAGATCTCGTCAACTCTGCTCTTCTGAGCTCCCGGCGGGACAAAGCCCAATGGGTTGCTGCTCTCCATTCCTTCAGGCTGAAGGGCTGAGCCAGAACCAGCCACATTCCAACAGTGCAGAATCTGAAGGAATAGCAAGGACCTCAGTGGGGTAGGGGCTGTCTTTATAGTCTGTGCTTGTATATCATCTAGTGCAATGGAGTTCTGGTCAATGACTGTTAATGACTAATAAAAATAATCATGATCTTACCACCCAGAGCAATCCTGCCAGGACATCCATCCCTAAGAGTGTTGCTCCGAAATCCTTTGGCCAGATTCTCAACCCATACACAGCTCCTCTTTACTGTTCTGGTGGCACAAAAAGCCAGTTTAACCAGCCATCTGATAATCCCCCGGATGTAAGAGATTTCCTTCTAACTCTTACTTCTGTGGTCCAACCCCTAGACAAGCCATACATGCTGCCCCCCCGTAGAGAGAGATTTCTTCCAAAGTCCTCTTCAATAGAGAGACACTGCAAAACTTCCTGCTGCACTGGACACTCATCTAATAGAGTGGATGGAAAAATACCAATTCATTTTGGGGGAAATTGTGAAATGTTCCAGGTTTTTGTGTTTGTTGAAATTTCCCCAATTTTTTTTTCCAGTCCATCCCTGCCTCTCCCCTACCTCCAAACTAGGTTTTTAAAAAATGTTTTGGGGTAAAAAAAAAAATGAAAAAAACTAGTAAAAAAAATGCCGATTGGTTGAAAAACTGGAAAGTGTCATTGAAAGAGATTTTTTTCCATTAAAATGTTTCATCGTGACTAACAGCCATTGTTTATCCAAATGAACTTTTCTAATCATCCCTTCGATAGTCATAGCCACCGGCCTATAAAGTGGTGACTGCTGTCATGTTTTATGGTGTTGGTTACAGAAAAGACCGAACGGAAGAATGGCCATGTGTTTTAGGTCCAGACTGGAATTCAGGAGATTTGGGGTCACTTCCTGGCTCTGCCACTTCTTTCCTTTGTGACCTGGGGCAAGTCTCTTATGCCTAGAGTTGGGCGGGAAATGGTTTTCCTGTCCCACCAACGTTTTAGAGATTTTGAAAATTTTTCCCATCGAGAATCAGGACGAAAAGTCGAAATTTCCAAAATTCTTGTGAATCAAAAAAATGTTTTTTAAAAAGTCATTTCACATTAATTGAAAGATTTTGTTTTGCTAATTTCAAAATGTTTCATTTAGATTTTGAACGTTTCCTATTTTTACTACATATTAACTTAAATTTCAAAACTCTAAATCATGCTGACTTGAAAAACACAACTTTTCACTTCAAAAATGTCAAAACAGGACTTTTGAACAATTTCAAAACTTTTCTTTTTTTTTAAAAAGTCTAAGCGAGAAATTTGTTGCAACCTGGTCCTTTCCTGTGAAAAGTTTCAGCTTCAAAAAAAATGTTTAGTCCAGAATCTTCCAAATAACTCTACTTAGGACCTGATTTTCAAAGATACCAAGAACCTTTAGATCCCTCTAAAGTTAATGAGACATTTTCAGAACCTCTGAAAATGAGGACATTAATCTCTCTGTGCCTTAGTTCTCCACCTGTAAAAGGGGGGTTGTGACAGAGTATTTGGGAGTTAACAGGTGAGCCTATACTCTATGATACTAATTAACTTCCCCAGAGAGGACTGATTGGGGAATGAAATGTAATTGGGTAATCAGGATAACAGGCTGAGTGAGCTAAAGGATTAATTAGCTGTCAGCTGGGGACTGATTTAAAAAAGGGCACAGGAAAGACATGCAAGAGAGAGGAGCAGCTGAGCCCAGAGTCAGAGAGATCTCCAGGAAGGGAGACCTCTTCTCCTCTTGGGCCTGGCAAAAGGGCTGAAGATACAAGGCGTGTTATTGCTGCACAAAGCTGCTAAGGAGGGAGGGATCTGAACTAAAAAGCACGGAGTGGCTATCCAACCAGTGGAGTCTGAACAGGTTTCTATAGTGCAAGAAGGCTGGATCGGAACATGCCCTGCTCCAGGGGTGCTGTAAGCACTTAGATACAATGGTGATGGGTGCTCTCCAAAGCCCTAAAATACATGTATCCCCACAGTGTAGCACTTCCTGGAATGACAGTGTTTGGACAGCCGGATAGCAGAATTAACGTTGGCCTGTCTTAAATCGCAACTTGCAGAGAAGGGACATCTGGGGAATAACCTGAAAAGCTGGTAGCTGTCTTCAGGTTGTGGTGCTCATTTATAAGAGCAATAAGTGGGTGTAGCGGGGTGGTTACCCCGCTCCTGCCTTAGGGGTTTAAAACAGCCCTGGCAGAGGGCTGGGGCAAAGGGAAAAACTACTGGGCTGATTGGGGAAGTAGCCACAGCTGGGCCACACCCCAATCAGGCCCCAGCTGACCTGTATAAGAAGGCTGGGAGCCAAGAGCTCAAGAGTCTCTCTCTGCGTTCAGAGAGAGAAGGGCCTGGCTGCAGGGAGCTAGAAATAGGGTACCTGTAGTGGAGCAGGGCTGGGGAAAGGCTGAGGAGCTGGGGAGCTCCAGCCTGGATATCCCCAGGCTGTGGCCTAGTAGGAGGCCAAGGGGTACTGGGGGTTGCAGAGGGCAGCCCAGGGCTAGGCCAAGGCAGCAGGTCCAAACCCAACCTTGCCTGTGATGAGTGGCCTATACTGCAGTCTGCCCCAGGGAACGGGGGCTAGTTGGAGACTGGCAGTGGCCTTATTCGGAGGTGAGGTAGGGATAGTGGGTGGGGGTTCCCCAGGAAGGGGAGACCCTAGTACTGAGGGGTGTACTGTCAGGGGGCAGCACCCCAGATACAAGGGCACCGGGGTCCGGGAGGGACATGGGGGCCAGAGGACAGGCAGATCACCGGCCTGCAGGGGGCGCTCCAGGATGCTGGAAGAGCTAATTCCCAAGACGACCAGCAGGAGGCGCTGCAGGGATGAGTCCGCTCCTCTACAATGGGAAATAAACTTGCGCTAATCCATCTTTCTAGGGTCACTGCTCCTATTGGAAATTCATAACATGTGGCACAACTGCTTATATCCTGTCCATAAAGCAACTTACGGAACATGCAGTAAATGGCCCAGGCCATGCCATATTACAGTTATTCATTTAAAAAACCCTAGTAAATATATTGATTTGGCCACAAACTGTTAAATGCCTGAGTGGCTCTTACATAATGCATATAGCTGGCTTCCTTCAAGATGGACTTAAGCCAATGTGCCGGGTAGCTACCTTCATTATTTTGATTTTGGATCTGAGTACTGTTGAATTAAAGGTCCTGAGTTTGAAATCCCATAAATCTGGATAAATAACAACTCATTTTGGCAGATCATGTTGTTAGCTTATCGCTGCCCAACAGCCATATTTTAAAGGCTGTCCCTAAAGTGACACAGCCAATCAGCTTATATTGTGTCTTGTTGCTCCAAAATCAGAAATCTGCCGTTGAGCGGACAACTGCATTTCAGCAATGTGATGCTATTTCACCAATAAATCCTACCAGTCCTCTCCCACACTGCCACTGGAATAAAGCTCCACCCAAATATTACACAGCCAGGTACCGTTTCCATTTGTCCTTCACAAGCTCTTGTACCGAATGATTACAACTGTAAAGGATGCATTTCAAAGCCAGAGGACTGAATGTAATGCAATTAGTAGATTAATTTGCCCATTCTTCACCTCTCTATGCCAGAGAGTTTTGCTCTAATGAAGGGTATCAAACAAGCATTTCATCGTGATTTAATAGAACAGTTATTTATTCCATAGAGACATCAACAAATTGTTAAAGGAGCACTTCTCGGGGATTCGTGGCGGACAGAGAAGCCAATTCACTGGGTTAGCGCACAAGACTTTCGCCATTAGTCTCCTGGGTTCCAGCATGATTGAGATTATATGGAGGGGATATTAGATTAAGTCTAATCCAGAATGGGAATTTATTGCACTCTGGCGCACTGTTGCTCTTTGTCTTCCTTTAATAGTTGGGCTACATATAAGGGGAACGGCTTACCACAGCTACAGCTAAGGGAGTTACTCCTCGAGTTATCTCGAATGGTAGAGACTTATGCTTGCGGCACTGAAGGTCCCCACGTTCAAAGACAGCTGACAACTCAAGCAACGGATTGTTCTATTTACATCACCACCACCTTAGTTACAATTCAACACAGCTAGCTGTCTCTGAGTAGTGAAGGGCCAGGGTTGGAAAAGTAGCAGCATTGCATAGAACAACCAATAGCGCCTTCCATCTGAGGAGCTCAAAGCACTTTGCCAACATTAATTAATTAAACCTCACAACAACGCAGGGAGGTAGGGCAGTATTGTTATCCCTATTTCACTGATGGGGAAACTGAGGCACAGAGCAATAGTCACAGAAGTGACCTGCCCAAGGTCGCACAGGAAGTCAGAGCTAGAACCCAGATCTCCAAATTTTCAGGCCTGTGCTTTAACCACACCTTCCTCCTAGGTCATGATGAAGGTGCGTTGGCAGAGATGAATGTAGAGGGACACCATGATTCAACAAGCATGGAGATGAAGTACAGGAGCAGAACTGAATGATGGCCCAGGACTAGAATAGCAGGAAGTGTTGAATGTGAGGCTTGATGAGTATTAGGTGAGGTGTATGGAAGAAGCTTGTAGAACACCTATCCCAACTAACCTGGCCCTAGACAGCACTGGGATCTTATTTTCAGGAATATATTACCTGAACCCAGCTTGCAAAAAGAAATGAAAGAACAGAAGAGCACTTTCTAATGCAATCAGAACTCAATTGCCCATTTGTTTTGTCCATTAAAGGAGCTAATAACATGGTGACTGGTGAAGAAGTAATCTCCTGGGTGCCATAACCAAAAGGAAGAGAGAATTTCTCAAAACGAAGTACAGAAAGGTATTTTGAAATGGAGACAGAGTAGGGTACCTTGGGCAATACCCACCTCTCTGTGTAGCTTTCCATTCTATCCCTGGACAATGAAAACCCTCCTTTTTTTGGCCAGGAGATTTTCTGAGATGATATTGGTCACTCTGTGCTGTGATGTAACATAACAAACTCCGCCTGACGTCATCCTCTCCCATCAGCATTGTCCTGGGACTGATGGGATCCTGAGACAATGAAAATGACTGAGAGTTAAAGGCACATAAAACCAATTCCGCATCAGCAGTTCTCCATGGGCCTTGTCCAATCTTCTCGCATGGTGATCCATTTGAAAGAGGCAAACGCTGCCCTGCTTCCTGAATCACTTTAATTGTGCTCATCGAGTGGGTAGCCTAGGGGAATACATGTCTGGCAAGTCACCATTTGTCTTTTCCTTCGGCGCACACACAGCACATGCTACGGTTTTCAATGCCTCTTGCACAGCAATTGCCTGAAGTGATGTAGAGATTTCAAACATCTTCATAAAGAAGAAATGATGGTGCTACAAAACTGGACCTTCCTAGGGAAATAATGGGAGATTAACAAAGGGAAGCATTTGTCTAGCTCTGCTGCTGGGAAGGAATTGATGTATTTAACAACGTTTTAGACCCGTTGTATGAGGACAGGGTTCTCAGATATCCTTGCTGAAGCTGCACTAGAGAATGGGCGACCCGCTTCAGATAATGGAATTGTAGGTGTGGAAAAGGTTTGCAAAAGCAAAGCAAAGCGAGGTGCAAGCTTTCTTGCATTTTGCTACAGGCTAAACTGTGACTTGGCCTACACATGCATGTGGAAGAGCAAGACTCCCCCTGACGCCTCTGTGCAGGCTACCGGGACCTTGGGCCTGGGTATATACAGCTGTCACAGGGTGGCTTGCCCTTGGGCTGGAGAGCCTGGGGCTAAAGCAACCCTGATTACAGGACGAGCCCGGCATGTGAGAAATTAGGTGATTCTGGTAGAAAAGAAGCCAGTTTGCAGTGCTGGCAGGGCCCAGCTGGGGAAAGAGGTGAGGGGAAGAGATGGCAGGGAGTGAGAAGGAGCGTCAGAGCAGGAAAGGAAGCTCAGAACGGCGAAGAATGCTCTCCAGGAAGGGAGATCCTGATCCACCAGTGACGAGACTGGGAGACCCAGAGGGGACGTAAAGGGGTAAGGTAGGAAAACTGCTTTGGGTAAAAGAGCAGGTCTAGCTGTGCAGTACGGGCTATTTGCTGGGATATTAGAATCTAGACCTTCCACAGACTGTGGGGAGTGGGTCCTCATGCCCAGGCCGCTAATTCGCAGGGCCCAAGGCCAGGATTGCATTTCATGCCTATGAAAGGCACAAAGGAGAAAGTTTCCCCAGACTGATGTGCTACTAAATGGAGTCTGCCTCCTCCAGGACACACACCTCTGTATTGGAGAGTTAAAGTGCTCTCCATTTACTTGGGTTTTGAAAAATGGCATTTTAAATAATGCATGCAGAGTGCTTCTTGGAGAATGGAGGGGTTTTATTGCTTTGTTCTTTCGAAGGGAGAAATGTGAGTACAAGCAAAGGGTCGGATAGTTTTTTAGATTGTATTTGATCCCTTCATTACTTTTTTTCAGTCCTAGGAACAGGAAAGCCTCAAGGTATAGAAGCATAAATGTTCATTATACGTTCATTATATCATGTTCGTTATCAGTATCAAACTATAGAGGGTCTGAACTGTGCTGGTTTATGTCACTTTGCAAAGTGGCTTGGAATCATTTGGGATGAAGGTGCTATAGAATAGTAAATTGTTGTTTCATTAAACTCTCTGGCTTCATCCTAAACCGTGCTTTCAAAGTACATCTCTTAAAGGTTAGACTCTGACACCAAGTAATATGTATATTACATTCCCGTGTGCCTTTTGTATTTAAAAATCAACCATTTCCTTCTGAGAATGTGGGATTTAGACATGCTGATACTTTGACATTTAAATGTGAACAGTGAAAGATACACACTGCTTTGCCATACAGTAAATAGGGTGATATTGGGGAACGTTAAAGTTCAAACATTCATTTTCCTGCTTCTATCTGCTATGGCAGTGTCTTCAAAAAGAGAGTGCTTCTGTGAATTAATTCAAGAAATTGGGACCTATCATATCAGGTCCATCCAACCTAATCACCTATTGTCTGTCTCTCTGTGAGTCTATCTTAAGACATAATATATTCAAAGAACTGTACAAATATTAACTACTTAACCCTTTAAATTCCCCTAAAGTAGGCAAATGGGTATTACTATCCCGATGGCTAGCAATGGAAAAATGGAAACAAGAGATTAAGGGCTTGACTTTCAACTACAGTCTCACTTTTGTTCCTGCAAACAACTTTCCCACAAAATTTTGCATCTGAAATGAATAAGCAAGTGCAACTATTAATAGTTAGCTATATCACTGTGGTATGTACATTTGCAAATCAGCAGTTCGGTGCCTGGTGCAGTTCATTGTGGAAGCAAAAATAAAGGTGCGGCTGTCAGCACGTTTAAACACGAGCCCATGAAAATGGAAGCTGGGTTGAGGCCTGGATGAAAATCAGGCCCTCGGACCCCGATTCAGCAAGACTCTTAAATACATGACTAACTTTAAGCACGCAATTAGCCCCATTGAAATGAAGTCACTGCTTAAAGTTAGGCATGTGCTTGCTGAACGGGGGCTGATGTGACCTGTCCAAATCCACCCACCAAGTCAGTAGAAGTCTAAGACTAGAACTCAGGATATTCTGGCTCTCAGTTGCTTGCTTTGTCCACTGGACTGTATTTCCCCTCTGCCACTTGAGAAAAATAATAGGGGATGAATGAGCTATTATCAGCAGGAGAAAAAAAACTCATAACTCATCTTAATTAATTACAGGTTTCAGAGTAGCAGCCGTGTTAGTCTGCCTCTTAGAGTTGATATGGCTACTTCCACCTTTTCATGTTCTGTATGTATATATATATCTCCTTTCTATATGTTCCATTCTATGCATCTGAAGAAGTGGGCTGAAGCCCACGAAAGCTTATGCTCAAATAAATTTGTTAGTCTCTAAGGTGCCACACAAGTACACAAGTAACACGGCTGCTACTCTGAAACATTGCAATGTACTGTGTTTCCAGGAGAGGTTGGATTTAATGCTGCCCAGATGGAGAAAGCAGTCACAGCTGAATATTTTGCTTAAAAATGCCAAGCCAGAGTCTCACTTATGTCATCCATGTAACTTTTTAAAGTGGCTATATGCAAATTAGTTGTGCACATGCAAATTAGCTTCCTGGAGAATTTGCACACACTATCGTGCACGGAGCGGCACAAAATGTGGCAGCTATGTGCAAAGGACCTTCAGACTGCCATGGAGCTGCCCGTTGTGCCCACTCCCAGCTCCCTTTACGGGGGTGGGGGGGGAGGTATAATCTTAGCTCTACCTGGCCTTCATGGGTGCACATGCAAAATTGCACATAGCCACATTTGCCCCCTCCAGTTTTAGGTGTAAATACCCACATAAGCACATGCCCCATGTCTAACATGCACATAGTCGAATTTCCTCCCTCCATGTCCATTGAGGTAAGTGGGTTTTTTGTGGGAGCAAACCCTGAACAGCTCCATGCACCCAAGTGTAAGACCAGGTGGGCAGAGATGTTCGAAATTGCACAGCATGCACCCAGGTGTCTTGCACCTGCAAAGTGGAGGCGCAGTTACAGGAGCATGCAACTTTGCATTGCAAAAAGGAGATGTGGCTTTGAAAATGTAGGCTGCAACATGTAGGATTCAAATTCACATTGATAATAGTGCTAGATGGAATAAAAATAGGAGGTCGGCCTGGCCATTAGAGCTGGTTAAATGAAAATGAGTGAGACCACTTGTGAGTCTTACCCATCTGCCCAAACTGTGACAATAGGTGGTGCAGTCTCTCTGTTGGGTCTGCATCATTGGAGGGTAACCCTTACATTGATGTGATCTTCCATGGGCATGTAGTAAGGATCGATTATACTGGGGGTGTGGCACAAAGCAGCCACAGAACCAATCAAGCCCCCTCACACACAGCAAAACCTGTACAAGAGAACATCCTTATGAGCTCATCTCCTGTCTTAAAATCCATCTCAAAGCATGCCCTATGGTTCCGAGTACAATTCTGCCAACCTGTTGTATTGGGAGGCCACCTCGTTTTTGGTGGGACCTTGGAGTGGTTGCTTTTAACAGGTGTCACTGTATAGATTCAATTCCTTGTCCATGCAGACTTCCTATACCCACCAAAATAAGGTCTGTTTATAAGCCATGGATGAAGTACATGAGCTACCTTCAATTGCATTACCTGCCACCTGCCCAGCCATAAAACATCAATGCACATTCCAGCCAATCACTCAGTATCCAAGGAATGACTTAAACTTCCTCCACTAACATATCCTGACAAGACAATTTAGACATTTTAGCGATTGTGACATACGCCAAGCATCGTGGGTTCATCTGACACAGTGATCTTCCTTCAGGGTGTCTAATTCAATGAGCAACAACATTAAAGAATGGATTTGAAAGTGGACGTGGCTTCCTGTTACACAGAGTGCTGGTGATAAATGCAGAATCATGAAGTAAACTTAACATTGTCCATAGTACTAGTCTTTATTAAATGGATGTACCAGGAGCTTCTTCAGATGTAAGATATGGACGTTAGCTGTGTAATGCAGGTTTTTTGAAGTATTACATGAAACTTATAACCATAAAATAGTGCTTTGGGGAAAATAATAGTTGAAAGATCCATTCATTTGCATAAAATTCTCAATTACACTAGCTAACGTACACTAGCAGATTGTGGGTGCTACCGGCAACAAATAACACATTGATGTTAACAATGTGTAGAAATAACAATCAGTTATGATATTCCAAAATAAGGATTGCATCTTTAAAATGTCCTGATAGCATAGAATCCCGAGGGATGTGGTGGAAACTCAACTGGACATGGTACTGGGAAATGTACTGTAGGGCTATTATAATGGTAGGAAGATGGAGGAGATGATCAAATAGGTCTTTTCCTTCTCTAGTAGCTGTGATTCTAGGGCTACATCTACACTACAGGGGGGGGTCGATTTAAGATACGCAAATTCAGCTACGCGAATAGCGTAGCTGAATTCGACGTATCGCAGCCGACTTACCCCGCTGTGAGGACGGCGGCAAAATCGACCTCCGCGGCTTCCCGTCGACGGCTCTTACTCCCACCTTCGCTGGTGGAGTAAGAGCGTCGATTCGGGGATCGATTGTCGCGTCCTGACGGGACGCGATAAATCGATCCCCGAGAGGTCGATTTCTACCCGCCGATTCAGGCGGGTAGTGTAGACCAGGCCTAGGATAAATGTTATCTAGGAAAGTGTAGTCATGATTGCCGAGTATTACTGTGGCTTCCACACTCAGAAAAGATCTGGTTATTAACCATGCAGGGAAGAGCTCTCCTCAATGTTTCATTTCAAAATGGTGAGCTCCCATGAGTCTCTTGGGTGTTAAAGGGACCGCAGGTCTGGAAAGGCTGCCTGAAGCCTTTGAGCCTACCACTGCAGGTTAAAGGGAAAGCAGGCAGCTCCCAAGAAGATGCTAAACCAGGGATTTCCCAGGCTCTGCTGGCTTTTGAGAGGAAAGATATACCAGAACTTTTGCTCCGAATTAGTTAACATGCAATGATCTCATGATCCCAGGCACTTGTTTCTAAACTGATGGCATAGTGGCAAACCTGGCATCTGGTTGCTGGTACTGATTATTGCACAATGAAGCCTCTTTCGAGAAGTGACAGGAAATTTATTTCCCAGCAGCTCATCAAATGGAGCATAATTCCTGACTGTATTCCAAATGGAAGTGCTAACTATGCTATATGCCTTGCAGGATGGTCTAAGTGGATGGGGTGTGTGAATTATGAATTACTGTCGGCTGGAGTTAGATAGAAGTTGATTAAATCCTTGCATAGAAGAGCTCAACTGAGCTGCCAAGAAAGGGCACTGCTGTGTCTATTAACCCATCTCGTTTGCGACATATGTGACATACAAACTCTCTGTACATTGAGCATCTGTATTATGCCTTTGCAGTGCCAAGTGCAATCCAATTGGTTATGTTAATGAATTTCCCTTGGGTTTTCTGATCTAAACCAGTATTGTACTATTCCTTTCTTGGCTGCTCAAAAAACCTATTAAAAAGTTAATGTTCTCTAGGGCACTGTACAGGCCTTTTCCATGATGGATCCGAAATTGGGAAATGTTCAGGAATCCCTAATTGGAATGCTGAGCTCTCGGCGCCTTACCTTGTAACCCAAAGCAGTGGCCAGGCACAGACCCAGTCCTTGCAATGAGGGAGTGCAAAAGATTACTCAAGACGAGAGCTGAGAGCAATGCTACCAGGTCCAATGAGGGCAGGATGGGGCACAGTAAGGACAGAAGGACGGCCATGCATGGGTCTGCACAGCTGCGCTCCGAAGGGAAAGACGCAAACACTTAACAGAGCCAAGACATTTGTGCCTGCGGTTACCCAATTTTTGTGTGTAAGCCTGGTACCTCAAGCCCAAATAGGGCACTTTTACTACATAGCTGCCTTGGCTAACTCACTTCACAATCTGGCACCATTTTTTTTATCAATTTTCCAGAATATGGAAGTTCAGTTTAAATGAATGTATATGCAGGGTGTGTGTGTGCGCAAATTCATGTAATACATATATGGGTGGGTGGGTATATGTGTTAATACATATATAATATGTATATATTAATATAGTAATATTCCACTGCATGCATCCGATGAAGTGGGTTTTAGCCCACGAAAGCTTATGCTCAAATAAATTTGTTAGTCTCTAAGGTGCCACAAGTACTCCTCGTTCTTTTTGCTAATATTAATATATATGTGTGTGTGTCTGTATATAATGTATACAAAAATGATTAGGGGGCTGGAGCACATGACTTATGAGGAGAGGCTGAGGGAACTGGGATTATTTAGTCTGCAGAAGAGAAGAATGAGGGGGGATTTGATAGCTGCTTTCAACTACCTGAAAGGGGGTTCCAAAGAGGATGGATCTAGACTGTTCTCAGTGGTACCAGAAGACAGAACAAGGAGTAACGGTCTCAAGTTGCAGTGGGGGAGGTTTAGGTTGGATATTAGGAAAAACTATTTCACTAGGAGGGTGGTGAAGCACTGGAATGGGTTACCTAGGGAGGTGGTGGAATCTCCATCCTTAGAGGTTTTTAAGGCCCCGCTTGACAAAGCCCTGGCTGGGATGATTTAGTTGGGGACTGGTCCTGCTTTGAGCAGGGGGTTGGACTAGATGACCTCCTGAGGTCCCTTCCAACCCTGAGATTCTATGATTCTATGATTCTATATATGAATGTGTGTGTGTGTTGCCAGGAGTTATACATTCCATTGTCACCCTTAAGATTTGGCAGCATTATTCTTATTGGGCTTGATCCAACTTTCCCGAGCAGCCATATGAGTGCTTCCATTGATTTCATTGGCCGTTGGACTGAGACCTGTGTGACAGATACCCAAGAAATAATCACGAGATGTTTCATTTTGTGTTTTGCTGGATGGCAAAGCGCACACAGAGTTCTATTAAGACTGTCACATTTTTGGCTTCAGCAGTGCCAAAAATTCCAGGTGATGTTCCTTTGTGGCTTGCTTTTTGGATGGGAAACGTATTCCGTTTCAGAAGGAGGCAAAACCAAACAGGAAATACAGTATGCTGAAAATAGCTGATATTTTTTAACAGCCACATGAGCAGCTCTAAAGTCACACACAAATATCCAGCAAAATGTTAATATAAGATGTCAAAAGAATTTGATTTATAGTCAGCCCCCTTTAAACTGTTTAGATTGAGCTAATTGGCCTAGCCACCACTAAAGGGGGACAGGTTTCAGAGTGGTAGCGGTGTTACTCTGTATCAGCAAAAAGAATGAGGAGTCCTTGTGGCACCTTAAAGACTAACAAATGTATTTGGGCATAAGCTTTCGTGGGCTAAAACCCACTTCATCGGATGCATGCAGTGGAAAATACAGTCGGAAGATATATATACACAGAGAACATGAAAAAATAGGTGTTGCCATACCAACTCTAACGAGACTAATCAATTAAGGTGGGCTATTATCAGCAGGAGGGAAAAAAAACTTTTGTAGTGATAATCAGGATGGCCCATTTCCAACAGTTGACAAGAAGGTGTGAGTAACAGTAAGGGACAAATTAGCATGGGGAAATAGTTTTCCCACTGCATGCATCCGATGAAGTGGGTTTTACATTACATAAGCGAATGGAGAAGCAGTATTTTCCAGTGGGTAGGGTACTGCCTCAGGATTCACATGCCCAAGGTACTATTCCTGGCTCTGCCACACTACTGCTGGAATCACTTTACTTCTCTCTGCTTTTGTTTGCTCTCCTACTCTTTGTCTTGTCTATTTAGACTGTAAGCTATTCAGGGGTAGGGGCTGTCTCTTACCATGAGTGTGTACCACTCGGGTGGGTCCCTGGGACACTGCTCCATTACTAATAATAGTGATATCGAAAGTTGTTTTGGCAACTAAAGACAGGACGCTGCGTAGATCTGGCCCTTTATGAGATCTGGGGTGGGCAATGCTCGCTCTGCTTCTATTTCTCCTTCAGTAACAGAGCAATCAGCACAGTTAAATACCTCCATGTCCTTGTGTGGATAATGGTCTGAGATGCTCACCTTTCCTCCCACTCCCAGCATACTAGCTTAGTCAAAGCTACCCTGAAGAGGAGAATCTCCATACCCTTGAAAGATTAGCTTTGAAAACTTCTGGCTGTTCCAGCACTGGGGTGTTAAGTTGTGCCTATGGTCACAATTTAAAAAAACATACATATTATTTCCCACGGGGCTGGCTGGAAACATACTTTCTGGATTTGTACATTTTGCCCTCATTTGTGTTGCCTCCCAGACTTGCATCTTTTCACTAGATACAGTAGCTGCTGCTATCGTTTCAACCATTATATGCTTCCTTAAAACAACCTGATCCAGATACTCAGCTGCTGTAAATCAGACAATGGAGACTCACCTAAGATCAGGCTCTCTTAGGACTGTAGGTAATGACTTGACAATAACACACCGATAACCCCTTCCACCGAAGTGTTTACAGAGATTTGGTGGCGTTTCATAAATTGCTGGTCAAAGTGCTATAGGCTCTCGCAATGAAAGGTGCCACTCGTAGTAGTTGCCATTAAAATGTCCCACATACTGACAGTTACTACACCATAGCATCTGAAAAGACCACCTTGATTTCCCAGTCTAAATATATCCCCGTGTGGCAGCTACATTGGCACTTAGACTTTGTAGTAATAGTTGCATTGATAAATGTAACAGATTAAATTAGATGAGAGGCGGATTAAATCAGACTGATGAATGATAGATAGATGTCAGAAGGCAGACAGCTGTTAATTTTTCTAATAGCTACCATTGTCACGGTCAATTGTTATTAATATAATTTTGAACCTATGGGTGTAGCAGTCAGTAGAAAGTAAATGTGTAACAGTTGGTTGCTGTCCCTTTAAACGCATCTAACATTCTTCTTTTTTTCTCTGTTTTGAATATATGCACAGTTTTAAGAAATAAAGAATGGGGGCGTAATTAAGTGACTTGGATACAATAATGAGAGTATATTCCGAAGAAGCAAGAACTAGCCATGAAAACATGCCAAGAAGAACCATTAGCTGTACCCAATTCAGCTGTCTTGGGACATTATTAATTACAGAGACTGAGAAACCAGATTGTCTCCAAATCTTTGGCCTTCCCTCTTGAACACTTCCCTGTCTTGTGCCTAAGGTCCCGGGCTGGGGTTCAGGAGATTGCGGGTTTAATTCCTGGCTCTGACACAGATGTTCTCTGACATTGCGCAAGTCACTTAATGTCACTGATCTACAGGATTGGAGCTACGCCCCAGCTTTTAAACTGTTTCTTAGAGGAACCTCTTTAGTGTGCCAGACTCCCACAGGGTCTCACTCTCCCTTTAGGGGAGGTCACGCAGCCTCACAACCCCCTAGACGGATCCTCTGGGCTCCAGCCCCCCTGCTTCACATCGGGAGATCTGCCCAGAGAGAACTAGATTCCTGGGTAGAGACTTGTACGTTCTCCAAGGACTAATGCACACCAGCCAGTGTGCGCAGCGACACCCAAGCACCTTTTCAAAATGGAGTACGAGGAACACAGCATTAGAAGCCCTTAAGTTAGAGAAATAAAGTTTGAAGCATCGTCCATTCGGGTCAAGCCAGAGCAAACCACCAGCCAAGCTGTGGTGGATTCTATCTCAGCCTCTGTCTCTCTGTCTCTCTGTCTCTCTCTCTCTGACTCCTTAATCACTCAGTCTCTGGGGAGAGCAGCCAACTTCCTCCAGAAGCCCCCACTTTATCCACTGATGGTCATGTCTCACTCCTTTGTTCTCCAGCTAGCCTCTGCTCGGATTCCCTGCTGGGAGGTGGGGGGAAAACCTCCTTCCTCTGTGTCATTGTTTGATAGATGTCAATGTGCTGGTTATTGGGGTTTGTTTCATTGTCTCTTTCGGATTCTGCGCTGATATGGGGTTGCTTTCAGCAGGTTCCGGCCAGTTCGCTACCAACCCCATTCATTGCGGCCCAGACAGCAAGGAGACACCCACACCTCATGTTCTGCACTGCCCCCAAGAGCAGATGTAACCCACACGCCTTCCGGGTGTGGTGTTCTGTCCCATCTAGTGCACCGAGACCACTCAGAGAGAGAGAGAAAATGAGTCTGCTCTACAGCCCCGCCCTACATCTCTATGATTCTGTGTTCAGCTGCATGGAGAATAAGGGAAGCAATGCACTTAGAACTGGACCGAGACCTCCAAACTCATTTAATAGCAGGCACAACAATTAGCAGTGGTAAGGTTTAACAGCAATGCAGTAGACATTAACGGGTATTAAATATGTATAAAATAAGCTACACTATCTGGTTCTCTTCTCAGTTCAGTCAACTTTGGGGCCTGATCTTTTGCAGACCCCAAGCCCCATTTCAAGTCAACGGGAGTTCTCCATGTAGAAGAAATGCAGGACCAGGACCATTGCTTGTTATTCATATACAGGAGGAAATGATTATTAAAAACATAATTCAGGAAACTATATAACATAGTCCTCTATTACATAACTGTTAGATTTCGGTGTGTACGTTTCTAATATGCATTTAGTATTTTCGTAACATCATAATACCTCGCTCTTTATATACAACATCAGTAGATCATAAAGAACTTTATAAAGGAGGCCAGTATCCTCATCCCCATTTTACAGATGGTGAAACTGAGGCAGAGGGCAGTGAAGTGACTTATCCAAGGTGATTTCTCAGAGTCAGAAATAGTCTCCTGAGTCCCTGTCCAATACTCTATCCACTGGGTGATGCTGCCTCCCTTTAAGATAACTGTCATAACTTTAATCCAATTATATTGTTATACAGTATTTATATTAAATGAAGAATCCTGGCTTTATAGGGAATGTTTCATATGAAAGTCTTAGATTTCATTTATATTTTTGTCAACATATTTGACTTTTTTATTTAGTTTAAAAAAACAACTATCCAATACTCTAGACTCTTTTTATATATATACATTTTGAGAAAATTGGGAAAGTTAAAGGCAAATAGTATAGGCTTCTGCTAGGTATTATACAGACAGGCTGCATACAAACATTTTCCATACAATCTCTGGGCCATATTTCAGCCAAGATTTTCAAAAGAGTCCAGGGTTTGGGACAGAGCCCAACTTGCTGGACAGATTTTCAGAGGGCAGATGCTCAGCACCTTCTGAAAATCAGACCCCTTTCCGGTATCTCAGCTGGGCACCCAAAATCACTAGCCCCTCTTGAAAATCTAGGCCTTTGATTTTAAACATGCATCCAGGTCCCACTGACATCAAGAGCAGCCTCATGAACCTACTCAAAAATAAAATAAAGCTCTTTGCTGCAGCATCCCCACCTGTTCCTTGTTCTGAAGTGAAACTGCTTTGTGAAGTGAAGAGACCAGAACTCACCAATGCTTGTCATCCCAGGGTATGTCTTCACTACCCGCTGGATCGGCGGGCAGCGATCGATCCAGTGGGGGTCGATTTAGCATGTCTAGTCTAGACACGATAAATCGACCCCCGAGCGCTCTCCCGTTGATTCCTGTACTCCACCTCCGTGAGAGGCGCAGGCGGAGTCGACGGGGGAGCAGCAGCAGTCGACTCACCGCAGTGAAGACACCACGGTAAGTCAATCTATGTACATCGACTTCAGCTACGTTATTCACGTAGCTGAAGTTGCATAACTTAGATCGATTTCCCCCCCAGTGTAGACCAGGCCTTAGAGAGGATCTGGAAATGTATTAGCCCAGGTGAAGGGCTAGTACATTCTAGCCCATAATGCCAACCAGCTCCCATCCCAAGGCATATTGTCTAGGCACAAGAGTCAGGAAGCCTTGCGATTGTTCGGGATTAATATCTTCCTTCCCTTTGGAGGCTGATGGAAATCTGTAGTGCTCAGATGAAATGTATGAAAAAGCTCCCTGCCGAGTCTGACGAAGAAGGATCACAGAGGTAAATGATTCTGAAGAAAAATGGCTGCGGAAAATGTACGGAGTTGGCAAAATGTCACCATCAATAACTTTTAATAGATAGAGTCAGTTGCTGCTGGTAGCCTAGGGAGTAAGGAGAGCTGAGAGAAGTGTAAGCACCGTGGACAGAGCAGTGGCTGGTTGCTGGGACTGAGTAGGTGAGTGACCTGAGGTGAGGGAAAAGAAGGTGCTGGGGCCCTGGAAGTGACCCAGGGAAATAGAGCAGCATTGACAGAGGTTACAGAGGAACAGCAAGAGGCTGCTATTTACAGGGTCTTCCGTCTAACCAAGAGGGGAAAAAAAACATTTCTATGCTGTAGAAGCAGAAGGTTAGTAACAGTCTCAAGTTGCTGCTTAAAGGGGATGGAATGTGGGAACTGGTTATGAATCACATTCACAGATATTTTCCCTCTCATCTTCAAGCAGAAGAGGGTAAAGGATAGGCCTTTGCCAGTGTCTCTCCATTGTATTCCCATTCAGTTGCTTCTACTCCATTTGGGAGGAGTTAAAGGCCATGCTCATCAATGGGCTAGTCTGTTGCCAAGACCAATTGGTTTGGCAGATAAAACTACAAAGGACAGAAGAGCTAGCAAGTCAAGTTGACAATTATTGCAGCGTGATTTCTCCAAAGTTAATTTCAAAGATCATAACTGCATCGGGTAATGTGCGAGAGAGGAGGGCACATATTTATTAGGTATATCATTATATCTGCTAGAAAGGATTCCCGAGCACAGAGCAGAAAGACAAGACCTTCCTGCCTTGGGTATAAAAAAGATTTCATTCTCACTTTCTAAAGAATACTTTCCAGGGGAATAGAGGATTTGCTGTTTCATTTCCAGCATTATTAAAGCAGAGGAACCTTTCACAGGGCTAGAGAGGCTGAATTTTTGCATTAAAATTATCACCGATTTTTCCAGTGGAGACTAATACAAAGTGACATACCTCCTAGTACTATTATAAATATATACAGAGAGCCAAGCACGGCGAGAGAAAAATGAAGGTTACACTTTACATTAAGGGTAGGTTTATACCACCCCTGCCCAGCCTGGCTAATAGACATTGATGGACCTATCCTCTAGGAACTTATCTAGTTCTTTTTTGAACCCTGTTATAGTCTTGGCCTTCACAACATCTTCTGGCAAAGAGTTCCACAGACTGACTGTGCGTTGTGTGAAAAAATACTTTTCTGTTTGTTTTAAACCTGCTGCCTATTAATTTCATTTGGTGGCCCCTAGTTCTTGTGTTATGAGAAGAAATAAATAACACTTCCTTATTTACTTTCTCCACACCAGTCATGATTTTAAAGACCTCTATCTTATCCCCCCTTAGTTGTCTCTTTTCCAAGCTGAAAAGTCCCAGTCTTATTAATCTCTCCTCAGACAGAAGCAGTTCCATACCCCTAATAATTTTTGTTGCCCTTTTCTGAACTTTTTCCAATTCCAACATATCTTTTTTGAGATGGGGCGACCACATCTGCACACAGTATTCAGGATGTGGGCGTACCATGGATTTATATAGAGGCAATATGATATTTTCTGTCTTATTATCTATCCCTTTCTTAATGATTCCCAACATTCCGTTCGCTTCTTTGACTGCCGCTGCACGTTGAGTGGATGTTTTCAGAGAACTCTCCACAATGACTCCAAGATCTCTTTCTTGAGTGTTAACAGCTAATTTAGACCCCATCATTGTATATGTATAGTTGGGATTATGTTTTCCAACGTGCATTACTTTGCATTTATCAACATTGAATTTCATCTGCCATTTTGTTGCCTAGTCACCCAGTTTTGAGAGATCCTTCTGTAGCTATTCGCAGTCTGCCTGGGACTTAACTATCTTGAGTAGTTTTGTATCATCTGCAAATTTTGCCACCTCACTGTTTACCCCTTTTTCCAGATCATTTATGAATATGTTAAATAGTACTGGGCCCAGTACAGACCCCTGGGGGACACCAATATTTACCACTCTCCATTCTGAAAACTGAGCATTTATTCCTACCCTTTGTTTCCTAGCTTTTAAATATAACGGGTTAATAAATGCTTAACAGATATAGATTAAAAAATGAAGTAACTTGACATTTTAGCCTGGGGATTGCAAACCTTGTTATTAGCATGTAGCAAACATCAATAAGCTATCTAAAAGCCAGATAGTGAATGAGCCAGAATGTACAGATTGCTATAACATCGTCTATCAGGCATTTTTCGACATTTGCTCACATTAGCATCACATAATCTATAGCAGTTGATTAACCATTTATTAAAACATCCATTTATCATTTATAAACAAACCCTTCATAAGTGTATTTGCAAACATTGTCACCACATACTCTACAACAATTTGCAATTGATTATCCGTTTATTATAAAGTCTGTTAATCTTTTGTTAACCCTTTATAAACCGTCAATAAATGCCATCCTTAATATAAAGCAACCCTTAACGTGTGATCAAAATGAAATTTTTAAACAAGGCCATAAAGCTACAAATTGTAAGAATAAGTAACTATACATTACAGTTGAAAGAAAGATGAACACAGTGGCCATAGAGTTTCGCCTCTGGGCAGGCATATGCTGTGCTAATTCCAGGATCAGAGTTTATGTGGGGCTTGTTTGTTTGTTTGTTTTTAATGGTTAGATGATATTGAGACTCTTATCCAGAGGTCACTGGTTCAAATCCAATCTGGGTAGTTATCCATCAAAAAATACTACTATCTGAAAGTTGCTTGATAGCCTTTAGTAGGTGGTATGAATTTAGTTACTAGAGGAAAGATGTCCATCTCATGAAATCAGCATGAAAAACAATACTCTTGCTGATAACATCACCAAACTATGTGGGACAACGGAGGGTGACATACCTTCCTTTTCCCTCCAAAACACAGGACAAGCCTAAGGGAGGCAGTGGGTTCTAGTAGTTATATTACTGGACTGGGAATCAGGAGACCTGGGTTTTATTCCTGTCAGAAACAAGGATGGAGATGGTCAATCCTAGTGGTTGGAGCTGAAACAGTCAGGCCCAATGGTTGGAGCCAGAATCAGACGTCCAGAACGGGGTTGGAGCAGGACTAGGAAAAAAGGGGGGAGCAAGACCAAGGCTGGAACAGGCTAAGGCCTGTGAAGTCTGTTGCCACGATCAGGCAGGAGAGAGTTCCATGCCCAAGTGGTGTCGAGCAGACTGAACTGCTATTCCTCCTGTGAGGCTTATATACCTGGTTGGGAAGTCACATGACCAGTTCCTGGTTTGTGGATTGGCTGGAACTGAGCACAAGAGTGCTTATGCTTCCCACCTCTGCCATTGGCCTGCTGGGTGACCTTGGGCAAGTTATTTCCCTTCTCTGTGCCTCAGTTTCCCCATCTGTAAAATGGGGATGATGTTACTGACCAGCTGTGTAAAGAGGTGTCAGATCTGCTGATGAAAAGTGCTATATAGAAGCTAGGTATTATTATGATTCATCCATGATATATCTGAGCTGGGGATAAACTGAGAATTCCATTTTCCAGAGCTGTCAATCTAGCAAGCCCTAAATTAATTTTTTTAAATTATATAGATGAAAAAGGGGAATTGGTTATAACTTATACCTGACCTGCCTTGTTATTTTTAGGTTCTTGATATCTCAGCAGGCAATACGAGAGACACCCACTACCTTAGAGAGAGCAAGTGGATATCCAATAATCCTTAAACATGCTAGTTGACTACTGCTATTTTATTAGAGGGTTTTTTGGTTTGTTTTTATTAAGAGGATTTATATTAAAAATAAGAGGTAAGATCCAGTTCTATTGTGATATTCTGTGGCACAATTAAATTCGGTGTAACACAAAGAGAGGATTTATACAGTGACATAATACAATCTAGACAAATAGCATTAAATTAAAAACCAGGTGGAGCTTGCTCCCCTCTGAGATGCTGAGAGATAACATCTAAGCCTAGGAACACTGGATATCTTACTTTTCACCAGAATCATGATGGGATCTTATTGCGTTTTTTCTTTACAGTGGAGATAGAAAGAAGAAGGAATCGCACAATGAATATTCAGTTGAATTAATTGAATTCAGTTGATCCAAGGGAGATGAAGAGACTTTTGGCAAGGTGATTCAGTGGGGAAAGCTCTTGGAATTACTAACAAATAAAGCCTCATCAAAGAGGTGACCTTTGGTCAAAAGAAGGTGAGCTTTCAGAAATGTCTGCTGCCTTTGGCATGTAGGAAACTGAATAATTCTCTGGACTCTGAGGGGGCGCCTATCCCACACAAGCATTGAAGGGGTTAATCATGCCTGAGGGAGCAATGGAGGTGAATCCTCCCAAGGCCCAGAGAGGCTGCCTGAAGCACAGCCAATCAGGAAGGAGTTGCAGAGAGTAACCAATCCGGGCCCAGCAGGCTCAGATAAAAGGGAGCTGCAGGGCCGCAGTAGAGTCAGTTGCTGCTGGTAGCCTAGGGAGTAAGGACTGCATCCCTGGAGAGCTGAGAGAAGTGTAAGCACTGTGGACAGAGCAGTGGCTGGTTGCTGGGACTGAGTAGGTGAGTGACCTGAGGTGAGGGAAAAGAAGGTGCTGGGGCCCTGGAAGTGACCCAGGGAAATAGAGCAGCATTGACAGAGGTTACAGAGGAACAGCAAGAGGCTGCTATTTACAGGGTTCCTGGGTTGGGGCCTGGAGTAGTGAGCGGGCCCAAGTTCCCCCCACTCACCACTGAGGAAGTGGCTGGATTGGTGGACAGAGATACCTCCACCCCTGGAAAGGGGAAACACAGATGGCGACCTCACCGAGGGCTGAGAAGAGAATGCTGGGGTTCTGGGAACTAAGAGCGGAGCTGTAGGCGGGAGCAGAGACAAAGCGCTAATGTGCAGACTGCGGACCTGGGTGTTGGCCTTGCGCTAATTCCCAGTGCAACCAGGAGGAGGCCTCAGTCTGGCGATGAGGGCTGCAGACCACGATGGGAGGCTTGAGGGTGTCTTTTAGGTTAATAGCTTGATGCTTTGTAACTGAGTGAGACTTCATTCATAGGATTCATTATATTCCGTTAAGTTATTGGTGCATCTCTAGTATCGTCCCCTTCAGCACTGGCCAATACCTGGGGACAGTTCTTCATCTGGGGTAAAATGGAGCAATGTTGTGAAGCTATGACAGTTTAGCCCATTGGTGCATGTAACCGGTCCCTATCTGTGCCTGAGCTGCGGACGATGTGAATTATCACAACCATAGGCAGGGACGGTTGGCTCTCTAGCTCAGTGGTTCTCAACCAGGGGTACATGTACCCCTGGGGGTACTCGGAGATCTTCCAGGAGGTACATCAACACATCTAGCTATTGGCCTAGTTTTACAACAGGCTACATAAAAAGCACTAGTGAAGTCAGTACAAACTAAAATTTCATACGATGACTTGTTTATACGGCTCTATAGACTGTACACTGAAATGTAAGGACAATATTTCTATTCCAATTGATTTATTCTATAATTATATGGTAAAAATGAGAGTCCGCAATTGTTCAGTAACACTGTGCTGGGACACTTCTGTATTTTAATGTCTGCTTTTGTAAGTAAGCAGTTTTTAAGGGGGGTGAAAATTGGGGTACGCAAGACAAATCAGACTCCTGAAAGGGGTGCAGTAGTCTGGAATGGTTGAGAACCACTGCTCTAGCTCATGCTGTAGCAGCTCATGTGTTCACTCTGGTGGTCACTAGTTCAATTCAGTGTGTGACCCAAGATGGTAGCCAACGCTTACGTCCCACTTGAACCCTAGAGATGATCAGCCTTGAATTTGCATTCCAAGGTAATGGGTGTCCCTAGTAGTGCCTGCTTATTCCTCAAGTTCTGAGGGCTTAGATGGGACTTCAGCAGTGCAGAGACTTTGTGTGGAGCCTTCTGCATAGGAGTGAATTTCAGTTCCCAGTGCAGAGAACAAACCTGAAGTCCTCTTCCCTGTTTAAGACCCATGAAACGCCCTACTTAAAGGGTGCAGGGGACTGTGCACCATGTCTCTGCACTGGATTGAACTTCACCCTTAGACAATTGAGCAGTGCTGCCTACTCTTCTAGTGTGAAATTTGCCCCCCTGTGTAGAGACGCAGTACAGGTAAGTAGAACAGGAGTGGTTCTCGCACACAATGAATTATGGTGCATTTAAATGTATCCAGTTACATACCCATCTTATCACTGTGTCCTTGTCTCTTTAAAAATATAATTTATTTTTTTTTAAGGAAAACACTGTTTCCTGGAGAGAAACTAATGAAGAGGAGTTTCTTAGCTCATTTAATTTCAAACACACAAGCCCTCTAACCCCAGCCATCTCTCTTCTTGAGGAGGAGGATGGAGGAGGCTGAGAAGCAGAGATTCCCATGTTCGTTCACACTCTGAAATGTGGGAAACGAAACCTCTCCTAATTAGGTTTAGTTAGTCTCTTGCAATAACCTAGCATTTGCCAGGGGCCAATTTAAATAAGCTACAGCTTGCTTTTCCTTCCCGATTGAATGAACAACCCTATTAACAGCTACAAGATAGGGGTACGTGTTCATAACCTCAGATATTAACCAAAAAATAACAATAACATAAACCCTAGTTCATTTTTTTTCCCCCTCCACAGCAAATATAAATTAATACCAGCCAGTAAGCTATGCTACAATCTGGCATTCCTCGGAATGGCCATTTTTTGTGTGTAATAGATTTGCTAATAATTTTGTAGAAATGGGGCATCTGTGCACTGCCTCAGTCTCTAACTCGCCTGCTGTTGAGAGTTTCATCTGTTTAAAAAAAATAAGTTGACGGCATTGTATTGTCCCCCTAAATTAGGATAACAGTTAAATGCATTGCAGACAGGCCCATGAATCTGATTTCACTCTTACCAACTTTTCAGCAGTGGGACTCCGTTCAATGGAGTTACTCTGTTTCCACCAGTCTCCGCATCAGGCCTCCTGTTCTTTGCTATCCCTTTGAGAGCCACAAGGGTTATGGGACATGCAATGAGACTTCAGTCGCTTGGGGCTAGGTTGTGACTTTACACACCGCCCTGAACAGGGCCTGATGGGTACGCTGCACCAACTCAGGAGTAGCTCCTGATGAATACATTGGGACATGGAGACATCTTTCCTCTCCTGCTTTCTCCTTGCTCCTGGGGAGTACTAATTTACTGCTGGCCTAGACTGTCAGTAAATTACTACCCCTTCCACCCCAGCTTCCCTCCAGAGGCCAGCAAGTTGAGGGGGGCTGGAGTCAAGCCCCACCCATTCCCCACTCCTGCCCACCCATTCCTTTCCCACCTTCTCCAAGAAAGGCATTAGCCAATGAGTAGCCCCACCTACTCCTATGCCCCTGGATCAAAGGGTTGGTCACATGTAGAGGTGTAAGGGGGTGGGGTGGGGGGTCCTTACTCTTGTGCAAGTCCATAGTCTAAATCAGAATCCAGCCCTTAATGTGTAAGCACCTTTTAAAACTAGTTATCCTTTGTAACGTGATAGCGCCTGCAGGGTCAGGCCTCCATTGTGCTCGGCACTGTACGCACGTATCTAACACAGATGGTTCCTGCCCCCAGAGGGCTTATGATCTAAGTCTGAGATGAGACTACAAACAAGCAGGGTACAAGGCACAAGGTAACAGTGAGACCGTTATGATCAGGGCATTAAGTAGCCGTTAAATCTTTTCTTTCTGTTGATTGGAAAGTGCCCCTTGGATACCTGGCCCCAGATTGATTGACTCTGCTCTTCTGTACAAGTCAGCAAATGGCATTGAGGGTAATGACTTCAGAACACACATACGCACACAATTCTGTAATTTGCTAGGGGGGGATGTTTCCTTTTCAGCTGGTGGTCCTCGGACACTTTGGGGTCTGCAGACTATGTCTAAGATTTCCAAAGGGGTCTGCACCTCCTTTTGACATTTATTAGAGGTCTGCAAATGAAAAATGGTTGAAAACCACTGGCCCTACAGTTTTAAAAAATAAATGTTTAGGTTTCTACTGCCAACTCCCCACCCCCAACACCAATCCCTGGTATATCATATGCCTCAATTTGCCACCCTGTGTTACTGCCATCCCATGATGCCTGTTCCCTCAATGACGTTATCTGGCACTCTGACATTACATAGGTAAATGCTGGGCCTGGCACGGAATGCTTGAGCGTGACCTTTCATTGGAAGGTTCTCTTTTGGGTTTTTATCTTTTCAATTATTCTGTAATCATGATCCAAAAATAATTAATTCAGAAACGGTTAGGAGAGGTGGAGATTTAATAGGCAGGTATTACAATTTACATATGAAATCGTCAACCGTTTTTGTAGCTAAGAAGAGAGGAAGACACATAAACAGATCAAACATAAATGAAGAGAAGACAAGTCTCAGTTACTCTCGTTTTATATAGTCCAATGCCTTATTTATTATTAATAATGAGATCTTACATTTCTGTAGTGCCTTTCATCCTAAACGCTCCCAAACTGCATTACAAACTATAGGCTTCATCCTAAATCAGGAAAAATCCTATTGAATTCAATGGGAATATTGCCTGAGTAAGAAATTTAGTATTTTGCCCAGTGCCTATGCATGGATGGTGACTTCTCCAAATGCTAAAATGCAGCCATTTCTAGGGTGGAACTCAGCAGTAGTGTGACAGCACAGTACAACACTGTGCAATAATTTAATTGGATTTGACCAGCTCTGTCCAGGATACTTGAGAAAAATCTTTAGATTCCCCTTCCATCTATCAGAGGTTCTCAGCCCATAGAGTAAAATGTAACTTCACATGAAAGCTTCAAGCAAAAAGTTTATGGCATGCATAATCTTCTCGCATCATTACTGCAACATACCACACAACCCAGCAGATGAGATTTTTTTCATCTTAACCAAAAGAAAAGGGAAAACTAGCCTAAATTAAATTCGGACCTCATTGACCTTGTATAGATTGGGAAAAGAGATTGTGATTAGCGCTAGGGAGGAATGGGGGGAGGGGGGAATGTAGCTTCAGCAACACATACGAATATTGTCAATTCATGTCAGTTTTAATAAATTGTTTGGTTTCCGGAGGGAAAAAAATCGAACAAAACCAGAACTACTTTTCAAAATGAAACATAAAAAAATTTTTTTTGGTTCAAAATGACTTCTTGATGCCAAATCTCTTACCATGGTATTTGAAGAAATGATTCATTTGACCTGAAATGATCTGATAATTTGCTGAAAACTTAAAAAAAAAAATAATTCAGTTCAACCCGATACAATTGTTTTTCAGAATTGCCAACGAACCAAAAAATCCATTATTTACCCAACTCTAGTTATCATCCACATGGTTTGCTAAGATTATTTCAACCATAGCTTTGTCTGTAGACAGAATTTAAAATGTGCTCGCTGATTATGTTGAACTCAGGCATGTGGAAGCCTAGAGTTGACACAGTAAATCCAAGTAGAAAGTATCCTACTCTTTCTCTATGCTATGGGCAAAGTTGTAGCTGGCCTCATGCTAGCTAGATAAAGCCATCCACTCGCACACAACACAGGCTAGCTTCACAAATGGAGTAACGGGGGCAGAACGTGATGAAAAAAAATTCTCCTGATAAATGAGCAAAATCATACACTGATCCTTCATATGAATGATAATTTATGTAAATGCGTATTAATGTATGCAGCTAAAGCTGACATTTCCCCCATACTGTTTATCTCCAGAATTCCCTGACAGAATGATCAGATTATAACTATGAATAGTAAGAATGTTCCTTCTTTCAACCTCAAAGTGCAGATATTTGTTCTCTTATCTGTGTGGGCAATTTGATTACCAATTCCCACAGCCAATATACTGTATCAGGCTATTCCACTGCATTGTACCACACTTACCGAACAAGATTACATGTGATTTTTATTTAATTTCAACCCTGTTTCTAATTTTGGTGTGACAAAATTACCTGGCCGAACATGACTATGGATTTTATCTTCAGTGTTTGTACAAGACTCAACAGCTACTAGTTTATCCCTCTGCCTCAGTCTATAGCTCCCTGATTCTAGTGCCACACAAATCTTGAGGTAAACATTTGTTAATTGATGTTCTTTGTCTAGCCAAGGATAGAATGAGGCTTCTTAGTCAAGCATTTCACAGCTAATTAAACGAGGGAACATACACAAGGGGATTTAATCTTTTTGTCCCCATGCTATTCCACGTCCTTTGTCCTGTAATGCTTATTCAAAGAGAAAGCATCAAGTAGTCTGAGGTTTAGAAATGGGTGTTTAAAAAAAGGCATTGCAAACCTGAATAGAGACAAAAATGTTGCCAGGACACTTAAAAAACTAAACTCATTGAAACCTTTAGGGCACTGAGCTGGGACTCAGGAGATCTGAGTTAAATTACTGGCTCTGTCCCAGACACCCTCAGTGACTTGCCTAAGGTCAAACAGGGTAACATTTTCAAAAGCTTATAAATGACCTAAGGCTTGTCTCAAAGGTATTTAGGCACCTACCTGCCACTGAAGAGCTGGGCCCTCCATGGCAAAGTCACTTTTAAAAATGGGACTTATGTTCCTAAGGCTACATCTACACCAGCTCAGTGGTTTGAGCATTGGCCTGCTAAACCCAGGGTTGTAAATTAAATCCTTGAGGGGGCCACTTAAGGATCTGGGGCAAAATCAGTACTTGGTCCTGCTAGTGAAGGCAGGGGGCTGGACTTGACTCAATGACCTTTCAGGGTCCCTTCCAGTTCCGAGATAGGTATATCTCCATTTATTATTAGTTCAGACTAGGGGTGTGTGAAGAGCAGTGTGCACCAAAATGCTACTCTGTAACATCTCCATGTTGACACTGCGGGCATGAACTAAAAGATTCCTACTTCGCATCAGAATGCAAACTTCACTCTCCTTGATGAAACTAGCTCACTCAGAAGTAAGCAGAGAACATAGGGGGGAAAATGAAGTAAAGCTAATCTTCTGCAAACTCAGCACTGTCTAGGTGCTGTCTAGGCCATGGGTGAGGAGATCATGCAGATTCAGGTCTCAGTCTTTCAGGTCTCATAATGCTTACGATGCTGTTAGTAACCTGGTAAGTAATATGTATTGAACAAATCCTCAGTTATCACTCAGTTCCTTTCTCAGATAAATCTCCCATTGACTTCAGCTCTGGGGCCATTATTTTTGTCTTTTCGGGGTGTCTTTAAATTCATGTTGCTTCCAGTCTTCCATGCTAGGTAAAGTGTCTCCACTGGATTGGCCATTCCTCTAAAAGGGAGCAGGTAGATCATTTGCTGAAAATGCTGCTTAGATTGACAACAATATTGTGACCTTTATAGCCATGCTAAGCATTAAAAGATATTTGACAAATACTGTACATGAGTAGAAAGCCTTTTAAACTCCCCAGCCAAACCATTTGCAATTAGAACATGGTAATGTGTGCTAATTTGGTATGTCAGCCAAGCTTACAAACAATCTCCCCCTTTTTTTTTTTTTTGGTCCATTAACAAAACCACAGTATTCCTATGAACAAGTTCTCTTAATCTCCACAGTGCGTATTCTGTGATATTATACTTAGAAAAGGTGTGCCATGTAATTCAGCTCTAAAGCAAACAACAAGAGCTGCAGATTCTTGTAATAAATAGCACTAATTTCGGGAGCCAACTATTTGATAGCTGTTGCAGGTAGAATTCAGAGAGCAATATGACATGCTTGGGTCTCAATGTTTCAAATTGCAAGGGGCTCAAAATTCTCCTGCTCCAGTGCACGTGTATGGAAGCTATGGAAGAGCATGGATCAGATGAAAGGAGTTTGTACTCGTGGTAGAAAGTCTAGTAAGTCTCAGATCTTGGGCGTCTGCTCACTTACTCTCAAAACCACATGGTAAAATAAGTGGAGAATAGGGTGTGGGGGAAGCGTGGTCTAGTCGATAGAGCACTGGACTGGGACTCTGGAAATCTAGATTTATTTCCAGGCTCTGCCACTTGCTGCCTGCATGACCTTGGGCACGTCACTGTGCCTCAGTTTCCTCATCTGTATTATTATGGGGATAATAAGCTGTGACGTGCTTTGAGATCTGTGGATGACCTAGGTATACTTGGTCCTCCCTCAGGGCAGGCAGATGCATTAGAAACTAGATGATCACCATATTTGGGGTTGGGAAGGAATTTCCCCTGGGTCAGATTGGCAGAGACACTGGGGGAGGGGTCACATTCCTCTACAGCATGCGGGCATGTGTCACTCACAGGTTGATACTAGTGTAAATGGTGGCGTCTCTGTAACTTGACATTTTTAAATCATGATTTGAGGACTTCAGTAACTCAGCCAGAGGTTAGGAGTCTACTGCAGGAATGGGTGGGTGAGGTTCTGTGGCCTGTAATGTGCAGGAGGTCAGACTAGATCATGATGGTCCCTAAAGTCCGTAAGATGACCTTGTAAGCTCCCTTCCGGCCCTACTCTCCTATGATTATGATATATTATTATCCGACAAGACATAAGCACGCTCCTCACTTCACCTCTCTCCCTCTGTCTGATCACTTATCAAACTGGGCTAATACTTATGATACTCACTGGGATGTTGTGAAGATACATTAGTTAATATCTACTCACCATGCAAAGCGCTGCATAAGTTCTAAGTATTCCTAGTAAACCTGCACGTTAGTATTCCTCTTGCTAAAATGCTTTGCATCAGTCACTAACATACTACGTCTTTTGTCAGCCAGGAAAACATGTACAGGCCCTTTTAACATGCCAAAATACCAGACTAGGAGTGTGTAAGTTGCTAGCAAAGTAAATGGGAGGTATACACCAAGATAAGCATGGGTTATTCATATGGGTTATTCATAGTTATTCATACTATCTTATTACATATGATTTATATGCCTATCACCTGATGATCCAAGGGAAAAGATTATGGAGAGTAACTATCTTATATCTCTGTTATACTTGTCTACACAGCATGGCCCAGATGCCTGGAACCTATCATAGATTGACTCTGAAGTATTGTTTGCAGTAAACAGCTCTACAACTTCCAAAACAAACCCACAAGGAGAGAGAGCAAGGGAAGAGGTAACAGAAAACATACTCATTAGCTTTTTTTATGCTGAGAGTGGAGATTTCCTGGCCTGGTGTGACCAGAAAAAGAAACAAAACACCAAGATCAGCAGAAAAGACGGGGGGCGGGGGGGGGAAGAGAGGGTTGCTTCACACACAACATCAATCCAGGTTAGTGTTGAGATGACTCACATCACTGAGGTCTGAAGATGCAGGGGGAATGGTGATGTGAAGGGCAAAGAGTAACCTAAATAGCCTTGAGTCACATTTCTTTTAACACAGCATGGCCCCAGCTCCTGGACTTCACCTGAGACTGACCTTGAAGTATACACTAAGGGAGACTATTCTGCAACTTTGGAAACAAGCAGGCTAGGCCAGAAAGTAAAGCAGGATGGTGAAGAAACTGACACATTCACCTCCCCAAATGAAATATCTCCCCCATTACGTTCAGTTAAAAATAAGTTCTCACTTTGGAACAGTAAGATTTCAAGAGCAAGTACCTCGGGGGGGGAGGAAAGGATGTCAGCTCCGTTAAGATATTGCTAGGTTGGACTTGCTCAGTGAATTTATGGGAAGAGCTGGAATAGAATGATTAAGGTCTTATCTAGAGTACAAATGCTTTGCAGTGTAGCTGTATGAGCAGAGCCCCTAGTGTAGATGGAGCATATGCTGAGAGGGAGTTTTTCTGTCGGCATAGTAACACCATCTCCCCGAATGACATTAGCCATGTGGACAGAAGCACTATTCTGTTGGCATAGCTGCATCTACACCGGAGGTTTTGCTGGCATTTGTTGGCCCTGGGAGTGGTTTTTTCACACCCTGACTGACAGCTTTGTAATGTGGACATGGCCTTATTAACCTTAGGCACCTCAGTCTGAAATGTGTGATGTGCCAGGTCCTCTTGCTGCCTCACCTTACAGGTATCCCAGGTACTTTACATACCCAATCAGCCTGAATCACTCTTGTGAATACAGTTGCTGTTACCTGTGGAAGCACCATTCTCAAAAACAGTATTGTAAAGCATCACTCCTTAGCCAGTCCTCATACAGGCGTTGTGGGAAACCTGGTGATACCTGAGGTATGCCCTGATTCTGATCTCAATTGCACTGGTATACATCTGAAATTACACCAAGTAGATCTGGCATCTGGCCATTACTGTCGTACAGAGAAGATTGAAAAATGGGAAGTATTGGCTGCTAAAATTTTGGAAAGAAACAGGAAATTCGCATTAAAAATAAGTGTGCAGAATTTTTTCAAGAAAACTGAAAAGTTTGGGGGGTTTCTTCCTTCTGCCCATTTTTATTCCACTGAGAAGTGGAGAAAAAGAAATTTCCCTTCTTTCCTGAAATCTGAAATGTTCATAGAAAAACAAGCAAATTGCAGCTCAATTAGAAAATTTTCATTTCAGAAAAAAGCCAGTTTTTCATTTGGAAAAAAATTTTTCTACAAACAAATTTAGAGCCATTCTAGCTCCCACATAAGGAGTTTTTACAAAGAGCTCATCTGTGGCCATTAGTATAGACACTACACTGCTGTATGCACAGAAAAGAAAATCGGAGTCAATATAGTTATCTTCCCATTTGTGGTTCAGAAATGTTAACTGAAGAGGGGCCCAGACTGCAAAACCAGAGCTGAACTTCCCTAATGATCAGGGTGTGGGATCCAGGGGTTTTGCTTGCGGCTTGTCTCTCATATTAATATTACAGAGCAACTCTTCCAGATGGAGGCCCTATGCAGGGACAGCTCTCTCACTGTACAGTCCCTTCATGCATATTGAAATAGGCGGCTTCAATGCAGAATCATCATCAAGACATCATTGAATAGACCAGCAACCACAGCAGATCACTGAGCAGCACTTTCAACCATTCACTTCATTAAATGAGCATAGGTGTCGTTATTGCAAAGTATACAAGTTCAGCTAGCTCCAGCTAAAATTCTAACCTAGAGCTGACCCTGATATTAACAGACCTCCTGATAAGTATATTTGGGCCCAGTCCTTTCTAATCATGTGCCTTCAATCAGCCTTTTCACTGGAACCAAAATGTCGGCTTTATTGTTTTAATTCAATGCCAAACTTAAGAATCTCCTCAAGTCGCAGTGAGCAGGATAAAGTGTGAGACTTCCAGTTACATTTATTCAGTAAGGGAGGTGATTTTAAAGGGCTGCATGGGTCGCGGAGCTCATTTTTGAATGAATGGTGCTATACCGTGTCACCCGCTGAATTAACAATTTGTGACAATTATAGTAATTATTCTGCTACAGTAGCGGTGCCGTTGCCCAAATGTGTTCGAAGAGCGGTTTAACTGAAATGAACAAGAATACCCTGAACCTATGATACTGAATCATTTAATTTTCTGATTCTGGTAATTTACAGTGTTGCAAACAGATACCTTTTTAACTACTCCTTAATGAACAGTTAAGTGGAGTAAATAATTTACCTCATGCCACAGGAACAAAGGGTTTGTAACCACACTGGGAGAATTCAGTCACACAATATGGGAATACACCTCTTCTCTATGAGCTGGAAATTGTTACACACTGAGGCCTTGTCTACTCTGGCAAGTTTCTGCGCAGTAAAGCAGCTTTCTGCATTGTAACTCCCGAGGTGAACACACTGCCAAGCCGCTTAGTGCACAGAAACTGCACAGTTGCAGCACTGTAAAAAACCAACAACACCCCAATGAGAGTGGTACAGCTTTCTGCGCCGGGGGTACAGTGCCGGTGTAGACACCCTGGTCGATTACAGCACTGTAATTGGCCTCCGGGAGGTGTCCCACAATGCCTGTTCTCACCTCTCTGGTCATCAGTTTGAACTCTACTGCCCTTCCCTCAGGTGACCAACCGTTATCCCCACCCCTTAAATTCCTTGGGAATTTTGAAAGTCCCCTTCCTGTTTGCTCGGTGACGTGTGCAGTGGTCTCAGCGCATCTTTCCAGGTGACCATGCCTGCTCCACCTACCAGGCAATCCCCTGCTTGGAGCAATGCCGAGCTGCTGGACCTCATCAGCATTTGGGGAGAGGAGACTGTCCAGTCCCAGCTGCGCACCAGCCGTAGGAATTATGATACCTACAGACAGATTTCACGATGCACGATAGAAAGGGGCCATGACCAGGACACACTGCAGTGCAGGGTTAAAGTGAAGGAGCTGCGGAACGCCTACCACAAGGCGCGGGAGGAAACCACCGCTCTGGTCCTGCGCCCACGAGCTGCCAGTTCTACAAAGAGCTGGACGCGATACTCAGCAACCCCACCCCCACCGCCATTCTGCACTTGCTCAGCCTGTTGTTGAACCGCTCCTTGCTGCTGTCAAGGTGCCCTGTATATAGCTCCATAAGCCATGGCATTAAGGGGTAGGCAGGGTCTCCCAGGATCACAATGGGCATTTTGACTTCCCCGACGGTGATCTTCTGGTCCGGAAAGAAAGTCCCTGCTTGCAGCTTCCTGAGCAGGCCAGTGTTCTGAAAGATGCGTGCGTCATACCTGTGTTAATGTCCATGAAATGCCCACGGTGATCCACAAGTGCCTGGAGAACCATTGAGAAATAACCCTGGAAATAAGGCCTCACCCATGTCCAATTACTCAAGTCAAGCCAGCCCTACAGAGAAGGGACACACTGTTTGGGAGCAGAGAGAGCCCTGAAGGGTAGACACCCTATGGTTCTGGCATGTCTTTATTTGCCTAAGCCGTGCCTCACTGTCACTCATGTCTGAGCTAGGGGAGCATGCTGTGTATGTACTCTACACATCGCTGTAGGCTTAGACATAGCCTTGGGGCTTGTCTACACTACGGAGCTTTTTAGCGACAAGGCTGTGTTGACACAGACTTGTTGCTAAAAGTCACCAAGTGTGAACGCGCTTTTGTGGTATTTTGTCGGCACTTTTGCCGACAAAATACTTCCAGCCCCGTGAGCAGCATAAGCTTTGTCGGCAGGAGAGTGCTCCTGCCACCAAAGCCGCATTCACACTGCTGTTTGCGTCGGCAAAACTTTTGTCTTTCGCGGGGGGGCTTTTTTAAGTACCTGCGAAAGACAAAAGTTTTGGTGACAACTGCACAGTGTAGACAAGCCCACAGTCACTTGATGCAGCTGTCTAAAGGGGAGCTGCACTCTTTGGAAATCCTGGCCCATATTGTCCAGATTTTTTTTTTTTTTAATTCTGGGTGGGGTTTTCAAGAACACTTGAAGTGATTTAGGAGCACAAGTCCCATTGGTTCCCATGGATTTCCAGTAGGACTCGCACTCCTGAGTCACTTAGGTCCAGGTCCTCAATGGTATTTAGGTGCCTAACTCCACAGGAGGTGCCTAAATATCTTTGAGGCTCTGGGCCTTAGATCTATTGTAAAGCCCTCCCTTTGCTTGGCTCATCCTATTGAGAAAGGAAACTTAGTTCTTTGCACTGGTGCTCCCTACACATGGGATAATTCCACAATATTTCTGCTCTAGGCAGACACTGGAGATGCATCACACCCAAATAAAGCCATTGTCTACAAAAGTAGTAGAAGAGTACAGGTCTTAATAATAAAATCCCTATAATTGCTAATGCTTTATTTCATGAGCTAAATGTTCCATTTCTGAACAAAACAAAACCATCTCTCCTTCCAATGGAGATCACAAGCTTTGGCAAGTTTTTCCCATGAGGCTCCTTTTCTTCCCTTGCTCCTTTTCCCCCATCTCTTGATGACCACTGTATTTTAACAAGAAGTAACTGAAAGAACTAGAGAGAGAATGATGCTGCGTATTCTACTTACTAAATGGAAATTTTGCAAGGGCATCAGAGGATAGGGCCAGTTTTTTATTTCCAAATGATGTTGGATGAGAAGCAGGAAGATTAGTCTGTATGGGGCCACTTAATTCCCTTCCAAGGTCAAGCCCATGGCTTTCTGATGAGGAGATGACTGGCTGAATAGCTCCATCAACTATTTGCTTTTGGTTTAGTGACATCTCAGTTCTATTTTCCTCTGTGTTCTCTGGTCATTTGATATTTATCATTCCACTGCTGCTATGGAGGTCACCCATGTAATTATACAAAAAGGAACATATCCATAGTTCTGTCAACACTGTGCCATGCTCCGGCTTTTTATCTAGAATAATATTTCTTTGTGTTTTAAAAACACCCTCTGTTTCAGTAGCACTGGCTCTCTTATTCCTCATAGTCCTGCTGCATTTGCTCATTTATCATCTCCTTTCTGACCTGGAGCCATGCAAACGCACACTTCCCTCAAGAATTTTTAAGTTCTTTATATTAGAGCGTCATTCTTTTTCTCTCCAGTGGTTAGAGGCATCAGCATGGAAATAACTATTTGTGAGGTCTATGTCCCACTCCACCACTGAGTCCTCACGGGACCTTGAGTAAGTCACTTAACTTCTGTGTGCCTCAATTTCCTCCTTTATAAAATATATAATCAGATAAAAATGTGGGTGTCACCTTTACTTTTAAATTAGATTTTAGGCAGAGCCTCATCTGCTTCACCTCTCTGGTTAAGTCCAGTGTTGCCAACTCTTGCAATTTTATCCTGAGTCTTGTGATATTTGGAGTTTCTTTATAGCTCCAGCTCCTGGATTCATGGGATTACATAAAACGATCAGCTTTATTAATTTATTTTTTGAAAAGCATGTTTTTAGCCCTCGTGGTTACAGGGAAAATCTGGAAAACCCTAAAGGCTCAAAAACTGGCTGACACATTAAAAGAAATCTCAAATGTTTTTTTTTTTTTAATCTCTTCATTTTAAAGCTAGTTTCGTGATTTTTTGCTCAGGGTTTGGTGTTGACAATTCTGAAATTCGTTTCCTAAGGCACTTCATTGTTCAATTTTTGGAAGAAGAAATGTAAGGCAGGTAGCATATGATTTTAGCTAGCTGGTTTTTAATAAAAGTAGTTCATATGAAAAGGTTTTGCTGCTGTTCTGTGTTTTGTGATAGAAGACCTTGGAGCTCTCCTCATGAGTCAACAGTGTAACACCATTGCAAAAAAAGCAAACATCATTCTTGGATGTATTAGCAGGAGTGTTGACACAAGTAAGACACGAGAAGTAGTTCTTCCGTTCTACTGCATGCTGATTGGAGTATTGTGTCCAGTTCTGGGTGCCACATTTCAGGAAAGATGTGGACAAATTGGAGAAAGTCCAGAGAAGAGCAACAAAAATTATTAAAGGTCTAGAAAACATGACCTATGAGAGAAGATAGAAAAAATTGGGTTTGTTTAGTCTGGAGAAGAGAAGACTGAGAGGGGACATAACAGTTTTCAAGTACATAACAGGTTGTTACAAGGAGGAGGGAGAAAAATTGTTCTCCTTAACCTCTGAGGATAAGACTAGAAGCAATGGACTTAAATTGCAGCAAGGGTAGTTTAGGTTGAACATTAGGAAAAACTTCCTAACTGTCAGGCTGGTTAAGCACTGGAATAAATTGCCTATGGAGGTTGTGGAATCTCCATCATTGGAGATTTTAAAGAGCAGGTTAGACAAACAGCTGTCAGGGATGGTCTAGATCAGTGGTTCTTAACCTGGGGTGCACACACCTCCTGGGGGTGCGAGATGCCCTTTCTGGGGGTGCGAGACATGCCAGATTTTTTTTAGAAGGTAAATCATCGAAAACACAAATTAAGCACAACTACTTTGTTTCATCAAACCTATGTATTTATTAACATTATACATTTTTTAACGATTACTGTAATATACAAACAAAAAATATATCTAGGTTTCAAGAACTGACCTACTTCAATGATTTTTGATAAGGGGTGCGAGAACATATTTTGAGAACCAAAGGGGTGCAGGCTGCAGTAAAGGTTAAGAATACTGGTCTAGATAATACTTAGTCCTGCCATGAATGCAGGGGACTAGATTAGATGACCTCTTGAGGTCCCTTCCAGTCCTTCGATTCTATGATTCTATTCAAGCAAGTCCAGTGCCTAAATCCCAATAAATGGGAATTGGGTGCTGAATTCCCTTAAGCTCCTTTTGAAAATCTCATCCATAGCCCTTTGCCAGGCCTTAGAAATACTGTCTACCTGCCCTTCCTGTCTCTGAATTTGCTAACATCTCTCACTGAGGAGGGAGGATGGGTTGAATGGCGCTAATACAGTTTCATCTAAAATTCCACTGGCTTCTGGGTTTTCCTCCATTCGACATCAGTGAAAATTCATTGATAGGGAAACACAAATAAAACTTGACATAAATAAGCTAGGAAAAGAAATCCCAATGATACACTTATAGAGTGTGGGGCATTGTCTTGTTTAGCGGGGTACTTAAGAGGCAAAAGTCCATTGTAACAAACCAAGAGGTATTTACTGTAATATTCTGCCTGCTGAGTTTATACTAGGACTTAATAAAATCTTCCAGGCTCCCTAGCCCGCAGAGTGCCTAGCATTGCCAGCAGCATGCTGTGTTATTGTAACCAGTAAGCTTGTGTTTCAGCAGTTAGTGGTGCAAATAAGAAGGAAAATCAGTTTCTTGTTTTGTTTTAAGGACTCTGTGTGTCTGCAAACTGCCAGAGCTAGGTGAGGACACTCCACTGGATGAGCCAGAATCATCCAGAAATTGGGCATGGCAAACCCTAAACCTGCTCATGAGCTGTTTGAAGTTACTTGAATGATTTCCATTATGGGCAAGCAGCTTAGAAGGGCACACTCAGAGCCAATCTCTGATAATGGAACCAATGGGCGCTCAAGAGGAGGGGGAAGAGTTGATAAAAGGGAGGAGTGGGCGTAAGACCAAAGAGCTCAGCAGTGCAGCAGTGTGAGGATGACAAAAGACTGTTCTAATGGTTGTTTGCCAGGGGCTTGCTACTTACCAGTTTGTGGGATTTAGACAGCAGGCTCCCTCACCCCCCTGGAGGTGACAAGGAGAAGGATTTGCTGCAGCCTGTCCTTGCAGACACTCAAGAGAAGTTAGAAGGAAACTGTGGGACTATCACTTGTTTCTCTGCTGTAAGAAGCTTGTGTGCTGTACAGAGGGGTTGGACACTATTCCACAGAGACTGGCAAAGGTAAATCCACCCAGAGAAGAGCCCTAGGGGAGTGCCTCTAAGTTTGTGCACATAATTATATTTTGTATTTAAACTTGTGATAGTAACAAGTACTAACTTGGGCGGGGGGAGCCGCTGAAGTGACTTTAAAAAGAGTTGCTATCGACAATATTTGCATTTGTTTCAAGGGTTATAAGTAAACATGCATATAGATAGATTGGTAGGTAGGTACACACACAGAGAGAGATTAAATTTATAGATTTAGAGTTTTTGTGTGACTCTCTTATCAGCTTAAATTCATGTGTGTGTAAAGTCTCAACTCTTGTGTGTACCCCAGCAGAACAGTAAGCTACAGGAAGGTATCTAACATGAATGTATCACCTTCCTCAAACCCAGTTACATTATCACATGGGGGCTCAGTATGCCTTTGCCTGTGTTCCCTGTAAGCTGCGTGGCTGGGTGGCCGCCCAGGAGAGATTCAAGTGCCGCTCAGTTGATTAGCAGAGCGTGCACATCCAGCAGCGTGCCCCTCCCCCTGCTGCTTTGCAGCCATGTTGCTCCATCCTGCATCTGCTCCCGGGACCCTCCTGCTGGCTGTGCAGAGTGTGGGGCAGGCGGGGGGGGGGGGGGAAGAGGGTGCTGATGTGAGGGTATCCCCCTCCCCCCACCCCTGTACCCCATCTCTGCAGAACAGGGGAGAGGGGACAGCCTGGCTCAGGACTCGGAGCTGCTGAGGTCTGAACGGTGAGTGAATGAGTGCCTTTCTTAAAGAGACAGCGTACGGTTCTGAGGACAAATATTTAAGAAAGCATACTATATTTAAAGGGGGGGAGGTAGGCAGATTTTTGCTTCTTACATTGACATCTAGCCAGGAGCCTGGAATGAGGATTTTTGAGCACCAGAGCGGTCAGCAGCGTCATTTTCCATCTCTTCCAAAAAGCTGCATGTCCAGGACATTAATTCCAAACTGACTCAGACAGAAGTGCTTCCTACTAAAACATCCACAGGACTCCCAACACCACATTGTTTTCTTTAGAGGTCACTTATCCAAGCACCAACCAAGCCTGGCGCTGCTTATCTTGCGAAACATTACAAGAGCACACTACTCTATGGATGCAGACAACATGTAATTGCTTTTCCAGTGCTAAATATATGCACCCCTCTCAGGTTGTTCATGAATAAAGATAAACAGAAGATGCTATAATCAGTGTTTATCTGCTGCTAACTCACCCTGTCTCTCCTATGCTCTCTTTTTATAACTCTGCCTGCTTCTACCCTGTATTACTGCAAATTGCTGGTAGGTCGTTAGAAGAGAGAGTGGGGGAGGAGGTGGAAAAGGAGGCAAGACAAAGCACGTGCTCAGAGAAGGAAGAAGGCTAATTTGGGTCTATGGATTAGGAGCCAATACTGGATAAATAACCTTCTCTGAGTAGTGTGTGCTTGTAAGTATCGCCCTATTATTCCAACTGAAAGTGAATGATAGAAAATATGACCTGAGTGATCTTACTAGCAGCAGAAAAATGTATCAATTCATAGATTTTAAGGTGAGAAAAGGACCATTATGTCCAGGTAGTCTGACCTCCTGTATAACACAGGCCAGAGAATGTCACCAAGTGGTTCCTTCATCCAGGGCCGGCTTTAGGCCGATTCCACCAATTCCCCGGAATCGGGCCCCACGCGTAAGTGGGCCTCGTGCCTAAGAGGGCCCCGCTTCAGGGTCTTCAGCGGCATTTCGGCGGCGGGGGGGAGTGTCCACTTCAGGGTCTTCGGCGGCATTTCAGTGGCGGGGGGTCCTTCAGTGCTGCGGAAGATGCGGAGCGGACCCCCTCCGCAGAAGTGCCACCGAAGACCCGGACCACTGCCGGGTATTCAAATTGGGCCTGCAGGTCCTAAAGCCGGCCCTGCCTTCATCAAACCCATAACATGTGACTGAGCCAGAGCATGTCTTTTGGAAAGGCACCCACATGCATTAGAACCAGCTGGCTACCAGAAACTCTTTCTTCTGCAGTGAAGTGGAGTTAAGGGACATGGAGAAGAAAAAAACCTCTAGTTGGGCTGTGACTAAAGTTAGAGCCGAGAGGCCAGGATGATCAAACCTAGGGCCCAGGACTGGCAATCAGAAGACCTGCCATTTTCTAATCCTGGCTTTGTGACCATGAGCAAGTCTCTTCACCTCTGTGTGCCTCTGTTTCCTCAACTATAAAAGAGAGAGAATCAAGGTTTCATTTATTATCCCCATTTTACAGGGTGGGAAACTGAGATGCAGTTGGGGCCTGTCTACACTACAGGACTGTAATGTATTTGTAAGCTGCTGACCCCCACATGTTGTTCAGAGCCTATGGATAACACAGCTCCTAAGCATGTGTTTGTTCTGTGCTTAGTCCCTATCTAACGGTTGGGCTGGATGGCCTTTTCCCGCTGTGCTGTAGGGAGCAGGTACTTGGTATGAAAAGGCTCTCAAGAACTAATTTTTTAAAATAATTATGATCAATGAATTGGAAGAAAGTGAAACATGACTATTGATAGAATTTGTGGGTGACAAAATACTGGCAGAGTGGCAAATAATAATGATGAGGCCAGGGCAGTCATACGGAGCGATCTGGATCACTTGGTAATCTGGACCCATTCAAACAAAACAAGTTTTAACAGAGCCAACTGCAAGGTCCTATACCTAGCAACAAAGCAGGCTGGCCACACCTACATAATGGGGAACTATCTCCAGGAAAGCAGTGACAAGGATTTAGGGGTCATACTGGGAAAGCCACTCAATGTGAGCTCGCAATGCGATGCTGTGGTGAAGAGGACTAAAGCCATCATTAGACATATAAGCAGAGTAGTGAGTAGGGTAGGGAAGTGATACAGTATCAGTGAGGTGCATATTGGAATCCTGCCTCCAGTTTTGGTGTCCACATTTGTTGAAAAATTTGTCGAAAAAAAAATGTTGAAAAATTGGAGCTGGGGCAGCAAAAAGCATAGAACATAAAATGTTTTGAGGGCTGGAGAAAAATGCCTTCTTGCGAGCTATTGAAAGAGCTCAATCTGTTTAGCTTATAAAAAAGAAGGTCGAGAGGTGACTTCATTGAAGTGTTTTAAGTGCCTTCATGGAGAGAAAAATTTGTGTATTAAAGGGCTCTTTAATCTCAACAGAGAAAAGCATAAAAAGACCAACTGGCTGGAAGGTGAAAACAGACAAATTCATATTAGAAATAAGGCACCAGTATTAATAGTGTGGATGATTCACCATTGGAACAAACTGCCAAGGGAAGTAGTGGATTCTCCATCTCTTGATGTCTTCTAATGAAGATTAGATGCCTTTCTGGTACATGCTTTGGTCAAAAACTAGCTATTGTGCTATACAGGAAACATGTGATATGCAGGGGGGCAGATTAGATGCTCCAATGGTCCCTTCTGGCCTAAAGTCAACTCATTTATGAAAAACTGAGTGTGGCCAGGAGAGCAGCCTCCGATGCTTAACCATGTAGTCTGCTTGATCCCCAGACTCAACAGTCATTGAATGGGGTGATCAAGGGGAAGGCACTAAAATATCCAAAGAGGTGCCCAGGGGCAGGACATCAGTCTTGCAGGGGAGGGGTGAGCATGTTAGTGACATCACAAAGGCCATTTGCAGGATCTCAGCCTATTGGGCAAAGGTGGTGGGGAGCCGGTGATCTCACAGAGAGACCCTGACATCAGCCAGGCAAGTCAGAGGTGCAGAGCAGGGGCAACATCAGAGACCCCTGTGGCTTTGGTGCAGCAAGTCTCCTTCTCAAGGTCTCTACTTGAGGACTGAGAGAGAATTCTGGTTCACGTACGTGAGCATGAGGAGGAACCTCTTTGGCATTTTCTCCTTTCCTGCTACTGATTTAGCTAGAAAACGAAGGTCCTTTTTAGAAGGTAAGAGCCTCAGAGAGGTTTGGAACCTGTTCAGTCTGATCCACCTGCTACCGGCTGAATTCTAGGTGCAGAAATCACTAGGTTAAGATGGCAGAATTTTATTTCCAGCCTAGGATTTTGTCCCATTGAATCACTGGGTACATTGGGGTTTGTCCTTGTAGGTTTCCTTTTCCTCTTTCTCTCTCTCCTTTCTCTTCATGTGCTTCTTTTTTCCCTTTCCCCTGCTTCCCTCCCTCCACCAAGGAAGTTTGTGATGGAGGGGGAGGGTTGCTCTCATTGCGGGAGGCCCTCACAAAGAGGTGGGCCTGGAATAGTGCTCTGAGAGTGATCCCCTGTGGTGGTGACCTGGGCCATCCTTTGGGACATCTGCTGAGACCCCTCAGCCGCCCACCTCTCAGAGTCTCCATGATGATTCGCCGAGAAGGGGGCTATCGACAGAGAGGACTCAGATCCTTTTGTTCTCTTTTGAGACCAAGCAAATAAGTCATAACCAATCATGTATTTGATTAATCTTACTGCTTCCCTCCAATCATTGTCTCTGAGCTGTTCATGATTCTCTCTAATGTTCTAGTTCTTCTAAAATACTTGCTGAATAATGACTATGAACAGTTGTTGGTCTGAAGCTCATTTGAGAGCACTTTATTCTCAGCAGTTAGTGTACCCAAAGAGATTGGCCGGGGCAGCATATCAGCCTGGCAGGGGAGGGGTGGGTGTGGCAGTGACATCACAAAGGCCTGTTGCAGGATCTCAGCCTATTGGGCAAAGGTGGTGGGGAGGGAGTGACCTCACAGAGAGACCCTGACATCAGCCAGGCCGGACAGATGTGTAGGGCCAGGGCAACCTCAGAGATCTCTGTGGCTTTGCTGCAGCAAGTCTCCTTCTCGAGGTCTCTCCTGGAGGACCGAGAGAGAATTAGGACTCATGTATGTGAGCGTGAGGAGGAAACACTTTGGCGTTTTCTCCTTTCCTACTACTGATTTTGCTAGAAAATGAATGTCCCTGTTTCAAAGGTAAGAGCCTCAGAGAGGTTTGGAACCTGTTCAGTCTGATCCACCTGCCGCTGTCTGAATTCTAGGCATAGAAATCACTAGGTTAAGATGGCAGAATTTTATTTCCAGCCTAGGATTTTGTCCCGTTGAATCACTGGGTACATTGGGGTTTGTCCTTTTAGGTTTCCTCTTTCTCTCTCTCCTTTCTCTTCTTCGTGTGCTTCTCTTTTCCCTTTTCCCTGCTTCCCTCCCTCCACCAAGGTGGTTTGTACTGTGGGGAGGGGAGGGGGTTGCTTTCATTGCGGGAGGCCCTCACAAAGAGGTGGGGCTGGAATAGTGCTCTGAGAGTGATCCCCTGTGGTGGTGACCTGGGCCATCCTTTGGGACATCTGCTGAGACCCCTCAGCCTCCCACCTCTCAGAGTCTCCATGCTGATTGGCTGAGCAGGGGGCTATTAACAGGAAGGAGAAGTTTCCCCCGTTTCCCTAGCTCTGACCCATGGCTCTCCCATCCTTTGCAGGCTGTGCACAAGGTCTTGGAAGACCTCCTGGATGCCATGCCGGGGAACCTGCTGGCACATATACAGACAGGTTCCAATACATCTTGGAGGTGAGCACAGTGAGGAGAGGCAGGGGGCAATTTTATTTTAGCGGTGGGGAGGATTGGAAAGGAGAGACTGGAAGATCCATTTTCCAATCTGTCCTCCTAGCCTGCACCCCAGTCAGCCTTTCCTCCTTCAGGGACAGGAGAAGAAGTTGGGACTTCAACCAGTGCTCTGCATGGTTCTATTGAGCAGTAATCACAGGGCCCCTGGCTGGCTTTGGGAGTGAGAGCTGCAAACTCTCCCCCACACAACCCCCACCCACTGCCCTGTGAGATCTAGGAGATGGGCCTCACAGAAAAGTCACAGACTCCTTCCTAGAGAACCAGGAAGACCCCAGTGAATCAGCCCTTCTCTCCTACGGGCACTGAGATTCTGGGGCTGGGGGGGTGGGGGTGGAGGACATTGTCCTCACAGTCACTCCCTTCATCTGACCAAGGACTTTAGAACCGGGGAGGGGCAAGGAGTGTGTCTCCATCCTGATGAGCTGTTCACAAATCAGGAGTTCAGAGAGGGTAGGATCAGCCCCGACATCGAACGTTCTCCCAATCTAGAGAGACAAAGACAAGTTGTGACCTGCAGGATGCACGTCCTAGATGTAACCATCCCCTTTGAAAACTCTGCAATCAATGAATCAGATATTCCACCCTGAGCACAAAGTCTCAGCCCGTTGGGGATCGGGAGGGGCTCATTTGCACAGCACGTGCACCTGCCCATTAATCCTGACCTGCCTCTTTCTCCCATTAGGAGCAGCACGGCCCTGCTCTGATTCACCATCACCCTCCCTGAATTAGACATAAGTGACCTCTGACTCCAGCTTCCCGACTCCAGGCATAGGCGGGCTGGCTCCAACAGGCTGTAGGATCTGCAGCTGCAGGGGCTGTGGGTTGGGAGTGTTCCTCTTGGAGAGGCAGAATCAGAACAGGGAATGAGATAGGCTTTAGTCAGGTTCTTCTTTTCCTGGTTCAGTGGTGACCCTGGGCCTTTAAGGGGATCATGGTCATACCCTGTTCCAGCCAGGTGTGTGCCTGGCCTTGGCTCCCTTCTTGTCATCCTGGAGCAGAGGGAACTAAGGGTCCTCTCCACCAATGTCTCCTGCAGAGGGACTCAGGGGAGAGAGACTCCTGGCCCAGGGGAGATGGGGAGCTGATGGTAGAATGCTGACGAAGCCGCCCCTCCTCTCCCTTCAATTAGAATTCAGCACAGTTCCCCAAGATGGGGAACCTCGTGGCTCAGCTGGGTCTGTACATCGGTGACACTGACAGAAGCTGGGCAACCGGACCCCCGATTAAATGAGCTCCCCCCCTCCCACCCCGAGACTGACCCCTGTTGGGGAATGGGACCCCTGCTAAAACCTGCCAACTCCTCTGAGATGACAAGTCTCTCTCCTTTTCCCCCTACCCAATTTAGGATCAACCCCAGGCACCCAGGATACTCCACCCAAGGGAGGGAGCCCTGTTTGGCTAAAGGAGGCATTTTTACACTGACACAACACCTCACTGAGCCAGACAGCTCAGAAGGGGGCCAGACAGCAGAGAACGAGAGACTGACCTGGGGAGATCCTGAATAAGGGTGCAGCAGGAGTCCGGGCTGCAGGCCTGAGAGGAGGGGCTAGTTTTTCCCTAAGACTATAGAACCCTTTGATCTAACTTCTGGAGGATCATGGGTGAGGATTTGCCCATATGCCCACTGCAGAGGGAGGGCCCAGGCTGCCGTACTAACCACCCATTTTGTGGAGGGGACATAGACCCCTTTTCCCTCTATTGGAAAGGAGGAGAGGATAGAGACATTATAAGCCTAAGATGTGCCACTCACAGGCAACCAGAGGTGGGTTGAAGACCCTTTCTTTTGTGAGGATGTTGGATTGTGTACATTTTGTTGGACTCTGTTAACCTGGAACTCAATTGGTGAACTGTCCAGAGGGCCAAGGCATCAGATCCCAATAATTGAACCTGGTTGATCCCATGCCTCCTATTATTCCCACTGGAGCTACCCCACAGGAACCTAGATCTCCTCCACAAGACATGGGAGGAGCCAGACCCAGGAACAATCAATATGGTATAATACATGTTCTGTTTGAAGGAAAACTTGGAGACACAGCGGGCTTTCTTGAGAGAGAACCTGCTGAAATCTCAGTAGAACCAGGAATGGACCTACAATAAAGGGGCCAGGGTGTGAAAATTTAAGTCCAGTACTAGGGTATATTGTTGCTGTCAACCTTGAAGTCAGCCAAGTGGCAAGGATCATTCAAGGTTTTAAAAAGGGCAAGGGTAGTTGATTATGAAATCCGAAGAGAAAAGAGACGCAGGGTGTACCACATGAATCTACTGAAGGCTTGGAAGGACCAAGCGGGTCTCCTCATAATGCCTTTTCCACCAGAACCTGAGCTCAGCCCACAAGCACCCTTAATCCATGATTCTGTCCCGAACAGAAAGCGAAGACCTCCCAGTGGTGTTCTTAGCATTGCCAGAACAAAGCCACCTAGCCTACCATCAAGTGGATACCAACCTGGGGGAAAAGATCCCTAAGACTCTACGACCCATTTGGTGGAAGTTGTGGAAAATGGTCCACCAGAAACTATTGGCCCTGTTGGACTCAGGGTCATTGGGGAATCCCCTAGACATTGCTTTAGTTGAATTCAATAAGGAAAATACATTGGCCTTGTCAAGGTTATTGGCCCAATGATTTACTAAAACAAAGTACATATGAAGTCAAATGGATGGTTGTATTATTTCCTTTGCTGGACACAGTGCTGCTTGGTAAATTTTCAACAATATCTTCAGTGCCATCTTTGCTCTTCCAGTGACAGAGACTGGATGTTCCCAACAATAATAATAGGGAATTGGGAGTGGGTTCAGAGTTCACAGATGAGTACTTCTCCTCTGGTATTGTATACGGTTTATGATTAGAATCATCTTCCTTTGCAGCTATGTAGCAAAACCCTGCTGGAGTGAGAACATTTCCTGTTAAACTGAATGAGAAGGGCCCTACCAAATTCATGGCCATGAAAAATGCGTCACGGACCATGACATCTGGTTTCCCCCCATGAAATCTGTTTTTTGGTGTGTTTTTACCCTAGGCTATACAGATGTCATGGAGGAGACCAGCGTTTCTCAAATTGGGGGTCCTGACCCAAAAGGGAGTTGCAGGGGGGTTGCAAGGTTATTTTATGGGGGTTGCGGTATTGCCACCCTTACTTATGCACTGCTGCCTTCAGAGCTGGGTGGTCGGAGAGTGGCGGCTGCTGACTGAGGGCCCAGCCCTGCAGGCAGCACCGCCGCCAGCAGCAGCGCAGAAGGGTAGAAGTACCACAGCGCCCCCCGCCCGACAATAACCTTACGATCCCCCCACAACTCCGTTTTGGGTCAGGATCCCTACAATTACACCACCGTGAAATTTCAGATTTAAATGGCTGAACGCATGAAATTTATTATTTTTTAAATCCCGTGACCGGGAAATTGACCAAAATGGACCGTGAATTTGGTAGGGCCCTGTGAATGAGCAATAACTCAGTCATATTCAACCTTATAGTGCCCAGTCTTTGTGCCATTAAAGTCAAAGGGGAAACTTCCAATAGACCGTGTGTGCGAGTGTGTGTGCACACGCGCACACACACACAAATAGATCTAATGAAGTGTCATCAATGAGTGAGGGTTTTTCCAATGGAATCCTACAGGGATTGGTTCTTGGCCCAGTGCTATTCAATGACCTGGGGTGGTAAATAAGGCTGAGAACGGATCACAGAGGCGGCGTGATGTGATTCGTGTGGCAAACTAGGCACAATCCAAACACATCTTTGAATGCAACCAAATGTATAGACACAGTTACCTGTGCGTATATGCATATATTCATGAGAAATCAGTTTGGCTTGTAAATGCTTCATAGTGTGTAAATTATGCACATCCCAAGCCTAAATATTTGATTGCTGTCACGCTGTTTTGTAAGTATAGCTTGAAGTAGAACCGTCCTTATGCATTACCAAATTAATAAGCAGAGAGAATAAAGAATAGCAACTGCCTGCACAGCCCATTATACTACAGGCCAATGCTACCCAGGCACTAGGGCCAGTTTTGACCCAATAAACGGTTTTGGAATAAAGCTTGTATCAAGCTGTTGCCACCATCTCCAGTAACATCCTGGGCTAAGTACTTGGGGAAGGAAGCATGATGCTTCCTTTTTTCCAAACCTCTGTCTGGAAGGTAAATGGTTCTGGTGGAGAGGTCTTCAGTCACCAGATCCTAGATCGGGGTGGGCAAACTTTTTGGCCTGAGGGCCGCATCGGGTTTCCGAAATTGTATGGAGGGCCGGTTAGGGGAGGCTGTTCCTCCCCAAACAGTCAGGCGTGGCCTGGCCCCTGCCCCCTATCCGACCCCTTCTGCTTCTCACCCCCTGACAGCCCCCTGGGACTCCTGTCCCATCCAACTCCCCCCCCCGTTCCCTGTCCCCTGACAGCCTCCGGAACCCCCTGCCCCAATTGCCCCCTGGCACCCCATCCAATCCCTGCCCTCATTCCTGACTGCCCCCCCGGGACCCCTGCTCCTGATTGCCCTCCACCGCCCCATCCAACCCCCACTCTCCTTCCTGACTGCCCCCTGGGGACCCCTGCCCCCATTCAACCCCCCTGTTTCCCGCCCTCTGACAGCCCCGATCCCTATCCACACCCCTGCCCCCTGACCACCACCCCAAACTCCCCTGGCCTCTATCAACCCCCGCCCCCTGCTCCCTGCCCCTTTACCGCGCTGCCTGGAGCACCAGTGGCTGGCAGCGCAACAGCCACGCCGCCCGGCTGGAGCCAGCCATGCCACTGCGCATCACAGAGCACCGGGTCAGGCCCCGTCTTTGCAGCTGCGCTGCCCCAGGAGCTCACCACCCCGCCGCCCAGAGCATTGTGCCGGTGGCGGAGCGAGCTGAGGCTGCGGGGGAGGGGGAACAGCAGGGGAGGGGCCGAGCCTCCCGGGCCAGGAGCTCAGGCCAGGCAGGAGGGTCCCGCAGGCCGTAGTTTGCCCACCTTTGTCCTAGATCCTCAAAGGTATTGAGGTACCTAACTCCCACTGAAATCAAGGGAGTTAGGCACTTAAATACCTTTGAGGATCTGGGCGTAGGTCCTTGATTCAGGGATCTGCCCATGTGGATCCCAGTGCAGGGTCAGGATTCCTTTCTGCCTCACTTTACAGAATTTAAGATGGTCTAGTGGTCTGAACACTCGACTGGGCACCAGGACCCCTCGAGTTCTAATTCCTGCTCTGAAACGACCTTCTTCTGTGGCCTTTAGCAAGTCACAAACTGTTCCTTGGTTTCCCCTGGATGGAAAAGTGGGACAATTGTGTTTCACTTCTAATAGTGTGAGAATTAATCCATTAATGTCCCTTAATTACTTTGAAATCCGTGAACAGAAGCCAAAGCATTCGAATGGAGCCAAAGGTGTAACAAAGTGACTAGCCACTGTGGAATGGTTGCTGTTAGGAAATAATTAAAAATACCGTTAAAAAAACGTTTAAAGGAGTATCAAAAAGTTATTGTGTGACTTTTATTACTACGGATTTGCATTGCAGTAGCTAGCACCTATAAACACCACAAAGACCAAGGTCCAATTGTGCTAGGCGCTGTACGTGCACACAGTAAGAGACAGTCGCTTCCTCGAGATGCTTAAACAATCTAAATAAATAGACAAAAAGTGGAAAGGTAAACAGCAGCACAGAGAGCAGCAGTGACTCACTCAAGGTCATACAGCAGGTTGGTGTCACAGCTGCAAATATCACCCAGGTCTTTTGAGTGCTCAGCCGTGGCTTTACCCACTAAACCATGCTGCTTTTCTAGTCAGACCTTTTTGCTTGTAATGAAATTAATCTGATTGCTACATTTCACAACAAAAAAAGGGCTGATGTGCTAAGCTAGTCCGAGGCAGGCTCCCTTACTCATCTGTAGTACATTGTTCCTGTGTGTTTTCACTGGTATTATTATCTGCCTCCATAATTGAAATGGCTCTCTGGAGAAGTTGCTCCAGGTGCTGATAGCTTTATGATTAATTGCAGTGGCAGTTTAGTCTCTGTTGTGTATAATGGCAGGGAAGGTTTGCTGTACATTTTTTCCCCCTTCTGCCTGACTCATGCATTGCTTCTGTGGAAATCTGCCCATCATATCATGCAACCAGCAAGGAAACTCTGGGTAACTGAATTTCCAACTCACCTGTGGCAGAAAATTCATCAGTACAGTTTATAATAGGCTGGTTTTTTTTAATGCAGTAAATATCCACCAGAGACCTGCTGTGCACACTGAACTCTGAGATATGTAAGGAAAAAACAGCTCAGATGAGATTTGGGACAGAGTGAGGCAAAATAGCCTGCTTAACATGCGCGATGGGGTGTCTGCCCCACACTGGCAAGTAAGGGGTTAAGAGGCCTAGGGAGGCTGCGCAGGGAAGCGACCAGTAGGAGGGAGGCTGTGAGAAGCAGCCAATCCGGGCCCAGTAGGCCCATATAAGAAGAACTGCAGGGCAGAGCAGGGTCAGTGGCTGCTGGGAGCTTGAGGAGAGAAGACTGTGTCCCTGCTTGGCTGCAACCCTGTAGTACCTTGGACAGAACAGTGCTGGCAGGGACCTGGGCAGTAGAGAAGGAGCTCCAGGACTGAGTTAGGATGCTGTGGCTATGGGGAAGTGGCTCAGGGAAGTGCAGCAGTAGTCAAAGCACAGGAACGCAGTAGGTGACAGCGTTTCAGAGGGTCCCTGGGCAGGCCTATGTTCCCTCCCCTCCAGCTACTGGGTAGTGGCTAAGGGCATGGGAGACGCCAAGCAGACAGCAGGGTTAGGAAAGACTGTGATTTCCTGGAAGGGGAGAATTTAAGTGACCTGGCCGGATTGCCAAGCCATGAAGAGAGAACTGAAAATCCCGGAGAGAGCGGAGCAGCAGATCGAGTCAAAACGGGGGAAAGCAATTGCGGAAGGAAGGAGGGACTCTACCTTGAGCTAATCCCCAAAGGGGTGAGGAAAACGCGCCAGACAGCAGTGGGTGGTGTGCCCCATGACAGGTTGCTTTTAAAGTCTTCAGATTTAGCAGGATGGGAAGTCTATGAAACACCTGAAGAGAGAATAGTCATAAGAATTAATAATCCTTTGCACTTGTAGAGCACCTTCCCTCAGCGGGTACCAAAGTGTTTTGGGAACATCAAGAAGTTAAGCTTTGCAGCACCCGGTGAGAGGCAGGTCTGTGTTGCTCCAGTTTTACAGCCGGTGAACATGAGACACTGGGCGGTGATGTGGCAGCAGATCAGTGGCAGAGTTCTGAACAGAATCCAGGTATCCTGACTCCCTGGGCCCCACCCTCATTTCCAAGTCCTGGGGGATGTTTTCCCCCAAAGAGGACAACAAATCAAACCGTTAAATACTATGATAAAGGTGAAGAGAAAAGTACCTTTGTCCCCCCAAGAGTCAAGCTGACGTGTCTGTGCTCCTCCGGCAACAGGAGATGAGATCAGAAAAACAGAAGCCTGAATTCAGATCGTGGCAAGTAACTAAAGGAGGAAAAGAAGGTCTGAAAAGAAGGTCCCAAAAGAGGCAAATGAAGCAGTCAAACCACATCCTTCCTTCATCAAGGGGAGATACTCGGCCACTTCTCAACTTCCTTCCAAGAGCAGAAGGGGGAGCCCAGGCCTGCTTCAGGAGAAGGATCTTTAAGTTACTGCGTTTGCTTAGAGGCTGACTGGGAGTTCTCAAGTGAACATGAATCCTAAACGGTGAGCAAACTTTGGAGAGCTGAAGTCATCGATCTGAGTCCACGAAAGCCAGAGGTGACCCGAGCTAAGAGGGACGACTCCAGACAGCTGTATCTCCACATGAAATGGCTCAAAGGAAACATCAGCATTGCATTCACGGTGGGGTGGCCCAGCTGAACTTCAGGAACGTAGTTGGAGTCCAGCGTTAAGCAGCCTTCCACTGGAATGACTGAAAAATAGAAGCTAACATGAGGAAGCCAAGGTCAAATGAAAAGGATGAAGCTTGTAGCAATTTATATGCAATGGCAAATGCCTTTATAGGCCAGGAGGGTATGAAGTTTGAGCCAGGCCATTCTAATTCCCTCTAGATGGAAAGCATTAGCACAGCCTTTGAGAGAATTAGTTAGACTCAATGGGGTGTATCCAGCAAGCAAAGTACCAAGTAGTACTTTTTCCTAGCTCCATGAGCCAATAGCTCCCTGATCTTTTGCCATCTTATAAATAGAGGGAAATGAAATCAATTTAATCCAAGTCCAGTGCGTATTGGATCATAACCTATCTAAAGCACCCCCGAAAGCCCAAGAATAAACCAACAAGGAAAGAAATCACCTCCTGCCCTACACCGTCTGTTAAGTCTTCCAGCTCTTTTGAGCGCAGTATTTTTCTCTCTCTTTCTTTGGATCTGTTTGTTCATTTGATTTTTTAAATGCAACCAAATTGCACTGCAGCCTGGTCTTATCCCCCCGTAATCTTTAGCAATAAACAATGGGCGCCGGGGTAAGCATGAAAGGAATAGCGTAGCAGGATTGGAAGGAAGTTGATTGAAAGGCTCATGCAAAGCTGATCAGAAAATGGATTGTGTGATCTTTGCTCCCGCTGCTCGGTAGAGCCATTGAACTAACAGGAAGATGAATAATATTAGAGACAGCAGGGTTTTTTGCCTAGGCCAAATTTTTCAAACTGTGGGTGGCCCAAGTTAGGCCTCTAAATCTATGTTTGGGTACTTAACTAAGTGGCCTGGTTTTCAGTGGAGCTGCCACCTCTGAAATGGAAGCTCAGGAGGCCTAAAGTCTTTAAGCCCAAATCCACATGTAGGTAGTACAACAAAGTCAGGCTGACGGCTGCAAGAGGGTGGGGCCTATTGAGTGCCAGGAAGTGGGCGGGCGCAAGCCTGCCCACAGTTAAAGGCCCCTCCCCCAGCCTAAGGGGAGGAGATACTGAGCCCAGGACACACGAGTATGGGGGACAACAAAGGAAAAAACAAGGACAGGTGTGAGGGTCAAAGGGTCAAAATTAGGGAATCTGAAGGGGACACCTAGCAGAGAAACCCGGACAGTGCCCACTGCTCCTCAAAGGTGTCAAGGGAGCCAGCGGACATGGCCTAGAGGAACTCCTCCCAGATACTGTAAATGTAGGTTCAGGAAGAGCCAGAAAAGGGGCTGCAGCCTGGCAGATAAGTGTGCACCAGGGTCTCCCTCATGCTGCCCAAGGAACAGGCATTGGGGATAGTGGTGAACTGCCCCAGGTAGACACCCATGCTCAGGGCTCCATGAGGGAGCTGCCAACGAATATCCCCAGCAGACCATGAGACCATGGTGGAATAGAGACTGGCCCACCGGAGTTCCTCACCTTCAACAGATGGCAATAGTCCCATGGCTTAGTATCAAGGTGGGACATGAGGGTTGCAAGAGGGTGGGGGAAGGCAGGTATGTTAGGCCTAGAATGATAAAGGCCCTTTTCCCTACAAGCTGAGAAGGGTTTACCTCAGGTCAAGTAGGGACACCTGAGTCAAATTAAGGGCTGCCTGAGACCATTTAAAACCCCTCCTCTAAAGAGAGGAGAGACAACCTGCTTCCCCCACCATGGGAAACAGCTAAAACTGAGTGCCAGTTTAGGGGAAGGACCGACCCTCTGGGACCAACAACAGGACAACAGTTCCACCCCGAGGTGGCAGGGAAAGGTAACCCACTTTGTTTTGGGGTTTGTACATTTGTTTGGTGGAGGAGCACTCCTTGGGCCTGCCCCGAGGCCTACCTCAAAAATACCCTCAAGTAAACCCAGAGGGGGAAGACAAACACTGTTGAGGGGGGGGGGCTGATTTACCCCAGATCCAGCCATCACCAGAGGGGGAAGTGCAAAGTCCGGCTAGACAGAGGAGGTGCCTTGCCACAGTAGTTAACCATAGAGCCTGATTCTTACCACTTTACATGGGCAGCTCCTGCTGAGGGCTTGTACACAGTAGCGCTTCCTTTGGTGTAATATAAGTCGCTCGGGGTGTGGAAAAGCCCCTTCCCTAACCGATGTAATTTACACCAATCTAAGCGCTGGTGTGGACAGCGTCTTGTGAGCGGGAGAAGCCCTGACACTGAGCACCTCTGAAAATATAAATACCAAAACATGGATTTAGATGCCTGAGTTTGAGCCGCCCACAGTTTGAAAGCTTTGGCCACAATGGCTCTCCCTGTGTACAAGATCTCATTTATTTTTAGAAAATATGGTGAAGATGCAAACTGCGATTCACTGCGCTCTACAAAACTGTGTGTTCATGCAAAATACCTCCATGTCCCCCAGGTGAACAATGGTAGGATGATCAGACAGGAAATGTGAAAAATCAGGACACTTTTTTGGGGGGGTGCAGGGGTACAGTTGCCTCTATGAGACAAAGTCCCTAATATTGGGACATCCGATCACCCTAGGACACTGGGGTTTTGTGCATTTCCCCCTATTTTATGAATCCTGCATTTCACAAAAGTTTTGGTTCTCCATCCCTGTATGTTGTTTTTCCCAGCACTGCTGCAGCTTTATGTTTCCCTAGGGCTCGGGGCTAGCAATCAGCATAACATAGGGGTTGCCATACCAGGTCAGATTTGTGTAGTCCAGTGTGTTGTAATGAGTTGTACCAGATGCTTCAGAGGAAGGTGTCAGACCCCATGGTAGAGAAAGATGGGATAATCTGACCCTTATGTAAAATCTCATCCTGATCTCTAATAGCTAGAGATTGGATAATGCCCTAAAACAGGGGTAGGCAACCTATGCCACGTGTGCCGAAGGCGGCACGCAAGCTGATTTTCAGTGACACTCTCACTGCCCGGGTCCTGGCCACCGGTCCGGGGGCCTCTGCTTTTTAATTTAATTTTAAATGAAGCTTCTTAAACTTTTTAAAAACCTTATTTACTTTACATACAACAGTAGTTTAGTTATATATTATAGACTTATAGAAAGAGACCTTCTAAAAACATTAAAATGTATGACTGGCACGCGAAACCTTAAATTAGAATGAATAAATGAAGACTCGGCACACCACTTCTGAAAGGTTGCCGACCCCTGCCCTAAAACATGAGTTTGAACAGCCCTTCCACAAAATGTTGTTATCATTATGATAACTTTGGGAATTCTTGACATCCACATAAATATCCAATGTCTTTTCTGAATCTTGGCCATCTGCCTATCTTGCTGCCTGGTGAAGTCCTCAGTTGCCCTGAAACTTTAGACCGGGGACTTACCTCTGGCTTCTAACTTGGGTTAGATCCAACACTTCAGGGCGTGGGCCCAGTTCTGGTGCCCTGAATCAGAATACCCATGAGGAAGATCAGTTGGGGTCTATCCCTAAATCCGTCTCCAAGATGTACATCATACACACATGCATATAGTATATAATGTCTATATATGTAATTGGTCTCATCCTCATTTACCCTAAGGCCTCTTTACACCACTTTGGCAGCGTAAAGGGGCTTTCAAGCAGGCAGAAATGCAATTTACATCCATTCTGAGGCCAGAGAGGTGTAATGTGGCCTAAAGGTAAAGGAGAACTCAGGCCAATGTGTATATAGTATGGGCTAATGTTAGCATATATTCCCTAATTCAGAATAGCTACTGATCAGCAGCATAGCCAAAGTACACAGGAAACCCTGGTGTTCAACCGCTTGTTAAAGAAAACCCAGGAGCAACAATAAACAGCGAAAGCAAAGTGATGTACTGCAGGAGCTGAGTACAGCAACGTATTTCCATACTGGGAAGAAATCTTAAGACAGAGAATGTGGGGGAAAGATATCAGTGTAGCCACCAGAGCTATCAAGGTCAGTGGAAGTGAGCTGTGTTTGATAAAAGGGACGCTAGCAGACTCCTTTCCAAAAGCCCCGTTCAATGTGTGAATGCTTCACTGGCTGTTCTCTTTGAGCTTGAATGAAGGCAAAATTACTGTTAATTAATGCTTCACATAGCAGTTTAAATCGGCTTTTGCCATGGCAAATAGAGATACGCAAGCGGCCAATTATCTGTGAAAGTAAACTGTCTGTGGATAATTGCAAGTGCCCCCTTAACATGGGATTGAAGATCTGTCTTCTGAGTGTGTGCCTTATTAACGTATTTGCCCCATGTCTAATCCAGCCCAGGGATCAAGGTCAGTGACTTCAGTAAGTTACACCAGCAGTGTATATGGCCCAATGCATCGGGGGGGGGGGAGGGAGGGTTCTGCTGTTACACAACACAGACCCCCCAATGTCAGCAACTCTATGGTCACTGTGGATGTTTACATACATGGGATCAGGAGAAAGGGTTTTCCGTTTAGGCTACATCTACACTCCACACCGCTGTCAGCGGCATGTAGTGTACATATAGCTACACACTGCAGGGAAAACCACACTGCCGTGTGTGGCTGTATGTCAGTGAAAGGCTCGGGAAATGAGAAGGCAGCCGGGAAATGCTCTGGCACCAGGGAGGCAGTGGGACACAACACTGCTCGGAATAGCAATGAGTAGAGAGCCATTTAGGGTGTGTATTCTGGTTTATACCCCTACCCTTCCGGTGTGTCTTTGCTCTATTAATCTTAGCCAGGCCTCATGGGGATAGCGCAGTGGTTTGAGCATTGGCCTCCTAAACCCAGGGTTGTGAGCTCAATCCTTGAGGGAGCCATTTAGGGATCTGGGGCAAAAAAAATAGTTGGGGATTGGTCCTGCTTTGAGCAGGCAGTTGGACTAGATAACCTTCTGAGGTCCCTTCCAGCCCTGATATTCTATGATTCTACACTGCTATTTATACCTGTGCTGCGGGGGAGGCAGCTATACATGTAAAAGAGGCATGCAGCAGTGTAGATGTACTCTTCATCAAGCAAATCTACATTCAGATCCTTGTTAGTCTCCTAAAGCTGGGTGACATTTTTTCAGCCAAAACTATTTTTCAGTGGAAAAACCCAGATGCTGCAAGTCTGAAATGTTTTGCGAATTTGTCAGTTTTGCTGAATTGTTTGGGGTAAAAAGAAAATCTGAATTTAAATATTTTGATTCTTTTTGGGTAGCAATTCATTTTTTGTTTTAAAATGCCCTTTACATTTTAGTTTTTAAAAATCAAAAATATGGAAAAATGGTCAAAATTGAAATGAGATGTTTTGATTTTTGTCATAAGAATACATTGCATTCGAGCAGCAGTGACATTTTTCTTTCAACTCTTCAATATGCCAGAAATTTTGAAAAAATTGAATTTGGTTCGACCCAAAACAATTTGTCTGATTATTTTTGGGAATTGCCACTGACCCCAAAAAATCTGTTATTCACACAGCTCCATTCCTGCCTCCTGACTCTGTTAGCAGGCAGCTACAGTGGTGCTGAAAATGGCTTCACTAAAGCAGTGTCCTGTGGTGAATTTGGTCCAGCGTTTCCAGATTGAATAATAATGATACAATGAACTAATGACATAGGAAACTTCTCTCCCTTACTCAGATCCATTCACATTTCATGCCCGATCTACTTAAGTGCAACGTGATACCAAGTGATGGAGCATACCAGATGCTAGAATGTAATGCTGACCCATACTCCTGAGGAGAATCAGAGATCTTACAGCCCTTAAGGGAATTGTGCATATTACTGTTGTGCTGGTTTTACAAGCAGTTACTGAACATGCTATTTAACACACACCATCTTTCAGCTGGGTTTTGTTGACCCAGGCAAGTCTTGCTAAAGCTAAAAGTCTTGACATCAAGTATCAGAGGGGTAGCCGTGTTAGTCTGGATCTGTAAAAAGCAACAGAGAGTCCTGTGGCACCTTTAAGACTAACAGATGTATTGGAGCATAAGTTTTCGTGGGTGAATGCCCACTTCGTCGGATGCATGTAATGGAAATTTCCAGGGGCAGGTATAAATATGCTGGCAAGAATCAGTCTGGAGATAACGAAGTTAGTTCAATCAGGGAGGGTGAGGTCCTCTGCTAGCAGTTGAAGTGTGAACACCAAGGGAGGAGAAACTGATTGAACTAACCTCGTTATCTCCAGATTTATTTATTTCCAGGCATATTTATGCCTGCCCCTGGAAATTTCCATTACATGCATCCGACGAAGTGGGCATTCACCCACGAAAGCTTATGCTCCAATACATCTGTTAGTCTTAAAGGTGCCACAGGACTCTCTGTTGCTTTAGTCTTGACATCATACTCCTTGAATTCTGCCTGTCATGTAACACTGGTCTACAATTTTTGCTTCAGAGATAAAATGTGCTATTTATTATGTATTTTGATGTGCTGAATTCAAATATGACAATTAAAACAACTGATTGGCTACTGTTTCTAAGATATTTAAGTTTTTACATTTTATGTCTATGTATATTGTGTAGATAGTAGAGTTTTAATCATAAATTGTAAACCTAGGTCTTTTCATGTGTTTATGGTTGCTTTACATGATAATATTTCACCTGTCCTGTTTATGTAACCCTTTAAAAATCAGCAAAAGGGTTATATAAATAAAATGTATTATGAAACAAAAGGCAAAAAACTATTCTGTACATAGTTTAGTCCTATTCAGTGTCTACTCGGCGCTTCTTGGCTTGTCTCTTGTATTCATTAAATGGAGCATCTCTTGTCACTGTCCAGCAATAGTCTGAAAGCATTGATGGGCTCCATTTGCCCTGATAGCGTTTCTCCATTGTTGCAATGTCCTGGTGAAATCGCTCGCCGTGCTCGTCGCTCACTGCTCCGCAGTTCGGTGGAAAAAAATCTAGATGAGAGTGCAAAAAATGTATCTTTAGTGACATGTTGCAACCAAGGGTTTTCTATGCCTTGAGGAGGTTTTCCACCAACAACCTGTAGTTGTCTGCCTTGTTGTTTCCGAGAAAATGTATTGCCACTAACTGGAAGGCTTTCCATGCCGTCTTTTCCTTGCCACGCAGTGCATGGTCAAATGCATCATCTCGAAGAAGTTCACGAATCTGAGGACCAACAAAGACACCTTCCTTTATCTTAGCTTCACTTAACCTTGGAAATTTTCCACGGAGGTACTTGAAAGCTGCTTGTGTTTTGTCAATGGCCTTGACAAAGTTCTTCATCAGACCCAGCTTGATGTGTAAGGGTGGTAACCAAATCTTCCTTGATTCAACAAGTGGTGGATGCTGAACAATTTTCCTCCCAGGCTCCAATGACTGTCGGAGTGGCCAATCTTTCTTGATGTAGTGGGAATCTCTTGCACGACTATCCCATTCGCAGAGAAAACAGCAGTACTTTGTGTATCCAGTCTGCAGACCAAGCAAGAGAGCAACAACCTTCAAATCGCCACAAAGCTGCCACTGATGTTGGTCATAGTTTATGCACCTCAAAAGTTGTTTCATGTTGTCACAGGTTTCCTTCATATGGACTGCATGACCAACTGGAATTGATGGCAAAACATTGCCATTATGCAGTCAAACAGCTTTAAGACTCGTCTTCGATGAATCAATGAACAGTTTCCACTCATCTGGATCGTGAACGATGTTGAGGGCTGCCATCACACCATCGATGTTGTTGCAAGCTACAAGATCACCTTCCATGAAGAAGAATGGGACAAGATCCTTTTGACGGTCACGGAACATGGAAACCCTAACATCACCTGCCAGGAGATTCCACTGCTGTAGTCTGGAGCCCAACAGCTCTGCCTTACTCTTGGGTAGTTCCAAATCCCTGACAAGGTCATTCAGTTCACCTTGTGTTATGAGGGGTGGTTCAGAGGAGGAGGATGGGAGAAAATGTGGGTCCTGTGACATTGATGGTTCAGGACCAGAAGTTTCATCCTCTTCCTCTTCCTCGTCTGACTCAAGTGAGAATGATTCTGGTGCATCAGGAATCGGCAGTCCTTCTCCGTGGGGTACTGGGCGTATAGCTGATGGAATGTTTGGATAATGCACAGTCCACTTTTTCTTCTTTGGCATGCCTTTCCCAACTGGAGGCACCATGCAGAAGTAACAATTGCTGGTATGATCTGTTGGCTCTCTCCAAATCATTGGCACTGCAAAAGGCATAGATTTCCTTTTCCTGTTCAACCACTGGCGAAGATTTGTTGCACAAGTGTTGCAGCATATGTGTGGGGCCCACCTCTTGTCCTGATCTCCAATTTTGCAGCCAAAATAAAGGTGATAGGCTTTCTTAACCATAGTGGTTATACTGTGCTTTTGTGATGCAAAAGTCACTTCACCACAAACATAGCAGAAGTTATCTGCACTGTTCACACAAGTACGAGGCATCTCTGCTCACTTTGGCTAAACAGAAATGTGTCCCTTTGCAAAATCAAACACTGACAAATAAGAGAGCGCGACACTGTATGATTTCTAGAGCTGATATAGGGCAATTTGTTCAGCAGAGTGATGTAAGCTTCGTTATGATTGCATCATCCATGACTTCTAGGAATAACATGATGCAATTCATATCATTGGGGGGAGGGATAGCTCAGTGGCTTGAGCATTGGCCTGCTAAACCCAGGGTTGTGAGCTCAATCCTTGAGGGGGCCATTTAGGGATTTGGGGCAAAAATCTGTCTGGGGATTGGTCCTGCTTTGAGCAGGGGGTTGGACTAGATGACCTCCTGAGGTCCCTTCCAACCCTGATATTCTATGAATACCAGCTTCAGATTGCATCATTCATTGTTTTGCCTAAAAAGCAAGTAGTGTCCAAACCCAGTCATAGATTTATTCATAGATCCAGTCAAAGATGTATTTTAGTCATTTCTGGTTTAAATTGAGATCCTTTCCCTTTATAACTCACTTATCCTCCGCCATTCCCAAGTCAAGGGTCGTATATACTGACCCAATAGCATATCTTGAAAACTAGAGCCAATCAACAATTTTAAGCAGCATTTTCGTTCTCAGTGACCCAGAATTAGTAAAGTTTGACTACATTTATTTCAGAAGCATTTTGGCTGTAGAGCAGTGTAATTAATCCCGCCGAGACAAGAATAAAACGTGCAACTGCCCACAAAGCAGGCAGGTGAAGCTGCTGCCCAGGGAGTCTTACAAGTCCCAAACTCTGTCCTCTTCCTACTCCTCTCTCCCATTGATTTGGGTATCTCTCTTACTTTTGCCCCTCATTCTGTTTAAATCTACGTACCATTGTCCTTGGAAAAAACATAGAAAGCCAGTACATCAGATTAAAGCGATGGATCATCATCTCTGTTGTGCTGTCTTTCCAATGTTTCATCCTACTCAAAGCACCTGGCCATTCAAAAGGTGGGAGGACGTTAACAGGACTCAAAAGTAGTTGAGGACTAAGAAGAACCCTGTAAAAATAACTATTGAGAGAGAGCAGGGTAGAGAATGCTTGCAAGATGTGAACATGCACAAATAGGCCAGTGTGTGTGATATGCATCCTAGGGTATTAATTTAATTAGCTCAAAAACTTACTCTGAGCCATTGGTTCAATTATTTTTGAAACCGCATGGACATCTAGCACAGTACCAGGTGAAAGGAGAAAAGCAAAGGGGGTACCGATCTTCCCAAAAGGAAAAAAGGGCTCTCCTGGCAATTACTGCGCTGGGAGTCTGATTTCTGTTCCCAGGGAAATAATGTGACTAATATGAAGGTAAAAAAATAGCTTGCCTCTGGTTGTGTCTGGCCCTTACATGGCTGTGAAGTGGGGCAGGAAGGCACATGGAGCCTCCCCCACATCACACCCTAGCATGGCAGGTATAAAATTGCAGGCACTTCTCACTCCATATTCCACCCCATGGTGCATAGTGCCTCAAAGGGGTCGAAATGGAGTAGGAAGTAGACAAGTTTGTGAAGGGATCGGTGCACAGGGAGGAGTAAGCTAATTCCCATAAAGGCATGTGGCAGTCTGGCATTCCCCTTGCACAGCGGGGAGATTGGGAAGGTATTGTGCCTCTCTTAGGAAGAAAGCATCGTGGTGCTCCCTGCCACTCCACCCAGGACAAAACCATGTCTTAAAGACACAATCCAGCCCCAGCTATTTAGGATTTGATCCTACAACCCGTGCTCACATGAGTGCTCCCATGGGTTCAGTCGCCCAAATGACGCCCTAGCCTTTGACTCGAGAGACCTGGATTTAATTCACTGCTCTGCCACAGACTGCCTTTGAACTTGGGCAAGTCACTTACACTGTGCCTCAGTTTCCCATTTGTCAATGGGGATAATAGCACTGTCTAATCTCACAGGGGCGTGTGAGAGTAAAGATTGCAAGGTGCTCAGATACTACAGTAATGGTACCTTAGACAGACCTGAGAAAATGTTTCAGGATTGGACCCCGGGAGGATAAAACCACATAAGTTTGCAGAGAATAAATCTTGCCAGGAAAACTTGATTGCTTTCATGTGATGTAATTACAGAGTGGATGGATGAAAGGAAGAGAGTAACTGTAATTGGGAATGTGCTGAGATTTTAGTAGAGCACTTGATACCTTGTCTCACAAATAATAGTACATTCAAATTCGGTACCAGTTAAGTACTAGCTACTTTGTTGTAAGAAGCCCTTCTAAGCATAGCCAGGGGAGAGTCCAGGTAGGATGAAACTCTGTTGCTCTCTGAGAGGATGTACTATGTAATTATCTCATCTCCACCAAACGCAGGGCGGTAGATCAGGAGAGGAGATCACTTATCACCACGTGTTGACTAAAACCCTTGCTGCTATTTTCACCAGGACTGGAATTAAATGCAGTCAGTCTCCTTAAGGAGAACTTCAGGCCAACTGATGTAAACCATCATTGTTCCTCAGACACCAGTGGAGTGACACTGATTTAGACTGGCTGAGGATCTGGCCCTTTTATGTTTTCTCTACGTTTGCCACTTGGATGTTCATTTCTGGCTGATCCAGGATTGTCTATGTAATCCATTGGGATCCACCCACTTATCTCCAAATAGTTTTCAAATGCCAAAGGTTCTGTTTGTTTTGTGAGATTGATATCTTGCTGACATTATGATTCAGGTTTCCAGCAGCAGGTATGAGGTTTTGCTGTAGGAAATGAGCTTATTTTTAGCTGATGCATTCACTGGCGCTTTCTGCTTTGAGCAAATGGATTTGTGTTGGGGGTCCTGTTTCTCAGATAACTGCATGTAAGATTTTAACTCTTGCTTTTAATACTGCACTTGGTTTGCTGAAGTAGTGAATGGATCTCAACAAATGCAGGTCTTCAGTTCATATTGGATAACTACTCACAATTTTGCTTATCCAAAGTGTTCTGAGACTCCTTTTGACCCCTTGGATTTTAAGTCCTCACACTTCCATTGAACCTCTCCCTCCTTTCCCTTGCATAAACAAATTTATCCCTGGGCTATGTCATGTTGCATGGTATGTAACCAAGATGGTGAGCGCCTTGAGGTGGAGTCCTTGTTTTAGGTTTTCTAAAATGGATTCCTACAGATAAGCTCCTAAAGTCAAATTTAGACACTTAAACCAGTGGCAATCATTTTTTTTTTTTTTTTTTGACGGTCTTGGAAACCATCCCCTCTCCTAGGGGCTGCACTCTGGCTTAGACAGGACATGACTCAGGGAGAAATTAGATCAAAGGAGAGAAGAAGGGATTGCTTGGGACTAGATAGGACAGCTGGGGGTAAATTGCATAACTAAAGTGACCAGGATTTAGTCTACAAAGAGCTCATTGAGACCCTACGTTAGAGCTAGGTAAAAATCAGAATTTCCATCCCATGGACCTTTCAATATTTTTACATTTGTTTTGGTCCCAAATTGGGATGCAAAGAGGAAATACCAAAGTTTTTCAAGGAACAGGAAGTTGCAACAGATTTTTATTAGGAAATGTCAAAAAGTTTAATTTCTTCATTTCCAAATTGAAATATTCCATTTAATGTCAGTTCTACAGTAGTCTGTGTTTCCCGGCACTGTCATGGTGCCTCCTGGGAATTGTAGTTCAGGTGCTTTGTGAGCCCGGTTTATGGATTGGGCTCCCCGGATGAACTTTGACTCTCCTGATGCACTGTGGATGTGTGACTTCCATGATGCACCATGGTGATTCAACCTCAGGTGAGCATAATGGGAAATGTAGTCCAGCCAGGGAATCTGGCCCATTGAGGAGAGTGGAGGTGTGAAAAAATGAGGCATCATGGCAGCTTGGGGGCGGGGGACAGAGATTAATGTCAAACTGACCCAAAACTCAACATTTTGATTCCGTTCGACCTCACCCGAAAGAAATATTCTGTTTTGATTTTCCTGATGGAAAAATCAAATAATGCTGGCAAAATCGAAAGTTTTCTGCAGAAAATTCTGATTTTGTGGAAACCACGTTTTCAATCCAAAAAAAAAATGTTGACTGAAAATTCCCGCCCAGCTTTAGTTAATGTACACATGCCTCTGGGAGCTCACGTCTGATTTATGTCTGAGTGGAAATAAGGAGGCTGGTCTCATCCTACTCCCTGTTGGGGCACGTTAAAAGAACTACCCCTTGGCTGCTGGTTTGCCTCTGCTTCTTTTTCTGTGGGAGCTTGTGTGAATTTCAGGCAGGTGAAAGATGCCAGAAGGCCAGTCCTGACCTCCTCTCCTTCATCTCAGAACAGGTTCTCTAACTTCAGGCAGAATCCATACAAGCTTCCCCCGTCAAGCCCCTCATCCCTGAATGGGAGACGTTGTCTCTACTGGAGACCAGACGGATTAATCCCCCTGCCTATTCTATTGAGTATTTTTATTACAGAAGTGCCTAGAGGGCCCAGCAGAGATTGCAGCCCCATTGCGCTAGGCGCTGCACAAACAGATAGGAAGAGACAGTACTTATCCGAAAGAGCCTACATCCAAAAGATGGGACAGGAAAGGCATAGACAGGTGAAGAGATTTGCCTGAGGTAACTCAGTAAGCACAACTGGAGTAGAACCTAGGCTTCGTCAGTGCCACTCCCATGCCCTATCGGCTACACCATCTTGCCACTATTCACACGTCAGCCTGTTTTCTGACAATGTCCCTTTGTGACATGGATGTTTGTCCACCAGGGGAAGGCCTGAGACCTGCCACACTCATTTCACACTGGCTGCTCAGGAGCTGGGTAATCTTCCCATGCTGTCCAAGCAGGAAGAGATGCAGGTCAGCGTTGGGGTGCGGCTTTGTGGGGGAGCTGGGGAGCTTGCGGATATTTCGCAGGGCACCTGGCTTAACCCAGTGCTTTAAATTCCTCATTTCAACGAACTCTAACCTCACTCCTAAATCCTTTCCACAATGGCCTCCTAACACCCTCTCCCCATGGACAATGAAGCATGCAGCATGCTTTTTCCATCCCCTTTCTTTTCTTGTGCATCTCCTGAACAAAGAGAGGGTTAAAGGCTGAACTCTGTCAAGCTCATTTCTAAGACAACCAAACCAATCAAAGGGGAAGAGACAGACCCACTTGCTTTCTGCACAAATATTCCAGCATGCAAATGGCTAATAAAGTGGATAATGCATTGATTTAACCTTTAAGCAAGAAGGGATTTGCTGTGCTTCATCAGCGGCGAGCCCCACTACTCAGTCTGAGAGAGCGCGCGCACACACACACACACACTGGTACTCCAGTCACATGCCTCAATCCATGTGAGGGTAGTTCTGACACGGTGCAGGAGACATTCGCCCACGCAGATCTCATTAGTTGTCTAGAACAGGGAAGGAAATTAACATGACTGACTGGAAAAGTCTTAACCCTGATTTCTCCCCTCCAGCTCTTCCCCCCACACACACACAAATTGGGGGGAAAGAAAAAAGCTTTCAATGGAGGAAAATAATGAGGGACAGCGATGAATTTTTAATCTGGCCTGGAATGTAATTGTAATGCATGGATTAGTGCTTTGGGTTATATATTTTTAAGCCGTGTTTCTTCGAGGGATACAAGGCTCGGCAAGTTCTTTTGCTGAGCGGCGTTTAGGAGGGAAAGTGGGCAAGAGAAGGGTCACTCGAATGGAATCTGAGTGCATGAAAGGGAAGATTTTTCAAATGCATCAATGTTAGGCCAGTGCCTAACTCGCACTGATTTTTCTCATTAGGTGCCTAACTGCCTTTGAAATCACCCCCAAAGGGCTTTTAGGGAGTGACTTGTGCAGCTGCACTGCTCAATGGGGGGAGCTCCAGGGGAATTCTACCTCTAGGGTGGGGGGGATGCTTCTTGGTGTCCCCCAGCATGCAAGGGCAGTGTGCCCCCGCTACACTCCTTCAGGAGGTAAAGCCTGTAGTAGCTTCTTTTGGAAGCCCAGTCAGCTCTGCTGGCTGGCGTGGAATGGGCAGGGGGAGGGACATGCTCTGTCCTCTGCTCTAATCTTTAGTGTCTCTCCCATTCTAGGAGTGCAAACCTCAGAAGTGCAAGGTGTTTTAACTGCCCTGGGCTGCTACACAGGGGAGGTTCCTTGCACCATCCCCGCTCTCTCGCATGGTCCTGGCGCAGCAGGGCACAAGCGGGCCCACGCTGTGTGTGCATGTGGGTGTAGAGGCATCAGGGGTGACTCCAGAGTTAAGGCTGCATTGAATGTGCATACAAAATGGGATTGAAATTTGCTTTTTCACACTTAAATGACTGAATTTGATCTCTAAATTTGGCCCAATACCTCTTCAGACAATTGAATTTTCTCCATGATTTTTCTTTTCTGCCCCAGAAAAAATATTTACTCATTTTTGCAGCAGATTTTTTTTTAATGCTCCCTCTGTGATTTTTATCCTGTCTTCACATTTCTTCGGGTAACTCTAGCTAAAGAACAACCATCCCCACAAACTCCCCTTAATTTGACAGACCTTGCCCACGTTTCACCAAGATGCATTCCTGGAACTTCTCAGATCCATCAGCTACCTTTCTCACCCTCCTAGAATGGACCCCTGACTAAAAGCAAAATGTCAACCAAAAAAACACGCGTTTTTCCAAAATCCTGACCCATCAGTGTTGGTATCAGTGCTCTTAAGAATGAGATGGAGCTAGATACATTTATGAATGGGATCATATTATTATTATTTATTCGTATTATTGTAGTGCCTTGGATGAGGGCTCCATTGCGCTAGGTGCGATACAAACACAGAACAAAAAGGCAGTCCCTGCTCCAAAGAGCTTACAGTCCAATGGTGAGGTTGCCTGTATAGGAGGGGCTGGACTCGATGAGCCAGGAGGTCATTTCCCGTCCTTTGTCCTCCGTTCCTACGAAGAGAATTGTTCCAAGAACCAGAGTCATTTGGGAGCATCCGGTGTGTGTGTGTGTGTGTGTGTGTGTGTGTGAGACTTGTGGGGTTGGGACTCTGCCCATCCATACTGACTGTACTGTGTACAGTAATTTGTTACAATCCTTGACATGTAGAGTAGTGAGACACACACGGGTCTCAAAACTTCAGCAAGGGCCCAGATTCCATGTGTTCCATCCCATATATCGGTTCAGGAATGGGAGGACATTAGGCATCAAAGTGGCTTGAAGCCACCTTTGGGCATCCCTCATTCTGGGCTATGCAGGGAACCCCCATGCTACTCTAAATGGCACCTCTTTATAATGGCCTCCTATGGGCCACTCGGTTGGTGCACTTAGCCATGCACCCTTCTGATCCTGTCCTTCCCCCACCTCCCGACATCCGCACACCTGCTGAGACATGAAGGAGAGCTAGTGTAGTACAATTATATTGGCTGCTCTCCTATGATGGGAGGTGTTCTCTGAGGGCTTTTTAACCCTTCTACATGCCCGTTTTACACTGCTGCTACAGCAGGAGAGTAAGGGAGAATCTGGGTCAAGGTGAAGAACATATCAGAGCATCTAGCAAATGGTAATGCATATCATGGAGAAATATATAGCTGATGAATGAGGGGGGAGATCCATTCCCTGGGCTGGGTGGCAGTGAATACTTAGAGCCAGGGAAAAAAGAGTAGATGGTATAAAGATGGGAATGCTGCCTTTGATTCCCCTCTTTTAATGTGTGTGTCCACACACCAGAGCAGAATGTTTTGCAGTCAAATGCAGCTCTCCCCTATTACTGAGACCTCTTCAATACTGTGCAGAAAGCTATCCTGTAAACCTATAGGAGTTTACATGGATTCAGTATGCATCCTCAGATCAACTCATTTCTTTGCTTTGTAACCTCACAGCTTCCCAATCTCCTTCAAAGCATAAAAGCACACTATTCTGAGCAAATGTGCTTTCCCCCTTTGGCCGGGGACATTTTTTTTTTTTTTTTAATCCTGTTAAAAATTCAGTGGGGATTTTCTGAGGCTGGGGAAACGTTACATCTCAGTCAGAGAGTTCTTTTGATTAGCCAGATTTTAAGAGGCATGGAACACTGTAAAAATTCCCCCGACAAAGAGGTTGGTCCAAATGTTGATCAATAAATCACCCCATTTTCCATGGTTTTTTTTAAATAAAAGCAGAAAAATCTCCTTTTATTGCATTAAAAAGGTGAGGTATTGTCAGAAATTGCTGATACTGTTCGTTTCCTCAAGGTAGGGTTGTAAAAGGGGAAACACCTGAACATCAGATGATAAAAGAATATTTCAGACTCAGGGGAGGGGGGAGGGACTCACCAGGCCTGGGATTTCATTTAATGAATATCAGATTTACACAGATCATTTCAGGAGCATCAAAAGTATTTGGCTAAACAGACCAGTGGAAAATGACATACAGGGTCCATGATTTGGGTAAGAGGGTACTTCAATCCGAGACAGCTGCATTAGGTTCTTTTTATGTTCTAACATTGATTTTTATACATAGCCCATCCCCCTAACAGTCCCTAGAGTCTGTGGGTTTAATGTGGCTGCTTAGATTGGTGTAGTCAGTCAGCTGTTGGGTGTGGAAGAATTCTCATTTGCTTGGGACACTCTGGTAGGACCCGGAGTCACTGCCATTCTCTAAGGCACAGGGCAGATAGGGCCACGCCTCACCTGCCATTGACTTCAGCAGGGCAAGGGTTTCACCCTAGGTCTGTGTAGGTGCAACTGCTGTTTTTGTTGTAATGTAGCCTGGCAGGGCCGGCTCTGGCTTTTTTGCCGCCCCAGGCAAAAAAGCCTCCGGCCGCCCCCCCCGCCCCCAGCGGGGGGGGGGGGGAGGGGGGAGGAGGGCGGCCAGAGCGCCGGGGGGAGGGCGGCGAGCCCCGGCCAGGGCTCCACTCTCCCCGGCGGCCAGGGGGAGGGTGCCGGGGGGGAGGGCGGCCGGAGCCCTGGGAGGAGGGCGGCGAGCCCCGGCCGGGGCTCCGCTCTCCCCGGCGGCGGGAGCCGGAGCGCCGCGCCGCCCCCCTCCAGGTGCCGCCCCAAGCACAAGCTTGGTGGGCTGGTGCCTGGAGCCGGCCCTGAGCCTGGCCCACTGGAGCCAGTGTTAAAACTCCCACTGATAACACTAGTGCAGAATCGGGCTCTTAAATAGAAACTGGGGACAGTGCCCTGCGGCGGCTAGTGGATTTATTGTTCTCTGAAGGGTTACGTTCAGCCTATTTCTCTCCCCCCCCCCAAAGCCATCAAGGACCCATCCTGCCGTGGGATGATACTATGCTATTGCAATGGAAGGGGGTGGGGGTGAAGATTTAGGGAGCCCTGTGTGCGATGGGGGCTCCTTCCTGATGTTTGGTGTAGGGGTAAGTTGGGGATTGGAAGCAGAGAATGGAGGACAGATGGACTCACCACAGTGCTACTAGCCATCATCCCATGCACCATGGAGACAATTATAGGGGGGGCTATCGCAACCTTAGGACTGATGTTTTGATCATGGGGTAGCCCTGCTGCCACTCCGTGGCCTGGAAAATAGAGAGAGGAAGAGAGGAGCGGAAAGATCTATTCCCTGACTAGGTGGACAGTGAATGTTTAGAGCCAGGAACAGAGAGTAGATAGACTCAGAGTGAGGAAATTTCCTTGGCAACTTGGGGGAGAAGAGAATGTCTTCTGCGCCCCAGTATGATTGTGCACACCCACACCAGCCCCTGGGCCTTGATGTCAGAGCTGGATTTGTCCTGGAGGTTATTGTTAGGGAGCATGCCAAAGTACCGATTTATTTCCAGTGCTTTGGGCTAGATGGTCACAAACCTTTATTTCTCATTGATAATGGATGGGTCTGAAATAAGCACCCACACTATCCTTTGCCTCCCTGTGCACATAACTTTCCTGCACCGTTCTGTGCCTCATTAGGACTGTATTATGGAGACTGGCCTTTTGGCATGGTTAGATCCAGATCTTTTGCATTAGTGCTGCTAATGCATTTTGTATGATTCTAAACCTTGCTTTTGAAAAAAGAGGCTTACATTGCATCAGTGTAATTGGAAAGTCAGAGCAGCTTAAATATTTTAAAACCATTTTTGTAGTGGGTGGGTTGCTTTTATTTTTATACAACCCACCCACCCCATATATATAAAAAAGCAACCCACCCACCCCATATATATAATTTTTTTCCCCTTGGGTCTATGACTCAGCAGAAAGCCAGTTCCTTTTACCTCTGGTATCCCCAGTAATGCAGGAGGCATGGACAGGCTACGAGTGGCTCAGACACTCACAATAGAAAGCACGGTCTGTGTAAAGCAGCCAGACAGGAGGGCCGAGATTCTCAGTAATGGGAGCAAGGGCCTTTCACTTGACTGCGGGCCATCAGTTAGAATCTAGTCCAAGCTGGGAGTCACTGACTGTTCCCCCCTCAGAGAGCAGTGTGATGGCCTTTGTGAAATTCTCCAGGAGCGGAAAATGGGTGACAATTGTCCTGGAGCCCCAAGCTCAGGGCCCCCCCCAAAACATCTGTATCGGCTGTGTAAATAAAGTGAAATGGGAGGGGGTGGGGCCCCAGCAAACATGATGGAGCACCAAATTTCTCTCAACGGACCTGGCGGTGGGAAGGTATTTTGCCTGCAGTTGTGCCTTCTGCCGTGTGGGGCTGCTGCGGGGCCCATGGAACAGGTGGTCTCTCTGCCTCCCCGCTCGCTGATCCCTATGCTGGATCACAGCCTGGAAGAAGCAGCCAGCAGGAGGCAGAAGGTTAGATTTCCTCATCTTGCAGCCTATTGCACCAGCCTCTCCCCTTCACAAATCTCCAGCAATCCCAGGCACCTCTGTACCCACCTCCAGAAGTCAGCCATCTTAATGATTTTATTATATTTCATTTATTCTTTGTATCACAGTAGCATCTCAGAGCCCTATTGTGCCAGATGCTCTACAAACACAGAACAAACAAGATGGTCCATGCCCTACCCCTCCCACCTACCACAGCTCATACCTACCCCTGTGAACCGCACAATCACTCCAGGCTTTTCAACACCCACCCTGTTATACTCCAGCTTCCCTCTGACACCCATCCCCACCCAGCTACCTCCAGAGTCCCAGCTTACCCTAGGTCTCCTTCACCCACCCATCTACACCCTACATTTCCTCCAGATGCCCAGCACCCAGCTACGGCCCCAGTAGGAACTGTGGTGGGGCAGAGGCTCCCAGCCATTTCTATAATGTGACTCCATGTTACAACATGGAAAAGAAACACACGCCAATAGCTAACCATTAAGAGAAGGCGGGTGGCCATGACTCCCTGACCACTCCAGTTTGAGAACTCATGAGCTAGGGAATTCCCACACAGCTTTTCTGGGCGCCAACACTTTGTACCACAGCAGAGGGCAGTCTAACCTCAGCGAGTTTCATTGGCATTAACCGACATTTCTGTTCTACTTGCAAAACTTTTTTTACAAGCCAGGTGCCAGACTCCCATCTGGGGTAAATCAGCGTAGCTCCATTGAAGTCAACGGTTTTCACCAGCTGAGGTTCTGACCCAGAAATCTATATAATGGGCCTCGTCCTCAATTGCTCTGCACCGGGTGTCATCTTTCATGATAAAGAAAGTGGGTGATAAAAGCTACCAAATCAAAATGGCAGCAGCGAATCAGGCCCTGTGAGCCAAAAATGAGGAGTTTCCCTTTAAAAGCAAGTGCTTCGCTCAATATAGCGTATAGGAGGAGGCGTACAGGGAAAGGGATCTCCTCTATAAAATATTTCACTTGAGCCATGGCTAACGCCTCCTGAGAAATTTTGGGGAACATGCTAATTAGTCTGATAGTTCTGCCTGTGTTTCTTATAACTCCTGCAGTTCTCATTGTTTAGTAATAGGGTCTTTGCAGGACCCTATTTATCATGCCCAACAGGTTGGACAAACACCTGCTAGGGATGGTCTAGGCTTACTTGGTCCTGCCTCAGTGCCGGGGGCTGGACTAGATGAGCTCTCCAGGTCTCTTCCAGCCCAACATTTGTATGACACAACAGGATGTTTTGTTTCCTGAGGGGCTTATTATCTGCTTTGTTCTCACATGGGGGTGTGGGGAGGGAGTCATTAAATGTAAGAGTATTTTCTTGAATGAGGAGACTTGCGGGGGGTTGGGGGGGGGGGGAGGTTAGATAAATGATAAAACCACCACTTATGTGAAAGGAATTCAGTCTCGTTGCTAGTGCGCAAATGTCCACAGCACAAAACCACCACCATGACTGGTAACTCTCTCTGGCAGCATGAGTAGAGAGGTCAAGGATGGAGTGGGCCATGGAGATAGGAATCTTAGAGGTGGTCTGCTGGCTCCAAGTCATGAGAGACTATTGGGAAGCGTGTGTGTATGTGTGTGTGTGCACGCACGTGTGCCCACACTAATTGAGCTGCTGTGGGTTCGGTTGGCGTGTAAAGCGTGAGCTGCCTGCAGGAGTGCTGGTGGAGTTGTGTACCCCATCAGGGGTGGTGACTGGAGGCTTTCTGCCCATGCAGAGCTGAGGCTGGTTGTCTAGAATGCACGTCCTCCATCACCAGTCAGTGTGCAAGGCAGGGTGGGACACGCTCTACCCCACACATCTGTGTCCTCTCTGGGGCGTGTGGTGTTTTTGGTCATGCTAAGACTCAACCACACCTTGCAGGCAGGCAAAAGTCACCCCTCCTGCAGAGAACCATCATAAGACCCGTGCAATGCTTAGGTCCCACTTAAGCCTGCAAAATCCGAGCTTAAGTGGTGATCCTTTGTTCAGGGGTGAATTTCCCCCAGGAATAACAATAGCCAGGGTTCTGGCAGCCCACTGTGTAGCGTGCAGGATGGGCAAGGTATCCATCTCCCCTCTCACACACCTTCCAAGAGCACCATGTATATTATCCCTGGCAGTGGCCCTTAGGGTGACCAGATGTCCTGATTTTATAGGGACAGTCCCAATTTTGGGGTCTTTTTCTTATATAGGCTCCTATTACCCTCCACCCCCACCCCCTGTCCTGATTTTTCACATTTGCTGCCTGGTCACCCTAGTGGCCCTGTATGCTTTAGTGGCACCATAGTTAACCCTGAGTAACAGCATTCCATTCTAAACCCTGATTTTTCAGTTAATCAGTATTTTTCCTCCCTCTCCCCGCAAATCTTCATCTGGGGCTTACCTTTCTTCCTTTGAAGGTGCATTGTTTTGAACCTCTTCTTGGGGGGGGGGGAGGGGAATCCATTTTTGAACTAAGCAATAGTGAAATTTTTAAAAATCCATTTTCTCACTTTAAAAAACTGTTCATTTGGATTTTTTAAATACATAGAATGAGGTTCATTATGGAAAACAAGGGTTGTTTTGAATTGGCCTTGGAACTGTTTAATGCATGATTGTAAAAAAAAATCTATTTTAACTGTTTAATGGAGCATGAAGAACATAATCCAATTCACGGCCAGCTGATCGCATCTTGACCAATAAGAATGCTTTGTTCTCTACAGCAGTCTCGGTATTCCGCTTTTTAACCCTCCTTAACAATCTCTTATGTGTTCTTTGCTTTCACCAAAAGCTGAAGTTAAGAGCAATAAGTAATAGAAAAACTGGATAGCACAAGTAGATGTTTAACAGTGCTACCAGGCAAAAACAGCACACAATTTAAGACCTGATCCTGCAGCCCTTATTTGCATGAGTAATCCTCATATGGAAAATCTCGCTGCCAGTGAGACTATTATGTGCTCAGATACCGTGGTGATGGGCATGGCATATTGACTCGAATAGAACTTGTGTAAGAAATGAGGCTCTTTCATGTGAATATAGGTCACAGGGCCAGGCCCTTCCTTAGCTTCAGGAGGTGGGTTAGTATTGAGGACAAATCCTAGAACTCAGGCAACAGTCAAAGGAGTCGATCTCTAAAACACCAGACTAAATCATCAGCCTCTAGTTCACTGCTCCCCACCCCCAATAGATGTACACCTGTCCCTCTGCCACTCCAGTATTGTTTCCTACCATGGACTTTCTGGGGCACTGTCCGATTTAGTTTTAAAAGTCCCATGCAATTAGGCTTCCATCACTTCCGTTAGGAGACTGTTCCACAGCTTAATAGAACTCAGCGTCAACTGGCCAAACTCAGAAGTGAATTAAGTGTAGAGAGAGTCTAAACCAATGTAACAATACACCTACTCCTGGCTCCCCGGTGTGTAACTTAGCTCATCCTAGACTCCTTTACACTCGTGCACATATCAGTAAGTGGGTATAAGTAGACCTAGGAATCTAAGAGGAAAGAAGTCACACTGAAGACATGTCAGCAGTGAGACTTTTCCCATAAATTCCCCACCACCCAGTTGAGCTGCTCAGTTGGTCACAGCAGTGGGAATGCAATGAAGCCTAGATGTTGGCACCCATCAGCATTTCAAGCCTCATGTCCTATAGCTTTGCTCAGATAGAATTAGATGACGTGCTTAAAATGCCACCCTGTCTACACTAGACCTCCCCCTGCTGCTAACATCAGTGGAGCTGAACTAATGGTAGGCAGGATGGGAAATTCCTTAGACATCCCCAGAGCACGAAGGAAACTGACTTCCTCCCCTTTACAGGTCACGGTTGAATGTGCCCCAAGAAGTCTTTTTCCTAATATTCATCCTCAATTTCCCATTTATTTATTTATTTAAAACCTAAAGAAACTCCTTTAACAAATGTCTTTCCTTCTCGTGACCCCATAGCTTCATTATGGAAGATCAGTTTAAAAAAGAATTATCAGGGGTCTGAAAATTGCCCGCTGAAGACTTTTGTGATTGAGAATTTTTTTTAAAAAGGTAAAAAGAACAGGAGTCCTTGTGGCACCTTAGAGACTAACAAATTTATTTGAGCATAAGCTTTCGTGGGCTACAGCCTACTGCTTCGGACGTGTAACCCACGAAAGCTTATGCTCAAATAAATTTGTTAGTCTCTAAGGTGCCACAAGGACTCCTGTTCTTTTTGCGGATACAGACTAACACGGCTGCTACTCTGAAACCTTTAAAAAAGGTGTAATCAAATAACTATTTTATAAAACTGGAACTTGTTAGAAGTACGTAATGTATTTTTCACTAGTGCTGGGCAAGAAAGTCACTGTAGACTTACGAGAGTATTAAATAACATATGGGGAGTGATGCACTGTTTCACTTGGAACCAGTTAAACATGTGGTATTTTCTGGCATGTAATTGGATGGCAAAGATTTATTGATGCTTAGGAAGATGTTGATTCTCCTCCTCTTTCATCGTAATTGGGATTTGGGGAGGGAGTTGAACAGTGGCAGTGGCTGATATAGGCAATGGCTGCCCAATGCTTTTCAGGAGGCAACAGCCAGCTTGGTCCACCCTGATTACTCAAGGGCACTGCATCAATCCTAAGCAAATAACTTCATATATTTCCTTGTGAGGATCAATTCCAGTCCCGTCCTTGTGGTGCTAGGTCATATGTTTTTTCTCCAAAGTAAAATGAGGCAACTGAGCAATATAAATTTTCTTCTTCTAGCAAGTTGGCAGTGGAAATAATATTGCATGGCAAGCCATTATGTATTTTTTATTAGCAAGATAGTAAAATATTGAAATGACTTCCGACAAAGTGAAGAGCAAAGGAAAACACCCAGGACAGAGGATTTTATCTCAAAGGCTTTAATTGAGTGGTGTAAAACATTTTTATGGGGAAAGAAAGATGGTTTATTTTGCTCTTATAATTATCTACACTAAATAAGAATGCCTCCTTTGAAAAGTGTACTTACTTTGAACTGCATCCTTATTAATGTGTATTTACTTGGGGTTGTATATTTTGGGGTTGTAACTGTGGAGAGGAGCACTGGATGTATATCTGAGTCTTTCATGTCCTGGTCTTTTTTTCTCTTCCCTCCTCCCTTTTTTTCTTTTTTGCCCCTTTAAGATTTTATTGACTATGAAATAATTTCATAACATAACACACCACATTAGAATATATTTGTCACAACACGTTCATTAGCCAAATGCACTGGGCTCTGCTGATCTTACTTACTTTGGTGTGTAAATCAGAAGTCTAAGCACACTGTGGGCTTGATCCAGTGCCTAGTTAAGCCAATGAAATGACTCCCGTTGACTTCATTAGGCTTTAGATTGAGCCTCTAATGAATTCATCTCCCACTCTCTTCACACGAGAAACAGAACCCCTGATAGCGACACTCACTCAGATGTTTTTGTTTGTTTTCATAATGTTCCGTAAGCTCCCAGGTGAACATTTCCAGTGGTGACAGTTCTTCACATGATTTGATTTTTCCCCCACCCCAGAGAATCAAAGAGATACTGTAATTTAGAAAAATATTATTGTAAAAGAGTCATGTAGGCCCCACCCCAGGTGGAAATGCCTGGTGATGGAAAACACGTTTTATTTTGAGGTTTGGTGTATTCTTAGAATGCTTTGTGATTGTGTTCTTCTCCTCTTTACTAAGATAGTGTTCTTGCAACCACAGTATGGATATGATCCTAACAATGAGATTAGGAAAGCAGAATAGCTGGAACAAGGATGCTACATTTGCTGACAACTGTAGATTTTAGAATCTAGGAACGTAGGGCCAACTTGGGGTTAGAATGACCCGGGGGCAAATGAGAGAGGGGGAAATGCTTTCTTAGAAGATGGCAGAGAACTGCTATGCATTGAGAAAGCTTTACACCATCATAGTATCTTTAAAAGTAACAGCAGAAGGCCCCATCTGCACTACTCCATGCATGAGGGTGCAGATGAGCATAAAGGGACATGATTTGGTGGAATTGACCCAAGAAGTGAACATGGGCCACGTGAAATCCAGCACAAGCTAGTTGTCTCTGACAGACACTGAGTGTCCTGGTCATATGCCAGAGAAACGTGTTCCCCTGTGGGATGGACTGTGTTAGGCACATGTACATGCATAACTGTTTGTAAGGCCAGAGGAGATGTGCCTGAACTTTAGGGTGACCAGATGTCCTGCTTTTATAGGGACAGTCCTGATATTTGGGGCTTTGTCTTATATAGGTGCCTATTTACCCCTCACCCCCCTCCTGATTTTTCACACTTGCTATCTGGTCACCCCACTGAACTCTGAAACTGCCAGTTTTGTTGAGACCGATGCCAGACTGGCTTTTGGCAGATTGTCTTGCACCACCAGTTTGGGGGAATAGTTTTTTCCCCCAGTGGTCAGCAACAATTTTTGACCTATAGAGTTTTCCATTGGTGCATCTCATTCAGCGTCCTTAGTGTGGCACAACCTGGTCATAGGCAGCCAGACCTAGTAGTCGGAGCCAGAGTCCACAATCATGAGACAGGATTCAAGAGGCCGCTGGTCCAAGGTACTGGGAGGTCCGAAGTGCAAATCGGGAATCAGAGTCAGGCTGGGTCAGGGTACCAGGGGTCAGAGGCAGAAGACAAACTGGAGTCAGGAATCACAAATCAGATGCCAGGATATCAGGCCAGCGTATCAGGAAGCACAAGGCATACAGCCTGGAGCAGGGCAGAGCCCAATTGTTCAGACAGTTTCTGGTTCTTGCTGCTGGCTTAAGTAGGGTCAGAGGGCCAATCAGCCACTCTGGGACACTGCCAATCAGATCTCAGGGGTGGAGCCTCACAATGGGGCTGGGCTTCATGTGTTGCCACTGAGCTAGTGCAAGCAAGGTGGAGAGTTGAAGCGTGGCTGCTCCTTATGTGCCTGGGTTCAAGACCTGTGGGTCATAACAACTAGTATAGTCTGGATCTTCTTCCATTTCTAGGCAGGCTTGTTTGCTGTCACTTTTAAAGAGGACAGCTACTCGTCCTTTTCTGAAGCAGTCTCCCTAGCGCTAAGGAAAGATGATTTGTGTATCAGACCTTCCCGTTTCTAATTTACACTTCTAGGGGAAGATGATGGGATGAGTTACATCAGAGCAGCTGCAATCTCACTGTGGTGAAAAATCTATTTCTTTTAAGTCATTTTAGTGCTTGTGGAATGTGTCCCGCTGACCTCTCTGAAACTTGAACATCTCTGTCAACAGACCTAGATACATTATAGGTGGTAATGGTGCAAGATTCCCTCGCTCCACTTTAGCAGCATCAGGGCATAACTGAGAGTGTGAGGAAGAAATTTCCCCTGCTGGGTAAATTTATCCCACAATTGCCTACTTCATGGTTTCTTGCATCTTATTCTGTAGCATCTATTACTGATCACTGTTGGAGAGAGGCTACTGGACTAGAAGGACCACTAGTCTGATCCAGTGTAGCTGTTCCTAGGTTCATAAGGGGCCCTGCTGTGGAGGGACCACACCTCTTTGAGTAATTGGGCAGTTTGGCCTCTCGGCTGAGACTCCATCTACACAAAGGTAGTTTCAGTTCTATCATCTTCCCTGGCTGAAATGCAAATATGGATCCTATGGATGGTTTTCTTAATAGCCTTTTATAGATTAGACCTTCCTTTTAGTCCTACTTGCGGGAAGAGGGGAGACATGGTGGCTGCTCTCATCACTGCGTGGGGGTGGGAAGGGGAGCCACCAATCCACCTTCTGCTGGGGGAGGAGGTCATGGGAGTCCCTATGTGAGGTGCACCAAGGGCCCTGAATTATCCTCATCCAGCGCTATTTGAGAGACAGGAAAGAATGACTGTTAGACACGTCCAAAGGCTGAAGTCCCTTGGTCATTTGGCAAATATCTGGCAGTGAAATTATAAAAATGGATGCTGAGTTTTTAAGAATATGCACATTGAATTTCCTGCAGCAGCTGCTGCCTACAACCAGCAGCTCAAGTTGATTTTTTTTTTTTTTTTTTGTGTGGAGACACTGGATCCATCTTAGTAGCACCATTCCTGTTAGCACTCTCCTGCTTGGCTAATCTAGGCGGCGAGGATTGCACTTAAAGGTATTTTATGATAAGTAATGAACCCAGCTCTGTTATAAATGCTTTTGGATCAGATCCCCTCTGTCCATATGCCTCTCTTCTGGACCTTGGCCCTGAAACCTTGCTAGTGTGAAAAGTCCTTACTCTCAAGAGTTCCATGGAAGTCAATGTATGGACCATGCTTTGGTGCTCCAGTAATGGGTACTAGAGGAAAACCATAAATAGATAGATCATGAGAGTCTCACTTTATTTCTACTGCTCTGTTAGACACTGACATTGAAATCTGTCCAGCTTAAAAATGGACCATTTTGTTTGTAAAAAAACAGTGTGAGCTCAGAATCTGGCACTGTGTTTCTGTGGATACAAACTAGTCAGTACATTACGGCATGTGATTCCCTGGCAGATCTTGTCAAAGGCTTCCTTTACAGCAGCTATCTAAGCTGGGTGTTCATGCAGTTATCTTTGTGCTAGACATCTCTGAATCCTACATCCCTATAGTTGCTGCCCATCTTTCATCATCTATTTCCATTCACACTCATTGGATTCTGTCTGCTATCCCGCACCAGGACCTGGTAGACTGGGAGTACTTCCAGCATAAAAGACCTGGCTTACATTTACAGTAGGAAATCACTCCAGTTGTCACCATGGAGGTTTGGACTTCATTTCTTCTTCTGACTGCTCTTTGCCATTTACTTGTTGCTGCAGGAAAACCAGTCACTTAAAATGCTCCAGAATGAATTACCATTTAAATATCGCACTTGAGGATTCACGTACACACATTATATGCTCAATAAAAAGAGAATCCCCTTGACTACATTTGACTTCCATGTGTAAATTTGCACATTTTGCAAGTACTCCGCCTCCTAATTTCCAGGAAGCATCTGTATAAATCATACACTTCTATTTTCACTGGGCTAGGCATAACATGCGTCAGTCGGGTGTTTTCTTGCAACGACATTGTCCAAACTGACAGCTGTTCACACGGCACTCAGGGCTTTTCCAGTCAGGGGGCTCGCATGTCCTGTCCCCCCCAGTCAATTGCATGTTATTCTTTTGCTTAGGCAATGTTTACCCTAGTGGACAAATGGCCACAGGTCTTCAGCCTTTGGACGTGTCTAACAGTCATTCTTTCCCGTCTCTCAAATAGCGCTGGATGAGGATAATTCAGGGCCCTTGGTGCACCTCACATAGGGTCTCCCATGACCTCCTCCCCCAGCAGAAGATGGATTGGTGGCTCCCCTTCCAATCCCCACGCAGTGATGAGAGCAGCCACCATGTCTCCCCTCTTCCCGCGAGTAGCAGGAGGTGGGTGGGGAGGGAGACAGAGGAAGAGGTCTGCTCTGCTCTGGTGAGGGTGTGGGGCCAGTACCTTCTTCCCTGACTCTAGTGGCTGTCACTTCTCACACTGCTAGAGGCTGTCTGCAGACTCAGACGGACAGATGTTGCTGGATCGATCGATGCTTGTTTCACATTTTTCAGGCTTCTCTTCACGACCATGGGGGGCTAGAGGGCTTGAGACACAGAACCAGATCCAACAGAGGAGCAGGATTGTGCCTCTGCATGGCCCTGCCCATAGAATGCAGGTGATTTATTCCTTCCCCCATCTTATCTTCTCTCCCTCCCTGTCATTTGTGCTGCTTCTGCACCTCCCTGGGATCAGAAGGGAAAGGGCTAAAACACTGAGAGAGAGAGGCTGGTACCAATCGCTTGTTCCGCCCCATCAGATAATCTGTTCTCGTGAGATCTCCAGCTCTGTTCTCTGGTCCCAAAGAATCCTGAGAGTTTACGTAACCTCTGGATGATCATCCAAAATGTTGAGTGGTTTTCTGAACCCAGGCCAAAGTCCATTCCTTGGGAGATTCACCCATCACACTCAGGCATGCCGGGGTCCTATGTAAATCTACAATGTCTGCCTCTCCTGATATTACAGCTTCTCTTTTCTCTTGGATTTTCCCTTGTTCTCGGCATTGTCCTTAACATAATGAGGAGCACGCAGACTGAAGCTTGCAGGCCGGAAGTTTCTCCGTTCATGTGTCAATCACTCTGACTTTCTCATATGCCCCAATACTTCATAATTCAGCTGCTTCTTCTAAAGCAAGGTATTTTTCCAAAGATCATCACAGAGGACAAAATAAAGGGCAGCATCTCTTTCAAAATGATTGACAATGTTGTTTCCCCATTGGCCCGAGTGATAAGCCAATATGTGGAGCCATGCAGGATTGTTTCCATTAGGAGGAAAAATTGATGATAGGAGTCAGGTCTATATTTGGGTGCAATCCTGATTATTTACAAAGAATGACCACACAGTCCTGTTTCCCTGAACATGGTAGAAACAAATCACAGCAGGTAATTTCTTTGCGCTTACAGTTTCTAAGCCTTCCTGCAGCCCATCCTGTGCCCCAAAGACCTCTATCCATCTGCAGGTCCACCACTCCTTTTTCTTTCTCTCTCTGTCTCGCGCACAGACAGAGCTTGCCACACAGTCCCCGGCTCAGACGTTGCCATGTGGCCAATTTTGCCTTGGGCAGTAGCTTCTATTGTCTCCAGCTATCTCACATAATAAATTGCTCCTTCCGTTTCACCTGAAAGAATGGTGGTTAGCACACTCATCAGCTTTAATCAGGGACTAGAACTAGCCTTTAGCACCACCACATATGTAATAGGCAGTGGGGACCATGTGATCTTAAAACATGAACCTCCACTGCTGGAACTAAAAGACCCAGTTCTCTCAACCAAGCTTGTAGCAGGTACATTAATCTCTAGTTGGCCTAGCCAACTACTCGAGGGGACAGAGCAGCACACCGAGCAGGCCTGGCTTACAAGTAGTAAGAATAGTTACACTCCAAGAGTGCAGAAAAGTAGCCTTGTGAGTGTGTACTCTGTACTGCAGGAGAATCAGCTTCCTCCGTGTCTGGGCAGGTAGTGGGCTAGGAGCAATGTGAGCAAACAGCATTTGAGAGAAAGGTGAGACAGGAATGGATCCCTCATGCAGCTGAACCACACCCTTTCCAGCCCTGTAAGGAGACGTGCTCCTGAGTAGTCATGCAAAACTCACTGGGTTTGCTTTGCAGGTGGTTTATTTGTTCATTTTTGCAGTAAAAGAATGTCGACTTTGGTTAAAATTTTGCAAAAGCGATAGCTGTGACCTTGGGCAACTTGAGGTCATCTTGTCCCCACCCCCAAGCTGTCCCCGTCCCACCCCCGACTTTAGCCTTGTAATTTGGACTGGAATTATTCTGAAGTGTTTGTCAAAAACAACTGTACAATGTCATCATTCTTACTGGGTCTTCCGAACTAATAGCCCAGCAACCTAGACCTTCAAAAGGAGTAAGGTAGGGCTAAGGTCATATTGATATGCAGTCCTGTTGGGGCTTGGGTTCCTATCTCTCTCTCTCTCTCTCTGTCGCTAACATTGCCTCTGTTATATTCCACAAGAAAAGAACAATATCTCCTCCCAACCCATTTTACCAGGCAAGCCAATTGGGGGGGGCACCCTTCTACTTTTAGGGTTCAGGGAAAATAGGGAATGGATAACAAGGAATAAAAAGGAACAACAGTGAAGCAAGGGAGAGGATTATCATCTGAAAGGGAGAGTTACCATTGGAAATCTTATAAGAAGTAAAACCTTCCTCCACTTTCCCATTCTACTATTTAAAGAAAGAATAGTAAAGGGCTTTGTTCCATTTTAATGGAACATATGAAAGTAATACAAGCAGATGGGCATCCGGAGCAATCGCAAACACAGGACAACACTGAGATCAGTAACAACTCAGCCATTGTTAGAAGACATTCAAATGACCTTCCAGAATAATAAGGCAGCACTATGTATAGTATACCCAATTTGAAAAGACCGTTAATGTGCCAAGCAAATGTGAGTAGGTTGGTCAGGTTGATTTTAGTTGTCTTAATTGTGTTGCGAGTTACTTCTACAGATGAGAGAATAACAGAACAATGATACCAACAACAACAAAACAGAAAGCACATGCAAAACATACCAGGGACAGGGCGTGAGGGGAAAAATAATTAAAGAATGGAAGGAAAGAATGAACACCTAATACATGAATCAATAAGTAGAATAACAGTTCTTCAACACCTAGGCTATCCAAGTACTAATACAGTAACTCGACCTTGTACCACAGCAAATCATTCGCCGTCAAAGAACATTACAGTTCTCACTCTGCTTGACGTGTGACTTCAGACTGACAGCCAGAATACAACTTCTATTGGTCCAAAAGCACGGGCCCCCATCACCTGAGCTAAAAGAGAATCTCCATTTATTCTTAGCAGTATAGGGCTTATGATAAACAAATGCACAACTGTAATTCCATTCAGCAGAGGACATTGCCCTTTGTAACTAACCTACTTATTACAATATTCTGTATCATGAAATATGGGTGTGAGTAGTACCCACAAATCCTCCAGTATTAATCATCCTTACCTCTGAATATATAGCTGGAGTCACCCCAAATGCCTCCTATTTCTTTGGATTCAGCTCCTGGTCTGTAAGATGCTAAATTCTGATGCTCTTCCCATTGACTCAGATGGGACCAGGATTAGGCTCTAAGAGCTGAAAAGAGCAAAGCATCATTGCATCACTCGGTACTGAAGATGTCCGCTATTTGAGCAGCTGTGGCCAGTGGATATGCTTGAGTTTAGCATAATACTTTGGGTGAAAAAATTATTTACTAAGCATCTGGCTTTGGAACACATGGATGGTGTTTGATGTGACTTGAAAACTAGGCTTAGAAGGGGATGAAGGAAATCGGCACCATGAGTAGGATAAAAGTGGGATTGAAATTGTAGAGTTTAAATAACTCAACCATGAAATGAAAAATAAACAATTCAGAAAAGAGGCTTTTAATAATCAAGTGGTGACTTAGAAATAAAGCTCTTTTGCAATAATTTAAGACTACATCATCCTACAACTACTGTATTAGGTCTAAGGAGTTGACTGTATCTATTGTAACAGAGAGAGATGCATACACATGTTGTATGGTATGTAAATAGCTTTGCTGAAGTCAGAGTTACATCAGAGACAAGTTTTTGCTGACAATTATGAAACCATAACTTAAAAGATTTCTGGTCTGAGTTTTTCTCTCTTGGCTATGAGAAATATCTAGTGTCTCCATCTTATCTTCCAAACACCCCGCAACTTACTACAAATGTCCTCATTAGAACACACAGCTCACCACGACTTTCGCAGGAACAAATCTGGGTTCCCTTGAATTGCCTTTCAAAGCGAGTTTGACAGGGGAATGTCATTTAACCATCAAGCTAAACCAGATGGCATTATGCTCCATGGCTGCATAACTTGACCTGAACTGTAGTGCTTGAAAATTTCTGGGCTTTTAGTCACAAAAAGATATTTTTGTTTCCTCCGTGCAGCCAATGCAGCTGTGGAAATGCTGCAAAATTAACGTGTTGTCACATTTGCATATGCAAGAACGCTTGGAAATGCTCTCATCAGTATGCCACATGCTAGCAGCAAATGCTAACAGGAGTAAACAACCAAATACATTTTGCCCACATTCCACCTATTTCGCTGTATCAGAATATGTCAGCCCAGCACCAGTTCCTTCCATTCATTTCCAATTTCCTAGAATCACAGTGCAGGACTCCAGCAAGCAGCAAATTCTCTATAGGAAATACATTTTTACACAAGATAGTCCATTAGACCAGAACATATGCACTTGTATTTTTATCGTTTCAAAATAGATAGCTACAGGTCCAACTGCTAAGATCTGGGTCTGGAATTCAGTATGTGGGGGCAAATTTTGCACCTGCAAAGAGAGAGAGATTTTTGGAAATTTCCCATTATACGTTTGATTACTATGCCCTGTGAAGAAAAGTCTACCTATGGACTTGCATAATTAGGTGTGTTATGGGAAAGGATGGAGCTATTTCTTCTGCTGAAGCACCTGGCGTAGTAGACCCCAGTCAGTATTGCCTGATCCTGCTGCCCTTGTATGGAAAAGCAAAGCTGGAAAAGCAGTGGAAATATTGCTATATTGTGCAGGAGGCACAAGCTATGCCAGGTGGCTCATCCCTTGCATGCCACGGAGCTATGTTCCATGGTGGCACTCTGTGGTGGCCCCATCGGGATGTGGGAAAATGGAGGAGAGGAAAAGCCTGGGGGTACACAACTGTATGCGTCCCAAACCTCCATGTTGGGTACTTGTATTGGGAGTGGGTCTGCTGGTGCTCTGTGCCTATGTATGGGTTATGGGGTGACTAGAATATGCTCTACTGATGGATACCACTATAAGAACGTAGATGGATAGAATTCTCTCATCTCAGCCCTTAGGTAGTTCCCCTATGCAATGCCTGAATCATTATGTGAGAAACCAGGAAATGGCCCTGAGATAGGTTGGGTGTAGGAAGGATAGTGCTGTGATTAGAGAGCTAGTCTGAAACTCTGAAGACCCAGTTCACTTCTTTGGTCACCTGCAGACTTGAGCAAGTCATTTAGCCTCTCTGTACTTCAGTTCTTCAGCTGCAACATAGAAATAATACTTCCCTGCCTTGCAGGGATGTGGGGAGGGTAAATAGATTGGCTGAGAGGCGCTCCAGATACAGTGATAAATACTCCAGTATAGCAGTATTTCTGTTCCCAAATTATGGGAATGCCATTTAACCACGCCACCAATGTTTGTGCATAGAATTCAGACAGTATCAATGAGCATTTTACATAAAAGCTTAGGAATCATCTATACTTCGTCACTCTGCCTTGAGCCGTCATGTTTCCATGGCAGTCCCTTGTAGTAGTAAATGCATTTGACAAGTCAGAATGACTAGTGAGATCAGGATAGTCCCAGAGAAGCTGAGAGATTACAGCCCAGATGTTTTATCACCTTGTAGCTGAAGAACGACAGTTTTGGGACTTCTGTTCCAGTCAAGATCCTGAATGAAGTCAAAGCAGTAGTGATTAGAGCAAGGACAATACCTCCTCCTCAGAAATTTTGCTGCTTATCCACCCAGAACAAAGAGGCTTCAAGAGGCCTTCAGCGTCATGCCATAGCACTCACTGCATAACAAACCAGCAAACCCTACAGATGCAGTTCAAAGGGCAAAACCATATCACATTTGCAGGAGGGAGGGAGGGGCCAGGAATGCCTCGCCAGATGCTTAATAAAGAAGCTCTCGGGTAAGCATAAGCAAAAACCTGATCCTCCCCATATACTGATCCAGATGTTAAAGCCACTGCACTCCAAGAATCAACTTCACTCATAGAAGTCTGGGGATTTCACTAGACCATTAGAGGCAAAAACTTTAACCAATATTATTTTTAACCTACTGGGGTTGCCAGAACCCAAACCAGTCCCTGGTGCTGGCCACAGCAGCCACTAACTTGTGCTGGCTAAAATGACCCCTGTGGGCCATATAGCTTGCTGCTCACATGCCCCATCAAACCAGGGAGGTAAGCAGGTGACATAGAGCCAGCTGTGTAGGTTTTACACTTCCCATGACCAGAATCCCCAGGCAGTGGAGTGACACTAAGCGTCAGCCAAGGATCTGACCCAATGTAGTGTATTGGGTAAATAAAACCTAGTCTTTCACACATGACAATGCATTAAGTTCAGTTGTACTACCTTCATCGGGCTGAATCTCCAGTCTAAGGAGACGTACTCAGGATGTTACTTGGACAAAGCTCCTGCTGACATCACTCTACCTGCTTACACCAGTGGTGAATACTGGCCTTCGTCTCCTCCTCCTCCTCTCAGCTTGGTGCCTTCATTCATGCTACTTCCTTACTCTTGGAGCCACCTGCTTCTTATGCACCAAGCAGTTCCTCCCTTCCTTAAAGCCCATTCCTTCTAAAAATTCAGAGGACATATTTCCTGGTCATAGTGGACTATTTTTCCAGGTGTATAGAAATAATGTACTGGAAAGACATAACATGTTGCAGTGTTTTCAAGAAACTGAAGTGCATGTTTGCTCACTGCAGTATTCTAGAACAACTAATGATGGACAATGGACCCCAATACATTGCAGCAGAACTTAAGTCATTCCAAACAAAATATGATTTTGATTGTATTACTAGCAGCCCGTATTACCCACAAGCTAATGGAGATGCTGAGAAAGCTGTACAGATAGCCAAGAAAATCCTATAGCAGGAAGCTCCATTTCTTGCTCTTCTGCGTTACAGATCAACACCAATAGCAGCTACTGGGTATAGTCCAGCACAACTCCTGATGGGAAGACAACTCAGAACTACCGTTACAACTTTGGAAAAGAACCTATTTCCAATACGGCCTGACATACAGAGAATAGCCAAGTTGGATACAAAGGCTAAGAGCGTATGAACACGTTTACAACAGACGTCACTCAGAGAACTGCCAAGCCTAGAACCTGGTGACCATATTCATGTCAAATTGGATAGAGAAAAAGGATGGACAACTCCACCTGTCATAAACAAAAAGGATTAATTGCCCAGATCATATCTGATGAAAACCAACAGTGGAGAGTTCAATGGAAACAGTCAACATCTACAGTCTGTTCTTCAGAAAGAACAATCAACAGAGCAAACTCTTCAGATGGCAGGTGCAGAACAAGAAGACGAAGACTCAAGGACTTCAAACCGAACACAGCCAGTTGCTGCAACTAATGAACAGCCAGATGACCAAGTGTGATGCGTTCCTGTCATGTAACTAGAAAACCAGTATGATTCAGAGACACTTAGACTGATACCTACTGAACTTCAAAGACAGTGTGATGGTATAAATATTGTAATTGTTTGGAATGTAGGACTTAAAGGGGAAGATGGAATGGAATGCTAAACTGAAGTATACTGTTCAGCCACTAGGTGGCACTGTGTGTAAAATACCTTATTTAAAGGAACCTCAATACCCAGCAGAGCATTAAAGGATCTTACAATGAGCACATCTGGTCTGTACAGGCAAGCTCTGTGACCAGTCCAAATCTGGTACAGAAGTACGTGACAATTACAGCTCGTACATGAGCAAGGATAGCAGCTACAGTTAAACCAGAGAGGATAAAAATTGTCTCATCTTTTTATTGATATTTACTAAGCTTTTGGCCTGAATGCCATCCTGGGACAGAGAGTTCCCTTTTATCTTTTTTTAAAATGTGTTGCCATTTAATTTCATCCAGTGACCTCTTCTGCTGTCAGATAAGTTTTTTGATTAAAAAAAGGATTAATCAAAAAGGGTGCGATAGAAAGATATTTATTCATTTTTTCTAAATGCTCACTAAAAGTGAGCATATGATTACCATGGAACGGTTTGCATGCTGATTACTGAATGTCATCTCGAAAACTACCACTAGTTACAACTGTTTGTTGTTTGAATTGTGGCAGAATCCAAAATGTGCCAGATGCTTTTGGAAAAACAGAGGAAGACACAGAAGATAGTGCACGATCTGAAAAGAAAAGGACAGATATAGGATGGGGAAAGGAGGTTACAATACAGGCAAAATGAGTGGGAGAAAAGACCCAGATCTTGTCAAGTTGCTCATCATCAATATTTATAAAATCCTACCACATCTCAAATGTAAAATTATCTTCTTATGCACAGACTTTCTATTAATGCGGATATACTAGCCACATACAAGAACTCTTTACATCTGTTCATTTATTTCCCCCATAATCAAAGCACATCTTCATTTTCCTTTTCTCATTACTACAGAACAATACAAAAACTCCCAACTAATGCTAGATTCTGCTCTTTGGGGTTCCATTTTTCCATCCCCTTGCCGCTGGAATGCAGCCTCCACTATTCCAGAGCTTTGTCTTTGTCCCTGTAACTTAGGTGACTCATTTCTTTTCTGCAAGGGAAAGCCATGTCTTTTACGTTAAGGATCTACCTGGGATGCTGTGGTTCCCTGGAATTGCAGCTCCAGGAAGTGGAACTACATGGGTGACAGGAGAGTGGCAGACAAAGTTTAGTTTTTCTAATCAGCATTCCCGCAACTGCAATCTTTCAGGAATGGCTTTAACAGATGCTGTGGGCCTGATTTCTCCTCTAGCAGTGGTGTAACTCCACGGAAGTCGAGAGAGCTCCATCAGTGTAAAACCATTGTACAGAAGGGAGAGAACTAAGCCCTGGCTGTCTAGTGCTTCCTGTTACCTGCAAGCAGATAAAAAACTCAGTGGCTTTGCACATGGCCAATCATTTTTGTGAATTTAATGAAAAACTGCAGATCTGCCGTGTACACTTTGTGATGTGGAAGATGTATCTGTTTCCAGTTATCTAAGGCTAATATCACCTGGGGGGTATTAACAGGAGTGTCGTATGTAAGACACTCACTCTCTGCTTGGTCCCGGTGAGGCCTCAGCTGGAGTACTGCATCCATTCGGGGCACTATGCTTTAAGAAAGACATGGACAAACTGGAGAGAGAGCCCAGAGGAGAGCAACAAAAATGATAAAAGGTTTAGAAAACCTGACCTATGAGGGAAGATTTAAAAACTGGGCACGTTTCGTCTTGAGAAAAGAAGACTGAGGTGGGACCTGATAAGTCTTCAATTATATTAAGGGCTGTTATAAAGAGGATGGTGATCAATTGTTCTCCATGGGCTTAATCTGCAGCAAGGGAGATTTAGGTTAGATACCAGGGAAAATGTTCCAACTCCAAGGGTAGTTAAGCTCTGGAATAGGTTTCCAAAGGAGGTTCCCCATCCCTGGAGGTTTTTAAAAACAAGTTGGACGTACACCTGTCAGGGATGGTCTACGTTTACTTGGTTCTACCTCAGCACAAGGAGCTGGACTTGATGACCTCACATGGTCCCTTCCAGCCCCATCATATTTCTATGAGTCTATGCTCGACACTGGTGAAAACACGTTTCACTCCAGGCAGATGGCTGTTAACTGGAACGATCTCTCATTTTATGGCAATCCCACGACCTGTAGGGCCATACCATACTTGTTCTGTGTCTGTGCAGCATTGGTCAGCCTTTCTTCGCAGGAACCGATCTGATTTTAATTGCATCCCTGTCCTTGCTTTATCAAGGTCTGTCAACGGCCTGAAAAAATGCCTTAATAAAGAGCGATACATAAATATTGAAACCCCGTATTTACCACATTCAGTGTGCATTACTGAGCTGTTCATCTAATGTTACTCAAGTTGCATAGCAACCAGTGTTTAAAGGTTTGCTGACTCAAAGAGACTCTGTACTTTAGTGTATTTATTTGACAGTGTCTAACTTCAATGGGTAGTTTTTCATCTTTATGTGTAGCTGACATTTATAATGACTATGAAAACAATTTAATTTCAGTTTCCATAAACCCATGTGTATAGAATCTTCTTTTTTTAAGCCTGTCAACAGAGCGGACGGGGTTTGTTTGCCACTTTATGAGTCTATTTTAAATCAACCCCCATTGCAGTGTATCGAGTCGAAACATGGCCTTATATGGAGACCCTGGCTCTACAGTCACAAAAGAGCAATGACCACAGGCTGCTATTGGTTTGCAAGCAGTTTCCTTACTATAGTTTCCTTACTGCAGTCCCACCTCTTCACGCCCTTTAGATCATCAGCCCAGTAAATTAATAATTAAAGGCAACATAAAGGCAACATATAGCAGCTGCATATTTTCAGGGCTGCTTTCCCAGACGCCCCATGATGCTCTTCTGCAAACAAATAGAGCCATAAAGCAGCCTGTGGACTATGCAAAACAAATTGTAAATCACTTTTTAAAGATGCTGCAAATGAAGTGTGATGCTACCAATTAGAGGTTTATGATGACTTGAGGAGTAAGCAGACGAGAACAAATGACTCAAGCTTGCAGAGGTACCTGCTTTCTCACCCATTCATTATTCTGACATCATCTAATACAGGGGTCGGAAACCTTTCAGAAGTGGTGTGCCGAGTCTTCATTTATTCACTTGAATTTAAGGTTTCGCGTGCCAGTAATACATTTTAACGTTTTTAGAAGGTCTCTTTCTATAAGTCTATAATATAGAACTAAACTATTGTTGTATGTAAAGTAAATAAGGTTTTTAACATGTTTAAGAAGCTTCATTTAAAATTAAATTAAAATGCAGAGCCCCCTGGACCAGTGGTCAGGATCCGGGCAGTGTGAGTGCCACTGAAAATCAGCTCGCGTGCCGCCTTTGGCACGCGTGCCATAGGTTACATACCCTGATCTATTGTGTTTTCCTGGGCTGCTGGAAGTTCAGAGTCAAGCCAAACATTGCACACGTGGGGCAATAAGCAGGTTTTCACATCCATTGAGTTGGGATTTCAAGCATATTGGTCAAGAAGCTGTGGGAACCTAGTGTGTTTCAGCTCACTGGGTTCATGGAAACTTTGCTGTAGCTAAAAGATGTGCGTTAGTGTTCAGATCCAAATCCAAATTTCCCCAGAGTTCATGGTGGTTCTGATCTAGGGCCGGGATTTTGGTTCTAGTCTGAGTTGGATGAGCTGTCCTTTGTGTCTGGGGTCTGAAAAAACTCCCAAATTCAGTTGAAATTTCCACATTCCAGTTGATTTTTCTTTTTTTTCCAAACTGAAATGGTTTGGGGGTTTTGCTCCAAATGGAGCAATGGCTGATGCAATAGGTCTGTGAGCCTCGGCTGAGTTTAGAGATTGTAATTAAACCAGAACCCAGGTGCCTTTGAACGGGTTTGGGATTTCATAGCGTAAGTTTTGCACTAGTGAAAGGAGTGTTGAACATCCTATGAGATTTCTGATTCACAATGCAAACGGCACCAAAATATTTCTCTGTAACATCAGGGCATTTTCCAGTATGCTACTCCACATGGCTCTGACAATACAGGGTGTGTTGCACTGTAGGTATATTATTCACTTGGCAGTCGCTTTATTTCAGTGTATTACGTTATATTATTAAATGCCAAAACACTCTGCCGAGGAACACACTTATTTATATCTATTAATGGAATGAATATTTGATTGATACTTATTTCTAAAGCTAATTTGTCCTGCATCGCTTTGTTTCCGCCAAAGGGTGTATGCCAAGGGTTTGCTGTCTGCATATTAAGAGAGAGTTAAAGGGCCTCAATGAGTCTTTATTTACTCATCCCTCTGCTTTGAGTGCCTATGTTCAACCTGTCAGTGGGAGTATTTCCATTGACTACAGCAGGATTTAAAGCAGGCTGAGAGCAGCAATAAACACTACCAATAGGAGGATCCTCACCATGAGACACAAACGTGGGGTAACATGCTGCATACTACCATTACAGTGAATGCTCCCAGAGGGATGTGGAAAACTCCAGCTCTTGAAAACGAATGCAGAACGGGGCTACAATAGCGGCGATAGACTTTCCCTAATGGTTTGGATCCTCCCTAAAGTAGAGAGCACCCCTCTCTTGCTTTGTAATACCAACATGGTTGCAACCAGCTGGGGCTTTCTCAAGGTTACAGCACCTCAGTGTAAATGGGGGGAGAGGGGGCACTCAACATTTTCACTGAAGGGATTTTGACTCTGGAATTCAGCATCCCACTTGGGGCGGCACATGGAGTACAGACACCACGTGCCCAGCTAGCACAGGGATAGGGTGACCAGGTGTCCCAATTTTATAGGGACAGTCCCGATTTTGGGGTCTTTTTCTTATATAGGCTCCTATTACCTCCCACCCCCGTCCCGGTTTTTCACACATGCTGTCTGGTCATCCTACACAGGTATAGCTGGTAGATGGTGAGGCAGTGCTTTGGCGAGTGGAGACACACCAAAAAACCCTACGGTATATACCCTACCCAGCTCTCTACATGCCCAAGCAGTGCTTCCCCCATCTACACTGATACTTTTAGCAGTGTAGTGTCCCCCTGCCTCCTCCCTGCCAGAGCCTTTCCCCACTCCAAGGAGAGGCTCTGGTAGAGGAGAGAGCCTCCAGCAGGGAAGAGGCAGTGGGGAAAAAAGCCTTTCCCCACTGCTTCCCCCTGCCTGAGCCTTTCACTGCCGCACATGGCTACGCACCGCAGTGAGTGTGGACACTGCAGTGTGTAGCTACATGTACCCTACATGCTGCCTCAAGGGTAGTCAAGACCTTAGTCAGGCAGAGGCTCAGATGTATTGGCTTCTGGGCACACTGTCGGGCCTAACTATTTTCCCAGTGGATTTTGTTTCTGGTGGTTTAAAACGTTCTTTCTTTATATAGCAAGGTGTGCTGGGTCCTTTAAGGCAGGCTTTCAGCACAATTCTGTTCAAGAAGCAAGGCATTCTGGGGGTTGTAGTTGCAAGAGGGATCCTGGAAAATGTATATGCTACTGCAGGCAGTGCTGGGAAAGGGGGCTGGGTTATAAATCAGCTCCTTATCTTCTTATGAGGGAGAGACCTGAAGGGAACAGGAGGTTCTGCTGGGTCTATCCAAGCAAAGAGCCCGGACTTTGGAGGAGACATGAGGACAAGTGAGGCCTGTCATAGGTCTGTATGAAGAGAGACAGAGACCTGGAGGGAGCAGATTGTGGGTCCCTCTTACGGTTGCTACTTTTTGTGAAAAAATAATAAAGATTTTTTTTCCCCACAGGACAGTGAGGAAACACCCATGCAAAATATTCCGTGACTAATTTGCAAATACTTTGCATCTCATTGTAATTTTCAGTTTTCAAAAAATTGTGTGCGGACTTAGTGTTGGTGAAGGCGTCGGCTTGAAAGCCCCAGTGAATGAGATCTTCTCTTTACCTACAGGGCAGCAGCAGGCCAAGCTTCCCCAATGCAGTCCCCTGCCAACATGCTTCAACCCTGATCTGAGGGAGGATCTCCATCGAGAGGGAACAAAGGTAATTCCTTCTCCATGGCCCTTGCAGTTTCTGCTAAGCTAATTAGTGCAAAGGGGAGGGGGGTGAGTTTGTAATGAGGGATCTGGAACTGAGACCCACAAAACTCATCTTGTATGGGGGCCACCAAACATCTGTTAGATGTGAACGACCTTCAATCTTTGCTGAGCTGGGCTGCTTTCAAACTCGGGACCTGATAGAGGGCGAAGGCTCTGTAACTTATTAGCAATGTCCTGAGGCATCCAATCCTCCAATGAGTGCTAATTTAGGAAGGAATTCCATAGATTGATATTGAATAATCACCCCCACTCCCACCCCCCATCTTTTAAAGAAAAACGGAGGTTGCAATGTCAAGCACTTGAAGGATAGGAAATGCCAGAATTAATGCTAGCTGTACAACCTAAATTCTGCACTCTTGTGCATATACGTTCTGATACAGTCTTTAATTACATGATGGCATATCATTTTTCTATTAATAAATTATCAGTCTGGTTTGAACACAGGACTTTTAGAGCCACAGTACAGACCTCTTCCACTTGAACTAGAGGACTAACTGCCAGTAGAAGTAGGCTGTTGTCCTATATGTGGACACACATTTTGCCAGTGAGTGACTGCTAGAAAGCAGTCAAATGCTGGTTACTGGGATTCCTGGGTTCTCTTCCTGGCCTGGGCACAGGAGAGTGCCCTAGTGGTTACAGTCAGGCTAGCCAAGCCCATAGATTTGGCAGTTTCTTTCGGAAAAGTCGAGTGGGCGAGACTTGGACCTGCCATATCAGAGATGTGCTCTATTTCCAGCTTTGGCAAAAGTTACTTTAATCTGTCAAATGGGAGGACTGATACTTGCCTTCCTTGCAGAGAGGGGGAGAATCACTGAAGACTTACTCCATAATAAGAAATTAACAGCAGTTAGTGGAAGAGGAAGAGAGGAATCTTGAATTCATCGACTCCTAGCTCACTGCACCATCCCCTAGGTATTTTGTGGGGGCGTTTTATTTTTACTCTGTCTCTCTGTGCATTTGTTCCACTCAGACTGCTGGGAATTTAGGATTTTGTCTGTCCCAGAATGCAGTCTCCAGAGGGCACTAGCAGAGGACTACATTGGCCTGCAAATTTAGTTGGCCTGCATGAAGTACCTCGGAGAAAGAGGGGAGATGGTTCTGGCCTGCAGCGGGGTGTCAGTAACTCAAGGGGAGGCTTGAGGCTGGAGAGGCAGTTCTTTCTTTGATTTGTTTCTGTTACTATTTCGAAAGGACCCCAGGAGCAGAGCAGGGAATGAATAGACCAGTCCAATCTGGTGACCCAGGAAAGATTTTGTTTGGCCCTTCATTACCCTGGAAGGGTTGAGCTCAAATTTAGCTGAAGGGTCAAACTAAACCACCCAACAAGGGAGAGGGAAATTACTTGCCAGAAAGGAAACTGAGGCAGTGGTACACCTGACACCAGAGAAGCGAGAGACCTTACGCCACCTGGATGTTAATATGTTTTTACAAAGATCATCAGGTGCCTACTGAAGTGTACAAGAATAGGGTAGTATCCCTTTAAATAGTTAGTGAGCCCTCTGGCGAAGCTCACCATGTTCTATGTAGAGAAGCAGCCAGTAGCCAGCCGAAGCAGCAGTGTGTCTATAGCTAGGCCTTAAATGCTTGTACAGTAGATAGTTAATAGAGATATTTGGGAATCAGCTGTGCTCGTGTGATTTCTTCACATTGTTTTGTTGCATGAAGAGCAAAAGACACAACACCTGGAATTCTAGATTGGTGCTTTTAAGTAGCCACTAGAGAGAGTGTTTGCTGGGGAAGGCATAGGCGGGAAGTGAAAAACTACTGAGACAGTGAGCAGTCCTGACTGAGGTGAAAGAAAAGCCTTTTCACGCTTTATGCATTTGGGAAGAAGTTGGAGGCTGTTAATCCGACAGTTAACTTTGCCCCTCCAAAGCAGCCAAGGTCATTGAGATTTATGGTAATCTGCTGAGTAAGGGATGGTGGTGCCCCAGAAAGCTGCCTCCAGGCATCTTTAGCTGACACATCCAATTATTCCCATGAAGTGGCACTTATCCTTTCAAATTGTACAGAAGTCTGACACATGCACAGGATGAGAGAGAGCAGAAACGAAGCCTAAAATGTGTCTCCGACTACTTCCTTCATAGTCTGGCACTCCTGTCCCAGCTACAGTAAGTGAGGTTGACACCTGTCCGATTCTTAATAGGTCAAGTGAGATTTGTAAGCTCCATTTTGCCTCCCGAAATACAGAGAGAGCTCATTTTGAGCAGCACTGGTATTATTTCTTTCTCTTTTTTTTTTTTTCTGGGATAAAGGGGATCTTCTCTCCAGGAAAGCGGTACCAGCTCTGCAGGGTTGCAAAGCACAGCCCATGTGCCATTCCTGTTGGCCTAAAAGAACTGAGTCAATCATGGCTGTAATAACCAGTCGCTTCTCGTTGAAAATGACACTGCGGGAAATTATACAATGGACAAAGATCTATGGTATCTATGTGTGAAACCTGTGGTATTGCTTTGCCATTGCAATCATGCTGTGAAATCTAAATTGTGAGGCTGAAACCTGTTCTTATACCTTCCTTTTTGCTCTGAACAGCGTATGGTCTTGAGCAGTGGCTCTCAAACTTTTTTACTGGTGACCCCTTTCCCGTAGCAAGTCTCTGAGTGTGACCCCCCTTGTAAATTAAAAACACTTTTTTATATATTTAACACCATTATAAATGCTGGAGGCAAAGCGGGGTTTGGGGTGGAGGCTGACAGCTCGCAGCCCCCCTTGTAATAACCTCGCGACCCCCTGAGGGGTCCCGACCCCCAGTTTGAGAACCCCTGGTCTTGAGGAAAGGGTCACTGAGGACCCTGTCACTATGATACCAGACTCTGCACAAGCCTTCTGAATCTGCAGTACAGAGAAATGGGATAATCGGTCACTTACATGTATTCTTTGCTTCATTTGAAAATGAAGTAGCCCGTCGCATTATTTTTGTGTCTCTTTGCTTTGTAATTTAGGTCTCAGCATCAAAGTCCCTAGAATCTGTAGCCACTGGGAAGATTGATGTGTAGGAGGCAGATTCATGCATTTTAGGGGCACATTTTACCTCATGCGGTTAGCTAGAGGCATTGTCAAAGAATGCCATGTTTAATTAATATTATATGCAAAGGTTACTGGAGAGGACAGTGTGAGTTTTGCTTATTAAAGAAGATTAATGTATCAAAGCAGGTATATTTTAATTAAAGGGAAGAATGTGTCCCCATGTTTCAAACCAGCGTCTCCCATCGGCAGAAGGAAGTGGTTTCATTTGTATATTCTATGTGGATTTTGACACACTGGGGCTTTTCGTTTTCCTCTAGAGAGAGCAGTAGTTTGTCAGACCTATTTCTCTATGCTTCCGCCTCAGTTCTCAGCCCGAACATGGATTGTGCATATTTGCAGTGTCCGTTTACTTGTTAAAGTCCTGAAGGGCTGGTTGTGTTATTTTACAGTCCATGAGAAATGGCTAATGCTTTACTTCCGGATACACTTATCATAGAAATGTAGGGCTGGAAAGGACCACAAGAAGTCATCCAGTCCAGCCACCTGTGCTGAGGCTGGACCAGGTGAACCTAGACCATCCCTGACAGGTGTTTGTCCAGCCTGTTCTTAAAAACCTCCAGTGATGCGGATTCCACAACCTCCCTTGGGAAACCTACCCTAGCGCTTAACTACCCTGAGAGTTAGAAAGTTTTTCCTACTATCTAACCTAAATCTCCCTTGCTGCAGATTAAGCCCGTTGCTCCTTGTCCTACTTCCAGTGGACATGTAGAACAATTGATCACCATCCTCTTTATAACATAAACGTAACTGAAGACTGTGGTCAGGTCCCTCCTTAGTCTTTTTTCTCAAGACTAAACATGCCCAGTTTCTGTAACCTTTCCTCAGAGATCAGAGTTTCTAAACCTTTGATCGTTTTTGTTGCTCTTCTCTGCACTCTCTCCAGTTTGTCCACATCTTTCCTAAAGTGTGGTGCCCAGAACTGGACAGAGTACTCCAGCTGAGGCTCACCAGTGCTGAGAAGAGCGGGACAATGACCTCCCCAGTCTTACATACGATACTCCTGTTAATACAACCCAGAATGATATTCGCCTTTTTCACAACTTGATCACATTGTTGACACATACTCAATTTGTGACCCACTATAACCCCCAGATCCTTTTCAGTACTTCAGTATGTCTTTTGGGGACTGCAACACTTACTGATATAAGGGAAAAGCAAAGTTGAAGATGAACAGGCATCTACAAGGAGATATTTGAGCAGCATGGGCCTGACGTGAAGTACGTTGCTGAAATCTATTGATTGGTTTCAGGGGGCTTTGGAGGAATTCCACTAATAAGATAGGTCTTAAGACTTAGCCAGATAAGTAGTAACTGCAGAAACTCCTGGCTTGGGGAGAGACAGGGGACAAGGCCATAGGATCCTCCATGGCTCAGACCATCTGTCCTTTTCACCCCATGAAGGTATGAATGTTAAGCCTGGAGGGCCTAAATCCCTGGCCTCACAAAGTTCCCCGTCACTCAAATCAAGTACTCTGATGACTGTGAAGAGGATTAGGCTCTACAAACACCACTGAACATGGGTAATATGATTGTTTAGTTGTTTGCCATCGACATGATTCTAAATGCCCAGTTGTATTGGCAAATTAGGAGCCAAGTTTGTCATGAACATGTGCTCTCTCTGCTAGTTGGCTCTGCAGCAGTAGAAGTAAAATATTGTCAACTCATGGCCTTGTGCATAAAAAGTGACTTTTGACTTTTTGATTTCTCATTGCCTGAGTGGGGGGTTGGCATATAAATATTTAGGAACTAAGTAGATTGCTGGGAGAGGATAACAGTTATAACACATTGTAAGTTACATTTTTGGGCCTCCATGTAACTGTTTCTTACTGAAATGACTTCTCCTTTGTAATAGCAGGTGTTGCTGCATCTCACAATGGCAAGGTGCCTTTTGTGAGGAGGTGAAGCAGTGGTATAAACAGGAGAAAATCAAGAGAAAGAGATCATGGGTCAATAATCCACTAGCAGGTTCACCTTCATTATTTCCCTCTTCAAACACAACATTAATCATTTTTGAAAGGAGAAAATGCGTTCTAATTATGTTGCATTCTAACATATAATACATCCACATCCTACCTACACCTTGATAATACTTCTTTGCTAGCCCACATAAAGGTGCTTTGGCAAGTGAAAATGTTGCCATAGGCAATCTCCACTTGACACCGTAATATTATTGCAAAACTTCTTGAGAGGACCTGGGATTTCCTACCCATTGACTTACCCAATTGAAAAGGAGTCAAAACAGTTAGAATTAAGGGAGTGCACTGAACTTTGCCATGACGTGGTAATAAACAAGCCCATACATTCGCTGTTGCAAATCAAAACTCACTTTAATTATGAGAGGATGTTTTTTTCTGCAGTGCAGTGAAACTGATGGAAACAATAATTGAACAGATGAATTCTGATGGAGAGAATTGATAGTAAAAATCTCCATTAGTCTTATTTAAACCCACAACTTTAAAAAATTGTCATAACTACATAAATGTGCTATTAATAATATTTCATTATTATTAATCTAGGTAATTTTCTCATCCCCCAATGTGAGTCTATTCATTCAGGGTAAATAAATTAAACTTCACAATGATTGAGTTTTCTAATTGAGTTTATTCTTGTAAATTAATCAGATTCTAACAAATCTATGCAAAAAATCATCTTTAAGCAGATCATGAATACCACAATATCAGTTCATGAACTATTCACTAATTAAAACCATAGAGCTAACTTCATAATAGCACTTATCATAATAAATAATTCAACTCTACTTTGTACTTAAGGCCCTGAGTGGGCCATCGATATGGGGGTGAATTTCACACTAAGGCCCCGAACCTGCAGTGAACTCCATGTTTCCCCAAATAATTCCATTTGAACTGGAGCATATATTTTTGAAAAACATCCCAATCTTCATTTAAAATTTGCCAGTGATGGCGAATCCACCACAACCCTTGATAAATTGTTCCAGTGGTTAATTACGCTTTATTTCCAGTCTGAATTTGTTTAGCTTCAACTTCCAGCCATTGGATCATGTTATACCTCTGTCTGCTAGAGTGAAGGGCCCATTATCAAATATTTGTTCCCCATATAGGTAGTTTAGAGTGTGATCAAGTCACCTCTTAACCTTTCTGTTAAGCTGGATCGATTGAGCAATTTGAGTCTATCGTTATGAGGCATGTTTTCCAATCCTTTAATCATTTTCATGGCTCTTCTCTGAACTCTCTCCAATTTATCCACATTCTTCTTGAACTGTGGACATCAGCACTGGACAAAGTATTCCTGCACCAGTGCCAAATATAGAGGTAAAATAACTTCTCTATTTCTACTTGATATTCTTCTGTTTGTGCATCCAAGGATCACATTAGCCCTTTTGGCAACAACGTAGCACTGGGAGCGCATGTTCAGCTGATTATCCACCACAATCGCCAAATCTTCTTCAGAGTCACTGCTTCCCAGGAAAGAGTCCTCCATCTTGTAAGAATGGTCAGCATTCTTTGTTCCTAGATGTATACATCTAGATTTGGGAAAGGAATCTGCACCTTCCATTTGAAATGCTAGAAGAGACGGAAGGGACTCAGGGTTGCTTTCCATAAACTATATTTCTCTTGTGCTCCTGGTCTGGCGTTTTTACCTTTGACCTTTTGTATTTGGGATTAATCATGTTGCCTATGGCTTTTTGAGTTTCTCTTTGTATGGTTCCAACTCTGTTTGTTAGATCAAGCCAGATAAGACTGCTGAGACTTTGACAGTAGTATTGTCAGCTTTTGTTCTGGCAAGTTCCTCTGAAACCTCCTTTAGATTTTTCATATCTCTGGTCACAGGCCCCATTTTTTTGCATAATCCGCATTAGTCCCAACCTCTTTAAGGAGCATCAATATGGACTGGACTAATTCTGTACTGGCTACCAGTTCTGAGCATAAATGATAGCACATTGAAGTCCAGGGAGCTTGTGGACACATCCAGGCATTTAAAGAGGTAAATGTTCTTTTGTGCCTGCAGTGATTTTAAAGGCCGTGTTAAAAACCTGTAACTCTGTTTGCTCCCTTAGGGGCACATTATTGCAGGCAGGGCATGCCCCAAAGAGCTTGCAATCGACGGCTTGTTGAGACCTTTCTATGGTGGGGTGAGTTTCAACCTTTTAGAACTTCTCCTTGTCCACATGGAAATTCAACACAATTCCTCAGTGGAAACCTCAGAGGAAACCTGTACAACACCTTCAAAAGACGAGCCTGGGAGCTTAAATTCATAATTTTGCTAGACACTAAATATCATGGACTGAATAGAGACACTGGATTTATGGCTTAATTACATCAATCTATAATCCACTAAACATGCCCCAAAGTTTTAGTTTTTTCTCCTTGCCCCCTCCCGCCCCCTCTGTCTCCTTTGGCTGGAGAGTCTTAACTGGTCCCTTGAGATATAGTTTAACCACTCATGCTAAACTGTCTGTTGGACCTTGTATTTAGCTGCGATACTCTGAGTACATTTCCCAGACCTGAAAAAGAGCTCAGTGTGGCTTAAAAGTATGCCTCTCTCCCCAACAGAAGTTGGTCCAATAACAGATATTACCTCACCCACCTGTCTCTCTAATTAAAATGTAATTAATTTTACTGGAATTAAAATGAAGGCCTTTTTTCTCCTGACTATGATAGTTCTGGAATAAGGACACCCATATGTCTGTTCTTAACATTATGCTAAATGTTAAACCTTTTTTCCTATCGGTGCTCTCCAGTTTTAATGAAAAGATTTTTCAAAGCAAAAGGTGGTTTGGGGTGCCCAGTATGCTGTAAAAGAGACTGTTATATGTGGCAATCTAAAAAACGAACAGCCATACAGGGAATGTTATTAGAGTCCACTTCTGTCCTTCCTGTTATTAACCATTTAAGCTACATGTGGATGTCTGATGTCTACCCACAAGTGGAACTTTCATGTCTATCCAATAGGTGGCATGAGAATCAACTTCTTATACCAAAATGAACATCTTAAACAATTCATAATTTGGGAGTGGGGTTGCGAAAGGGGAATTGTTGCACTTTTTGTTTCCTCCAATGTGCAAAATTAAAATTCAGCATCTGGTCCAAAACCAAACCCCAAAGATAACCCTACTTTAGGACCTCAGGCAGACCCCAGACCTAACTCTTACCAGCTCCAACCCTAATCATAGCCTGGTCAAACCAACCAGCCACAAAAATGTAACACGGAGAAACCTCCTGGCCTCAACGCTCACAGGTCAGATACTGGCCCCAACTCCTAGCCCAGTAAGATTGCCCACAACCACAGTAACCCTACCTTCAAGCCTCCAGCTGGGTCTCCTAATTCTAACCCAAGCCTAGAGCAACCACCCTGGCCCCAAACTAATCCAATCCCAGTGTTCATTTCAGGGTAACTGCATCTGTGTTCCCCCTCAGTGATCCACCAAGAGCACCCATTAGATGTCCCCAATCTTGGGCGGAGACCTGCGTCTTGCTCTCTCAATAGGGTTTTTTTAAGGCTGCTGCACTGCTCCATGATTTACACTGTGATCTCCCCAGCAAGTCAGACTGCCTCAAAGGCCAGCGTCTGCACTTTGCTTTCTCTGAGGGCTGTGACTAGTGTATTGCCAGCCGTCATAAGTCGCTACACAGCTCCTTCTAAGCAAGCACATTTGTTCTTAAGGAAAAAGCATTTACCAAGAAAACATATTAAAACAATAAAAGAACCTAACACACTTGGTAAAAAGCTTACCAGAGGTTACCCCACCTCCAACCTAACTCTCTGGTGGGTTTTAGTCCTTCAACACCCACAACTGGGTTTTCCCCTGTGGTTTCAAATTTATCTTAAAACCAGAATCCCAAGTGGGCAGATCATCTGCTTCTTTACACAGCTCGGGTCTTTGATCTTGGCCTTCTCTCACAGGTAATCATGACTCTTTCTCGGGGCATAGCTTCCAGGGGGTGGGTTTTTGCATAATCGGAGTTGGGGAATTTGCATTAATCACTTTCTAGGGATTCCCCAGGAAATGCACTTCAGACTTATTGTCCCAAAAACCCATACTTGTCAGGCATATTTTCACTATAGTCTTTTGAGTTCCCAGGTCTCACCTCTGTCACATCGCCCCCTCCCATTCCCCACCCCCCGAGGTTACATACAATTTCCAGCCCACAGTAATACACACAAATAATGCAATAAGGTCTTTCAAGGATGTTGCAGGAAATTGCCATACCTGTCGCAATAACATCTTAGTCTGATATGATCTTCTTTTATTCTGTTTGTTTTCTTCTTAACACAATATAGTCCTGATTTTGTATTTGGTTCTTATGCGCTACTGGACTACCTGTGCTAATAGTATGCACTACTGGAAACCTACAGGTAAAAGGCTCCATCTCCTCCTCCCCTTCGATGTTTTTCAGATTGGAAGCAATATATATTAATATAGATCGTTTTCATGACCTAGTAACTCTCTGCTGCGTGGAACATTGTAGACATTTTCTGGGTAGCAAAACGTCCCAGTTTGCTGGTCCAGTTTCAGACCAGATGCATTGACTGGCACAGACCAGTCGGTCCTCAGAACCCAGTTTTAGTTGGAGCCATCCAATGTGATAGCCCAGCATAGACAAATTGACTGACCTAGGAAGCGTGTTTACAGCCCCGTATTGTGTATCCTACTTAAATTCAGCTTCAGTTAAAATCAGGAACATTAAAAGAATGCAAATTCATTCCCCAAAAGCTGTTTTAAAATCTTGGTGTTTTATTATAAGCTTCTTGGGATTCAAGCTGGAAAAATGTCATTGATTAAATCTTTAAATCAAAATGTAAATCAAAATTAAAGCCCCTATTTAAGGCTTCATCATCAATTAGTCTTTGAGAGATATTGAACTAAGACCAAGAGATTGATTGTGGACTCTTTCTTTTTACCAGTTGATAACTTCTATACATTAACAGTTATAAACCTTTGCAAACTAAGGCCAATTAAAGCTATGTATTTATGCATTTCTCAGTTAAGATCTTGCTGCATGAATTATGTCATTGAGCGTAATGGGAATGCTTGCAGAATAAGGTACTAAACCAGTGATAGTAAGAGTCGCAGAATATGGTTCTTATTTACATCAGTGCAGCTATTCACTGGAGGATGACTATCAGGATTTTGGCTAGATAGATAGATGCATCCCCATATGCACGGGATGCATCTATCACTGCAATGTTGCCAGCTCTGGAGCAGAATGTAGCAACCATTCTGCAGCAAGTACAGCAATATTGTAGGAGGAAATTAAGAATATTTTGTCCAGTTGAATGATAGCAAGGAAGCATTTAGGGTTAGATTAGGCAGCTGTTACTCATGTTGTTGATTGTATTATTTATTATCCTCGAACCTGAGAGCCCCAGGCATGGATCAGAACCCCATTGTGCAAGGTGCTGTACAAACACAAATAGCTTGCAGTCTGTTATTTGTATTACTGTAGTAAGTAGGGGCCACAGGCCATCATGCTGGGAACTGTATAAACATATAACACAGACAGTTCCCTGCCCTGAAGACTTTACAATCTACACACATGCTCATCTGAGTAGTCCCATTTACTTCACTAGCCATGGGCTAGTGCTTGCCAGTGTGAGTAAGGATTACACAGTCAGGCCCTTAGATATTAATCCAAACGGGAATTCAGTGAAGAAAGTGGGAGCTGATATTAGAGATGGCTAGAAAATGGATTGAAATTATTTGTGGAATTTAAAAAAAAAAAAACATTTTTTTTTCTGTTTTGCGGCAGCCAAAAACTGCTGAAAATGATTTTTTTTTTATATATTTGTGAAATTATTTTGGAGTGTTGGTTTCCCAGTGAAAAGGTAAGAAAAAAAATGTTGAGGAAACTGCAAAATTTTCCTTTTTTGTCAGAAACCCAGTTTTCCATTGCAAGGACGTTTCAGTGGAAAATTGTTCACAGCTTACTGTTGTGAAAATTGCCACTGGCTCTTTAATGACCACAGGGGTGGGGAGTTCAGAGTTAAGTTTCACACAACAGGTGGTTCCAGGAAGAGCAGAACTCACCCATAAGCCTGTGCAGGGCCTGTTCCTCAACTTCTTGCCGTGTGTTCTTTGGATCAGCTCTTCTTTGTTCAGTTTGCAGCCATTCCGGTCTGTGAGCTGGTTTCTGTCTTAATGGGCCAGCTGATGAAATCATTTCTTGTAGCATTTCCACAGAGAGGAAATGCTAATGAAAGAGGGAGGGGGAAAATAATCTTGATAAAATCCACATAATGAAATATGACTGAACTAAATGTGTGTCGCCACCAATTTCCAAACTTAACACCCGTGAACAGCCTAATACAGCACATCTGCTGGCTACGCTATATTAAGTGTTACTTCTCCAATTCATGCAGCAAAGGGACTTGTCACTTTCATTTGCTTCAGGAGCACAATATTTGCTTAATAATCACATCAAATAAGGAAAGCATTTTTTTTATTTGATTCTTGTTTTATTATCTTTCTGATTATGCAGCATATGGCAGGGTTTGCACCAGGTTTCCGATTCATGGGGAAATGAGGCAGAAGGTTGAAGACACACACACACACACACACACACACACACACACACACACACACACGCGCATATATTATATATATATATATATATATATATATATATATATATATATATATATATATATATATATATATATATATATATATATATATATATATATATATATATACAGGTACTTGCACAGTGGCTACCTCCTGGCAGGGTTTGCAATTTCCTTGGGAAAACTAGTTAAGATGCAGGAGGGATGGATTTAGCGGATCTAGGAAAGACCTGCTAAATCAATGGCAGAGCGCTCCCCAGTACTCCACTCTCTGAGAAGAGTAAGGGAAGTTGACCGGAGAGCCTCTCCCATTGACGCAGTGCAGTAAAGACACCGGGGTAAGTCGACCTGTGCTACGTCAATTCCAGTTACATTATTCACGTAGCTGGAGTAGCGTAACTTAGGTCGACTTACCCCCGTAGTGAAGACAAGCCCAAACTTCTGATACAGCCGTTCAAAACAGAGGAATAGGCTCGGTCTATCCACTACATCAACGTTGGTCTTTCGCTAGAGAATACTGCATTGCACATGGACCTGCACTGATCGTCTTCAACTTCTGCATGCTTCTTATTGCTGAATGCTTCAAGCCTACAACTCTGCATTATTGTCATTTACAGGTAAGCAAATGGTTTTGACTTTTTTGTTTATATAATATTGAAAACCAAACCAAAATATATACAGATGCTCAATATTATAATTACAGACATTAGTATTATGCCCACTGCAGTTTTACTTTTTATTTGTACAACTCTAAATTAACCTACAAATCTACTACCTTATGTGACCACAATTTTAATATGTAACTAAAACTAAGCGTAATACGGTGTGCACTAATGAAACAGCCTGTAAAATAAAAAATGCCTTAACGTGGACTCAGTAGTTTTCCCCAGTGTGGTAAAAACCATGATTTTACCTGGCAAAAACCACCTCTGGTAAACATCATGCCATTAGGGTGGCCAGATGTCCCGATTTTATAGGGACAGTCCCGATTTTTGGGTCTATTTCTTATATAGGCTCCTATTACCCCTCACCCCCGTCCCAATTTTTCACATTTGCTGTCTGGTCACCCTACATGCCATCCTTGCCTTCCACCACGTTACTAGCCAGTGCAAACTTGACTTTGTTTTCTCACTTGTGCGAAATTCCCTGCCTGCCGGATTGCAGGCTTTGCAGCGGGAGGAGGGATAGAATCAGTTTAGACAGGTCAGCTAGGTAGTTGCAAAGAGCCCAGTTTTTTAAAATTTGTTTTGCAAGGGGCCTGGGAAATCACTCTCTGATTCTGTCTGCCCTGCAACCAGCTGATGTATGCAAGTGGAGAGTGCTCCGCTACCTACAGAACAGCACATGCACAGTCTGCTGCTGATTGATTCGTTGCCATGTTAGTGTGTATGTGTAGGGAGAAAAGCTTTACTGTGCAGGTCTCTGTGTGTCACCAATTTCTGTGTTCAGCCTTGTACGCATTCAACGTCTGAGTCTATGTTCCGCCTTGATGAAAGAACGAAAGGGCTTTCATTTGCCAGGAACCGCTGTGTAAACAAATCACTGTACAAGACACATTGTCTGTATCAGCCCTTTGAACCCATTTCCTGGCTTTTCCCTCTTTTGAAAGCACAGTTGCCAACTTTCATGCGGTAAATAAGCACCCCGACTTTCACAATAAGCCAGAAATCAAGCAAATCCCATTTCAAAACAAGGCCAAAACATGCCAATCCATTAGAACCCCAACACTCTATGTGACTAGATCCCCCCAGCGTGCAGTCTGGAACTGTGGTGGGCCCGCTGTGCACCCCTGAATCTCTCCAACCCCTTGCCCCTGCTTGCCGGGAGCCGATCAAAAAAAAGAAGCAACAAGCTACAAGCCAAACAAGCAACAAGCCAAAAACTAGCCAACAAGCAACTCACAAGCCAATTAAGCCAAAAATAAGCCCAATTTCTGCGTTTTTTCCCCACAGGTTTAGCATATCTGTTCTAAAGCCATTGTAATTAGAAAGCTGTTGGAACAAAGTTCTCTTAATGTGCCAGAATGGGGAAATATTGCAAAGGGATGGGATTTAAAAGGAAAAGTAAGGGCAATGAGCTGAATGTTAGGATCATGTGAGGTAGTGACAAGTGAATGGAACATGAAACTCCGGGCCAGGAATTCCGAAATTCTAATCCTTGTTCTAACACTGATTTACCCATCAATTTGGTCAAGTTATAGAACCCCCCTGCCTCCCCATCTGGAGAATGGGCGTAATAATAGTTACTTAGCACTTGATATCTTCAGTAATTAATCCTTATCACGCTTCTGGAAAGAAGAGTTTTTATTATACAAGCTTAAGAAGGGAATGATTAATCTGAACACTTAGACAAGACTTGAACCAAAATGAAACTTCTCTGCATCTTGAGAAAGATTGGATAATTTTATATTCTATCTACACCTATTAATATGTCACTCACTTCCACGCTCTCTTTTGGCATGAGCAAGACAGAGAAGCACCAAAGCCTTTAGAAAGGCTGTTTATATGACATCTCCAGCCTGACCAGATGCAAAAGCCCTAGGAGCTCCACCAGAAATCTTGTTTTCCTGCTTGATTTGCAGACTCAAGAGCCACCATTCACAGACTCTTGGCTAGCATGGTTGCCGAACTCATCTGCCCAGGGAGCTAAGATACCAAGGTGATGAGCACAGGATAGATCATCATTACTAATTTATATTCCAGGAGCAGGCAGAGACCCCAGTCAGGAGCAGGTGGATATAGTACCAGGCACTGTACAGATTCTGAGGGCCAGATTCATCCCTGGGGGAGATGCTAGGGCAGGTTCAAAGGAGAGGCAGCTTGTGCCTCCCTTATTCAGAGGGTCAGCATTAGGCCCCTGGGGCAATCTTCAGGGCTGCTCTAACCTGCACCCTGCTTCAGCAGCCTCTGTGGGACTTTGCAGGGGTGCAGGATTGCTTGGGCCTGGGAATGCCCTGCTCTGCCGCCATCCCATCCCCTGTCCCCGTGGGGGTTGAACTGGGGATGCTAGGAGTGCATAGACTACAGGTTATATGCAGTGTTGTTGTAGCCATGCCTGTCCCAGGATATTAGAGAGACAAGGTCGGGGAGGTAATATCTTTTATTGGACCAACTTCTGTTGGGTTTGAGGGTTAAACCCCCCTTTTTGTCCCAAGATTACAGGGGTGTTAACGGGTCCCTTCACCTTGAATGGTCCCTTAGGGCTAACTACTTATGCTAAGCTCTCTGTTGGACATTATATTTTGCTGTGACTGCTCAGCATCCCAGACCTGAGGAAGAGCTCTGTGTAGCTCGAAAGCTTGTCTCCCTCGCCAACAGAAGTTGTTCCAATAAAAGGGAGTACCTCACCCACCTTGTCTCTAGAATACAGGTTGAAAGCCCTGAATGACAGGCAGGCTGGTGTTGTCAACAGTGACAGAGAAGGGGCTGAATGGAGAAGGTTTGGGATGGACAGATAGTGCAAAGCTGCAGTAGGCCCCCCCTCCCCCAAAACCCGGTGTCAACCCAATGTATTATATAGTTTAAGTGTGGTAACAACCTTCCTCACACACAACACCTGCTGCTGGTTCTCATTTCCACCAGCTTTACACTCCACTGATTTCAGTGAAGGTACTCCTGTGTCCCTGAGCGCAGAATCCCAGTACCGTTTGAGAACCTCCGTCTTACGCTGGTCACGTATGAGACACTGGAAACCTCGACGTATATGCAACCTATCTTCCAACAGCCATTAAATATTTCAGAGTCACAAATAGAAGGGTAAGTAAAAATTTCCAATGTCTGCCCTTCCTAGCTGACTCGGAAGCTATGTTGGCCCGAAAGCTGTGGAATGTGTATCGATGCCAATTGCTCTCTCCCGGCCCTGTCACAGTCCTCGATTGTCTAAACAGACGTGAAAGCATTCGGCAGAAAACTCTGATCTCGAAGGGCTCCCCATGATGGATTGCTCAGGAGGGGTGGAGAACGGTTAGCCCTTTCCATTAGCAAGGAATGGCAAATGGAAATGCGGATCATAAATAGTCTGAAATAATCTGCCTACTGTTCCACTGATCTAAACATTTGGAAAGTTGTCATTTTTTATTCTTTGGATATTGCAGCTTCACAGCTCAGGCGCTTTTTCTTTCTGGGTCTGGAATTTCAAATTTGTGGGCGAGCTCTTCAGCTGGTATCAATCAGTGCGGCTTCAGTGAAGAAAGTGGGGCTGTGAGGATTTACATCCGCTGAGGGCCTGACCCTGTATTTTTAAGTAACTCACCACCTCAAGCCAAATATTCAAAGTCGTTAATTTCCTGTCTAGGTAATTGTGCCATTTATGTTTCCTTTATTGTTTTTGGTTAATGTAGATTAGCTTGCTCTCTGCAGAACCCCCCTCCCACTCTCCAGATTGCAAACGGAGAGACTACAAAGGAGTTTGAATGCTAGGCCTTTTGTTCTGGAACAGCCTCGTAGGGGAAAGAAAAAGGGCTTACACTGAGCTGCTGTGAATGGTACCAGCAAAGAGAAGCATCTTATTCCATACTCGGTTATTTTCCACCAGCCACACTTAATCAGGCTGCTATATGCAGCAAGGGAGGCCAGAGGGTTAACTTGCAAGTTTATTGAACCTATAAATAACCAAGAGTGCAGGTCAATAGAGGATGCAAACACCAGCCAGCCCCACACTACCATTTGTATGGTGGTGAGAAGGTAGTCCACATATTCAAATCGGCAAAAGAAACAGAGTGGCTGGGACATAAAACTAGCTGTCCCTTGATAACCTAGAATTAAGAATGGATTTCCTAGTAGAAATTAAGGGGCCCAGATCCTGTAGGCACTTCATGCACAGAATTCCCAGTGACTTCTAAAGGAAGTTCCATGTGCAGAGAATGCGTGTCGGATCAGATCCGTAGTTGGCAGCTAGCATAATAATGAGACGGAAGTAATATCAAGTGGCTCCCTCGTGTGAACTGCCATGAAAACTGCACATACCCAGCAATATATGCCACAAACCTTTAGCCCTTTAAAACTATAGGGCCAAAGCCACAGCTGGTGTAACTGGTGTAGCTTCAGGGGAGCTACATCAATTTTACACCAGCTGAGGATCTTGACCTGTGTGACCTTATTTTGTAATATTTCAGTAAAAAGAAACACAGAAACAGCCATCTATAGCACAGTGTGATAATGATAGAGAGCAGCTGCCAGTGGTTTTGAATTTAATGTTATGCAAGCATTGAAAGCATAACTTAAGATATACAGTATGCTGTTGACTTACAGACAAAATGAATAGCATTTATACTAATTTACAACTGCTTGATTGATGCCTTGATGCGTGTAACATAAAATTAAATTGCCCGTCATTATCTCTTGTAGTATGACTGTGTAGCCTGGAAAAGCGCCTTCCATTGTAACTTTGTTGGAGTGTGGGAAGTGGCTGGGGCTTCTGGCTCCATAAGCTCTCCTCGCTGAATCATGCCTTCTTTTATGGCTGCTTTATCTTTTGCTGTGCGAAGCTTGAGTCCCTCAAGCATTTGTTTTAAATTCTTCAAAATATGATTGTGATTAACAGTCCCATTTACTTCTTCAACTAGTGTAGCTGCTTGTCAGGAGAATTACCTTACATCACTGACTTTCTGGCACTACATGTTGTTAACTCTTAGGACTCTGGTATTTTCCAGCCTGCCAGCCAACTGCATGGCCTAAGAACTTTCATACATACATGCCCACTGCCTTCAAAGGGTTACCCAACACTGGGCCCAATGGTAAATACTGACCGGAATACATTTGTGTCCCATTTCAATACATTCAATAGTATAGATAACAATGAACCCAGGCAGGGTCTTATAATGGAAACATGGATGTATTGCTTTCTTCCATTTTTAATTTCTCCCTATCAGCCAACATCTGGAAGGATGAGGTGTCTTGAAATTTATAGGGCCAGCGCAAATGCAAATAATTTTGAAAGAAAGCATCTAAACAGATGACCTTGAGGCTCCAATCTTGCCAATAATTGTGGTGCTAAAAGGCTTGAAGTAGCAACCTGCAGTTTACTTAAACTCAGAACTCTAGGGAGATAGGACAATCCGAGAACTACTGTATTGAGGTAAGTACATGCTTAACGTGACTCACATGCTTTCTCCCCTCGAAATCAATGGGACTCTTCACCTAAGTAAAATTAGGCACATGCTTAAATGTTTTTAGGATTGAGGCAGGGATCCTTAGATCCTGGGATTGGGGGGGGGGGGAGAGGTTTCTATCCCCTGGCTTCCTATATTCCCCCATTTATGATTGCAATCATATGTCTTGTAGGATGGATGCCTGCATGGAGGGTCACAGCCTATTTGTACTGCTGAGTGACCCTCAGAAGGGGCTGATGGGAACATGGGATCCAATCCACATTTTTTAGAGAATTTAGTGCCTCAGCTTTCATAAAAACTCTTGCAGTAATTTCCATTATAGGATCATAGAATCATAGAAGATTAGGGTTGGAAGAGACCTCAGGAGGTCATCTAGTCCAACCCCCTGCTCAAAGCAGGACCAACCCCAACTAAATCATCCCAGCCAGGGCTTTGTCAAGCCAGGCCTTAAAAACCTCCAAGGATGGAGATTCCACCACCTCCCTAGGTAACCCATTCCAGTGCTTCACCACCCTCCTACTGAAATAGTGTTTCCTAATATCCAACCTAGACCTCCCCCACTGCAACTTGAGACCATTGCTCCTTGTTCTGTCATCTGCCACCACTGAGAATAGCCGAGCTCCATCCTCTTTGGAACCCCCATTTAGGTGGTTGAAGGCTGCTATCAAATCCCCCCTCACTCTTCTCTTCTGCAGACTAAATAACCCCAGTTCCCTCAGCCGCTCCTCGTAAGTCATGTGCCCCAGCCCCCTAATTGTTTTCATTGCCCTCCACTGGACTCTCTCCAATGTGTCCACATCCTTCTGTAGTGGGGGGCCCAAAACTGGACACAATACTCCAGATGTGACCTCACCAGTGCCGGATAGAGGGGAATAATCACTTCCTTCGATCTGCTGGCAATGCTCCTACTAATGCAGCCCAATATGCCATTAGCCTTCTTGGCAACAAGGGCACACTGCTGACTCATATCCAGCTTCTCGTCCACTGTAATCCCCAGGTCCAGTTCTGCAGAACTGCTGCTTAGCCAGTCGGTCCCCAGCCTGTAGCAGTGCCTGGGATTCTTCCGTCCTAAGTGCAGGACTCGGCACTCGTCAGTGCAGTGGCACTATTACAGGACGCAGTGGGTTGGATTATTACAGTGAAATATTCTAGTATATTTTTAAAATCAGGAGGTCTAGAAGTGGAACACTAAGCCCCACCCCAAACGATGGAGAAGTTCCCATTCATCATGATCCTTTTGGCTTGGGTTCCTCTGTAGCGCATAGAGTTGTTTTTCTTTGGATGAGCTCTCAAAAGTTGAGATGCTTCTTGTAACTTTATTTGAGATACAAAACCTCTTGAGTTCATGAAATTGGGCTGGCACTCTCCCAGGAACAGACTCTCCCTTAGCGTCTTCCAATCAAGCAGAAGCCAAGAGATGTCAGAAGAAGAGCCTTTTTGGTGGTATTGTGGCACTTCTGTTCCTAGTCCAGGCTGCATCATGGAAGTGAGGAGAAGAGTGAAAGTGAAAAATATTGGGGATGGAAAGTGATTTAAGCTCTGTGTATGTGTGTGTGTTTGTGTGTCTGTGTGTGTGTATTCCATAAAGGTTCAATTCAGGTTTGGTTCAGCTTTTGGACAGAAGTTCTAGGGCTGTATCTGCAGCTGGTCTAAATCAGTGTAGCTCCATTGAAGTTAGTTCATGCCACCTCAGGATCTGCCCCCTGCCAAACAATTTAGTCTAAGTAGTTCTTTGCAAGAAAGACTTATGCCGTTTTTACAGCTTACCCAGAAGCAGAAAGTCCCAGAAATCCTTGTGTGTGGTGGGGGCGGGGTTAGAAATCTTGGCGCACAAGACTCCCATCATTGTTTTGCAGATCCAAGATGTTCAAATAGCTCTGATAAACACAAGAAACTCATGACTATGTCTCATGCAAAGTGACCCGGATTACTCTGTGTGACGATGGCTCAGAACAAGTGATTTTATGATGCGTAAAATAAAATATTTACTGTGAAACCGGTACAAAATTCCATCCTACTTTGGCAATCTCTTACTTAAGAGATCAACTCAAAATACTCCCAAATGTGCAATTCTGCATTACTTCTATTTAGAAGATCACCTGTATTGAGTGACCTAGATTTGTCTCTCCCTTGAGTGGTTGCTTAAAGTGAGTTTCACTGCATTTAACAAAGAAAGATACAGGTGGGTTACAGCTTCCCAAAGTCTTGTCTCTGATTGTTTTATCTCCCTACATCTCTGAGTTTAAGTAAACTCCAGGTTGCTGCTTCAGGCCTTTTATGCAGCAGAATTAGCATTGCTGCCTGAATTTCTGCATTGTCTGTGTACTACTGCTCCAGCGACACTTTATATTAGCTACGGTGGTAACAGCCACTGCTACAGAAGGGCTTATTACTTAGGAAATCCAGAATTTTTCTAGATGAAGCAACAACAATGTCCTTGTCACCTAAGTTAGCATCTACATCCATGTGATAATTGAATGAGGAGGGGCAAGGAGACAGAGAGAGAGAAAGTAAAGAAGTTAAGTCCAGAGATGAGTTTAAGTAGCAAGGTTTGGAATCCATATTCAAACAGCCTGGAACTCCGGCCAACTGAGATCCTGGGGGTGAAATCCTGGCCTTATTTGAAGTCACTCGGAGTTTTGCCCTTCATTTCAATGGGGCCAGGAGCTGAGCCTAGGTTCTGGGCCATTACAGAGACCATTTGCAGAATTTGATTTCCTAGAGCCTGGGGTATTTGAATTCAAGGCTTTGTTTAGGGTTCACCTCTTGTTAAATACTAGTCATGCTGTTCGTTCATATCTCATGCACATGAATTTGTGTTCCCTATAATTTCCTTATTTAAAAATAAAAAATATCTGAATATTCTAGGAAAACCGTGCCAGCGCTTGACATCTTTTAAGTGCTTCATTTTCACAGACTATGTAATGCGGTTTAGGAATGGCTAAAATTCTTGGAGAAAGAGATTGTCAATCAAAAAAACAAAAACAAGCCCCCCCCCCATGTTGAAATCCTGTTATAGATAAATACAAATTCAGATCCATATATAAAAACCATACTTGTCAATCAGAAATCTCGTTATAGATAGAAATTTCACATCCCATGCTGCATAACAGGAAAACTGACTAAATGACAGATTGTATGGAAGGCTTTCAGAAACATAAATGCCAAGCTTTAAAATTCAGTTGGCCAGACAAGATATCCGGCAGCATTTAGCTATGATCTCAGCATTTATATATTTTAAGTTTTATTTATAAAGAAAACAACTTGCTTTCTTACCCATTTTGAGGGTTTGTTGTTGTTTTTTGCAAAGATATCATTAACTTTGGGATATACTGATGTCATCTGGCACCTGTTGACACCCACACCTAACACAGGGAGGCAGCCAGGGAAAGCCACCTAAAGATGAAATGCAGTGCCTTTTCTTTTTAAAACAGTTGCGATTGGAGCTTTGTGTGTGATGTATAATTGGTAATATATACAGGCAATTCAATGAATGGCAATGCAAAATGTTTGAAAATAACACCCTCCAGAAGCAATGCAGGGGATACATGCAGAATATGTACACTACCCAAGACTAGAAAGTTACTATAATAATGAAGTGCAGTATCCCGGCTCTGAGGGGCAGCTGGGAACAATATTCAAAGGGTCAGTGCTGTCTTGTGTTGCATGGAGGTACCAACAGGGGAAAAGAGAGCGGTGAGCTGCTTAGAACCTGCACAGCTATAGATCAAGATTTCAACTTCGCCCTTGTACGCCTCAGCCAGAGAATCAAGGCCGCTTCCAGCCAAGTAGCATATACGCGGCAGGCATGCCAGCTGGGGTCACCGGTTGCTCCTTTCAAAGAGAGCAGCAATGTGTGCTCCCACATCCCCTCTCTAAGTGGCCCAGTCCAGCTAAGCGATGAGCACCCCTGTCTCGCATAGTACAATAGTACTATGCATTCGGGATAGTCTCTAGGGAAATGCCTGTTTCAGAACTTCTGCCGCTTCTATGGTCCAACTTGAAGTGCTAACATTCTGCGTTCTTGCCCATGACTAGTTTCAAACCAGGATTCAATATAGATTCAATAGAGTAGTTACTTTATGCCAATTAAAAACTAATTAATTATTCAAAATATATCGGAGAGCAAACTATGTACAAGTCAGCTGGCATTTGTGTAATATGCAATAACCACAGCAATTATTTGCCAGTCGATGTGTCTCTTTAGATTTAAAATGACAGCTCGCTCCTTCTGTGTTAAATACCATTTGAGATTATTAAAAACATTTATTGAAGCTTTAGCATCTCTGCAGTGAAATATGCCTCCCTTATGTGCTTGTAAGGACTCGATACAGTAGATCTATTTTGAATAATCAATTGGCATTTTAAAATACCATAACAATCCAATTAGACTCAAATTAAATGTAAATGTCCCAAATAATTTAACTGCACTTAAAGTGTTAATTGAATAAAAGAATATACTGCCCTGAGATATTGTGGGGGGGTTTGTTTTCAATTTTCCGTGGGACAAAGGAACGCCACCACAGTGCGGGAAGCTTTGGTTTCAACGTCCATTCTTTCTGCACGGGTTTGTCTTGTGCTCTTCCGTAAACGCGGTGAAAAACAAATGAAAGGACCATTGCCAGATGCCAGCGAACTTTGATTTTTGTTTTCAACTGAAAACCTAATTGAAGGTCCTATTCTGCAATTTGCCAGACTACTCACGCTTCATTGGTTTTTAGCACCTTGCTGAAGGAGCTCAGTAGCTAGCCAGATCAGACCTTCGTCTCCTAGTTGTAGCCCAAGGCTTTGGTACTGGGCCAGGGAACCTTTCAACTCTAGGATGATAATTTCTAGTCACTACTGAGCCAATGTTGATACCATCCGACGGCTGTTTGGTGGCTTACAGAAAAGGAGCTTGGTGGGTCTCTAATTCCACCTCACAGAAAGCTCCTCACCACAACTGGCACTAATTGACACTCTTGTTGGCAATCGTATCCTTAAGACAACGAGAAAATGGGCTGGGAAGACTGAATACCCCTCTCACCCTTTAGAGCGGGCTTTCCATGTCAAGCTTCATGCACATTTCTGGGAAGGCAGCTTGAATTGCCACTGCCTGTGAGATGATACCTTTTCAGTGAATAAACAGAGGATTTTACACTCCAGGGCTCTCAATCTGACATCCTTGCACAGCACTAGATACTAACCAAACACAGTTAAACTGCTTAAGCTTCATTTCGCATTCCCTTTCACACAGCTAGTGTGTGTTGAGAAAAGCTCTCTGCTATGCAGACCTCTCAACGCTGCATGATTCTGAGACACATCACTCATTTTAGGCCAAAACCTTCTTCCATCCCTCGCAAATTTGGAATTGTTTCTCTTTTTCAAGTTCTCTAAATCATTGATACAATCCCCCAAAACGCCCTTTTCCATCTCTAGCTGGCAAGAAGATCTCCATCTATGCCTTTCGTTCAATGAACACACAGCAGTTCATGAATTTGTCTCCTCTGGGCATCTCGGAGACCCCCCGCTCTTTTCTGGCTCCTGCCTGGCCTCTGCAATCATCCTGCTCACTGGGACCAATGGAGCCCAGATATCAACTTGAGGGAGCTGGTGATAGAATGCTATGCTCTGGAATGATCTCCCAAAGGAGATCCAAGATCCAGCGTTAAGAGGCATCTCTTCACCATCACATTCCCGAAAGAAACTAAGCAGAAGAAAATTCAGCAACACACTCAAAGCCATACCTCAGCATGTAGGCCAGGAGCAGGACAGAGAAGTGACTCCCCATTTGGAGAATCATCGTTATTTTATAGTTATTGCAGAGATAGGCACTTACGAAATGCTGACAGACAGACATAAACTATACATCTTGAGACTGAAGTTGTAAGAAGCATCATTTATGCTAAAGAAATTAATCCAGCCTCATATTCTTCTCTGCTGTTCTGCGAGCTTCCGTTTAAGTCTTTGTCACACATTTTAAAAGCATCACAGAAATAAGATATGGAAAAGACCTACTAAGTCATCCAACCCATCTTACTGATATGAGCCAACACAGCACCATTCCCTAAAGTGCATTTTCATCCTGTCTCATTTCAAACATCCCGAGCAATGAGGAAATCCGCCACATCGCTTGAGATACTATTCCATAGCCAAGTAGCACTTTCAGAGAATCCTTCAACATGGGCCTTTGTAATGCACCATTCCTCTTCTTCTTCAGATGCATGGAGTGAAAATTTCAGAAACAAGCATAAATTTATATTATATTATATTATATTATATATTTATGCCTGTTTCTGTAATATTCACTCCATGCATCTGAAGAAGTGAGGTTTTTTTACCCACAAAAGCTTATTCAAAAATAAATCTGTTAGTCTTTAAGGTGCCACTGGACTCCTCGTTGTTTTTGTGGATACAGACTAACACGGCTACCCCTCTGATACTATTTCTCTTCTGTGCACCCGATCCATGTAGTATGTCACGAGCCCAGAGTTGGGTGCCACCAGAATGGAAACAATCCCAAACATCACAAGTACTGACCTTTATCGTCAGTTAAAGAATCCAGCAAGAAGATTGAGCCAGTTACCAAAAAAGAGAAGAGAGGGCAGCTTCTGTTAAGATAAAGATGCCTTGGGTAAATAAGCAATGAAAGGGAAGGCCAGCAAGACAGCTAGAGTGGAGCATAGATGATTTGGTTATGTTATGTATGGTTTGCTAGAATAGGAAAGTTACCTCTAACCATAGTTTCATAAGAACGGCCATACTGGGCCAGACCAATGGCCCATCTAGCCCAGTATCCTGTCTTCCAACAGTGTCCCATGCCAGAGGCTTCAGAGAGAATGAACAGAACAGGGCAATTTCTTGAGTGATCCATCCCCGGTCGTCCAGTCCCAGCTTCTGGCAATCAGCTTCTGTCCAGCCACATACACTATGAGCATGACTAGTAAGGGATGACAAATGCTTGTAATTTTGTTACCAGATTCTCTGCCCTCAATACTTTCCTGAATAGGGGGATTGCTCGCTGCTGACACTGCCGGGACTATTAGCCGTCCAAAGGGAGCGGAGAGGAACGGTGCTATAATGAGCACATTCCTTCTCTAGGCACCTATGTGAGGTTCTGTGGGCCAGTGTGATTCCAAACTCCCCCCTAGTGGGAGCATACTCAACAGGCATAATCAGTCTTTAGCATCCTAACAATTGGTTCAATTTATTTATTGATCCTTGGGCCTTTGACACAATCAGCATGCTGGGAAACTGCAGCAGATCCTTCAACTACTCTCTTTGTGTGTAAGGAATGGAATGGAATGCGCGTTGTTGTGAAAGAGGATCTTTTTATCTCTATCATCCTGTTCTGTAACTAGCCATCCCAGAAGTGAGTTGTCTCTGTTAACAGCAGGTGATGGGAAAGGCAGCCAGATACTTCTGTTTGCAGGTAGATGTGATTTTTATTCCATTTGGTCTGGTTAGAAAGGGGCAACCTTCTGAATGAAAGGCAAAAGGAGATGAAAGGGAAACCCAGAGCCGAACAAAATACAAAGCTATAAAAGAAACCTTAAGGGTCAAAATGACTTTTAAGTAACAAAGTGTTTGAAAAAAAGAGAGCGCGAGAGACAGCTAGCACAGGATCACCGTTCTAGGATTTGCTATAAAGCAGAACAGTAGGCCTGGAAGGGAAATAATAAGAGAGAGAGACAGAGGGAGCACATGTGAGATGGGATTCCCTGTGAAACAGTGATCAAGGCGTCCAGCATCGTATCAAAGCAGAACGTGATCAAACTCTTTCCTCTTAGAAAGATGGTATCTTAACTGTGGCAATGTGGTCGGGAAAAGAAACATTCTGCACTGGGCCAGTTTTTGTGAAAATGGGGGGAAACGTTGTGGGTTGGTCTTATTTATTAATTTTCTCTGGTTTCCACAAAGAGCTAGGGCTGGCTGAAAATTTTCCATCCAAGCTCTTTCTGATGGAAAATTGGGTTTTCAACTAAATGAAGTTTTTTGCAAAGAAGCCTCTGCTTTCTGTGGTAATTTCGAGTTTTTGTTGGGAAACCGAAAACAAACAAACAAAACTTTTCAATTTTCGGATGAAAAGTGGAAATTTTTCACAGTGGGGAGGGGGAAACATTTTCCACCCAGTTGTAGAAAGAACCTCAAAAGGGCAATTTATGCAGGTTAGAAATGACCATTTTGCAACTCAGAAAACCTGAGGACGTATGGGGTCAGAGCAGGAGACTGAGGGTCAAGACTTATGGGGTCTGATTCTCAATTCTCCCATTGGTCTGCTTGGGAGGCTTAAAGTGCTCTTCCCATGTTCTGGGGCCAATCACAGGGTTTAAGTTAGGGTAGATATGGCTGGGATTGGCACCTTAGAAGTACGTGCTTAGGACAGACTGGAACCAGGTGTACTCGTGGGAATGGGTATCTCTGGAGAGGAGATCTTTGATGCAAGGCTAAACGAAAGAAGTGAGTTTTAAGGAGGGGTTTGAAAGAGGGGTAAGAAGGTTGCTTGTGGCTCAGTTTTCAAAGGTGTTGGGCATTGATATCCATGGGTGAAATCCTGGCCCCAATAAAGTCAATGGCAAACTCCTGCTGACTTCAGTGGAATCAGAATTTCACCCCATGACTTCTGTCGGAGCAGGTGCAAGCCTATAGGGAGCAGCATTATATTTACCTTCCTCACAAGAAAGTCTTAATGAATGTGTGTAGCCCTGGTCTACACTGGGGGGGATCGATCTAAGATACACAACTTCAGCTACGCTATTCTCGTAGCTGAAGTCGACATATCTTAGATCGACTTACCTCGTGTCCTCATGGTGCGGGATCGACTGCCGCCGCTCCCCCGTCAACTCTGCTTGCGCCTCTCGGCAGTGGTGGAGTTCTGGAGTCGACGGCAGAGCGATTGGGGATCGATTTATCGTGTCTACACTAGACGCGATAAATCAATCCCCGATAGATTGATCACTACCCGCCGATCTGGTGGGTAGTGAAGACCTGCCCTCATCAGAGGAAGGGGCAACAGAAGGACAAGGACATAGCTACTCATTAAATAAATGGTCCAGTTTTCTGGGTGACAAATGACCCAGTGTCACCTGGGTGCAGATTTGGGAAATTCATGATTCCTCCACTTCTGAGTCCAATTCAGACACTGCAATTGAATGCAGCTCAGAAAAGTATCAAACCCAAGTAGCCTTTTGGGTTAATAAAGCATAAAATGCATAAAAACGGAGGCAATATTCCCCTTGCAGTACAGATCTCTGCGCTAGTTAGACCCTCGCTGATAAGGACGGTAGCTTCGTTATCAGAACTGTTTAGTCCTTGTCAGGTGAGACCGATAACATTATTTTAAATTAGTTTTTGCATCTTATCTTTTACATTTAATAGTCTTAGAGTCCAGCTTGGGTTGCTAGGCAACCTTCCCACCAGGTCTTGTCTTTCTTTCTTCTTACAAATGTGAAACAACAACCAAAAAAAAATCCCTTCCTGTTCACAAAGATGAGGCAAAAGCTTCAGATTTATGGATCTTAATTGCATTCTCACCTCAAAAGACTTGACCCTGCTGTTAAGGGGATAAGAGATGTAACTCCCATCAGAGATAGCAGGAGTTTCAAGCATTGAAATTAGACAATATCTCTGATACTGAAAGTACAGCATAAAATAGCATAAACATTTCTGCCACTAATGTAAATAAATAGATACACCTATACAAATGTGCCATGGAATAACCAGACATTTATGATTAGTCCATAATACTGCTGTTACCCCAGGTTGAATTAAACTGCTTTTAAAAAATGCATTCAATTTTTTTTTTCCATTTCCCATTCCCATTTCTGCAGGGCAGAATTAAGGTTGTTTGGGTGCCTTAAGTCTACATTTTCATACCTTAACATATTTGGGTTTTTTAAGGTTAACCTTAACTCTCAAGATCTTGGATTTATAATGTTTGGTTTTGGTATAATTACAACTTCCGTGTAATGTATTTTACCCTGAATTATGTGCTCTCAACCTTAACTCTATCTTAATGTCATTTTTATTTGGAATTTTCTTGTTTCGTTCTAATTACAGTATTAATTTTTTTTACCATGAACAAAAATACCCCAAAAAAGAGTTATCATATAATATTTCTAATGACTTGAAGATCTATAGGAGTGTTACAAAAATTAGTCCCTTTATATATTTATCTATCCCTTAAAGGCAATGCCAAAATTTTCCAAAAGTGGCCTCTAATTTTGGATGCCATAGTTCTTCCATGCTCAATGGTCCTTGGGCCTGATTTTTCAGTCATTGAGCACCTGCAGCTCCGACTGACTGAGGTTGGAATAATGGCTGCTCAACGCTTCCAAAAATTAGGCCCAAATCTTCTTAAGCTGGACATTCAAAAATGGAAGCACCCAAAATCAGAAGCCACTTTCTGAAAGTGTTGGCCCAAATGCCTGAATCAGTGAGTCCAACTGTGCGGGTCTCAGAGGAAGAGAAAGATGTCTCCGAACTCTTCTCTAAAACCTACCTAAAATAGTTCTTCTGTACAAACAAATGTCAAAACCATCCAGTCTGATGTGTCAGGATTAGAAGCAAGTGCTGGAGTTGGAAAATTGGGGATCTCCTCTTTCCAGTGATATAACGTTTCAATCCTAACCCTGAACGGTCATTTAATATCGGACCTTAATCCCATCATTAGTACAGGGCAGAGTAGTACGCTGGGCTGGAGCCCAACCAACCAAAAACCCAACTCAAACCAAAAAACAAAAACAAAATACTTCCCATTCCCTCAGGCAGAGATTTTACCCTGAAAAGGGAGACGTGCCAGAGGCTATATGAAGTTCACTACAGATGTTGCTATTGTTATCGGTACATGGAAGTGTCTCGGTGCCAAATTTTTAAAAGTATATTTAGGCCCCCAAAGATGCAGATACACATGTAGTGCTTTTGAAAATCCCTCTAGGATCCTGCATCTCTAAGTGCCTAAATCCCTTTAAAAATTGGCCTTGATCTGCTACAGTGATGGGCGACTGTATAACCGTAGGACAGACAGGTAATTTTTTGGGGGGAAAGCCCCCTTTTCAGAGAGGGGTGGGATAGGAAATATTGTTGTGGCAGGTTGTGTTTTATAAAATGGCGGCTCTTTGCTGAGAGCCTTGTAGTTTTAGAAGTGAAGACAATAAATCCTGCATCCTGGCAAAGGGCTAGACTTGTGGTCCCTTCTAACCCTCTGATTCTAATCCTGATGGAGATGAATTACTGGGCAGAGTTGTGTGTGGAGGCCAAAGGTACAAGATGACTGCAATTTATCACATGGCTCTGCGGCTCATTATGTAGCTATCACGTCCCCATACATAGTGTATATTCAAAGAGAGAGGGGAAGCAGTTATGAGACAGATTTCAAAATAAGAGAGAAAATCCCATTTGCAGCTCTGATCGCAGTCTTTATATGGTGTCTTCACTGCACCACCCGCCCACACGCTCATCTTGGGTCCAGGAGTTGCAAAGCAGTTACAGATAGTGGGGCAGGGGAGGAGCCAAGAGCCAATATGTTTTTGTTTTTCTGTAGCTCTGTTTGTTTCCTATGGAAGAGAAAACCTTTGAGGGATACCTTTGATGAAGCAGCTTTATAAGTAAAACATTATGAAATACCATCTTAGTTTGGGATATTAGCATGAAACAATTGTCCTTGCTGAGAATATGGAATTATTCCTGGGCTCCCAACTGGCTGAGGATCGTGAGAAGGCAGAAGTTAAGCATTTAATGGCCCTAGTGTTTGGAGATTTTTTTTTTCCCCACAGCTAAACAAGATGGTTTTTACAAAGAAAGCTGTTTTAATTACTGCAAGCAGAAAGAGCTGCAAGTTTCAAAGGTGTCCTAGTTTTGAAATCAGAGAAGCCTCTGTGCTAAAATGCTGCTTCTGTTCTGATCAACAGTCCCAATCCAGAAAATCTCTAGAGCCACATGCTTAAATCCATCCCTATTCAGGACAGCACTTAAGCATGTAATAAACTTGTAATAAGCATGTAATAAACTTGTAATAAGCATGTAATAAACCATGTCTCTTTGTCTTTAATAGGACTTAAGCATGTGCTTCCCTGAATATGAATGTTTTCCTGAGATGGGCTGGTGTTCTGAACATTCACATCAAAGGTAAGTTGAAAAGGGTATTATTACTCATTGCTTGTTCTAGGACCTAGGAGCCTGAGACCTGGACCAGGACCTCATGGTGCTAGGCGTTGTACAAACATAGAACAAAAAGAGACAGTCCATGCCCCAGACAGCCTACAATCTAAGTATAAGACGAGACAACAAATGGACACGGACAGACAAACGAGGGAGCCAAAGGAAGTAAGGAGACAATATTGGTCAAACACGATAGGCCGTAGTCTCAACACACTAGCAGAGTCTAATGGTTACCAAATGTTTTATAGACATCACAGAAAAGGGGAGTGATAAGGAGGGATTTGGGAGGAGGAAAATGAGGGAGCTTTGTGAATGTTTATGGGAGCTCCTCTCAAGCCTGAGGGGCAGTCCGGAAGAAAACATGAAGATGCTTGTTTGAAAATGTAACGTGGGCAAACCATTGGCCGATCACAGGCAGGAGCTGACCTCTCAATAGCGTATGACAAATGAGAGGTCGGGTGGGGCTAAGCCAGGAAGGCCCGTGAAAGTGAAGACAAGTAGCTCAAAGTGTTTAAGTCCAATGTATGCAGTAATGCATGAACTATCCCTTCAGCTTAGCCTGTGTCAAAATATTTCTCTCTCAGGGCAGCAAATCTTGGGAACAGACCCTTAGCAGGGATAAATTGTCATCGCTCCCTTGACCTCAGTGCTGACGATCTGGCTGGGGGTATCTACCGCAGTGTAAGTAAATCTAAAGTTTTATGCCACACACAGACTGAGGTGGACTAAAGACTGGAAAGCAGCCTCAAATCCTTTGAGAAGTAGGTGATGAATAATCATGGATACTTTTAATGATTGTAATTAATTTTACTTAGTGACATTTTCAATAATTGTGTGGCATACACAATCTCTTTTCCTCTCAGTCAGTTGGGATTTCTGCCGCTGGCCTCATTATTTTCAGGTGCCTTTCATTTTTTCTGTATAAATAATGAAGATGCTATCAAAATAATTTCTGTATCGGAGGAGGATCTTGGCAGCACATGATTTAATCAAATACACAGTTTAAAGAGACAGAGTCAAGGCTGGCCGTTCCCTAAATTCAAGGACTGTGATCAGGTACATTTGGCCCAATGTTTAAGTTATGGTAAAACAAGCATTTACAGCACCTTAGACCAAGAAAAACATTTCCATAGCATTTGAACCACAAAGAAAATCCAACCATTTTTTTTCTAAACCAATAAACATGTCCCTTCTTGGCTCGCAAATGAGACATTGCAACCTCATTCTAGCGCATGAGAACTAGCAAGTGAGACTAAATCCGAACAGATTATCACTGTCTGCAAATGACTATGTATGAAATTTAAACTGACTAGGCCCTGTGGCTCTGGCAGTCCCACCAAGGGAGGCTTGCCCAGTGTGGATGGGGGAGCAGTTGGAGTGATTGCAGAGCCTTTCTCCTGTGTCTTATGTAACTGTGGCTTGTGGGTGGACTGGAAGAGGGAGAATCCACCCCAGGCTGGTTGGGTTGTTCGTTGGAACACAAAATTCAAAGTGAAAGTTGGTGGGGCAGGGTGCAAATGCCGTTGGATTAAAACCAAAGAAAATGCTCGCGCAAACTGAAGTTGTGTGACCTCTCTGTGGCTTGGAGCCACTCCCTCCCCAGCACTCCCCCACAGCAGGATCGTAGTGGTTCTCCTGAATTAGGGCCTTCCGCAACTATGTTCAGAGGCTGCAGGGTGTGACCCTAAGTGACTTTAGTGCTTAGGAAAAGTCCCAGTTTGTCATCTCAGGGAACTGAAGTCACTTCTTGATGTGCCTGGTGCAAGTTTCTCTCTCCAATGCTGCACTGGGGCACCTTACCTTGTTCTGGGTCTCCATCACCAATCAGTTCCTGGTCTTCCTACTGTGAGTGCCAGAGAGGCGTGATGGTGGGTTTGGGGATGTGCCATCTGTCCGCTAGCGATTGATTTGAGAACAGTGGCTCATTCCTCCAAGGCCTCCATGCAGGAATCATATGGCAATGACTTTGCTAACTATTCACATAGGTCCAGATCATCAAAGGTATTTAGGTGTGTAACTCCCACTGAAATTAATGGGAATTATGTGCCTAAATATCCTTGAAGACCTGGGCCATATGGCCTTTGAGTCAGTCCCTCTGCAGTCAGTGGAAATGCTCCCTTTGCTTTCAGTGAAGTTGAAACAGGCCCCAAGGCTGGAACAGAAAAGGTAACCTGGAGAATCAAGATTCAGGGCCCCATCCTCAGCTGGTGTAAATCGTTGTATCTTCACTGAAGTCAATGGACTGAGACGCCAACGTGTATATCCCTTCCCCTCCTGGACTTCACCTTCGCATCAGCTCTGAATTGCACAGCAGAAATCTTCATCTCTACCATGGGGAAACAGCCGTCAAACAGCTGCTCATTGATTCCCCAATAAAACTGTATGAATTGTTAAAGTATGTCCGAGTTGGGTTTTCATTGCTCCTTAGCTGCTTGGTTGGTAATATGGTTGGTATGTTTGCTTGCTCAAAAAAGTTAGAACAATGTACTTTAAAATTCTCTAATAAAACTGGAATTAACATTATTCACAGCTAGAGGCTTTGGGTATTGACTGTAAGGTGAAGGAAACCAGCTTCATGTTACGTGTCAATGTTCTTTCTAAAAGTCACCAGAACTCAATGCTAATCTTAACACAATCTTGGGTCCATTAAAAATCTTCCTATGCAAGCAGCACCAACAATGCATACATCATGCAGAATTTTAGTCTTTTGGTTACAGGCAGTATCATTCCTGAACAAAGAGAAATACGTTTATATTGTGCTACTGCAAATTGTTTTGCCCGTAGAGCATGTATTAACCTTGAGAATGACTAGCTATCTGCTAAAACAAGTGTTGAATGGATGCCGACTTGAAATAGAAAGGCTAGAGATTAGGAAGGTAGATGAAAGAGGAGCTGAGTGCACTGGTAATGTCTTGCATTGCACCTAATTGTGTCTTGTTATGTGTTTGATTTCACAGCAATTGCTTAACATTCCTCTGTTTTATGTATTGCTATAATTGTTCTGCAGATTTAAAACACATCACTTGCTGAAATAGGTAGCATTCATAGAGACAGGCATGGCCTAGGAGTTAAACTGACAGCTACATGTTGGGAATTTGGGAGTTCCTTTCCTGCTTCTACCACTGACCTTATGCAAGCCATTTAGCCTTGATTCATTAATGCTTGACCTTGTGAAGTTGAAATGTGGTTATTTAAGGCATTTACAGCAGGACCAAGTATTGTTAATATTAACCTAATACCAAAGAGAAAAATCTGTGATCAAAAATAAGTCCCATGAAGGTTCTCTGTTGGTCCAGGACTGGGCTCCTAGGTACTATGATCATGTAAATAATAATAATAAATTCAGCCTTAATGTCAAGTTGACTGAAAAGAACCTATTGAGAGAAAAGTTTGTTATGATGCTTTTAACTCCCCCGTTGTTTCTAGGAAGGCTGGGTGATCGAGGGGGGCTACATTTTCAAAAGGGCTCGCTGATTTTGGTTGCCTTCATTTTTGCTTGTCCAGCTGAAGACCTGCTCAGCCTGTTTTCCATAGGTGCTGAGTCCCTACAGCTCAGTTGACCTCCGTTGGATTTGGGAGGATCCAGCACGCCTGAAAACAGGCCCTACGTGTCTCAAGTTAGGAACGCAAAAAAAGGAAGTATCCAGAATCAGTGGCCTTAAACCTGTGTGCCTGAGTTGGTCTATCTGTACAATGCAGATAATGATGCCAACCTACCTCCCAGAAGCCCTAATATGAGAAAGCATTGCAATTCAGGGCACCACTAAGGTCCATATCTAAATCCCATTAAAGTCAATGGGGCTTAATGATTGAGGGGCTCAATTTATTAATGCATATAAAGTGAGTAGACATAGATATGTGAAAAGTGATAGATAAGTGCAAAGTTTCATTAGTAGTAGGGATGGGCAAACCTGCTGCCTAATTTATACCTCCCCTGACTATGGTTGCTTCAAAAGTTAAGGACAGGGAGTCAGGACTCCAGGGTTCTACCCTAGCTTTGCCACGGACTCACGGTGCGACCTTGGGCAGCACTTTGTGACTCCGTTTCCCTATTGGTATAATGGAGATAATACAGAACAGCCTTTGTAAAGCCCTTTGAGACATGTAGATGCAAAGTATGCCGTAAGTGTGCCTATTATGATTCTGTACTGTTTATTATCCCCTTACCAGTTTGTTCCACAGCCTAATACATCTCAGTGTTAGAAACCTCTTCTTGATACTCAACGTCAATTTTTCCTTGCCTAATTTCATCCCATCCAGGGCCGGCTCTGGCTTTTTGACCGCCCCAAGCAAAAAAAAACGGGGCGGCCAGAACGGCAAAGCAAAAAAAAAAAAAACTTGCGGCGCGGCCAGAGCAGGGGGGGGAGGGGGAAGGAGCGGGCGGGAGAGAGAGAGAAGGGGGCGGCCAGGGCTACAGCAGGGGTGCTGCCACGCGGCCCCTCCCGCCGCGCCGCCTCCTGCCGCAAGGGCTCCGCTCTGGTCGGCGGGGAGGGAAGGAAGAGGACTGCCCTGCAGGGCGCTCTGGTTCTCCGCACCGCCGCCCCCTACAGGGCGGCCGGAGCGGAACAAAAAAAAAAGCAGCCGTGCCGCCCTAGGATTGGGCAGAATGCCGCCTCGAACAATCTGCCGCCCCAAGCACCAGCTTGCTCAGCTGGTGCCTGGAGTCGGCCCTGATCCCATCTCTCATAATGATACTCCTCTTGTTTACTTTCCCAAGGGAAAAGAGGAGGGGTGCATTTTCAAGAAGCAACAACATTCTCTGGCTTGTTATGATGCCCAATAACCCTTTTATTAACACAGTCATTGGAGCTGCAGTAGCCTCGAAAACAGCAGCTAACCCTATTCTGTGAAAGCTACCATGTTACCAAATTGGCAGGAAAGGTAATTAATTTAAGGGATTAGTAAGGAACACAATATGCAAAAATCCACTTGTTTTTTTTCTTGCTTTTGTTCAAATATAAAAACGAACAACCTCAAAGGTCCTCCAGACTAACGGTTATTACACATCCTCATTCTTCTGAAAAAAGAAAAAGAAAAAAAGAACACTACCTCGCTATCAGCAGGACTTAATAGAATGTGTTAATGCTGCTTTTTATTTAAAAAAATTAAAATAAACTCTAATGTATTAATTAAAACTAACCCTCAACTGTTTCCCATTCTGTTATCTTTTCTAACACATTTTCCAGCCATGTCCCCATCGCCTGGCTCCTCAAATGTTTATCTTGTAAAATTATGTCTGTGATATCACCAACATTCATGGCTTTCCAGGACAGTCCATTGATACCGGGAGCACCTGCCAAACTGCACAATGGAGTCAGATTCGTGAGGCACAAAATATGCCCTTTATGAGGGGGTGGGGGGAAGATGGCACAAACAGAATGAAATTGACATACTGAATGGAATCATAGAATATCAGGGTTGGAAGAGATCTCAGGAGGTCATCTAGTCCAACCCCCTGCTCAAAGCAGGACCAGAATGTGGTGTTCTTTTCTCTCATCAGTCCCCCCTCCACTCCCTAAAGAGACTTGAACTTAAAGGCCCCCAGTCCTGCAATGTTCTTTATGCAGATAGCCCCTTGAACTCCATCTACGTCGGTGGAGGTCTAGCTGTGCAGTTTATTGTGGTAACCAGTGAGGCTTTTGACTGAAGATCATGAAAGGCTACTAAAAAATTCAGAACTTATCAATAATTACCTCACATTTATACAGAAAATAGAGGGACAGGGAAATACTCTGGTGTCTTACATGACATTGTGTTCATAACTGTTGACTTTTTGATGGTGAGTTAGTGACTGCTTTGTATTCCCACTTTTACCACTTGTCAGTAAGCATGTCATTAACCATTGGTAGGTTTGGTTTGCTCATTAGATAGTTCCTGAGTGTGGTGTATTAATGCCTGTGTTGGAATTTCAAACTATTGCTTTAAAGGGGGATAAGAGATTGTGGTCCTGCTTTCAGGCTAGTGAGCTTTTTACTGGAACCTGCGAACATCTGAGACCCACCAATCAGCCTGCAAAGACCCAGCCTAGAACTTTGATTATTCATGTTTCTTTTTCTCTCTCTCCGTATGGGGAGGAGGATTATGTACTGTGTGATTGGTAATTTGGCAAGAACTGTACAGCTGCTGATTGAAACCATCATATCCCAGCAAACCTGCAAGCTCCTACAATTGTCCAGCTCTTATCAGGATATATGCAGATGAGGAAAATGAATAGCACCTGCCAGCTGTTGATCTACAATTAGCTGTGGTAATGATGCCAAACTTATTTTCTGGCACCTGCAAAAGAGACTCTTACCGTAGGACAATCTTGATCAAACAGCAAACTAATATCAGAATGTCCTTTAATCCAGCACCCAGACAATCAGTGTTCATCCTCTTTATCTGCTGTACTTGTGGAATTAAGAAATCTAGGCCAGGTTGTAAAATTGGTCCCCAAGAGTTGTGAACCTTTCTTCAAGCTTGGGATGAATTTAGAGAGGACCAGAGGTAGATTTTTTTAAGTGAACCTGAGTCAAGCTATAAATGTCTGTGGATCCTTCTAACCTAGCCTGGGTTGATTTGTGACTTCAGGTAGAAAGGCATGTGAACTCAGAACTGAAACAAACTGTTCACCATTTAGATTCCTGAGGTTTGTAGAGCTCTGCGCAAAACATTTGAGGCAAGAACCAAGGATCATAGAAATGCAACTCAAAATACTTCTTCGGTCCCTTCTAGTACAGTACATCGCTCTGCCAGAGGGTTATTCTCTACGGTATGTTTGTCAGGGTTTTATCAGCTCACCTTTAAATGTCTCAAGCATTTGACCTTCTACCGCTTCCCCAGGGAGTATTATCAAATGAGCCTCACTGCTCCATAAGCTGAGCCTTTTACCAGCTGTGGATTCTAACTCATTCTTGCTCCCTCGCCTGACGTTGTGATCTAGCTTCGTGGGTTTTGATCCTTTGCTTCCTCATCATCAGAAACAAAACAATTGCTCCAGAGTGTGGCAGGTGAGGGTGGGAGGGGCACGGTGGGCGTTATAGGAGAGAAGTAAATATCATCTGTACTTGGGGACCACTGGTGATGCACCTGATCTTTCCCCAGGACAGGAACATTCTCTGCTCGGCAGGGATCTGTATAAAGTGACACAAACCAAGCAAGAGGCACATCCCACCGGTTTTAGTCCATGGGGAGGAATGGTAGCAGTGTATTGGAAACAAGAGGAGAAAGCCCCAGGGACTCACTAAAGAGTAGGGTGACCAGATGTCCCGATTTTATAGGGACAGTCCCGATTTTGGGGTCTTTTTCTTATATAGGCTCCTATTACCCCCCACTCCCTGTCCCGATTTTTCACACTTGCTGTCTAGTCACCCTACTAAAGAGGAACCCAGTTCTCTCTATTTAAAAAAAAGATGAAATGGCTGGATGAGAAGTGCATTATCATTATTTTTTATCTTCTAAGAGTAGCACCTAGCTGCCCCAGTCGAGCTTGGGACTCCATTGTGCTAGGTGGTGTACATACACCGAGTGAGAGACGCTCCCTGCCGAGAGCGAAATAGACAAGAGAGACCAAAGATGGGTCACATTCTGCTCCCGGTTACCCTGGAGTAAGTTCACTTCAGCCAGTGAGTTTCTCCCGGTTAACACAAGTGTCACTGACAGCCAAATGCAGAGATCCTGTGTCAGGCCAAGTCATGGTCTGGGTTTCTTTGTAGGGAAATCTGGGGGAAAGACATACTTCCTTTAGGTCATAGAACAGCAGCAGAGCAGCTGTACCCAAGATGCCTCTTTTGGTCCTGCTTCTCCCTTTGCCTACCTAATTAGTCCACTGCTAGTCTGAGAATTCCCATACATCTGGCGCTATGCCAGACTGGGGGTGCCCACCATCACTCTAGCCAAGCCCCCTGGCACAGTGGACCAGGCTGGATTTTCCCTTGAGGGTAGAACTCCCCCCCCCCCCCCCCGCCCTGTTAATATACTGCCAGTCTTCCCAGCAGGAGTTTCCTTTTATTGTAGAGACTGATGGGTTTGTAATAAATGATGGTGTTTAAAGAGATTGAAAGTGTTTATGTGGAATCCAAATGCTAATTGTGTCTTGGTTAAAAGCAAGGTGGCATTTTATTAATGGATTTGCCTTCTCTTTCCTACATACAATGAGACTGTGGCAGACTGTGATTATGTTAACTGACTAATGTGCATGGACATTCCTTCATTCTGGCTGGCTAACAAGGGGCCTCATGTCAGCAAATGAGTCTGGAAATACATGGGGACACTTGTGTGCCATATTAGTATTCTCCAAACAACTCCAGAGGGAGGTGGTGGGGATGGGGGAATAATGCCGCTTTGAAACAGCAAACAAAATTAAAATGGAGATGCAGACAGAAGTTGAACAGTCAGCTGCTAATGTGGTGCAACTAAATGCTGTTAAATATTTAATTTTCACAATCAAGCACATTTTTGTTTATTAGAAAGCAAAAGAGCGAGAGAAACCCCCCAGGAGGAATCCTTGGTCAAGTCATAAAGTGGGGCATTGACATTTCTGCATTCCTCTTCCCTAGTGGAAAGAACTATAAATGGATTATTTGACATGGAGGAATTTAAATCACCGACCAGGAATAGTGCAGTTATGTGGAGGGCAGTTTTCCCTTGACAGCTGTGATAATGCACCTTCTTGATTTGCAACAATAGCAATATCTAGTATGCAGAAGGCCAAATTCAGATCTAGTCTAAGTGGGTGCAGCTTCACAAAGACAAGGCACTAAGGGCTTGTCTACCCAAAGGGCTGCACTGTTTCAGTTCAAGGTGTGAATTTAAACTGGTTTAGTTAAACCAGTGCAAATCCTTGTGGCTTATTTAAGTTTTAGTTTAGGATCAGGTTTAAGCTAAACTAATATAAGCCAATCGGAATCCAAAATAGAAGTACCCATATAGGGATTTGCACTTGATAAACAAAACAAGTTTATTTAAACTGGTTGAATTTGCACCTTAATCTTCAATGTTCTTTATAGACACTCACAGCTATTTAATCTTCACAAATCCCCTGTAAAGGAGGCAAAAAAGTATTATCACCATATCACAGATGGGGAAACTGACGCAGAGATTAAGACTCAAATGTTTAAAAGTGGTTTTCCATTTTGGTTACCTATTTTTCCATTGACTTCAATGGACTTTGGACCTGGTCCAAAATGGGGACTGAGTTGATTTCAAAGTCATTTACTTTGAAATAGCGGAAGAAGTGAAAGGCTAGTGAACTCACTCACTTTACCACTTCGACGGCTAACGCTCCCTGCATGAGCTGAGCTCTGCATGATCTAAATCTCCCTGCATGATCTGTGCTCTGTTGGTCTCTGTTCAGCAGACCCTAAAGACAGAAGGGGAAAATGCCTTTGGGATTTTCATTGGCGAAAGGAACAACTCTTCAGCGTTCAGCACTTCGAAAGAACATGACATACTGTCAGAGGGAAAATCAACCCCTTTGCAGAGGGCCAGTACAAAGCCAGTGCACCAATTAATCCCTTAAAGCTTTAAGCCTTGAAGACTGGAAATATAGTGACAAATAGGCCTGAAACTGGCTCCTGGACCAGTCCATAGTTGGAATATTACTAACATTTCAGTTACCTCCCTGACTGTTTATCAGACAAGGGTAAGAGGTGTCAAAGAGAACTCCCCACAATAGTTCTTTAGATCATTCTGTATTTCACTGGTTACATTTTCTTCTTATTGATTTTTGCACTTTAAATTCCCAAAACATTGATATTGTTAGCAGACATAATTCTTGCAGAAGCTCCAAATAATGATTTTTACAAGCATCACTGCACTGCCATCCATTTGGAAAGGAAAATGTTCATATTGATACTGGGATAAATGGAATCTACAACCATTTGACACTAAACAAAGAGGAACAGTATGGTATTTGTTCCAATTTAGGTTAGCACAATTATGGATATATGTTAGCGCATACATGATTTATATACCCAATGGACACATAAATCAGGTCTCTGTCAGATTCGTGTCAGATTCAAAAGTTTTGGATTAGGACTAAATTTTGCCCGATTAAGGGTGGCATTTTCAAAAGCACTTAATCTTGGCCAAACTGTGCTCCAAATCAATGGGGGTTTCACCATTGACGTCAGCAGGAACAGAGGTAGGACAACATGACACATCGTTGAAAATCTCAGCCTTAGAGACTGTTGAACAATTAAAAAGAGATGGGCCCCAACCAAAATCCTGGCTCCAAATGCCACCTGAGATTGGAGAAGTTTGGTTCTGAATCTGAACTTTGCTTCTTAGGCCCACAGTACTCATACTTTTAGAACTAAACATTCTGGATTTCATCTGATTCTTGCCAATGTGAATTCTCATCTACTGGATATATTTAGCGTTTTTTTGCATTTCATTTTATTTCCTTTGTAGTCCAAAATAGGGGGTGAGAATTACTTTAAAACAATAATCAGTTATTGTTTGTATATCACAGGCTACCAGTCCATTAAAAACATCGTTTTCAAATTTAGGGCAGTTCGGACTGTGGGGTGGAAATAGCAGTGTGTACCGACATGCTGCTCTGGAACTCCCCCATGCGGATGCTGTGGACATGAACTAAAATGTTCCTACTTCACATTGACGAAGTCCTGTTTGAAGAGAATTACGTTAACGCAAACAAGGAACCTTTTACTTCGTGCCCACAGTGTCCGCGCTGGACAGTTACAGCGCAGGGCATGCTGATATGCACACGCCCCCGTAGTCTGTCCTGTGGAGCAGTGTAGACGTGCGTTAAATTTCACAAACAATTATTTAAATGAAGGGGAAAATGCTTCATGAAAGTTATTTCAAAAAACGTGTGCAAAACCTTTATATTATAAAATATTATATATATTATACTGGAAGCCTTTTATATTAGTTGTATTATATTGATGACATGTCAGTAGTAGTAGAGTACTAGAACACTGAGTGCTTATCTTATTTTCTTGTGGGAAGAGTCAGTCAAATTGTTTCGTCATAACACAAACAGGATTTAAGAAATACGATGTTTCCATTTTTTCTAAATACCAGCTGCCCTTAATGAATTTAAAAATAAAATAAAATATTAGAATTGTTTGATCATTCCATTGTCAGAATATCACCTCACATAATGCACTGCTACTATTCACATGTCCCAAGACAAACCTATCTCCTGCCGAACAATACATGCATTTAAACAGTCCTGAGATGTGTGCACAATAATCCATTGCTCTCCCATGCTAATGAGCCGAGAAAAGAGATAAAACCCGCAGTAAACATTCAAGATCTCTCCTCTGCACCAATATTTAAAAGGATCTGAACCAAAACAGAGAGACACAGGGGGGGAAATTATTACTGCTTTCAAGTGTGTAACATTTGCTTCTTAGAGCATACCCCTCACACTTCATAAACATGAGAACATTGCCTACCCCGGGGGAGGGAAATCAGATCTGAAGATTACAGTAATGATGTCTTAAACCATCTCAGATGATATCACATGTTAAAAGTCACAGATTATGGAGGTTCTGTGTTCACTCTCTGGGGGGTCTCCGAACTCAGATGTATCCTGACAGCTGGTTGCTTTGAATTTTGTCCCAAAAAGCACATGGTGGATTCTTTACTCCAAAACAGCCTATTCAACAAGGATGAGTGACCCTTGAAAAGTTCACAGCTTTGGTTCACTCCAAATATGTGCTGTACCCTTTTCTCCTAACCTCCCTCTTTGCATCTGCCCACTTGTCTGATGTGAGATTGTTGCGTGGAGCCAGGATTGTGGATGAAATTTTCAAAAGTGCCTAAGGGATTCAGACACCCAGCTCCCATTGACTTTACATGGTAAATGGGCTCCTAACTTCTTTAGGTGCTTTTGGAGACCCTACCCTGTGCTTTATTTCTGTCCTGAGAGTATCTAGCAAATCTGGGTCATGAGCAGAGAACAAATAGGGGTAGATTTATAAAGGTACAAAAACAAGTTAGGTACCAGATCCTCAAAGATATTTAGGTGCCTAACTCTCATTAAAAACCAATGGGAGTTAGGCACCTAAATACATAAACCTATGGAAGTCAATGGGAATTAAGTACCTAACTGCCTTTTGTGCCTTTGAAGACCCCCACCCCTCTATGCTCTATGCTGCTGGGGCTGGTCTCTGCAGATCCCATTGCTTTGCAGAACTGAGTCCCCTTTGTCTTCTGGTGTGGGTGGCTAGGTTGAGGGGAGAAGAAAAATCATGTCCCCCAGCAGAAGAATTTGTAAGAAACTCAGCGAGCGACGACACACAGTATCCTGACCCCTTAAGTGGGAATAACTGTAGTGTACTGTACGGTAGGTTCCATATCTCTAGTATGTTCCCCTTCCCCTACTACAGTCAAGTGCATTTCTGAGTATTAATAGCATTATTGGTGCTTGATCCAGAAAATGTAACCAGCTCTGTTTACAGACATTTGATCAGTTACAATGCTGGTAAGTGGACATTATTTTGTTGTGATGGGCAGTTGGATGGTGCAGAGAGAGAACGTTTGGTTAGCCATAGCTTTGTTCCCTATGCTTACACTGAACAAAATCAAAGCAGGAGGTTGTACAGCGATCTGAGTGGTGCATGAATTCATTTGTTCCAGCCTCTTGAGCACATTGCTCCCAGAGGCAATATTTTATTTTCCGCATGGAAAACGCTTCCATCTTCGCAGAGGATCAGGTGACCAATGTAGTACCGCCACTCTGCGAAGGGCTGGCGAGAATTGCCTGTAGGGGGTCAACACAGTGATTGATAAGCGAATGACTTCATCCCATGAGGCGACTGAGAGAGGCATTGGGGACCCTGTGACACAGCATATGTTTTGCGCCCGTAGGCCTGGATGTGCGAGCCGGGATTTTCATTTAGGGCCCCCTGGAGAGCTGGTTGAAAAATGGTGTCTACAAAGATTTCCAGGCAAATATAATTTTTTTTTCCGGGTACAATTGTTATGAAACATTCTTTTCATTTTCTGACCAGCTTTAGCATCCAATTGGCTGAAATTTCACTGGTACAGCGAATTAATTACCTTGGCCCTTAATGCATGACAAAGAGTCCTAAGTTCTTTTTCTCCCTCAGCTTCTGGGTCATCTCTTTGCTAGCCTGCAATAGACCCAACCTATACCCTCCTTCCTTGCCTTTTTGTAACCCCATTACACCCCATTTCTCAGGAGCAACCAACCAGCTCTGTTCTGGAGAAGGACCCGGCAAGCAGGTGCTGGGCATCATCTGACCCAGCTGGGCAGCGTCAGATGATTGATTATCAGTTAGGGGCTTATCCATGGTGTCTGAGACCAGGAGAGGGCTGGGAGAACACTGTCTTGGCACTGCCGTGGAGGACTGCAAGGGGAACCATGGAGAACTGCAGAACTCCTTAGTCTGGGTGGAGTTCCTAACCACTGAGCTGCTGGAGGCCACAGGGCTGATTATTGTTTCTTAGGCTGGTGACTGAGTCCACTGGCCTACACTGCTTCTCACCCTGATACCTCCTCCTGCCTTTCCATTCCCCCTCCCCTGCTGCACACTCCTGTTTCTACCTGGATCTCTTCCCCACCCCCTCAGACACACTTCTTGTGTAACAGCCTGGCTACACGTGTCCTATAGCAGTGCTTCTCAAAGCCGGTCCGCCGCTTGTTCAGGGAAAGCCCCTGGCGGTCCGGGCCGGTTTGTTTACCTGCAGCATCCGCAGGTTCGGCCGATCGCGGCTCCCACTGGCTGCGGTTCGCCACTCCAGGCCAATGGGGGCTGCGGGAAGGGCACCCAGCACATCCCTCGGCCCGTGCCGCTTCCCGCAGCCCCCATTGGCCTGGAGCGGCGAACCGCGGCCAGTGGGAGTCGTGATCGGCCGAACCTGCGGACGCGGCAGGCAAACAAACCGGCCCGGACCGCCAGGGGCTTTCCCTGAACAAGCGGCAGCCCGACTTTGAGAAGCACTGGCCTATAGCCATCTCCAAGCTGGGCCACAAAGAGGACAAGAGCCTGCTGCAGCTGCCAACTGTTGGCATTATTCCTTTAGCTCTCACGGCAGAGGCTAGTGGCGAAGGACCCTGTTTCAGTCCCCCTTGATGTGTGGTGGGAGCCGAGACATTTGCTGTCAGATGACATGGCTCTAAATTCTTCTTTCCAGGCCTAGTGGGCACGTCGCGACTGATCAGTTGAAAGACAGCTCCAGTGCTTAATTTGTAATGAAAGAGGTGCCGGGGCTCAAGCAATTACGTGCCGGGGCTGAAGCAATTTTTTTTTTAGTTTCATAATTGATGCACCAAGCCCACAGTTGCCGGGGTTATGAACTGCCATGCCCAGAGGCACTGGGGCTCAGTCCTGGCAAGCCCTGGCACAAATTAAGCACTGGACAGGTCATAATGGTGAGGATCTTTTGAGAGTTTCTCAGAGCAGGAAATGGGGTTCATTCCAGGCCAGATTCCAGACCATCGCCTACCCCACGTGTCAGCTGCCAGAAACCTTCTCAAGTCCTCAGATCAGTGCTGCTTCCTGTTTGACATGTCTAAATCTGCCCATTTCCTCAAGCTCCTGGAGTTCGACCACAGTGCATCTGGCCCCATGTGGCTTTGAAAAGAGGCGGTCCCATTTGCTATAGGCAGTGAATTACTACAGGCAGACACAGGATGTGTGAGGGAGATTCTAATTTCATTATTCCTCGCTGTTATCAGAAAATGCCCAGCTTGTTATCATTTCTTGGGCAAAGATGGTCAAAAGAGACACTATCAAATAACAAAAGGAAAGATTTAGAAAGACAAAATAATTAGAAATAGAAAAAGCTTCTTTGGTGTTTTTTTTGGTGGGGGAATCCACACCAGTTTCTCCTCTAAAGCCATAAAAATCTAGCTACTGGCACTGACTGAATAGTGGAATCAGTTTCTCACAAATATATATATATATAAACTCAAAACTCCTGGGGCTTATAAATAACTATCCCTGGGTGACAGGCCTGGTTCCTTAGGTCTGTATTTGTTTAAACTCCTCCCTCAAGCTGGCAGAGCTCAGCGTTTCCATCTTTGAATCACATGTGCAATAATATCCCTGCTGTATTCAGGTTCCTTAGAAGAAAGTGCAGGCATGTGGTATGCTGGGTATGACCCACACAAAGAACTACTATACATGCCGAGAATGGGGCTTGGTCTGGCTGTTTGTGCACCCCACCTCCCACCCCACGGAAGCCAGTTCTAATCCCAGTTCTGACAACATGTCACCAGGTGTGTTGTCTCTTTAACAGAAGGCCCAGGTACAGCACATCACTGTTCTGAGTCCAACCCTTTAAGGACAGGCATTCTGGGAATTGTAGTTCCCCAGGGACCATGTGACAGCAGGCTGGACACATGGCCTGCTGGGAAAGGGGGCAGGACTATATAAAGTCAGTTTCCCCTGGAGCATGGAGGGAAACCAGTGATAAGGGTAAGATCTGGTCTGGGCTTACTCCAGTAAGGGAGAGCTGGATGTGGTTTGCTCTCTCTCTAGTGGAAGCTCTTGAGGGACCATGGGAAAGCGCTTGAAAGAAGCTTGTGTGGCATTTCAGGACCGGGAAGCCAACCTGCAAGGCTCTATCCTTTGTACACTAGCTTGATCAGAGCTAGAGCGAGGTTGTCTCCTTGAGCTGGAATTTATACCACCTGCTTGAAGTGTAGACACAGCCACAGAAGGATCTTGGCTTAATAGGAGAACGTAAGGGCTTACCTATACATGGAGCTACTTCTGAATAACTCCACCTGTGTACACTTATTTCAGAGTAAGAGTACCTTATTCTGGTTTCGCTTAATCCACTTTCAAAGGCACTCATATTTCAGAATACGCATGTCCACACATGGAGTTATTCAGGAACAGCTGTTGCTCTTTGAACTCACACCCTACCTTAATCTGAATTAATGTTCAAGTATAGACCCCTTTAAATTGGTTCAGTTGTGTTCCTGTGATTTACAAGGAAAGCCTCTCTAATTTATCTTGTAGTGAAGCATACGATTAGAGGAGGCTAAGTATGTCTGCAGGCCATCTGTCATCCTAAAATCCCCTTTTCTCTAATGCTTTGTTCCAAATGCTAAATACAAACCATTTTGTTTTAAGAAGACAACTGGTCACAGGTTCCAGAAAAGAAGAAACACAGGTGCCTGACACCCCGTCAGGCCTGCAAGGTGATAGGCAGTTGCTATACACAGGCCAGTGTGCCCAGGTCCCCTTTTAAAATTGGAAGAATTGTGAGATTCCACCCCCGAGGCAGGTGATGCAAGAGGCCAAACATTGGCTGGGTTTGCACTCAGAGACCAGGCAGAGGTCAAAGAGGCAGCTCACCCTGAAACGGTGACAGCAGATTCTGCTCTGCTGTTTGTGCAGCCATTGCTGCAATTCCAATAGGAAAACACCGTGTCAATGGTGGACGAGTGCCATATTGCATCCAGGGCAAGCTGTGTAGCCAAAATTGACATCATCTGCGTCAGGCGTCTTCTGTCAGAAGAAAGAGACTTTTAGATGTAGTGTTTGAAAACAGACATTTAAACTAGATGGAACACCAAAGTACAGGAGTGCCCGTCAAGGCATGTATTTTTCCCTTCTAGATTAACAACCCTATAGCCTGTGACCCAGGGACATTGGGTGGGGTGGGTCAGTGCTAGGAAGTGGCACCGAGCATTCTCTGCCTCTGGTACTTGTCTGGCTGGGTCTTGCTCACATGCTCAGGGTCTAACTGATCGCCATATGTGGAGGTCAGGAATGAATTTCCCCCCAGGTCAGATTGGCAGTGATGTTGGGGTTTTTCCCCACCTTCCTCTGCAGGCTGTGGATGCGGGTCTCTTGCCAGAATCATCTGGGTCTCTCTCACTTAATTATTTCCTGTCCATTGCAGGGGCCTCGAGCCCTGGTGAACCTCAGTCCCTCCTGTGGCACATACTAAACTAGTCTCCGTGGGTGTCATTTCCATTGTTGGGTTTAGTGTGCAGGGGCTGGATGGAGTTGGTGGCCTGCGAGACACAGGAGGTCAGACGACACGATCAAGTGGTTCCTTTTGGCCTTAAACACTATGCCTCTAAGAGAGGGATCTCAAACTCAAATCACCACGAGGGCCACATGAGGACTAGTACATGGGCCCGAGGGCTGCATCACTGACACCCCCCTGCCCCCCACTGCCCCCGGCCTCACCCCCACTCCACCCCTTCCATGAGGCCCCACCCCTGCCCCACCTCTTCCCACCCCTTCCCTGCCCCCATTCCAACCCCTTCCCCAAAGTCTCCACCCCAACTCCGCCCCCTCCCTGCCCCTATTCCAACCCCTTCCCCAAATCCCCACCACTGCCCCGCCTCTTCTCCGCCTCCTCCCCTGAGCACGTGGCTCCCCGCTCCTCCCCCCTCCCTCCTGGAAAGTGCTAAGCACCGCCAAACAGCTGTTTGGTGGCGGGAAGCGCCTGGAGGTAGGCAGAGGAGTGCGGACGTGGCACACTGGGGGGAGAAAGGGGAGGGAGGGGGAGAGGAGCTTGGTGGCTGCAGGAAATAACTCGGGGGGGGCGCAGGGAGCTTGGCGGCTGCAGCAAATAACTCCGCGGGCCGCGTGTTTGAGACCCCAGCTCTAAGATATGTTTCTAACAACCAACATGAGACACTGGTCACATATAAGTAATCTACTTGTTTTTATGTGCCTGGGCAGAGTTAGCCACCAACAAATATTTACATTGGCTGGAAAAGTCATCAGCAACCTGAACAAAACCATTTTTCAAACACTGAACAGAGATATACAATACAGTCTCTGATCTCCCACCCCCCCAGATCTAGCACAAAATCAGTTGGCAGATGGGAAGAAAACCTGTTGCAAAAATGCAACAATTTAAGCTTTGTGGGAGCCCCTAAATGAAGACATTTTCATTGTGACTAACAGAGAAATCAGAGGTAGGCAAGACAGGTTCAGAAAGGTATCTGATACTTGTGACAATGGGGGTTCATGGACAGAGAGGACTTGTGCTATAGGATGATCATGTTCAGTCAGGAGTAGATGACATTATTCTGAGTGTAGTACCATATTATGCAAAGGCACACACAAGAACTCATTTGCCTTCATCAGCATGGGGAAACCTGGAGGGCAAGACTCATCTCCGAGTCAAAGCATCCCCAAGTTAAGGCAATGGAGCTACACCAGACAGGGCCGGCTCCAGGCACCAGCCAACCAAGCACGTGCTTGGGGCGGCACCTTGGGGCAGGGCGGCACTCGGGTTTTTATTTATTTTTTTTTTTTGGTTCGTCGGGGCAGCATTGGAGGGGTTTTTTTTTCCCGCATGCTGCGCTCAGGGGGGCGGGGCTTTGGGTGGCACGGCGCTCGGGGGGGCGGGACTTCGGGCGGCGCAGCGCTGGAGGGGCGGGGGCTGGCGCGGCATGGCGCTCGGAGGAGGTGGGGGCTTGGCGCGGTGCTGGGAGGGCGGGGGCTGGCGCGGCGCTCAGAGGGGGGCGGGGGCTGGCGCGGCACGGTGCTCGGAGGGGGGGCGGAGGCGTCGGGCGGCGCGGCACTCGGAGGGGCGGGGCTTCGGGCGGCGTGGCGCTCGTGGGGGCGTGGATTTCGGCAGCGCTGGGGGCGGGTTCGGCTGCGTGGCGCTCGCGGGGGGGCGGCACTCTTCTTTTTTGCCTGGGGCGGCAAAAAAGTTAGAGCCGGCCCTGACACCAGAGATGAGTTAGTGCAGCAGTTCTCAAATCGTGGATCAGGACCCCAAAGTGGGTCGTGACCCCATTTTAATGGGGTTGCCAGGGCTGGCGTTAGACTTGCTGGGGCCGGGGCCGAAGCCCAAGCACCACTGCCCGAGGGCTTAAGCCCTGGGCGGCAGGGCTCAGGCTTTGGCTTCAGCTCCGGGTGGCAGGGCTTAGGTTACAGGCCCCTCACCCAGGGCGAAAGCCCTCAGGCTTGGGCTTTGGGACCTTTGCCCAGGGTGGTGGGGTGTGGGCTTGGGCTTTGGGCCCTCCAACCAGGGAAGTGGGGCTGGGACAGGCTCAGACTTCAGTCCCCCCTCCTGGGGTCATGTAGTAATTTTTGTTGTCAGAAGGGGGTTGCGGTGCAATGACGTTTGAGAACCCCTGGGGTAGTGATTTGCAGTTGCCTCCATTTTTGCATGCTGAACGCTTAACAGGAGATGCAGACAGGGCTGAGCGCCCATTCTCAGAATATAAGGCCCCTATAGGTGTAAAGTTGAGGAGCCAAAAACCAAGGCAGCCCCAATCACTATTCATGTCTGAAGGTCTTGGCCTGTGTTTTTGGCATCTGAGGTCATTATAATAATTGTTCTTGTGCTTTACTGACTCAAAGCACCATGCCAGCATTAGCTTGTTAATACTCCCCACAGCATTGTGACGTAAGTAAATATTATCACCTTTTACAGTTCAGAGAAATCAAGGCACAGAGAGGTTCAACATCACAGAGTCACTGTGCAACATGGATGGCTTACCTGGTGAGCATCAGGCTCACCTTTGCCTTTGCCTCCCTTTGCCTCCAGAACTGGGCATGCTGGCAAATTGGTCCTCCCATTCCACAGCAGATAAAAGTCCAACACAAAGGGCTTCCACAAATAATCCTTCACATTCCCCCTGGCTAGGTCCTTCCCCTGGACTGCAGAGATTCCAGACCAGGATTTAGCCACCGTTTTGCAGGCCTCAGAAGCCCATTACCCTTCTCAGGCTCAGCATTGGTCTCGTCCCTTAAAGCAGGGCTTCTTCCCATCCTCCCTAGAAATTTCAACCACTAAATGAGAACAGGTGCCCATTCCAGGCCTCCAATCCCACACTGTTGCCCCAGGCCTTTTCCTTCACCTGCTCCCAGGGACCTTCTGCATTTTGCCTTTAAGCCTCTGGAGAAGCGCTCTTGCTGAATTTACTTACCTGTACCAGTCCTGGAATGAAATGGTCAAACAGCACGTGAGCAACTCCTTCTTCCAAGAATCTTGGCTCAACACCAGTGCTAGGTTCCTACACGTGAACTCTTCCTTAATAACTTAATCAGAGCCCAACGCAGAAAGAAAGCTCTCCTGTAGCTTGTACCGTTCCCTCTTACCTGAAGCTACCTCTATGTACCTCTTTCATAACTCAAAACTAACAACACAACATGTGTTCCCGAGAGTCAAAAAATCATTCACATACTGGGAAACTTGGAAGGCTGTAACAGCACCACTTGGTGATGTAGACTACAAAATTTTACAGGGGTTTAGGAGAAAACTTGCTCTGGGGGCAGAGGTTATCCCATAACTTTGCTGCAAGGTTTCTTGTACCTTCCACTGGAGTAGGGGAGAGTGACCGCTGTCAGTGAAAGGACACCATACTATGTGGAGCATTGGCCTTCTCCAATATGGCAATTCCAGGCATAATAGCATTGTGAATGGGACATAAGACGGAGTCCGTATGTCGTCCCTGGTCTCTTTCCAGAGAACTGCAACTATATATGCAGCCTGTTTCTCAGGGTTTGGAGCAAAGTGACAATTCAGCCCTAAGAGGAATGTTCTGATGCCCTTATTCATATTGAATCGTACTCTGCTCCAGGAATAGTTCCCTTTAAATCTTTCAACTTAAATATGTTGAATATCAGAAGCTGGCCCTTAATTAGTCACATATATCACACAGAGCTAGGTTCTAATATTCTTACTCATGTCAAGCAGTAACGTGATGTCAATGTGACTAGATGTGGAGGAAGGAGCAACTGAATAGGAGTAAGGCCTTTGGAATTCGGCCCATCCATAGCCTGAAACTGAATATCTGAAAATAAATTGTGTATCCCAAATATCACGTCTCTTGGCTAACTGTAACCCCAGACCTGGTGAATAGTCAAGCATGAACGCTTTTTTGGGGTTTATGCCAATAAATCTTTCTGGAATATCAGAGGATAGTGAGCCCGAAGAGACACAAACCTAGTACAAGTGAACATCTTGAATATTAGTTCACCTTTGTAGTGGTTTTTCCCCCCAGCATTTTCCCACTTTGGCTATTAAAATCTTCTTGGTCTCTTTATTTTATTGGTTGAAGCTATATCACTATTTCAAATACGAATTTCAACGAAAGAGGAATACACAAGAACCTAATTTCTTTCTTCAGTTCTGGACAGACAGTCTGTAATTAGAGGCTATTGAATTGAGGATATGAAATAATGTCCTCTAGAGTGAATGAGTTCTTCTATCACAGCATCATATAAACTAGATGATCTGGACTCTACTACTGAGTAATTAGGTTTCTCTTTTTCTTTTCATTGCATCTTCATGTCACTATTTCAAAAGAGGCTTCTTTTTCTCTTACAACTTTAAAACCAATTTACTGCATCTGAAGCTCAATGCAGCATTAAAAGAGGTTTAAAGGAGGGGAAAATGCTAAATTAAGTCTAATCCCTGCCTAGCATATATAAATATTTTTAAGTAGTATAGCATTTCAGTAAATTGCTTCCCTAGAGATTTTCTCCCAAGACCATAACCACATATACATTTCAAAGATCTTTTTTAAAATATCAATAGAGTATTAGAAATAGAGAACACCAATTGGAGAGAAACACAGCATGGCGCTCAATATAGAGCGGTTGTACTGAAATAGTTTCTACCGGCTTGAAGGGTTTTTATCTGTTCAAGAGATTTCCTCTACCTATAAGGCCTGATTACTCCTTTTATGCTGGTGTAACTCCTCTGGAGTTAATAGAGTAACACTACCATAAAGCCAGGGTAACAGAGTGCTGATGGAGCTCATAATGAGGAATTCTGGTTCAAACTGATTAAATGATTTGTTCCGATGAGATTAGACAAGGTGTAAGCACAATAAATATTAAGAGAAAATAAGTTGACAGACTGTTGAAGGGATTAAGGGTAAAATTTTCAGAGGTGATTTTAGTCCCTTTTGAAAATGGGACTTAGGTGCCTTTGAAAATTTTTATCCCTAGCCTTTACTGACCACTAGTGGTCCATACCACTGCTATGCCAGAAGATAGCACCCCAGCTGCAGTATTCCTTAGCTACATTTGAGGACATCACACATGTTGCATAATCCAGCAGCAGCTTTCCTTCTGAATCAAGAGAACACAAGAATGCTATGACTTGATTATTTTGCTTTGAGAGCTATCATGCCATCGCCCCATTCCCTCAGACTGTTGCAGCCTCATATAGCTGAAGAACCATGTTTTTAAATCTTTAAGGGGAGCAGGCTTTTCTTAAGAGCCCCAAACAGGTCCTTTTTAACCTGCCACTAGCTCTTCCTGTCATCTGCTCACTATCTGCTGAGATGCATGTGGAACAGCCATGCATCTTTTCAGCAAAAACAGGGAGGAGCAGCTCAAGTGAGAATGGCTGAGACTTTCCTGTTATTCCAATCTGAATGCGTATTAGTGCATCATAGGAGAGAGTAAATGGCATCTTTAAAAACCAATGTCTATTGAACTGAGATAGAACCAGAAGAACAGATCTTGAGAAGCCACTTTAAAAAGATAGTTGGGATGTAAGAAACCAGTAAATTCTAAATACTTGATGTGGGACCAACATGCAATGAAGATCTAGCAAGTTTTAAACCCTGATATGGGAAAGGAAGATTGAAAAAGCCAATTCTGTTTTGGGATTGTGTCAAGCTGTTGGTTTCACTTTCACACACATTTTGAAGGCTGCTCATCATGTGAGTTCTCTTTACCTTGAAGGTAAGCCCATCAAGAACTAAGATCCAAAGAAGTTGTAATGTCCTTGTGTTCTTGTACTTACCTGATCAGATTTTAGTTTGTTCATCAAAGAGGTCTCATGGGGGGACAATTTCCATCAGTCCAGAAAAAGTTTCTTCACCCTCTAAAGAAATCCATTATTCTTGTGGCTGCTGAATCTTGGAGTCCTACCAGCACATGAAATATAAGAATATAAAGAGTCTAATGAATGGAAGTTACCAGGGAAGAACGGGAGTTGGCAGGCATTCTGACTTCTCAGCCACCATCTGCCTTCTCTGTGGGAGCTCACTTGGAGGCAGATCATTTCAAGAGAATTTTCAAGTGAAGTGTGAGAAATGCAGCCAGTCATAAATATTTATTTAACTCCTAAGATTTTAGATATTAGAGATTAAACATGAAGGCCAAGATAAAAACACAATCTCAAATTTTATTAAGGCAAGAAGTCCTCATGTGGATTTTTTTTTTTACAAGAACACTTCTATAAATGGTAAAATAAACACATTCTCTGCTAGTTCAAATGGGTGACACTCCAAAGGAGACAAGCGCAATTGTCTTCAGTGGGGATCTACCCATTTAGAGTAGCAGAGAAGCTGACCCATTGTTCTAAGTAATATCAAGGACCTTTAAGTGAATAGTCCCTATGAAAGCTGTCCCATTGACAGCTCGGGAACTGAGATTCTTCTTGCATCAAGGACTGTTCCAGACCAGCAGCACAAGTGTAAACGTACTGTCTGAGTGTGTGATGTGTCCCCATCTTTATCAAATTCACAGAGGATATGAATTTATTACAACCCTTAGCTGAGCTTGACTCTTTAGCCCAAACTCTGGCTCTGGAAGTTCCAGCTTCAATCCTGGCCAGCCAAGATGGCAGCCATGGTATAAGTGTCTCTAAAACTGCCCTGCTAGTATGTCTCAACCATGAGTGGGAGTGGGACATAGATGAGTCTCGTTGTCCAACCAGTCTCTAGCTGCTGAGCTAGCTGCCATGAAAAAGGTTGCTTGAAATATGATGTAGACACTTGTCCATTTGGAACAAAACAGAAGCCTCCAACTCACTTCAGACAGGACAATGAATTGGCAGTAGATGATGATCGTTATTACTGACACGGTGAGGGTGTCAGTGTAACCCATACACCTCCTGGGTGTGGTGTTGTGTCCCATCTAGTGGCACCGGGGGGGGGGGGGGAGAGAGAGAGAGAGATTGAGTCTGCTCTATAGACATAACTAACAGCCAGTTGGCTTTTAGTTCATGCGGTAGAGGCTTATGCACTAAGCTCTAGAGATCCCAGGTTCAATTCCATCTGCTCACAACCAGGGTCTGTCAGTGCTACATCAGGACCAGTGGTCTAGAGATGTGAGAACCTGTGGCTCACTACCAAGTCCTTCAGCTATCTTTTCCGCCATTTGAGTTTGGTCTGCCCACAAGAACACTTTGCTCTGAAACTGTTAGCTAACATTCAAACTGTGCATTGAAGACTTTACAAAGCGCTCTGGGATCCCTCTATGTGTGCTTTATTAAATGTATATTAATATAAGACATGCTATATTATTCATAACGCTGTAATTTCTGTAATTGTTCCTTCTGGGCTTGAGTTGAGCTTGCAAGAGACAACTTTACTTCACAGCCTGCCTTTGTTCTCATAGGCCACAATAGTTATGGAAGAAAGAAGCTTATTAGACCATCTAATCCATCGTTTACCTGCCAGGGTGAGATAGAGTCCCTCGACGGAGACTGTTTATGGGAGCTAATGCACCCTACAGGATTGTAGGGCACTGAATTGAGTCAGGATGCACAGATTCTATTCTTGCCTCTCATTGATTTCATGTGTGAATTTTTGGGGAAGTCATTTAATCTCTCAGGGAGGGAAACTGAGGCACAATCTGTAACCTGAGGATAATAGTTCTAGTTTTTCATCTCACACTTTGAGATCTACAGACCAAAATTGCTCCTGAAGTGCTGAGTATTATTTACTATTCTGTTAAACTGAGACTAGACCTGATCTATTTTATTCTCTCCATTTTATAGTCTTTCAGATTATAAAGAGAATTCAGGAATGACTTGATAGCTTAGGCTCTCCCTGCACCAGGAACAAAGGATAAGTAGCTATCTGTTTCACAAGCCTAGAGAGACTTCTAGCCAGAACTGTGAGAGCTTAAGAAAACCTACCTGGCAGGCAAGTTCTCTCTTTTTAAAACAGCATTTAAGCTCACGAGACAAGGGAGAGCTGAATTTAAAGTCAAATAGGAAATCTTTGAGGAAAATGTCAGAACTGAAATGTGTATCCCTTGTTGTGAGTGTAACAGACTCGTGATCTTTTTCTTTCTTCCCTTCATCCAGTTTTACCCTGTCATGCTGTATGACAATTGAATCTCCCACTCTGGTATAATATTAATATTATATTAATATTGACAGTCTTCGGGCTCGCTCTTTATCTCAGCCATTACAGAAGGCTTTGGCATGGAGTTCACAGCCTTTCTAAGCAAGCCTAAAGGTGCTTATTTGCTATAGCTCATATTTCTTGCCTTTTCTCCACCCAAACCAATGCATAATTGGCTTAGGGTGAGGCCAGCACAAGCGTTAGCCCCACCACTTAAGCCCCAGTGACCAAGGACGGGATTTTTCAAAAGTGCCTAAGTGACTTAGGTGTACAAGTCCCATCCAGTTTCAAGGGCCCGTTTGCACCTAACTCTCTTAGGTGCTTTTGAAAAATCCATCCAGAGACTAGAGCTGGACTCTAATGGATCTGAGTGGTGGTCTCTCTGTGCTGGCCCCCCACACAGGTGAATTTCACCCTGGGTACTGAAACTGGTCAGAAAATAGGGTTTGGGGGTAAAAAAATCTGATTTCTTTTGGTGGAAAAATAAAAAATCTTAGGTTAAAAAACAAAATAAGTTGATCTGGAAATACTACTGGGGTACCTCATGCCCCCATTCTCCTTTATGGGTCAGGATTTATGGCAGGACTATGCTTCCCATGATGCACTATGATCTCCCTTCCTGGTGAGCCCCTGTGGTGGACCATAGGAACCCCATGGCTGTGGTTCATCCTGGGAGATGTAGTCCTGCTTCGGAGCTGGAAATATATAATAACCGCAAGGTAAGTAGCTGTAGATAAAACTTCATCTAGAACTTAATTTACAATGGTGTGACTGGTTACTCTTCCCATTCCCCTTGCTCTATTTTCCTAGTGTACAGTACCTAAATCCTGTGCCTCTCAATAGAGATGGGTCAATTGGTTTTGGATAAAATACTCACCTGAGCTTTCATTCAGAACTCAGGAGATCTTGAAATGAGGCGTTCTTGGAGTTTAAGACAATGTGGATATGCTTTTTAAAGCCTAGTCCTGAACCTCTGGTCTTTGCCTGGGACCAGAAGTGTAAAAATACTCTGGGGGAATGTGATGGGGGAAAAGGGGTTAAAAGCAGGCCTAGGGAGACTGCACCGGAGGCAGCCAATCAGAGGAGGGCTGAAGGGAGCAGCCAATCAGGGCCAAGTAGCCCCATATAAAAAGGGAAGTGCAAGGCAGAGGAAGGTAGTTCTCTGCTGGGAGCCTAGGGAGGAAGGACTGTGTCCCTGAAGGGCCAAGAGACCTGCCAGCACCCTGGACAGAGCAGTGCTGCAAACAGGGACCCAGGGAGCCAGAGACTGCTTCTGGCTGGCTGGCTGGCTGCTGGGGGGTTGCAGGCTGAGGCCCTGATACAAAGGTAAAGAGGGTGCGGGAGCCACGTAGGAAGTGGTGAGACCCACGTAGGAAGTGGCGAGACGGTGGACTGCAGTTTGCCACTGATGGGAAGTGGCTGAACAGCAGACTGCCGGTCCCCCAGAAGAGGGGAGCACAGTGTTGGCACGGCTGGAGGCTGTGTCGCTGGAGAGGACGCCACGGTCCTTGGAGAGACGGGGGTCCAAGAGTGGGAGTCATGGTGGCAATGCACCCCCCGAAGGGGCGCACTCCACCGCAGAGCTAATTTCCAAGACAGGCTGAGGGGGCGTCAGAGCGGTGAGTGAACCCGTTACAGGGGGAAAAGCTGCTCCTGTGCTATTCTCGGCCTAACCGGAAGCATGGTTCCACCCAAGCTGGTTCCTTTGAGAGGCCCAGCCCAGAATTGCTGATCCAAAAGGTTATCCTGTTCTTTACTGGCTGAGCAAATGAAGTCTAACACCACTGGATGGTGCCTGTCCATCTGGATGTGGCATGCCAAAGTTATCACGTTCCAATCCATTCCAAATCTTCAGGGAATGTTCTAGACATCACTGGGCACTAGCCTGTTGGGGTTTTTTTGGTGTGTGAGTGCAAATCAGAACACCAGACAAAGCCTGATTTGTCAGAGAACTCAAGGCCTCCAGGCTGCCTCGTGGTGCAGGCAAAGGCATCTCTTCAGTGCCCCCTGTTGCTACCTACACAGAGCAGAGGCAGCAGTTTAACTTGCTATGGGGGAAAACTGTCTGTGGTCTGGACTGTAGCAGAAATAAGACAGCCTTACAGGGAGAGTGGTGGGGGAGGTGGGGACTTGGGGAGGGGAAAGCAGAGTGTAGGGTGAAAATTGGGGTGGGGGACAGTGTGAGGAAGCAGCAGGGACCAGAGGGATGGCTCATTGATTGTGTGGGGAGGGGGGAAGCAGGGACCCACAATGGGTGATGGGGGGACGCAGAGCCTCTGGCATGGGGGAGTAAGTGGCACCCAATGATATGGGAGAGGTGATTATTGCGGGCAGAACCCTTGGCATGGGAAGACTTGCAGGGTGTCCTGAAATAGAGGGACAGGAGAGTGGCATACAAGAAGCCTGTGGAGGGGAATGGAGGGATGCAAGGAGGCCCTGCTTGGCTTATAGGAGCTGAAAAGTGTGTAACCCCTTTCCCCGTATTATGGTGTATCTGGAGACCCGGATTGAGACCCCCATGGCCCTAGGCAACCTACAAACATACAATAGAGACCCTGCCCTAAAGAGTTAACAATCTAAGTGCCCACAATTCAAGAAGGATGTTGATAACTTGGAGAGGGTTCAGAGAACGAACAGCCAAGAGAGTTACCATTTCATGCTATTATGCCTGGCACAAATGCAGCCACTTTCGACTGTACAAAGCACTGTGCTATCCTAACTTCAATGGAGGGCATCAAACAGGTGCTGCAAGATTAAATAGACTCAGAAATCCTAAGTATGGATAGAAGTTTTGCCTTAAGGTGGTGCATTATTTCCCTTCCCATGGTCTATTGCAGGGGTCAGCAACGTTTGGCACGCGGCTCGCCAGGGTAAGCACCCTGGCGGGCCGGGCCAGTTTTATTTACCTGCTGACGCGGCAGGTTCGGCCGATCGCGGCCCCCACTGGCCGCGGTTCGCCGTCCCGGGCCAATGGGGGCGGCGGGAAGCCGCGGCCAGCACATCGCTCTCCCGCGCCGCTTCTCGCCGCCCCCATTGGCCCGGGACGGCGAACTGCGGCCAGTGGGGGCCGCGATCGGCCGAACCTGCTGCGTCAGCAGGTAAATAAAACTGGCCCGGCCCGCCAGGGTGCTTACCCTGGCAAGCCGCGTGCCAAACGTTGCCGACCCCTGGTCTATTGTATCTGATTCTTTCTGTGTCCTGGGCTGACCCTAATCTGATGATTACTGTGGATTTTACACAACCATGCTATGGTTTTTTGGACAATTTCTTGATTTGTAACAAAACACTCATTTGCTGCCCATTAGTGTTTCTGAAAACAAGCTGTGCCAAGACTCAGGGTACCAATAATCTTTCAGCAGGCTGTAATTGCCTGTTGTGCTAGAATGCTAGAGCACAGGGTGGTATTCTTTTATTTATAGAATTATTGTAACTTGAGAAAGCTAGAAGAGACTACTCTCTCCCCTAACCCATCTTTTGTAGCAAGGAAGAAAGTGGCCTCTCTACCCTAAAGTCAGTGCCAATAAACCAGTAACATTGAAGGTTTTGGTGATGTGAGCAACTGTCGACTAAGAATTTGACCGAAGTTTTGCCCTCTGTACACCCATGGTCAAAGAACCATCAGTGACCTGATCATTAGTGATCTGGGTTGGAGTTGAATCAAAACTATGATAAGCTAAGGCTCTCCATCCCAGTTCTCTTTTCTCCTGAGCCACCCACTCCCACCTCCTTCATCTATCTGCTTTAACAAAAAAGAACTGAAAAGAATCATCATGAATGTATACACTGGTGCAGTGTTGCAGAGTGTCTATATGGGTGCATTATGATCTGCAGACCTTATCAGAAGGTCCACTGGGACATGTAGGGCCATATCTTTGTTGGCTGAAATTATTTCAATAGTTGCTGGGTATCTGTGGGAAAACTTCCAAAAATCATGGGTCTGCAGATCATAATGGGAGTGAAAAGTTTCAATCCTCCATTAACGAAACCTTATGATTTAGACAACCAATCACACAATAAACACACAGTTGATGGTGAAGTGAATAGTTCATCAACAAGCCCATAAGATGAACATTATTTGGTGAATATTTATCATAAATCCCTTTAAAGAATTCATATTGAAGAAGCACCTTAAGACCCCTGTCCTAGTTGGAGTCCCTTTATACAGGGTGATGTACAAACTTCCAGGAAGTTTCCCTACCATAAAGAGCAATCAGATTAGACTGATTTGTGAATAATTCTCTAGCCAAAAAAGGGATATTATTTGTATTGTATACTATTCAAAATGAGGAGAATTGGTTGAATGATTAATAAGTATGCATGGTTTTAATTTCTAACTTTCACATTCATAGGCTATAGATTTAAAGTCTCCTGTGCCTAGTGACACATGAGGCAACCCATTTTTCCACTGCTCTCTGTCCAGAGCAAGATGTTTAATTCCACCATAATTCATTTCCATGATGGCAGCATCCTTTGTAATCATCCTGCAATAGGTCATTTTTCTTTATCTTCTGTCTTCTCTTCCCTAGAGGTAGAAGACAGATGTGCTTTCTACTTCTTTCTCACGGCAGCCTTCTGACATGACCCAACCAGCCTCATTGGTTAACCAATCTTTCCAGTTGATTCCCAAGATTCTTCTTACACAAAGCTAGTGAAATGTGTTCTGATTCCTATTGTGTAATTCCATCATCTGCCACACTTAAGCAGCAGACAGTAGTGCCAGGAAGAAAATAGCCTTGTACAATCTCATTTTGGTATGTACATGCATCATCTTACTCTTCCAGGTGTTTGACAAATGAGAAAATGACCCACTGGCTTTGCCGATTCTTGCCTTCACTTAATTAGTGAGCTGGATATTGGCAGCTATTGTACTTTAAAGATAGACAAAGTCCTCAGTTCTTCCGTCCTCGTCTATGTCAATCACACATCTGCCAGTGTTGACAGCATTCTCTCCTTTCTCCATGATCTTGGTCTGCTGCATATTGAGACTAAATCCCACTTTAGCAGCTTCTGTTTTTATGCTCATAAGAGTCTTTTAACTCCATCCAAGTTTTTATCCGGCATAACTAGAACATCTGCAAAACCCATCTCACAGCTTATCTTTGCCCAGACAATACCAGTGTCTGTGATAAGACGACCAGCTGTTGCCAAAACGTCTGACAATCATAGAGAATTGGACGGAAATGAAACACTTCTATCTTCTCTCTCCAATATAAAAGCACTATATAGTCTAGCTTCCTGCAGTCTGCTGAGACGTTCATTATGCATGCCTTGCTGCTTCCCCCTCCTCCCCCGCCCCCCACCCTTTCGAGGAACTTGTGATTTCAATGCTTACTTCATTGCCTTTTTGAAATGCTGACTCAGTGGAGGAGGGAATCCCACTCATCAGAGAGGGACTTGAAATAGCATAGCTGCCTGCTACTGCACTAGTCCCAGCCCGTCGCATCATCATTCCTAGACTAATTTTTGTAGGCTTGAATAAGGATCTGAGGTGGAGATGACCTGAGATTGAGGGATACGTTTCTTGGATGTCCCTCTTGCTTTCTGAAAAGATCCTTCGCACCAGAACTGGTTTTGCTTGTAGAAGATCTGGACTCTTGTCATTTAAGTTCCAGCAGAATGCGAATGGAGGAGATGTGAATTACACTCTTTTTCTTAAAACGCTTTCCTATTTCCACTGCCTTGGCCGTTGGAGGCTGGGAGCAGCAAACTCGGCTCATGGGAGTGGGAAAAGGCGTGTCTGTAGTGCAGCAATGCTGAGCTTTGAAGGGCGTTCCATCTCCTCCTCAGCTGGTAGGATATCAGCTGTGCCCTAAGGCAACCAGGATGCTGGGGCTGATCAGGGGGAAACAGAGGAGAATCCTTGGGGTTCAATGAGAAATGCTCCCGGGGAGGAGAATACAGTAAAACATATTATGTGGCACCATTCTTCCAGACAGACGCTAAAGAGTTTTATCAAGTATGTTATTGGGTCATTTGCCAGTCACTGAAATGCAGTGACATCTGGGCTGGAATGCAGCAGGCATTCTGCATCAGCAATTCTACACTGCACTTCCGTAGCAGAGGGAGACCAAAAATTACATCTCTAATGCTCACAGATTGAATGTTCAAGTGAACTCATGACCTATGTATCCTAGTCCCTTTGCCTACTCTCGTCTACTTTGTCTTCCCTCGTGTCATGTTTTAATCCCTCATCCTTCAAAGAATTATGCAAATACTTAACTTCATGAATAACCCACTGAAGTCAGAGGAGCTAGTCAAAGTTATGGGGCTAGCTGCACCTCTGTGTCCTTTCTGGTTCTAAATGCACCCAACTGAGGTATTACCTGCCTAAGGGTGGAATCATGTGATTCTTCTAGTCTTAGACTGGGATGTGGCTACAGTAACCTGAATACACCAACTGCCTAGCATGGAGCAAGCACAGCTGGGTTTGGGGCACCTGTTTCCTCTGGACAGACACCAGTCTGTTGTGAACTGACCCAATTGCTGGATTCCATGTGCTTCTAAACCCCCTGGGGTAGGTAGTGACAGTTCCCTATTCCTAGTTCTGGGTCTCTTAGACACACTCATAGGTGTAGACTCTGATCTTGAAACCCTCTTGGGCAGTGGGACCGTGTAGTCTGATCACCGTAGAACCTAGAACCAGTTACCCCATCCCCCCCATAACTCCTAATTGCTTACACAAGTTCCCCCAGAGTCCACTGGTCTGTGGGAGCACCGATTTTCTTTTTTTCCTAGTACCCTTTGGGGACAATGTGGCAGGAAAGGAAGGCATACAGACTGATCAAAGGAATTTCTTAACTGCAGGCACTTCACTTTTAACAAAGCATACAAGAGTTATGGATCTTTGAGGAAAATAACCAAATCGTGAGTGCATTTTCCTCTGTCACACCTGTGACCAGTGATAGTGACCAACACCCTTTGTAAAAAACAAGTTGGAACAAAATATTGGAGAAATTTATTTTAAATAGTCTACTTACCTGTTTAGAGTCATCTGAACTTAAACTTCATTGCAAGCTAAGTTTTATATAGGCTTTCCTCTTACAAAGAGAACAGAACCAACTTACATTCTTTATAGAAGCCAAAAAGCTCTGGGGATCTAGCCTGGTCTGACTATCTTCCAGAGCCTGTCTCTGCAGTCTGTTTCCCCTTCTCTTTTTTTCCTCAGGGAAGCTGGGGGTTTTTGAAAGCCCCCACCCTTATGTTAAGGCCCAGATAATATATAGCTCAATGCCTTTATTACAGGGCCAAGATATGAAGTCTTCCTCCAACTGTTTTTGTGCGTGGGCCCTTCCTTTTACCCCCACCCCCACCCCCACCCCCATCCACCCAGTCTCTCTAGGAGAATGCCCCTGTTATGGTTCTTCCATTGTTTGGCAATTTGACCCACTCAGCCCTAAAGGCTTGGGATCCCCGGTCTTGACTGTATCTAGCTGTGGGGGATGAGTACTTCCGTCTGACACACCATCTCTGAAATCAATTGATAAACTACACTTTGGTATGCAGCTCAATAATCATTCGAGTAGCCCTGTGATGAATATAGGGGTGCTCACAGATCTAAATAAGAACACGTGTTTGGGGGTTGTGGGGACATAAGGCAGAGAGTGTCACTATGGTTGTCCATAAAGCTCCTAGAATACTGCGTTAAACAAAATAACTGCAACCATTATAAGGCAAAGACTTTATTTTTGGTAGCATATGAATAACCCTGCACATGAACGTTTTTTTTTTTTAAATGCTTGAACATACTCCAATATTTGTGGGGGAAAAGATGATTGACTAACTGGGAGGAAGTAAAGGCATCATTAGGAAAGCTGATCTCCCTACTCTGTTTGCATAGAAACCAAACCTCAGAGTTGAGTGGCCAGTTGACAGCATGTAAACAATGCACTGTGACGGTTCTTGAGTGAGAGGTATCCTACCGATGTTCTGAACTGTCAGCAGACAGTGAGCTTAAAAAGGATATGAAACCTTAATGCTCTCGTAACAAGTTTAGGAAGCAGTGTTGCTGTTACTTCTCCTGTTCTCTGCCGACTAGCCCCTTGGTGTGTTCCACTGTAGTGTTACCATATTTCAGGTTCCCAAAAAGAGGACACTGCTGCTAGAAGTGGGTACAGTTGGGGATACTGGAGGTGGGAGGGACAGTGTCGCTCCCTGTCCCAGGATGCAGTCCCAGCTGTCAGTCAGTGTCTCCCTGTGGGACCTTTTCCCAAGGGCTAGGAGCCAAGGCCTGGGTGGGTGGGATCTGGCAGCTGTGGTTGCAGGGGAATGGACCAATCACATGCAGGGGAGGAACCAATTGGGAAGTGGACCAATCAGGGCTCTTTCTGAGCTGCAGCTCATGTGCCCTTCAAAAATCCTGGATGTTGCCTGTTACTTTTTTAATTCCCTACCAGACAGAGACCGCACGAAAAAAGAGGCTTTGTCCGGGAAAACTTGGACGTATGTTAACCCTAGCTGGAGACCCTGAATTAAAGATGCATCATGACCCAGGAAGCTGGATGACTGAACTGATTTAACTGAACTTGTTTCAGTGTTTGATTCAGTTAAATATTAAACCTGTTCAAATACTGGCACCAATTTACAATGAAATAGATTTTACATATGTCCATTTGTTCTCCTAGGATGGAGTCCCCTGACAGATTCTCAGTGCAGTCAAGTTCCACCTGCTTGCTATTGTTAATATCAATCTTAAATAAACCGTGCCCCATCAGCTGTGCCCCAAAACAAACCCCCACCAACTTGTACCATGATTAGAGCTAGTCAGAAAATGGAATTTCCCACAGAACAGAATTGTGGAAATTTTGATTGGGAACCAGTGAGTGGTTTGACTGCATTTGAATCCATTTAAATATTATTTTAAATGGATCAAACCAAGTCAAAATGATTTTGTTTCAACTTTTTTCCTGTCAAATTTTAAAATCCGTGTGTTCCCGTGAAACATTTAGACTTCAACGAAACTGCAATTTTCCCCATGGCAAATGGTGCAGTCAAACTTTTCAACCAGCTCTAATCATGATTATAGCTTTCAAACAAAATACACCTCTACCCCGATATAACACGACCCAATATAACACGGATTCGGATAGAACGCAGTAAAGCAGCGCTCCGTGGGGGCGGGGCTGCACACTCCGGAGGATCAAAGCAAGTTCGATATAACACGGTTTCACCTATAATGCGGTAAGATTTTTTTTTGGCTCCCGAGGACAGCGTTATATCAGGGTAGAGATGTATTTGGCAATCACTTCCTCTCCTGTGTGTTGAACAATGACTCAGGTGCTGGTATGTGGAAACAAAGTCTTTTGGTTTACTACTAGAATTGATTTTAGTTGAGAAATGGGCCTGAATCAAGCCCTGTGCCCACAGAATCCTAAAATATACCGGTGTGTTTGAAAGCATAACCCAGATCCACATTGCTAATGACTCCTGTCCTTTTACAATGGGCTGATCCAAAACCCCTGATCTGAGTGTCCCAAATCTTTGGCATCTCTTCTTGGAGATGGGCATTCAAGTGCTGCACTTTGAGCTCATCTCGGATTTATTTATAAGTTTTAAAGTTACATATGCATTCTGTTAGGGGCCAATCTCACCCCTCCATCATAGGTTCAGAGGGCCAGGTGGCAGCAGGAATGAATGGGGTTCTATTATGTGGCTCAAGGAGAGGACTTTGAAATTTGTCCATTAGAGTAGCACTGAGCTCAAACCTGTAGCAGTTACCTGCACACACATGCATGTTGGGCAGATGGACCTGGGCTGGGACCAGAGGACCACAAACCTTTCCATCCTATTTAAGGGAGGAGTGTTTAGGAGGTTCTGGTTATAATAGCAGCCATGGAATCCCTCCATGGCTACTCAGTGGCCTAGGTGAGAAAGAAGCCTGCCCCCCCCAGCCCCCCGGAGAAATCTCCATAGCACAGCCTACTATCAGATTTATTGAACCCAAGCATTCCAAAATCATGAGTTGGGGACAATAATCATGAGATTTTAAAGAGTTGGGTTCCTCTTCTTTGCCTTCGGGTGTCACATCATTTGGGATTAATCTTTTCGAGCCTCTCTCGGGAAATTTAGAAGGCTAAAAACTTAAGTTGAAACTCATTGGTAATCACCTGATTCCAGCAAACTGAGGCCTTAAGAAAAAAACCCAAATTAAAATTTATGTTAAAATTGTGGGAGTTGGCAACACCAGAATTCAGACTATGAACTGGCTGTGGAGACTTGTACCTTAATGGTTGAAGAGCTTAATCTTCTCTTTTTTTGCATTAAAAAGCATTTTATTTCACTTGGAAAATTAAAAACAACCCCCCACCAAAAATAAAAAACCCCTTACAATCATTGAAATGCACTCTGCTTTTGGAAAACATTTCTTGCTATATCAAAACACTTTTTGGCCTCCAAAACCAAAGTTTGGGGCCTGAACTACTTGACTGATCAACTTGCTTTAAAGGAAACAAAATGTAACTGAGAATTACACAGAATGATGACCATGTGACAGCAAGGTGGGGATCAGCTTGTGGCTCAAATTACACCCCCCCTCCCCCGATAATGGGATGATGAATCAGGGACAGATCAGTTACTTTCTCTCAAACACAAGCCTGTTATTAAAGGCTATCGGGCGGCTCTTTCAACACTTTCCTATCCTCTTTCTGTATATGAAGAAGAGTTGTCTACTGAGCTGAAGCCTGATCCTGAAAAATCCTAGAGCCTGATTCCTTGCACCTTGTATAGTCACTTACACTTGTGCAAAAGGCTTAAAATGCTACCATACAGATTTGGTTGCATTTCATACTCATTTTGCAGTGGGCTATGCCACATTCACAGCATATAAACAGTAGATAAAATAAAACACTCTTACTAGAAGTTTTTAACATAACATAAGAGTGAGGGGAGACTTGATAGCAGCCTTCCCCTACCTGAAGGGGGGGGTTCCAAAGAGGGTGGAGCTAGGCTGTTCTCACGGGTGGCAGATGACAGTACAAGGAGCAATGGTCTCAAGTTGCAGTTGGGGAGGTCTAGGTTGGATATTAGGAAAAACTATTTCACTAGGAGGGTGGTGAGCACTAGAATGGGTTACCTAGGGAGGTGGTGGAATCTCTATCCAAGGCCCGGCTTGATCGAGCCCTGGCTGGGATGATGTAGTTGGGATTGGTCCTGCTTTGAGCAGGGGGTTGGACTAAATGACCTCCTAAGGTTTCTTCCAACCCCAATCTTCTATGATTCGAGACTTTATTTCTTAGAATTCAGAGTGATAAGACCAAATAACCCTAAAACAGACAGGGAGAAAGCAGGCTGCTCTCTAAAACAGAGAGTAAGGTGGGGTGAATTGTGCCTAAGTGCGCTGGATGAAGAATAACTCTGATAACACCTTTCCCTACAGATCCCTCTAGCCTGCAACCAGAACCAGGAAACCCCTTATAACTTAGTCATGGTCTATAATTTTAACACAGTTTCAATACACCGTAGTGTAGATGTCCACACGAGGAGCTGGGCTGAGGCAAATCTGAACTTTATTAAATAGATAAACTTGTGCCCCTATGCTTGCTTTCCCTTGTGATTTTCATTGCATGGAAAATCACACAAGCTGGACCTTTCTGATCCAACATTCAGGATACTATGTGCACCTCTTGATTGATTTAATTAAGACAGGGAAACAATCCACTGGTTGTGGTTTTTTATTCCCATTCCACAGGGAGCTCTCCTACTTGAAATCTTTTGCTACTGTAAGATTTGGCTGAAAATGCAAATGCCATTATACAGTCCATTTGCTGCTCTCAGCATATTTATTAATTACAATTTCAGGGGGCTCAGAAATGCTTCTTAGATTTTTTTATTCTATTTTTCTATGCGAATATTAGCCAGTTAGCAAACCCTAGGGTGAGATTTACCCTGCTGTAATGCAAATGTTAATGGTCTCTAACGAGCCTCCATTCAGCCCGCAGACTACAAAGGGAGCATTTGCGCAGGCAGGGCGGATAGCTAAGAAATAAACTTTCCGTTGATATCTTATTCCCTCTTGCAGCTGGAGGCAGAAGTTGGAAAGAGAAGAACTTCAAAGGGAGAACTCCAAATTACACAAAAGTGCAGCCCATGCTTTGAAATAAGCAAACAGAACAAAATCCCTTCCTGGCTATTATAGTTTAGATGTAAGCAGATTTTCAAGGTCAGCTCTCTCCATTCCTGGCTCTTTGTTTTATGGGTGTCACGAGCAAAGCTGGGAAAACAATGGAGTATGGTGCAACGGCCATCACACTTACAATTCCATAACCCTGGAGGACTCCAGATATGGGTGGGCTTAGACTAGGCTCATCTGAAAGCACAAAGGATCTGATTCTGCCACATTGCTTACATCAAGCAGTGCCCTACTCTTTAGGTACCTCCATCCATTTCAATGGGGCTACCTGTGGGGTCAGACCCATCTCAGCATGAATAAGAGGGCAGAATAATGCTCACCTGGATGAAACTTTGTATCTACTCCACTTTCGATGGGCTGGGCTGAGAGAACCTTATTTGTGCTAGATAGAACCTTAAAACCACAAGTCCCATAGATTTCATTGAAGTCATTGGGACCACTCATGGAGTGAGGAGCTACTCACTATGAATACAGGCACCAGAAGTTGGTCCCTTGTGGCCATGGGTAGGACAACTTACTTTCCTGAACAGTTCGTCAAGGGTGAAATTCACCCCTGTGCTGAAAGCTGGCACAAGGTCTAAATCCTACGTACGCCTTCAAAATAGGGTTCAAATGTTACGCAGGCCTCTTCAGGTCTTCCATCCAGGGGTAAATTTAATCATAAATGATAAATAAAAGAGCAACATGATTTTTCTTCAATACACATGTCTGAAATGTGACCTTCAAATAGCTTTGTGCCCCTTCTTAGGTCTCTCATATATATGGCAGATCCTCTGCTCCATGGACTTCCACGGAGCTATGACCACTTACATCAGCTGAGGGTCTACCCCTATATGTTTAACACGTTGACTAAGGGCTTGTCTAAACACAGCTTGTACCAGTCTAACTATACCGGTATAGCTAGAGCAGTAAACACCCTCCAGTGTGGATGCAGTTATATAAAGGTGTCTTATACCAGTCTAGCTATTCTCATACAGGTAGGAGAATAAGCTATACAGTTATATGATACCTTTTAAGATGAAAGACCTGTATGTGCAGTAGGAGTTGTATCACTATAACTATTAGTAAAAATTACACCCCCTAACCCAAATAGTTATACAGGTACAAAATCTGTGTAGACCAGGCCTCCGTGTATACTTGTCCTCTGCCTTCACCTCACCCTGTGGCTGGACCATCTAAGAGGGTAAAAACTTGCAAGGCCTGAAGGGGCTTGGGTCTTTCTGGCTGTTCGTTTTTAAACCTTGGAGATCTCAGAATTGTCTCGTCTTCCCTTTTTTCTGGGAGGACTTCTTTAGCACTTTTCTCTTGAAATCAATCCGTTGCGTCTCCGTGTATAGCCCATTCTCTAACAACCATCTGCCAAGTTCTCACTTCCCATGTACTGTTCCTCTATTTCCCTAGGGACTGGAGTGGACCATTAATCATGTTACAATTCCTTAGTAACTGTGAGGTCACAAACCTACTAGTTCTCTCGTCCCCTAAATAATATTCCAGGGCCAATAAGAACCAAAAGCCACTGAGGATATGGCTATAAATCAGTGTTGCGCCATTGATGCCAAGCAGGAAAAACCAAACAACCAATTTTTCCAGGCCTCCCTTGTACATCTTAAAACTGCAGAGAAGGGCACAAAGCCAGTTTGGTTTTCCTTTGCATGTCACTGTCAAAAATATATATACATATTGTCACTGCCCCAGTCAGCCAAAGAGATTGATCCTTTAGACAGTAGGAAAGCGCTTGTGCCCCACTGTTAATCAATTGCTCTGACAAGTCAGAAGCTTCTTCCTATGAACATCTTGTTTATAAGATTAATGGCAAATCTGAAGAAGGTTGTGTGATAGGGGAAGAATTTATCTTGTATCTAAAAGAGGAAACATATGTGCAAGTGAGAGGTACGGGAGGCTGGTAGGGAGTTGCTGAGGGGTTGAGTAGCAGTAGAATGTTTTGCTGCTTTCCGTTGTTTTTGTTTCAATAGTATTTAAAGATACTGATTCAAAGAGAACTAACATAAAGCAGAGATTTAAGCTATGCTAGAAGCAAGATCTGGAAAGGAAGGAGAAGGCTCTAAGTCAAGAAGCAAAGGAAAAATGATGCCAGATGACAGTACCCTGCTGGCATGGACATCTACGGCAGTGCATCGTCATCCTCAGAGAAGCTGAAAGCCATTCTTTCCCACAGGGAAAAAAAATACACTCGTGACAACTCCCATGGCGTTGCAGGAGCAGGGATGCTTCTATGGTCTGGATGATGCACATGCTGTCACGTGCATTACCACTCTCACCGAACTCGAGCAGAAAATCCTTGGAGGCCTGTTGATCAATCCATGAAGGTTTAACTCACTTGCTGAGTGACCTCTGTTAGTTTGGGAGATTAATCAGTGACTGTAGCTGAAAGCTACACAAGCCAGGAAGACAATTAGGCTATTGATTGAAGAACCTGTCCTTGTTAAGAACCTACAGTCAGGCCACACTAATAAAGCTTTTTGGATTGATCAATGTTTTCCGTAATTTTGGATTACTCAGACTCATTTTCTATGCAAGTAAGCACAGTTTCAGAGAGAATAATACTTTTATACACCTGAACCTAAATGCCTCTCTGGGCAGAAGAGGCATACATTTGTCAATGGGAAGTGTGTTTATATACTTAAAAAACAAACCTATATCTCAGGACTCCCCTATGTGAATGTGGTGTGTATTGATGCTGGATGGGCTCAGACCACCCTCAAAATCCTGGCTGATATACAATATATATTTTTTTCAAAGTACCTAGGTAAATTAGGTTAATTCTCTTTGGGGGGCAGGAACTGTGTGTGTGTGTGTGTGTGTGTGTGTGTGTGCGTTCGTTCGTTCGTCCGTCCCCAGCACAATGGGGACCCAAAGGCCAAAATAACAGCAATATCACTTAAAAAAAACAAAGAGTATGTTCTAAATCCCCACTCTCACAAACTGTCTAAGATCAACAATGCCAGCCCCTGATGACTTTATTTTTAAACCTTGCACAACATGCTTGAAATGAGAAGTTGGCAGCTCATTGTCAGAATAGGCTGTCTATTCCACAGACATCTGGAGCTTATCAATTCTGAGTTCTGTTGCTGTCAGATAGGCAAAGAGCCAGTCTCCACTGGAGAAAAAACAGGTTCTACAAGTTTGGTTAAGGGGAGATGACTAAGTAGAGCTGGTGCTTGTATGTCACTCTGAGGTAGTGGTTTGGTGACGAAGAGGACAATCACACCACACAAACACACACCTGATTGGTTAATTCTACACAGGTGTCCAGCCAGGTGTCTGGCACAGCTGTTGCCTGACCTTAAGAATGGCTATGCTGGGTCAGATGAATAGTCAATGTAGCCTAGTATTCTGGCACTGGCCACTGTCAGATGCTTCAGAGGGAATGAACAGAACAGGGCAATTATTGAGCGATCCATCCGCTGCTGTCCCATCCCAGCTTTTGGCAGTCAGAGGTTTAGTGACACTTGAAGTATGGGGTTGCATGCCTGACCAGCTTGGCTAATAGCCATTGATGGACCTATCCTCCATGAACTTCTCTAATTCTTTTACAGCTCACTTATACTTTTAGCCTTCACAACATCCCTAGGCATAAGAGCAAAAACCAAGAGCAAAATGAGACTAAAGTAGCCACCAGAAGCCATACGAGAAATCTTGCAACAGAAAGCAACCAGAAAATTTGGCATGAGCATCAGAATTTCCAAAAGAAGCAGCAGCAGAAAGTGAGCCTGCTCAGATATTGGCACTATTTAGATGTTGACAATTAGTTAAATTAACTTTACCATGTAGTATGATGGTCCTAATGAATAAGCTTGGCAGCTGTTCTATTTGTATGCAGACACTCATCTCAGACCTGATAGGCAGTAGGGAAATTGCAGTTCATTGCACCAAAAACTACTGTGGCAAAATTGCAGATAAAAAATCATAGAATATCAGGGTTGGAAGGGACCTCAAGAGGTCATCTAGTCAACCCCCTGCTCAAAGCAGGACCAATCCCCAACTAAATCATCCTAGCCAGGGCTTTGTCAAGCCGGGCCTTAAACCTCTAAGGAAGGAGATTCTGCCACCTCCCTAGGTAAACCATTCGAGTGCTTCACCACCCTCCTAGTGAAAAAGTTTTTCCTAATATCCAACCTAAACCTCCCCCACTGCAACTTGAGACCATTACTCCTTGTTCTATCATCTGGTACCACTGAGAACAATCTAGATCCATCCTCTTTGGGACCCCCTTTCAGGTAGTTGAAAGTAGCTATCAAATCCCCCCCCCCCTCATTCTTCTCCTCTTCAACCTAAACAATCCCAGTTTCCTCAGCCTCTCCTCATAAGTCATGTGCTCCAGCCCCCTAATCATTTTTGTTGCCCTCCGCTGGACTCTTTCCAATTTTTCACATCCTTCTTGTAGTGTGGAGCCCAAAACTGGGCACAGTACTCCAGATGAGAACAATTTTCTCCCTTGGTCACTGGGACTTCTATGAGCAGCATGTATGAAGAATAGACACTCAGTTATGTGTCTATGGGCATATAAGAGATTTTCATTCTATTTCTAGCTGCTGAGTATTTTTCAATAGCATTGGGAAGCTTTTTGGCCATGTTGCATTTTAGGAAGTCGTGGGCCTGATTTTGAAAAACATTATCATACTGAAAGATGCTAGTGGCTGCCAGCAGCTGGATCTTGGATCCAAAGATTATCACAAACCTCACTATAGCCAATGGGTGTTCCAAGTACTCTTTCAGGCTCGACAGAAGGAGCAATCAGCCTCTCTTCTGGCTATGTCTACACTTAAACCGCTACAGCGGCGCTGCTGTAGTACTTCAGTGTAGACACTTCCTATAGCAATGGAACAGGGTCTCCCATCACTGGAGTTAATCCAACTCTCCAAGAGGTGGTAGCTAAGTTGACAGAAGAATTCTTCCATCAACCTAGGTCTTGTCTACCCTGGCAAGTTTCTGCACAGTAAAGCAGCTTTCTGTGCCAGGACCACAGCGCTGCGGTGCCAGTGTAGACACCCTGGTCAATTACTGCACTGTGATTGGCATCCAGGAAGTGTCCCACAATGCTTGTTCTCGCCTCTCTGGTCATCGGTTTGAACTCTACTGCCCTGCCCACAGGTGACCAACTGTGAACCCCACTCCTTAAATTCCTTGGGAATTTTGAAAGTCCCCTTCCTGTCTGCTCGGTCACGCATGCAGTGGTCTCAGCGCATCTTTCCAGGTGACCACGCCTGTTCCACGCACCAGGCAATCCCCCACTTAGAGCAATGCCGAGCTGCTGGACCTCGTCAGCATTTGGAGAGAGGAGGCTGTCCACTCCCAGCTGCACTCCAGCCATAGTATATCTACAGTCAGATTTTATGATGCATGACAGAAAAGGGGCCATGACCGGGACACACTGCAGTGCAGGGTCAAAGTGAAGGAGCTGCGGAATGCCTACCACAATGCACGGAAGCAAACCGCTGCTCCGGTGCTGCGCCCACGAGCTACCGGTTCTACAAAGAGCTGGATGCGATACTCAGCGACCCCACCTCCATTGCGAAGGCCACTGTGGATACTTCGGTGGCTTCCATGCCAGTTGAGAGTGGACTGAACCAGGAGGAGGAAATCTTGGACGAGGAGGGGCAGGGGAGGGGGACCTAGAGGCAGAGGACGACTGGGAGGTCAGAGATGCATGCAGCCAGGAGCTCTTCTCTGCCCCGGAGGAGGCTAGCCAGTCACAGCTGTCGGATCTTGGGGAAGTGCAAACAGGAGAGGAAGCCCCTGGTAAGTGGCTTCGATTTTTGAGAATTGTGGCAAAGTACCTTCTTCTCCTCAGCAGGCTCAGTCCTTTTGGCCTTGGAGACACAGGCTTGGGCAAGGCAGATCCTTACAGGTAGCACAGGGTCCGGCTATTCCTTTCCCCAGTCAGTCCCTTGTGCTTGTTTTCCTTCCCTTCTGGGGAGGGAGTGCAGCCTTCCTTGCTGGAAGGGTTTGGTGTCTTGCTGCACCCAGCCTACTAGCAGCGTCTTTCACTCTCTCACCCCCCCTCCTTCCACGCAGGGTTGGGTTTAAAAAGGTCTCAAGCAGTTGGAGCCAGCTGAACCTAATTAGTTCCCTAGTAACCCCTTTTCCAGCTGTATCTTGTTTTCCTGTGGTTCTCTCTCCTCAGTGGATTGGGAGAGGCCTTTTAACCCTCTGGGACTAATTACTGCCGCCCCCCCCCCCCCTTTGTAGCTGTTTGTCCTGGGTTTACCACAGAATCACTGAGGCGAGTTGTTGAGGGCAGGAGGTTTCAGAGTAGCAGCCGTGTTAGTCTGTATCCGCAAAAATAACAGGAGTACTTGTGGCACCTTAGAGACTAACAAATTTATTAGAGCATAAGCTTTCGTGGGCTACAACCCACTTCTTCGGATGCGGAGGGCAGGAGGGTTGCAGAAAGCAGGCTTGTGTCTGTATGATGCGCATACCCCCACATGCTTAGTCTGAGCGGCAGAACAGGGTGTTGATTGACTCTCCCTCACTTCACGGGGATCAACAGGAAACTCTCGTGGAGATATTGGGTAATCCACTGTCGCAGGTTCCTCGGCAGTGCTGCTTTGTTTCTTACACCAATAATGGTAACTTTCCTGTGCCACTCTGCCCTCATGGGGGACGGGGGACTATTGCCACACACAGGCGAGCTGCATAAGGGCCAGGGCGGAAGCCACAGTCTTGGAGAAGACCCTCCCTTGATTCCCTGCTCACCCTCAGCAGCGAGATCTTCCATAATGAACACAGCCTTTGGAAAATGTAGGGACAGGAATGATTATAAGCCCCCTCACCCTGCTACAGTGCTGGCTCTCCCCAAGAGCCACGTGCCTAGTGTACAGTACGGTCCTGGAACACTCATTTCCCCTGCCCCTGTGGTTACCCACCATTTTGGGGGTCTTGTGGCTCATGTGTGCTTGCCTGGGGTCAGCCAATTAGTGACAGGTATGTGAATAGTGGCTGTGTTGTGTTGCAAACAATACTGCTGCTGTAAAATGTTGCATTTTGGCTTCACAGATATGACCTTGGGAGCCCAGCCTCCCTCTTTGTTGTCGCCGGCTGAACAGCTGCATAGAACTAGAAAGCAGCCATGAAAAACTCAAGAGGACTTTCTGCGTGAGGTCATGATGCACTCCATGGCCGAAAAACAAGAATTGAAGGAGTGGTGGGACAATGAGAAGAGGGACTAAAAGGAGAATGCGGCGCGCCAGAACAAAGTCACAGAGAGGTTCTTAGACGTCATGGAGCGCCAAGCGGACATGCTCCAGGCGGTACTAGCACTGCAATCCGAGCAGCGCCGTGCCCGCTCTCCCCTGCAGCCCAGTGGCATAGCCAGCTTTTAAGAGGAGGGGGGAGCAAACCTAAAAAAGCCCCCCCCTTGGCTCCTCCTCCGGCCACGCCCCCCCTTTGGCTCCTCCTCCGGCTGCACCGCTGACCGCCCCTCCCCCCGCTCCTCCTGCCACCATGCTGCGCCCCCCCCTTGCTCCTTCAGCCGCGCGCCCGCCGCCCCCCCATGGCTGACGGCCGCGCTGTGGGCGGCCAGCCTGCGCCCCCCCTGCTCCTCCGGCCGCGGCTGCGGGGCCGGGCCGCATGCTGCGCCCCTCTGCTCCTTCAGCCGTGCTGCGGGCGGCCAGCCTGTGCCCCCCCCTCGCTCCTTCGGCCGCGGCTGCAGGGCCGGGCCGCATGCTGCGCCCCCCTGCTCCTTTGGCCGCGCGCCCGCTGCCCTCCCATGGCTGCTGGCCGTGCTGCGGGCGGCCAGCCTGCGCTCCCCCCTCGCTCCTCTGGCCGTGCTGCGGGCGGCCAGCCTGCGCCCCCCTTGCTCCTCCGGCCGGCGGCCGCCTGGAAAGTCCCCTACTGCTGCAGCCGCTGTCAAAAAAAATTCCTTCCCGTGCGCCCCCTAGACACCGCCAACACTCTTATCAGCCTCCTGCCTCCCGTCTGTACCCATCTGCATTCTACTCCTCCCTCCCCCCATCACAGTCCAGCCCCACGGACTCCCAGTACCCACTGCACTCAACACCCGTCCTGCTCCAGTTTAGCCCTGCTGAAGTACAGTACCCACTGCACTGTACTCCAAAGGAGAAGATTGGATATGATAATTGGACAAACACAAATCTTTAACCATCCCAGGACCCCATCTCCTCCTGGGACCCTCCCTTCCCCCATTCCCCTCACTGCTGATGTGGTGGTTTTTATTGTTTGTTTTTTCTGTCTCTTTCCTCCTGTGGGTGTTTTTTAATAAACAAATTGTTTTGGTTTGAAAGCAAACAGAGCTCAGGCAATTTTCTTAAACCGTCACGGTTCATCATCTGCACCAATCACAATCACCTCCTAGCATTACAAGCACTGCACTCCTGAGCATAGGGTGAAGCTTTCACCCTTCCCCTCACAAATATTATGGCGCATTTGGCTATAAGCATAGGAATATTGTCATTGTCCAGGTCCAGATTCCCATATAGGCAGCACCAGCGGGCCTTTAAATGGCCAAAAGCACTCTCAACAGCCATTCTGCACTCGCTCAGCCTGTTGTTGTACTGCTCCATGCTGCTGTCAAGGTGCCCTGTGTATGGCTTCATAAGCCACAGCATTAAGGGGTAGGCAGGGTCTCCCAGGATCACAATGGGCATTTCGACTTCCCTAACGGTGATCTTCTGGTCCGGGAAGAAAGTCCCTGCTTGCAGCTTCCTCATGCATCATGAATCTTTCTGGACCAGCCTGCGTTAATGTCCGTGAAACGCCAATGGTGATCCACAAGCTCCTGGACAACCATTGAGAAATACCCCTTCCGATTAATCCATTCCTGCAGCCCGAAGAGGCAGAGCAGAGCACACAGTACACAAACCATTGAAAGATGGTGCCAAATGACGACAAAAGCACAGGTATTGCTGGGATGCGAAGCAATGCATCACAGGGCATTCATAGATTCTAGGGCTGGAAGGGACCTCGAGAGGTCATTGAGTCCAGTCCCCTGCCCTCATGGCAGGACCAAATACTGTCTAGACCATCCCTGATAGACATTTATCTAACCTACTCTTAAATATCTCCAGAGATGGATGCCCCGTGACCCCCTCCGCCTTCCCACAACTCTTAGCGGCAGAAGAGGAAGAGATGTTTTGAGGGATAGCTGCCCAGAGTGCACCGCTCCGAATACTGCTGCAAGTGTGAACACGCTATTGCATAGGCAGCTGACAGTGTGAATGCACAACAGCAGTTTCCCTTCAGCGCTCTCTGAGCGGTGCAGTAACTGCCGGCTCTGTATGTCTGCCAGTGTAGACATACCCCTAGTGCTGTCTACACTGGGGTTTAGGTTGGCTTACCTATGTCACACAGGGGTGTGGATTTTTCACACCCCTGAGCAATGTAGGTGGGGTCAGACTATCTTTTTAGTGTAGACTTGGCCTTTTATGTCATAAAAACAGCTGAGGGCTGTGGTACTATTGCCTAAGGCAGTAGGCTGGATGGTAGGTCAGAGGCATGGTCTACACCTAAAACTTAAGTCCACCTAGCTACATCACTCAGGAGTGTGACAAATTCACATCCTTGAGAGACAGTTAAGCCAACCTAAGCCCCAGTGTAGACACGACTAGGTTGACAGAATTCTTCCATTTACTGCCTCTCAAGGGGGTGGATCTACTACAATGGAGAAATCTCTTCCGTCACTGTAGCAAGTGTCTACGTGAAGAAAAACAAGTGTCTTCCTTTGTTGTAAATGCAGGGGCTAGGATATTGATTGGAGGCAGAAAGCCTGAAAGAAGGGATTGTGAGCGTAACCCTGAAAGGAAGCAGAGAGATGGAGCTTTTTGGGCACAGAGCTTGAGGAAGGGGCAGAAATGGGGTTTTCTGAAATAAATTATTTATTTCTACTGGACTTTGTGTGCACTTATTGTAAATAAACAAGCTATTCTGAGAATATGCCTGATGTAAGCCCTTTCTCATCCTACTGGAAACAATCCTGCAGGGACTCAGTCTGGCTCACCCCTCAGGCCAAAGAGGCAACAATAACATTGGATTTAATATCTGAAGACAGGTGTGAGTACAGTTTTACCATTGCAGATAATTTAGGGTGCATTTTATGGCATTAAGACAGCTAGCTATCTGACTGGATCTGCAAATCACTTGAAGATACCTGCAATTATTTCTGGGTTCAATCTCTAGGCCAATTTGAGGCTCTTCTAAAATGTGCCAGGTTTATTCCTTTATCAAAAATATTTTCAGGGTCACCATCTGTGGGATGGGGCAGGGGATGTTGTAACTTCCAGCCATGCCACACAGAATGGTGTATTTGGGAAGCAAATGCCTGCCGTGGTTATTGCAGAAGAGTGCATTGTATTGTTGGCTTTGGGACTCATTAGTTGTGTGTCCTGGAGCATGTTACTAAATCTGTGCCTCAACTTCTTGGTCTGTGAAGTGGGTATAATCTTGCAGATCTACATTCCAGGGCCAATATGTGAATTCATTAGCTGACTATGTTCGAGTTCCAGGGTGGACAGACCCTATAGAGTTTGCAGACTTTTAGTATCAATAAAACTGGCATTTTTTAATGAACACAATTTAATTTTAGAACTACTGAGGTGCTCAAATCTCCTGCATTGTCAACAGAGCTCTGGTACTCATGTCATGTTTTGTTTTCACTGCAATTCCTTCTAATGAATGGATGTCTCCACTCAGCTAAATCACTATCCTAATATATTATGAGACCCAGACCAGCATCTCTTCTCCAGTGTTGCCTGTGGCCCTGAAAATTTAAATCTGGGCCCATAAAAGACAGAGAGGGGTCAGAATCCAACAGGTCACAGTGCTGCTGTTCATTAAAACTGCCTGCAAACCACAGACTGTAAAATTGGAGACCTCAGTTTAAGGAGTCCTCTGAGCAAATCATTAATGCTAGAGCTGGTCAAAACATTTCTGCTGGCATGGTTTTCCATTGGGGAAAATACTTTGTGACATCAAAATATTTGGCAGGAATGTATTGATTTTAGTGTAAATTTTTGATAAATATTGAGGTGCTTCCTTCCTTTTGACTGTTTCCTCTTTTATATTCTAATGCAAATATTGAATGAAGTGCATTGCCCCTGTTGAAATGAAAATTTTCAGAAGTTTTGTTTTGCAGGGAATGTTGACTTTTTTTTCCTCTTCCGATTGGGATGAAGGGAAATCTCAATGTCAGGATTTCCTGTGGAATTGAAATCCTGAGTTCCAATCAGCTCTAATTAACATTTCCTTTGGCTGTGAACACAAGGCCATTACCTAAGCTGTGTTCTTTCAGCGTTCATGTGGATGTAATATGCATTATTGTAAAGCTAATCCCATGACTACTCAAGCTAATGTGTCCCAATTTCTCCTGCTTTTGTACCGCCACTTGAAAAGGGAAACTGCACCACTGACCTAAATAACAGATTCACTTATAAAAAGCTCTTGGGTGAAATCTTGGTCCCGTTGAAATCAATGGCAGTATTCTCAGTGGAGGCAGGATTTCACCCCATGTATTCAAAGGCAAGTGTGATCTGATTAAAGATAATAGGGATAGTGAATTTATATTACCAGTAGCGAAGAATGAGCCTCAAAAAGTTTCAGATGCTTCTTAGAATGGCTTGTGTCTAGGCTGGGAATCTGAGAACAGAGTTTCTTGTAGGGCTTCCTGATCTGAGACAGAAACAACCCCAAGAACAGATGCAGTGTTACAGCTTTTCTGGTTCTGGCTGCAACTGGAACATATGAAGTGGGGGAGGGAAATCTAAAAATAAGAGACCTGTAGAACAGGTGGAAAAAATAAAGACAGGGAGAAAAATTTCAATGAAAATCTTCTGTGAAACTTCTTTTTTAAGAAGCTGTAGCAAAACTAATCAGTTTCCTCCCATCCTCTCCCACCCCGCAAAAGAAAAAGAAAACATCAGCTTAGTTTTGGGAATGAACTTTCTAGACAGCAGGTTCTTGTTTGGGCAGGGAGATAATCTGTTCCAAATTCTTAGTCTGCTGTTCTGAGCACAGAACTAAGAGACAGGACTTTTAGGTTCAATCCCTCCCACTCCTTCTATGACATTGGGCTAATTATCTAAGGGCTGGTCCACACTAAAAAGTTACATAGGCCTAGCTATGTCTCACTGGTGTGTGTGAGGCAGGAGGTAAAAAATCCACACCCTCGAGAGACATAGTTAAATTGACATAAACTCTGGTGTAAACAGCAGTAGCTGAACAGAGGAACTTGTCCTTCAACCTAGCTACCACATCTTAGGGAGATGGATTACCAGCAAAGTTGCTGTAGTAAGTATCTACACTGAAGTGCTACAGCTGTGCCTCTGTAGCATTTTAAGGGCAGACTTAGCTTGGGCTATTTGTGTTTCAGTATCCTCCTCTATCAAACTGGGATGACCATACTTACTCTACTTCTCTAAGGCAGGTAAGAAAAACTAGTTACGGTTTCTAAAGCTCTTTGAAAAATGAAAAGTGATGGGAGGAGGGCAACGGGATAAGGAAACTTTCAGAAAATTTCATGACTGTTTTATTATTAGTTCAGTGTAGAGCAGTTTTATTTTCAGAGGGAAACCTTCCCCCTGCTGCCTGAAAACAACTTCTTGTAGTCCTATAGTAACCACGCCAGCTTTCCCTTAAAGCAATACAGAGAGAAAGGGAGCATTTTTTTTTTCAATATAACATTTCACAGGTACATTGGGAGGGGAAAAATAAGCAGAGGTGGACTAGCTCCTAAACCCCAAATCTTAACATTGCAGAGATCGCAGGAAGTCTGGATCCATATCTTTGCAGCCCAGGCTCATCTCTAAAGATAAGAGATCCTGTCTTTTACACGTGGAAGTTGGGCATTAATGAGTTAAGGTGGTTTTGGCCACATTTTTTTTTAGCAAAAAATGCAAATTCAGATTGACCAGAACACTTTGCAAAATACATGGAGATTTTCCCAAATTGCTTTGGTCAATTTTTTTTATATCTTGGATTTTTTTTTTCATGGTGATGTTTTTGAAATGAAACGTTCTGATTTTTTATTTTAGTTTAAATTACTTTTTTGTTTAGAAATTTCCTTCAATTTGTATTAAAGAAAATGTAAAAACATAAAAGCTCATTTGAATCACTTGAGAAAAAATTTTGGAATGAAATTTCAGAAAATTTTTGTTTGGGGTTGACCCAAAACAAACTTTTTTGGGGGGTGTGGTGGAATAGCCAGCAAACCAGAAAAATCAGTCATTTGCATAACTCTGTTGTTGTTGTTGTATTATTTATATGACCATATCACATAAGAGCCTAGTTATGAACTAGGACCCTACAGTGCAAGGGGCTGTACAAAGATGGTCCCTGCCCCACCGAACTTACAATCTAGTAGTGATGAGTGTGCATTACTTTGGATGCCTACCTGAAACTCTTGAGTCTGCAGTTTTGAGCTGGAAACCAGCACAAATAGATTTTGTTGTCTCCATTTTGGCTTCACCCTGGAATCACTGAAGCCAGTAATTGTTTTAGCCAAACGCATTTTGCCATTCCTAGAAAACCTCCTTCTTACATTCCACTTCTGCTCTATGGAGAAGAAAAGCCAATTGTCACTCACAGTCCAGGTAGAAGATACAGATTCTTATGGAAGGTCTAACTTAGATGACTTTCAGATCCTTTTTTCAAGGAGTGATATCCTTGAAATCCTACAAGTCATTCAGTTGTGTAGCAGGGACATGAAAGAGATAAATGAAGGGCATGTAAACTTTAACAAAGAGGATGGCTAGGAAGAAAAAAACCTACTGTTTCTCTCTTTGTGAAAGAAAGGGGCCTGGAATACATAACAGCCTTTATCTCAACACCTTTTAATGTGCAGTGAACTTGTTATTCCAACCAAAGTACGTTGAGGTTCTTTACATTTCCTGTGAAGAACGCTTTGACTATTGAAAGCTGATTAATTAATAAAAGATGATAAAAAAATGTTAAGAATTGGAAAGGACTCAAAACAAGGCAAGAGACTGTGGAGAAGGGAAGAAGTATCTAAATGTGATGTTTTATTTCATAAACATTTCACCCTAAGTATATTTAGTACATGTGAGGCCTGTTATATAAGGCCTCTGTATACCACACTGACAGAGTAAAGGGGACTTAAAGTGGGTGGAAATACACCCTCTGATACTCCCTGTATAAAAGGGCTCCCCAGATGGTATAGAGTTTGAATAGGGGGTGGATTCGGGGTTATAGCCAGAGTCTTCTACACAACTTTTCTGCTTTCCAAGGGTTATGGCTAACAGAGCCTAAGTTAGAGCAGCCTCGTGGCTGCTCTGATTTATAGAGGGGGGCTGGGCAGTGTCTTGCATAGCCCCTGAATATGGGAGAAACAAAAGTGGCTTAACACCGCCTTTACTCCTCTCTCACTCCATTCACACCCCAAGTGAAGGGACATAGGCCCAGATTTTTAAAGGTATTAGGCTTTGCAGCATTGAGTGGAGCAATGTCTAAATACCTTTTAAAAACTGGGCCATGGTTACTGAGAATCAGGCCCATATGCTGCACATACATGCGCTCGCTCACTTGCATTCTCTATACACACACACACACCCCACCAGATCCCATAAGTGTATATTAGAGATGGGGGGGGGGAGGGGAAGCCCGGGGAGCCTGCAGTTTTGCAAATCCCTCAAACTATTTTCAGGAAAGGTCCCAAAACTAGTTTAATTTGAGTGAACCTTTCTGCCTCTGTAATTTAGAGTTGGATAGGCATTTCAGTTCATTTATCCATAGTCCAGATGGATTTTCTGCTCATGCAGCATTTCCTAGGTCTTTCCTAGTATCTCAGAAAAAATGGTAACATAGGTCAAAAGAAGAGGAAAAAGAACTTGCTGGCTTGCAAAGAGAAGTTTAAATATTTATTCACACTGGGCCACCAGGGAGTTTTGCTTAAAAAGGAGAGGGCATGAGAGAGGCTACTGTAAAATGGACATAAAAACTGGTTACTACCTGGAGCTTTGGAGCTATAGGGAGCTGCCTGTATGATACCTAAGTCACATGATAGGGTTTCCATTCCCTGCCTGGATGACTGATACTTCTTAAACTGGAGAACAGTGGATAGCAATTTACTCTTCCCACAGGTGTGCTCTTCTCTTCATGCGAATACCTCAGTCATCGAAGGAACAGCTATTCACCAGGCAGTCTTGTGAACCTATTTACACAAATATCTGTGGATAACAAATACTAAGGGGTATTAACGTATGCAAACCAAACAGCCGTTCAGAATACAAACAAATGTTTAGAGACGCTGTTTTCGTGTACACTGAGAGGCAGCATCGTCCAATGGACAGGACACTGGACTGGGACTTAGGGGATCTGTGTTTTATTCCCGGTGCCGCTACTGAGCTGTTGTCTGACCTTGGGTGAGTCACATCACCTCTCTGTTCTCCCCTCCCACCCTTTGTCTTGTCTGTTTAGACTGAAAGCTCTTGAGGGCAGGGATTGTCTCACTCTGGTTTTGGACAGTGCCTAGCACAAGAGGGCCCTGCCCTAAGTGCTACCATAATACAAAAAAAAAGGTCCTGTGTTTTTTCTGAAGTAACCGGCTGGCATTAGTTTTAAATGCCACGCAATGGGGCTTCCACCACTTCCCTCTGGAGGTAATTCACAATCTAATTTGTCTCGCTGTCAAGAGAATCTTTCTGATATTCAGCCAACATTTTCTCTCTCCTGATTTAATTCCATTGCTCCTAGTTATACCCCCTCTATCCTACCACATAAATTCTCTCCCTCCTTGCTGTTTGCACTTTTCAGAGAGCTGTCAGCTCTTACCGTCTCCTAATTAGCGATCTCTTAGTCAAGATCTACATGCTTCTCTTTTTAATCTGTCCTCGTAAATCAACCCCCTCCCCCAGCTCTTTGTTTCTCTTCTCTGAACCCCTCTTCAGTTTGTCTACATCTTTCTGGCCCTGAGGTGCCCCAAATTCACCCAGGATTCCTGGGGCAGTCTGCTCAGAGCTGTGCAGAGATGCTGCGCGTTGTGACGCTTCAGCATTCGCAGCTCTGACTGCATTGGCATTTTGGTTTTTTGGTTTTGCTGCCTCCTGGCATTGTCAGGGTGGGCTGATCATATGAGGTTTTTGAGCACCCTCCTGTCCCATTGACTTCAGCGGGGATTGGTGGCTTGCTGCACCTTCCAGGACTGGGTCCTTGAGGAGCTTTCTGACAGCATTGGGTTTCTTTCAGCCATTGCTGCTCCCTTGCATTGAGTCTTGTGTTAACAGTTTCCCTTTTTTTTTTTTTTGAGGGAATTATAATTTTGTCTTTCCTGCCCATGCTTGTTAATGGTCACAGAACCAATATCTTGTCTCAAAGTTCCTACTTGTGCTACACATTTGCTTTTTGTTCGGTTTTAGACCCCAAGACAGGCTTCTGCTCCATGTTCCTCCTTTGTAATCTCTTGTTTAAAACAATGCGCTTTGTCAATCCTAACAATTCTTGCTGCTTTCTAATGTCCCCTTCTAATAGGAAATGTTCTTGGAGACAAGCTGTCTTCTGAATGGTTATCCAGGCTCGCTCTGCCACTGGTTTGAATGGAAAAAAAGGCCTCAACGGAATAGATTGGGAAGGAAATTTGTAAACTTAATTTTTGTTTCGGAGGAGAAGGGGGTGGAATACCAAGATAAACCTTATTTGCTTTGCCGTACAGCTACAAATAATATCTTGGTAGTTGCTGATTTTTTTTTTATTTTATTTTATTTTTGAGTGAACCCAACCAACAGAAAATTCTTTTCAACCATTTAAAGGCCAGAAAGTCACAAAATGGCGTTAGCACCATAGCACAGGGCAGCTTTGATCAGATGGGCATAAGTCTTCTGTAGCTCCTTTCAAAATACCTGTCTTTTGCTTTCCCCACTGCTCCTCCTCATTCCTTGTCTCGCACTTATTTCATGCTTAAATGAAAACCATCCCTAGAAAAGGGAAGGCTTGTCTGATCGATAGGCCACTGGACTGACTCGAGATCTGGTTCTATTCCTGCTTCTGCTGCAGACTTGCTGTCTGACTTTGGGCAAACCACTTCAGGTCTGATTTCCCCCACCACCACCCCCGGAAGAGCTCGACTGAAGTCAATGGGCCTGAGTCCCTGAATCCTGGAGGAGTCATGTAGGCCAGTGCAAAGTTGGTATCAAAGGCTACACCCACAGTTCTGCACTCACTTCGCACCATTTTGATGATTACACAAGGCTTAGTGCAGTACCCTAGTGGATGCTCAGTATTTGGAAAATCAAATTCTGAGAGCCAGATCCTCAGCTGGTACGAATAGAAATCAGTGGAGATCTAGGCCAGCTGAGGATCTGGCCCTTAACCTCTTTGTCACTCATTCCCCAGGCTGATGATGATTTCCCTCCCTCATAGAGTCCTGAGGATAAATCCACTGATGTTTGTCAGGAATTCAGATGCTATGATGATCTGCACCTTAGCCTAGCTCCTAATTAAATAAGATAGATGAATGGATGTGTCATCATCACTTCTTTCTGCTTCCAATCCAGTAGGGATCTCTCAGGTTGCACAGAGCCAAAGAACCAGTCTCAAAAGTTTAGTGCTAATTACCTGGGAAAGTGGTAATGCCTCTGCTCATCTTCCTTGATTTATTTTTTCACTGTTAGGAAACTTTTCTCCCCCTGATGATTCGTGTTAATGAACATGGCAAGTTTACAATAAGGAGGACGACTGCCAGCCAATTTAGACTGGAATAGAGGAATTTTGTCGGGAATCTCTGGGATGGGGTGTTTAACTGTAGTGATTTGGGCTATGCCTTCACTTCAAAAAGGTGAGTTTTTACATCGACACGGCTCTCTTTGTAAAATCCGAGCGGAGACAAAGCATGGGCAGTTTCTACCTTTGCTGTAGCTAGTTAAAGTCAACTCTGTCCCTTCCTGCCTGGGGTTCATGTCTAGTATCTACATCCAGGTAGAAACTACAGTGCCTTGCCTCTACTAGGATTGTCCCTGGAGAGCGCTAGCTCTCTCCATGTAAAAAGACAACTTTCTTTTTTCACAGCGAAGACAGCCGTGAACGCGGTTAACTGAATGCCTTAGTTGAGGTTGAGAGAGAGAGTTTTGTCTAGAGTCCCTTTTTGGAAGGGATTGTGGGTTGGCTTGCTGTTCGGACCATCCTCTGAAACGCTGAGTGGGGATCATAGGTTAGGATCTGGTCATCCCACTTCCTGCATGATAAGTGATAGGTGGAGGGTGGTGAGGTTTTGGCCTTGATCATCCTTTTCTCTTTCTCCTGTTTCCAAACTGATGGGGGCGGGGGGTTAGCACAGTATAGACCCTCTCATCTGTGGTCAGCCGCGATCTGCTTGCAGTGGAACCAACGTGGTTCTGCTATATGTGATATGACCAGGTGCCATGAGCCCATGCCAGCAGCTGGAACATGCATCATCCCCCCCCCCACCTACCCCCAGATTCCAACTCCTCTGAGGATACTAACATGTTGCCGTAGTGGAGGGGTTGAGAGTTGAACCAGCAGGGGGCCAGCAAACCTATGAGAATCTTCAACCATTTCCAAAATTGGGGAGGGAGGGTATGTGCAGAACAGCGCTATTGCAATAACAGGTGCAAAGTGGCTCCATTGCCTCAAAGCAATGGTGTTGGAACTAGGGGTGCTGCTGCACCCCCTGGCTTGTAGTAGTAATAACAAACACTAAATACATGGTTTCCATCATCAGCACCCCCACTATAAAAATTGTTCCAGCCTCAAAGTGGGAATCCCTGACCTCAATCCCCCACCCCAGCAGATCACCCCCAGGTTCCCAGACATATTACTGGGAAGCAGCATTCACTCCTGTGTGTGTTTTTTAAATAAAATGTCTTGGGAACCAGAAGCGTATTTTACTGAAAAGTGCTGAAGTGCTCACTGTGGTATTGCTTAATGTGAACAGAGTCTGTGAAAGCAAGGCACGGAGGCAGACCAAGGGGCTTCTGATGAGGGCTTTGCCATGTGACCTGAGCACTTGTTAGAAGAACCTTTCTTTTCTTGGGTAGCTAGTGCTGCCCGCTGGAGCCTCTGGGAATCTGCGTTGGATTTTAATTAGATGTGAAGGGAGCCTGGATAGTTGGAAAAGAACAGAAATAGTTTTAGAGAAGAATTAAAGAGATTCCAAGGAGAAAGTGCAATTTAAGAAGGAGGAAAAAAAACCCTCTAATTGGTTCACCATATCCTAAAGCATGAGGAAAATCTGCAAATTCTCATTCAATGAACATACAGGGAAGTAAAATGCAATTGCACAAGGGTTTGTGGAAAGCAAATGCACAAGCGTGTGAATGGGGCTGGAATAAACTCATTTAGAAATGTCAATGTTTACTGGTAACTGCACGCAGTATTTACCCAGCTCTACTCGTGGGATGCACTTCATCAGTGGCGTTTTCACCTGATTTGGGTCCCATTCATCACATCCACAGGTAGGGGATGGTTTGGGGGTGCCACCTGCCTATAGCTTTGTACATGTCATCTGCTATCTCCCGGTGTGATTTATATTCTAATGACACGTCTAGGTGTGAATGGCAATCCATACCACTGGGATTAACGGTGAGTAAAACGCCAAAGCTTTGACACAATCAAATCTCATGCCCAGGGCAATTCATTCACACTCTGCCCGTTCAGATGTGTGTTCTGCTGTGAATGGTTATCATGTACAATGGCACCTGAAAGATAATGATTTACTTTTAAAATGTATGTAGGAAATAACCCAAATTGAACTGGGAAACGAATGGGTACTGCTTAGCGTCACATAGCAGTTTAAACTCTCTCGTTAAACCTCCATTTCCTCTGAAGACCATATATGCAGGCATAGCAGAACTGTGTCACTTGGAAGCAAAATTTGGCAGCTTTCTGTCCACTGCCTTCGAGTCAAACTGGATGTATTTGCAGTGTACATTCTCTGGGGTAGGGATTGTGAATCGTTTTTGTTCATCCCGCACCTAGCCCATTGTGAACATGATCAGAAAATAAGCAGCATTCTGCCTTTGACTGGGTAGCATGTAGAAGAAGAAAAGCTGATTATTTTTCTTACTAAGCTGATGTTTAGTGTTGTAATGTTTTGGTTTTTTTTAATTTTTGCTGCTTTTGTGGTTCTTCCCCTCCTCATTCACTGCTTTTTTTCTCAGCCCTCTGCAATCCATCACTCAGTCCTAACATCCTTTGGCGCAAGAAAAAGGGCTACTTAACTATTGCACAGATGGAACGACTGGTGCCAGGGAGCATTTGAACTAACTGCATCTTGGTGTGAGCTCAGTATGCCAAGGGTTTGTAAATTCTGGCTGCTTAACTTTAAATCTATCATTCTGTCACATGATTTTTTTTAAATGCCCACGACCCAAGAATATTTTTTTCTCTGCTGTGCTCTTGCAGAGCCAGGCCGCCAGCAGAGGGCGTACATTCTATTACGAAGAATATGTCCGTCCCAAATAGGACTTAATGGATCGCTAACATCCCCCTGTTCGTTTAATCTTTGTTTTACAAATGGGGACACCGAGGAACAGGTTGTGAATTGTTCAAGGCCACAGAGGTTGTGAGGGTCAGAACAAAGAACAGACATCAGATCTGACTCGGGCTCCCGGTCCTGTACTCAAACACACTCACCTTTTACACGAGCCCATGCGTGAGTGTATGAAGTGCACACGCTCTGTTTTGCTAACACTCTCTCTTATTCTACACTGAATTTTGCAGAGATTACACTTTTGTGACATTCCCCACCACCATTTGCTTCATTTCCCGCTGCTGACGGCTGGTTACCTCTGGCCCAAACCGTTAAGGGCTGACATTTTCAAAAGTAATTTATGATTTTTGATGGACAACTTGAGACACCTAAGGTAATACTTGGTTTTTCACAGAGCTTGTGTAACACTGACAGACCCCAGTTGTTGGCAGGTAGGATTGAACCGGGGACCTCTGGAGCTTAGTGCATGAGCTTCTACAGAATGAGCTAAAAGCCAACTGCCTCTTAGCTAAGGCTGTAGAGCAGACTCACTTAATTCTCTCTCTCTCAGTGGTCTTGGTGCCACTAGATGGGACAGAACGCCACACCCAGAAGGTGTAGGGGTTACACTTGCAGCCCAGAGGAACAGCGGGCTAAGGTGGCTTGAAGCTACCTTTGCCTCCTCTTCATCCTGGGCTGATCTGAGGGCTGGAGCATTCCCGGGCATTATTTAGTCAGCTCTGAGGGGCTACGTTGCAGTAGCCTCCCTGGGCTGCCCTATGGGTTGTAGCACTGATCAGAATTACTGTAGCACTGTGTTGCAGTCCCACCCCTAGAAGCCCCCTCCCGTCCCCAGTACGCCCCCTTGACCAGGGCTTGTGAGGTGCCTTTGGAAGGCTGCCTGTCGCTATCCTCACAGCGCCTGTGGTATGGACATTCTCCAGCCCTAAGCTGGGCTTTTAGAGCTCCTTTCCCCAGCATACTGGGGCTGGCGTGGCTTGCACCCCTAGAAGGGGCATGCTATTCAGAATGTGGATGCTCTTCCCTCTCTGAAAACTGGACCCCTTTAAAGTGCCCATATGGAGGCACCGCCAATCACTAGTCACTTTGAAAATGGAGGCTTTGCCATGTAAAGATGAGAAGCCCAGATATGCTGCTTCGACTTCAGCATCCCCCACTCTCCGTGCAGCTTCAGCGCACAATGCTTTGTGCATCTCAGCAACCCTTAGCAAACGGAAACTTCTTCGCTCCATTTCCAAGTTCTTCGTCTTTTCACATGTCAAGACTTTTTATAAACGGCAAGTGTTCCTTTGAAAATGCTCAGCAAATCACAAGCTGCTGGCATCACTCAGTTAGTTGCTCCTGACTAGCCTACGATAACAACGTTGCAGCAGGTTTGTTTTCTCAGTATCATCTTTAATATCCTCATCCAGAAAGGCTCTGGAGACGTCATTAGGCACAGCTCTCTCTTTGTAGATCCAGGCTAACAACTGCTGAGTTGGTTGCCTTGTGTAAATCATTTGTCACTGGATGTGGGGCATAAGCTGAGGATGGTGCGTGGCACAAGGGTGAGTCAGAGGAAGAGATGAGGTTTCTAACTATTTCAGAGGGCACTAAGGAGCCATTATTCCTTTAAAGGCAAGCGCACGCTTACCGGCAGGGTGAAACTTGATTCCAGGTGTGCAAGGCCCAGGCTTGGCCCATCGTAACACGTTAGGCGCATACCAGCTAGGGAGTCATAAAGCAGAGGGGGGAAACCTCTTCCTACTCCCATCGAGGATAACCTCAAGAGTGAGCGAGCGGAAGCGTCCTATGATTGTGCAGAATGCAGTAGCTCTGGCACCGAAGTAGCCCAGAGGGACAGGGGCTGGAGAAGAGCTGATACTTCTACTGTCCTGCTCGTTGGGTTAAGCATTGGATTTGACCGACCCATCTCAGTGTATTAAACTGACGTTAAAGCTGATTACTCTGATCCTATGTGGAAAGGTGTCTTGCGCTGGCCCTTCCAGACGAGGACTGAGCTAGTTTTGGCAGGGCATCTTCAGGGAAGACTCACCGTCGCATACCTGTTCTGCGGCTAAATGGCTGGCTGAATTCCCCAGTGCTGGCAATGCAGCCAGCGCCTTTCTCTGAAGCTGGATTCTAATGGTGACAGGAGAGGGAGGCAATAAGGATGTTTGCAGCTTACCCAGATATCAGACCTACCCCGAAGATAATGCATGGTGTGCTCTTTAATGGAGACTTGGATTCATTCTCTGCAGTTAGTACAGTAAGTTCTGAGCAACAAAAAGACACCATGCTAGCGTAGTAATCAATTCCACAGCATCTTTCAGTGGAATAATTGGAACCCATTATTAACATTTGTTCTTTCCTTTATCAAGAATCTCTGAACATTTTTTTTTCTTTCCACCCTCTCCCCCTTTCCCATACATGTTGCATTATAAATTAATCTCATCAACTATGAGCAGAGAATAAGCCTGAAAAATTGCAACAACTTCTAAAGAAAAAAAAAAAGGAAAAAAAATCCTGCAAAGGGCCTTTATACCTGTTACCTGAAAAGAATAGTTGTGTGTGCAAATTAGCTTCCATTCACGCCCTAGGCCTTGCATAATAAATCCTAGTGGACAATAGCTGATTGGAAAAACTCTGGTCCTTTTGATAGATTGTTTTAAATAAGTGTGCTCTGTCTCAAGGGAACTGTTAATGCAAGAGGGGTCAGTGGTGGATCTCTTTTGGAATGAAATATGAGCGGGATTGGAAAAAACAGAGGCTTAATGTTTTGCATTAGGCCTCCGGGGACACGAAACACTGACTTATAGACCAAGTAGGAAGTGTTAACTAATAAAGATGTCTCCATCTGCAAATCTTCAGTCCTGCCTGCTCAAGGTGTCTTTTAAATTGCTCTAATATGAATGTGACACATGCTATCTGGAAAGATCACGCCGAAATCAGCAGACCAGGTGCTGTAGTTGCATGTTGTCACCTCACCATTAGCCCATCTCTCCAGCTTGGAACCAGATTCAGAGGTGATGTGTAAGGTGCTGGAAGGTGTTGGTCAGTGGATGTAAGTTTAAGGCTATGTCTACACTAGAAGATGTTTATCGGTACAGTAACACCGGTATATTGTAACAGCAAAGCACTCCTCATGCAAATATAGCACACCAGCAAAACTGTGTTTTTTACCAGAATAGTAAAATCTCTCACACACATCCCACAAGCAAAACAAGCTATACCAGTAAAAGTGCAGTTTTGCTGGTATGACTGCATCTACGTTAGGGGCTTCAACCAGCAGAGCCCTGTGGATCAGCATTCACACTTCTTCACAGCCCTGACCGGCATAGCTATGCCAGCAGAGGTATGTAGTGTAGACATGGTCTAATGGAGTTTTAACAGTGTAAAAGTGTTTAGTTGTGTTGGTTCACATGTTAAAACCCAATTATAAATTCAAGGGTAGACGCTTCACAAACATTCATTCCTAGTCGGGTTTAACTAAGATGCAGCAGACTAATTCCGGATTGGCCACAAACATTTATTTGTACGGTAGTATTCATAGTCATGCTACTTAACACATGTTCAGAAACATCTAAAACTCCAAGTTCTGCCGTACTCTCAGGGGAGTTAAAGCTGTTGTAACTCCCATGATGAGGGTCACAAAGTCGGTATCAACACAGAATGGGAGCTACTGTATTTGACTTTCATGACTGAACCAAGATCATTTTAGGTGGAAGCAAATGTAACATACAGACGCTCCTCGAGTTACGTAAACCCGACGTATGCAAATCCAAGCTTACGGAAAAAGTTCCGTAAGCTAGAAATAGGAGGGGGTTTTTTTCGTTTTGGTTTGTTTGTTTGTTTGTTTTGTGTAATGGTCGGAGATACATTTCTGACTTACACAAAATTCGAGTTACGCAAGGCATTCCAGAACAGAACGCTTGCATAAGTTGGGAAGCGTCTGTATAAAGATTAACAAATTTATTTGAGCGTAAGCTTTTGTGGGCTACAGCCCACTTCTTCGGATGCATAGAATGCTATTATGCTCAAATAAATTTGTTAGTCTCTAAGGTGCCACAAGTACTCCTGTTCTTTTTGCGGATACAGACTAACACGGCTGCTACTCTGAAACCTGTATAAAGATTAGCTTTGCAACCGTTTGTGAAATGATTTTTCCCCCCACAAAAAATGTCTATGACCATTTTTTTAATCAAAAAATGTATATGACACTTTTTGAATTTTTAATTTTTTGACAAACTGATTTTTTTTTTTTTTTTTAACAAAAGACTTTTTGGTGACGTTTCCATTTTGTCAAAGTCATTTTGTGCCAAGAAAAACCCACATCTATTTTTATGGAAAATCTTTGACCTGCTCCAGTTTGCTTATACAATCAGAGAATAGAAACACTAGCATGTGACCTGCATGACCAACTTCACACCGCAGATGTAGAATCACAGCTAGAAACGACCCAAAGGAATACTTGCAGCAAACTTTTTGCAAGCAATTTACAGACTGAGAGATGTTTGCAAACACTGTTCACTGAACAAATAAGAAGAACAAATGAATTTGGAAAAAGTCTGTTCATGGAAAATTTGTGAATGGGGAAAAATGAGTTAGTTGAAAATCAGCCACTTGCAGTTTAGTTAAATCCTTGGTTACTAGGAGTTCTGTGAGCCAAGGCTCTGAGACTCAACGGTGAGCTGTATTGATTGAGTAAAATTCTCAAGTGCTTGAGAATTTTTCCGATGTCTGTGCTGCAATAGCAAATAGTAATAACATTAAGTAAGGAACACCTCAGAACTAGAAGGTACAGCTGGTTGGTAATGCTTGAGAGAGAGAGATATTAGGGGAAAGCCACAATGACTTGTGGTGATTCAAGATGCAGCTATTTCCTGATGTCCTGACAGGAAGGCATCGGGGAAATAAACAGTGAGGTGGCAAAGTTTGAAGATAATTCAAAACTCCTGAAGATAGTTAAGTTCAAAGCTGACTGTGAAGAATTACAAAGGGATCTCACAAAACTGGGTGGCTGGGCAACAAAATGACAGATGAAATTCAGTATGGATAAATGCAAAGTAATGCACATTGGAAAACATAATCCCAACTATACCTACAAAATGAAGAAGTGTAAATTAGCTGTTAGTCAAGAAAGAGAGCTTGGAGGCATTGTGAATTGTTCTCTGAAAACATCTGCTCAATGTGCAGCGGCCGTCAAAAAAGCGAACAGAATGTTGGGAACCATTAAGGAAGGGACAGGTAATAAGACAGAAAATATCATAATGCCACTATATAAATCAGTTCAGTTCTGGTTGCCCCATCTCAAAAAGGATATGTTAGAATTGGAAAAAATATACAGAGAGGGAACAAAAATGATTAGAGGTATGGAACAGCTTCCATATGAGGAGAGATTAAAAAGACTTGGGACTGTTCTGCTTAGAAAAGAGCCAACTAAGAAGGGATATTATAGAGCTAAGAAATCATGAATGGTGTGGAGAAAGTGAATAGGGAAGTGTTATTAACTCTTTCACATAACACAAGAACCAGGGTTCACCCAATGAAATGTAAGGAAGTACTTCTTCACACAATGCACAGCCAACCTGTGGAACTCAGTGCCAGGGGATGTTGTGAAGGCCAATAGTATAACTGGGTTCAAAAAAGAATTAGCTAAGTCCATGGAGGATAGGCCCATCAATGGCTATTAGCCAAGATGGTCAGGGATGCAACCCTATGCTCTGAGTGTCCCTAAGCCTCTGATTGCCAGAAGCTGAGACAGGATGACAGGGGATGGATAAGTCAAATTGCCCTCTTCTGTTCATTCCTTCTGAAGCATCTGGCACCAACCACTGTCGGAAGACAGGATAATGAGCTAGATGGACCTTTGGTCGGACCCAGTGTGGCCATTTTTATGTTCTTATGAGGAAATTCACCTCAGCTTCTCCTGGCTTGGTGGAATATGCAGCCCAACCCTCAATTGTCTTTATCCTCTTCAGCCAATATTCGGTGCCTATTACTGGATATAGTGAGGCAGAGTGCCCTCCCTCTGGACGCGAGAGGGAGGAACCATTACATTCCCCTGATGGGCGCAACTAACCCCGCCCTGCCCTCCTCTCAGGAAGTGCAGGGGCAAGGCAGGAAGTATAAAAGTAGGGCTCTGCAGCTTAGTTGTTTGCTGACCAAGGAAGGAGACAGATGTTCCCACCAGAGAGCTGAGCCCTCCTGTTAAATCCAGGACTGGCTGTGGAGCAGCCCGCTGCCCTACTGGCCCAGAAAATGGAAGGCCCCACGGAGATACTGGAGGAAGCACCGCCCGACAGGGAGACTGTGAGCCAGAGCCCGGCGGCGATGGAGCAATGCCAGCAGAGTCAGGTAGGAAGTAGCCCAGGGAAACCAGACAGTTGTGCTTCCAGGACGTGAAGCAGTGACCTTACATTTCTTCACTGACCCAGGAGTGGAACCATCCGTCACTGCCAGGGCTCTGGGCTGGGGCACTGTGGAGTAGGGTGGGTCTGGGTCCCCCTGCCGCTGCCCCACACCTGAGGCTGGCTGCATATTTACTGTAGGCCAGAAGGCCTGCACCAGACTGTTTGTTGCTTGCCCCAGCAGGGAGGCTATGGGACAAAGACTGTGTGTAATAAAGCAGAGTGGCCTCCCTCCGGACCTGAGATGGAGAAACCATTACACTGGAGATAAATGCACCAACGTTAAACCATATTCATTGCTCCATACCTGTTAACATTGGTATGTACACTGTTGTTTTAAACTTTGCAGTCTCCTGTTCTCTACTTAGCTTCTTCCATCCACCTGTTCTCTGTCCTGAAGTCGTCATACTTAGCCTATTGCTGCTAGCTTACCTGGTCTTTTATTTACTTGCTTCTTAGGCCTTTAAATAAGTACAGCTTCATTTAGAGGTGTGGTGAAAGGGGACAAGGATGAGATGGAGCTAGATTTGTAATATTCATCTGTCTTGAATTTGCGGAAACTTATGGTATCTCTAAATCTTCAATGCAGATTCGGTTGCATGGGCTTCCATTCAAGTCAGTGGGAGTTGGCTATAAATATGTACAATGTTTCAGAATGTGTATCCCTGTTAGTGAACTGGCCTTCTCAGCTGTCTGAAAAGTTGTCACTGCAATGGCTATTCATAGCAATTAGATGGTGGAAAAGTCCAACTGCTCCAGCTCCTTCATGTGCTTTGCCAATGCGGGATTGTTCCTTTATAGGTATATTCTTGAGTGCTAGCTTCAATCTACTTCTAAATTACCCAAGCAATGGCACGTATGCAGCTTTCCCTGGGGGAGCTCTTCCACTGTCTAATACATCTCACCGGTAGCTAAGAGTAATGGGATGAAAGAGAGCAATGAATAATGCAGGCTCAGCAAAAGATCTCCGTTTCCACTTGGATCACCCTAAACAATTCCATTTTGCCAATGCGGTGCCATTCAAACACTGGTGAGATGGTCCTCCTTTCTCTCCATCCACTAGCTTAATAATTTTATAATTGTGTGGTCCAGTAGGAGATCTGTCTGGGTTTGGTCGAGCAGCATCTTCTAAGTCTGCTTAGCTCGCGTAGCCCTATCTTGCTTTTCCAAAAGCCAGGTTGCTATGAGTTAAGTGATCATTATACAGATGGAAATTTTGCAGACAGCAGACATGGATGGGGCAGCTTCAGAGCCAGTTCTATAGTTTTAGGTTTCCTTCATGGCAAGATTGTGCCTCACCCCACGTGGATGCACAAGTGGAAGGAGATAGTACGAGGGGCATCCTGCCATTTGTGCATGAGCTGATCACATGTTCAGTCCCGTTGGTGCAAGGACCACATCAGGCTAATGTTGCTGCTGGTGGCTGGCTCCCCAAAATGGAGTAGGGAGTGGCAGAGCTATTAGGAAATGCTATGTCTTTTTCTAGGGTGGCACAGAAATCCCACTTCCCCAGAACTCCCCAGAAGCCTGTGAGATCTGAACTTGGTTCAAGCACAATGTGTCCTAGAGCCTCCACTGGGATGGTCTATTGCTGCTGCAGGGCTATGCGTTAAACTCACAGTATGGCCCTAAAACTCCCCTCCATTCCATTTCTGGTGCAATAGGGATAGCTGTGACAGTCTATACTATTATGGTTACCACTTTTACAAGACTATGATAAATTTTGTACAAAATATGCCTCGTGAGGAATCATTTGGAAACTCATAATCTGCTGAATATTATTGTCATGGTAAAATATGTGTCTCAACATTGTATGTAAAGTAATAAGTTTCTGCTGTACGGCATCTCTGTAACATGTTCCAGAATTAGAAAGACAGGTTCAAACCAGTTTTTAAGAGACAAAGAGAATCCAGCACCCCAGCCATAAGTTAAAGAGTGATCACTAGCTTAAGCAGCCATTCTTCAGCACCCAGAAGGTGTAAACAAGAAATTTGGGGGAGGGATAGCTCAGTGGTTTAAGCATTGGCCTGCTAAATCCAGGGTTGTGAGTTCAATCCTTGACGGGGTCATTTAGGGATCTGGGGCAAAAATCTGTCAGGGATGGTACTTGGTCCTGCTAGTGAAGGCAGGGGACTAGACTCAATGACCTTTCAAGGTCCCCTCCAGTTCTATGAGATAGGTATATCTTCATATGTTATTTTTTACATTTCATCTCAGAGATGGCTCAAACCTCACGTACACAAGAGACTGTTTGTCTGCATCTCAGTAGGGGGTAATCCTCAAAGAGGAGGGAGGGTATAAGAATGAGAAACAATGACCTCTACTTTACCTCTCCTCCTCCCATCTCTCTGCTTATAACATCGACTCTCAAAGAACTGAACTAAGGCTGAAAGGAGACCTGCCTATGAAATTTACAACAACATATGGTGAGACAAAACCTTTGCTTTTAAGTTCACTTAGCTTGGTAAATTAGGTATTAACTTGCGTGTTTATCTTTTATTACTTTCGTAGCCAATTCTGACTTTTATGCCTTATCACTTGTAATCACTTAAAATCTATCTTTCTGTAGCTAATAAACTTTTCTTATCATTTTATCTTAACCAATGTGTCTGGATTAGAGTGTGTGGGGAAACTCCATCTGGGATAAAAAGGCTGGTGCATATATCATTTTCCTTTGTTGAAATGATGGACTTGCTATGAGCTTGTACTATCCAGGAGGGTACTTGTGCAGTACAAGATGCACATTTCCGGGGTCAAGGCTGGGACTAAGAACATGCGGGTGTTGCCCTCTAAGTAATTTATGAGTGGCTAGCTAGTAGCACTCCACACTGTGTAGCGGGGAGAAAGTTACATGCTGGAGGCTGTGTGCGTGAGCACAACCTGAAGAGGTGGCTGTTCAGCAGCTAAGCAGTATAAGAGGCATTCCCAGCTGCAGAGCTAAGAAGACACAGCTGTTCAACAGTCCAGCTTGTACCCTGGGGAACGGCACGATAGTCAAACAGTCTATTTTCATGTGTCTGTGTCCCCCCTCTCCACCCCTTTGTTCGGGGAATAGTTTTCCTAGGGTTTCTGTGACAGGATTCCCTTTGGACTTGCAATGCCAAGGGCGATGAGGGTTTTGCCTGGATGCTCTTCATCCTATTTCCCTTAGGATATGAACTAGATGAGAGTGAGATTGCACTGGGCGAGCGTTCTTCTGCGCCAGCTGTCGCAATCAAGCATGTCTTGTTTTTGCTGGTTTTCTAGATTGGGTATTTAATAGGGCTGGGCCAACAGGAGTCTAACCGAACTGAAGCAAATCACCCCTTTTGCGTTTGTGGGTTAGGGGATGTAGAGAAGTGTTGAGGTGTGTTGCCATATAATTATATTCGGGTCATGATACAAACAACATCACATGGCACTCAGAGGAGACACGGGTGGCTGAATCTGGCCCTAAGTGAGGTCTTAAATCTCTGCACCTGCCTCTCAGCCGTTTGTGTTGGAAATGGATAAAATGCTCCCGATGCACATGAAGCTCTAGAAATTGCATATGCAAAAGTAAGTGCACAAATGCACATGGGCCTCATGTCTTACTTTATGAATATCTGGCTTTTGATGGTCACTGAAAAGCAGTTTAGCTCCTGTTCAAATTCTGGGTTAGGGTGACCAGATGTCCTGATTTTATAGGGACAGTCCCTATTTTGGGGGCTTTTTCTTATATAGGCTCCTATTACCCCCCCACCTCCGTCCCGATTTTTTACACTTGCTATCTGGTCACCCTATTCTGGGTATATTCTGGTTCTTTATCCAGAAGCATTAAGATGGATAAGTAGTTATCTCACTGATTGATATGATCTGTTCTGGCCCAAGTTATGGCACCCTCTTCCCTGGATATATAAGTACCCTTGAGGGCTAGTTTTACAACCATTGTTCTTTCATCTTTGTGTTTAGTGAGTTAACACAGTTCTGTCAGAATGGTTCATATTATTGCTATATGCTTGGTATGACTCTTTCTAACAGTGCTAAACCAATTATTCATTTGACTACAACTGTATAAAAAGATTTTGATAGAATGAAGTATTGGTCTCACAATAATAAAATTCTTTTAAGTGCTAAGTTATTTATTTTTGTCTGAAGCGATGCAAGGATTCTTTGAGGTAGATGTTGCTGTATATCTTGTAGAGTCAGCTACTCCACTTGAAAACTGTCCACATGGCTTCCAAATGCTTTTCATGGGCTTGCTGTAGCTTAATACGCTCTTGCACTGAGGGAACCAGAAGCTGATGTAAATTTCACCAAGTCAGACTTCCTCAGACTCCCCTCTAAATATGTCACTGTGAATTAAGAGAGGAAGATTGTTCTTGTAATTAAAGATTGGGACTCAAGGGACCTGGGTTCCACTCCTGGCTTTGCCACAGATTCCCTATGCAACCTTGACCAAGTCACTTAATCTATGTCTACACTTTTGGCAGCATTTGGCGTACAGGCACTTAGTGAAAGGCTCTTGCAGCAGGGAGATGCTGGAGACTTTGACTGAAGTGAGGAAAGGCTCTGGCAGGGAGAGGTGGCAGGGAAAGGCAGCAGCAGGGAGATGCCAGAGCCTTTCCCCACTACTGGAGCCTTTCCCCACAGGGTCCACCCTGCCAGAGCCTTTCCCTATGTCAGGGAAAGGCTCCGTCAGTGGGACATTACACTGCTAAAAATAGCACTGTAGACATGGGAAACACTACTTGGGCATGTAGAGAGCTGTGCACAGTATAGACCCTGGGTGTTTAGGATTGTAGGGCACTGGGAAGCAGTTACTCTGAACAAGATTTGGGGGTCATGGTGGCTAATCAGCTGAACAGACTGGAAACAAGACATACATTTCTCCATCACTGACCATTTTAAAATCAGGATTCAATGTTTGTCTAACAGATCTACTCTAGGAATTATATTGGGGAAGTTCTCTGGCCTGTATTATACAGGAGGTCAGACTAGTTGATCACCAGGGTCTCTCTGGCATTGGAATCTATGAATAACACTACAGGGCAGGAATCCGATTGTGCTATTTAATGTGTTGGTAACTTTCCTAGTTCATTTTGTCATTAGTCTGATATTCTCTGTTTCTCAAAAGACAATCATTAGGAGTGTATAATATTCTACTTACCTGTCTGTGTGTATAATGACAACATAGAGAGCTCAAACAAAATTAATGGTTTCCTGTACAAAACATTATTTAATATAGTCAACCAGTCTGTTCCTTTTAACATCATCTTCCTAGGCAATTGGTTAAAACTAATAGCAGCTATTTAAAAGATTTTTCTCCCATAAGATTTTGTTCTTGGTACAACAAAGGTCAGCTCATCCAGCAAATATAATTGAACTGCACCATCAGCACTCTGCCTCAGTGATTTCAAATTCTCTCTGTGGCATCATAAATGCATTTACAAACAAGAATGAAATCAGTTACAATAATTTCTCCTCTAAAAGGGACTGACCCAGAATGAAAACCTTTGAAACACACAGCTAGGTTTAAAATTCTGTACAAGTAGCTTCTTTAATTTAATTTAATTTATTTCTCCTTAGAAAAGAGATGGAAAAGAGGAGTTGATAAATGTATATAAAATAATGAATGGTCTAGAGAAGGTTGATCAGGAGCTTCTGTTCTTCCTGTCTCATAACACAAGAACAAAGGGACAGGCAATGAAATTGAAAGGTGGGAAATTCAAAATTGATAAAAGGAAATACTTTCCCACACAATGCATAATTAGACTGCGGAACTCATTGCCACAGGAAGTTGTTGAGGCAAGGAATTTACGATTCCAAAAGAGATTGGATATTTGTATGGCTATCAAGAATATCCAGAATTATCATAATTATAACAAATGTTGTGGAAAGGCTATTAAACCTCTTAAACCAGTCTTTAACTATTAGAGATCAGGATGAAAGTTAATGTGGGTGGCAGAGTATCCCACATCTCTCTTCTTTTAAACCTTCTGTTGAAGCATTTGGTACTGGACACTGTCAGAAATAGGATACTGGACTACAGGGACCTCAGGTCTGATCCGGTTTGGCAGCTTGTGTTCTGATGTATTTGAAATGTTGAAATATTGTATGTTCAAATTAAAGAATATAAACAGGTCTTTTATGTGATGGGTGGATCCAGCTCTTAAAGATGGCATGGTTTGGGCTTTGCCAGCACACACCCCTGAAAATTGCTAGAGGAAGCCACCTAGTGAAGAAAGAACCTCTTCCACAAGATAGGAAACTCAAAACGGTGAAATTTGACCTCATGGATCACTTAAATCTCATTTAAGCCCTATTTTAGGGGTTCAGGTGGGACTTCAGGTCTCTGCACTGCTCATGTGAATTTCACACACTCTGCCTATTGAAGTCAAAGCTCCTGTCCCAGCAGTGTTAGCTGTCTGAAAATCGGTAAGCTGCTCCATAAGAGCATCAAAGACTAGGGTGACCAGATAGGAAGTATGAAAAATCGGGACAGAGTGTGGGGGGTAATAGGCACCTATATAAGAAAAATCCCCAAATATCAGGACTGTCCCTATAAAATCGGAACATCTGGTCACCGTATCAAAGACTGATATGAAACTTAATGAGGTGGAAAAAATTACTCACTAAAAATACTGTAGGTAAGGAAAAGGAGTCAGGTCTCCTGTTACCATTGGATATGGACATAAGTAGTCCTAAGTAGTCCTCTTCATTCCAAATGCTGGGACTACACAGTTAGGACAATGTTCAAAAGCACCTTAGAGTGAGCAGTCTGGTTAATTATGCTAGGAACTTTATTCCATGCCTACGGAATCAAGAATTTGGAAATAAATTATGAAGAAATCCTTCATAGAGGCAGTGAAGAGGCTGCAGGTCAAGGTGTCTCAGCCATGGAGAAGCAGATTCAACCACTCATCATTCAGTCTATGTGAGAGGAGAGTTTCTTCTGGGTGATTTTAACAGCAGTGAGAAGGATTTCTTGCTAACCACTATTACATGGGTTTCTACTTACTGCTGATTCATGTGTGCTAATGCTGCAAAGAGGGATAAACCATCCTGACAATTTGCAAGTGGCTACAGTATTTGCTGTTGTACAATCAGCTAAACTAGTCATGGCACAACGGGCAGAAAATCTAAACCACAGAGAGGTGAAAATGCAGAGTGTGGGGCTACATCAGTGAAGTGCATTTTGACGTTGCTGTGTGTTATTAAACAGCTACACCGTTCCTCACCAGAATAGGGAACATTTCCAGTAGTCCAACCATGACACTTGTACCCATCTATGGAGCAAAATTCTATGAGCTATCCTGTAGATCTATTTACCATAATGCAGACTATAACGCATAAATTAATCTGGGTGCACCTCTGTCACTCACATTGAAGGAAGTTCCACATAGGAGGGGTGGCGTAAATTGGTCTAGCTCCATTCAAATCAACACAGCTATGACAATTTACACCAGCTGAGAATCTTCCCCGTGGAATGAGTGGGGTATGTAATAGAAATCGGCTGTCTGGATAAGAAATCTACAGTGTAGATTGGAGAGGAGAGTTTTAGCCTCAGTTTGTAAAGCAGTCTGAGATCCTCCTGGGGAAAGGTTTTATATGTATGGAAGATTGTAACTCCACTGTGTTCAGAGGAGTTACTCTGGATTTAGGAAGCAAGGGGCACTTGGGACCTTGCAAAAATTGCTTCACTGACTATTGAAGTTCATCCACCTTTATTGGGCAGCTGTTAGAGAGGTGGTTTTGCCCAGTAGATAGAGCACTGGATTGGGACTCAGGATATCATGGTCCTATTCCTGGCTATGCCTCTGGCTTTCTGGGTGACCTTTGGCAAGTCACTTCCCTGCTCTGTGCCTCAGTTTCCCCATCTGTAAAATGGGGATAATGATGCTTACCTCGTTTGTAAAATGCTTTGAGATCTACTCAGAAAAAGTTGGATATAAGAGCTAAATATTAGTATTAATAATTACAGCAGCATTGAAATGTGCTCCTCCAGAATTCAAGGGCACTCAACATCTTATGAGACATGCTCAGCATCTTACAGGTTCAGTACCTAATTCTGTACAAAAGTCCTGCTCCTGCTTCTATTCAAGTCCATAGGTGGTTTGCCGTTGATTTCAAGGAGGAGGAGCAGAGTCTGAGTGAGAACAGAATTTACCCTGTTGTTATGCTAGTGGATATATGCAGTTTAGCTTATTGAAGTGATAGACAAGTTGTTCTTGATGGTATAGACAATACATTTAACGAAATCGAAGAAATATCCCTGAGGATATTTTAATCTTACAGAAGAAATGGAAGATTAGTGTTGAATCTGAAAAGTGAATGTCAGAGAAGTAAAAGTCTAACTTCTTCAGGGCACCTATTTATCTATCTATTTTTAAATGCATTTCAACATATTGTGTCGTTTAATTAAAAATACATTTTAGCACCAGAGCAGCCAAATTATCATGTTGCCTGCCAATCTTTTTAAAAAAAATTCTGCTCAACATTTTGAATTTATTACAAATTCATTGTTTCTAATAGAATTTTCCTTTCTCTCATCAATGTATTGTTTTGCATTTCCCTTCTCTTTTGATAATCTTTCCAAATAACTTTTAAGTGGTCCTCCATCTATTTAGCTAAATGAATTCATTCCACAGATACTCATTATTTTGAGAATGATTTATGCAAGCACTATTAGCTAGATTGTCCCTTGTTTGAAGGCTTTTCTGCAATCAGAAAAACCCAGATTTGAGTTAGCTAGAATTAGATCCAGTAAAAATAATATTACATAAAGCACTCAGGACCTTCTATCTGACTGAATATCTATAATGCCAGCTTAATAGGCATACAGATATAGAGAATCTTTCAAACTATGGGAATGGCCTAATGATCTCATTTTGGCTTCAGAAAAACGGCCGTGTCCAACCCTTGAAGTCAAATGCAGAATGGTTTTTCTTCAGATTTTTTGAATTCACCCTTGAAACTCTATGAGATGAGGTTGCGAAATCATGTGCATTCAAAGAACAAGGCATAAACTCCACTACATTGGTTGATTTGCTGTCTGGATTTCACTGGACAAAATCAATCTACTGGCACCCAGCATATTTTGTAGACTTAAGAAAATACTCCTTTTGTAACTGGTGTATAGTAGCAGAGGACAAGTGGTATAGTGGTAAGAACAGGGGATTGGGAATCAGAATGGTTTGGTCCAGTCCTCAGCTTGCTGTATGACCTTAGGGAAGTCAGCTTGATTCTTATCTGATCATGGTGTTAGTTCTGATTTAAATTATTGTAACAGATCAGAACTCAACCGTGTGTGCCTTAGCCTATCGGTCTGGATAGATTTCTTCTTACTTTCAAATCTGCAGGGTTGTTGTGAAACTCAGATGATGTTTAATAGCCTTGGATGAAAAGTGCTGGGCAAGGTCACAGCAGGGAAGCTAAATATGTTTTTTTCCTTAAGGAAAATCCCAGAGACAATTGACAATTCTGTTATAAAGTTCTACCCTATCCTTATCTTTAAAATGGGAAACATACTACTAAGCAAGCTTTAATTCCAAATAACTACAGTATATTGCAAGAGGTGGGGTTAAATGACCTCAACCAATATGTTGGATGTAGTTGTAGGAATAGAGGGCTGGATCCTTGGCTGTTGCAAATCAGCCCCCTTCCCCCCCCAGTTATGCCAATTTCTACCAGCTGAGCTTCTAGCCCAATATTTTTGCTGACAACTGTATCAAGTGCTGACTGCTTTGTTTCCCTGTGATGGTTTATTTTCCACATGGTGGAGCCTGGTGCCACTGTCTTCTTTACATTCATGCATCTCAGACATCAGCACGGACAGAATCCACCCAAACACTCTCTCAGAACAATGCTGCTTTTGCTGAGGTGCTTGTGTGCACGGGTGATAGTGATGTATATGTTTCGCATCCTCACTCTGCATTGCACACAGACTGAAACTGACTTGCATGAATGCCAGCCTGTGGCTGTTTATTAAGACCAGCTAAGAGCATTACACATCTCATTGAGTTCAACCATGATCTTGCAAGCCAAGTGCCCGTCCATTTTATACATGTGTATCCTAAATTCAGTATCAATCTGTACAAGCCTAGCAGTTCATTAATGAAACACCAGAAGCCAACCTCTGCTCTGAGTTGCACTGCTGTAAATCTGGAGTGATTTGATTGTAGTCAACAGTTACTGTGGGGGTAAATCTGGAGTAAATGAAGGGAGAATTTGGCCTACTCTTTCTCCCCACTGTGTGTGGATTAAAGTCTGAGGAAGCAAACAGTTTTGCCACCATCACCAAAAGATCTCTTTATATCAGCTACTGACTTTGGTACTTATCCTGCTTCCTTTTTGAGTCAAAGGCAAAAATCCCCTTTGGACCAGGATTGGGTCCATTATTCACAAGGCTTATTCAGATCCTCCAGGTACACATAATAGTACATAACCATTACCATTGGTGTATACAGTTTATTCATCTTTCAATAAGACGACGTTAAAACCTTTAAAATGACTAACACAAACATGCTCTGTCTGGCTATGGAAATGATTTCTAAAGGCTTGTGATAGTGATCTGACATGCAGTGCCTGCCTGGCAAAGGACAGGGGGAAGCTGTTTGGTCTGTGGACAGCTGGTTGGGGAATACCTTTGAAGATGGATTTGTGAGTTGCTGGAGCTGGCACTCATGCTTTCATAGAAGATGCACTTAAAGAAAAAGTCAATGAAATGGAAAAGGTTTTCTTGCGGGAGACCATCACGAATAGCTTGAGCTACTCCATCTCTTTAGAGTGGTCTTCGTTTCTCCATGTTTCCCCTTTAGTAAACCTCTTTGGCTTCAGGGGAGGCCGGTTTCTTGCACTAAAAGCACAGGGTGATTTACAACAGGAAAATCATTTGTTTAGGCTAGCAGCATCCAAATCAAATGCAACTCTTCCCTTCTAGGGGGTAGTTTGTTTGCCCTACTCAGCTTGTAAAAATGTGGGGAAACTCCAAGCGCAATTTCTTTCTCGCAGAGTTCATGTTTGTTTTCCAGACCGTGTTTGCTCAATAATAAAGTCGCCACATGCTGTTAATCACAACCTGCAAATGCCTAATAAAACAGCCCTTGAAAAGCAGGCATGTGTGTGTAAAAAACCAATTCTTGCTCTCGCCATTGCAGTTAGCTCTTTCTGCTTTGAAACCTTCGTGACCTCCCTTTTCAATCAATCCCCAGTTGTTAACCATGAAGAATAACACCGGGAACTGCATTTGCAAATTGAATGTGGTGGTATATAATGAACTCATCCTTTAAAAGATTCCAGCTGAGGGGAGTGCATCAGGCTAAGATCTTTTTATTTCTCCTGCCCCCTCCCCCTGCTTTACATCTATCTATTATTCATGCAATTTGAAATAACTCAAAAGACTAAAACTTCCTAGGCAGAGTGTATAAGGGACAGTGCCTCTAACAACTTTTTATCTGTTTATTCTGATCCCTGGAAGCTAAGCCCCTGGGGAAGATTAGCTTCTTAGCTAAAAGCACTGCAATTTATTAAAATGCCCAGTCCTCCAACTTCAGTTTATATATTTATTTCTTTAAAACATTTACTGAATTAATTCCCATCTTGGTATGAGAGCTGCAAAACAAGGGGCTGTGAATTCCTTGCATCTATTCAAATTACAGGTTTTTTTTTTTTTTTAAATAAAATACAAACCTTTTTTTTTTTTTTTTTATAAGCAATCACCCTCTCTAAGCGATGAAATGAATCAGGAACCATCCTTATGGAAACACAGACACTGATTAAAAACATGACGTGACCGAATGACCTCCTTCAGGGAGAAGATGCTGTGTTATGGGGCACAGATCTCAAGCCTAGCGTGCCAGGAAAGTCAAAAATCCCAACAGCCACCGTGCTGGAAATACCTCCTATGAATATCAGTAAGTAATATAAGGAACGAGTATAGCTTGATATAATTATAGCATGATTAATAGCACTATAGCTGTTGTCTCCTCTCCAGAAATGTGCTTGGCTTTCCAGGGACGGGGCCTGATTTTTCCTCTCCCTTGCATTGGTCCCGAGGGGGAGTAACTGTTCCGAAGTCAACCGAGTTACACGCCTGCGAAACTGGCCTAAGTCGGAGGAGAGGGACCGCAGGCGGGCTGAAGTTGAGCGTTATGAGGACCGGCTGAGGACCAGGCGGGAGCGCCCTGCAGCCAGCGGCTTGCCCCCGAACCGCGCTCTGAGGCCAGCCGCCGCGATGAACTGGGTGACCCGGCCGCCCCGAGGCATCGCCCGCTCCACGTGTTCCGGCGCCGGGGGAACAAAGGGCGGCGGCGAGGCGGGGATGGAGAGACGCGCGGAGCCGGGCGCACGGGGCCGCTAGCCGCGCCGCTCCGCTCCGCGCCCCACGGGCAGCCAGAGCCCGGGAGATCCCCGCTCCGCCGGATCATTGTCTCTCCCCGGCTGGAAGAGAGACGGTCCCCCCTCCACGCTGCCTGCCATCCCCGCCCCTCTGGGATCCCAGCCCCCGGCTCCCCTCCCCTCCTCCTTTCTCCTCCCTCCCCCCAGCTCAAGCCGAAGTTTCCTGTTCGCACGGGCGAAGCTTTGCAAAGAAGCGGCGGGGCTGGGCTGCTTTCTCCTTGGGATTATTCTTGCACGAGGATCCGCCCGGGAAGATCCCCCCGCCTGCACCCCGCTCCCCCGTCCCCCCCATCCATCCACCCCCTTTCGCCGAGGGGCTGCCAGGGGAGAGGGAGAACTCGCCCGCATCTGCCCAGGACCCAGCCCCCCGCCTTTCCCTGCCGCGGCCGGATTTACAAAGGTGCCGTCTCCCCAGGGCGAAGCCCCGCTCCTTCCAGCCGGAGTCCGGGGAAGTGGATTGCTGCCTGGTCTCATGTGAACTGGAAGTCCCGGCTATGCTGCTGGGAAACCAACCATCCGCGAAACAAAGGTGAGCAGCAGCCCCCTGCCCCCAAAGAGAGGCACCTGCGCCCCCCACCCCCATGAACAAGCCCCTCTGGCCCCCTCCCCGATCCGGCGCTGGTGGATGCTGGCCAAGTAGGGCTGAGTCCCCTGTGATGTGTCTGTCTTGGGGGGGGGGGGTCACTCCTCCGCTCAGGACCCTGACAAAGTTGGCTCCAGCAGGCTGGGGTGGGGATGGGAGCGGGGAAGCCCGTCTGGCCGCTGCTCCAGGTCCATCGCTGGGATCAGTCGCACCCCAGCCTGGGGGTGTCTTTAGCCCCCGCCGACCCTGCCCGGGCTGAGTTCAGTCGGGGGACCCCATTTCCCCCTTTCTTCTGTTTTCATCAGCGGGGAGGCTGAAACCATGGGCAGCCCAGATTTCCTGTAGCCTCCCCCTCCCTCCCTCCCTTTCTATCTTCTTTCTTCTCTCCCACTTCTCCTCTTTTTTCCTGTTCCTCCTTCTATCTATTTGCTCCCCCCTCCCTTTCTCTCCCTTGGATTTACCAGTGCTTGGAGACACCCCCCCCCCCGGCGCTTCTCTCATCCAGGTGGAGGGTGCGCCCCACCCTGGCCCTGGGGTCTCCAGCGATGCCCGAGTGACTTTGCCCCCTGCTCCTTGCCCTGCAGGTCCTGGCTGCTATCATGACTGATGGCGAGAGGAGAGAGCCCTTCCAGCCGCTGGCGAGCGACGAAGTCCGGGTGCCCATAGCCTCCCTCCCCAGCCAGGCAGCCCAGCCCGGGGAGGACGAGGATGCGCTCAGCCCTTGCAAGTCGATCCAGGGCAGCCTGGGCTCTGGAGGCTCCTCTGCCCGGGATCCAGCCCAGGAGGACGAGGAACAGGTCCCTTACCCGGCCCTGGCACCCACCGTCTTCTTCTGCCTCAAGCAAACCACCCGGCCACGCAGCTGGTGCCTCAGACTGGTCTGTAACCCATATCCTTTCCCAGGAGAGCTGCCCCATGCCCAGCTTGGGGCGTGGGGTGTCCTGCTGCTGGGTGCTTCCCCTCTGCCCCCCACCCCGAGGGCCATCTGTGTCCAGCACCTGGCGGTGGAGTTTCAGGCAGTGCTGGGGGAGCGCCGGTTGGTTTGGTTTGTTTCTCTGGATGGGTCAGGTTCCACCCTTGGAGTAACTCAGCTAAGTCCATGCAGTCAGGGATGATTATGGCAGACAGAGAAGCGTGGCAGGCTGCAGCCTTTAAAGCCACTTGGTTTGTGAATCCTTCAGGAAGAGACATGGTTGGTTCTAGCAGGAGTTGGTTTGAGGAGCAGGTCCTAGCCTCTTTGACCTAGAATTGAATGCAGCTGTTGTTAGGGGTGCACCTTTCAGAGCAAACTGATCCTACACCTTGTGCTAAACGGAGTGGTCTTTGCTACTTACAGAGAAAGATGAGCAGCAGTGGCTCGCATCAGCAGTGGGATTTTAGTGTCTCTTCTATTGTTCTGATTATTATTTATTGTACTGCCAGAGAACCCAAAAGCCTCCAGCAGGATCAGCATGTGTGTCCTGGTTAATAGGTCAGATATTCAGTTAAGGTTCTCCCAGTCCTGCTACTGTATAGGAAGCATTAAAGTATACTTCAAGCTACAAAGAAAGAAATAAAGCCCTGGTAAAATTCAAGAAGAAAAACCATAAAAAAAAACACACCTGGCCTTGTGCACATTAAGTCTTTTCTTGGATGCAAATAGAAACCAAGCATAATAGGGGGAAACGATTGAAAGCTAACTCATTTTAGGACCTGCAAAGAAACAACAAAATCAGAATTCCTTAAACTTTACCTATTTGTCCAGGGGAGTGGAAAAGAGTAAAGTTTAAAGATAGCTCCTTATTTGTGTTAAAAGCTGTGGGGAATTTGAGACCAGGAGTAACCCTTTAACTGTTTATATAAGAGATCTGTGAGTGCGTGTGTTACTTCACATTGGAAAATGAAACATATTAGAATTGGTTTTGAGAAGCTGAGTTCACGCCTGACTTTTCATTCTGGGTTCTGAAAGCTTCTGTTTGATTTTTTTTATTCTTTATTTTATTCACAACTAGGGATGGAGAAAGTGCAAACAGTCTTTCTAACTCCCCTTTTGTTCCCCAATTGCACCCCTCCAAATCCACCCCCCCTTCAAATAAAAAAAAAAGCAACGTGTTCTTAGTTGTGACAACTAGAAAACTGAATTTCAGGAAAATGCAAGAGACATCTTGTATGAAAGCAGAGTTGTTAGTTTGTCTTGATGATCTTCAGAATTGAGCTTTTAGCTTTGCTGCACATGTAAACGTGTCATGTAGGTGTAGCACTGACATTGTGCAGATAATTAATGCTTACATTTCCATTGATATCTGCCAGTAGGTTGCTGTCTGTATCCTGCCATTGCTATTATAAGCATTATTTATTAATATGGTTATTATTGATTTAGCTTTAGTTAACCAGTGTGCAATTGAGATCACTTTTTTTCCTAAGAATCAGCACCAACTTGTATGCTGTCATTCGAAGGAATTACACAATCCTCTTCAGAAAGCTGCTGTAATCCATTATTAAAAGAAATCCTTGGAGAGAAAACCCACAAACTTTATACCTCTGATTCTCCCCCTCACTTAAAGTAGCTTTACTCCAACTTTGAACCAGGCGGAGAGCAGAATTGGGCCATGTAGCTATTAAAATTGAATAGAGCAGAAAAGTGAAAATAAAACAAAGTAATGGCTCTTTTCATTGATGATTTTAGCTGCATAAATATTAAATATACATGATGATTCTACACCAAAAAATGTAATAAAACCAATGGTCAAGGGTAGCTTTTTATATCTAAGCAGTACAGTGAGTCAAGAGAGATTCTTCCCCATGTCCCCCGAGTAGGTTATCATGTTTCAATTTTATGGGGAGAAGAGGGGGGGAAGCCCCCTCTTCAGATTCAAGGACTATCCTTGTCCTTTATATTACCTATCGGGTTGATAATATCAAAATCCAAAAAATAGCCTTGACAAATTAACCTGCAGCTGTTTTAAAAAAAAAAAAAATGAGAGCGAGAAACCAACATCTGTCTTATGGGAGTGAGTCTTACGTAGCAGTGTTTTCTTTGGAACAGTAGTTGCATTCAAACCATTGTGTAGCATTACTGTACTTTATTCTTCAATGGAGCTTGATTATTTTTTTTGCAACTTTTCTCTAATCTTTCAATTGTATTTACAGGAAACAAAATTCCCTTAGCAAATTATCTGTGTGACATAAATGTAGACTTCGATGGATAATTGTGATGTTTGGTTACTAATGAGGCAGATCTAATCAAAACAATGTAAGCTTTATGCTGTAGTGGTATTGGCAGGTGAGTTGGTGTGGGGGGGGACTTTATTTTAACAGAACAGTGTTTGCAACATATAAAATGGTAACAAGTATCACTAGTATAAATCTGTACTGGAATTTCTCTAGTTTTCACTATTTCCAGTTGCTGGCAGTTTCATTCTATGTAGTGAAATTAATCTTTAAATCCTGACTGTAACTTTTTTAAAGACAGAGGGAGGAATAATATTTATTGATGACCATGTCTCTGAAGATATTTGGCTAGGCTTTGTCAAGCACCATAAAAGTTAGTAAAGAGATCTTCATCTTGCCCGTGAAACAATGCTCAGTCCAAATGACTGTACTGAAGTCTAAGGACTGCATGCATTTCAAATCACATTCAGTTGAAGGTCATCAGCTTTGGAAGGAATGCAACCAAAGCATTTTTGTGAAACTTAAAAAGCAGCCAGATGGAAAGACAGATAGATGAGGGGAGTGGATGGGTAGACAGAACAAGGGCCAGCACTCGATGAGCACCTGTCTTGGAAAAACTTAGCTTGAAAGAAATGTCAGATTCACAAAGGTGGTCTCTAACCAGTTATGCAATTTATGTGACTCTCCCTGCCTACCAAAGCATGAATCCATAAACCACAATACTGAGCAGCTTTGCATTAAAAGTTTCCTTTATTATGAAAAGAAGGGAAGCATCTTTACATTCTTTTTAATGGCCGAGTGAGAATATCTCTGTGGAAATGCCATGTCACCTGGGATGCACTATCCCCGTAAGCAAAGGAGTACGTTTCATAATTGTTATGCTTTTCCTTAAAGCAAACGTAGTTCTTTGTTCAATTTGACTTAGACAGTGATTTATTTGTAGGGAGGAAAACTAGGGAAGTCCTTTCCTGGCTAAATTATCTGTTTGTCGATTCTAAATATTTAATGACCCAGGGAATTTATGTGCCCATTGAAGCAGGCAGTCCACTTTCCTATCCTCTGTATTTTTATGTAGTTTGCATTATCATTTGATGAACATATTCTGCTAAGAGTTCTTTGTCCAGGCCTGCAGCTCGGAGACCTGTGTGTGGCTCCCCGCACTACTCAGCAAAGGAATTTCACCAACGTGCCACTGGCCTGTGAGGGATTTATACTCATCCAGCAACCCACAAAGTAGTTCTTATTAAATTGAAGGCATCTTATTATATTTTAATGGTCATTTCCTCTGCAAATGAACCACCTTCTTCTATTACAGAACAGACCTTTCCTTTCTTGCAGTGCAGGCTTGACTTCCTCTCAAAAGGCCCAGTATAGTGTCCATGAAAGCCAGTGGGAATCCTTCCACTAATATCAAGTGAGCGCTCGGTCAAGCACCATATGAACAGTGTATTCTATGTATATATTTGGATCTGTACTGAAAACACCAAATGCTTCTGCAGCTCAAGAAGATTTAATGAGTCCAAAGTGTGGGTAGGCTTCTGACTTATTGAAACCTTTGTCAGTCTAGCTCAATTTAGCTGTGAAACCACCCCAACAGCTCTAAATATTTGTGGATAGCATGGATCTAGGACTTACACCTGCTGTAGGTCATAAGTTATGGGCCAAAAGCATGGCTTGTTTCTGTGGCTTAAGCAGAGGGGGTTACCACAAGGCTTACCAATAGCTAAAAAAAGATTTTGCATGGTTTTCATGTCAGACAGGTGTGCACAGGATCAGTTACTGTAGGGATCGAAGGTCAGACATTCTGAACATGTCTGGCAGGAGGCATGTGCCCCCTGGAAATGTTTGTGAATTGTACAAAAATTGGGGTAATGTGTAGAGTACAGTTAACAGATGCCACATTTGTAGGCTTTTTTTTTTTTTCCAGTGGTTGCTCTTGATTCTGCAAGTAAACAGCAGCTAGGAAGACCCTGCATAGATTCCCCTAAAAGCTTGAATGTTTGTCTGTTAATACGTGCTTTGAAGCCTTACGAAATCATGGAATGCAAAAGGCCTGCAAATGAACTATGTTATTCCTATATGCAAGACTTAGTCAAACTGTTCTGTGCATTAAAGTTTCACCAAAAGTGGAAAAAACATCCCAACTAGATTTATGTTTGATTAATAGTGTGTTCCTATATGGTTGCTTTGTCAGGCTATTGCTTTATAGCATAATTCTTGTCCTATAGTTTAGTAAGTTATGTTTTGAATATAGGAGATAAGTCCTTTAAAAAAACTCCAGCGTTACCTTTCAACTCTATTTCAACAATAAATTCATCATATATGATAGCACAAAGCTAATAAGCAGCCTGAAAGTAACTGTTGTGAGTCTGAGCATTGGTTTAAATTTAATCCTTTACTATCAGGTCTAAAGAGTTTTTCCCCTCTGTCATTATTGATTTACTTAGTTTTGCTTTTTATTTAAAATATAATTGGAAGCAAACTTACTTATTTCTCTCAGTACTGGATCTCCTACACAGGTTTATTTATAGAGGTCTGTGGGTAGGACTTTGTGTATGGTAGCATGTTCTCTGGTATAGTGTTGGGTTTGCTTTTGAGTTTTTTTTTTCCTGGTTCTTATTTACAATAAATGACAGCTCTATAGAAATAATCCGAGTTTGCTTTTTAATGTAGATTTTACTACTGGTCCCATTTCAGTAAAAGATGGTCAATCTGTATCTGAGTTTGGATTTTGATTGTTTTGAGCTGTTGGCTGACAAACATGTAATAGATGGACCAGTTTGTGTTGCTAATTTGCAGTCAACATGGGCAAAGTATGCGATGGACAGCGGTTTAATTTGCTGGAATGTGGAACGCTGATTTTATGGCAATCGCTGTTGTGTATGCAACTGAACAGAATACTTGCTGTATCATTGGCTGTAGGAACATCCTGTCACTCAACGTATAATCCCCAGTAGTAATTAAATCTGTGAATTTTGACAGAAAACTGTCTCAGCTTTGTGGTTCATATGGGTCTGGTGAGATGAGAACAACTTTTGACAACTAAATAGCTACTGTAAAAGGCCCATTTCTGCATTCCTAAATCTGAGAAAACCCCCATTGACTTTCATCTCACAAGTGACTAGGAGTGTGATCTATAGCCCATTGAAGTCAAATGGACTTCAGTGGGCATTGGGTCAGTCTGTCTAGGGTAGCTATACGGGCCCATTACCTTCAAATCTGAGCACCCCACTATCTTTAATGTCTTTTCCCTCACAACACTTGGTTCAAGCCCTAAAAAGAACACCCAGAGGAGCTTTCCATATAGGCATTACAGGGTCTGGGCCAAAGACTGCAGTGCTGCTCTGCCTGTTATTTCAGAGCATCCCCTAGCATCTAGTTCCTAATGCTACTTGCAGGAGGGATGCAGATCAAATTACTTCAGGCACTTTGGCTAGATGCTTTGTTTGGTCTATTTTGAGAAAAGAAAAAGTGCCGGAATTAAGAACGTAATCAGTTCTGGATGGGGAAAAAGCATGTTTCATTCAACAAGGTTCAGTTCTTTCACTCATGAAAGACTCAAGGCTTGGCCTCCCCCATCCTCACAACAGCAGCCGATTGTTTGGGTTTGTTTAAGAAGTTTGCTGCTCGGCCAAGTTCACGAGTGTTGTCTGACAGGCGCCTTGAATTTGTGTTTCTTAGTTCCTTATCCCACTGTTACTATGAACAGTGGTTACTATGGACTCTGTGATATACAACCATATACACGTGTTCTAACTACGTAATTGTTTAGCCTATACGTCACATTTTAGTTGAGGCACGAAGAGAAAGAATTGTCAATTTCCAGGAGTTTAAGCCCAAACTTCAGTGGTGTGTGCATGTGTGTTTGATTTTTAGAGAATGTTGTATCAGCCTTGATGGGCCGTTTCATGAAATCTTTACTCCACTTTTAATCTGTGCTTGCTAAGTCTAAACTCCGGCTGACTCAATGGGCGTTCTGCCTGAGTAACACCTGAATCAGAATTTGCCTAATATAAATATTTACATGTCATTTAAATAAAATATTTAAGGTGCACTAGAAGAAACCATCATGTAACAAATGTATTGACGGGCCTAACCCTGAGAGCCGTTGAGCATCCACAGCTCCTGTTGAATTCAACAAGAGGCGCAGGTACCACACCCTTAGTTGAAATCTTCCGCTGGATTACAAGCAATTACAAAACACCAATTAAAAAAAAGAAATCCCATGTAAATTACAATTCTTCTAAAAATATGTTGGCCACATGAATCTCTGTTTTTTAAATTCATTAATTTCAGTGGGTTTTACATCAAGAAAGGATGGGCTCTAGATAACTAATCAAGTAACTTTTTTAATATCAAAGAGAAGTGCATTTTAATAGGGCTAAATGCAAATGTATACACCTGGGAACAAACAATATAGACCATACTTACAGGATGGGGGACTCTAGGGTGACCCGACAGCAAGTGTGAAAAATTGGGACGGGGGTGGGGGGTAATAGGCGCCTGTACAAGACATAGCCCCAAATATGGGGACTGTCCATCTAAAATCGGGACATCTGGTCACCCTAGGGCAGTGGTTTTCAAACTGCGGGTTGCAACCGAGTACTGGGTCGTGGAATGGAAGGCACTGGGTTGCGGCGGCTCTAGTCAGCACCGCCGACCAGGCCGTTGAAAGTCCTGTCGGCGGTGCTGCCCGGCTAAGGCACGCTAGTCCCTACCGGTTCTGACACCATGCTGCACCCCGGAAGCGGCCAGCAGTAGGTCCGGCTCCTAGGCGGGAGGGCCATGGGACTCCGCACACTGCCCCTACCCCGGGCACCAGCTCCACACTCGCAGTGGCCGGGAACTGGCCAATGGCAGCTGGGGGGCAGGTGCTGCATGGAACTGCTTGCGTGCCTCCGCCTTGGAGCTGGACCTGCTGCTGTCCGCTTCTGGGGCGCAGTGCTGTCCGCAGTGCCAGGAAGTCTGCCTTAGCACGCCCGCTGACTGGGAGCCGCCCAAGGTAAGCCCATGCCCCAACCCTGCGCCCTAATCCCCTGCCCCAGCCCTGAGGCCCCCCCAAACCCTGAGCCCCTTCCTGCACCCCAAACCCCTCATCCCTGGCACCACCCCAGAGTCTGCACCCCCAGCCCAGAGCCCTGACCCTCTCCCGCACCCCTACCCCAGCCCAGAGCCCCCTCCCACACTCTGAACCCTTCATTACTGGCCCTACCCCGCAGCCCTCACCCCTGCACCCCAACCCTCTGCCCCAGCCCTGAGCCCATCCCACACCCCAAACCCCTCATCCCCAGCTCTGTTGGATCACGGGCATCAACAATTTTCTTCAACTGGGTCGCCAGAAAAATTTTTTGAAAACCACTGCACTCGGGGACTCTATCCTGGGAAGCAGTGACTCTGAAAAAGATGTGGGGATTGTGGTGCATAGCACAAGCTCCCAGCGTGATGCTGTGGCCAAAATAGCTAATGCGATCCTGGGAAGCATAAGCAGGAGTACCTTGAATAGGTGTAGCTCTGTGTTTTGGTGCTTGTGTGACCACTGCTGAATCATTGTTCAGTCACCTCTCAGAGCCATTGTTTTAGGCTCTTTTCAGACTCGCACAGGCATCAGTTTAAGTTCAGCTCCTATTTTGAGGTGTTATTTGCACCCATAAGGGCTAGACACTTGTTTTTAAATGAAAGCTGAGATTCTGGATCATAGCTTTGCAGCAAAGAGTGAAATTCTGTGGTAAATTTTGTGATCATAGAATATGCTGGACCATATGTATGTAGTGAACCCAGATATAACCGTGTTTGTGCTGGTGCATAAGAATAAGAAAGTGAAATTTATTATTAAAAAAGGTGAAACTGACAAGACCGTTTTCATTATTTAAGCTGAGTGAAGCGCACAAAGTAAACCAAGAGCATAAATAATGAAAATTAAATGAGAGCTTTAATATTATTTTGGTGTTCAACATAAAAGTTGTTGTTAATGACACAAGTAAAGTTTTTTTTTTTTTTTTTCCTTTCAAATATATGGGCCCAAATTCATTCCTGGTAGAACCTCATTGATTTACACCAGTAATGAAGATGATCATGAATTTTATGACCTTGACTGTAGTCTCTTCTCTATCCCTAGTGGATGTTTAATTTAATTACACGGCCACTGTAATGCATAACTGTCCACCACAGTTATGCATCTTTGGTCAATAAAGGCCTAAACCCAAATTGCAAAAGGTGCTGCTGATTAGTATTCATTGGGAAATGCACATAAGAAACTTCTACGTATTTCCCCAGCATGCCTTAATCTAGTTACCACTGTTATTTCCATAAAGACCAATTCACCCAACGGTTAAAACGCACACACAATATTCCCAATTTATATGATCTCATCAGAGAAATTAAATTTAACCTTTTACATGTCTTTTTCATTATTGTCCTAGCATTTGAAATGGCTCTCTACTAAATTACCTACCAAAAGACGTTTTAAAGAGAATTGACTGTTACTCCAGTATCTTTTTCAAGGTTACGCCTAATCTCCTTGCTGTAATTGTTCCATATTTGTGCTTATTTTTTTTACAGTGCATCTGTAATATTTCACATCGCTAAAGCACAGAAAATTTAACTGGCTACTTGTCAGCCCACGTAGAAAACTAATCCTAAAAGATCTTGTTAAAGTTTTGCAATAGCCTTTGGTTTTTCTGCCTCTCTGACTTGGTAGGAACCAATAAATGCAATCAAGTTTGTTTACAACTGTCTCACATGTGTAGGACATGGGTATGTTTGCTTTTTCCATTGTGTCCCTGGGCCCGATCCTCAGATGGTATAAATTGGCACAGCATAGTCAATGGTGTCAAGTATCAGAGGGATAGCCGTGTTAGTCTGAATCTGTAAAAAGCAACAGAGGGTCCTGTGGCACCTTTAAGACTAACAGAAGTATTGGAGCATAAGCTTTCGTGGGTGAATGCCCACTTCATCAGACGGAGGTCTTGCGTCTGACGAAGTGGGCATTCACCCATGAAAGCTTATGCTCCAATACTTCTGTTAGTCTTAAAGGTGCCACAGGACCCTCTGCTGCTTTTTACATAGTCAATGGGACTACCCAGATTTATACCACCCATGGATCTGTACACATACATCTACTTTGTGTGTGTGTATAGTACGTATAGTTGTTATACCTTAAGAAGTTAAAGTCTAAATATTGCTTTTACAAATGGATTTTATGCAGTACTGTCCCAGGTTGGGTATAGATCTTTTCCCAAGCATCATATGTTAATTTAATTTAATTTTTCTTAAAGATTTGGTTGTCTTTTTTTTTTTTTTTTTTTTTTTGCAGGGTTGGGGAGAGTCACAGAGAATTTTTTAAAATGAGAATTAGTTTTCAAGTGATACTCATTGAACTTAGCCAAGGAATCATTAAGTCATCTAGCCACACAGATATTGTTATAGGTTTTATTGCACTATTTTACTCTGTATTTCACTATTTAAAGGCTGAAGTCAAAAAGCTGCGCCCATTGAGGTCAATTAGCAATGTTCTGATAGACCTTATTGGAAGCAGGACCTAAAATTCAGCTGCCGTGTGCTATCTAAACAGTAAGCCTGATTCGCTGCTCATGTTGGAATTATTCCACAGTGGTAACTGGAGTTATATTGGTTTACAATCTGCAGTGAGTTAGTGCTGAATCAGTCCTCTTGTTTTTAAACTATTCCAAAAGCCAAGGATCGTAGGCTACTCTCCATCTCCAGTGCCCAAGCTTGTTGGCTTTCTACTGGATTATAACGGTGACTCTTGCATCTCCATTCACTTACGCTGGCGCAAATCAGGAGTAGCCCCATTGAAATCAATGGGAGCTGTGGATGCTTAGTAACTTCCCCCCCCCCCACCACCACCACTAAAGAGAAGCCGTGACACATTCCAGGGCTGAATTCAAACCAGGAGTGCCTCCAAACCATGCAGCGAAAACCTTTGCCACTAGTATTAAAACTCATGTAAAAATATGTTAGCTCTATTTACACAGATGTTCTAAAAGAACATTGGTCCAGATTTTGCCATTAATTCTTAAGGTAGCATCTGGCATTACATCTAATCCTTTAATCCAGCTGTAGCAGCAGCCTTGTGTTTTTAAGTAAGATCATATTTGTCTTTACTTTTAAGTGAATATTTAGCTCCATGAGATGGAAGGGAATTTATCTTTCTCCCCTAATAGTTAATTTTGCGATAACTTGGAACAACTTAAAATCATCAGGGAACATACTGTATTTCTGAACCAGCAATTAGAAGTCACCAGCCTGAGTAGAGACAAATTTAAAGTGAATTATTTGCTGATTAGCTCTGTACAGTCTTCCCACAACTATTCAGAGACTCCCGTTGCATGAAATTTTATGCTGGTCACTCTAGAACTGGTCTTCCTTGGGTAGAGATTTGACAAGATGCAACTGTAGGAGACAATTTCTCTTTCTCCTTCTTAATAAAATCTGTTTTGAGCACTGTACCAGTCTGACTGGTTTGACAATGGTCTAAATGCACAGATTCAAGATCTAATTTTGCCCATTTCAATTGACAGATGGAAACTGTGTGCTTTTACAAAGCTAGTAGTGTCTAATAATTTCACTCAGAAGTAGTGCTGATGAAAGCAGTCCAAAAAGGATGTAATTGGATTTTTTTTAAGAAGGTGAATACAAGTTACATGTGCAAGTCTCGCCTCCTCTTTCCGTCATTGCCGTCCAAACGAGGAGAATGTTTGCTTGAATATCTAACATTCTGGCAAATTTTGCTGCAGGAAAAGTAAACTACAAGTTTTATGGTTCATGGTTGTTTGCAACATCTGTCAAGTTCCAGAAGGATGAAGATTTTGAGTAGCAATGATGTTTGATGAATGTTACAAATAGATAAGAGTAGGAAAATTCTTCTACCCTCCCACCCCCTTGCTCCCGAGAAGGTCCTGTGCTGAACCCTTTTGTTTCCACCACACTTGTCTTCATCCACACATTTGATATATTTGTTCAAATGGGCATAGATTAAACTCCAGGAGTTTCGGGACCCCCGACCAGGCCCACAGGTTACCTTACAAACCTAACAAAGCAGACCCCCACCTCTTGCACTAGCAGACAAAACCACTACTAACTCTGAGTTCAGATCCAAGGAACAGGTTTATTTCAGCATAGGCACAGAATGCCGCACTGCAGTGATCAAGTGGGATATGCCAGGCCAATGGTTTGGCTACATTGACATGGAATTAAATTTCAGTACACTCTTTTTATACCCAAGATGACACCATGCTTTTTATCAACACTCCCTCCTCTGATTCGTTACATAATAAATGTCTGTGCTCAAATATAAAATTCCACATTACAGACTGGATTATGTAACATGCTTACCTATTTCTTAGCAATAATAAAACTATTGGCAGGGACTTCTAGGACTTTTCTTGTTTATTCGGCTTATAGTTGGTGGGGTTCCCGTAACCTTTCATTGTAACTTTCTCCTTGTCCTGTACCCAAATCAGGGACATTTGAAGAATTGAATAACAGGATACTTATTAAACCAAATGGCTTTGTTTGCACGCCTTCCCAATAGGTTTATTCAAAGGCCACACTAAAAACTAGGGGCCAACCATTATATTGGTTATGTACTTGCTTGTCTGTTACTAGCTACTATGTTTATGTCTATGTAATCTATTCAATACATGATTAAATACACTTAGGCCCTTCCATTTTACATGAGATAAGTTCACCTAGTCACTGTCTCACCTAATTACACCCTGCTGCTCAGATTTCACCAGGATGGCATTTGGGAAGGAAAACATAAATTGACCCCTTTTTCATTGAAGATGACCGATTAGGAAAAGGCTGGAAAAGTAGCCGTGAAACGAACTAAACCCAGTGGTTTGAATATCGCGTCTGTCCCCAGGAGGACGAAAGAGGGACATTCCTTGGGGCTTGGGTTTCAAGCACAGCTGCCGAAAAGCAAACAGTAAAACATAGTACTATAGAGACACAGCCACCCTGCTCGCAGGGCCGTGGGGGTTTGTACCCCAGGGAGGCCCCCTCCCCAAGCAGCCTGGTATGTAAGGGGATTGCACCGCCTTCACTGGGATTCATTCTGTGGGCCAGTGTTGAGGGGGAGCGGCTGTGGTCCTAGCACAGTGAAGGGAGGAGCCCTTGTGTTCCTCAAGTCCTGACATGCTCCTTGGATGTTCCTTCCCCTTCACCTCTGCACACTCGTATCACATTCTGGCAATTTCTCTATCTTAGGGTTCTATACAGCCACACGTCACCGTGGTATCGGAGCACCTGCCACGTACAATTGATAGCAACAGCGCAGTCCCTCCTGCATTTCATGCAGTCTCTAGACCACCCTCCTTCCTGAGAGCACTGGACAACCTTGAACTCCGTGCAGGGGCATCCATCCTGCGAACCCTTACTTGTGAGGAGTCCTTCCTCCCTGGGTCATCTCAGTGATGTCAGCAAGATCAATGGGACAATTCAGTGAGGAAGGGCTACTCTCCCCATTGGCAGGTCTAGGCTGTAAACTAAAGAAGCAGCAACAGGTTTTGTTTTGCACCTGCCCTGATATTTCTGGAAACTCTCCCACCTAATAGGCTGGGTTGTTTGCACCTCACAGTTGTTGTATAAAGACGTCGAAGCACTTTTCACGCAGGAGGTTATCAACCAATTTTATTTCTTAGTGCACTTTTTAATTAAGGCTGCTAGTCCTAGGGTGACATCCTGGCCCTATTGAAGTCAGAGAATTTTGTCGTTGACTTCAGTGGAGCCAGGATTTCACCCCTGAAGTATAAGTTCTTGTACAGAGGTAATGAGCAGTTTTGATTTATTAAAATCAGGACCCTATTCTTCCTTTGGCTGCACATGCCTAGCTCCCGTTTACTTTAATACGACCCATGCCTATGGCTCCACGATCAGGATTTAGCCCTAAATACATTGTGTATCACCAACCTCTTATAAGTGTGTTTGTCTGGAGTCTCTAACTGTATATTGCACAGTGTAATTTTGTTTTTTAAGATAGATCAACTGTGCTGTCGTGAGGACTTGAAAGATTGGAGCATATCTGTTCATTAGGATTATTTAATTTCATAGCCTGGAGGCATCGGTGACACTGAACAACTGCTGGAAAAATTATCCCCTCTTCTTCTGCTCCTGATCCTCTTATTTTTAGGAGTATAACCATTTTGTTCTTGTTCAACAGCCTGAGACCTATAGACATATGCAGGGGGCTGGGGAAGGCTAGTAATGAGAAGAAGCACACCATGGACTAGTACCTTTAGTTTTATGTGTGTCTCCCTATTCAGAATTTCCTATCCATTTCCCAGAGGACCGGTTAAATGCCGGGGTCTGTAAAAGTGCTGGAAATTCCTTCGTCTCACTTTTCGATAAAGGATTCAATTTCGGCTCTCTCAAATCCAGTAACGGAAAAAATGAAGCCAAAAGGCCCTTTTGTTTGAAATATACGTGTGTCGTTTTTTCTCTATATCCACGATGTTGAACATGGTTTCTGCAATTTCAAGCGTATGCCTTTCCTGTAAACACGTTTATTAGAGTAGCTACAGCTCGCGTCGTTATGCTGTAGCTAAGGATCTCTCAGCCATTCCATTATAGACCTCTATTTCCTAATGGTTTTTAAGGCTGCAGTAAAAACTCACTCCACGCTGAATCATATTTCTTTTATGTGAATATAGAGTTTGTGAAAGGTACTGGATTAATGGCCCTGGAGAGTTAAAGCTCTTATGAAGACACAAAACAAGTGCAATATGCCAGTTTCACCACACTGCCCTGCCAGTGTTCCTCAGATCTACGCTTCAGTCACTATGGACCATTCAGTCCTTTGTGTCTGTGCTGAGGCCTCCAGCATCATGCCCTATTGTGATAATAGCATTTTTGTGGGGTGGTCCCTATCTGCCCTGTAGGAACTGGACTGAGAAACCAATTCATTTTGTGGATGCTGTTAAGTAGTTTTCTGATGGTAATAGCTTTTGGTCACTACTGACCAGGACAGTGTTTGAAGTGGTCACTTGGAAATCAGAGTGAAATCCTGGCCCCTTTAAAGTCCAATGGAAATTTTGCTGTTGCCTATAATGAGGCTAGAATTTCACCCTCTAATTCTGGGTGTGATTCTCCTCTTGTTTACACTGGTTTAACTCCGTTGACTTAGAATCATAGAATATCAGGGTTGGAAGGACCTCAGGAGGTCATCTAGTCCAACCCCCTGCTCAAAGCAGGACCAATCCCCAACTAAATCATCCCAGCCAGGGATTTGTCAAGCCAGGCCTTAAAAACCTCTAAGGAAGGAGATTCCACCACCTCCCTAGGGAACCCACTTCAACAGAGTCACTCCTGACTTACACCGATGTAAATGAGATAAGAATCAAGCCCTGGATATCACCATTCCCAACTCCCCGGCATGCATTTCGTACATCAAGCTACAACTTTGACGTACAAGGTTACAGGCTGGGATCCATTTTATGATATTTTGCGAAACTGGTGGAAGTGGGATGCATTGTGATGGGGAAAAAATCAGATTCTTCGCTAAGTTCAGTAAAATCAAAATATAGTGGTTTCCTACGGTTATTTTTTTGCATCATTATTGTTCAGTAATTTTGTTTCTCATTGACTGAAATTTCCCAGACGCTGCTGAGTCACAACGATACGACTCTCTCTGGGGTTTTCGTTTAGCTGAACAGTGCACTTGCTGCTGGAGTATTTGCTTCCCCACCCCCCAAATGCATATTGTAAAGGGATTTACTACATAGATTGGGTTCTCGTGTATGGACAATCAATTATGGAACTAATGAGCCTTTCATATTATTATTATTTATTTAGTTGTAATAGTGCCTAAGGCCCTACCCCAGATGAGAGCTCCGTTGTGCCAGGCACTGTAAAGGTACATTGTAAGACAATCCCAGCCCCAAAGAGTTTACAATCTGTATAGAGAAGACAGATTAAAAAAAGGGAAAGAAAGGCACAGAAGAGATGAAGAGACTTGCTCAAGCACACGGGATTAGAACCACGGTTGCCTGACGTCTAGCCTAGTGCACTATTCACTGGACCACAGTGCTGCTTTAATTTTTCTAGCTGTCTCCAATTCCCTGCACTTCCTGTAAGCTATTTTAAAATATTTTGTATCCATATGAGCAAAGAGAAATGTGGTCTTACAAATGGGCACCAGTTCTTACTATTATTTATTGGCAGTCGTATCTACTATGTTCCAGGCACTTTCCAAACGCTCGAGAAGGGCAGTCTGTACCTGGGAAGCTTACAGTCTGAAGCTGGACAAGCAGACAGAGGTTATGGACAAGGGAACAGAAACAACAATAGGCAAACTTTATATATAAATAGTATATGAACTATAGCTATTATATATTGTGTATAGCTAATGTGCCATCTTGACTCACTGCCAACTTATTGAACATCTTAGCATTGCCTTTCTGGGGACAGTTGTATGCCCACCTATTAGAGTTACATAATACTTCTGCCATCTTAAGACCAGATCCTTCTGCACGTCCTCGTTAGAACAGTACCACCGCGCGTCAAAGGGACTAATCAATTGAGTAAGGGGTGTGGGATCCGGCCTCCCCCAAGACAGGAAGGCAAACTAATGCAGATGCAGGTGCCTGCTTCTTATCACTTTGTTCTGATAGCTGTCGGTTTAGTTCTCAATAGTGGTGTCACAAAGATACATTTGAAGGCATCTGTAGTACGTTTCTGGTTATGCAGAATGGGACAGGAGGGGAAGGGTTAAAAGTCGGGAAACAGGGGAGCCCTCAGAAAACCCCTCTGGAATCTTATCTTGTGTAAAAGAGCAAATAGCAAACAATAAGTCATCCTGTCGAAGCCTGAGGTATTGCAGCAGACCTGGCATCTTAAGAACACATATCACCATGGGGTGACTTAAAGACCAAGTTCAAGTCAGCCTTAACCCTGCATTTCCTGGCTCTGACTGATATAAGCCAGACCCATCATGTTGTTTGAACACGGCCTTTGTGGTGCGGGTGATTAATTGAAACGTAAGCTTCCTCACCGTTCATCGCCGCTTCCTGCGCTCCTTCAGCCCGTTACATTTCATTCCGTCAGTTTATTATAAATAAAATTTAGATGCCGAGCTGAACCATCCATGGCACACGTCTTTTTCTTTGCAGTAGCCAAGCACGAATCAGCGTCGAGGCAATTGAGGTATTTTAATGTAACTTTTCAAACTCGTATCTCTACAAAATGTGACTTGTGTTTACAGGAGTGGGCATTTAACAGTCTTTTATCGAAACATGTGGAAATCTATCGTCCCAGTGATTGCTCTATGCAGGTGCATTCCTGCAGACAGGTATATATTGTACTGTCCTACAATGTCTGTAGATCTACTTAAGTCCCATTGTTCTGTAGACGTAGCCTTGTTTGTCTGTGTCTAGCGAGCTGCACTTTCATCATTTCCTCCAACCAGCTCTGCAAAGCTCTTTGCAACTTCTTATCACTTTGATTCCTCCTTTCACTAGCATATGTTCTTGGCAGGCAGACCAATTTCATGATACCGAAAAGTACATCATTTCAAACAGATAAGATGTTGGCGAAACAAAGTGACTGGGTTCGTTAGCTTTATGTTTGGGAGCAGCCAGTAGCAAATGGGATGGTTGAAACTCTAAAGGGATGGGCCAAATTCATCCCTGGTATACCTTACTGATTGGAAATTACTCCAGAAATTATTAGGTATTATGTTGCGGTAGTATCTGGAGGCCGCAATCAGGGATTCGGGCCTAGGCACAAATGCGATGACCCAAAGAGCTTACAATGTAAGTAAAGTGTGTATTTGGTTCATGGAGTGTGTCCTGAATCTGATCCAATCGTATGCTGGATCCTGTCCAGGTTTCATGCAATTTTTAGATGCCTCTTGGAGAACAACGCCTTATGAGAAGGACTGACTGAAATTGGAGTGGAAGGCCAAGGCACAAAATGAGATCAAACTAGCTAGAAACATAAAGGGTAACAAGAAATCATTCTACAAATACGTTAGCAGCAAGAGGAAGACCAAGGACAGGGTAGGCCCACTACTCAATAAGGGGGGAGGGAAATAACAACAGAAAATGTGGAAATGGCAGAGGTGCTTAATGGCTTCTTTGTTTCTGTTTTCACCAAGAAGGTTGGTGGTGATTGGACGGCTAACGTAGTGAATGCCAGTGAAAATGAGGTAGGATCAGAAGAGGCTAAAATAGGGAAAGAACAAGTTAAAAATTACTTAGACAAATTAGATGTCTTCAAGTCACCAGAGCCTGATGAAATGCATCCTAGACTACTGAAGGAGCTGACTGAGGAGATATCTGAGCCATTAGCAATTATCTTTGAGAAGTCATGGAAAACGGGAGAGATTCCAGAGGACTGGAAAAGGGCAAATATAGGGCCCATCTATAAAAAGGGAAATAAGGAAAACCCAGGGAATTACAGACCAGTCAGCTTAACTTCTGTACCCTGAAAGATAATGGAGCAAATAATTAAGCAATCAATTTGCAAACATCTAGAAGATAATAAGGTGATAAGTAACAACATGGATTTGTCAAAAACAAATCATGTCAAAACAACCTGATAGCTTTCTTTGATAGGGTAACAAGCTTTGTGGATAGGGGGGAAATGGTAGACGTGGTATATCTTGATTTTAGTAAAGCTTTTGATACTGTCCCGCATGACCTTCTCATAAATAAACTAGGGAAATGCAACCTAGATGGACCTACTATAAGGTGGGTGCAAAACTGGTTGGCAAACCATTCCCAGAGAATAGTTATCAGTGGTTCACAGTCATGCTGGAAGGACATAAGGAGTGTGGTCCCGCAGGGATCAGTTCTGGGTCCGGTTCTGTTCAATATCTTCATCAGTGATTTAGATAATGGCATACAGAGTACACTTATAAAGTTTATGGACGATACCAAGCTGGAAGGGGTTGCAAGTGCTTTGGAGGATAGGATTAAAATTCAAAATCATCTGGACAAACTGGAGAAATGGTCTAAAGTAAACAGGACGAAATTCAATAAGGACAAATGCAAAGTACTCCACTTAGGAAGGAACAATCAGTTGCACACGTACAAAATGGGAAATGACTGCCTAGGAAGGAGTACTGTGGAAAGGGATCTGGGGGTCATAGTGGACCACAAGCTAAATATGAGTCAACAGTGTAACACTGTTGCAAAAAAAAGCAAACATCATTCTGGGATGTATTAGCAGGAGTGTTGTAAGCAAGACACGAGAATTCTTCTGCTCTACTCTGCGCTGATTAGGCCTCAACTGGAGTATTGTGTCCAGTTCTGGGCACCACATTTCAGGAAGGATTTGGACAAATTGAAGAGAGTCCAGAGAAGAGCAACAAAAATGATTAAAGGTCTAGAAAACATGACTGATGAGGGAAGATTGAAAAAACTGGATTTGTTTAGTCTGGAAAAGAGAAGACAGAGAGGGGACATCATAACAGTTTTCAAGTATGTAAAAGGTTGTTACAAGGAGGAGGGAGAACAATTGTTCTACTTAACCTCTGAGGATAGGACTAGAAGTATTGGGCTTAAATTGCAGCAAGGGGATTTAGGTTCGACATTAGGAAAAACTTCCTAACTGTCAGGGTGGTTAAACACTGGTATAAATTGCCTAGGGAGGTTGTGGAATCTCCATCATTGGAGATTTTTAAGAGGAGGTTAAACAAACACCTGTCAGGAATAGTCTAGATAATTAGTCCTGCCACAAGTGCAGGGGACTGGACTAGATGACCTCTCGAAGTCCCTTCCAGTTCTATAATTCTAACAAGAACTTCTAATGAAAGCTCCAGTACTCTCCAGTACATTACGTTTAATGGTAATTTGGCGTTCAGCCCCCCTCCTAGGCAGCTTTGCAAATCTTAGCCCTTAGCTGGGTCTGAAATTATTCAAGCCTCAAAGAAGGTTCTTCATTTAGCCGGTTATCTGGGATGGCACTTTAAGTGCCTATTTTTATGTCATATTCCTTGTTTAGCTCTAGCATGACTGAGTGACTCGTTTATTTAAAAACGTTGTTTAGAGAGTATTGTGACTCGCTGAGGAGCGATATAGCTCTATGGCTAACCACTATCAACTAAATTAATACTCTGGTGGTTTTGACACTGGGCAGAATCCAGTTTGCCTTACTCATAAGAGTAGCCCTGTTGACACCAATGGGAATGACTCGTGTGAATTAGGGGATCAGGGTTTGGCCAATTTGCATTCATCACGGTCAGGATTTGGCACTAGTCACACATACCTTTTAAATGACTCTCAGGATCTGGGACCCAAACGTCCAGACCTTTTTGGGTCTGCTCAACCCCTACTCCATAGCATTTGGCGCTCTTTCATAAAGCCATGAAGAGATGATTCCAGCCTGTGATTATTTTTTGGCAGGAGGACCTATGAAATTATTCAGAAGGATGCTTCCCCTGATTTATGACAATACCCCAAGCGTCACCATGTAAATGGCTTTTAAATGGAATGTTTCAGCAGCTTTATAAGAATTCCTCATGCGAGGAAAATAAACACTTTGTCATTTTCCAGACTCTATTTGATTATCAGATTTGTTGCTATAAACATCAAGCTACGCTTCCGTAAAGCGAAGCCACCTGAGATGTATGACTTAGAGAACTGGACCGTTAAATAAAAACTAGCCCAACATGGGAAATCCGTGCATGATTGATCCTACCCATTCTCCCTTTGAGTAGATTCTTGATGGCCCACAATGAATGCCTGAAACTTTTGATTAATGTGGGGCTAGTTTTTCACATCTCATTCATAGCACCGAGGGGATGTGAAATGAAACACATGCAGGTTAGGCATTCTAGGTGCTTTTTATTAAAATGTGATGATGTTTCTATCTCAACAGTACTTAGCACTGTCATTCTCTTCCCTCCCGCATTCATGGACTTACTAATGAATAGTATTGGGGATCGAATTCATTCCTTAACGTGTCTATCTGGGGCACCAGTGATACTCCAAATGTATGGCTAGCAGCTAATCTATGTGGGCTGCTGATCTCTTCTGGTGCTTTCAACAGTCAGTGTGGAGTAAAACAACAATGAAATCAATAAACAGCGGGTGAAAATGTGAAACTTTTTGCTTGCATTCGTGGGGAAACAACGGGAAAGTGAAGGCCTGGCGCTGACTTATGCTGAGGCCCCTTTACATGGCTCCAGCGATGTAACGGGGTCTTAATTGGAGGATAAGTATAATTTATGCCCACTTCAGTGCATCTTTACATTGCCAGAGCAGTGGAAAGGGGTCTTGGTGTCAATGAGGATCAGGCCTTGAGAGTTGCACAGGCTACCACAAGGACAAGCAGGACAAGCTACTAGCAGGGGGATTGTAAGGATTTCCATTATCTGGGAGTTTGGCCTCATCTTCCTTCCTTCAGGCTAAAGTTATTAAGATTATGAAAGCTGAGAATGAGGTTAGAAGCGGTTCATGAGAGACAATAATGCCAAGGGATGCCTGGGTCATAAGAACCAGGAAAAACTGGCAGAAAGTGACTGAGCTGCTCATTTTGCTATGCAGGGGGTATTGCAATGAACAGCAAGTAATGAATGACAGTGGGGGGATGTTTGGTGGCTTTGAACGGCCGTGCACACAGCCTGACGCTCAATGCGCCAAAAGGACGACACCGTCGGACCTGCCAGTACCAGTGCTCGCGAATGAATGGCCTGGGGCGCTCTGCAGCACACTTGAAAGGAAATGGCTGGGGGTGCTGAGCAGAGCAAACTGCATGGGTATTTCCATCGTAATGAAGAAAGACCTTGTGTAGCTCGAGACTATTTCAAAGTCCCTGGCACAGCGTGCTCCTCTGCGGCACAGAGTATGGGAACAGGTGGGAAGACTATAGTTATAGGCAGAGAAGAGCAAAGAGAAAAATCAACCATGAAATTGGTAATTTTATGAGCTTCACAAGGGAGGGCAATGCTTGTTGGTAGACACCGTGTAATTGTGTCTCGGTGCCCTGGGTTATAGAATCCAGACGGTGTCAGTTTATCCAAGAAAAGTACTGAAGCTTTTTGACATAGATTTGCAAAGCATTTTGAAAGTCTATAGTTAATAGGAAGAGAGGCTCTGCCATCCTGGAACAGACCAATGGCCCACCTAGACAGGCATGTAGACGAAAGTCTGTTTCATTCTCCTCCTTATATGGTGATCAGTGTATACCCTGTAACCCAAGGACTGGTCACCTTTGAGATTGTTATCCTACCTGGTATCACTGCAGGGGTTTGTATTCATAGAATCATAGAGATGTCGGGCTGGAAAGGACCTTGAGAAGTCATCAAGTCCAGCCCCCTGTGCTGAGGCAGGACCAAGTAAACCTAGACCAGCCCTGACAGGTGTTTGTCCAACCTGTGCTTTAAAATTTCCCATTACGGGGATTCCACAACCTAGGTAGCCTGTTCCAGTGCTCAACTATGCTTATAGTTAGAAAGTTTTTCCTAATATCTAACCTCAATCTCCTTTGTTGCAGATTAAGCCCGTTCCTTCTTGTCCTACCTTCAGGGGACATGGAGAGCAGTTGATCACCATCCTCTTTATAACAGCCATTAACATATTTGAAGACTGTATTCAGGCCCCCCCCCCTCCCGTTTTCTTTTCTCAAGACTAAACATGCCCAGTTTTTTTAACCTTTTCTTATGTCAGGTTTTTTAAACCTTTCTATAAGGGTCTAGTTCTGTTCCCACACACACAACTGTAAAACTAGTTGAACCCTGTTGACTTCAGGGGTTGAATTGGGCTGTTTTGTAGTAGTTCCGGGAATTAATACTTTTTTTTTTATGGCAGCTGCCCTCTTGTTTTCCAGAATCTCAGCTTTAATAAAAATACACACAATGTCTTTAGCCCTTTTGGTTTCAAAGCAAACCTGTGAAATGTGACCCAAGTGTAAACTGATGCAGCCATGTCTGCCTGAGTCTGCCTACAGCCTGAAATAATCGCTCTGAATGGTGTGAAATGCCTGTTTTAATTTCAAGCCATTGTTAACACTTATGTGGGGTAGGGGCTGCCTTTTGTGGTGTGTTTGTACCGCACAAGGTGGCCTCCAGGGCAGTCGAGGCTTCTGGGCTTTATATTAATATAAATAATTATAATGGCGATGGGTTAAATGACAAAATGGCTGACTTTTGCTGCTGATTTAAGCACCCAAGGAAAGCGAGGGGTAGTCATCTGAAGAAGATGTAATCTGAAGAACATCTCATTTTGGTGCAGTTTGATTTATGGGTGGAGCTTGGCAGGATACCTTTGCTGGTTTTCTTTTCCAATTCAATGCCTGTTTTACTTCAATGGGGTTATCTGTGAATAAACCCATGTAAGGTAGACCTGAAGTCTAGGGCTGTAAGTATCTAATCCTTTCCCCCCACCTAACAATATATTGAGGATGGAAAGGGCATAAGCTAATATAGCATGTCATGTCTCTGATATGGGAATTACACCAGAATTAGTGGCAGAATTGAATGGTATCTGCTTTTTTGGATTCCCAAGGAAATTCTTCCCTGAATGCCTGGGGTGGGTCTGGAACTCTGCCCTGTGACTGTCACAGTGGTAGACCCATTGTATGGGTTGATCAGAGACAGGATTATTTGGCTCCAGAGTGAGACCCACACTGAAAGGAAAGCTGCTCTTCTATACCTTCTCTCTAGGAATAGGCAGGCTCAGGGGTGATCTGGGGGGAGCAGTGCCTCTGATACTGTTTTATAGAAATGGGAAGTCAAGAGGCACCTACTGCCTAAGGGTAGGTCTACCCAGAATTCCCATGCATCCTTCATCCCATGTGTTTGCTCAGCTTCTGTTACAGTAACGGGACTCTATACATGAAAGAACTGAAGCGCTTTTGTTGTCCACTATATCACTAAATGAGCACCTTCCCTCCCCAACTCTGAGAGGACTCTGCCACGTTACAGGGGTACGCTCATTTCGTGGGCTAGTTCTTATAGGAGGCAATGTGTCATAGTGGCTAGAGCACTGGACTGGGACTTGGGAGCCCTGGATTCCATTCCTGGCTCTGCCAGTGGACAAGGCACTTGCCTGCAATGTGCCTCAGTTTCCCTATCTTTAAAATCATTCCTCCTTTGTAAAGTGCTTTGAGATCTATGGATGAAAAGTGACACCGTATATAAGAGAGAGGTGTATTGTTAGCATTTGGACAGATAAGGATTCCCATCTTATGGAGCAGCACTATTGAGATGCACCTACAGCTGACATCTGGTCCCCCTAACATTCCCCTCCAACTACCGTGGGGATTTAGTCCCTGTTGACACAGGTCTGCTTGTGGGGATCAAGTGGGAGTATAAGTCCTGACTTTACAAGTTTGTTTTTTCTCCTTCATGTAGAGCCAACGCTGCCTGTGTTGTAAAATAAATCTGTGGCCTTTTGCTTTCTGAACAATGAAGGGCCAGCGTCTTAATATGAGTTCTGGAAGGGAAGGCGGGCGTGGCGGCTTGCCAGTACGATGTACTTATTCCCTGATGTTCTGCTTGCCAAAATAACGCAAGCCCAACTCCAATAAAGGTTTCCTATGGTTACAAATTATATCTTGACTGAGTTTAGTAGTCTCCAGTCAGTTGCAAGTTAATAACAAACAATCCTCTTCCCCAAACGCCGAATGAGTTATTGCAAGGAAGGTGACGTTTGCCCTGCGGCGCAAAGGAGGCAGTTAGTGCAGTAGTCTGTCTCTGTAGGGTGCTTGCAGTCCTGTTCGCATCCTGGTTGCAAATCAGAGACCACCTGCCTTTGCCCTGAGGCACTTCCCTGCGATATCCCAGCGATATCCCACCGATATCCCACCTGTCGCCCTCGCAAAAGAGATGGGTCGACCTAAGCTTACGGAGAGACTGATTCTGATGTGCATCAAGGAGGTTATTGACCCCTTTGTTCAGGCTGGCTTCAGGGGAGGATGGTGTACCCAAGATCAAGTCACCCACCGAACACAAGACATCGAAGATGCTTTTGAGGTGGGGAGAAAGGGCGGTGCCATTCTTGTCGATGTGTCAGCTGTATGTGACACTGTCTGGTACGTGTATGCTGACGACCTACCAACACCTCAGTACGTATATGCAGATGTGGTCACTCAGCCAGGACATGAACTCTCTGGCTGCTTACCTTTGTCAGTGGAGACTTAGACTCAGTGCAAGTCGGTGGCCCCAGGTTTTCACCTGGCCACTCAACCCCGACAGTCTGTGTTTGCCAGGGAGCCCGGTCAGTCTCCTAGCAACACACTGTGCATCAGTGGATGGTGGAGGGGCAGAGCTCAGCTACCACTTGACCCAGCAGCTGCTCAACACGTTCCACCCAATCCTGCTTCCTGCCCAGTCTGCTCTTGTGCCCACTTCAGTTCCCGCCTTCCCCTTCCTTGACGCCCCTGGCTCTGTGCCTGGTTCTGCTTCCCGACCCCAGCTCCAGCTCACTCGTTGGCTCTGGCATTCGGCTTCTGATCCCTGGCTCTGACCATCACCTCTGCTCTTGACTAAGCCCCGGGGTGTCCTGTGGTCCTGATTCTTGATTCCAGCTTGAATCAATAACGCTGCTCTTTAACCTTCAAGTCTGGCCACCCCCATGGCCCCGGCCATTAGACATGACTGCCCACATCCCAGTCATGATGCTGACAGCGTTGAGGACAATTAATTAATTTATGGAGATATACCTATCTCATAGAACTGGAAGGGACCCTGAAAGATCATTGAGTCCAGCCCCCTGCCTTCACTAGCAGGACCAAGTACTGATTTTGCCCCAGATCCCTAAGTGGCCCCCTCAAAGATTGAACTCACAACCCTGGGTTTAGCAGGCCAATGCTCAAACCACTGAGCTATCCCTCCCCCACAGGAGTGTCCATTCCCTTTCCAGACAGTTGTCACTTATTTAGGAATCAGACTGGCTCACAGTCTAACATACCGGTCCCATGTAGAATACTTAAAAAGATCACCTCCTACACTGTCTTGATCCAGAAGCAAGCAGGAGCCTCCAGGAGAGCAGAAACAAGTGTTGTGCAGTCCTGGTGGTGGTGGTCACTCCGGCGAAATATTATGCAGCAGTTTGGGGCAGAGAACGGCATGCATATCTCCTTGATTTGGAGGTGAACACAGCCACCTATATCATTAGTGGTTTCCTTAGCCACACATTAACCTTTAATTTATGTGTGTTGACTCAGAACTGCTCCCCTCCCCCAGACTTTGATGGGACGCCATGACCCTTGTAACTGCATGGAGGGCTGCGACGGATGAAAACAAGCTGCACGCAAGGCTGACAGTAGTTCCAATATGTGCAAATAAGTAGCTCACACTTCCTGCAGGAAGTTCTGCCCGCCTCCAGAAGAAAACACTTCCACCTGCACTTCCTGCTGCCTTGCCACAACTGACTGTATGATCCCCAGTGCCAATCTCGGGTGAACAGCGGCATCTCAGGCAGGGCCGCCCAGAGGATTCGGGGGGCCTGGGGCAAAGCAGTTTTGGGGGCCCCTTCCATAAAAAAAGTTGCAATACCATAGAATACTATATTCTCATGGGGGCCCCTGTGGGACCCGGGGTCTGGGGCAAATTGCCCCACTTGCCCCCCCCCCCTCTGGGTGGCCCTGATCTCAGGGGCAACAGCTATGTCCCCACAGCAGCTCTGGGATAGAGAGGCAGGCATGCTGATGAATTTCAGAAGCCCTAACTTACCTGCACCTGTTTGCAGCCTGGGACGCAGATCCTGGACTAGATTTAACAGGCTGCTGACCGGAATGGCAGAGCAGCTGCCCCAATGCGGAAATTTGGCCCATCTTCACAGTGTGACTGCGGGGCAGTGATGCGGATGATCTAACACGTGGTGGAGGCAATTAGAGTATTGAAGGGTGGACTGCAACCCCTTCCTACCCTCGATGAAGGAGCAGTCAGAGGGCTGAATGATCTAGTTATCGACTTGTGATGCATATGAAAGAAGTCGTCTTGCTAAGAAAGAAGAGGGCTTTTTTTTCTAACCACAATTTTATTTTTCAAAAATGAAAATTTTCATTGACCTTTTTCAATGTTTTCCATTTCTCAAAAAAAACAAAAAACCCCAAACCTGAAAACGGATTTTTAAAATTTGTTTCCATTTCTCTCCCTTCTTTTCCATTCATTTCCCCCCTGGTTTTCCATTTTTCCACTGAAAAGGGGGAGAGGGGGAAAAACCACAAACTGAAAAACATTTTTTTTCAGTTTTTTGAATTTTTTATTTTGTCAAACTGGAGAATTAAAAAAAAAGTGAATAAATTTAGAAAATGGATTATTTTCCCCACAAAACTTCCTTACCAGTTTTCAACTAACTCTCAACTTTCAGATCTGTTTTTAAGGCTTCCGGGACTGAGGGTCTTATTTAAAATCCATTGAAGTTAATGGGAGTCTTTCCATTCACTCTCATGCGTTTTGGATCAATCTCTGAAAGTGATTCCATTGCTGTTCAATGCCTCAAAAGACCTTCTGCAGACGTTGGTGGGTACATGCTTCATGATAAGCAGTTGTCCCATGAATTCATTCAGACGCATGTGAACACATTTGCAGAACTCTTCAAATTAATCTGTAATGACCCATTACAGGAGGGGATTATTAAATATTGGATTAACACAAACAACAAAGACGTTATAATCCTGCTAATGCCTCTTTAAGAGTAGTTCATTTCAACACCATTACTGCAGGGCTCAGATTAATCGTTATGCAGGTGGTAAAGTGGAAGGATGTTACCTGTTTTCACGGGGATGCATACAAATCACTTTTCACCTAGTTCATTTGCCGCTCAAAAAGGTGCTCTCCTAATTCTCCCAGACTTCAAGTGTTTTCTGAATTTCAAGCTGCATTTGCTCATGTTTTAACCCTGATCTGAGCAACTCTAACATTTCTAAACAAGATAAATCTTTGCAGTAACCTGAAGTGGAGCTTCTCTTTTCCCATAGGATACTTCTTGTGTAGTAGGCAGATTGCAATCGCTAGCCTTTACTCCCCTCCTGGGAGAGCACAACAGAAATAGGCCAGGGCCTCTTTTCAGATAGTTCCATTTGAACACACTTATCCTTTAGAAACTCTCTCTCGCCTCAAGAATAATGTTCCAGTGTGGGTATATTAAGAGATCCTCAGAAGTGGTCATTTACTGATTTGGGTCACTCTTACCCCTCATCCTCTTTGTCTGAGAATGTGTAACTGGTGTGTGAAGGACTACCAGGAAAATCTATATATTGACACTGGGAAAAAGATAAGGATAAAAGATGGAACCTATTTAATGCAGAGCTATCATCTGTTATCTCCTGTTCCCCAACTGTTTTAAAAACAAAATACAGAAGTTCTTATACTCCAAGGACCACTTTCTGCAACACAGCTGTGCCAGATATAAAATGCAGTACATGTTCATGCTCAGAAACCCAATAAAACTGGTAATTAGCCTCTGAAACAAATTAAAACAAAAGATACAATTTTATTCAGCGTAGTTTGTCTTTTCTGCAAACTGTACCTCGAAACATGTTGGAGAGTTAAGTAACGCAGAGCTTAAATAATAGGCGCGCAGGGAGAGCGAATTAAGTGGAAAAGATGTCTCGTGATGCAGTTAAGAAAGAACCAAAAGATTGTTAAAATGGGGAGGAGTAGAAGGAATGGTCTTGGTTATGGTCTTGGCTCTTCCACATGCTCCTTGTTTGTATTTGAACAGACCATTTAGCTTGTGTGTGCCTCAGTTTCCCCCACCTTTGGAAATCAGATACTGGGCCCATGGAAATGGGTGCGTGATAAATGCATACAGGCTGTTCTAAGTGATAGCCTCTTTCTCTGCAGGATCTTTCTCATCCAAAGACGCTAGACCATGTGAAGTGGTTCAGGAGTTCGACGCTGCGTAAGCAGAGCAGGTAGAGTCCAGGGTGAGACAAGGTCTGAAGGGACAGGCTATAGAAACCAGAAGGGCGATTTTGAACCAATCTGTTCCTCTTTCCCTTTTGTGGTTGGAAACAGGGTAGCTACTTCCCAAGGGCACTTCATTCCACTCTCGCTTCCCCCTCATCGATGCTCCAGTTCACTTTAGAGCTCAGCTGAAAGCATAACTCTTGGTTTCTCTCTCGCTTCCTCAGCTATTACTTCGAAACTCCAGAGCTGTGTTATTTAACTGTGGGCAGTACGGCGGGGATGCAGTGTGTGAGGGATAAATCTGTACTGCAGTGCCACGCGGCATTACAGGTGGAGCCACGGTGGGTGGTTTCAAATATTTCAGATGTTTCCTTACCTCCTTCCTTGCTGATGTGCCCACAAAACTGGGTGGGTCGCGAGGGCCATTTCTGAATCAATCAGTGGTTAATTTTAATGGCTCACAGAAACACGAATGCTGGGTGGAAAACCCGGGGCGCTTCACACGTTTTTGTTTGAGCTCTTGGGGGTCAAATCTGGCTCTCCTGCAAATCAGGGGAAGTTTTGTGCTCAAGAAGCATGATTGAAACTTGTGTTTCTAATAATAATGGCCCTGGTATAACCCAAAGATTAGGGTCCTTGCCACTAGCAACCCTGCTGGCCCCAGGAGGAGTGAGCAGAGGAATGTGGCTGTCACCCCTCCTCTCAGAGGTATCATAGAATCTCAGGGTTGGAAGGAACCTCAGGAGGTCATCTAGTCCAACCCCCTGCTCAAAGCAGGTCCAATCCCCAGACAGATTTTTCCCCCAGATTCCCTAAATGTCCCCCTCAAGGATTGAGCTCACAAGCCTGGGTTTAGCAGGCCAGTGCTCAAACCACTGAGCTATCCCTCCCCCCGTACCTAATTGGCTCTGGCTGGGGTGGGGGGCTATGACTTGAGTTTGTACTGTCATGGTGATCCCCCTTCATGTGGGTGGTTCCTACAGAGGCCCACACGGAAGCTGATGTCCCTTGGTGGAGTCCCCAAGGGAGGATTGCAGTGTAAACACCACCTGTCTCTCTAGGGGTGAATCCCATCTGCAGGGCAGTGGCATACATACACCAGGAGAGAATTTAGCCCAGAATATTTATTATTGAGTTTAATAATTGTGTGGGAGGCTCTGTAGGTGTAGAACCCAGATCTCCTAATTTCTGGGTAGCTGCCCTGTCCACACTGCCAAAGCAGGGAACAACAGCCTATGGGCCCTAAAGGTTCAAACACCACCGGCTGTCCCACTCACAGAGGTCCTGACTAGCAGAGCATACAGCATTCCCAGGTTGTCCCAAGCATGCTGTTTAAGGTGTGGGGAAAACACCTAGAGGTTGTCTGTGCAACTAGACGGGTCCCTGGCTTGATGTTTTAAACAGACCCTGCTGCACACTCCTGATACCTTCCCAGGCTCCTGGTTTCTGGCCCCAGCCCTGCTTTCATACCTGGCCTCTCCTGATCCTCTGCTCTGCTCCTGACTCTTCACCCTGCCTCAGTTCCACTAACTCGACTTTAACTGACTCACTTAGCGTTGGCCTGGTGTGGCTCATTGACCTTGACTCTGACCCGATCCTGTGGTGTGACACTAGTACGGACTGTTGCTCTTGGTCTTGACCCTCTAGACTGAACTTGGATCACGTCCCCTCCAACCTAGGCCCTGGCCTCGACCCGTGGTCCGTATGCCCTTCCTCTAGGATCACCAAGAGAGGCACTATTATGGCCATCTTACTGATGGGGAAACTGAACCATGAAGAACTGAAGTGACTTGCTTAAGGTCACACAGCGGGCTGGTGGCAGAGCCAGGAATGGACCCACATCTCCCAATTTGGCCAGGAGTAAATTCATCCCTGTTATATACAGGGTGGAACTCTCTTTGAAGCTTAAGTTGAACCTGCTTTTTATTAATCATATAATATCTATTTGTAAATTACTCTCCCTTACCATTTTGGAATTCAAGGGATCACTGAGAAAGAGCAAAGCCAATAGAAGACAGAAAGAAGCTCCAAACTCTAATGCCCATAATCCCATAGGGTGGAATAAAACTTTGTCAGAACTCCACCATTTTGGAGGTTATCGTGGCAGATTTCCCATAGGTCCTCCCTAATGGTCCACTAGGCTACTCTCCTCTTTGTGAGCACTCATATTCATAGTTCTATCAATGCCTGACATGAACTCGGAAGCCTTGAGTAAGTAGCAATACAGCAACCAGACTGAACCTAATCTGGATTGATGTGCTCTCTTTATAGCCTCATTACAGAGCAAATCAATGTAGAACAATGTTAAATGCAAAGCAACTAGGCTTAAAATAACTTCAAGGGATTGACTCGAATGGGAAAAAGGGCTGGGAAATCTAGCATAGATGCTGCTTCTTCCTTGTAACTTCACCATAAGGGGCCAGATTCTCTGTTATGCCCCTTTTCACTAGCACCAGTGGCTTAATCAGCCTGTAAAACAGGCCAGTTTCCGTGCTGAGAGAGAGGCCCTGGTACAGAGGGAACCCTCAGGCAGGGCCGCCCAGAGGATTCAGGGGGCCTGGGATCTTCGGCGGCGGGGGTCCTTCGGTGGCGGGTCCCGGAGCGAGTGAAGGACCCGCTGCCGAACTGCCGCCAAAGACCCGGAGCGGAAGGAGCTCCGGGTCTTCGGCAGCAGGTCCTTCACTGTGTTCAGCGGCAACGAAGGACCTGCTGCCGAAGACCCGCCGAAAACTCTCGTGGGGGCCCCTGAAAACTCTCATGGGGGCCTGGGGCAAATTGCCCCACTTGCCCCCCCCCCCATCAGCCCTCAGGTGATATACAGCCTATATACCACCTCTATGCCCCCGCCACAGCCCTCACAGCACCCTGTCAGGGTCTCCTGTTGCAGAAATGGCCATAGGCAGCCAGATTTAAATTTGAGTAGCCCTGACTCTTATTTAACTCACACTAGCGCCTGGGAGGAAGAGGTGGTCAAAACGTGCCATTTCAGAGAAAACCCAAACGTTTTGCAGAAAAGTGATCGGTTTCGATAAAAGTTTGGCTGGGCCGTTTCTCCAGGTTTCTGATGCAATTTCTAAGTGCAGGGGTGGGGATGAGAGCGAGCACCCATCTTAGAATAGCCAATCCCTGGTGATTAGGGCTCTCACCTGGGATTTGGAATCAGGTAGAGCAAGGACTTGAGCCTGGGTCTCCTGCATCCCAGATGAGTATCCTGGCTATTCTGGGGGTGCAGATCTGGCTCTCGCTTTTCACACAATATTTTGGAAGGCCTTGTGTTCGCTGAGCTTTAGAACGAAAACAACTTTGGAAAGCTCATTGGTATCCACGAAATGGAATTGTTTTCCGGTCAGTCCTGTTGGTGAGATCCCCGTCCAGCTTGCGAATCGGGCAAGATCAAAGGGGGTTTATTCACTGTACTGCTAGTTAAGGGTCCCAGGCTGAGAGGCACAGACAGTGGTAATCCCGACTTCCCCCACACTGCGCACTGCCAGTGTGTCTCTAGCCTTTCCTGGAGGAACTGCTGCATTGGGGATTGTCTGCTTTAGTGCAAAACCCGAGTGCAGACAGGCAAAGCTGTAATTTTCACCAGTTGAGAGAACCACTTGCTTGAAACCAGGGTAAGCTCAACTGGTACAAATTGCATCTGTCCTTGTCTACAGGAAGTGTTTTTATCAATGTAGCTATACCAGTTGCTGGCCACCAGTGGCTGAAATGGGGCTAATCCCAAGTGCAGTGAAAGCAAGAGGAAAGCTTTCATGAGGTTCAGAGCAGTGTATTCAGCCTGTCTGGTGGATGTGTTGGCAGAACCAAGCATGATACAATAATTGATTTTTCTTGAACAGTTAGTTATGCAAGGTGTTTAAAGCGGACACCAGCCAAACCGCAGAGCAATCTTCATTATAGCTTTGAGTTCCAAGCGCATCGTGTTACAGGCAGTTTTCTTTAACTATCACCGCATCTGCGAGTTTGTCGATTTAGAGTATAGTAAAAATGCATTGATTCAAATGTTGTTTGATACTTGGCGAGAGAAGCATGCAGTCGTTCATGGTGTCAGTTTTCATTTGAATAGGGTATGGTCTTCTTGCTTCTGAACAGAACGAGTGACCAATAACACAAAAGATTATAATTTTGTCTTGACGCTCGGGGAACGGTATGAGCTTGTGTATTTAAATTGGCAAGCATCCTTAGAATAAATATGCCTGGCACCTGAAGCTAACCCAGGTATTGCAGAATATTAAAAGCTTCATTCTGAGCCAATTTACAACAGGTGTAGACATCTTTGACAGCACTAGTGCATGGCTGTTCCATTCTTATGGCCAAACTCAGCTCTGTTTCACCCAGGACAAGGCTAGAGTGACTCCAGTTATTACTATTATTGCTTGTGTCAGTAGTGCCCAGAGGATGCAGTCATCAAGGGTCTATTGAACAAACACATTGGAAGAGACAGTCCCTGCCCCAAAGATCTGAACATCTCAGTTAAGACCAGGTGCAACAAGCTGGTGTAACAAGCAAGCAGGAGGAGAGAGAAAGTGGGTGATAGTAGGTACGTCTACACTGCGCAACTCTTCCAGTAGCATGTAGAAGACATACACTGCACATCCCCCTAGCACAGGTGGTGAGGCACTGATTAGGTAAGCAGAGTAACGACACGCCTGAACCCTGTGGGTATATACCCGACATGGCTCTCTACACACCCAAGCAGTGTCCCCCAAGTCTACCCTGCTGTTTTTAGCAATGTCATGTCCCATTGCCACAGGGAAAGATGCTGGGAGGGGAAGTGGCAGGAAACGACCCCAGCAGCGGAGAAAGGCTCTGGTAGCTCCCTGCTGCCAGAGCCTTTCCCCGCTGCCTCTCCTTTTGCCGGAGCCTTTCACTAATGTGTGTAGCTATGCACCCGCAATGTGGCCACAGCTTGCAGTGTGTAGCTACACATACCCTGTATGCCGCTGCTTGTGCTGTGCAGTTGTAGACATCGCCAGAGAAAGGAGCATATGATTATGGAGACTGGCTTTGTGCAGGTTTTGAAGGACCGAAGGATTTTTCTGGCTGTAAATAAGCCAGAGACAATAAAGCCAACATTTTCAATAGGGGCTGGTGACCTTTGGGTGTGTTTCTTGGGTGCCAGATTGATTCTTTTTCCCAGAAGTGCTGAACACCCACAGTTCCCATTGATTTCAGCAGAAGTTGGGCTGCTCAGGACTTCTGAAAATCAGGTGCAGGGTGTCTGAAACTGGGCACCTTAAAGTCACTGGTCACTTTTGAAAATTCTGGTCTAATGATGGTCAGTAATCCCGACGGGTTTAACTGGTTCAACCCTGTTTTTAGTGGGACTAGCTAAAGAGGTTCAGAGACCAATCCTACATTATCAGTAGCGTGAAATTCTGCCCTCGGTGCCAGTGGTGAGTGTCTTGAATCCCTCCTTTGTGCAATCAGTCCACCTGCATGATGAGTTGGGCCCTTGGAAGCAATTTATGAAATTGCATAAAGTGAAAGAGAAATGGGAATATTTGGTTTAAAACCTAAAAAGTTCAATCTTAAAGGTAATGCAATTCAGTGAACCAGTCTTTCCCTGGAGCAATCTTTATTCTTTGCATGGAGATAAGGAATCTTGCCAATTTTTTGAAACCTTATTTAAACTTAGTTGGTGTTGGTCCTGCTTTGAGCGGGGGATTGGACTAGATGACCTCCTGAGGTCTCTTCCTACCCTACCCTAATATTCTATGATTCCCATTGTTTTGGTGTTCTAAAAAAACCTCCGCAATACAGAGCAGTAACAAAGCCAGATACAAGACTGCTCATAAGGGGCCAAGCCCTGTCTCTGTTTTTGGCTGTGGATGTCTATAGACCTGTCAGATACTGAGCAATTAAACTGTCTCCTGAAGCCACCTGGTGGAGATACAGATTGGTTTGGGGAACATTGAGTTGTTTGCACAGCACTTTTAACTCTTGCTTTGGTCTGATGGGATTTCTTCCTCTCGTTAGATGGCAGATAAAATGCTGCCCTTGAGGAAAGAATAAGAAACCACTTTCTTAGACAAGGACTTAAAATACTTTGATTTTTCTTTTCTTTATAAGCAATTTGGCTCTGGTGCCAGGTGCCAGACTGACGGCCCTGGAGACGGAAATCCTTTACCTTACAGAACAAGTGCAGCCAAGGGCAAGCTGCCTCTACCCCACCCAGCCAACGTGCCTCAACCCTGCTTTGAGGGACCAGCTGAAGGGGTTCAGGGACCAATCCTGCTCCCGTTGCAGTTAGTGCCTGTTTTGTTATTGATGTCAATGGCAGCATAAGCGAGCTGTCATGCCAACTAAGGGCCTGACCCAGTGACTGACTGAGTACCTGGAGCTCCTGCTGAAGTCAGTGGGGGCTGAGCGTCTCTCTAAATCAGGGCCCGTCTCTCTCAGGCCTCAGCAACACTGCCAAAGAGGGTGCTAATTAATGCTGCGGCTCTGTTTTTAATGTTGAAAACCTATCCAGGGACAGAACTGTTACCACTAATTTATTTCACCAAGGTAACCAAATGGCCTTGAGATTAGAGCTGGTTGAAATTTTTGGTTCAAAACAGGGATTTTCTTTAAAAAATAAATAAATGAGTTAATCAAAATGGGCTTTTCCCCAGGAAACATCCACTTATGATATATTCTTTGGGGGTTTTGTCAAAAAATACCCTCCCCGGCCAAACTTTTTTGATTTTTCAGCTGCAGAGAACAGACACATTTTAGCTAAAACCTCCCCAAAATTCAAGGTTGTTTTTTGTTTTGTTTTTACAAAAACCTGAGAATGTTTGAAGAAAAAAATTCAACAAACACTAAAGCTCTTTTGTTTTCCTTGAAGTGATTTTACAAGAACAAAGATCAACCCATTTTACTTCGTCTCTGTCCATATTAGGTTCTGATCTGGTCCCTTTCGCTGTTGTATCTGAGCATGCTACAGTCATTTAATCTATGCACGTATCCTCACAACACCCCTGTGAGGCAGGACATGGCTGCTCTCCTCATTGTACAGACGGGGAACTGAGGCACAGAGAATCGAAGGCCCAAAGGTATTTAGATGTTGCTGGGCTCAGTACTGCAATGGCCGATGGATTTAGGAGCCTAAATCTCACTTTCAAAAGGGATTTAAGCGGTTAGGAGCCAAAATCCGACTGACAGTTGAGTGCTGGCACAGCAACACCTAAATACAGTCTAGGTCTAACTGACTTGTCCAAGGTCAAAGAGGAAGTCTTTGGCAGAACAAGAGAATTGAGTCTGGAGCTGCTGAGACCTAGGTTCATGTCCTAACCCCTGGACCAACCTTCCCCTCTGGTAGTAATGATATTCTGAAATTGGGTTGAATTTGTATCAGTAACCCTAAGGAGAAAAGACCCCATAATAATCTGTCCTGTCCATATAGTTATTTATTTATTGTCTTCAGATGTACCATGTGAAATCTGTCTCTGTGTCACACCCTCCCTTCAACCCACAAATTTCTTTGTTAAACCAAAAAGTGACTTTGGGGCCTTTGTCCTGCTCCTTTTAAAACAGTGGTCTAAAAATCAACATACTTCAGTTAGTTCAGGTCAGCATAACATTTCCCCTTTGAATTTAGTAAAGCAGGCCATTAAGGTAAATGATCATGTACGACAAATATTGCCTCCTAAAAAATTTAGCTCTCTAAAACCCTAGTTGCATAACGACAACATTTTTTAAAAGAAGGCCAGTATTAACCTAATAGCGGTGTTTAATGGGACATAATAAGTAGCGTTAATATATCCTAGTTTAATCCTACACAGGCTAAATTGTTTTTAATGCTGCTTGTTATACCAATTAAACATCCCTATTAGATTCATACTTTGGGCTAAGGCTGCCCTTTAAAAAAAAATGTGTCCTGCAATTACGGCGCTCATGCTTCTCTGAAGGCCACATTTTAGGAGACAATAGTTGCAATGCATCCATAATTGTACCAGTGTATGGGGAAGCTGAAGGAGACTCAGCAACTGACACTGATTTGTCACATCTTTATAGTTTCTTTTAAAAAACAGAATCTGGGCCTGATCCTGGGTAGCGTTTGGGAACCTCCCACAAAGTGGGATGCACACCCCTGTTGTCAGTGATGTCAAAAATAGTGATCTCCTTTCGTTCAGGTCTTTTAAAAATGGAACTATTTCAAAACAGCTCAGCACAAATCCAGGCCTATGTTTATTGGGCATAGGCGGGGTGTGACTCATAATAACCAAAAACACTGATTACTTTAAAGTAAAAAGTGTCAGTTTGAACAAAGTTTCCATGAAACTTTTTAACTTTGATATCCGTCTTCAAAAGCAGCCCTTTTCTGCACCCCTAAAGTTTAGAGAAGTTAGAGGTGGAACACGACTAACATCAAATCCTCCCTGCAAGTGTAGGATCTAACCCCTTGCAAGAGGATCTCTCTGGTACTGATTTGATCTTTAACAAGATGTTCTTTATGCTGAAATGTTTTGGCCACCACAACACGCTTTGGGATGCACCGTGTTACATTAAACTGGGTTGATGCTGTAATAATAAAAATAGCATCTTGCGCTTATCGAGTCAATGTGGATTTGTATGTTTAGAGAAATCAGTGGGATTCTGAAAGGGCTTTGCAGACCATACACCCTTGGTTATCAGAAGCTCTTGGGGGAGCAGGTGCCTAAAAACTCAGGCAATTGATGATCCACCCTGGCAGACTTTGGAATCCTGGTGAGCTGGCCAACCTTGACGAAGCCCAATGACTTACAAAACGCAGGTGCTTTTGCTAGATCCAGCGGTAGCAACCAAGCGCAGGAAGCAACCATCTCTAGAGCATCAGTAGAAAGCTGCGTGTGTAGGCATGAATATCCAGATCTCTGGGAACTTAACTGATGCCCCTGTTTGGTTAGAGGCAATTCAGAATCACTGTGCTGTTTCTGGGGTGGAACATGGCGCTATTTGATCGCAGCCAGGAACACACACAACAGAAAGGAGCGGACCATTGTACTCACATGTCACTATGTCGCCCTACCAGGGTGAAGACACTCTGCTTCAAGCTACCTCTTATCCCAGAGCCACTACTTCAAGGATGAGCTTATGAGGAGAGGCCAAATGAAAGGAAATTGGGATCCTCTTGGTTCTGACAAGTAGATTCTAATTATGGGTCTGTCCTGTGGCGTTGCCTCTCCCAGTAGAGTGGCGTGAGTACTGCATTGCAGGACAGCAAGTCAGCGTCTTTTCCTCACTTCCCCCACATCCCCCACACAGACACACAATTTTTCCAGACTCACCATTGGGAAACCCTGCAGTGCAGCTTGTAAAGGAGCAATAAATTAATTAATTAATTCAATCAATCAGGCTTAGGGGGCCTTCTGTAACTCTGCAGCTAATGGGATTGTGGGAGGTGCCCCAGGCCTTCTGGTAGGTGTTCCCCGTGCACAGAAGCTAAGGGCACTGAGCACTTTCCAGTGGTGCCTAGCGTCACCACAGGCTCAGCCCAGTGACTCACGCTTCCTACCTCTGAGCACAGTATGGAGGGGGCAGAACTCAGCGAGCTCTCTGACCATGCGCCTGTTCTTGCTAGGCATTGAGTGCCTCCAAGCAACTCCCTGCTGAGTACAGTTAATATCTTTCTGTTACGAGCTTCACAGGCTTATTATGGTGAATAATGAAAGCCTTTTCCCCAACCTTTGCCCTTTCTACCCAAATCACATTCTAACAAGTATATTCCCCCCCCCCCCCCCCCCCAAGGGTCACTTTCCCAAGGGCCCTCCTGTTAAAACAGTGAAAAATATAGGACTTCAGTATTTAATGACAAGAAGGATTTCCTGTTTGTGCCTTGGTCATTGGCTGAGTGTTCTCTCCCTTTCCTCTCCCTGTGTTCTATCGAGTAACATTATGAGCAGTCATAATAAAAGGTGGATCTGAAGATGTTTCTTTCCTTTGTCATCTAATTGCTAAATGGAAAAACAGTTAAGATGAAGCCAACTTTGATAGTGTCTGAGGTGATATTTATTTGCACCAAAATATCAAGCAATTAATTTCAAATTATATATTAGACTGTAAAATCTTTGGGGCAAGGACTGTGTATTTGTTCTGTGCTTGTGCAGCGCCTGGTACAATGGTGTCCTGGTCCGGGACTTGGGCTTCTCAGTGCCACTGCAATGTCAATAGTACATCACAATAATATATATACACAATATTACATAGAATTCAGTTAATTTGCTGGGGGCTGGTTTTGGTCATAGCAATTTAAACATTGTAATATAAAGATTTTTATTTAACATTTTGGAAACCTGGCAATACAGACAGGCATGCTCAACAGACAAACTCTCACAGCGTGAGCAGATATTGACACCATTGAGTTGAACATTAAGATGTATTGACTGTGTAACAGGGTTTGGCTGCCTCCATAGCACGCCCCCCCCCCCGTGGCCAGGGTCACTTTGCTATACCCTTCCTCAGTTTCCACCTCTTCAGGGCCCTTTAAGAACTGCACACGGGCTTCTCTCTGGGTTAACACCACCCCTGCCTGGGGCCAGTTTAATAACAGAAATATTTCTTACCAGTCCACAGGGTCCCAAAATGAAGTCCATCACCACACAACAGTCCATACTTAGCTCTGGTATCTTCTCTCATGCGCAGAGCTCATCTTCTGTCCTATTCTGTTCTCACAGCTCATCCTCCCAGCTCTTCCTAGCTGGAGCTTATCCTTCTGGCCTCTAGGCACCCAGATTTCTGGGCCCAAATTCTGTCTGGGTTTCCCCATAGGAGCCTCCTCTCTGTCACAGCTCCCTTGGTCTTAGCATCTTCCCTGCAGGAGACCTACACACACTCTGCAGTCTGCACAGTTATCTGAGCTTCCCCCACTTCATTGTAGCATCCTTCTGCTCTTTATAGGGCAATCACCCTGGTCTCTCTCAGGCGTGCCTCATTCTGTAATCAGGGTTGGCTAGCCCCAGCCCTTAAGGGACAAGCCACCTTGTTACAGACTTAATGGATGCATTTGTCAACCTTTACCTCAACAGCAACAAAATGTTGATATTTATGTAAACAAGAAGTCACTTTATCCATTTCAGATCCACATCGTGAATGATTGTCCATATTATTATTAATAGAGAGATTACATACCTCTCCCATGAATAATAATACGGACAATATTTTCAATAGTGTATGAGTTTTTCCACTTGGAACTTAAGTGGGAAGAGATTAGAGGTGCAGGAAATAAAATCCTTCTAATAGCCTTTACTGAGCTTGGTAGCACCCAATCAGGATGCAACATTTGCATATGGGCCAACCCTATATCAATTCCGTGCCACCTGTAAGGGCTCCAGGCATTGGTGCACCTGTTTGTGGCCTGTGATGCAATAGTTTAGTCTCCTGATGGCTGTAATACTTTGATCTGATTCTGGTTGTTGGTTTGGTGTACGGATGCTGGATGATGTTAAGTTGCCTGTGATACACAGGAGGTCAGACTAGATGATCTGGCAGGTGGTCCTTTCTGCCATAAGTTTTTCTGACTTCTTGAACAACACTCCAGGCTTTCATTGAACGTCAGAAAAGGAAAGCTGTAGAAGCATGTTGACTTGCTCCATGACTATTTTAGCTGATCATCAGAGACTATATCTCATGTATGTAAAAATCAAATATAGAATCCAAACACTTTTTTTCCATGGGGTGCTTTCTTGGGACAATTGTAGTTTGGCACAAACAGTTATAGTTTGCATAATACTCCAAAATGCTCTGAGCCCAATTTTTACTCTTGCTGAATAATACCTACATATTCCATGAAAACTCTCAATGAAATCAGTGAGTAAGGGTGGTAGAATCAGGCCCTGTTTTAACTTTATTGCAAACTGTAGTTTTCAGGCTATTACTCGAAGGCGATAGCAATCCACAACAGTATTCTCGCAGGGATTCTCGCAACAAATTTTTTGGTGGCCTCAGCGTGCGGTCACCAACTCTCTTAGTGGTTGCTCTGACAATTTTTTCCTAAAATACTTAATTAACTTTAGGAAAAACAAATACATATGCACATATCCATGTCAAAATCATTGTAATTTATTTAAGTAGGATTTTTTTTGCAGACTCAATAATAAAAATAATGTACAGTTGTCTCTAGTCTTTACTGAACCTAAACAGAATAGAAACACAAATAAGGTGATTTGCACATTCTTGTCTTTTTTCTTGTTGTTTCTTGGTTGCTTTTTTTTTTTTAAGATACTAAGTCTGTGAAAAGTGATACTAACAAACATACAAATATGACTTTTCACAATAGACTTACTCAGCCCTGGCAAGCCCTGGAGAGGGAGGTGGGTACGGAGGCAGCGGGGGCTAGGGGCGAAGGGGCACTGGGCGTGGCAGTGGGGGTCTGGGGTGATGGGGGGGCTGGTGAGCTTGGGGCCAGAGCCCACCACTGTGCATCCGGGGAATGGAGCCCGAAGCCCACCCGCCACCCCAGGGTGGAAGCCTGACCCCACCGCCCCCGGGAAGGTGGGGAACTCACTGGCTGCCTGCTCTTCCGCTTTTGTGTCTCCAGAGGGGGGCAGGGCCCAACCTCTGCTGGTGGCCCCAGGAGAGAGGCCGCTGCTTTGGCCCCACCCCCAAACACTGCCCAGGAGGCTGTGGCCGCAAGAAAAGCCCCTGGTGGCCGCATGTGGCCACGCTGGCTGCATTTGAGAAACGCTGTTCTAGAGTAGATGGAGGCCACAATGTTTCCTGCAGTGGAGGAAATAATTCTGCAATGTCTGATGTTTCTTCTTCTATGCAAAAGATCAAACCCGACATCTTGAGCCGAGCTGGTATGCAAATAGTGTTAAAGAAAGGATGTGCTTGACTTCTGAAAGAGTGTCCTCTCTATGCATGCTGCTCATCTGTAGCACTTCTCGGTTTTTCTGACCTAGTCTAAACACACTTGGCAAAAATAAGTTGCATGACTGATCAGTTTTTGCTCAAGATAAAATCTATTGTGACATTTGAAATGGCTCTCCATACTGGCAGGAAATGTAGGGTTTCATTTTGCCTTGAACTGAGAGGCAGTGTCATCCAGTGGTTACAGCAGGGGGTTGGGAGTTAAGTTTTCTGGGTTCTTTTATTTGCTGTGTGAATTAGTTGGGTCTTTATTTAGAAGTTGGATGTTTTGACTATTAAGGAGTTAGCTTTATTACCAGGACAGCAAAGAGGTCTTTTTAAAATATATACTCATCCATTTTACCATCCCCTCCCCCAAGGGGATTTTGACACCCACGCTCAGAGTTAAGTTGGAGTGTGGGGGGGGAATTATTAATGAGTTTAGAGCGGTTGCTATGGGAACTTCTTGCTAATGAATCTCTGGGGTTTCCTTTCTGCCTTGTCAGAGCTGCTAAAGGCTCCATGCCGGCAAGTTTCCAAGTAATAAGGTTTCCATGGTAACCAAAGTCACTAATACCCAGCCTGGCTCCTATGTCTCACCCACATATGGACAGATAAAACTCCTCGTTATGTTAGACAGGAAGATTTCCTTTTATTTAGGTTGGATTTGGAGCTTAAAACACATCACACACCCTTCCCCATGTAGGAGTTTGGAGACTTTTACCTCTCTTCCATCTCCCACAAAGAATCCCAGTCTTTCGCTCTCTCCCTAGTGTGGCACCTGAAGACCTATTGATGTGTTTTTGACACGGGCACCATTTACTGCCTACATCCGCACTTGTGACTTGGCTTCCCCACCCCCCGCTCACCCCTCCTCATCTCTTCTCCACTGAGGCAGTGCTTCGTTCTACTGACAAGACGGCTCTGTGAGCACTATGGCTTTGGGTGGAAAGCCTAGGAAACCTATGGGAATTTCCACTGAGTTCTTTGTGTCCGGCTCCACCTCGCAGAGTGAAGGAGCTGCCGGATAATTAGCCGCAAGTTAATTAATTCACTTCCTTGCGTTTTCAAAGGGCCCTATAACTAGCTCTGTGGCTACATTTCCCATCTGCGCTTCTTGAAGCATTGAGTGGAATCTTTCTGATACAGGTGGAAGAGTCAAAATATGCCTTGAATTAACGGTGGGCCAAACAGTTCTGGAGGAATATGGGGCCAGCTCCTCATCCTGGATAAACCAGCATAGCTCCATTGATTTCAGCCTGACCTCCCGGGAGGGTCCGGTACATGGGTTCTTCATTTCACACATGTGGGCTGAACCTGTGACTCCTAAGTTCACCATATTGAGCCTCCCTTTTCGTACTAGTGTCTCCTTATACATGCACAGGCCCCTTCTTTTTTTAAACCCGCGTTTGCATGACAGATCAAGGCACAAAATCGACAGGAAGCAGCTAGGGTCTGATCCTGTGAGGTGATATGCACCTCTTAGAAGGTCCTGGGCCCCTTCAACTCCCATTGTCTTTGCCTGGAGTCGAGGGCTCTCTACACCTTGGAAGTGTTCAGCGTCAAAGGACAGGGCACTTAGAATTGTGGGTATTATTTCGGTTTCAGACATTGGTAAACTGAGGCTTTGATTGGTTAAGTGACACAGCAAGGTGCTGGCAGAATCATTAGCAAACCACGTATCGCCTGACCTCCAGTCGTCTGCTTCCACTGACTCCTGGTCTGAATTCAGGGCCAGATTCACCAGTAAACTCTGGGTGCTTTGTGCTGTTCCAGTAAAGAAAAACTGGTTTAACTGGTCGAAATAAACAGGATTTTACAGCTGCTTTGGATCTTCGGTGGCTTCTGGTGAATATGGTCCACATTGTTTCTCCATGGACACAGACAGTAAAATTATGATAGGGTCATGGATAAATGAAACAGGTGCAAGTTGTCTGTATCTGTGAGGTTTCTCTTGCCCTCCAGGGCACCCCGTATACAGCAGTGGTCTTGAGTTGTAGGAAGGATTACAACTTTGTTTCCAGAACTGAAGTCTTTTCTGATGCACCATAACCATGGGCGGGTAGCGTCTGTAACAAAGTCACAAGCGGGAAGACCCATGTTCCTTTCTCATGGCTGACTTGTTATTCATAAGCATTGCAGTATACAGATCCTGTGTCAACATCTATAAATACATTTGGGGGGGGGGGAGCATATTGTATTGAGAGTCCACAAACTCCTACCGCCTGGTAAGTCTGAGCCCTTGTATAACAGATGGTTTCCGTATGGAACACAAAATCATGCGTCGAGTTCTTGCTTTTTATTTTTTTCCCAGTGTCCCCTTCTCCGATGCCTCGCTTGACTTCTGAAACCTTCCCGTTCCCCTTATGACATCAGCTGAGAGAGAACTAAAGCAGCTGGGAGCTGTATGGAGAAGCGTTGGGAGCAGTGGAAGAAAACGAGCTGGCGAGGAGGAACTGGCAGGAAAAGTCCCAACACTCTGGGCTCATCCTCCATTAATCGGACGTCCCTTTACACCACTCTGGCAGCATAAAGGGGGACACAAGCCCCAGGAGAATCCCCTCTGTTCCAGATGCTAGTACAGCAGTAAAAACCAGCCTTGCTCCCAGTTCCTGGGTCAGGGCAGAAGGAAGGGTTATGGGTGTGGGAGCGGGGTGGCCAGGGCCTACTGAGATATTGCTGTTTTCTGCTTTCCAGCACCCTGCTGTAGATATAGGAGCCAGTTGTTCAGATTCAGATTTGGACTCTACTTGCCTTGAGTTTTGGGGTGTGCTGATTTGGGGTTTTGATTGGGCTCATTTCTCATCCAATCTAAACCTCTTCATGTTTGCCTGGCTGTGCTGTTGGAAACATTTGTAACTGTAAGGTGTCTAAACTCCTTGGGTTAGGGATTGTCTTTTTGTTCTGTGTTTGTACAGCCCCTAGTACAATGGGATCCTGCTCCATGCCTGCGGCTCCTAGGGGCTACCACAATACAATTAATAATAATAATAATAGGCTATCAGTACTTGCCTCAAGCATCCCACTCTGTTAGCAGATATTGATCCTGTTGGTAAAGGGTTATGTTGACTCACTGGGGTAGGTGGTTCATTTACCCCAACGGGATATAAGGGAAGTGGGTGTGGCTCTCTGACTATAGAGGATCCCATGTGTGGGCTGAGCAGTCCTGAAGGAGGAGCTATGGGAACCGTTGTGCCCAGAGAGAAGGGTTGCATTGAACTTTATTATCTTTATGGTTAATTCTTTTGTTAATGTTAAACCCCAGGAAAGGCACAAGTCTGGCATCTGCATTGTGTGTGGAATGTGCTTCAGAGCAGATTTGGAAAGGCCACCTGCTCACACTGCCTTTGTCTCCGCTGTGCATTTCTGCAGTCTATTTTACTGTGTTGAACTTCCTCTAATTGAGAGAGGAAGTGACATTTGATTTATTTTCTATGCTGGGTTTCTGAAGCCTTTCCATCCTTATTGTCTGGCTCCTGCAGCATCATTTTCACAAGCCAGTTCCAATGTTGCTGGAGTCCTGCAAGGTTTCTTTTTGTTCTTGCTTTAGACAGCTCAAAACATATTTTTTCCTTCCAGAGGAGGAAAATGTTGAAGCGGGGACAAAGATTTTAAGTGGACCAAATGGTATATTTCTCCCCGCTTCTTTGGGATTCAAAGACATCCCTGGCCTTTAGATGATCAACTAGCCTTCACTATTCAAAGAGTACTGTGGTGTTAAAACAACTCTGTGTGTGTGGGTGGATGGATGTGTGTGGGTGTGTACACATCAGACATTTTATAGGTATATTTGTGTGAATTGTATGCAAGTGGTATTGTTTTACTCTAGATAAAACAGTTTTCTTTATAACCCCCCTGTTTTTATATGCTTTCAGCTTACCAATAAATAAATAAAATCCATATCTTGGCTGAAATTTTTCATGTTTTGGTCTCTGGCCAAAAAAATGCAGTCTTTCTAATCTTGAATAACAATTGTTCAGTAGAAAATGAGGCACTTTCCTTCCTGTTTTCAAAATGGATACATAAATAAAATGTGACCACATCCTCTTGGGGGTGTCTGTTAAACAAACAATCAAACAAACAATCGTTGCACTTTGACATGTCCCACTTGACACAGACGTAGTCCCCAAGGAAGAGTAATGTATGTCAGTTGAATAACTTTTTTGGGGGAAATGGTTTTAAAATAAGATTTAGAATCATTTGAATTAGCTGGAGAGTTGCTTTGTTAGAGGCGCTCTTAAGAGGGGGCAAGGTAGGAGCAGGTGTGCCCTGGGGTGAGGTGAGGTCAGGATAGTTCTTCAGATGAAGCCAGAGGATGTCATCTGTTATGCAGTGAGCCTTACTCTGAAAACTGCCACTCTAACCCACTGATGCGTGTGTTACAAGTCTCCTGCCAGTGTGTTACAATCCCAGCTAGGAGGCCCATTGTTTTGGCTACGTTTCCCCTCAGTTTGGATCCCTCCACTGTCTCCCACTTCTCTATAACATCAAACATAGGCTAATTGTCTTCACTTTCACGGCTCTTTATGGTCAGTCCCCACTCAACTTATAGTTTCTCATGTGCTATCAAAATGTCAACTCCTGCCTCTGATCAGCCCCCGACGCCAGCTTCCATTGCCCGCTGGTTACATTTTCAAACAAGCCCCTTAATGTTTTCTCCCATGCTGCCCCTCACGCTTGGGAGGCGCTCCCTGAAAATATCTGAAAAGCGACCTCAGTCTCCTCCTTCAGATCCATCCTTAAACCTCTCTCTTTTGTGGTGATGCCTACTTGAAATCGGCCAGGCTGCTGATGCTCTGCTCCCACTGCTTATCATGCTGTCCAGTATTGTCTCATTGTTTCTCTGGGCTCCCCTGTGGGCCTCTCTATATCCATCAAGATTGTAAACTCTTTGGGGCAGGGACTGTTTTTTCATTCTGGGTTTTTACAGTGCCTAGCACAGTCGGGACCTAGCTCACAACATGTTACAGTAATACAAATAATACATAATATAATAATAAAGAATTGACTCTCTAGCTCAAGTTGTAGCAGCGCATGCTTTTAGCACTTGGAGTCACTCGTTCAATCCCTGGTCTGTTGGCCAAAATAGGAGCCGTCATGCTGGAAAGTCAATAGAATCTCGAACCCTTGGAGCTGATGGGTCTTCTTTTCCCCTGCCATTTGTAAATGTTTTTTTCCTTTTCCCTTTTCTGAAAAACAACCCAGGAAGTTAAAAGAAGTAGCTGTTAATGCCTGTGTGTTACCGAGCAGGGCTTGAATGTGGGTCCTTCAGCACTTAAGGCCAGATTTTCAGAAGAGCTCAAAACTCTATTGTTCAGATGCTCAGCTCGCTCAGTTAAGATTTTCAAAAGATCTCAACCAACCTGCTGAATTCTTTTGAAAATACGGCCATTTATTTTGGTGCCTAAATGGGAGCTGAGAAGTTCTGAAAATCTGACCTTACTAGCATGTTTCTCTGCCTTTGAGCTAAAGGACTACTTGCGCTAGCTAGAACAATAATACTGTGGACCAGTTACTAAAGAGGGACAAAGACCAAACTATCCTAGTAAGGGTTATATGTATAGCATCTAACACCAGAAGGTTCCTGACCTAGTAGGGCTTTCTAGGTGCCATCGCAAATCAAATAATAACAAGGTTGCTCAGGTAAGCAATCAGATTAGAGAAAGGGAATGTTTTATGCATTACAATAGGAATTCATGGTCACATCTCATCCTAGATACATGTGTATGTAAGGTGGTAGGAAAAATGTTCTGTATTTATATGTGATTACCCAACTGAAGATAGTCATGATGCATGTACAGAAGGAGAAAAGGTTAAAGCTGTGCAGTTAGTCTTAACTTCCTTATATCTCATCTTCCGTTTTTAACTATGTAATATTAATGCAACGATACAGGCTTTTCTGCATTTAAAATACACACACACCATTACCATATAGTTCCTAAAAGAACGTATAAAGCACTTTTTTGTTTGTCAACTAATATTTATACACCTCTATCCTGATATAACGCGACCCGATATAACATGAATTCGGATATAACGCGGTAAAGCAGTGCTCCGGGCGGGCGGGGCTGCGCACTCCGGTGGATCAAAGCAAGTTCGATATAATGCGGTTTCACCTATAACGCGGTAAGATTTTTTGGCTCCCGAGGACAGCGTTATATCGAGGTAGAGGCGTATATATTTTAATTCGCAGAATCGTAGGACTGGACGGGATCTGTATTAGTAGAGATTGTAGTAGTCTGCAAATTTATGTAGCTGGCGTATAGTAGCAAGCTTAGTAATTAACTCTAGAGTCATTTTCAAGCAACACCATCTTTATACAGACTGTAGATTTGTGTTTAATACAAACTTTCTGGTAACAATGGTAAACAAAGTGCATTTCTTTAATAGGCAGTGTGCTTCTGTAGATGTTATAATTACCTTGCATCTTCTGTCCTATACAGAGAGCCAGCAAAGGCCAGAGCCATGAACACATGCAATGCGCGCTCATTAAGATAGGTCACCTCTTGTTCTGAGGCCGAGATATACGGTATTATTTTATGTGTCAGCCTTACGGCTGGTCCAAACTTTTCCACATAAAAAACATTTTTGATGGAAAATTGAGGGGGTTGATTGAACAAATTTTTCATGGAGAGTGTCTGCGTCCCATGGAAAAAATTGACTTTTTGTTAAAGAAACAAACACCGAAAAGTTTTTGTCCAAAAGCCAACACATTTTGTTTTTTGTTGGGAAACGTCGTGGTTTTCAGGGGAAAATTTTCCATGGCGGGCAGGGGAAAACAACCAGCGATAGTAAATATTCAATTCCCTCAAAAATGTAAAATCAAGAGCTTTCTCAGTTCAGTGTTACTGTTTATGAACAGGAAAGCAGCATCAGGTGAAGTTTAATCATGGGGGAGAAATGGGGTCAGTCAAGAGGATCCAATAATGAGACTGTAATGTGGCTTTCTCCCTCTCCCCCACCACTCCCCCGTATGATCAATACAACTGGGGGAAAATCTCAACAACACCAGCAATCTCTCATTGCCAAACAACAGAAGGATGTGTAATAGATTATTAGCTTCTTAGAGGGCTGGCAGTTGATCTACACCATGCCAGCTATAGCATAGCGATCAGTACTGATTGTAAACTGTTTACAAGCAGAGAAGCAGAATACCTAAGAACAGCTTCTGCTATTGCTGGCATAATGTACCGTGAAATCCATCAAACTGTATATTGTTTCACTGGGCAGCGTTTACAGATTGGTTAGAAAGCCAAGCCACCTCTAATCATGGAGTTTGGGTATGATAATATTTTCCCCTTCTATAGCAGCTCTGATCGGAGGATCTTGTAGCACTTTACAGACCTTAAGTATCAGACCTGATGTGCTGCAGGTATTATCCCCATTTTACAGATGAGATGGACTGAGTTACAGAGAAGTTAAGTAACTTACCCACAGTGAAACAATGGCAGTGCTAGGAATAGAACACAAGAGTCCAGAATCCTGGCTCTGTGATCTAAACTTTAGACTACAGCAACACCAGTGTAGCATAGCAATTCTCAAAGGACCCCTCATTTGCTGTGGTTTAGTTTAGTGAGAAGACATGAAATAATAATAATACCTGTCTCTTATATAGCACTCCTCATCAGCAGATCTCGAAGTGCTTTACAATCCTTAATGAGTTTATCCTCACACAACACCTTTATGAGGCAGGGGAGGGCTAGGCTGTTATCCCCCTCTTACAGCTGGGGAGCTGAGACACAGAGAAGCTAAGTGACTCACCCAAGGTCACACAGGAAGTCTGTGGCAGGGCAGGGAATTGACGTCTCCCAAATCCCAGGCTAGTGCCCCTAAGCAAGAAGGCTATCAAGCATTAATGCTGACTGTAGAAAAACCCTGTGTGTGTGTGTGTGTGTGTGTGTATACACACATGTCTGACATAGGGTGACTAATGCTGCCTTTGTGAAATAATTAATAATTTATCTGACACCTGTGGAGTAGGTACGAATTATTATACCCATCTTACAGACGAATAAACGAAAGCAAATCAAGTACTGAGGATCTCATAAAGTGAATGAGCTGTTATAAGCAATGAGTGGAATGTGGCGTTTAGCTGAAAAAAGTCTGACTCTCAGCTGTCTGAAATTGCTATGGCGCAGACTGCAATAAAAAAAAACAGATCTGAAGCCCAGCAGGTAACTGGCAGGATTCCCTTGACTTTGGTAGAAGTTCTTGAGCCAAAGGAAATCAATCCTTGCTCAAAGTCTTTCCAGATTCCCCAAATGAAGAGGACAGGAGTCTGCTTATGGTAGCTGTGTGACATGTAATTGTATGGTGACACGGTGTACAGATAATCCAAGAAAGTGAGAGACAAAAATGCCTTGTGGAAAAGGCACGTTCCATTTCAATGTTTGATCTATCCTAATTTGTACCCAGTTAAAACAATCATTTAAAAAATCATTTGCTGCCCATACCATCCACTACGAAACAGGTCTGGTTTTTTTCCCCTTGCATCCCTCGTACTGGTACATGAGACATCATCGGAATGATTCTCAGAGGTGCCGGCTGAGTACCTGTCACTCCCATTGTCTTCAGTGTGACTTGTAGGTGCTTAGCACTTCTGAAAACCGGGTCCTCAGCAAATTGAAAGTACATAGCAGTATTGGTTGAAAAGGCTTTTCTTTATGGGCCTAATCCTGCAAGATGCTGAGCCACTTCCTGGGAACTGCTGAGAGCTCACAGATCCCTTTGATGTCCCTAAGAATTGAGGGGCTCACAGGATCAGGCCCTGTCTGTATAGATGAGGTAGGCTTTAATCAGCTGCAGCGGGAAAGCCCTTAATCTTTCTTGACTTCAGCCTTGCGTGAAAGAAGCCTCATTCTCTACTGGGTTAGAGAGACCAGGCCCTGTGACCATTTGGCAAGCAGTGCCAAAGGTGAGAGAGACTGTGGAGGGTGCTGGCTTGTTGAGCTAAGAACAGGAAACTTGTGTCTAAGGGGACTGCGGAGGAACTAGCATGGCTGCTTTTTCCCCTCCCGTCAAGTCACTTTGTTGTTCTCCCCTTCACAATTTACATGAGGCTGTTTATCCTTGAAGATATCGCTTGGCTCATGTCGATTCTTTGAAGTACCAAAAATCTAATCCAATCTCATTGTTAAACAGATGTCAGGTTATTACGGGAGTCATCTCATCTGCTCTAATGTTCCCAATGAATACAACGCATTGGAAGAGATAAGAATCAGATTGGTAGCTCTCAAAACTGTCCCCAAACAAAACCTTCTGGCTTGCAATGAGAGTAGCGTATGTGATTGCTCTCTTTGCTGCACCAGACTTTCCCTTCAGTGTTTCCGCACGCTATCAGATATAGGCAACGACAGCTGTATATTCTTAATGAATGGGCTGGGCCACTGTTGACTGGCTCTCCATCTGTCTTCCCAACCACTCTTGTTCAATGTTGTCCTTTAAGGTGATTTTTGTTGTTGTTCCTCGGAGCTACCCCATGCCACAAAGCCCATTCAAAAACTCCTCCTTTTCCCCCCTTTTGTCTTGTGTGATAAATATTTCATCAAAGGCTGGTTTTCTGCTCTCTCGAGGCACTTTTCGGTGCAGTTTGTACAGTGGCTCTAAATTTATCATTTAGATTTGGAACCAATAGGGGAGTTAATAATCTTTCTCAAAGTAGCTTGGAGGTGAGTCCATCAGGATATACAGTAGCTTTCCCAGACCGGTAGAGAGGTGGCAAGTAAGTCCTAGAATCGTTTCATTGGGTAAAAGGTAATTTGGAGTCACGGTGCAGTGTTTTGATCTACAACATTCCTCCTCAGTAGATGCCTTGCTTTTCTAAGGGGCTTATTTTGAAATATACGCCTTTGCTAGTGAGCTTGGAATGTTTTGATTCTTAATTTAGAATGTTTATCTCAAGGGGTTCTAAAGTTCCAAGTATGAAAGATACAAAGACTTTCCCCCCCCCCTTTTCCCAGCAGCCTGTCTTTTCTGCAGCAGTAATCCATGCTACGCACTGTAATGTTATCGCTGGGGCACCCATCTGCACTGAATTATTTTACACCATTCACGATAGGCTAATGTTGTTCTTCCCGTACCATAAACCTATTTGATAAATGCCTATTTCTTTCTCTGCGGAAGAGCCTTCCACTGTATCGCTCGTGCGGCAAACGAGCTCCTTTAAAGATGCCCAAGCCAAAATGATGTTCCACTGGTGTAAATCTAGAGCAGAGTTGAACCTAATAGGCCAGATTTCCCCCTCATGGGTGCAGGGATTGCAAAAGGCACCCTGCAGCATCATTAATTTCTGAAGGCGGGCAGCTTTAAAATCCAATCAGGATCCATAAAAGCCTTGTCAATGGAGCCTCCCTGGGAGATTCGGAGTGCCTCTCCTGTCTCCCCCATTCCTGGGCCAGAACCATTCATTTTGGGGGATGCATCAGGTAGGCCAGCCCCCTCTCTGTGGAGCCAGGAATTGAGGGCAGTTGGCACTCCTGTAGCCCCACTCCAGGGTGGATTCACTACCTCCAGGGAACTGCAGTCTGGGTTGCACTGGCTTAGACCGATCCGATGAGTCAATCTGGCCCAAAGGAATCCCTCCAGATTTACACCAGCATAGCTGGGAGCCAGATTCTTCGCTAAAGGACTCCTAGAGAAAAGCACCCAAAACTACAGTTTGTGAATGATCTTCTGCATTTCTCAACCATTTCCATCAGGTATCTCACCATCCCAGCTAGCAATACACCTGGGACAAGCCTGCATTGGCAGGGTATAGACTCTACAGAGCCCTTTCCATCTCCAGTTTGGTGGGGTAGGTTTAACTCCCTTGTTCCTGCCCCCGCATTGAAACCTGCTGTGACACTCACCAGTCTTTGAAATCCAGAACCTGAGTCCATCCCCTAATGTCCAGAGAAAAGTAGGAAAACAGGACTACAGTTTGATTTTAGCTTCCTGATGGGGTTATTCAGAATGGCCTGATCCTGCTTTCCTTGCACAAACCGCTTCCATTGGTTTGGGGTGTCGTTGACATCCGTGGCCGCTCTGGGTGCATGAGAAGTGCAGCATGGATTTATCAAATACAAAATACCTTTCCCCAACGTTTCTGCTCTGATTCTGCCTCCCTTAGCCATATTGATTAACACCTGATTTAATGGAGTTAACTGTTATTCTACAGGGCTACTGAAGGTCACAGATTAGACCATAGGCGTGAAATCCTGACCCCATTGAAATCAATAGGAATTTTGCCATTGACTTCAGTGGCACCAGGATTTCTACACCAATGGGCTTGATCTCTTCTCACTTGCACTGTGGTAAATCAAGAGTAATGCCACTGATGTCGAGAGAATTATGTTACTATAAATGAGAGGACAATGAGGCCCAGATTTCTTTATCTTGGCAGAGGGTGGGGGGAGTTGAGTAGGCACCAATTTAGTTTTTTATTCCTGACTCCTTCTCTTATCACTTAAGTAAAAACCCCAAATTCTGCTAAATTAAAAGAGAATTCATATATTTCAGTTAGATCAAAGCCAGACTATTATTAAATACTTCAATGGTAAGAAATAGTCATTTCTGCAGCAAGATGTTAAATGGTCATCTTATGATAAATGCCACCTGTTATGAATTTAATTAGAAAACATGTAGTCTAATAATCTTTGACCAGTCTTTAGTCTAATACTGGACCACGATTCCTGTTGCTATGCCAACCCAATTTTTTTAACCTCTCGGATGTCATTTTTGATCACATCATTTTGAAAGGAGATTTTATTTTTTTTTAGGAATCCAGGCTACTCTGATCGGAGTGCAGGCTTTTAAGCTAATAGAGTTTGCACAGTTCTTGAAAAGCCCCTCTGCATTTCCATCTGCCCTCTGAAGAAAGTCACAGCATGGTGAATGGAGGACATCAGAGATAATGAAGACAAATGCTGTAAAATCACAGCAGAAACAAACAAGCTTCCAGTCTCTGTTTCTTCCTATGAATACACCTTTCCTGCAAATTTCAGTCTTGAAACCCTGAAAGACCTTGAGCTGTCTGCTCAGGTTAGTTTTGTGATATGTGATTATATAACAATGCTGCAAAGACAGTCAACATAGAGATTTCAGTGTGTGCCTTTGTTATTAAGGCCAGCTCTTTAGGCACAAAAGAACGAACCCCTTGAATTGCGGAACCAGGAAATGATAGACAATACTAACGCAGAACTAGAATAGTGTATTCTTGATTCAAGTCAGGCTTTGGGAGAATCTCTCTCTTCCTACATAATAGTCTGAATTTCAGGTGGCAATTTATTTTTAATTAGAATTTTCAGTGCAAAACACACAAAGCTTGGATTTCCTAATGAAATCTTATTAAGCCAAAACAGTTGTCTTACAGCAATTTGGTATTGCTCATAATGATAGCTCAAACCCATCTGAAATGCTAGATGTGGCAGTTCTCTGTGTAAAGGTCATGTGAAGTAGAGTAACTATGGGGTGGTTTGATAAAAGGTGCCCTTATAGATTAATTTTAAATCCACAGCACAGCTATTATAACCTATAGGTACAAGTCCTGACGTCTTCACTTAGTTCTTACTCAGACAAAACTTGTATTATATGTTTCATTCAATAATCTTGAATTTATAGAGTATCCCTTAGGATCTCTGCGTGCTTCACAAAAGATAGATTTGCCCATCAGTGAAATGCAGCCACCTCTAGGGTGAAGCTCAGCATCCTTTTAACAGCACACAGTCCCGCACATTAATTTCGGGCAAGAAGTGAAGAATATTGCATCCAATTGAACCCACCTGGGGAAGCCGGTAGCTGGGGTTACTTATGTTGGAATTTGGGCCGAACACTGGGGAGGACACCCCTACTCTTGTGAAAAAAGGCGTGTGAGGTCTTCATCAGGACATCTCTTTGCCTAACACTATGCCAGGGCATTAGTTCTGCTCTGACTTAGGGCCAGATCCTTCTTCAGCTGAAGCCAGTGGTAAAACTCCTCTTGATTTCAGTGGAACAGGATCAGACCCTTCAAAGGGCCGTCTTTTAAATCGCCAGCACTACATCCTTCAGTATCTACATTTCCCCTCTGAAGTCTCCCATTCCAGCACGGTCCCAGCCTTGAGACAGTAGCAGTGTCAGAAGAATTCCTCCCTTGCTGCAGGCAGTAGAAAACATGACATTAATATGCATGTGGTACGGTGTCAATGCTAATGATTTTTTATTTTAATGTGAAGTGCTCACACGCACCCATTTCAGGTGGAAATGTTCTAACTTTATTATAAATATATATAAATGCACCAACGTAGTGCATGGAGATTCCATTTTAGGTCTGTTCTTGTGATTTTTTTTTTTAATGTCACCTTGATGGAATTATTGCTTTGGGTTTCGTAGCTGCTTGTCAGTTGTTCTGTCTAGACAGCCAGAGAGAAAGGGAATAAGCTATAGAGTACATAAAAGAATTATAGCTGTGCTACAGTGATTTATAAAGAAATAATTCATCGATTGCTTTTGGTGATGCTCCCATGTTTTACAGTGTCCTCTGAATCCCTGGATGGGATCAGCTCAATGTTAGATTTGAGTTCCTTTTAAAGAATGTTTGGATTAAGTGGCTGAGTCTTCTGTAGCACCTTCAGCCACGCCCACCCCTTCCCCCGCCCAAATTCAGAGATTGGACTGGCATATTATTCAGGCATGGGATTTTAAAAAAGCACCTAAATCCATTGAAAGTCCATAGGAGTTAGGCACCTCACTCACTTAGCACTTTTGCAACTCTCACCCAAGCTCTCTTTTACACCTGTGTTACAATCTCTCTCTATCTTTCTGCCTCAATTCTGTTGGCACCAGCCATCTCAGTACAAAACAATGCTAACTGACCAGTGCGCCTTTCACCCTTCCAGTCAGCAGTTCATTCTGTGTAAACCATTAGCATTGTTGCATCATCTTCGATAATGAGACAGAGTTGTTGTGTTACAGGAACCCTGTCACCTCAAAGACCTTTATTTCCATCTGAATCATTTGTATTCACTATTGTTACAAGCAACACCTGAGATGACAATAGATGAAGGGGATTAGGGGGGGGGGGGAAATACCTGTTTGTTCACTTTCTGCATTTATTATTATTATTATTTATTCAGACATTTGGCATCTCTCTGTGTGTGGTCAGTTTCAGTGTTTTGCTTTGTCCATTACACATCCCGTATCACGCGTTAATTACAATGACATCGCTTTCCTGCTTTGAACTGCTTCTCTCCAGTTCCTGCAAGAGGGTGCTTACCAGTAGCGGCAGCAGCAAGGATGAAACTGAAGAGAGAGCAGGGGGAAGGAGATTGGTCTGAGCTGTTTTGTGGTTGCTCTCAGGCCCACCTGAAAGACCCTTCTAAACGTCATCTTTCTTTTGTGTGTGCCAAATAAATTAAATAATTTGTAAAAAGGAACTGGTAAAAAATCAGAACATAGGCCCTGATCCTCAAAAGTATTTAGGTGCCTATTGTCGGGGATGGCATGACCGGGATGGTAGGCAGTCAGGCCGAATGGTCAGAGCAAAAGGGGTGATCAGGTCTGTAAGCTGGAGTGGAGTCAAGAGAGTCAGAGCTATGGGACACCCGGGGGCGGAGTCGAGAGCAGAGCTGAGTGTCAGAACCAGGGATAAGAAGCCACGTGCCCCGGCCATGGGTGAGCCGGAGGCGTGGTTGGGAAGTGGAGCTGCAGGCCAGGGGTGTCAAGGATGGGAAGAGCGAGTGCAAGAGCTGGCTGTGCAGGAGCAGGTACAGGATCAAGCGCGGGTGCGGCGTGGAACGCATCGAGCAGCTGGCAGGATTGCCAGAAAACCGCCCAGCTGGTGAGCTCTGGCTGCTGCTGGGTCAAGTAGTAGCTTAGTTCTGCCCCCGCGCCCGTCAGGAAGTGCAGTCATTCAGGCAGCCCCTGCCAGGGTCAGCTACACCCATGGGGTTGCTAGGAGACTGACCCGGCTGCCGCTGGCTCCCTGATTTCAATGGGTGCCTAAATGCCATTTGAGGATCTGGCCCTGACTATTTAAAGGGCATGCTACCAAAAAATCTTTTTTTTTTTAGACAAACTTGGAAAGAAAAACAAAAACTCAAATTGGCAGAGTCCTTTTAAAATGCAAGGCCGTGCGACAGCCAGGTGTCCATGAATCATAGACACTAGTGATGGAAAAGACTGCGTATGATAGCAACGGGCTTTAGCCTTTAGAGCAGTGAACCAGGAGTCAGAAGACCTGAGTTTTCATCCTACTGCTGCCACAGACTTGCTGTATGATCTTGAGCAAGTCACTTACTAAACCTCTCTATACTTCAGCCTCCCCATCCATTAAAGTACTTTGAGATCTTCAGATACAAAGTATTAATAATTAGGATGATCATTGTTAAATTTGGCCATCTCCAAATGGACCAGTGCAAGACTACCCCCTCTGCTGCGTGATTATCTACGCTGCTTACTGTAGACCTAGCATCTTATCTGGGCAGTGCACAGATTCTATGAGAAACTATTTGAAAGCTCAGAGCCCTCCTGAAGCAGCAATGACCTGCTGGAGGAGAATGAGAGACTGGGGGTACGTCTTCACTACCAGCGGATCGGCGGGTAGTGATCGATCTATTGGGGATCGATTTATCGCGTCTAGTGTAGACGCGATAAATCGATCCCCGATCGCTCTGCTGTCAACTCCGGAACTCCACTGCGGCGAGAGGCGGAAGAGGAGTCGACGGGGGAGCCACAGCCGTCGATCCTGCGCCGTGAGGATGGGAGGGAAGTCGAACTAAGATACGTCGACTTCAGCTACGCTATTCTCGTAGCTGAAGTTGCGTATCTTAGGTCGATCCCCCCCCCCCTGCCCTGTAGACCAGGCCTTTGATAAGATAAGAGTTGCCACAGGAGACTGAATGACACTTGAAGAGCTGAAAGTGGTGGTGAAGGAGCTGAGGCTGGAAAGAGTTGACAGGCAGTGCAAGACCGTCAGGCATCAGGAGTGCTGAGGGATGAGATGGTGGTGAGATGCAGCTGGGCACAGATGAAAGGCAGTGGGCTGAATGGAGCCAACCAGCGGCGGTAGTGGGGGCTAAATATCCTGCCGTGGAAGTTGAGTGACGCTGGTCCAAGGCGCAGGGATGCTAGAAAGGGAACTGGAGCGGGAAGTGTAAGAAGCCAAAATCCCAAGCATGGCTTACGCAGCAGGAGGGATGGGGAGTCTCTGTGCAAAGAGACAAGTTGCACGCCAGGCTGATTAGTCCTGGGGAAAAACAGCAGGCGACCCCGCACCTGCTTTGGGAGTTAGGAATCTGAAGCTGTTAAAGGAACAGAACTCATGCAGATGAGCAACTTTTTTTTTTTGTTTATGGTTTTTGCTGAAGCCGCAAGGATTAATCCATAGTGTGTGGATGGTCCTGAAGTTAACGCACTGGGCTTGAAAGCAGTGGATTGGAGTTCAATTCCCAGTTTTGCCTCAGACTCCTTGTGTGACCTTGGGCAAGTTGCTTAAACTCGCTCTTCCTTATCTCTAAAATGGGGATGATGTGTGGTTTCCCACACACGTCCTTTATGTGGACTGATGGAAGGTGTGGTAGTATATGTATGTACAGCGTCTAACACAACTGGGCTTGGATCTCCGCAGATGTTGTAATACAAATAATAGAGACACTAGTTGGAAGCAGAAATACTCACTCTGTCACAGAAGAAGATACCTGATGTATTCAAATGGTATGAGCACAAGATGGATTTCCCCTCTCACCTTTACAAAGACCACCCCCCCCCCCCAGCTGGAAAGATCAACGCATTCAGCCATTGAAACACAAGATAGACTGATTGCATCATCAGAACAGCCACCTGGATTGATCAGTGATTTTTGCACTACTGAGCAACTTCTGACAACCGATTAACCCGTTTGTGGTGTCAGGTCAGGGCCAGCGCTTCCATTTAGGTGACCTAGGCGGTCACCTAGGGCACCAGGATTTGGGGGGGGGCAGCATTTTGCCGCCCTCGGCGGCAATTCGGTGGCGGGGGGTCCTTCCGTGCTCCAGGTCTCCAGCAGCAATTCTGCGGCGGGTCCTTCACTCGCTCCAGGACCCGCCGCCGAAGTACCCCGAAGACTGGGAGCGCGGAAGGACCCCCCCGCCGCAGAATTGCCGACGACGACCGGGAGCGCGGAAGGACCCCCGCCTAGGGCGCCAAAAACCCTGGTGCCGCTCCTGTGTCAGGTACATAGAATTTCTGCATTTGAGGTGAAACCCATTAGAAACCCTCCTGATGTAAATACTTAAGGATAGATTTTTTAAATCAGATTTGCACCAAGAACATCCAAAATGATCCATATACTGACTGCAGCTTTGAAAAGTCTTTCCGGAGGTGAGGTGGAATGGGGGACCCGTTAGCAGTATTCCCAAAAGCAAAGAGTACCTGTTCTCTCTGGTAGCTTGTCCCTAAAAATGTAGGGTTTCAGAGCAGGGCTAGATTTTGAGAGAATGCCAATAAACAGCCCAAGTCCCATGCTAATCGGAAGCAGAACCTGGGTTCCCCAAAGTCTAATCTCCAAAAACCAGGTTGTGATAGACTCACTCATACTGATTTCCATCTTACGTCATATGAAATCCCATTGAATCAATAGCACTATTCATGGAGTGAATTACCACCAATCTGGCCCCAAACCACTTAGAAGTTTCAGTTCATGTTCCTAGATTGAACATGTATTTCATTTGTGGGTCAACAAGATGGCCCGCGTCAATTTTGGTAAAAATAGTCCAGCTCTCACTGATCATTCAATGAAATAACCTCCTGTCAAAACATTTGAAATGAGTCCGAGCTCTGATCATTTCTCCCCAAATGTGGAAAATGAAAAGAATAAAGGTCTTTGCCTGTTTTTGTCAGAATATTGAAATTCTTCAGGCTTGTATGCATTTAATTTCAAAATTAATAGCACTGATTTGGTGAAATGAAAGATGTGTTTATTCCTTGATGAGGCAAACATGTTAATGGACTTCATAAATTGATTTTTGTATTATACTTTCTCTAATCAAACAAAAGTGTCTAGAAAACACTGTAATAAATTTCTGTCCAGCCAGGGTTTGCATTAGTGGCACACACTCATTTGTGCTAGACCCTAAACGTGTTATTAAATACGAGAAATAAATCATTAAACTGCTATTAATAAAAATTTGTTCTTGAAGTTGTAACTTCAATGAAACCTCCTTCCCCAGTAAAATCAAGGGTGTGGGTTTTTTTGAGGGGGTGGGGGGTAACAGCATGTTTTCAGCTGAAATATTGCAGCATTGTGCTGGGACATGAGATCTAGAAAGTGAAATTGAAGCTCTTTATTAATTATTATTATTATCTAAATTGTAATTGATTAGTTTATTTTTATTAATCACAATCAGTGGAATGGAAAAAGTAAAGTGCAAAAATGATGAACGGTGTGTTTGATTTTCTGTGTGCATGCGAGACATGGACCCTTACGGCAGAACTTGAACGGAAAATACAGGCCATAGAGATGAGATACTTCAGTAAAATCCTGGGCATCTCCTACTTTGATAATGTCACTAATGAAGAGATCCACAACATCATCACCAACACGCTGGGTCATATGAAGACCTTCTGACAACCGTGAAGAAGCACAAGCTGAAGTGGTACGGCCATGTAACAACATCATCTGGCCTATCCAAGATCATCCTCCAAGGGACAGTACAAGGGAAGAGAAGAAGAGGTAGACAGATGAAGAGATGGATTGACAACATAAAAGAGTGGACAGGAATGGACTTCGCGGAGACTCAAGCACTGACATTCGTCAGGGGTGGAGACAATTGGTTGATTGCTCATCAGTGATGGTGCCCCAACGACCAATGTGGTTATGGGAGTGATGATGATGATGATGGTGATGATGTTGGATTTAAAGTTCTTTTAGTTGTAATATTCCCAGATGTGACTTGTAAATGTGTTTACAGCACTTGAAAATCATGAGTCAGACCCCCCAAAATCACGAGATTAGTTTAAAAATCATGATATTAAAAAACCCCACCAATGTGGGGTTCTTATTATTTGGTTTCTGATTTCTAAGCCTATGGGATGCAATCAGATCACATTTTCAGGCTTTTCCTCTATACCTATGAGGACTAAAAATTTAAAAGAAAGAAAAGAAAAGAAACTTTCCAGAAGCGGGGTGTCACAAGCCTTTAAGGCTAGCCACGCTCAGCCTCGCCTGTGACTAGATCTAGTCTCACAGCCAGCTGTGATGGAGACTTCATTATATTGTCTCACCCCAGCTGAGGAGGATCAGAGAGAGGACCACTTAACCAGAGTGGTGAGCTCAGTCAAGGGCAAGAAGCCCTGGAGAGCAGAGTCAGGCAAGCTCCCGCTCTCTAGGACAGGTCTGGTGAAAGGCAGCTGGAGACAACCAGGGGGAGCAGGGCAGGTAGCTGTGGGTGGCCTGAGATAGGACTTATAGATAGGAGCAAGTTTCCCAAGAAAAGCTCCCGGAGTCTCCAGGGAGGGGAGCCAGTGGGGAAGCTCTGAGAAGGATCTGTGGGGAGAGGCACAAATAGCCCAAGAAGGGCAAAAGCAGGATTTGTTGTGGGATGTTTAGTTTGACTACTTGGACTTGTTACCCCAGAAGGGGACTGAACTGATCTTAGATGTGATCAGGCCGGAAGGCCAGGACACGGAAGATGCAGACAGAGACAAGCCATCATCGGGCTAAGGAAGTGACCACCAGCAGGAGCAAGAGCCAAGGAACCCTGCAACGCCATGACCGGACACAAGGAGGTGCTACGGCAGGGCGGGCAAGGGTTAACATCAAAAATGGTCAGACGTGATAAAATCGTGACCGGTGGCAGTGTCTGCTGTGATTTGTTGAAATCTCAGCCCATTGCAAGCAGGTACTGATCCTGCTGGAAAAAATATTCCATGTGTTTTGCTGATTCATTCTTGAAGGTGGCTCATTACTCCACCTGGATGTAAAGGAAGCAGGATTGTTATTTTAGAGAGAGGATCTAGGGTATGTGCTGAGCACTTCCCTTGGAGGAACCCTTGGGACACCAAAGCCTGGAGCACTGAAGCAGGCTGGATTTTATGGTCCACTTTTAGTTCCTTCTGTGCATAAGCCAAACCTCAGAAAGGAGGTAAGTTGTGACCTGATGCAACTTGTTGGGACACTCTGCTCACATATATGATGCTAAATGTGTATCCTTTCATAGAAATACCGACCAGAAGTGAATAAAGGGGAACTCAGATCTGCTTTCTGTGCAGGGAGAGGCTTGGAGGGCTGCTGAGAGGGCAGGGGCTATGTCATCCCTGGATCTGGAGGGGGAACATCGTGTTAGTCCTACTGAGGTCAGCCCTTCTCTTACTGTCCTCATTATAAGTAGCCTTCTAAGCCAGGAATGAACAAACCCACCTGTGGTTGGGATGGTTAGTAGGGTCCAGAGAATGAGGTGAAGTCCAGCAGAGGCAGAGAAATTCTTCCTCTCGCCTCCTGTTCAAACACTGTGCCCACCTGACAGTTCATGAGGTTTCTTTGCTTACTGGGGGAAGTTGAAGCTTCTAACGGCATCGGCACCTGATGGCCTTAGACCAGGTTTCTGGCCTTCAAGTGACCTGTTTTAGTAAGAGATCTCCGGGGGGGGGGGGCGGGACGACCAACTGGGATATATTTTATTCAACAGAGAACTGGCCGCCTATGGCTACCTAACATTGAAATGCGTACAGTTAACCAGCAGTGCCGCCCTCCAAACTGGCTGCAGAACCCAACTCCAGATGGTTCTTCCAAGCTTTCCAGCCTCTTGGGAGTCAAATTGGCTATTGATTTGCTAATTTTGCCGGCAATCAATTTTACCTCCGATTTGTTTACCGTTCCCTGCTGCTTGGGGTAGCGCTGACATGCTGTCTGTTCGGATGCTATCCGGCACCAGGCTATCCACTCTGTCATAGACCATTAGTTGGGGCTTCTTTTTTTTTAAATCTTTCCAGCAGCATAATCCCCATTTCAGTTGACTCAGCTGCTGCCGCAAAGAAAGGCAGTGGGCTCCTGTTTGTAGATGTCATCTAGTATTAAACATCCTCCTGCCTTGGACTTTATTTATCTGTTGATTCCTGTGCTGTAATCACTGGACTGAAGATATAGCAGTTGACATGTACGCTGATCTGACTCTAATGTTTCACTGTTTCCTCAGCTCCACCAGGGCAGTCGTTTATTATTAAAAGTTGGAGCTGTGTGTGGCTAGATCCCTGCAAACCTTGTACTGTGCCTTGCTTCTCCTCCCCTCCCTTTTATTTCCTTAGCCCTCCCCTCCCTAACTCCACTTCTCTGGGAAATAAGAAAAGGAAAAACAAGGGCGGGGGGGGAAATCAAAAGAGCTTCTGCTGCAGTCGTTAGCCAAATCTGAGAAACGGTAAGTAACAGAAAACAAGCAGCTGGCTGCTTTCCTGCCTGGGAGGTTTCCATCCACTCCAAGAAAACCATCTGGCCTGACAGTTCACCTTTAGCTATTCATCGTGCATACCGGCGGTAAGGAGAATCATCAACAAAGACGACCAGACACTGACTGACCTCCTCCTACAGACAGGAGCTTGGCATGAACAGAAAGAATCTAAGTCCTATTTGCACTAAGGCCATTTTAAGCCCCTTTTACGGGTAAAGCGGCCTTGAAGTCTTTTGGATCCCAGCGTCTGGCTGAGAGTATTGACAGCAAATCAGGTACCCAGGCCTATCGCAAAAGGCCATTGATTGGCAAAATGTGACTGAAGAACCTCACCCATGAGAGTGGGCCAGGCTAAGGAAGCTAGATCTTTGAGGTTCCCTCCACCAGCTTTCCTCGTATGGTTGTGATTGGGGGAGGGGAAGGAAGAGGGTTTGGGGGGCTCATTGCCTGCAGCAAATGCTCAGGGATCTCAGGAACCCTGCAAGTTCTGGGGTCCTGCTTCCCTCTTCATTCCACATGGGGCAGAGAAAGGGTTAAATCATAAACAAGGAAACAAAAAAACCCAACAACAATTAAATTATTCATACAAGGCTCTGTCATAGTGTGCCACACCCCTTCCTACCTCTTTCTTTTACAAAACCTCCACTTGGGGCCGAAATTATTTTGACACTGTCCATTCAGTCTTAACCTATGGAGCAGGCTTAGGGGGCAAATGGGGAAAAATAGAAGTTAGTTTTGGAAAGAAAGAAGATTAAAGTTCTGCTTCTTTATCCCTGGGAAATTCTAAGTGGCCTCGGTGCACATCAGGGTGACTGATAATGTGAAGTTCCTAAATAGCCGCAGATTTGATGCATATAATATATGGGATTACCTCTGTTTTCTGTTGCCCGTGTCTTTGAGTCAAAACTGAAGCATAAATCTTGTACCATAAATAAATCGTCCCTTGAAAAGCTACTTACACATTTCCCTGATTCTTCCCAAAGTTCTCCCAGGGGTTTCAGAAAAACACTGGCTTTTCAAACCTCAGTGGGGCTGCTTTGCCTTAAAGGTTCAGTGAGACTAAATAAATAAACTACCAACTACAGTGGCTGCAGGAGCAAGGTTCACTAGAGCTCTCAGAAATGAAATTGCATGCCGTGCCATTTGAACACTCCCCGTTCTAATGGCAGAATGCTGGGGGCATCCTATCTTCTGCAAGTCTGCTCCTGAATGCCCCTGTCAGAAAGAAACCCTGAGTAACTGCAATAGCCTAATATCTCTCCATATGCGCCCATGAGTCAGAGCCCAGCAGTCCAGTGGGGACAAACCCAGGACTCTGATCTTTGAAACAAAACATTCACGTTGTCACTGATGGGAGGGAGGACGCAGTAGGAATGGAAAAGATGAAGAGGTGAACATGAAAATTTTCTCTTCCACGATGGCAAGATTTTTTTGTTTTGTTTGATTCCCTAACTCGGAAGCTGATTGTCTGACTGACCCCAATTCAGACTCTGCCATAAAACTAGTTGTTAATCTTCTGCATTTCTGCGTTTCCTTTAGGAAACAAATAAAATAAAGACCAAGGGCCACCTCTGCAGCTGGTGCAAGTTAAGTTGATGGAGCCACATGGAGTTACACCGGCTATGGCTCAGACTGTAATGTCCAGAAGCACTGATCATCCTATTGTTAATCTGGAGAGACATTTAGTAGTTTTATTGTGAATTACTTATTTAATCAGCAGCTGGTTAGTGCGCTCTCTCTGTCTCTTCATCGTTTGCACTCGCCTCTTGAAGAGGCACCTTCTGAGTCTAGAGGGGAAAAAAATCTTTTGTATTTCATTTTTTTACTGAGAGTTGTTATCCAATTAAATTGTACAACACAGGCCGGCGACAGAGACGGGAAGCCTTCAGCGTGCTCAAAAGTAACGAAGAAGGTGGTAATGTTTTATAGCCTGCTTCAAATTAGATTAGCAATTCCTGCTGCTTTTTTTGCACTGACAGTTGCCCTTATATCTTAATCGATAGGATTGATTGGCTTGTAACGGTGCATGCAGTCACCTAGAGCATGATTATTTTGGCCAGAAAGACAGTGGTAGCAAACGCTGTGTTTTTTCCATCACTAATTTTTCCATGTGTTTGGGTGTGAGGGAGGGGGAGGTATAGAACAATGTTGCTCATAAAGGGATTGCAGAGCCTATTCCATATAATTGTGGAGATTATTAGATTTCCAGTGCATGGAAGGCAACAGGGAAAGGTGGGGGTGGAAGGGGCAGCTCTGACCTGAGTTTGTTTGGGTGGATATGCTGGAAGAGGTGTCCTGAGTGGATAGGCTGAGCATATCGACTACAAAAGGGGCTGAGGAAGGTGGAGACAGACAGAGGGTGACAGTCTGGGAACGTAATAATGATTTGATTAAGTGTTTGGATGCATATGAAGAGAGCGCAACCAACGGCTCTCCAGCTAGTCAGGTAACTCAATTGGCTGTACTCTGGCACCACTGTTATTGCTATCTTGTGGGAAAGCTTTGGATGCTGACGGTGCAAAGCCATATTCTGATAGCCTTTTGGGCTTGGTGAAATCATGCCCGTGCATTGTAGAAGTTAGAGATGGGAAGAGATCAGTTCCCAATGGGGCACGTACGTTGCAAATCCCAGCCATGGCAGAAATGCTTACTTCAGCATACTTTCTAATGTTGTTGTCCAGTCTAGTATCAGTGGCTTACTGCCAGTTCCTTTGGGAAGCTGTTCCGCAGCCTAATATATCTCGGTGTCAGGAATCTCTTCCAGGTATTTGTCCTAATAATTTTTGTTTGATTCCATCCCATTGCTCCTGTGGAACTCAATGCCACAGGATGGTCATTGGGGTCAATAATTTAGTAAGATTCAAAGAGATTTGGACTCTTTTATGGATAACAAGAATATCCAGAGTAAAAGCAGCTTGTGCAAAAGATTTTAAACTGCCTGCTTTATGTTTTAAACCAAGCTCTAATTATTAGGGATTAGGATGCGAATTTAAGGTTTTGACACCTTTCTTTGAGGCATCTGGTGCTGGCAACTGTTTGCCACAGGGTAATGGACTATATAGACATGGGTCTGATCCAGTCTAGTAGTTTCTATGCTCTTAGCTGTACCTCCTGAACCAACCTTAAGTAACTCCTCTCCTTTGGTGGTCATAACCTTCAGATGTTTGTGGACAGTTCCCACATCCTTAGTTGTCACTTAGCCAAACTATTTATTTTCTATAAAGCAGCACATGTGAATGGTGCTTTATAGACCAATGAATAAGGAAAAGGTCTCACACCTGAGGAGCTTAGTCTTTCAACTTATAACAGGGTTCAACTCACCGCCACGGCGCCTCCTGCTGGCCATCCTGGGAATTAGCTCTCATTTCACGAGAGCCCCCTTATCTAGTAGTGTCTTGCCCCTCATCACTCTCGCCTCTACCTCTAGGACCCACGTCGCTCCCCGGACTGCAGCGTCCTCTTCTGGACACAACCCTCCACTGTGCCCCACTCGGTTCTCTCCCCCCCTTCCGGGGGACCCAACAGTCCTCAGTGCAGCCACTTGCCTTGGTGGCAAACTGCAGTCTCTGGTCTAGCCACTCGCCTCGGTAGCAAACTGCAGGCCATGCACTGGCCACTCCCCTTGGTCACAAGTGGAGGGCAACTACTCCGGGTCCCGGCCCAGGGGCCCTATAGCCGGCAGCCACCTATTGCCCCTCCTCCTACTCCGCTCTTGTATCAGGGCCTCAGTCTGGCAGTCCTCAGGCTGGAGCTCCCTCTTGCTCCCCTGACCCTGCCCCAGCACTGCTCTGTCCATGGTTCTGTCTCACTCAACCCTCCTACAGGGCAGCCAGGCCTCCTCCCTCTGTTCTGCTCAGCAGCCCTTCTTATATGGGCCAGCCTGGCCCTGATTGGCTGCTCCACTAAGCCTTCTCCCCATTGGCTGGCTCAATAAGCCTTCTTCTAATTGGCTGGGTTCACACAGCTCGATCCTGCAAACCCTTGATTCACATGATTAAGCTTCACTCATGATTAGTTCCATTGATGTCACTGTGAGGTACTTGCATAAGGACCACGTGGTGTAAGTTCCTTGGGGCAGAGACTGTGTTTTCATTATACATGTACAGTACCTAGGTCAATGGGGCTCCGGTCCCTAATAGCATCTAGCCAATACTACAATTCAAATATTAAATAATATAATCAAGCAGGTGTGATCAGCTACCCAATTAGAATCAGTTCCACGGTGGATGGCAACCAGAACATGATGGAGAGGGGATATGAGAAGAGGAGGCACTGAGACTGTGTGCACATCTTTTAAAAATATTTAGTATATTAAAATTTGAGAAAATATCCGGATTTGAGTCTGGGGTGAAACAGCTCATGGCTGGGACCTTATCACTGAACAGAGACAATCCCTATATTTAACTCTTGGCAGTGGAATTAATGGGGTGGGGAGGGAGAGGTCAGAGGCAGAAAGATTTTAACACTGACATTTAATTGATAGTTGCATTGAATTGTATTGGCATTTTAGAAATTAATTTTATAGGTCTTAGTTGCAAATGCAGTCCTAGCCTCTGTCACTTCTCCCCCGGGCCTGGGCCTTGTTTTGTTTAGCTGAATGCTTCCCACTGAGAGATGCTTCTTGAACTACGTCTTGACTGTTGACAAGAAACCTTCCAGAGATCTGAATATCCGGTAACATGCCCATGTGCACCTTACATGTGCTTGTTTCTTCAATGGGGCTCGAAGGAGATTTTCTAATTAAATTATGATTAAAGAAGCGAGAACCTAGTGCACTTCCTATCTGTCCATAGCAACCAGTTGTTCCCATGGTTTGCTCTGTAACTGAGACATGGATGCATTTCTCTGATATCTCACAATGAAAGGGATAGCTCAGTGGTTTGAGCATTGGCCTCCTAAACCCAGGGTGGTGAGTTCAATCCTTGAGGGGGCCATTTAGGGATCTGGGGCAAAAATCTGTCTGGGGATTAGTCCTGCCCTGAGCAGGGGGTTGGACTAGATGACCTCCTGAGGTCCCTTCCAACCCTGATGTTCTATGAAAGTCCTTAAATAAGAGATTGTTTGTTAGCTACATACCTACTGAGGGTTGTATTGTGGGGTCCAGGAGGCCAAAGGCTTATAGTTCTGAAAGCAACTCCTAAAGCTATGTATAGCCAGGGACAACAGCTGGCCAAACATACCTTTCCCTGCCTCTTTGGTCCCTGCTTCCTCTTTCCCTCACTCCCGAATCCTGTATGTTCCTGAACTGGAACCACAGAGAAGAAGGCAATGAGGCCTAGAGTGTCTGCTTTGGTGCGGGGGCGTCTCAACCTTTTTTACTTTTGCGCTGCAGCAGGGTTTTTCCGACTGAACCAGAGCTTCTGAAGAAGTTGGCCAGAACTCAGGAGCATTTGGCAGAATGTGAAGTGCTGGAGGGCAGGGCTGGTCCAAACATTCCCAATTTTAATTTTTCTCAATGACAATGTGTCAATTTTTTTAATTCCATCAAAAAAAAAAGGAATTTTTTGACAAAATTTTCACAAATTTCCCTCATTTTTTTCCAACCAGTTCCATTTGTGAGGGGCATCCCCATAGCACGCTGCAACAGTCACAGTATCTGAACTTTAACTGGGCTAAAAAATGACCCAACCCTCAGCGTGAAACTGAAACCAAGACGGGCCCATTCCTGGGGGCCCCAACACCTCCCATTTTTAATTCTGTGCCTATTTGCTCTTTGTGGTTCTGTTCATCACTGGGATTGGAAGGGTTTGTAAGAAGAGATTTTCCTAAAAAAAGTTTGGCCTGTGTGGAAATTTCAAGAGAGCCTGTTCTTGTGAGATTTCCAGCCAAGCTTGCAGACTTGGGAAGTCTGGATAGGCAGCCAAACTTTCAGGTGTTTTACTTTAACTCTGAAGAGTTTAACGTTCGTTCAACTCATCAGTGTTTGTGTCTGTTTGTGGGCTGGTGTTCTTCATGTACATCTCCCCCAGCAGGGGTTGTGGGAGGAAGCTGTTGAATGCTAAGCAGCGTAAAACACTGAAATTCCCAGGGTGTCTCTATCCAAAGTAGTGGCAAGTGGCCCCACTCAGTGCTGTGTGGTCTCAGGGAGGGCTCACAAAATTAAGAGCCAAATGATACTGACTTTGAATCCCAGCTTTGCCACTGATTCCCTGAGTAGCCTCAGACGTGTTGCTCCATCTGTGTCTCAGTGACACCATCTGTTAAAAAAAACAGGTATAATGTTTAGTCCCCTCCTAGGGATCTTGTAAGTGTAATGACTATCTTCTTGGGACATCAGCAGGGATTGAACCCACGTCCCGTGAATCTAAAAGAGTGAACCTCTGTTTTGTCAGATAAAAGACCAAGCCCGTTCACTGGGGGAAGTAGTACGCATAAACCTCTTACATGGTTTAGACACTAGAAGGGGACAAAGACCCACACCAGATTAATGTGGATTACATGGGGATTGATTAGCTGACCTTTCCATATTACCTTTTGAATATAAGTGCTAAGTACTAAAGTGTTTCCAGAGTTCTCCAACTATGCTACTTGTGGCGCACATTGAACATATTGTACTTTTTGTGCTGAGAAAGGAGATAAATCTACTTATTTCATTCCAGTCTCTGATTCATTATTTATACCTCACCGTTTACTTTGTAAAATATCTTACTGTAGTCACTACATTGCCAACTGCCAGAAACAAACAGAGCTTTTGATCTACAATTTCAGTTTTGTCTGTTAACTTGATCTTTTGGAGGAGATGGGGGAGGAGGGGAAGAAATATTAAATTAACCAGCTCATCCTTACTTCATTTTCCACTGCTGTCAGTTGTTCCACTTTATGTAGGTGCTATCCTTACAAAGCGAGAGAAAGCGAGATCAAAACTAGAGGAAAAATAAATATATGCTTATATACATGGTGCTCCTGTGTAATTGACATTTGTTGGTTCTTCTCCTTTGAGATGTATAAATTGAAGCCTGTCTATTCTGCATACTAATTATCTATTGTTTAGCTATTTTCTGTAATAAGGAAAATAAGGCAGACTTCAAAAATACATTTAAAACTTTTTCATGGCACATTAAGTTGCTTAGCATAGCATGTACAATTCGTAGGCCTGACATCTCCATTGGGAAGGGCATAGCAGAGTCTTTCTGGAATGACATTGGCATGTTCATCCATCTACTAAATGGAAAAGTTTCTCATGGCTTTTGGCCCAAAGGCTAACTGCATAAAAAGATTCGGATGACTCATGCAGCAGGGTGTCTACTCTAGACTTTTCCCGCTGTAGCACAGATGTTGCTCTATGGGTGATAACAATAATGGAAGCGTTAGTGCAGCCAGCCCACGAGTGTTCTAACCAGTGTGTTGCCCGGCCCAGTGTCATGACACCTGACGTATATAATTATAGATGGTAAGATACTGCTGGGCTAACTGCATCTCATTCTGAAGAGCTTAAGCTGATCATTGCAGCGGTCAGGAGGGAATGTTTTCACCCATGTACCGGTATTGGCTTGGAACACTATGGGTGTTTTGATGGACCAATAATCTAATCTGGTGAGGCCATGTTTCTAACAACCAGCAGCCAGATAAATACTTAGAAGAATATAAGGAGTGTGTGTTAGGAATGTAGGACTGGAGGGATCTCCTGGGTTATCTCATCCAGTCCCCTGCTGTCGTAGGCAACCCCAGCATACAGTCCTGTTCAATCACTTTTCAAGTTCCATTTTAAAGTTAACTAGGTTGTTTCCCCCCCTGCTCTCCTATGGGGGGCACTGTTCCAGAACCTCACTCCCCTGATTGTCAGCAACTTTCTCATTTCCAGCCTAAATTTGCTGTTTGTTTGGCGCTTGATGCAGGAATTACTAGGTCAAATTCTACAGCTTTTATTATGTAGGAGGTTAGATTAGGTGATCATAATGGTCCCTTTTGGCCTTAAAATATGTGAATCTTTGAATCAATATACAGTATATAGATACATAGAGTAAAGATGGGCGAGTCCCATGGAATTTATTTTGCAGACCTCAAATGCTCTAGTTTGGATTTGCAAAACTAGAGTAATTCGATTTCACGTACTTCTATCATTTAAACGCAGGGAGTTTCCAGGATGATTCAGGAGTTTTGATCCCCCCCCCCCAAGCTAAAGTGTGGCCTGCATTATAAATTATGAATTAAAGCTCCCCAAAAGCCAGGCTGTAAATTGGAGACATATGCATCCTTTTTTTTCATTAGATTTTTGTTCTTTTCCACCCATCTTCCTTCCATTTTTCAGACTGTTTTTATTGGACTATTTATTTCTCTCCCTTTTTATTCTCTCTTCCCATCTCTCTCTCAAACAGACAACCCACCGCAGAGTGGCAAAATCCATTTGCAGACCGTAATGATCTGCAGAGGATTCCACTTCCTCTTTTCTGCTACCATGGGAATGAGCAAACAATCCAAACTCTCATCAGGCGTATTGTGTGATGGCACAGACTTCATCTGCATCCTGGAAGGAAGCGAAAAATCTGAAATGAATGCAGACACAGCCCTTCATGTCTCTATGCTCATCTGGGGATGCGACTCGCCATTTGTGGTGAATCAACAAAATATGAGCATGGACTGGAATATGCACAAGATTCACGATGTGCAGTTCCCATCAATAAAGTACCATTGGTTGAGATCATTTGGGAATTGTTCTGAGAGCCAAAGCACAAGTCCCGTGCCGCTTTGTATTACTTTTAGGTACCAACTTGGAATGTCTTGGATAGCCTCCAGTGGTATGTAGGTGTTGATCTTGAGTATCAATAGTTTCATATTAGTTGTATTTTGTGACAGCACCAATTGCCTCTTTTCACTGTATTAATTTAATTTACAGATCTATATTTTTGGTTCATGAATTTTTATGATTGCAACATACATTCTCTCGTGTAGCAAGCATGAAAGATTTATGTTGAAATAAATGGATTGGCTCAGGGTATACAGTGATTGTACAGATTGCTACTTTTTTAAACTACACGAAGAGAATTAAAAATAACCGCACACACATTATCAAAATAATGATCCAAATGCAGCGCCACTTGCGTTTGCTCAGTCCCATGGAATTCTCTGGGCCTGTGTTAGTGTCACAGAGCAGAATCGAATCCATTATATGAGCTCTTACTTCATACTAATTGTTCCAGTTATCCAACCCATGAAAGCACTTACAGATGTTACTGGAAAAATTAAGGCTGAAATTAAGGAAGAAGAATTTAAGGCTGAGATTCAGGTAAATTGTCCTGAGATAATTGAAGAGATCTTGAATGTTAAAATAGATATGGTGATCTAGGAGAAAATAAAAAGAATTAACGGGAAAGAAACAAAACAAAAGAAATTTTAACCTGAATGTTGGGCAAATTTCCTATCAGTGACAGCAGGGAAATGATGGAAACTGCAATTACTTGAAACGATTCTAACTAGACTGATCAAATCAATGGAGAATTAATGGAAAGGAACAATACAACATTGACTGTGGATAGACAAGATGGCATAACAGATCTCTTTCATCTCTGCTTCCTATAATTCTTGGAAATACAGACATAAATCATGAAAGACTGAAATAAAGTTTAGTGCCTTTCACTCTGAATTCAGATGTCACCTGGCTGTAAAATAGGTTTCTAAATCCCAGATTCCCTATATATAGTAAAATGTGAAATCTGAACAGGTTTGAACAAAAAGGTCCCCATGGCTTAATTCAGTCTGAAGTGAATGTTTTGTCTCTTCTTAACATCTGAACTCTTTCTATAATGTAAAACACCCCGCTCTCAAACAGTACTTTTGAATATTCCTTTGTTAGTTTTCTGGCCATGTTAATTGTCCAAAGGCTCTGCTCACATTCATTTCATACTGAAGAAAGTTCCATGTTAATATTCACCAACTTCTGCAGTGCTCTGGCTCGCAGCCACCTGGGGGCTATGCTGTAATAGAATCTAGCCTTGCCATCGGCGGGATGTAGCAATACACCAGTCACCCAGAAGGAGGTCAGGACATGCAATAAGCATTGTGCCTTACAACAATCAAAGGGGTATTTTAAATAAATATTCTACGTTTTTAACCATTGAACTAAAAAAAATCAGACAATTTCTTTTAAAATCTTTTTTCTATCGTTTTTAATTAGACTCCCAAGGGTTCTTTGCCTTAAGCACAGCATAAGCAAGTGATGGCAGATACCCTGCCCAACTCCAGGTGCAGCTCCCCCTCTGAGTCACAATTCTTCTCCTCTTTCCCCTTGCATGAAGAGGGTAGCAATTCGGTGCTGGTCTAGTACAGGGCTCTCACTGTTGCCTGCTAAACTGGTCCATATGGGGATTAAGTGTGCCTGCAAAAACTGCTTCCTCTTGTGTACCTGGCCTGGTAGCCCTTGCAGGAGTCTAAGGGGGAAGTCTTAGTCCCCCTTATTCCTTTGTACAGGAGTCACAGTTGCCATCTTTGCTGATAGAACTGGGGAACCTCTAGAGAGAAACATGCACTGCTACTACTTACGCTAAACTGTCCATACACTGCTATAAATGGGATCATTGATCTTGGCTTTGGCTGAGACCTATTCTGCCATGTCATCCATCCCGGACCAGTGTTTGAATGGACAAGCCTTGTACAGTTGCCGCACTTCAGAAACTTTTGAATTCCCCAGAGACTATGGGGAATGATACTTTCCTTTGGAATTATTCTTTGTCTTGCAATGTGGGTAGTACTTGTTCACTACACTGCCTTAAAGTGTTGACTTAATATAACCCAGGAATCATCCAAAAAAGTAAGAACCTTTCCCCTTATAATATGAACAATAAAAGTGAAGCTTATTTTTTAAAAAAGAAGGGACATAAATATTTATTTTTAAATGTTGTACCAGAGCTTTACCTTTGTAATAACTCACAGTACATTTTCAAATAAGTTTCCCTTTGAAATGAGGAGTTGCCTCATTTCGATGTGCAGACGATCAAGAGTCTTTTAAGAGCAAAGACTTTTCGTACAACTGGACTTTCTATTAATCAGTAGTAAGACTCAGCAGAGGTCATTTGATTTATCTGTTGTAGTGGCTGTGAAGTCACCTGCTTTAAGTTAAGGATGGGTGAACTGGTTTGGAGGTAAGAACTTACCCAAATGTTCACCTTGAAGCCAGACAAAAAAATTTGAGCTTCACAAAAAGTTGGTATAACTCCTGTGTTGTGTCTTTCCTTCCTTGAAACAGCCAGGGTGGGGAAAGGAAGTGGTGAAATACTGCTAATCATCATGGTATTTCTAGCAGTACAGAAAGCCAAGAAGTATAGAAAATCGGATGGGATCGGGATGCCTCTCTATTTCCTGCCCAGTTGTGAAGAATCAAGCAACCAAATCCTGGTTGCCTAAAGCACGGGTAATCCCATTGATTCAGTGGCACTATGTGCGTGAGTAAAGTAAGCAGGATTTGGCCGAAGGGGCTCATCTATCTTAAGGTTCTGTATAACACCTTTCACCATTGTACCTAAGCTCTTATCAGGAAGGAGATGAAATAAGGCAGTTGGAAAGAGTGAAATCTATATCCTTGGCTAGAACAACAGAAATAAGCTGGACTTGCAAAGTATCATAATTATTAAATCCTCCTTTTTTTGATGGCAGATTTGGGGATAGACTTATAAGTAGCACTTTCACTAAAGCTTTTCCTGAGGTCCCGCTGACCTTGAATTTTCTGAGATTGCTGTCATTTGAGTCCCCTGCGCTTAATGGATTCTAAATACTGTATTTTTTTTTTGGTTGCTTTTCTGCAAGTCTGATGGCATAATAACTCTGCAGGGATCCTCCAATAGGAGCTTAAAGTATTTCACCCCATTAAACAAAAATAGTATGGCGTTTGTAGTATTTGCACTGGCGCTGTTTGCACTAAACATTCAGATACTCAGAGCTGTAATTAACACCTGATTGGAAATGAGAATCAGTTGATTGAATGTCTTGTAAAATTAAAAGAGTTTTACTTAATCCTTTACCTCTGATGTTTCATGCTATGATCCTGGCAAACAGTCATCAAGATTGTAGAAGAGAGAGACTCCTTCTTAACACTAGACTTGAGAGGTGCATGTATCTTTGAGTGTTACTACTCTATACAATACAACTTTTTCTGCAAATGTAATGTGTCATATTAATTTAGGAGTGATTTGTGAACTACTTAAGGGCCAGCACTGGCTCCGTGACCTTCACAAGTCTGTTAACTTCCCTTATCTCAGTTAATCTATAAAATCGGTGGAATCAGTAGTGCCAAACCCAAGCATTCATAAACCCATGAGTCAATCCTGATAAAGATGTGATTATTAAAAATAAATTTGGATTCTTTTTATTTGCCTTCTGGCTTTTGAGCCCCTGAGGTTGACATTTTCAAGCTTCCCTCTACATATGACTCCAGAAGCTGGGGCTTTTACAAATAACACCACCAGTACCATCAGAGCTTCAATAAAATTGTGAGCGTTTGCAATGGCTCAAAGGAGGAGAAAGCTTAATATTTATCAAGTGCTTTCCTTTCATCCTATCCTGGGATGAATGGGTTCACATAAACAAAAGTATCATTATATAGTTTTTGTATTATTAAATCAGAAAGTTGCTGAGAAAGCCAGAGCGGAGAGTAGAATAGATCAGTGAGGACTGAACGGGACAAAAAAAACCCATCTTTGTTTCAGAGATATTTGAAGGGAGATCCCACTTTATTTTGCTGAGAAGCCTAGCACTTTAAAATTAAACGAGATAAAAGCAAAGCGAGCTCTAAAGAAACCGCTTGCGTTGAGCTCATGTGTCACAGCCAGTGGTGAAGCCTTGGACTTAGCTGTTGGTGCAGAACTGACAGTGTTCCTGCTACACCAATCCCCTTTCAGCTAATGAGCTGCGCCTCACACTGCTCTTTGTGTGACAGCAGCAGCTTCCACGTGTCCAGCTTGTTGACAAGCACATGCGGCAAACAAATCATACAAACAACTCCCCCAACGCCCAACTGATTTTAAGACCTCTGCTGAATTTTTGCAGGCACAGAAATCAGACAATGCACTTATCAGCTGTGGGCACACTGGAGCAAAAACAGTTTGGGAAGGATTGTCTTCTCAAGACTCTTACACCCCAGAGATGGAAGGGCCAGTTCCATTTGCTTGACCTTTTCTAACTGAGCAAATGCATAAATCAAGACGAGGAAGGTACATATAGCAGGAGACTAGAATATATGTAACAGCTAGAGAAAGAAAAGATTTATACAGTAGATGATTTTGTCCATGCCCTACAGCCAATAAAAGAATCCGTTGTACTTATCAAGAATAGGAGACTTTAATTTAAAAATCTCTGTAAATAAATAAAATTAACTTACAACATTTCAGCGGTAACGTTCATATGCTGTAAGTATTTTTCCTTAAGGCACAGTTTTATAGCCCCCATCACCATGGTACTGGAGTGTCTCACAGTCTTGAATCTTTGCAGCACCCATGGGAGGTAGGGAAGGGCTATTATTCCTATTTCGCAGATTGGGAGCTGGTTGACTAGGGTTTGAGCTACACTTGAACTATATATCAGCACAGCTGTGTTGGTCAGCAGGACTGCAGAGATTCAAGACTGTGATACACTCAGATGGTAATGGTGGCCATATAAGTAGTTGATGGGCTCTAATATGCTTAAAAATGGGGCTGAAGGAAGAGTACCTATAGCACAGGAATGTTATTACTGAACTATTCTTAGTTAAATTTATTTTATAGAGGTTTTTAAAGTAAGTCTCCTATTCTTGATAAGTACAATGGACCCTAAGCTGGCGTAGTCTTTGTAGTATAAGTGAAATCCAGGCCTGCTGGGTGTGGTGCTCTGTCTCCATCAATGAGTCTGCTGCAGCCTTAACTGAGAGCCATGTGGCTTTCACCTCATGCAGTAGAGGTTCATACATTTAGCTCCTGTGATCCCAGGTTTAATTCCACCTGCTGGCAACTGGGGGCTGTTGGCATTACCTAACCATACCCTACGTGATTTACCCAACGTCACACAGGCTGTCTGGGGCTAGGGACTGAACCGAGGTTTCCCCACTCTCACAACCAGATCATGTTTCCTTGCTAGGCTGAAGTGCAACCAGTATATAGTCCTCACCTGAACTAACCCATGGCTCTGGGAACTAGTTTTATAGTGCCTGGGCTCAATCTCCCTTTTGCCCCTGCCAATCAGCCTCAGATAATATATGGAGATATACCTATCTCATAGAGCTGGAAGGGACCCTAAAAGGTCAGTGAGTCCAGCCCCCTGCCTTCACTAGCAGGACCAAGTACTGATTTTGCCCCAGATCCCTAAGTGGTCCCCTCAAGGATTGAACTCACAACCCTGGGTTTAACAGGCCAATGCTCAAACCACTGAGCTATCCCTCCTCTGGTTTAGCATGCTGTTTGTCCCTCACATGATTTTGTTTTTTCATAGTTAAATTTGGCACCTTCCTGTAGCCAGGAGGAAGTAAGGGCTCACCACCATCTCTCGCCCAGGGAAGGCAGAACACACCAGATTTAGAACAAACCACCGCCATACTGAAACGTGGCAGATTCCTTGCGGGAAGTTGCAATGTTGCATGCCTAGCACTAGGTGACACTGGGTGAGGGTCTAAACAGGAGCATTCCCAAGCCCCATCACATGACCTAAAATGGGGTCTATCAGTAGTTACTGCTGGCTTCTCCTCTGGTTCAGTGGCAGACTCAACCCATGCATGGAGATATGGCTGAGGTAGGAACGCTCAGATCTCTGTGTTTTCTAAAATAAGTGCTTTTGGGAAAAGGGAGCAGGAAATCAGTTCTGCATCAGGATTCTCCTGCTCTGTCATTCCTCTGGAGGATTTAGACTCAACTCCAATGAAGGGTTTTGCTGTTTTGTTATTTGTGTTGCAGTGCTGCCTAGGATCGTTCTGTGCTATAAGCAGAATACCTTTGTGTATTAACCCTTTCGTAGCTCTGTCCCATGTATAATTCCCTTCCCTAGTAGCAGCTTGCTATGTAACAGAGACAAACATATCCTGCAATCCCTTGACTGTAATTTTCTCCGGGAGATTTCCTCAGCTGAAAGAGAAAACAGGAAACCCGCACCTAGCCTCAGCAGTTTGCAATGTCTCTGAATATTTTGTCTTGGCCAGTGTATGCATTGTAGTACCTATCATGCTATTGTTTGACTGCTATCATCCATTTGCACTGTTTGCTCTGACCATTACCCAGGGAAGAGTGGAGTGCAACCCTGACTAAACATTCAGGCATGGGGTGTATGGTTTGCTCTCTCTCTAGCCTATGTATCTGGGACCTGCTATGATCCAGAAGGGCTGGATCTAAACCAGCCCCAAATAGAGCAGAAGGACACCAGCCCATGTAGCACTGCTGAGAATACTATCAAACATGGGGAGCTGGTCAGGCACGCACTTTTGCTGTGTTTGTTGGTGCATTAGCAGGGAAAGAGAGAGTGTTTTCCATCGAGGCCAACCGCAAGGCACTAGAACAGGGATGTGCAAACTACGGCCCGAGGGTCGCATCCGGCCCTTCAGACATTTTAATCTGGCCCTCGAGCTCCCGCCAGGGCGCAGGGTCCAGGGCTTGCCCTGCTCCAGAGCTCCAATCGGGGAGCAGGGTCGGGGGCTTGCCCCACTCCGCATGTACCATGGCTCCGCGCAGCTCCTGGAAGCAGCAGCATGTCCCCCCTCTGGCTCCTAAGTGGATGGGCAGCCAAGGGGCTCCGCACCTCCCGTTGGCCGTGTGTCGGCTTGTGTCTGGTTTTGTCCCATTATTCATGTTGTTTTGGCAGCCTTGCTATGTTTTCTGAAGGCCTGTTGTGCTAACAGTTGAAGTCTGATAAGTCCCATCTTCCTAATCCAATAGACCTGAGGCACTTGGGGGGGGAAGGCGGTGGTGCATTTCGAATCATCCATTGGCTGAAGAGTGTGCTTCCATCCTTAGTGCTGAGTAACGCTTAAAGCCGCGATCTACTTAAAAGGCTGCCCACCAGACCTGCAGCCTGCTGTTCACCAGAGACTGAGGCTGGCACACAAGTCCCTCCATGTTAGTCTGGAAGAGCAGCTATGCAAACTGACTGTAGTTTGCCCAGTAGCCAGTGCATGAAAAGTCGGCCTAAAAGCGGCCACCATTTGTGTGTTTAGAGGGTCTGATTTTAAGTGGGTTTACCAAAAATAAAGACAGATGGCAATAAATTAACTAGGATGCTGCCTGATTGCAAATGCAGCCGTTCCTGACTTGTCTCCCCCATGCACTTGGACTGAAACGGAAAGGCCCAAAGAGCCAAATGCAGCTAGCAGAGTCCTGTCATGTATCCTGCAGCTGCCCTCTATCTCAGTGGCTCTTCTAGGGAAGGGTATGCACTGTAGCAGACTGTAGTCCAAGTCTGTTCTTCCCCCTTCTCATTGTTTTGGGGAATCCTTGATTTGGGTCTCATCACTAGTAAATTCAGCCATGAGTCAGTTTGGTTTTGTTAATCAAGAAAGAGATAAGAACAGGCAAATATTGTGGCTGTGCATTTATTTGGGGGTAGAAAGATCTGTAAATGCGACTTTAAGCTATGTACGACCTTTAGGCTACTGTCAAGCCGCCAGCGTGGTCATTGGTGTCGCTGACACTAGAATGACCCCCTACAGAATTGAGTTATGTCGCCTACTGATCCAGCAAGGGCTAATATATTAAATTAGTGGCATTAGTATTGTTAGTATTAGTTAGTGGCTGCCATTAAAATCTTTCAGGACTAACTTTGCAATTCATATCACCACAGTATTCTCAGCATTCCCCAGCTATAAGTATAGGGAATGCCGTGAATACTGCAGTAGCATTAACTTGTTGCAAAGGTAGCACTGAAAAGATTTTAATGGCACCCCCTGCATTGAGGATGCTTATGTTAGAAACTTAAAGAACACTTCTACTTAAAATTATTTGTGAGCAAGACCAGCCAGGGAAAAAAACCTTTCTAAGCACATGCAAATGAAGTTCAAGTAAGTGTTTCTTGTTTCCCTCCAATCAACTGCCTCCAATATCAAAGAGACTTTAATAAATTCCTCTCCATTAAAATAACTTGCTGTCCTTTACCTTTCCAGTTTGAGTTGCAGTGAGTTTTATTCTGTGGAAGAATGGGACACAGTCTGATATGCATCTGTGAAGAGTATGTAAATGTCAAGACTTCCTCTTATAGAAGGAGAAAAATATACTGAACGGTTAACTGTCGGAGATTTGTCGGGAGAATTTTCCAGTGACTTCACCCCACATCTTTGCCTTTTGCATGAAATGTAGATGATACAATGCGGAGAGGGGAGGACATCTCTGAAGATGAATAACAATGATAATTTAACAAGGAGTCCGGCCAATTTTACTTTTAAATCAAATTTCTACCAGGCATGCTGTGCTGCTGTAAATATCATGGCTATTTATAGTACAAGTGGAGGAAGGGACATAACAAAGATTTTGAAAACTTCAGTATTTCAACATCTCCTCACCAGAATACCATTTAATACAATGGAATCCACTTAGCGAGAACTAGGGCACAGTAAAACTCTGTTTATATTGAAGTATCTTACTTTAAAAGTTCAAAGTATTCAGTGCATTGCAACGCACAAACAGCCTTTTGGTTTGTGCTCAGTTTCCACTTACTGTGAATTCAAAGGAAAGACCCTGTAGTTAGATGGGGAAGTTTCTAAAGGGAATCAGACTTAATTCTAAGCCTGCATCTGCAGTTGCTTAGACAACATGTCAATAGGTGCCTTAGCGATTCCTAAGACAGGCAAGTCGATTTGTTCATTTCCCAGCTATTTTCCCAGCTCCAATACTGCAAAGGAGTCATCTGGGTATAGATCCCGTCTGCCGCTTGAAAGCAGTAGCATCCTGGGAGAAGAGGAGGTGGAGCTGCCGTAGTAACGAGAGATGGCGCCTTTCAGCTCTAGGTCAGTGGTTCCAATCAGCCAAGATCAATTGTGACTAAAAATTCCCACCATTTGGAGTGCTGCTCAGTGAGCTCTCTAAAACAGATCAGTGGGTGATCTCTCACCACAGTGCCAACAGTGCAAGAACCATCACAATTTACAGACTATTTGGCGTTCCTGTTAGCAACGTAAGTGTGGAGGTGTACCTCGCCTCCAGTTCAGGGCTGAGGGCAGAAGAAAGGATGAACTTTTACTGTACTTCCACCAGCTCTATGCATAAACAGGACAATTTCATTACTGCCAGCCTAAAGCTCTCATCAGCTCTCAGCTAACCCTGTTTTAAAAAGAGAAAAAACATGCGGCCATTGTTAGTTTCTTTTTGGCTGACCTTTGCATTCATGCACGTGAGCACATTTCCTGAACTTCTTAGCTACTGCCTTCTGCTGGGTGATGAAAGGGGAAGCTGGTTGTTAGACTCTTCAAATGCAGTTCAGAGTGGAGAAAAGGACCTACTAAAATCCATGCTGTGCAGGTAGCCACAAAACTCGTGTGTGTGTGTGTGTGTGTGTGTGTGTGTGTGTGTGTGTGTGTTCCGCACCTTGAAATTTCTAGCAACAGCGTCCACATGCAGAGTAGCCATTTTGTTCTTTGAGTTGCTTAGCATGTTAGAAGACATACAACATGCACCCTTTCCACCTGAGACTTTGATTGTGTTAATTTTTTGTTGTGTTTTTTTCCTTAATTGAAGCCATTTTAGACTGAAAGTACATGGCGGTTGTTAATGCTTGAAAGAAATGATTAACTTTGTGAAGCTTCATACTGTTCCCCCTTGGTGACTTCCTCCTCAGCCATGCTCATTTCACTACAAGTGAGAAGGTTACCAGCTCACAGCCAGCCGCACTGTAAAATCAGCATGGAATTGGGAAATCAGGCTGTGTTCTTTTCACCAATACATTAACACCAAGGATAAGGATTTTGCAACACAGCTTAGTCTGGATGATCTACATGGCAAAATAGAATCCTGCTTGCTCGCCCATAGCTACGTTAGCTTTTTAGTGCGAGAAGCAATATAAGTAGCTCTATGGTTTGATACGTAGATCTATGCTTAAAGAGTGTGTGTAGTAACATGGGGGTGTCACAAGGGGTCGTAGATCTGGTTAAAAAAAATGGAGCTGGGTCAGAGACGGATGGACTTTAACCACTGGCTAGCCAAAGCTGCGGCTTCTCAGATTCTGATAGCTACCCCCACTTGTTTTTTCAGGCTACTTCAAGCAATGCAGTAGACTAAACAAAAGGAAATAGCAGCATGGTCTAATGGGGTCTGAAACTGGTCCACTGAATTGGGACTTGGGAGATGTGGGCACGGTTCCCAGCTCATCCGCTAACTATGGTTTCAGGCAAGTCACTTCATTTCTCTGTGCCTCTGTCTCCCCTCCATCCATGGCCTGTCTTGGGGCAGGGACTGTCCCTCACTATGGGCATGTCTTCATTGCCAAAACTGTGGTTTTTTACGTTGGGGTGACTGATGCTGCGAGCAATCCTGAGGTAAAACACAGTGATGATGAGGCATTTTCATTTTATCGTGAGGTAAATGTTGCCTGTGGCAGCCCTAGACCCCATGTCTTCGGTTTACTATGCCTAGTTTACCTTGTGGTCAAACTAAAGTGCCTTGTCTTTGCTGGTTTTACCTCAGAATAGTTCAGGCACGTTAGTTGCCCCACAGTTAAAAAGGCAGCTTTTGTAGTAGTGAGGATGAGCTAATGGGTTTGTACCATGTCTAGTGCAATCTCAGTTACGCCTTGACTGCAATATCGATAATAAAAAAAATATTTCTAGACAGATAGCAAATATGTGGAGTGAGTAGCTGCTGTTTCTACTTTATTTTTCTGACTGCGTTTTATGGGCTTTTTAGGATGACAAACAGAGATCCTATTTTCCTCCACCCCAGTCATGGCCCGCCAAACTAATAGTAGACAGAGGACTCCAGAGGGAAAACTTATTTTAAGATTGATGGGCTTCTTTCAGCTCCATGCTCGTTTCCACAGAGCAGCCTCAGCCTGGGTCATTTGGGCTTATTGTTTCTTTTCCCTCCTCTGGATTGAGAAGGACACCATCTTGATTCCAAAGTGCTTGAGAGCATTGCCCCAATCAATCAATTCAACACTGTTTGTTCTTGGCAGGGATATTAAACAGCCTTGGTCTTAGGTTAAGGTTTGTAATAGATATTAAGCAATGTTCTGCCAAAGTGTTCAATGTCAGGTAGAAAGAGAGACTTCTCTTAGTTGAACTGAACACCTGGAGGTTCTGTAAATGGTCTTTCAGGAGCAATGGGAACACAGTTAAGGAGTTACACTGCAGGATTTGGCTCGAAGCAGCTTGAACTTATGGACCTTGCAAATAGGAATTTTTATACTCTTGTATCCATGCTGGTTTCAAATAAATGTCACATTTAAAAAGGGCAACATCTGTTCACTTATTTAAGAGTTGGTTTAAAAAGCAGAATGGCAAATGTTGACTTCTCCTTTCTAAGATCTAACCTGACGCAATGCAGCATAGCAAATTTACAGCATTTAACTACAGCCCAAGAAAGTTGGTGTCTTAAGCTTTGACTTTTAGAAGTAATCAAATTCATGGAGATGCAAGGAGAGCCAAGAAGAGGGGACAGGTTATAGGCATTTTATTAGACAGAGGGAAGAGAGGTTTCCATCCAGTCCAGTAATGGGCCGATAAGAAATAGCAAGCATTAGGAGGTTTATGTAATGTGAACCAAACCTTCATGTATCCTCTGTATATTTATTGCCTCAGGCTGCTAGGTAATCAAGCAAATACCTGGAAGAAGAGGAGAGGTAATGCATATTATCAAACAGATTTAAATTCCCCACATTTTCCTGGTTCCACTTATTTTAAAGAATTCTTCCAGACCTGTCCTACTCTGTCAGCCGCAATCACAGGAACTCACCTCAGACTGATGGCCCGTCTACACTACAATCAGGAAGTGGAATTGCATGCGTAGATAAACATCAGCTAATTTGTTCTAGGTAGATCGCACCTCCTGACTGCAGTGTGCACATACCTGGAGTGTTTCTGACAATGTCAGAGCTGCCCTACTCTCTCGCCTGCTCCTCCCTCAGAGACCAATCCTGGTGTCACCCTACAGTGCACTTATCTCCCACTCCAAACCATGATTCATGCCAGAACATGGGACTGGCAGCACAAAGCACTTCTGCAGCAGACAGATGTAAGTGCATTGAGCTCTCGATTTAGTCATCTGGAAGTGTGTGCTAGCAAATATGCAGTTATGGCTGCTGGGTTCCAAAACATTGCCCCTGGTTTTTTTTTCTCTTGGGGCTGTTGCAAAATCCATGTTATGGAGGAGTTTCAAAAGTAAAATAGTGTTTGTGACAGTTCTTGGGGTACCTGGGACCGTGGGGTACCTGGGACTGTGAGTCACCTTGTTACACCCTGCCTCCAGCGTGAGCATTGATTGTGCTTAGCTGGGTGTCAGCTCCCAGCTTTTCAGCCACTCAAGTACTCTCCTCTGGGCCATGCCAGCCCTTACTTTGCCTTGCAATTTAAGAATAGGTGCACCCTAGTCCCTTTGAAGTGCTCACCTCTGACATCCAGCCCCTGACACTGGCTGCTCACAGAACTGCCAGGCTCTCTGTTCCCAAAGGAACAGAATACACTGGCTTGTAAGATTCAAGTCATGATATAGCACTTTGCTTAATACAACAGCCTTGAGCTATATTTATAGTGAAAACAAGAATAAGATTATTATCAAAGATTCAAGTGATAGCGAGAAAGGATAATGGAAACAAATGGCTACATATAAAACACACTCTTTCAAGAGACTAAACTTAACTAATATGTTAACCTCCTGTCTAAAGAAATTTTATCTCATTCAAAGTCTTCTGCAGCGTTTTCTACCAAGGCTGGTTGTGATCCTGTTTTCATGAACGCAAACGCGCTATCTGTTTACTTCCTAGGTGCAGGATGAAGGGGTGTCGTCTTTGCCTTGCAGAGATATCTCCAAAATTCATTGTCCTTGCTCCCAGACAGGATAACAACCCGTGGCTTGTTTTTCCGTGTGCGGCTTGCCTGATGAAGTTACATCTCTTTGTTAACATTTGACTTTGTATGTAGATGGACATCCATTGTGTTAGCTTACAATGTTTAATTTACACCCTGACAGAGCGAGAGGGGAATAAGCATTTCTTGTCTGACGGAAAACCTGTTTTTCACCTCTGCTGGTGGCTAACACTTTGCTATAGAGTAAAAGAGCGTATTTTCAGTATACGTACAATAACTTCTTATATAGTTTCAGTACCCACCTTGTCTCTCTAATAGTATCTGTGTACACGTTTCACAATTATATTAATAACCAGTGTGATGCCAGCTTTCATTTGAGACCTCACATGACATTCTTTGGTAACCAGAATGTACATATCAGAATCTGGGAGGTACCTGTCACACTCTATACCCCCTTATCAGTTGGCATTAAGAAATTCTTGGGTCACTGTGTTCTGTTATAATCAGTGACAATATCCTAGTACTCCTGAGCAAGTATAAACGTGTGTACACAGTCATGGGAAGCCAATTTTGGTTGCAAAATAAGGGGTTATTAATAACCCGGGTTACATATTTTTTAAAAAAATATGAAAATGACCTTAGAAATTTTCTTTTGAGCTACTGTGGCATTATTAACAACATGAAAGTAAGAGAGCTCCGACCACTTGAAATACAGCTATGGTATTTGAGCTAAGACCCATTACATTAATTTTTAAAGTGTTTTCCATTTTTTCTTTGATTGCTCTACAAACCTCAGTGTCTGCTGCATAAGTGACACTAGATATACACACAGAACTGTATGCAATCTATCCAGCGTCAGGCAGTGCCATGTAGGCGCTAATGTTGCTATGTTTATAATAACCTCAGACTATGAATGTGCCTATTTTCCATGGTCTGGAACCAGGGAGAAAAATGGGGATGCTGTTTTCATTAATGCATGTGCTTCGGTGAGCTTCAAAACTTTTCTTCTCAGAGTTAGACAGGGATGGCCAACCACCCCCCCCCCACACACACACACACTTCAAAATGGGGAATTGGTTCCACTGCCCAAAATGGTGTAGATGAACAGAGGAAGAAAGAACCTTCTGAGAATATTTAGCAAAAGAGAAACCAGAGAAGGTGTTAGAAAGCTTGGTTCTGGTCATGGCTGTTGGACCTTTTCTGGACCCAGACAGTCCACCCAACTGTGGAGTGTGAAATGTACCCATGACATGGGCATATTGAGTTGGAGCAGGGACAGAGGAACCGGGGAGCGGGGCTAGCACCTCTGAAATGGAAATATGGCGGGCGGTGATCCATATCTTGCAAAGGGGTGGGACTGGGGCTGAGACGAGAGCGGGACCTGGAGGAGGGGCTGGAGGTTGCAGCACCACGAGATCAGGCCAGCTGCCAGGGAGCAAGCAGTCCTACCTTCCAGCCACATGGGTCCTGACAGAGACACCCAGCCTGGGGGAGGGGCAGGAGAACATGCGCCAGCTACCGAGGTGGAGTACTGAATTGGGCCCAGGCATCTGGATGTGGGCAAGGGGATATCAGTGCACAGGGTGTCAGCTACTGAAGAGGGAGGGGATGCTGTTGGAATGGCAGGAACTACTGGGACGCCAGCTTGTAGCCAGCTGCTCCTCCAGCTTCCTTCACTTGCCCTCTTATCCTTCCTTCCCACTCATAGGGAGCCCTACCCCCCCCCCCCAAATTGGCGCAATGGACAAATTCCAAAATCCTGGTGCAGTGTACGGAGTATTGTTCCACATTACGTCAGTTTCCATAGCTAGACGTCACAAGCCTTCCAGCTGGAAGGGAGGCTGGCAAGAATCAATGCCTTTGTTGGCAGTTCCATTAAAGAGATCGAGGACTCAAGCGTTTTTCTGCTGTAATTGAGATCCTTGGTGTCCCCAGACCATGGTATAAATTAGCAGGGCTTTTGGCATGGATATTGCAGGCAAAGAAAAGCAAGAACTAGCCAATAAAAATGACATGGTAAATATATTGGTTTGGAAATCTGGGCTCCCGTAGTTTTCTCATATAGCATAAAATGCCATTGATGTCATGCTAATACAACCATCTATGCAGCTATCTGCAGGGGTACAAAGCAGTTTGACCCTGGGACGTGCTCACAGTGCAGTTTCTGTCCATCAAAAGGTGATTTGTAGAGCTGGTCAGAAAAGATTTTTTTTTATTGTGGGAAATTTCAGTGTTTCATCAAAAAACTGAAAATGAACCCGGGGGAACGGGGTGTGTTTCTGTGACAAAAATTTAGACATTTTTGAGGAAAGCAGACCCTTTCTGTGGCAAATTTTCATTTAATCAAAACTCCAATATTCCATCTAAAAAGATTTGGGTGGAAAACTTTCAGTCAGCCCTAGAAATTTGCCATTTGCAAAATGACCTTGTTTGCTGGGTTTGTTTGGTTTGCACTGACAGTCTTCTGCATCGTGGTGAGAACGTCAAGGTGTTTTATGCTTTCACAGTCTATGTATTTGTGTGTCATGAATGAATTCATTCTTCTGGAAATGAATTGGTGGCAGCAACTGAAGAGGCTCCCTCGTCACTAATCTTGTTTTAACTGGCACAAATATTGCAGAGATGGGAACAAAGTCATGGCTGTAGCGTTTATAGAAAAAAAAGGTCAGTCATCACTGGTGTCCGTCTTTGCTATCTCAGGGACGTTCTTGGGGACATTATGTTTCAGATTAAGAGAGCCAACAGGCTGGCATCCGGTCTTTAAGCAGTAACGAATGACAAACTAACTGTGCATATAAGCAGGGCAGGGTTTTGACAGCAATCTGTGCCTCAGATTCGTGTCTGTAATAGTGCACTGGTTTGCATGTTCGTCACTTTCAGGAGCTTGTTTTCTCTTAATCTGGGAGGATCCGCAGGTGCATTGTTGTGTTTTGCATTTTTAGGATGGCTCATTCTTCCGTTCCTAATTAGTTTCTTTTTATCTGCTGCATACTAACCTCTTTCTCAAAAGAGCTGTAGGCCAAACTTGCATGAGATGGATATTATGCTTCATTGTTTCTCTTTTTCCCTGCTGTCAAAATGATCCAGCTCCAGCTTTTGCTGGGCAGAGTGCACATACGTACATATATTTGTATGGGTGTGTGGCTTTTGGCTATGGGGGCTGAGGGAATACTTCCCACAGGCAGTCTAGACTCATGAATCTCGGTGGCATCACAATGGGGAATTAGTTCCACTACTCAAGACATTGGCAACTCTTGAACATTAAAGACCTGGAGCTTCGGGGTTTAACTAATGTGGGTTAGGAAGATGCTTCTCTGTGGGCAGGTTTTTCCATAACTGCCTTCTGCAGAGGTGCTTATACCTTCCTCTGAGGCAGCTGGTGCCGGGCATTGCTGGAGACAGGCTATTGGACTGGATGGATCCTGTTCTGATCCAGTGTGACATTTCCTACCTACGAGAGGGGAAGGGTTCTTCAGTGACCCTGCAGCTCCATTGAGAGGAGCACTGCCCTGCCGTGTTGGCCCTTCTCCCTCTTGGTTGAGAGGATGGACCTAGCCCTTGCTGAGTACATCAGACATATCATGGCTGGAATGAGTGGAAAGCAGAATGTGTGAGTTGAGGGGACTGAACTTTTCATGGCTGATTGGGGAACAGAATTCTCCTCCTAGTCAGAAGCCCAGACAGGTGGCTCCATGCTCATTGCTAGGTGAATTTCCTAGTCACCCCCTCCGAACGGGACTTAATCTTGCAAGGCTGTAGTCGGATTCCACTCCTCCATCTCTTCAGCATGGGAGGATCAGCGCAATGTAGAAGGCAGGCAACCCCCAGGCACTGGAAGAAATTAGAACTGCTGGAGTCTTGTTTAGCCTCTGAAGTTTTTGAAAGCCGCTTGGTTAAGACAGCACAAAATGCACTGGTGGAGTTCAGAGTTGTTTCAGTCTGAGCCTTTCCCAGGGGGCTGCGAGATTGCTGAACAGACATAAAACAGGGCCAGGCTGTGAATAGGAAGAAACTATTCTGCACACAATGCACGAAAGGAGAAAAAAATCCATTGGGAAGACAATAGCAATCGTTCTGCTCCCTTGCATTCTTGTTTGTTGAGTTTTAATAATAACAAGGAAGGTTGGATATTAGTCATGGGGGTCCTGGATGCCAAGACTTCTGCCTATTTTCTAGGATCTCTGTGATTTCTTGCTACTTGGCCTCCTGTGGGGGTCTGAGGAATCTGCCTTCGCTCCTCCCATTGACCTGCCACCCCCTGCAGGAAATAAATTTGCAGCTGACCCAGAGGCTCTGCAGGAGGTTACTGATCTGTGCGCCCACTCTTTTTCTTTTGTTGCTGCTCCGTTGACTTGTTTGCATTAAATAATGTGACCTGGAACTTTATGCATTTATTTTAGCAAACTCATGATTTTTGTTGGTGTTTATTTTTTTGTTCTGTTTTTGCCCCCGTGGTACATTTTTGCCATGAAAAGCAAACGAGCAAACTCCAGTCTCAACAATGACGATACTTCGTGCTTAGTAATGATGCTTTTGGTCTCCTGCACTTATATGCCTCCTCTGATTGGTTGACTGTTCCAGGATGCAGTGTTGTTGCAGCCGTATTGGTCCCAGGACATTAGAGAGACAAGGTGGGTGGGCTTCTGGACCAGCTTCTGTTGGGGAGAGAGACAAGTTTTCGAGACACATGCAACTCTTCTTCAGGATCTCCCTCTCACCAACAGAAGTTGGCCCAATCAAAGTTGATTACCTTACCTCTCTTATTGTTCCAATGACAGGGAGCTGTCATGGGAGATCATTGTCGCAGAGAGAGAGGGAACCACGAAATACCACGAAGGGCTTAGACTATAGGACAGAAAGTTTGAACTGGATCATCTTCTTCGAGTGATGTTGAACTGGACCATGTATTCATTGAGGAGCTGGTGCAAAGAATGGAGCACTGAGGGGACATGTTCCTGGCAACTGATGTATCTGAGATACTTCTATATGGCCAGATTGGCCAGATCACCATAGTAACTTAGCATCTCACAATCTTTAATGCATTTATCCTCACAACACCCCTGTGAGGCAGGGCAGTGCTATTATCCCTATTGTACAGGTGGGGACTAAAGGCAATTAAGATGGGTTGTGAATCTTCCTTGCGCTAGCCTGCTGCGCTGTAACTGTCAATATGCACCCTGCTGACATGCGTTAACAGTTGATTAATGTGCTTCGAGCTAGTCCTACGTCAGCTGGGGTAGATCAAAATGTCTAATGAATGGCAGGCTAAAGTCACTCCCCAGCTTAATTGTTCATGTAGACAAGCCCTACACAACTTGCCCAAGGTCACACAAGAAGCCTGTAAAACGGCAGGGAATTGAACCTGGGTTTCCATAGACCCAAACTAGCATCCTAACAGCTGGACCTTGCTTCCTCCCAAAGGGCTCAGGATTTTACAGCTTCTCTGAGACAAGAGCCAGGATTTGAACCTGTGACTTCTTGTACATCAAGCTTTCCCCTACGTACACCACACTACCAAGCCTCTGCACAGTAGAAGCTTGGTTGCTAAGCAAGACAGGCTGCTGTGTTTTGTACCATTTGAAGCTTTTTCTGGGTATGTTGTTTTGTTTGTAGATACAAGATATAAAAGCCATTCTTTCAGCTCTCTCTAGGTGGTTACCTCACACTTGTCACCATGGTACCCTGCGTATAGCACTCTGATGAGCCACTAGGGAAGTACCGAATGGAATGTCTTGCTCTGTGGGGATGCTAATTACCAGGTGAGCTTTACTATCAGTGAGTTAGTTAACTCCTCTCTGGGGAAAATGTTGTGCAGTACTTGGGTCCAGATCTTAGTCCAAACTCATTGACCCTGGCCTTGTAGTCACTACATGGAGCCTAGGCCAGAGAGGTCTCTCTTTCCAAAGAATCTGCACCACTTCAGCAGACTAGCTACAGCTTCTTACTTGAGGCCATGATTTATGCCTGGCTAAGAATCTAGAGAGAGATTTTTAGACAGAGGAAAAGCTTCCAAGTAGATCTGACTTATACATCAATGCATTTCCCTTTCACGTAGTTTTCATCACTTTGCTTTATGTCTACAGATGCCTAGGGTGAAATCCTCGCTCTGCTGAAGTCAATGGCAGAACTTTCACTAACTTCAGGGATTTTATCCATAGATTTAAGGCCACACAGGACCATTGCAATCATCTAGTGTAACCTAACCCAGGCCAGAGAACTTCACCTAGTAATTCATACATCCAGTCAATAACTTCTGGTTGATATTTGCTAACTGCCAAGTATGTGCCAAAAATAGTTGTATTTTGACTCTTTTACAGCCTCCTCTTCTGCTACTAGTGGATCTTCCAGTCATTGTCATAGTCACAAATTTGGGATTATGACATCAGCGTTATCTTCATGACACCAGATTATGACTTGGGCAGGAGAAGCTGGCTAGGCGAGAAGCACCAATTGAAACCCTTTCCCTTCAACAATAGAAAAGGCACATTTCTTCCAGTGCAAATATTGTTTTTCTTTGCAGTTGTATTCAGCTTACAAATTCCCATTCATAATATGGTTTTGAATATTTCCTTTTTATGTGCTTTCTGAACAGTCTGTGCCCTGTTTGCATTAGAGAATATTAGTATAGAACTTCAGTGCAGAATGGATTGCATTAGTCTGTTCTCTGCACCTGGAGAAAAAATAACATCCTTCAATACCTTGAATAACAATACACCTCTACCTCGATATAACGCGACCCGATATAACACTAATACGGATATAACGTGATAAAGCAGTGCTCTGGGGGGGGGGGGCTGCGCACTCTGGTGGATCAAAGCAAGTTCAATATAACGCGGTTTCACCTATAACACGGTAAGATTTTGTGGCTCCCGAGGACAGCGTTATATCGAGGTAGAGGTGTACCAGTAAACCACACCAATACACTTTATGAAAACACGTGGTAGAAAGAGGCAATGTGATATAGTGGACTCAGTATGGGGTAGAGCGCTAAGAACACTAATCCCCTCATTGCCACCAATTCACTGCATAGGCTTGGGCGGTTCATGTAAATCTCTGTGCCTCAGTTTCCCCATCTGTAGCAGAGCGATTTTACCACTTGTTTCAGGCCTCCATAGGGATACTGTGAGGACTGACTGGATAAAGTCTGAGGTTTTTTTTTTCCTGAAAAAGTAGGGCTTGATCCAAAAACCCTTGAAGTCAATGGAATGCTTTCCAGTCTTTTCACACGCCTTTCGATCAGGCTCATGAAGTGATCAAGAAATAGATCCGTGCTAAGTATCAAAAGTTTTCAAATGAAAGTAGATTAAGACTCATTTGAGAAAGTAAAACTATTTATTTCTTCTAAGAGATCAGCTGCTCATATTTTTAAAGGACTGTCATGTGGGTGGACATTAGCCTTTATTTTTCAGTGTGCTGCAGGCGAAAAGAAGAACCTTTGGATGATTCTTTGTTTTGCAGAACTTTCCCTGTGACTAAAACAAAATGCTGCCGCCTCTACTACTGGGAGAAACTATGTAGTACAAACATTACCATCCAGCAGAAAGAGAGAGAGGAGGGGGACAGATTTGTTGTTTATTGAACTCTGTTGCCTGACAGACATGACATTCTTTGAGTGAACTGTGTAGGGATTTCTCTGGAGAGCAGCTGGGTTTTTTCCCCGTCTCTCTCTCTCTTGCTCGCTCTCTTTTTAAGTGCCTGGTTGCTAAGCAACCATTATGGGGATGGGGGGGCTCACAGTAGATTGCAGAACAGTGAATTTAAGCATGCTGCTGTTATTAATCATCAATGGTATTTGTTTCATATTGATGGTGTATGTCTGGTTACACATCAGACCCGCTGAAATTAGAAAGAGGAGGGTAAGGGGTGATGTGATTACCATCTGTAAGGATCTACATGGGGAACAAATATTTAATAAGGGGTTCTCCAGTCTAGCAGAGAAAGATATTATACAAGCTAACGGCTGGAAGTTAAAGCTAGACAAATTCAGACTGGAAATAAGGGGTAAATGCTTAACGGTGAGAGTAATGAACCATTGGAACAATTTACAAAGGTCATGGTGGATTCTCCATCACTGACCATATTAAAATCAAGATTGTATGTTCTCCTAAAAGATCTACTCTAGGAATTATTTTAGGGAAGTTTCTATGGCCTGTTTTATACAGGAGTGCCGACTTGAAGATCACAGTGGTCCCATCTGGCCTTGGGGTCTATGGATTGAGTTGATTTGTGTGGTCAACCTCTCCCCCACAAAAACAAAACAATAATAGCAAAGCTTGGGTAGAAATGGACCTTTTAAAAGACAGTATTTTCCTTCAGCCAGTTGCCTGGCAGAGAGAATGAACTCACTTTAACTAACAGTAAATAATGAGGTATTCCTGTTTCCTCCCCCCCACCCCCAGCTGGGTTTTTTTTTTTTTTTTTTAACTGAAGTAAACAATTTTTATGCTGTCTGGAGCTATCAAATTTAATAGCGTAGTATGTGTTAGCAAAAATAAATACATAAATAAACACATTAAAAACACCACTCTGTGCAACGTGATTGTGAGCATTAGAAGAAATGTTGACAATATAACGGGAGGTTGGTACCTTCCAGGATTTTCTAGCTCGGGAGCGAGTCAGATACGGGCAGGTGTCTGATACTGCTGCCTTCAGGGAAGGGGGGATACGTTGGTTAATATTGGTAAATCGGTTTGCAAATGAAAAGTAGTTTATGGACTTTGTCCAAAGCCCATTGAAGTCAGCAGCAAGACACTTGTTGACTTTCGTGGCCTTGGGATCCTACCTTATAAAAGTTAAGTGGGGCTTGGAACAAGGTGTGTTAATGTTTCCAGAATCATAAGTGCAGATGAGCTGATAAATTTCCTGGGCTCATATACTGCTGCTTTGCAATTTCAGAGCTCCACCAGCCATGATCTCAAAGCCCTTTAAAAATATTAGTGAATCAAGCCTTCCAGTTCCCCCGAAGTACGTTAATTATTATTATCCTCTCTTTGCAGATAGGGAGACTGGTCCTTTTTAAATACAGTATCGTGCAGCAATGATCCCAGTCACAGCAGTGGACCTTTACTGCAGAACGTTCTAGGGTTTTATTTTGTAATTGGAGGCTAAGAGAAATTAAATGGTCATGCAGCAATTCCATGTGACAGAAACAAGATCAGCTTCAATTCTGTTCTGGAGGGACCAGCTAAGGATCTTCCTCGTGCGTTCATTCCTCCGAACTACCACTTCCCACCTATTTAACTGGTGTCTTGCGTAACTTAGCCATGTCATTTAAATACTGTTTTCTGAAAAGGGCAACATGTCCAGTGAATTATGATGTTAAGTTGGGAGTCAGGAGACCTGGGTTCTAGTCTTGGCTGTGCCATTGAGTTGTTGGGAGACATCAGGCAAGTCTCTTAATCTCTCTGGATAAAGTTTTCAAAAGTGCCTAAGTGATTTAGGAGCCTTTAAAACCCTAGGACTTGTGAGAGTGAGTGTCTCTAGAATTCCTATGGGATTTTGGCTTCTAAGTCATTTAGATGCTTTTGAAAATGTTACCCTCTGTTTTCTCTCTGTTCAACAAGGAGTGATCTTTCTTAACCACCCTGAAAGTTCTTCAAAATCTACAGATAAATGCAAAGTTGTTGTTATTACTGCACAGGGACTATGGAATCTCTCAAAAGGTTGGGTTCCACCATTTCATATCCCAAAACATCAAGGGCCTTCAAAACCCACTTGACCATGGTTTCTCTTCATCTCTAGAAATCTCAGTAATAGAATCCTAGATGCTCTGACTCTCTCTGTAGAAAGGAAAGAAGAAATTAATTGAAATTACACTTCTGCATTTTCTGTATACATTATTGTTGCTGATGGCACCAGGTACATCAGGGAATTTTTGCCTGTCTCACCCACCTAGGACTAGTTACTTAGCAAATTTTTATTTCCTCTTCACCTTCTACAATGTCGGGACAGTGGAAGCAGTAGTTAGTAATTTCCTGTTTCCCAGTTTTATTAAAAGGTGCAAAAATGAATTGCCTCATAGACAAAAGCCAACCAGGTATAGCAGGGACAATGCAAACTTCCCACACGCCAGCCCACTGACACGCTTTGGCTTTTCTCTCGGGGGGACCATCTCTAGTAGTAAGGGGTATTTCATTCTTCATGGTCTGTACATTTCTTGCTTTAAAAATGCAAGCCACTGGCACCAAATATTGTCCGTTTTTGTGGCATGGACACCTACCCACCAAGAATTGGATAGTGATCCCCTGCTTGATTCACTATGGTAATGCTGTTTAGATGCAGATCCTGCAAAAGGACCCAACCAACTGGACTGCCCTTGACCAACAGGACTCCATAAGTGTCTACATGGACAGGTCTCTTTGCAAGATCGGGGTCTAACTAGGAAGCATTTAGAGGCTGTTAGCAACAAAATTGCCATCGTTCCAGTGAGTGGAGTGGAAAGTACCCTGGAAGTTAACAGTCTCGCCCAAGCCCGTAGTCTGTGCACTACCTAATGGCTTTTCAGCTTGTTGTCCTCATAAAAGCTGTGTCAGCCACCTGGTGCCGGTTGCAGCCGCTGTCTCGCGCGCTGGGGCTGCGAGCTAAACTGCGGTGAGAGTCCATTTTCTCGGCAGCTGTTGGGTGGGGAGAATTGGGGGGGGGGCATTCTAGTTGACTGCTTGGTGCTATGAAGGAGGCACTGATGAAGAGAGAACACAGAGGGTTGGGTTTCTGGAAGCAGAGGCTGGCGCTACTGCCTGAGAAGGAAGCGTTGACAGATCAGAGTGAGGGGAAAGAGAGCTGTTACCTACCACTGGCCATTTCCCAGCAGGGGTGTTACATTAGCTAAGGTGTGTTGGCGTTTAAAGCAGCTGATTAAAAATGAAGGAGCAGATGGTGAATTTGGTGTTAAGTTGTTGGTCTTTTTTTCCCTCTTGATGATGGGAAGAAAATAAGCACCAGGCTTGCGGGAAATGTCTGGGACAGAGGGGAGACCTCCACAGTGCTGAGATGTGTGTATTCTGGTTGGCTTTCTAGTCATTAGTAGCCCTGAGTAAAGCAGCATATTTGCCTCCATCAGAACGTTGGGCTGACTAGCGTCGAGTTCTTGTATGTGTTGATATGGTAGAGTTAAACTGCCGTTCTGCTGGGGCTATTTAAAAGTCAATACCGTCTTACTCAACCGATCTGTTCCCCATGCATAGTCGGAGTCATAGCTGCTTTGAGGAGGGTGAAATTCACCTGACCCAGCGCTAGTCCTATACCCCATTTCATCCCTCTGGATAGGGCTCAAGTGGAATTTCAGACTAGAGCTGTGCCAAGAACGGTCATTCCGTATTGCGGAGAATTTAGACATTTCCTTTCATTCCGATTTGGAACGAAACCCAAAAGTTTCCAATCCCTCCAAGAAACAGAATCCAAAAAAATGTCATTTTGAAACATCAAAATGCTTTTGTTTCTATAATTTCAAAAATGAATTTCCACCTGGCAGGCTGAGGGGGGAGTCTAGGGAGTGCCGGCCCATTGACTCTGAGGCTCGTGTCTTAACTGGGGCTTCCTGGCTGTCCATCAGCCAGGATGGCTGCCAACGAGCCGGGAAAGTAAGGATTCCATTGCACCCTCGCTGAAATTGAGCAGTCTCTATGAAATGAATCTACACTCTCTGATGGAGAATTTCTGACCGGCTCTACCGACGACCTCATGTACACGCTCTGCACTGGGGAGAATGTCACCACAGGTGACTAAAATGTTACTGCTTTCCGCCCATAAACTGAATGTACGCCCCTTGCTTTCTCCACCCAATCCCCCCACCCAAATAACAGATGAAATCCTGGCTCCATTGAGAGTTTGGCAATTCCCTGGACTGTTGGGAGTTTTTCAATGGCTTCACTGGGGCCCAGATTTCACTGATAGTCTTTTAATATTTACAGGCACTCATCTGTCATAGAAAACTGTGGTCAGGGGCATATCGCCACCTGATGATGTGTTATAGAGGTACAAGGGCACCATCTACATTATTCCAAGGCATCCTGGAAGAGGTGTTCAACCCATCTCGCCTCGGCCTGGGTCCAGGTGCTATGTAGGTACAAATGACCGATCTCCCAGCAAAGAGGCATTCTGCTCAATATTCTCAACCAATCAAGCTGCAGCAGGGGGTGCGTGAACTAGTGATAGGCGCAGAATTGCTACTCAATTTGTCTGCACCATTACCGGACAATAATATGGCTTCACAATACACTCTGCCATACCTTGGGTACGAAAGATGCTCTGTGGAACCCACGCTTATTCGAGCCAATTCTATCAGAATCTAGGATTGTAAGGCATGTGAATGCCCTTAAAGTGTTCTTTTTCGGGGGAATGGTTGGGGCTGTGGCAAGGCAAAGCCAGAATGTTAATAAGTGAAGATAAATTATAACATACAAAGATCAGCTTCTGTTGCCTAAACCAGAATACCTGTTTCAGTATATGGAGGATGTGAACTTTATTTAGGGATTTTTTGGTGGGTGGGTTTCTTACATTTACTGCTACTAAAAGCAGGATACTGGACTGGACAGACTTGATGCTTAGATCTTGTGTGGCTGCTCCTAATGTCCTAAGACAGGGGTTCTCGACCTTTTTCTTTCTGAGCCCCTCTCTGCCCCCCCCCCCAACATGTTATAAAAACTCCACTGCTCACCTATGCCACAGCAACTGTTTTTTGGCATATAAAAGCCAGGGCTGGTATTTCGGAGTAGCAAACAGCGCGATTGTCTGGGGCCCCATGCCACAGGGGGGCCCGCAAAGCTAAGTTGCTCAGGCTTCAGCTCCAGGTGGCAGGGCTCAGGGCCCTGGGCTTCAGCGCCCACATGGTGGAGCTTCGGCTTTCTGCCCTGGGCCCCAGTGAGTCTAATATTGGCCGTGCTTGGTGGACCTCCTGAAACCTGCTCACGGCCCCCCAGGGGGCCCTGGAGCCTGATTGAGAACTACTGTCCTAAGAGACAGGTTGAAAAGCTAGAAGAGAAGGGAGAATAAACTATGTTCTTAAATTCTAGTTTCTCTCTGTCTTCAAAGGTTGGTAATAACCTGCAGCCAAAATCATAAATATACTTTCTGGCCATTTGTACTGGAGAGTTTTCTCAGCCATGCGAAATGCAATTTCAGATGCTATGCACAATGCATAACCCGGCAACCCACCTACACACTGCAGGAGAACAAAGGCAAAGTTATCTAATAACAATTGAATATTTGGCTGGAAGCAGCTTACTTTGCAGCTTTGAACTATTGACTTGCTGGGGAACGTGAGAATTACAAAAATAAATTGTCAGTTTAAAATAGGGGACTGTGACCGGAAGAATCTGCTCCACTGAAATCAGTTTTCATCCTCTATTTCCTATACCTATTATGGCCCAAACAACCTGGGCTGGCAACCAATCAGTCTATTGTCAAGCAATAATGGTTACATTTATTATTATTTATTGCAGTAACGCTAAGAGGCCATGACCAAGTGCTGTATAAACATATAGGTGCTGAATAAACATATAATGAATGTCAATGCCTGCCTCAAATTGCTTACAAGCTATTTCTACAGAGCCTCTTATCTTGGAGGATTACAAAGCACTTTACAAACTCTTTATATCCACGAGTCACTTGTCACTGAAGTGCAGCCACCTCTGGGGTGTGGTAGCTGTTTCACAATGCACAGAAACAGTACACAAAATAAAGTTAAGAAAAATGTCCTCTCCCAATAAAACTGCAGCGGAGATTAAATGTAATTGCACAAAGTGGGATTTGGCCCAGGACTCCAGAGTTAACATCCCTAGTAATCAAGTATCAGAGGGGTAGCCGTGTTAGTCTGGATCTGTAAAAAGCAACAGAGAGTCCTGTGGCACCTTTAAGACTAACAGATGTGTTGGAGCATAAGCGTTCGTGGGTGAATACCCACTTCGTCAGAGGCATGTAATGGAAATTTCCAGAGGCCGGTATAAATATGCAGGCAAGAATCGGTATGGAGATAACGAGGTTAGCTCAATCAGGGAGGGTGAGGTGCTCTGCTAGCAGTTGAGGTGTGAACACCAAGGGAGGAGAAACTGCTTCTGCAGTTGGCTAGCCATTCACAGTCTTTGTTTAATCCTGAGCTGATGGTGTCAAATTTACAAATGAACTGAAGCTCAGCAGTTTCTCTTTGGAGTCTGGTCCTGACGTTTTTTTGCTGTAAGATGGCTACCTTTACATCTGCTATTGTGTGGCCAGGGAGGTTGAAGTGTTCTCCTACAGGTTTTTGTATATTGCCATTCCTGATATCTGACTTGTGTCCATTTATCCTTTTACGTAGTGACTGTCCAGTTTGGCCAATGTACATAGCAGAGGGGCATTGCTGGCACATGATGGCATATATAACATTGGTGGACGTGCAGGTGAATGAACCGGTGATGTTGTAGCTGATCTGGTTAGGTCCTGTGATGGTGTTGCTGGTGTAGATATGTGGGCAGAGTTGGCATCGAGGTTTGTTGCATGGATTGGTCCCTGAGTTAGAGTTGTTATGGTGCGGTGCGTGGCTGCTGGTGAGAATATGCTTAAGGTTGGCGAGTTGTCTGTGGGCGAGGACTGGCCTGCCTCCCAAGGTCTGTGAAAGCGAGGGATCATTGTCCAGGATGGGTTGTAGATCACTGATGATGCGTTGGAGAGGTTTAAGCTGAGGACTGTAGGTGATGGCCAGTGGGGTTCTGTTGGTTTCTTTCTTGGGCTTGTCTTGTAGCAGGAGGCTTCTGGGTACACGTCTGGCTCTGTTGATTTGTTTCCTTATTTCCTTGTGTGGGTATCGTAGTTTTGAGAATGCTTGGTGAAGATCTTGTAGGTGTTGGTCTCTGTTTGAGGGGTTGGAGCAGATGCGGTTGGTCTCCAATTCTTGCCTGCATATTTATACCTGCCTCTGGAAATTTCCATTACATGCGTCTGACAAAGTGGGTATTCACCCACGAAAGCTTATGCTCCAACACATCTGTTAGTCTTAAAGGTGCCACAGGACTCTCTGTTGCTTATCCCTAGTAATATCTGTTTTTCCTTCTTTGCTGGTGACCTAATACCTTCCAGAAGCTTCCAAGCTTCGTCTTTCATGTTAAATCTTTTCTTTGACTAAAGAAAACCAGAAAGCAATCCAAACGGCTTCATGCAGGCACATTGGGCAGTGTTTTGCCGACAGGTTCCAGCAGTGCGTAGTGTCAATGTGAATTCTCTGCTCAGGGCTACCTTACTGATCAGGAAATATTATATCCAGGAAAAACGTGTTCACTTGGAAACCTAGCTGCTAAGTAGACTATTGCAAGGTAGGAGGTAATGAGCATGATTAACTGCTCTCTTGCAGCACAGAAGATGATGGCTTGGTAAGTGAGCAGAGAGGTGAATTTCAAATGAAATGTTACCAATGGGGAATAGGCAAAAGTACCCCTTGCAATCAATGAGCTCCAGGACATTGTTGTAAAGAAAAATATACCAATTACGTGCACATAAAATATTGATGGTAATAATCATTATTATAACCATGACGCAATCTGTTAAAGTGAAAGGAATAAAAAGCAGGAGGAATGGGAAGCAGTGGAACAGTAGGTGGCCTAGCTGCCAGATCCTTAAACTTGCTGGCAGTGCTTATTAATAATCGTGTGAAACCATAATGAGTAAGCATGTAGCCCTTACCTGACTGAACAAGGGGAGGCTCTCAGCTGTGGGCACCAGAAGAACTGAAGAGACAGCAGCGCTGGGTGCGAGATCCCACTGTTGGTTCAAGGCACCGTTGCCTGTGGTTTACTCTGTACCTCGCTTGTTTCAGAAGGGTCCCCATTAGCCACCTCACGCGGTGGGCCTGAAGCTCCTGCCATGTACCCTGGTTGGACTCCTCTGGCCCCAATTCTCAGCTCTGGCCAAAGAGGGGTTAGCACAAATCAGGAGGAGGAAGGCTGCAAAAGTGCCCCTTTTCCCATACACCTTTTGTCCTGGGCTGTCCAGGAACTGGGCTACTTCTTGGTATAAATTAAAACAACCTGCTGGGGTCAACAGCCCCTGGAGGAGCCAGGGATATACCTATCTTGAGAACTGGAAGGGACCCTGGGGGTGATCTGCTGTCAGGTGGGGAATAGGCAGCAGGGGTGGCTGAACTCATAACTCAACCAGCTGGGGCCACCCCTCCGCCCAGCATCGCTCCCTGGATCCCAAACTGTGCAGGGAAGAAACACACACACATTCTGGGGAACCAAGACCCAGGTGAGGCCTCCATGTCTCTCCAACTCCCACCCCCATATGGCATTGGAGGGGGAAAACTACAAAGAGAAGGGTGCCACAGACTCCAGTCAGTATCTGTAGACTCCAGAGCAGAAGCAGCCAAGGTAGACATTCCCCCTGCACATTCAGAGACCTTTCCACAGTTTTGACTGGACTTTCTCTGTCCTGTGCTGACTGGTTGTTTGTGCCAACCCTTCCTCTTCTCCACAGTCTCTTCACCTCCGCTTCACTCCACACCTGCCCCTCTTCCCCTCCCTTTGCTTGTCCATTGAGCTGGTCCCCTCCTAACTAAACCCACCCCCCAAAAAAGTTTGTGGAACTAACCTGCTGGTTGTTGCCATCCCATTGTTCACTCTGCTTGTGTGTTACACCCCTTTCCCCCACCCTGTGTCTGTGTTTAGATTGTCAGCTTTTTGGGCAGCGTGGGGCACAAAGGGACCCATTCTTGGTTTGTCCTTCATAAATATCGTAATAAACACGACGATATGAAAAAAATACCCTCAGGTCCTGTTCCCCTCATAGGAAGAAGAATGGATAAAAACAAAGGGAAGAAAAAACTCGCAAAATGAGATGTAACATTGGAACCAGGTCTGAATCTCTTTTAGAGTTTTCTGGGAGGTGTCGATGACTCTTAAAGGTTGTTCTTTAGAGCAGTTGGGGTAACTGATAGGCCATGAAGAAAGTCAGATCAGGATTAACCCAGTAATTTTACTTGGGACTTTCTGTTTGGTGCAAAACAGGGTTCAGCTCCCGTTTGGATTTGAGTCCAACCATGAATCAAACCTACCAGATTTCTGAAATATGAAAATTTTGATTGGAGGGAAGGAAATTTCTCTTCCTGATATTCACATTTTGATCCAGGTCAGTAATGATTTAAAGTTACCATGGCTTTAGATAAAGTTAAAAGGAAAAAAAGGCATATCCTTCCAGTTTAATTTTGTGTCACTATTTTAGATAATAGAAAAGTTTTGGTTAGTAGAGGAGTATACACTGTGCCTTATTTTGCATGTGATACGAGAAAAATATTCGAGTAATACAATGCTGCAAGTAGTTAGTGCTAAATGAATTCCTGCATTTGCTTGTCAGAAAATTGGCAACACATTGCCTCATTGTAAACAGCAGGCTTAATGACCATATTCTTCAATATTAATCCAGTAATCAATTCTATTGAATCATAGTCTCTATACACGCTACAAAAACCACATTGTCTTGCTTTTGGAAAGATACAAAATTTGGTGGGCTGAAACAAACAGTTTTGTTCCCCTCTTTCTGTTTGTTTGAGGGCTTAAGCGATGTACAGGGCCTTGTCCTAGCCCTCTGGGCAGGGCTGAATTTCACCCTGAGTGGTTTGGGTCTGGGCGACATGGTATGTCCCATTGCTGATATGCTGATGCCTGTTTGGGCTATGGGATGTGTTTTGGAGGCCTTATTTTGGTTGTGACTGGATAGATGTCTACATCATAAAACAACCACGTCAACCGTACCCTTTCTTCAGCTGAAAGGCCATGGAGGGAATAGACAAGGGGTAGTCAATTATTTTTTGTCACGGTTCAAATTTCTTGGACAAGGTACAGTCAAGGTCCAGACTCCAGAGAAAATAATAATTTAAAAAACCTCCAGTAATGATAACAAGTAAATAAAAAGATTTCGGGGTCTATTCAAAAGTGTCTGGCGGTCCGAATTTGGTCTGCGGTTTGCCTATTGACTACCCCTGGAATAGACTTTTAGTCAGGCTGAACTCTCTTCTCATACCTGGTGGTCACTCCAGAACAGGCTTTGAAACACAATGTTAGGCACTTCCACTGCCTGTTCGGGGGCTAAGGGAATTCAGGTTCACAAAGCTTCATTCTGACGCCTTTCCCCAGCACTAAAATTCATTTCCAGAATTAGGGCTGGTCTACACTGGGGGGGGGGGGCGGGGAATCGATCCAAGATACGCAACTTCAGCTACGCGAATAGCGTAGCTGAAGTCGAAGTATCTTGGATCGAATTACCAGACGGCGCGGGGTCGATGGCCGCGGCTCCCCCGTCGACTGCGCTACCGCCGCTTGCTCTGGTGGAGTTCCGGAGTCGACGGTGAGCGCGTTCGGGGATCGATATATCGCGTCTTAACAAGACGCGATATATCGATCCCGGATAAATCGATTGCTACCCGCCGATACGGCGGGTAGTGAAGACATACCCTTAATATATTTGTTCACCTTGTCGTCAAGTAAAAAGCTTTCTGGAATTTTATAAGAATCTGTGTCTAACAACACAGACCATCTATGGTAGTTCCTGCCCAGCAGATCTGAGTTCTTTTGACAGCAATTCAGGTAGGGTGGTAAAACAGTTCCGCCTTCGGAAGATGATGTGCCTCTTTCATAGTAAATATTTATTCTTTCTCAAGTGGCAGTGCAAATTCATTACAATATAATGATGCTACAACCCGAAGAGCTTCCTTAATTAGGATTTGACATCAGTGGAAATTTTGCAGAGTGTGGTGCCCAGCATGAGCTCTGTACACATGGACACTTACATTCAAGCTCATTGTGGTATTTTTCCCATGAAGTGATCTTTAATATGCCCTGGGTCACCCAGCTTTAGTAGCTCACTGAGCAAAGTAATGTAAGCTGTAGTTATTTCTGGCCATAGCGAATTCCTATATATAAACAAGCCCAATAAATCCATTTCTCCCATGCAATCCTTTCACTTGTGCGTCTTGCTTTCCATGTTCATCCTCATGTTGGACCCAAATTTAGAAGTGGGCCTGGTGACACGGCTGTGTAGATTGACATGGATGAGAACGGCAGGTGACATGGCTCCGTCGTGCATGTATTGGAGAGGGGCAGGTGACACAGATGCATGTTACAATCAGATGAGCTTGATTTCCCCTCTCTTTCACATGGAGTTTTGCTGATATAGCGTTCCAAGGATAAATCCAGGAAGGAATCGGGAAGAAATTCACCTCTTTCTGCCGGCCATCTTCATTAGTGGGACCCATGCCCATGCTGCAGAGGTTCATTAAGCGAGCTTCCTGTTCGTAATGGTGCCTAACAACTGATTCACAACAGATACACAGTGTAAACCCATGAAGCTTCAATAGAAGAGAGCACCACACAGTCTAGTGGTTCAGGTGCTGATTTGGGAGCCAGGTGAGCTGGCTTCTTTTCCCAGCTCGGCCACTGACTTGTTGGGCAAGTCACTTTACCTCTGTGTTCCTGTTCCACCTGCCGCCTTGGTTTGTTCAGCCTGTAAGCTCTTCAGAGCACGGGCTGTCTTTTACTGTGCATGGGCATACAGCACCCAGTACAATGGGGCACTGATCTCAGGGGAGACCGCTAAGTGCTACTCTAATACAAACAGTCATCATGTGTGTCCTACCTGTGTGTCCCTGGAACATTCCTCCGCAGTGAAGCAGCCCGTCCCCTCAAGTGTTTGGTGGTGCTGTCTAGAAGCGTTGCTTCCTTCTGTGTTATGTGCCGTCCCTTTGACTATGTCTAGGGACTCCGTGTAAATCGCACCCTGGAAACTGGACCGCAAGAGGAAAAGCGGGCAACTTATACAAGGAAGTAAACAGAAACGGTGTTGAGCTTATAGGCCTCAGTATTTGCATGGTTCAATTTAAAAAGTTTTCTCTCTACCTTCGTAGATAAGCCCCCATCACAACGGAATGCCTTCTTGCTTCAGGGAAACTTGCTGTGTACTAGACTTCATGACAGAGAAGGCAGCTGCTTGTGCCAGCCTATATACGTTCTTGTTCTTTATCAGTCTCTCCCTGTCATTCACTCTGCTCCATTTTTCCCAGTCCCTCTTGAGTGGAATTCAAACACAACCACAGTCAAGTTTGAGTGGGTTTGAAATGAGGCCAAATGAATTCTCCACGCCTTGAGAGAGGGACATCTTTTTAATTAGGAAAATGCGTTGACGATGCCTGTTTAAGGTAGTATTAAACAAGACACAATAAAGTCGGTCTTGGATGGATAGGAGAGATTGCACAATAGACTAGTTTATTGTGTAAATACATCTTTTTATGCTTTCAAAATCATGTGAGGTACTCAATAGACTGTAAAAACTCCAAAGGAGCCATTCCAGCCTGATGTATTGTGTCAATCTGTTAGTATGGATATGCATATTAAAATGGGTATAAAAATGATTGCACATGATGTTGCACAGAAGGCAGTGTTCAGATCTTGAGCACTGAAGAAAGTTCCTAATCCTTATTTTCGGTTAGTGGCACTTAAAATTTCATGGAAAAATTGTAGATGGCCTAAAATCAAGGAGGAGAGAATAGCTTGGCTCAGAAGATTGGGATTGTGGTGCAGAACCTTTCGGGTCTTGGGTTCTTGGGGGTCATTGCCATCTGGCAGAGGTGTAATAATAGCTTATGTGAAAGAAGTTGGGGGCTGTTACTCTGTTCCTAATGGACCACCCCAAATAGCACTGATCTGCTTGCTTGTTGGCCATCTCAGTAGACAGGCCAAGCTCCAAAATGGGCATGAGGAATGAGCTCTTCTCCCATACAGCTGATTCTTTTCCAGGTCAGAATACAAAGTAGCTTTTCATGATGTGGCAGCGCTCTATATTTCATTTAATGGCTCCAGATCAAATGGGCCCTGTTTACAAGAAAAAAACTGTTCTTTTTTTCTAATGGCCAGCCTTGCAGATTTATCCTGGGATCTGAGAGTCAAGCTGGGTTTTTTTCCCGTCTCATGAATAATTGACTGCATAATTCTGCAGGCCAAATTATGGTGTCAGTCTTGCCTATACAATTCCTCTGTCCTCAGTGATACCTTCACAGTCACTGTTGCTTTTAGTGGCTTGGCACGGTTGTATCTGATGTGAACTTATAAGACAAGATGGGAGAGGTTGAATTTAGCAAACAATTCTATTGACGATGCACAAGAAAAGAGAGATTTTAGCACCCCCCATAGCTGCAGTGGCTCTGGATGGACAACAGGAGTGAAAAGCTGGAAAAATGTGTTTGTCACTGAAGTCAGCAGTTATGACTCTGAACATGCACTAGGGCAAATCTGTTGATTAAGAAGATGCCAGTTTTACAGGGTCATTTTTCAGCCTAGAACTACATGAAGTTAAACCAGTGTGTGGCAACTTGTGCTCCAACTGCCTGTCAAAGCTCCAGAAAAAAAATAGAAGACCCTTTCCCTGTTATAGAGAGCAGAGGAGTTGGTTTTAGGGCCTGATTCTCTACTCACAACAGTGTAACACCACTGGCTTCATTATAGTATAGTCCTGATTTACACCAGCGCATGTGAGAGGGGACTCGTGTGCCTTCTTCAAATCCTAGGGCCCACGCGTCAGACTGAAACTTTGATTTATTTCTTATGCAGCTGAAAATTGCCTCGTTTAATAGTTGGGGTGGGGTGGTAGTGTCAGAAGATGTCAGCCAAGAGGATGTGTTTATTGCAGAGTTATAAACTTCTTCAAAATAAGGACTTATAAGGCAACGCTTACCAGAAACCTCCTGACTCTCCCGGCATTCTAGGGGAGTAGGTCTATTTTAAAATAAATGCACAGCCCCAAAACTTCGCTGCTGTAGAACTGAGCAAAAAGAAAAGTATTTTGAGTAAGATCATCTTAAAGGAAGTGATACCAGTTTAGAAACGCTGCAGCTATTTGTCTAAAGTCACCCCCACCCCCTCTCTATCTAAACAAAATAATAAGTAATGAGATGACAGGAAGAAACTGATGAGCATGAAATATGTAATGACATGGATCAAGATCTATTGCTTTGCATTGGATGCAAGCTAAGCCTTGGATAAGTATTTCACAGTTATGGAATTAACAAAGAATAAATAGAAGACCCGTTGCCTGTGTTTCACTCAATAGAATGCTTTATTTACCGTGTCTTATTCAGTTGCTGGAAGTAGTAAATGTCCCATTTGGCTTCAGAATGGATTTTAAAAGGGGCGAGAAAAGCACAGGGGTTGGTCCCTGACATCTCTAGTGTCATATTCCTACTGAGGTGGCCAACATACTAATTTATTAGTAACGTGGCAGCAAAGGAACACCATAAATGTTCTGAGTCACCATCCTGGAAAAAAACATCGAGGCGTAGCATTTTCAGCATCAGTAGCCTGGAAGAGACCCCCCAGATGATGCAGTTTCTCTTTTCTTCTTGACTTTGAAAGCTGGGCTATATCTCACACAGAAGTTATGGACTTGATGCAGAAATTACTGAGTGAGGTTTTATTGTCATGTGTTGTGCATGAGATTAGACTAGATGATCATGATGGTTCCTTCTGGCCTTAGAATCTATACGTACATACATCAGTCATGCTTTCAGCCATTTAGATGTGTTTATTAATGTGTATGTATTCTCTGTATCTATCTCATCCTGTAAGGAAAGCACTTAAACATGTGCTTAATTTAAAGCATATACTTAACTCTCATTGATATGTTTTAAGTGTTTTACTGAATCAGGGACACAGCATTAATGAAGTGTGCTGGCTACATGTAAGGATTGTATCCATAGATCTTAAAGAAAAAGACCTCCTTCATCTTTCTGACCCCAACCCAGACCCTCAATCAACTGACTTCCCCAAACGGGCACCACATAACCCTCTCCAGGAAATGCCAGAGAAACTGGTTCTTGTTTTTGGATTAATTGGCACAAATTCACCTTCAAAGTCTCATGGGACTAGATTGCCCCTCCCGGTAGGAAAACCCTAGTTTAGGGTCAACACCAATGTTTGTGTCCTGGAAAAAGTGTGTGCAGAGTATCTAGATGAGCATTTACAGGGGTGTTAATTAACTGGAGTTAATTGGAAGCCAAGTAGCTCAAGTTACAAGAGGAGCAAAAACGGTAATCTCCGCAGACCCAAAGCATGGGTGAACTGATCTGGGCTAGTTTGGACTGGGATGGGGTAGAGATTTCTGTAGGAAATGAGCGCTCGTAGGGAATGCCTACCCTTCAATTAAACACCTGTGACCTCTGTCAGTTGACTGGGCTCGCTGGTTTTGGGCTGTGGGGCTGTACAACTGTGATGTAGTCATTCGGGATTGGGCTGGAGCCTGAGCTCCAGGGCCCTCCCACCTCCGAGGGGAGCTATTGAGACTGGAGGGGGCATGTGCAGCCCAGCGCCAAACTGGAAGGGACATCCTATTCCTGGGTGGCTGGTGCCCAGTGCCCTGTGCTTCTTTCCCCCTGCCCTCCAGCTTGGCAGCTGGTGCTCTGTGCACCAACATCCCCTTGCTCCACACCCAGATGCTGGTGCCCTGTCCAGTCCTCCACCCTAATGGCTGGTGCACAAGCTCCTACCCCTCCCCAGGGCTGGGGGTGTCTGCCTGGACCAGCAGAGGTTGAAAGGGAGGGCCAGGATGGGCTGGGGAGTCATCTCTGCCCCCAGCTGGCTGTCTTGACCTCCTGCACTGTGGCAGCCACTCCGGCCCCACCTCTGGGTCCCACTCTTGTCTCCACTCCCCCTCCCCTCCCACGTGTGTGCGTCTGGGCTGAACATAGCCGGGTTCCTCTCCACTCCCACCTCTGCGAGAGTAGTGGAGATGGAAAACATTGGGAGGGTGGAAACAGATCTGCCCTCCATCCCCCTGCCAGTATTTCCACTGGGGGGTGTGTGCTAGCCTGCCCCTGCCCCCCCTCCCCCGAGTTCCACCACAAACTATACAGCAGTGAGTCAGCCAAATAGATATTAGTGCCATATTTACATAGTCCTTTGTCTGACCGTAACCACACTTAAAATAAGCCCCACTTTTTATGGCATCTGGCACATGTGTCATACAATGCTGTAGTTTTACCCTTGTTATGATTCCAAGCTGATTTTTTTTTTGGGATGATTTCCAAGCTTTGCTTTCAGCAAGGAGAAACGTGGTTTTTGTAAAGAGTCGCAGAGCTGACTTTTATGATTTACTGTAAATCATTCAATTCTTTCTTTCTTCCCCCAATCAAACCTTTGTTGGACTAGTTCTGAAGGGAAAATATCACTGGAAGCTGTTTGGGGAACACAGACGCACAGAATTTTAAAATATCAGATATGGCTTTTTGTTTTGTCTTCTCAAGAGATCTTTTATGGCGGGGGGAGGGAGGGGAAGCCCCTTGATGTAACTTTGTTTTGCAGCTCTTCTGTTGTTGTTTTACGTGTCCTGATTTCAGAATTGCTGTAGAAACAGAGACATGAGCATTGTGGAAAGGGAAAGTCATATCTACAGCTGCTTATTTACAGCTTTGAGGCTGTTGAAACACCTGTGGATAATGAAACTGTCACCTGGAATCCGGAAGCCCGTGGGGGTCTGATTCTGGTCGGAACTTGCACTCGGAGCAACTTGGATTTTCCCCTGCCGCAGTTCAAGTGGAAAAGTGGAATGTTATGAATCGGTCTGGTTACAAATATGCCCTGATGGCAGTTGCTATGCTGGAAATCTTGATTTGCTGTGCAGCTTGGGACAAACTACCCTGCTGTTCGTACAGGGGCCATGTGGGGGAGACGGACAGGTCCGCAAGGGAGTCAGGAGGGCTGGGAGGGCAGGCAGGAGCGGGTCCATGAAAGCTCCCATCCTGTGGTGAGCAAGGAAAGGGATAACACTCCCCCTTGAACCAGGTCAATACCACAGCTGCCTGTTCTCCATGTGGAGATGGCCACGTAGCCTGTGTGTGTCAGACACACGGCAGGGCACAGCTGAAAGGTCGTGTGCCCTGGGGAGACTCCGTTTGACCTGTCTACCATTTTCAGATACAGTTCGGAACCCTGGATACCAGCAGTTTCCCCCCCACTTAGCGTAGGTGGGTTCCCCAGAAGCTCCCTTAGCTATCCGCTCCGCTGGATTTCCTGAGCTTCCACAGCTAGAATTTGAGACACCGACGCCCTTCCAGGCAAAGGAACTTGATCAGACGATTTAATCCTGGGCTGTGACAGTGGAAATATCAAGGTCAATCATGCACTGTCATAAAGGTTTTATTTCTCCCCCTCCCCCAATAAAACCTTCCCTTTTTATGGCATACATGTGTCAGCTGCCTTCAAACCCTCCTGATCTCTCTCTATCTGTTACTATTCAGTGGCGGGGAGGGTACCCCTTCTCTCCCGTACCACCACCACGCCCAAGAACTGGGTGCGGAAGCATTGCTTCGTCCTTCTGCAGACTGAGGGCACGGACAGGAGGGAGTTAGGCATCCAACGCCGACTGAAAGTCAGTAAGGGTCGGGAGCCTGGCTCCTGCTCTGTGCTTTTGAAAATCCCTTCCAGAGTCATATAATGTCTTGTAGGCTTACAAAGATGTCTTGCCACTAGGCGCACACAGATGGGTTCCATCAGGGTTAGAAACAATGCCGAATCCCAAATTAGCATGAAGGTTACAGCCTTGTTTAAAAATCCAGAGGCAGAAAAAGGTTTTGATATATTTGTGCAATTAGAAGAGAAAAGGTTAAGGGGAGATATGATAGCGGTCTATAAAGGTGTTATTCACCCTCTCCCACAATACAAAAACCAGGGGTCACCTGAAGAAATTAATAGGCAGCAAGTTTAATATGAAGAAGAGGAAGTACTTTTTCACACAATTAACCTGTGGAACTCATTGCCCTGGGATGTTGTGGTGGCCAAAAGAATAACTGGGTTCAAAAAGAACTAGGTAAGTTCATGAAGGATTGGTCAATGGCTATTAGCCAAGATGATCAGGGCAACCCTAAGCTTTCGACTGCCAGAAGGAGGAGGGGAAGACCGGTGGATGTCTCCAAAATTGTTCTGGTCGTACACGCCACCTGAAGCTCTGGTACTGGCCTCTGTCGGAGGCAAGACACTGGGCTAAATGGACCATTGATTTGAGCCAGTGTGGCAGTTGTTTTATTCCCTAAAAGATCATTTAAAAGCCATCGCTTTATAAAATTAAAGTTCACCTCCTTTCACAGGGCAAGGTTTATTACACAGGGACAGCTGCAAATTGTGGGATTTGGCATGTCCTTATCAGCGGATAGTGCACATTTTAATGAAGCTTTCTGTGGTAGCTGCGCTTAATGTTTGAGGACGAAAGAAGAGAAAACAGTGAAGTTGTATACTCGACTGATCCTTTCATATTAGTCTTTTGTGCAAGGGGAGTCGGGGATGATTTGTTCTGGTATTTACACCATTTTAAAGTAGAGACTTGGCTGTAATTTCTTCCTCGTTCAAGCCCTGATTCTGCAGTTGAATTTATTCAAGCCCATAGCACTGTTGACTAGAGCTAGCTGGGAATGTTTCAAGTTTTAAATTTCAGTTTTTATCGGAAAAAGCCAATTCTTTTAAACTTGCCAAAATACTTAACGGGAAAGGGTCACGTTCAACAAAATTTTCAACTCGAAAAATTGTGGGAAAAGGTGTTGAAATTGACATTTGAAAAATAATTTTAAAATAAAAAAAATCAAGGTTTCTGGTTTGAAATGACTTTTTAAAAGAAATGTAAGCTAATTATAATACAACGTATAAGATGCTTGAAAATGAAACATTTCAAAATTATCGTTAAGGTATTTTTTAAAATTTTCACTTTGAGAAAAGTTTTAAGATTTTGACTTTTTTTTTTTTGTCCTGGTTTGGGACAGGAAATTTTTCCAAAATCTCAAAATTTTATGGGACAGGAAAACTGTTTCCTGCACAGCTGTATTATTGACTTCACTGGGATTCTCCACACAGTGTTTATGCCAAGTAGGGTTGCCAGCTTTCTAATAGCAGAACACCAAACACCCTTGCCCCGCCCCTTCCCCGAGGCCCCGCCCCTGTTCACGCCATTCCCTTCTCTCTCCCACCCTTGCTCACTTTCACCGGGCTGAGGCAGAGGATTGGGGTATGGGAGGGGATGAGGGCTCGGGCTGGGGGTGCGGGCTCCAGGGTGGGGCCAGAAATGTGGGGTTTGGGGTGCAGGAGGAGGCTTCTGGCTGGGGCCGAGGGGTTTGGCGTGTAGGAGGGAGCTCCGGGCTGGGACAGGGGGTTGGGGTGTGGGAGGAGGTGAGGGGTGCGGGCTCTGGGAGGGCGTTTGGGTGTGGGAGGGGGATCAGGGCTGGGGCTGGGGGTTCGGGCACATGCGGGGTGGCGTGCTCTGGGCGGTGCTTACCTCAGGCAGCTTCCTAGGCAGAAGCATGTCCAGGAGGCTCTGCATGCTGCCCCTACTGGCAGGCACCGCTCCCACAGCTCCCATTGGCCACAGTTCCTGGCCAACAGGAGCTGCAGAGCTGGTGCCTTGGCTGGGGGCAGCGCACGGAAACTCCTCTCCCCCACACTTACTCGGACATGCTGGCCGCTTTCTGCTCTCCTGGGAACTGCTTGGAGCCAGGTAGGGAGCCTGCCTTAGCCCCTCTGCGCTGCCAACCGGACTTTTAACAGCCTGGTCAGCAGTGCTGACCGGAGCCCCCAGGTCCCTTTTCGACCGGGTGTTCTGGTGAAAAACTGGTCACCTGGCAGCCCTAATGCTAAGGTGGATCTGGCAACAGGCTCAGCATCTTAGAGACCAAAAACGAAGTCAAGATGGTGTTACTGATGGCAGCGAGGATATTAACAAAGTGTAAAAGTAGGGAGCAGTTCATAGGAAGGAACAGTGCTGTCTAGTGGTTAGAGAAGAGCCGTTGACTTGCTGTCTGATCTTAAACCTCACCAGTGAAAGAGATGTTGTAACTTTCAGGAGTGCTGGGGTTGTTAAAGTGCTTTGAGATACTCTGATGAGAGGTGCTATGCAAGTAGTAAACATTATATGATTATTTTATTGCCCATAGCTACAGTGTATCTGCTCTGGCCCATTGATAACATACAGCAATATTGTCTGGGACATTTCCATCCATAAGCATTTCACTGTCCTGTATGAGTCAGCTCCTTCTGCAAGAGATGCATTATAAACCACATTTGGGCATTACAGTTGGTTTCACTCACAGAACCCCTATGGAGACCTCTGAAGCAATCAAATCCCGACTTAAATGTACATTTTAACGAAGCTTTCCATAGTCGCTGTGCTGATTGTGTCAGGACGAAAGGCGAGAGAAGCAGTAAAGGTTTATACTTGGCTGATCCTCTAATCTTGGTCTTTCGGGCAAAGGGGTCAGTGAGATGTTTTGTTTGCACCATTTTAAAGTAGAGATTTGGCTGCAATTTCTTTGAATTAGAGAATGTTTGTGCCTGTTTCCTTTGTAAATCATAGCAGTGGCACATGCTGCTAAATCGCTGCTACAGCATTGTGTGCTCTTCTCCTCCCCTCCTGCCTAAAGTGCCATGGAGATGTGGGGTCTGATTGTCAGCAGAATGCAGATTAAAGGAAACACAGCTCAATTACAGCATTGGCTTTTCCACCGGAGAGTTCCTGCATTCCTGACTTCCTTATTAATGAAATGGAAATGGGCATTTCCACTGACAAAACAAGCCAAATACATTTGTAATGAAGTAGGGTTTAGAACGGGGGTGGAGCGTGTGTGCATGTGTGAGAAATATATTTTGATATTAAACTAGAGGAGATTTTATTTAGCAAACTTATGGCACTGAATCAGCATTACTACAGCAAAGGAAGTGAGAAAAGGATACAGAACATGAGGCTCAAGTTTCTCTCTTGCTATTGAGCATGAGAAAATTGCTGATGGTCTGTAACTGAAGAGAGTCCCCCAGGTAACCCAGAAGTATCGGTACGTGGGTAGCTGAAATGCAACTTCATTTCAGGAGCTGTTGCCCTCTGCAAAGCACTGCTTCCTGCAATACCACTTTTGCAGCAGCCTGGTGGCATTTCCAGCACCGTAGTGTCACCCTAGAATTAATGGGTGTGGGTGTAAACATTTATTTGTAAATGGCAAGTGAAAGTATGACACAAAGGATTGGCTAGCGGCTGTGTAACACCGTTCTCTAGTGAATGGACTCCAGTGATATAAAAGTCATACTTCTACTTCTGATAGATAGGTGAAGGTGAATATCACCAAACTCCTCCATTCTGCCCCCAAAGCTGCATTATTTCCTACCTGGTCATATTCCATAGCAAGGGTTCTATAATCAATATGTGGTTACAATTACAAGGTAAATACGCTACAGCTTTGCTTTTCATGCTACATTTACCAACCATTCAAATAACCAGAGCTACATTAAGGAACTATTTAATAGGATCCCTTTGCTGTACTATTTATTAAATAGATAATTAAAATCCAGGTGTACTAACTAAATTGCATTGACGTAATTATTCTCAGTCGTGCAGTGAACTTTCTGTTTATATGAATTAGTAATTACAAGTAACACAGTGTAGTTGCAATGTAATTACACAAATTACAATATCCTTATTAAGTGACTCTGTCATAGAAATCCTTTTTTTTTTTTTTAAATGTGAGACTTAGCTGTCAATAATGATGTCTATGTGTAACGCATTCGGTACATAGGTTTATTACGGTGGTGGATTCCTTCAGCTCCATCTCCTGTCGGGCCTGCTTCTAGTTAAGGTATTGCTAGATGCAATATTGTGGTTCATGATTCCGGCCATGCTTACTTATTGATTTGTTCTGATGGTAGAAAGAAGGCTAACTGCAGAATCTCGGAAACGTCTCTTATATATGTATATGTGTCTTTTCAGATCTGTGTGCATGTGAAATATGATCAGTTCCACCTCAGGGTGTAACAGTCATTACTTATGCAGGGCTTATCCTTAGGCAAAAAAATGTCCCGTGCTGTTGGCCTATTTTGATACACTTGCATTATGTTTTTGCACTGTAGGGTCGGGCTGTTGATTGAAACAGTTGAAAACAGATATAAGATACAATGGTTTCCCACCCAGTTCCCCAGAGCTGCACCCAGAGGATTAATTTCTTAATTAAACTCTCTCGTGCTTCCCCATGTCCTCCTCTCCACAAACTTGCCCTTGCTCCTGTCTTTTAGAAATTGCATTCTGAGTCCCATTGTATGTGTGATCAGGAAAGGGGACACTAATAGTTTTATGCTGGCTGATGTTCAGTGCTGGCTTTCCAGTTTACCAACTGGCCCAGTAGGAAAGGCAATAACTCAGATATAGTAAGGTAGTTTTGAGGGGATGTATGATGTCCTGTTCCTTTAAATGTCTGCGCACTCCGCACTCTCTCTGTCTGTCTCTATCTCCTTCTCTGCTGGGACCAAATATAACAAGGTGGATTATGTCCGTTGAAAGGCTTTTTGCTGAAGGCCCATCCTTCCGAGCTGTTTGTAGCCATGTTCCATACAAGGAGGACAACTTTTATGCCGTTTCACTGAGTGTACCCCAAGTGTCCATATGTCTATATTTTCTCTGATATTAAGTCCTTAATACAAGGAATGGGTGACCAGGGTGCCACAAGTACTCCTTGTTCTTTTTGCTGATACAGACTAACACGGCTACCACGCAGAAAAAAATGTTACAATAAGATCACTTGGGGAATTAACGAGTTTGCAGAATCCTGGCTGAATAGAAAAGTTTAGGTTGTAGGATAAAAATGTGTGTTCTGAAGCTATTATACTCTACTTCTGTGGTAAAGACATATCTTCAGCTTGCCACATACCATAACTACTTACATAGGTATTACACATTCCTGCAAATGACTTGGAAGCTAAGGGTCTGATTCTATAATCCTTACTCATTGTAAAGCACACAAAGAGAGGTTATTCTTGTCCATAGTGATTGAAGGCAGTGGTGATATGGACTGCAAGATTGGGCCCTGAATGTGGATGCAGAAGTCGATAGTTGAACTTGCTCTGTGGTTTTAGAAGTGTTTTATTTAAATGGCACTTAACATGGAAATACCCTGACGTGGTTAAGAAGACGAGTGGATTACCTCTCTGCCTTACAGTTGCCTCTCATATTGTAAATGAGCAACCACTCCAATACAGGTAAAACAGTGACACTCCCTTGAATTACAGAGGACTCCAATGACCCATAAATGAAAGCATTTCAGGGATTTTCTTTTCACTGTCATGCTTTGTAGCATTTCCAGCTGTATTTCCATGCACTGTTGGTGACCTCCAGTAGCTAGTGAGCTTAATTACGAGAAAATATTTTCTATAGATCTTCCAGAATATCTACTTCAGGCTGAATTTAAAACAAACATTGCCATGTTTGGAAATGTCCCTATTCCCTCCTCCCTCTACCCTCGCTGCCTGAGCTTTTGCTAAAGGGTGAGTCATCGTAATCCAGTCCCTAACAACTGAAATACCAGGCAGAGCTGCCTTTTGGTTGTTTAGGGTCTTCATTGAGGGCTACGGATATAAAAGAGAAAAGCAGTTCCTTTCCACTATCATACTAATTCTCTTCCACAAACCCCTTGTGCTCTAGCATCATTCTACCACTCCTATCCAGTGTCCTGTGTCTCATTATTGGTTCATGGCTGAAATGTTGGCTAATATGTTGCCCCAGTAAGATGTTAAACTCACTCTCTTACCACATGCACATGTTGGTTTGCCCTTTAATTACACCATGTCTGCTGGGTGTCTGGGTTTTGCTGGTCCTTCAAAACAGATTTCACTGCATAACGTTGCTTTATCCTTAGCAAAAAGCAGCAGTAAATGTTGACATGTAATTAACACATTAAAATGCTCGCATAAGAATGACACCATTTAGAAGACTCATGTTTCAGAGCCTAAACACAGATCCTAATACTTGCATATTCTTACCTACTGTGCGTAAGGATGACTATCAAGTTATTAGTCTGGAGGTGACTATGCTAACGATTTTGTTAAACCCCTAACATACCTGTTGTGAGCCAGTAACTTGCAGAAGTCTGAGCAGACTTGGGCTGAGCTGGGTGCTCGTGAAGTGAATAAGTTTTGTGCCTTTCCTCCTGAGTGCTCATTAAACATTGCATTAGGCAAAGCTGAAAGTTTCTTTTCCTCTTTGTGTCAGTGGATTTAAATGTAATTGTTAACTTACGTCTTTAATCCTCTTGGGCAGTGGATTTGGAAGGTGGATGAGAATAAAAATTAGTCAAGGCTATTATGTTGGATGCCCAGGCACTTTAATTAATGTTCTGTAAAATTACAATTGTATGAGAGATAACTTTAAAGGTATAATTATAGTGGTACAAGAATTAAACAAACTGATCTGGATGTGAGTGTTTCCAACTTACAGCCAACAAAATGCTCTTTCTCTGGCAATCAGTGGATAAAATCTATGAACTCCAACGCATGAAAGTGGACAGCACCAGTCAAATCAATCTCAATAATTCCTTGTTTGTTTTTCCATAAAAGGAGAAATAATATGATGGCAATGCAACACCGATGAAGATAAATTTCATTCAGCAGTGGACTTAATTAGGTTAAGCATATGTGAAGCATTAGAAAATCTTCAGTTTAAGACGCTAAATAAAACCACTTCAGAAAAGTGCTAGTTAATGTTTCACGGTGCCAATCCATGAAATCTTTTAAAATACAGGCATCAGGAAGAATTCCAAGGACTTATTTAGTTTTCGATAAAAGTCCCCAAAGATTACCCCCAAAGTCCAGAATGTTAGAGCAGGTCTGTTGTCTCTTGGGCGCTATGGGAGTGTAGTAAATCTTTTATTTTCCCTTCCTTCCGTATTCTGAGGAATTTTCATCAGAAAACTAGCAATTTTGAACTAACCTCCTTATTAAGGTTTGTGTGTGTACATTGCTAGCCGGCAGTAGCCCACAATGATTCATAATCATAACCTGCAGTCTGTTAGAGTTTAATTGTTTTGTAACTAAATTGGCCTCTTTGACAGATTTGTGCAGTTAGCTACATGGGCTTCAGTGCCCTTTTATGAATATGGGTATTCATATTGTGGTTAAAAATGCCACACATCTTTTTTTGAAAGGCAATTTTGCACATGTCCATGCACTCATGCACCCTTTCTCTCTCTCTCTCTCTCTCTCTCTCCTGGCTCAATGAGCAAATGCTACTTTTCTGCCCACTGGAAAACCTCCAGTAAGAAAAATGAAAATAATAAAGAGAAACAATGCCATTTTCACCAGTTCTTTTTTGAAAATTACCTATGGCCAAAGGTACCTGTGGAGATTCAAGCTGCCAAGGTTTTCTTTTTAATTGTGTCAGTAATCTTTTAAATTAAATTTCAACCAGATTCCGCCCCTCCAAATTGAAATTAAAATTTAACGATTTGCAAGAAAACTGGATGAAATTAAATGCATTTATATAATTGTAGTTAAACATTCGAGGCAATGACCTTTGACTGAAATAGTTTTGTGTCCATGTTCCCTATTCCTTGGTAGTTTTTGGTTAAAGGCTAAGAGTGAGTTCTTCAAAAATATCTAGAAGACTTAATAACGTTTGGAAATTCTTATCTCAAAAATATGCACCCTTATAATAATACGCAATCATATTTGCGAGTTTGCAATTATATATTCTAAATGAACAGTATCTTCGCAGTGGCCCATGTGACCACCGCCAGTTTATGTACACAATTGCATAATTTGTTAGCATGATTTACACCCATATTTAGGTACATAGGGTAAAATTTGCCACTGGAGAAAGAGCCATACAAAGCCTATAAACCGCTTAAATCCTTATATTGAGGGCTTAAGTGATTCACCTCATTATTGTAAATTTTAAAATGTCCCCTGGTTTCTGATACTGAGACAGGATGTGTTTGAAGAGAAAGGAGCACTTGAAAGACCATTAGGGGATTGGTTAACTCTGTTCTTTTTTATTATTTGTATTATCGTAGTTCCTAGGAGCTCTAGTCGTGGACCAGGAGCCCATTGTTCTAGGTGCTCTGCAAACACAGAACAAAAAGACACTCCCTGCCCCAAGGAGCCTACAATCTAAGTATAAGGCAAGAGACAACACATGGGTACAGACAGGGGAGTACAAGGAAACCATGAGATAATATTGCTCCATTTGATAGGCAGTGGTCTTTGCACCCCAGCGGCCTAGCCATTCTCACGATATTTGTATTTTAGCAGCAGATTATTTCCAGGTTTCATTCCAGCCGGGCACGAAGTAAGTCAACTGTGACCTCCAGGCAAGAGATTAGGAACCCTGAAGGGATGTATGTATGCCACTAAACAAGCTAGCATTAACCAAGCTTGGCCAAACACGCAGGTTACGACATTTGTTCAAACTAATGGACAGTTGCTGAAGGAATTCATAGGGGGATATTTTTATGCCGTTTTGAGGGACCTGAATGAGTTCTACCACTGCACAGTTAGTGAGGACGTGATTATTATTAAAATGGGAGCTGCTGGCTTGGGTGCGATATCTGTCAATGCGAGTCCGTGCTTTTTTCAATTGTAGAAGGCTACGGTGTCGCTTGCCAATAGACTTACCATTTGTATTGACAGGCCCTATGTCTTGTGCTAAATCTCCCTATGGTAACTGCATGCCTATAAATATGTGGGCTCTACACTAAAATACAAATATTTGAACTCATGTCCCTCCCTGATGGCAGCCAGGAAAACACCAAGGCCTACTTCACGTGTTCTGCATTCGTTGTCTGCATCGTTGCTGACAAAATTGTATTTTAAGGGTGCCCACTCCCTGCAAATATTGACACAACTGAAGAACTGTTGTTTCGTTTATTGTTTTAATGTCTCTCTCTGGCCTCAGTGCAGTGAACCATGTAAACCTGATGATTAAGGTTAAGCATGTGCTGAAGTGTTTTGTGGCATCGGGGCTTCTGCCCCTGGATTGGCATACACAATGTATTGGATGCCTGTTTTGTTAGTACCCCTCCTTGGGAAAATCCAGAACCCTAGTGCTAGAGGTGATAAGTGAGTTGGATGAATGTGCTTAGCTGCCCGCTGCTTCTCATGCGCTGACCCGTCTGCTCTCTGATGCAGCAAGTTTCAATCCCAGCAAGGGATTTCTAACAAATAATACCAAGGTGTAGTGGATTTCATCATCTCTGCTGGAGATGTTGTCAGTGAAGAACGGTTGCTGGGGCGGGGAGAAATAAGACATCTCGTTGACTGCGTCCAGCTTGCACTGTGTGAGCCGGAGGCTTGTTCCTGAGCTGACGGTATTTGCAGTTGTGCTATGGCAAGAAAATCAAGTGGTTCCGACATGCATCTTTGTAAAGGGCTGGTTTTGAGGGGAGCGAGGGAAAGGGCTTGGGATCAGGATGTGGGTAAAATAAAGAAAGGTGACAAATAAGTTGGTGTTCAGAGCACAAGACTGAAAGCCAGTCCTAGGTCCCCATCCTGCAAAAATGCTTAATTTTAAGCACCTGAATAGTCCCTTTGAATTCAAAGTGCTGCAGATCATAGAATCATAGAATATCAGGGTTGGAAGAGACCTCAGGAGGTCATCTAGTCCCACCTCCTGCTCAAAGCAGGACCAACACCAACTAAATCATCCCAGTCAGGGCTTTGTCAAGCAAATGAAGTGTGCAAGTCAGTCTTTGCAGGATCAGGGCCTTATATCGCTATATCCTCATGGCAAGGAACTTATCTTCCCTGTTAAATGCCTAATACACTATTGACATTATCCATAGCACTAATTTCCCAGCAGCGGGATGGGGTCCCTGCGTGCTTTTGAAGGAGCCATTACATTTCTCTGCCTTGGTTTCCAGATCTGCAGAGTGGGGGTAACAGAGGCCTACCTCTATCAGCTAATAAATGGCTTTCAAGATGAAAAGCACTATTCTAAATGTTGAGTTATTTGGATTATAAGCTCCTCTGGGCAGGTCAGCATCCGACTCCATGTCTTGTACAGCTAGAGCATCATAAGCTGTTAATCAAGAAGCAAATGGAATTTCGGAGTTACTCTATTAAAAAAAGACAAGACAAGGTGCATTTTAGGTCACTTTTCCCCACTCTACGCCCGCTTCTCTTAATTAATAAGAAAAAAAAAGTGTTTTCCAGTCCTTTATATTTTCTCAGCAAACCAAGATAGATGTGGCCAATGCATCTAGTTCGAAGCACAGTGCTTCTTATTTCCAGTGGATCAGCAGTCCTCTGAGGTTATGTCTACACATATGGTGGCATGTAGATTACATACGTTGCATGTCCCCCTAGCACGGGTATAAAGAGCAGTGTGGATGGTGAGGCATTGCTTAGGCAAGTAAAGACATATTAGACCGTTAGCGTATGTACCCCACCCAGCTCTCTACACGCCCAAGCCATGCCTCTCATATCTACGTTGCTGGTTTTAGCGGTGTAGTGTGCTGCTGAAGGCTCTGGCAGAGGGGAGGCAACGGGGAAAGGGTAAATTTCTTTTCCGGCCACTAGGAGCTGCCAAAGCCTTTCCCCGCCAGAGGGAAAAGCTCCAGCAGTCGGGAAAAGCTCTGGCAGGGGGAAGGCAGTGGGGAAAGGCTGGCGCTATTCACTGCCACATTCACTGAACGCAACCTGCTTTACACTGCACCCTACACACCCCCACTGGTGTAGACAAGGCAGCTGGCTGTTTTGGGTCAGGAACATTAAATCATAAACGATGCAATAAAGCAAGCAAGGGGTGGTGTGTGTTTTGTTTTTTAATCCTTGCTATTCGATCATTAGCATGGAGCAAACTTTAATACAAAGATGCAGCAATTATTAACTTGCGGAAGGGAGGGAAACAAAAGCATCCTTCTGAGCTTGCCTCTGGATTTTCTTGCAATGCTCTGGTAAGCTCTTTGGGACAGAAGCCGTCTATTCTTCTTTGTGCAGTGTCTTATTCTTGGCTGGCCCTCAGGTATGACTGCAATAGTAAACACGATTAATAGTAATGCTGAATCTGTCCATGCCAAGGAGCCCAGAACATGATTGTACATATCTTTCAGAGTGATTAGGGAATCACCTTCCGTAGAAATCTTTTGGAAACCTATTTAATTGGGCCCTAGGCAGCCAAGAGCAATAAAGAAGAATCTTCATAAATTGTTATGTACATGTGATTTTTTTTTATACCTTCTCAGCAGCTTGCAGCTATGGCAACAAATTCAAGGATAAAAAAAAGAGAAACTTTATTAAATCAATACATCAGACAGGCATCTAATATATACTGTCCTTCACCCCCAAAATATACAATTTGCTGCGAAGTTAGATTCTAGACAGATGAGATGTTTTTCCCTTCAGAAAAGGCAAATCATATGGAATAATTATATATTTTTTTCAAATATGACTAGTCCTTTTTAAAAAAAAACTCTGCTTGTTATTTAAATTGTAATATTTTGCATACTCACAAAGTTACACAAAAGAGAAGAAAAATGAGATGCATGAATTTATGGATTTCATTTGGGTAACTAGACTGTGGGACTAAAAGTAATTTAAATACATTTTCACAAAAATGCACACACAAGTATACATACATATATAGTAATTTTGTATCGTTTTCTGTTTGAGAGCTTTATATTATGTAATATTTAGGGTTGCCAACTTGGTCATATTTAAAAACCGGTCACTCCAGCAGGAGTGCAAGAACTTCCCCTGCCCCGCCTCTGCCCCACCTCTTCCCCTAAGGCCCCACCTCCAGCCACTCCTCTTCCCCACCTCCTCCCCGTCGCTCACTGCTTTTCCCCTTCCACCCCTCACTCCCGCACCTGGGTCAGGAGAGACAGGGCCGGCTCCAGCATTTCTGCCGCCCCAAGGGAAAAAAAAAAAAAAAGCCGCGATCGCGATTGGCGGCGGCAGGTCCTTCGATCCTAGAGGGAGTGAGGGACCTGCCGCCCCCGAATTGCCGCAGGTGCCGCCCCTCTCCCTTGGCCGCCCCAAGCACCTGCTTGTTAAGCTGGTGCCTGGAGCCGGCCCTGCCTGCAGAGCCGGGGCTGGGAGCTGCAGCCACCCGATGAATGTAGGTGGCGACCACGGTTGAGTAGGGGCTGGAGCTGGTGATGATCTGGAGCCTCCCCCACTCACAGTAATTGGACTTTAGGTGTCCAGTCAGTAGATCTGACCAGACACTGTCAGGTCCCCTTTTCAACTGGACTTTCCAGTCGAAAACTGGGCACCTGGCCACCCTAGTAATATCCCAAAAAATCCCTACCACCTAAATTCACAATTCTGCCTCTTATTATATTTCTCCAGCATGTTTGTACAAAGATTTCAAACAGCATTAAAATGTTAATTTAGCCTCACAGTGCCAGATAGGTCAATATTATATCCATTTTGCAGCTGGAGAAACTAAGATACTGAAACCCCAATCCTGCAGGCACTTACTGTTGTTAGTAGCTATTTGTATTGTGATCACACTTGGGGTTCCTAATCAGGGATTGGAGCCCCATTATGTGAGGCACTTTGCACATATGTAATGGAAAGACGGTCTCTGTCCAAAAGTTCTCTCAGACTAAGTACCTGAAATTCATTGAAATCAGAACTACTCAAATGCATAAGTGTTTCAAAAACTGGAGCTTACGGCTCCATAGTGACTATTCGTACGCAAAAGGGTTTGCAGCTTTGAAGCATAAGACATAGTCCTTCCAGTTCCCTATGATGAGTCACTGGCTGATGTGAGAATAGCACCCAGAAGCCCCTACTGCCCAGCCTGACAATGTGTGCAAATAAAAAATACAGTTTGAAAGACATTTTTTTTTATTCTTTAAAAATGTGTCTTGTTAGAATGCCTCTAGATTTTTTTGCAATGCTCTAGTAAGCTCCTTGGTGCAGTGCCTCATTCTTGACTGGTCCTTCGGCACAATTAATATTAAACACGATTAATAATAATGCTGAATCTGCCCATGCTCATGAGCCCAGAACATGACGACAGCTTGGAAGGACAAACTGTGAGGAATATGTTGTAAGGAGTAGAAGCTTGGTCCTGCATTCGCCATACACCTCAACTCACTGCTTTCAAAGGTATTATGGCAAAAGGATAAGTCTAAAAGAGTAACATTCCACCCTTAGGGTACGTCCAGACTACCTGCCGAATCGGCGGGTAGTAATCGATCTATCGGGGATTGATATATCGCGACTCGTCTAGACATGATATATCGATCCCCGAACGCGTTCCCGTCGACTCCGGAACTCCACCAGGGCGAGCAGCGGTAGCGGAGTCAACGGGGGAGCCGCGGCCGTCAATCCCCCGCCGTGAGGACCCGAGGTAAGTCGAAATAAGATACGTCGACTTCAGCTACGCTATTCCCGTAGCTGAAGTTGCATATCTTACATCGACCCCCCTCCCCAGTGTAGATCAGCCCTTAGAGTATGTTTGGGTACACAACGAATGCAGCAGCAGGTCCTTGGGACTGAAGAACAAAAGGTTGAACAGGACTTTGCCAAACCTCGAAAGCAAACAATTTCGGTGTGTGCAACACAACTTTCCTGTCATTAAAATGATCTTCATGTGGAAATTTTAATTAAAAAGAACATGGAACTAAATGCATCACCGTCAATTAAAATTCGTGGATCAATGTAATTCCTGCTCTGCTTCTAGGCTGAACAGGAGATTGAATAAAAATGCAGAAAACCAGAATTCTCATTTTTGCTAGAAACAAACAGAGCTAGGCCCCAGTTTGTTTAAAAAAGCACTTACGCGTGTGCTTAAAACCCTTTGGCATCCGTGGGACTTAGGTCTGATTCAAAGGCCATTGTAGTCAATGGAAAGACTCCTGCTGGCGTCACTGGACTTTGGGTGGGATTTTCAAAAGCACCTATGTGATTTAGGAGCACAAATCCCATTGAAAGTCATTCTTGGGGCACTTTAAAGGGGCCTGTTTTTCAGAGAGAGGGTGTTGAGTATTTTCTGACAATTGAGGCTCCTTTAAGTCTCAGTTTGGAGGAGTCCCAAGTCACGGGTCACTCTTGAAATTCTTGGTTATGCTCTTTTAAGCACTCTTAAAGATCTCACCCTTTGGACCAAGCACTTAAAGACATGTTAAAGTTAAGCACGTGTGTTGCTGCTTTGCTGAGTTGGGGATCTCAGGCCCAAATAAACTGAGCTCTGTTCTAAACCAAGAACTTCTGGTCCAAGGAGGTTCTAAATTTTGCAAAATGAGTTCTCTGATCCCTTGCTCTCTCATCCATCTTCTTGCAACCCTGGAAGAACTTGATAGTACCCTTCCATGTCTCTTCCGTGATTCAGCGACCTGTAGGTGTCTGCAACATTCAGGAGGTAAAAGAGAAAAATCTGGTGCTCACAGTAGACAAATATTTTTTTGAAATGCACGGCATTTTTAGCTGTGGGAGGAGGATTTGCATACTGCTGAGCTACCTGCTGTGATATCTGTGTTGTTGCTAGAAATTCAATGAAAGTGGGCAACACTGTAAAAGCTTATTGCTTTGCAACAGGAATACTGATTTCTCATACAGACTTGTTGGGTTGTTTTAAAAAAATATTGGCATACAGAGAAGGCACAAGCTCCATTTTCTTAGAAGTACCTGAAATAAATAGCCTAGGTATTTTTTATGACAGTACGGCAAGAGGCCTGATATTCTCGCTAATTTCCAATTTGATTAATGTACTTTATGTTGACCTGTAGATTGTCTGCAAATTCCATTATAGATGGTTGTCCTCTTCATTACAAATCTTAAAGCGTGGGGTAGTGTTGGCATATTAAAGAGCTGTTGAGGTACCCACATTTCAAGATGGGTTTATTGGGGGCTCTCTTCTTTGGATATGTATATAGATATACATGCACAAAACACTGAAGATCCTCGAGTTGCAAGACATTATACAGTATTTTTCTTGGTCTCATTTCGGTTTGATATCTAAATATCTCATGCTATTTTGCTAATGTGATCATTGGAATAAGAATTAAATCTGCTCCGTAGACTGTTATCTTCTGCATATTTGTGTTTCTTAAGAAACACAAGTTTTCAAAGTCTCTGTAAATGCATTAGGCCCGTTTCTTTAAATAACCAGAGATGATAAAATGTTATCACTTGAAAAGCCATCTGTTCCCCTTGTCAAAGTGGTGGAGGTGCAAATTCTTTTCGTGCTGCCCATCCTGCCTAAAGATTTCTTGGTGTCTCCTCAGTTCATTCACAGTCCAATTGTCACATTCATTTTCTGACCTCTCTCTTTGATGTGCTTTGTCTAGCTGTTCTTCTACCACCCTTGGTCCTCCCTTGCTGTCCAGTTTTTTATTTTGGAGTATGGATGGCTTTTTCTAGCAATTGGTTATCTGGAGTCTATAACCAAAGGCTGTTTTCCTTTTGAATTTTTCAGTTGCTTGATGCTTCTAAAGCATATATTTGTATGGTCCAGATTGGGGATACCAGCTGGTCTTAACCAAAAGAGGCAAATGAAATGCAGTGAAACAATTTTGCAGTGTTTAGATTTAAAGATCTGGCATTAGGAAAAGTGAGGTCAAATTGAGTTTAAACAAGACAATAATACATTAAGGGCCAAATTCATTGGTGGTATAAGCAGGTGCAAATCCATTTACTTCCTACAAAGAATTTGTCTGTTTGATTATAAATGCCAGATTCCTTTTCTTAATCACTATGCCTGATCAATTTCATTGCAACTTGTTAAATAATCCGCAGTCATTAGCCAGATTTGGATAATGCTGCATGCTACTCCCGTAGCCTGCCTTAGTCTGTAAGATTGTACACAACCATGTATGAGTGTGGTCAGTTCTTGTGGTTTAGCCATTAAGTTGTGTGCTCATTGGGAACTCTAGAGTTCTTTAACGACTTCTTTTCTCTTCCATCTGTCCCCCAACTCAGTCTAGTTTTTCTGTGCATTTTCCTCAGACCATTCTGGCATCTTTGGTTGTGGCTCTGTAGCCTGTCGACTCGCCTTTGCTCATTCTCCTGCATGTAGTGTTACCATCAGTGTAGGCTCCCTGCCCGTTTCCCCACTGATTTCCCCTCTGAGTTCAGCAGGACGCCTCTGACAAGCTCTAGTTTCACATTGTTCTCTCCCAGGCCCCTCTTGGCTCTGGCAGATGTGATGTGCTTTCTAATGAACAATAATAGCTTTTGGTATATTTGTTGTATTTGGGAAAAATTAATTAAAAATACAAATATAGGAAGAGTATTTTCTGATGTTGGTAGAGCCGCTTCCACCCTTGTGGATTCCAGAGCACTGTAGAAACTCCATGTGCAGTACCTACGGGAATCACTTAATCACTGAAAGACATCCACCGCTGGGGTGGGGAAGGCTGTGGCCAGGTGGTCCAGCTGGAACACAGTAGGCTGAACAACAGAGATGGAAAAGAGGATGTTTGCAAAAGATACGGGGAAATACCCACTCTTACTAAAATGACTGTGGAACATTCATACAGGACCTAAGTCCTTAAGGCTTCATCTACTAAGTCTCCACGTAATTAGCTCTATGGACTCAACGATCAAGATTTCAAAAGTGGCTAGTGCTTTGGGATGCCTAGATTTGACTGCCCAACTTCAGACATCTTAAAGGGGCCTGAGTTTTGGAGAATGCTGAGCACCTACCTTCTGAAAATCAGGCCTCTTTAATGCTGCATCAAGGTGTGCACCCAAAATGACTTGTCCCTTTTGAAAATCTTCCCCAATGTGTGCAACGTACATAGGAAGGATGAAGGGCTGCATTTGCCTTGCCAGGAATCAGAAATGCAGTTCCATTTTAGGTGTTTTAGATATAGAACCTTGAGGAACAGAGACCATAGTGCTTTGGCCATGAAGCTGTTACCTCCACTTCTTACTCTGAGGAACAAGAGGAGCCTGTCTTTTGAGTTCTAACATACCCATAGTGTGTGCGTGCTCTTGCTCTCTTCCCTGCAATTCATTAACTTATTAATATCAGACAAGCTAGAGATCTCTGTAAAATACAAGTCTGATCATGAAGGCCCTCTGACTGAAGCAACTTCTCTACTGAATACAGCAGAGGAAACATGGAAATGTTCCCTTTCTGGAAGTGTATTGAGGTTCTAAACCTATCCATGTTCTTCCTCTCTGGTCCTTCCTTATGATGTGAATGCCATACCCAGGAAGTGACATGTGATCATCTCATGATTGAGTAGAGATGTAGTTAGCATCCTCATGCCCTCTTGTTCTGAGAAGCTGCTGGATAGATGATCAAATGATGGGAAAACTCGTTTGGCTTGGTGAATGTGTGTTCTTTTGACGTGCGCTTAAATATGAGGTCTTCTAATGAGGATAAACGATGCTTGTGTTACCTGGGATAGAAAAGCCGAGCTCGTAATTATCGTTCATGAAGATAACTATATTGTTAATTATAGGCCCTAACAAAGTACCTGAAACTATCAGGATCATAAAGTTTACATCCACTTCACATGCCGCTAGATTACTTCCCCGGGCTATTGATTCAAAAACTGACCAGAATTACCCTACTCATATAATTTAACTTTAGACAAGAGAGAACCCTTTGAAGGCAGCCTTCATAGAATCATAGAAAATGAGCATAGTTAAGTTAAGCATCCTTAGTATTCCATGGATCGTAAATGCAGAGGATCACCCTGGAAAAGAACATTAATTAAGACTGCTTATGAAGTAATTGACATTAAACATCAATAAAAGTCTTGCTGAATAGTTGTAATTATTCTAGAACGTGGGGGCTTGAGGCTATATGCAAAATGCATTATCAAAAAGCCCGAGCTCAGCTCAGAGAAATAACATATGGGTCATTTGTCTGGTAGAAGGAGAAGTGTGAAGGATAATTAATTGGTGTCCTGGATGCTCTCCTGACCATTATCACTGCTCCACAGTCTGGTCTTCGGGCCTTATGAATTTGGATGTGTATCATACCGTGTGTTAAATAGTAGGGCTATTCCTCCAAAGAGCAAGTATACTAATACATTAAATTTTAGTAGGGAATGAATTCTGGTATGTGCGGAGGCATAGGAGCAGGGATGTAATTGCCCCTCTCAATACTGATATGACCTGGATTGTTGCGTTCACTTCTGGGCATCCCGTTATAAGAAAGATCTTGACAAATCGGAGGAAGCTCAGAAAAGAGCAACAAAAACTAGCAGGGGATGGAGGGATTGAAAAATCGAGAGCTAAATATGTCAAGCTTGGCTAAGCAGTGACAAAAAACATGTATGAAAACATTATGCAAGTATTGGAAAGGCATAAATACCAGGGGAGAGGAATCTTTAAGTGTGGTTCACAGGGATAATTGGATAAAATTAAGATGTAATGGCATGGCTTTTTAATCTAGTAGTCAAAGGCATAACAAGATCCAGTTGCTGGACGTTGAAGCTAGACAGATTCATACTGTAAATAAGTAGCAAATTTTTAACAGTGAGAGTAAATAGCCATTTGAACAACTTGCCAAGGGATGTTGTGGATTCTCTATCACTTTAAAGCAAGCCTGGATGTCTTTTTAAAAGATCTGATCTACCTCAACCCAGAGTTATGGTCTTGATTCTGGAAAGACGGTGAAATTCTATGGGCTTTGTTATGCCAGGGATCCGCATAGAGTGATTGTAAAGACCTTTTAAAACCTATGAATGTGTGAAATAAAGAGAATATTTAGTCTGAATAAACGGGGGACAAGAGAGAGAGAGTCTTACCAGTGGGCCAGATTCTGATACCCTTAACTCTGGCTTAGTAGCACCTTGCCCCCATGAGACTTGACTTCCTGGGGGTTACTTACGGAGTAAAATGTTACCCAGTGTAAAGGTATCAGAATCTGGCCTAGTGCATTAGGCTTTGGAAGCTTACCATTTTGAATGACATAATATATTGACATTCGTATATTCTTGTGTGAGAAGCATTCACATAAGACTGTCCGTAGGCTGAGAATGCCTATAGTCTCTCTTCTGTATAAAACTGTATTGTGAGCACGTGGCTGTATTCCAGGTTTTCTTGTCTAGCGCCCTGCCTCTAGTCACATTTCTTCTCCCAACGACCACTATTCCGACCACTATTCCGGCAATTACTCCGCTGTTTCTCAGCTGTTTCCTTTAACCTGCTGCCATCAGAGAGAGACAAGACACGAAAGCTGCTCTACACAGGGAGGTATTTTTTCTTTTTATTGGTGGGAGTCAGCTACCCCAGGGCCTGCAGGGAACAGCTGCTCGTCTGGGATATCCGAATGTCTGGCATAACAATGCCCCGGATCACGAGGGAGCAGTGAATCAAGAGAGCTTGGTTACTTGTATTTAATTATCTTGACATTTTCACATTTTCTGGAAACGACTCCCCGGCCTTTCAAATTTGGAAATGTAGTAGTTTTTCCCTTAGTGCTCCCTGGGGAAGGAAAGGTGATTAAACATGATCCTTATTAACTTGAGTTTGAACAAGCTTCTGACACTTTATCTATTATATAGGGATGGTCAGTATGGATCCAGATCTTATCAATGAAGACTCGCCCAACCCCTACACTTCAGGTTTCAGAGTAGCAGCCGTGTTAGTCTGTATCCGCAAAAAGAACAGGAGTACTTGTGGCACCTTAGAGACTAACAAATTTATTAGAGCATAAGCTTTCGTGGGCTACAGCCCACTTCTTCGGATGCATATAGAATGGAACATATATTGAGGAGATATATATACACACATACAGAGAGCATGAACAGGTGGGAGTTGTCTTACCAACTCTGAGAGGCCAATTAAGTAAGAGAAAAAAAACTTTTGAAGTGATAATCAAGATAGCCCAGTGCAGACAGTTTGATAAGAAGTGTGAGAATACTTACAAGGGGAGATAGATTCAATGTTTGTAATGGCTCAGCCATTCCCAGTCCTTATTCAATCCTAAGTTGATTGTATCTAGTTTGCATATCAATTCCAGCTCAGCAGTCTCTCGTTGGAGTCTGTTTTTGAAGTTTTTCTGTTGTAAAATAGCCACCCGCAGGTCTGTCATTGAATGACCAGACAGGTTAAAGTGTTCTCCCTCTGGTTTTTGAGTATTATGATTCCTGATCTCAGATTTGTGTCCATTAATTCTTTTGCGTAGACTGTCCGGTTTGGCCAATGTACATGGCAGAGGGGCATTGCTGGCACATGATGGCATATATCACATTGGTAGATGTGCAGGTGAACGAGCCCCTGATGGTATGGCTGATGTGATTAGGTCCTATGATGATGTCACTTGAATAGATATGTGGACAGAGTTGGCATCGGGCTTTGTTACAAGGATAGGTCCCTGGGTCAGTGTTTTTGTTCAGTGATGTGTTGTTGCTGGTGAGTATTTGCTTTAGGTTGGGGGGTTGTCTGTAAGCGAGGACAGGTCTGTAGATGGGGATTCTACAACCTCCCTTGGAAGCCTGTCCCAGTCCTTAACTATTCTTATCGTTCGAAAGTTTTTCCTAATATCTAACCTAAATCTCCCTTGAGGATTTCTTCTTGTCCTACTTTCAATCGGCAGGGAGAACAATTGATGCCCGTCCTTTGCGTGACCCATTGAGTGATAGGGGTCCTTATATCTGTGCACGCCTCACTTCCCAGCGTAAAGCATCGGATAACAAATCTCTGAGCACCAGTGGGGAAATAACAGGAATAATACAGAGAACCAGAGAAAGGCAGGTACCCTCTTTAGGTCCCATACCATGATACAAGTTATGTCACCTTCCCACAGTCCTAAAAAAGAATCCATCACTGGTTAGCCAGTGCTGGGTCTTGTTGGGGATTTTAAATTCTATTTTGATGCACTAGGTGGCTCATTTAAATACAAAGAGAGAAGTAGCAAATAATCATTTTCATCTGGCTGCTTGTGAGGTTTTAATTAAACACCCAGCATTGTTTCTATTAACCTTTTAAAAAGCTGCCACCTTTTGTTCTGCTAAGCCGGGGGGGCACAGCTTAAGAAGTTCAGCCTTGCCTTTCCCATTGGCTTCTCTGTGTTCTTTTCTTTGTCCTAAGTGGAAGCAGTCAGGGCTTTTCCTTAAATGCATGCTACACTCTTTGTACTTAGAGTTAGGAAAGCTACAGGCTTTATCGTCCTTGGAGCCCAAAGTCTTGCAAACAAGGCAGAACAGTCCTTTCACAGCCATTCTGTGGCATTTGACCAGATGTCTTTTATTCCCCCTACCCACACTGAGCTTCTGCTCGTGTCAATGGACATTTAGGGCCAGGTCTTTCCCGCTTCATAAGTGGCTGAGGTGGAGGCAGTGGAGTGATTTCAGGAGACCAGGGGAAATGCAATCCCCCCCACCTTAGGCTGGGCCCAGGCCAACACCACAGCCAAGAGCACGACTTTCTCTTGCTTCACACCTACACAGTTCTATGCACCAACTCCCCGAGTCTTGCTGCCCTCCACAGAAGACCTGCACTGGTGAGTTCAGGGTTAGTGCTCTCATGGTCATAGAAGTGATGGTAGGATATAGTCCTTAGGCAGACCTAACACTGGAATAAAATTCCACCAGGGATATCTGAGACAGGAATTTTGCTCTTCAGCCTTTCTTTGGGTTTTTACATGTCCATACTGGCTAAGGATAGTGTGTTCCTATATTAAGACTAAACTGGGATCAAATGCCCTTTGGGCAGTGTTCCCAAATATGTTTCACTCAGATGCACCTGTCACAGATAGACTGTGCACACACATAAGAACAGCCACACTGGGTCGGACCAAAGGTCCATCTAGCCCAGTATCCTGTCTTCCAACAGTGGCCAATGCCAGGTGCCCCAGAGGGAATAAATAGAACAGGTAATCATCAAGTGATCCATCCCCTGTCGCCCATTCCCAGTTTCTGGCAAACAGAGGCTAGGGACACCATTCCTGCCCATTCTGGCTAATAGCCATTGATGAACCTATCCTCCATGAACTTATCTAGTTCTTTTTTGAACCCTGTTATAGTCTTGGCCTTCACAACATACGTGATTATTATGTCGGTGTCATGGGAGAACATTTAAATCTAAGCTCAGGACCCAACCAATAAATAAGCAACAGTTTAATGTTGGATGATTTTTAAGAAAAGGCTTGTGTGGCCAAGAAAGCAAATTTGCTGATGTTTCCTAATTTTGCTCGTAATGTTCCCCCTCTCCCTGGAAAATTCCAAATCCCAGTGTCCTGTACTTCTAGTCCTTCTCCTGCTTTAAAAGAACGATGCTCATCCATCCAGAGACCAGACACAATACCACTTGCCTTGTGTGACCAGTCACAGCTGACCAGTGCAGCCTGTGTTTCTTACATAGAGTATCGAATCCTCACGCTCAACCATTTGCAATTCGCTCGTAGGGTATAAAAAAGCAAACCCTGAAAAAATATTTGAGTAAATTCAAACAACAAATGAATTTGGGAAAATTGCGATCCATTTGTGGCATGTTCTGAAACCAGAAAGAGAAGCTAAGCGTACTGAATAAACTGTTTGCCTTGAATTAGGAGCTCTACTCTACTGAGTACTTATAGTTACAGAAAATAAGAGAGAGAGAGAGAGAGAGAGTCTATGTGGGTATAAAGAGAGCACCATCTGATGACTGTGTTGCCATTTTCCGTACTTTTCACAAATGTAGCCTTTTGTTGATTATTGCAAGAGCTATTTGTCATCTCACTTTTCTGTGTTGAGTTGGGGGAGCAAATGGCTTGTCTCTTTGGCATGGAGTTATAACATTCCCAATTTTCTTGGTTACGAGGCTGGGAATTGTGCAGTTAACTGTCCGTGAACCGTGTTATAGGTTTGTCTCAATTTTATCCAGCCATGACATATGTTGAGGAACTCGCTCTTTTCTCTGTGTGTGTGTGTGTGTGTGGGATGCAGGACGCATTTCTATTACTATCCATGCCCCAGGGGTGAAACATAATGTATTGGGTGCAAATAGAGGGGAATCTTTCATCGTTGCTTTCCGTGATAGAGAATTAAACTAGCAGTCTTTCTGTTTATCCAGATTGTGATAAATCAGATTCCATTTAATATGCACAACTGAGGGGGAACAAAGTCAGTGAGATATGGCTCAGTGACCCTAAACAATGGCTAAATGGGGCATCTAGTCCACTTAAGTTGCACATCTCGTATTGACTACAAACTTCTTCACTGTGACTTACCGGTGTGACAGATATAACCCACTGAATCCATTTCCCAAGCGCCAGGAGGACTGCTAAATGAGTTGCTCTTGCTCTAATAGAGTTATTTCCCCCAATATACAATTGTTTTGTACAGTGCATATTTTTTTCATGAAATAGAGGGGAAATATCTCTGCCAGTATAGTGTGTTCCTGGGAATCTCTGAACAGGACAGCTGCTGAACAGGCATTCTTGAAATGGACTACAGCTAGTTGGAATTTTTTTATCCATTAAAAGTGTAAATTAAAATGCAAAACAAAATCTATTGATATTATTAGTAGAAAATTTTGACTTTTCATTGAAACACTAATCCCCCAAAATTTTCAGCAAAAACTGCTGATTTTTTCATTTTGTGTGTGTGTGTGTGTGTGTGTTAGAGAGAGAGAGAGAGAGGCAAACATTTCCTGAAAGCATTTTTTGTTCAGTGGAAAATCCACTAAATTTTCTGTAGGGGGGAGAAGGGGGGAAGTTTCACTGGAAAATTTCTGACCATCCCTGTAATGTGATCTGTGCCATCCAAGAGTGGACTTGTTGTACCAGGGAAAGGGGAAAGATAAGGAGACAAAATAGAAATATGTGAATTATTTCATAAACTTAAGACAGCCGGAAGAACTCCATTCTATGATTGAGATATATATATACGTATTATTATATATATAATGTAAGTTTATTGCCCACTACAGCAACTCCAGCTGAAATGCAGACTCATAAAGTGACTCTATACCCTGCACCTGCTCTGAGTTATCTTAGGGTGACATTTCAAAGGGGAAAACTATGGCTAAATCATTTCTCCTTTACTGCTGCCTCTCTTCTGCCATCGAGCAAATTCACATTCCGAGCGTCACACACCGAGATAACTGCAAAGCTGTTCTGGGCTTGTTTAGCAAAATGAAATTATATCTCCTTCAGCCTTTAAGGAAAAGCCATGTCAGTAGTCAAGTATAAAGAATCACTGACCCTTGTTACAGAGATAAGGGCTATAATATCAGGGCTGTTTTTTTCTTCCTCCTCCTCTTGATAGAAGTAAAAAAGTGTATCCGCCTGAAGTCACAAATCAAAGAAAACATCATTTTTATCTCATATAAGGGAAGGTTGTCAGGAGCAAAAAGTCCCTCAGACAGGTGCTCTTTTCAGCCAAAAGAAAAGTGTCAATATGGCTGCAGTACAAGGGGAGCCAATACGAGATCGCTGGGGTCAGTCTGAACGCAGACCAACTCTCCGACACTTGCTTTCCCCTCTTTGATAGACTTGACTGTTTACCTGCTATTTTGTCTTGTTTCTGGCTATCGTATGGATTGTGTCGGGTATTTATGGTCAGGGACGAATGCTGAATGATTAGGGTTGTCAACTTGGTAATATTTAAAAACCAGCAGGAGTGCCGGAAGCTCCCCTGCCCCTCCTCTTCCCCCCAAAGCCCCGCCTCTTCCCCCCGAGGCCCCGCCCCTACATCCACTCCTCTTCCCCCATCCCTCCTATCACTCACTGCTTTTCCCCTCCCGCCCAGGTCAGGAGGGACTCTCCTGCAGAGCTGGGGTGGGGAGCTGCAGCCTCCAGACACTGGTAGGAGATGCCCCGGCTGAGTAGGGGCTGGTGTGCTTGATGACCTGGCACCTCCCTGCCTCTTCCGCCCACAGTAACCGGACATTGGGTGTCTGGTCAGTAGATCTGACTGGACACTGTCAGGTCCCCTTTTCGACTTGATTTTCCAGTGGAAAACCGGGCACCTGGCCACCCTATGAATGATAGTCATTCCAAAAGCAATATAGCGTCTTTAACCATTTGATGGGTGTAGAGTGCTCTGATGGTTTGCATCTCCCTGGGGTGGGCAGGCTGGGAAGTGAACAGCTGGTGGTGTGCAAAAGCAATATGGACACCATTCTTCTTGGAAAAATCCTGCCCCGTGAGGGTAACCTACAGTACCTACACCGTGCGTCTCTGCTGTGAAGAGGCTGGGGGGTGGGGAGGAGAGACTATTTGACCTTCAGTTTCCTGGAACAGAATCCATGCGCACAATGCAAAAAATGAGGCAAGACTTCTCAAGAGGGGCTGGTGCCCAGCCACTCCCAGCCCCTTATGGAGGATTCCTCAAGCCAAATACCACAGAAAGGGCCTTAGCGGGGGTTGCGGTGACATTCAGAACGAAGCCCAGCACTCTGTAGCAGGCTGAACGGATCCATCTCCCATTCCAAACCGTGGAAAGACTCTCATGAACTCCAGTGGGGGGTTGAATCAGGCTGCGCTGTCTGTTAATAGACACAAGGATCTCTCTTGTGAAGCCCTGTCTGAGGAGAGGAATGTAAGGGATGTAATATAAGCTATTTCTTTCTCACAGCCAATGAGTATTGGCAACAAATGATAGCTAGGAATGGAGAAAGATATGACAGGGGTGGGTAGTTCCCATCTCTTTGCCCAGGGAAGTTTTTGACCGTTAACATTAATAGGAGCCGGGTGTGAGTTCCAGACAGCCCTCTGGTATGGAGAGTTTAGTCTGCTGTAAAATATGCTATCCGGAATGATAGGCTTGCATCGCAGCTCTGTGATCACAGACAGATATGGATGTTCCAGCCTATTTCACTCACTCACTTTGAGGCATAGTCCAGTGTGTTTCTGGTTGTCGCAGCTGAAATGGGATGTACTGGACCAAATTCTCCCTTTAGTAACACACGCTCCACTTTACTGACCTCAACCCCATTGACTCACCTTTATTTTCAGAAAAGTTAATTAACGGGACAGCAAGCTGAGAGGGGGCTATGTTTCCTCCCAGAGTGCAATCTGGCAGGGGCGGGGCGTTGGATGTACAAAGGGATTAGCAATCGACCTAGGATGTAAAGCCCTTCAGGTTAAGTTCACATGCTTCAATTCAACCCGCCTTCGTAGCTAGCAAACGTTACCATCTGATAGTTCTTCAGCAGCCTGTGTGAAAAGAGTTGGTGGCTTCAGGCCACTTCTAGCAGACAAGTGTCTACAGAACACACACACCCTTCTTACTGAGCACTCTTGTGGTTATTTAGTAGAGGTTAGAGACAGTGTTGGCCATAGAAACTGAATTTCCCTCTCCACATTCATAAATGGTCCTTCTGACTGAGGTGAGGCAGTGGTGTGCCGAAGTCTGTGGGAGAAGCTTGCATATTTGCTCCCTGGGTACTTATTCTGTGGATAATAGGCTTCAAGACAGTCAATTCAGCATCTTCCGTGAGCACTAAATGCACTCATAAAGAGAACTCGAAATGCAGCATTTTAATCCAGTCCCAGCCTTTATAAAGAGCACTGGAAAAAACTGCTCTGTAATGTGAACTGAAAGATCTGTGTGGGTTTATTGTTAAATTCACCTGTAAACGTAGAGCTCAATAAATTAGCAAGAGAGTTCCACATACACACACGTGCAGGCCCTCCATGGCGCTCATCAGCCAGACTTTTGCCAGCACTGAAAAATTTTTAATAATGCAGCTGGGCAGGATGGTTGTAAAATCATTCAGAGACGAAAGCCCTGGAAGGACTAAAAAAAACCAGCAGGAAGACCTTTTTGTGTTACAGCAGCTTAGAATGAGAATCTATTGACTAAAGAACTTAGGTGGGGAAATGCAGCTGATGAAGGGAGAAAGCCACCAGGAGTTTGAGATGTTCATTGAAAGATCTGAAGCTACCAATTCATATTTGTCTTCTCGTTTCGATGTGGCTCTGCTGTAGGACTGGAGTAGAAATGGGGAGAGGGACTTGGTTCCTCTTTATGAATTAAAAATAAACTAGATCAGAGATGGAGAGGCAGCCCCTTAAAAACTGGCCTGCTATATGAGCCCTGCTCCACGGAAGGCTTGGTTTTCTCCTCTTGGCGTCAGTAGCTAATCTCCCACGATCTAAATGCAGGAAGGCCACAGTGAATTACTTTTCTGAGTATTAAATTAATAAGAACCAAGAAGGAAGATACAGGACAGGCAGTTTCTTACAATGCACCTGAGTCTTGATTGGCAACACCAGTGACACCTCTCCTGAGCAGAAATTGACAGTCCATGTAATCATCTTGTGATGCGAACAAATAGCCACTCAAGACTAGCGTAAGACTCACCTGAAACCTTTTCACTTGTCATCTAATGCTGGATTTGTACCCAGGCTTCCAGGAGAGGCTAGCATGTTAATTACTCGCTCCACCTAACTTCTAACATGCGCACAGGTTATCCTTTCCAATTTGTCAGCTGCCAGGTATGTTTTTAATGTTTCAGCACTGTTTCCTTGGTAACGCTTTAGGATACGGATCACCAAGTATGTAGGGGAAACACTGAACTCTACATCCAACCTCTTAATGATACGGCAAGCACCGTCCAGTCATCGCATTAAATGCATGGCTATTTCTGTCTCCCAAATGTGAGTGCAGGCGACCTGGCTGTTATTTTTAGACCTGACACGTTGTACGTATCAAGTGATTTGCAGGATTGTATACTCGCTATATAGTTACAGGGGATTTACTACGGGGAACCCTTGGGAGTTACCATGTAAATTAAGAAGCTGGCACAACTGCCAAGAACTAGCGTGGATTTCAGCAGTCATCCCAATCCATGGCTGCACTAGGGAAGGGCTATCATGGTCAGCAAACCTACCAGCTGATCCAAAAGAGAGCCCTCCCCAGTAGCAGCTGCGCTTTCCCTTGGCTACCCTTAGACCCCCGTGAAGTGTCAGCCTGAAGAAGACTTGCACGTTAGCTTTTATTTGGTTGGTTGGTTTGAAAGCTTGCTGCTGTGACTTCTGGGGGGACCGAATTATTTCCACTCCTGCTCTCCCCACTGGTAGCAATTTTTCCAACTCGGATTGCGACCTGGTACAAGTGTCTGCACAGCCAGCATGAACAGAAAGAATGTTACAACTGTGATCTCGACGAGAGAGGAGCAGCCTAGACAAATGTATGGGCTAGTACAGTTCATGGGGAGACATGGACAGGAAACTGCGCTAGGGATGAGCTAAAATAGTGGTCATTGTATCTGAATGCACGTGGCCACCGTTATTCTGACAGAACGGTGCTTGGCACACAGCTGTGAATATACTTGGTTACTAGAATGGCTCTTCCCTTGACAGAGACTTTGTTGCTGGCAGTATTAACATTGTCGATCTTTTCTTCCTTTGAATTGGACAACACCGTATGTGCCTCGATTGGGGGTTATGGATTTTTTATTTTTTTTACATCCTTCCTAACCAAAAACATAAGCTAAGTGAATGTATTTTGCAGTTTCCAGCTAGAAAGGTTGGATCAGATCTCCCAGCTGGAAGAAATCGAGGTCGCTCCATTTGTAATAGCAGAGGGTCTGGCCCAGTGTCACTCATGGATGGGCCTTTTCTCGCTTTTCTGTGCCTTGCTTAAAGCCCTTCAAAATCACTGACTGAAACACAGATGCAAAGGGCTAGATCCTCAGTCCTCTTCTGGCTGCTTTGTACTGCTGAGCATTTGGGGAAAGAATCTGCAGTTTCCTGTTCGCAAAAATGACTCTCTGGTATTGTTCTTGAAATTGTAGATGCAGAAGAATTTAAAAGTGAAGGGGAAAAATGAAGCTAGCGTTCAGTTCCATGGTAATCTAGGTTTATTATAGCTTCCTGCCAGCTCCGTCCTCCGATCCACCACTCATTTGATTAATTTGTCAGTCTGCGTTCATGGAAAGTGAGAGAAATCACACTGGGGGTTTTCTTTTTTCCGTCTAGGAGACTGCAAAAATGTCTTGGAAATCTAGGGCATTCCATTGTGGTATAACCTGCATCTTGAAACAATCAAGCTGGATTTGTCTGCAAATATCTGGCCATCTCTCGTTCTCATACACACACTGGTTTTTCAGTCCTTTGGAACAATCCGCCACAGAGGGTGGATGAAAGCAGTGCAAGAGGCAAAAGCACACTGATAATAGCTGTTCAGCAGCAGGTGGTTCATAAAATGGCTTCATCTGCGGGTTTTGTCCTTGGGGGGGGGGGGCTCCCTCTCTTATCAGTTTAAACAGATTTGCAAATGAAATAAAAAGTCAGTGGTTCTCTCGGATGATCAAATATCCTGGCGCTGGGTAGAAGGATTGCCCTTTTGTGAGGTGTGTGTGGTGCAAACCAAGCGGCCAGCTCTGCTTGGTAGATAGGTCATTGGAGAGATCTAATCATACTTGATTTTTAACAAATGTGGTCAGCAGAGGATAACGATGAGGTCCTTTGGAAGAACCAGCTGCGCTCTAGACACTGCTACTGTTCTGACTTGATTGTTGCTCTCCTCCAGTTTTTACGTTGCCTCTACACTTGGGCGTTAACATTAGCTCTCACTGTATTGAAGAATTATTAACTAGAATGGTGAGAATTTTTTCAGGAAAACGTTTTTTGGTGGGAAAATGCCGAGTTGTCAAATCAAAACTTTTCAAGGGTCGGCTTGGACAAATTTCTGGACTAAAAAAAATTTGTAACAATAGTTTCAGAATTGTTGAAACAAAAAATATTGGTTTTCTGGATTGAAAGAATGTTCTTTTTTGAAATGCGAGGTAGTTATAGTACAACTTTAAAACAAAAATTAGTTGACAACAAAACCCTTTGAAACTGTCAAAATGAAACGTATCAATTGTCCTGAGCCAGACAATTTTTGCTTGTTTTGGTTTCCGAAAATTTTTGGAATTGACTTTTGGATCCAGTTCAGGATGGGAAAAAATTCCAAAATGTTGAACATTTTTGTGAGACAGGTAAACCACTTCCTGCTTTGGTGTATTATGAACTTCTGAAGGCCTGCTCCCAGTGAAGTCAGTGGAAGTTTTCCCATTCTCAGGATGAAAACATTATTAAATTGAAACCCTGTATCCTTAAAACAGTGTTTGTGCACACCTCAGCTTGTAGTTTATGATCAGACTCTGACTTGTCTTTTTATCCATCGTCTTTGCCACTTAGTGCCATCATGTATCTGTCTTAGCTATAATGCTCAAACTCCCTCCCATAATGCAAGCAGTGCAGTTTTACTTCCATAGATCTCTCAAAGCTTTACTGTAGCTAATTTTAAGGTTCATGTGTTTCACTTATATTGACCCTGTTCTGTATTAGGAGGCTGCGCTTTGTTATTGATGTAAAGTGCCTACCATATAAATATATCTGCTCCCGATGAGTCATGAAAGTGGTAGACCTGCTGGTTTTAGCGTGACTCTGAGTCTCCTTTATAGTACCGGCTTACTACTTTCTTCTCTCATCTGTGCAGCTGGGACCACCTCTAAATCCACAGCCTGGCTTTTCCCCTTTCCCTACCTAGTGGTAACCTGGATTGGGATAGTCACTGTTAACATCAATTCTTCATCAGTTCCAAAGGTTCCAGAAATATTTACGGAAGCGATTTACTTTTCGGGGCAGTAGGCACTGATGTAAAGCTGTCACTCCAGAAGTATCACATAGGTATCGCCCTGTGACACAGAGCATTCTAACCTAAGGTGGGCTTGAACCAGGGAATTCCCACCCAGATTTCAGAGCTCACAAAGTTTGGAGGTCCAGGGGTTTTCTTGTCCCATAGCAGAGCTTGGGTTTTGGTTTGGGAACATTTATAATTTTAACAAAATAGCTGTCCTAATTGCTCCAGGTATCTTAGACCATCACTGAACATCTTCCAGCACATATTAATCTCATGTGATTTTTACAAAGCAGCTCTTTAGGGACCCTGCCCCCTGTACCTGTTATGTCTTTAAGGTGCCACAAGGTGGCAGCGTTATTGCTGTGCCACCATTCTGTTGTTTAGCTGTTCAGCATTGCATCCTGATAGTATACATGGGTGCTAAAGGTCATCTCTGGTACTGGCTTAAATACTTACAAGATAAGTGAGAACTACTAATAGTGTGTGTGTGTGTGTGTGTGTGTGTGTGTGTGTGTGTGTGTGTGTGTGTGTGTGTGTGTGTGTGTGTGTGTGTGAAAGAGAGAGTCCTTGAAAACAAAGGTATCTGTGACACGAGTTCTCCATCAGGGAATTTTGCCACCTGGAAAAGGACTCCCCAGTAGCAAAACAAAATCATGTCTACGTAGATGTGCAAAAAAAAATCATCCAAAAGCAACATATTTTTCATTGTTACCTTCAGTTTCTTTTTGCAAAGGGGCTTTGCAGGCAGAAAAGTGCAACTCTGCATGAAAAGGAAACCTGTTTATTAAAACCAGTTTTGCCTGGGGCAGAAATGTTGCTGTTTTTTCTCCATTGGAAAAGCAGGGTTTGGTAGAAATAATAATAATAATAAAAAATCATGGCTGTAGATGAAGTTCGCTAACAGGAAGGGAAAGATACTTATCTTCGTGTCACTCTAACACTGAATGCTGTGTGGGTCTTGCATAATTCTTTCCAAAGCAGCCTCTCTGGGTATGATATTGGCTGCTTACTGAGAGGAGGGATAGCTCAGTGGTTTGAGCACTGGCCTGCTAAACCCAAGGTTGTGAGCTCAATCCTTGAGGGGGCCACTTAGGGATCTGGGGCAAAAATCGGTCTGGGGATTGGTCCTGCTTTGAGCAGGGGGGCTGGACTAGATACCTCCTGAGGTCCCTTCCAACCCTGACATTCTATGTCTAGGTTAGTACTGTGACGTTCCCATAAGCATTCTGTCTCTCTGTGTGTGTGTCCGATGCACTCATGCTGTCAGCGTTTACTGCCTTCTGAGACGTTACTCAGAATAGTGACCTGACACCATCAGTATGCCCAGGGCTTGTGAGCATTTGGAGGACTTCCCATCGGAGTCAGGAAGTGGATATTCCCTGGCTGTCACTCTCACCCTCAACCAAGACACTGCGGCTTGTGCACCGCAATGTGGTGGGTCCGGGATCTACTAAAGCGGGACAATCTGAGATAACTGGCCCATATTGGGGAAGCGTTGTTCTTCTGAAAGCACCATGGCATTTGGCACTGACGCCCTCGTTGGCAGTTTAGGCAGAGAGATCAGGAACTGATTGGGTCTGGGATGTTACCCCTTTGGCGGTGAGGTGCATCGGTGGGAGAGGGCATCCCGGGGTTATTCGAATGACTGCACAAGATGTAGGCTCTTGGTGTGGGGAGGTTGGGGAGCTATTGTAAAGTTAGAACTTGGCCTTATCGTCCACGAACAGGCATATTTTCCCCAACCCTTCAAAGCAGAGTCTTGGAATAAGGGACAAATATGGGGAGCCCAGAATGAAGCATTTTCATATAAGCAGTGTTTTCCTGCACTGATCTGCTGCGTCTCTGCCTCCTACGTTACTGTCTTGTGAATGCTTGAACTTCCTATTGTGTGGGCGTATGGGAACGCGGCGCGCTAAGGCCCTCGGTGCCAAAGACGTCAAGAATGCCAAGTGATTGAATGGGTGACGTACGGTTGCGGGGTGTGTGGGGCGGGGGGTGGAGAAATTAGGGCATATTAAATTAAGGAGCTGCTTTTCTCAGTGACTGCGGAAGGAAGGAGTGTTGTCAGAGCAGGGAATGGGAAGCAGGATTGCTGGAGTCTCTTCTGGCTCTGACACTGAGTCAGTGTGTGGCGTTGGGCAAATCACCTAACCTCCTTATGCTTCATTGTATGCATCTGTAAAACAGCAGTCAGAAGAACAATTTACCGGCCTACCAGAAGTCCTGGTTTTGGATGGCTTCCACAGCTGCAGATGTCATTGCAGTACTCAACTGACTCCTGCAGGAACTAGTAATTAGGGTGACCACCCATCCCAAATTGGGCAGGATGGTCCCAAAATGCAGAGTTCAAGTCCCAGTCCCGGGCTGAATGACTCCGGGAAAGCATTTGTCCTGGATTCCCTGCACCACTGCTCTGTGCCTCCCCAAGTGGCTGAGGTGGGCCTTAGTCCCTCCTCACAATGAGGCCCCATCCCTGCTCCTCCTTCCCCTGCCCCTCCGAGGTCCTTCCCCCTGGCCAGGGAGTCTGGGCCACTGTGAGGAGCCCTGGACCCTCCACCTGCCCTAGGTGGCACAGCCTGGGGACAGGGATATGGGCTGGGGGCTGTTCTTGGGCACCCCGATCCCCCTGTCCAGGGCAGGTGGAGGGTCTGGGGCTCCCCACAGTGGCCCAGGCTCTCTGGGCAGCTCTTACCATGACCGAGCTCCAGGTTCTGGCCTGGCCAGGGGGCGGGGCCTCAGGGGAAGAGGTGAGCCGGGGGCGGGGCCTCAGGGAAGAGGAGGGGCACATGCGGGGCCGTGCGGTGGGGCTCCTGCATCTGCCTCACTTTTGCCTTTTGAAAAGGTGGTCCCCCTCCTTGTAATTTCCTTTACCAGTTGAGGGTAGATAATCATAGAGCACCTAGAATTCATTGAAGGCACTCTATGCATGTCCAGCATTAAAAGTTAGAGGCGGGATTTTTAAAACACTTACGTGATAGGAGTAAAAGTCTGATTGACTTTCAATGCAGGCCCATTGGACTTATGCTCCTAACTCGCACCGGCCCTGGGTGCATCTAGAGAGCCATTTGATAATACAGCTCAGTGTGTTTGTCATGGGACAGCAACCGTATGTCAACAATATATGGAATGTATTTTGAAAATAACATGAGTTAAATTCTGTTCAATTCAGCAGGATTTCCAGTGGGGCCCATTGACTTTCCATGAGGCCCCTTTAAGAAGCCCAACCCTAGGCTTTTGGTTCCTGTTTAAAAATCCTAAATGTTCATTTGCCATAAAACTGTGAGGCCAGCTTTGTAAGTTCCACTTGCACTAGTTAACATCTGTTGGAGCAGATTTACTGTTCTCATACCCCAGACGTGTGTGAAGAGGGGAATCTCGAGTGTTTTTCCTAACGGATAGTCCTCCTTCTACCTCTTATTTCCTACCCGCTCTCTCTGCTTTCTCTCCCTCCTCATTCCCGCCCCCCTCTGACTCTGCTTTGGGAATCTGGGAGCAGAGGCATCTGGCAGCGTCTCCTAGCTGAGCCTGTCGTTTCCGTTGGAGTCAGTCCCTAGCTCCTGGCACCAACTGTATTCCAAATAAATAAATAAGTGCATGTCCTTTCCCATCACGAGAGAGGACTTCCACAGTTCAGGGCACCCGCACCTGTCTTCCCCCTCCGGTGGTCCAGCAAGGGGACCCCCTTTTCAGCTCCCCTGCTGTTGCCTCTCTTGAGAGGAGACACTCATCCATCACCCTGCTGACTGACGGCACAGTTCCTTGCTTTCACTGTGTATTTCCCAGCACACACAGATTGTCCAAGAACACCTGCTAGCTTTCCCTTCAGAGACTGATAACAGAGTGAGTGGTCAACAGCTCTCAGGTACCACACGGCACAGCCTGCTTTATTCCTGTGGTTAAAAGCATCACAGAGCAAACATTTAAAAACAATAAAAGAACCTACATGCCTGCTAATTGGGCCCTCCCTGGACTGAGGTCCTGTCTCTTTACTGGGCCCAAGTCCGTTTAAACTCAGGCTACTCATCCAAAAGTCTTTATTTGTCTGAGAGTCTTTGGAGAATCCACTTTGAACTAGTATATACGTATCTCTGTTGGAGGGGGGACGAGGGGGGGGAAGAGTAGGGTGACCAGATACCAAATGTGAAAATTTGGGACACTTTTTTTTTCCGGGGAAGGAGTATAGTTGCCTATTATAAGAGACAGCCCCAAATATCGGGACATCTGATCACCCCAGGAAGGGAGCAGCTTCAAAGGCTGACAATGGAGGACATGCATGGATATCCCCCTCCCTCAACAGCAGGTTCACAACTGCATTGTCTGTGCAATGCACTCCCAAGGTGTCAACCCTAATTCAATAAAGTTTAACTTTAATTCAATAAAGTTAATCCTAATTCCATGAGGTTTGTTCAGGATAATGCAGGATGTTGTCAGTCCTGCCGCAAGGTCATCCTCCACCTCCTAACAGACACCAACGCTCACCTGTATCTTCCTTCATCCTCCCTGGGATCCTGCCTTTGGCAGAAACAAACTGGCTCCAGACCTTACGCTTCTATAGGGCCACCAAAGCAAACCATTGGAACAATACCAGTGAAACCATGACACCTCACTCTTTTTCTGTAGCCTTCTAGACTGCTACATCTAACTCCATGATGTAGAATCCTCCAGGGAGATGAGATAGGAGGTGCTGCATCTGCGACCATGACCATGGCTTATTAGTTGGGTCAGGCTTTAAATGCTAGAGATCCTGCCACATCAGGTGAGCTCTCACACCTTATTAAGGAAGCCATATCCAGCTGTTTTGATTGACAGGGTGATAAGAAAATGCTGCTCTATACAAGGTTGAAGGATTTAAGGAGTTCAAGAGGTGGAAGACTAGAGAAGCCGTCAAGTCCCCAAGCTCCGCTCCAGTCTGCAAGTGAAGTGATAGGTTTCAATCTCATATAAGCTGTTGGTGACTCAAACGACCCCACTGGAAAGGAGAGCAGATGAAGAATTCAATTTAAGCAACTAGTGGGACGAGCACTCCACAGCCGCTGGTGGCTGGCTGGAGGCGATGAGTGCCAGCCAGCTGCTAATAGTGAAGCAATCCATGACCCGGAAGCCTGCATTGCTCTTAACAACCGTGCAAACATAAAAATATGTTTGCTTCTGGAGTATCAAGAAGTTTAAAGTTGAGCTGCATGTTGACCACAAATACACTTCACTGTTCGCAGCACAGGCTGCTCCTAGCAGTCAAAGACAGGGGCCTGGACTGAGTTCTCATATGCGCCTGTGACACTAAGGTCAGAATCTAGCCCAAGGACAGGAACCAACAGGACATCAGGCCTTCAACCTCGGCGCTCATTTAAGGTTATCATATTTCTTCAGGTGATGGCTAAATGTAGGGCTAAGAAACGTGACGGCCACACCACCCGCCAATCCATCAATTTGCTTAAAGGATCACAGGAGAGGTAACTGGGCAACTGCTCTATTTACTTTATTGATAAGCATTTCTGAGGCTCTGTTGCCATAATATCTGTGAGCTATGGCCCCGATAAGCACTTTTACTCATGTTTATCTTTAAGCATATGAGCAGTCCCATTTATATGATTTGCTGGGTCAGGGCCCATATGCCCATGTGTGCCAGACTGTATTTTATGTAGAAATTATAACATGAGCTCTCAGCCCGATCTTTTAACCCTCATTGACTTAATGAATTTACCTGTGTAAGTAAACGTTGCAGGATCAAGCATATGGTAGTGCCAAGGGTCCATCAGAATGGCTCATGGTTAGTCTGTTAGTTACATAGAGAATCTTACCTCCATTAGTGACTGAAGAACTGAGATAGAAAGTGGCCACTGGAGACTCCAACTCAGCCTACCAGGGTCCAGTAAGGGGAGGAGCCCACAATGGGGGAGCGAAGGATAGCAGCAGTGCTGGAAGGATCACAATGATCTGGGATTCAACTTCACTTTCCTACAACTTCCCCAATTCAGAACTTCTGTTGTCACTGACTGACTGTAATAAAAACAGAAGGGTCTAGTTTGAGCCCAGAGTTAAATTTGGGTCTGAAATCCGAGAGGCCCTTGTGAAGAGGGACAACTCAAATCCTGGTTCCTCTGAAGTCAGTAGGAAATTTCCCATTGACTTCAATGAGATCAGGATTTGGTGCTTACTGTCGTTGGACTAGATTCCAAATATTTGCTATGGGGCCCTGCCCTCCTGTAACTTCTGCATGTGTGTGTGAGCGCGCGCATGCGCACACACACATATCCACACACATGCACACCCCACACACATGCACACCCCTTGCAGACACTCCAAGTGGGTGGCAGAAGTAAGCACCATGCATGGAAGAATGACTTGGGGCGGATGTTACCTTTGGGAAGGGTGTTGCAGTGTTAACCAATCAGCATTCCCCCCTGCTGTAAGATTATTCCTGGAATGAACAGCTTCAGGGGAGAGAGAGGAAAGTAATTCCCTAGGAAATGAATTAAAAATAAATGTCTGTCAGGTTCAGGGGTGGCATAAGGCATTAAACTCCATGACCTTAAACATGAACCCTTCTGCAATGCAGAATCTTTGATTTGATTCATCTCTATGTTTCTGGGGTTTTTTTCTTCTTCGGGGTACACCTATCACTTGAGCCCTTTAAGATGCCTTGTAAATTAGCGGCGATGAGACCATTTAAACAGTGATTATGATGAGCAAAGGAAATGAAGAGCCGTATTCTGCATTTCCCTGCACCTTGCCCAGTCGTTTAAACCTGTGCAAAGTGGATATAAAATGCTATTAAATGAAAGTAACAATGATTTACATTCACTTTGCACTGGGGTAAATGACCACATGTGGGGTAAGGAATGGAGCTTCAGGACCAATGTGTTTACATAGAGGAATGTAATACCTTTTTCCTTTCACACTGGAGAATTTTTTTAAAAATCCAGCTTTCTGCTAGTTTCCATCATTTCGCAGCATCGGGTTTTATGTTTCAAAAGAAAAACTCTCGCCTATGGCATTATGTTGGCAATGGACCAATACTGAAATAATTCTGGGTAAGCTCTGTATTCATGGAACTTTCTAATGACGATGCCCAGCTGCAGCGCAGACTGGAACAATTTAACTTTTAATGGCAATGCAGCATAAGCAATTGGAGATCTGGACCATTGTATGAAATCGTAATGGAACTGGTGCTTCTCCAATCTCCAGAGTTAGGGTTAGTTTCCAGACATGGGGCAAAGATTTTGATTTTCTTCACCAAGTAAAGATCCAAAGAGTCTTGTTAACATTTCCCTAATTAGTCTGTTTAAATAATTTTTTTCCGTATACATGCATTATTTTACTACTGCATTAGACCAGTTAGCCTCATTACATTCATCACTCATCAAAATAATACCTTGTATTGATGTAGGACTGTTCAGCTGAGAACCTTAAAATGCTTTAGAAAGGCCGATGAATTACACCTCACAACCGGAGCTGGTTGACGAATCCAACGATTTTCATTCAGCTGCACAAGTGCAGGCTGAGTCACCTTTTGAGCTAAAGAATAACTCCAATGGCTGCAGGTAGCAACAGATTCCTTTAGTAGGGCTAGCTGGGAAACGAGAATCCCGTTTTCACAAAAAACGTCGGCATTTTGAAATGTATTCTCATTCCGCATCGGAACAATGAGACCTTTTGGAAATAAATATATATATATATAGTGTGTGTGTGTGTGTGTGTGTGTGTGTGTGTGTGTGTGTGTGTGTGTGTGTGTGTGTGAAAAAACATGAGACAGACACCCCCACCCCGGAATAGCCAGTGGTTGTCTTGTCTAAATGAGAGAGGTCCACCTTAGAATAGGAAGAGCAGGGACTTGAAACCCGGGTCTCCCATATCTCAGGTGAATGCCCTACCCACTGCGTTCGTCTGGGGTGCGTTTCACTCTCTCCCAACCAGACGTTCCATCCTGGAGCTGAGTGAGCTTAGTCGAAACCGATACGTTTCTGCAGAAAGTTTTCAGGTTCAACAAATTGGCATTTTTCCAACAACAAAAAAGTTGAAAAATTCCCAACGAACTCTGCTCCTTATCCTTGGGGTAGGCCAGCTGTCAGGAGCAGGAGCAGAATAGGCTTTATGGGGTACAAGCAGGTAGCTGAGATAGTGGTGTTTAGTTTAATTATGCTTGAATTTAAATCGAGGAAATACCTAACAAAGACATGAAGCAGCCATGAACAGTGCAGTGTAGCTAGGAGTTTGGGTTTGTCCTTTGCTTTAAGCTTAGATGGCTAGAAAAGCGATTGGACGCACTTCTAAAGTGCCTTACAACAAGCAGGAACCAGCATTTTTTTGCTTGGAGACTGACTGGTGTTTCACCGGAGTGACAGGAGCAGCTTTGCTGGCCAATATAAAAGTACTTCACAGTGTGACAAGCACAAGCAACTGAGCGCTTTTGAAGAGTATTTTCAGTTCTGCTTTTGAACTGGGGCCAGAAATGCCAAAATGCCACAAAAAAGGCTTTTTCGCCCAGTGCATCCCTTTCCTCATGGCTCTTCATACTGTGAATGGATGTGGATGCAACAGGAATCCTCATCAGAAAGCCTTTTCTCCCAAGATTTCCATCCCAAATATTCAGGTCAATTGGAGAGAGAAAGTTAAATATTTGGCTCATTGTACATACACCTTTTGGGGTTGGCTGATCCCTGGGTAGTGCATCCTAGATGATAAAAGGCTTGCTGCACCGTGGAAAGAGGAAATCTGGAGAGTTACAGCAATGGTATTCGATTTCTGTTTAAAAATTAATCCCTTTTGCTCAAAGTCTAGTTCTTGTCTTTAAAATTACCATAAAAAGATGGCTTGGTGAGGCTTCATGTTCGTGTTTTGTACAGCTCGGTCCCACCATTTGCCCAGTGTTTAGAGATGTTTTACTACTCATATTTATTTGTATTACAGTAGCACACATTGAGGCTGCAACCAAGATCCTAACTCCAGTGTGCTAGGCGCTGTACAAATAAGAGTCAGTCCCTGTACTGAAAAGCTTACAGTTTAAATAGACAAGACAGACAAAAAGTGGGAGGAAGGATTTCCCCATTTTATAGATGGAGAAATGAGGAAGAGAGAGAGAGAGATTAAGTGACTCGCATAAAGTCACACAGGAAGTCAGTGACAAAGCCAGAAATTAAACCCACGTATCTGAGGTCCCTAACTCAGTGCGGTACCCACTAGATCATCTTTTCCCCCTAAATTGGTAGGGTATTTCAGAAGGATGAGCCTGTCTTCATAATGGGGAAATCATAAATGTGACCTGTGATTAAATACAGTGGAATCTGAATAAAAACAGGAAATTGCAAACAGATTAAGGCAGAGAGAAGCTTCACAAATACAGGGGACTGAATGTTTTAATGAAGATTAAACCAATATCAACTGCATTAGCTTTCATGGGATTGCAGGAGAGCAATCTTATTATTAGAATATAGACTTAATAGCCCAGTTTGCATAGTTCTATTATTCTGCAATATTAAATGACAAAAAACTCCTGTTGTGTTTTTGTATCTAAAGTAACTCTCTATACCTGCCTTAAGAGGCCTTGTAGTGTTGCTGGAGCAAAAAATATTCAAAGCATTCCCCTTCCTCCTCCCACCTCCCAGAGGAGGCTGTGTTTCAGTGGTGGGATAAGTTCGCTCTCGGATTTCTGTAATTTAAGGGAATCTAGGAAATGTCAGACTAGATCAGACCCAGGGTCCATCTAGTCCAGTAGCCTGTGTTTTGACAATGGCCAGTACCAGCTGCTTCAGAGAATGGGGCAAGAAATCCTATCGAAGATAGTTCTGGGGAAATCTACCAATGAGGAAAGTCCCTTCCCAAGCCCCTTCAGTTAATGGTCGGCTTACATTCTTTCCAGATCTCTTGATTTTTATTATTTTTTAAAATCCTTACTAGTATACATCTGGCTACTCAATCCTATTAAGAACTGGGCCTCAATAATATCCGGTGGTAATGAGTTCCAGAGGCTAATTTGACATTTTGTTTGGGGGGAGGAGATAGCACGTTCTTTTATCAATTTCAAATAATCAATTCCCACAGGGGAAAATATGTCAAAAATGAGATTTTGCATTATAGCTGATGTAATCAACTGGAGTATAAAGTATGTGAGGATGCTGTATGTATTTCAGTAAGGAAATGACAGTGGTTAGTTATCAGTTTCACAGTGGGGATGGTTACAGCATGATACTATCATGCGCTTTGTCCACGGCCAGGAATGCTCTGGGCCATATAGGGTATGTCTTCACTACCTGCCGGATAGGCGGGCAGCGATCAATCCAGCAGGGATCGATTTATTGTGTCTAGTCTAGACGCGATAAATCGATCCCCGAGTGCTCTCCCGTCGACTCCTGTACTCCAGCTCGGCGAGAGGAGCAGGTGGAGTCGACAGGGGAGCGGCAGCAGTCGACTCACCATAGTGAAGACACCGCAGTAAGTAGATCTAAGTACGTCGACTTCAGCTATGTTGTTCACGTAGCTGAAGTTTCGTAACTTAGATCGATCCCGCCCCCCGACCCAGTGTAGACCAGGCCTTAGAGATCTGGTGTATGTAGGTGTAGCCAGTCTTTTCATTCCATGACAGCCTAATCCAAGCCAGATCTTTAGGGAGAACCTGTATTGTTATTTTAGGCAGTACAGGTCATGTTAGTCTAGGAGCCAGAGAGAACCACAGGGTCTGTTTATACCCAGCAGCCTCCCTAAAGAACCTCCTTGATAGTCATTTGTTACACCCAAGCTCCATCTCTTTCCTGTGACGAGCCTCTTTAGTGTAAATAGAGTGTAACAACTTGAGGTCAAAGTCAGAATCGCATTCAATGCCATTGGCTCCAGGTGTAAGTCCATTATAGATTCATAGATTCTAGGACTGGAAGGGACCTCGAGAGGTCATCGAGTCCAGTCCCCTGCCCTCATGGCAGGACCAAATACTGTCTAGACCATCCCTGATAGACATTTATCTAACCTACTCTTAAATATCTCCAGAGATGGAGATTCCACAACCTCCCTAGGGAACCTACCTGGCACCATTGTCCTTTGACTGGCATGAGATCTGAATTTGGCCCTCTTTGCATCTAGAGCCACAACCAGAGCATGCCTTAGCCCTGGTTCCCATGTAGCCACCTCTTGTGTCAAGCACTCTGAAAGAATTTCAGCCCTGTCCTAAGAATCCCTGAAAAGGCTGTGATGGAGTGAGCCATCATCCGAATTTTGGAAGGAGCCAAAGGAATATTGCTTTGCTGATTAATGGACAGGGATAATGAGTGGAAAAAACCTGTTATGCAAACTCTATAGTATGTTATTTAGAGTATCAATTTCCCTACTGAGAGACTTATAACAGGATGTTCAGAGAGGAATATTGCTGCTCTTTCATAATCATTTTAATGTCTTTTGTCAGACACATGCTGTGGCTGGATTTGAAAAAGGATGGGGGTATGTTTTGACTGTGGCTAATCTTTGCAACGTGCAAGTGAGACAGTGAGCCGTACTGGCGCGCTGAACCTCCAGTAAGAGACAGGGGCCCAGAGAACTCCAAAAAGTTTGCCTCAGTGTTTCCTACCTAGTGTTCCCTTTCTGGAGGGAGGTGCTGAACGGGCTGTGGAATGGGTAAAGGGCATGGCCTCGTGAAAGCTGGGGATCTATGGGAACCTCTCCCAGCTGTACCAAATCCACGTGCTGTAGATATAGTTACTAACTAAATTCGCTTTGGATTCCTGAGCCTTCAGCTTCTACCACTTGAGCTTAAAGGGGTGAGTTCCTTTAGCTGTTAACAATAGTAGGTTCCTTATCCTCTTCATGAATTGGCACTAGAGGGCAGTACCTCTCACTCACAGATGCGCAAAGCCAATACATTACACAACTCTGCACTCACCAGGCTCTCTCCACTGCTTTGTACCTCTCCTGGAAGGGAGGAGGGAAAGAGCTATGGCTGGCTGAAGAGATGGTCTTTGGTTCACTGGATTTTCAACAAGATGTGTCCGTAGCATATGATTCAGTGTTTAGCGGGTTGACCTGAGAAGTAAAGTGGTGAATGGGAGGAGTAAGTCCGGGGAGCCAGAGCGGTTGGGTTTTGTAGTAGGCTGCGCTGTGTGACCGCGGAAAAGTTCCTTAGCACCTCTTTGACTCGCTTTTGCCATCTTTACAATAGAGACAATACTTTCTTGCCTCATTTGCTCTTTGTCAATGAGCTAGCGGAGATGCCTTTTACAAAAGCTATAGTATGTGATTGAAAGTAACCCCCAGCCACCTGGAGATTGGCAGAAACCCTCCTCCTCTTTCCTTCATTGCTTGAAAGGATTTTTCTGAGTAGCACAGCTGAAACCAAAGTATTCAACTGACGAAAGTTTCTTCCCTAAGCCAACTTTCTATGCCCCCACAATATCACTCGCGGAGGCGTGTGGTCACCTGCTTTCAGCAGAAGAAAGAGCTTTCAGCACAGCATCCGAAATGTATTTAACAAAAACCGTTTCTCTCCCACACTTCTCACCTAGAGATTCTTTGAGATGTTACATTTTTCCTTTAAACCCATGATTGTTCCAGGGGTTGGATTAATGTGGAAAATGCACAAAGCTTGCTGTTTAAAAAAAAAAAAATCGTAGTCCTGCGTAGGAAACATGCTTTAAAATACAGGTCGCCCTCAGTGTATTTATTATTCACTGGGACAGGCAGAAAAGCAAACCCACCAGAGTCAGCCCATAGAATAAGCTTCCTCTAGGAACATTCCTGTTTAACTGACTGTCTGTGAAACAAGAGTGACGTTTCGAAAAATGCCAATATGACTTAGGAGCCTAAATCCCATTTTCAGAAGCGACTTAGGCATTTAGAAGCCTAAGTCTCATTGAAAGTCAGTGGGATTTGGGCGCTTTTGAAACTTTTACCCGTGTGGATTGGAAAGCACCATTTATCAAGGATCCTAACAACAAAGGGAAGCCATCTTTCCAAGGATGCATAGCAGTTTGTTCTGGCCCAGGTGATATTTGATTTTAAAATCACATCCTTCTGCTTCCCATGTTGCTCCTCCCCACACAAGCTTTAACTAAGCCGGACTTTTCTTGAGAGCAGAGTTCCAGCAGCACTGCACACCTGCACCGGCATTTAAGGTGGATGTAATACTTGAACCGGTGAGGAGATATCTACTGTAGTGTGTGTTTATCTAGCATCCTGGCCTGTGATCCAGACTGCCTACCCCTGAGTCTGACCTACTATTACACAAGGTGCATGGGGTATAAACCATTTATGAAAAATCTTGTATTCTGTGAGCCTGCTTCTGCTCCCATTGAAATCAATAGCAAAACTCTCAGTGACACCAATGGGTATATCTAAAGAAGAACCTCTAAGGTTCTATTTTAGCTAATGTATCATATCACCAGAAATCTACTTTTCCCTACAGTGTATTTTGTATATAAGCTTTATTTCAGATTCAGATGATGAGTCTCTCTCTTACTTTTACCCACAAAGCTTGTCATCCATAATGTTTGTAATGTGATTTTATGTATTCAGCTTTGAACCCAGTTATCTGTTATCTGTCCAAGAGTGCTTGGCAATGCAGTAGCTCTGGAAAAGGTCTCGCTGGTACTTTTGATGCGGTACTATTGCCTGGCACTTCTAGGTTTACATGTTTTATTGGTTTAGACTGTATTTAACAGTAACGATTTGATTTGACTTATCGTAATGCTGTTTTGTAAGCAGATTGACTTGGTTTGGTTTGAGTTTGTTTTATAAAAGCCCTATTCATCTCTAATCCATCATAATACTATCTCTGCAGCTTTTAACATGATTAAGTGCAGCTTGTGACGACATTGTCCTGTTCAGCTTCCCAAAGTGTATTGGATTAAACATTAAGTAAGGTACATGCTACTGGACCATGAAAACAATGCTTTTTAATGGTACATTTTGGGACAATCCTTAGTTTTCACTAAATGTCACCCTAGCACAGTTTTCCATAATTCGAGCATGAGAAGGGTAGTTTCAATCAATTTTAGCTTTCTATCCAGACCTCTAATTCTTTAGAGCGGTTGGTAACCTTGTATGGAGCACTTCCATGTTTCCATGCCTTATTGCATGATCTCTAAATATCACAATATCAAATATACAATATGTATGTGCTTAATGGCTCATTGGTGACCTATAGATTTGGTTCTCACCCTCTGTGCTAGAGACCGTGGCTTCATGACCCATGAGAATCCTGACTGGTGAAGTGAAAATTGTACAGGAGGTCAAAGTAGATGATCATTGTGGTTCCTTCCAGCATTGGAATCTATGAACAGGAGAAGAAATGAAATGACCATAGGGGCCGCAGATTCATTGGTTATTAAATGATTATTAACTAGAACTGGTCAAGACTTTAAATGCAGAAAGGTTTTTTTCCTGCCACACATTCTGATTTAGAATGTCAGGTTTTGGGCAAGAAATATTGAAACATATTGGTTTGGTTTTGAATCAACATTTCAAAAAAAATCATTTTTGTTGATCGAAAATGTGGACATTTTTCAATATTTCTGGTTTAGAACTTGCTCGGAATTTTCCTTTCAAGTGAATGTTTTTGATGTGGTTTAGTTTCCATTCGTATTCAGACTAGAAACTAATTTTGAAATGTCACGAGATGAAACTTCTATTTTCCAAACAACTCTATTAACCACATGCTGTCTAGACATAAACCATGGTTTCAATCAATTACACGCCTACCCAGTTGGGACAGAAGAAATTTGCCATGTGGATGGGGTCCCTAAGTTGTTAGCATCTGGCTGTTGGGTGGCCTAATTGGAATGAGTTGGTGGATTTAAGTTCAGTTACTAGTAGATATGAAACTGAGCTGCAAAATTGAGATGCAAAGCTCTCCTAAACGCTCAGGAGTGTTTGGAGCTGGCATTTTAATTTGGTCTATTTTGGAGATGGACCAAGTGAGAAAATCAGATCTGGTTCGGGATTTGGATTCCAAGCAACACCTTCTATAAAGTTTGCAGGGTGTATTGCTGTGGCATATTGCTTCAACTAGAGCTCTAGTTCTCTGTGCCATAGTGTCATCCACATCCCAACTGGAACTCAGCCCAGACACCAAAGATAATATGGGCAGGGTTACTGAACGCTCCACTCACCCCTCTGTTGCATTGCCTCTGTGCATTTCCCCATGACTAAGGGTGGAAGGATGGTCTTGTGCTTAAGGCAGTGAGCTAGGTTCTCAGGAGTTCCTGGTTTTATCCTAGACCTTGTGCAAATTGTTTAACCTCTCTGTGCCTCAGTTCTACCATGTGTGAAATAGGGATAATATTTCTCATAGCTTGTATCCTCACGGGAGTTATAAGGATTAACTTGTTAATGCCAATGAGATGCTCAGATATTATGGCTAGGAGGCCAGATCAGTAGAGAGAATAAATAGATGCTCTGTTAATCAAGGATTTTAGTAATCAGGGTTCTCAATGCAGCATCTTTCACCATCAAAAAATTTACTTGAAAAACAAATTAGTTACTTATTATTGTTACTACCAATGATGATAATTCAGTTCTCTAAAATTACATAACACTCTACAGACGAATGAAATCTCTGGGGCCAGTTCCTTGGTTGATGTAAATCAGTGTAGTGATGTGGCCCATGGTCTCTGCTCCCACAGACCCTACATTTCTCTGAAGATCTTCCAGATGTTTTTGAAACTCAAAATACCATCTAATTTGGGGACAATTTTTGTTTTGCACTGAGTCTTATTTTATCCAATCCATTTCACCCAACCCCCCAAAACAACGTCACTCGTTTCAGGTAGCAAAGAGTTGGGATGATTTTGCATCTATCCCACAGGTGGGAAATAGAAATGACTTTCACTGCTGGGCCTGAAAGGCTTTTCGCAGATCAGATGTTCACTGTCCATTTGGAAAGCAAGACAAAGCTTGAATCAAACTGGGTGTCGTTGCCACCTCTGGCATTACCTTACAAAAGCAAACAGGGTTGTTATGGGATGGCTCCTGTTTCACGTTTTTCCTTACCTCTCAGAATTATGGGGCAGCTTCTCTGTGTCCATAGCATCATTAATACCTGTCAGAGATAATGGAACATGACGACAGCAGGATGAAGGCAGAGCCACGTCTTTTGCCTTTTTGAGTGTAGTTGCCCTTTAGGTGAAGGATAGTCTCTTCCATAACAATTAGCACTTGTGAAATGGATTTGATTAAATTAGTTATCCCTCTTCCAAAAGGAGGAGTAATTAATCTACCAAATTACTTGTGTGCGGGGGACTTTTTGTATTGTGAACTTCCTAATGAGTTTTTTTTAAAGGGTGGAACTTACATGGAAACTGGAGTTTATTGCTTTATTTTGTGAGTACTCATAAGGCTAACGATTCTATGAAGCACCTAGGCACATGCTTTACTTTTAAAATTTCACTTAACTGGAAGCTGGTTGTGCTTAAACGCTTTGTTGAATCAGGACTATGGTGTATGATTGGTGGTCCCAGACACCAAATTCCTCTGTTTACTGATAGCACACGTACAACAGAGGCATCAGCAATGCAAGGTTTCCTAGTCAGGGTCATCACTGAAATGTAGAAGCCACCTCTAGGGGGGTTGAGGGGGCAGTTGAATCTCCTTGCCTGTTCATCCCTTGGCCTTTCTGATGAGACTGCCAATAAAGATGCCAATTAGCACCAGTTCTGGTGGTGTATCTTTTGTCATGTGGATTCCTGTTGTCAGGGAGCACCGGTCTCAAACCCTAGTCTACAGGGCTCTTAGGAGCCCATATGTTCCAACTTGCCACCCAGTGATCTGCTAGCAGTCACCAGAACTAGAAGCTGAACTCTGACAGAGCACTGCCGTCCTGGATCTGATTGCGGAACTCTGGGCATCCAGATTAGTTCCCTGCTTCAATTTAAACCAAAAGCAGGAACAGGAAGTTGTCCATGCAGCTGGGTTTCCCCTGCTTCAGACTGCTTCCTTGGCACTTCCTGTTCCTACTGCCTGACTCTGATCTCCTGGTATGTTGACCCTACTTGCCTCCTGACACATGGGCTGGTCTCTGGCATATCTCAGCCTCTGATCTTCTGGTATCTGACCACCAGGTAGGACTACCTCTGCTCCAGTCCTGACACCTGTCCACTGGGGACCAGACTGATCACACCAGCTGATTTAAAAGTATTTGTCTTTGTTGGCCTGTTTTATTAGAGGAGAGATTGCAGGGGAGGTTAACTCATGACACACAAATGTGCTAACAATGAGGGAAGCATGTATGAAGTATAATTAAATCAAAAGCATATTTAAACTGTTTTCTAAGCACTACTTATGAAGGAGCAAGAATATTCAGAGCATATTAAACTGTCAGATTTAATAAATCTTAAGAAGCATGGCCTTGGGCCAATACCAACGCATATTTCTCCAGCACCATTTAATTAAGAATGAGCATTGTTCTTTAAGCCTATTCATTGTTCAGAGTGTACGGTAAGAGCCTTGGAAATGAGCTGATTCAATGAAGACCCAGGCGCCTTCTTTTTCATATGCGATCCCTGAATCTTAACTTCCTAGAAAAAGGAAAAACATGCAAAATATAAGCCATTAGAGAGAGAAAATAGCCTCGGTAGAGTGATGGGTGGAATACAACAGCCCTGCTCAATGTGAAAGTGGCGTGTAAACAAAGGATACATTTAATACATTCGCTGAAATTAGTTCAAATGGCAGTGAGCCAGTCTTTCTATGTCCAGGATGGAGTTTGGCTTTGTTTTGGGTAGCACTGATTTGGGCGATTTAATACAAATTACTTCCCTAGTGTTTCTCTCCTCCACACCCAATGGATGCAGAGATGTGCTTCTTGAACTGGAGTTTCAGATGGGCAGATTTGACAGCCATTACATTGCATTAGTGAAAACACTCGCTTTTTCCATTGGTTACAGGTTTCCTGTATCCTGTCTCGTTGATCAAATATTTAGTAGCAATGGCAAATAGCAGCCAAGAGACCTCAAAGCTGCTAGCCATGGTTTGCTGGCCATCAAAAATCTTGTCTGTTCCCACTTAACCTTGTTAAATGTATTCCCCATTATAGCATAGTGCAGAGGTCCCTTAAATTGGTCAGTCTGCAGAAAACTAGGGGAAATGAGGTACTGTTTAAAATAATTTTATTTTTAAAATGTTATGCTTTTTAATACCCTTCTCTGATAAACGTATATGATGAATGAGTCATTAAGCTACTCTTCTGCTGGACTCAAGTTTACATTAGAGAGATTGCTATTGAGCAGTTATTTCCAGGGGCACATATTAAGTATTCTTTCCACTAGGCAAGCACCATAAACTGTTTTAGGTATAAATATCTATCAGGGTGGTTTTTCCTTACATAAAATCTTATCTATTGCCTCTTGCTTAATTAATTTCTCCCCCCGAAGGCATAAAGCCTGATTAGGACTAGGCACTGAATGGCACCGACTCCCATTGAAATCAATCAGATGGGCTGTAGTGATCAAAATAATGGAGTATTCATGGCATTCATAATGAAAGAGAAGTATCCCGGAGCCAATGCAGGGCCTGATTCTCCACTGCCTTGCAGTTTGTGGAGTCACACTCATGCAAAGTGGGTGTAAATCTGATTAAATCAGAATGGTGGCATTTTACCTCTCGCTTTTCACACATATTGCAAAGGGTGTAATGAATGACACAAGCGTCAAGGGCCTTTTAGAGAAACAGGTTCTTAGAACTGCTCTTTCCCATTCCAAAGGCCTTTGTTTCAGCACCAGGGACAGCTACTCTTTGCAATGTACTGCTCATACTAGAGCTGGTTGAATTATGTATTGCAAACAATGTATCCATTGAATTTAGCCCACTTGCTTTCAAAGGCATTTAGACATCTGTCTGGACCATTGGTGGGTTTATATCTTTCACATCCAAATGTTAAAGTGGAAATAATATTTGAATTGACGTTTCATAGTTTGGTTTTTAAGTCAGAGATTTTCGGTGACCAAATCTTGTTTAAGTTAGTGCATGCACCCTGCCACCTTGCCAACTGGTGACATTATTTGCTTATGGAGATCCCCATTGGCTTGCACATTACTGCCAATGTGTGTGAATTGACTCACCTCTTATATTCCTTTACCTTCTAATGTAATGCTTGAATTGGGAATGGCTGTGGTTCTCATTAGATTACGAACCCCTTCTTGCTGGCTGGACAGTCTTTCGGTCTTTGCTTGCATGTTGGTTGAGTTGTTACTTAGAAAAGCCACATCATCAGCATAATCTAAATCTTTTACTGTAGTGTTGCTAAACTGCTAAACCATGCAATGCCTTTGTTACATCCATCTACGTTTTTTCTCATAATGAAGTCAGTGGAAATGCCACAAAGGAGAAGTGAGAAAATGCGTCCTCGTCTGACACCAGTGTTTATATTAAACCATTCACTCACATCTGCATTTGCTTTAACTGTGCATGTTGCCCCTTGATATAAAACATGGATGATAAGTATTTTTGTTGGCTTACCATAACACTTCAGGATGTTCCAGAGTGAATTGTGATGGAGGCTGTCAAATGCTTTCTTAAAATCTATGATGTTTACGAGTGGTTTTTGCCATTCAGTGGTCTCTTCTATGACTATTCTTAGGGTGAAAATCTGTTTGACAAGTGATCTTCCAGGTTCAAATCTAGCCTGCTGTTCCCTTACCTTTGCCTCAACTGCTTCCTTTATTCTATTTAATATGATACTTCAGAAGACTTGCCTATCACTGAAAGGAATGTAACCCTTTGCCAGGTATTGCAGTGACTTGGGTCACCTTTCTTTGGTATTTTGACCATAATGCTATTTTCCCATTGTTTTGGAGGCTTTTCCTGGTCCCCTACTCTGTTGAAAAGTTTGGAGATTTTAACAATGGTCTCATCACACCTTTTCAACATTTTCCCAGTGACTTACTGTCCACTGTAGCTTCCCGGGTTTTAACTTTTTTATTGTGTCTTTCACTTCCGTTTGGTGTGAGATGTTACAATGTCTAGTTCTCGGGGTTTCATTTCTTTGTCAAAGTCTATAATTTCTTATAGTGTTGGTCTGTTTAGCATCTCTTGGAAGTGCTCTGCCCAGCACTCTTTTGCAGGTTATTAACCTGATTATGACATCATCTGCTCCAGTGGGATCTGTTGTGTTAATGTGGCATTCACACAGATGCATTGAGCCTGATTCAGTTTTCCTTTCAACTGGTGTGAATCAGGCATAACTGCACCGAAGTCAGTGGAGTTACATTGGTGTAACAACTGCATTCGTGAGAGGACAGTCAGGCCACGTGTGTCAAATTTTGCAAACCCTAATAAAATTTGGGTGCAAACAAATTACTGTGGAGTGGTTGGGGGGGAAGGGTTGGCAGTGGGGATAAGGGAACACACTTCTATACAGAATAATTCAACGGTTTTACATTTGTTTCAAATGTTTTCATCTAAAATATTCAAAGGCACTGATACAAATAGTGGATGTTGGATGGAATGGCCACTCAGTATAAGCTCAGTTCCTGGGCATTATACTGCTGCTTTTTGAGCGTACCTCCTCAGACTATTCCCATAGTTTGCATCTGATTATTTTTGTACTTCTGTTTTATTTACGAGTATTTAAACAAATTTTGGAAACTCAACAATGTAATAACAGTGGAGGAAAGCTGCTGTATGAGCTGGTTGTGTAATAATAATAATAAATAATAACCTACACTTTTCTACTGCTTCTGCCATCCTGATGGATCTCAATGCACTTTTACTTAATGTATCTAGTAGTGTGGTTCACCCGCCACTGAAATGTAGCCACCTGTAGACTGTAATGTAGCAGCCAGCAACACTGTGCAGCAGTTTTCTGTGTTCTGATAGAAAGCCCATTGAAATCAATGGAAAATCTCTTATTTATGTCACTGCACTTTGGACCAGGCCATAGGAGAAGTGAAAAATAACTTCCCAGGACACAGCAGGTAACTCGTGCAAAAATTGCCCTGGGGTCTTGAATTACCATGTAGAGCCAGGACATACTTTTCTGTAGGATACCAAACGAGGATGCAAAGTCTGGAGTAAATCTTACACTCATGCTAATCCAGAATAACTCTAAAATTACTCTGGAATTTACACAAGTGTAAATGAAAATTGAATTTGTCCCCTTCCCTTACAGACCACGCCGGTGTCCTGTTAGTGGATTACTGTCCCTCCATGATCTTGATGGAATTTCAGAATCTAGTCAGGGTTTCTTTTCAAAAACCCTGATTAGGATTAGCCTACAAATGTGTCTCTGATTTCTGTTGATGCACAGTCCCTGCACGGAATCCAGTATGCAGGGAGACACAGGGCTGTGATCCTGTCATTTAGGCTACACTGAGTGGGAACAGAACTCTTGAGTGAATTGCAGGCGACTCTTACAGGTTGACAGTACTTCTGTCCATAACAGGGTTTGGCTGAGAAATGCATTACAGGTAATGACACGGGATAGTGACAGTTGTCTAAATAATGCTTGCAATGAATCATTTCTCTGCCAAAATAAGAGTGAGTTAGAATAACTGAGAGCAGAGCTGAGGCCTGTGTGATGCCTTTTGTGGTAGCTGGTGAACATAAGTGCCGCTTGAGTTAATATCTTAAGGGCTACATCTAAATAGGCCGCATGCTGCCCTGTATACTCGTGGCAAATTCTCTAGGCAGCTAAATCTTTGCAAGCCGTTTTGAAGCACGGGCTATGTGGTGTTGCTGTAACATTTTTGAACTGTACGTGTAAACCTAAAATGGAAATTCCCTTAGATTCTGCAGAAATGGGTTTAAAACTTTAATGAATTTTAAAGCTCCACAGTTTGATCCCTCTAGTGTAGAAAATCCATCCATTCATTAAGCTTCACAAATGTACATGGCATAAAGTTGATAAGCTTCTAAGTCTATTGACTATGGTAGGAATCTTCCTTCCTACTGTTAAAATATGACTTGAAAAACTAAACTTCCTTCCCCCTCCACCTCCCCATGGGTCTATTTCTCAGTCTTAGGTAGTGGGTAGAGCTGGAGAATGAGAGTTCCTGGATTCTACTCTGAACTCAAACAGTAACTTTTGGACAAATTATTTACCTTTGTATGCCTCAGTTTACCCATGTGTGTAATAGAAACAATACCCTTTTGAGCTGTGAAGCTTAAGTAATGTTTGGAAAGCACTTTGGGGCTCCTCTGAATTAGTTCTATGGAAGTGCAAAACATTTTATAATGACATTAATGATCTGGATGATGGGATGGATTGCACCCTTAGCAAGTTCATGGATGACACTAAGCTGGGGGGAGAGGTAGATACGCTGGAAGGTAGGGATAGGGTCCAGAATGACCTGGAAAAATTGGAGGATTGGGCCAAAAGAAATCTGATGAGGTTCAACAAGGACAAGTGCAGAGTCCTGCACTTAGGATGGAAGAATCCCATGCACTGCTACAGGCTGGGGACCGACTGGCTAAGCGGCAGTACTCCAGAAAAGGACCTGGGGATTACAGTGGACAAGAAGCTGGATATGAGTCAGCAGCGTGCCCTTGTTGCCATGACGGCTAATGGCATATTGGGCTGCATTAGTAGGAGTGTTTCCAGCAGATAGAGGGAAGTGATTATTCCCCTCTATTCGGCACTGGTGAGGCCACATCTGGAGTACTGCATCCAGTTTTGGACCACCAACTACAGAAAGGACGTGGACGAATTGGAGAGAGTCCAGCGGAGGGCAACGAAAATGATTAGTGGGCTGAGGCACATGACTTACGAGGAGAGGCTGAGGGAACTGGGCTTGTTTAGTCTGCAGAAGAGAAGAGTGAGGGGGGACTTGATAGCCGCCTTCAACTATCTGAAGGGGGGTTCCAAAGAGGATGGAGCTCGTCTGGTCTCAGTGGTGGCAGATGACAGAACAAGGAGCAATGGTCTCAAGTTGCAGTGGGGGAGGTCTAGGTTGGATATTAGGAAACACTATTTCACCAGGAGGGTGGTGAAGCACTGGAATGGGTTACCTAGGGAGGTGGTGGAATCTCCTTCCTTAGAGGTTTTTAAGCCCAGCTGGACAAAGCCCTGGCTGGGATGATTTAGTTGGGGATTGGTCCTACTTTGAGCAGGGGGTTGAACTGGATGACCTCCTGAGGTCCCTTCCAACCCTAATCTTCTATGATTCTATGACACTGAATTCTTCATAAGAATGCTGATAATGGATTTCAGTGAGACTGGAAAGAAGACTACATTGGCTTTTGAGGGGTGGGGGGGGGTTTTCTAGCACTGTCATTCTATGTCTCTCTCTGTGTTTTTGAAGCACCTGGTATACTTTAGTTACAACAGAAATCTAAATAAAGTATAATGATTATTGTAACACCCCAGATCTTTGTCAATGTCAGAGCGAGAACGAGAAAACTCTAGTAATTTACTAAGGAACTTCAAAAGCAAACTAGCCAGATTTCCCCAAGATTAAACAACAGAAAGCTTAAAATTCACAACCACCCCTTACCTTTTTGTAGGCTCTGACCAGCAGGGTTCTAACAGCATCCCATGTTGATAGTTCTGGTTAGGAGCTGTTTAACTTCAATTTAGGGGAAAAAATGAAGCCCCCCCCACACACAAACACACTTTTCTTTCTCATTGCTGCTCCATAACAGACCAACAGAGGTTACTTCCCTTTATTCCTTTACAAACCTCAGCGGATCATGATTCTGGGAGGTGTAGAGAGGTACAGTGGCTCTGGCTGCGATCTGCAGCTATGCCTAATCTCTTTTGTCTTAGGTCTACAGTGTTTTAAAAGAGATCCAGGTCAGTGGAAGGTCTTCCTAGCATGGAGGTGTGCCTATAGGCTTTGGACTAACGCTCTCTTCCCCGCCTTCCCCGCTGTGTGATTATGTTGCCCCCTTCCATAATTTCAGTCTAATGTCTTCTTCGGTCCATAACAGACAAACTGGACATCTACCAGTGCTGTTTGTTGTGTTCGGCACCTGGGAGGCTAAATGCTACAGTCCATCAAGTGATTCCATGATTGTTTACAAAAGCAGGTTGTAGCATTACCATTTGTAACAAGAAGAAACACCGTATGCTGTATAACGTGTTCCTACTTGGCAAAGCATAATGCTACACACTCTGTCTGAGCTGTTTTCATAACAGCAAACCAGAGGCATTTACGGTTCTATAAAAAATCTGCCATTTATGATTGTATATGTGGAGAAAACCAATAAAATACAATCATTCTCCCAGTGTTTTCCGAAAGCTGGCTTGGCAATTCTGAGATGAAAGTACTCCTACTACATCAGATCTTCCCCATCTCCTTTAGCAGTGCTGGAATTAATCTCACAGGCCTAACAGCTGAGCATTCATTAAGTTGGTGACGCACCAAAAAAAAAAAAAAAGAGAGAGAGAAAAGAGTGTCATTTTAAGATGACAAATGATTAGAGAGTTATGGGTAGATTGTCAGAAGCAATTAGACGAAAGATCGACTATACCACACACACACAAGACATCACAAGCCTTGGGAAATGGAGTGTGATGCACCGGGTGGGTGAATACTCTTCATTTATGAACCCAAATGAGGGAACTGGGGAAATCCCTCTCTTGCTCTCTTGCACTTAGTCATTTTTAATTGCTAACATGTCTCTGGAATTATATGTTCTATTGCCAGTAACCAACTCGGAATTTTGCAACATGCTATTTTAAAGAACATTCTCCCCTCCCCGCCCCCCAGTTTTTAAGAAGACCTTGAAATGGAGCAGGGAATACTCTTCCCTTATTATTGCTACATATTTCATCAGTGTCTTTCTTGCACCATCTACATTCCTCCAAATGCTCTGGGATATTTTTAAGAATGAGCCGCGCATGCTGAACCACGTCCGTAAGCTGACACAAGGTGTTCCCTGAAGGGCGTTGTGGTCTCGGTTCTGATCTCACCATGGCGTCATTCAGGAGTCGCTCCGCTTTAATCAGTGAATGTACGCTGGTGCAAAGCCAGGGTGAGTTCAGAAGCAGACTCTGTGAATCCAGTGCATGGGGGTTGAACTGTGCCTTTCGGTCCTACAAGTGTATTGAGGCGCCGCAGTGCAAAGCCGGCTGGTGGAGTGAGCATTAAGGGAATACCGGGGGGTGATTGAAGGCACAGCTCTGAGCAAAGGGTGGACGTAACTGCTGCCCCCTGGGGGTAGCCCTGCCAGGATTGTGACTCAGGCCTCGTCTGCTCTGTGAGCTAGGAGTGTAGACATACTCATGCTAGCTCAACGAGAGCCAGCACGCGTATAAATCGCGGTGTAGCCACGGGAGCATGGGCAGCGGCGGCACGGCTTAGCTGTGCCACGTATGTGCCCACGGGGTTCAGCAGGGTTGTACCCAGCATGGCTAAGTGGTGCCGCTGCTATCCCTGCCCGTGCTGCCGCAGCTACGCTACTGTTTGTACCCGCGTTAGCTCTCCTCCAGCTAGTGCACACGAGCTGGAAATCACACCCCGAGCTCCTAGTGTAGCTGCAACCTTGCTCCAAAAGGGGTGGCACTTTACTGCTGGCCTAGACCCCACCCCCACCTCTACTACCCTGGCCAGCTCGGCCCACTTCCCCCACGCCTGCTCCAGGGAGTGAGTTAAATAGGCCAGTAGTTGCATTTACTTTCGCTCCTGGACTCAAAGTCTAGGTAACCCCTGTAAAGGATTCAAGCAGGTTCTTACCCACTCTTGGAGTCCAAATCAGAGTCTGGACCCAGAGGATTTTAGTGCCTTTAGTGTTAATTTGGGGTCTTTCAGCAGTGCGACAATTCACTTGCCTGCAGCTTGCTGCTTCTGGACTAGTGCCTGCACGTAGCATCAGTTCCCGTGGCGGGAATCTCCTGAAAGCACTTTGCCCATGTTCAGGCTCAGTCACACCTTTCTTAGCACACTCGGCTCCCCGGCTTTCACACCCCTGTCAGCCGTGCTCAGGGGCGCCGACGGCAGAGCATGATGAAATGAGACGCCCCTTTCCTGTGCAGGCAGGCAAAGGACCAGAGCTGCACTGTGAGAAAAGGAGGGTGCTGTAAAAGTAACCGCCGCAGCACTACGACTGGAGAGGTCAAATGGGCCCCATTGCTTACAGCGAGAATACATGTCTGAGGGGGAAAGCCAAGGAAAATATCTCACCATTGATGGTGCCGATTTCTGACTCTTCTTTTATAAGCTGAACGTGTGTCCAGACAAGCGAAAATCACATCGCAGCCCCTTGAGTCAGAATAGCATCAATAGTCCCTTTCTCTTGTGCCTGGTTCCATAAGCCATGTGGCACCTGCAGGAGTGGCTTATATCTTGTTTCTTTTTCATATGGTCAGATCTTCAATGCAAAGATTTTCCATACAATTAGGACTGAAAACTCTACAGCTGTGGCAATGACTTTGAACTGGAACACAAATATTTAAGGCAAATATTCCGGCCTTTGAGAGCAAGAAGGGGAGGAAAACAAACAGATTAAAGCAATGCAACGGCTAGATGAAGGAATCCCTGAGCAGAGAGACCAGACTCATTCCACACCGAAGATAAAATGTTTTAAGTGGAGTGACTCAGTAGCATCTAATTCCAGTGAACTGCAGCCGTCATCTGAGAACTGTCTCAGGTTCTGGCAGTCCTGGGGATTTTGAATGCAGGCTTTTCTGTTTTGTGTAGCTAGATCCACTGTCTTTCAGCATAGAGCGAATAGGCTTTCCTAAAGCAATTTTAAATGAACAGCGTGTATTTAATTCTTGTTTTATTATTTGAAAGGTGGTAGTGCCCGGGAGTCCCAGTCATAGAACAGGACCCCATTGTGCAAGCCGCTGTACAAATCCACAACAAAAAGTCTCTGCCCAAACAGTTTGCAATCTAAGTATAAGACAAGAGACAACAGGTGAATACAGACAGACAAATAGGGGAGAACAAGGAGCAGTTAGAACATATTGGACATCATCATGAGCAGTGGCCTTGGCATACCAGCTGCCTAACCACTGTCACGTTTTTTTGTAGGCATGGCAGTTTTCTAAGGAAGCATGACAAGCCATGGGCAACCCAAAAAAACTGCAGCACCAAAACGTGGCCGTGTAACCACAGCTTCCCCGAACCTCCTGTGCCTATGTCATCAGAAATCTCATGGCTGTCAGATTCCTTGTGAAATTCCTGGTGCATCCTTCCATGAGAAGAGCATTTGGCCTCACCTACATGAGAAAATGGCACTGATATAAGTAAATTGGTTTAGAAACTGATGTAGTTAAATCAGTGTCCTTGTATGGACGCTTTCATTTACATGTAAGAGTGCCATTTAGAGACTTCCCTTAAGTCCGTTCCTTACAGACTTGAGCTAAGCCTGGTCTACAATAAAAAGTTAGGTTACCCAGCTACGTAACTCAGAGGAGTGAAAAATCCACACTGCTGAGAGACGTAGTTAAGCTGATCTAACCCCCATCTTCCATCGACCTAGCTGCCACCTCTTGGGGAGGTGGATTACCTACACCCACGGGAAAACCCCTGTCTGGGATGGTCTAGATAATACTTAGTCCTGCCATGAGTGCAGGGGACTGGACTAGATGACCTCTCGAGGTCCCTTCCAGTCCTACGATTCTATGATTCCATTGGCATATATCGTGTCTACACTGAAGTGCAACAGTGGCATAGTAGCATTTCCAGTGTAGACAAGCCCCTATTCTTAATAGAAAGTTAAAGCAAAAACAAACAAACAAATAAACCCACCCTCTGCTACCTCCCTTGTTTTGCTCTTTTCTGTAACCTGAAGAATCTGCCTCCCCCCACCCCCATCTGAATCACTGACTTAAATTTCGTATGCTGAGTTAGGTGGGTTGGGGGAATCTTAAGCGAGTTTCTATCTTCTCCTTTATTTTTAAACCTTCAGTAAACATTGCATTCAAGATTCCACCCACCTCTCTGTGGAAATTAACTCAGATTTCTGTATATTCTGCAAGACAATATACTTCTGTCATCATTCATAACGTGATTGTAGGAAAAAACGTAAAAGCAGAATAAATCATGAGACGGGGAAAGGAAATGGGGTGTGAAAATATTTTTTTTATTTATTTACTTCATCGTTGTCCCTGGGTATTAACATTTTATGCCACTCAAATTCACTTCCAAATCTGAGAGACAGGGAAGTCGCATGGAGGGTTTTATGAAGAGATGCTGCCGTGAAGCTTTGTTTATTATTAATATTAATCATTCAGAAGAGTTTGCAGTGACTTTGGTGAATTCAGGACGCGCGTGTGTGCATACTTAGTTGGGTGCAGTACTTAGTTTTCTGCTGGGAGCCTGCAAGCCACTTGGCGCGAGGCAACAAGTTTGCATCGCTGACTGCTGAAAAATACTGCGCAGCTGGGTTCCATTTGGAACATCCTTCAGATGAGCAAACTTGTTCCACAGGAGCTGGAGAAAATGAGCTACAGGTGACTAGATTTGAACTGGAGATTTTTAATGAGCCCCAAAGAGAACTTGTACTTGTTGCGAAAGAGACATATGATCTTGTCTGCTGCAGAAACTGACTCAGAAATGCTTAAGTAGCTCCTGAAGGCTGTGGGGACCCCGGTGTTCCCCTCAGCAGCACCTCCCGTTGTGCTGGGTCATTTCAGTGCCCGAGTTTGTGCTTGGGGCTGGTCAGGACACAAGTTCAGAGGCTTAGTCCAAGCAGTTAAAGTTCTTAAAGGTGAGATGCAAGGGGAGAAGAGGGGAGGCATTTGCCCATGCTTCTTTCTTCTTGATGAATTAAAGGGGGGCTGAAAGGTTGGGATGTGGTGGGGCGGGGGAGGGGAGGGCGTGTCTCATTGGTTATTTTACATCCAAAACTCAGCTCTTGCCTACCAGAGCTCGTACTGGTGACTGGAGACGTGGTGAGACAATGACGTAACCTCTCGGGAGAGTGAAAGCTGCAGGAATTTGGCAGAGAACGGAATTTCAGCCAGACTGTTTTATTTTCTGTGTGTGACAGCTTTTGGTTAACGGTTATTTTACTTCAACGACTGACTAACTTCGGAGAAGGGAAACCTCCGTTGAAGAGTTTATGGCCCCTTCCCTTTCAGTTGTGATGCGAGAACTCATGCTCTGAGTCATCCCATCAGCCCTCCAGCATGTTGGTATTTCTGAGGTGCAAAGAATGCAGCATCCCCCAGCCCACTCCTGGGGGAGGCGAAGGAGCAGGAGAGGGGAAAAGAGAACTAATTAGAAACAATTTTCAGGCCCTCTTTCTATATCAGACACAGAGAGAGGCTGCAGTCCCACTTTATTAAAAATCCTTGGTCACATCAAAGCCCCTGATTCAGCACATAGGTCAGCCAGGACATGCCTCATGTAGTTCTGGTGCTGCTGATGGAGTTCTTCACAGGTCTACATGTCTGTGCTGGCAGGCTCGGGGCCTTAGCCCACTATGTATGGCTGGGGATGTCCTGGGAGCAGGCTTTATTATTGCTATAGAGCCCTCAAGCCTGCTAGATTCATCACACGAAATTCACAGAAGACTGATTCCTGCTCCAAAGAGCTGAAAATCTGGGGCTTTGATCCAACAATTTACTCTGGGGGCGGTGGGGGTGGCGGGGAGGATCCCTGCATTTGTTTGGAGACCCACTGAAGTCAATGGGGCACTGCCTGGGCTCAGTTGAACACAAGTTGCAGGACCAGGGTGGCAGAATCTGCCTCGTCACGCCGGTTGAGTAGTGCCTCACTCGCATTACTCAAAGTACCGCGCGGTCTAAGTAAGAGTGGCCAAATACGTGCCAGACAAGTGAGGAATAAAACATCCACTGGAGAGGGAAGAGGGGAGGAAAGGACATGAGTTTTATGGGAATATGTGTTTGCTCAATTTTAATATATGTCCAGCTACGTGGTGCCCACATAAAATGATCATGTCTATAGGCAGTTGGTGCAGAGATCAGGGTCTTTCTAGGGATGCTGTGAAATTCCCCTGGAAGACTTCCACAGCCATGGTACCAAAAGTAACACAGAGAAGGATCAACATAGGAGTTTCCTTATAGCATAAAGGTTCACTTTTCCCTTCCCCAAGTCTGAATAATGGGAAAGGACCCAGCCCTCCACCCCTGACTTAAAATAATATAAAATGGTCAAGAAAAGGAGGCGGCTCATATGTCTAAATCTGGACTTTCCAAACTGATGGTCAGATCCTTAGCTGGTGTAAATTGGCAGTAGTTCTACTGAAGGTCTGAGGATCTGGCCCTGGAAGTCCCAGATAAATCAATTATCCCACCTCTCTCCTATCCTCTGCCCCTCCCCGTTGTAAACTTCTACTGAAATTCAAGTAGTATGCAAAGGTATCGAGGTTTAATTGGTACTGTCTATATGCTGAGCTCACACTGAACCTAGTCACTTACCCCTCTGGCAATCTTATCAAGAACAGAGTTCTGTTATTAAGGCTCAGCTTCTGGAGACTTTGATAAACTTATCTCAGATTGTTACAGTGAAATGAGAAAAGGATACACATGCACCTCCATATACTCACGCTGCCACAATGGAAATGCAATTTTATAAAGTCTTATTTCATTCGTTTTATGACAGTTTGATTTAGCTGAATTGCAGCGCGGTCCAGGTGCCGGAACATTCATGTGGGTTAATATAGGTTTGGCAATGTTTCCTCATTTCCAATTCAGCAGAACTGACGGCTTTTGCTGTGAATGGAAATGAAATGGGTGCTGCTGTATTATTTTCCCACAGGGACCAGTCCCCAGTCTCCATAGCATTTAACTTCAAAAAGGCGGTAGGTTTAATTCACCTCTGCAGTACCCCAGCTTAAGGATGATGTAACTCCATTGTTTTCATAGCAGAGGTTAGAGCAGAGCCAGGCAGCAGTGAATCAGCATCTGTATCTGGATAAGAACCAAAAGTCTGGAACCCTTACAATGGGTAATTAGGCCCCGATCCTGCAAACACATATGCCCTTCCTTAACTTTACTCACCTGAGTAATCCAACTGACATCAATAGTGATTGCAAGATCAGAGACCTTACTTACATTTTTGTTGTCTTTAAAATGCCCCTATCCATCGTCCTTGGCAAATGCAGATTAGTTAACAAAACGTGTGCAAAAACCTGTCCCTTTTCCACGCAAACTGGGCTCTCCTCTTTCGACCACTCCCACCTATTCCACTCAACCCACCACAGACACATCTGCCACCAATAAAGCCTGAGAGAACACAGAAGCTTTGCAACACGCCCTGGACATCAAGACCTTTTGGCTGTGGTGGGTTACAAGGAGAAAGAAATTCCATAGCGGCAAAAACCTCACCGCTTCCCCCCGCCGCCACCACCACCTTACAATAGCCTTCTCCCATTGTTCATAGCATTTCTATGTAAGGTGCCAACCAGAAATGCTATGAGAACACTCATTCTTATAAGAGAACTATAAGCTTTACTTGTATCTAAGGGATTTTAAGGTGATGTGCACGTTAATTTAGCCTCTCCACACCCTTGTGAGGGTAGATTGATATAATTATCCTGTCATATAGCAGGACTATATGAGGCAAGGCAGGTCAAGCAGCTTGCCCAAGGTCTCATAGCCGGCCGAGGGTAGAGCTGGGAGCACAACCCAAGTTTCCAGATCTCCAGTGCAGTGTGTCACCGTAAGATCTCCCTTGTGATTACGGTCTTGGCAAGCAGCCTTTCCATCAGCCATTGGTCACCTTCACCTTTGGTCCTGGCCGGAACTAGGAAGTGCAAAGATAAAGCAACTTTGACTGAATGATTCTACAACTCACAGGTTTGGGGAGCATTTTGTTGTCTGTATCAGAATCCATGGGTTATTTTTCAAGCCAAAGAGGAATGTAGATTGAACAATTGGCCTCACTTGCTTTTATTTATTTATTTTAAGATGCAAAATGACCAGGAATGACATCTGTCCCATCTCCCACTCCCATGCTATCGGTCAGGGCACATTGCCATGGTACACAGTGTACTGGCACAACTTAATTGGCTCTATTATCCCCTTCAGCTACTGTTATGACTGGAGCTGACACAGGTCCCTTCATCTCTCAGCGGTAGTCAATATCACAATTATGGGCTAGGGTTGAAGTCAATTATATCCATTATATCCTTCAAATACAGCTCATATTGCCACTCTGTCTTTTGGAGAGTGCTGTCCTTCCAGCCCTCCGTTTATTATTGTTTTCTTTAACATCAAAATTACACACCACAGCTACTTTCCATCAAAGTAAATTCCTCCCCCTCTCCCCTGATTGGCAGTGGTTGCTTTTCGTTCACGCGTCCCGTTATTAACTGCATCGGTGGAGACACTGATAGCTGACAACTTTACCTCCATGCAGATGCTTGGGGCCTCACTAAGGTTCCCTTTTTCATTAACAAATCTAGCAAATAGGCTCAGCGTGTTACAGCAACACCTATGGAATAAATATAGCCGCATTGCTAGGTTCCCAGTTCAGCCAGGGAACAGAGAAAAACATGTAAAGGGATTTTGATATTTAAAGCACAGTAGAATCCCAAGGTGAGTGGATGAGCTTCTTTCAGTGTAGCACATGTGCTTGTGATTCTAACTCAGGCCTCGGGTTATGCTTATTTGAAAGGCTGTGGTACAGAATCTCTTTTGATACCTCATCCCCATGAGGTAATACCTTCCCCCTATTGAGCCTTAGGAATATAAGAGTAGCCCCCACACCTGCTGCTGTTGAATACATTCCTACCAATTACCAGAGTGCTACTTTGCAGAGGCAGCCCTTCCATTAAATCTAAAAGACCCTGTAAGGCTGCACATGAGTGGTTGTTCTCCCCCTGTAAATCATGGGGGAAGGGATAGCTCAGTGGTTTGAGCATTGGCCTGTTAAACCCAGGGTTGGGAGTTCAATCCTTGAGGGGGCCACCTAGGGATCTGGGGCGAAATCAGTACTTGGTCCTGCTAGTGAAGGCAGGGGGCTGGACTCGATGACTTTTCAGGGTCCCTTCCAATTCTATGAGATAGGTATATCTCCATAATTTTTTTATTTTTATTTTTGCATAGGTGTTCCATTAAAATCAGAGCTCACATGCACTCTTTACTGGAGTAGTGTTGGCTGGAGCAGGGTTCTGCTGGAGATCCCTTTCCAAAGGGGAAACCACTTGATTTGTAGTGCCCGAAATGAGGGGATGAAGTAACAGAAACTCATTGCTGGAGTATTTCATAGCTTCATTGATTTTTCAGGTGAGAAATGACCATTAGCTCATCTTTGGGATAAACAGTGCTCTTTCAATGTTGCCACTGGGTCTGGCTTTGCTCATGTATAGGAGCCATTGTAAATAAAGCCACCTCTAGGGTGGAACGCAGCGGCTGTTTGTTCTCTTCTGTGGTGTTGCTGTGTGCTGTTAAGAGGGCAAAGACATGAAGTCTAGCTAGTGGTGGTCAGAGGGAAAAAGCAAGGAGGAATAATTTAGAAGGAGAAATGCTAACAAAAATGTTCCAGGCTGTTATGAAAATGTATAGTCTTCTGTTTGAGTCTAGGATCTGAAATGCTCCTGGGAAAGTGCAGTCAAAATGTAGTTTGTTTCTCTACTTGAAAGGTGAGCAAACCTGCTGCTCCTCGGAAGAAATTCCCATTAATTTTACTTAGCATTTTCAGGAAGAATAGTCCAGTCAGTAGAGCAGTAGCCTAGGAGCTGGGAGATATGGACTCAGTCCATGCTCTGCCATAGACTTCCTGTGTACCCTTAATCTTAATCTGTACAATAGCACTGCCTTACCTCGCAGGGGTGTTGTGAAGATAAATATCTTAGCATCTGCTCAAACACTATGGCAACAGGGGCCATATAATTACCATCTATCTATTTTTTCATAACCCCTCTAGAAAATTGAAAATTAAATCTCTTGCCTTGTGCCTCAGCAGATATAGAGAAAAAAAATACAAAACACTTCCATGCTGGTTCATTATTGTAGGGTTGCTCATGAGAGCCCGAGACAGTCCACAGCAATGTGTTGTCTGGTTGTGTGGGGCAATGGACTTTTCACACTGCTTTGTTATTGCAGGCGTGTTGAGGACCCCTAATGTACGCACACTGGCTGGTTACTGTAGTATTGCTCATGGTTGCTAGACTGGGCACTAATGTGTGTTGGAAGAACAAAAATATAACCAGTATGTGTGAAGGGAGAATGTCTATACCTGGTCTTGGCAAATGGAAGGAACAAGAACTAAGAAACGTTTGGAGTTTCTTAACCCACTCTTGATAGTAGGATATATGTCTAAGTGACAGTATAGCCCCATTCTGTCTGGGGAGAAATTAATCTGTTTTTGAGGAGAGGATGACACTTGAAGATGATCAGCGAACGAATACCACCTCCTTGCAGGTACCGTTCTGTTTGTCTCAATTACTTATGTAGCTGGGGGATTGCCAAGTGGCTCCAGAAGATGATTCATTCTGCGACTATCATTGTTGTGCCTGGCCAGTCAAGATGCATGATTGTGCAGTACCATTCCTGGAGCTCCCTCTTGGAGCAGGGCAGCTCTTCTAGGAGATGACCATGACAATTGCGTGCTTGAGGGCACAACGTAGCAAAAGCAGTAAATGTAGGGGACCGTTCACAAATACCTGAATTCCACCAAACTGACCTCACATACAGGTCTGGACCTTTAAAATTAACCCTTGTCCTGCTGCAAGGAAGTATCTTGTTACAGGAAGTAAGAGTTTTTCAGTGGCATTCCCCAGCAAGACAGGTAGAATGGGAAAGAGCCATGATGTAAGAACTCCTTTTTCAAAACAATTCTCTATTGAAAGCTGAAAACACCTTCAAAGCTTCCAGCAGAAAATTATGACCCTTTCCGAGCCACTCCATCTCCGAAATGCTGTGCTGTTAGTGCTGCAAAGCCTTTCTTGAGGACTCTGTTATTAGGGCCAAATTACAAGTTCTGTTTCAGTCAACATTGCTTTGGGAGCCAAGGATATAATCAAAATCCAATTCAGCACCCTTCCTACGACAGTGTCAGCGCATCAAGAGAGGGTTCCGTATGCAGACACCTGATTGAAATAAAAGTATTTTCATAACATGAAAGCAACTCTGATGAGCCACCTATATTGAAAATTCACTTTGCTTTAATGAATCAGGTCTATTACCTGGCTCGCGAGCTCTCATTGAGAGCATTTATTGTGAACTAATCACCCTAGAATCTAGCTGTTCCGCCGCTGTATTTTTTAACTGGTAAGCAGGGCCACCGAGAGCGGATTTGGGCCCCGGTGAAAAAAAATTTGGGGGCCCCCCAGCAAGGGCGGACCGGCTAAACAGGGCCAACGAGGGGGGGGGGAAGCCAGGCTCCGGGCCCCCTTCCGGACCGCCAGGCCCCGGTAATTTGTATCGGCTCTCGTCGGCCCTGCTGGTAAGCCAGTTGTCATTGCTAGGCCAGATCCTCAGCGGATGGGTAAATCATAGGGTGACCAGATGTCCCGATTTTATAGGGACAGTCCTGATTTTTGAGTCTTTTTCTTATATAGGCTCCTATTACCCCCCACCCCCTGTCCTGATTTTTCACACTTGCTGTCTGGTCACCCTAGTAAATCAGGGTAGCTCCATTGGTCTGTTTTGGCAGGAGCAGGTATCAAAGAAACACAGAAATTAGAGATGCAACATACGAGTTAAGTTGGCTTAGCCATCTCCCGCCCCAGCCAAAACAAGATTCTGCTTTTGCAGCATGTTTGCCAATGATCTGGTCAGTCTAATTGACAATGTCCCATGCACTGGGACTTCCCCTACTTTCCCGGGAGGCAGTTCCATAGTCTAAACGTCAGAGTTAAGAAATGGTTCCTGCTATTCTGCTTAGCCCATAACTCACTTTTCTTGCAAAACCCCATTGATACACCCTGAAAACAATTGTTCACCCTTCAAAAGAGTGTACAAAGAGAAAACAGGGACTTGAGGCTTGCTGGGTTACATTGTGTTCCTTTAATGAATGAATGCTGCAGCCTCACCAGACAATTTAACAGTCTGGTTATCTACAGGCCCTGCCATTTAAAGGTGAAGAATTTACCACACAACAGTTTCTATGATAACAATTAGAACTAGTCAGGAAACTGTTACTTTTTGGTAGGTTTTCTGTGAAAAACCAAGAACCTGAAACTGAATCTTTGGGGGGAACCCAAACTGGAAAATGTTGGCCTGTTGGGAACATGTTTTGGGTTTTATTGAAAACTTTTGCCCAGATGCCTGAAATTTTCCAATTTTAGGCTGATTACAATTTTTCAGTTGTTTTGTTTTTTGGCAATGAAGAACCTGACTGTTTTGATTGACAATGGACATTTCCCATGGAAAAATTCCATTTTGAATGAAAAATTTCAGCGAGCATTACTCAGTGCTCCCCTTTGCTCAGAATAGGAAGTGAGTGCACTCACAATAGGTGCAAACACAGTTATAGAAAAAGTAGGGGATGAGAATGAGTGAGAACTTGATGCAGACAGTAACAGAAGGGCATAAAGCTAGGGAAACATGTCCCCTTGATGGAGGTGCTTCTCACCAGTAGATGCTCCTATCTTTCTCCCTGGGATACACCCAATACCCCTATTGATTATGTTTCTCATTGAACAATAGAAATGGAAACCCTGAGAGATACCCTGTGTTTCTGGGAATCTGTGTGACTTTGTGTACCACTCTGCTAGCATCTGAGAAGACAAGCTTCATCTCTCACCGTTTTCTGGTGCCCTGTGGTACCTCAGCATCCAGTCTGTGGCTCAGTACCATTCTGGACATCTGGATAAATATTGCCAGTTGCCTTGGAAGCTGCAGGACCTCACAGTCTACCATAAATCACTACATGCCCTAATTGGCTCCTTGTTGGCAGTCTCACGCAGTGAGGCTAAGAGCTGGCTGGCCTCTTGAGGATGACCTGCCCTGGAGCTGCTTCCTCCAGATCACGGTTGAGTCATGTTGGCAGGTGGAAGTGTGAGAGAAGCTTGCATAATTCCTCCTGTGAGCGCAAAACCCCCTTCTGGAGGAATGTGCAGGGAACTTAATCAGGCCACATAGACTCCTCTAGCAGATCCTGCAGCTAGGAATAAACATGCAGTTGAAATCCCTTATTCTTTGGAGAAATAGAAGATGTGAGTCTGCAAATTGAATGCTCCCTTATTACCAGTCCCAGCCCTTTTATTTTGCATGGTAAATACATGGCTATGAAAGGTTGGCACATCCAGGAGTTGTCCTACAGTGCAGCGTGGGATTAGTATCCTGCTTCCTTGACAGGTTGGAAAATGTTCACCCTAATGGGAGGCATCTCTTCCACTTCATCAGGTTACAGTGGCAGCCGTGAAGGCTGCTGTGTGGCCCTTTACTCCCCTAAAGCCATATTTTGTAGGTTGTGTATTTGCTCCACCCGCGTACAAAGCAGACGTAGTGTTTCTAAAACATTCTGTGGCTTGGTCTGTGGAAGAGGAGTCTACTGCTCTTGAGTGAGGCTCAGCGAGAGGTTGGCTAAATGGATCCTTCTTCCGCTGTGATGGCTGGGGACTATCTGTCTTGGACAGATAACTCATACGCATTATTGTTGTTGAAGGCATGTCATGATGATATTACATCTAACCCCATTAGCTGAATTGCAGGTGTCTGCCTCCGACCTACCGCTGCTGGAGTGCATAGCCCTCTTTGCTAAGAACTGCTTGCTGTGTAATATTCTGCTTCTTAACAGTCCATGACACTGCACGTTATCAGGGGCTGCACCCATTGCGTGGCTCTCTCGCTTCGGGGCTGAGGGGAATTTACAACCCAGCAGAGCCCATGTTGTACGGTACAGACACAGCTGGTCTCTCAGCTCAGTTTCTTCATGTCATATCCAGTGATAGATTAAAGCCTATAACGTCCAGCCTATATCAAAATCACCCAACCCCAGCTGGGTCTCTTAACTCTTTGGGGAGCTATTTCCTCCCACAGAGGAGCCCTGATTGCTCCTGGCTTGGGGCTCACTACCTATCTATATATGATAACCAGGCCAGAGGCTCCAGTGTCCTCGGGCTCATTGAACCAAGGGGGCAGATTTTTAAAGGTATTTAGGCACCTATCTGCAATGTTAGGCACCTAACTATCTGTTAAAAGCTGGCTCCAAGTGACTAAAGGATCCACCTCTCACTTCCCATGCCAGCCGACATCCAACTCCAACGGGAACCTCACGGCATCAGCCACGCTAGCCGCCACACTCGGTGTTTTCCCCAGCTCGGGTCCGGTCTCCCTATTTCGATAGTGTCAGCGTCCTCCCAACTGTACCTGGAGAGATGTGGAGGTGGCAGAGGGCTCACTGCATCTCACCACTGATAGCTCAGCCTGGGCCTGATTTTATTTTGATCCCAGAACAGATTTTAATGATTTGGTCTGGGAGGGCAAAAAGGAGGACGGTGCAGGGGTCAGGGGGCTACCCTGGGACTCGGGAGACCCAGGTTCAATTCTTTGTTCCATCACAGACTTCCTGTGTGGCCATGAACAAGTTGCTTAGTTGCTCTGTGCCTCAGTTTCCCCTCTATAAAATGGGGATAATAGCACTGCCTTATATCACGGAGGTGTTGCGAGTGAATACAGTAAAGATGGTGAGGTGCTCAGATACTAGCAATGGGATGAGTAACGGTAGGCTGTGTGAGTACCATAAGTAGATAAGAGAGAGGCTGGGAGCTGCCCAGATATTCCCTGCATTCTGGTCACGACTTCAGAGCTAGACAAGGTTAGGCAGCTGGTGTGCTGTGACTGCTGCTTATCATGCTGTTGTAATTGTCTTGTTGGATCGTCCAGTTTCTAGTCTTTGCTGGTAAGCTCTGCGGGGCAGAGACTATGTCTCTTTGTTATATAACTGTACACGGCCTGGGGCAGCGGGGCTGGGCTTTGCGGCACTAGCACAATACAAATAATTAATACTCTTAATCTGATGTCCATCACCTTAGCATCTGGGCCCCTGCACAGTCTTAATGCATTTATCCTCACCGCCCCTCCTTTTTGAGGTAGGGAAGTGCTATTGTATCCCCATTGCATAGAGGTAAAGAGAAACTGTCTGATATGACCAAGGGAAGTCTGTGATGGAGCAGGGCACTGAACCCAGAATGCCTAAGTCTTAGGCTATTGGCCTAACCACTGAATTTCAGTGACAGAAATTACACCCGGGGGGGGGAAAAATAACCCTCTGCCCATTCAAAGCTGGATTGTTCCATTTTAGGTGGTAAGGAGCCTCTCTTTTGTGGATAGCATCGTTTCTGGAGGCGGATGAAACGTCCCCTAAGCAATGTGGTGTGGTTATTTTAAAGAACTTGAACAAAGTTGTAAATTCCCAGAAGAAGAACCATTGAGGGGAGATTGAGATCATAATATATACACACCCATAGCCACACTACCTGCACACACAAGGCCTACAGACAAAGCAATGAAAGGCACCTATTTTCCAGCACAGCCAAAAAGATAACAAGCTGCAGCTAAACATTTAGATTTACAATAGACAGCCCTGCTTTCTCCGATAAAAAGGCAATGGAGATCTTTTACGTAAAATAAAACCATTTGTTCCCAAAGCTTGCAGCAGAAAGTGCTATAAAATGTCAACTATTGTCAACAATAAAGCAAAAGGCCAGAATTGGATAAATGGGAGATTGGGCCAGAAACTGATGGGAATACACAATCAAGAGGGCTCTTTTTGTGAGGAGGATAAAACCAGGGACAGGAGCAGTGCCTAGAACAGAGGTACCCAAGTAGCAACTTGCTAGGAGAATGAGGGAGGCACCTAATTTGCACATATTTGCATATTTTTAAATAAACCAGACAAATTGCTTTCCTTGTGCTTGTACCTGCCTTTATAGGCAGAAATTGTCGGTTGGTTGCATTCACTGGGAATAGAATCCTGCAGACGATCAGATTTGCCCTCATACATGGGAAGGGTGGCCACCAGCTGCTTTGCAGGTTGCCTTCTGTTGTTACAAGTCCTCAGGCTACAGTTTGGGCTTGCTTGCAGTAGAGGAACCCTTTGCATTTGTTTTCTGAGACTCTGCCTTTCCTGTTTGGGCAGAGCTGGTCTAGTATCTAGGCACCAAAGATGGGAGAGTTTAAGTATTAGCATGGTCCTGGTTGAGCTGTGTTCTTTGCTCCACCATTGGGAGGGGTTACACAGATTCATAGGCATTCGTGTGTGCACTTCCGTCTCTGCAGAGGGAAGGCACATGCACATGGATGCATCTTTTGAGAAAATGACCACCTGCAACCCGCAATACTCTGTTTTCTGTCAAAAAAAATTTAAAATACTGATTTGTAAATGTCACTGCAGTGCTTCCAGAGAGTTGTAGTTCATCTGCCTCATGCCCCCATTTGCCTCTGTGGAGCAGGTTTCCCAGCTGGACTTTATCTCCCATGATGCTCTGTGGTCAGGGTCTCCCATTGTGCATTATGGTGGCTCAGCAAGAGGGGAAACCATGGTGCATCATGGGAGATGTAGTATGGCTAGGGAGTCCAGCTCGTATTGGAGAATTGGGGGGGACATGAAGAAACCAAACTACAACTCCCTCAGTGGTGACATTTACAAATCAAAGGTTTTGTTTGGGATTTTTCACTTAAGAAGTTGAAATTTCCAACGCCGCTTTCCAGCCAGCTCTACTCATTGTTGGGGGCTTTTTCCTGCCATTCATCCTTCATGAAACAGAGTCTGATTTCCAGCTGAATTAAACCCTGCAAAACTTAGACCTGCCAAACCTTTTAAACAAAACATCTGCATTGTTTCAGCTTCTGACTGCTCTTCTCTCCACCACGGTCTTATTGTAACACCGCTTGGGCATGGGGATAGCTAATGTCATTGCTGGCTCCAATTCCTTTCCCTGTGAGGACTTTACACTCCCTGCCCCTGAGTCAAACAGCAAAAGCCTCTTGTCATTTCCTTTTCTGTGATCCCCCTCCTCCAAATTCCTTTTCTCCCCCACTCGCGCATTCTTTCAGCAGGCCAGGTGCTTCCTGATCCAAACACCCACTTCAGACAGTGTGCCCCGGGATTCCTGATGTGTGCGCTCCAGAGGTGTAAATCATGCTGCAGCTTCTCCGCCATTCCAGGCTCCTCCAGACACATTCCTCGCCTCTGTGCATGCTCGTCCAGACGTGCCTGCCTTCGCACTCTGCTCCATTGGCTGGGAGAGCCTGGCATTTGCAAGGGTGGAGAGCCTAGGAAGGAGGATGGTGTTACAAAAACAGGGAAAGAAACTAAAATCCCACAGATGCTCAGAGTGGGAGAGGGCGAGTGAACTACATTATTGGCTTTAATAGAAACCTGAATGATGGGGTGTCTGTTACTATGCTGTCTGCACAATATTTCAAGGGTGGGTTGCAAATGGCCCCAAATATTTCAGTAATCCCAAGTGACACCGGCAATTTCAAGTCACTGATGGAGCTGGAAGCAGACAAGTTCTGGACTCCAGCTTCTCACAGTTGCTCAGTAATTCTTGGTGTAACGCTAAGGCATCCGTCAATGTTTGCTCTGTATTCTCTCCCACCCCCAGCACCCATTCCTGGGGGAATCCTGCCCTGTTTCTCAGGGACTTTCCTGTTTCATGTCATGTTGTTTGTTGAGGACAGAGCTCCAAAGAAAGGAATGTGTCGGATCCTGATTCAGTGGGGAAATACGGACTCCACTCTATTTGTAGGGCTGTGTTCAGCATATATTAAATATTTTATTTCAACAACTGCAATTGGTGGCACACCTGGGTAGACCTGGTGCCTTGGTGGGGGTGGTATCTTGGTTGGCTAGGTAACCTTGAAAAGGGATTGGGTCCCTCTAGGAGGCATATGTATTGGGGGTGGATGTACTATGAATGAGGAGCTCCCATGTTTCAATGATTGATGGGATCACATGGGAGGACATATGTGGGGCTTCAAGGTAGCACATAAGGGAGGTGCATGCAGGGTGAGGCAGGTATCTGTGGGAAGTATTGGAGGATCAGGTATATCAGTGAGCAAGTGGGGAGCGTGTATGGGAACTGGCTATGCCACAAAAGGATGGGAGCATGTGTATTTGGTGGGGGAAGGGAAGGAGGCAGGACACATGCTAAAGAGGAGCATGGCAGGAGCACAACAGACATGTCTCTCCTAGAGGGAGAAGAGCACTGAGCCAGGGGATGGGGAGAGAAGGAGCGTGGGGGGGGGGGAAGCAGTATTTCAGAAGCACAGAGGGGAGTTGTCTCCAACAGAAGACTCCCCTTTACAATCAGGCAGTTTCTGGAGAGAGAAAGGGGGGAAAAGACATCCAACAGCAGCCTGCCCTCTAACTATCCCTGAGATCGGAGCCTGGTGGCCCACTTCACCAGATCCTCAGGCGTAGCTTGTCTGGAAATGCCTCAGTCAGAGGAGAAACAGAACAGGCCATTTTCTCGAGTGAACCCACGTTCGTCCACAACGTGCACGGCGAGATACAACCCCCTGAACATTCTCCAAGTTGCTCCTGCAGCTCCTGGCTTCTAGACTCTCTAATGTATGACTGATGATTGGGGGCTTCTTATTATTTTTTTTTAACTTCTTTCCTTGCCAACTCTTTGCAATTCCTGGGAGGAGTCTCCCTTGATTTCCCTCCCCACAGTCGGTGAACATTCTTTCTCTCTGGCTCAGACAAATCCCCTGGCCTCTGGTGTAGCGTGTCTGCAGGAGGAGAGAGCCCCTCTCTCTGCATTCTCCAGCTCCGACAAAGTTTACGAGGAGCAGTTAGAGAGGTCTGCAACACTTCAGGCAAGCTACTCGCCTTTGTTTAGTTCCAGGCACTGGATCAGTCATCTAGCCCAAAGCAAGCCCTGCCAAAATGTGCAGGTACGATGGTAAAAATGAAGCAGGGCGGCTCGCTTTCTCTGTGCGTGTCTCACGCAGTTAACTTTAGGTAGTGTTTTCTGGCCCCGACTATGTCAAAGTCAAAGAGGATTGCTTTCTTTTTATAGCAGACCTGCCGAAATAATCTGCTTGGAAACGAGCCTCTTTTTGCCTGGCTTATGGCTGATTCACAGAACAAGAGAGATTGTTTGGGTTGCTAGCTGGTTACTCATGCGGTTTTTGGTGACATCCCCTGAACCTTAGATTTCTAGAGCATCTTTCTTTCCAAATTCCTTTGTTTGCTCTAGACCTCCTTTTCAGCCAACCACCTTCTGGTCTCTGATTTTGCCCACACAACTGACTGCACCTGGGAAATCAGGCATGGGGGGGAGGGGGTTGTGCGTGTGAATTGGGACAGCTAGTCATCAAGCTGCTGAATTTTCACATGGAATGGCTGTGTGCGTGCAGAATGTGGTTTTCTGCACTCTCACTTTTACAGGCACTATTGGCTGAGCCTGCAAAAGTGGACACCAGGGATGACAATTTGGTCGTCTTAGTATGGGCATTACTTTGCCTGCCTGCAAATAAAATGCGGCACTTCTAGGATGGTAACTAATCATGGGGAAAAAATGTTTGTGCAAGACGAGAGCCTGACCAAATTTTCACCCCTTTGTCTAATTAAATGCACACTATATTTGTCAAGCTCAATTTGGTTTAGCTAAAGAGGCCCTCTCCAGCCCCGCCCCCGGCTTGCTATGAATCCTTTCACCCCTCCATCCACTGACTATTGTCTGCCTTTACATGCCTTTACAGGCTAGGGCCCAGATTTTTAAACGTAATTAGGTGTAAAAAAAAAAAAAATTAAGGGAGATATCTTATCTTCTAGAACTGGAAGGTCATCGAGTCCAGCCCCCTGCCTTCACGAGCAGGACCAAGTACTGATTTTGCCCCAGATCCCTAAGTGGCCCTCTCAAGGATTGAACTCACAACCCTGGGATTAGCAGGCCAATGTTCAAACCACTGAGCTATCCCTCCCCCCTAAGCTACCTTCAGTGTTGCCACACCTAACTGGTTTAGGAGCCTAAATATTTTCAAAAGGGATTTAGGTACTTGGGAGCCTAAATCCTAATGAAAGTTGACAGGATTTTGGCTCCTAAGTTCCTAAATCAGTTAGGTGTTGCAACGCTGAGTGCAGCAACGTCTAAATTTAAAAATCTGGGCCTAGGTAACTCTGCGCCTGGCCCCAGTGTCTCTGCTTCGAATTCTCACATGCAACAGGATCTGAAAGATCCAGGATTCATGTGTGAACCAGAAAGCCCAAGCTTAGTACAGAGTCAGCTTGCTTCTGCTACTCATCGGTAAGACTAGTGGAGAATGGGATCCACAGCGTGTCATGGACGGCTGGGTGGGACGGAGCCTTCTCTAAAGATGTCCACCTGGGGGAAGAAGCCACCCAGAGACTCCAGCTTAAGACTAACAATGAGAGCGGCTGCTTAGACCACCTTGAAAAGGTCCTGAACCAGGAGGAGGGTACATGAAGCAGGGCAGAGAAAGCATCAGCAATATTAAGAAGGGGCAGAAGGGAGGTTGGTAGGAGCATGAGAGACTTAAGATGCTCATTTTATGCGGTTTATCCAAGAGAAGGTTAAGAGGAGACTTGATCATGGTCTAAAAGTATCTACCTGAGGAGAAAATTTCCAGTAGTAGAGGGTTCCTTAATCCAACAGACAGTGGCATAGCAAGATCCAAAGTCTAGAAACTTTGAAGTTTGATCAATTCAGACCAGAAAAATATGCAAACTTAACAGGGAGAATCTGACACATCCTTCCTTAAATTCTTCCAGTGATTAATTACTCTATATCTTTAAATCAAGACTGGATGTCTTTCCAAAAGATAGGCGCTAGCTCAACCAGAAATCATAGGCTTGATGTAGGAACTATAGGGGGAAATTCTACAGCCTGTGTTATTCAGCAGTTTGTTTGATGATCCCTTCTGGAGTTAAAATCTATGAATCTAGTAGGGAGGAGCCCTTCTAGCCCTTGGGATAAATGTTATTTAGATTATTTGTAAAAGAGGGCATACTTTTATCAACTCAGCCCAACTGCTGATACTGGGAATGTGGAAGCTATTGCATGCCATCATCACTGCACACCCTCATTAATGGGAAGGGCATGTGAAGAATAATGTCCATGGGAATAAAAGAAGGAATGTAGATGGGCACAAAGACATTGCTTTGGGAATTTTTCCAGGACGATGGTACAACAACTTTCGATTAAGATTCTAGGGATAGCCATTCCAATTGCCTCCCCAACTGGCTTTAAATCCACTTAAATTTGTGCCTTAAACCTGGTCTGTACCTAGGTTTAGCAACATCTACAAGCTATGATCTGTTTTTATAGTGGCCTATTAGAGCCTCAATGGTTGAGAATTTATTGCTAATGTACTTTATTGCATGATGATTTGCAATAAGCCCTTAAAGAATGTGCAGCCATTGCTTCTAATAACCATTTAATAAATATTCATAACGCACTTCTAAATGGCACCTTCATTTATAGATTCATAGATTCTAGGGCCAGAAGGGACTCTGTGATCTTCTAGGCTGACCTCCTGCATAACACAGTTCTGAGAACTTCCCCAAAATAATCCCTAGAGCAGATCTTTTAGAAAAACATCCAGTCTTGATTTAAAAATTGGCAGCGATTGAGAATCCAACATCAGCCTTGGTAAATTGTTCCAGTGGTTAATTACTCTCACTGTTCAAAAAAATTACACCTCATTTCCAGGCTGAATTTGTCTAGCTTTAACTTAGTCACTGGAATATGTTAATACCTTTCTCTGCTAGATAGAAGAGCCCATTATTAAATACTTGTTCCCCAGGTAGTTACTTATAGACTGCAATCAACTCACCCCTTAGCCTTCTCTTTCTTAAGCTAAATAGATCGCGCTCCTCGAGTCTCTCCTTATAAAGCCTGTTTTCTAATCCTTTAATCATTCTCATGACTCTTCCCTGAACTCTCTCCAATTTAGCAACATCTTTCTTGAATTGTGGACACCAGAACTGGACATGTAAAATGTTCCCCTTATTGCGCTTTGTTGAAATGACACAAAGGCTGCAGTCTTGTTCTAAGTTTGTTTTGGCGGTAACATTGTGTGGCTCTAGCATAAGGATTGGTGGTTTTTCTGATACCCCTTCCCCCATAGTGTAACACTATGGACCCGCATGTAACCCTCAACATCCTCAAAGATGCCCAGTTCTTGAGCCCTATAGAAAACTGGGTCTAGTTTATATGGGTTCAGAATTCAGGCAGTTTCAGGCTTTCTGTTCCATTGAGATTAGAGCCAGCTGAATAATGGCAAAAACACCAGGGTATGTAACACAAGCGACTCCCTGCTATTCAAGTATATTAATGAATGAGCTAAAGCAAGTTCGCTGCATTACTGTTCAGAGGGTCATTTGGTTTGCTGTGGAAGTATTTTGCCAATTGTGGGGTATTTGCGAAAACATTATCAGATCCCAATAGTTTCACGTGTTTTGGCACAAATGATTATTCATCTGGAAACAGATACCATCATGATATCTAGAATCCCAGATCTTCTCTAACAAGAGACATTTATTAAAGAAAACAACTTCAACTACAGACACAAATAGTTTTCCACAGGGCTCAATTTCCAGCTTCTTCTCCCTTGTTTACCAGGGGCCATGCTTTGCCTGGAACTCTAAAGAATGCACAAAGACATCTGGTGGCTGAATACTATACTGCAAGTAAACATTTTGTTACACATACTAGAAGTGTTTGCCATTGTTGGTGTATTCTTGTTTGCTGTTGAAAGTGTGCTACATAGGTAATTTTGTTAGCATCTATATACATTCATTGTGTTACCTTGATATGTAGAAATCTTCGGGTTTCATTTATAATGTGGCCCTTACCTTTGTTCAGTAAGTGTGTTTGATAGGCTGCTTCTCTTTCCTAGATGTGCTAATAAGGGTTTCCTCAAAACTTATAATTAAATTTCATGGCAGGATTTCATCCGGGAGTCCCCAAAGCTATATATGAGACTCTAAGGCTGAGACTTTTTCTTTTGCTAGTATTTATTTAGGCATGGGTGGAAGGTGTAGATTTATTGGGTATTAGTTGGGGGCCCGAGCCAAATCCCTTAACTCTCTCCTGCCCAAACTTAGTTTTTGACTCAAACTTTGCATCTAGCCCCTATCTCTGTAAAGCGCCAACTTAAAATCCAGCATCAGAACACCAGCATCTATCTTTCCTCCCTAACCTTGGGGGGCAGTGTGAACCAAAATTTGCAGCTCTGGCCCACACTCTATTGAACTGCCAGTCCTCATTAGTGAACAGATTCAGCCTTTCCTCTTTTTCTTTTCTCTCCTAAACCTATTGATAAAAGAAAGGAGAGTGAGAGAGAGAAACTACCATTGCTAATTAGAATGAAGTGGGTTCACACCTACAACAGTGAGGCGGTTGTATGTAAATATTGTTGACAGACTCTCCAAACTCTCTGTAGTGTTGATTCATCAACATTTAGGAAACTGTGAATACTTAAGAAAAAGAATAAGATAAATCAGCATATTTTTAGCCTCCTTATTAAATGTCCGGCTTGGAATGCCGTGGAAGGGCTTCATGTAAGGGGAGTATCAAGTGCTATCTGAAGCAGGCAGCTCTTGGGTAGTAAATCACAAAGGCAAGGCAGTAATTGTCTGTCATACTGCTTTCTTTCTTCTTTTAATTCCCATTATTCATCACCCAGAAGGAGAGAGTGAGGCGACAGCGCGATAGAATAAGAGCAAACACTGCTCTGGGGCTCTCTCAGAGACAACGCAGGTTTCCATAGAATCATCGCCTCCAATTGTTCTTCCTTATGGCTTGGTGCCACGGACGGAAACTGCGGTTACTAGGTAACTGCACCGTATCAAAGAAAATAGTTACTTGTGTATTGTGTGCGTGCACGTGTTTGTAGGACGGGCATGAAATACTTTCCTCATCTGTTGTTTGATTAAATACTTTCCTATGCAGTTTGTCAGTAGATAATGAAGCAAGCTGACTGCATTCTGCATTCATGTCTATTGCAATGAAACAATATTAGGCCGCATGCAAATTTTAGGTGACTTTTCTAATTCCGTTTAAGAAACATTGTTAAATATAACAGGAGTACTTGTGGCACCTTAGAGACTAACAAATGTATTTGAGCATAAGCTTTCGTGGGCTACAGTCCACTTCATTGGATGCATAGAATGGAACATATAGTAAGGAGATATATATACACATACAGAGAACATGAAAAGGTGGGAGTTGCCCTACCAACTCTAAGAGGCTAATTAATTAAGATGAGCAATTATCAGCAGGAGAAAAAAAACTTTTGTAGTGATAACCAAGATGGCCCATTTCAGACAGTTTGACAAGAAGCTGTGAGGATACTTAACATGGGGAAATAGATTCAATGTGTATAATTAGCCTCTTAGAGTTGGTAGGGCAACTCCCACCTTTTCATGTTCTCTGTATATGTATATATATATCCTTACTATATGTTCCATTCTATGCATCTGAAGAAGTGGGCTGTAGCCCACGAAAGCTTATGCTCAAATAAATTTGTTAGTCTCTAAGTTGCCACAAGTACTCCTGTTCTTTTTGTGGATACAGACTAACACGGCTGCTACTCTGAAACCTATTGTTAAATATGTTAGGCCACATGTCTGGCGTGACTTAGAAGCGCAGAAAGTTATGTAGAGAAACTTTCTGAATTTCATTTTATTCTTTTCAAATTCACTCCATTATCACAAATGAAATGTATGGGTTTGTGGGCACATAAATAGCCATTGTCTACTACTGTTGCAGACAGCCATCCCAGCAGAGGGGGAGCACAATGTAACCAACAGAGCTTATTTCTCTTGCTATGTTGACAATGCTGGAATACGCACGTAAGGAGGTAATAGCATTATTGTCTGGTAGTCCGTAAACTCACCCAGAAAAACATCAAATGGAAAAGAACTAAGGCAGAAGGGAAAGAAACTTGAATCATTTAGGATCCTGAGAGGCTTTTACAAACACCGATCCATGCCTTAATCTTCAACCACCTCGATTGTTGTGATTGCCTTCTCTTTGGCATCTCGCAGTCTACACAAAATATCACAGCAAAGTCTATTTTCCTTCCCCCATACTCTGATCAATTCAGTTCAGTTCAACAAGACTTTATACAAGTGTTGCCAAAGTGTAAGAAAAAGACCGATCCTGCAGGTGTCTGTCAGAGGGTACGACCCACCCAGGACAGGGTTACACACTGGCTTTGGGGTAGGGTGACCAGACAGCAAATGTGAAAAATCGGGACAGGGGGTGGGGGGTAATAGGAGCCTATATAAGAAAAAGACCCAAAAATCGGGACTGTCCCTATAAAATCAGGACATCTGGCCACCCTACTTTGGGGATGCCATTTAGTATTACTGTCCCTCTTTGATCTGGTGGCAGGTTGCTACATAGCATGATGCCATCTCCATATCATGTTGCCACCTCTTTGAGCCTCTCCACTGACTGCCTCTCCAGTTCTTCCGCATAGTCCAACTCGTCGTCTTCACCTTTGGTACAGCTACCTGTTTTACATCTCGTCTCTCTTCTCCTCCTCCTGCCCTTACACTCCTCCTTGTCCTACTTTAATCGATCCCTTTATCATCTGCCTCCACCCTCAGCTTTGCACCCTTTTGATTCATGTCAACAAGACCTTCTTTGTCTTCAAATCCCTCCTTAAAAACCTGTGGATCTAAAGGCTCCCAAAGCTTTATTCCTCCAGAGAACGTCTCCACTTGCTATTGACCTATTATTCCAAGAACTTTGCCTTGCTGGGTTAGACGGTAAGCCTAGGAACCTTGTCTTTGTGCACTGCAATCATCATTAAAAAGTCAGGTTACCACGCAGGATTGTCTGAAATGCTGCGGTTTTTCCCTTTCCTTAGAATAGGAAATAACTGTGGGATATCTTGGATTACCACCATGCAGTGACTGTCGGTAAATGCCTAAGTGCTGACTTGGAGCAAGGGCATTTGCAGGTCTCTGATGTTATAATAAATAACAAACAAGTTTTAGAAACTTAAACCTCAGTGAAAGTAGTTGGCAGCATCCTGTTAACATCTTAGTCCCAGGTTCTCAGAGCCAGTGCAGATAGTGACCGACCCAGGGACACAGCACTACAGACCTCTGCTGGACTCTGTCCCTAAAGCCAGTTTACCCGGCAATGGGAGGATCATCCCCACATATGGAGACCATCCAGTGGCAAAGAGTGGAGCAGCTCGTACAGCCACCCCTCCTCCCCGCTGTCAGGGCTTCCTTATACTCCCTGGATGTTACATCAACCCTTCCACACCAAGGGAAGCCAACCATAATTTAGGGGGACTGGCTCAGCCTGAAATTAGGGGAATTGTAGTAAAGTAGAGTGGCCTCCCTCCAAGCCTGAGATGGAGGGACCACTACATTATCCCTGGTGGGCAGAGCCAAACCGGCTCCACTGTCCCCCCCTGCCCCATGCTGGAAGCAAAGGGGAGGGACAAGAAGTATAAGAGGCAGACCCTTCAGCACAGTTGGGCCATAGCCAGCAAAGAAGGCAGACGTCTCTAGCCTGCTGTAGGACTTCGGACCAGACCCCGAGCCACGCAGCGCAATGCCTCCGGAGGAGACCGAGAGTGGAGAGGAGCTGCTTGGACTGCCGTCCGCCACTTAGCACAAAGAGACCAAGGATCCACATGCTACGGAGCCACATCAATGGGCTGGGGCAGGAAGTAGCCATGGGGAACCAGACGTTAGTCAAGTCGTGCTGTCGCAGGATGAGTCCGCGTGTTTTGGCAGGATCCCTGCTGACCCAGTGGCAGGGGATCCCACCACTGCGAGGGCCTTGGGACGGTGGAGTAGGGTGGGCCCGGGTCCCCCGCCCTCTCTCCTGCTGCAAGCCCCCAGACTGTGTTTGCTGTCTGCCTTAGCCAGAAGACTCAGGCAAAAGACTGCCCTTTGCTCTGTCCTACCCGAGGGACAGAGCCCTAAACTGGGATTACTGTTTGCCTTAACCAGGGGGCTTGGGCCAGAAACCTCTAACTAGCTTCTGTTTATTGCTGACACAGCGAGTCAGAGTAGCCTCCCTCTGAACCTGACATGGAGGGACCACTGCAGGAATGCATAAGCCACCTCTGTTATAGATCAGGATCTGGAATTATCTGAGGTGAGAAAATAATAGCAAGATCCACATTTCAGTTCTTTGACCTTTTGTCTCATGAGAAGGGAAAAGTTACTTTTCTTGATGCAGGATTTGGGGCCAGCAAGGTATTCTTTTCTTCTAGATACGGTGTTTTTGTTTTTTTAACGTGGCCAAGACCAGCAAGTGCAAGAAGGAAACAGTAATAAAAATTACAGTTCTAAGCACAAAAACATGCCCTCCTACCCAGTGGAAAGGTATCATTTTCATTAGTTAGGAAACAAGATTTTCTCCTGCCGTCATCGCCAAGGGGACAAGTGACTGCGTGGAGTTTGTATATTCAGCATCGCTGTGTTCAAAAGCACAAAATCATACTGCAATATCCTAGACTAAGCAAGCTGGATAACTGGATCGAACAGTTTGGTAGAAAAAACAACCAGCTGAGTTTCTCATGAAGGTTAAGGAATTGGTAACGCTTGGTATTAAAGAACAGCAGATAATTTTACTGAGGAATTTTTTCCTTGTTTTCTGCTTGCAAATAGATTGTGAAAGTCCCTGATAGGCTTGTTGTTCACAACAATTCATTAATTTCTTTAGTGACTAATTCTCGGTTTGCAGATTGCCTGCAAATGGCAAATGTTCACGATTCAGAAAGTGCTGTAAGTCACATGGTATTGTTTCTGTTCCCTGACTGGAGGAGTTATGTAAGTAACCAACATATTGAGAATTTCACATTCTATAAACATTTTGAAAACTGCTTTCAGCGACTGTTCGGGCTTATAATTTGCATTTGTGAGGATGCGTGCCAGGCAAATTTGTGAAAAGCAAACATGAAAGGATAGTGAATAGAACTGGCTGAGGGGAAACATTCTGATTTGGAACAAACCTCCAAAATTTCATAATTCTCCTGCAAGGGAGTGGAGTTCCAGCCCTGTGGCGGTCTGCCTGGTGGGCTGTCCTGGAGCTGCAGACCCTGGAAGCTTTGGGTTCTCCAGCAGCTCGCCAGTCAAGCTGTCAAGAAAACCAGACAGATGCCAATTAGGAACCTGCCTGTCAGGCAAGGTTCTGTCAGAATCCTGTCTGGTTTCTGCAGGAACTTCATTTAAATCCCTCCACTTCACTGAAGTATTTTGATTTCAACAAATCAGTGAATTCCAACAAAAAAAGTCCTTCACTGGAATTTTTCTGACCAGCTCTACTGGAAGTCATGGCAGGCTCTAAAATTGAGTGGGTAAATGTCATCAAAATATTGTTACATTTCCCCCATTTTTTTAAATTTGAAAATTTTAAAGTTTGAAATGTCATCAAAATTTGAAAATTTTTGACCCACTACTGATACAAACACAGTAGAACCAACACTCAATTTCAATCTCAAACAAATATTCACCCCCAAAATGTCCCACAATTCATGCAACTCTGCTCAGAAGAAAAGTGTTTTAAGGAGAGATTCTGAAGGGTCTTGAAGGAGGAGATGTGAAGCTAGTAGTTGAGGGAAGAGATGAGAGGAAATATTGGAGAGATTTAGAAGAATGGGGGCAGTCTGGTGTGGGCAGCAGAAGAGACTATTTTGGCAGCAGCATTTTAGCTTGACTGAAAGGGGGTGCAGTGGGAGGCCAGAGATGAGTCGGTTGGAGTAGAAAAGATGAGAAGTGATCAAGGCGTTGAGTAAAAGGACAGATCTTTGAGAAGCTGCGGAGGAAGAAAAGATGTTCCAATATCCTGATGGAACTTTCATTGACCAATTGCAAGCAAGAAGTAGGGTGTCAAAAAGTCCAAATATGGAGCTACGTGGTGCTTAGGACCATCTTCCCTGAAGTTACTTCCTGGAGCGATGCTACCATGCCAGGCAATGAGGTGCATCCTACAAGTATCAAATTTTGGGGCACTACTTGCAGTAGCAATCTCAAACTAGCTGACAGATGCAGCAGGCAACCAACACCCTCATGGGTATCTCCAGGGGTTGAGAGGTGTCCTCAGGAAGCCAGGAGAGTCACTCCCGAGCCATCTCATGCAGGCAATGTGACATCAATAGCTACAGCATAATATACATGCTGTTCTTTGGCATTCCTGTGTTGCTGGCTATCAGACCAGCTAGATGACTAGATATGGGTCACTTTATAATTATAGGAGCTCAGTGTTAGCTGATGTTAGAGATGCTAACGGGCTAAATGTCAGAGTTTAATCTGGGCTTGTTACATGGACTCAATGCGGTAACAGTACCTGGCCCAGGTTAGGAGCCAAGCTCACATCAGGTAGCTCTCTGGAACTGCCTATATTGCCAAGAGATGACTCGTTTTCTTAGTATTGTTCCAAATAGAAAAACAGAGAGTCTGTTCTCAATAGAATCTGATCTGGATTCTGCAACGCTTTCCCTCTCCCCAGTGGTGTAATTGGGGGAAGGTGTGTGGGCGTTGTTGAACAGGCATGGGAGACGGAGGCGTTGGGACTCGCCGCTTGAGCTCAGACGTGAGGGAAAGGTAATTCGCCATCTCCCTGCAGCAGCCCTCGTTAGCATAAATCCTATTTCATCAGTCCGGCTCTGCGATACTGAATATACGCACTTTCTCCAAGCAACAGGAAAAAGAAAAGGTGAAAAGCTTAGCTGTGTGAAGCACAAACTTCAATGGCTGCTGGATATTATTTGTGTTCTCTGTGTGTGCTTGTGCGGTATGTCTGAGCTCCAGCTTCATTCGATGGCACTGCACTGCAGGGTGTTGGGACGTAGGTGAAAGCACATATGCATTAACATTTTGCCTCAGCCCTTTGGGTTTAGTCTCCATGCTGAAGTATGCATGTACCATCCCTGTCCCATTTAACTCCCGGGGGAGTCTCTGGCATATACCAATGGGAGAATGAGACCCCTTTATATTATCACATCCATTCTGCAATCCAAGTCTCTTGCTCTTGGGTCAAGTACACACCAGGACGGAGCATCTTTTCAGAATCACATAAAGAACACAGGAGGAGAAAGCAGGCAAGTCAAAGCCACATGAGGTGCAAGCTCCATATTCATTAAGGCTGCCGATAACTAGACTAAATGAGCTTTGGGTACCATCAGGTCATGAGGGTTTTCAGCAGGTCAAGTGCACTGTCGCTTGGTGTCCTAATTAGATTGAATGCAAGCATTTTTTGGTGACCCCTTTTCTGACATGTCTGCTACTGGAAAAGACAACCCCCCCCCCCCCAACCCCACTGTACAAGTGGTTTTGAAAATCCACCTCGTCAGTTAACAAGATGGCAGTCAGCAGGTTAGTGCTTCAGTGTAAAGACAGGAACAGCTCTCCTGAGAGAAGCAACCACTACAGTATATAGGGTTACCCATTTCAGCAACTTTCCAGGGTCACTTTTTAGTTGGTTTATCAACTGGGAATGGAAACCTGTCTTCCTTTCCCTCTTACTCTGTTTTCACTGCAGACAAAACAGAAATGAGATCAAACTGCAGGAACCATTGGCTGGCGATCTCTGGTTGGTGTTACGGAGGAGGCCAGACTAGATGACCATAACGGTCCCTCTGGCCATATAAAATCTGTGAATCCATGAAAATTAAGGTTTAAATTAAATAATGAGTGCGGCTGGCTCAGGGGATCGGTCACTGGAATACGGAACTCTTTTTATAGACTTTGGGAGAAGGGGATGGGATCGGGACTTAAATCTAGGTCACCGGTTTATATCTGGCCTGGACTGGTAGTGGCTGAAAACTCATCACCGTCCGATGGCTTAGATATGAAATCTGTCTACCTCAGTACTTAGATAATGAATTCACCTGGTTTACTAGGGCGCTCCAGGAAGCATTTGTGTCCCCGTGAGTCCATCTGGAGATCTGGTCTGTTCCAGTCTGGCTAATTCTCTGTTCCTAGTAATTGTGTCACTCTCTGGCCCTAAAAGTCTGCTTCAAATTGATGTAAACCTGGAAATCCAGAGCTCTGAGTGACTTTCTCTCCTCTTGACCTTCCCTGTTGCATTCCCAAGTATTATCGTTGCCTGAGATCACACACTGTCCTGAGGCCCAGACCCTGCCCCACACAGGCAAAATACATGCCAAGTCCCTGTTCTTTGCTGCTGAGATCAAGCCGTAACATTATGTGAAAGCCAGGTTTGGGGGCCGAATTTTTGGATCTTTAATCCTCTTGCACAGCAGCAATAAAGGAGAGATTGATTTCCTCCCTATTTCCGTTCGAATCTTTGTCACCCTGATGAATCCCCGTGGAACCACTGTTTGTCATTTACTTCCCTCTTTTGTTTGAAAGCTCTCTTTCTTTCTCATTACACTTGGTATCAGATGGGCAGGGATCACTAGGCCTGCTAACACTTTCCAGGTTTATACTCTCTCTCTCTCAGAGGTTTTTAAGGTCAGGCTTGACAAAGCCCTGGCTGGGATGATTTAGTTGGGAATTGGTCCTGCTTTGAGCAGGGGGTGGGACTAGATGACCTCCTGAGGTCCCTTCCAACCCTGAGATTCTATGATTCTCTCTCTCTCTCTTTCTCACATATGTCTCATCGATTTCACTCCGAATGACAAAACCTGACATGAGAGATAAATCCACAACTGCCTCCGCCTTGGGAAACTCTGAACTGCCTCTCTTTCCCTCTTTTAGGGCCATACTCTACAAATCATTGTGGCTTTAGTCTACTTGCTATAGATAGTCGGGCATTTGGTCCAACTGTCTTCTTTCCACTGAACCGCTAAGAATCAGGCACCACTGTATAGTTACAGTGCTCAGTACACGTATGCGTTCACCAAATGAGCCAATATATTCCAGATAGCTAGAGAGAGAGAGATAATGAATTTCAGCTGTTTACCTCTTTAAACTCATTTCTGTGTAGATGTAATTATCCTGCCTCTTCTAAGAAAGGTACCATTGATTGCAGAGCTGAATTAGCATTTTGTTGCAGTTGCTCCGACAGTCGCCTGCGCTGGTACGAGAACACTTCATAAATATTAACTCGTTCCAGGCGTAAATTACCACCTTTCCACTCCCCAATGTGGCACCTGTATAAGCAAAGACTTGGGTCACATTCTGGCCTGTGCTCAGAGTTCTGTGAGCCACTCCCGCGGTGCAAACTACCTGAAAGCCAACCTAACTGGCTACCTTGGGAGTCCCTCTGTGTAAGGGGACCCCCAGGCGGCGTAGAGCCAGCGTAACTTCTGTGATCCAGCTGTCCCTGATTACTGGTACTTGGCCCCAAGATGTGGGGATTGCAGTGTAACACAGAGCCACCACTGTCCTCCCACTCCTCTAGGCCCTGAGCCAAGCACAACTTGACTGGCACAGAGATCTGGTCTTACATCTGCATCGGCAAGTAAGGTTCCAGGCACATCCTTGTCAGGAGAGCTTCAGTAAGTCAGCACGAACATGGAGAAAGGCATTGACAGAAATTCGTGAGTGGCAGGGGAGTGTGGGAAAATGGGAAAGAACTAAGGATATGTAGCTGGGCTAAATAATGCCTGGATTAGATTGGCGTGAGGGAAGCACAGCCAGGTCTGAGGGGTATTCTGGATATTTTGTGGGCGTGTTTATATTTTGTGGGGGAAAGTGGGTGGCTGTTTTGTTTTAGGCTACAGAGGCCTATTGAGCAGAAATCTCTTTAATTCTCTGCTTTTCATGTGTTTGATTCAGTATAGGTGGCTTACGAAAAATGGTAAGCCATTTAGGGGGAAGTTTTTCAAAGTCACACAGGGCAACTCTTCACCCAACAGAGATCCACTTTCAATATGATCTGGGCACCTACCTGCCATTTGTGCCTGTGCCCATCTCCCCGTTGCAGGTTTTCGGTAAGTTCAATACAACGAAATCAAAATCAAATTGTTTAGTATGGTCCAAGAGGGAGTAAATTGGCCAAAATTCAGCCAAGGTTCATTTAAGCTGCATGCCAGGAAAATTTTCCTAACGTGAAGGCTCTGTCTATGCTGGGGGATTTTGCACTTTAATAGCTCTGCCAGCGTAACGATGCTGGTGCAACACCCCAGTGTAGGTGCACGGCACCGCTATTGCGTGTACCAGTGCAACTTACCCCATAAGACACATCGGTCCCGTGTGTCTGCAATCGGGGTTTGTACTGGTGTAATTCATACATATAGAAATTCTCAGTGTGACTTTCTGTATTACAGACAAGCTGTAAGATCTGTTAGAACATAAGAACGGCCATTCTGGGTCAGACCAAAGGCCCATCCATCCCAGTATCCTGTCTTCTGACAGTGGCCAATGCCAGGTGCCCCAGAGGGAATGAACAGAATAGGTAATCATCCAGTGATCCATCCCGTCACCCATTCCCAGCTTCTGGACTCTGTTGGACTCTGGAAGTGCCTTATAATAGAATGGTGTTAGCCCCACTATAGAAGGCATTGAAAACTGGATTGACGAAGCAGTAGGAAGTATGCTGGACAGCTCTGCTCAACATGGGCTGGAGGTTGTGTGGCCCAGTGGATACGGTATTGGGCTGGGAACCAGAAGACCTGGGCTCTGCCACAGTCCTGCTGGATAGTCGCTTCGCCTTATGGCTAATGTTTCTCACCGCCTTTTCAAAACATTTTGTGGTCTAAGGATGACAAGGACTGTGTAAGAGTGAGATATTGCTTCTGTTAAAAGCAGTCAAGTTTTTAATAAAAGCCAAACCTCTCCTCTTAGACCCAGCTGCCTGTACTAACCTACAACAGCCAATTAGGTGAAATGACAGGGGTGACCTGAGTTAATTATACCTGCTCTGACACCCAGACATGGGCCACTCTGCCGTGAACTATTATTTCCATTGAGGAGACCCGTTGTGACCTGTGACATGCAGCACCTGTTCTGAGATACTGTGAGTAAAGTAAATTGATTTCCTGCCACCTCTGGCTCTCTGCGGAAGCCCTCCATCAGGTGTTGCTATGCAATCAATGAGGTATCTTGCATCTCTGTCTCAGGGTTATTTCCCATGTTGCCCCAGCCAGGGAGCATAGATGATGTATCCAAGTGGATTTTCCTCTGGCAGAACGTATCCTAGATTCTGTATCCTCTCCATGGAGCAGCAAGTAGCCGTTCTGGCTAGGTTTACAACTTAGCAACCTTCTCTCCCTCATCATTGCAAACTTTATGACCTGTGAAATTGGCTTAAGTATTGATCGGTTGCCCTTGTTTATAAGGCAGAGGAAGGAATGAAAGTGTTTCCACTTTACTGCACTGTGAGTATGAACTCCATGTTGTATCTATTCTCAACAGTCACCCTCCTTGCATGTTTCTTTGTCTTGATTTACCAAGGTGTCAGAGGGGTAGGAAGAGAGAAGGAGGGTTTTAAGCAGACTCAGGCACAGAGAAATGTTTAATGTACACAGCCTACCGGCATTAGTTATGTGGCTTTACTCAGGCTGAAACCCTAATAATAAACATGCTGCTCTACCATCTTACAAAGATTGTTCTTCATTATGCAGCATGATCCTCTTTAGCTTTGTACTCCATATGGTCTGGAATTTTTACCCATTAACTTTGTAGGTATATAAGGCATGGATCAGGAAGGACTCTCCCATGGAAAACGCAAGCTTCTACATACATCACTTGGCATCTCCGATGAATAGGAAGAAAAACTGCAATCTCAGTGCTTTGAGGTTCCTTTGATTTTCATCAGCTGTCATAGAAATTGGATTCCATCTCAGCCATTCACAAGATGTTTTCTTGAGCGGAGAAATAGCTCCAGCAGGAATATGATAGGCCATGCAATGATAGTCAAGCATGTTGTATTGAAATAGTATTTAGGAGCTCCAGTCAGAATCTGGGACCCACCCTTGAAGTCCCAGGCTTCATAGATTCCAAACCCAAAGGTGTATTGGCCTTGGCTATTAACTAAGATCGTCAGGGATGCAACCCCATGCTCTGCGTGTCCCTAATCCTCTGGCTGCCAGAAGCCAGCACTGGATGACGGGATGGATCACTCAATAAATTGCCCTGTTCTGTTCACTCCTCTGAAGCATCTGGCACCAGCCACTGTCAGAAGACAGGATACTGGGCTGGATGGCCCATTGGTCTGACCCAGTGTGGCCGTTCTTTATGACCATTGTGATCATCTAGTCTGACCTCCTGTATAAAACAGGCCATAGAACTTCCCCGAAATAATTCCTGGAGCAGGTCTTTTAGAAAATCATCCCATTTTAATTTTAAAATGGCCAGTGATAGAAAATCTGCCATGACCCTTGGTAAGCTGTTCCAATGATTAATTACTCTCATTGTTAAAAATGTACCCTTATTTCCAGTCTGGATTTGTCTAGCTTGAACTTCCAGTCATTGCATTGTGTTAGACCTTTCTCTGCTAGATTGAAGAGCCTGTTATTAAAGATTTGTTCTCCATGTAGGTACTGATTGACTGTAATCAAGTAACTCCTTCATCTTCTCTTTGTTAAGCTAAATAGATTGGACTCTTTGAGTCTAGCACTATAAGGCAAGGGTTTTTTTATCACTTAATCATTCTCGGGCCTCTTCTCTTAACCCTCTCCAGTTTATCAACATCCTTCTTGAATTGCGGGCACCAGAATTGGACACAGTCTTCCAGCAGCAGTGGTGCCACTCCCCTTCCCCTTTTGCCCACATAATCCTTCCTAAATAGGTTATATTCATTGATTGTAACATTTGAATCATGCGACTCATCCCTTCAGGTTTCAGTAATACCAGCTAGATTGAATTTATGCTCATAAATGAGCAATTCCAGTTCCTCGTCTTTGTTACCCACCCAGGCTCCTAGCACTGGTGTAGAGGCAGCAAAATAATTCCTTCTCTTCATGTCCTTTGGTTCCTTGATTTATTTTGTTCTCAACATCTGCATCTTGTGTTAAATAAGTGCGTGTGTCCTTAGAACACAGGGATGCTGGTGAATTCTCATCACTTTTGTGCCATGGTTGCAATGCATGGAATCTCGTTGTGGGGAATCTTGCTGTTCTAAAACCCAGCACTGCTCGCGAGGCCACTGACAAACTTCCCATTGACTTCAAAGGAAGCAGGAGTTAATGGTCTCTGCCTGTGTGTCTGCCAAATCCTGAGATGCACAGGACATCTGCAGCTCCTACTGAGTTCAGAGGGAGTTGCAAGTGCTTAGGACTGCTTAGGACTTGACTCATCATGTTTGTGTGTCTTTTGCCTTGCTGACTCTGTGTGACAACAGGTGTAAGCGATCTCCCATCTTACTGGACACAGCAGTAGAAGGACTGGTAGGATACAGCAGCACCCTAAATTAACAGAAGTAGCAGGGATGCTACCATGCCGCAAATGCTGTGTGCACCCAGATTGAGTGTCATCCTCCCCCACCTCTCATTCCCCCTTTCTTCTGGGAGCTGCATGCTAAGCGGGTAGATTCTTCTGCTTGGAAACACAGAGGTCACTTACTGACACTTCGGTGCTGATTACATAATCGTGTCAGCCCTGTGCTGTCTGATGAATTTATTTCCCTGCTAGAACCCACTAGCCCTGTACGTGGATAATCCATCATTTTAATTGCTCTCAGAAAACCCAGCTGATGGGCACTTGCAGCTGCTAGCTTACCACCCAGTGGGGCTGGAATTCCTAGGCTTTAGAATATTCATGAGCTCATCGGGTTCCTATTTGCATTTTGCATTGAGTGCATTCGTCAGGCCTGGCCTGAGCTGCTTGTCAGTGCTCTGAAAAGTTCTGCACACACCCTCCCCAGTCAGTTGCTTGTGTGTCTAGCTCTGTGAAGTGGAACTTTTGGGGTGGTTTGTTTCTTTTGGGAATGGATCAATTTTGTGTCTTGGGGGGCTGGGGGCAGAGGGAATTCAGTGGTGCTCTCAGGTGAGGAGGGAGAATGGCCCAGTGGTTAGGGCACTACCCTGGGACTTGAGAGATCTGGATCCAATCCCCTGCTCTGCCAGTGGGACCTTGGGTATGTCACTTGGGGAACCAGGCACAGAGAGGCCATCTGTACAATGGGGATAGCCCTGCCCTACCTTAGCTGGAAGTTGCCTTTGGCTTATGACCGTCATTTCTGGTGCACACTATATTCCTCTGGCCTTGGCTGTTTGCTGTAAAACGAGAAAAGGCCCATTCATCAGAGCTCAGATCTGCAATAGGATTTAGTGGTGTCCTGCAGGGGTCTGTCATGGCTCTGGTACTATTCTGTATTTCATTAATGACTTGGATAATGGAGTGCAGAGTATGCTTATAAACCCATGCTGGGAGGGGTTACACGCCCTTTGGAGGACAGGATTAGACTTCAAAACAACCTTGACAAATTGGAGAATTGGTCTGAAATCAACCAGATGAAATTCAGTAAAGACAAGTGCCAAATACTACTCTCCGGAAGGAGAAATCAAACACAAATACAAAATGGGAAATACCAGAGTTGGGGTAATAATGCAGAAAAGGATCTGGGCATTATGGAATCATAGGGTCAGATGGGACCGTAAGGGTCATCAAGTCTAACCACCACTACCCCCCTCTTAAGGCTAAGATTTTGTCATGGATATTTTTAGCAAAAGTCACGGGCAACACAGAAAAATTCATGGAAGCCGTGAACTGTCCCTAACTTTTACTAAAAATATCCCTGACAAAATGGGGATCTACAGTTCCCCACACTACGTCAAGCGGGGCAGCTGCAGGGACTAAGGGCTGCCCGTAGCAGCTGGGGGCTGTGGGGTACCCCTGCCGTCTGCAGCCCCAGGTGTCCCATGGGGGCTGCAAGCTTGGGGGTTCCCTGCCTCCCACGGGGGCCAGGAACTGCCGCAGCGGCAGGGAGCTTGGGGGTTTCCCCGCTGCCACCAGCAGGAAGCTACAGGGTTCCCCGCAGGGCCGGCTCCAGGCACCTGCTTACCAAGCAGGTGCTTGGGGCGGCCACTCCAGAGAGGGGCGGCACGTCCAGCTGTTCGGCGGCAATTCGGCGGACGGTCCCTCACTCCTGCTCGGAGCGAAGGACCTCCCGCCAAATTGCTGCCGCAGATCGCGATCGCGGATTTTTTTTTCTTTTCTTTTTTTTTTTTTTGGCTGCTTGGGGCAGCCAAAACCCTGGAGCCAGCCCTGGTTCCCCGCCGTCGCTGCCAGCAGGGAGCTGCAGGGTACCTCCACCACCTGTTGTGGCTGGGAGCTGCGGGGGCCACCAGAGGTGGCGAGGATACCCCACAGCTTCCTGCCCCAGCAGGCGGCGCGGGACCCTGCAGCTCCCGACCACCGTAGGCTGAAGTCACGGAGGCTGCTGGAAGTCACTGATTCCGTAACTTCTGCGACCTCTGTGACTAAATCGCAGCCTTAGTTATAATGGATCACAAATTGAATATGAGCCAACAATGTGAAGCAGTTGCAAAAAAAGGCTAATATCATTCTGGGCTGTATTAACAAGCGTGTCATATGTCAGACATGGGAAGTCATTGTCCCACTTTACCTGACACTGGTGAGGCCTCATCTGGAGTATTGTGTCCAATTCTGGGCACCACACTTTAGGAAAGATGGGGACAAATTGGAAAGATTTCAGAGGACAGCCACAAAAATGATAAAAGGTTTAGAAAACCTGATCTACGAGGAAAGATTAAAAAACCTGGGCATGTTTAGTTTGGACAAAAGAGGATTGAAGGGTGACCTGATAAGGCTTCAAATATGTTGAGGGCTGTTATAAAGAGGTCTGTGATCAATTGCTCTCCCTGTCCATTGGAGGTAGGACACAAAGTAATGGGCTTAATCTACAGCAAGAGAGGGTTTTAAGAAGAGGTTGGACAAACACAGGGCTGGTCTCTACTGAGTGGCACAAAATACTCCTCATCTGCCGCTGAAGTTCTTTGCCTCTGCTTCTCATCAGTTTCACATTCTCATTTCTCATCAGTCAGGACAGTGCTGTTTTCTCTGGGTTGCAACTGCTGCAGAGGGATTTAAAAAAAAAAAAAGAAACATCTTTTTTTTTTTTTAGTTTAGTTTTTAAAAAAGCCCAATAACATTTCTATTAACATTAGGCTTTGTAAATCTTTTGTTTGTTTACAAAACCATACATTTTGGGCCTAAAACTGCTGGAGAGCATCCCTTTGAATATATGTTCAAATCAATCTTGGTTTCATTCCATATTTTTTGGCGGGGGGGTGGGGGGGATATGAAGCAATTTTACTTGTCATCTGTAACCAGGAGATGGATGGCTTGTTCCCCAAATGGCAGTGATCATGAGGTGGTGGTGGGGGGAAGGGGGGGGGAATTGGAATCACGGAGCAGAGGGGCATTTATCAATAGCTGCAATATAGCTCGGTCTTTGATTCCTTTCTTTCAGCTGTTTGTGGTGTTTAGTCATGAGGATCTGACTGTGGTAACAGACTTTAAATGGAAAAATAACGCAGGGGGAGGAACCCTGTAGAGATGCTAAATTATTTATGTACAGACCAGAATCCTTGCAGGTCACCCTATATATTTCATTTATTGCCTCCCAAGATCTTGGGCCCTGTCCAACCCATAGAGGTATTTGGAACTTGCAAGGCAGGGCTGAGTGAAAATCGGAATGGAAAACGTTCACAAAATAAAAATATGCATTTCTCTGGGTTCCCCGCTACAGTAAAAATGGGGATCCCCCCCCCACCCCTCCACCCACACTCACCCACTCCGCATGCTTTGGCACTAGCATCCAGAATGTCTGTCTCTCTCTCTCTCACTCACATACTCACTCACTCACTCACTCTCTCTCTCACACACACACACACACACCTCTTTCCACAACCCAGCTGCCTGCCTCTTTAAGTCAGGGTCCTGTTTTGCACCCGTTGATGTCAAAGGGACTTTTACCGCCCCCTCAGTGGGAGCTGAATCTAGCCATAAAAGTGCTTGTTAACTTGGATTTGTGCTGGCAACTCAGTAGAAGGGTGCTTCCCTTCGCTGTCCTTCCTCCGGGGCATGGGCTGTGACTGCTGCAGACTAAGAACCCTTCCCTAGTAACCTTGGCCATTCCCCACCCCCACCCCCGCCTTTCCTTTCAGGCTGAGATCAAACCAGAAGTTGTCTGCACAAACGCAGGTCCAACCCAGTTTGCTTGGCAGAGTTCCAACAGCCGACTTCACACCCTGCTACAATTTGAGCACTGTGGACCGGCCAAGCATGAGCGCTCAGGTTACACAGCTGCATGGTGCCTCTCAAGGGGCATGCCCTCACTGGCTTCATCCTTCCTGTTGTAAATGTGACGGTAGTACTAAGCGCCAAAACCCATTTAACAGGGCCGTCTGCCCCGTGAAGGGCCAGGGAGGTAGGGAAAGTCCATTAATTGTGAGGCACTCAGATACTGTGGTGATGAGGGCCATATCTAAAAGTAGATATGTTGTCTTTTGTCTCACACTCAAATTGTAAACTCCTTGGGGCAGGTACTGTCTTTTGGTTCTGTGTTTGTACAGCACCTAGCATAATGGGCTCCTGGTCCATGACTGAAGCTCCTAGGTGCTAAAGTAATACAATAGATAGATACCTACCTGCCTCGTTTGTAGATAATCAGAGGACTTCAGTGCCCAGGGCTGTCAACCCAGAGTATATACCCCATGAAATTCACTTTATCAAAGAATATTTTAAACAAAGGGGGGGAAACTCCAATATGCAAATATAAACCAGGGAGGAAAGAGTTGACAAGCAGTCTGAAAATCAACATAGTCAGCACCAGCCAGTCGCTCAGCACCTTCCTGCAGTGTCCTACGCTCCGGCTGAGAACAACCTTTCCATGCACGGCACGTTGCAAGTGTCTTGTCAAGGCAGATCCCATCTGATTAAGGTTTCGTCACCTGACAAAACTGTCATTGCATAAAAGCCTGATGTAGCATTACCACATGCATCAAATATATCATCTAGGAAAGACTTGTTGTTCTGTAGCAGAAGGTCACAGGAATGGCAGGTCCTAGGACTTCCATGTAGTACAGCTAATGAAATGTGCATGTGCCTATCCATGCAGGTGCCCTTGAAGTGAGAGCTATCCAAACAAGGTGACCTTCAAGGTGCTGGGGGCCTGCACCTACTTTGCATAAAATAGAGTCAACCTCATGGCTAATAAAGGGTGTGGCCATACAGGTCCTGTGTTCCAGCTTGATCCAAGCAGCCTGGCCCTGCCTGCTGAGATTTAGGGTCTCTACCGGCAATTGAATGGTGTGGAGGTGGATGGCCATGGGACATGTTGCTAAACTCCATGGGCTGCTTCTGGTTCATGGTCTGTACTTTGGCCACTCCTAATGTAAATGAAAATGTATCCAGGGCACAAAGCCCTTTTGCAGGACGGTCCTGGCCCTGATGTCTCTCCATAAGGCAGGCCAAGACACGTGAACAAGAACACGTGCGGTCGGGAGCAAGGAGCCCACAGGGACTCCTGTAGTCGCTACTAGAACTGGAAGAAATTTTCAGCGAACACATTTTCCTCATAAAAACAGCCAATTTGGGTCAACCGAAATGTTTTGTGAATTTAGGTAAAATTTTCCAACTTGTTTCTGCTGCAAAAACACCAGGAAAAAAAATTCGGAGAAAAATTGAAACGTTTCATTTGAACATTTTCTAAACACAACGTTTCAATGGTTCTATTCGACATGCCTTCTCCGACAGTGTTTAGGTTCCTCCTCCAGCACACAGCCAAATGGGTGCTGCATGCACTGTCCATCCGCTGTACAAATCCTGCATTTTGGCAGAGCGTTAGGCTAGATGACCTTTGCCGTCCCTTCTAACCCTGTGGTTCTATGATTCAATGGTTCTATGATTCAACTGTCTCTGCTCCCACTTTATTTTCAGCACCTCGGCATTTGAGATGACTTAATAAATGAGACGCTACTGAAGGTAGCTAAATGGGCCTACAAGTAGTCCCCGAGCCCAGTGAAGTCCCAGGCCAATGGGGGCTGCGGAAAGTGGCAGCCAGCCCATCCCTCAGCCCGCGCCGCTTCCCGCAGCCCCCGTTGGCCTGGGACAGCGAACTGCGGCCAGTGGGAGCCGCGGTCGGCCGAACCTGAGGACGTGGCAAGTAAACAAACCGGCCCAGCCCACCAGGGTGCTTACCCTGGCAAGCCGCGTGCCAAAGGTTGCCAATCCCTGGTAGAAGGCTTTTATGTCTCTGCTGCATTCTGTCATTTTCCCAGCTGCAATTTCTTTTACCCCTTACAGCTAAATGACCTTATGCAGTAGCAATCATTTCCCCTTCCTTCAGCATGTCGTTAGAGCCAGAGGGCTGTCTCTTTTTCAGGATTTCCCTTGCTCACCTCCAACTCTCCCCCCCCCCCATGCACATGCTCTCTTATTTTGCTTTTTCCCATCTTTTCCTTTTCTCTCTGTTCCTCATGACCCTGCTCCTTCATTATCAGCAGAGGTGTTAATCAGCATTACCTTAATTAGGAGCCTGGATAAACAGTGCATTCAGCAGTCCTGATGGTGCTTGCATTCAAAGCACTCGCCAGCCCCAAACTGAACCAACACACTGCTTTCCTCCCTGTGGAGAATAGCAGAAAGAAGAGGTAATTAGCAACTGCAATAACCAGTTTTGCTGATCAACACATGGAGCAAAAGAGGGAGAGAGGAAAACAAAAATCTCTGTAGTTGCACAAATTGGAGTTCTTTCCGTTTCAGAATTAGTAAATACATCCCTGCACCAAAGGTCTGTTGGTGAACAGCAAACTTCTTGAAGGTGTGGATATCTGAATCTTAGGGATAAACAGAATAGTCTAGAAATCTCATGAGAACAGGTTCACGTCCAGCGCTGCTTTCCCTTGTTGCCCTGAACATATGAGCTTTGATTTTTCAGCACTTCCAATCACAGCCAGAAGCAAGAGAGAACAAAGGGGAGCAGAAATGAAAAAAATGGGGGAGTGTGTGTTACTCAGATGGATTTTGGTCTCAGAAAAGGTTTGGGTCCGTTTCTGTTCATGCTCCTGTGGGTTGGCTGATTCTTGTTGTATTGTCACTGGGTAACTGAACCCTAATTATGGGCATTTTTACCAAGCCGTCAGCTTTTCAGGTACTAAGCAGCCAGTCGTGTCCTTTCCATATTGCTTGCCTTGCACCTGTCTCTCCTGTATTTGTAATGACAGGGAGGGCATTTGGCAATGCAGCTCTTTTAAAGGTGCAGCCAAGTGGCTCAAGAAGGGGTCTGGGGGTAAGAACCCCTGGCTTCTACTCCTGGAACCGACACTGACTTTATGTGACCTGAGTCACGTCAGCTCTCTAATACCTCAGGTTTTCTAATACCTCAGTAAAAAAAGGTTAATATTCCTCAACTAATGCCCTTAAGTCAGAGGAGGGCAAACTATGGCCTGCGGGTCGGATCCGGCCCGTCAGGGCTTTTAGTCTGGCCCATGGGATTGCCAGCCCCATGGGGCAGCGGGGCTAAGGCAGGCTCCCTGCCTGCCCTAGCCCTGCGCTGCTCCGGGAAGCGTCTGGCACCACATCCCTGCAGCCCCCGGGGTAGGGGGGCAGAGGGCTCCATGCTCTGCCCTTGCCTGCAGGTACCGCCCTCCGCAGCTCCCATTGGCTAGGAACGGGGAACTGCGGCCAATGGGAGCTTCGGGGGTGGTACCCGCAGGTGAGGGCAGTGCGTGGCAGAGCCGCCTACCCCAGCCCACCCCCAGGAGCCACTGCCGGACATGCTGGCCACTTCTGGGAGACGGTGCAGAGCCAGGGCAGGCAGGGAGCCTGCCTTAGCCCCACTGCGCGCTGCTGCCACCCCAGAGCTGCTCGAGGTAAGTGGTGCTGGGCCGGAGCCCGAACCCCTCCTGCACCCCGCATCCCAAACCCCTGCCCTGAGCCCCCTAAACCCCTGCCTTGAGCCCCCTTCCCTGCACCCCCTCCTGAATCTCAACCGCCTGCTGCACCCCGCACCCCTCCTGCACCCCAACCCCTTGCCCATAGCCTCTTCCTGCACACCGCACCCCCTCCCACACCCCGCACTCCTTCCCACACCCCAACCCCCTGCCCCAGCCCTACATTCATGGCCCTGCATACAACTTCCTCACCCAGATGTGGCCCTCGGGCCAAAAAGTTTGCCCATCCCTGCCTTAAGTTGTCAGGACCTGTTTTCTGACTTCTCCAGAGATGGCGTAGTGCCCGCTAATGCCATTCAGAGTGACTATGCCATCTGCCAACTACTGCCCGAGAAGGAAGGATCATCACCTGGTGGAAAGTCAACATCACTTCTTGCATCATTTGAGTTTTTCTAAGATGACTTCTATGGAAGTATTGGCCAGCTCTGCCCATGGTGAGCGAGGGTTTTGGCGACCTCACAGTCTGCAGCATGGTTCAGTGGAGAGGAAGACTCTACTACATATAGGCAACATGGTCAGGAAATTACCAGAAGCCACCCAACTTCTCACAGCTATTTGATTTTCCCATCTATGGGATTGTGCTTACAAGGCGTTAAAAACCAGAACAAATTGTATTCTGGTGCTCGCCCACCCCCTTCCATTTAGGGTAAGGTTGCCAATTTGGGTTGGATGTATTCCTGGAGGTTTCATCACATGACATAGCCTTTAATTAAAGATTCGTCTTTAAGTCCTGGAGTCTCCAGGACAATGCTGGAGGGTTGGCAACCCTAATTTAGGGTAGCTGGATGGGATCAAATTACTCTCAAGAGGGAAACCTTGAGAGACAGTTTTCCTCTCAGGCTGGGCAAGGAATGGAAAGCGAAAGCAAAATGCCATTGGCAAATCTCCTCCACGGAGCAGACTTTGTGAAGCATGGAACTGGTGAAATCCACAGGCTTTTTCAAGTGAACGTATTTGGTAATTGCATATGCAACTGGTTAGCTATGCATGGTTGACGCTATCTGGACTGGAGGACTCAGGCCTGGAGGGAGATGCTCTCCCCCACCCCTGACAGTAGTTACTGGTGTAAAACTAACGGAGCTCATCTGTGAGCTCAAATAAACTCACCTAGTGTGTATCATTATAAAGCTTAATGAAGCTGAACGCACAGTTTTATTTCTGTGGAATCATAACAATTAAAGCAGCCTCAGCTATCTCTCTGCCAAGGGACTCTATCATCTAGTGGTTGTCTCGTCCTGACTTCTCTCAATGATCTGTGCTGGGGCGCTGCTCCCTTAGAGTATTCTACGGGTGAATGCGTGTCACACTTAGGCATCTTTTCTGATATCCAGTTTAAATTTACCTGTGAGTATTTGCAATGTAAGTTGTGCTAAGGGGCATAATGAGAGTGAAGGAAGGATTCTTCTCTGTGAAAAATATGTAACTGCATTAGACGTGTAAAGAATCCTTGAATGATTCTGAGGTACTTGGGTACGACAGTAAAGAAGCTCATCAGTACCTAGATAGAAAAGCCACTTAGAACATTTTTATGGAGGGGGAAAATATATACATTTCAACTATAACTGTTGGACAGTTAATGAGCCACTGTTTAGAATGAAGCATCTCCCAAATCTCAGACTAGTGCTGGGTGAGTCTCTGAAGGGGTAAGATATTGGAATTTGGCCCTGAGAAGCATCCAGAAGTTTAGATGTTTGACCAGGCTTCTTGAGACTGTAAAGCTAAGCTGGAAATCACCGAAGAGCAAGCTAGTGCTGTCTCCTCCCAGTGGGCTAGAAGAATGATTTCTTTCTGGTATTTTGGTGCTCTGGCTCTGTGTAAAGCACTTTGATTCAGTGGCCACAGTGGAAATCTTAAAGATCAGAGTGGAAAGTCAGCGGAACTTTTTCACATCACAGAGAAAGTTTGATTCGGGTTCATTTTAAGTTTTGGGCAAAGGTTCAGGGTTGAGTTGGTCTCGTACTTCATGTTGGCTTAACTCAACTGGCTTACTGCCCACCTATACTCAGAACTAGTCTGGGATGTCAAAGTTGAGAGGAAGCATGGAGGCTTAGGCCTGGTCCACACTAATCCCCCACTTCGAACTAAGATACGCAACTTCAGCTACGTGAATAACGTAGCTGAAGTCGAAGTATCTTAGTTCGAACTTACCGCGGGTCCACACGCGGCAGGCAGGCTCCCCCGTCGACTCCGCGTACTCCTCTCGCGGAGCAGGAGTACCAGCGTCGACGGCGAGCACTTCCGGGATCGATCCGGGATCGATGTATCGCGTCTAGACAAGAAGCGATAAATCAATCTCAGAAGATCGATTGCTTACCGCCGGACCCGGAGGTAAGTATAGACGTACCCTTTATGTTCAAGAGGAATTTGTCAGCGGAAAGCATGAATTGGCCCTTACATCTAAGGACCTTATATCTGGCTCCTATGTCAATGGTGCTACTGACTTCGGTGGAAGCAGGATCAGCCCCTAAGTGCCAAAGTCTCCATCAAAGCCATACCTTGCAGCCTTTCCAATGAGGAGTATTTGATGTATTATGTAAGTGTTGTGGGGTTTGCCTGTATATTCCTGGAAGATGTTGCAATGTCTCTACTGGCAACCAAATGCACTTGATTGTGCAGGCTTGTTTTCCTGCACCACTGAATACCGTTCCTGTCAGCCTTTTTAAATGAAGAGCTCCTCCAATGACAAAATGGGTCACTAAATCATTAAGGTCCATTGCCTCCTCAGATTATTGTAATTTGGGGAGTTATTACATTGCGAACGTGGGGAACGGAGCTATTTAAACCAGTAAGTAGGAAATCACCAGCTGATAATAAAGCCTGGGTCAATCGGAGCTCATTTAAATGTTGATCTAAACTGCCCTTTGAATCAAAGCTGCTTAAAGTATTCTGAAAAATAATTGCCTCTATTCATCAGAAGAATGTTCAGTGATCCCAAGTCTAACATGGGAAATTTGGTTGAGGAATCATTTCCCCCCCTTTTCAATTTTGTATTCAGAAAAAGCCATCTTTCCTGGTGCCACTTTCTTTTAATCGAGGGGTCAATCCATCAACCTGTACTATGGAGATGGGTCCCTTTTACCTGTCAGTGATGGATGCTGTTCCCTAGGCAAATATATCATGACGTTCCTACTGTAATGGCATTCTGCTCTTCGGGGAATAGGCCTTCAGCCTCCTGCTGGTGAATTAAAATGCATGGCCAAGCTCAGTGAGAAAAGTAGGCACCCGAGCTGCTTGGAACACGACTAGCAATACCGTGTTTCCAAAATAGTATTGATGCCTTCCCTGGGACTCTGGTGCGTTAGCAAAGATGCCTTTGGCTTGACTAAACAATGTAAATTTGCTCTGAGTGGGAAATGACTGAAAGAACTTGGAACCCAGCTGACTTTTCTTTTTGTAGTTACTATTTGTTTTGTTACCTCCATGGTTCCTTGAGTCGTTAGAGCTATCCGCAGCCTAGATCAATGTCTGTCCTGGGTCCTGCTGAGGGCTAAGCAGCAAACAAATGACAAGCCCATCTGGCTTAAATATTACCAGCTAACATCCTCCTTCCCCTTTGCAGCCACCATGACACAGTTCTGAAAAAGGCCCTCATGGACAGTGACTGAGAGAAGGAGACAGGCGAGGGCCGAGGATGTGTTTGGCACGAAGATTCCACCACCATGCAGAGCTTAGTCCACATTCCAGCGAGGTTACTGTGAGATGAGAAATGAAGTAACAAATGGCATTTGAATGTGATCTGCCAGGTTGAGGACGTTGCCTAAATCAATCAGCCAGAGGAAATCCCAGATGTTGTAGACGATAAATCCAATATCTCACTGCACCGACCACCAAGTCCACAACTGGAGAATGCTGCAGTTTGCCAGCCTGTCAGACTGATTTCCCATTTCTCAGCCAGTCTCTGTTAAACACAGTGCCAGACAGTTGTTACGTTTCATTTTAATTCAGTCTGAGGTGTGATTAGTTTTCTTCCCCTTAACTTCCCACGTACCCGTGGAAAGATCATTAGAACTGTCATGTGATAAATACATCTTCAAGCGGCATCCAGGAATAGAAGGCTTGCCATCAGCCCGGCCCTTTCTTGAATTGCTGTATTAAACTAACAATGAAATCGAATGGATCCCTGTGCCCCATTCTCCTTTCTGTCAAAGCATGTAGAAAACGTTCATCAGGGAAACTTTCAGAGGTCGTGTCCTGGCAAGAAAAGCTTTTAATGCCATCCTCGTGCGACGGCTGCATGTACCGTAAAAGCAGCGATGGCGGGGATAGATGCTTCTGCAAAGGCAGCATGGGTGACATGAAGTTCAAGGGCACAGCTATTGCTGGCAGGGCGCAAAGTAGAAGGGGAAGCTGAAGCACGTGCCCCATGTTGGCTGGAAGGGAGAGCAAATTCCACGAGTTGGCAGCAACTGCTTAGAGAGGATAACTTTTCCCACTCATTTCCAGGCTGCCCAGAGTCTAACATGCTGATGTGCTCCTCAAACCCTCCACCCCTTCTACTTGTAAAATGCAATCAGACATATTAGTCTGTTTTCCACTTGTTCATCTCCCTGGTCTGGAGACCCCTGTACTGAATCTGTGTTCCCTGGTTTTAGCCTGATTAGCTTCAATCCAAAGCACTTGTTACTTCACAGGTTTCCTCAATATATGTTTCACTCTATATGCATCCGAAGAAGTGGGTTGTAGCCCACGAAAGCTTATGCTCTAATAAATTTGTTAGTCTCTAAGGTGCCACAAGTACTCCTGTTATTTTTGCTGTTACTTCACAATGCATCATTGCTCTCCTCTCAGTCCTGGGGGTAAGAGAGAACAAAGGGTGTTTCAGCTGCTGTTGCTTCTGGTGCAGAGAACCAATGTTCTTGCACAGCAGGGGGCCTGCGGCAGAGTATTTTGGCCAAGATCAGTTTAATTCTTGATGCATTTTCCTATATTTCTGTGAAGTGTCTGGCACAAACCAGGACTAAGTAGCAGAGATTGGCATCTGCTCAGCCTGTATCGAATGCATGTTGCTGCCTCTTTGATGAAGGTTTTTTTTTTTTATTTTATTTTATGTAAAGTAGAGATGGACCAGAAGCTGACCAACCCTCAGACATTGGGAAATTCAGATTCTTCCCCAGGCCTATCCCTGATTTAAAACTGTTATTGCATTTCCCAGCTATGCAACACATGTTCATGCGGGGCAACGTTTTAGATCACTGCTTATTGGTCCGGAGGGCTCTGGTGATGACGTCTCTAGCAATCAAGTGACATTTACGTGGACACCAACATAATATCGGCATTGACAACAACAGCCGAATTTCTAACACAGCACTAGCTTTACAAGCCAATCATGATGCGGAGGCAGGAAAGGCAGCTTATGTGATTAATACTGATATATTTAAAAAACAAAGTTGGTATTAAAATCCAGTGTCACTATTTCCAACAAATTGACGAGCGGGTCACGTAGATCTGAACTCTTAATAGTTCATACAACCAACCATTCTGGGTTTTGAGAACTTGAGGGGAAATGGTTCAAACAGCCACATAGCTACAAATGCACACAGCCCGGTCTGAGTAATGCTTGATACCTCTATTCATGTCAGACCCTCCTCCCCTGGCATGGACTGACTTGATTTCTGTGGTGCATTAACTGAGAACCAGGCATTTTTTCTGGTGTATCTGTGGCATTTTCTAGTCGTTAGTATTGTTTGTTTGATGACTCATCACACATTCTCAGTATATACTGTATCACAGATTGCAGAAGTCTGTTTTAGCAATCACTCCTTGTAATGACTGCTCAGCTGCATGGGTCAGAGATTACTGTCCAAAAGATATTTTCCATTGGTGAGGGTCCCTTGCTTATTCTGGACAATGGAACATTTAATTATTTCTTCTCTTTTTCTTTCTCTGAGGTAGGAAAATTTCTGCACCATTGAGTGTCACTTGGCTGCAAACCAGACAATACTAGTAGTTTCAAAGGCCTGGGAATGCCTGCACCTATCTTAACAGCAGGTCCAAGTTGCTGGGAGGTAATGCTACTGAGTCTCCGATCTCAAGGTGGCAGCCATTTAAATCAGTTTGCAATTGAAGTGTGTGGGGTAAGGGAAACAAGATGGGAATCAGAATGATGTGATTTTTAAGGTCTGCTGTCTCTCAAGTCATCAGTGCTAGAACAAATAATATACCGCAAAACTATAGATTAAATGATAAATTATAGAACGTTGGAAATATGGGACCCTGTCTTTTCTATATTTTATTGCATTAGTTGTTGTCTCTGGTAGCTTATGAGATGTCACAACTTTTAAATGATGGCTGGTTCCTCAGACTGGGCAAGGACGCAGGCCATTGACTAAACAGGCCAGGATGCTTTCAGCCTCCCCAGGATCCTGGCCCAGTCTGTTTCTGGCTTCAGGTAAAGAATTTGACAGCTTGTGGAAGTGCCAATTAGAGCCAATTTTAAACTGATGAACGGTTTTGGCACTCAAGTACCTGGCAGAAATTGTTCTGTCCTTGCACGATGGAGATTTTGTTTTTCTGTGTTTTATGGAACAGGATGTTGTGAGTGTTCAGAGAGCTGGAACTGCCCAAATGGCATTCTGTTTCATTTTAATTTATACCATATCGCAAGAGGTACCACTAGAGGCAGCTGGGAACGTAGGCGTTGCCAGACTGGATCAGAACCAAGGTCCATCTAGTCCAGTATCCTATCTCCATTCTGCTGTAGCCCCGACCCCTAGCCATAGATGTCTCCGAGGATGTTGTAAGAACCCCTCAGTAACAGATATGGGATAATTACCCCCACGTTGGATCTCATCCTGATCTCAAAGAGTTAGAGATTGGCTTAAACCCTGAAGCATGAGATTTAATATCCCTGCCAAAATTTTTGTTAGCATTAACCGTTATAACTCTGGATATTCTTGTTATCCATTAAACATGCCCAGTCCCTTTTTGAATCTTGCTAAATTCTTGGCCTCAGCAAACAATATTGTTTTGTTACAGCCACACACCAACCTACTTGCATTTTATCTGTAGCAGTGCCGGTATTATATTATTTAAATGATATTCTTTATTTCACCATGGGATGCCATAAACGTGTAAAGATGAGGCTAATGTCAGCCCAGAACTCGGTAAGTGTAATTCCCCTGGAGTTTAATGGGAATTGTAACCATTTTCATCAGGGCTGAATTTATTTTGCTGTAATATTTAGAAATGCTGCCTAAGAATTAGTGAGAACATTATACTTAAAAATGCAACGAAGACTCTGCTTTCAATCTAGGTGACCCAGTTTACATGTGAAACACCCATATGCCCACGTATAATCAAGTCGAGTGAAACTTTGCTGTCTCTGCCGGCAGCTTGACTCATTCGAATGGGGATCAATGCTGATCTGAAATTAAATATTTAAGAATTTTGAAGCTGCCTCGGGCTACTTCTAAACTCTGACAAGATCATTTCTGGCTGTCGGCCGCTGGGGTGAGAGTCCATCTCCTGGGCTGATGGTGTCAGCACTCTTCAGCTGTGACATGGACAGCAGAACCTGTGGGCGTTTGAAAGGGATTTTGTCGCTGCGATAGCCTGATGATGTGCCAGCTGAAATGAGGTGGAGATCAAAGGGTTGTTTCTCCAGTGAGGGAGGGTATTTGTGTGGGTGCCACTTTCAAAATCCAGGACAGCTGTGAAGTTGGTTTTGAAAGCTCAATCTCCAAGTCAGGGTTGTCTGTTAACGTCTCTGCCATGTCAGCTCCTCTTTTACATGCATCGTGAGTAGCGGGCTGCTTTAGCCCAGGAATTTGGGCTGCAGCAAGGTGCTCCCAGTTCCCTGAGGCAGCTGTTCACTTGGGTAGTGGTCTGGGAACCCCAAACCCTCCAATTCTCTTTCCTGCTGCAGAATCGACTCCCTCTTCCACCCTGGACAAGTCACGTGGGTTCTCTGAGTCAAATCCAGCTGTAAACTGCAGCAGAGCCTCTGCTCTGAGATCACCGCCGTTGTGGGTAGTGGAACAGAATTTGACCTTGTGTCTGTCTCCTCCCTCTGTAAAACGGGTTTGAGGATTAACTCATTAGAGCCAAATTTTGTCCACTTCTGCGGAGGTGCCCAAGTGGGGAGTGATGGCACCAGGAGCTCCCGCATTGACACTCCTCCATAGGAGCCAGGCTCAGTTTGATTGGTGAGTACCGACATGGCACTGGGCTAGGACTGCTGGTGCTAGCTGCCTGAAATGCCAACTGAGCTGGTGGGATGACCCCCATTTTGGCTGAGACACCAGGGTTTGAACCGGGGGCTTCTAGAACTCGAAACATAAGCTGCGGTAGCTTGAGCGAAAGGACTAAGACTCGCTAGTAGAAGCTCTAGGAGTCTCATATCCTCTGTGGATCAGGCACAGAGCGCCCTCCTGGAATGCTCCCGTCCGGTTCACGTTCGCTCTGCCCATTTTGCCATCACTGGGTATCATACAACCATGCAATCGCTGGCTAACCACATGGGCAGGAGAGAGAGCTGTATCTGGGAGCAATAATGCACACATTACCGGCAATAGAACCTCTGAGTAGTCCAGAGGGAAATCACCTTCGCTCTCCCTTGTAATCTGCTCAGTTCCAGCTGCCTCTATGTTCTCAACCTTCCGGAGAGAGAAGGGGGAATTTAGTTTTCCATTTAAGTGACCATGTGACCCTAATGCGGGCTGATAGAATTCAGGACAAATGTGGCCTCAGCTTGATCCTTTTTAACTGGTGTAATAGTACATGCTGTTTCCGAGGGAGGAGCTGTCGGCTCCAATGAGTACATTTCGTTCTCTCTGTTGTGCAGCTGGTGAGGAAGGCAAAGTAGGCCTGAGAATAGAAGCTTGCTTCTAAAACCTGGTTTTCTTGACACTGATGCCCACCTGGTGTTAAACTGCAAGTCTCTGCCTAGGACTTCATTCCTGCAACTCCCATCGGACACCCGTAATGGCAGCTGTTCAGAACAGCAGGGAGGTCATTCCACAGGCAGTAACTCCAGGGAGGACACTGCTGTGTCCAGTCTGGTAGTCATAAAGCTTTCGGAGGCCTGGTCTTTGTCTGCTGCTCTCAGCACACATTGTTCTGGAGGCCTGTCTGCAAACTGTACTACCACCAGGATTTTTCTCAATACTGACGGTGTCTTAGTTCAGATGGACCGAGGGCACCAACCGTCCTTTGGCCAGTTACATATCAAGTACTCATATCTTTAATCTAGTCAGGCATTCCGTCATAATTTTTGCCACAACAGCAACGATAGACTCCATGGTGAAAAGCTGTGATAGGCTAGGGAGCTCGGGTGTGTACTACAGGGCGATAACCTGATGTAGCAGTCTGCCCAAAGGTATGTTCACTATGCAAATTCCTAGCTAAGCTAAGTGTGGGACACTTGTTCTGCTTCTTTTGACCTGTTAAAATTCAATGCACAGAATTATAGTTTGACCACACACACACACACACACACACACACACACACACCACCCTATGTTAAAAGACCATTATAACGTTCTCGGAAACAAAAGAACTGTTCTGGCTGAAATTTTCCAAACAAATTCAGCCTGAGGCAGACATCCGGTACAGAAAACTTCAGCCCAAGTGGCTAAAGTTTGGCAAAGTTTATAAGCAACAGAAAACAGGGGAGTGTCACGCAACCTTCATAATAGGTGGTGCTACCAGCCCCACCTCTGATAAGAATATGTATGTGCGGTTGGATACCACATTGATACATGTTTAATAAATACGTAGGAGCAATATCCATGTGATAAATAGTAGAACCATGTGATAAACTGCATGCATCATGCACTTTTTGACTGGCTACTCATCCATCTCCTCAGGGATTATTTGCAGCATTCCAAAACAACTGAGCTGCTGCAGTTCCCATTCTAAAAGAAAACTTGACAAATATTTCTTCAGCTGCCCCTCCTCCCTCATGGGAAATTTCACCCTAAAAATTGCACTCTTATCTGGTCCAGGATGAGCAATGTTCAGATCAGCACCAGTGATGGGGATGAAGTCCAACATCTCGTGCTGTATGAGGGCAGGAACCAGGAGCATTATATCATGGGGAAGGGGAGAGTCACAGCCTTTCGGTGCAATATGCAGCATTTTTCTTTCACCTTTGCTAAATTCCAAGGGAGCCAAACTTAAAATTGCAGCATCGTATGGGAAATTTCTTGGGTAATTTTTTAATGTTTTCTCCAATGTGCTAGTTAATCCTCTGCCTTACTAGGCTTGTGCAGCTGAGTCCAGTTAATGAGAGAACATAGGATCTGAACAATAGCACCAGTAATATGGCATGTAGAGAATGTGTGATGAAGTGGCATGCTATAATGTCCTGACGGGCATTCCATTGGGAAAACCTGAATGACTGTCCACCCAAAATGCCTGTCAATAAAACCTCTTTGTATTACTCCTCACCATTGTGTGTTTGTTCTGTGCATTCAAATGCAGCTGCCCTGGATCTATGATGTAGAGCATTAGTTTCATTATAAACTCTCAAGTAAATTTCTCTCCTGCTCACCGTGCATGCATGACCTACAGTTTCACTCCTGCGGAAGGTTTGTTTGGGTCCTCAGAACCAGGCAGTCAATGATAGTGTTGCAGAACTGAGAGAAAAGCCCTTAGAGGAGGTATCTCCTGAGTCTGAGAAGGTCAAAAGCTGCTTTCTTCTCGTGGTTTTAAAATATGTCTCTAAGCACCTGGTATTACATCAGACCAGAATCACTTGCATGTGTTTTTCCCTCCTTACTGTGTCCCAGTCTGATGGGCTTTGGGTATGAAACACAAACAGAATTAACCACTTCATTCTTTCTCTTCTGAGACTGTGGAATTCAGTGGTTTGATTTTGCTAGCAATGGAGGAGCTCCGCGTGGCCGGGTGTTCGCAGCTGCTCAGTCAGGAGATTGGAGCACAGAGATGAGCTGGTTTAGTACACGCCAATCTAAAGCACAGTGAGGAACAGAGACGCTGCCAGGCTGTATCAGACCAGTGTGTCCATCTGTTCCAGTACCCTCTCTCTCACCTTCCTACCAGCTGCAGGAAGGTGCATGAAGCCCTGCAATAGGCAGTTATGGAATAATCTGTCCAATGGGAAAGTTTCCTCCTTATCCCATCAATCAGAGTTTGGTTTATGCCTTGAAGCTTGAAAGTTCATAACCTTTGCAATACGCTTCATGTGTTGTTGGAGGTTTTTTAACATCCTTACGATTGTAACTGGATGAAGGCTACGGAGAGGGACAGGGAATATATAGCCATTATTCTTTTAGCCATCTTTTACCTTTTGTCCTTGAAGTTGTCATTTGGAATCTGCAAACTTGTGCGGATTAAATCAGAACTGACCCATCCTTTCACCTGTGCTGTAGGTAGCCAATTAATTGTAGGGGGACGTATTATTCACAAGGAAACCTGTTCTTATGAGATTTGCAGACAACTTTTGTGAATAGAAGAGATTCAGGGGCATTGGAAAAAGAACCAAAATGTAGGGGGTGCTTATCCAAGATGAATTAATAACCATTTGAGCTTGATCCACTACAGTTCAGTGAGTATAGCACACTTGTGGGAAATATTAACTATCACCGTCATAAGAATATACACTGTTCCTTAGTCCTGACATTCCTGCTTGAACTCAGACCTGAGATCTTCCACTGTACCACTTAGCTGAAGACCTCCAAACGGGGATAGGAGCTAGGTATGGGAGAGTTACTCAAACAGAAAACTCCTCAATAAACTTAGGCGTGTCGGATGCACACCACTACTGTGGCTTAAGCCAAATGATCTTCTGTTTTACCTGATTTATGGCCCATAACCAGCGTTGGTTTAACTGTAATTCTGAGTCATAGCATGGCTGAGAAGTTTACGGTACAGGATTTAGGCGCAAGTCGTTCTGAAGGTGTGCGTTCACTTTGCCTTACTGCCAAAAAAGGTTTTGTTTGAACAAGAGTGGTCTAAGTTAAGGCAAAGGACTGGGCACGAGAGCTGGGTTGATCTTTCCCAGCTAGACATGCTGCATGACTAAGATGCTGAGGGGGGGTACACTTTTGGAAGGGTGCCCCCCTTTTTGGATGTGCAATTTGTGTCTGCACAATCTACACCTGCATTTTTACATCTCCAGCTGAATTGTGGATACAAATCTGTGCATTTTACACCTCCTAACTCTTTGACCGCTGATGCGAATCCGATAGAATTGCACTTCCTCCGATTTACACCTGCAATTCGTTTGGTGGATGCAAATTGCAGTTGGAAACCAGAACGAGAGGTCTCAGCCCAGCAGAAAACTTACCCCTTAACTTCTCTGTGCATCGGTTTTCCCATGTGTAAAATGGGGAGAACATAAGAATGGCCCTACTGGGTCAGACCAAAGGTCCATCTAGGTCAGTATCCTGTCTTCTGACAGTGGCCAATGCCAGGTGCCCCAGAGGGAATGACCAGAACAGGTAATCATCAAGTGATCCATCCCCTGTTGCCCATTTCCAGCTTCTGGCAAACAGAGGCTAGGGACACCATCCCTGCCCATCCTGACTAATAGCCATTGATGGACCTATCCTCCATGAATTTATCTAGTTCTTTTTTGAACCCTGTTATAATCTTGGCCTTCACAACATCCTCTGGCAAGGAGTTCCACAGGTTGACTGTGCGTTGTGTGAAGAAATACTTCCTTTTGTTTGTTTTAAACCTGCTGCCTATTAATTTCATTTGGTGACCCCTAGTTCTTGTGTTATCAGAAGGAGTAAATAACACTTCTTTATTTACTTTCTCCACACTAGTCATGATTTTATAAACCTCAATCATATCCCCCCTGAGTCGTCTCCTTTTGAAGCTGAAAAGTCCCAGTCTTATTAATCTCTCCTCATACGGAAGCTGTTCCATACCCCTAATCATTTTTGTTGCCCTTCTCTGAACCTTTTCCAATTCCAATATATCTTTTTTGAGATGGGCGACCACATCTACATGCAGTATTCAAGGTGTGGGCGTACCATGCATTTATATAGAGGCAATATGATATTTTCTGTCTTATTATCTATCCCTTTCTTAATGATTCCCAACATTCTGTTCATTTTTTTGACTGCCGCTGCACGTTGAGTGGATGTTTTCAGAGAACTCTCCACAATGACTCCAAGATCTCTCTCTCTCTCGAGTGGTAACAGCTAATTTAGACCCCATCATTTGATATGTATAGTTGGGATTATGTTTTCCAATGTGCATTACTTTGCAATACTTACCTGTAGCACAACAGTTTTGCAAAGTTGAATTTACTCCCTTTTATAAAGCACTTTTGCTGGTTGGATGGAAGACGCAGAGAAAGGCAAAGCATTGCTCTTTTCTTTACGCTTATTGTGATTTCAGTGCTTCTAGGTAAGTTCAGCTTCCTTGGGTACGTACCACTTGGCAGGCAGCCAGTACAGTAATTCAGCAGAGCTCAGTCTAGCAACTCCATGTGTTTTGCTAGTGGAGCATGTAGGGAAGAGGAAGTTAAGATTCATTGATGAGCTGTTTCTGTGTGAATTTTCAGCTCCAGAGCTGCTTCATTTACCGTTGACCTGGCTGCTCATTACAAACGGAGAAATAGCTTCCCCTTAGCCCATGGCTCCTATGTTGTCCCTTATTTATCACAGCTCTGATTCATTTTACTCTGGTCCCTAATGGCCCTCGTGTTGAGACTATGGCAGGGGGGGGGGATGGCTTTCTGTGCCCACTCCAAGTTATTTAATTAACTGAAACAAACAAAAAAAGGACTAATATTTATACTCTCGTTCCATGAAAAGGGTGGGTCAAGTCCCAGAACTGAGGGCTTATAAATTGCATCCCGCTACTAAGTCACGGGATAGCTAGTTATTATGAAATACTCAGCACGGGGCAGATAAAAGCAATAACATTTAACTACCCAGAATAAAAACATTTAACTACATGCGATAAAAATAAGTGGCACTGTATGTGTGTGGCGCCTAGGGACTCTTTGGTGCACATGCTGCCGTGTGGATGTACGGCAAACACAGCCCTTTCGAGCGTCCCTTGCTGAGGAACACCCGGAGAACGACGGTCTACCCATCAGTTCCCTGGGTTCCCCTGCCGTTCTCTTTGCCCCGGCAAAACTGGATAAATCATGAGAGCCATGGTGAGTACTCTCTCTGGACTCAGTGAAGCCCCTTGCCTGAGAAAGACATGAAAGATTTGGCCCTATGTTACCTTACATCATGTATAGAGACCATAAATCTGGGTGAGGTCCATGACCAAAAGAGGGCCTGGTGATGAAGAATGAACTCCCATCCATCCTGCCGCCCTTCTCCCCAACCCCTGAACTTGTGTCCTGGCCAATCTGCCAGGGTTTCCAACGATAACCGTAAAGTTGCTGTGCATACAAATAATCAGCTTCTCCAGCAGGTGCCATTTCAGACCTTGGAGGGGGTAGAGCTATTTATCAGACTCGCTCACTAAAACCCCAGTGCCGCCTTCAAACAGCATTTGAGCAGCTCACACTGATGCGTTAAGGATGAAGCCTTCAGTTGCCATGACACCAAACCATCCTCAAGGATACAGTGATGTGTCTGTTTCATTTTGCCCTTGCTGACCCTATTCCCAGACAATGTGGTCTCTCGCCTACGTTCCAGTCTCTTTCAAGTAATTATCTGCTCTGATTGCTCATCTGGTGCTGTCGTCAGATATACATGTATGTATATTAATCAGATGAGTCACAGAAGGCACAAGGCAATTCATCTCTGTTTTTGCCCAGTTTCTGGGTAAGGAGTGGCTTTGAAATGAGTGAGCATGACATGTATTTATTTTAATTCGATGGCTGAATGGTTTGTGGTGTATTTAAGGATCCATTGGGTTTATTCTGGGTAAAGCTGCAGTTAAGGTGATCTCTGACATTATGATCTCCATTTGGATCTTACTTACACCCCTGTAAATCAGGAACAGCTCGACTGAAGTCAATGGTGTTTCACTGGTGTAAGAGAAGTCAGAATCAGGCCCTATGTGTGTTTCTCTTTTGGACCAACTTTTCAGACAACTTCCTAATTTGTGTCCACAGATATTTCAGATCATTTGTTTAATGCTCACAAAACCCAGGTTTGTGTGCACATCGTTGAGATTTGCACATACAAATGTCCATTTAGCATATGCAAGTGTAGGTTTTGCATGCACCAAATGGGAAAGTTGAGAAGGCCACTTGAAAATGGCTCTCTGTTTCTTGTGATATTTAGCGTGGAGTGGCAGGAGTAGAGGTATTCATGGATGACTTTCCATGGAAGTTCGCGTCTGTCCTGAGAGACTCATGGAAATATGTTCAGCTTCACTTCTTGATCTCAAATGCAATATTTGTATAATTTCCTAAATAAATTCTTCTCCTCTGTGCTTGCTTGATCCCCACTGACCTGAATGGAGAGATGCACAGGTTTAGGAAGAATCAACCTCAAGTTCTGGCACAGAATGTCGTTCTGGGGAGTCAGAGCATGATCTGGGCTGTAGCAAGGGAGAGACCAGGGAGATTGGATTGATAATGGGGTAGGAAGCCTTACCCTCTAGATCACAGGTAGAAACCTAGCCCAGTGACTGGCCGTTCTTACTGTTCAATGACCATTCAAATGGCCTGTGTGAAATGAGACTGATCTCAGCTTCCAGAAAACACCAGCACAAAGGACAGTAATTGGCATTGTTCTGAGTCCTCTCAAAAAGAGCTTGGGCTATTGTGACTGGACTCTCGCCCCATGTCTAGCTACAGTAGTCACCGCAGGATAAGGTTAAGCTATCCTGCTTGGTGTCCCCATCAGGTTCCCTTCATTTGACCCTTTGACCGCATTCCTGTCCCTGTTATTTCATTAGTTGTCCCCTGTAATCACTTGGCTTCCAGGTCCTGTGGATCCTCCCCTTAGGCTGGGGGGAGGTCCTTTAGCATTGGGCTCCGCCCACCCACTTCCTGGATCTCAATAGGATAAGGTTAAGCTATCTTGGTAGGGCTTCATAGCCGCTCCCGGCCATGTCATACCTGTCCATCGGATAAATAAAAGACTTTGGTTTCCCGGTCTGTCAGTCCAGCTCCAAATTAATTTTCCGTATTTTTTTAAAAAAAGGAAATAAGTGTGTTAGGAGATTGAAGGCTGAGTGACTCCACCCGGCAGGACGGTTTCTCAAGGCTGTGTGTTGTGATACAGATTTTTATCAAAAACTGGGCTACGGGTGATGAGGGGAGGGGACTCTTAGGGCATAGAGATTAATTCCAGGATAAAAGAATTAACATCATGCCGGAGGCAAGCAACAACAATAAATGTAAGTACAGCTGTATCGCTTTCTGTGGAAACCGATACCATCATTGTGTCGAAGGAATCCTAGGCATTCAGTCATGTCACACTTTCCGACGATGCCCCGACTGCTCTGTTTAAAAACATTCATCTATCCCTGACTCAGTGACAGACAGATGCTGACAGGAATGTTCGCTATGGGCCCAATCCTGTAAAGTACTGAGCACTTCCTGGAAGGTGCCAAGTGCCCTTAATCTCACTGAGCTAAGGGCATTCAGCCCCTTGCAGGATTGGACCTTTTGTATCAATGTACGATTTACAGTTCTGAATGATGATGCTCTTAATTTAAGTCTCCGAACCAGCAGAGTAGGAATATTTTGTGTCTGCGTTTGACCTTTCAATCCAATCTGATTCTGTTCCCTGTGATCTAAGCTACTACTTTGCAAGCTTTAATTCTCGAGAGCTAGAACAGGAATGTGTCACACACTGGCTAGCGTGCACGTCGGCGTGTCACCATTGCCATCTAATGGGTGCCCAAGAGTACAAGTACGGTGCCCCCTTGTGGCAAGGCCACAAAGAGAACATAAGTCCTGCTACTCTTCCTGTGAGTAAGGGGAACAATACTCCATTTGTGCGACTGGTACAAGCTTGTTCTTCTGGAGCAGAAGGATGATCTCAGTTCTAGCCCTCCTCCGATTGTGAAGTTCTGGGTGGTCATTGATTCATTCCAGCTGCTACAGTACATTGCACTGAGTTTGAAAAACCATAAATAACAAACCATTCTGTGATTCAGACCAAAGACTGGCAATGTTTATTCTGTGGCTTTTGAGGGGAGCGGGAAAAGTCGTGAAATAGAAACTAAATAGCCGGAGATGCAGTTTAGTGGAAAAGCTTTAGTGGAGGAAACTTCTTGTCTTCAGTGGAATTAAATTGAAATAGCTGTATTTTATCTCAGCCTTCATAATAATGCTTGCTGCTTATGTAATACTGTGTACCCATATATCTCGAAGCACTTTACAAAGGTGGGTATTTTATCCCCATTTTACAGATGGGCAAACTGAGGTATACAGAGGTGAGGTGACTTGCCCAAGGTCATGCAGCAAGTCAGTAGCAGAGCCTAGAATCTAGGACTCCTGACTCCCAGCCAGATGTCTTGATGTCTTGGCCACTTGACCACACTAGAAGAACTTAAACCACCCAATGTGGAGCCTTCCGTAAAGTAATTGGTTCTGAAATTCATGGGCCAGATCCTCAACTGGTGTAAATCAGTGTAGCTTCTCAGAATCATTAGTGATTATCTTCAAGAAATCGTGGGTGAGATCCCAGGGGAAGGGCAAACATAGGTACCTACCTTTAAAAGGGGAGGAAAGGAGGACCTGGGGAATTATAGATCCATCCGCCTAGCTTAAATTCTTGGAGGATACTGGAACATGAGCCAACAATGTGATGCAATTGCCAAAAAAGGCAAATATCATTTTGAGTGTATTAACAGGCGTGTTGAATGTAGGAGACGAGGTAATTGCCCCGCTCTGTTCAGCACTGGTGAGGCCTCAGCTGGAGGATTATGTCCAGTTTTGGGTGCAGCATTTTAAGAAGGATGTGGACAGACTGGAGAGAATCTGAAGGAAAGCAACGAAGATGATAAAAGATTTAGAAAACCGGATCTATGAGGAAAGGTTAAAAAACCTGGGCATGTGCAGTCTGGAGAAAAGAAGACGGGGTGGCAGAGGGACCCTGATAACAGTCTTCAAATGTGTTAAGGGCTGTTATAAAGAGACAGTGATCAATTGCTCTCCATGTCCAGTGAAGGTAGGACAAGTAGACAGGGGTTTAATCTGCAGCAAGGGAGATTTAGGTTAGATAGGTGGGAAAACTTTCTAACTCTAAGGATAAAGTACAGTACTAGAACAGGCTCCCAAAGGAGGTTGTGGAATGCCCATCACAGGAGGGTTTTAAGAACATGTTGGACAGACACTTGTCAGGGATGGTCTAGATATGCTTAATCCTGCTTTAGCACAGGGGGGCTGGACTTGGTGACCTCTCGAGGTCCCGTCCAGCACGACATTTCTGTGATTCTACTGAGGTGAATTGAACTATGCCTGTTTACGCCAGTTGAGGATCTGGCCCCTAAGTTGTATTGGTCTAGCCCATTCACTCTCTGCCTCCTTTTTCTAAGCTGCTTATCACAATTCTTTAAGTTTGCAATCAGCAGGATGACATATTTTAGGAGATTGGTAACCGAATATAGACCCTTTTGCTGCTAGATTGCTGGTTCAAATCCAGGTTGGCTAGGGATTGAAGCCGATCAAAAAATGGAGTGAAAATTTTCTCAGAATCTCTCTTCTATCTTTCATCAAAATTTCCAAACTCTCAGAGCAGCCTTGCCGGTTATTATCCACTGGTGGCTTTTCATTGGCCCATTTTGGGTGAGTTAACGGTCAAACAAAATCCATTTACTACAATCCAATTTGGCACTAATGTTCCCCACGTTGGCAATTGCAACTGTGTGCAAGGAGTGAGTGGACCAAGAGACGGAACTATTCTCTTACTATGGCGGTGGTCTTTTCAAGTCCTGGAAGATGCTCATTGGCAATCCAGTGTGGGGAAGCTTCCAGAGCAGTTACTTGCTCTCTGAAAGAGAGATGTTCAAACTCCTTTGACTTTTCACCTCTTGACCTCTCTTCTGAGACTACCAGCAAGAGTGCCAGTTGTACTGGAAAAACTGAAAAGGTGTAAGGTGCGATTCAGCAGAAAACACTCCAGTGTATGCAAGCCTATTCTTCAAGGCTTCCAAAGCGCAATGACCTGAACAGATTATTGTTTCACTGACTCAGGGTCATCATGAGCAAGAGAGAATATAATGTATCGCTTGAGGTGCTTTAGAACCTGTGTTTATCCTTTTAGTTTGAAGTTTAATCCAAAAAAAGCTGTGACTTGCTACGCTATCTGTCTTCTCCCTTAACAGTTTTACAAAACTCTGACAACAGGCAGAATAAATGAAGCCGCATGAAGAGCGGCACAGGACAGGGACTTGCAGTAGGGTTACCATACGTCCGGATTTTCCCGGACATGTCCGGATTTTTGGTCCTCAAATCCCCGTCTGGGAGGAAATCCCAAATAGCCGGACATGTCCGGGAAAATAGGGAGGGAGGGGTCGTGGGGCTTGGGTCTGGGCTGGAGCCACTGGGGCCACCGGTGCTCGGCCGCCGGCCCGCGGTGCTCGGCCAGGGCCGGTGCCGGTGCCGGGCCGGAGCCGCTCGGCTGGAACTGGGGCCCGAGCCGAGCTGGGCCGGAGCCGTTGGGACCGGGGCCGGGGGTGCTCGGCTGGAGCTGCTCGGCTGGAACTGGGACCGGGGGTGCCTGAGCCACTGGGGCCGGCGGTGCTCGGCCGGAGCCGGGACCGGGGCTGGGGGTGCCCGAGCCGCTGGGGCCGGTGATGCTCGGCCGGAGCCGCTCGGCTCGAACCGGGACCGGGGCCGCTGGGGCCGGCGGTGCTCAGCCAGGGCCGGAGCCGCCGGCCGGCGGTGCTTGGCCAGGGCCGGTGCCGGGCCCGAGCCAAGCTGGGCCGGAGCCGCCGGAGCCAGGGCGGGCCGGAACCGCTTGGCCAGAAACAGGGCCGGCGCCCCAGGGCCCAAGCCGAGCTGGGCGGGAGACGCTGGGGCCAGAGCCTCTTGGCCGGGGCCGGAGCCGCCGGAGGGAGCCGCTCGGCCGGGGGGGCCCGGACTGGGCCGCGCCTCCTCGCCCCCCGCAACAGCCCCAGCCCCAGCTTACCTGCTGCCTCCCTGTTTCAGGCTTCCCGCGAACATTTGATTCGCGGGAAGCAGGGGAGGGGGAGGAGCAGGGGGCGGAGCGTTCAGGGGGCGGGGCGGAGTTGGGGCAGGGCCGGGGCCCCGTGGAGTGTCCTCCTTTTTTTAAATTAAAATATGGTAACCCTAACTTGCAGTCACCTTCTTTTAAATTCCATATGGTTTTCAAAGGTTGTGTAGAGTGAGGTGAGATATTGAGCAATGGATTTAGCCCCTTTTTCTGTTGGTGACATATCTGTGGACAGACTTTGATCTTTAAAATGTGCTTATTGCCCAATATTTGCCGACAAATGGTTGGGTTACTTGAGGCCTAGTCATTGTGACTACTGTGTCAGTTATTTGCTACAGGCACTGATGGGTCAAAAAGGTCACATGGTATTGTTTCTTTTTCCTGATTGGATGAATCCCAGACCCTGTAAAAGCTTGCAAAACAAACACCTCTAGTGCTAATATTCCTCATTTACTTAGTCCCACAGGTACCGATGCACATTGAAAACAAGTCAAAGGAGTTGAAATGTTGCATGTGCAAGCCCGGCAGCGCCGGCTCCAGGCACCAGCCTGGCAAGCAGGTGCTTGGGGCGGCCACTCCGGAGGGGGGCGGCACGTCCAGCTATTCGGTGGCAATTCGGCGGACGGTCCCTCACTCCCGCTCGGAGCGAAGGACCTCCCACCGAATTGCCGCCACAGATCGCGATCGCGGCTTTTTTTTTTTTTTTTTTTTTTTCTGGCTGCTTGGGGCGGCCAAAACCCTGGAGCCGGCCCTGAAGCCAGGTGCCTGTGAATGAAGATTATTTTAGTGCAACACACAGTTCTCTGGTTTGCACCTGTAATAACGGTAACTGTGCACTCAGATTTCGCCCATAATTCACTCTGTGTTTTAGTGCCTAATATGTTTGAAAATCTGGCTGTAAATCTTGTTAAAATGTTAGCAAGTTCCACTAAGGTGCATGCGCAAACTCTCTTCTAGCTAGCTGCTTGCCAGACAACTGCTCTGACATGGTCTTGCCCCATTATGTGGTGTGAATGGATTGCAACAGATTGGAGCCAGCTAACGAACCACAATCTCTATTCTCCCTTCCACTTCCCATCGTTGCATGTATTCTATTAAAAGAAAAGTGAGCACGTATGTGGAGAGAGAGCGGGGAAGCTGAGAAAAACTTACTCAAATTAAAATCAGGCGTTCCTTCTAGTGCATGGATATATTTTGACCAAACAGTCACATTCTAGTCAACTCCTTCCCTTTACGGAGTTCATCCCATCACATGAGCGGCAGTGATGTAAGTGATTATAAAAAACCTCCTTCTTTGAGCCGGAACATAATCTAGTGGTTAGAGCAACTTGGGGGTCAGGACTCTAAATTCTAATCCTGACTCTGGCATTGCCTAGGTTAGCATGTGTAAACTGCTTACCTGCTTTGTGACTCATTTCCCCCATCTGTTAAATACTTCAACATGCTCCAATGCAAGGAGCTATACAAGCTGCTGTGATCAAGGAGTCTCAAGGTGGACTTGCCAAAAGTTAGCATGCTGAGGGCCTGGTTTTGATTTGGTACCTTGATCAAGATGCGGCTCAGCCATGACATTCAGATCACCGGTGCAGATTCCGAAGTCACACCTGGGCAAGTGGAGAAATCGGCCCTTACTCCTCTGAGTTATAATGTATGGCGGAAAAGGAGCTTGGTTTAGAGAAGCTCTGGAGAGCCAAGGCCCCGATTCAGTAAAAAACACTTAGGGCTTGTCTACACTTGAAATGCTATAGTGACACAACTGCAGCGCTGCTGCAGTGCTTCAGCGTAGGCACTACCTATGCCCATGAGCGGGGTTCTTCCATCGGCGTAGGTAATTCACCTCCCAGAGAGGCACTAGTTAGGTCAACAGAAGAATTCTTTCAGCGACCTAGCACTGTCTACACCAGGCTTCGGTCAGCTTAATACATTGTTCCGGGGCGTGGATTTTTCACATCCCTGAGTGCCGTAGCTGGGTCGGCCTCACTTTTTTCGTATAGACTAGGCATAAGGCACAGGCTTTAATGACATGCAAAAGTCCGTCCTTCCTCAGCAAAAAGAAGGAACGCATTCAATGGTGCTTGATGATGTGCTTAAAGTGAAGCTTGAATAAAGCTGGACTTGGGCTTGTCATTGAAATTCATAGACTTGCTGATTTTAAAGCTAGAAGAGACCGCAGAGTCATTTAGTCTAACACAGGCCATAGGACTTCAGCCACTTCCCCCTGCACTGAGCCCAAGCAAAGAACGTGCTTTAGTGCTTTGCTGAATCAGGGCCTGCTTTTGCAAGACGCGGAGCATATTCGGCTCCGGCTGATCTCAGGGGTGTTCAGCTGTTCAGTTTCCAGCCCATATTTTAAGATGACTGATGCCAGTAAGCTATCCCTCTAGATGAATAACCCCTTTCTTGTCTCTTCGAGGCTCTCTGGTTTGCAATCAAGCACAGTTGTGGCAAAGGGAGCTTCCATTGCAATGCATGCTTAGTGTGAGGCCGATATGCCATCCCATTGATTCCAGCAGTTCCTGGGAAACCTGTGTAACAGCCCCATGCTGGCTCTCCAGCGATGGACTTGCAAAGGGACAAAAGCCATGCGCTGTTGATCAGAATTGACTCAGGCGTGCTGCCGCCTGCAGAGTAGCTTTTAAGGATGCTCCATTCACAAACCACAAATGCCAGCTCCAGCATTTCTCCATGGACCACAGACATCCCACCTCCCCTGCCTTTCCTTAATAGCAAGAGGGTGCAGGCACTGCTTTATGTTAGAAATTCCTAGAAAGGCTGCAGATGAATCATAGAATCATAGAATATCAGGGTTGCAAGGGACCTCAGGAGGTCATCTAGTCCCACCCCCAGCTCAAAGCAGGACCAATTCCCAACTAAATCATCCCAGCCAGGGCTTTGTCAATCCTGACCTTAAAAACCTCTAAGGAAGGAGATTCCACCACCTCCCTATGTAACCCATTCCAGTGCTTCAGATGGAGGAGAGGCATCTCAGAGCAGAGGACGGAGCATCCTATGGTAACTAAAACCATTGACAATGCAAGGCATAGAGAAGGAAGGGGGAAATAAATTACACAGCTGAGAAGATAGGGAGCCTGATCCTATGCGGCGCTGAGCTCCCTCCTCTCCCCAAGTCCATAATAAGTGTTCAGAGCCAGGGGACAAAGAACATGGTGGGGGTGGGTTCAGAAATCCTTAGCCTGATTTAGATGTCCTTATGAATAAATCACTGACTGAACAGCAGTGCACGGCAAAATGAGTTGTTTATGCTTTTGGAAAAATAAGACACATCCTTAGTGTTAGCTTATCTTTTGCACAACTGCCAGCGGAATGAGAATGTTGTATAAAGTGCATTTGGGTTTGGGTGGTGGTGGTGGTGGGGTGTGTGCGTGTGTGTGTGTGTGTATTTTTCAAACTAGTGGAATGTAATTATCAAGTAACTCAGGCTAATCCTTCCTTTAACAAGATTTCTCTGCAATCAGCCTAATCTCCATCTTTCTTTCTTTCTTTCTTTCTTTCTTTCTTTCTTTCTTTCTTTCTTTCTTTCTTTCTCAGAAATGTTGTTTCTGCCCTGTGTGTTTATGATAGTATTTGGGGAAAGCATATATTTCTGAAACTGATTTAAAAAAAAATCACAAACCAATGAACCCAAATTAATTTTAGTTTTATTTAAATGATCCTGTTCGGTGAGTTAAAAATAGCTTTAATCCGTCAACTTTTTAAAAATAAAAATCTCCCTTACGTTATTCAAGAACACTAGCACCAAGTGCCTCTTGGGAATTTTATTCTGACTGTTTTCCTAACTTCTTTCCTGCAGGGTTGTTTTTTTTTTTTCCATTTAATATTGTTGAGGGTTGAGTATTTTTTCACTCATTTAGCAGCTAATATTAAACATCTAGAAAGTGGACCTTTTCAATCATCCTGTTTTTTTCCTATCATCATGCTGGTAGGTAAGGGACGTTGTTACTATCATAATGTATGCACGTACGTATGTGTATTAAGGCAGCACCCAGATGCCCCAATGAAATAAGTGCTGTACATTCATACAGTTCTGTCTACTCAAGAGCTTACAATCTTAATACACCAAAGGGTGGAAGAAAGGAAGTATTATTATCCCCATTTTACAGACGGGGAAACTGAGACACAGAGAGATTAAGTGGCTTGCCCAAGGTTATATAGGAAGTCAGTGGCAGAGGCAGGAATCTCATCCATGCCTTCTAGGTCCCAGTCCAATGGTATCATGTTTATCTATCTCTAGGTGTTTATATTACGCCAAGTTCCTCATGGCATCTGACCTCCATGCAAAAATTATAATGAGCCCAGTTCTGCACCTATATAAGTCAGTGGCCTAGCTCCCAATGACTTCATTGGTCAGGATCAACAAAGAGCTTAAACACGGTGGATGTACAGTTCGCCTGCCTCTTTTTCCCATTATTGACCAGTGCCCTGGGACAAAAGCTTCAGAAACTGGCCACTGACTCGGGGAGCCTCGGTGTTGTGGTGACTGACTTGATGCCTCTGGCCTGAATTTCAGAGGGCCAAGCCCCATCTACCTCAGCTGGATCTGCGGATGCGGAGCACCTTTTGCAAAGCAGGCCCTCGCTATCCCAAGCTGGGCACACGAACTCAATGGCCACTTTTAGAATGGGCGGCCATGGTTCCCCGGCTCGGGGGCGGTTGCTAAGAAACTACGGCAAAGAGGCAGGTCTTACGCTTTGTCAGGAAAGTAGGGAGCTTCCTGGTTATTCTGATCCCTTGGGGAAGGGAGCTCTAGCTTTGGGCCGGCAGCTGTGAACGTTCCGCTTCCTGGTACTCCAGGCCTCATCCTTGTTCTTGACAGTTCCATGTTTCCTGACGGTAGCTGCCATGGCAGACTCTGAGGATGGAGGAAATTTGTGGGGGAGAGATTGAAACTTTAGGGAGGGATAATTAGAGGAAAGCAGAAAGAGATCTTCCCTTACTGTTCTCTCACTAATGTATTCTCCCATCTCTCCTAATCCTCCCTAAACCAAAGCAAATGGCATGTGTGGGGCTGTTCTGCAGATGGATCAGCAGTGGCATGCACACACAGCTGTGCACATCTGGCATGCAGCTCTTTGATTCTCTGTTTCCTAGCTGGCCAGGGGCAGCCAGATTCTTAGATGGCTCACAAAGAAAGAGAGAGAAATCCAGTGGCACTAGTCCTGCCTCACAAGAACCTCCATGTCTGAGGCCGAGCTGCTGCTCTCAGTTTGTCTCTCTCCTTTCCCCTCTGTCCCCCACTCGGATCCGGATTCTGAGTTACTCACATCCTCTCTGAAATAGGTTAGGGGCAGTTGCACATAGGCACAGAAAATGCACAAGTGACATCTGCTACAAATTAGCTCTTCGGCAGTCAGAACTGGAACCTGATCTAATGTACACTGGCTTCAATCTGGAGTGACTCCATTGCAGTCAGTGAAGTCGTGCGATTTTGGTGGCTTCAGAATCTGCCAAAGCGCTACGGTTAAAGGTCCATTTCTCCCCTCTTCCCCACTCCATGCCTTATATTTCTAATTCAGGCCTTGATCCTGGTAGAACCACTTGGGTGCAGGGATCTGTAAATCTTATTCTTATAATGGGAGCTGGGCACCTGACTCCCTTACACCTCTTTGAAAATCCAGGCGTAGGCCTGGTCTACACTGGGCGAGGGGGGGAATTGATCTAAGTTACGCAACTTCAGCTACATGAATAACGTAGCTGAAGTCAACGTACTTAGATCGACTTACCGTGGTGTCTTCACCGCCGTGAGTTGACAGCTGCTGCTCCCCCATCAACTCCACCTGCGCCTCTCACGGCGGTGGAGTACAGGAGTCGACGGGAGAGCACTCAGGGATTGATTTATCACGTCTAGCCTAGACGCGATAAATCGACCCCTGCTGGATCGATCGCTGCCCACCAATCCGGTGGGTAGTGTAGACATACCCTTACTCAAATAAGAATAATATATTTTTTTTAAAAGTCCACTCCTTTTGTGTCGTGTGTTAGTAACATCATAGACTCTAAAAACTGAAAGTTCCCCTGACTGCTTCTTCTGTAAACACATGTAATTATAACTTGGCTTTTATTCCTTGTTCTTCTATTCCTTAAAGACTTATGCACAGTGTGTCACAGTACAGTAAAGCTACAATATGATTAAGTTTTGCCAGTGCCAAGCATTTAAAAACCATGAGTCAGTCCTCCCCCCAAAAACTAAGAGATTGGCTTAAAAATAATAAGTTTAGGGTCTTTTTCTTTGCCTTCTGTTTTATGAGCCTATAGGTCACATTTTCAAGCTTTTCTCCCCAACCTGAGGGGGGCTAGAAACTTACTCTTTTCTTTTAATGAAAGCAGAGATTCTCACCTATTGATGGGGCATTGCAAAACAAACCCACTATCATGAGACTTGCAATGATATCACAAGAGTTGGCAACACTGTACACAATTCTAGCACTTTTAATGTGTTTATTTCAAAAATCTTTGTCAAATTACAGATATGGGTAATACTGATTATTCCCATAAGTATTATTCCCATATTAGAAATGGGAAGCCTGACGTGACGTGCGGGAACAGGACTTACCCGAGGTTACAGCATTAGAGTCAACCTATAAGCCATTTTTCCTGACACCCAGTCCTATGTTCTCCACACCTAGCTCTGTCTGGAGTTCCATAATGTTCCCCCCATGGAGTCTGAACGGTGAACAGTGCAATGACAGACAGCCAAAAGCAGGGATTACAGGGACAACAGTCAGAGTTTAAATACAAAAAGGAGGTTTGGCAGGGTAGTTACAAAAAGCCACCCTCCAAACACAAATACAAATATTTTTGTGGATTTTAAATGTAGGGTGGATTTCAACATTTAGATAGATGGCTAGACCTTAAACCTGAATCTGCAGCCTTGAAACCCCAAACATCATGACACTAATCTAATGCATGAGACACTGGGACAGTGAAACTGACTGGAAACAGGAAGTGAAACTGAGCCATCTAGTTTTGCTGGCCAAAGATGAATGAAACATGGAATTGGGCCACATCCTTGTAGAAAATTGCCTTTGAATTTTACAGTTCTTTCTGAGATGAGAATCAAACGTTGGTTAGTGTCAGAGATAGGGAACATCTTGTTTTTTGTTAGTTTTTAAATACTAATAATACCCAGCTCTTAGCTAGCACTTTTCACAAGTAGATCTCAAAGCGCTTTACAAAGCAGGTCAGTATCATTATCCCCATTTTGCAGATGGAGAAACTGAAGCACGGAGAGCTAAAGTAACTTGCCCAAGGTCACCCAGCAGGCCAGTGGCTGAGCCATGAATAGAACCCGGGTCTCATGAGTCCAAATCGACTAGACAACACTGCCTATGTGATTTTGTTTTTTCTTTTGTTTTGTTTTGATTGCATCCCTTTCAGTGTCACAATGTAAAACAATATTGACCATCTCAAAAATTTGTCCATATGGGAAAGTTGCACCAGTTTAACTTAAATCAGTTTGGCTAAACTGGTGCAAATCCTAGTGTGGACACTTATTTCGATTTAAGAGCAGCTTATTTCTGGTTAGCCTATGTGTTCCCAAGCAACTTAAGCTAAACTGAAATAAATGTGTCCACACATGACTTTGCACCTGTTTGACCATATTGCTTTAAATTCACACCTTAGGTTACAACAGTGTAACTTTCTCATGTAGGCAAGTCAAGGTCTCATTAACCCTAGCACCAGAAGGAGTAGATATAACAGCCCCCAGCTTGGTTTGGTGGGGGAGGACGGGAAACATCACACACAGCAGCTGCACGACTTTTTTTTTATTTTTTTATTTTTCTGTTTCAGTCAAATCAAGGACCAATAAATCTATGAATTAGAAGAAAAATGAGACCCCTCTTCTGGAAACACTTGCGGCATTAAGAAAAATGCATGTAAAATCTCTGCTGTACACCATAAAAAGTAAAGTGTTGGTGACAATCAATTTTGCTCCAGCTCCAATTAGGTCAATTTCAAAGACTAAAATGATCTCTGCTAGTTGTTAGCCTGATCTCCTAATTAATCAATAATGTCCCTTACACAAGAAATGAGAGACTTGTTGACAAGTAAGCCTTGTCAGAACTCGTTCCATTTGAATAAGACAATGGCTGCTATCACAACCACCATATGCCAAGACACACTCTGCCTGCATTCAAGACAAATACACACTGGTGCTAGGCAGTTTATTATTTTGGGTTGTATAAGCCTCTCTGAGCATATTCCAGAAACACAATGAATCCCCCTAAAATTAATTGCTAGACCATGCTGAACTGAAATCCAACCCAATTTATTTTCTTTTGGCTACTTTAACTTAAAATAAGCTAATATTTCCAGAAGTAAAGTTGCCTTGTGCTAGTTGGAAAGTTGAGATTAAATGGACCTATATTATTAGTGTATATTATTAGGATGGAAGATCAACTCGTTACAAAATGTGTTTGCCAAGGAATGCTGCTACATGGTCAGCAGATCACGTGGGCACCAAAAGCTTTGATGGTGTGATAAGTTCACCAATGATGGACATAGATGAAACATCCAGCAAGATCATCTCCAGGACCTAACTAGATTGATCTGGGTGGTGCTTGTTCTGCAATGAGGCTACATCCTTTTGGGATTTACCATGATGTTGGCGATTAGTACAAATGAGTCCTTAGTATCAAGTCAGATCCTTGCCAGATAAGTTGACACGGCTGAGGCCAGAGTGGAAAGATGATCTTGGTCATTGTACAGCAGTTCTTGGCAACTGCTGTTCTTGATCTTCAGAACCAAGAGTCTTTCTTTGAGGTAATTCTGATTTTAATTAAGAAATGTTAAAACCTTTGTTTCCGTGACTGAGCATGTCAGTTTAGCAACTGCCCTACCAGCCTGTGCACTGACATAATTTCCTGGAAGTAGCTGGTTTTAAAGCCTATTGCTTCTAAGCTCTGGACCAAATCCGGAAGTGGAAGTTACATTTCAGCAAGTGAGTTTAAGTTGGTGACATTTACACACTGAGGTAGGAATGCTGGACTGTTGCAGAATGTATAAAACTGTCTAGGTAAAATCAGACCCTTCATGCTTCAACTTACAACTTCATATCCCCTCTAGCCTTTGGCATGCAAGTTTCATTAACTTAGACTCTCTTATTTAGATTCAGGTGCCCTTACCAACATATAACTTTCACATCACCTCTGAATTTGGCATTGAGTGTGGAAACGGAAGTCTTGCTATGGAGATGCATTCATGCATTAATGATAATTAGCACTCGATAGCGCTTTCTCATCTGGAAAGTACTGGAGGTCTGGCTAATTTAATACTTGCTACCTGGCCTTGGAACATGATGGTTCTTGGAAACCCATCAGGTGGAAACATCTCAATCTAGCCAGGACAAAGCTCTCAGTAGTACACTGTAGAGACCAATCTTGCCTGGGATGGACAAGGTGACCCAATGGATCTTTTCCAACACCAGTCTCTCTGAGTCTAACAGCCTTGTGTTTGCAAGTTTAGGTGGGAATTGGAGATTGGCCTAGTTCTGGTTCAGATGCCATTACCCTGGAATTTGCTGTGCAGACAAAAAGATTAAGCAAATTTCTTATACTTATCATTCCCTCTAGTGACAGATGACAGCAGATCTCTCTAGTGTGTCTTTTTATTTTTAAATCTCTGCTTAATCACTGACTCAGCTGCTTTTAAACTGGGTGGCGCTTCATAGGCCTTTGAGAGCAATAGTTTCCATGGTAACTAAAATTTACAGGCTTTTGCACGGTGATACTGTTAATGAGTCAGCAGCCATTACAAGTGGGTTGTGATGACATTAGCAAACTGAAGGGGGAGCTGAAGAATTCCAATCAAGCAAGAAGTATCCGCACATGGGGGCAAATCGAGACCTGGCAAATCCAGCCATGGCATCTGTTCTGGTGAGGCTCTGCTGTGCAGAGAGAGCTGGATTTGGGATGGCGATGAAGCTGTGATAAAACAGGAGTGCTGGTAAGAGATTGAACTTCCTTTCCTGGCGCCAGTCACCTGACATGGTTAAAGGTTACTGCCCCTGTTGCATCTTCCCTCCCATCATTGCCAGCTCTCATGATTTTAACATTAGTTTAGTGGTATTTGTTGTTTTTTCTTTTTGCCTGAGCTCCTGGAGTCATGTGAATACATGAGACTCTTGTGCTTATGTTGTTGTTGTTGTTTTTTTAATTTTGTCTCCAACCCTTATGGGTGCAGACTGAAGTTTGAAATGTGGCCTCTAATTGCTCAGAAGAAAGCCCACAAAAAGAATTTCTACAATTTGTTTAAAAATCTCATGATGGCTAAGCCTCCCTCGTGATTCTGAAGGCCTGCTCTGTGATATTTGAACCTGTTGGGTAGGCAATTCTGAAAACACAGTATCATCCGAACATGCCAACTGCAGCCTGATACATCCAGTGACTAACATGCACAATGGAGATGTATGAGATGGAGGGCATGGCAGGCGATCTGAACCCCTTGACACATGACTGCATTACCCTGCCTCTTGCGGGAAAGTTACTATCTCCGATCACGCAGACATTTCTTATTCTGAGGCCTGTCCCTTCTGCCGTATCTTGTTTGGCCATTGAAGTGGATCCATCACTGGGAGGCTGTCTTTGCGGCTTCTTGTTTCTTTCATAGCCAGTGACTTTGTCTTGTGTGCTGTTCTGACTGCATGGTACGCCGCTTTCTGTAATCCACTGGGAATGTAGTTTCCTCTCCTCTTTGTTTGTTTTAAAAATGGTGGTTTTATTACTTTTATTCTCATTAGCGCAGTCTCACTTTCTCAGTTAACATTGTGTTGGTGCATGTCATTGTGCTACTTAATGTATGGTTTTAATAGTAAAGAATCACAGAAAATAATAAGGGATGCTAGTAGCAATCACATCTCGTAGTGTTTTCTTGTATAACTTCTTCTGTTTCCATTGATCCATTGTGTGTTACTGCTGTCATGCACGGGCACTGTCTGCAGCATTCTGGATGTCTTCAAGAAACAGAGAGTCAGTGAATTATGTCCTCCAGTAGCACTCTCCCTCGGGGGTAGTTATCGTGTATGACAATAGCACGGATGGCATAGGTGTCACCTGGGTAAATTGTCAGCCACTTTCTGTATGGACTCTGATAATCTGTCCCATGTGCCGTGAGGGTAACTATATGGCATTTAGTATTCCTTCTAGTCTCCTGACTTGTTGCTTTTTTGCAACTACTTCGGGGTAAATTCACTTTGAATCAAGAAGCTTGTTATAGTAGATGGCAGCACTAAGATTTTTGTCTTTCCACAAGTCTCTGATCTGGTAGTCCCAGGCTCCCATTGTGACGTATGTTACAATATTCCAGTAATGCTACGTATGAATTACTTGTACCCAGTAGGGCTTTTATTTTTATCAACTCCTTTGCTATTTGCACTGACCCAGACCTACTATTGGCTGGCACATTTGACTGTGCACAGTAAGGGATTGATGAGGTGCTTTAACTGATACACCAGAAAGAATGGCTGGAATGAACCATTTATGTGTTGTGCACCATTAGCTGTTATTAAGTCATCTGGAATCTCACAGCAAGCAAACTGTTATTTACAATGTGTTATTACGTTGCCACTCAATGTGTTGTGCAACAGCTTGGGTTTAAAAGAGTAGTAGCCCACTAACAAGATGTAATCTTTCTCATTTATTTCAAATAAATCTGACACAACCTAAATTCCAGAGTGTTCAGAAATCACACTTGGTTTTAATGATTCTTTTGCATTGTATTCTGCCTTCCACTCATGGAGAACTTTTCTTGGATGGCAGCATTCATGCCTGGCCAGAATAGGCAATCTTGGGCTTTGCTTTTACCCAGTTGGGCACGATGGGTTATGCTTAGCGTTTCCAGCTTGTGCTGTCACACGATGCCGGAATCCCACCATCTGCAGCAATGTCTGTCGACCCAGTACGGGCTCTTATGAGAGTTTCGGCACTGCTCCCAAAGCCTGACGCTACTTTGAGGACACTTTTTTTTTTACAAAATCAGCAGGCTATGGGTTAAACCTGATCCCCAGAGCAGTTCATCTACCAGGAAGCAAACCAATTTTCATTCCGATTGGAACATGGCCCAGTGCAAACTACCCTCGCTTGGAGCAAGGGACATAGCGTTCTCAGTTTAGCTCATTGTCAAGAGAAATTGAGAATGAACTGAAATTGCCTCTGTCTGGAATTTCTGGGCACACAGGGAAGGCGGATTAGTTCCGTTAGACCACAGCTCTCAGGGTAATCCCACTTTTGAATTATGGAACAAATCACTGTCATTAATCTGATGTGAAAATAAATAGGCCAGGCGCTTAATGCATTTGTACAAAACCCCAGTTGCAGAGAGAGAACACTGTCTGGTGAGACAGGACAACAGCATCAAACCTCCCTCCACCACGCTGGAGTTTAAATTCAGAGTGCTTCTTCAAGAGGGTATCAGTCATTAGTCTTTTTAAGATAGGAGTAAAGAGAGAGGAGGAAGGAATATGCTCGCATGGAAATTTCATAGCACTGCAGATGGGGAAAATTCCTTGGGGGTCCTACAGTGAATTCTCTACTGCTTTCCCAATCTGGGTTAAGCATCCCAAGTCGTAAGACGCCCACCACTTCTCGTTCAGGTGTCCACAGCCTAAAATCTCTCAACATTAGGAAACGCTTATTCATATTCAGCCTACATTTTCCTTTTCCTAATTTCTTTCCATGCTCTACTGTTATGCTCCTCTGCTCATCTTGGGAATTTCCAGGAATGCCTTTTGCTGGACACGGCTACAGCTCTCTAATTTGCACGACTCGAGCTTTCTGTGCCACCGCGTGGTAGGTGTTCCTTCCAAAAATCTTCTGACTTACTGCAAAATACCGAGTTCAGCTTTGGCATGGGATAAATGAGGGCCAGTAGTGCCTCCAACTTCCAGGACTCGCTTGAGCTTATTTCAACTCTATGGACAAAATTTCAAATGTAGGGGGAGGATAGCTTGGGCGGGGAGGATAGCTCAGTGGTTTGAGCATTGGCCTGCTAAACCCAGGGCTGTGAGTTCAATCCTTAAGGGGGCCATTTAGAGATCTGAGGCAAAAATCTGTCTGGGGATTGGTCCTGCTTTGAGCAGGAGGTTGGACTAGATGACCTCCTGAGGTCCCTTCCAACCCTGATATTCTTTGATTCTATGAAAATGAGGCACCTAAATCCATATTTAAATGAAAGTGGCCAGGTTTTTAGCGATAGTGAACTTCCTCATCAACCAGTGAAGTCAATGGGAACTTCTGGGCTCTCAGCTTATCTGAAAATCAAGCCACTGATTTAGGTGTCGAAATATTGATTGGGGTGAAATTCTGACCCCATTGACATAAGTGGCAAACTCCCATTGATTTCAGTGGGGCTGTGGTTTCATCTTAGATGCCTAATTTTTAGATACCTATGTTCAGGCATTCGACGGCAATAAAAAATTCCTGATTGAGATATAGGGCATTGGAAACTCATATGAATTTATTTGTCATGAGAGGAAGAGCATGAAAGATGTTGCTTTCATTGATGTGCATGGGAGAGGAGCCAGAGAAGGATGAAAGCCCATGTTCGTCAATAGAGCGTAGAGAATTCACTGTAGGAAACAAACCTGAGCTAGCCAGATATATGGACAAAATAATCTACTGGATATTTTTCCACCTCTTAAACAGCATCTATTATTCTATTGTGGCCACAGAATCTATTACAGGGAAACGCTGGAAGCTGTTAGGTTGCTGCTCCAGGAAGCTAGATGGAGTAAGTTAAACCTTGGGCAACCTTTGTGCTAGTCTGATAAATTAGTGCAATCTATCTACCGTTTTTATGCTGTGCTCATTACTGAAGTGTGGGCCAATGTTCCCTCTAATTTTTTTCCATCCATGTGCGGAATGAATTTTATGATGTGCACCAATATGGAGGTCATGTTTGGCGGGGGTGGGGCTGAGGGGTTTGGAGTGTGGGAGGGGGCTCAGGGCTGGGGCAGAGGGTTGAGGCGTGGGGGGTGGGCTACCGGTGAAATTTATGAGCAGACCTTCCTGCTTAAAACTAGGTGCTGAAAGTGGTTATCCCTAGTGATGGTGGTTGGTCTGAAGGGCCAAGTTCCATGCTATGATACAATGTCCCATTGATATTTCCTCCTCAGCAAGGCAGGATTTGCTTGGCTGAGTATAAAAGGGATTAGAGCTTTCAAACAGGGGAGTGGTAATCTCTATAGGATTGCTCTGAAATCCAACAGAAGACCGCAGTTAGCTTTAAAATGGTCATGAGCATCCGATTTGCTACCACATCATTCATCACGTGTTAGACCTCGGTATCTTTCTTTTCTGAAGGCACCGCCTTTCCAGGTCAGAGGGCAGTTCACAATCCGCGGGCCCATTTAGCTCTTGGCCTGTCTGTCGAGGCTGCCGACAATTGGGCAGCTGAGTGCCAGTTGTGGTGGTGGCTTTCATGGTGTGGTCACTTGTCTGGTGAGAGCTGGCGTGAGACTCACCAATGCACATCACAAAGACCACCCAGTACACCTCCTCGCATCCTCTCCTGAGCTCTCCAGAGAGTGACCCCAGAAGGAATGTGGGGTCAAATGTTTTGTTCAAGCAAGGGTGGGAAATTGCGTAATGGGCAAATCCACGTCATAAAATCCACCCCAGCTGACACTAACCAGAACATTGAGACCGAGGATGAACGGGGCCACGGAGAGAGAATTTCCCCTGTAGTCCCCTAGATGGCCTCTCTAGGAAAGGGCTGAGGCACGTTGGCAGGGGGGAGCATGCACTATGTTGCTTGTTCTGAATCTTCTCAGTGGGGAAACAAGAGGCGCTATCTCTACAGCCCCTTTCACCAGCAGTAAATCTACCCACTATTACTGTTTTTCAAGGAAAATACAATATAAAGAGTGAAACAAATGTGAATGCAGGCATCTGGGAGTAACCCAGGAGCTATGTTAACACCGAGTTCTACATGAAGCCCATCAAGCTAAGCAAACGTTGCAAGCAGACTGCAGCAGTGGCTTGGTTTTTGTTTCGGTCTGACATGATCTGTTTTCTTTATGGAACAGGATTCTAACTCTGCTTCTAATTAGCCCAAAGATGAGGCTGAGGTGGAGCCAAACATGCCTAAAATATGCCCCAAATCAAAACCTAATGGCATCTGGGGGGATAAAACCAAAATAAACTCAAGCTGGTATTTCAGCAACAGGCAAGTTCCTTGAGACTGTGGCCAGTAGCTGCAGTATGGGGCCCTTCATACCGCTCTGTAGGAGACATTGGCATCTCCAGTCTCATTGATTGATTGGATTTTTATTTGTTTATTTCTATTGAAGCTCTTCCATTAAAAATCAAACACGTTCAACACAAAATGTTAGTTGGGCAATTCTCCCAGGCGCAGATTGTTCCGATTCAACGCTCTCTCATCAAACCAAAGGCGCTGTACCCAGCCACTGATATCATCCTTCCGCCCCCAGCCTTTCCTCTGTGGACCTCCTGACTTTCTGAACTGCCTGATTCAAATCCCATTTAAATCAATAGAAAGGCTCAGGCAGGAACATGTCCAGGCAAAATATCTTAAATGTACCAGTAGGTGGCAATGTTTCAGATTATTGCTTTGATTTGCGCTTGTTTTCTCCCAGAGGGCCCTGTCTCTATGTTCTCCAGCTGTTGTCGGTGGGGCAGTCGGACAGTTCGGCCATGGGTTGGGCAGGGCTGCAAGGAGCCTGGAGCTACAGAAGAAGCCGGCAAACACACTGCCAACCCCAAGCATTCAAAAATTATGAGTCAGCCCTCTCCCCGTCAAATCAGGAGATCAGTTTACAAAGCAAGAGCTTTTAAAAATAATACAACTGGGGGGTTGGTTTTTTGTCTTCTGATTTCTGAGCCATTAGGATGCTCCAGGGGGCACATTTTCAAGTGTCTCGCTGCAGCCATTAGGGCTACAAATGTAGTCATTGTTTTAACTGAAAGCTGACGTTCCAATGTAATCACCTGACTCCAGGACCTGGGGCTTTAAAAAATACACCAAATGTCGTGACTTGTGCCTAAAACTGCAAAAGTTGGCCCCGGGGCAGAAAGAGACGGCATGGGGCTGTCTTCTTTTAAAGACACTAAGAACTTGTACTCAACAACATTAATGCTACTTAAACAGTACATACCACTGATACAGTAGCAACCAAGCCTGGTGTTGACTGTAGCCTGCAGTTCCCGGATATCCAGCACCCCACCTCCCAAACTGGAGGATGACCTTTGACCTCTGCAGCCATACTCCATCCTTGCATCATGCTATCAGTAGTTACGCCAGGCAGGCAGCGCACACAAACTTCGTGGCCAATGACTCATACAAACAAGGTGCACATTCACTGAGAGATTTACCAGTTTGGTTTGCCTCTGTTCTCATTCCACCCGAGTGCCTTAACCTGTTGGCTGTCAAACCCTGCTCCAAGTACCAGTTTTGTATGGTGCTTTAGTCTTTTGTGACTTCTGTTGCAGGCCACCATTCTCTCTTTATGCTGAGGTTCCACACTGGACCTGAGGTGCCGACGCTGCATGAATCCATTCAGTGGTGCTGACCCTAACTCTCCATGTGTCCTAGCTAGCCCATGTTTTCTAGTTGCTGAGGGTGATCATAACTAACAGGCAGGTGGCAGCCACTGCCTGCCACAGCTGTGGTGAGTGGTGGTTGTTTTTCTGGATAAACTGGTACATTTGTTTCATAAGGTTGGAAACCCTAGCTCTGCCATTGCCAGTTCATTTGCTATGATTCTGTGACTTCGAAAGCTGTGGAAACTGACAGATTTGACCGCCTGGGCGGTGTGTCCTGGTGGGTGTAGCTGGAATATCGGGCTGTTAAAGATCTCCTCCACACTGGCTCCATTAGATTGCATTACAAATCACTACTGAGATCACGCCATTGAAACCAGTGGTGTTTCGCCTGTAGAGACGTTAACCAATCATGTTTGTATTACGCTCTTAACCAAGCTTAACCAATCATGTTTGTATTATGCTCTTCTGCAGAAAAGGACCTAGGGGTCACAGTGGACGAGAAGCTGGATATGAGTCCAACAGTGTGCTCTTGTTGCCAAGAAGGCTAACGGCATTTTGGGCTGTATAAGTAGGGGCATTGCCAGCAGATCGAGGGACGTGATCGTTCCCCTTTATTCAACATTGGTGAGGCCTCATCTGGAGTATTGTGTCCAGTTTTGGGCCCCACACTACAAGGAGGATGTGGAAAAATTGGAAAGAGTCCAGCGGAGGGCAACAAAAATGATTAGGAGTCTGGAGCACATGACTTATGAGGAGAGGCTGAGGGAACTGGGATTGTTTAGTCTCCAGAAGAGAAGAATGAGGGGGGATTTGATAGCTGCTTTCAACTACCTGAAAGGGGGTTCCAAAGAGGATGGATCTAGACTGTTCTCAGTGGTACCAGATAACAGAACAAGGAGCAATGGTCTCAAGTTGCAGTGGGGGAGGTTTAGGTTGGATATTAGGAAAAACTTTTTCACTAGGAGGGTGGTGAAGCACTGGAATGGGTTAGCTAGGGAGGTGGTGGAATCTCCTTCCTTAGAGGTTTTTAAGGCCCCGCTTGACAAAGCCCTGGCTGGGATGATTTAGTTGGGGACTGGTCCTGCTTTGAGCAGGGGGTTGGACTAGATGACCTCCTGAGGTCCCTTCCAACCCTGATATTCTATGATTCTACGATTCTTAGGAGCAAGGGCAGTCTCTTGAGGTATGTCGACAGTGGCGGTGTAATTCTTAGTTAAGATACACCTACCCGCGCTAGCTCTGATTAAGCCAGCACTGTAAAAATAGCCGTGTAGGCTGGCTATACGGGCAGCGAGATAGGCTTGCGGCAATGCTCCAAGTACAATCCCGTCTGAATCCCTATGTACGCACTCAGAGATTAGCCTGCGCCGCTGCCTGTGCAGCTGCGACTACACTGTTTTTATTGTGTTAGTGTAACGCCGACAGACCCCGGTTGTCGGCGGGCAGGATCGAACCTGGGACAGAGCTTAGTGCATGAGCCTCTACTGCATGAGCTAAAAGCCAATGGGCTCTTAGCTAAGACTGTAGAGCAGACTCATTTAACTCTCCCTAAGTCGGGTCTCAAAGTCCCGGCCCGCTTGCCACACTGCGGCCCACGGAAACGTTTTAAAAAGTTATTTCATCTGGCCCTCGTGGCTGCCAGCTGAAGGGGGAAGGGGTCAGAGGGAAGCGGGCAGGAGAGATTCACATGCCCTTCCCCCCGAAGGAGAGACCCATGCTGCCACACTGCTGGCTCTGTCTGCTGCAGGCACCGCCCCCCCCCACAGCTCCCATTGGCTGGGGGAGAAGGACAGAGATACCATCACTAGTCGCTGGGCAGAGTCAGCCATGGAGGAAGCATCATTAGTTGCCGGGCAGAGTCAGCTGGGGCGGCATGCGGCCAAGGGAGTGGGGTGACATTATTGGCCCGCTGGGAGGATTTGGGGACTGGCACTGGCCCTAAGGTAAATTGAGTTTGAGACCCCTGCCCTAAGTGGTCTCAGTGCCACTAGATGGGACAGAACACCACACCCAGGAGATGTGTGAGTTACACGAGCTTGGTCAGAGCTAGCGCAGGTAATTCCACCCGAGCTAGAAATCTCACCTCCAGCTCCAGTGTCTATTTACCCTTCGATGCTCAGATACCAGATTGATGAGCAGTGTGGACACCTTGGGCCAGACCCTCGATTGTTGTCACTCAGTCGAAATCAATGGGCCTCTGACAGTTTACACTGGCCGAGGACCTGGCCTCCAGGCTGCCTCTGAGCTTTGCAGAGCAGAGCTCGCTCGGCTGTGATTTCAATGATAGTGCTCTCCGTTATGGCTTCATTTCGCCCTCGCTCTGGCCTGGGAGGGTGTCTGTGGCTGGGCTTTATCAGAAACAGCTTGACAAGCACTTAGTGGAAACCAAGTTCTCCTTCCTTTCTGGTGCACGGGCTCTCTTTGTTTTGTGGCTTTTAGGGAGGCTGTTGGTCGTTACGGCTGGAATGCTGCTGAGTTTGATTGAGCAATCCGGATGGTAGCGGGATTCCAGCTGCCTCCCGGGTGCATGGTTTCCATCCTGTCGGACACACACTCACACCGCCCGGCAACCCAGATTCCAGGCAAACCCAGGGAACGTTTTCAAAAAAGCATCTTCGGGGACAATAACAACAAGACACAATCATGGGTGGTATAAATAAAGGATAAAACATGGGGCCACCAGGGCAAACTGACAGACCCATTTCTCAAGAGATGAGAAGCCCCGATAACTCAAGCTCTAGTTTTTGTTGGATGGTTTTCATGAACCTTAGTTGATCTTCAGATTATAAACACTGGATTTATTACCCAGGCAGCTCTTGCAAACACGGAGCAGTCAGGCAGCCTGGGAGGGGGGTTGAGTTAGGGATGTTGTATAATGAACAAACCACTTACTGTATAGTAATGAATAGGACAAGACATGGGAGGGTATTTTTTCTGAAATTATTGATGCAAATAGGATCGTTTTCTACAGGGTTGTCTGAGGTAGAAGTGGTGTTGGGTTTTTTTGCATGGGAATATAAAATAATCCTCATCCTCTTCCTCTGCCACATTCTCTTGTGGTCACATTTATTTTCTAATATACAGTTCTTTCACACACACTTGTGAAACCCAAGATTTTTTCCCCAAAAAATCTTTTTTTTTTTTTTTTAAATCATCCCAATAGTAGTAATGAAACCCTCTGAATCCAATTGCATTCTCATTTACATTGGTGTAAATCGGCAGTTACTACACTGGAGTTACTCTGGATTTATATCACTGTAACCTAAATCAGAATCTGGCCCTCTGGTGTGGTTGAACTATCAGTTAGAAGAAAATCAAAGTTCTCTAACCAAGAGCCTTTTGCTTTCCTGTGACTGTGAATCAGACATTTGGAAGAAACTTGGTAGTTCCATGGTACCAGCTGTGCATCCGAAATACAGCTCAGCAGGCCCAAATTACATATTCTCCCTCTGTTATCGCCCTGTGATTTATAGCCTAACTCCCAACCTGGCATCCCCTCTTCCGACCAGCATCTGCTGCTGACTTCAGTTTGCTTTTGCCTTCGTTCACCTTGCCCGTGCTGTGGAGCTTGCATGGAAGTTCCCATCTCCCAGGGCCTCCGACATCACCCTGATGAGGAGTTGTAGAAATCCTTGGATTTGCAGCATTTGGTGATCGCTCCGAGAACCTCACATGGGAACAAAGGGAATATGTCAGTTTAATTTGGAAAATTATTAAATGTAAATGGAACCACTAGTCAAGTCTTAGGCGCATCCAAGGCACAGAAGAGGCCCACGACTCAGGAAAGTAATGAGGTAAGATGCGGTATAGTTGGAGCAGGCAGGATTTCTGGGCTCTAATCCACACTCTGTTACTGACTCACCACGTGACCTTGGCTAAGTTACTTGACTGTTCCTTCCTCAGTTTCCCTATCTTTGTAATGCAGAAATTATTACCACTAGCCTGTCTTGTGGAGGGGGGTTTGAGGATTTGGGTGATTTATGCTGATAAAGAGCTTTGAGATGAAGGTTGCTATGGACGGACAAAGAATTATTGTTGTGCCCTTGGCTGCTCTCACACCTGTATGAAATGTGGAAATTGATGACAAGGCGTGGAACTTCACCTGTGAAATCTACTAATTCATCTCATTGCACTGTTCTGAAGCCCCTACTGTCCTTTCATCTCAGCAGGAGTCCCCTTTGCAGGGACCCTTTCCCCTCAGTTCCCAGAAACTTCAGCTGTCAGCGTATCTTTGGGGTGGTTTTTGTTGTTTGGATCTGGAGTGCTGGTTCTTTTGATGTGTAAACGGTGCCGTGTTTTTGCTGACACTCTCCATGTCTTTGCCCATTGCTGACCAAGTGCCTCCTCCTTAACTCGCTGCTCTCACCTGGTTCGAGCATGTCAGCATGCTGGTCATCCTGCTGAACTGTGTCACCTTGGGCATGTTCCAGCCCTGCGAGGACGTGGACTGCAAGTCGGAGCGATGTACCATCCTGGAGGTAGGAAAGGGAGCCTGATGCACTTTCACAGCTGGGTGGTAAAACATTAGCCAAAGGAGGACAGCGAGCCTTGTAGGCTAGTGATTCATTCAGGAGCCAGTGCCCTGAGGTTCTATTCCCAGTCATGAGCCCAAGGATCTGGCTAGAGTGTACTAAGAGCCCATGCCTGCTCTGTTCTTCAGCTGAGGCTACCAGCTGCATCCAAACGAGCTGCAGATTATTGCCCACTGAGGACGGTGTACAAGTCCTGGGCTCATAAACCCTTTTCCTGGAACCTTAATAGCCTCCCAGAGCTCCAGGGGGCAGCACGTGAGCCTGGCAATCACATAGCTGACCTATGCCACTGGGCTGCTCGTCTCTAAGCCCCTGTGTAATGTCCTGGGTATGCTTGACTCTTTAACACACGTGTAGCTTTAATACCCTGCAAACCCTTCCGCGGTAAGGAAATGTCATTGGGACCCCTAGTAGATCATCACATGCATCCACCTCTAAGGACTGGTCATGGATCACATGCAAATGTCAACAACCAGGGGTCCTCTCATCCCAGACCCTTCCAGCCTAAAGTTATGAGATGTTAGGTGCAGAACTGAACTGACCAGAGCAATAGAGAAACCACCAGAGATTGGTTACAGAATAAATTGTAGAACTGAGCTGAGAAAATACTGCAAATGGTTATCCACCGTAGGAATTGCCACACCGGATTAGGGTAGGATCTGGTCCCAGCTGCTTCAGAGAAAGGTGCAAAAAATTGTGGTAGGCAATCATGGAATACCCTGCCCATGGGGAAAGCAGCTTCCTAGACCCCATCAGATGGCAGCTGGTCTGAAGCATCGGGTTTCCATTCCTCCCAACCATGTTCCTGCCTTTTGTTGTATGCAGTCGTTCACACAAATGGATCTTGGCTTGGTGGATGTCTGTCATTCTTACAAATACCCAAATCCGCATGCAAACAGAGGGATTCCTGCATGAGCAAGAGTCATTGTTATTGATTATTCACTATTTATTCTCTTCAGAGAATCTCATCAAATCGATTAGCAGAAACCATATTATGGGTACGTCTACACAGCCCACGGTGGCAAGCCTTCCCATCCCAAGTTGACAGACTCAGGTTGGGGGGGACTTATGCTAGTGTTCTTATGCTAGTGTCGACAGCACTTCGGAATTATGGTTCGGGCTGGAGCTAGGGCTCTGAAGCCCATCCTCCTTCCTAGCTTCAGAATCCGCATCACTACGTCTACACAGTTATTTTTAGTGTGGTAGCATGAGCCCTGGGAGCCCGAGTCTGTTGATCCAAGCTGGGAGGCTCGCTGCTCCGGGCTGTGTAGATCATAACCTTTGTGACTTAAATGAATCTAAGTGAACAATTCACGAGGAGCCCGTACAATGACCATTGTTTGCATTGAGCGTTGAATGATTACAACATGTCAGATATATTTGTAAAAATCAGAGCATGTTGTGAACAGTTAGCAGACGGAAAAAGAGCGAAACATGCAAAGAACAATCAACCAACTTTCACCCCTGCCCCACTCCAGCTTGCAGGAAGAATGGAAGCCAAAAGATGATGTAGGAAGCATTGAGCTCCCTTGCGGAGACAACACGGATGCCAATTATCAAATGAACTGAGACTGCTGGAACAAATTCAGTATAGTTTGTAAAGGAGAAGTGTTGGTATGTAAGCAGACAGCTAGAGTAGATAGCTCTCTTTCACCTGCACAGGTGCACACCCAATAGGTATATGCAAAGGAAGCCAGTTTGCAGCTGCCTGTTTTGTTACGTTTGGCAATAAACCATTCAGGCCTCAAAATGAACGTACCAGAGACACAACGTAGGAGGCTCTGCTGACTGTTATGATCACAAAGAAAGTGGTTGGAGGCAGGGGCGGCTCTAGCTTTTTTGCCGCCCCAAGCACGGCAGTCAGGCAGCCTTCGGCGGCATGCCTGCGGGAGGTCCGCCGATCCCACGGCTTCGGAGTACCCGCCACCGAATTGCCGCCGAAGCCGCAGGACCGGCGGACCTCCCGCAGGCAAGCCGCCAAAGGCTGCCTGACTGCCGCCCTTGCAGGGACCGGCAGGGCACCCCCCGCGGCTTGCTGCCCCAGGCACGCGCTTGGAGTGCTGGTGCCTGGAGCCGCCGCTGGTTGGAGGGGTAGATCTGTCCACGTTCACGTGTGTGGATCAAGAAGCTGCTGTAACTTTCCCGAGGACGTTTTTTCAAAACAGAAAAGCTTTTTCCGTGTGACTAATAATGATCAATACATCCCACTGCAGAGTCATAATTTATGGGGCAACGTGTATTTAGCATTGAGTCCATTCCGTAATATTTCAGTTCCTTACCTGCAGCACATGTGGTCTGCCTGATCGATATTTCCTTCAGCCTGTGCATGATACAAAGCCTGGGCACCCCAAATGCACAGCACGTGTATCTCGGAGTTTCTCAATGGCAACTTGCCAGGACCCTGAGGGCCGCGCGGCATTTGCATATCGATTTGCATATGCTTTAAATGCAAAAGTAAATGTACAACAAGCATAACACCTTTGTGTGCTTGTATCTTTGTCACTAGATGAATAGAAATAGCTTATTGTTCCTCAGCAATAAAAACCCAACAGTTGCATTTCAGTCAGTGTTATCACCCAGCAGGCAATCCAGGATGTGTTTTGGGTTTTATAGCTGACACTTCAGTACTCCATGAGCCATGGTTTGATCACCTCAGTTGTAGATACACAATATCCATACAGTAAAAATATACATATGCCTGTTTTTTTTTTATCCCTGCTATACAGAACCACAGTAGAACTCACTGCAATCATCTTTTTATGACCTAGGCATTTGACCATTTCATTTTCGCCTTCTTCGCTGTGGAGATGGTCCTTAAGATGGTAGCTCTGGGGATCTTCGGGCAGAAGTGTTACCTAGGAGACACATGGAATCGCCTGGACTTCTTCATCGTAATGGCCGGGTGAGTAGCCAAAGCTCATAAATTAATCATGTGCACTGGAGGCATAAACAAATCCACCAGTCGCCCAGGCGGCTTTTGGGTATTTCTTCAGGAAGCTGCCAAGTGCGAGCCAAAGAAAAGTCATGTAAAACCTGATCTCGGAGGCAATAAAACGCTGTTGAGTTCAGCTGTAATTGATTTTGCAAAAGCATCTGCAAAATATGAAATGGGAAACTGCTGTTCATCAGCCCAGCCTGAACCTGAGGGTTGGGAGGAAGGGAAGGGGTTAGAGAAGGCGTTCTGCAGCAGGACATCCACCTGAGACGGCTGCGTTCTATGGGTGTGTCCACACAGCAACTAGACACCCGCGGCTGGCCTGTGCCAGCCAATGCGGGCTCATGGAGCTGGGGCTGCAGGACTCTTCCATTGCTGTGTAGACTTCCGGGCTCAGATTGGAGCCTGAGCTCTGGGACCCTCGCACCTCACAGGGTCCTAGAGGCCGAGTTCCAGCCCGAGCCCAGAAGTCTACATAGAAATGAAACAGCCCCACAGCCCGAGCCCAAGTCAGCTGGCACAGGTCAGCCATGGGTTTTTCTTTCCTATGTAGACATACCATGACGTTCTCTAGCCCTTGAAAGTTTGGGGTACGAAGGGATGGGGGCTAAACGATCATTTAAACCACTTGATTTTGTCCTGCCACAAACTCTACATCATGTATCTTTCTGTGGATGTCGAAGCTTCTTCACCAGCAGGCACAGGGGAGGTCTGAGCAGCAGTGGAGGGTTGCAGGGAAAGTGCCAACTGGAATGCTGGCAACCCGGGTGCTTCAGTACCAAAGGCATGTGCCTAAGCCCCTGGCAACCATTGATGTGAACCTGTGTACCAAAATAAGAGCTGTCAAGCGCCTTCTATAGCAATCTTTGCCGGCTTCATTTCAGTCAAATCAAATCCATTCAGATCTGGGCACTGTAATAACCAGCATGTTCCCAAAGCTCGCAGTTAAGGCTCAAGGACAGATGACCGGGTCCCTTCTGTGTCTCTTGCAGCACGCGTTGCTGGAACATTGCAACCTGTGCTGGTGCTTGAGCACCTGAAAGGGACACTGATTAGAAAACCACCGCAAGCAAAGGTGAAACCAACTGGCTTTCTCCTTGCCCAAGCTCAGAGACATGCAAAAGTAAAGAGCAAAAACAGGGGAAAACAAATCTGTTCCTTAAGAGTTCTGTCCATGCTAATAATCTAAGATGTTAGCAACATAGATACAGGATTTAAATTAACGTATGAGATTTTCAACTTGACACTGTCCCTACCTGGAAAGCGACCATGCTGCTGTAACCCACTGGCCTCAGTGGGTGCTGTTAGGGCGAACGGAGACAGCGGATTTCAACTGAGCAGGAAGAATCTGGCTCAGGAAGGTTAAAGCATCAGCGGGGCTAGCCGTGGGGGGAAGGGCAGGGAGCTGGCTGTCTGGCACACTTTCTAATCCTCATAAATTATAAACACATGGTAATTTCTGCTTTAAATTTATGTTTGTTGACATTTGAACACACCTCGACCAACAGCTGCTTATTCTCCTGAGACAAGTTTATGGAGATGGTTATTTTACACTCCCAAACACCCTTGGAAGAGCTGATTCCTTTAAACTTCAGGTTCCCAGTGACCTGTGGAGAAATATTGAGCAGGTTTAAAAAATGTCCTACAAATAAACTAAATAGGTCCTAAGACTGGACAATACCTACTCAAAGCAATTTTACCTGCTTGGTGTACAATTAGGAATGGAAAATGTTTGGATATTGCGTGTAATCTTACCTTTAAAAATATATATATATATGGAGATATGCCTATTTCACAGAGCTGGAAGGGACGCTGAAAGGTCATTGAGTCCAGCCCCCTGCCTTTACTAGTAGGACCAAGTACTGATTTTGCCCCAGATTCCTAAGTGGCCCCCTTAAGGATTGAACTCACAACCCTGGATTTAGCAGGCCAATACTCAAACCACTGAGCTATCCCTCCCCCGCAATATGCAATATCCTTTGAATATCCTGGGTTTATAGTACTTGGTTTGGGAGTAATTACAACATCCCTGCAATGTGTTTTACCCTTAAAGTAGTGATGCTCAACCTTAACTCCATCTTAATGTAGTTTTTTGTCCGGGAATACAATTAGGAATGGATTTACTGGTATGAATAAAACATAAAACGGTCTGAGCTGAGCCTCCTTTGAACCAGCCTTTGGCTACAGTTTAAGAAAAATCCAGTTAACTTCGTTTTAGCCCCACCATGTATTTTTTTAGGCTATAGTCAGGAACCAGGTGCACAAGCATAGTTCTGTGTAAGACCATCAATCCAGGAGCCATTCGATCTGGAATCTATACCCAGCTGTGCTGCCACTGTCTCTCTGTGTGAGTTCAGGTAAATCACTGTTAGAATACAAATGATAACGCCCACTCCTCTTATCCTGGGAGCAGTGGAGCTTCTGCATTCCATTAACATTTGGGAGGTTCTCAGATGTTATCACGATGAGCATCAGAGCAATGCATATTAAAATGCCACACACGCACGAAGGGAGAGTCCTCTACTGCTGCTTAACAATCAGACTTTCCTTGGCTACGGTATTTGTATCTCAGTAAGCTGGAAAAGTAGGAACGCTATGGGGGGAGGGATAGTTCACTGGTTTGTGCATTGGCCTGCTAAACCCAGGGTTGTGAGTTCAATCCTTGAGGGGGCCACTTAGGGAGCTGGGGCAAAATCAGTACTTGGTCCTGTTAGTGAAAGCAGGGGGCTGGACTCAATGACCTTTCAAGGTCCCTTCCAGTTCTAGGAGATAGGATATCTCCATTTAATTTATTTACAATTTAAGTCTGTTAGAGGTAGTTTTCCAGCCCCATTTTATAGACATAAAAGGCTGGTGGAGGAGAGAAGGGAAAATCAAACCACTATTAACACAAGAAACCCTTCTGGTGAGAGGCTGTTAATGCTGAGGACTGACATGCAGAACAATCCATTTGCAAGCCAGTCCCAAGGGCCTGTCAAGCAGCTGGAAGGTGCAATGTGGCCTATGACCATTGTACCTTTGGCGCACACCTGTGGGAATTCTAACTTTGTCGCACACAGGAGAGACTTGAACTTGGGGTCCAAACATGAACCATTTCTCCTCTTAATTTGCCTTGTCGTTCTCTGCTTGGCTAACAAGCCCTTGCATCCCCGCCCTGTTCCCCAACCCGGCCTGGGTTTTCACCTTCGGATCTAAAGAAAGGAGAGCCTTGGAGGGTGACTTGAATTACAAAGTACTTTGGAAACTTATTGCTGATGTTCCTGGGCAACAAGCAGCAGTTTTACCGGGCAGCGTGTGACATAATAAGTGGGTTGTTTTTCTTGGCAAGCGGACCTGGAAGCGATGGAGCCTATTAAGGGGCCCTTCTGATAAGCAGGGAAGTGAGTGACAAATGGGCAATGCCCGCCATTCCATTTGCCCTATTCAGTTTCCTTAAGCGAGCTGATTTACACTAATAGCACAGTTATCGAGGAAAGCCGACAGTAAGCGGGAAGACTACAAAATAAACAGATCTTCTGCTGACAGCAACAGATTGCATCTGGAGGCCGCTCCAGCAGTGAATACTCGCTGTCTCTGCTTGCCTAAGAAAAGTACCATGGGAAGTTTCAGCCTGGAGAAAGCTGGCTCCGTTTCCTCTGAGGGCATGTCTATACAGCAATCAGGAGGCGTGACTGCGGCAGATGTAGGCATTCCCAGCCTAGATTGGAACAAAAAAGCTCCCTACAAATAGTGGTGAAGCCATGGCAGTGTGGACTAGCTGCCCAAATGTAGAGTCAGGATCTCAGGCAGGCGTTTACTTGGGCAGCTAGGCTCACATATCTCCACTTCTACCGCTGCAGCATCACTCCTGTTTTTAGTGAGGAAGCTCGATCATACCTACCCGTGCTGCAGTCATACCTCCCGACTGCAATGCAGACATACCCTGAGTCTGACCACGAGCCTTGTCCAAGCAGCAAAAATGTGATCTGCCATTTGACCCCTCATGACTGCTAATGTCAAGTGGGTCATTTACGTCTCTGCTCATTGGAGCGGCCCCTGTGTCGTGAGAAATGCATTAGATGCCATTAATCTAATTGCTCTCCAGACCAAGAGAGCACTTGCCTTTCTTGGGAGAGCAGATATCATGGCATATTGAGGCCATGATAATAGTCCAATCTGTACAAATGAATGATGATGCTGCAGGACAGGACACGTGACATGCATGTGAGGCCGTGACTGTTTCTCCCTGGATGCTCAGGGTCTTTGCACGCCTATGGTCTTCCGTGGCTTTATACCCCACGGGCTGTGTGTGCCATCCTCCTCTATTATGCATCAGTGCATAATGGTTTGTATTTCCAACGCATCCCATCTAAAGCATCATTAAAGGCTACACAGAGAGAGACTAGAGCCAGACTAGAGGAAGAGTTGGGTGTAGCAATTGTCCTGACAACAAGAGAAATAAGACTTGGGGAAATAAATACAAGAGGAGGGGGCAAGGGAAGGGCTGACGTGTGAAAGCAGCCATGGGGGAGAGGGGGTGTAACACGGAAGGGAGAGTGGCAGGAGGTGGGACGAAGGGGCAAGATCACTGAAGATGAGTGCAGCAGTGCAGGGAGAATGGTAAGAAGGGGGAAGCTATGTGGGGAGCATGGGCTAGTTAAAATAAGGGCAGATTAGATAATCCCCCGCCGAACTGACGATGGATTTCCCAGCCAATACCCACCCCACATTGCATGCTTTTAAATGTGATTCTCTCTTCTTGCTTACCTAGAGCTGGGAGCAGAATTCTGGTTATTCCAGTCAATGGCTTTTTTTACCCTAGACAGAGTCCAATGGTTCCGTCTCCCATTGGATTCCCAGCCAAGGGTGCCTTTTCTCCCAGACAAATGCTCTGAGGGAGTTTCTGGGTTCCACCCTCTATCACATAAAGGAAGGAAAACCCCAAACAGTGAAACGCATTTATGGGGTAGGGGTTGCTAAGTTCACAAGGTTTGTTAATTAAGCCAATTATTTTCCGCAAACCGTTAGGAAACAAATCCCTGACTTAATCCAGGAATCAGTGGTATTCATTTCAGTGACTTTAAACAGAGGTTTGTCTATTCCTGAAAGGTCTGTTTGAAGTGCACACCTGGTGCTGGCTACAGGCCTAGTTACTGTAACTAGCAGGTGCAAACTGATGTTTGTTATCAATTTCCCACTGTGTGGTCCTTGCTTCTGCTAAGCGCCACATCCCTGATATTCTGTGATCTGGCTGCTTAATGCATCCAGGTTAGTTTTCAGAACTGTTTTAGTGCAGTGCTAAATTTTAAAGCTATCCCTCTAATGTAAATTTAATTCCTAGAGGCAGACTTTAAGGTAAAGTTAGGGTTGCAAAGATTTATTAAATGCTTCAGGAAAAAAAGTTATTAAAAACAACAGCAAAAAAGTCCAAAAAATGCTAAATTAAGGCTAAAGGGCCAATTTCATACCTGCTGTACTATTAGTTAAGTTAATGGATGTATAGCAGGAATAACTCCAGCCAAAGGTGTGGAAAAATCAAATATCGGAAATTCTTGAAGTTCCAAATTCAACTTCCCAAATAGCCTTAACTCTGCCCTATGCTGTATCACCAATCACGTGGAACAGATGTATACCCACACTTACCTCTGTCAGACAGACAGACAGATTTACTCCCACTGGCAGAATGTATAAAGTATGCTGAGTCCTTGGCAGAACTTTCAGATATTCAAAATTACTGGTGCAAATCAGGCAAAGTGTTGCACTGCAGACTTCTCCGTGGTCAAAGGTGCCAGTATGCTTGGAGAACAAATGAATAAGCAACACTTTCAGTGTGTAGACCAAGCCAATTTTGTGTTCGCTTTGCACGAAAGTTTTAGATATTGAGTGTACGTGGACACACGTCCGTGTTCTTTATGAAAATGTTTATGTGAGTTAAACTCCGCTATTCAAATGATTGTGGAAAGTGAACAGATGGGAGCATAAGCCAAAGTGAATGCATTGTTAAATCTGAGCAAGCACTCTAAGAAATGGGTGCAAATCTGTCATCCAGTTCTCCTATGCAGTCATGATCACAGCTTCATAATAACCCTCTGCACAATGCCTTCCTGTGACTCCATGATAACGGGACCACCACAATGTTGCCATACTTCTCTTTCCATCTGGATGTTCCAAAGAAGAGGATTCCACTATATTGTAGCTTATCAGACTGTCGTTGCAAAACATGACCTTGTCCTCCCACATTTGTGCTAGCATAAAAATACCAATTAGAATCCTTGGGTTAATTTGCTGAAAGATGTGCTGTCATCATAATGTGGGGATATTTTAAAAATAGAAATCCCATATCTGTTACTGTATTGTACCTTTAGAGTATTGAAAGTACCGAATTTTTTAAATCTCAGTCCAGGTCCTGGGCTAGTCTAAATCAGCATAGCTCAATGGAACGACACGGATTTACATCCGCTGAGAATCTGGCTTCATGTTTGTTGCATTTCACTCGACCTGGAAACCAAAATCAGTGTGCAGTTAAAACTAGGCTAAAATGAGATTTCTAAAGCCCTGATGCAGCCAACCTTATTCTCGTGAGTAATCCACTGACGTCAGTGGGACCACTTGCATGAGTAAAAACTACTCTCAAACAAGCAAGCTTAGCTATTGTTTCTAGTCGGTTTCGATTTCACTTTCACTCCCTGGTTGTGTCATGGGCAATCTCAGTGCCTATGTCCTTAACACGACTGTGGAATGTTTACAATAAAAATGATTTCTGCTGAAATTTTAAAATATTGGATGGAAACATTTCTGGGTATTTGCTTTTGTCAGGCCTCCCACCTTCCCACTCCACTTTTTAATTTGTGTATTCTTTTAAATAATAATAATAATAATAATAATAATAAAAAGGCTTTCTGGTACCAAAAGCTGGTTCACAGTCTTGCTCTTGATGCATTGTGGTATCTGAACAGGAGTAGTGAGAGAGATGTGACATATTTACAAGTGCTTCCCTGTAGTCAGTTCAAATGCTATAAATTGTCATTACAACCAAGCTAACAAGCCAGAACCCTATTTAAGAAAAAAAAAATAAAGCCTGACACATGTTTACCACTCCTTGTTATAAAAGACCAATGAAACTGACTAAATTTAACATCTTTCTCAGGCCAGGAGAGAAACACGCGTGTGAAATGGCAACAGGATGTGAAAAATAAAATGTTCCTTCTTTTTAATAATGTAATGCAGCCCAAACTACCTGAATGTTATTCCCCAGCTCTCTTCTGTAAATTTTTGTGGTAGGAGAAAAAGCCAAGCTTTTCATGAAAATACACAGGGGTAGTACAGGGAGGTATCACAGGAGTAGTGAGAAAGGAATATCAGGAAAATCTTCTTGTCTGTGAGCTGTGCGGAGCTGTGGAATAATCTCCCAAGCGAAGGGATTAAGCATTGGAACAATTTACCAAGGGTCACAGTCTGTCTCAGTTACTGACGAGTTTTAAATCAAGACGAGATGTTTTTCTAAAGGGAACTATTTTGGGGGGAAAGAACAGGAGTACTTGTGGCACCTTAGAGACTAACAAATCTATTTGAGCATAAGCTTTCGTGGGCTACAGCCCACTTCATCGGATGCATGTAGTGGAAAATACAGTAGGAAGATAAATATATACGCAGAGAACATGAAACAATGGGTGTTACCATACACACTGTAAGGAGAGTGATCAGTTAAGGTGAGCTTTTATCAGCAGGAGAGAAAAAGAACTGTTTGTAGTGGTAATGAAAATGGCCCATTTCCAGCAATTGACAAGAAGATATGAGGAACTGTGGGGGGGGGGGGAAATAATTCCCCATTTCCCCATGCTTATCCCCCCCCCACCCTACTACTGCACCCAGTAGTCATGGTGGTTAGCCCCAGTGACTTCAGCAGGATGACTTCAGTAAGTAGCTGCAGCTCAGGGTAATGCACCATGGCGGGTGCTTTTAGAGGATGCCAGATCACTCATAGACACCAGGGAGTGACACTTTGGCCTGGTCTGCACTGGGAGGGGAGGGGCGCGGGAATCGATCTAAGTTACGCAACTTCAGCTACATGAATAACAAATGTGAAAAATCGGGACGGGGGTGGGGGGTAATAGGAGCCTACATAAGAAAAAAAACAAAAATTGGGACTGTCCCTATAAAATTGGGACAGCTGGTCACCCTATCCAGGAGGCACTACCTCCAGCAGGTAAATCACAGCCTTAGCTAGGCAAAAATAACAGGAGTACTTGTGGCACCTTAGAGACTAACAAATTTATTAGAGCATAAGCTTTCGTGGGCTACAACCCACTTCTTAGCTAGGCAGCTTCCTCTGGTGCTGCAACAATCCCACGCTGCAATAGCCTTCTGCTAATCCTGCAGATCATGATGGTGCCCATTGTCTCGCTTAATCCTGAGATAGCCAGGGCACATACTGTCCGGCTAACTGACCCACCTGACAAGCTAGGAACTGCCCCTTTTCAGCCTGCCCACACACTTGTAAGGCCTAGGAGATGAGACACCTCTGTTCTGATTTCTTTCTCTCTTTCTTCCTTAGGATGATGGAATATTCTCTGGATGGGCACAATGTAAGCTTATCTGCCATCCGTACTGTCCGGGTACTCAGGCCTCTACGAGCCATTAACAGGGTCCCAAGTAAGTAAAATCCTTTTTTTCCCAGCGTGATGAACACAAATGTATATGTGATTCAGAACCTGCCTGGGGAAAGTGGCACAGCACCAGGGAGCTAAGCAGGTGTGGCTCCTACTGACGTCCATGCAAATTTGATCCCTCCTGGGTGCTTTGTTTATCCCATTGTCACAAGGTGTCTGACCCCTTAAGAGGAGGTGGGCCTCAGTCCAGCTGTGACCAGCTTAACTCAGCTCCCCAGGTGGGGCGAATGAAGATCATGTGACTTATAAAGGAGAGGTCTGGAGAGCGAGCAGCTGGTAACACTCTAGCTAGGAAGCCCAGGCAAGGCAGAAGCCGAGGGAGCTGTAGCTGGCATGAGGAAGCAGCTGGAGGGAGCAAGACTGGCTCTTGCAGGGAATAACGGGATTGTTTGCATTATAACCCAGCCCTGGGAAGGGGCACTGGGGGCTCCTGGCTCAAGGGGAGAGAGATTGAACTGAACTCTGGAAAGGAAGGCTGAGGGTCCGGCTGGAGCCTATGCTCTGAGACCCTGTGACTGGTCATGGCCCCTCAGTGATGATGGCAGTGTGTGTCAGTGAGATCCTTGCCCCGCTGGTCACTGGGAGGGGCCGTGTCCCTGGCTTTGGGGCTCTGTGATGGGTGAGGAGCTTTGACCAGAGACACCACTGTGGAGACAACAAATTGCTTGGCCACAGTGCTACCGCCATGAAACCCCACTGGGAGTGAATATGGCGTTGCCCTGGTGGTGCTTGAATTAGACACGTTTTCTTTAAGGGGAAGGTTATCGCTGCTGTATTCTGTCCTTGTGAAGGTATGTAGTGATTTTTAGGGCTATGTGGGGGACACACGGTGGAGCCAGATAACTAGGGATTTCGGGTAAGTGGCTGTGTGATGTATTTATATGATCGTAGCACCCAAAGGCCCCTCTCAGAATTGTACCCCGTGAGGCTGGGGGCTGAACTAACACAGGAAGATCCAGTCCCTGCCCTGGAGAGCTGAAGCAAATCTACATGTAGACACCAAAGGCTCTGTCGGTGCCACTTGCATCCCCCACTGCAGAGACCACAGAAGCTGCCGAGTCGTGCAGCTATGAAGGCGTTCCAAGGATCTGGGTCACTCACAGTCATAGCAGTTTTCTGCCGTATGTGGCTTGTCACCTCTGCCTGCCCCCTTTTGGGGTGGTAAAGACTCTGGCTCCTCCCACCCAGTGACCATCCATGGCAATCAAGCAATGTTGTTGCAACACAATTCAGTGAATCCCCCAGAGTCTGAACGGGGGGGGGGGAGAAGGGGGGTTTGTGTTCTTCCTTGTCTGACTGATAGCTGGGCTGAGGCCTCAAGAGTGGGCAAAGCAAAGGCCTAGAATCTCCTGGGCAGAGTACATAGATTGTAAACCGTGCAAAAATATACTCCCCTGCTTCCCTAGGGCAAGTCATATTTTTATGGGTGAGCAAAATATCATTACTTTTAGCATTATCATCAATCCTGGTGAAGGGCAGGGGTGTAGATTTTGTATCTAGGCTGGTAAATGTTCGTATCTTGATTTTAGTAAAGTTTTGGACGCAGTCCCCCATGACATTCTCATAAGCAAAGGAGGGGAATGTGAACTATAGAAATTACTATAAGGTGGGTGCAGAACTGATTGAAAGATGTACTCAGAGCATAGTTATCAATGATTTGCTGTTGAAATGGGAGGGCGTAGCTAGTGGGGTCTGCAGGGGTCAGTCCTGGGTCCAGTCTATTCAGTATTTTCATTGATGACTTCAATAATGGAGTGGAGAGTATGCTTATAAAATTTGTGGATGACGCCACGCTGGGAGGGTTTGCAAGCACTGTAGAGGACAAGACTGGAATTCAAAATGACCTTGACAAATGAAAAAATTAGTCTGAAATCAACAAGATGAAATTCAGTAAAGACAAGTGCAAAGAACAGCACTAGCAAAGGAAAAATCAAATGCACAACTACAACATGTGGAATAACTAGCTAGGTTGTAGTACCACTGAAAAGCATCTGGAGGTTACGAGTGGATCACAAATTGAGTATGAGCCAACTGTGTGATACAGTTGCAAAAAAGGCTAATATCATTCGGGAGTGTATTAACAGGAGTGTTGTATGTAAGAGATAGGAGGTAATTGTCCCGCTCTGTTCAGTACTGGTGAAGCCACAGCTGGAGTACTGTATCTGTTTCTGTGCACCATGCTTTCGAAAAGAGGGGAATAAATTGGAGAGAGCCCAGAGGAGAGCAACAAAAATGATAGAAGGTTTAGAAAACCTGACCTATGAGGAAAGGTTAAAAAAACAGGGCATGTTTAGTCTGGAGAAAAGACTGGGAGGGACCTGATAAGTCTTCAAATATGTTAAGGGCTGTTCTAGAGAGGACTGTGATCAATTGTTCTCCGTGCCCATGAAGGTAGGAGAAATAGTAATGGGCTGATTTACAGAAAGGGAGATTTAGATTAGGTAGCAGGGAAAAGTTTCTGATTAAAAGAGTAGTTAGGCTCTGGGATAGGGGCATCCCCGTCACTGAAGCTTTTTAAGAACAGGCTGGACAAACACCTCTCTGGGATGGTCTAGGTTTATTTGTCCCTGCCTCAGTGCAGGGGGCTGGACTTGGTGAATTCTCAAGGTCCTTTCCAGCCTGATATCTCTGATTCTATGGATATTTTCCAAGACTGTTTTAAACTCTTTGGGGCAGGGAAGATTGTCTCCATTCCTGGCTATAAAGTTCCCAGCACACTGGTATCTCAAGGCAAATCAAAATGTTCCTTTCAGGGGGGAAAAAAACTCAAGGCTAAGAAGATCCCGATTTTGTAGATAGGCTCATTGCTCCTCTCAGATGTATAAGGTCTTGCCATTTCTTTGTGCTCAGGATTAGTGGCACAACAGTCTGTGCTTCTGGTGAAATACCAAAGAGCGTTCATTGCAATGTGGGACAAAATTGGGTTCACCCACTGTAGAAAGTTCAAGTGGTCCCTAAGCCCATTTTCAAGTGGATTCAGCTGTTTGTCACCTAAATCCAATTTGAAAGATGAGCCAACCAGTTGAAATTGTTTCCCCATTGCTACCATCCCTCTTCTGAGTGATCCTTCACTGATATGCTAATTCTATATCCCTTTCATCACTCTTTAACTGAATTCTCTCTTTTTGGAGAGGCAGTGTAATTGTTTGCAAATCCTCAGGTTCCCTCCAGAAATTGCTTTTCCAGCTCCTTTTTAAAAATGCATTTGAATTATATGGCATTATCACTGAGCATCCCACTTAGATTAATTGCCCATAATGTCGGCACAGCTACAGACAGCAAAACAAACTCTCACTAAATTGTTCCGATTCCAATACCTTACATGAGCGGGCAAGAGAACAGATGATGTTTGCCTGCAGGAATATTCTTTGAAGTTTCTCTCGGCTCTTGCAGTTTTTAGACTTTCTTTTTAAAAAAAAAATTCCATGATGGCATTTTGTCAAGTCAGAAAAAACTTTGGAGGGCACACACAAGGAATGAGGGGACTTCAGAGGCTTTGGATTCAGAATTTAATTTTTTTATCACGATTTCTCATCAGGCCAGAAATATCCCAGGGAGTAGCCTTTCTCATGGGTTTTTGGCTCAGTTGTTTCTAGTCCCAGCTGGGAGTGGGAAAAGTGCAGAGTGGAACAAAAATATGAGCTAGTTGGTAAGGGAGTTCTCTGAACTTCTTTGAACCACAAGAAAGGTTCAGGTTTTGGGGTAAAGGTTCAAATTGGTTCTTATTTTTTTCTGCATCCATTGAGCCACCCCTAGCTGCCTTTTGAATTAGAGGGTGTTTTAGGCTGTAATTCAGGAGAGCATTTAAACCTGTGCCTAATTTAACTTGAAGTCAATCGAACTTAGGCACATGCTTAAGTGCTTGGTTGAATTGGGGCCATAAGGACAATCATTTTATTCTAAGAGCTTGTCTGCACGACAGAGCCTTTGCCAGTACAGCTATGCCAGCATAATTATGCGGAGACGCAGCGTATTCTGGCATAGCTACACTACTTCCCCAAACAACATTAGCTGTGCCAGCAAAAGCACTCTTCTGTCGATATAGTTGTGTATACATGGGAGGGGTTATCTGGCATAGTTCTATCAGCTGGGGGGAGATGGTTTTTTTAGCACTCCCAGCTAACAGAGCTATGTTGGCACAACTTTGTATTGTAGACTAAACCTAAGTATAAGTAAATGGGTTTGAACCAACACCCCGTCTCTAAACGCCTCCACAACTTTGGGAAAATACTGATCCGGGTCCAAAGTTTATGGCTCTGCCCCATTTCTCGGCTCTCTGGTTCTGCTTTATGAGTTTGCAACTGAGGCTTTGAAGTGGGATTTTTTGGGCACTTTGTGCCATAATCCCTGTTTTGATTTTTCTTCAGAAGAGGGGTAATAGAAATTCATCTTTTTTTTTTTCATTAATAGACGATGAGATTAAATTCAAAGAGCTAAACCCATGTTTTGAGTTGGTTGGCCTGATGAGCCGCTGGGACAGCCTCCTAGTGTTAATAGCATCTTGAATTAGTGCCAAAGTAGGATTAGTATTCTTAGAAGTATCTCAATTCCTGGAGGGTAGATAAGCACAGACTGTTTCTTGTTTATAAGGCACTAACTCTGTCCCCTTTTGACTTTGGTATTTTTAGTGCTCCAGCCTGATGTCTGATACAATCCAGGATCTGCTCTGAATGGACCGTGATAACCCCCCATTTTTATTTTTTCAGAGCAACTGACGACCTTTATAATAATGATGACTTAGGTTTGTACAGTCAGGCAGCTTTGATCCAGGGGGATTCCAAAGCTTAACACAGAGGGAAATTCACCCCCTGCTGAAACCCTGAATAAGGCGACTCATCCCATAAATCAGTATAACAATTGGCACTAATCAGCCATAGAGACGAAGCCACTCTCCAGCCATAGAACGGAATTGAGCTGTATGAGCAAAGGGGTGGAGAAGGTGGGACAGGAACCTTGCCCTGCGACTGCCCATTCCTGCTCTGTGATTGATGAGGGTCATTGCACAACTTTCCTGAACATAATTCAACCCGCAAAACCCCCTTCCTGTGCCTCCCTGAGATGCAGCATGTTGGCTTCGCCTCATTTGTCTCCGCTTGGAGTATGTTAAAATCAGCCTTGCCAAATTGCCATAAATTGGGGGTTGTGGAGGGAGGGCATAAAATATCTACCTGCCCATCAGAAAAAGGGACTTCCCCTGAGTGAGTGGCGTGGGATAGACCTTTGCAAAGCTGATCTAAATAGAGTAGTGTAGGAATAGCGGTTCTCAGACTTCCCCCTACTGGGACCCAGGGCTGGATTAGGTCAGTCTGGAACATACCAGGCTACAGGACTCCCCTTGCCCACACCCCATACTGTGGTCCCATCCATCCATTAAGGGATGGGGAATATGTTCCTTTCAAGAGAGATGGGGCAGTAACATGGTTCCCCCCCACCCCCAGGGACATATGGTGCTTGGACCCTTCCCTTGGGGCAGCAGGCTCACATCCCCTGCACAGAGGCAGGAGAGCAGTGAGGGGGACCCCCATATTTAACCAGCAGTTGGAGTGCATCTGTTTGGGTGAGTGGACCAGGCCTGCTGTACATGTCTTCTAGCACACACACAGCCCTCTGTTGGAGTAGTGCTGGTCATAGCTTCTGAGTAGAGTTAACACCCCGTTGAGATGTATGGTGCAGTTTTCCCCCTTGCAACTTTTGTTTCAGGCTCTCTGCAGATTCAGGCAGAGGTTACTGTGCCAGTTGCAATGGGGTCACATTTTTCAAGCTTTTCTTTGCAATCATGAAAGGTAGAGACTTACTTAAAAAAAAACTGGATTCTAACAGTCACATGATTCCAGAACCTGGCACAATTTCCCTTTGCCTTGATCCAGCCTTTTTGAGACCTCCCTCCATTACTTTTTCCAAACCAGGTCCCCCTCCCATTTATCACATGGGAAGGCAGGGTGGTCGCAAGAACCCCTGATGTAGGAAATCTAGAGGGAGTGATCTAATAGGAAAGTTTGGTACTGAGATCCATTTTACCTCCCCCTAGATCCTCCAGTTCGGATGGAATAAGAAAGCAGGTAAGAATTCTTTTCTAGCTAGGCTGATCCCAAGGCCCTTTTGGAAAGAAACCCAAGTTGTATGTAGAGCTAGTATCATTTCACAGCATTGCAGCAGTGCCTGTAATTAAAGACAAGTGATGTATAAAGAGAGAGGTGGAGGGATTCATGCACACACAATTTGGGCACCTTTTTTATAGATGCATAGATTCTAAGGCCGGAAGGGCCCATTGTGATCATCTGGTCTGACCTCCTGGATAACACAGAGCATAGGACTTTGCTGAATTAATTCCTTTGTGACCTGGGGCAGATCTTTTAGAAAAACATCCCATCTTGATTTTAAAATGACCGGTGATGGAGAATCCACCACAACCCTTGGTAAGTTGTTCCAGTGGTTAATTACATTCACTGTTAAAAATTTGCCCCTTATTTCCAGTCTGAATTTGTCTAGTTTAACTTCCAGCCATTGGAGCTTGTTACACATTTGCCTGATAGATTGAAGCGCCCTCTATTATCATTTTTTTGTTCCCCACAGGGGTGCTGGAACAACTGGCATAGTGGGGGTGCTGAAAGCCATTGAACCAAACTGTAAGCCCTATATATTATGGAAACCACTTCAAACCAGGGGTTACAGCAGCACCCCCAGCACCTCTAGTTCCAGCACCTATGGTCCTCCATTTATTTAATTTTAAAAAATGAATTAAAAACACCTCCGTTGTACCTGGCTATGCCTGAATTTATCCTTTCTTGTAGGCATAACAAAGGAAGTGTCTCTTGGTTCTGTCTGACAAGCTCTCTGTCTTCACAGTTATATGTGGTTTTCAATAATCATTAAGGGCCCCAAAATTGATGATGAGTTGCCTTGTTTGTTAGCGTCAGAAAGACAGCTTGACCCAAAGCCCACTGACCTCAAAGGGGGTCTTGCTACTGACTTCAGTGGGCTTTGGATCAGGCCCTAAAGGAGTAAATTGAGGAGATACAGAGGAGACGGAGGAGGGGGCGTTCATGGGTCAGTTCAGGGAAGGTGGATGGCTGAATGGGAGAGGATGAGGGCAATGAGAACAGAGACCAACGTGCAAAAGTACAGAAGGGCACAGCTGTGATGGTCCTTGATGACCAGAACAAAAAGCTTGATGTTGATGAGCCAGCGAGGAGGAAGCCAGCGGAGGAATCCAGTGCAAGGAGAGGCGACCTGGTGAAAATGGTGGGGCCGGAAAATGGTCTTGGCAGCTGGTGTTTCAAAGAGACTGGTGGAAGCCAAATTGGGTATTGAGGGCTAACTGCATTGAGAGTTCAGCTTTGCAAGAACAATCGTCAACACAGATTTTAACGGCAGTTATTGCACAGTAGATAGAACTGTCCTCTAATTCCTTCCAACGGGGAACCAAAAGCCTCCAAAGTGGAGATCTGTCAAAAATAGCACAGCAACTTATCCACACGACAACCTTGCACTTTGCCTGGCCCCATCCAATTCTATTACCCCTTCGCTTTCATGTGCAATAAATTCATCCACAAGATATTTTTTCAAAGAAAAGAAAGAAAGGAGGAACCCAGCCAATAAAAACATCATCTGTATTAGAAATTATTCCTTGGAAATGACTGGGAAAAAAGATAATTCCATGATTTATGTTTTTGGCACGGGCTGTAAGGTTTTTAATAGTGGTCACTGTTTTCAAGCTCATTTAGTTGCTGGGTTGTTGTTGTTGTTGTTTTTTAAATATGTGGTTTAAAATGGGCACCACATGTAATGAAATTGAAAAGAAATCATGAGGCTTGTTTTCAGCCTAACTGATGCTAATCCTCTTTTTCCATGCCACACTTGGCATTTTACTAAGAGGGTCCAAAGTGCCTTGCGTAGATAGCTAACAGATGGGATCAATCTCTAGAGCGGTGCCACTAAACAACCAAGTTGTCTGGCAGAGGAACATAGATATTAACCATTTTGGGGGAAAAGAAGGTAAGATGGAGGAAAGAGAATCGGATAAGGGCAAAACTTCTTCCTACCACTGGGAATTACATGAGCCTTTTGCTTTTCCAAAGATAGATTTGTTAGTCAAGTCTGAAGGGCAGTGCTATGGAATGTGTTCCTTGGGTTTAGAATTACTGAGTGCATTGGGAAGGAGAATGCTATGAAATAAAAACTCATTGTGCTCTCAAGTTAGTCTCCTACTGTATTTTAAAAATATATATATTTGTTGTGACATTGCAGCTCCTCAAGCTTGTGCTCTTGAGTGACCTTAGGGAAGCAACACGTTGAATGGTTAACGCACACGACAGAGAGTTGGGGAAGACCGAGTTTTACTCTTAGCTCTTCCACTGACTCATTCAGTGACCTTTGACGAGTTATTTATGCTGTCTGTCCATCCGTTTCTCCATTTGTATAGGGAGTAACATCTACGTCACAAGACATTGTGAGATTAGTTATTACTGCTGAGGTTTATCTTACTGGTAAGGATTCTCTCTTCCTGATCCAGCCACTTTGCACCACTCGGACAGGGTAAAGTGATGGACTCTGGCCCTAACTAGTATAGGTTCCCCTACAGTTCTCTTGCCAACAGTGGAGTTCTCAGATGGTGTAAAGTACCATAGCCATCTGCTACGCTAACCGCCCCCCTACATCCTGCTATGGGGGTGGGAGGACATGCGTTGGGGGTGGTGTGGAGCATGTCTGCACTAGGCTAACTCACAGCTGATAGAAGCTCCCACAAGGACCAGAACCCGTCTGTGTACATTGTTGTAGCCTCCAACCTCTTGTAACTTATGCCAAAAGGCCTGGGATGGTGCAAATGCAGTTGGGGAATTAGGGAGGCGTAACTTGCCCTGCTACTCATCCCCTTCCCCCCGCATCAAGCTTGTCTCCGTATAGGAGAAGAGATGAGCTATTGTTTGTAGCTGATGCTCTCACAGTGCTTTGAGATCCTGGGATGGAATGTGCCATACTGTAGCAGCACATACATCTCTATATGCTGCATATAAATCAGTGCAGCGCCGTTGACTTCAATGCAGCTGCATCGATTTCCACGAGCTGAGGGTCTGGTCCCGTTATGCCAAAAAAGGTGGCACTGCCTGGGCGACATGGGCTGATGTTCTTAGCCCATATGCAGACGAAACTCCCTCTGAAGTCAAAGGACATTGAGCTGCAGCTCTGTGTAATTAAGAACTACTCGGAGATGCATTAGACATGACTTGGGAGTTGGCTGGAAGAAGCAGCAACCTGAAAATTAAGAGGGTAAGAGAGAAAATACATCAGAATTTAAATGCCATTCTCTATCCAAATGGGATAACTAATGGAGGGTAACATCTTGCAGGGGCGGGGAAATTAAGGGAGAAATAGCTCTACACAGACAGGGAGAGCACTTTGCAGAGCAGCCTCTTAACAGGATAAAATGCCCCTGAAGACTGCACTGTCGCCAGCATTATCTGTCAGACCGACTGATGTGCACCACGCAGTAATCACGCGCCATGTTTTCTGTCGGAATGTTCAGTGCCTAAAGCTCTTTCCTTTTTTGGAACTTAGCACTGTTGGGGTTTTTTTAGTTCTCCTTTTCTTTCTCTCAAAGCTACAATTATCAGCTGTTCAAATTATGGTTGGTTGGCTTTGCAAAGACTCATTTAACCTTTATTGAACCACTAATTTGCATGTCATTATTCCTCAGGATGGGTTTTTTTTCTTGCTTTAACTTAAACTTGGAAGTCACCCTGACCTCTAACTACAAAGCACAGAGCGAAGGCAGAGTTTGACCCTTCATTTCTGAGCATCTCAGGTTTGACGGGTAAGCCCCATCCATAAGTCCTTGACCAGTACAGTTAGGTTTAGAAGACTACGTTTTTTAATGGTGAATGTCAATCAACCTCGATATCACCATACACACACAAGCTGATGAAAAAGTATTCTAATCCAGAATAATCGAAATTTACAGATAGGCAAAGTAAGGAAAATGCCGCTTGAAAACTACTTAGAGTTGATTTAGGGACATTTAGTTTGTGCATTTTGACAAGTGATGTTGACAATTTGTGTTGTAACAGTTATAAAGCTTTACCTTTTTTTTGAATTTCAACATCTACTGTCATTGAACAATTATTGTCTAACCCACACACCCAGCCCATAATTTCCTGCAACTGTGAAAATTTAATTGGATAAAAACCAGGAAAACATGCTTAAAAATAAACAGCGATATTATCAGTCGAAATCATAAAAAAACCTTAAAATCTAATTCTGCCAAGCCTAAGAATATTAGAGAGACAAGGTGGGTGAGGTAATTTCTTTGATTGGACCAACTTCTGTTGGTGAGAGAGACAAGCTTTTGAGCTTACACTGAGCTCTTCTTCAGGTCTGTATAAGCGCAAAAACTAGTCTCTTTCGGAAGCTGGTCCAATAAAAGAGATTACATTAACCACCTTGTCTCTCTAATATCTTGAGACTAACCTGGTTACAACAAGGTTGCAAAGCCTACGTATAGTCAAGGAAACCATGCTAGCAACAGTCATTTTTAAACATGGTTCCTTCCACGGGGCCAAGAAGGACAAACCCCTTAATGGTACTAGTTTGCCATGGCTTCTTTAGGTGACAGGCTCAGTGTTATTAGGGAAGCTTTGTGCATCAATGTGTAAATGAACGGTCATCACACACATACGCTTAGCGTGGGACCGTCAGACAGCACCAAACTCCATGCATTAGGAGAACTAGGCCTTGAAGAAGTATATACGCCTCTACCCCGATATAACGTGACCCGATATAACACAAATTCAGATATAACGCGGTAAAGCAGTGCTCCAGGGGGGCAGGGCTGTGCACTCCGGCAGATCAAAGCAAGTTCAATATAACGCGGTTTCACCTATAATGCGGTAAGATTTTTTGGCTCCCGAGGATAGCATTATATCGGGGTAGAGGTGTATTATGACTGAGGTTTCTTTCCCTCTCCCTGCTGGACTGCTGCACCGTTTCCACAGAGCAGTCTTTCCCCTAATTGATTCTGCTCCAGTTGTCAGTCTCTGGCTCACCAGCTTCCTCTGCAATATTACCAGGGCAGTGGGAGGAATAAACAGCAGGAGGAGAAAAGCTCACTTGCTGCTTTTTTACTTCCATTTACTGAAGCTATGGTACCATGAGACACCGTCATGGTGTCCAGAGGGTTTCTCTGCTGTCTGGCGCTCCAGCACAGCTGACATGACATTTCCCCTGCTTTGGGGTTGTGGATTGGTTTGCATGGACGCCGGTTCACTGTCTGGCCCTATTTCATCAGGTGAGGAATAAATGGTATTAGTAAGAGGTAGCAATTTTACAATTGTCCATGCTCTTTGCAGAATTCTAAACCATATCCAAGTAGGGATGGGTTCCGTCACTCACCCCCCCCCCAAATGCAGCCACCTCTAGGGTGGGACACATCAGCCACTAAAATGACACCAGCAATATCATACAACAATTTAGTGCAGGAAATGGGGAAGAACCTTGTATTCAGATTAGATTGCCAACTCTTTGGGGCGCAGTCTAGATCTTAATGCTACTTGTACTGTCAAGTACCAAGCCCATTTCTGGATGTCATAAATATATAATTACTACTACACCTCTACCCCGATAGAACGCGACCCGATATAACACGAATTTGGATATAACGCGGTAAAGCAGCGGGGAGCCCCGGACCCTTTAAAGCGCCACCCGAGCCCCGCTGCTTTACCACGTTATATCCGAATCATGTGGAGCCCCAGGCCCTTTAAATCCCCACCCAAGCCCGGCTGCCGGAGCTCCAGTGGTGATTTAAAGGGCCCGGGGCTCCCCGCAGCGGCTGGAGCACCGGGCCCTTTAAATCACCGCCAGAGAAGCCGGTCCAGCCCGGCACGGCGTACCGGCTCTTGCCGGTACGCCCTACTGGACTGAATCCGATATAACGCGGTCTCACCTATCTCAGGCGGTGAGATTTTTTGGCTCCCGAGGACCGCGTTATATCGGGGTAGAGGTGTAATAATGATTCATTTCAAGAGAATTCATTTTCATTTTAGGCAGGCAAAATATAATAACCCATACTGGTATTTGGCCCCAAAGCAGGTCGCATACCCCTAATTTTGTGAAAAACAACAGGAGTAGCCCAGTATTTCCCCCTAGCTGCCTTATCTGGGTATTTAAGAATAACAATTCTATTTAACTACCTTAGGAACGGATATCCCCTCCCCCACCCCGTTACCAAGGCATCTGAGTGCATCACAGTCTTTACTGAATTTATCCTCCCAACTCCCCTGTGAGGTCAGGCAGGTCTCTTATCTGCATTTGACAGATGGAGAACGGAGACACAGAGAGACTAAGGGCTTGTCCCCGCTGCAGTGTTCGCTCCAGGTATAACTCAAGTGCTGCCCCAACCTGACTCTCATCCACACACAAAAGTGTTGAGCTCGAGTTCAGTGGTGCTTTAAACGCCAGCGGGCCGGCCTGGCAGGATGTGGGTTGAGGGTAGCGTGGCATTTGAGCTAGTGATGCAGTGGGGACTCCAGCTGCTCTGGGCTGCTCATACAACCAGCCTGCGCAGCTCAGGGATTGTGTTGTCCTCGTTCGACCCAGGCTAGGTCAAGAGGAGTCAACTCGAGTTGACGCTTGCAGTGAAGGCAAGCCCTCAGTGACTTGCCCTAGGGCACACAGGATGACTCTGATGAAATGAGGTCTCCCACTTCCAGGGCTAGTGCCCTAACTTAGTGACCCGTGTCTGGGAGATCTTCCAAAGGACTTTCCTATTGCCATGGCTACTAGAAAAGAATTATAGTCTAACTACGGCTAACCAGTCATAGGAAGTGTGGTGTAGAAGTGGTGATAGGTTCTTTATGCTGTACAGCAGTCCGGTTAATCCCCTCTGTCTCCACGATTCACAGGCACGCTCTTGACATCCGCCTGCTTTCTTCCTTTTCCCGTCCTTGTAAATTGCATTGAAATCCTGGTTTGCCCCTTGGAGGACTCTACGGATCTGTCCTTTTACTTCTGGAACAGTTAGTGCCTTTTGAAAATGCTCGATATGGACGTCCCAGAATCCCCACCTCCAGCCTCCTAATAGTTCAATACCAATCAGCCAAAGGGATTACAGTGCTGTTTCCCTGAGGCAGCCAGACAATCAGTCAGGCATTGTGAAAGGACTGGCAGTCTGACAGCAGCACAGTCTGACAGCACTTGAGAGCACTCCGGGAGAACGGTGGTGGGCATGAGGGGCTTAAAGTGTTGTCAGCAAAGCTCCTGTATCGTTCAGGTAATGTTCACCCATCTTGTTCATAGTTTGCACCCTCTGGGATCTTCATGTTCCCGCCATTTTTCTCTCCTATCACATAAATATTGCACAGAAACTAAAGTTTCCTCTGGCTGCGAAGAGCAGGTTTTGACACATCCATTGGCACCAGTGATGAAATCTTGGGCCCATTGTAAAGAACTGACATAGTGTGTATATCAGAGTGATGTCACCCTCTGGGGGCTGGTTCAGAAAGAGGATAAAAGACCTACTGCTACCATCAAGTAGGGAGGTTCTTCTTTAGCTTCAGTGGCAGAGGTCTGTGTTTTGGAGTAGAAGGGACAGATTTCTAGCCCTGCTCCCTACATGAGTGTGATTGTTGTCTGTAGGCCAAGAATTTGTTACACCGCAGCTGGGGCACTGACAGGTTGTGGATATTATTAAAATGCTTCTGCCCAGATGAATTTTGGGTAGGAAAGGATTCCTCAGGGCATCGGGTGAGTTACTTGTTGGCATGTGATGATTTCCCAGAAGGTAGTTTTTGAATAGAAGATGATGCTGGCAGGTGAGCTGAAGAGTAGGGACATTTCTTTAGAAAGTTTATTGAGCCCGTAGTCCATCAGAGAGGCACAGCCTTTGGCCTCACACATCCTCCTGCCCTGCAGGGTGAATTCCATTGAATAACACTGCGTTCCTGAGTCGGGAGGGGGAACTCCCAGCCTGTAAGATGCAGCTTCAGTGGAGATGAGCCTTGGCAGCCCAGATTTTTAAAACTTTAAGTCTTGATTCAGCCACACCCAGAGCATGCTGGGAAGCCGCCTCGCAAGCATCCAATTCCATGATTTATATGCAGTCCCGAGATGTAGAGTCTGTCTTTTATCCTACTCTCCTCATTTCCGTTGACTTCACCGACTCGTGCAGGGAGTGCCCCTTCCCCGCCCTGCAGTACTGATCTTGGACTTGGGTCCATCTTCCATTGAAAAGGGAATACACTGCAGAAGATAACTTCACTTCGTTTGCCACCGTACACACTATGGGTACGTCTATACTTACCTCCGGGTCCGGCGGTAAGCAATCGATCTTCTGGGATCAATCCCGGAAGTGCTCGCCGTTGACGCCGGTACTCCTGCTCCGCGAGAGGAGTACGCGGAGTCGACGGGGGAGCCTGCCTGCCGCGTCTGGACCCGTGGTAAGTTCGAACTAAGGTACTTCGACTTCAGCTACGTTATTAACGTAGCTGAAGTTGCATATCTTAGTTCGAAGTGGGGGGTTAGTGTGGACCGGGCCTTAGAAGCTGCGAGCTTGCTTCTGAAGCTGCAGAAGTGATGAGAAAGCTTCTCCTAAATGTGTGGAGCTCATCATAACACCTGCTCCTGTGTCTAGCTGTGTCCTGCTCAAAGGGCTCACATAACCTGTTTTCTCCTTCTCCCCACAGGTATGCGAATACTCGTTACCCTGCTGTTAGATACTCTGCCTATGTTAGGCAACGTCCTTCTCTTGTGCTTCTTTGTCTTTTTCATCTTTGGGATTGTCGGCGTGCAGCTCTGGGCAGGGCTGCTCAGAAACAGGTGTTTCGTAGACAGCAACTTTGCAATGTAAGTACAGCGGAAAACTCACTGTTTCGTCTTTTCTCTCTCCAGCTACAGGAGAAACGTGTCTATGTATCTAGCTAGCAGGGTTAGCATAAGTTGTGGCTTCCATACCAATATCTCCTCCTTCGCCCTGCCCCAGGCAGGAAAAGGAAGGTTGCCCCATTAGGAATAGGTGTGGCTAGCCGAACTGAACTGAACCGGTCCATTTGTTCAGTTCTCCTCCCAGGATTTAGCCCTGTGTCTGTTCCTCAGCTGCTGTAAACTGGCGTTGTGTCACTGAAGTCAACTAGAGCAGTGCTTCTCAAAGCCGGTCCGCCGCTTGTTCAGGGAAAGCCCCTGGCGGTCCGGGCCGGTTTGTTTACCTGCCGTGTCCACAGGTTCAGCCGATCGTGGCTCCCACTGGCCGCGGTTCGCCGCTCCAGGCCAATGGGGGCTGCAGGAAGCGGCACAGGCCGAGGGATATGATGGCCGCCCTTCCCGCAGACCCCATTGGCCTGGGAGGGCAAACCGCAGCAAGTGGGAACCACGATCGGCTGAACCTGCGGACGCGGCAGGTAAACAAACCGGCCCGGCCCGCCAGGAGCTTTCCCTGAACAAGTGGCGGCCCGCTTTGAGAAGCACCGAACTAGAGCAGGGCAAAAAAATTTCAACAACAGATTTTATTTTTTTTTCATTGAAAATGCATTTTTCATTGCTCTGAAACTATTTGCAAAACTTGGGTTGAATTCAACCAACAGTTTCGCCCAGGAACAAAACGATTTTTTTTTTTTTTTTTCAAAAAACCTCAGATCATTTTGTTTTGACCATTGTAAATGTCTCATTTTGACTTTTATGGTTCACAATGGCATTTTGAATTCAAATTTGACTATTTTAAAAAGAAAAAAAAGGTGGAAGAGACCCCAAAATAGCAAATCGCAATGAAGAAGTCAAAACAAAATTGATCGTTGTCTGAAACTTTTCGGTTGACTCTAAATGAATCAAAAAACCATTCTATTTCTGTCTGAGCTGACCCAAAATATTTTGATCCATTAGCAGTGAGTTTTTTTCGAGATGTTTGATTCGATGAAAAAATTGGTTTTGGTTCAAATCGAACTGGATTTTTTCCCTTGGTTTTTCAGATTGGTCCCAAACAATGTCAATATGAGTGCTACCAATAGCAGTATTATTAACCTCAAGCACTGAAAAATCATGAGTCACCCCCCCCCCCATCATGAAATTGGCCTAAAAATCACGAGATTTAAAATAATAAGTATACATTTGGGATTTTTTTTTAATATTTGCCTTCTGGTTTCTGCACCTTTAGAGTTCACGTTTCCAAGCTTTTTTTTTTTTTTTTACAAGCACAGGAGACAGGCTCTTACATTTTATTTTAATGAAAGCTGAGATTCACCACTCCGGGAGCTGAAGGTTTAAGATAAACATCAAATCGTGCGAGACTCCAGAGTTGGCAACACTGCAATAGCAAATGCAGAAATGTCAGAGGGGTGTGTTTGTGTGCGTGTGTGTGTTCTGAAACATGTGTTGCAGTTTATTCCTGGTGGGAAGTGCTGGTTACCCTGCTAGGCTGTCTGACTCTGAATCACATAGGGCCATTTTCCCTGTAAAGCATGTGATGACGATGTGTGTTCTGTTTCTTTAAAACTCCCATCAGGAATCCAGCCAGGAGGGGCTGGACCCAGAAGGATCTAGGTAGCAGTTCTGCAGTGAAAGAGAGGCATAGTAGTTTGAAGGATAAAAGTATTCTCCTTTTTCTTTCATCTAGCTCATTGTTCAGTGCTAGATAAAAGCTACTTCTGAGATGCTTTACCATTGTCACATGCCAATGTCATCTATAGCATCACAGGTTCCTTCCGCCTCACTGGTTCCCCAAGTTTCTCTCCTGATCGGAGCAATTAAGCTTTAGCCTGAAGTGTGCTTGTGTAGGGTGCTTGTTCGGCATCCTGATTGACTCTAGGATGCTAGCACTTGTTCTGGTGGGTTGGCTTCAAGAATATCCCAAACACAAACTAAAGAAACCCAGTCAATTCCTTGAAAATGATAATTGCAGGTATCCTTCCCAATATGTGACACATTCCCCCTCGACTCCTGCCAGGAGTTGTGCTGCATGTAGGTCATTTTCCCTAGATGGGCAATAAGGCCTCCGTTTTGTCCTATGTCCTGGATGACACAATAATTTCAGTCTTCTGAATGAACCCATTCTTTGGACAGATATCTTGACTATTAAACGCATTTTGGTAAACTCCACTAATTTTTAGCCCCCTCTCCCCCAGAATGAGTAAACCCTTGTGCTCCATGAGGAAAGAGAGGGGGAGGGGAAGTGCAGATTGTTGGGATAGGGCCTCCCAAAACAAGCCTCTGTGTTGCCCCAAAACACGAAAGCTAGAGGTGATTCCAGTCAGGCCTTAATCACATATTATCATATTTTACTAAAGGGCTCAGAAGATGCTTTAATGCGAATGCACAGGCACCCTGGGATGAGTATCTGCTCAGGCACTGGTAGCATTCTGGGTAGTTTTGGAGAATGCCCTGGTGGAACCCTATGAATAGACCAAAATCGGACCCTGCTCTCTTCACATAGAGAGTGCAAAAGCAATTCGCTGTGGGATTAGCTCTGTGGAAAATATACATTTTCTGTGCTGTACCAGTAGATCTGTTATAGAATGTGTTTGCAAATACATGTTTCACGCGGTGTAAAAAGTGGACACCATGCACTGTAGCGCAAGGAGGATGAGGTTGGCAGCCAGGAACCTGAGAGCTCCCCTCTCAGTTTTGGCAATGACAGTGCAGTTTTGGGGTAGGTCACTTAGCTTTTCTGTGCCTCCGTTTGCCTGTCTGTAACATGAGAATAATGTTCTGCAAAGCTCCCTTACAGCCGCACGGTTCGTTGGTGCTTGCGCAATGCTATGAACACGTAGAGTGTCATTTTATAAGGCAGTAGAGAGGAACAGCAGGGGCGCTGGAACAGCTATGCCCTTCCACTTTTTCCAGCCATATGGGCGAGCGACGGGGGTAGCGGGTGGAGAGAAGTGAGCGGGGGTGGGGGAGAAGAGGCGGGGGGGGCATGGAAGAGGCGGCGCGAGAGTGGGGCCTCAGGGGGGGCGTGGAAGAGGCGGCGCGGGAGCGGGGCCTCGGGGGGAGGCGTGGAAGAGGTGGCGCAGGAGTGGGGCCTCGGGGGGGGCGTGGAAGAGGCGGCGTGGGAACGGGGCTTGGGTGGGGGGGAACGGTTCGGTCACCTCTGGCCCCACTCCACTTTTCGGGCGCTTCCACCGCTCCTGATAGACATCCTATTGCCACATGCAAAGGGGGCTTCGTTCTTATAATTAGTTAAAATAAGAGGCATGGCACGGCATGTATTGGGCATGTTTGGATGTGTCCCTTGTGTCGGGGACATAGGAATAGCGTCAGGGTTGTGGAGCACATGCGGTCCCTCTGCCACCTTTGACACCACTTGTGACTAAGAAGCACTGGAGAATCGCAGGGTGGAAGAGCCCAGCCTGACGCTAGGCTCAGTCACGGAACGGCAGTGGGAAGAAACACATCTGCGGGCCCTACGGTACTTAACAAAGGGAAGAGAGATGGATGTTCGAGGATCAGATCTTTCTGGGCGGATCAAAATCTCTCACCGTAAATGGATTTAACTTTGATCTAAGGCTTTTTTTCCCCCTCTTTGTGCAGCAACATGTCAGGGGGAAAAGTGAGAGCTTGAATGCCGTCGAAATCCATGTTGTCTTAGAGCTGGAATAGCTGGTGTTTTCATGCAAGTAGCTGTCTCCTATTCAAAGAAGGAGAACACCAATGAGAAACCAGGAAGGCCTAGAAAGAAGGGGAAATCTGGCTGGGGCGGGGGAGAGACATGGAGAGAACTGTTAGGAAAAAGTCAAAAATCAGGGTGTAGGGAATAGACAGCTGGAGCCCCTAAGAGAACAAAACTGTCCCTTGCTAAGACGAGTAAATGGGAGCAGCAGCGATTATAAAGGGAACTCAGGATATGAGTGCTGTGTCTGAGAGCCAGGATCTCCCCCGGCCACTCAGGTCAATGCCACTGCTCCTCTTATAAGTGGTGCATATCACAGCTGGTATCTTGAAATATGGCTCTACAAATGCAGTTGCTTGTTTCCAAAGCTATTCAGCGTATCAAAGGGAAAACTCCGAGCCTCTACACCTAGGCCTGAACCAACCGCCCCGAAATTTGGGGCATTCAGGATCTGGATTTGAATCTGAGCGTTACGGATTGAACCCATATTCATGTCATGTATGTCCTAGCACCCACCTTAACAGCCACACCAACCGGGATCCAGACTGAATGCATGAAGATTTCTGGAAACTCCCAGATGAATATGAACTGTAGTTTGGATTCATAATGAAAATCCTGTAGAAAAATCTCACTTCCGAGACCGCTAAAGATGGACGTTGACCACACAGCAGTGAGGAAGTGCCTGAGTTCAGCCTGCATGTGCAACTTTAACTCTGTCCCCTTATGTGTATGGATTATGACACCCCCTAATTACCGCATCATATCCTATTTGTGACTGCCTAGTATTCGCAGCATGTGTCGCATCTTACCCAGTGTGCAGAGACCATCCCTCAGTTCTGATGCAGGATTCCTGGGGCCTATCTCACTCTGATTCGGTGACTGCCTTGTTGCGTGATCTTGGACAAGTCACTTTACATCTCTGGGCCTCTGTTTATTATATAAAACGGGCATTGCAACATTTATTCAACTGGCCAGCGATGCTGAGCGACATGATGCTAGGAAGCCTTTTTAGAACCTCAAATAAAAACTATTATGCGTGTTCAGATCTCTCTGTAGCTATCAGCTGCCCTCTGACTCTGAGATGTCACTTTCCCCCTCCTACGTCTTATTGCTCTGATACCGATGACCCAGAGTTCTCTAGCCAGTGCCAATCAAAGACCGCGCAGCGTACTTCGGGACTTTCCATCAGTCATAAGATAATCACACAGTTGTCATTTAAAAGCTCACGAAGCTGTGTTAACACTGCGCTCTGAGAGGTTGCATTTCCATTTTACAGTGGGCAAGCACAGTATGAGTGCAGTGTTTTGGGCGCCTGGAGCAGAGCGCCGTAATTGACATAGGCGGGTCTCTCTAATCTCTTTGACCGGTTTGCGTCCCCGTAGTCAAAATTATGTATGGGGTGGTTTTTTTGTTTTTTGTTTTTTGCTGCAAAGTGGAGCCTTTAAAAATTAACCACACGGGGATCACTTGCTAAGTACAAAAACTAACCAGCACAAAGGAACAGGCTGTTACATAATATCCATTAGCCGCATCAAAGGCACTGCAGGCTTTTCTAATCAAGGGCTCAATCCTTATCGTTAAGAGCTAAATTGGGTTCCCTGTGTCACCGGACTTGGTGCCGAGGGAGGGAGTCCTCGGCTCCAGGCATGGCAGCACTTCTGTGGCTACTACTGTAGCCCACACTTTCCCTACACGCCTAGTCTACAGGGAACAGTAGCAGGTGGATCCAAGTTGCTGTGGATCAACTTTCCCATGTCTGCCACCTAAAAATCCAGTTGCTTAGGGATGTACAGGGAGTCACTAGCAGCTGGGCTCCAGAAGGCTTAGGGGGGTGCAAATGCTCTGGATTTGATTCTGCTGTTAGTTACACTGGAGTAATAGTGTAAGGCCTTGCACCTGTTCCATTGCGTCTGGGGCCCTCTGCAGCCCTGAAGGAAGGGATGGGGCTCGTATGTTTCCCCTTATGTCCAAATGTTACAACAGAACTCCCACTTTGACTCTTGTTCTCTATGGAGTGAGAGATCACTCCTAAAACTGCATTTGGTTTGTGTAAAATAGCCCCACTCACCACCACCACCCCAAAGCTTGGCCCCAAACTGGGAGTGAATAATTTCTGAGGCTTGATCAAAGTTTGTACCTTATCATCTGTCTTTGTCATTCCCCTGAGTCTGTGCTTCTGGGTGCCAGGAAAACATTCACAAAGGCAGACGCAGTGAAATCCCACAGGAAGGGATGTTTCTGGGCGATTTTTTACTTGACTGCAAATCTCAGAAGAAAGCTTGTTCTTCCAAGAATCCAGTGCAGCTTTTCAGTCCCAAAGAATCCAATCCAGCACCTGTTAAAATTCATGGCAGCACCCACATTAACTTCAGTGGGAGCAGGGTCAAGACCAACAGTTCTGAAATCATCTTCTGGATTTTTGGGAGCATAGAAGAATGGAATAGAACCCCCAAACCTTTTGAGGTTTGCCCTGCTAGACAGAGAACAAATCCCAGTGGAAATATTCATTGTGGTCACCCTGCTGATGGAATAATTGTCCCCTCGGGCATCCTGAAAGGCTCTTGGAGGGCTAGATTCTGCTCTCATTTTTACAAATACCACCCCATGTATTTCAGCACGGCCCCAATAACTTCAGTGCCACCCGTGCTACTGTGGTAGACGTTGGCATAAGTGCAGTATTCAGTGCCACCCCACTGAATAGCAGAAACAAATGTGGTGGCTCAGACGGGCTTGTGACAGAGGAAGTTCCTACATCATTGAAGTAAATAGGGCTGCATGGGTGAAACGGATGGGAGAATTTGGCCCATTTGCTTTAGTGCCCTTGGTAGATTTTTCCCCTTGCTGCTGTGAACTAGATGTGTCTGGCCCTCAGTCATGCCTTTCAGCTCCAGGGAGAGCAGTCAAAAGGAAGAAAAAACCCTTATGCATTGGACATAGGATTAAAATTAAGCCATGGCTTTAAACAGAGGCAAAGAGAATAGACGTCTGTACTGAAAGGGGAATGAGATTCTGGTCATTAGTGTCGTTTGCCAAACATTCCATGTCCCTAATGCCCATTGTTGTTCTCCTCAGCCTAAGATAATGGTTGCTAGACCTTTGACTGCCCTTTGGGCAGAAGGACACACCACAGCTTTCCTCCCATCTGGGCCTGCTGCTGGAGGCCAAGACAAAAGAGACGGGCATGAACTTTTCCCATTCCGTTTAGCTGCCAGAGGGGGACAACAGTCCAGAATAAGAGAAGGGGGCAGGTGGGGCTTGGGTAGTCGGCAAAGACTAGAATCCTGGTTCTGATTTCCCGAGCACCCCTGTAAATTGGGAGTGACTCCCGTGCAATCACAGATCCCGATTCTCTGCAACCCTGCTATCATTACACCAGTGCGATGTAAAATGCTACCCAATGAGAATGATGGTGTTTTAAACCCACTTTGCGCTGGTGTAAATGACTATACAAGGGGCAGGGAAGAATCAGACCCATGACATTTAACTGGAGTAACCAGTCTAAGTGAGATCTGCCTCTGGCCCTTTGACTACAGTTTCTAGTTAATTTCCTCCCTTTGAGGTCTTCATTGCCAGAACGGTGCTTTGTCATTGGCAGAAGATGTCTGGACAGTTTGACTTTCTACAAGAAACTTCAACGATTACCGTACCTAGGAGGCCAAGGTCAGAGGTTCTTACACAGATCAGACTCCCTGAGACTGTTTTCCTGAGGAGAAGTGCCCTGGATGAATAAAAATAGCATGGGGGACAAAGGTGTACCCTGAACAGCTCCATAGTGATCTCCCCACTCCCAAATGAGATCCATGTGGTGGGAGGGAGCTGAGCAGTGGGGGACCTTCCCCTGAGGTGTCATACCCAGGGCTTCTTGTGTGGTGTGTCAGATCTGGCATCACTGCGATAAGCACCCGAAGGAGAGAGAGAGAGAGAGAGAGAGAGAGAGAGAGAGAGAGAGAGAGTGTGTGTGTGTGTGTGTGTGCGCAACAGGCTCAACCCAGCAGCCTATCCAGATGCTTGCCCCTGCCACCCATCAATCCAGAATGAATCTTTAACTCTAGAAATAAAAAGAATCCAGGTCACCTCCGGCTTGCCCAGGCTGCTGGCGGGCTGTTCCTCGCATGCCAAAGAGCATTTTTCTCCTCCTTAGAGCCTTTGAAGAAATTCGGCGAAAGAACTGTGATGTGTCGTATTTAGCTCACGCTGCCGGACAGGTAGAACACGAGCACTTCAGTCTTAATTAACTCCGGAGCCGCTCCACGCCGCAGTGCCTTTGGCTGCTTGGCTTTTTCAAAGCATTGAGGAAGTAGGTATAGGGCATTGCAGACAGCTCTGTGGGTTTGTGTGAAAGGTGCTTGTGAGTGTAGTTTAACTGGCCCTTCTGGCTTTCCTTAAGCCAGTGGATTTGTCAGTCTGATTTCCCCTGGAGAGGAATTTCCTCTTGAAAGGCCCAATCCCGCAAAGTGCTGAGTGCTCTCAACTCCCCCTGGCTTCATGGGACATCCAGGGCACTCAGCACCTGGCAGGAGCGTGCTCATCGTGAGCTCCAAAGCCTGTAGATGAAGATAAACTACTGCCTTCCTTCCTGGAGGATAGTTCCTCTGAGCCGGCACTGAGGATGCTTGCACGGCAGTGGGCGGGGAGTTTGGACTGCCACTGCCTGTGTTAGAACTGGACAGCGTTGTTAATCCTACATCTCCACTAGACATACAACTGCAGCAAGCACGACAGACAGACAGGCCAGCTGGCAGAGAAAGAGGTGCTAATCCACTCTTCATCTCTGGTGCGTTTGTCCTCCCAGCCCAGGGGTCTAGTGATGAGTGGATTCACAGCCATTAGCAAGTTATGCAAAGGATGTCTATTTGCAAATAACAATATAACCAGCTGGCCTGTCCCTGCCTGAACAAGGTAGGCGGTTTCAGATGAGTAGCTTCCATTTGGTGCATGGATCTCACCGGCGCTTTACCATTGGATGATGGTTTTGCTTTGCATTTTTTTTACCCATTTGGAATCGCTGACAGGCCACTCGGTACAACTGGACACCAAGAAAGGATCTTAATTTTGCTACATTGCTACCATGACATGGGATTTTTTCTTATGGCCACTACAGTAAACGTAGAGAGCAGCCATTGTTCAGTGAGCAGCCACAGTGCCAGCTTTTTGTAATGGGATGGGAAGGGGGGAAAGTGGAGTCTCAATTCTGTGGTCCCTTAGCAGCACAGACCCAAAGGAGCAGCACTGGTTACTCAGAGCCAGCAAAGACTCTCTGTAGAAATCAGTCCTGGCATAAGTGGACACAACGCTGTGGCTGCCCATTGGCTGCGTTTGGCCCTCTGTGGAGGATGTTCATTTTTTTAAAAGTGATTTTAGTGCAGGTGCAAAATTGAGCAAAAGAGGCAGAAAAAAACAGGCCTGATAATGTAAGAACGAAGCCAAACTTCCCTCCAAACCTCACACGCAAACCTTTTTCCACTTCAAAAATCATTAGTTAACCGGGCTTCCCCCAGAAGTCTCCCGCCAACACGCTGACCAGATCTGACCCTACCTAGCTTGTTAGATCACCGCCCAAGGTGGTACAGCTGCAGACAACATTTAACCTCTAGCAGAAATGTCTGGCATGGTGCCCATCTCTCTGCCCTCACCAACCTTTTGTTTCACTAGCCATATTTACCATCCTTCTGCCTAGTTTTAATGTACAGGGGGGAGTGTATCAAATCAAGAGGTTAAATATAACCCAGGAGGGAGAGAGGGTGCAATGGAAAAGATTGATTTGGGAAGACAAACATGTATTAACTGACTTGCAGCTGGGAGGACAGATAGCTACAAACGCGTGTGTGCCATAGAGCATTGCACTGTGTCTGATTACACTGGACTGGGATGGACAGTTTTCATAATAACCAGGGTGGAAGATTATGGGGTTGGCATCACACGCATGCATCGGTCACACCTGCCTGGATCGCTCTTGAATCCTTTGTCCATGCTCAGTGATTATGGCATGTGTCTCTGTCCGCACATTTAAACATGAAACAACCGCCAGCAAGTGGGCTTTGGCATCCATCAGCTGCTAATTGTCCAATCATCAATCCAGCTGGTCTCTCCCCCTTTGAAAATCCAGCTCTGCTCTGGGTGGAATCCTAATTATAATTACCCATGAGAGATGGAGCCCTGACCCGACCCCGCAGCCATTAGCAACCAGTGTGCTCCTGGTTCCAGAGTTGGGGAAGGAGGTTGCGTGTGGGCCACTGAAGGTAATGAGCCTCTGCTTAGTTTGACATCTGTCTGGCTCATTACAGTGGTTCATCTACTGCACTCCTGCCTGGGCTGGTTTTCCTGGGTGAGCAATTAGAGGCTGCGTTGAAGAGCATGTCATCTGAAATGCCACGAATGGATCAAAACAGATTCTGGTCAAAATTGCCTTCTTTTTTTTTAAGCTGGTGCCCAGAGAGGGCAAGTGTCTTGTTCCAAGGACACAGTCAGCAGAACTGGCAACTGAACCCAAATCTTCCAGGTCCCCTGCCAACGCCTAAGCCACAAGATCATCCTTCTTCTCATGGTGGCTCTCCCTGCAGCAGTACGCACACCTATGGACTGAGCACACCTGCTAGGATCCAAGACGCAGGTTTCCAACTCCCCATCACTCTGGGGGATTTTATGTTTCTCCTCTGCTTAATAGTTTTAACTCCAGAGGAGGACACATGAGGAGTCTGAAGAGTAACACACTGCCTGGACCTCACTGGGTGGAACTATCTTGCTTAGCCCAAGCCACTTTTGTTCTGTTTGCTGCTATAGTCTTGTCAGCAAACCCAGGAATTGGAGCATGTGGGGCTCCAATGCCCTTGTCTTCGCCTGGTTAAGACCAAAGGCTGCTGTAATTCCAGGAACTCTCTGGATAACCGGGACTGCAAGATGAGAGAGCACCTAATGGCAGAAACTTCTCTCTTGCCGACGTGGGAACATGTAGATTTTCCTTACAGGTTCGAAGGCCTTTGCAAAACAGTACTTGCCCTGTAACTGAACTCAGGAGACCCGGGTAACAAGGATGAGCTTGTTAACTACTGAGGAAAACTAGGCAGTTGCTAGGCGTCCCCATGGTTTGTTACTGTCAGAGGCGGTGCTAGCCCATTGGGGGCCCTAAGCAGAAATATTTTGGGGGCCCCCTACACACAACACATAATAGACAGCAAATAGAGGGACCCATTGAGCTGCTCAGGGCCCTAAGGAATTGCTTAGTCTGCTGATGCCTTGTGCCGGAGCTGATTACTGTTGCGCTTTCTAACACCGTCAAGCAGCTGAGGGTATCTTCCTGCAGCCCCAGAGTGAGACTGGGGGATAAAGTCTCTTTATTAGATATATAACAAGCTGGCTCCTACGGACTCTGACCATGCAGACCATGGGTGTGTCTGCATCAGGTGAGAGACCCCTTCCAATGGGAGGCGCTCTGGTGATAGCACAGGACTGATTTTAAAGAGACATTACCAAACTGTACTACAGTTACCTTGCTGCAAAGTCAGCCAACGCACAGCACAATGCAAAGTGGGAAAGGTTTGGGGGTTGGCTCCATGTTAGCCACGCCCGGTTGACACAAACCACAGGTTGCTGAGTCTCATTTGCAAGACTCCGGCAGTAGAAGCTGCATGTTGTTGTCTCCCTTGGACGGCTGAGGGTGCTGAGTCACTGCTAGTGGGTTTCAGACGTGTGGCTCTATGGCATTTATGGTCTTTCATACCTATGGGCTGGAAGAGGAAAAGCCGTCCCCTCCAGCACAGCGCTTGGAAACGCTGCTTTGCATCGCGTTGTCAAAGGGAACATTTGGGCCAGAAATGTCGCGGTCTCAAACAGTAAATGAGAACGGCAGGAGGCAGGGGAGCTCCGGGTCTATTTCCATGCAGTAGCTGGAACTGCTGTTACATCGGGTTTGGTTTTTCTCCATACGCTGCATCTAAAAGGTCACGGCAAGGAAGTCAAATGGAATTTATGGAGCATTACCTGGAGCTCCTTGGAACGCAGCGCGCTGCATGCTGAGCCACCAGGACTGGGAAAGTGCAGCCATCAATAACAGATTTACTACGGCCGCATGTGGATGCTGCTTCCCAGGGTGAGCGTATCGTGCGAAGAGTGCTGACTAATAAGAAAGTGAGGCCAAAATGGGGCTCTTCATGTCGCCCTCAGCTGCTGCTGCTCCCAGACCTCCCTCTGTGTCGTGCAGAGAGGCCCTACGATTGCTCCCTCAGGCCTGAGAGCCATGGCTGGCTTAATCAGCCCCCGCAGCCTTTGTTCTGCGATGGCGCTGCAGATTCAGCATGCATCCCCCCACGCTGAACAGCCTTTTGCTTGACAAAGTGGCTCTCCGACTTGCTCTGCCCTAGCGTAAGCGTGAGCAGTTCCCAGTGCGTTCACTGGGGGTTGGACCCATTTGTGCTAGAGCTGCGTTTAAATCCAGTGTTTTGCAGGAACAAGCCAGCTGCTGCCCCAGCGGTGCCGTGACCGCGCTGAGACCGCCAGTGTGTTTCACCCAGAGCCTCTGAGGCAATGCCTCTCACTCCCTATCAGTCTGGGCTCCGACCAGCCAGCGACTGACTGACACAGCCCATTAGCAACCCCCCTAGCTGTCTGTCTTCTCTCTCCCCCGGTCACCGCTTCCTGTATTACAGTCATTCTCTCCCTGGTTATTTTGTAGCCTAGCGGGCTGCTGAAAATCAAACTCTCTGAGAAGGCCACGTTGAAGAGACAATTGGCACAGGATGTAACACGCCCACGGCTTCCACCCACACGCAGCCTCCAGCATATGTCAGGTGCATTCCTGTGCCTTTTGTTCCTCTAAGGCCCAACTGCAGACAGTGGGGATGTCTGCTGATTATGTTCCAAGCAAACTTTCTTCTGGTGTGTGGGGTTTTGGTTTTTTTTACTCTTCCTTCTTCCTCTCCCCTCCCCCAAATCTTTCAGCTACCTCCATGCGCTCTGCTCTCTCTCTCTCCCCTGAAAACCTCCACACACTTATACACGTGTGCCACGGCACATTTTAATCCTTCACAAGAATCTCCCTCTCTCAGTGTGACGACATAGCATTCAGTCGCATAACAAGAACAGCAGGAATACAGCACTCGGACTGTTCTTCAGCCTGGTTTTGGATGGAAATTTCCCTCGGAACAAAAGAGGCTTGTGGGTGGGCAGGAGGAATTCGGGCAGGCCAGGAAGATGCAATATTTTAATGTGCCATCTCTGTCTCTTCAACTCAAGATGCAGACGCTCTGTATACTGTGGCACGTCCTGTGGGCCGGATATGGGGCCCAGTGTGAGGCCCTGAGACAGGGCACGGAGAGCTCGCCTTGGCCTTGGCAAATAAGGAGTTAATAGCAATCCGCATTCACTCCGGCTCTCCAGTGAAGGGGCCATAAAACCAGCTGCTTCAAGAACAGGAAGGGAGAGCCTGGGGTGGGGGAAGACTGATATCTCACCTTGGGGGTGATGGCTAGACCCCTCCCTTGAGACAGGAAACAGGGATCTGATGCATTGGGCCCGAGCTGGAAGGAGAGGGAGATCCTCAGCTGCTGTGAGTTGTCCTAGCTCCATTGTGGAGCTGTTCTAAGGTTGTCCCTGGAAAAAGGGATCTGAACGGCTGAGCTTGTGTGTTTGCTATTTCTCCACGGAAAAAGTGAATTATACAGGACGAAGAAAACCCAGAGTTTTGTGCTGAATGGTTTCATCGGTGTACAGGCCCCATAAATCTCTACCAAACGCAATAGGCAGCTGGATTTTCAGAGGTGCTGAGCCTTTGTACCCCCATTTGACTTCAGCTAGTGTTGCATCTGCCTGTGCCATCCTGAAGCAAATCCGATAAGGGAGAGATCCCTGCCCCCACGCTTCTGTCTATTTCCAGGTCCTGGATTCCATATAAATAAGATGTCATTTATTTCCCCTGGGCCTCTTCAGCTCAGAGAAGCAGACTCCAGTTTTTTATTGCGGTTTTGGTAGCAATTTCCCAGCTTGGTTTACTGATGCTTCTCTCAAAAATGCCTGGGTGGATGAATAAGATAAACTGCACAGGAGCCATTGGTTTAGCTGGGACTTCCCACGTGCTTGCTTCCTTGAGTTTTAACTGCTAAACCGTGCAATCTCCGACAAGATTATGGCTGGTGCAGGCTCAGAGATTTGGTGAGTGGATAGCCCCTGTCTTGAAGCAATCATTTAATTGCAGGGATGAATGTTAGGGGCGCATCTTCCTACACACCCCTTCTCAACCGGGCCTTAGATCTAACTGCTGAGTCTCAGTTTCCACACCTGTACAATGGGGATAACGCTACTGTCTGCCTGTGTAAAGAGCTTTGAGAACTACTGAGGAAAAGTGCCAGAGAAGAGCTAGCTATTTTTTGTTATTTTATAACAGAAAAATCTATTCTTTCTCCACTCCTGCCCCCAGATAATCTCACATTATTGCTTGCTTAGCTAATGGCTCCACTAGGCCCCTGAAATCTGGAATCATGAGGAGATGGAGCTGAAATTGCGGTTCTGCTACTCTAGTTGCAATATGCTCGTTACCTCAGGCCTCCATCTTAGAAGCTTTGCTGTGACTTCCGCTGCACTTAGGGATTCCATAAGTAAATATACCCAGAGTTGCTGAAAACCTCACAAACATGTGTTCTCAGTTGCCCTCTGGTCCGATTTTGTTATTTAAGATGTTCCCACCAGTCCTCCGCTTCCACACCCAAAGGTCAGTCTGGCCGGCAAGGATTTTCGTGCTGGAGATGGCAGATGGACGGACATTACTCACAGAGCTAGCAGGGTTGTGGAAGGAGTCAAAAGCAGAACGCCACTTTCCAAGCAACAATAGCAGCAGTAGAGCGGAAAAATCATAGAATCCCATCTAGAGCAGGGTGACCCGTGGGTGGCTGGGTGGGAAATGACATGTATCTAGCTCAGTTCGCCATTAAATAGCAAATTATCCATTTGACTCGCTCCATTTCCCAATCCATGGAGCTGATTGGATGTTGGTTTGAGAAGTGTTTCAATTACCGGGGGGCAGAGGAGACGAACTTCACAGTGAATGATGTTCACAGCAACTCCTACCGTCAGCGCTGCCCTACGAAGTTTGTGCTGGAACACAGTTACTGAGTGCCGTAACTTTTTAGAAGGACTTAGGTGAAGGCTTAAAGCGATAGGTTAAAAGTAAAGCAGTATGGCCGTGTTTGCGGGATTTAATTAAATTCTCATTAGCGAGTACCTAGAAGTTCACTATGCACTTCACAGAAACAAGGACTCGGCCCCTGCCCTGAATGTGGGGACTGGTCCTGCTTGGAGCAGGGGATTGGACTAGATGACCTCCTGAGGTCCCTTCCAACCCTGATAGTCTATGATTCTATGAAAGTTAAATCTAAGTTCTATCTGAGCCCTATGGCTTTTTTCCTTATCTATTGATTGGTTTTATTTAATTATTACATTGCACCTTAGATGTGCATGGTGCTGTACAGAGCAGATCGCGTGTCTGCACTAGCACTTTTCACGCTAAACCTTTTTATCCCACCGTGGTGTTTACCAGTGGTAAAGTATCTGTGCTTGCTCTACACTAGCACTTCAACATTACTGGTACTAGTGGATCTGCACGAGTGCTAGACAAACAGTGTGAAAAGTCCAAGGCTCTGACACTCCATTGCTTTGCCCCAGAAATTACAGGTGTAAGTAAAGATTAGTGAAAAGGCACACACCAGCCATGCAGCAATTAAAGCTCCCAGTTATCTTAGCCTTCCAGAACCATAAACTGAATCCCAGACTAATTAAATCAGATTGGAGATAAGCATACAGCCCTTGGTAATGTGCTTTTGGTTTTTTTAAAATTCTGCAACAACAGAAAGAGTTTGAGATGGCTGATTCACTCCTTGTTAATGCTCGGCTTGCTCTTCCCAGGGACATGCCTGGAGATGGATTTATTGAAAAGCCAAATTGCTTTTAATTGGAAATTGGGTTTGTCTGAAGTTTGTTCTGTGCACCAAGGGGGAGTTGCTTTTAGTGAGGCAAACTTGACTTTTTCAGCAAGAAAAAGGGACTCCAGAGGAACCACAGAATGGCTGCTCTTGGCCATGCTTCTCTCTAGTTTGCTAATTAGTTAATTTCTGCTGTAGGCCACTTCTGGAGGTGGACCCATGCCATGAAGTTTGGAGCCAGGGTTTTGTTTCGGACCTGTTGCTAGCTGACACCTATTGAAAATTGATCCTGCAGGGGGAAAAATGAGTGATGTTGTGGGACTGTGTCGTGAGCCTGATGCTGCAATACCTGCACCTGCAGGAAACGTGGTGGTGATCTGTCAGCATGTGGCATTGTTGGGGCTTTGTATTGTGCTGTTGCAGCAGTGCGGGATGACGTTGCACCATAGTGCAGCAACAAAATAACTTGGCTGCGTTGACATGAAGCTGTGATGAACTAATGGACTGGCCCAACTTCCTGACCTGGCAATGTTGGGCTTGTGACGCACCGACATGACATCACAGTGGTGTGGCCACCCTTATTAGCAGGATGCAGCATAAAACTGAAGTTAACTAGCAGGCCTTATGGTAGAACTATCCTAACCCCATTTGTGATGCTATTGGGAACAAAGAACACGGCCAGTCCTAGATTTTTGTGGGGCTCTATGCTGCACCTATAACTGGGTTCTCCTACCTGCATGTATCCACATCTTGCCTCCTGCCCACCTGCGAAACGTCTTAGCCTTTGGCAAACTCCCAACACTTAATTATGAGACCATTGGAGCCTCACCACAGAAAGGCATGCAGTGGAGAGCAGAAGCAGACTTTTGTAGGCAGAATGGGGAAGGACTGGGAATTGCATCTCTGCTGTGGCTTCCTGGTGCCAGAGCTGGATGGGACAAAAGGACTGGGAATTGGAGACAGTGCTGTGGGGGGGTGGGTCATGTGAGGGGAGTGGAACCCCTGGAAGAGCCGTTTGGGCAATCTCATAAGCCTCAGACTTCCTCTAACAGGTCAGCGCCATTGAGCTCCCCCACAATTCTCAGGGCCTTCTTTCTGAGGTGGAAGTAGGTAGCCCTGGCAAAATCATGTTGGTCTGTGGTCCTTAAGAAACAAAGGAAAGCAAGCTGAGGTTTCCCCACAGAGAAGGATGGGGAGAGACACATTGTTTGGTGTTCCTCTTGGTTTCCTTCCTCCATGCTTGCTCCCCTCAGAGCTGCTGTGCTGCCGGAGAACAGCTGTTACCTCAAGAGACAGTTGCAATGGTCAGGTTGACAAACGGGCATCTTCCAAAAGTAGTACCAGTGGAAGGGCCTTCACTGGAGGGCAGCCCACTCCTTTTCCAGGGGTATGTATTCTTAGACCCTTAAAAGCATAGCTGTGGAGGTGGGAGGAGTCCAGCACCTGATCTGCCATGTTTGACAGTCTGTTCTAGAGGGACCTAGGGGTGACATAGCAGGGGGGCTGCGAGGTGGGAATGAGGCGCTTTGGCAGAGCTGAGGGAGAGGGGAGACTCAGGGCATATGGCTACAGGCTGAGATTGAGGGGCATCAGCAGAGCTCGGGGGACAAGCCCAGGACTGGAAGCAGGGGGGTTGCAGGTCTGAGTTCAGGGACATTGATCAAGCTCTGTGGGTGTGAAGAGGCCAGGATTGGGGGCTGCCTGTCAGGTTGAGGTGTGTGGGGGACAGCAGGAAGCTACAGCCACTCTCCTCCCTATGCCTGACTGCAATTTGCGTTGTTAAACTTTCCATTTCAACAACTGATTCAAACACAGCGTTTAAACTTATTAAAAAAAAAAAGCAGCATAGACAAGTGGGCAGCAGAGCTGGATCCCTTCCACGGCCAGTAATGATCAGAGAGCAGCAAGGAATAAATATTTCATTAAAGCCAAGCTGCTGTGGGCCAGCTTTTCAGGTGATAACTTGCCGCAGTATGCAAGGCAATCCCCCTGCTTCTTGCCCAGACCTGACCTGCTGAATGGCAGCTGGGAACATTTCAGTGTCGAGCTTGAAAGGGAAAAATGTGAGGGCTTCTCTAACAAAAGGAGGTGACGCGGGAAGGGGAGGACCCTGTGTGTGCAAGAGTTCAAGCAGCCGAGCGTTAGGGAACGTTCTGTTCCCGCCTGCAGCCAGGGATAGGGTGGCGGGGCAGCTGTAGACCTGCGGCGGAGAGAACCTTTGGCGCTGGTTCCAGCTCTTTAAAAACGTTATCTCCCAAGCTGTAGACTAATGAGTCTGGTTCAGAGATGAGTTCCACGGCCTGCCAGGCGGGAGACGGACACGGGGTCGCTGCTTAATTGAGGCAAAGGGCGGTGCTTCGGGGAAGCTAGTCTAGTCTTAACAAGCCCGCTGAGTGAACAGGAGAGAGCCCCTCAGCCGTCGCCTCTCTCTGTGAGACCTGCAGCCTCTTCCCTCACAGGGCGCGTGTGGGGGGGGGCACTCCCACCGAACGCTGCGCTGGCTCCCAGGTGGGGACCCGCCAATTTGGGAGAGGGATGAGAGGGTTGTTATAGTGCCGGCAGCCTTCCCAGCAGTGTTTACGCTGCGTGAGCAGCATTCGCCGTGGCGGCTCGCCTCCGCACCTGCTGTGCTGCAAAGGGTCTCCACGCCAGCCCTGCATAAGCCAGCGCAGAGAGCAATGACGGGGCAAGCCCAGGGCAGGGACCGCAGGTTCTGCATGGATATGGATGCAGCAAGCTGCAGGCCTCCCCCCTGCAGCTGCTATTCCTACCCATAGCTCAGAGGGGTCCTGTCCGGGGAGCTGTGCTTCAGCCCCATAGCCTGGCCCTGGGTGTGGGGGATGGAATTCAACTCTCCAAGCTACTAGAATTCAGAGTTTCGCCCCATCCAGCTTCTATGCTTGGACTCAATTCCTCCTGACTCCAAGGCGGTTCCCTGGCTGGCTGAGTCTGTGGTCCCTAGACAGCTGGTGAGTGAGGAACTGAAGGCACGTCTACCCACTGGCTAAAACGATGGCAAAACGGTGGGATTATGCATTTGTATGGGTGCATTTCAGGGTCAGGACATCACACCATTTACATGCAGCTTTTTCACTTCTCTAAGAAGGTAAATAAACAGATCTTCAAGCATTCATCCTCCTTTGATGTTTGCCAGCTAGCGTGATAAATCCACTGCCCTCCCTGTTTGCAGACTCCAGCCTGGCTGGTTTCCGTAATGCCACTGTTCCTTGGTCATGGCAACACTCTTTCTCTCTGCCAACGAATAAGTATAATCAGGGTAACCCGTAACACCTTCTGGCCCTGAGGATACTCCAAGGAATGGAACCATAGGGTGGGCAGGGCATGTGTGATAGCCCTGTAGCTGGTTGGTAGTTTGGATAAAAAGCGGATCCAACTATTGAAATGCTGGAGGTGGGATGGAGTATGGAGGGGGCAGGAACAAACCCAGCTGGGGCAGGGAAGTGACTTAAGTTCTGATCTAGGAACAGTGCCGCCGGTTTAGGGCTTGATCCAGCTCCCCTGGAAATGAATGGTATAACTCCCTCTAGCTTCAATGGAAGTTGTATCAGGCTCATTGAATAGGCCTACACTCAACATAGTCACACGCATATTAGCCAGGGTAGTGGCCAAAGCTCTTCCCTGATCCCAGCATTTTCCTGTGTTCTTAAGGACCACAAAACATAAGCTTCCTCTTCAGCTTAGTTCTTTGTAGGGTTGCAGAACCTCCCGGCCCCTGCTCTGAGTTGCCTCTGCCCAAGAGGGAGACTCCAAGCCTTTTTACACTTCTGGGCTCCTGCAACTAATAGGACCCACCTGGTCTGGCGGTGAGGGTGCATCAGCAGATTTAACTACATCTCTGTGCAGGATCCCAGAATTGACACTCTGTAAGAGGCCGTTGCTGAGGGAGAGCTGTACGCTGTTTAATCCCTGTTCTCCTACGTCTTTCTAAGTTAATTACTGACTTCTGCACTTTAATAAGCACGGAAGTGTTTGAAAGATGAGCACTGGATGAAAGGGGCTAGGCCAGGATGGCATAACTGTTTCCTAACCTCAAACTTTGAGCACTAAATTCAGACTTTTGGGGGATTTCACAGGCCAACGGGACAGTCACTAAAATCTCAGGGCATCCAGCAGGGCAGCCAGTGAATAGAACAGAGAATGAACAGGAAGACAGCTGCAAAGAAGACCGTTGTGGAGACCCAGTTATTGTCTGGGTTCATAGATAGGAGGAGTTAAGAAATCTGGATGTAATTAATGTCCATTGTCTGTCTAATTCCAAAGAAAAACTCTGTGTCTGGGCGGTTGGGCATGGAGTGGCTGAGATGGAAATCTCAGGTTTTTCAGTTTCCTGTTATAGGCAAGAATTCAGGCCCTGCCCTTCTCCTCAGGTTTTCAGAGCAGACTTTTAGAGTTCCCCATCTATTAGTCATCCATATTTGGCAGTGGACTGTCAGACTGTCAGTGTGCAAGGTCCGATCCACTATGGGTATCTAATAAAATCCAGTCATAAAAAACTAGGGATGGAGAAGACTTATTGGGTCTTCTAGTTCACCCCCACCTCCAGGGTACGTTCTCCAGTGCTTTGAGCCTTTCCCCAGAGAGATGATTCCGGGATCAACTAGCCCTCCCTCCCAGGAATGCTGTTTGTCGGCTTGTCTCCGTGAGGTTGCTCCTGATGATGTCTGTGGCAAGGTTCCCACTGATTTCAGTAGGAGCAAGATTGAGCCCATACACATCTGAGAACTTGGAAATGCTTGTAAGCATTTTGTGCTTTTTTTTTTTTTTTTTTTTTTTCATTCTTTCCTCCATCATTACGGTGTTGTTGTCCTGGTCTGTCGGTCAGTTTCTGCTATTCCAAGAAATGACTCAGCCCTAGACACTTTTCCCTATCATCTGGCATTAGGGTACGTCCACACTGCAGTGTAAGCCCAGGGTTCAAACTCAGGCTCAAGCCAAACCCTGTTTTAATCTACACACACATCGTGTTAACCCAGGGCTTGGTCCCAGGATCCCACGGGGAGGGTCTGAGCCTGAATCAAGCCAGGACCCAGGGTTCAAGCCCTATTGCTTTGCAATGTTGATGCAACCCCATCGGATTGGCGCTCTGGGAGTCCGCCAAAAGTATCCACAATCCTATCGCTGACTTTCTTTGTCCTCTGGAAAGTCAATTTGGTGGACATTCAGGTTTAGCTATATTGCACGATGGACAAAGGGCTAGAGCGGCCACATTTTGGGAGGGTGCTAGGAAGCCTGGAATATGAGTGGTTGGACTCGGGCCTGCAGAATGTAGTGTAGACACTGGAACCCCAGGTTGGGACCCAGGGTTCAACAATTCCTAACCTGGGTTTACAAATGCGTGTAGACACTCAAGCCCTAGGTTAACAGGGTCTGCTAACTCGAGTTCTACTAACCCTAGGCTTACACTCCCTTTTCTCACTGTATTCGGTACAGTTCCAAGACTGCTGGTTTAGAATAACACTCTTAACTCCAGTCCACTCAGATCTTTTTTTAGGTGAGGTTCTGCCACTCTTTCCCTGTGCTCCATCCATACCATGTTTTAACCCACTTTGGGAGTCTGATGAGAAAAGCAATTCTAAATCCCGTGTCAAAATCAGCATCTACCAGGCCACGGCATCTCCTTCTGATTAAACAAATGATGGTATAAGACACTGACTCTCTCTCATCTGCTTTTTTCCCGTTAGGACATACAACTTTACTCTCCCGCAGCCGTATTACCAGCCGGAAGAAGGGGAGGAGAATCCATTCATCTGCTCGTCCCATCGGGATAACGGCATGCAGAAATGCTCCAATATCCCAAACAGGAAGGAGTACAGGGTGGAGTGCACCTTGAGCATGGACTCCTACAACCAAAATTTGTATAATCCAGATTTCAGCAACAGGAACGCCTGCATAAACTGGAACCAATATTACAACGTATGCAAGGCAGGGGATGTAAACCCGCACAATGGAGCTATTAATTTTGATAACATTGGCTATGCCTGGATAGCTATTTTTCAGGTAGGATTTTGCAACTGTTTGCTTTATCTTGTTTTTTCCCATGTTGCTTGAAGGGGTTTTGACAGTTGTTAGTTGAAAAAGGAATATGCTTGCAATAGAATGAAACTGGTAAATAGATGGGACGTGTCAGGTAAATGAACCAAAGAATAAACTCTGTGCTGTTTGGAGAGAGGCAAACTATGATATTTATCAATACATTTTAGAAAAGGGAGTGAAGATTTCTGATAGTAGAAGGGTTTTTCATCTAGCAGACAGAGGCATAACAAGGTTGAGTGGCTGCAAACTGAAACTCAATAAATTCAGGCTAGAAATAAGATACATTTTTAATAGTTAAGGCCGTTAACCATTGGAACAACTTACCAAGGGGATGTGGTGGATTCTCCATCACTTGAAGCCTTTAAATCAAGAGTGAACATCTTTCTAAAAAAAATATGCTCTAGCTCAACCACAAGATATGGGCTTGATGCAAGTATTACTGGGTTAAACTCTCTGGCCTGTGTTATACAGGTGGTCAGATGGGATGATCCTAATGGTCTTCTCTAGCCTTAAAATCTATGAACAGCTGTATATTTAGATGTTCTCCTTGTGCAGTCATTTATACCAGTGCAAAGTGCAATCAGGTCAGAATGGGAGTGTGTTATATTCACCAGAGATGTTTAAATGGTTCCCAAGGTGTAATGTATCAGATAATCAAGTCCTTGGTGCACTGTTCCCTGAGGTCAAGAGCAATGGATAGTAAAGTTTATGGTCTGGAGGCCATTGTGGCTTAGGGATTGTCTACACACCAACTTTAACTTTTAATTCCAACCTTGTGTCATTTCAGGGCACATCCGTGCATGGGCATTGATTTTTCCCAAATGAGTGTTTTGTTTTGATTTAGGAATATCAAACTATAATATACATTTATTCTGAAACAAGAAATAGGTTAGTTCTTTGGTGCGAGTTTCTACGAAGACCAGCCCAGAGTAATACAAACCTGGGGAATAAGGTCAGAAGAGTCTGGCTGAAGCTGTTCCCTATATAAAAGGTATGGAAGGAACATGGTTTTTCTACACATAAGTTGCACTGCTGTAACTAAAGTGGTGCAACTTTGTGTGTGGACAGAGTACATCAGTGTAAACTTGGCTTACATGTGCAACCTGAACTGAGGCAAGTCCGGTTTAAACCAAAGTATATGTGCCGTGTGCCTTCTGGCTGGCCTGGCCAGGATTGTACCGGGGACCTCCAGAGCTAAAAACATGAGCTTGCTACAATTTGAGGGGCCGTAGCAACTCTTCTTCTCCGTGCATCAGCACACAAGCAGACTTTGAACACACACTTGTGAGTGCATTACGTGTGCACAAAGTTACACCAGTTTAACGGAACTGAACCTTTAGTTAAACTGGTGCAGCTTTGCGTGTAGATCAGCCCAAAGGAGGAGTCACTTCCGATCCCAACAGCAGTGACTTCTAAGTAGATTACCGTGCAGGAATCATCTGATCAGCTTACCATAGAGGCCTTGTCTTCCCTAGGAAAAATGGTGTGTGCTTATCTTGTGTTAGCTAATGTGTAACTAACACAAGGTAAAATCCTACTTTGTAGTTTTCACATGTTAGCAGGTTAAGATGAACCCCAAACTCCCCCATAGTTTTTGACTTGACCTGCTAACCCATAACAAAGCTACAAACTGTTTTCTCTTCAATGGGATTTGACCTAGTGTTAGTTACCACACATGAGCTAACACACCATTTTTCCTAGCGAAAACTTACCTAGAAAGCAGTTGCTGTGCTGTCCTTTGAAAGTCTCCAGAGCTCTAAGCCTACAGAGTTGTAGCAGTGACGTCTTCACAGCTTTTGCTCTTCCCCTTTTGAGGACTTTACTCAGGGCTGGCCCACAACATTTTGGCACCTGAGGCAGGGAGCTCAAATGATGCCCCCATGCCCCCTTGCTTGGGCCAAAACTTTGAAAGGTCTCCATTCTGCCTTCTTCCTGTTCTACTCCTCTCATGGTACTGCTCTGCTACCTACCCCAATAAAGGAGAACTAACAACTTAAAATGCCTTGTTCAAAAATTTTAAGTAACACTTAACTTTCAAACGCCTGAACAGCAAATGTAACTTTTCTTGTCTGCATAGTAAACACTGGCATTTTTATCTGTTTGAATAATCAAAGTGGTGCTTTCTGTGCCTTCTTGATTGCAAAGATTTGAACTGCTTCCTGAAGGACCACAGTCTGGGCCAGCTCATGCTCTATTGAGATGGTTGCAAGGCCGACCAGCCTCTCCTGTGTCATTGGGGAGCGTAGATGTGTTTTTATTAACTTCAGCTTGGAGAAGCTGCGTTCTCCACTGGCAAGTGTTACAGGAAGTGTTAGAAGTATGCGCAGAGCAACAAAAGCATTTGGAAAGAGGGTGGTCATCTGATTTGTGCACATATATTCCAGAACAGCCTTTGGAGTTGATCCTGCTTAAATGTATCTTGAAAGGGCCTCAGTTCGCCTCATGGTAAGGCCAGCCCTGAACTGCCATGTTTTGCTCCCCTTCACTGTGTGTAGCATGTTGGCATATATATTACACGGTTATGCAATGTGTGGTAAATAACACGTATGTATTGCCGAAGGGGGGAGATTGTTGCAGTGAGACCTGCAATGAAGACGAGCATGACATGCCGTTGTTTTTAGCCGCTGCTTTGTAGTTTGGTGAATTACGTAAGAGAAGGTTAAATTGGAGAGTAGTAAGAAGAGAGGGAGAAGCACAGAGAGAGAGAAGGAAGAGTAGGGAAAAGGTAAGGCTGGCGGGGTGAAGGACTGACCCAAATATTCATTGATAGGTGAACTTTGTTGCAAAGTTTGTACTTTCCTTTCTCACATGATCTGGTCCTTCCACTTTCTGATATGCAGGAATGTCCTGATCGTACGGTCTTAATTCCCATCATCAGTGCTCTTCAGCTTCTGCCACCAGTTATTTCTTCCTTTTAATTATGTTAATTACTAATAATTACCTGTTGGCATTTGTAATTGGTGTGATTTTCTTTTCTAAATTTCCCTCTATTCTTCTATTCCCTTAGCATTCTAAGAAGCCCCGCTCCCAAGGAAGATAGGCCGATGCGCATATTTTCTTTGCTTTCAAATGCTGTCCCAGTGGCACATCTTGAGTTATGTTGCTGCTGCTATCTATTGCTCTAAAATGCATCCAGAAAGGTTTAGATAAGTCCCAGGCATCCACTATTTTAAAAATGCATTGGTACCCGCCTGGAATTAATGAGTCAAAATAGGAGCAGCCTCCGTGACTTTTAATATTCCTGATTGGTGCTGCCGGTTTGTCTCCTGGGGCTGGGAATCACCCCCCAACCTCAAAGCGTAGATGTGCCCCAAGTCTCTTGGCTACGTCTACTGCACACCACTGGCGGCAGCGTATAGGGTATGTGCAGCTACATGCCACAGTGAAAAGCCAGCTGCATCCACGCTGCGGCGTGTAGCTACATGTGCCAGCGAAAGGCTGTGGCAGGGGGGAGGCAGAGGGAAAGGGGGGAGGCTGCAGGAACCTTTCCCCACTGCTTCCTTCCTGCTGGAGCCTTTCCCTGTGGCAGGGAAAGCCTCTAGCAGCAGGGAGGCAGCAAGACACTACACTGCTAAAAATGCAGTGTAAACGTGGGAGACGCTGCTTGGGGACGTAGAGTGCCATGTAGGGTATATACCCACAGGGTTCAGGTGTGTCTTTACTCACCTAGCCAGAGCCTCACTGTCTCAACTGTTATATAAACCCATGCTAGGGGGGCGTGCAGCGTACGTAGTCTGCACGCAGCCGTCAGGAGCGTGCCGGGTAGACGTACCATGGAAAGTCAGTGGGATGTAGGCTCCCAAGACCTAGTTACCAAGAGGTGTTCATGGTTAGGGTGCTGAATCTCTTGGAGGATCTAGGTCCCAGTGCCTAAAGCCATTTTTTGAAAATGAGCCTCAAGCTCCTAAATCAGTCAGGTCAGACTTTGCAACATGGAGAACAAGGAGCAATGGTCTCAAGTTGCAGTGGGGGAGGTTTAGGTTGGATATTAGGAAAAACTTTTTCACTAGGAGGGTGGTGAAGCACTGGAATGGGTTCCCTAGGGAGGTGGTGGAATCTCCTTCCTTAGAGGTTTTTAAGGTCAGGCTTGGCAAAGCCCTGGCTGGGATGATTTAGTTGGGGTTGGTCCTGATTTGAGCAGGGGGTTGGACTAGATGACCTCCTGAGGTCCCTTGCAAACCTGATATTCTATGATTCTATGAAGCCTAAACGCCGTTAAAAATCTGGGCCCAAGGAACTCCAGCAAGGAGACTCAAGACCATGCTGATAATAAATTCACAAACGACATAATAAGGATTATGGCTGCATCCATGTGTATGCGAGGATAATAATTCCTTATGTAATCCTACAAATTATTCATGTTTTGATTCCCTTCATTTGTTCTGTAATAGGCTAATTCATGTATGTATTTGTTACGAAGGCACGTTCAATGGCGAATTATGTGATCTAATTATCTTACTACAAAATAAATGAAAGGAGATGCAACCTAAATTAACTGTGAGGTTTGGCATGATATTAAGATCCCTTTATTGCACATGAATTTCAGTAGCAACAATAAGAGTTGTAATTATGGGTATTGTCGTACTACAAATGATGAATTACCCACCTAAGCAAAGTCTAATGTAATCTGAATTACAGATCCTGTTTCACAGGACATCAAAACACTGCCACCATCTACACCAGAAATTACAGTACTGCAGGGCCTAAGCTAAATAAAAGCCTGCTGTGTCAAGGGGGCCGGAGTGTTGCTATGAGATACTGTGCAGGGAGAGGAGAGGTGATTCAGGCTGCTTTGTTTGTATCATTTCATTTTCCATCTCAAGCTATGAAGGGCAGGGTCCACAATGGATCCTTCTGACAGAAGGTATACTCTGGGCAAAATTATACAGGCAGTTTTTGGGGTGACCGTGACATCAGTTCTAGGTAGGAACTGATGAAGGAATGTAGGGACAATCTGTTTCAATATGTCCTTGAATCTCTGATGAAACTGGAAAGGGTAAATTTTTCAAGCATCATTGTAGGGATTTAGTTCAACACAGAAAGGGAGTGTTGTGTCTAAGCAGTTAAGGAAGGGCACTGGGAGGCCACTCTCTCACTGTTGTTTGTGACTTTCTCTATGCCCTCTTACGTGATATGTTCCACCCCAGAGGTGGCTGCATTTCAGTCCTGGGAGAAGTTTACATGCCATTTAAGGGCTTTTAGGGTTGGAAGGCCCTATGGAAATTAGTCAGGCTGCCAGATTGGGGTGCAGACCTTAAACTTCGGGAGGGTTTTGGTTTCAGGCCCATCTCAAACACAAGGGCATATTGCTTTTCATGCGCCATTTCTCCAAGAAGAAGAGTTAATCAAGTCGGATAAGCAGTGCGTATCTGGTCCTTCGTCAGAAGGCTCCAGTGAGGGAATTCTCTGTGGAGGCTGTTATGTACACTGCTGCTGTCACTGAAAAAACCCGGTAGTGTGCAAGAGAGGCTTGGCAAGCAAGCAGCATGACAAGAATGCCCAAGAAAGGAAATGCAGAATCACCTTCTCAGAGAAAAATGCCTGAAATACTGAGTAGTTTTAAAGGAGCGGTCAGTGACCACGAGAGTTCTATGTGTTATCTTGATCACCCGCCTAGGCAGTGGAGAACTTCTGGCTGCCGCTGGTCCTACTGCACCCAGCAGTATGTTACAGCAAGGAAGGTGAACGTGATAAACGCACCCAATAAATATCGCCCTGCTCAGGAAAACACGTTATAAGAGGGAGCTGATTTGGAGGGGGGAATGTGACGCCAGCTGCACCTCATTCATTCCTGTGTGGAGGAGAGTTCTCTGAATGAAATACACAGGCGGGAGGAAGTAGATTTTCAATGGAAAGGGCATTTGTGCAAAGGAAGAATGTACTCCTGCCATTTAGTCCTCCTGTTGCGCCTTTCATCTGAAGACCTCCGAGCACCCTGCAAATGTGAAGTGGGTCACCAAATGCCCCTTTAAGGCAGATATTGTTATCCCCCTGTTGCACATGGGGAAACTGAGGCATGACATGGTTGAATGACGTGAGTCTCAAAGATACGAAGCACCTGCTGCTCCCGTAGGATTCACAGCTCAAAAATCAGCTCATAAATAACCTGCCCAGGACCCACAGCAAGTCAGTGGCAAAGCAAGGAATAGAACCCGGAAGTCCTGCCTCCCAACTCCCTGCTCTGACTACTAAGGCAACATTCTCTGAGTCCATTGTAAAAGAGGCCACCTTCCCTTAGTGCACCCTAATAAACCCCTGTCAGGACGGAGGGGAGTTAACTGCAGGGGTTAAATAAGGCCATTTACACTGCCCAATCCTGTTTCGCTTGAAGCGAATGGGAGTTTTGGCACTGACTGGAGTCAGAGCAGCGTCAGGCCCATATAGTGGGAGGCTTTTTGCTCCTTTTCAGCTGGCTGATGATGTTTTCCTCTGCTACATAGCTGCTGGTGCCTTCTCCTGCATTTCTCACTGAGCAATTAGCTGCGTCAGGCACAGTCCCAGCATGCTGGCATAGTGCCCAAGCAAGTGTGACAGCAAAAGGCAGCCAAAGCTTCTTTCCAGAGCCAGAAAGTTATATGTGGAATTCTACCTTCTGAATTCCCTCTCTGTTTGCAAGTGGAGAAGTTACCTGTGTCCTCTGGCTTGTCTGGAAAGCAGCTGGGACATTTTGTGAGCTATTAAAATGTAAAGAATTATTAATTCTTTATATCACTTCCAATAAATTCTGATGGGAAGCCCAAGAGGCACAGTTCAGCTCTGGAATGCAAACACCTCTGGATCTGACTGGGTTTGGATCCAGGATATTTGGGACAGTGTGTTAAATGGGTCAGCCAAGAAAATTCGGAGTCAGATCTGGGTTCAGATTTCAGACACCTCCCGAAGCTGGGGGCAGAAGGGTTCACTTGCTCCATCATTGCAAAAGTTTTTGTGTAGTGTACAGCTGGGCGAATAATGGATTTTCAGCCTGTTGGCAACATTGAAAAGTCAAAAAAAAAAAAAGCGTGTGTTGGGTCAGAACAAAATAAAAAATGTTCACATTTTTCAGTAAATCAAAAAGTTGGGAAAAAATCAGTTTGGGGTGAACAAAATGGTTCATTTCCACAAAATTGAATTGTTCTGATTTCAACCAATTTTAAATGGTTCTGAATTTTTAAAATAACATTAAAGGAAAGTTTGGAATGAAAAGTCATTTCAAACCAAAAAATCAAAACATTTAGTTTCAAAAATGTTGTAGCAAAATGTTTACGGTGTTGGATTTTTTTTTGGGGGGGGGGGGGAACAAATGATTTCATGAAACCAACTTAAATTTTCAATTTTGATTTCTGCATTTTTTGCCAAAACTTTTTGACCAAAAACTTTCACCCAGTTCTAATGTAGTGTTCCCACTTGATTTGAGTGTCCCTGCTGCCCACATCAAAGGGAAACCAACATGGGTTATACACACGCTGGCTTAAAAAGTTCCTTGAGAAACTTTTCTCTTGCTTGGGGATCCTTCCAGTTACGCTGGAGTGTAAGCAACATAGACTCATAGAAATGGAAGGCTGGAAGGGACCTCAAGAGGTCATCTCGTTCATCACCCCTCTCCCCCCATGCTGAGGCAGGATTCAGTATACCTAGGCTATCCCTGACAGATGTTTGTCTAACTTCTTAAACACGTCCATCATCATCCCATCCCGTTCAAAGCAAAACCTGCAGCAAGTCTGATGCACGCTTCTAGAGCCATTCTCAAGAAGATCCAAAAGTCCCTCATGCTAGTCCGTGTTAATGATTTTCAGCCTAGTTGAGCTCCAGTTGAGGACATGGTGTGCAGAGTTTTGAGCACTGTCCTCCTTGGAAGTAATAAAGGCTGCACTAGAATCTACCAGTAATCAGAGTAATTTTGCAGGCATCCCACTTGTCATGCATTGTGGGGGAGGAGTTAATTCAGAGTTAGGGGAGTATTCTAGCCCATGCGGCATGCACAGTTTTTTCTGTGTGTAGCTGTAGTCAAAGTGAGGATCTTCTGTGGGTTCCATATTGGCTTGGATTCCATTTTTCTTGGTAAGGGAATTGCTCTGTGAACGCTTTGCCTTTCAGCTTTGATACCTTTTCAGACTCGTTTATGGTTCTCAGTTAAATACATTCCCCGTGCATAAAGTACTTTACAAAAACAATGAAGACCAAGGATAATTATCATGGTAAATCAAACCTCATTAATATGTACTGAGATATGATTTGTTGTTATAGCCAGCATTCATCTAAAATTGGTGATACTTGGGAGATAAGGATTTTGCATTATTTAGTGCAGAATGGATAGGCAGTCAGATAACATCCTCCTCACTACAGAAGTATCAGAGGGGTAGCCATGTTAGTCTGGAACTGTAAAAGCAGCAAAGAGTCCTGTGGCACCTTATAGACTAACAGACGTATTGGAGCATGAGCTTTTGTGGGTGAATACCCACTTCGTCGGATGCTGTTGGGATTAGATAATTTCATTCAAAGACATCATTTTCTGCTCCTTGCCACCAAAGTTGATAGGTCCTCAGATTCGCTGACCATGGCTGCTATCAGGTTCAACAGCAAAAGGAGAGTAAGGGCATTCATTTTAAAGGGACAGGATCTGCTATTTTGAAATCAAAATGTACAGGCTAAAATCCTGCCCTTAGTGGTAGAAACCACCTGGAAAGGAGGGAGTGGTGTTGGTTGTCTTCATGCAAAAAAAGGGGGGAAAGTGTGTCCTTAACTTATGTGTCCTTAACTCGGACCATGGTAAATTGACCTGATAACCACTTGTTTATCAGAGAAAGCCGGCAGTGTATGAACCATATTTGCTGGAGCCATGGCTGTATACATCAAACACCAAGGTCTTCGGCAGGCATCAAACTCAGGGCTTTCAACAGTAGAAGCACAAGCCTCTATAGCTTCAATTTAAGGGGTGACTCTGTTCGCTGGCACTGCATAGCAGACTCGGATCCTCACTGGGACCAAGAGTGAGAGGGAAGCTTGATCAAATGTACCCATTGAAGTCAATGGGAGTCTTTCCATAGACTGCAATAGGCTTTGAATCAGGCCCTAAGGCAGCATATTAATTTCTTGCTTTCTTTTTCTCCAGAGTAGTTCCCCAGTTTTGCTTTTAAACTGAGTTCACATTGAAATTAGAAACTCCTTTTCCATGGGGAGCCACTCACTGGAGTAGAATCAAGAAAGAGAAGGTGCGGGGAGGTGCTCATAAGCTTTCAGGAACTTTTGAATATTTAGGTGCAAATTCTGCCCTCTGGGGTAAGCTTGCATTTCTCATTGAGCTCAGTAGGATTGCATGGTTATTGGCCACAGAACCAGGTGGATGATCAGGAAAACAGCTGGGTAAATAAGAGATTTTTGGTTAAATGGTCATTCTGAAAAATCAGTTGTTTCGTGTCAAAGCTGAAAATGAAGTTTTTTAGAAATGTTGTGTTTAAAAAAGTAAAAGTTTTAGGTCAAACAAAACATTCTGTTCCAATTTTGAGCATGTTTTAACATTTCTTATTTTTTAAAATAAAACAAAAGGAAATTTTGAAAAGAAAAGCCATTTTGAATAAAAAAATAGAAACTTTTTGTTTTGGAAAAAGTCAAAATGAAACACTTCAATTTTTTTCTAAAAGTTTGGGGCTTTCTCCCCCTAAATGAATGATTTGCTAAATATTTTGGTGTCACCACATTTGCATTTTTCACTGGAAAAAAAAGTTTTGGTTGAAAAATATCACTCAGCTCTAAGAGGGAGCCTTTCTTTGAACAGGGCTATGGGAAAAAATGACTGATGTTTGAAACTTGCTAGAGAAGCGATCTGTGTTTAGCAAGGGGAGGGAAAAAGTTACAGATGTCCCAAATCACTTCTGAGCACCTCTGGATAGCTAATACGTTTTTAATATTCCCTTTGTGACAACATTGCGCCATTTTACTGTCCTTCCTGAGAGTCCCAGTGATAAGAATTGCTGGGGCCCTGTGCTAGAACAGAGGCTGCTAGACCACTCCTGGGACAGTTTATTTTTTGGTTGGGGGGGGGGGTTTCCACAAGGGGACTGAGTCTCATGGATCTGAGAGTCAAGCTGGGTTTTTTCTATTTTGTGCATTCTTCTGTATTATCGCCAGTCCTAGACCCAACTAAATGTGTTAGAGATCTGGTAAGAGTATTATTGAGCTGTCCAACGATATAATACATGTCTATTTGGGGTAGAATTCCATTGGCAGTGGGAGGGAGAAAGAGAACCCAGCTTAATTTTCAGATCCCACTGTGACTTTGCAATGCTGGATATTGGTGGGGAAAGAATGACGGCATCCTTTTATTTGTAAATGGAGCAAATTTTGTCCAGAGCCATTGAAAGAGAATGAACATGAGGCTCCACAATGCTGATTTTTTTGCAATCACTTTTCAGAGTAAATTGACGCTTTGCAAGCCTCCCAAGTTCTAACGAGAAGGTTAAATATGCTTTGCAAAGTCAGACGAGCCTCAAAGTGCAGGAAGAAATACCTATTCAAAGGATATTACTCAAAGTAATAAAAGCTGTTTTTCTGCCCATAGAGATTACTTAACAGCGTGTGTCATGAGGAAATAATTAAAATTATGAAATGAACTTGAAAAATTTAGTTTGTGATTTGATTAGCTGCCAAGCACTCTGCATCGGAAAAGTAATACTCCATTATTCACTGGTCAGAGCTTGTTAGCCAAATCAATATGCCCATGAAAGGGCAAAATACATAGAAAAAGGGCCTTCAAAAATGCATGCTAAAGGCCTTGTAAATTTACTGAGAGCATTGTGGTAATTAATTAGCTCCCACAGTTTATGATATCATCGGAACTCGTCTTGACAAGGTTCATAAAATCCTCCTAGTGGGGCCAGCGAAATTGAGAGATAAGCAGTGTGAAAAACAGAGCAGATCACAGAGTCTCTGTCCAATCAGCATAATGGATGTTGATCCAGATAGTCTCCATCTTACGCAAAAAGAACCCTTGAGTAGATAGGCTGAGTGGAAATGTGTATATTTGAATATATATGTAAATGTTGACTGATATATCAATTAAGATGATCCTGACATGCAAGGATCTCAAAACGTTTTGCAACCGTTTAGGATTCAATCCTGCATTAGACCCTGATTCAGAAAGGCAACGGTATGCTTAAGTGCTTTGCTGAATCAGGTCCTAAACTTTTGAAATGAACAAGCAAGGGACTTGACTAAGGTGTCAGAGCTGGAAATAGAACCCAGGAGCGCAGGCTTCTAGTTCCTTGATCTAACTATTAGGCAACATTTTCCTCCCACACATCGTAAGAACAGCTCTACAAGTCAAGCTAGCTCAAGTGATTACAAAAGCAGAGTTTCCCGGTGTTTAAGGTCTAGTGTCAGGGATGAGGCCAGAATTTAGTAGGCCGGGCATGTAGTACTTAGCTTGTATGCTTCCCTTCACAAGGTAGTTTTTGCCAACTTCTCCATTGATTAGCAGGACTTCAAGGTTCATTTCTATCTGCAGCAGTCCGTCTGGCACTCACCGTTAGTGCTTTATAATATACAGAGAAGACTTAAGTGTTTCAAAAGTAACATTGACTTTCCTAATTAAAGGAGTTTATGGGGTTTGGGTTTTTTTCCCCTCTTTCAAAAAGTGACACTAAAGAGAAGAAAAACCTGACCTCGAGCTGGGCTGTGGCCAAGTCTCTGCATACACTTTGGCAGAGCTTGGAGACAATGCTTTTATGGTGAAAACTTGTAGACGCGCAGTAAGAAATAATTCCGGAAAGAGAGTTAAAGTGGTCTGGGGACTGACAGACAAAAACTAGGTAAACTGTCTCCCATTGAACAGCGAGGATGCCTGAGTTAATAGCTACTGGCTTTAATCTACATCTCTGCCTTATGACTTTAGATCTAAAATCTTAGGCTGATTCTGATTGACTCGAACAGAAGGCCTGATTCTGCTCCCAATTACACTGCTATAAATCAATGGCATTAGGACAGTGTAAATATAACAGGAGATTCAGTCCCAGGATAACTGAGATTTCGTCTTCACTACAAAGTTTTGCCGGCCTAGCTATGTCAGGAAGGGGTGTGAAAAACTCATAACCCCTAGCAAAAACCCTAGTGTAGACACAAAGAATCCTTTTGCCAGTATATCTTACGTTGTTCAAGGAGGTGATTTAACTGCACCACCAACTCCTCCTTTTGTCGGTATAACCTGCCTCTCCACTAGAGGCTTTGCCGGCATAGTTTATATCAGTATGCCTATGCCAGCAGATCATTTGTAGTGTAGACGAGCCCTAAGGGAGGGCTTGTGTACGCATTGCGTTAGTCTGCACCAGAAGGATACACATTTTAATCCGCACTAGCATATTGTGCGCTAAGTGGCCCATATGACCCCTGGTGGCACCCACGAAACGTTTCCCTACTGCACGGTAACACAGGTCTGTTTGAAACTGGGCTACATTCGTGCATACTAGGGAGCTTTTAGTGCATGCCAGCAGGATCCACATGGGCCAGTTATTGTGTGACACGCTAGTGTGGACTAAAATGTATACCCCACTGGTGCGCACTAAAGCACTGTGTAATCAGGCCCAGAGAGACTTTGTTGTTGTGATTCTCTTCTCTCGCCCATTGCGCACCAGTATAATGCCATTGAGTAACTCCTGATATAGGGCCTGATGCAAAGCTAAATGAAGTCAAAGCATGTCTTTCCATTAGCTCCAGTGAGCTTTGGGCCAAGACCGTGCACTGATGTGAGCAGAGAATCAGGCCCTAGCATGTCAATTGCTGGGACAAGATGCAGGGTTTTAGCACCCACTTCTGTTGGGGTTGGGTGGTTTAATCCACCCCTCACCAAGCTGAAAACATACAGATGAGAGTTAAGGGAGTGGTGAAAGCAGGCAGGGATAACCCAGTGTCTGTCCTATAGGACCTTCATCTGCCTTCCATGACAGCCCCATTTTCTGCCCAGGTCTTCATAAACCAAATCCCTTCCTGATGCTAAGGGGGCAGCTTTTCTTTCCCTCTCCATCTCCAGCATGTTATTGCAATTGGCAGTGCCCTAGCTTGTCAATCATCTTAATTGAATCTTTCAGCTATTTCCCTCCAGCTGCCGTTTTTGGTTTGCCGCGTATCTTGCACAAATCTTTTTCATCAGAGCAGAATTAGGAAACGTGTTTCTTGCTGCCTTATCTCTGTTGATAAATAATTGCATGTTGCATCTATGGGAGGCTTTGAACTGGTACATTTTGGAGGGGCTGTTTAATACGTCTGTCTGTGAACGATTCTGATTTGAACTGAATTTAATTATTGAGCATGAATTGACATGATTGCAAAGCACAGGGAAAGGTGCTTTGGGTCCTTGGAAGATATTTAAAAGGGGCTTGGAGGAACAAATGGGGCTAGTGTCAACTGGATTAATCGCACTGGAGACTGGAAGTGGGAGGGGAGTAATTTCCATTTAATAGAGTAGGTGATATTACATTCAGGCAGGGCCGGCTCTAGGCACCAGCAAAACAAGCTGGTGCTTGGGGCGGCACATTTTTAGGGGCGGCATGGCCGGCGCCAGAATGCCGCCCCTAAAAATGTGCCCCGGCCACCCTAGCTCACCTCCGCTGCCGCTCGCGCGCCGCTACTCGCCCTCCCTCCCAGGCTCTCAAGCCTGGGAGGGAGGGGGAGCAGCGGCGCGCGAATCAGCTGTTTCGCGTGCCACGGACGCTCGGGGTCTCCCCTCCCTCCCAGGCTCTCAAACCTGGGAGGGAGGGGGAGATCCCGAGCGGCCGCGGCGCGCAAAACAGCCGTTTCGCGCGCCACTGCCACTCGGAGTCTCCCCCTCCCAGGCTCTCAAACCTGGGAGGGAGGGGGAGACTCCGAGTGGCAGCGGCGCGCAAAAAACAGCCGTTTCGCGCACCGCTGCTCCCCCTCCCTCCCAGGCTTGAGAGCCTGGGCGGGAGGGGGAGACTCCAAGGGGCCGTGGCGCGGGTGCCGCTTCTCCCCCTCCCTCCCTCCTAGGCTTGAGAGCCTGGGGGGAGGAGGCAGGGCTGGGGATTTGGGGAAGGGGCGGAGTTGAGGCGGGGCCGGGGGTGGGGTAATTAAAAAACGGGAGGGGCGGCCAAAATTGTTTTTGCTTTGGGCGGCAAAAATCCTTGAGCCGGCCCTGCATTCAGGGTGCCGGAAGGGGGAGTCACAAGCAATACAGTGCTGAAAAAAATATCAGATTTTTACAGGCAATATAGAGTATTCTTGACCTAATCGCCAACTGTTTTTGGTCTGGGGACATAAATAAGGGATCAAATTCTGTTTTCCAATGGGCACCGTCAATCCAGAGCAATCCCATGAAAGTGAATAGAGTTACTCTGGATTTATAGCAGTGTACTCTGGAATTTCACTACGGGCAGCTGAGTTTGTTCCTAAGAATCAACCTGTGTAGTTCATTTTATCTAAACCAGTGATGGACAAAAGCCTTGGGGCCTGATTCTCCCTATAAAGGGGCATTAAAACAGGTGAAAAATCTATTTCAACTCACTTCGAGCTTTTACACTGCCAGTGTCGCCTAAGGGGGCCTTAATGTAAATGAGAGGCTCTAAAAGTATAGAGGCTTCTTTCAGCTCAGACAAGCATCCATGTGGTGGACTTTGCCCTACCTATATGATTAGAAAAAGTAGCTGGACATCTTGTGAGGATCAACCTTGCTGTTGAGATTTCCAGTGGTTCCTGGTTCCAGCCACCTTCGAAATCCCTCAGGAATAAACTTTCCAAGGGTATTTCTGCATTTGACATTGTGTGTGCATTGTAAGAATGAATCCACCAGGAGCCAGTCACACCTATCGGTCTGCATCACTTTGTTTTGCAAACGACTCAGCAATGCGAGTCCTAATGACCTGTTGAATATTCTGGGAGCTGGGTGAGTGTTTTCGGCCCCTTGCAGCAGAAATCTGGTGTGTCGATTGACAGCAATTGGAAATGATGTGTAATGCACGAGAAAAAAAAACCCTCTATTAATGTAAAGATTCAGTTCTCCCTCCACGCACACTCCCGAGTTCCTGAAGCTGTTTCTCAGCCACTGCACTTCATAGCGCCTCAAGACCACAGAGCGGCCCTCATTGAGATGCCTCTGCCATTTAATCATTTTACTACATTCGATTTGAGGTTTGCCAGCCAAACTCCAATTCAGTGAAGAGGTATATCCAATATGTTTTGGGTCCCTGGGCTCATTTTTCATCACCAAGTGTAAACGGATAGAACACCTGTTACCACAGCTGTTACAGCGCGACTCCAAAAGACTCACTGAAAGAAGGGAGAGAGGGTATAAAATAAAATCTTGAGCACTACAGGGAAGCCCGCCTTCTTGGGTAACTGGCAGCAGTTCGATATACAGTAAAAACTGTGTTCTCTGGCACTTCATCAACGAAAAAACTCTAGAAACCAGCATTTCTGATATCTCCCAATACAAATCTTCAATAAGGTTGCCAGGTGTCCAGTTTTCGACTGGAACACCTGGTCGCAAAGGGACCCTAGTGGTTCCAGTCAGCACTGCTGACTGGGCCGTTAAAAGTCCGGTTGGCGCAGGGCCAGCAGGCTCCCTGCTTGGCTCCTTATGGTTCTCCGGAAGTGGCAACATGTCTACTGCTCCTAGGCAGAGAAACAGCCCCGCCCCGAGTGCTGGCTCCGCAGCTCCCATTGGCCAGGAGCCGTGGCCAATGGGAGCTGTGGAGGTGGTGCCTCCAGGCGGAGGCAGCGTGTAGAGGCGCCTGACCACACCTGTGCCTAGGAGCTTAGGGACATGTCACTGCTTGTGGGAGCTGCCCGAGGTGAGTGCCGACCGGATCCAGCACCCCAAAACCCCTCCCGTGCCCTAACCCCTGCCCTGAGCCCCCTCCCGGACCCAAACTCCCTCCCAGAGCCCACGCCCCGCACCCCCCTCCCGCACCCCAGCCCTAAGCCCCCTCCCGCACTCAACTTCCCTCCCTCCATTGGTAAATATAACACTTAGTTAACCAGAATTTTTGACTAACCAGAACCCCTCATGCCCCCAACATGCCGGATAACAAAGCTTTTACTGTACTACCATGCTGCCTGCCAACTTGATCTCCTTGGATTCCCTGTGAAACCACACAAGTAATTAGTGCTGGAGACAATCCTCTCCCTGGCATGGCACATGCCTGCCAGGGACTCGGATGAAAGAAATTTTGTTCTGTGCAAACGTTTCGACCACATTCAACACAAGGCAGAAAACAGCAGATTCAGAGCCTGAGCCTGCTGTCATGTCAGTTTTACACCATTGAATCGGATAGAGGTATTCTTGACTTCCAGTGACTGAAGCGAGAGGAGAATCAGGTGCGTGTAGTTTTCTGTCTCTTTAAACGATCTCCCCTTCAGCACATGTGTAAACCAAGGGCGAGAGATGTGATGGGGCAAGATGATCAAAACTTTCTATTCCACCAGGTTTGGGGTGATCCTGGGAACAGTGTTGTGAGAACACTGACAGTCATGCTGTTGCATAGAAAATCAAACAACAAGGACCCATGTTTATTTCAGCTCCAGTAGAAAAACAAAGGAGGAAAGGAGCTACATACCAATGGGTATGTCTACATTGCAATGTAATCTTAGGGTTAGTGGAACTCGAGTGAGCGGACTCTGGGTTAGAGAACCCAGGGCTTGAGCATCTACGTTGATTGTCAGACCTAGGTTAAGAATTTTCTAACCCAGGCCTGAACCCGGGGCCCCAGCGTCCACACTACAGTACGCAGACCTGAATCCAACCAACTATCCCAGATTTCCTTGCGCCCTCCCAAAATGTGGCCACTCTAGCCCTTTGTTCGTGGTGCAGCATGGGAAAACTTGACTGTCCACCAAACGTAACTGTCCAGAAGACAAAGAAAGTTGGCCCATAGGATTGTGGGATACTTTTGACAGGCTCCCAAAACACAAGTCCAGTGGGGCTGCGTCTACACTGCAAAGCAATAGGGTTTGAACCCCATAGCCTGGCTTGACTCAGGCTCAGAACCTTCATCCCTTTGGGGTGCTGAGACCCTGGGTCCAAGCCCTGGGTTAGCGCGATTTGTGTGTGGACAGAAGGAAGGTTAGGCTTGAGCTTGAGTTTGAACCCTGGGCTTACATTGCAGTGTAGACAGACCCTATATTCCTTGCACATGCAGTTCTCCCACTTTAAGGCTACTTATGCAATACCAACTAAAGTGGAAGAAGTCAGACTGACTCTCTCTCAATGGCTGTAACCAGAACTTTGCATAGAGTCCTTTTATAATCTACCTGCCGATATGCCTATACGCGTATTAGGCCTGATTCTGATCTCATTCACACCAGTGTCAATCAAGAGTAACTGTATGGCTATCGAGGATCTCAGTTACCCCGTTTCAAATGTGGTGTAAATCTGGAGGAATGTCATCAAAGTCAATGGCGCCAGTCCAAGTATGTGCTGGTGTGTAACCGAGGCCAGAATTTGGCCCTGTGCCTAGTTTACTGCCAGGAAATTCATAATCAGGTGTATTGGTTGTGCAAAGAAGGCAGGATCAGACCTAGCACAGGGTGTGAAATGTTGCAAAATGAATGTTAGGCTTCATTTTAATTAAATAAATAGCTTGGATGATGCAGCGGCTGTTACTTTGCTCTGAACACTGGCTGTTAGTGTTAATTAAATCCTCAGCTCCTTTCCTAAGCAACAGGAGATTGAAAACACAAGGATGTAAGTGATTCACAATTTAATTTAAGTAACTTTCTTTCGTTCCAACAGTTTGCCTCAGCACCAACAATAATACAATTTTAATATTAGGCTTTGGAGTAGATATTACAAAGAACGGAGTTAAAAATATAGAACCTCTTTAAAATCAGGAGCTTCTCACTTTAAGTGTAATGGAACCAACAGACCCAGGTAGATTTCATGTCCCTGTCTGTATCTTTGCAGCAGCTCCTTCTGTAAGTTCTGCTTTGCACTGGCTCTGAACCAGTCCTTCAGCTGTTTCATTGTGTTGTTTTATCAATTTGAATCATGCTCGGTTCCTTTGAAACCTTAGGCCAGTCTCTTGGCCACATGTGTAGCACTTATTACTGTGATGCTAAGCCAGCTAGGAAAGAATTACTGCGAGAACATTGACAGGCTTTGCAAAGTGATAAGTAACAGGCGTCGGCAGAAGTTTGACATTAACTTTGATCCTAATTGTAACTTGTTCTTTTTTCCTCTTCTTTCTCTCCGTGTAGGTTATAACCCTGGAAGGATGGGTTGACATCATGTATTATGTTATGGATGCACATTCTTTTTACAATTTTATATATTTTATATTGCTTATAATAGTAAGTATAACTCACTGGCCATGCGCACTCCCCCGCCCCTCCATGTTAAAGTTGTGTATGGGCCCTTTCCTGGAGAAGAGCCAGGTGCTGTGATGATGACCCTGTCAGCATGTCATTCGGGCCACGAGGACACTCTACAAACCCTGGGTGTCGTCATAAAGGTGGTTTTACTGCTGCGGGTGGGAGATTATGCCACTAAAAGCTTTGTCCTTCTTAGCAACATAAATATGATGTATTGCTGCAGCTTGTCAAACCATATAGGCCCCTCCCCTCCCTCTCTCTCGCTCTCCGAATCTTGATCTTATAACCTTGACTTCTCCTAGCTGTTGTGCCTTGTTGCCAGGACTGCTAACGAGAATAAGCAGCACACGTCTCGCTTTCCACTCCCCAGCCTCCTTGACATTCCAGAAGGCAATTTGTTTATATTAGAAAGGAACTACTTGTGTAGAACCCTAGATGCCGGATTATCCTTTATTAGCAGAAATGTCTCCTGCAAGACATCTCCGCAGCGGCTATAGGTGTAATTTCCAGCACTTATAGAAATACATGCACTTGCTTTGCAGCTACTGTGCTCTAGTGGTTAGTGCATAGGGCTGGGAACAGGAGACCTGGGCTTCTAGTCGGGACTCCCTCGAACATTTCTGCATATTCATAGCCCTTCAGAAAAACCCAGAAAGTGACTAATTGCGGCTGAGGGTGGCACCCTTAGTTCTTCCCAGAGAGCGCCCAGGCTGATGCTAAAGATTGGAGATTATCACTGCATATCAGTAACCCAGTGATTTCTCCAGAGGAGGCATGGAACAATGGCCCAAATTAAATCCATAGATTTACTGCTGAGCCCAGCACACAGGTAACGGCACCTTGAGTCTATCTCTCGACATCAATCACGTTTAAGTCTCGGTGCATTGGTTCTCGTAACAGGAATGCTGGACGTTTCCCTGAGGTTGATCTTTTGCAATGTGCTAACCAGGGAAATGAGAGGGAAAGGCAGGGAGAGAAGGGGCGAAGCCAGAATGACATCATACCCACCGGCATGGCCTTCAGCAAAGCAAAGAGAGTGGGGGGGTCAGTTGTGTCCTGTCCTTTTGGAGAACCTCACAATCCCTTATGAGCTCCACTACCCTTGATTAGCCCTGTCTCCCTCCTCTTAGAAGGGTACTATGTTCCCGTCAGGCAGTGTGACCTGAATAGAAGACAACTAATCCTTCGTTCTTGCCCATGAAATGTAAGGCCCATCCTGGTCCCAGTCACCGGACTGGAGAAGGGTCTTAGGATAGTAGCTAGGATGCAGACTAACTCAGACAGTAAGATGCTTCATTCGGACACACGTACATGGAAAGCCCAGACATCAAGTGGTGCTTTTAGTTACTGATTTCATTTTGGTGAATGGACTGATTTCAGTGCACCCGTGGCAGTGTCTCTGGGCACCTATGAAAACCACGCCCAACGTAGATGAATATGCATATACAGCTCCGAGTGGGGGTAGGACTCACTGGCTGGGGTGGGGCCAGTAAAGATCCCAACTCTACATGTTATGTCACATCCCTTTCCTCAGGCCTTGCTTTATTTCCAGCAACAAACCGCATCAACTCAAACCACACAAGGACTTTCCAGCATCAGCCAGCTGGGAGGAGAGTGGGTGATGTCTACACTGCAGCTGTAAGTGTAATTCCCAGCACAGGTAGATGTATGTGCACTAGCTTTGCACACTAACAATAGCAGTGTAGCCACCGTGGCACAAGCAAAAGGATGGGCTAGACACCTGACTACATACCGAGGGTTTGGGTGGGATTGCACTGGGGCCGCTGCCCTTCCCGCTGCCCGCACCACCGCAGCTACACTGTATTTTTAGTGTGCCACCTCGATCAGAGCTAGCGCAGGTATGTCTCCCCAAGCTGGAAATTACAGCTCCAGTGTAGACATTCCCTTTGTCTCCTTAGCACCAGCTTCCCCTTTCCTTGTATGACCCTGCTCGGATCAGCTATGTGATCGGCAGGCATTTATTAACTGCTGCTACGCTGGAGCACCCTTACTCTTTGTTATGAGGGGCTAAACCTGAAAGGACTCTCCAAATGGGGGTTTGAATCCTGGCTGGTGTCTCAGAAATCAGAGTACATCATGCCTATGGGTAAGTGAGTTAAAAGGAAGAGGGGACATATTGGCAGTTCCAGTACAAGAGAGCGCGTGAAACACAAACTACTGAACTTCCTCTCTGCACATTGGCCAGCTGCTTGCTAGTTAAATGATGTATTTCTCAGCAGTACTTTGGTTAAATTTTGGTTTGTAAGTCCCACTATAACCGATGTCAGTCTTGGGTTTGAGGGGCGGGCGTTTAAAAGTAAAGATCTCCCTTGTTGCCGCTGAAATAGCTTAAAAGAGCGTAAGTGCAAATCTAAAACCTTTAGTGTAATTAATACAGCACTTGGTTCTCCAACAGCAGACCTGAGTATTCGGCATGATGGGCAAATCCTGATCTTAAAATGAGCCCAGCAAATATTGTGACTTCCCTGGGGGCAATTCGGTGTATTTGGTGGGTGCCTCTTGGTAAAATTGCTGATTCCTCTCTTCTTGGCTTCCCCAGGTGGGTTCTTTCTTCATGATTAACTTGTGCCTGGTTGTGATAGCAACACAGTTTTCTGAAACAAAGCAGCGGGAGAACCAGCTGATGAAGGAGCAGCGTGCCCGCTACCTCTCCAATGACAGCACAATCGCTAGCTTCTCGGAGCCGGGCAGCTGCTACGATGAGCTTCTCAAATATATCTGCCACATCTTCAGGAAGGTAAAGCGGCGGACGTTACGTCTGTACAACAACTGGCAGAGCAAGCGCCGGAAAAAGGTCAACCCCAACAGCGCCCCCAACGGGCAAAGCCGCAGAAGCAAAAAACGCATCACCTCCATCCACCACCTCATCCACCACCATCACCACCACCACCACCACTACCACATCAGCAATGGGAGCCCTCGGGGGCTACGTTCCAACCCTGAGATCTGTGACCTGGAGCTGAAGGTCATGAAGTCTGGGAGCCAACTGATGCTTCCATCTCCATCCCCCAACCTGCATAGCCCTCCTCCTCATCTGGATTCAGAGTCTGTCCATAGCATTTACCATGCTGACTGCCACGTCGAAGGACCCCAGGTGAAATGCAAGTCTTCCAATGCCACTGCAAGTATTAAACTGACCGCTGGGCTCACCACCAACCATGGAAATATGAATTATCCAACCATCTTGCCTTCTCCAGCTAGCAAAGCCAGTTCTGCCCCGGTACCCAAAGGGAAGAAAAGTGGCAGCAGCCCTATGGCCATGGTTAATAGCCCAGTGAGTTTGAATGCAGCTCCTTTTGAGAAGCTCCGTCAACTGATGGGAGAACATGGTAAGGAGAAAGGACTTGATGTCCTGCTTGGAATCAGTGGGCAAAGGGCAAATGGTCAGATGGGATTTGTAGGAAAGGGTCTTCAAGGGCTAACTAGAGCCCAATTTCATATCTTCATGGGAGCTCTGACCTTCCTTGTAACTGGGGATGGGTGAACCTCACAGGGGTCGGAGTTCAGGTTCAGGGTAGCCAAGCGCCCAAGAGTTTGCATGCTTGTCTAAAGCCCATCAGAATTAGCCCAATTTCTTGGTTCTGCAAAATGGAGCCTGAAGAGAGAGAACAGGCTTTGTATGGGGCCCTATTGAAACACAGAGGAAAATAAAAATCCTGGGGAGAAAAAGTGAAGCCAGCGCTTAGCTGTGGGCGAAGGGTCAGACTGGTTCTTCGTCGGTCAGAATCAGTTTGACCATTTCTCATGATGAGCCACAGTCCTCACGTAAGCTAGTGGGGAATCCTGGGCGGACTGCAGGGTTTGGGTCAATGAGATTGCATCAGGCTCTAGTGCAGCTGTAAACTTGAAGCCTTTCTCACCTGTCCCTCTCCCCTCTGATTTCCAGAAACTTGTGCCCGCAAAATTGGGTTCAAGGCAGGATGTACTTTGGGCTCCTATTTTATATTTGCTTGTTTGTGTTTTGACATATAAAATGCCCCCTTGCCCGCACTGAGACCTGCGGCAAATAAATGAAAAAATCAGGGATTGTTAATCATGGAGGCTGTATTGGGACAGGGGAGGGAATGGATGAAATCTCCGGAGCAGTGACATGAGGACAAAGCCATTAAAGGTGAGGGGCACTAACTGGAGAGCAGATGAGCGCACACAGGAGATTTCCTGAACAGTGTAAGCGGAGAAGCCAGGAATAAGGCAAGTTCTGGGCTGTACACTTTGTTATGCCCTGCCTTCTGCTGGCTGGCTGGTTTGAAGTATGCAGTGTGAATGCGCAGACAGCGAGCCCTAAGCAAGACTGACCGCCTCTTTCTCACTGCTACGAAACAAACAGCTTGTCGCTTTGCACCCAGAGAACAGTGTTTCCTGGAGTTTCCCTCTTCGCTCCCACCCAAAATGAAAATCCACTGCCTGGAATCTGGTCTCCAGGGTGGGAGTGATGAATGAGGATAGAATGGGCCTGGTGGCTTCATTTATTTCTGATCTCCGATCTTTTGTCCCTGACGTTACAAGCCGAATGCGAAACCCTCAGTCTCGCTCCTTGTCAGCCTCTGATGAACTGATTTATCAAAGTAAACCACTGCCTTTGGAGTAGTTTCTTTTGCTGTTCTGTGCATATCCCCCTGGGCAGCTGGCTTCCAAGGAAAGCTTGGATGTCAGCTGTCTACGCTGCATGAGTTTCGCCCTGTGTGCAGACTGTATTGCACCTCTTTGGGCATGTTTCTCGAGGCTTTGGTTCGCAAGCCCAAAAGGGGACAGGAAAATGAATCTCCATACATGAAAAATAAAGATGGAAAGAGAAGAGACCCCAAACCCTGCTCTTGTTCCACAGGGGATCCCCTGGCAGCAGAACCTGTGGGGTTCTGCTGTGCAGTGGGGAGCAGTATGGTTGCTATATGCTAGTACTCAACAGAGGGATGTGGGAGCAGCAGAGCCACATAAGTCTGGATCCTCTAGTCTTCCCCTGTCTTCCGTTTTTCCCTGCACAGGGGAATGTGCTAGACCTGCAAAGCTACTGCAGGCTCAGAGCTCTTTTAAATCAGGGAAACGACGGCATTAACGTTGAACATGCACATATCTTATGAACTCTTTCAACATATGTATCACTAATTGTACATTGTGTGTGGCCGCATTCAGCAGTGCTGACTCTCACGGTTTTATTGTGAGTTTCATAATATTTGTTGCTTTTCTTAAAACCCCAGCTGCTGGAATCATGGGATTATGAGAGACTTTTAGTTTCCTTTTTTTTAAAAAAAAACTGTGTCTAGCCCTCATCGTGGCAGAGAAAAGATGGAAAACGTGAACTCTAAAGTCTAAAATGACAAAAAGTAAATAAAAAGACCCCACGTTATTGTTTTTAAAATCTCGTGATTTCTAAGGCAGTCTCGTGATTTTTAATGTTTGTGGTTGTCAATACAGTTTATATTCATCCACGCATGTACACACGCAACTATTTAAACTAGTGATGTAGATGTTAAAAGAGTTCTAAGTATGTCTTGTGGGTCAGATTTAAGGTTGTTTGTGAAATATGTTGGGTGACTTTTTCCATGTCAACATTGTCTTTAACTGAATGCACAAATGGGTAAAGCTCATGAAATTATTTATATAAATTACCTTCACTGGACATTGGACACTTCCTCCCTTTTAAAATGCTCAGTGGCGGGAAGGGTTCATTGTAATATTCTTGTTGCTTATGCAAGGGTTTTATATTCATCATCGGCATGGCCTTAACTCTATAAGTTAACGAAGGCTATAGTGTGAGCAGGGCCGGCTCCAGGTTTTCTGCCGCCCCAATCGCGCCACTGCATTCTTCGGCGGCAGTTCGGCGGCGGGTCCTTCACTCCCTCTCTTCCTCTTTGGAGGCACTTCGGTGGCAGCACAAAGAGGAAGAGAGGGACTGAGGGACCCGCCGCCGAATTCCCGCCAAAGACCCGGACGTGCCGCCCCAATAGCGGACGGAATGCCGCCCCTTTGTATTGGCCGCCCCAAGCACCTGCTTCCTTAGCTGGTGCCTGGAGCCGGCACTGAGTGTGAGAATATGTATTTACTTTGTGATAAAAACCCACGCTCCTGGAAGTTGAAAGCAAAGAAACTGTTCCACGGCTGTTGCTTGAAACTCACAGTTCAAGCCGGAGGTTGGTCCTGCTGATGTGCACAAAGAGCCCGGTTCTCTGCTTTTATGTGAGATAAGGCAGTGCCGGATTCATCTTTCACTTACACCCATGTGAATTCAGTGACTTCACTGGATTTTAATTTGGCTCAGCATCCTTCAAAGACCTTGCTCTTAATAAGGCCATTAATAATAGTACCCTGTGTTTATAGAGGCCCTTTCAACCCTAAGGATACCAAAGCACTTTATAAACTCGATCAGAATCATATCGTCTCTCGCTGAAGTGCAGCCCCTACAGGGTGGAATGCAGCAGCTGCTTGTCAGTGAACTGCAGAACAGTTGACAATAGGAAGTAAAGAAGAGGGTTATCAGGCATCTCTTGGTCACTTGGAAGGAGGGTGTTTCTAGGGGGAAGGAAAGTCGAGTGGAATTCCCGGTGGAAATCCCTGTGACTCAAAGCCACCCAGTTGAGCGCATATCTACTCTTGCCTCCTCGGGTTCTAAATCTGATTTCCAGCTTGACCAGTCTAACGTCCAATCCCTATCCCATTGGTAGGGCGGCCACTCATGCAGCCCCAGAACACCGGACATTTTAGTACTTCCAGGAATGGTGTCGGCCTTCCCCCCCCTCCTCCCAGAGTGACCCCACCCCTACCAGTGTGAGGTCACACCACATGAGGGCGCCATTTTGAAGAGCACGCTGCCCAATCCCTCACATGCATGGCATCCTCCAGCTGTGACACTGGACAAACCATTAAAAATGGGATTGTCCGGCTTAAAACTGGCTGAATGGCTTGCCTTACACAGTGGGGGTGGAGGAGAGTAAGTGACAGAGGGAGGGGGGATGGAGTGAGCAGGGGCGGGGCTTCATGCCAGGGGTGGAGTCTTGGGGAAGGGGCAGAAAAGGGGGCGGGACAAGGGTATTCGATTGTGTGCGATTAGAAAGTTGGCAACCCTACTTGAAGGTGGAGGCAGACAGCAGTTGTGTGGGTTTGGAGAGGCCTTGAAATGGGAAGAAAGGGAGGTGACCCCCTTCTACACCATCACCCCAAAAAATATTTGCAGGGACACTAAAACGGCTGGAGAGGCACCTTAGCAAGGCAGGGAAAGGAGTATTTAAATTGATCCATTTAAGCAAGAGCTTCATAGCCCCTAGTTGCCTCTACTAGCCACTGCTGGAGACTAATAATTCCACCACTGCTGGTCCTTGCTTCAAAAAACAGAGCGTGGCGCTACGCCGCGGTGTCTCACGCCTGCTGAGAAGTGGCTCCAGCCTGTGCTCAGCGGCGGACCCACGCTAGATTCCTGCCCCATGCTGGAGGGATTAGACACTGAAGCCAGTTGGTGAGCTCCATCTGGCATTCCTGGCTTCCAGCTCAATCGGAATAGTCCAAAGGGCTGCCTCCCCCTGCACCTTCCCAGCCGGGAAGAAGGAGCAGAGTGGAATCCAATCCTGGCAAGCGATGTGCAAAACAGAAACACTTGAAGGATAATTGCATGCATCAGCAAGGCATTAAGGGCTGGGGAGCTCACAGTCCTGTCTGAGAAAGGGGCCTGGTGTCTCGAGAAGGGATGTGATTGGGGGAGCGTAGTCTCTCTTTTTGTGCTGTGGAATTGAGCAAAATGAAGTACAGCCTGTTCCTAAGAGTGCTTGTGCCCTGCAATGCCGTGAGGTTGTTCGAGCAGGCAGCCAAGGAGACTCTGGTGCTCTGAAGACATCTGCGGCACCAGTGTTGTTTGTATCATTTTTAACACTTTGATAGCATTTAGGAGGTACAAGCCATGTGCTCTAGCATTCGTACTTCTGAAGCAGCTGCTTAGTCATTTCTCCTTGGATCTGCTTGTGCATTTCTACATCATTGTGTAAATTAGCAAAGAGAGGAGCTGACGTGGCCTAGTGTGTGGAGTCGGGGGGAGAGGGAAAATACCTCTGACCTCTTGGGATCTTTGGCATGATGACCAGAAATCTCCAGAGAACCCATTCTCCTGAGGTGATCAGCCCAGTTTTGCAGGCCTGTAATTTCAGTGAAGCAACCAGTCTTTCAATTTCTCATTGTAACCCAACTTTCAGACCTTGTGAGTGAAGCGATGGCTTTTTCTGTAACCTCCTGGAGTATTAGACAGCAGGGGTCTAAATCATGACTGTAATACTGCTGTGATGCTCTTGTCTTTTAGGCCCACAGCCATTATTATCTGATGGCTCTTGGGTGGCTTCTGTGAAATGAGTTGGTGGGTCGCAGTCTTTTTCCCAGTGGAGAAGGCCAAGCTCTTCAAACATGACTAGTGACTTTGGTGCCCAACTTGAGGGACTTCACAAGGGCCTTGAAGAAAGGGCCCTTGAAGATCAGGCTCCTTTATGGTGTCTCCAGGCAGGCACCCAAAATCACTAGACGCTGCTGAAAGTCTCATCTGCATCTCCAAAACCCTTTCTTGGCAGACTCAGCACACAGGCCACTGTCTGAGCATGCTCAGGAGCTCAACTACCCTCTTCCCTCCAAGCTGATCCCTTCCCACCAAGCACGATGTGGAGGAGGGGAGCGTTACCGTGCAGTTGCCTGCCCTGTATGTATTTGACTCTTGCACAGGAGTCTGGATCAGGTTCCATTCGGGTGAAGGTTCAGGTCAATTCTCAATTCATCTCCGTTGGCTCATTGCGTTGGTCTGTAAAGACCTCCTGGCTGGGCACATCCTCTCGATGCTGGGTAGGCAGCACCGCCACCGTGCCCAGCTTCTGGAAGGGCTGCCAACTTTTCTCCCCACACCAGCAAACACTGTTACAGATTGGATTAAAAAATCCAGCCCCGGCGTGCCTGTTCGAGATAGCCACAATTCCCGCTGTGCCGTGACTGCAAGAAATTCAAATGAACGTTTCAAAAAAGCTTGAAAGGCAAGGAGGGGTGAGGAGACATCAAAGCAGCCACTGCTGAGATGTTTAATCTATAGCCGTCCTGGTTCCCCCGGTGCCCTTCCCCCCACCTTGTTATCGGAATTGAAGGGTCCTCTAAATCTGGCATAACTTTCAGGCAGCACTAGGATCGCCATTAATGATGATAGACCATTGGGTTTAATCAAAGTGAATGGAACGTGTGCACTGTGCCACTCAATTGCAGCAAAGTGCAAAGAGATCACCGTGTGCTGGGGGAGGATGGCCCTATCTAGGGCTAGATAGTTGAAGCAAGGAAGCTAAGGGATACTTGTGGAACTTGAAGGAGGGGAGACAGGGATAAAAGGGGAGACTATGGAAAAAATTGGACCAAATTAGAGGCAGTTATAGATTGGAAGGCCAGAAGGAACCATTATGAGCACCCAGTCTGACCTCCTGAATGGCACAGGCTGAAGAACCTTCCCAAGTGAGTCTAGCATCAAGCCCGTGATGTCTGGTGGAGCTAGAGCAGATCCATCACGTTTGTTATAAGATGACATGTCCATGGAAAATAGGAGATTTGGGGAGTAAGGTGGGAGTTAATTCCGCTGCTGATCCTGTGCGTGTCCCTTGGTTGTAGGTCTGTGTAGGACTTCCAGCAGGCTGTCGGGTTTGAACGTGCCGTGCCCTCTGCCCAGCCCCCAGCCCAGCATCCTGACCTGCGAACTCCAGAACTGCCCCTACTGTGCTAACATTCTGGAGGATCCCGAGTTTGAGTTCAGTGAGTCCGACAGCTACGACTCTGACAACAACGGCGTCTACGAATTCACGCAGGACCTGAGGCACGGAGACCAGAGAGATCAGATCCAGCAGCAGAGGAATAAGAAGAGGAAGAAGAAGAAACCAAAGGAGAGGAATAAAGTCGCTAGACTTTGGGTGGCTTTTGGCAACAAGCTGAAAAGGATTGTGGAGAGCAAGTATTTCAACCGTGGGATTATGATCGCCATTCTGATCAACACGCTGAGCATGGGAATCGAGTATCACGAACAGGTGAGTAAACACACCCCAGTGACCACTGCTTTCCTTTTCTTTGTTGGGTTGTGTGTGCTGCTTTGCATAGAAAGGAAACGAACTCACACAGCTGGGATTTTGAGTTTGAGTCTGAGCGTGAACGGCTCACGTGATCTAGATCAAGCGCTGCTTACAGACAGTGGTAACGGGAATGGTTTCTGAATAGTGAATACATGCAAGGGAATTGTCAGCTGGGAACAGAAAATAAGGGCACGGGTCAAAGCCATCAAACCATGGGCAGCAGGTATCAAAGGCCAGGGCAGGCTAAGCCTCCCCTAGACCAGGCCGTGGCCCCACCCATGTTCCGCCCCAAGGCCCCACCTCTCGACCCGGAAGCCGGTGAGGGCTCAGCTCCAGCCGGCGGCCTGGAGGTTGAGCCCGCCAGCAACCAGGAGCTGGGGCTGCCCTAGGCAGCTCAGGCCAGCCCAGGGGTTGGGCCATAGGGTCAGGCTGGTGCTGGGGCCAACGGCTCGGCCTGGAGCTCAGTGGCAGGGGGGTATTGGGCTCCTCCAGTGGTGTGGGGGGGATTGGGCTCCTCCAGTGGCAGGGCCGGCGGGGTTAGCCTTCCTGAATTGGGGATTAACCCACCGCCCATGCTTCAAACCATTATGCAGGCGCTTAACTTCCTGCATATGAGTCAACTTGCCGATGGCAAGTGTATACACGTGTACAGTGGTTTGCAGGATCGGGGTCTGAATTCATGGAATAAATTATCTTGTTCCTCAAATGCATGAATTGTTCCACTGCAAAGTGTCACCTATCCCTGGCCGAGATGGTATGCTTTGAAAGACCGTGTGCTTTTGAAACGTGACTCTGGGTTTTTCTAGTGGATGATAGAATCTGGGAGAAATTCATTTTGTAACACGACTCACCAGTGCACAAGTTTGCTTCTGTGCATTGAACTAAAAAACAAAACTCCGAAGCCCACTGTTATGCCAGGCCAAAACCAAGGAAGAAAGTTTCTACTTTGTTCGTTGCGGGAGGACTCTTTGTTCAACCCCACGAGTTGAATTTGATCTCCTAGGGCACAAGATGATGTCTTTTAGGCGTTTGGAGGCAGGAAGAAAATTCATTCTGTTCAGACTAACCCTGGGAACAGCATGATGTCAAGAAACAGCATTTGCCACTGAGGGTGGTGTGTCGTCCTCACTGTAGCTTGGCTGGAGCTGAAGGACAGTGAGATGAGAGAGATGAGTCATCTAAAGATCCTTCAGTCAGGTCACTGTATGGGGAGCTGCTCTTTTCTGAGTCTTCTTGGAAAAACTGGTTAACCAGCTATTTTACAAATGACGTGCTCTGAATTTTCTCGGCAAAGTGCAGAAAACGCCACCCTGTGATTTGGAGAGGAATTTTAGTGCTAATTTTCTAAGTGGCAAATGATTCACAGTGTTCCATCGAAAGCTCTCCCATACTGCATGCTGCAGAACCATGAACATATTCTGCAGCCCAAGGTTATTAACTGGGGAATTATCCCTGTCACCACTAAAATCTGCTCACTCAGAAATGACGAGGAGAGGCAGTACAGGGTAGGGGTGGAGCTTTGTGGTGGGGGCACTTAAGCGTATGCACACAATGGGGGGGCAAGGTTCTTTGTGTTCTCTTCTCCATCACTGCCCCTTGTTTGTGGTCCCACATAGAGCCAGAACCCATCAGTCCCTACAAGTTCCGCCTTGTTATTTTTTTCACCTATGTCTGTTTGCAAAACCCATGTCATTTATTGTGTGTTACTGTGTATGATTTCCCCCATCTCTTTTTGCAAAGCCCGTGTCATGATTTAGGTGTCTTTTCTCTTAAGATCAATTCTTAACTAAAACAACCTGTCTAGCAACCCTACAATAATAAACCAATTCATGTCTGCAACAGAGGAAGGCCAAAATAAAAAAAAAGGGGGCAAAGAAATGAATATCAAGGGCAGATTTTTGTCTGATGAATTGTTCAACAAGAAGTTTTAAAATTAGGAAATATACCTAGTCAGTCTCCTTTGAATAGAGCCGTTTATTCATTGGGAAGGCTGTGTTGCAGCAGGGATACTTTGTCAGGCAGATAAAACTTTCAGTCCTTAGATACTCTGGTGACGGGTGCTAGGGGATAATCTAAGCTAGACAGGCTATGGTGAGCAAGCACAGAGTTTCCATGGAGCCTGTACCCCATCAATTATAAAAGGTAGATTGTGATAATTATGTCCTTGTTCCTAAGAAAGTAAATCTCTGTGGGTTTATTTTGGATTCCAGATTTGCTTAATCTGTCTTAAAGCCAATGGTAATAAAATATTTTTAAGTTTTTGGCTAAAGATCTCCAGACTACAGCCAGTTTTGCTCCTAGCCACTGGCCAACTTGGGTGCAATAAAAAGGAAGAATTTTGAAGGAAAACCCTATAAAGTTCCTGCACATGCCTGACTGTGAAAAGCCTAATGCCTCTGGTGCACTGCAAGGATGACAGATGGTTGAGCTGTCAGACCAAGCTTCTAAGCACCTCAACCAGGCAGTCTGATATCAACAGGCTGGGCCCTGGGCCTTGCCTGGGGCCGGTACATGATGCTAAAGCAATAGGAAACAAAGTCAGACTCCTAAACTACCTGGCATAAAAGCCTTGGACTTTTGTTAGCAAGGCGTGGGTGATTTCAGAACCCAAGCCCTGTGAAAATTGGCTGTAGGATTCAGGACCAGAGAAGCGTGTTTGGTGCAGAGACAAAGAGCAGTTGCCTTAGTGGAACTGACCATGGCTTTGGGCTGGGAGGAGATCTGGGAACGGATCGTTCTGGCTACCCCTCCCCCCGCTGCCATGAAAAATCAGTTCAATCCCAACTTGCTTGATTGCTGAGTGAAAAGGTGCTGGCCCGGTGGCCCTGAGTGGCAGAACAGCTACGGCATTGGAGGCAGCGGCAGCAGCAGCGTGAGTTTTCCCCAGGTTGCTACTGGGCCTCTGCCGTAAGCCGAAGATGCCAAGACTGCTATCCCACCCCCACTAGAGCACAGGAGAGGAGGACAGTCTGCATATAAAACTACTCTATAGAATCTGCTGCCGAGCATCTCCTCTGCTGGGGAGTGCTGGAACACAGTGGCAATTATGGGGGGCAAGGTCTCCTAGCCCTGGGGATGCAGGAGGAAGGGGGGTACAGTTATCGGGCGCAGGAGCAGTCTACCTGGATAGCTCCTGCCTACGCTCTGCTCTGCTGATTTCCCTCCAGGTTACATGGTTGCAGCTGGGTCCCAGTGCCGCTGCACCGAAGCATGAGCCACAGAAGGGGCTTGGGAGAGCAACTGTGGCTTTGAACAGTGGTCACTCCCCGTTAGATCACTGCATGGGACCCCCAAGTGTCTCCAGGGGACAGTGCCATAGAGTCCAGCCGCTCCCGGCCCTGAAACTCGACAGAGCCCTTCAGGGCCACCCAGAGGGGGGGGCAAGTGGGGCAATTTGCCCCGGGCCCCGCAGGGGCCCCCACGAGAGTTTTTCGGGGCCCCTGGAGCAAGGTCCTTCACTCGCTCCGGGGGCCCCGGAAAACTCTCATGGTGCCCGGGCCCCCGGAGCTTCTTCCGCTCCGGGTCTTCGGCGGCAGTTCAGCGGCGGGGGGTCCTTCCGCCCCGGGACCCGCCGCCGAGTGCCCTGAAGACCCGAGGCGGGGGGTCCTTCCGCCCTGGGACCCGCCGCCGAAGCGCCGGGTCTTCAGCAGCAATTTGGCGGCGGGAAGACCCCAGGCCCCCTGAATCCTCTGGGCGGCCCTGGAGCCCTTTCCAGGCAAAGCGCAAGATGGAAGGGATTGTGCTGTGGGGAGAGAGGAGCGCTAGAGACACCAAATTCCCACACACCATCCTTTCAGCACAGACAGGGAGATCCACAGACCGAGTGATGCTCCAGGCCTAAGGGAAATCCCCCATCCTGAAGTGGCTTTCATGTTCAGGATGGACTCCTGGAAGAAGGCACTAGCCATCTGTGAACATGCAGCAAGGCTCCAGGATCACCTCCAAGAACCCTATTTGAAGGGCTTTTCCCTCACCATGAAGGCCGGCACCTCTAGCTGAAACATCCTGTCTGAAGGACTTTTCAGTCAATGGTCTTGAATTCTGGATGTCACCTTCTCAGATTTCCTTAATGTGGACAGAGCTCTGACCAGCTCAGCCTCTAAGATCTCTTCAGCACACGGCTGCTTTGTTGAGACAGCAGCTTATGTTAACCAGGTTCTGTGACACCCGGTGACAGTTGTCCACCAGGAACTGCTCTGAAACTAACTTCATTTGAACAGCCGTTGCCTTGACCTGGCTGGAGTTCAGGCAGTGACCACCTCTAAGTCCCATTGCTCATGTTACAAACCATCCATCCCCTTCACTGGTCTTTGTTTTTAACATCATTAAAGAGCGTGTTAGCTTTCATTTCCTGGCATTTCGGTTCTGTGAAAACGATCAGAGGCTTTGCAGATGGATCGACAGGCGGTCCATGTTTTTATTGCACAATTATTCAAAGCCAAAGAATCGAGTCCTCTCGTTTGTACGTCCTGAAGAACATATGGCATGCAAGATAAAACAATAATAGTCCTTTGCACTTCTGTAGTGCCTTTCATCCAAGGACTTCAAAGCACTCTGCAAACAGCTAAAGTCTCACAGCAGCCCCTGGAAGTTAGCAACTATTACTGTGCCGATTTTACAGATGTGGACATTGAGGCATGGAGAGGTTGTGATCTGCAGGGCTGGGACTAGAACCCAGGAGTCCTGACCCCTATTCTAATTACTATAAAAATGCCTCAAGTGCCACGATCATCCTGGGCGGTGACTGGACAGGACAAGAATTTGACTGGTTCTCTTGCTTTGTGTCTCAACCCTAACTATACATCATATCCATTAGGGATCAGCCTGGACAAAAAACCCACATCCAAATGGCCCCCAACTTTGGGAAGGTGTTCAGATTTGAAACCTACCCCAAACTTCATCACACGCACTCCTCGCCAGTGTTAATATGGTTGTTTTGCTACCTGTATTGGAACTAGCCTCGTGAATGTACTGCAGGCAGTTTCAATGTCTTCTAGTGCCAGAATTCCACCTTTCAGCTGGAATAGCCCTCGCTTAATAGACCCACTCTTCTTGAAAGCAGTGTAAGATTTAATGGCAGGATGGCCTCTTTAAGAAAGACATTGTTGGCCTTGAAGACTGTTAGAACTGGAGCTATTTGAGAGCCAAATAATAGAAACCAGCACGCAGCAGATAATTGGCAGAGTGTTTCTCTGGAACTTTAGTCATTATTTTGAATCAGATACTATGGCATAGCACATTCATGGGACTGGCTGACCCAGTTCTGTCCCTGCCTGTCTTATAACATGTGAATACTAATTAGGAGGTTACAGGATGCTGCTAGTTAGTGGCAACATGACTTGTATTTTACAGGTTAATTGGCTGCTTTGGATTTTATTCTATTTTTTTCACGCTTTATTTATTTATTTTTCTGCCTCCACCCTGAATAGGGACTCCGCCAGGTAGGGAAAGCAAGCACAGAGAAGATGGCAATCCTTGTATTATTATTATTACCAGCGTTTTCAATAAGATGAATGCTTTGACTTGTATATTCTTCGTGACAGACAGCTCTTTGGTATACCCGAGCGCGTGCCTTTTTAAGCTGAAGTGCCAGTTCTGTCTCCAAAGCAACTAAGTACCCATGTAGTTTGCACGACCCCTTCCCCAGGTCATTGTGGGGGATGACGAAGGGATGCACAGAACAAGTATGGCAGGTTCCAGGGTCTGTCTCTTAAAGTGTGTGTCTGCTCTGGAAAGTGACTGTGGAACTGTGAACACCCTCTTACTCAATAGATATGCTCCCCATGAGGACCCAGAGTCCAGTATCTGCTGACTTGAGTGGCCAATACAACTGATTACTCCGCTATTCCTGCAGGGCTAGCGAACCAATGGGAGAGTGAGCCGGACTCTATTCCTTCTCTTGGACCATCAACGCAATTGTGAATGAAATTCCCATTTCAGGGGCAAGCTCTGTCCTCAGTTACACCTCTAAACCCGCAATGAAAACAGCCTGCTGTGGATGGTCCATGAGAAGGAATAGGCTCATTCATCCATTCAGCCCCACTGAGTTGCTCACCATAGAAAACGGAGCGCAGAATTTGCCTCCAGGACCTTTTATTGCTGCTGATGACAAGTGGGCAGCAAAGAACCCAGCTGGACTTCAAAGACCCAAGGTGAGTTTGCAGGGGTGAGAATGCTAAACTGAGCCCATTTGATGTGGAGCCAGGGCACTTTTCAGAGCAGAACTGCAAATTAATACTTGTTCCAAGCTTTTGCTCTTCCTCATGATCCTTTCGGTTGGCTTTATGAATTCTTGCTCTCATGGTGTGTTTCATTCAGAGAAGCTTGGTTTGGAGTAGTCAAGAGCCAGTCTTTAGTAAACATTCAACAGTCCATGTTCATTGCTATAGGCCAAATGTTAATTCAAAGCACCAGGCTAACTCAGGTCTGTCTCCAGGAGCAGCAGTCACACCTCCTGACTGCCGTGTAGACATACCCATAGAGGCAGGGCCATTGTTCCTGCTTTGTGGGTCCAGTTGTAATTGGCCTTGATGGAGCTCCTTCTCACCCACTCTCTGACCGTTCTTTCTATATTAAGCAGCCTTCTGCACTCACCCACTTTCCACCCTCGGCGTTTTATGTTGTCGGTATAGTCTTTTTATTATTTTCTGTAAGAGTAATGGACCCTTCCATGCCTTGTGCCAGAAGGGAACAGCACCTCCGCTGTGCAATTAAGCATCCAAGGGTTGGCATTCTGAAAGGTGACCAAGGAGAGCGTGTGTGTGAGGGGCCAATACCACCGAGCGCATTGTGGGTGGGCCTATGGAAGTTCAATTTGCAAATTGTCACTGGTTTCTACAAATGTATTCGTTATTCTTAATGATTCCCTGCAGCCTCCTCATTGTTAGCCAGCTGTTCCCTTCAGCTATGCCTTGTTCGTAGTGTGTGATTGGTCGCATAAGTCACATGGTATTGTTTCTGCGCTCCGATTGGATGACAGAAACTTTTTAAGCAAAAATATATTGAAGGGTGAATAATGCACTTCCTAGTACGAATTTTCAGGTGGGTCTATAATCGGTGGCTCTCCGATACGCTCCAGTTTAATCTGAAGCTGTTGGGTTTGACGCAGGAGGTACTGAGTGATGTTCTCTGGGCTGTGTTATGCAGGAGGTCAGACTAGATGAATAAATGACAGAATGAATCCATCAAACACTCATGCTCTATAAACAGAGGTTACGGCAATGGGAGTCCTGTGAGAACCTAGCCTGTAGGTAAAATAGCCAAACACTCACAAACAAAGAATACTATAACCCTGCAAATCACAGCAGAGTGAGCTTGCCAGCTGCATTTCGTCATGTAATCAGTGTATTATTCAGGGGGACTGGACTCGATGACCTCTCGAGGTCCCTTCCAGTCCTAGAATCTTTGAAACTTCAGACATCGGTGTGACAGGGGGTTACGAGGCAGAGAGGTTTAGTGTAGTGGGTGGTGAGATGCTACTTTTATACTAGAGGAAATGTAAGATGACGGCAGGCCTTTAGTGAAGGTGGATCATACAAACGAAGAACATGGTGTTGCATCTAATCCGCTGCTTATTGCACGTTGTCCACGAATAGATTTCACAGGCGGGTGGCGTTTGGGTCAATTAAGGAGGCCCCAGGGAGAGCACACTCCACCATCCAGAACAGATGTACCTGGTGCTCGTGTGTCTGAGAAATGAAGAAAAATGAGTCGAGGCTAGGAAAGGTTACAGCCCATTGTTCAGGGCTTGTAGCATCTCTGAGCGGCACCGGAGAGATCACACCGCCTTCAGGCAGCCCGCAAAGCCTCCTGCCGTGCAGTGGGAGACCGGCACACAACTCCTTCTGTATCTCCTGCCAGCCATGTGGCTTTTTTTTTTTTAAACTTCACACTAAAGCAAATTACCCTCATTCCACATTCCTCCTTGTGTCTATGAAATGCAATCTGGCTGTATGGAATAGTAATGTAATTACCTGAAGGCTTTGGGGAGGAAATGCAAATGAGCAAGGCAATCAACAAATGACTGGTGAAAATAATGCTTGCAACATACCAGCACTAGTAGGAATGCAAGGACAGTGTGTACATGGCTTTAAAGTGCTGGGGAACTTGGAAAGGTATTTGGGGATCTAGCTGCCTCAGGAGCCTGGTAACTGAAAAATGCAAATTATCTAAATTGTCCAGGGTTGTTTGTTTGTTTTCCTACAAAAAACCCTGAAAGTTTTCAAAGAAAAGTAAAAAGCTTTGATTTCGTTGAAATTTTTCACTGAGGGGAAAAAAATATTTTTCTGCTTATCTCAGAGGAGAAGCCAAATGCAAAATACGCCCCAAAGATGGAGATACTCTCTTGCATCTCCCAATGGTTCCTCCAGCTAGTGATGCTGGTGGTGCTAGCCTATCCTATTCCGATTCTTAGACTGTTCCTTTCCTCCTGGCACCCAGGTGCTGTACAGAGTTAGCCTAATCTGCCCCTATACAGGTAGAGGATTTGAGTCTCCAAGACTATCAGTCTAGCACCTTTCATCAGCAAGAAATTCACTCCAGAAAAATAAACCAGTGTATCTACTGCTGCCTCCACCTTGACTCATGACTCATGATTTTTGCTCAGGGTTTTATCCACATTTCTCCAGCTGTGACAATTTCAGTGACTGAGATTTCCCAGAATTATGAATGAGGTTTTAAATGTCTCATTGAAACCTCCTTCAGAATCCTTCATCACAAGACTGAGATGCTTTTATAAATGATCTAGGTAAAAATGCATCTGAAATAAGTGAGACTTTGGCTTGACAATGAATGAGACTTGGCACATCTGCTTCAACTCTTTAAACCTCTTTTTGTTTTCTCTGTCTGGCTGCTTAACTTTACTCTCCTAAAGGCGGATTGACACCCTATTTGGGAACATTACAGTGGGCACTGGATTAATAGCATCCACAATAACCAACACTGAAGCAGAGAATCTGCCACCAATGTTGCCGGGATGGGAGGCAGGGGGGAGGAAAGGTGACTTGGCCTTTTATCCAAATTGAGTGCATCTCTGAGTCATCTTCTCTCCTGCCTAATTGTCTTTGGGACTAAGAACCCTGCAAAATGAGATTAGCAGAATGAATCGGGAAGTCTTTACTGTAGTATCCCCTGATACCGAAAAGAGACAGGACTTGGGTGTAATTAACAAAGTGAACGGAGTCTGCTGGACACAGACAAACCCTGTAGTTCTCTCTGGCTCAAGTTCCCCAAGTGATGCACAGCTCGTGCTGTCTAGTGTAATTGTCAGTTTCCTTAATTCCTGGTCTGGACTCTGCAGTCATAGAATACGTCATATAGGTGGACACCTTCCCCTCCCCCCCCCCCCCCCAAAAAAAAAGAATCCTGGATCCAAACTTCCCAGACACCTTCCTCCTCCACTTCCTCCCCTCCCACGCAATCAGGTGCAGGTCCAGCCCATCTCAAAGCCAAATGAAAACCATAGAGAACTGCTCAATAGGGACGAAAATCAAAGTTACGATTTGCCCCTAAAGAGTTTGGCGCCAAAACGCCCACGGTCCCAGCCTCACTTATCCCTGATCTGGGTGTACAACAGTGGGGCAGTAACTCATAGGCAAGAGCAGCTTGAAGTGGTTGGTTTAAAGCAATTTCTTCCAGAGCTTCAGAAAGCAGAATATGTTGCTGGGCAATTTGAGTCTTATTTAGAATGGCCTGTGGTATGTGGCCCAAACATTGTGCTGAATAATCCTCGTTGCGCTGAAGTCTGGGTTGCACAGGGGATAGATGGGTGCCCTGAATGTCCCAGAGCCGGGATGCTATCCTGTCCCTTTAACAGAAGCATGCTTATCGGACACTGTATTGCAGAGCAGCTGGGGTGTGCCTGGGAGCAAAGAGCTGGGCCAGACGGATGCCAGAAATAAAATAGATAACAGAGAACGTTTAGGAGGTGGTGATTCCACTGAGAGCAACATGAGCCAAACGTGAGCGCTGTGGGCAGGCACCGGAATCCCTTGGTCGATGTCTAGCCCATCCCAAAATAGACGGCAAAGACATCCAAAGGCTTGAATAACCATCCCCTCCCCCTTTCTCCTGCACCTCTCTCTCCCAGCCCACTCCTCTGTCCTTGCTCCAGGCCCTGCTCCTTTTTCCGGCTCCCGCTAGAATCTGCAGGGACTTCAGCCAGAAGTCCACCAGAGTTACATTCCAGGCAGATATTACTGGCATAGCAGTAGGGTCGCCCGCATGCTGTAGCGGTGGGAATGCATCATTCTAGGATTTCAGGCTGCCCCTGCAGCTCTGGTAGGTGGGTTCCCACCATTCCCAGGAGTGAATTTATGACAGTGATGGACAGACTGAGATCGACAGACAGACATCAAGCCCATGACTTGTGGCTGGGGGAGGGGAGAAGACTTCTCTGTGGATTATGAAGGTCCTTTTAGTGTTGCCCTCTGAGCTATCTGTAAAGCAAAAACTTTCTAACGCTGTTAATTTCCCCCTTTCTCTCCTTGTTTGTTTGTGTGTAATAGCAGGGGGATTAGTGTGTGTAATTTTTTTAATATAATATGAAAGCTAAATGCAATATTTATGGTTGCATCTGTCACTCCTCTGAAAACATGGAGCAAAATAAAGGTTAACAAGTTTGGGCTCTCGGAAAAGCATGTACAACAGAGTTTTGTGGAGGAGTTTGTGTGTCACCACATAGCAAGGAACAACACGACTGCATTTTCCAAGCGTTCGCTCACTTTCCCTGGTGCAGGGTTATTTATCATACTCTGTAGCAAACTGTCTTCTGATTGTATGTCCTCATTTCAGATTCTCAAAACCCCAAATCACATTCCTTCCCCGTGTACAGCATAAGCAGGTTGTACAGTATAAATAGCCAGAGGGGATTGCTTAAGCATCAGGTTGGAAATAACTATACTCTCTGCAACCATATGTTCAAGTCCCTCTGGCATCAGCTCATTGGGAGGTAAATGGTGCTCCATATAATTTGTGTTTCCTTAGAAACAGAGGTCGCATGTGACCGGCATGGACACGCAAGATCCTGGGCTAGTTTTTGGAAGAGGAGGGGTTTTCCCTGGCATCTGTGGTTAAAATCCCCCCTCCCCATATTGTTGTGCACCTCTTCTACCCCTCGCTGCCATTCTCTCCCCACCCCAGAAGTAGTTGAATTCAGATCCATACCTTGAGGCCCTTACTCAATTCTCACTTGTTGATTTCAATACGAATTTTTCCAGAATAAGGACTACAGGATTTGACCTACTGTTGTTTTAGCAGTCCTCTGGAATGAAAGGTACTAGATCTAAGACGACGATTGTTCTCACCTTGGAATTCATCTGATACCAAAACTTCCCCAGCTCTTCACCGGTTGATGCAAAAGGTGACGCCATGAAGGGAGAGCAAGAGGGTGGCGAGTCATTTCTAATAATGACATCCCTGTTTAGAAAAAAAACAAAACACACACACACACAATCTCCTCTAAAGTTATTTTTTAAGATGTGAGATTTAGACTCATCTGCCCAGGTTTTCAGATTCAAAAGATGCAGCTTGTTCTGGAAGCAGCCAGACTTCTCATAACCAAGCCTCTGAAATCAGTGATGTTCACTCATGCCTAAAAAATATTCCCTCACGCCCTCTTCCCTTTAATGTTCATGTTGTGAGGAAATTGAGCAGGCTATCCTCTTGCCGTATTAATACTCCATCTACTGCAGTTAATCAAACATCTAGATGACACTAAATGCAGCATGTCAATTTTGTTAACGCCTGTCATCCGGAGCAGTAATTTACTCCCATTATCCACAGCCCTGAATAAGCAATCATATTCTGTCTCTCTAATTCAGTTCTCTCACTCTCGCTGCTCCCCACACACACACATTCGCTGCTCACACAAGTTCTCTCCATGCACAATCCAGTGCTCAGAAGGTGCTGTTCCATTTTCCATCATCACCATAGAAACAGCTTTGGAGTTCCAGGGTGCATGTGCTTTAACAAGCCTTTTAAAAAAAATAAATAAAAAGGTAACAGTTCGGTTCAATTGAGTTGCAAGCTGCATTTTATAGGAGAGAAGGTGTGTTTCCATGATAAAGCCAAGGAGACAAATGGCAGAGATTGTCAAAGGCAGAGTGGTAATAGAAACTTCTGTGAAATCTGCCATGGAGGCACTTTTTCCAACAGCAAAACATTTATCTCCAGGCTTGATTTTTTTTTTCCTCTTTAAAATACCAGACAAACAAAAATCCAGGTAAATTATTTCCTAGGATCAGACCTATTTGTATGCAGAGCTTTGTAATATTTTACCGCCATCCTCCATTGATTCAGTTTTTCTTAACAGGCACATGTTGTTGTGCACTTGAGATCTGATCCTGTGAGGTCTTGAGTTCTCATTACCCTTACTGGTCTCTTCAGGAATTGAGGGCTCGGCACTACGCCGGGGTGCTCAGCTCTTCTGAGGCGTGGGCCCTTAGTCAGTTTCCAGCCGACTGACATGAGAGGCCATCAGGATTGATGTCAATTAACTTGAGGGTTGAGAGGCTGGTGGGAGCAAAGGATGCCTGTTTCTGTAGTAATTCCAACTTTTTCTCTCTCACATCCATATTGTGCCTGACTGTCCAAAGGTTGTGTCAATAGAACGGTAACATTCCAGGGTCCAGAGTCACCTAGGCAATGGAATTCATGGCCTTGGTAACATCCACTACCTCGACCAAGAGGGTGTCAAGCAAGCCCTGGTGATTAGCAAATAATGATCGGGAGTCCCGTTGGAATCCTGCTCCTTGATACATTTTGGGACTAAACACTAAAAGAACATGACAGCTCTGACAGGGGTCTAGCCGTTTGGGAGGCACTGTGGCAGGATTGCCACTAGGGTAAACGTTTCCAGGCTCAGTTGCTTTCTTAGACCATCATGATTTCTTGGGGATTATTTTAGTTTTGGTGGCTACTCAATACACTGCACTGGTATCTCCATGCTCCTAAGATTGCTCAGAAATTCTCTTCCCCTCCCACCCAGCATGGAAATAAAACCTCCGGTTGACTGACTGAATGTTTCATATGAAGACTGACTTAGCCAATGAGAGGATTAGGAATTGCTCCTTCTGGCAGTGAGGTTTATTTCAGGGGTGTCCCTCTTGTATATGGATCAGTTTTCATTATCCTTCTACTGATCATGGGACCACTTGGGCAATGTGTTAGACCAAGGGGTGGCAAATGCTGGCGCAATACTGAGAATCGATAAGACCAGGCTTTCAAGTAGCTCCAAGCTCCATCCACTGCAACCCCTGCTGTTTCTGCTGCCCGGATTGTGGGCAGCAGCTTCTTGCAGTTTGAGGCAGCTTGGCTTTGATATTCAGAGGACAAACAAGAGGCTGGGGGAGGAAAGATCATGACATGAAGTGTCATGGGGGGGGGGGAAATTGAATGTATAAATAATGTTTGGATCTAGGATTCTTTGTGCTTTTCATCTGTCACCATCTTTGCCTCTGACAGGTTTTTTTTTACTAGATGAATGGGGGATCAGCTGGCTAAGAGTGCATTGCTATTGAGTAGGGCTGGACGCCGCTCTGTCACAGTGCCACGCTCTTACCATAGGTGATCAGAGATGTAGTGGGTTTGATTCTGATCTCATTTTTGCTGGCATGACTCCACTGACTTCCATGGAGTTACTCCTTATTTGCACCGGCATGAGATGAGAATCAGGACCACTGGCTCTGTTCTTGCCATGGAACAATGGGCTACCCAGAGCATCCTGTCAAGATCCTTGGCCTCCCTTCTCTTTGGCTGGAGGTTCAGTAAAACGTTGGCATTTGTTTCCAGCATAGGCCAAAGCAGATAGTGGGTAGTTCTGTCTTCTGTCCAGTGCCTCTGACTCAGCTATTCCCCACCACTGAGTCAACCATGCTGCCAGTGGCAGAATCTTTATCATTGGTTGTCATGTAAGAGGCAGAAGGAACCCAGCCAGAATTCTGGATTCCCGTTTGGGTTTGTAACTTATCACCTGCAGCCCAATCGTCTTCTGGCTTATAAACCAAACACGTTAGATATAGAATCTGCTGACAGAGAATAAACCAGGAGTAATGTGTTGCCATTTTTACCGTCCCTTTTCTCCCAGTATAGCCCCACTTGAATTTATGGCAGTATGGGATCGTATCACTTTGCCATTCGAAGCATAAGTGCTTCGAACTGATGCTTTAATATGTATTATTATTGCTGCTATTAGTGTAATTAGCATTGGCATAATTAGTGGTGTTGTTATGAGTGTGAATATTGATACTATTATTTTAATAGTAATTTATTTTATTAACAAATTAAATTACAATGGTTAACATGTTCTTGTTATTGTATGATTTTCCTGTTATAACAAAAGGAACACACCAGACCTTCATATCTTCAAGCCTGGAGGGTGCACTTTTTTCTTAAAGGAATAAGAAAATGTAGCTAAAAGCATTCTCCGTATTTTTAAAGCATAATTTTCTGCATATTTTTCTCTTCTGATCTTAGATGCCAGTGCTTTCTAAGAAGCACATATGAAAATAGATTTGCAGTATAAGAGGGAACATGAAGGAGGATTTTGCTCACGTGCAGCCTAAATCTAAATAATTCTGATGCAACTCAGCTGGTCAAAAAAATCCAAACATTTTCATTGAAAACCAGTGATGCTTCCTCCATTTAAAAACTGAATTTTTAAAAAAAAAATGTTGGAAACTTGGAAAATTTTGACCAGCTGGGAACTCAGTGGTGGCTCCATCGAGGTCACTTACATGGGTACAAATAAGATATATCTAGATATTTATCTATTCCCAACACCAGAGTGTCAAGACACCTGATCTTCGCACTAGCAAAATGAGAATGAATTGAGGAGATCCAGTCTGTGGAATTCCTGGGTTGGTATGTTCCTTAGTACTGATGTTTCTCCACAAACAACATGTCTCATGTCTGGGCACCAGGTGTCTCAGCTAAATATTGGCTATACTGCTATGCAGCCATGTTCTTGTCCAATGCACAGATAGCTGATGTTTTTATCCGATGGCAGTTGCTACACTTAAGGGCAGTTTGCTATTTCTTTATTAGCGGTTTGCATTCATTGTTGCCTTAGAAAACCAAAGTCATGGCCCTTTGGGATTATTGGGGGATCAACATGTCTGATGATAGCCCTTATTTGTATATTTGCAGCTTTGCATGTGCAGATCACTTGCGTGTCTATTTTTGGTGTGTGCGCTGGAAGCATCAAGGCTAGGTCTACACTACAGCGGGGGTCCGACCTAAGATACGCAACTTCAGCTACGTGAATACCGTAGCTGAAGTTGCATATTTTAGGTCGGCTTACCTGGCTGTGAGGACGGGGGAAAGTCGACCGCTGCCGCGCTGCCACCGACTCCGCTGCCGCCTCTTGCCGTGGTGGATTTCCGGAGTCGACGGCAGAGCGATCAGGGATCGATTTTATCGCGTCTTCACTAGACGCGGTAAGTCGATCCCCGATAGACCGATTGCTACCCGCCGGATCGGCGGGTAGTGAAGACAAGCCCCAAGTCTCAAGCTTGGTTTCTGAACAGGTTGTGAACATGCCCTATCCTGGTCTATGCTTGCAGTTCAAGCATGTGCAGCTGATGGTAGGCAGTGGGTGATCTTTCCATTGTAGACCAGACCAGAGAGGCTCCAGAAGCCTGTGATGAATCAGAATCCAGTGTCTGCTTACTTTTTGATGTATTTGAAATGATCTGGCGAACATCAGCCCCTCTGCGAGCCACCATTGTTCAAACCCTTCTTTTCACACACACACACAGTCTTCATCCTTCTCGGAATACCAAAAAAAGCCATTTAATTAAAATGCTATAGAAGGGGTGAGTTTAATGAGAAAAAAAAAATCTCACCAGTCACTTTTCACAACCTAAATCAGATCATCTTGGATTCTGTTTTGGAACATTTTGAAGATGCAACTGTGAGATTTCATAGGGTGCTGCTTGCAATGGTTTGGGTTGGGTGATCAGTTGCCGATGTACAAGATAGACACATCTGTTAGGAAAGAATGTGAGCAAAGGGGTCTGTGTTTTAAATCTCCTGCATTTTGGAGCACAAAAGAGAGACTAGCTTTGTTGGCTTAATTTATCTGTAGATCTTGTTAACTGCATCTGCAGAGGAGAAAATTTTGACAGTAGGGACACTTGTTAGTAATATTACACCAAATTCAGCATTGGAATAAACAGAGAAGGCTAACGGGTGACTTGATGACAGTCTATAAGTACAGTAACTCCTCACTTAACGTCCTCCCGCTTAACGTTGTTTCGAAGTTATGTCGCTGCTCCATTAGGGAACATGCTCGTTTAAAGTTGTGCAATGCTCCCTTATAACGTCGTTTGGCTGACTTTACAAGGGAGCATTGCACAAGTTCCTCCTCCCTCTCCCTTCCTCCCTCCCTCTGAGTGCTTCCCCCACTGCCAAACAGCTGTTTGGCTGAGCTTAGGACTTTCTGGGAGGGAGAGAGTGACTGAGCAGGGAAGCTGCCCCCTCCCCTCTGGCAGGCAGGGCCACGCGGAACACAGGGGCTTTAGGGGCTGCAGGGCCCTGGGCTAAGGAGGCCCCGGGGCCCTGGCCTGCAGCTCTAAAGCCCCTTTCGGAAGGTGGCCCTGCGAGGACTCAGGAGGAGCAGGGGCAGCCGCGCAGCCAGCGGCTGGAGAGAAGCGGCGCTTTCCCCTTCAAAGCCGGCCAGAGAGAAGAGAGACAGGCATGTTCTAGTTCTCTGAACATGAGATTGAGAACCAGAAACCCTGAGTTCTAAACCCAGCCCTAATGCCGACCCCTCCCTTTGGCCTTGTGCTTGGTGGTTAATGTCTGCCTCAGTTTCCCCAGCTGTAAATAAAGGAAATAATACCTCCCCTGTGAGACTCATGGTTAACATTTGCAAAGTGCTCTGAAAAAGAAAAGCATTAGCTTATCTCTTTGCATATAGCTACCCTTTGAAATTCCTCGTGTGTTCCTCTTTCCAGCTGTATATTCTGCTATGTGACAGTAATTTCCATGGCTTGGAGTCTTTGTTCTTTTGCATCTGTCATCTTTCATTCAAACCTCTGGGGTGAGGTGTCCATGGGGACTGGTGCTGCCATGACAGTGTTACTAATCGTGCACACTGAGACTGACAGGCAGAAAGCAAGCAATAGCCATCCTCTTCCGTAGTCTAGACCCTTTTTATGCCAGTAATTATTTGATTACCTTGCTCTCCCCCTGGGGTAAGGGAGACACACAGAACGTATCGGTGTTGCGGTTCCCCTCACTGTAGTTTCGGCCATCGGTTCCAACTTAGGAAGAGGCTCTGCTGCAGATGGACTTATCACGTGCTGGTTTGACCAGTGATGGTGAGCCTAGGTAGGATTCAGCCTGTGGTTGATCATGTGCGTCCTGCTACCAGACCGTCCCAAAGAAGCTGGGTTCGGTGTGGGCGTTGTTGTATTTGTTAACGAGCAGCCAGCCAATGACTGAGTACAGAGGTAAATGTTCTCAGCTCGCCAAAGTGCTGTGTGTTTTTCGCACTGAACATTCAGCAGGGGGTGAGTATTATTTGTTTTTTCACGATTTGTCATTCTCGTGTTTAAATCTTTCACTGATCCAGTCAAAGAAACAGCACCGTGTGATGCTGATGACCAACCACAGACCAGGAATAGCAAACAGCCCAACCCATATCCTGAAAATTTTTCACTCCAACGCTTCGGTAAATACTTGTGCATTATCACCATGTCAGTTACAAGGGGCCAAATGTGTAGTGAACGTTTTGCAACAGATTGTTCCGCCAGCCCTAGATGGGAGGGTGAGACTGGCGTGAATCTCCTTATTTCACACCTTCCTTTGAGGCACATGTTACAGGCCATTATGTGAGACAGGATACTGAACAGGGACCACTGTGGCGATTCCTACATTCCTCGACGTAGCCTAGCACCTGCAGTTGGCTGCTTTGAAATACAAACCCTAGTTTATTTTACCCTCCACCTTTCATTGTAGCCAATTTCAATCACCATTGGAATGTGGCGTGCACAGCTGTGACAAGTTTATCAATAATTCAGTTCCAGGAACTGCATGGCGCTTCGGGACCTAACCATCTGCCCGTTTCAGTGGCAGGGCTCAGCACCCCAGGCGATTTGCTACATTGTGTACCTTGGGAGAGAGGGCGAAGTGTTAGTGTTTGATTTGTGGTTTTTTGAACAGGCGGAAAGGGCGGTTTCCCTAGATCCTAACTTATGTCTTACAAAGCATAGGCAGAGAGGAGAAGAGATGAGGTGTGCGTTTCTGGACGTAGAGTTTTCCAGATAATTGTACCCGTGCTGATGAAGCTGTAGGGTCCAGACGCTTTGTGAGAGCGTTTCTGTGAGACAGCTGAGTTGTGCCCTAACCTCATTGCAACAGCGGTAAGCCTACAATGTGCAGCCAGGCCCAAGCCCGTCTCTGAGGGAGAAAAGCTGGAGATGTGCCATCTGTATTGTTGGGGCATCCCAGTGTGACCATGTTCATCGCTGTACTCATTGGAGTGGGAGGACCAGCCTCAGTGGTGGGAGGCGGAAAAGTGGTTCTGGATTCTGACTGGTGAACTGAGGGGTATTAATTGCCAACCTGGCCTTTGCAATGTGCAGCCCATCGTAACGCTGCTCCTCAAACCTACCCTGTTCAGAATGTTTCCTCCGGCACCGAAGTGTGGTGGTGAGAGGTGGCTCTGCTTCCAGAGGTGGTGGTAGTTGTGGGCCGCTCTGAAGAGCGTGATATTTCAGGCAACAGGCCTTGAACATCATTAATTTCCAGAGTGATCCAAGGTTCCCAATTATGGGCCAAATTACAGCCCATGTGTAAAAAAGATGAAAACTCCATTGAAGTCAGTGGAACAGCACTTGCTTTTACCAGGGCTCTGCTGGGTCAGGGTGCCTGATTTGCGAAAATAATTTGAGCAATGCAGAAGCCTTCACTGAGCTTCTTTTCCACATGCTCTAGTGGCTGTTAGACAGTGCCACCTGATTTACAGCCTTCGTTAAAGAGAGAATCTTCATTTCTAATGGATGGAGACAAGATGTCCCTGTCCTTTTCCCTCCCCTTCCATTCCTTCACCTTTCTGTTCTTCTGCCTTTTCCCTCTGTTCTGTCTTATATTCGGGGTGGGGGTAGGGGGGTGGGAATTGTTTTCAATAAAATACAGACTTGCGAAAAAAGACAGCATCTAATGCATGTGTAACCCACACACCTCCGGGTGTGGCGTTCTGTCCCATCTAGTGGCACCGACACCACGTAGAGAGAGATTAATGAGTCTGCTCTACAGCCTTAGCTAAGGGCCATATGGCTTTTAGCTCATGCAGTAGAGGCTCATGCACTAAGATCCAGATCTCCCAGGTTCCATCCCACCCGCCGACAACTGGGGTCTGTCAGTGTTACACATGCTCCAGAAGTTTGCTCTAAATCGGTGGTCCCCAAACTTTAACAACGCGTGAACCCCTTTCACTAAAATGTCAAGTCTCGCAAACCCCCTTCTAAAAATGAATATTTCCAGGGATTTTCACCTTTACCTGAGTATAAATTATAAAAGCCGTGATCTTGGAAATATAAAATTTGGTTTTTTGACATGCTTATTACACACTATTTATTATTAATTATTATTTATCATTATAGTATTGTTATTACATTATGAAAATGGCAACACTCTTCCAATGTCTCACTTTCGTAGCTTGTATCACTTTGAATAAGCCTGTTATAAGACCAGGCTCCTATGTTTCATCAAGGAGTATCAGATGTGAAACAGCATGAAGATATTTAAGAAGCCAACTCAAAGAGTTCTTCCTACACAAGCATTCAGGTCTTGAGCAGTCCAGGCAAACAACGCACGTTACAGCAAAGCTTAAACTTGTTCTTCATCATAATTTTAAAAACAATACTAGCTGCCTATTTAATTTAAGAAACAGCAAAAAGTATCCACCTCCCTTTCCATTTCTTATAAGGAGTCTTGAAGTTTAAATCTCCTCAGTGTGATAAATATGCTTGCTTTGATCTGCTTAGCTCTTGGAAGTCGAGGGGCTGCAGGCTGCTGGCCCCGTGCCGGGGTCCCTAGGGACAGCTCTGTCCGCCATTAGGGAATTTTTTCCCTGAGAACCCCCTGTAATATTTCATGAACCCCCAGGGGTTCACTAACCCCTGTTTGGGAACCACTGTTCTAAATGAATTTGCTTCTGAGAAAAGATGTTGAATTCAAACCACCAGAGGCTAGCATCCTCCGATTTATCCCTGGAGAAGGCAGGGCAGGGCAGTCCTCTCCAGTGGGTTAATCTTCATTCCTTTTTAGCTGTTGGCTTCACTCACAGCAGAGAGCCTGATTCCAACCGCCCTTACCCTGGTTGTGCACCAGTGAAACTCCACGGGCTTCAGCAGGGACACTCCTGCTATACACCAGCGTGCGTGAGGTCAGAACCAGCCCCAGATAGTCCAAGTACTGCCATTTCTGAGGGTGACTGTCTGTGATGTAAATACTTGTCCAGTAGGAGAACATCATGTCACATGTTACTGACATTTGGTCTCCTGTGGCCTGAGATGCATCTGAATTGGTGAGGGAGACGTGAACAGTTCCATATTTTCTAGGACATCCAGGCCCTCACCCCTCTTCATGACATTAGGGAACTTGAGAGGCGCTCTCCTATACCTGATCTTTGAGTGGATGATGGCAAAAGCTGGCTGGCTGCTTTTGAGTCAGTTGTCTAATTATCTATGGAGCATTGGAACATAAAGTCTGTTCACATCCCAAATAAAAACCTATTAAAATGGAAGCATCAGAACCTTAGCAGGAGGACTTAGAACAAATTGTAACTGAAGAGAGGCAGCATGAAAATCAGCAAATATCAGATTTAAAATTTTTAACAGGAGGCAGGCATGCAGATCCCATCTGTTCTGATGGGAATTTCCAGGTTTGCAGAAAGCAGTTCCGTTCCGTAGCCCTTCATCTCCCTGATCCCTCGCTGCTCGGTTGGGCAATCAGGCCTTCCCTGGAGGCATGTTAGAAAGGTAAAAGCGGACAGCGTTAGAAGATGGAATTTTGGAGTCACCGTATAGGCATTGCTACATCTCTTGTGGGAGAGATTATGCTGAGAGTCTGGCACCTGGTTGTTAGGAGTTTGTGTCTCGCAGCGTAGAGCTTCCCAGTTACAGTTTGGGTGTTTATTTTGTACTCTTATCCAGCACAGAGGAGATCGAAACCAACACAGAGATCTGAAAGTTGTGGTTCTCAAGAACCCAGGGGCAGCTCTAGCTTTTTTGCCGCCCCAAGCACGGCAGGCAGGCTGCCTTCGGAGGCATTCCTGTGGGAGGTCTGCCGGTCCCACGGATTCGGCGGCATGCCTGCAGGAGGTCCGCCGGTCCCGTGGCTTTGGCGTACCCACCGCCGAATCCGCGGGACCGGCGGACCTCCCGCAGGCAAGCCACCGAAGGCTGCCTGACTGCCGCCCTCGCAGGGACTGGCAGGGCGCCCCCCGGGGCTTGCAGTCCCCAGGCACGCGCTTGGTGCGCTGGTGCCTGGAGCCGCCACTGCAAGAACCAGTCTCAGGGTCTATCTCTGACACTTATAGGGATTCCCTAACCATAGTATCTGAACTCCCCACCATCTTTTATGTCTTTCTCCTCATAACACCTATTATCCCCACTTTACTGAGGGGGAACTGAGACACAGAGAGGCCAAATAATTTGTCCAAGGTCACACAGGAAGTCTGTGGTAGAGCAGGGAATTGAGACTGGGTTTCCTGAGGCCTAGCACTCTAACCTCTAGGCTGTTCTTCCTCCCCTGTTCTTCCTCACTGAAAAAATCTCAGAAACCCCTTGATTTAGATTATGGGAATAAATGACACAAGTTGTAATTCAGAAGAAAATTCTCCCAAGAAACCCTGCCTTCCTTCCTCTGGGCATTCAAACCAGCTAAGTACATAAATATGGCCCGCAACTCTCACTACCTTTTACACAAAGGTCTTGGTGCCTGGGAAGTTGTGTTGGCAATGCTGATTCACTTCATTTTATCAGGTGAGCCTTGTGTTTGAGTCCCAGTGCACCTTAAACCCCATAGATAGATAGATCACTTAGATGAGGTTGGCACTACCTCAGGGATGGCATGCAGGCTGGGATCACTGAGGCTTACTGAATGCTCGTTAGAAGAATAACCTCCTCTGTGCAAATTACACTCCTCTTTCCAGACTGTATAATTTAGCTGAGTTTTCACCATAGGAGTCATGATGTTTGTAAGCAAAACAAACATCTGTTGGGGGAAAACTTCACAGGCACCACCAAGGAACACAGGACCAAAACCATAGGGTATTCTAATGCAGAAATGATCATGCTTGTAAACTAGGAGGCAGGAGAAAATGAGGTAGCAATCACCATGAAAGCTGATCAACAGCTGTGAGTGTCCAAATCTCCACGCCTGAGGGGTCCGCCAACTATAGCTGATGGTTCACAGGCTGCAAAAGAATAGTTTTGCCGTGACTTGCCCGCATGCCTCTCTCTCTTCCATCCCTGTGGTGGCATTCACACAATCTCTCTCTGAATCCTTTCCTGGCATTTGCATTCTGGAGGCTGAGAGCATGCCTGGCCGGGAATTCAGAGCAACCTGGAATTACAGTCATCACTCTTCAAACGCTGTCTGATCCAGTCTTTGGAGGGCTACAGAATTTAGGAGATTTATCTCCCACGCCCCACAGAAGACCCGAGGCCAAATTTATCCCAGCTGTGACTCCTTTGATTTTTACACTGGAGGTGGAGGTGGCCCATTGCTGCTGTTCAACTAATGACAGAAACTCTTTGATCCAATCCCTCTATGCTAATGCAGGATTGTTATCCAGAGCTGCCTTATCCACCTTCCTGATGATCACTGTTCTGCTCCTAAAGCTTTCACGTGAGGATCGCGTTTCATAAGTGCCATTGTGATGTTTGTATTATCCCCATGTTAGAGATAGGGACATAGAGGTGAACTGATTTGCCCACAGGGGTAGGAAGGGTGGTCCAGTGGAGTAGGGCATGGACTGGGTTCAAGTCCTGGCTTGGCCACAAACTTGCTGTGGGACCTTGGGCAAGTCACTCGGTCTACCAGTGCCTGAGGTCTTCATCTGTAAAATAGGGAACATACTTTCCTACCTCAGATGTGTGCAGAGGATATAATCTGCTCATGATGGTGAGGCATGTGGATACTCCAATGAAAAGTACCTAGGTAGGCGTGGTCACATTGCAATCAGTGGCAGAGCTGAGAAAAGAACCCAGGAGTCCTGACACCCAGGGCCCTGCTACAGTCACTAGGCCACACTCCCTCCCTAGTTGTAAATGATTGAAGCAGTGGGGAGCCCATCTCGTGCCGGGGGGACGGTATCCCATTATCTCAACCTCACCTGAAGGAAGTTTCTTCTAATATTCACCCTACATTTTTGCTGGCGTCAGTTCATCCCCATTAATGATAGTCACCTTGAAACACCCTGTGCAACCTCTGTCTCGTGGGTCTTTTTCGCCTTCATCACAGAGCTTGCAGGCCGATTATGGCTGATTGTTCAGTCTCTCCTGAAAGATTTCCTCCTTCTTGCACTTATTTCCCCATCATCCCATCCCTGCCTTCCCTCCAAGGGCCTGAAAGATGACGGAGCCGGCGTGTTTGTGAGCTGTTGGACAGATGCATTCCACGTCCAGTAATACAGATGAGCTCCCCCAGCCAGGAGGCTGGTTTTCTTTGTTGCGGTTTTCTTTCTTGCTTTCTTCTCCTAATACCGGCATGCGGCCCACAAGCATTTGTCAAAGGGACTTTCCATAAAAGTCTATTAGTTGGGATGAGGAACGGCTTGACAAAATAGATTTAAGTGGCCCCTTGTGAATCATCCTGGCAGTATTGGAAACTGTGTCCATTTTTTTGATTAAACATTTCCAACGCCATTAGTGGGGGAGAAGTAAACAACTTCAATTGAGTTTGGCTGTTTAATGGCAGCAAAATGGCCTTTGATCTCTCTGTTATCAGGGAGCAGTCCATTGCCTGGATGTGGAGAAAGCTCACGTAATCGCGGCAAGGGGCATCGTCAGCAGAGCAACAAAGAACCCAGAAAGAGCTCTTTATTCTCTTGCTCCTTTATGGAAATGACCAGATCCTTCTGTGATTGGCTCCTTATACATCTGTGGAGTCTATAAAGGCAGTACTGAATAAACTAGCAGTTTGGCTCTGGAACGGTTCAGACACAATACCAGGGAGCGGAGTTGGGGGAAACTTCCCAGCTACTGTACCCACTGTCCATGCTCTGTGGATAAAGACACTACTTTGCTCTCCAGGGCTGACCGATCCAGCACTATACTCACCTTTGTTTTATCTAACATTTGTTAGATTTCATGGAATTTCAAATCTAGCAGGCAGGGCTGATGGATTTGCAAAATTACTGGCAGCTGCAGTTTTTTCCACAAGATTGTTGCACAGCAAAATCAGCCTTGTGTAGGTAAAGGATCTATTTTGTTGGTAAACTCCTTGGGACAGGAAAACCCTGTGCCTGTTGTTCAGTGTGGAACATGTTTCAATGTTACCAACTCTCTCAGTTTTTTCCAAGTCTTATAGTAGTTGGTGTTTTTTCTTAAATCCCCAGCTCCTGGAGTCCTGTGACGATGAGAGACTCTCGGCTTATTTTTTCAAATGTAAGTGTCTAGCCTTTGTGGTTGCAGAGAAACACATGGAAATGTGACCCGAGTGCATCCTAAAGGCTCAAAAAATCATAAGGCAAAGAAGAAGAACCCAAAATGTATTATTTTTAGAAATCTCATGAGTTTCAAGCCAAAAAAAGCTAATTGTGGGGGGCTTGGTTCCTGAGTTTTGAACACTTGTGGTTGGCAACGCTGTGTTCATGTGACTGGTTCCCTGTGTGAGCATGGACATTTCTGATGAAGTTCATGTTCATTATTTCCATATGTTCTTTGCCCCCAGTTCTTCTTTGGGTGGGAATCAGCATGGGGATTAGAGCAGATAGGAAATCAATTGCCCTTTCTAAAAAAGTCTGGGATGTGGCGACAGTTTCCCTGGCAGCTAGGAATAAGTAGGGGGGTTGCGATAGACCATTCCTGGATGTCTCCCAGTACCTGGCTGGTGACAGGCAGCCTTTGGCCTGAATATACAGTCCCTTTGGTTTTGGTTGCCTAGTGTTTTGTTTGTGCACAGGCACTGTAGAAGCGACTGGGTGCTCTCCCCCGAGAGGAGTGCTGGCATCCTCTGCGTCCTCCTTTTCTCCATAAAACTAATCAGTACATCAGCAATGACAGACTGAACCAGTTCATACAGAGTACACGCTCGAGCATCTGCCCCGAAACAAATCATTACTGTTCTCGTGGTGCATTGCTGCCCTGCCTCGTCCTTGCTTCTTATCTGGAGACTTGACTTTTTCTTTCCCTGAGACCTCTTTGTTTAATAACTACACCTAGGCTCTTCACAAGCTTTTTCTGTGGCCATCTGTCAGATTAAGCGAGTGTCCGTGGAGATATAATCTGGCTGATTGGCCCAGCTTTCAAGAATAATAGCTTTAGATTTGCATGCTGCTGATAGGAGTATTTCAGATTTCTTACCCGGCTTCTTTTCTCCCGTGGGGGAGCCAGGAATTGATCTAATCTAGCTTGGCATTTATGCCATTTGAAATGAGATTGCATGTTGCTGAGCAAAGCTGAGAAATAGGAAACTAATGCGACAAAGCACAGATATGTGATGTCACGCAAGAGACTGGAGGGTCTCCTGAGAAGCTCTTGGCTGGGAAGTTTCCTCAGGAAGCTAAAAGGAAGGGAATCGTATTAGTTGATACTAAAAAGCAAACTTGCAGATGTTTAACATTGGAGTCTCAGGTGTGGAGGCTCTGCTTTCTGCTGGAAATGTGAGCTCCGAGGTTTCACCTATTGAGTGGGCCCAAAATCAGCAATCGGCAAACCTCAACAGACTCTGATACCCCACCCCTTTAGCTGTCAAGCTTTTGTTACGCATGGTGGATTGCTGGGTAATGTTGGCTCTGATTGCAACTTTCAAACTTCTGAGCAAGGCTAATGGCACCTGTTTGCTTTCCTCTGATCTCTGCCTCTGTGGACAGCCTGTTTGCCATTCAGAATAAAGGAGGGGAGCGTTTGCATGTGGTTGGCCTTGTCACTCGTATCCATTTGGGTGAGTAATTATTAGCAGTGACTTTCATGCCACAGAACAGACAGGTAAAAGCAATTCTGTGGAGCATTAGGGGATCTTTAGTTCAAATGGAAGTAAGAGGATAATAATTTTCCTATCTTCAATTAAACCATTATCACTTCACATGAAGGAGCCTATATAGTTAAAGGGGAGGCATAAAGCCACAGAATAGAGTTGGCTTAGAGAATGATGTGTCCAATTTTAATTCCAAAAGCAGAAGGGAGAGCAGCCATCCAATATTCTTCCAGCCTGGTAGTATTTCCTTGTCAGATTTAATATAATGGAGTGTTTATTGAACCAGACTCCAAAGGAAGTTGTTTGTTGGTATCTGTGACTCTCTCAAAGAACAAAGAGAGAGTGAGCCCTGGTCTACACTGGGGGGAGAGGGGGGGGGATCGATCTAAGTTACGCAACTTCAGCTATGTGAATAACGTAGCTGAAGTCGACGTACTTAGATCGACTTACCGTAGTATCTTCACTACGGTGAGTCGACTGCTGCCCCTCCCCTGTCGACTCCGCCTGCGCCTCTCGCGGCGCTGGAGTACAGGAGTCAACGGCAGAGGGCTCGGGGTTGATTTATTGCATCTAGACTAGACGCGATAAATCGATCCCCGCTGGATTGATCGCTGCCCGCCAATCTGGCGGGTGGTATAGACATACCCTTAGATTCAGATTGTACAGACCTTGTCTACATGGCAAAGTTTCACTGGTATAACTTTAATTTTCCGGCAGAAACTGCCCTGTGTCCATATACAAATCATCATATAATGATTTATCTCGCACCTGAATTCAGAATAATTAAACTGCTGTGGAATTGACTTAAGACAACAAGGACCCGCTATGGATAACAGGCTTGATCTGAGTCATTTACAAAAGATTTATCTTAAAGGTGACCTTGCAAGGATTTGATTTAAAATTGCATTTATGTATCTTCATATTATATAGGAGAAAATGGCCAGATTTTCTTTGTTTTTAAATTGCTTGTCTTTTTACTTTAGAAATATCAGGAATGTCAGGTCTAGTCTGTGATCTCAAAGTCAAGTCTTTTGTTTGCTGGAAATCTCCTTGAGGAGATCACTGATGTTAACTGTGAGCTCTCACACCACAACTGCAAGGGTCTGGGTGTTGAAGCTTTAACAAAGATGTCCTTTCTCCTAAATGTTCAGTGGATCTTGGAATTAAATAGGTGTTCAGAATACAGAGTTTTTAACAGTCTGGGTAAAAAATCCCTTCCTTTCTCAGGTTTGTTAGTCTCTAAGGTGCCACAAGTACTCCTGTTCTTCTTCCTTTCTCAGTTGCTGCAGCTTTCAGTCTTTGTTTTTAAATTGGCACTATTTCACCAGTTCTCTAGTTACCATAGTCTCCCAGGGTACTTTTAATTGGAATTTCTAATTAAAAAAAAAAAAAAAAAAAAAAGCCAAAAAATTTCATTTCATTTTTTTGGCAGGGGGAGGGGTTAAAAAAATTAGACTGCCTTTATAAATCATAGCAAGGTGCATAATCCCAAATTTCCCCCCTTTCCATCTTAATATTAAAATAAACAGAGATTTTGTTCGTGATGTTGAACCCTGTAATGTATGTAATCATGTGACACTCTTTCAAATCCAGGGTAAAACTGAGACCCTGACCACTTGTGATAATTTAAGATCCCACTTGACTTTTTGCAGTAACAGCAGCATTAACGCTGGCGCCCAGTCATTCTCCTGCTATAAATTATTGCTGCAGATTCAACTGGATACAGGATTTTGTGTAGTGTTGCAGTACACTATTAAATAGTTACTTAGTTCCAACCCAGAAATGGATACATCTTAGTGATGGATGAAGACATTTATCTTGGCATATACAGGCCCCAAAATGCTGATGTCCTTACTCGGACTTAGCTCCCATTGGACCTGAGATGCACTGAAAACCTACTGAGCTTTTGCAATATCTGAAGTGGCAGGCACACAGCAACTTTCAATGGGAGTTTTGTGAGAGTACAAACTAAATAAGGACTTGGTCACTTCATCCCACATATAGAAAGAGCTTTGGAAATCAAAGCTCCCTCTAAGGAACCATTCTCATTTCTCCATTCCAAAATATAAATGCTGCAGAGGCTTTCAACAGGAAGGACCTTTTCTAAGTATCAGACTTGAGTTCTCTTGGACTTTCTCGTATTATTATTTTAAGTCGCTCCCAATTTTAATTGACGCGGATTGTGTCTCTTTGCCTGAGACACAAATGTTTGGTGGAGTTCTGCGTGGCAGAAGGCCAGGGGATAGCCCAAAGCTGCGGCAGCCCAAACAATCAGCCATTCATGCCGAGGTCTGATCACTTTGCACTGGACAGGCTAATAACATAACACCCCCATCAGCTCTGGCAGTGACACCTGAAGGAGCTTTAGTTTGGGCCTTGACAAGCAGATCAGGTTGCAGCACTGGCTTTTGAGCAATCTCTGGTTGTACACACAGTGATCCAAGCCAAACTGCTTTGCATGTCATTCAGCCAGCTTAGGTCACGGGCTCATCAAGCAGTTACAGACTCATTGCACGTTTGGGGTCATTGAACCATAATGGGAAATAAAGGCTGATCCTTTGCAGCAAATGTCTCTTACATGCTTGTTGCTGACATTGCCCAGCCTGTGAATGGACTTGAGGTGCTGACATGAGAAAACAAGGGTTCCTTTATGACCAACCCTACTGTGGACTAAATGCTAAGGGCCAGATGCACAGGTGTGCAAGGAAACCTCCCCTCCACAAGATGACCTGTCACATTTCTAGTCCTCGAGCTCACTTGAACACAAGAACTTTGTGGGAGATTGGCACTAGCCAACCCAAAAGGACTAGGAGGGAGGGGAAAGTCAGAACCATGGAGTCACCCACACCTCCTGTGCCTGCCACACAGAGGAAATGGTCCCAATCTGTTGCCCTTAGGGCCTGGAGGAGTTCTGGTGGCAGCATAGCCAATACACGTTGCAAGGAGGGAGTGAAACAGCAATGCACTACTCAGCAGCGACTCCTCTTGCCACTTCAGCAGCACCATTTCTAGGCTCCAAAGGAAGATCTGGCTTGAGGAAAATGAGGACCACATCAGTCACATTCGAGCTGGGAATGAACCCCGCCACCCTTAAGGAAATAAATTAAACCAATGCTGCTCTCTGGGCCACCGCCAGTGCTTTGCTGGCCAGAGATGGCCCTCAGGGTAGAGCTAGAAATACCCACCACATTAACGCGGGGAAGTCAGAAGCAGCAACAGAACAAACTATCTTCCCAACCATTAGACCACATTCTACCTCCAGCTCTGGGACTAGAACCCAGGAGTCCTGGCTTCCAGTCTGACAAGTGAATTCCCATCACTGTTTGAGAGCATGGCATGATGTTGGTTGCCAATAATGTGCATGTTTTTTAAGGTGATGGTTAAAAATTAAAGGAGTATTTTGTAGCATTGAGCTCCCTTTAACAACTTTATTGATTCGCTCCCTTCTTGAGGTGCCAGCATTTTAAATGGCATTTTAAAACCATTTAAGCTAGTTTCTGCAATTTTGAACAACTCTTTTTAGATACTACTCCTACCCAAACCATCACTTCTGTCTCCCCCAAAAAGCCGGCTTTCATCTAGCAATTGCTTTCACATTGACACGTAAACCCTAGAAATCTAATATGGAGATGAAGCCCCATAATCCATCCATCGTTAAACAGATTAGTTGCGCAGGAGGCTGCATAGCTTACTGGGGAAAGCAATAGGCTATAATCCCTCCCCACGCACACACAACCAACTCAAGTATAGCTCATGGGAGGCCGTAAGTGAAGTCAGTTTGTTCCTTTTGTTTACAGCTCCCCCTGCAAGGGTGGACGAGGGATGTGCTGGCCCATGTCACGCGGTGTTCCGTTATGGATGAGTGAGTGTGAACGTGCTCAGCTGGGCCAGCCATTGAGACTAAGAAAGCGGGGGGAATCTCAGTCCCAACCCCTACCAGTGCCATTGGGGAGTGCAGTGAGGAGAGGAGAAGATTGGCCACTGATGACTGCCCTCTTGGTGCCTTATAATGACACGGTTTCTCCCCTGTAGAGCAGCAAAGTCTACTTGTGACAGTCTGACATTAATACTGAGGGGACTGCCAGTCAGAGAACAAATGCTTCCAAAGACTTTAACTCTGTCATGAATAAATGTCTCTCAGAGCAGTACCATGGTCTAGTGCATTGAGCACAAGTCTAGAAGCGAGGCGTTCTTGAGTTCTGCCACTGATCCTCTATGTGGACTTGGGGAAATCTCTTAACTTCTCCATTTCTGTATCAGTACAATGGGGAAATGCCTTTCTACCCCAAGGGGGGGGGGGCTGGGAAGAGCAATTAGTTAATGCTTGCAAGGTGCCAGGAAGAGGTAGAGTATTGCATAGACGCTTTAGTACTGTGGGTACAGAACAATGAATAACTTCTTGTGAATAAGTGGAATGCATCAGAATTGGCATAAGCATCTGTGATGGAGAAGCTAGGGTTCAGATGGATGAAGATGCAGAAGCTTGGATGCTGATCTGAAATACAACCATCCAGAGACCTTTAATCTAGAGATCCATCAAGAGGCCCCTAAGAGAGCCTGCAATGCTGATGCTTCCAGGTTCTGATGATCAACACCATCAGAGCAGGCTAGCTCATGGTCTTCACATCCCTGCTAGGGCTAGGAAATGCAGAGCCGCCTCAAAGTCAGAAATAAGAATTTTAAAGATTAAGCAAAAGAGTGTAGCGCCTCAGAAGAGCTCCTGGCCAAAAGTGGCCACTAATTTGGGGTGCCTCCCTTTTGAACAAGCCAACTTGAGAGGCCTGGGGCCTGACTTTCAGAGGCGGTGAGCACCTGTATGCCAGCTAAAGTTACGGAGAGTGGCGGTTGCTCAACACATCTGAAAATCTGGCCCTGGGTGTGTCTCGTTAGGCTCCCAAATGGGGAGATACTGAAAATTAGTAGCCACTATTGCCAATTTGGCTGCTGAGTTTGTATTGGGGGAAGGTTCAGGCTGATGTTAAGCTCTCCAGGTCATCCTGTGCAACTGAAGTGAGTGGGACTCCTGGGCACAGGATCAAGACCTTAGATACAAAACACCTTAGACTAGAACCTATTTAACTCAGGTATGTTTCTATCCTCAGTAATTACTGTATCATTACCACACAGTATCACACACTGCTACGCAGTCCCTCCCATAACCACTGTACACCGCTTGCAAATGCTTCTGCAACCTATGGACATACTGCAAAGTAAAGCTTCTTAGCCCAGGGTGGATTTATCCCATATTGCGCTAATTGTCTTGGCTCAGGTTTAATAATTCAAACAGCTGTGAAAGCTGGATTCCCTTCCCCCCCCCCCCCCAGTTGTAATTAGCATGAAAGGGCTTTTTTTTCCTCTCTCCCTCTCTCTTCTGCATTTGCTTCTTTTTAAATTCCATGAAATGACTTTGCTGTAGGGCTCCCTAGCCAGGTGAAATATATTGCAAGGAAATAGTCACAACCCAGAAAAAAAAATTGGGGGAGGGAGAAAATGTCCAGAAGCAAAGCACAAGTTGATGGTTCATTGTGGGAGAATATTACTTCCCATCTTTATGGTCAGCGTCCCTGCAGGCTGAGCTTAAAATATAAAACAAAACCCCCCCACGTATGCACACAAAATCTCATTGACAGCTTTAGGCCAGGAATTCAAAATAAAGAAGAACCCAACAACAAAAATGAAAGGAATGTTTGTGAAACTAAATGTTCTGAATTTGTTTACAATTCCCCGGTGTTGGTGCCAGGCCTGGCTTTCGTTGTTCCACAGGATTAAATCAACTGCCTGTGGGAGGGGGCGGAATTTCTGACGTGAGTCACATTTTTTTAAATTTGCAAATGTCACCCAAACACATGGAAGAATCCATGTGTCGGCTTTATCCCCCTGCTGGATTATAATTATTTATTTCACAGTAGCATCTATGCGCCCAAGCTAAGTTTAGGGCCTCATTCTGCTGGATGCTAAACATACGCATAGTAAGACAGTCCCTTCCCTGAAAAGCTTGCAATTGAAATAGACTAGGGAGAAAAAGGGTGGGAGGGGAAACCAGTGCAGTGCGATGAAGTGACTTGCCCAAGGCCACGCAGTTGATCAGTGGCGGAGCCAGGAATAAATCCAGATCTTCAGACTCCTACTCCACTGCCCCTCCATCATTAATCTTAGCCACACCCATGCTGGACTGTGATTGGATTTTTCATTACTTTTTGATGGTTCAATTTCTCCCAACTTCCTGGTGGCTAACAGGCTGTAAAAGGAGACTCTCCCTTGGTGAAACATTAAGTGTAAGATTTTTTCTGAGAGAGCGCCTGTTCTTCCAAGATTTCCAGACCCAAGCTAACTAGAAAACTAGTCCCATCTTTGGCTGTTCATTTCACCCTGAAATGAACCTCTGAATCTTCTGGGATTCACTCATTGCTAATAAAAAATCACTGAAATATCCTGTAGACACGTGTGGTACAAATATGGACCTTCCACATGAACAAAGGTGGTGGTGATTGCATCTGAGTTAGGTTTTGGCTGGAATCAGGGCTAGTGAGGGTAGCAGCTGCAGATTCAAGGTGCTGGAGGGTGGGAAACTTGCTCTCTACTATTCAACAGAAGCCTCCTCTAAACCAGCAATAGACAGACAGTGGTCCCATGAGGGTTGAAACCCTTCTGTAAGAATGGGTTTGGATCAAGTGCAAACACTTCTTAAATTCGAAGGGGTTCTGACTTGAGGGGGGTGGGGGTTGAGTCTTTTGTCATGGTGACCGCCTTGACAGCCCCACGGGAAAATCTTCACTCTGTCCCGGAGTTTAGGCTGCTCCTGCAGGCGTGACAGTTTCCAGAAAGTCACCCAGGATGATGCTTTGTTTGGGGTTTGCTTAAACCCATTACCCTTAGGGCAGGTGGCATGTAACAGGCAGACACTGCATGCCCCCTAGCACAGGTATAAATAGCAGTGTAGACAGGGAGGCACTGCTTAGACAAGCAGAGCATAGACCTGGGCAAACACTCAGTATACACCCTACACAGCTCTTCACATCCCCAAGCTGTGCCGCCCCGAGCTACGCTGCTCTTTTTAGCAGCACGGTGTCCCGCTAAAAGGCTCCAGCAGCCCTGCCACTGCCACGTGTAGCTGCACAGCGGAGTGTGGACGCAGCCTGCTGATCACTGTGGTGTGTGGCTACGCGTACCCCGCACGCTGCCGCCAGGATAGAGGCGGCTTCATGTAACAGCCTCATGGAGCTGAGGGCCACTTGCTCGCCGACAGGAGTTGTTGGGATCTGTGTGGGCCACAACGAGGTGTGCCATGCAACAGCAGGACATCCCACTATGATCCGTTTGTGCCTCTGCTCTTCCATCTGACGCCTCCCTCTGGTCTCTCCTCGTTGCTAGGAGTGGGGAGGTGTTGTTCCCCCCCCTTCCTGACTCTAGGGATCCCTACCATTCCAATCTCTTTGGTTAGCACCATGCTGTAAATGGGTCATGTGGCATTAGGGTTACCACCTCTGAGATGCAAAAAAAAAAAAGGCACCCCCCCCCACCACACACAAGGCAAGCCCACCACAACCCCCAATCATAAGGCAAATCCGCAACTCCCTACTTATAGTATCTAGAGAGGTAACACACACAGATAAGATTGACCACATTTCACGTCTCCTCACTCTCGCGTGACTCAAACCCTCTCTCACACACACACCGTGCGCTTGTGTGCTGGTGGGCAGACAGCTGCTGGATTTTCAACAGGTTTGATCTGTTGTCGCTTAAACTGCGGAAGGTGGGAACACTGCAGCATCTTTAGCTGGACCCAGAGACTTTTAACATTCGATTTCCCCGTGTATGGTGGTGATAGTGCAAATCTTTAGACCCACATAAAAACCCAGCAGATTCAAGTAGCTTTCTGACAACTGACAAATCCATTTTTAAAAAACTACCTGGCCAGGCCAGACAAATACCGGCCAGGTGGTAACCCTGTGTTGCATTAAGGGCTGCATTGCTCCGCTCACGCCACTTGAGAACTCAACATGTCCACCAGAGCTGCCTGCAGAGCCTCAAAGTATATCTGTTTCTAGAGTATCACTCATTTTGAGTTTCCCTTTCCTGTGTCTGAAAGATTGCAGAGCTGGACAGCTTAAATGTCACAGCAGGAAAAATGTGACAAGGTATCCAAAGCTAACAGAGTTGAACCATCTCTTTTGAGGAGCATTTTGGTGTCCTACAAATGGCAATTCAGTAGGGCTTTTGGGGGGGGGGGGACTTTTTCCTGTCCCACATGAATGTTTGAGATTTTTTTTTAAAAAAAAGTTCTGTCCCAAATCAGGACAAAAAGTCCATCTCAAAAATGTTTGGGATCCTACAAACCAAAATAAAAAAACCATTTCAGCTTGGGTCAATCAAAATGTTTAGTCTCAATCATTTTGAACCATTGCATTTTGATTCTTTTGGTCTTTTTTCCACCTTTTAAAAAATATCACTCAAGTTCCATTTCTAATCAAAAAGCCATTTCGAACCAAAAAACCAAAACTTTTCATTTCAAAAAAGGGCAAGTTTTGACAATATGGAAACTTTTTGTAATGTTTTTGAGTCAGGAAATTCAGCAGAACTGATCCAAAACCACCAAAAAAAGAGATTCGGTTTGGGTTCATCAGCATTTTTTGGTGAAAAAAAGTTTTGTCAAAAATGTCCCAAATGGTTCTACAGTTCAGCTGAATTTGAGCGATGCAACAGTGACTTCTAGTGGCTGGTTCAGTTAGTCTGGTGTCTGACCTAGAAGATGATTGAAGGAGGCAAGCCAAATTGGTGTTGGTTTTGTATATCTCTGCCTTAACCTTACTCCTTGATCTTTGCTCGTCAGGGGATATGAGAAGTGGGAGATGAACGACACTGTAAGCCACAAACCATTTCATAAGACATAAAAATACCTCTGTCAGGCTGTTTCCTAGACTCCAGTTGGTGCTGAAAGGGAGTAATTACGTTTGAAGGCAATATCACTGGTGCTTGACTGTGCTGTACAACTTCCACTCTGTGATACAAAAACTCACATGAGCCGCGTTAGCTAGCTTTCAGGGCCATCCAGCCTTGTCTTTGCCTGCTGGTTCCTGTGTCCATGTCATTGTGGGACTGCAACCGAAATGTCTCTCATTACAGTAGTCCTTATCACCACATTAGTTCTGCCTCACACCAAATATGAGTAATAAAGGATAATGAAGATCTCTGGTTTGAAGCATAGTGGCTTTGCAATGTCAGCTAGGCTGAGGCATTGCTGCTTTGTCTGTAGCTATCTGCTAGAAGATCCGCTTCTAATTACAGCTATTGATGGTCTCATTGGTGCTAGTTTCCCCTCCTGCCCCCCCCCCCCCCGTTCCCTTGAGATACCATGGCATCTTTCATTGTGCAATCTCTGCACTGATATTTCAAGCAAAGGTTACAGTGCTTGAGAATAAGAAGCGATGGCACCAAAATGTTGACATGAATTGGCAAGTGAGTTCAAACAGCAGTGTTAGCATATTAATCTGTGCAGTGCTGCCTGCTCCAAGCTTTTGGAAATCAAGAGTCAGGTTACAAAAAAGTATGAGGTTGGCTTCAAAATTATGGGATTTTTTTTTTAAATGGGTTCTCTTTGTTCGCCTTTTGTTTTGTTTTTGGTTTTTGAGACCATCTAGGTTTCAACGTTTTCAAGCTTTTCTCCACAACCATGAAGCCTAGAACCTTACTTTTTCTTAATGTATGCTGAGATTTTTCTTGTATTCACATGACTCCAAGAGCTGGGGCTTTGCGAAAACAACAAATGTTATGAGATGCATGATAAATTCATGAGAGTTGGCATCTCTTGTAATAGTGACAAGGAGACCACAGAGAATTTTTGGTTAGGCTTGGTTTTAGCTAGAAAGACTCCTTCTATCTTACTCTCCCTGTTAAATGTTCAGTTCCCATCTGAAGGTACCTTGAGATCCTGGAAAGATGCTCTCCCTGTGCAGAGAAGTAAGACCATGAGTGCACAACATTCTTGATGCTCTGTGTGTGTGATGTGCTATCAAGTTCCAGAGATGCCACCACGTCTTTACTCTCCTTACATGAATTTACCTAGAGTTGAGATCTAAGCCGGGGTCCGCATTGGGAGGAAAGAGAAGAAGAGGCAAAGATGGAGAGGAAAGAGAGAAAATATGATTTTACATTTAGTGTTCGTGCTCAGCAGTGAGCTGTTCATAAGATAGCGAAGCAACCCTGGAACAGGCTACTGGTGCTAGAATGAGGATGCTGTGTGTATGCAGACAAATAACTCAGCAATAGCCAGCCAAACACATATGCCCCAAGAAGTTGAGGAGACATTCCTAATGGTTTGTATGATTTAACCAACACCTGGACACGTGTATAGCTTTATCTGCAGGAGCTGGACTGGGGGCTTCATTTCTGCAAGAGGCCACAGTACGCAATACTGTGTCTGGATCCCTAAAAATTGCTGGGTAATTTCATGACCCCCTAACACTTGTAGATATGCAAGTTACGATCAATCTCAAGCTGCTACAGGTCACTTGATGTCCTGAAAGGGTCAGGGCAGAACTCACACGCTGATGCCATTAGGGGGGTTTTCACCTCCTGCTGCTGCTGCTGCAGCGGGGCCTGGCTTGGATCAATGATCTGACCCACTGTGACAAATCTAGTGGTCTTGGAAGGTCTGACTTCACTGTAAACACACGCTGCTGGTCGGAGCTGGGCCAGGATGAGACCTTGTCAGGATAGCCCATCACTAACCATGATTACAGCTAGCCAAGGTGTGGGGAGCAGTGGTTAATATTGGGGATTCCCAGCTTCTGGTGCATAAGGGTATGTCTACCCTGCAATCGGAGGTGCGACTGCAGCTACCACCAGTGACAATAGCAGTGAGGCGGTGGCAGCACATGCAGCAGTGTGGGGTATCCAAGCCTTCCCGAGATCCTGGGTATGCACTCAAGGGCTAGCCTATGCTGCCAGGGCTTCATTGCTATTGTTATTCAGGCTAGCTAGCTCAAAGCTAGCTCCGGGATGTCTACACACGCAGCAGTCAAGCTACGGATTGCAGCATTGGCGTCCCCAAAGAGTTAGAGGGGTGGAACCCTGGAGAAGTCTAGGCTCACTGCGGTGTGTACCCCAGTCACGTGAACCAGCACGCCGACTACTCAGAGCAAATCAGGCCCGTCCTTCTCTCTGCTCCTTGGGAAAGAAGGGCGCGCTGGCAGCCTGGTAGTTGTTCCCCAGGGGAAGCTCCCTTACAGGAGGGGGAAGGAGCCTGGGTTGATGAACACCGTTTTTGTGTAACTAAACTAGACACACGTGTTTATTTCTCCAGTGGCAGGTGACAAACGCAACCTAGCAAGTGTGATTCTGTAACTGAGCTGAGTGTCGTTGGCACTTGGTAGCTGAACGCCCTCGGGCGGGGGAAGCTGCTTCCTTTAGATGGTAGCATGGTCCCGTGAGGAATGCTCATGTGGTGTTCAGTCCCTTCTGGTGGCCGTCCTAATGGGGTTACCCCGTCGTACCGGAAATGCCTGTGTTGGACTGCGCTGCCCAGCACCCTTAGGAGGAAGTTGGGCTTGACTCCATTTGGAGAGTGCTGATAAAGCATGCTGGGTGGATAGCTGCAAACCTTCTCCCCACAAATAAATAGCTCACGTGTCCAGCATACCACACGTGCCATGGGCCATGGCTGGACAATCAGCTGCTTTAATAACCTGGCCTCTTTCAGATTAGCTTCGCTATTACTGTTAATTTATTAATATTGCAGTAGCATCTAGAGGCCCCAGTCTGGGATTAGGGTCCCACTGTGCTCGGCATTGTACGGACATAGAGGGGAAGATGGTCCATGCCCTAAAGAACTTACAGCTGGCGACTGCACACAAGATGAGAGGGAGCCCATTATGAGTAGTGCACTGAGCAGCAGTCACCCCCCACCAGATGTCAAGCTATTGTCCAAATCAAATTCAATCTCAGGGGCAATTGCTGCCCTTGGTTGGGTTTCTACCCAAGCCAAATGTAAGGGCCATCTGTCCCCTCTTGGGGGTGTTCCCTTTTCCTTGGGACATTTACTTCGGTGGAAAGGGCCTATGTGCCACTCAAGTCCCATTTAAAACCTATTTGGAGGGGTTAAGTGATGCACAGGCCTTGCATTCTTCCCTCGGCTTGGGACAATTTCACCCTTTGTGCATTTATATCACCCACTGATAACAGATGTTATTGTGAAGAGAAGGGACATTTCCTGTTAAAGTCCCACTTCATAGCCCTGGGGCAGACTCTGTTTCCATGGACATCAGTGGCAAAAATCTCATTGACTTGAGTGAAAGCAAAATCAAGCTCCTGTAATGTGTGGGAGTTTTAGCAGATGCTCTGGTGTTTTCTTACTGCCGTGTTAAGGCTTTCCCTTTTCCTTACTCCTTCCGGGGCTGTGCAGCCTGTCTCTCTCTCTCTCTCTCTTATCCCTTTTATTCTTTCCTTGGCAGGGTTTCCCTGAGGTTCCCCGCAAAATGGAGAGTACAGAACAGAAATGGTGTTACTGGAGGCCCCATCCCTTTAAAGCGCTCTGAGCTGCAGCTTTCATCTGAAGATGATGCTGTTAATTCTCCTCTGGCCAGCAATGTGCTGCCAATGACTTGACTTTAAGAAGATAGCACAAACATTTTCTCCCGTAATCTGCAGTAAACACCGTATCCCAGGGAGGCTAGAGAGACCAAGGAACGTAACCCCTAGTTTCGCCTGTCCTCAAGAATGCTCCCTCTTAACCCTGACCAAGGAGAGAGGCAGTAAACACGCCATCTGATCTCTGTTCCTGCACAGTGTCTTGAATACACTGAGAAGTCTGGCACAATGTTCAGTTTGTGTCACGTGATGGGGAGGGGAGGACCCGTGGAGCTGCCTAAGGGTGGCCTCTCCCCCGGGAATGGATGGAATCTGGTACGATCCTAAGGCAAAGTCTTCTACAGCCGTGTTCTTATGAACCCCAAAGATAAGTCATCTCTGGGCAGGATGGTGTAGCAGCATCCATGGGCAATGGGGCTGGGGAGAACACAACTTCGTTATATGCAGGGAAGCCATCCCAACCGTCCCCCTTCAATTTAGTCACAAAGTTTTAACAAGGGGCACCAGAGAAGCCCATCCAATATAATCTCAGCTTCTGGCCCAAGGTGGTGTTCAGGCAACTGAGTGCTAAATGGGGTTGTTCTTTTATAGGGGCTTGAGAGCAAGGAGGTATGGTATGAGTAGTTGTATCTCTAATGTATTTTAGCAATCAGGGTGTGCACTGATGATGATTAGGAGGTTGCTTGGAAACACTAAGCGCAGTTAGTACTGTCTCTGGGATAAATGGTTGAGCCCATAGTAGGTTATTGCACAGAATGGTTTGGCCTGTGCAAGGTGGTTTCATAGACTCATAGATGATAAAGGCAGAAAGGACCCCTGTGATCATGTAGTTGACCTCCTTTTGCATAGAACTTCCTGAATTATCATCTGTTTGACCTCGAGCCGATCTGTTAGAAAAACATCCTATCTTGATTTTAAAACTGCCAGTGATGGAGAATCCACCATGACTCTTGGTAAGTTGTTCTAGGGGTTAATTTGCAGCAGCCTGATGGTATAACCAGCCTAGACAGGATGGGATCTCCTTGGTTACCACTGAATCCAACTTAACCGCTGCCATTCCTGGCTGTTTGCTGAGTATTTGATATACGGTGCATTGAATTCAAAGTGTCTTTTCTATGCTGCACCATGGTACCACAAGCATCTCCTGTCTTCAGAAGTTCAGATAATGCAATAACCACCTCAAGTGCTTCCCAGCTGTTAACATACCATGAAAAATAAAGGAAGCTATTACCAGACAGGAGATGAGTTGGATATGAAAATAGCCCCTTTTCCTAGGCAAGATTATTGCACTGAGAAAATGGAAAAGACTAATTTTCTTTTGCAAGGCAACTGGTATTTAGCATTAGAAATGTATGTTGCAGTTCCTTGAACTGTTTGTTAGATTTTCTCACTGGAGTTACTTCAAACGCGGTCCCTTCTTTCTCATTAGGTTTGGTGAGAGAGGAACTTGTAAAGGTTTCACACGAAAGGCTGTAACTTGGAGCGAGTGTTGGTTTATTTGGGAAGGTCAATTTTCTATGTCATGGATCTGAGTTCACGCACAAGGTCTGCTCCAACTCCAGTTGGAGCGAATGGAGATCTTGCCATCAGCTTTAAGGGCCATAGTTAGGACATCCTAGAAAGATCCCCTCCAGGTTTCTGATCAGAACTTTGGATCAATCAAAACAGAGACAATCCACAAAGAAACCTTCCTAGATTTTTAGTGTGGTATTTTCAAAGGCAGCTAAGAACACAAATCCCACTGACTTTCAGTGGCACTTGTACTTGTTAACTCTCTTGGGTGTTTTTGAAAAGCCCACCTTACACTCAGAGCATTTAGTCTGCTACAGATAGACCTCTAGCCTGGCTAGGCACATCCCACAAAGCTGCTGACTTTTTGCCTTAATGCTTCATTTTAGTGCATTGCTTAAAGATCTTGTTATGCTAGGACACAACATGAGGGTCATTATGGTGTGTGCTACAGAAATGGGCATTCGCTCTATTACAAGACCTGATAGAATGTCCTTCTAATGCACTGCCTCTCTCTTCTGTCCCCTCTCCAGTTTTTTAACGTACTTTTTGAAATGTGGACACCAGAACCGGATGCAGTATTCCAGGATTAGTCATAGAAATCATAGAATATCAGGGTTGGAAGGGACCTTAGAGGGTCATCTAGTCCAACCCCCTGCTCAAAGGGGGACCAATCCCCAGACAGATTTTTGCCCCAGATCCCTAAATGGCCTCCTCAAGGATTGAACTCACAACCCTGGGTTTAGCAGGCCAATGTTCAAACCACTGAGCTATCCCTCCCCCCCCGAAAGTGTTTAACCACAGAAACATGTAACTGCCTACATCCTAAGTTTGTCTATGAAGTCTCACCACCGCTGAATCACCTCCCTTTCCTCACTTCTCCATTTATCTATCCATGGATGGCATTAGCCCTTTTTACCACAGCTTCATATTGAGAGCTCATGTTGTGCGGTTTGTCCACTAGGGCCCCGAAATCCTTTTCCGAGTCGCTGCTTTCCTGGGGACAGTCCCCCATTCTGTAGGTGCTGCCTGCCTCCTTTGTTCCCAGATGTACGGATTTGCATAGGGTTTTATTATGTGCAAAGTGAAACAGTGCAATAAATCCCTTGAGGAAATGAGTGTGTTTACCATGCGGAATAATAAAAAAAAATTCCATGTTTCTCCTTATGTATCAGCTTGATTATGTGTCTTTCTGTCTCGTAGCCGGATGAACTGACCAACGCTTTGGAGATCAGTAACATTGTCTTCACCAGCATGTTTGCCCTGGAGATGGTCCTTAAGCTCCTTGCCTTTGGGATCTTCGGTTATATCAAGAACCCATACAACATCTTCGACGGGATCATAGTCATCATCAGGTCACTGCACGCTGCATGATACTTTCCACTATTCGCCTCCAAGTAGCTCCAGGAAACTTTAGACAAGTCATGTCATGCAGGGGGTAGGAGTGATGTGGCTTAGTCTGAATTTAGAGCTCAGTGGGATTAAGAGCATATTGGCCTTTTAGAGTCGTATCTTTAGAAGTGCTGTCCAAACGAAATGGACGTGACAGACGAGGAGTTCTATTTCTGCCACACATCTGGCGGCGTGGTGAATTTTCCACTGAAACCCAGCAGAACTAGTTCTGGGGAAAGAAGTGTAACGACCCCAAGTTGCAGCAGTACAGTGTTTTCCCAGAACAAATACATGAATACGTGACCCGGAAAGGCAGGAACAGGGCAACGCTGTGAGAAGGTGGGATACAATAGGTAATGGGTGTGGTGCCCACTACAGAGGGCTCCCAACAAGTGGTAGGGATGCTGCAGATCTGGGGTGGGTTGTGCTGGCCCATGTGCGTAGGAAAGGCTTCTTCTGCGTCTGTCCATGCTGTAACTGGCTTGGCCCACACCAGTCATCCCCCGAGCTTCGTGGCTGCTAAATTCACTCGAATTTTGAGAAAGAAAAATGTCAGGCCAGATCCTCAGTCGGTGTAAATCAGCACAGGGTCGTTGACGTCCATGGTGGGATGCCGTTTTATACAAGCTGATGGCTGGGCCCCTGGCGTTGAAATATGTCATGACAATTAGAGAGGGATCCAGACCAAAGTCCCAGATCCAAACAACTCCAAACTCTGAGATTGTTCAAACTCCAAACCCAATTTTACACCTGGCTCCATCTCTTTATAATAATAATCTGAACTAAAACCCCCATGTTTGAACCCTCTGGAATTTCAGGGCCTTCCAAAATCCTGATCTAAATTTTGTGGCTGGAGCCCAGCTCTGATTTGCAATGGTCCAGACCAACAATGCATATAGAACACCATTAAGTCATTTACTTTATCGCTAGATGCCATAGAAAACAAGCAGGTTAAACAACACTAAACTGGCTATAGAGGAAATAGATTAAGCATATATATTGAAGGGGGCTAATTCTGAGAACTTTCCAAAGTCAAGAAGGAGGCAGAGCAGCAGAGGCAAATATACAAGTTGACCTCCCCCCACCCACACTACCTTTGTAAGTCCTATCTGTTCCTACAGCGCTCTCTGATCCCAGGTCACAGGCTGGGCCAGACCCCCTGTGAGCTACCCACAATCCAGTTAGCTACGGGTTTTGTTGTACTGTACATCAAACTGCTACGAGTCAGACAAGGACAGTGAGTTTGTTGTTTTCCCTCTTGTGCTCCCGTAGTGTCTGGGAGATCATTGGCCAATCCGATGGAGGCCTTTCTGTGCTAAGAACTTTTCGGCTGCTCAGGGTCCTCAAGCTGGTACGCTTCATGCCCGCCCTTCGCCGCCAGCTGGTGGTCCTGATGAAGACGATGGATAACGTGGCCACCTTCTGCATGCTGCTCATGCTCTTCATCTTTATTTTCAGGTACCAGCGGCTGCTGCTTTTCTTCTTGGATTAATTGTTTGGCTTGCTTAAATAATATGTAAATTAGAATGACAATAGAGCATGTTTGCCATGCAGCCTAGATGACAGAAGTGCTCACAATAGACTGACAGGCAGATATTCAACAGATGATTTACCTCTTTGAGGTCTCAGTGTTTCATGCAATCCTTGTAATTGTGTAGACAAATGAAGAACACAAACCGACAACAACAGAAAAACAATCACACCAGAGTTCCTGAGAGGCACAGGACAGGAGCGGCAGAAGCTTCCTAAAACTGCGGGGGGGGACGCACTGGCACCTGCCCCCTCTGTGCCACCCCTCTCCCCTGACGCCCTGCCCCCGCACCGCCTCTTCCCCTGAGGCCCTGCCCCTGCACCGCCTCTCCCTTCCCCCCCCCCCAAGAGTTCCCCCTCTGTTCCAGGATTCCTGACCCAGGAAGTTGTCCACAAATGGAACTTGATGGCTTCATGTTTTAGAGGGAGGAAGTATGGGGTCCAGGAATTACTTTTTTAACACTAGTCTGCAGCTGAATGGCTCAGGGGGTTGATAACAGGGCATGCAGCCGGTCACCAGCTCCACCCCCCTGAGTTCTGGGTTTGACTCTGACCGAGGTCAATAGTGAGGATACGTGATCCAGAGAAGCAAGAAGAACTATGGAGGGAGAGTGGGGACAAAGCGGGCAGTTGACCTGATGTTCTTTCTGATGTTACCCCACCTTGTAGAGAATAGCAGGGGTCATTTCCAGTGCCTGTTTAGTAGCCAAAATGAAATGAATTGTTGGTCTTAGTTAATTTGGTAGTGGACAACTATCTGTAGCACCAGCAGTCACTTCCCAGCAACTCCATGGGATCATCTGTCCATGTCAAATAGAAGACTTTCGAAATAATAGTCCAGATTCTCAGATGGTTCAAATTCGCTTATTTCCATGGATGTGGGCCTACTGGCTTCAGTGTAAATTAGCTGAGAATTTGCCCCAATACCTATGGCAAACATCTTGGAAGATGGTATTTTTTATTAAATACTCAGAAAGCGCAAGCAATTTATGTCAACTGTTAAATCTTCTGAATGTTTCTCCTGGTTTGTGTAATTCCAAGCTGTTTTCTCTATTCTTTCTCTGTTTGATGTCATTCATACTTGTATATTTGTCATGCATATTGTATATTTGTCATGCTTACGTCATACGGAATAGTTCCTGACCATTACGCTGTTTGATAGAAGGAACTCAAAAGTGGGGGAACAGCTACCATTGCAGCTGCCACTAATTGGCCGCTTTGTTGGCATTATCAGCAAAGAGTATGAGGACTGAATGGTTAATGAAGATTGAGTGACCCTCTCAAGATCCTGGAAGTGGTCAAATCAGCTGTAAGGTCCATTTTTCATAGAAGCTCCCTTTCTGGGAAAATTTCTGGGACCTGGTTGGCCTGAGCCGTGACAGGTCAAATGTGCTTTGTTACACTCACATTTAGCAAAGGTATCCGCTTTTTGCCTGAGTCCTATATAATGAACGGAAAGTAGCCCCTCCAGCACCCACAGCCCTCTCCAGAAATTCCTCAGAGAGGATACTGGAGATGGAGATGGATTGTTTGAAGAGTCTTCAGCCATGTCACCCATAATTCCTTGGACCAGTAACATCCATTCCCAGTCAAAGGCTGCATAAGGTGTAGAAAGCTCACCAACTAGTATTACAGCTGGGTCAATGGAACCCAGAGGCCATCAGGCTCTGAAATGGTGGGTCATCTGTAGGCATCTGGACTGAAATAGCAAGTAGAGCCTGGGGGCCTCAAGAGCCAGTACATTTGGTGATGGTTCACCAGGGAGTTAGTGCAGGAACATAAGGAAAAAGGTTATATCTAAGTCATGCTATTCTGCTTTCACCTTCTGGAAAGGCTCTTTTGTTGCATATAGCAAACCCGTGCTCTGATTCACCTTGTAGTTGGTGTCCTCCTCTAAGGAGGTCTCATTTCCTGCCTGCAGGAGCACAGATAGCACTCTCAATAGACCCACAATGTGCAGCTGTGAAAAGAAAGTGACCCCCAAAAGCCCTAAGTTGCTCCCTAAAACCATGTGTCTCATGCAGTGATGTCTTCTATGTCGCTTCCTTTCCCTCTCCAGCATTCTCGGCATGCATCTTTTTGGATGCAAGTTTAGCTTGAAAACTGATACGGGGGACACAGTTCCAGACAGAAAGAATTTTGATTCCTTGCTCTGGGCCATTGTGACCGTGTTTCAGGTAAGATCTGGGACCGCTGATGAGTTTTATTCTCTACCAAGCAGACAAATGTTGTTGCCTTTCAAAAAAACTTCATTAACAGCATCACAGAGTTAATTGGACAAACTTACCACGAAAGAGGTTTGTTTCAGTTCTTCCCAATGAATCGACTGGTCTCAGGCTAGCTCTGAGTGGGCAGATGCCCTTGTCACAAACCCCACCACTATAATGATCTCGCTTCTTAGCAAAGGCCAAAGCCTGAGAAGGAATAGAGATTGAGCAGCACTTTCATATCATTACACTTGTGCAAATAATAGCAGATTTTCTCAGTTCAGTTTTGATTAAACTAAAAAGTAGGAAAAAAATTCTGGTCGCTCAAAACAGATAGAATATTTTGACTTTGAGGGAATTTTTTTTTCCCAGACAGAAACATTTCAGCAGATTCAACATGAATGCATTAAATGTTTCAGTTGACCCAAATCTGCATTTTTTTGCCCCAAATTCAAGAAATTTTGCCCAGCTGCAATCATTATACAAGTCAGGTTGAAACATATCGGTCATTGTGAAGGAGGCTTCTAAAACCATTCAGTGCTGTACCTGTTCCATGAATAAACAGAAGACTTCTGTCTCCAAGGATACCAATCCAACACCTTCCTCCAGCACTGAAATTCACTTTTTTAAAATACTGTGTTTTAGAATTGGGGGAAGAACAGACTGTCTCAGGTCAATCTAGCTCAGCAAATTTTGTAGGTGCTGGCTACACAAACAGTGGATTTGGGATGAGGATTGCTGGACTGGTAAAGACTGTGACACAAAAGAAAAGCAAGGCAGAGGACTGGAAAATCTCTATGTAAACTAGCCGACTTTCCAGTGTAGACAAGATCTAAGGTATCATTGGAATGACTCATATATTTCATAACAGAGCAATAAAGCAGCAATTTCCAGGAAGGTATCTCTCCGTAACATTAGCTGTCTTTCTGCTTAAGAAATCAGCCCTTATAATGGGAAGCAGAGTGAGTATATTAATGGCCCCCTTACAACCACCAACAGACGTATATTGCATATAGTGGAGGAGAGCTTGGGAATGTTAAGCAGGATTCCTCGGTACAGGACAGATGCACCTCAATAAATGAGTTGCAGTTAGGGTGACCAGATGTCCCGATTTTATAGGGACAGTCCTGGTTTTGGGGTCTTTTTCTTATATAGGCTCCTATTACCCCCCATCTCCGTCCTGATTTTTCACATTTGCTGTCTGGTCACCCTAGTTGCAGTCCATGTGCAAACTGATCCAAACTCTCCATAATGCAGAATGTTAGCTCTCCCCTATATAAACAAAGACGGATTTTAGTTCATTGCGAGGGGAAACTGACATCACTTCCATGAGGCTCATACTGTTTTAATAGCGGCTCATGTATTTATTTTTAACATTCGAAGTCGTGTGTGTAACTAGATTCAGCGTGATGCACAAGGACATAACCTTAAGGGGAGGCACAGAACTAATGGGAGGCACAGGACTAAATGCAGCCGAATATGCTTTCCCACCCCCAGATGCCGCCAACTCGTTGTTCCTGTTTTACAGCAGTGCTAGAGGACATCTTCATTGTAGAGTCTGGATTAAAGAAGGGCAAGAAACCATCGTCTTATTTTTTTTTTAAATCCCTGGGTTTTTCAGCTATGGAAAAATTGGCAGGCTAGGAATATCTTGAGTGACTCTTATGAAGGCTCCTTATAGACAGACTAGTCTTTTCAAAGAAAATATGTTTTCCTGCCAGTTTATCATCTTTTTTCCACCCAACAAGCAGTTGTTTCCTTTCCTGAGTTGCTGGAGATCCCTCGTGTCAATGACTGTGAGGAAAACCTGGGTTGTTTTTCCCCAACTCCAGTTAACTCATAATGAGAAAAAATATTCTGATGAAAGGAAAACGTGGCCCTGAAAAAGGGTGACTATCTCTTAGCACAAAACTGATGGTGCCATGGCAGGCCTATCAACTGGTAGCCGATCACCAGAGAACACCTAATCATTTGGGAACTTCCCCACCACGTAGTAGAACTCGCTGCTTGTGCACCCGATACATTACCAGAGTGGAGATTTGAACTAGCAACCTTTGTGGGTCATAATGCTACTAGGTGAGCTGACAGGGGACCTAGTGCAGAAGAGTATCTCAGGGGGAAGCCGCAGCTTGCAGATCTATCTCATGTGCTGAGATCTAAATAAAGGGATCCTTTGCGGTCTCATCTGGTTAGATCTCTAGGAGGTCAGAAAGGAGAGCGGGTGCTGCCTCTGTAAAGGAGAAAGGGATAAATCAGTGATTCAATGTGCATTTTAAACCAGCTGCTCCCGGCGAGCAGAGAGGAGTAATCGGAAAGCGTTTCCTCCCCACTCCACGCAGATCCTCACCCAGGAAGACTGGAACGTGGTGCTCTATAATGGCATGGCATCCACCTCCTCGTGGGCGGCACTCTACTTCGTGGCCCTGATGACCTTTGGCAACTACGTGCTCTTCAACCTCCTAGTTGCCATCCTGGTAGAAGGCTTCCAAGCAGAGGTAAGGGGGCTTAGCAAAGTGCTGGGGCAGGGAACTGGCAGCTGCACGTAGGGAATGGGTGAGGGGTTCAGTCTCATGAGCTCTTCATCAGTAGGGAAATAGCAGCTTATCTCTAAATGATCCTCCAAGGACCACAACAGGACCTGGCCTCCCAGACCCTCCAGTAAATCCCACCTGGTACAAGATAGGACGTTGATAATCCAATGCTCATGGGGGAAAGGGCCAAACTGAATTAAGCCTGGTCTACACTTCAAAGTTGGTGTCGCTGTGATGGCTAGTTGGGGGTGGGGGCAGTTACTGACATAGCTATGTTGGCATAAGTCCTCGGGTGGATGCAGTTATACCGGTATAAGCAGAGTAGGAGTGATAAAGCTTGTGATGAGGTGCCCTTGTGATGCCTGGCTAGCTCTGCTGGGTCCATCCTTGAGAGGATGATCCAGTGATTAGAGCACTTGCGTGGCATTCACAAGAGCACGCGCCACCTGGTTTCCAGTGTGACCCTGGGCAAGTCACTAAGGGGACGTCTACCGTTTGTGCTGGAGATGTAAACTGAATCATCCAGAGCATGGTCCCAGCCGAGACGTGAGGCACGGACTTGGGCGACTGGCTGCTTGCACCACTGTGACTATTCTTCTGCTAGTGTGGGTATGTCCTCTCGCTGAAATTTACACCTGCCGCACCTGCACAGACGTGTCTACTCTGGGAGTTGGGGATGTAGATTCCCAGCTCGAGGAGACATTTTCTAGCTAGCTCTCATGGAGCTAGCATGCTAAAAATAGGATGTGCCCGGTGGGACGGGCTCGCCACTCTGAGTATGAACCTATGGTCTCTGGTGGCAAGTACTGGGGACAGGACCACTGGTCTGACCCAGTAGGGCTGTTCTTATGTACCCCCACCTGAAAATGAGTGCTATAACCGTATATGTGGCCAGGGGACTGGATAATGTCCAATCACCTTATCTTGGGTAAGGAAGTTTAAAGAAATGACTATTTCTCAGTCTGCTTTGAGAAGTTTCCAAGTGTCGATCCTGGAACCCTCTGACCTAGTCTGCTCTTCTCCGTTTTTTCCTTCGGAGCAGGACAGATCCATATGTAGCATGGAGTTTTAAATGAGAATTATGATCCCATTTCTGGTTTAATATATTCTCAAGAAGCTTTTGTGAAGTCGGTAGGGCACGGACATGATTTTGAGACTCACCTAAAATCATCCAGCCTCCGTTCAAGTTGAAAATAATGATCCAAAAGGCTTGAATCACATTTTTGGATTTTTTTTGGTATCCCAAGGCATGCAAGAACAGAGAGGCTGCTTGGCGCTTTGGAATATTGAACCAGCGCTAAGCACATGGGAACTCAGAAACAAAATGAGGAATGGTTTTCAATTTTCATTCTCTAAATTCCCAGGGTGTGAAGAGGGAAAGAAAATCTTTGATTTATTCATTATTTTTGATAACTTTTCATCTTGTCCCCAGAAATCTCATCATTTTCATATTTATTCTGCTTACATTACACTGAGGCAACACTGCGGTTCACTGTGAAGTACCATTGAAATATGCATGCACCAGAAACACCCTTCTCCTAAACTGTCACAACTACATTTTTCCCCTTTAAGGTGATCTGTATGGTTTCCATTATTAAAATGTCCCTTCCCAGCTTCCTGATAAGTACCAGGACAGGCAAATTAATAGAAACAGCTGGAACAGAGCCCTAGTTTGAAAATGATTTTATCTTCATTGTTTATTCCCAGACTCACAAAGCAGCTTTCTCGGGATCACGGATCTGTGTGATACGTGTACGTTGCTGGAGATGCTACAACTCTTTGCATCCTTGCCTCTTAGGGCTGGTCTACACTGGGGGGGGGGGGATCGATCCAAGATACGCAACTTCAGCTACGCGAATAGCGTAGCTGAAGTCGAAGTATCTTGGATCGAATTACCTGGGGTCCAGACGGCGCGGGATCGACGGCCGCGGCTCCCCCGTCGACTGCACTACCGCCGCTCGCTCTGGTGGAGTTCCGGAGTCGACGGTGAGCGCGTTCAGGGATCGATATATCGCATCTTAACGAGACGCGATATATCGATCCCGGATAAATCGATTGCTACCCGCCGATACGGGAAGACGTACCCTTGGTACAACTGGCACGACCCTGCTTCTATTGAAGTCTGTGGAAATTTTGCCACAGACTTTAGTAGAAGCAAGATCAGCCCAAAAAGAAGGAATTACCAGTGTTCATGGAGAATCTGGCTGCTGTGTCCCAGCAGGTTGGCGTTTTGCTCTGCGGTGTTAGTTGTCTTCAAAGTCACACGTGCCGTGCCGCAAGCTGGACCCAAAGCCTGTTGCAAAGTGCCTGGACTCTGATACAGCCCGCTGACAAGTCTGAGGCCAATTCATTTACATTTTAAAATGGTAGCTTTTCATGGATTAAACATAAAAATGAATAACCCAATCAGTGCAGTAACCCTGGTGGTGGTGATTTTTATATTGAACTCCATTCATTTGAAGCTGTTCCCCATGTTATCCGTTTTCAGTGTGCTACAGATTTTTTGCACGGACGGCTACAGCATAGAAGTAGCCAGTTGAAGAGGGTTTGAAAACTGGCAACTGATCGGGGACAGTTTGAGTGCGAGGCACCTAAGAAAGTGGGGGAGGCAGTCTGAGATAATTGGCTGAACACATTAGCTGTAAGAACAAATTTAAAAATTTTATTAAGATGATGTTAAAAAAAGTGAACAGAGTTTGAGCATAGAAGTTTCTGGTTATCAGGGAATAACGTAGAGATTATCGAGGGTGCAAAGTTTGGTTTAAGATCAGGTGGCATAAGGAATACATAATCTGCAATATCCCCGATTGGGGGTAAAAGGTTTACTACTGCTAAAACGATCCACGGTGACATAGTTAACAACACTGGACCCAGAACATTCATTAGGAGGTTTCAGAGATACCAGCCAAATAGAAATGAATGAAAGTTTCAATCTAGACTTTCCCATAGCTTGGATGTGTTTTGAGGCGGGAGTGTAATATATGAAAAGGAGCTGAGTACCTAGACTGTAAGTTCTTTGGGGCAGAGATTGTCTTTTTGTTCTGTTCATACAGGACCTAGCACAGTGGAGTCCAGGGGCCCCTAGATGCTGTAGGAATACAAATAATAATACTGTTATGTGTGTGTATCACTGCCCACTGTTAGATGGAATCAGAATAGCTCAAATGTGTTTCATAGGCCCTGTATTGCTAATGAGGCTCTCCTTGAACTCAAGAGGCAAGGACTGTTCTTTTTTGGAGCTGAAGGATCTAAGTTTTATCTTTTGCATCTACCACCAAGTCCTAAGCCGCTATAAATTTGTTACAATAGGTAGAATTTGAGTGATATGTGTTTGCATTTGCCTTTGCCTAAATCATTCTTCACCTTGGTTCGTTCCTGCAATGTTGCCCATATTTCATGACTCGTGCTGCTTTTGAAGCTCCTGTCTCTCAGGGTCCATTAGCGTGTCTCAGCCCCACATCTCCCGGCCCTCGGAGAAGACGCTTGAGGATATTATAAGAATGCTGAATGTGTGTGCCAGCCGTCTATGCTGGGGAAGGGCCACCGGTATCAGCCTTTTGATCTTCAGCAGGTTCCAGAAACAAGAGGTCATACACATTCCAGATGAAGCTCACAGGCTGTGCCAAAAATTGTAACAGCTAATTGAAATCCAGGAGTCTGCTGAGCAGTGCTCCTTTGTGTTCTGCTTGGGGTGTAGAGTAGATGCAGCTGTTTGATGTTGCCAGGCAGACCCAGCCAGTCATACTTTGCACTTTTCACCTGTTTTTTTCTAAGTGCAAGTCCACATTCACGCTCCGTACCCAGGCAGGCAGGAGAGAGGCCTTCCTTGCCCATTCAACTTTATCAGCTACACTATTGCTGTTTCATTGACACCCTTTAATCCCTGTGTGCTGGGCCCTGGCTCCCCGTCTTTGATAAGACACTTGTCTTTAAATTTGTTGTCATTGACGAAAACAAACAATGGAAGAGGACCTGGAGAATGGGCCCTGAATTATTCACGAGCTAGTCTTGGTGTGTGTGTGGGGGGGGGGGGGGGGAATCGGTGCTTTCGTTAGCCACTCTGCCTGGGAACGTTTTTAACTGTCTTGGGGATTTATGGTACTTCTGCTTATTCCAAGCTGTTTCATTCAATATGAGAGAGCAAGCAGAGAAAAATCATATTTGCCCCATATATTTTTCTGTGATGACTTCAGTGAATAAATAATGATGCATTAAGCGAGTCTGGTAAGGGTCCCAGCCAAATGCCTGGCTGTAGACAGAGAGTTCTAGTTTGTAACTTAGAGTTAAGCTAAAGGATACTCCTCTTCTCCCTTGGATTATACTAGGGCAGCTCACTAAAGCTCCCTTCACATGCCCATGGCTCCAGCTCCACTTCAAATATATTTTCTGGTTTCCCCTTTCCTCCTGAAGCAAATGTAACCACCTTCCCCTTTTCTCCAAAGCCCTACACAATCAATCTCCTACGTAGAATCATAGAAGTGTAGGACTGGAAGGGACCTCAGTAGGTCATCTAGTCCAGTCCCCTGCACTCAAGGCAGGACTAAGTAATATATAATACTGTACATATAATGCTCTGGCTCTCGCCTCTATTCATTTGTCCCCTCAGCATGACCGACAACCCCCTTGGTTTACCATCTTGTGTTCTTACTTCCAAATATAACACTCATTTACACACCGGCTCTCTGTCCCACTCTAGTAGCTGAAATACTCTGAGTCCACTGCAGCCTGGGCTAACAGCTAACAGCTACTGTGTCTTCTAGCTCAGGTCGTCAAAACTCATGTTTTTTAGCTCCAGAGGTCACGGGTTGAATCCTTGCTGTGGAAATAATGTGGGGTTTGCGTTGGAAAAAAGAAAATTCTCTCCATTCAGCAAACCTGTTTGTTGCAAAAGCCACCCTGACCTTTCCACAATGTTCTGTCTCCTGCTTGTTCTCTAAACGGCTGAATCGTGCTAATATGAAGAAAGAAATTGGTAGCCTTGTGCAATATTCTCTATAAATATGTAATTACAGTCTTAGCAAAATGGACCCTGTTTTCTTGCTAGTGTTTAATAGCTCCTTTTGGAGCTGTTACAGACTGTGATTTAAATGTGTAAGAGACAGTCTTTAAAGCCAGCATCAGAACAGCCCAACCACCCCAGGAATTAAATTTGTAGCGTGCATTTTTCTTTCTGGTTTCCTTCATTGGGGGCTTGGCAAAGCTTATGGCTATAGGCTTGTCAATTGTCTCTTAGCTAGGTACAGTATGCACTAGAGAAATCCCACCAGAGCCATATTTCAGCCACGAGGCCCTGTATCAAACTGCGTGCTTATAAATGAATAACTTAGCTCTAGTTTTTATACAGCAAAGACTGGCAAATCTTCCTTGGCTGCAACTCGCAGGGAGAAGCATTCAGCAGAGCTGAGGATTTTTTATTTTCCTGCGGCTTTATTCTTTGATTCGTTGACTAGCTGTTGATGCCAAAATATGAAAAGTCGTTTAAACAGGAATCCACATAAAGTCACATACTGCAGAGGAACTTGTCTGAGATCTTTTGCCTTGCTCTTCTTCTTTGACACTGCTTGTGAGTACGGTCAGAAAGGTGGTTATGTACAAATGGGCCCTTCTTAGTCATCCGATCACTCCAAGCAGGGCCGGCTTCAGGCACCAGCTTACCAAGCAGGTACTTCGGAGAGGGGCGGCACGTCCAGCTGTTCGGCGGCAATTCGGCGGACGGTCCCTCACTCCCGCTCGGAGCGAAGGACCTCCCGCCGAATTGCCACCGCAGATCGCAATCGCGGCTTTTTTTATTTATTTATTTTGTTTGTTTGGCTGCTTGGGGCAGCCAAAACCCTGGAGCCGGCACTGACTCCAAGTCACGAGGGCTGACTTTACTGATAGAATTGTGGGGGGGTTGCTATTGTTGGCCCTCCCCTACAGCTAAGGAAACAAGCTGAGTTCTGTTCTATCCTATGTATCATTGACAAAATTGCCAACTGAATTTGATTGAGGGATTCCTTTATTGATGATGCTGTCAGAGGCAGAAAAAACCCAGCTTGATCTTCAGATCTTGACTTACGAATGGTGCAAATTTGATAGGGACATCAAAGAAAGAGAATAGAAACGGAAATCCACAAGGTCATGCTTCGTGTAGAGCATCCCTGACTTGCATGTATGACTGCAGAACTACGAGCAAAAGGGCAAAACTTAAGCTTGTGTAGCTGAGTCACGCAGAGGTTCCAGATTGACTGACTGGAAAACGATCTCAAATCTGCTGTACAACACCACCCAGAGCTTCCAAAATTATGCAGATCTAACAGCTATTGTATGTTAATTCTTCATCCATGAAACAAAAAAGATGAACAAAGGAACTCAATCCCCTCTCTTAACCTGTTGCTTTGGCTGCACCACTTAGCAACACACTGCCAAAGAAATCAAGTTCATCACCACCTTGGGGAGAGCCATGTGTGTCTGCTGAGACCGTGGTGGATTTGTACAGGCATCAGTTAAGAAACTGTGCTCCTTACAGAGACCAATTTGCACAACTTCTCTGTAGCCTTGATGGGTCAGTTGGACAGCCTGCCAGAGCAATTCTGTCCTGCTGACCACACACAGGATAAAATTGTTTAGGAGAACTTTACAAGACAAGCATTTGTACTCCAGCCTTTTAAATGAATTTAGGTTAGTCTCTTTGGTAGCATACCTGGATATAAGAAAGCAAAGAACCCGTGTTCAAATCTGGTAAAGACATTTCAAAGAGGATTGTGTGGCTGAGGGCTCGGCTTTGGCGTGCCAAACCTCTCAACAACATCATCTTCCGGTTGCTGGTCAGGCCCCTGTGTGTAAAAGGAATCAAGGGTCTTCTCCCAAATCCCAAACTCACTGTCACCATTGGCCCTCCTGCTGGCGGTCTAGAAGGAGACACTAGAGACTGAATCAGCTGTGAAGACTGAATTATTCTTCCACGCTAGAGGTGGTCCATGATGGGGTAGCGTGTGCGTGCGTGTCCATTCACCACTTGTGCTGTAGCACTTCTGTGGATACCGAAGTGTCTAATCTGGGGTCTGTTCATGACTATATTGGGGAGGATGTACAAAAGCACTCAGTACTGGCCTAACTGCTCCCACTGAACTCAATGGTGAAACTTCCATCCACTTCAATGGGCACAGAGCTGGGCCAGTGCTGAGGTACAGATCACCAGCACAGTTCCCAGGAGTCCTCTTGGGTTAGGGTGACCAGATGTCCCGATTTCATAGGGACAGTCACGATATTTGGGGCTTTGTCTTATATAGGTGCCTATTACCCTCTCTCACCCCCGTCCCAATTTTTCACACTTGCTGTCTGGTCACCCTATCTGGGGTAGTGCTCTGTGGAGCTACGACCTTCTATCAACTGAGTTTCAGCCCTGAGTGCGTCTGAAAATCCCACCCTACCTGTTATGGTAATAAATGATTGTTCATTTGTTTCCTCCAAGGATTGCATGGTTTTCCATGTGGCGTTTGTATAATATTCCAGTATAGAGATGTGTAACAAAAAGCAACATGACTCGACAGAATTGTTAAGTAGGCCCCCTGCATGAGATGCACCATAGGCAAGAAAGATGTTACAGCATGAAGGATAAAGACAAGATCGTTTTCCAAACCGCTGGGGAGCCCAGCCTGATTCACAGAGATAACAGACTGACAGCACAGAGATGAAAATCACTGACTGCTGCTCAGAGGTTTCCTCACGAGGCACAGACCCCCTGCTCTCCAGCGTGAAATGCCATGATCTGTATTTGTTTGCTGAAGATATTGAGGCAAGAGTCAGCCAACAAACTGGCTGTCATTAAATACTGAGCTTTTTAAAAAAAAAATAGATGGGCAGATGTTTTGGAAGGAGAGAGTGTTTTAACTGCACAGCCTGAGTGGAAATAGGCTGGAGGAAGGTGGTTACTCAGTTGTCATAAAGCCCCCAAGTCTTAAGTCTCCAGTTGTGGTTATCATCTTCACTTTCAACCCTCTCTCTCTGTCTTCAAGCCACATCTGCTGACTTTACTGACATAAATAAGCTCCCAGGACTATCTCAGCCCTGCAGAGCAGGTGCAGTTATGGAAGAGCAAGCGAGGTTCTATTCTACCTCATCCTACAATGCTGCCAGGTGGCTTCTGATTGCAGAATCTTTATAACGAGGCAGGATGAAAGACAGGGTATGGCTTGATTTTTCAGATCCCTGGGTTGAGTTTTTCAGCACTGGCAGCTAGAAAAATACCCTTTTGACATCTAAACCCAGCAGCTTGTGAGTTGGGATCATGGAGAGAGAGGCTAGATACGGAACCCCGTGATGCCAGATTTTCAAAGTCACGTCTCTGATGGTAACAGCACTTTTACATTTTGCGATGGGACTCATTGTTCAGTTAGGCTAGACACTGAGGTGAATGCAGCAGCACTGGCAGTAGCTATATCTTGTATAAGGGCATTTCAAAGCAGTTCTAATACACATCATAATGCTTAGCGCATATAGTATGATAGTGCCCAAAGGCCCCAATCACTGTACAAACACAGTCGAAGAGAGAGTCCCTGCCCCAGCTTTCAAAACATTACTTGATTAATACCCACAACAGGTAAGTATCATGGTCCCCATTTTAGTGAACAATCCAACAGCTGCAAACGTCAAGTTAGGGAAAGTGAGGCACAGCCGGGTCGAGAGATTTGCCAGCGGTCGCTCAACAAGTCAGTGTAGGAGCTAGAACTTGAAGCATACTCTTCCATGGCCCAGGTCTATGCTCTACCCACGAGATGACATGGCCTTTCTGATGGGATGAAGTATGTGGGCAGCCATTGGTCTGGCATTAGTAACTTAGGCTTTGTCTTCACTACCCGCCGATCCGGCGGGTAGCAATCGGTTTTTCGGGGATCGACTTACCGCGTCTAGTGAAGACGCGGTAAAATCGATCCCTGATCGCTCTGCCGTCGACTCCGGAAATCCACCTCGGCAGGAGGCGGCAGCGGAGGCGGCGGCAGCGCGGCAGCGGTCGACTTTCCCGCGTCCTCACCGCTAGGTAAGCCGACCTAAAATACGCAACTTCAGCTACGGTATTCACGTAGCTGAAGTTGCGTATCTTAGGTCGGACCCCCGCTGCAGTGTAGACCTAGCCTAAGGGATCTGGGGAATTTTATTCGAAAACTTCTCTTGGTCAAGGGCAAAACACTAATCAAACATTAAATTCACCCATCACCTCCCTGCAGGGTGACGCCAACAAGTCAGACACGGATGAGGACAAGACCTCTGCCAACTTTGATGAGGATATTGAGAAGCTGAAAGACCTCTGCGCAACAGGTAGGAATAAGCTTGAATTTCCTTCTGCAGTGTGCACAGCTAGGCTATAAGTCTGCTTCCAGAGGCCCTGTAGAATGGTTTAGGTCAGTGTTTCCCACACGGTGGGTCCCAACCCACCAGGGGGGCCTGGTGGCACTCCCTCTCCCCAGCCACCTTCCACCCCCCTCTCTGGTGCTGTGACATCCCCAGGCAGAGGCATGGAGAGGGGGTGGGATCTCCGTGGCAAGTGCAGTGCGAAGGAAGCTGCCGAAACCAGCGAGCAGACAGCCAGCAGCCTGGTAGCGATTGCAGCCCGGCTGTGGGGAGAGAGGGGCTGGCTGGGGCACAGAAGGGGGAGCCAACCAGGAGGCTTGGGCTTGGGACTAGAGGGCTGGGGAGGGGGAGGAGCAGGTGCAATGGGTCCCCAAAAGAGACAAAATACAACTTAGTGAAAAGTTTGGGAATCTCCAATTTGGGAGCTCTATACCTGTTATCTCCCCTTGGGGGCAGTACGTTTCACGTGGTGACTCACCTGGCTGTTATGCCTGCGGGGCGGTAGTTTTGCATTTTCAACTATTCAAAAAGTGTTTCGACTATGAAAAAGACTTTCCAGTCTTCACAAATACGAAGAGAGAACGTGTGTTGCTTTTCAATATATCCTTGCCTCAGATGTTAAACTGTATTGGCTATTTGGTCACATTACATCTCGTCCCCTTTTAATTTTCAGTGTGGGGTTTTGTTAGGAGAATTTTAAAGTGTCTTTTGGGACTGTAGCCAAAATTCATTTGACTCAATGAAATGACAGTCATTTGGCGACCAAATGGAATTAATTTCAGGTAGAAACAGAAGTATTTGAATGGTTGGGGTCACCAGTTGAGAGAGCTGGAGCAATACTAGGTGATTTAACTGCCCAGTCATTCAGCTCAACTGGAAAATTCCAAATATTGGGTTATCAAATTCAGCTTCCCTGCGGACGGTTGGCGAACAATCCACAGGCTGAAATTCCTTTGTATAAACTGTTTGCAGAACCACTTCGAATAACAGGCTCATTCCAGGGCAGGAAGGAAATTGCCACTTATTCTCAGGGAGCTCACAAATAGAATCATAGAATATCAGGGTTGGAAGGGACCTCAGGAGGTCATCTAGTCCAACCCCTTGCTCAAAGCAGGACCAATTCCCAACTAAATCATCCCAGCCAGGGCTTTGTCAAGCCGGGCCTTAAAAACCTCCAAGGAAGGAGATTCCACCATCTCCCTAGGTAACCCATTCCAGTGCTTCACCACCCTCCTAGTGAAATAGTGTTTCCTAATATCCAACCTAAACCTCCCCCACTGCAACTTGAGACCATTGCTCCTTGTTCTGTCAGCGAAGGGCTGAATTCTCAGAATAAACTGTGGACAAGGAATAACGTGACCATTTCCAGTCTCCATAAACCTCCTAAATGCCATCATGTGTACAAACAACATAAGGGCATTAATGATCCCATTACAAACCCATTGGCCTGTAAAATGTGTATAGACAGAAGGATCTTGTGTGGTGCAGATTAGCAGATTTGGGACTTGATCTTCCACCCCTTGAAGTGATTGGCAAAGCTTCTATTGACTTCAGTGGTTTATGCTCAGGCTCTTTGTGCATAAGCAAATAAGCAAACTAATGCTAAAAAGACAAGGGCACTGCAGGACAAAAGCAGGCATCAGAGGAGAATTAGCAGGGGTAATAAAACCCTTGGCTTTCTCAGCGCAGTGGAGGTGGAATCATTTCCTGAACTACCTGTACCAGTGTAAAATTGTTCTTCTCTCCTACGTATGGCAGATGGTCCCATCCTCTCCCCTCCCCCAGACAGCAGATTCTGCAATCATTAAACCGAAATCCACTGAGACAGAATAAATTAAGAGTTGCTCTCGACTCCAGCCCTTGTATTTGAATCTAGGCTTTTGATGACAGAGTATTACTGCACTCAGTAGTGCAGAAGGAGTTTTGTTATATAGATTCTTGTTTATCTTCATCATGAATACAGTTTCTGCAATTTTTAACGAGTACATTCTGTTGCTTTCTGAAAAGATCTGATGCTGTGTTGCCATGTCTCAAGGAGAGGTCCATTTTCCCTTGCCATAGAGCTGAAACAATATGATGTAATTGCTCCCTTTCTTTTTATTAACTAGCAGCAATTATCAGGGAAAAGTAGTTCATGAGATTATTCTGTTGTATAAGGATTGCTCCTATAGATTAATGCATGTTTAGAAACCCTTAGCATTTCCTGTCCCTGGAATGGATGACTAACGATCACAGGGCACATTTGTACAGTGCCTTCAGCCCCGAAGGAATCCAAAGCCCTTTACAAATCATGAAATCTCCGCACCACAGGAAGAGAAGAATAATTTATCCAGATTGTAATTTGGCCAACACATGAGGACTAACAGCCGTTTCTCTTAGGGGAAAAATAATAGCCATACAATCCACAACTCCAATCCTGATTGCTCCTGAGCGCCTGAACCTCCTTTTGTAGTCCAGGATGAGTTTCTAACTCAGCAAATGCTGATGGCCTAGCGGACAGAGCACTGGACTGGACCTCAGGACACCTGGGTCCTATTCCTGGCTCTGCTGCTATCCTGCTAGGTTACCTTGGACAAGTCACTTCGCCTCACCATGCCTCAGCTTCCTCCATCTGTTAAGTGGGGATAATGAGACCAACCCCTTTTTAAAGCCGTTTGAGATCTACTGATAGAGTGCTAGGTAAGAGATAGGGATTATTATTAAGATTGGGCCTTCTGAATGCTCCTGTCCTTGGCCTTCTATCTCCTATGAAAGACCAACCCGGCATTGGTGGCACCAAGGAATTTCAATTTGATCTTCCATTCAGTGAAGTCAATAGGAGACAAACGGGGGTTGCCCATTTTAAAAGTGCTGGTTGCAGTCCTCAGCTAAGCTCCTGAGCGGAGACCTAACTGCCGCTCGCCTTCTTTCCAGAGATGAAGATGTACTCCCTTGCCATCACCCCAAACGGTCACGTGGAGGGCAGGGCGAGCATACCCCCTCCCATCATCATGCGCACTGCTGCTACTCCCATGCCAACGCCAAAGTGCTCGCCGCACATGGATTCGGTGCACACCTTCGTGGACTCAAGGAGAGGGAGCAATGCTTCAGTTGATCCACTGAGCTACGATCAAAAGTCCTTGGTATGTTACCAGTATTAGCAGTTTCCCCCTATTATCTGCCTTTTATATAACACAGAGGGAGATATAAATGTATAATATTATAAGCAGGGCTGGTAGCACTGCCTCTGATTAAGGTTGCCCAATATTTCCCATTATAAGACCCTGTTTTCAATTGCATATAACTTTGAAAAACTCTAACCATTTGGGCTGAAATTTTCCATGCTGTGTATCTGTCTCAGGCTGAATTGTTTTGAGAAATTGCAGGCAAAACAGTTTAGCCATTTCTGAGAGGGAGGCTGGGAAAAACATTATTTCTTCCCATGTTAAAAAATTCGGGTGACCTTTTCTTTGGCCAGCTTTAGTGTCCCCGTGCTTTGGAGCTAGGATTTTAAATTTAGCAGGGGGTGGGTCATGGACTTGCCCTTTGCCATCCTTGTGAAAAGGCTTTCCCACAGACAGCAACCTCCTGGTAGCCCTGACTCATCCCCAGAGCAGGTCCAGCCTGTGCACTGAATGAGGCAGGGGTCCTGTGGGAAAAAATAGTAAGTGATCATGTAATTAAAGACGGTATCGTAATGCATACACACAAAAAGACATAATTAAGGTTGCACACTGGCAATCTTCATTTTGGCATTTACTAATTTTTGAGTACTTGATTTTGCAACCTTTAATGCTCTTTTAACATTTTGGGTGAGTTTGGTAACGTATCTAGGTTGTGTACGGAGCTGATCGCGAATCGGAATTGCCATTCTGTGGGAAATTCTCAAATTTGTTTTCAGACAAAAATTCAAAGTATCTAAACCTATCACAGAATGAGAAGATGTGAAAAATTTTGATTTGGAAATGTCATAATGTTTTGTTTCAGGTAGACATTAATCTCTGCACGGCCTGACCTATCACGGTGTTTGATGGGATTTATAGTTCTGGGTCCCTCAGTCCCCATTCCCCTCTATTGGCCCAGCTCCCTGGTTGGACTACATCTCCCATGATACATCGTGGTGACTTCCTATCCCATGATGCACTGCGACTCAGCAGTAATTTTTCCTACCCTGGGTTGGGTGGTGGAAATGAAGTGATTGGTGGGAAGATGAGATCAGACAGCAGGGGGCATGATGAAATAGGGCAGGATGGTCATAACAGTGGATTCGGGCTGCAGAGAAGCAGTGGGGAATCCAGAGTCGCAGACTGGACTGTCAGGTGCAGCACTGGATAGCGTGTGGTCTGTCATCAGGAGGGCTGACGTGACAGGGAATGCCTAGAGCAGTCAAGGTGAGTTGCTGGTGCTGTAGTCACTGGAGAAACTAGGGTCTGGGGGCTTTGCTGCTTCATCCGCAGAAGGCTTAAGGAAGAAGAGGTTACTGGGTGCTGCACAGGTGGGGCACTGGGACTCAGTGCCCCTGAACAGTTTCCCTTGTTTACGATGGAGGTGTGTCAGGAGAGGGAATGAGCTGACTGGATGCAGGCAGCCCCAAACATTACACCTGGGCACTCTCTTTGAGGGGTTTCATTTGGCTTTTGCACAGGCAAACCACTATGGTAAGAAACACGTTCTTCCTGGAATGACTGCACAGCCCCCGGGCGTCTCAGAGATGAGCAAAGCATCTGTCAAGCGGAACTAAGGGGTGGTGGCTCTGCAGGGCCCTAATTCCTTGTGGCAGTTTAATGATTGGCTAGATGTGAAGCCCACCTGTGAGGCCGGAATAAACCGTCTTGGAATGACTGCGAAGGACTCTGAATGCTTGTTCACCCCTCGTACGGCTGCTCTGCTCTGTTCTTGTTTATTATACAGTGGCCCCTTCTTGAGGGGAACAAACAGAAACCAAGAGCTGAAATAATGGATTATCCTTAGGGAATAACCATCTGAGGGGAGAGAGATGGCTGGAATTACTGAACAGGCAGGAGGTTTTGTTGCACTCACAACAGGGCAGTGGGTGGGAAGGCGTGAATACAGAAGGACCAGAGTTAATGGACAAAAACGGGTTTCTATCTCTGCTTATTGGCCCTGTTTTTCACTATGTAACTTCAATATCACGTTGAAATCAAAGCAGTGGAGTATGAATGCACTTCATGCAACGTGCTGAGGTAGAACCGTTATCACCTTTGGTAAGCTGCTTAGCCAAGGTAATGCTTCTGAAAAGAAAACAGAGATGACTCTATAGTTTGTCTTGGGTTTACATGGGATTGCTGGCTCATGGCTCGAATCAGGACACAAGCAGCTACCCAATGGAACAGCACTGAGATGAACCTTAATCGAAACCCATGCGAACGCTTAAAGCAGCCAGCTCTGTTTCTGTGCCGGAAGGAAAACGTTAAAAGAAAAGATTTCTTTCTAGGCTTCGCTGCTCTGACTTTGAACGCTTTCGTCCCAGGAACTATTCAGCAATGCAAATTGCAGTTACAAAATAATCATCATCAGAAATTTACTGGGGGGGCGGAATCCATTTGAGTACATATTTAAAGAAAAATAAGGCTACTGTCTGGGTAAAATTTTCAAAAGCACTTAGGTGCCTAAGACCCATTGAAAGCCAATGTGATTTAGACACCTAAATCACTTAGGTGTTTAAAAAAATATTAGGTGGTGGGAATAGAGTCTTAGGAGTGGACACATTTTTGCTGCCAGAGTGGTGTACCGGGGTCTTAGTTAGGGTAAATGAGAGGCAAGCCCTTAGGAACCAGTTGTGTGATTTTTACGGACACACACAAGAATGTATCTCCGGTGACTGATCCCTGCCCTGCCATCAGGTTGGTGTGGAGCAGTCCCACTGTAACTGATTTCTCTGAAAAACAGGACTACATCAAGTGTTCTATAAAAGGGCTCTGTGACCCCAAGAGGGGATTCCATAAAATCCTCCTTGGCTGGGCTCCTCCGCTTGCCGTGAGACGCATGGATCTGGAGCAGATGCGGCGCCGGCCTTGAGTTTTCATTAGTTGTGCCCAGTTTACATGGGGAATGTTTTAAGACAGGTGTTGAGTCAGGTATGTGGACTCAGACCCCAGGCCATAGTGCGTTGAGTGTAATTTCAGGCGGGGGGGGGGGGGAAATCAATAGCTTTTGTCATTCTGGAAAAGGGGAAGTCCTATGGAAGCCTTCTTGGAGCCTTTCTAATGTGGCTGGCCTGCACAGGCAGGACCCTGGGTGCTTAAAACCTACATGGGATTCAAGAATCCTGCACTGCGAAGGGTTCTAGCCATGCAGAGGGTGCACTTTAAAGGAACACCTTCGATGTGGGTTCACCTGGGTACCCAGGTATATGGGAGTCAAGGAGATGAGAGAGATTGCAGAAAAGCACTCAACTGGAACTCCAGCCTTCCCAGTGTGGGGCCCCATCCAGCAGCATGAACTTACCTTCTTAGCCCTTAACAACACCTGCAATGTTCCCTGTCTGTTCTTAACTGAATGACTGTCTTGTCTCTGGAGCCGCCTGGCAGTTTGTGCCATAAAGGCTGGGCTAAATTCCTTTCCCTCTGAGCCGTTTCCTTCCCTCTTCTGCTTGAGGGTGAAATCTCATGTGTTGTTCCCATCTCTCAGTCCAGCCTCCGCAGCTCGCCGTGTGCAAACTGGGGACCCAACAGCAACTGGGGAAGCCGACGCTCAAGCTGGAACAGCCTCGGCAGGGCCCCAAGCCTCAAAAAGAAGAACCAGTCTGGGGAAAGAGAGTCCTTGCTCTCTGGGGAGGGGAAAGGGAGCACGGATGATGACTCTGATGATGCCAAGTCCAGCACTGTCAGCAGAGCCACCCTGCACCGCCGGGCAGAGTCCCTGGATTACAGAAGCTCCTTGGACTTGCCTGAGCTTCTCCAGCTCCCCACCATGCGCCACTCCCTCAGCATCAACCCCATCGCCGTGCTGCCCACAGAGTACCAGGACTGCAATGGCAAAATGGTGCATGTGCCCAGCGAGTTCTTCCTGCGCATCGACAGCCACAAGGACGACCTCTTGGACTACGACGACGACATGGACGATGTAAGTTGCCGTGGGAATCGGGCAGCTCTGGGGGTAAGGGAGCCTTTCTCCTGTAAGGTGCTTGTTCAAATCCTGGGCAGAGATGTTACCACCTACTGACTCGTGTAGATGAAAGAGTCCAGTTCCTCGTGAATTGGCATCCACTTCCCAAAGAGTTTTGTTTGCGAACAGGGGGGTTCTGTTACTGTCTGATCTGTAGGCAAGGTTAAGTGTCCAGGTGATGGGCACCCACCTGGGTGAGCTACAATCCCTGGCTGTGGTTGAGACCCATCTCAACCAAATTTCACCCCAGGCACCCTTGGGCGCCCAGAGCAGCTTGCAATGCCCTTTGCAAGAGCAGCATTAACCCAGCTGCTCTCCAGCACCAAGCTGGACATTGTTAACCGTCCACTGTGACCTCTCCAGGACCTGATTCCTGTTTCAGGGACTTTGCTCCAGAGCTTCTGTGAAGGGAGGATAAAGCTCAAAGGATTCCAGTCACTGCTGACACCCGGTTTGAGTTTTCAGATTGGAGTCGCAATGCTACAGTCAGACTCATCTCTGAAATAGAAAAACTGGCCTCACGTCAGCCAGCATGGCGGGTCAGCACGTAAACCGGTGTCGATGTAATTACAGTGACGCGGTTAGGTAGCTTAGGCACAACATTTTGGTATTGCAAAAAAACAAAACAGGATTTTCAGTGAGTTTAGGCGGATGCTCAAAAAATTCATAGCCCTGGGGGATTAAATTCATTAATTAATAAGCACTTAGTGCAACACCATGAAGCTTGGAAGCCCCTCAGTCCTTCTGTCTGGTGGGAAGATGAAGAGACAAAATATGACTGGATTGGTTTCAAGTGCAGCGAGCACCCCGCGGCTCCCGCTCACTTTGGGGGAAGCTTTGAGGGAGTAAGGGCTTCAAGGTTTGGCCATGTATGTAGGGTTCATGGAAGCTTCCCTTCCTCATGCAGAGAAAGAGCATTAGATCTTTACCAGCCTGCGTCAGTCCCAATCCCAGCTGCTGGTCTGAGCGTCAGATTGCCCTGTAACAAGGTTTCTATTCTACCTTGGGCTGCATGTGTACAGTACTTCCGTTGTGTGGGGCTCTTATTCATTTCCCTGCGAGCCTGATGGGACGGTAGGAAAGATGGTGTTTTGGATAGGGCTTTGGATTGGGACACGGGGAAACCTGAGCGCAATTCCTGGCTTGGCCACAGGCTCCATTTGGACCTTTGGTACGTCACTTTACTGTGGTGATGGGGGCCAGATAAGGACACAGATAGAATTTGGCTGTGAAAATGAAGACCTAACACTGCCTTGTCCAGAAACCACCTATAGAGCAAAGAATTCAGAGGGTCGTTTGAGAAGGGCAGAGGGACCCCGTGGGCTAAAGAGCCGGGAAAACTAAAGAAAAGAGCAATTTCTTTGTTCTCTCCAGAGTTACTGCTACAGGATTCGTAAAGCCCTGGAGCCCTACAAACCGGAATGGTGCAAGAATCACGAAGACTGGTCTCTCTACTTGTTTTCTCCTCAGAATCGGTAAGAAACCCCGGTCCACTGGGTGGGCAGGCAGCTGAAAACTGGGGCTTGGGAGAAGCTCATTCCGTTGGGCAGGACAAACCCAGCCCCAACTGAGGGGGAAGAATTCTGTGAGGGAATCCTCACAGGGCTTGTGTTTCTCTCTCCTAGCCATTCGAGTGGGTTTTACCACAGGAGGGGCTGTAAAAGACTCCAGTTTTAGTCAGCCCTTCCGTAGGCAAAACTCTTGGATGGGGAAGGACTGAGTGAGAACGTCCGAAGTCGGCCCCTTGTGCTCTAAGTAACGTTTCTGTGATAGGCAGAATCACTGGACAGGGCCGTCGGCACCTTGGCAGGACGCTGAGGTGACTTATTAATACAGTTAAAATTATGATTGTTATTTCTTTCATTGATAACGAGTGCAGCAAACTGTGCACAGGAAGGACCTATCTCAGCACGCTGAGGTAGTTACCATCGAAGGATTTAAAGGAGTCTCTCAGGAAAGGAAATCCCAATCAGAGGGGTGAGTTCCAAGCTTGCTGACCCAGACTGGCTTCTGGCCATGACCTCTTCCTTTCTGCCCCTTTTCCCCCAGGATTCGAGCGATGTGCCAGAAGGTTATAGCCCACAAAATGTTTGACCATGTGGTTCTGGTCTTCATCTTTCTCAACTGCATCACCATTGCACTGGAGAGGCCCGATATTGACCCCCACAGCACGGTGAGCAGCCCCCCATCCCTTTTCCTGCACCCACAATAACTTTTCCCCAGCCACATCGGGGAAGGAACCTGCAGGATGGAGGATGCTGGGTTTCTGCTGTTTAAATGACTTGCCTCCTGCTGTTGATTTCTGTTTTACAGGAGAGGATATTTCTGAGTGTCTCCAATTACATCTTCACTGCAATCTTTGTTGCTGAGATGATGGTGAAGGTAATTATGTGTCTGCGCTAAACCTGCCAACCCACAATGAGGTCTGGCCTCTGTGGTCTGAGAGCTAAGATGAGCTGTATTTCACTGCACGTCAGTGTCCGTCATGTACAGCAAATAAGCAAAAGGCATGAGGCCACAGCTTAAATAATTTTCTCCTACTGGTTCTAGGTGGTGGCCCTTGGCTTCTTCTCTGGGGAAAATACCTATCTCCAAAGCAGCTGGAATGTCCTGGATGGGGTCCTGGTCTTTGTATCCATCATTGATATTATCGTCTCCATGGCATCAGCAGGCGGGGCTAAGATTTTGGGTATCCTTCGAGTCTTAAGATTGCTGCGGACCTTGAGGCCTCTCCGGTACTTTCACACTGGGCAAAATGGATGTGTGGGGTTTGGGCTTGTCTTCATGGCAAGCTATTAAGCGTCAAGCCATGGTCTGAATCTACAGTGGAAGTCCAAGTACACAGCTTGGCTACTGCTACTTGAAAGCACAGTAAGCTAAGCTCCATTCCAGGACTTTCACTGTGTTGTAGCAGTGTCCACCTGGGACGTTACTGTGTAGCTAGCTGGTGTGCGGTAAATTCACACCCGGACTTGTCACGCAGTAACTTGCCATGTAGGTGAGCCCTTTGTTTTGTTTTGATGAATCAAGAACTTTGAAGGGAAAGACTTGATTCCTTAAGCGACTGAAACTCTTCTGAAGCAAAATATCCTCTTGAAGCTAGCGCTCATATAGCACGTTTCATCCAAAGACCTCAAAGCGCTTCACAAAGGTGGTGAACATTGTTCCTCCTTTACAGGTGGGGAGAATGAGGCACAGGTTGATGAAGTGACTCACCCACCAACAATAGGCCAGGCCTCCTGAGTCCCAGTAATCTATCCACTGGGACACACTAAAAATACCGAATGTTTTCACTGCAATGCATGCACCGTGTCAATTGGAATCGTCATGATAGCGCATCTCACTTTATGGCATCCTTGCAAATTCATGATGAAAATGCTCTGATAGAACAATAGCTGATAATGATGGGAAAACTAATGGTATTTTACTGGGCCATAAAAAATTATTCTCACTACAAATGAGTGTTAACAGAAATTGGCAACGCTGATTGTAGTGAATCTGCTCTGGGATGGAAAAACAAGTAATTGCTCTAGTAGAGGGGTTCTTCCAAAGTTGTAAAACGTCAGTCACATTTCTGGATTAACACCAAGCCAGGATCCTTCTCTGTTTCAGCATCAGAGTCATAAGAAGTTATGAAAAGGGCAAGGTTGTGTTTTTGTGAAGATTTCCGGGCCAGCTTTGCAGTCTCCAGCCTGGTTTACACACAAGGTTGAACCAATTTAGCTAACGGTATGATTTTAAACCACTTTAGTTAAACTGGTACAGCCTCCTGTGTGGACTCTTATATTGCTGTGTGAGCTTGGCTTTGATCTGTTTATCTGGCATTGATCAATTTACAGACCCAAGCTAACCCAGTATAATCAGTCTGAAACCAATAAGAGTGTGTCTGCACAGTAATTTAACTAACTTGTTTTTTAAACCAATTTAAAATAATCCAGTGTAGACAAGCCCTCAGCAGCGATGGAGAAATATCTGAGCTTTCAATTGCTTATTATCAGAAGTGAATAAATGTGAACACCAAATGGGTTTCGGTCCATCTGTTGTTTATGCACGCACTCAGCACCTATGAGGAAGACCAAAATGACTGGTACTTTATCTTCACCACTATCTAGAAGAGCTGATCTGGTTTGGGGCAGGAAGTTTTTATCGGACTCGCACTGTGTGTCTGATGAATGCCTTCCTCACGCTGCCTTTTTATCATAATTTTACATATCAGGCTGGCTCCCTAATCAAAGTGACATGTTACACTGCACAACCTTACAGCCATTCCCAAGTGAGAAGGTCGCATTGGCTGAGAGTGAATTGGCAATTAAACAGGTGCTGGCAATAATTTGATAAGCTCCAGCTTCTGTAGTCTTTCTCCTGTGTGTGTATATCTAATACCACCTAGACACAATGTAGCTGTTGGCTAGGAAGAGGAAAGGTCATGTTTTCAATATTTGAAAGAGGAATAAAGGGAATTTGCATTTTGTTTGATAGCACAGTAATAAAGGGTCAAGGAGAGTATAAATACTTGGGGAATTCTTATCAGCTCACTTTGCCCGTGCCCATTTTGCATCATGCCCCACAAAAACACATTCACTTTCCCATGAAATTTCTTTGGAAACAAGATAGGTGGCTCCAGAAACGTGTGGTCCTTAGGAAAAAGAGCCGTTTGCCTCTTCCCATCACACTAGTAAGCCAGAAACAATCTGGCCCGTTCCTACCTAAGCAATGGCTTTTGTGTATTTGCTAGTTATTTCCTAGGTGACAAAGAGGTGGCATTAATGTTTCCATCTAATTTGTTGCTTCGGTCTCCCGGTCTGTTGTCTGAATTTGTCTTTACTGCTGCCCTCTTAGACTGCAATCTCTTCAGAATAGGGACCATCTCTTTCTTTGTGTATTTACAGGGCCTAGTGCAATGGGGCACTATCTTGGCTTGGCCTTTTTAGGCAGTACCGTATTTCACAATGGTTGTGGTGGATTCTCCATCATTGGCCATTTTAAACAGGAATGATTTGGGGGAAGTTCTACGGTCTGTGTCATGCAGGAGCTCAGACTGGATGACCACAATGGTCACTTCTGGCCTTGGAACCTATGAAGAATAATGGAAATCATGGCACAAATGATGTATGAACAAATACAAGGGACAGAATTGGGAAGCATTAGTTCCAGAGAATAATTCAACCTGCTGTATTCCTGAAGAGCCCACCATTGACTCTGGTGTTACTTACATAAGCCTTGTGCACTATTATTCCAGAGACCATTCAGTTTCTCTGTCACATTATTCATTTCTAGCTTGAGAGAACAAGAAGCTACTTAAACACTCCTCACTTAGAGGAAGTATAAACCTTCTGATGTTACCTATTCATTGGGCAGCCCCAGGCTTACAACATCTACCTTTTATCCTCCGTCCCTTCTTCACACATCTCTGCTTGCCTAAATTATCAGCCTCCTGGGCATTAAAGTGTTAACTTAGCCATGCAAAATGAAGCTACCAACAAGGATCCTGCAACCCCCTCTCTTAAAAAGTTTTGACATTTCTCAATTGAGACATCCAGCCTCCTGGAAAAACTCCCCGGGGCTTGTGGTGCTGTTTGGGCACAAACACATTTCTCAGACCCAACAGGAGATCCTTTCTCTAGGCACTCACATGGAAAAGAAAAACACCCAAACTTTCTGTGCTGCTGTAAACCATGCCTCTGGATCCATGGCTGCGCTCCTCTGCAAATAGAAGGCAGTCGGTGCTGCCCATTAATGACCCCTTCTTGTTACGGAGCTGTCAGCCACAAATCCCTTTTGTCTCTGAGCCAGTTCCCGGACCGTTTAGGTAGGAAACAACCTCCCTCGTATGATAAAACACCCCTCCCCTTTATAAATGGTGTCTTGCGGTTCAATCCCGCAAAAGGGGCCGAGCACCATGGGCCCGAGGCAGCCAAGCACTTATGCCTGTGCTTAACTAAGTGCTTGAGGGATCCCACTGACAGCAAGTTGAACATGTGCTTAAGTGCCTGGCTGGATTGGGGCCAGGGTGCTCAGTACATTGCAGGATTGAGCCCTTGGTTCATTAGCCTTCCTGAGCATTTCCAAAGATGGAACATCTGAGTAACGTGTGTTCTAAAGGTCTGAGCCCAAGACTGCGAGCCACAACTGCAGTGCTCTAAACCTGCCTCTGCCTTCAGAAATCCACCAGAAACAGACTCTCTGTGGCCTCGCTTAACCACCCTGCGCTTGAGCTTCTCCAGCTATAAAATGGAGGCTAAGACTGCTGTGAGTTACTGTCTATATGCTGCTAGAAAGATTTTACATGCTTGGTATTTGGGGGCAAAGTTCAGGCTTGGTATAAGGCCACTGAACGCAACATCTGCCGTTCCAGATCAGATGAGTGGTTCAGTATCCTGTCTCTGAGAGTGGCCAATATTTCAGAGGAAGGTGCTAGAAACCCTTTAGTGGACAATTGTGAGAGAGTCCAGCGGAGGGCAACGAAAATGATCAGAGGGATGGGGGCACATTACTTATGAGGAGAGGCTGAGGGAACTGGGCTTCTTTAGGCTGCAAAAGAGAAGAGTGAGAGGGGATTTGATAGCAGCCTTCAACTACCTTAAGGGGGGTTCCAAAGAGGATGGAGCTCGGCTGGTCTTAGTGGTGGCAGATGACCGAACAAGGAGCAATGGTCTCAAGTTGCAGTGGGGGAGGTCTAGGTTGGATATTAGGAAACACTATTTCATTAGGAGGGTGGTGAAGCACTGGAATGGGTTACCTAGGGAGGTGGTGGAATCTCCTTCCTTAGAGGTTTTTAAGGCCCGGCTTGACAAAGCCCTGGCTGGGATGATTTAGTTGGGGTTGGTCCTGCTTTGAGCAGGGGGTTGGACTAGATGACCTCCTGAGGTCCCTTCCAACCCTAATCTTCTATGATTCTATGAAACAACCTGCCCATAGGAAATATTCCTTCCTAACCTTCATCAGCTAGTGAGACTGGCTTGTGCCCTGCAGCAGGAGGGTTTATATCCCTTATACATTTTTATCCTATCTAATGTAACTGTGAATGTTCTCATTGTCTATAAAAACGTCTAATCTGCTCTGAGGCCCTGCTACATATTTGATCTCAGTGAAATCTCACGGCAGTGAGTCCCACGGGTTTAATTAGGCATTGTGTAAACTAAGTCTTTCCTTTTTGGTTTTCAATTTCAACTTCACCCCCTCTCTGTCTGTTACGAGAGGGTAAATTGGAGCATGCAACTGACTCTATACCCAGGGCACCGTGCATAATGTTGTTATGCAGCCTCGTTATTTTTTTTTTAATTGCCGCACAACTGTATTCTAAGTTGTGATTTAAAAACAAAGGCCCGATTCGCATCTATACTACGGCCCTTTAAAGCACACATGCACTCCCGAATGGTGGGAGATGGCCTTGGCGTAAATGAACACCAGGCCCAATGTTTCCAGCTCTCACACGTGCAAAGAGAACTTTCAAAATGTGAGCCAAGTGCAGCCAATGCAGAGACAGCTGCCTGAGTGTCCAAAGAGCCTTAAACACTAGCCCTGAGAGAAGGGCAGGTCCGTGAACACTTACCTCTTTCACAGGGGTGTGGTGAGGCTTAATTCATTAACACCTGTACAGCGCTTTGAAATCAACTGATGAAAGGAGCTATGGAATAGTATAGCGTAATATACTATATGATAGGGTACCATACCAGTACGTATGGGGGATAAAGAAGGGTTATATCAGCCTGACTGCCCACAAGGAGGAGGAGGCGGAAGAATAAAGATGGGATCATGGGGGCTAGACTAGATGGCCCTGGCGGTCCCTTTTAATTCTATGGTTGTATGAGTCTAGGATGAGTGCCAAGCTTTGTTCCGCTGCTTTCCCCCCAGAGTCATCAGCAGAGCCCCAGGTCTAAAACTGGTGGTGGAGACCTTGATATCATCCCTGAGGCCTATTGGAAATATTGTGCTTATCTGCTGTGCTTTCTTCATTATCTTCGGGATCTTAGGGGTTCAGGTAAGACTCTCCCTCTGTAACCAAGCGCTCATTCAGATAGTCCCTTCTCGCCCGCCAGCAAGACAGAGAGGCCATTCAGAATAGGCTTTCCCCTGCTGTGTGAGGCAAGCCAGTCCAATCCCTCCAGGGACCCGAAATCCTCTTACCTCAACAGAGGGGCTTCAGGCTTTGTGCCTGAAGAGGGGTACCTCAGCTGCGGGGACAAGGGAAGGAATCCCAAATTCCAACCAAGGCAAACAATGATCTGTCATTGGAACAGAACCAGGTGCCCCTGCCAGGCTTCCTGAGATATTTTTCCCCCCTCCTCTTCAATTTCAGCTTTTTAAGGGCAAGTTCTACTGCTGCGAAGGACCAGACACCAAAAACATCTCCACTAAAGCCGACTGCACTAGCATGCACTACAGATGGGTCCGGCGGAAGTACAACTTCGACAATTTAGGGCAGGTAAAGTAGTTCTTGTTCCGAGAGGTTTGTGTGTCATTGTCTGATGGGCTCTTCCGAACGGGTCCCTCTCCAGCATTGGCCTTCCAGCCATCTCATCGGCAGGTCCCCCGTTTAGGCCCTGGTCTACGTGAGGGGGGTGGGGGCGGTCAACCTAAGATACGGAACTTCAGCTACGTGAATAGCGTAGCTGAAGTCGGCGTATCTTAGGTCGACTTACCTGGCCGTGAGGATGGCGGCGAGTCGACCGCGTCCACTCCCCCGTCGACTCCACTCCCGCCTCTCGTGAGCTGGAGTTCCGGAGTTGACGGGGAGCACATTCGGCGATCGATTTATCCCCGTCTAGACGTGATAAATTGACCCCCGATAGGTCGATCACTACCTGCCGATCCAGTGAAGACCTGCCCTTAGTTTCATTTATTTAAAGGTTTAACAAAACCCAGGAGCTGAGAGTCTGGTCCCATTATTCACCCTGAGTAGTGCCATTACTTCAGGGCATCACTCCTGGTGTAAGGTACCGTTCAGCAGGAATACGGGGATTGCAATCTGGCCCCCAGTATGAAATAATACCTTGATTTTAAAAAAATAATAATAATTTAATCCGATTTTATGTGTTTCAGTGGCATGTATAAATAAATAACAGCACTGAGCAACACTACACCTAACCCACAGGTCAATCCGTTATGTAGCCCCCGGTGGGATCCACCGAGGATGTTTCACCCCTGGGCTCTTTAACTCAAGCATTAGCAGTTGATGCTTTAGCTCTGGAGGTCCCTCGTTCTCTCCCCACTGAGTTGAGCCAAATGATGGCTGTCACATGCTCTGAGCAGAATCAATAGCATGACCTCACATTTTCACTCATGCAGCATTGCCAACTCCTGTGATTTTTAGCATGAGTCTCGTTCTGGAACAGCCTTCCAATGGGAACAGTGGGGGCAAACAACCTCACTCACTTCAAGATGGCACTTGACAAAATTATGAACGGGACTATATTACAGGTTTGCCTGTAATAGGAGGGGACTGTATTCAGTGACTTAGGGGTCTCTTCCAGTCTTATGTCCTATATCCTATGTTCCTATTTTCTCCCTTAAAGCCCCAGTACCTGGAGTCAGTTAATTGTGTGAGAATCTCAGCTTTCATTTTTTAGAATATTTAGTTTCTAACCTTCGTGTTTGCAAAGAAAAACTTGAAAAAAGTTACCCCTCCAGATTTTTGTACACTGGGTATGGGCGATGCTGCCAATGTCGCTGAGCAGAACCTGGCCCTTGTTTATAAGTTCATGAATGAATCTCAGTGGAACTAAAAATGAAGCTAACCAGTCAGCTTTCATTGTCCAAGCTCCGTTAAATGCAAAAACCAAACCAACAGCTTAAATGGTTAAAATCACAGTAAATTCCATTTTAAAAAATTATCTCCATTGGGTTATGAATTGTTTTAGCGGGTCATTTGACTCTTCTTGGTTTCATTCCCTCTTTGAGGCTTGAAATTCATTGTGTTCCCCCGTCAACGTCGTCTGCAAATGTTGATTGTTTTTCTCCCCTATGTACTGAAGGCAGAGGAAACTGATATGACTAAGTAATTCTGCCATTTCTCTTTGGTCCCTATGGCCCTACCTTTCCACTGCTAGTCTGAGAAACTCAAAGAGCAAATGAGTCCACCCCTTCCTCCTTTAAAAAGACCAAGAGGAGGTGAATAGCAGCAGGGCTGATCTTTATATTATTTCTTTTCCTTGCAGGCTCTGATGTCCTTGTTTGTCCTCTCATCCAAAGACGGCTGGGTGAACATCATGTATGATGGCCTGGATGCTGTGGGCATTGACCAGCAGGTAGAAACAAAAGACCTCAAAAAGTTTTACAAGTTTAGTGTTCGTGGTCCGGATCACTATGCACAGATCACAGCTGTTATGAGTAACCCTCCCAGGCGCTCTGCTATGGCGCCGATTCCAGTAGGGGCGTCCAAAGCAGCAGCATGGACCTGAACAGCCTGAGAACCACAGCTGAGCACTGACGGGCACTTCAATCAGGGCTCAGTTATCCCTTGGATGCCGTCTGGGTGTGATGGGTGTAATGGGGCCCCAGTTCAACAGATGTCTCCAGAAGGAATTCTGGGAATCTCACCTGGAATTCTTCCTAGAGGTCCCAACCTCCCCAACATGGCAGCTACCCATCCCTTTAAAAAGCTACAGCAAACTCCTCACTCTATGCCTGGACAGCTTGGGTGCCTGGAGTACAGCCCTGGCCCCACCATCACCGCAACCTTCCCTACCCTCTTTCAGGCCCTGAGTGTCCATGGAGCCACTAAGAGGGAGCAGGGGCTACGTCCTCCAGTGGGACTCTGAGCAGCCCCTATGCAGCAAGGTTGGGAAGGATGCTCTTTGTGTACCTATGCAGGGGCTGATCAGAATCTTGCTCCTACTCAGAAATGGTTGCAATGGCCCATCTAGTGCAACTTTCACGAGTGACATGGAGCCTGTCAAAATAGGCATGTTTTTGACACATGAATATGCAGAAGATAGAACCCACTGCCCACAGGCAGCTCTGAGTCAGCCCTCTTCCTCCCCCGGCATCGCTGAACTGCTGAAGAAAACACCATGCAGTGAAAGCTACAAATCATGTCCTAAGGACAGATATCTTGGGACCTGAACACCAGCTCCAAGGGGCCCTGAAAACATGTTCCATTCCACTGTTGCTTTAAGGAATGCATGGTGAACATGAATGTATTGACATGAAATAGAAAATAATTGGGGATGTTAAAAAGAGGTGCTACCGAATTTGGGTGTTGGGAGGCTTAAAGCATTAGCAAAATTGTCTCGAGGTCCTTAGGTGAATGGTGCCATGTCGTAACAGCGATAACCCTTTGTACTTAGCATCTGCAGTGCCCAAGGATCTCAGAACAATGGACAAACATCAGTTAAGCATTAATGTCCCCCTGCAAATAATAAATTTGAGCCTCTCTTCAATTAAAACTATTTCCATGCCAAAAATTGTGATCTTGCGAGAGATTTTTTTTTTCCAGCCAAATTATGGTTTTCACAAAAGAAGGTAAAATTTCAGCAGGGGAGAAAATGGGTGAAAGGAAAACTTGCTGAGAAACAGCCCATGGGTCCTCCAAGCCCTATTCTCCTACCCATGGGAATCCACCACTGACTTCCCACTGCTGCTGGACACTTGATATGTCTGTTTTACAATGACACACACTTTTCTCCTCTTCTCTCTTGCCCTCTCCTGCCTCCCATCTCTCAGCCCGTCCAGAACCACAACCCATGGATGCTTCTCTACTTCATCTCCTTCCTGCTCATCGTGAGCTTTTTCGTGCTCAACATGTTCGTGGGGGTGGTGGTGGAGAATTTCCACAAGTGTCGGCAGCACCAGGAGGCAGAAGAGGCCCGTCGGCGGGAGGAGAAGCGGCTGAGGCGCCTGGAGAAAAAGCGCAGGAGTAAGGAGCTATACGTGTCTGGTCGGTAGACTGCATTACAAACCAAAATCTTTCTGAGCTCTGCCTGCTTCCAAAGCAAGACTTTCGTTTTCCTTTGGTTTGGTTGACATGGGACTAAAAAGGCCGCTTTGTTTATTTACTACTTTGGCGACGCCTTAAGTCTCAGGGCTACACAGTCCCTGGACGTGTTCTCTATGAGCTTGATAAATGTTGCCCCTTTATGTAGACGGTAGGCAGAGTAAAGGCCAGCATGCCTGGAAAGCAGCGTCCTAGCTGAATTACTAGTGAGCCCCTCAAGACATGATTCTTGCATTGTCTTCAGGAAGCGGGAAGAAGGCCGTTGGGCGAGCGAGGGCTTTACTGAGTAAACGCGAGCGACGTTTGCCACGTGTGCGAAGGCAACTCACAAAGGCATCCCAGTGCCCTGGGGCTTAAAGTGTCGCCTGCATTTTTAAATTACGATGGTGGTGGTTTGATTTTTTTTTTTTCCTTAGATCAAATAGTTGCGATGCTTTTTAGGATCTCGGCGCATGGCCCCGCATGCCACGCACATGCTGCATGAGGGCATGAGCAAAACAGGCTTGGGGAGAGGAACGGAGCCCCAGTGCGGGGAAGTCGAGACAAGTCTTCTTGAATGGAATCCATTAGACAGGATGCTTGCCTAGCCACCTATTGCAGGAGACCTTTAGCACGGAGTCATGATGTAGGTCTTGGACAGGCCTTCTAAACACGTTGGATGGAAACAGTAGCCACTGGAGAGTCATTAGGGACCTACATAGCTTTGATAAATTCTGACCGTGGATTTCTTTTAGGGATGGCCAAACCAGACCAGAGAACATCAGAACCTGCCTGATTCTTTGCCCATTTCTAGAACTGAACCTCCTTGAAAGATCCCCAATGTTTCAGCTCATTTTCCCTGTCGTAATTTTTCACTTTCACTGTCCCTGCCAGGTTCCAGCTGCAGGTAGGAACTAGCAGGGAGTTGTTTGGGTATTCCCAGCATGCCAGAAGCAATAGAAACGTCCCCAAGAACCTGTCACACATGATTCCCAGCCACATGAGCAGACCCAGGAGACTAGTTTTGAGCTGGTTGAAATTTGTCATACCTGAGTGGAGGGATACGCCCCAAGCTGCAGTTTCTTAGTGGAGCACAGACGGATCTAAGAGGCAAGGTGCTTTCAGCTCCACCAGGATCTCTAGCACTTTGTCACGTGGATTGTACCCTTATCATTATTCTGCCTCACATAACCTCCTGCAATGGCCGAGTGCCCCTTAATGACAAACTGCCAGCAGTCTCCTAAAACATAGAGCAATAGGCATCAGTTTTCAGCAGGGAGAGCTGCTGTTAAATCAAAAAGTTATGTCTCCGCTGTAATGACATGGCAAGCAGGTGGCTGTGCTCATTGAAACCTCCGCCCCAAACAGTTTCCTCCTTCCATCCCTGAATCTGATCTGCACTTGAGCCAAAAGGCGGTCTGCCTACATCTCCGACAAAAATTTCCACTTTCCCCATTGCCTCTCTATTACTTTGTCACAGGAGGTTTCAGTGCGAAATAGCTACACAATGAACTCGTGCTGGGCCTTAATCAATGGCAGATTGACCTGAAACCAAAGCAAAGGCTGCGTACTTTGGATTTGTAGCTAGTCGTGGGTCAAGTGGCGTGGCTAAAATAAAACCCAGCCCAGCTCAAACCTTCCAGCCCCAAATGCCAACTGCACCTCTTTTGAGATCTGAAAAAGTTCAAAAGCAATCCAGCTTTTCTTGTTCACGCATCTGAGCTTCCAGGTCCAAGCTGGGGTTAAAAGCGGAAACCTGGGGATCCCAGAAGGCTGTTCTTGCAGTATTTGTAGCACAACAGGAGCCGTAGGTGATAAAAGTGTTGGGGGACAGCTAGCTTCCATGAGACTTCCAACCCAGTCACCAAACTCCCGAGCTTTAGAGGTTGCTCATCATGCTATGGGGCCAGGTCCTGAGAACTAACAAACATGTACAATTCCCATTGAAGTCACCTGCAGTGCAACTCCTCTCCCAGGAAGTCACCTGCACTACCCAAAGAAATCAGCGCCACTCCGGATTTAGCCCACCGTATTTTGCAATTTACTGCAAGAAATCTTTGAGTCCAAGAACACACCCAGTAGGATTGCCAGTCCACATGCAAATACAGCCAGCTGTTTCCCAAAGAAATCCATAAATAATCAAATGTACCTCACTCTATGATGTTCAGGAAGATAAACTTCAGCTAAAGGAAGATGAAGTGAGGAAAAAGCAGATACTCCCTTTGTAAACTTCTCCTCCTAGACACTATATCTTTAGTAGGCTGAGACACTCTGGAGATAACGCCACCTACCTTTAAACTCTGGGATTAAGGTCTGATGTGTAATGAGTTTGGTCTCAGCGCTGTTCCCACTGGAGAAGAGTCCATGTCATGAAACTCCTATGGCACAATGGACAGCAGAGAGCTTCTTATGCTCTAGGAATTATTTTGGGGAAGTTCTGTGGCCTGTGCTGTACAGGAGGTCAGACTAGGTGTTCACAGTGGTCCCATCTGGCCTTAGACTCTATGAAACTGAAAGTTGAATCACCTCCCTGCTCCAGAGGGTATGGTTGTGCTAAGTCATTGTTAATTGCACTGGCAAAGTAAATTGGGGTATGATCACCCAACAGTTTCCTAACTCTACCCGGTCTCTGGATTTGGGGTTTTTAGCTTCAATTCCTGCTAGCCCCGTAATCATGAGGACGACGGACAGTTCACCTATGTTTGCAGTTATTTTTTGGAAGGCTGACAGTGTATTTTCCTTGCTAGTAGTGTCGCTGTTCTCACACCTAGCTTATCTCCTGCGAGGCAGTCCCTCATGCAAACTGACATGAGCTTGAAAACAAATGTGGCTGTGGAATGGGAGGCAGTTTGGGAAACCACAGAATCCATGATAAATTTGTGCAGCTGGATGCCTCTCTCTCTTTCAAGATGCAGAGAAGACTTGGCCCTTTCCCAACAGCAGCTGAAGGATTATTAAGGACTTTGAGTTTCCCTTTTAAGTATCTGCAACACTGCACTGCATGGCGAAAAGTATTGGACTGAAATCCCTGGGGACTCATGGCCAGACCAAGCCTCGCCGCAGGACTACAGAATAAAACAAGTTTCACCTACATTTACTAACATGCTTTGACCCTGACCTAGACACAGCACATTTGGGGGTAAGAGGGATGCTTAGCCTCCAGGGCCCATTCCGGTCATGCAGCTCTCTGCTGAGATGCCAGGATGGGGTTGGGTTTTTTTGTGAGGTGCACACTTCTCCATTAGGAACTGGCCTGAGACCCACCAAACTCATTTCACAGGGCCCACTACACAATCATCGGATCTCAGCAACTTGCAGTCAGTATTGGCTCAGGCTGGATTCGATATGACCCCCTAGAAGTCAAAGCCAAATCACCTGAACCAGGCCGTCCCCATTATTCACCAAAGTTCACTTGAGGCTCCCTCGATTGATACTCATTAGAACATAAGAACAGCCATCCTGGGTCAGACCAGTGGTCCATCTCACCCAGTGTCCTGTCTTCTGATAGAGGCTGGTGCCAGATGCTTCATGAGGAATGAACAGAGCAGGGCAATTATCAAGTGATCCACCCCCTGTCGTCCAGTCCCAGCTTCTGGAAGTCAGAAGCTTAACCATCTTGGCTAATAGCCATTGAAGCACCTAACCTCCATGAACTTATCTAATTTTTCCTTTGTACCCGGTTATACTTTTGGCCCTCACAACATCTCCTGGCAATGAGTTCCACAGATTGACCATGTGTTATGTAAAGAAGTATTTCCCTTTGTTTGTTGTAAAGCTGCTGCCTATTAATTTCATTGGGTGACCCCTGGTTCTTGTGTTATGTGAAGGGGTAAATAACACTTCCCTATTCTCTTTCTCCACATCTCCTGCTTCAAAACATCAATTCCTTTATTCCTACCCTTGGAACAGAGATCATGCAAGGTCCTGAAGCCCCCTCAACTCCCAGTGAGAGTTTGGGTTGCTCAGCACTTCCCGAGGGGCCCTTGGCAGCTCACACAGTTGGTCCAGAAGAAGCCTCCAAACCATAACAAGTGGAACTTGTAAGCAAAGAGTAGAACTCACCAGTAGTCTGTAGAGAAAATGGGCTACAGCACAGGCAAATGAGAACTATCCTAATCATAGGTGGTTGCTGTGTCTGGTGGTGGGTTAGGTTGATAACAGGTTGTCCCTGGCTCCCTGCTCTGAGGCCGAGCAGAGCCAGTCCCTGTCTATGTGAAGGACGCTGTTGAGTTGCTTTCCCAGAGAACTCCACAACCCATCTTAAGTCATATAGAAGCCTGGAAAGGGCAGCAAGGAAAAAGCCTAGGAGATATTTGTAGACCGAGGGCCCAGGCGCTGCACAGATGTGGAGTGTAACATTTCCACCAAGCGTGTGCAGTGAGGAAGACAGCTCTCTGGAAGGGAATCAAGGCAGACGGAGCAGGCAAGTTGAGCCTAAGTGTTTCATCACATGCAGGGCCTACAAGAGGTTACCTCAGATCAGCTCATTCTCGCGCGCGTGCTTGGAGGATCCCTTCCTGACCGTGTTCGGACTGGCGAGCTTTGGCTCGGGAAATGTTTTTTTAACCAAGTGAAATCAAACAACGGTCACTTTTTAAATTATCATTTCAATTTAAACTCCGATTTAAACAGCCAAAATCCCACCCATGTTATGTCGGTTAATTTAGAAGACTATGGGTTTGGCTCAAAACGTGGCAGACTCAGAAAGATGTGATGTGTGGCTGGTGCCGTGTGGACTTTCTGTGTGTGTACGTGGCGTACCGTGCCTGTGAGGTGATGCAGTGACCGTCTTGGCCTGCACAGTGCTGTGTGCTGTTGCCGTTTTGTACCAGGAGGGGGGGGGGAGAAGAAAATGGGTAGCTTGGCATTGGAAGGAAGGTATACGGCAAATCCAGCCATGCGGGCGAGGGAGCGCAAGCCCGAGTCAAGATGGTTCAGCAGCCAGCCACAGCTTCCCCTGGGGCTCAGCTGGGCTGCAGGGGCCGTAAAAACAGGATGAGTATGAGAAGTATTGAGATGTATCCTCTTCCCAGGAGGCCAAGGGGTGACCCGCGTAACATACTGTGGGCAGCAAAAGGAGGCTGTCGCTGGCAAATATACAGTCTGGCCACCTGTCTGTCTGGGACTAGCTTCCGACTTGTGTCTGTCTAGTTCTCTGTCTGTGTATGTAAAGCAAGCCATATGTTGCGTGTCCTTAAGTGCCTGTGTATATGTACATAGGGATGTGTATGTACACAAATGTAAGGTAGAAGCACAGCAGGCTTTGGCCTACGTCTGGGAAATGATTAGCAGTCTGGGAAGGGGCAGCTTGCTCACAGCCTGCCTATGGCACAGACAGAGCTGGCTCTGTGGGTGAATGTTAGATAATTATTGTCTAGCTCCAAGGGCCGTATCAGGGCAACATCTGCCAAGGGTTACGATAGTTTGGAGACTGTGCACCATTGCTACAGATCCTGCCCATACACTGCCACACCCCAGAAGGGGTTACGTGAACCCAAGGCCCAGCGCCGACCCCCACCCCCAAGCCAGTGGGGATTTGGATGCAAGATGGTCTCTTTTCTTCTCCCCAGACCCCTTTCCCTTCCCCCCCCCCCGTAATGAGGCCCCCCCATCAATCTCTTGCTGCCTTAGATTATCTAATCCCCTGCTCTCCTCCCCTGCTGCCAGTCCTTTTGGAGCTGGCCCTCTGCCTGTGAAATCCCTGCACTAAGCACTTCCCTGGTCCCTGTTGAACATCGGCAATGGCGGCCTGCTGCCTGCGTCGCTTCCTCACCCGGCCGCCCCGTTGCACGCAGCCCGGCTGGGATCTTCCTCAGCTGGGTTGGGCTGCAGAGATTCAACAGACAGTCTCTCTGCCTCCCCCCTCGCTATTCCCACAGCAGGATCCCAGCCAGGGATGGGCGGACGCGGGTCATGATACCTTCCCTCCAGCCCTCTGAGCCAGGGCCCTAAGCACCACGCTCCCCCTTGCTACTATTCACCGTCAGCTAGTGTGGCACCCTACCCCTATCCAGCAGCCTCCCCCACCCTTCCTCGAGTTAGAATGCCTGGGGGAGTGGGAGGATGTTGGGGTGCCTGTAGTAGGTGCTGGGGCAGCTGGCTGCTTGTGGGGGGGATAGACAGCCAGATTGCCCCTCTCCTCCCCTTTCAGTGCTCCCTACCCAGCCCCCCATGCCAGCGGGGGGAGAGGAGTTGGTGGCTAGCAGGAGGGGAGCGCCATTCCTCCCATTTGCCCCAGCACCTTAACAAAAAACTTCCTCCTGTGACCAGTGTCACTCGAGAAGCACCTCGTGACTTGGCAGCGGGGCTAGTGGGTCTTATGGAGGCAACATTCCCAGTGAGATCAATGGGCGCTGGGCCTGACCGAGATGCAGTAGCGACTGCAGGGACTGGCGGTGATGATTTGTATGCAGCATACTCAGCTGTGAGAGGCTGATATTGACCGGGAGAGTGCCAGGCAGGCAGTGACTGATATTTAATGAGTTTATTGTAAGCAGGAGAGAAAGAGGTTTAGAATTCAGGACCAGCAAGTCCTGCACACAGCTGGCCTACCAAACACTGTTACCCTTGTCCACACTCTCCCCGTTATTTCTGTTCCCTTGTTACATCTTGTGTTACATTAGTGTCTTCCTGTGTATTTGTGCAGCGCCTAACACAACAGGGCCCCGATCCTGACTCGGGCTGCTGGGCTTCACTGTCATATAACTAATACTAAGTGTGAATGAGCTCTTAGGTATCTTTGCATACAGGTGACGCTGGTGGACTGGGGGGTTCTAGCTTTATTTCTGCCACTGTTGCTGAATAACCTTGGGCTAGTCACTTCCTTCTTCGTGCCTTTGTTTCTCCACCTGTGACAGTGGGGATACAGATGCCACCCTTTATAAAGTTCTTTGAGATCTATGGACTAAAGGCACTACTTAAGTGTTAAATATAATCGTGCTGTATATTTGCCGGCTAACTGCCCTGGAATGAAAAAGAGGGAGGGAGATTGAATAAATAGGCTTTAAAAATAAAATGTGGTGGCTTTTTTTCAAAGCAGAACTATGTTGTGCCACGATGTAATTGTTAATGTGAAGGTAAAACTTCAAGATAAGCTAACGTATTCCTCCTGACACGATCACGGCCTCCATCAGATATAGCCACTGTATAAATAAAAGTGCTGTAATTTTATAATCCTGCGGCTCCTAACCTTTTGATGAGGCTTTCCGAAGACATAAAGTGAAACTCTCCTCCCCAGATTAAAAGCTTTGATTAAAAACAAATGGATCAGTTTGATCTCTTCTGTGTTCAGGACACTGGGCCAATTTCAACCCTGTTGTAATGGCTGAAAAGCCAGTGCACTTGAAGCTGGGAGGCATTTGGTCCATCAAATACAATCTGATGCCAGGTTAAAACTGAGTGGTGCTCCGCCCCTTCAAAGGCTAAACACAAGTACTTAAGACATCGCATACAGAAAGGAGAGAGCAAGCTGGACTGAAAACCAAACCAGTTGGCAGCAGCACTGGGATGGCCCTCGGTCTAATGATGAAAAGTTGGAGTTCGGTTTTTAATACTGTGGCTAGTTCAGTGAACCATAGAAAGATCAACTACTGCTGTGGACAGCCTGGTTCTCAGTGCCAGAGAGTACACGATCGCAGCTGACCTTTAATTGATGTCCATTCCCTTAGGGATCCTGGATGGACAAATTAACATCTAGACGTTTGTGGCATGTAGAAGGAAGAGGTTGGTTTGTTGAACAGATGCCAAAGCTGTTCCCTAATAAGACCTGCACTTCAACGTGCTGATCGCAGACAATTCTCCCTGAGGGTGATGAGGCGTTGGGGATGCTAAGCAGCATTCAGGATCATGTCCATTCTTTCTAATCCATGTGGTGTGTGAGCTCCGTAGTCTATAGCCTATTTGAGCTGTAACTAAAACTTGTGCACTGTGCATTTGTATGTTTCACGTATGCCTAGGAACTTAAAAACATTTTGCTTATTTTTCCAGGCACCTTTCTTAATATAGGTATAAAACCAGCCTATGGGAAGCATGCACGTAAACCCACTTGGCTTTCTAATGTTTCTTGCAGAGGAGACTCATGGAGCAGCTTTTTAGGTAGCACTTGTAATGCCAACCTGAATGCCTTTTAAATAGGAGATGGTGCTTCATTAATTCTCATGTCAGCAAAATCTCAAGCAGAGCAGTCTAAATATTCCCCAGGGAAGGTGAGATTCTAACTCATGCGATTATTAGTCAATGTCAGGAAGCTGGGGGAGAGAGATGAGAACGGTTCGCCTCTTGTATACCTTTCATGGTCTCTCTCTTCCCTCCCGCGTTTCCACCAAGTCAAACCTTCAGCAATAATTGATAGAGGTAATAAGACTGCTTTTGACATTTGGTCACAGTCTTTTTTGGCTGCAATATCATCAGAGAAACCATTTCTATGGAAAAACCAAGGGAGGCTTGCATTCTGCCTGATGGAGTAATTAATGAAGAGCTTGACATTTTCCCACCCCAGCAATCCAGCGTTCTCCTCATCTAGGCTCTTCTGTAGATTCCTCTGTCTCCAAACTTTAGCAGCCTGTACAGTAAGTGTGGGCAGCGAACCTTCAGCTGAAACGCACGGTAGCCTGGAGACTATGACGGCATATTCTCCTTGGGTATTGGTAATACACACACATGCATGTCTTTGATTGGACCGAAACCAAGCATGCAAATGACAAGCTGTCACTCTTTGTGCAGATGACTTAAAAATACTATATCTAAAGGAAATTGGAATAGACCGTGATTCGGCAAAGCTTTGAGCCCACGTGATTGGTGACTTTTCAGGAACTCTTGGTGTGTTCCTACTGCACCGTTACATCAAAATACAAGCCTCATCATTGGTCAAAAAGAAATAGAAATGCAACAAAAACCATGGGACTGATTTTTCTCTCTTGTTTCACACTGGTGTCAGTGGGGTTACTCCTGATTTATGGCAGCAAACCCGAGAGCAGAATCTGGCCTGTTGTCCCCTCTGCTCACCCCTGCATGCCACATTTAGCAGTGCATGAGTAGCATCTCCTCAAATGGCCATTGCCTGGGTAACTGCACTCAGCATGATGTTGCTGCATGTGTTTCCAAGTGTCATCAAATTTTACCCTTGGTTTGTCTTTGTATGTGTCTCAAAGTTAAAGTTCTTTTCCATCCATTAATTGGCTTAAAGAAGCTAGGGAACTCCAGTAGATTAGGAGTTTTCAAGAGCTTTTTCTGTCTCTCTGCCCACCTCACATTAAATATCTCCCAGACTTCCAAGCAACCAGCTAATCCTTCGTGTCATCTTCCCACAATGCAGAACAGCACTACACATCTGCTGAGCATATCAGATCTATTGTACATACTGTACATGGCACCTTCATGCTGTCCAACATTTATACACATACTGTACATCGTAGAGAGGATCCTGTATACTATACCTATAGCTTATCATGTATATAGAGAAAGGTCTTTTTCAATAGTGGGACAAGAAGCACTCCTGTGCGGTAGCAATTTCCTGGTAGAGTATTTAACTCTGGACTCACACTTTATATTAAGGTGCATTATATAAATAGTTGATAAAGGGTTAATAAATGATAATCAGCTCTTTTAATAAATTGCTAATCAGTTGTTATAGATTGTTATAGTCCAAAAGGTCAATAGATGATCATCTGTAGTACCTTTTACTGATGTACTTATAACCATCTATAGCACATACTATTCATGTCTGTCACATGCTTGTAAGAGCTATTAATCATTTATTAACAATAAATGTACCTTTAGTATAAAGTTTGACCAATTTGGGTAAACCTTAGCCCTTCCTGCAAGCTGATTTTGCACATTCCCCAAGAAGGCAGTTCCAAATTTCCACATGTGATAAGCCTGAACGCGCAATGTGCTTCCATGCACAAACTTAAATAAATATTTTTTTAATTTCAATTAATGCTTTTTATAGATATACTATAGGATTAGCCAAACTCAGCTATTCACAGCAAAGACCATCGCTCCAGTTCAACAAAATTTATGGGATTTATACCCGTAATCAAAAACAAAACACACAGAAAAATAATTGTGTTTGCTTTTGTGTTGTTTTTCCACCTCCACGGGCATTAAAATTAAGTCTAGGTGACCTTGATAAAAAAAAAAAGTTCAATATGTCCCCATTCCACATGTAACCACCAAGAAAAAATAGTAGCTAAAGGATATGGGTGGATCCAGTTCCTTTGAACCAAATTATTTCAGTTTTTGCGTTCTGATTCTGGCATCATCCATATTACCAAAAAATAATATTACAAGTGCCACTCCAGCTGGAAGATATTAGCAAGGATGGGAAGATGAGCTCCTGGAGCCTTCTGAGTGTAGTTGTTCCATATTTCCCTTCTTTTAAAATAAACTCTCTCCTGCTTTCAACTCTTGAGACATTTAAAACTAGATTGGGCAAAGCATTAACAAAAACACTGTCAGAAACAATCCCGCTCTGGCTTGGATATATGGCCTAATAGGTCCCTAGATTTGGCCCTGATTTAGTTATTTGTATTTTTATGCTTATTAACTTTGAAACAGAATCAATTGGAAAGACCACAGTCAAAATCGATTACTACACACACAGTAAGATTACTACACAATCACGGGGTTGTATCCAGAAACTAGTTACAGTGGCTGTGCTCAGGCTTGTTCTGTGCAATAAGTTTCTCAGTTTAAAAAGTTCTTGACCGAAGGCACAGATATTAAGTTCACGTGGCCACAGTCCAGCTATTTTCCTGGTTACTCCCCTGCCCTGGTTCTTAAATTTCAAAAGAACCTTGCGCTGCATAACGTTAGAATTAATGTTTTAATCATGTTTCACTTATAGCATGTTTCCTTTGGGTGACCTTCACTCCTGGGCAGTGGGACTTGAGTGTCGTCCTGCACCGGGTGAATTTCACCCCACTGGAGGCATACAGCAGAAGATGTCACACCTCCAAGCACCTGTCTAGATACAAAAGAGAGAAGGAACTAACACTATTACAGAGCCGACAGTCTGCACTATTTGATGTGCTAAGCCGCAGTCTTTGAATCATGGCTGCTTTCCGTTTGCAATTCTGAGTTACTTACAACAAAGTCATTGTAGGGATATTGTACAGAACATTCCACCCTACCTCCTGGGGATAGTTGCCCTTAACCTGGTCCCCTATGCTAATAACCATCCACCAATATGTGTTCCTCAGCTGCCTCATCCATCCTTGCATTCCCTCAGAGACCATGCCTAGCTGGTAAATTCCCTTTCTCGTCGAAGATGAGTCCAGGTTCCCATTCTCATTCCCATTGACCTGCAAGTTGTCTGACTCTAGCTGAGTGAAAAGTAGAGATGCTCAGCCTGGTCCAGATAAAACAAAAACTGCCCTGGCTCTTTGCCCCAAACTGGAATTGAACCTGTTGTGGGTGTGAAGACTTTTTCTTCCTTAATTTCTGTTTCCAATCCTGCCTCTTGCACTCCCTGCTTCCAACCAGAGGGGGAAGTGCCTGGGATAATATGAGTGAGGAGGCTGGTCTCTGGTCTTACTAGAAGTGGTAAGTACAATGAAATCTTGCAAGAGAGAACCTGGCCTTCCAAGTTATCCAGTACAGTTCTGTGGGCCCAAGAAGCCTGGATTGTTCTGATAAGGTATCTGATCCTTTTGCGTGCTTAGCTGAACTGAGTCTCTGAAGGGCCGTTGTCGCTAGTTGGGAGGCCTTTGTTCATTCTGTGTGAAGCTCGGTGCGTTGTGTCTGCTCAAAACTCTTTGGAAGCCTCTGATCCCAGTCGGTTCTTAGGAGCAGCCCACCCAGTGCCCAATTGTGTGTAAGAGACAACAGTCAGGAAAGGATGTTGGGTGATACCTGCCAACGTGCCTCACCCTGGTAGGAGGGAAACATGGTCATTACCTTGCGTTTGCTTGTCTCTTTCTGCAGAAGCCCAGCGCAGACCCTACTATGCTGACTATTCCCCGACGCGGAGGTATATCCACACCCTCTGTACCAGCCACTATCTGGACCTGTTCATTACTTTCATCATTGGGGTCAATGTCATCACCATGTCAATGGAGCACTATAACCAGCCCAAGGTAAGAGCCACGTGCCCTCCTTGGAGTGCAATCGGACGGCATGTCAGAGCAATTAAGGACCGTATCCTGTTCCCTGAATATCATGGTGAATATCATGGCCTAACATAGTGAATGCTAATGGGAAGGGGGTAGGTTTAGCAGATAAAATAAAAAAAGAACAAGTTAAAAATCACTTAGAAAAGTTAGATGCCTGCAAGTCACCAGGGCCTGATGAAATGCATCCTAGAATACTCAAGGAGCTAATAGAGGAGGTATCTGAGCCTCTAGCTATTATCTTTGGAAAATCATGGGAGACAGGAGAGATTCCAGAAGACTGGAAAAGGGCAAATATAGTGCCCATCTATAAAAAGGGAAATAAAAACAACCCAGGAAACTACAGACCAGTTAGTTTAACTTCTGTGCCAGGGAAGATAATGGAGCAAGTAATTAAGGAAATCATCTGCAAACACTTGGAAGGTGGTAAGGTGATAGGGAACAGCCAGCATGGATTTGTAAAGAACAAATCATGTCAAACCAATCTGATAGCTTTCTTTGATAGGATAACAAGTCTTGTGGATAAGGGAGAAGCTGTGGATGTGGTATATCTAGACTTTAGTAAGGCATTTGATACGGTCTCGCATGATATTCTTATCGATAAACTAGGCAAATACAATTTAGATGGGGCTACTATAAGGTGGGTGCATAACTGGCTGGATAACCGTACTCAGAGAGTTGTTATTAATGGTTCCCAATCCTGCTGGAAAGGCATAACGAGTGGGGTTCCGCAGGGGTCTGTTTTGGGACCGGCTCTGTTCAACATCTTCATTAACGACTTAGATATTGGCATAGAAAGTACGCTTATTAAGTTTGCGGATGATACCAAACTGGGAGGGATTGCAACTGCTTTGGAGGACAGGGTCATAATTCAAAATGATCTGGACAAATTGGAGAAATGGTCTGAGTTAAACAGGATGAAGTTTAACAAAGACAAATGCAAAGTGCTCCACTTAGGAAGAAAAAATCAGTTTCACACATACAGAATGGGAAGAGACTGTCTAGGAAGGAGTACGGCAGAAAGGGATCTAGGGGTTATAGTGGACCACAAGCTAAATATGAGTCAACAGTGTGATGCTGTTGCAAAAAAAGCAAACATGATTCTGGGATGTATTAACAGGTGTGTTGTGAGCAAGACACGAGAAGTCATTCTTCCGCTCTACTCTGCTCTGGTTAGGCCTCAGCTGGAGTATTGTGTCCAGTTTTGGGCACCGCATTTCAAGAAAGATGTGGAGAAATTGGAAAGGGTCCAGAGAAGAGCAACAAGAATGATTAAAGGTCTTGAGAACATGACCTATGAAGGAAGACTGAAAGAATTGGGTTTGTTTAGTTTGGAAAAGAGAAGACTGAGAGGGGACATGATAGCAGTTTTCAGGTATCTAAAAGGGTGTCATAAGGAGGAGGGAGAAAACTTGTTCACCTTAGCCTCTAAGGATAGAACAAGAAGCAATGGGCTTAAACTGCAGCAAGGGAGGTCTAGGTTGGACATTAGGAAAAAGTTCCTAACTGTCAGGGTGGTTAAACACTGGAATAAATTGCCTAGGGAGGTTGTGGAATCTCCATCTCTGGAGATATTTAAGAGTAGGTTAGATAAATGTCTATCAGGGATGGTCTAGACAGTATTTGGTCCTGCCATGCGGGCAGGGGACTGGACTCGATGACCTCTCGAGGTCCCTTCCAGTCCTAGAATCTATGAATCTATGGGAGTATGACCATTGATGTCAATAGTATCTGAATATGGCCCTAAGCGAAAACTGACACGAGAGCGTTCCATGTTCTTTGAGATGCTTCTGAGGACATCAAGTATTTGGTACAATGCATTCATCAGCTGTAGCCCCATTTCTGCCAGAAAAGAGTCACCTCTTGAAGCAAAGGGCTTGATTCTCCTCTCGTGTAAACGGGTGTAAATCAGGAGTAATGCCTTTGAAGTCAGTGGAGTTACACTTGCGTAGGGGTGAGATCAGAATCAGGCCCACAGAGTATTAAGTGGACTTTTGCCTCAAGAGCGATGAAAGAAAAATTGCCCAAATAATTAGTCTCCTGATTTTAGCAGTGTCCTATTGACATTTGCCATGTAGTTTTTCATGACCGGGTAGAGTAAAATATGCCAATGTTCTAGAATATTCCATTAACTGATGTTAATATGCAATGAGTGAGCTCAGGGTGGCTTTCTTTCCTCACTGAATTTGGAAAAAGAACAGGAGTACTTGTGGCACCTTAGAGACTAACAAATTTATTTGAGCATAAGCTTTCGTGGGCTACAGCCCACTTCTTCGGATGCATGTAGTGGAAAATACAGTAGGAAGATATATATATACACAGAGAACATGAAACAATGGGTGTTACCATACACACTATAAGGAGAGTGAATTTGGAGTAAATCAGCTCTGTTTACATGTAGTGCTTTTGCCTCAGACACCATAAAATCCCTTTCTCTTGATGAAGCCTTAGGCATATGTGGCAGAGCACCTCCTGTGTCTCATTGGCTTTCTCCCTCGGGCGGTAGGAGGACTGGAATAAACCCACCTGACTCCAGAGGTTTTTCTCTTCACTCGGGTTGTTTTTTCCTTTATTTACCTGGTGGGCCTCAGAGTAGGCCCAAGAAGTTCTCTTAAGCAAAGCGAAAGATGAGACGCGATAAATCGATCCCCGATAGATCGATTACTACCCGCCGATCTGGTGGGTAGTGTAGACGTGGCCTTAGTTTCTTTCCCTATAGGGAGGGGAGACAGCCTGTCTCTCATCTCTCCCCTCCCCTCTCTCACCAGAAGAGGGTTTTTTAAAAGTCACTGGCAGCCCTTAACTGGCCTCCCGTGTCTCTAGTTAACCTGAGTTAACCCTTTTTCAGCTCCTAGGACAGTGGTCCCCAAACATTTTTGTCTATGCCCCCCCCTTACCTCGTTGGTCGTTTCCCCAACCCCCCCCACCCCAGGAGACACAGTCGGGAGCCAGGACCGGGGCCGACCCTGCAGCTGTGGCCTTGGCTGGGAGTGGGGCCACAGTCAGAGCCAGGGACTGTGGCAAGGAGCAGGCCCGTGGTCGGGGTTGGGAGTAGGGTTGCCAACCCTCCAGAATTGTCCTGGAGTCTCCAGGAATTTAAGATTCATCTGTATTAAAGATTATATCCTGTGATGAAACCTCCAGGAATACATCCAAACAAAATTGGCAACCCTAGCTGGGAGCTAGGGGCCATGGCCGGGAGTAGGCCCACGGTCAGGGCCAGGAGTTGGGGGCTGCGGCCGGGAGCGGGGCCAGACCTGCAGCTGGGGCCGGGGGTGGGGCCGGAGTGGAGCTGGAGGCAGAGCGGGGCTAGGTATTGCTCTCTCTCCCCTCCATCCCCCTGTGGGAGCTGGTCTGGGTCCCGCCGCACCTCCCCGAATGTTCCTCCATGGCCTCCTAGGGGGACATGTCACACAGTCTGGGGACCAGTGTCCTAGGGAACAGGGCCTTCACCAGTCTAGGGCTGATGTATTTGCCCTTCACCATTCTCTTAGGACTTGTCAGAACTGACTTTGTCACACATAAATCTTTTGGCTTGTCCATCTGTATTACAGGAACATTACATAGTATTATCCCTCACAGGTCTCCTGAGTCTGTGTTTGCTTTTTAATAATGTAAGGTTTGACATGTCACCTGAAAATGATTCTCTGGGAAGCTACGCCAAGATACACCAAGCCAGAGGGTAGTGTGTGTGTGTGTGTGTTTTATGCCACCTGTACTTTTCTGCTCCTGTAATTCCTTTACACAGCAGCCTCTGTTTTATTTCTCCTGAATCCGATCTCACTTACACGTGTGTTACATGAGTGTAAATCAGTGGAGTTCTTCTGGGTGTACACCAGTGTACATGATACAAGAACTGGACCCAGAGCGAGAGAGATCTTAAGTTAAATAATAAATGGCCACATTATAAAAAACAAAGGTGTCTATTTTATTTTAGGCAATATAATTAGAATCAAAATAGAGCAAGGCAGGCGTTCAGAAATGCCAGCCCTATTACATCTGTACAACTTTCAGATCACATTTCCAAAAATCAACAGAAGTCTATCCCACGCATCGGGGGAGAGCAGTCGCACAGATGTCAGTAGGAGAATTTTGCCCTGAAATTAAGCCATCTCTGAAGTTCTGTGTTCCCCTGTCACCAAAGCAAATGAGCTTTTCTTTTCTCTCATACTTCCATTGCCTTTTTGTTACCTATTGTGTCTGGTTTTGTTGTTCATTTTTCTGATTTGTAAGAAACCTATGGCCACATTTGACCAGAAAACAACCTCAGTCAGAAAAAAAAAAAAAAAAAAAAGCTCTTTTACTCCAGGGCACTCTATTTTAAGATTTGAGCAGTGTGGTTTTTTGCTATTGTTGGCCTCCAACTCCAATGAAATCCATTATAAACAGTCATCATCTTAGAGTATAAACACTCTGGATTCCTGACTTCCGAGAGCGGCTTTATAGAGGGAGCGAACATTACACCAAATATGGAGATACTTTGCCCATCACTGGAGATGTAACATTTCGAGAAGGCAAGATTTCATCTGTCTCCATTATTATTTATTTTGCTGAATGTATTAAACTAAGCTGAATTCCTAGGAATAGCCACACCGGAATAAAGCAGTGATCCATCTAGTCCAGTATTCTGTCTCTTATCATAGCCAACTCTAGATATCTCAGAAGATGGTGTAAGATATTCATAATGCACCTTATAACAAAATTATAGTAAGTGGGAAAGGGGTTGAATTTCCTCTTTTTCCTCATGTGTTCAGCAGTTTATGCCCTGAAGTCTGAGGATTGATAGATAGCCATTGTAATTTTTGGACTACCTAGTATCACTGCTGATGATGTTCTTATTCAGCTCAACGTCTAGTTGTTTTTCAAGTTTTGCTATGGTATTTGATGCAATAATATTTCATAGCAATGATTCCACGGGCTCATTCTACTTTGGGTTAAAAATAGAGGGCAGATCAACCCAAACAATGCAGATCTGGATCTTGAAAACTCCCAAAGACTGGGGGGTCTGGAGGCCTGGTTTTGATTAGGGTCCATCTTTAGTTAAAATTTAACTATTTTTAAGCAGCATAGAAACTTGTCTTCTCAATTTCCATGTCAGAGTGGTTCTTTTAGGGCCTAATTCTGATCTCACACTGGGGCAAATCAATAGTAACTCTTATGAAGTTATTGGAGTTATACTGATGTGAGTTGCAAATCAGGCCTTTAAAGTCTTATTCATTCATATGCAGAGCACCTGATTCTAAGTTTCCAAGCATCAGCTGCTTTATCCCTCCATTTGTGCTTGGCCCTTTCTTTTATCTCTACCTCTACCATCCTCCTACCTGCCAAGTGCTTTGTGGTGGGACAAATGCAGCCTGTATAGAACTAACGAATGCCTTTCCTTTCAGTCCCTGGATGAAGCTCTGAAGTACTGCAACTACGTGTTCACCATCGTTTTTGTGTTTGAAGCTGTTCTGAAGTTGGTGGCATTTGGTTTTCGAAGATTCTTTAAAGACAGGTGAGATTATTTTCAACTCCTTTGTGTTTGGCCCAGGGTCTAAACCAGAAATCAGGTAATTGAAGCATTGTTGTAAAAATAACATAGTTGGATACAAGAATCTCTATGCTGACTAGCTACCGGAGATGTCTCTCAGGAGTCAAGACGTTAACAAAAATGATGATTGACACCACTGGTCACGCTTTGTAAAGGGAATAGGAAATGAATACAAAGGGTTTAAGTTTGTTCTTAGCCCCTTTCACTGACTCCACCAAAGAATGTATCACTGCTTAGTTATGCTTGGCCTTGAGGTGACTGTCAAGCCACTACCCTTAATACATGCATGGAAAAGACTATTCTTAATAACCCAACGGCACCATTTCCTGCAGAACTGATGTCCTATCCAATCTAGACTAGTCCGTGGGCAGCCTGCAGGATGCTAGCTAAGTAAACCCACCAGCAATGGGCAAAGGAAGACGCCCTCAGCACTGTTGTTCTCTGACCGCAGCTACCCAGAAGCATAACTTCACATTTTGCTGCTCACTCGACCGGATACAAACGTATGTGACAGTGGGCTGCAATTTGGAGACCTGCTGAAGAGTCAGATATGTCAAAGAGCCTTATTTCATGCTCCACTTCACACAGATAGGTCAGATGCTGTTCCATTTATTCCTGGGAACAGTTTGTGTCCCTCGTTTATCCATGCTGATACATGGTTCTAGGCTGCCATGAGCAAGCCTACTTATCAGGAAAACTCCTTAGGAAAGTAGCTTGATCTCTTTTAGCTAAAACAAGTATGAGTTTTTAAGTTGCACGTTGCTCTATTTCTGGGGAAGGTAGGGATACCAGGAACAGTGTAGCATAGTATGGTTCCAACTTTCCTCTCTAAACTTTGGGCCTGAGCTGGAGTAAATCAGTTGAAATAAATGGTGTTTTGCCAATTAACACCAGCTGAGGTTCTGTTCCATCAATCCTGGATCTGAGAGGGGATGGGGTTCTGGCCTTGCCCACAGTCCTTTCTATAGGAGAATACAATGCCACTGTTACTGGGCATCATCCTAACAACTCTGTCCATGACGCTCCTTTGAAGTGTGTGTTTTTGTCTTTCCCACCTGCACCCTGCTAGGTGGAACCAGCTGGACCTGGCCATAGTTCTCCTCTCAATCATGGGCATCACGCTGGAGGAAATTGAAATGAATGCCGCGCTGCCTATCAATCCCACGATCATACGCATCATGCGGGTGCTACGCATAGCAAGAGGTAAGACTTGCCTTTCCAGCCTGGAGCCTCTTCAGCGACAATGCCTGATCTCCGGGGTGATTCCATAGAAGCCAGTAGGGTTGCATCAGGGATGAATTCGGCCCATTGTTTCATTTCTAGGTCATTTGAGTTTGATTCAGACCTAGGGATGGAGCCGGGCTGCAGGGTTTTGATTCAAAACTGTAGCCTGATCTATAGATCATGGATAAATATTCCCAGTTATCACTTTGAGGGATGACAGGTTCTTGTCCCAAGATCTGGCCCAGTATTATTAAAATTATTATATAGTTGGGACCCCCGATATGCACAGGTGCAACATGCACACTATAGAAACTTTTTTATATTTACAAATAAATAATTTATTAATACATTTAGCAAATAATTTATTAATACATTTACACACACTCTAACTCAGTAAGGTAGATGGAGATAATACAGAAAGTACATCGGAATATCCATACTCACACCATCCTTTGCAGAACAACTGAAATGTTAGCCATTATCTTCCTCATCCCCGTCACCCTCCTCATCTTCACCAGTGGCCATCATTCTGGCCCCTCCCAAGGGCTCCATCTCTCCCTCCTACTGCCCCAGGTTGGGGTGCCACTTTTATAATATGTTACGCTGATGTTACCATGTCTAATGCATATTCAATAGGGGTTTCTCCCCTCTTCCTTATTTGTATTTCCTCCCCTTACCAATGTTAAGGTGTCCTTCTTCTATAGGTTAGTCTATTTATGATTTCACCCCATTATCATATACGTCAATTCATTGCCATGGCACTCTTGCGGTCGGATGTTTCGTCCAAAACCTGCCAGAAGCCGGTATTAGTTCATGTTCTGTGGTTGACTGAGGTCTTTATGGACAAAATTCCCCCCTACACTCTACTTCCAATTCCCCCAAACTCATAAGTTACCTAAGTTTGTCTATGCCAAAGTTCATAGGCCTCAAGCCTCATGCTAACTGCTGAAGCCAGTGACTTACAGGATACAAGCCTGTAGGTTCCTTGCATTGCTGCTGAATATAATAAAGCGGACTATAATGCAAAGCAGTGAATATAATAGAGGTAAGCTGATCCACTGGGCTACAAAACCCAACATGCCCAGATTTCATGGCCCATCTCTAATTCAAACCCAGGGTCCTAGACCTCTTGTGGGAAAAGATCTGCAGTGGGAGCACACAAGAGGAAGAACTGGTAGATTTCCCCCATCCTAGTCTCCTCCTTAGAAGAGGGGGATCATACCAAAAGTGAGGCACCTTTCCTAGACTTCAGCTGCAATGGGGCAAGGAGGAGAATTGACTTTGAAGGTTACTGTCTGCTCCCATTCGCTTAGGAAAGGACACGAGGGAGTAGGCCCAGAAGTTCCCCCATTCTCTTGTACGTACCATGGAAGGGAATATACTTAGATCCCTGTCCCTGCATGCCATATTTATAAACGTAGGGCCTGATCCTCCTCCTTAATGGGTGTAAATGTGGAGTCACTCCACTGACATTAATGAAGTGGCTAGAGAGAGGAGAACTCACCCCACAGCGTCTGTTCCACTCTTCTTCCTTGAATAGGTTTGTGGTGTTTACATAAAAAATGTTTCCCAGTCCTGGTGCTTCAGCTTTGTTTCTCGTTGTAGTGTTGAAACTGCTCAAAATGGCCACGGGGATGCGAGCTCTCTTGGACACAGTGGTGCAGGCGCTACCCCAGGTAAGTCCGGGGACTTGATCCACGCCAAACAGGTACAGAAGAGTTTGATTTCTCTTGTGGATTCAGTTTTTGTGCTGCACCTTGTAGGAGATGCTGGTCCTGGTGATAGTCTTCATATTCTACATTGATACAAATGGTTCTGCTGAGAACCGCAGGCAAACATTCTGCCCTCGGAGACTGCAGGGTAGATCTTGCTCCCCGATGTTCTAGCCCCTTGCGTGCATGCAATCCCCAGGAGTTCTGGGCTTGGCGACAAAAGCAGAGTGTTGGCGTTAGAGGTCAACTGTGCAGATCTAAGAGCAAAATCTACCCCTCAATCTTTGTAGGCAAAGTTCTTATAAAATACAGAATTGGGGAGTCAAGGGTGGACCAGTGCTTCTCAACTGATGCATCACAACTCCCGGTTCGGGCGTAGGGCGCTGAACGTTTCATTACAATTACAAAAGAAAAGAAAATTTCCAGAATAACTGCAGGGCAACCAAAATCTTCCATGTTTGTGAGATCAGATGTTGTGATTATCGTAGTACCTCTGCCCCTTTCATGTCTGCAAAGGTCACCCAGACCCACCACTCTCTCCCCTACTCCCCACACCCCCATATCCTGGAAGGTCAAATATTCTGCCAACTCTCAAAATGCACACCCCAATAATTACATAGGCTTAGCATCATTATCACTGATCATAGAATCATAGAATCTCAGGGTGGGAAGGGACCTCAGGAGGTCATCTAGTCCCACCCCCTGCTCAAAGCAGGACCAATCCCCAACTAAATCATCCCAGCCAGGGCTTTGTCAAGCCGGGCCTTAAAAACCTCTAAGGAAGGAGATTCCACCACCTCCCTAGGTAACCCATTCCAGTGCTTCACCACCCTCCTAGTGAAAAAGTTTTTCCTAATATCCAACCTAAACCTCCCCCACTGCAACTTGAGACCATTACTCCTTGTTCTGTCATCTGGTACCACTGAGAACAGTCTAGATCCATCCTCTTTGGAACCCCCTTTCAGGTAGTTGAAAGCAGCTATCAAATCCCCCCTCATTCTTCTCGATGCATGGTTTGCTCTTACTTCTGTCATAAATGGGAGGGGTCACAAACGTTTTTGACTTGGAATAAAGGGAGACAACCTGAAAAGACTGAGAGAGATTGGGGTAGACCGAGGAACCTGCTGATGAAAGCATTGGAGTTAAAGGACTCTAAATGTGCACTAGATTGACTGTCAATATATGATGATTTCCTTAAAATCCTGAGCTCCTTTATGGGAGAATCTCCGCTTTCATTTTTAAAAGAGCAAGTGTCTAGCTCTCATGGTTGTTGAGGAAAGCTTGAAAGCATGATCCCTAAAAGGTCAAAATCCAGAAGGCAAATAAAAAGAACCCAACATTTTGTGTTAGGGGTTTTTTTTAGTTTTTTTTTTCCCCAAAAAAAATCTCATTATTTTTAAGCCAATCTCATGATTTTTTTTTTTATTTTTTTTTTTTTTTGGTCACCTGGCTCCTGATTTTTGAATGCCTGCGGTTGACAATCCTGCCAGTGCTGTAGAGGAACGTGTGATTTTCCACTGCCCTGTGCCTTGTGCTCTCATATACACCTGAGCAAAGTGGGTTTAAAATGCTCCCAGATCAGAATGACAGCGTCTTGCACCCACTTTATTACAGGCATTAAGTGCTGGTACAAGCCTGTGGAGAACTGGGCCTGGGTAACTCATACAACTTTGTTAGGGCTTATCTACACAGGGAAATTTACCAGTGGAACTATACCAGTGTAATGATACTGTATATCTATTGTATCTACTCTGGTATAACATCCTATGTGCCTGCTGCTTTTAGAATAAGTGTGTCTACATGGGAGTTGTACCGGCTAGCTACAGAGGTTTAATTGTACTGGGATAGTAATAGAGGTATAATGGTACCGGCATCCGGTACATTTCTCCATATAGACAAACCCACAGTCTCTCCAACCTGAACTGAAAAACAGAAGTTTCTTTTTCTTGGAAAGCTCTGTTTATCCTTCACCGCTGCCTCAAAAGATGTTCTTAATCTAAGCCAATTGCTCTTTGGTATTCAGACTTTGCTTTCAACAATGGGCTTTGGCTGAGAAGAAAGCCTGGACTTTACAAACCCGACCCCTGCGTTGGCATTTCAAAAAAGCAATTTATTTGTGTATATTCTTTTTCTTTTGAAAGCCCATGTGATTACAGAACTTTCTTTAAAAAAACAAAAGGGGGGCTTGAGGCCGGGCTTTTTGCTTGTGACACGCAAACCAAATTTTGTGCTAATGTGAAATCCCTGGGAACCTTGCTGATAAAACCGCCACCTGTCATTAAAGTAAAAGTTGGGGAAAGGAGGAAGGGGACTTGGAAAATCTTTCTCCCCATCTTCAACCCTAATAATGTTGCACTGCTTAAAGCTGCACCCAGGATCTGAAGCGCAAAGAGACATTTCTGACCCTAATGTATCAGTCTGCGTAACTCTTTGGCGCCTGCTTGTTAAATGACTAGAGAGGGGAATTCCATTTGTATGGGTGCTGCTGCAGGTTTTGAAGACGTCTGTCTTGGAGTTGGTTGAATTAGCCCTTTCCAGCATTCTCATGCAGTACTAATTACAATTAATTACCAAATGTTGGCATTACAATCGATTTTGTTTCCTTTTTCGAGGGTGATTTTCGTCCATTTCCTATTCGTTTGTATTACTTATCGGGAGAGCTGAGCTTGATCTCCCCCTGCAGAACAAAGCACCCCTGAACTTTGGGGATGCTGGCCTTTGAATCCACATTTCGTAGCTGGCCCACTGAGACGGGGAGTCATCAGGATCCAAATGCATGGACTCAGCCTGTGCCAAAATCCACAATCCCAGTTCATTAATATTAATGAACGTCAGAATAAGTGAGCGGGGAAGAGAAATCCTGCTGCCACCATAAAATACCTTTCTCCTCCACTAGAACTTCCAGACTGAGCATCTAATGAAAACACTCTGCCTTAAATCCAGGAAGAGTTCCCATCATGCACTGTTCTTAAAGTGGTAGTCTAGGAGAAGTGAGGCAAAAAAGCAGTGGTCAGGGGAAAGACCTTGAAAAGGTGGCGGTCCCCCACCCCCTTGCCCAGTCACAGCTCCAATATTCATAATGGGTCAAACCCCCAGCAAACATTTTGGAGGTTCAAATCTAGATCCAACTCTGTGGCTTGGGCCTGTCCTTGTCTGTCTGTTTTGTGGTGGTTTTACCTAAGGCATCATCTCTTTTTCAGTGATGAACCTGTGTTTTCCAATTTCACAGCTCGGTTGACCAATCAATAAAGATATCTAGTGACGTGGCCAGGGTCACCACAAAGACAATATCGATCTTTGCCCCGCTGCGCTATGAGCATCCTAGGAGAAGAGGAATTTTTAAAAATGCAGAATGAGCAAATCATACAGTGGAGGAGAGTTAAAAAAAACCCAGTGAAATAGCCTCATTGGCAGGGGAAGAATCCCTACTGTGGACTTGCAGCTTTTACATATATAGAGCCAAATTCTGCTCCCAGGTATGCTAATGCAGATCCCAAAGCGACAGTGTTACTCCAGGTTAACGTGAGTTAAACTGACATCATTCACGAGACATTACTAACCATAGCTCAAGTTTTCCATCATGATCATTTAGTCGGACCTCCTGCATGAGCCAGGGCAAAGAACTTCACGACGCAGTATCTGCATCAAGCCCATAACTTCTGTCGGTGATATAACATCTCTTGTAGAAAGATATCTTAGTCTTGATTTATAGATTGAAAGTGATGGAGAATCCACCACATCCTTAGGTAACTTTTTCCCATGGAGAGTTAAATACCCTCATTGTTAAAAATGTGCACCTTATTTCTCTGAATGTGTCTAGCTTCTGCTTCCATTGGATCTCATTATGCCTTTTTCTGCTAAATTAACGAGCTGTCTTCTGTCAGAAATCTCTTCCTTATGTAGGTACTTGTTGACTGTGGTCAAGCCACCTCTTAACCTGCTTTTGAATCAGCTAAATAGATTGAGTTTCTTATCTCGCACTGTGTGAGGCGGGTTCTCCAGACCTTGAGTTCTTCTTGTAGCTTTTTTTCTGAACCCTTCCCAGTTTTTCCACATCCTTTTTCGAGTGTGGACATCACCCCTGTACACCCCCTCCCAGTAATGATGTAACTAATACCGTATACAGAGGTAATACCACTGCCCTACCCCTGCTTTGAAATTCCCCTGAGTATATATGCAAAGATTGCTTTTGCCCCCTTAGCTACAGCATCACACTGGGAACTCACATTCACCCCAATTCCTTTTCAGAGTCACTGCTTTCCAGGCTACAATAACCCATCTTATAAGTGAGACCTCATTTGGAGTACTGTGTGCAGTTCTGGTCTCCTATGTTTAAAAAGGATGAACTCAAACTGGAACGGGTACAGAGAAGGGCCACTAGGATGATCCGAGGAATGGAAAACCTTTCCTATGAAAACCTTTCCGGTGGGGGCAAAGGACCTCTCTGGCTTCAAGATTAGGCTTGATAAGTTTATGGAGGGAATGGTTTGATGGGATAATGTGATTTTAGTCAAATAGGCATTAACGGGGCATCGCGGGTAAAATGAGAGTCCGGCTGTAGAATCTTGCCTGTATGCTCGGGGTTCTGCTGATCGCCATATTTGGGGTCGGGAAGGAATTTTCCTCCAGGGTAGATTGGCAGAGGCCCTGGAGGTTTTTCGCCTTCCTCCGCAGCATAGGGCAGGGGTCGCAGGCTGGAAGATTCTGTTGTGGGTGAGTCAGCTTTTGTGGCCTGCATCATGCGGGAGGTCAGACTAGATGACCATATTGGTCCCTTCTGACCTTAAAGTCTATGAGTCTATGAGTCTAAGTGTGACCTACATTCTTTGTTCCTAGATGTATGACCTTGCATTTGGCTGTGTTAAAACCCATGTTGTTTGAGTGAGCCCAGCTTACCCAGGTCAGTCTGTATAACTGTTCTCATATAAATCGCTGGTCAGAAAGCGTTTGCAATCAGTTGCCAGCGTTGCTCCTGATGGAGGAGGCAAAACGAAATTCAGCCCTAGCAGTGCTATCGGTAGCACAATGTGGGGCCTTTGCTGTCAAAAACACAAACAGAAACAGCTGACAAATACATAGGGCGCAACGGATGCCATTTTTACATACTCACTTTTCGGGCCAGAACCACAATTTACTAAATACCATTAAAGAATCTACTGTGGAAGTGAGACATTTGCAGAAACATGAGGCACAATAGCGCAGCTAAAAGAGATCATTTGTTGCAAGTTGAACTGTTTGATTTTCCTTTGTATCCCCCACGGTGGGTTAGATTCTGCTCAGTCACGCAACTCTAATTCCGTTGGAGTGACTCTAGATTTTCACTTCTGTGGCTGAGAGCAAAATCTGGTCCAATCTGTCTAGAAGATCTGGGTTCTTTTTTTTACTTCATCTGTGGAATGCACATTAATTAAACCCAGGATTGGACAACATACCCCCTTCTTCTCTTCAAAGCTTGGAACTCCGTACAACAGAGATTCTGTGCCAAGAAAAATGTGAAGAACTCCCTGTTCCATGCCTCTTGCTGCTGAAGGACAGAGCCTACAGTTTGCTGCTGTCTGGGAGTTTAACTCTTCTAGGGGCAGCAGCTCCCATGGTGATTTTGGGTGCAGCTTTTAAAGGCATTACTACTGTTGTCTAAAGGGGATTATATGATCTAAACAATAGTCGAGTGTTACCATACCCTGGAAATATACGGCGATCGTAAAGGCCCAGAGAAGGGGAACAAAAATGGCTTGAGGGTGGGACCTGCAGCTGACAACAGCTGGGAGAGGTTAAATACTCAGTGCTGATGTGGAGCCCCATTGAAGTCAATGGAGTTGTTCCTAAGTCAGGTCCATGCTTGGCCCTTAAATTTATTTAGCCAAAAAAAAAAAGAGGGGGAGGGAGTCTTGACTGAATTATTCCAAATGATACAGGCTGCAGTGAAAAATGACCAGTCCCTCTTTTTTAACCCTGTCCCATAATAGGGGAACAAAGGGGCTCTTTTGCACCTCAGGCCATTCTTGGCCACCCATTCTGAAAAGAACTGTTGGCTTATTGGCACTAGACGAGATCAGTGGTTAGCTCCCAGCCGGAAGGAAAGAAAAGCGAGAAGAAAAAGAAAGGAGGAAAAGTCGGGGGCGGGGGGGACAGGGAAGGGAAGCAAAAATGTAAGTGAGTCTAGAACTGGGCCAAGAGACATTGGCGAAGCAATGCTTGGGGGGGCTTTGGTGGAGCAATGCAATGCAGTTGACTGCCCTGAAGTAATCGTGTAGATACGCAGAGCACTGCAGCCTCCCAGGCTGTCGATCTGGCACCTTCGCCTAGGACTGGATCTCACACAGATGATGTCCCCTTTCCAGGCTGGCAAATGTGTCCATTTCGTCCTCTGTCTAGTGCGTAAATTAGCTGGCATTTCCCTAATTCCGGAGTTATTGCTTTGCATGGCGGGAGCTGGCAGGAAAAGATCAGGACCCATTGTCCTGGGAAAGGATTGGCAGAGGCTTAGCTTTGTGAGACATTGCTCGTCACAGGCATCCCGGGGTGCCCCTGGGCGTTGTCTGCAAGGACGGCCGAAATGCCAAGGGGTGGGCTGGCAGGGTGGAAATAATTGAGTCAGAGCAGCGAGAGGTCCTGGAGGTGCTGAAGCAGGTTTCAGGAGCAGGAGAGAGGAGGCCCTTGAACGCCTCTCACGGAGCCGACCGGCAGAGGGTGGAGAGGAGGAGGTCAGTCACAACGCTCTGTAGGGCTTGGTTTTGACTCTACATCCTGACAGCTGTGGGCCAGGAGCTAGCATCCTGCTCTAATAACGATCATATTCGCACTTCTGGAGCACTTTCCATCTGAGTCTCCCAAAGTGCTTCGCCCAGGAAGGTATGTACCAGTCACCCCATTAGATACAGAGGGGGAATTGACACACAACGGGCCTAATCCACAGCCCATTGAAGACATCGTGAGACCACCCTTTGACGTCACTGGGCTTTGGATCAGGCCCAGAGAGAGGTTATAAGACCCACTTGCTCCAGATTCACACAGCAAGTCAGTGGCCTCGGAGGGAGCAGAATATGGGCATGAGTCTCAGCCTCGACATCCTTTCACCAACAGGGTGGGCCCAGCTCAGAGGAGACAACGCTGCCACCTCAGCATAGCCCCTGCGCTGCCTGGGAGGCACTGGGCCTCCCCATGGCTCCCGGTGCAGGGCTCACCTTCAGGGCACAGCTGAGCCTTTAACGAAAACAGCCTCCGAAAACTCCTGTGAGGTAGCGCGCAGCTGTAGCCTCGTTCAGTGGGTGGGGAAACTGAGGCACGCCGCGGTTTAAGGTCATCCAAAGGTCTGTGGCACCACCGGGAACAGAACCCTGATCCCCAGCCCACTGGTGCTTAGCTACCACAGCAACTAGATTTGATTAAATCGAATAGCTGGAACCAAAAGACGCCCCTCACTGCAGTACTAAGGACGGTGATGTCCTGAGCAGCCAAAGCAGAGCGAGGCCCCAAGCCATCCATCCCAGTGCATGCTAAGCCCATGCCTTTGGGTGACGTACTCCGTTCTATGGAGTCCTCCTGGATGTGCTCAGTAAAGCTGCTGGGCTTCCCCCTCGCTGCTCACCCTTAGCATGTTAGTTCAAGGCTCCCAGTGGTTGGAGATACAAACGGGAGGCGAATAGGGTGTCAAGTGACCTGCCAGAGCCATCCGTGCTTGGGTCTCCCTTGACTGTGTGGAACAGCAGCATCCCGCTCCCTGTCCCCCAGCCCCACGCTGGGGAAGGGACCAGCCAGGGGGATGTGTGCGCTCTGCGGACTGTCCCCCGTAGTGCCATGGGGAATCCACTGAAAAGGCCAGGCAAGTTTAGGCTGAATTACCCTGTCTGGGAGCCTCTCTGTGCCCAGCAAAGTCCCTCTCCGAGATGTTCCCCAGCTAGGGAGGTGGGACTGGGCTGCTGGGGAGAGAGAATCTGGGGGGGAGATCAGATGGCCCTCTCCTGCCCTGATCTGCGGGCTCTGTGGCTGCATCCCCTGTTCGTTTCATAGGGAGCAGCTCCACAAGACAGCCTCCTGGGGCTTCCCTTCCCTGGGCTCCTCCCCACTCTGACTGCTCCCTGGCAGCGCGTGGCCTCTGCCCATTGACATTGGAGCCGCAGCGAATGACTGATGACGCACTGGCTGCCAGCGGGGGCAGACGGGTGGGTTATTTGTTGCTTTTTACACCGGGTTCAGACAGGCCCAGCACAGGTCAGGGGGAGGCCGGCGGATAAACAGAGCCTGTGCTGAACTGCCAGGGCAGAACCGCCTTCAGTAACCCTGCCTCAGGTCACTGGCTGCCAGGCCAATGATTGCTGGCTGTTGTTAGAAGATTAGCTGGATCAGGAGTGTCTGTTGCTCCTGGAGAGCCCAGTGAAGGCATCCCAGGCCCTGCCTGCTGTAGAAGAGTTTCTGGACGCGATCTCACCTGCCTTGTTCATCACAACAACAACAACAACGATTCATATTTAGCCCTTCTCTAGTGCCTGTCCTCTCTGGCTCTCCCGAGTGCTGGGCTGACCTCAATTACCTCCCGACAAAGGGACTGTAGACGGGTATGTTTAGTTACAGAGGTGAAATGACTCACCCAAGGCCATGTACACAGTCCCCCTCCTATGCTGTTCTGCAGCTTTCTTTGGCCAACTTCCCCACTCCCTCCCTCCCCCACCTCCTCAGCTGGAATGGGCCTCTGATTTCTTCTTCAGACTTCAGCATCTGCAGGGGCAATGGATCACCGAAGCCCCCTCTTTCCAATAGCTTGAGGCACGCTCCTGTTTAACACAGCGCCGTGATGTAACACACAGACAAGCTCAGGAGTAAGGGGGAGCCAGCAGCCATCAGCCAGACACATCTCTGCACGTCGGGAAGGCTGCGCGGCCACATCAGGCAGTTTTTACTGGCAAAGTCTCGGCTGGAGTCGAGCCGTTTCTTGGCTCTCCTCTTTTGCGAGCCGGGTGTCGTCGGGGTAGTGAAGCCAGGGCTCGCTGTTAGAGATAATATCCACACGTCTTCTTCAAAGCTCATCAACTGGTGACCACAAAACATGACTTGGCTAATTGCGCTGGCATTACACTGGGAGATTTTCCGGGCTGCAGTTCTGGTGTTTGTGAGGAACACTGTTATTCATCTTTCAATTGACACATCACTGAAGCTACAGGCCGATATGTATATGGAGGGGTAGGATACGGGAACTACCAGTAGGCTATCTTGGATTTGTAACCCTCTTCCTTATTCCCCTTCCCTACCTCTGCTTTGTTTTCCGTCATCACATCATGTCTCTACTTAGACTGTGAGCTGGGTAAGCCAGGGGCTGCCTCTTTTGCCTGTTTTATGGTACCTAGCACACTTTTAAGCACCATAATTAATAACAGCAGCAGAGCCGTGAAAAATGATTGAGAATCTGCCACCTTATAACCGATATATAAAATATAAAAAATCCTATATATAAAACCGATCTAGGAAATACAGAGCAATTTTTAAGGCTTCGTGTGCATTAAGATTCAGGGTAGTTCCTACTAAGTCACACTTACAGATGGGTTCAGTGAGCTCCAGCAAGCCCAGAGGGAACTTGCAATGGAAGATCTTGTGGGGAAGCCCCAGGAACAGCCAAGCTCAGGTAGGAATCCTTTTGAGTCTGAGTTACCAGTTAAACCCGTGAACAGGACAGGGATAAGTTTGGACACCGATTCAGGGTCTGTGTTTCTTCTTGAGGAAGAGATAGGGACCCTGCCCATTCTCAGTTGGCAATGAAACCCAAAGCTGGATTCACAGACTGCTTGCTTAGGCTGGGGACCCTGGTTTTTTATTTTCCATGAGAAGAAACGCTGCAAATGAGATTTAACCCAGAGGGTTTTACCCATTGGCTGGCGATTTAACCATTGATTGCAATAACAGGACACAGCCAGGAAACATTAAAGGTCACGGTTGACCCTCCCCTGGGGTCAGAGGGAGCTTTTGAAATAAGGCAGGTGCCTGCGTAGGAATTGAGGCGCCTCACTTCAGTGTCTTATTTTTGAAACTCTTGCCCTTAATCACCATAAAAGAAACTTTATCAAACCACTAAAGGGCTAAAAATCCAAACCAAGGCCTCGATTCAGCCCAGCACTTCAGCACATGCTGAACCAAAAGCACATGCTTAAGTCCCATTCTGTGCTTGGTGGAATTGGGCCCTAAAGCCGCACACTGAGCAGGTGGGGGTAGGAGGGTCCTACGCAGACACCGACAGTAGCTAAGACACAAAACACCTGTGGGTGGGGGTGGCTGAAGTGGACAAAACCACCTGAAAGAGAGAGGGTACCCGGAAGGCTTCTCTAGAGAGCGGCCCAACGATTAACCACTGGCCATTTTGTTTCCCTTTTTTTTTTTTTTTTTTTTGTATTTAAAATGTAATGGAGCAATTATGGTTGTGACCTCAACTTGCCTGACCCTTGTTCTGCTTTCTTCTTATGTAGGTAGGGAACCTTGGCCTACTTTTTATGCTCCTGTTTTTTATCTATGCTGCCCTGGGAGTGGAGCTGTTTGGAAAGCTAGGTGAGTAATGTGCTTGACACTGTTTATTTCATCCAGTCGATATTTATTTGTCTCTCTCCGTTTCCTTTGTTTTCTCCCTCTCTCTCTCTCTGGTCCTTTATAGCTCTGTAGCTCTGAAGATTAAAGCTTTCTCTTGATCTTGGGGTCACAGCTGACACATGAGGATGTAACACAGACCCTTTCCACACCACACATACACACACGCAGAGAGTTCTGACCCTGCTTCCAGCTGCAGAGGAACTGTTTACTGCCTAAATATAATAATCTTGCAGGGATATAGTCACTAAGGCGGAAGTTCGCTGCTTACAGAGTTGGCTTAGAACCAGGTTTATGTTGGAGTAGCACCACAGTGAACCTCTCGCTCTTCAGATCTTCCGCTGCCCTTAATTATTTCCTTTTCCGATAGGTTTTGGGATTCTGTCTTGTTTATAGATTGTTCTCTAAGAGCCATTTCCCCCTTTCTCAATCATCACAAAGCATCAGCCGTCTTAGCGACTTACGCCACCGACATCGTTTATTTACCCTGCTCAAGGGAGGTCTCTGACACTGCAGAAGAAATGGCTAAATAGTCACATACGTACTGCCGGCCAGAAGAAGAGCAGGAGGCGTTAGACAGGAAAGGCAGCATAGTCCTGCTTTGCTCCCAGCTTCCTGGGTCCTGTTAAGAGAGAATACCCCCATTCGCTCTCCTGGTTGGTGACTTCCCCATAGGATGACCAGATGTCCCTATTTTATAGGGACAGTCCCGATATTTGGGGCTTTTTCTTATATAGGCTCCTATTACCCCCCACCCTCTGTCCTGATTTTTCACACTTGCTGTCTGATCACCCTATCTTGTTGACCAAGTTCAGGAGACACTGCGATCAGAGGTGTAACTGCAGCGCCTAGTTTTGATTGAACTAGCTCAAATCACAAGAGTAGTGAAGCCGTGGCAGCACGGGTTATACGACACCGCCCGGGCCCCTCGAGAAGCTAGCTCACGCTGTTGTGGCTTTGCTGCTAGAGCTGAGCTAGCTCGGGCGTGTCCGCACATGCTCCAGTCACCCTTCTGACTGCAGTGTAGACATAACGTACTTTCACAATGTGGCTCTCTGGCTCCCTCTACTGGATGGACCACGTAGAGGTCTGTGGGTCCGTGAACGCTGCAGCTGGAAGCATGTTTCCCAGCTCGGGTAGACAGACACATCCGCATGCTAGCTTGCTAAAAATAGCAAAGTAGCCATGGGGACAGCGTAGGCGAGCCACCCAAGTATATACCATGGGGTCCAGGGTTTATACTCGGGCAGGTAAGTCAGGCTGCTACCCATGAGTTGCTGACAGAACAAGGAGCAATGGTCTCAAGTTGCAGTAGGGGAGGTCTAGGTTGGCTATTAGGAAAAACTATTTCACTGGGAGGGTGGTGAAGCACTGGAATGGGTTACCTAGGGAGATGGTGGAATCTCCTTCCTTAGAGGTTTTTAAGGCCCGGCTTGACAAAGCCCTGGCCGGGATGATTTAGTTGGGGATTGGTCCTGCTTTGAGCAGGGGGTGGGACTAGATGACCTCCTGAGGTCCCTTCCAACCTTGAGATTCTATGATTCTATGATATCCCCGCTATTTAGCATGCTAGCATGACACCTGTCTGTCTGCCTGGGTTGGGACACATGCTCCCAGCTGCAATGTCGACATACCCTATAAGTCAGGTGATTGCTTCATGCTAACAGCGCTGCATCTTTTAGCTCAGGAGGGAAAGACAATGCTTTTAGAAGTGTGCAGGCTTTTAGGCCCCGTGTTCAATCCTCCCAGGTTACAACCCATCTAAGGGCATCACCAGCCTTCCATTAAGCAAGTCCAGGAACGCAACAGAGAGACTCTCTCCTAGCCAGCTCCACAGCACTGTCCTCTTTCAAGTGTGACAGGGCCAGGGGGCAAAATGTAAGAGTCACATCCCGAGTGTACCCTCGGTATCACAGTCACTGATTGGGAGTCCCACACACATTGTTTGGCAAGCCTTTAAAGCTTTGATTTAGGACTCACTTTTGCATGTTATGATTCTAACAAAGCTTCAGAAAAGTCCAGAGCAGCTGCTTCCTCAGCCCGTAGGGATGGAGAGGAGGGGCTGATCATTTTCAGATGGGCTTGATAGGGTTACAACCGTGCTTAGGGCCCGACTGTGGTATTTATATGAAACAGCAGGAGCTTCAGAAAGCTATGCAGTTAATGATGCTGTTACTCCAAAAGCAACATATTTTGCACTACTGTGATGCTTTTCAGTGTATGGATTTCAATGTACTTTACATATATGTATTCCCCATAATCCTGACTGGGAGATCGGGAAGTGTTAGTAGCTCCATTTTACAGAGGGGGAAACTGAGGCACAGAGAAGGGAAGTGACTTTCCCAAGGTCACCCGACAAGTCACTGGCACAGCTGTGAAAGGATCCCTAAGTCTTCTGACTCCAAGTCCCATGTTTTAGCTATTAGACAATGCCTCTTGGGGCGTTATGTGATCATTCGCATCATTGCTCTCTACTGATATGTCTAAATGACGGTTGTTTTTTTTAAAAATGGCATTACGGTAGCAGCTAGGGATCCACCTGAGATCCAGGCCCCCTTGTGCTAGATGCCGGACACATACAAAGTGAAGAGGGTCACTGCCTGGAAGGGTTTCCAATTTAAATAGACAAGACAGACAAAAGGAATATTTTTATATTCCCATTTTACAGCTGGAAAAACTGAGGCCCAGAGCAGGTAAGTGACTCGTCACACAGTCTGCATGTGGCAGAGTCACTAATAGAACCCAGATCTCCTAGGTCAAGGATCAGTGCGTTACAACATCTATGCTTGTGCAGCAACTCTCCAGAGAGCATCATTGAAAATGTGGTGATTCCTGTGCCAGGTATCTCTGGTAGTGGCAGTATTTATTCACCTATCCTTAGACAGAAGATACCTGAATACCTTAAAGACTATGCAGCCCTCTGCAGTTCTAAATCCATGCTGTGTTTCTATGCACACTCCATGCCAGCCCTGTGCAATAAACAATTGCTGTGTGTGGTTTGAGATTGAGACTTGATCCCAGCTGTGACAAGCACCCAGCCAGCCAGCAGACCACTTCCACTTCCTGACTTTTATTGGGAACAGTTTGATTTTCCTTTTCTCAAGCACGGCTGGTCCATGTCTGCCACAAAAAAGCCCTGCTCCCTCCTCAGTGAGGTTGGTGGCCGGGCTTTTTTTTTTTTTTAATGCACTTCAGAAATAAATGACTAATAATGAAAGGCTCTTGCAAGAAGGATTGCTGCCTGTCCTAATGAAAACTTAATGAGCCTATGTTTTATGTACAAGAGGATGTTTGGTGTGTGCAATTTACATTCATTAGGATATTAAATCTCAGGGAAAAAAATATCAAAATTGCTCATGTTATTCCAGTAAAATATCCCTTATGGGAAATGTGCTCTGTTTAAAAAAAATAAAACAAGATAATGAACACAATGGAGAGAGTAATAGTCAAGCAGACGGTGCAGAGCAGCAAAGAGGGAAAGTCGTGTTCGTAGCCATTTGGGGAGAGTTAGCTTACACGTTCTGACTTCTTTCCACTTCATTTTCAGCGTGGTATATAGTTAGCGCTGCCTGTTAAGTGGGGGGCGGGGGAGCGAAAATGCAATCAGGTTTGTACCTAAGGCAAGTTACTTAATCTGCAGGAGGTCTTCGGAGATTTTACACACGTGCCCAGCAAGCCGGACTACTCCTAGGGGCACGTCTTCGCTACCCGCCGGATCGGCGGGTAGCAATCGATCTATTGGGGATCGACTTATCGCGTCTAGTGAAGACGCGATCAAATCGATCCCCGATGGCTCTGCCGTCGACTCCGGAAATCCACCGCGGCAAGAGGCGGAAGCGGAGTCGACGGCGGCGCGGCAGCGGTTGACTCGCCGCCGTCCTCACAGCCAGGTAAGTCGACCTAAAATACGCAACTTCAGCTACGCTATTCACGTAGCTGAAGTTGCGTATCTTAGGTCGACCCCCCCCGTAGTGTAGACCTAGCCCTAGTCATAGACTCGGCTCTTCCATAGCACGTTTCACCAGTAGAGCCCATAGCTCCTTACACGAGGGGGCAGTATCATTATCCCTCTTTGTGCAGATGGAGAGACTGAGGTGAAGGCCACACTGACTAGAGTGCGACAGAAATGTTGGATCTCCAAACCAGGACGATTGCTTGGGGGAGATTAGGGCGAGGAGAAAATCTGCTGCAAAAGAGCTTGTTGCCTCTGAGAACAGAGGAAGGTAGAACCGTCCCCGACGATCGGCTTGCGCTGCAACTACGAGCTACGGACAACATCCGGGGGCATGTGAATGTGCCCTTCTGAGCTCCAGGAGCACCCACAAAGCTAGGCTCCGATTCCAAGGCTGCAGATTGTAAGCTCCTTGGGGCAGATGCCATCTTTGTGTCCTGTTTGTACAGCGCCTAGCACAGCGGCGGTCCCGGTGATACAAACCGTAACAACATCCTGTACAAGATGAAATCATGGAATTGAATGAAAGAAAGAAACACTCCATGTAGGGTAAAGTCCCAAGAAGCTTAGTGAAGGTAGGGGTCTGGCAAGGGAGATGCCCCTACAGATGAAACCCATATGGTTCATCTTCCTCTTGGAAATCCCGCACCCTGCAGTGCTATTAACCCATGCTTCCAAAGCTCTCTCCCTCCCCTCCACCTTGACAATGAAGTTGGCAAAGCACTAAATAATAATAATACCTAGCTCTTATATAGAATCTTTAATGAGTAGATCCCAAAGCACAGTCAGTATCATTTATCCCCGTTGTACTGATGGGGAAACTGAGGCACCAAGCGAGGAAGCGATTTTCCCATGGTCACGCAGCAGGCCAAGGGCAGAGCTGAGACTAGAACCCAGGTTTCCTGCGTCTCAGGCCTGTGCTGTAGCTGCTTGGCCACACTGCTGTATTGTCAGTTGGAGCTGTTTGTGAACCAGCCCTGTTAAGAACTATCTTCATTGTGTTGCTTTTGCTTCTGTTCTGTGCAGACTGCAGCGAAGACAATCCCTGCGAAGGTCTGAGCCGGCACGCAACCTTCACCAACTTCGGCATGGCCTTTCTCACCCTCTTCAGGGTGTCGACTGGGGACAACTGGAATGGGATCATGAAGGTACGTGCGCTCTCTGGCCACGCTGCTGCCAGCTTCTCCACGCTCCAGCTGTTCTCTGCCCCCTTTCCGCCACGGAACTGGCCAGTGTGAGTTTACACCACTGCCCTCTATGGGAGGAATCCATTGTGTGGAACAGGCCCTGTGCTTCTAAAAGATACCAGAGCTCCCCCTTTAGCTCATGTGGCGGGGTTGTGGCCTTAGACAGCTGATCCCACTGCACCCACTTACCCCATCTCTATTCTGTTTACTGCAGTAGCTCAGCTGGGTGTCTGGGGCATATTGGTGTGTCTCTAACGTCAGAACAAAATAAAAGGAGCTAAAACTCCACCCTGCATATGGAGTGCTGATTCCTCAGCCTGTGTCTGGAATAATCTTCCCATTAGCTGCACAGTTCTGAACAGGCCGGCTTTGGAGTCTGTCTGTGGTTTAATGCTTGTTAGCAAAGCTCAGTCTGCTTCAAAGCCCTCCCTCCCTCCCTCCCTCTCTCTGAATCTCAGGACACGCTGCGGGAATGCACCAGGGAGGACAAGCACTGCCTGAGTTACCTGCCCATCATCTCCCCCGTCTACTTCGTCACCTTCGTCCTCATCGCCCAGTTTGTCCTCGTCAACGTGGTGGTGGCCGTGCTGATGAAGCACCTGGAGGAGAGCAACAAGGAAGCCAAGGAGGACGCGGAGATGGACGCGGAGATAGAGCTAGAAATGTCCAGAGGAGGGAGCACCCCGGCCAACAGCGGAGGTGGAAGTGGCACCTCTGCCTCGGACGTCAGGGCCCCCTACGGGAGCCAGGAGGCCATGAAGCCAGAGTCCCCCATGCGAGTGAAACATCAAGCCCTGGTAATGATTGACTCAAGGCCTGTGGTGTCTTCTAATGAGCGGGGTAGGGAGCTTCTGGTCAGGATCTGTTGACCAGCAGAGGCTCCAGAGTCTGTCAGAACCAGGGCCGCCCAGAGGATTCAGGGGGCCTGGGGTCTTCATAGAATCATAGAATCATAGAATCTCAGGGTTGGAAGGGACCTCAGGAGATCATCTAGTCCAACCCCCTGCTCAAAGCAGGACCAATTCCCAACTAAATCATCCCAGCCAGGGCTTTGTCAAGCCGGGCCTTAAAAACCTCCAAGGAAGGAGACTCCACCACCTCCCTAGGTAACGCATTCCAGTGCTTCACCACCCTCCTAGTGAAATAGTGTTTCCTAATATCCAACCTAGACCTCCCCCACTGCAACTTGAGACCATTGCTCCTTGTTCTGTCATCTGCCACCATTGAGAACAGCCGAGTTCCATCCTCTTTGGAACCCCCCTTCAGGTAGTTGAAGGCTGCTATCAAATCCCCCCTCATTCTTCTCTTCTGGAGACTAAACAATCCCAGTTCCCTCAGCCTCTCCTCATAAGTCATGCGCTCCAGACCCCTAATCATTTTTGTTGCCCTCCGCTGGACTCTTTCCAATTTTTCCACATCCTTCTTGTAGTGTGGGGCCCAAAACTGGACACAGTACTCCAGATGAGGCCTCACCAATGTCGAATAAAGGGGAACGATCACGTCCCTCGATCTGCTGGCAATGCCCCTACTTATACAGCCCAAAATGCCGTTAGCCTTCTTGGCAACAAGGGCACACTGTTGACTCATATCCAGCTTCTCGTCCACTGTGACCCCTAGGTCCTTTTCTGCAGAACTGCTACCTAGCCATTCGGTCCCTAGTCTGTAGCTGTGCATGGGATTCTTCCGTCCTAAGTGCAGGACTCTGCACTTGTCCTTGTTGAACCTCATCAGGTTTCTTTTGGCCCAATCCTCTAATTTGTCTAGGTCCCTCTGTATCCGATCCCTACCCTCCAGTGTATCTACCACACCTCCCAGTTTAGTGTCATCTGCAAACTTGCTGAGAGTGCAGTCCACACCATCCTCCAGGTCATTAATAAAGATATTAAACAAAACCGGCCCCAGGACCGACCCCTGGGGCACTCCGCTTGAAACTGGCTGCCAACTAGACATGGAGCCATTGATCACTACCCGTTGAGCCCGACGAGCTAGCCAGCTTTCTATCCACCTTACAGTCCATTCATCCAGCCCATACTTCTTTAACTTGGCAGCAAGAATACTGTGGGAGACCGTATCAAAAGCTTTGCTAAAGTCAAGGAATAACACATCCACTGCTTTCCCCTCATCCACAGAGCCAGTTATCTCATCATAGAAGGCAATTAGGTTAGTCAGGCACGACTTCCCCTTGGTGAATCCATGCTGACTGTTCCTGATCACTTTCCTCTCCTCTAAGTGTTTCATAATTGATTCCTTGAGGACCTGCTCCATGATTTTTCCAGGGACTGAGGTGAGGCTGACTGGCCTGTAGTTCCCCGGATCCTCCTTCTTCCCTTTTTTAAAGATGGGCACTACATTAGCCTTTTTCCAGTCATCTGGGACCTCCCCCAATCGCCATGAGTTTTCAAAAATAATGGCTAATGGCTCTGCAATCTCATCCGCCAACTCCTTTAGCACCCTCGGATGCAGCGCATCCGGCCCCATGGACTTGTGCACGTCCAGTTTTTCTAAATAGTCCCGAACCACTTCTTTCTCCACAGAGGGCTGGTCACCTTCTCCCCATATTGTGCTGCCCAGTGCAGCAGTCTGGGAGCTGACCTTGTTTGTGAAGACAGAGGCAAAAAAATCATTGAGTACATTAGCTTTTTCCACATCCTCGGTCACTAGGTTGCCTCCCTCATTCAGTAAGGGGCCCACACTTTCCTTGACTTTCTTCTTGTTGCTAACATACCTGAAGAAACCCTTCTTGTTACTCTTAACATCTCTTGCTAGCTGCAACTCCAAGTGTGATTTGGCCTTCCTGATTTCACTCCTGCATGCCTGAGCAATATTTTTATACTCCTCCCTGGTCATTTGTCCAATCTTCCACTTCTTGTAAGCTTCTTCTTTGCGTTTAAGATCAGCAAGGATTTCACAGTTTAGCCAAGCTGGTCGCCTGCCATATTTACTATTCTTTCTACACATCGGGATGGTTTGTTCCTGCAACCGCAATAAGGATTCTTTAAAATACAGCCAGCTCTCCTGGACCCCTTTGCCCTTCATGTTATTCTCCCAGGGCATCCTGCCCATCTGTTCCCTGAGGGAGTCAAAGTCTGCTTTTCTGAAGTCCAGGGTCCGTATTCTGCTGCTCTCCTTTCTTCCTTGTGTCAGGATCCTGAACTCGACCATCTCATGGTCACTGCCTCCCAGGTTCCCATCCACTTTTGCTTCCCCTACTAATTCTTCCCTGTTTGTGAGCAGCAGGTCAAGAAAAGCTCTGCCCCTAGTTGGTTCCTCCAGCACTTGCACCAGGAAATTGTCCCCTACACTTTCCAAAAACTTCCTGGATTGTCTGTGCACCGCTGTATTGCTCTCCCAGCAGATATCAGGGTGATTAAAGTCTCCCATGAGAACCAGGGCCTGCGATCTAGCAACTTCTGCTAGTTGCCAGAAGAAAGCCTCGTCCACCTCATCCCCCTGGTCTGGTGGTCTATAGCAGACTCCAACCACGACATCACCCTTGTTGCTCACACTTCTCAACTTTATCCAGAGACACTCAGGTTTTTCTGCAGTTTCATACCGGAGCTCTGAGCAGTCATACTCCTCTCTTACATACAACGCAACTCCCCCACCTTTTCTGCCCTGCCTGTCCTTCCTGAACAGTTTATATCCATCCATGATAGTACTCCAGTCATGTGAGTTATCCCGCCAAGTCTCTGTTATTCCAATCGCATCATAGTTCCCTGACTGTGCCAGGACTTCCAGTTCTCCCTGCTTGTTTCCCAGGCTTCTTGCATTTGTGTATAGGCACTTAAGATAACTCACTGATCGTCCCTCTTTCTCAGTATGAGACAGGAGTCCTCCCCTCTTGCGCTCTCCTGCTTGTGCTTCCTCCCAGGATCCCATTTCCCCACTTACCTCAGGGCTTTGGTATCCTTCCCCCGGTGAACCTAGTTTAAAGCCCTCCTCACTAGGTTAGCCAGCCTGCTGGCGAAGATGCTCTTCCCTCTCTTCGTTAGGTGGAGCCCGTCCCTGGCCAGCACTCCTCCTTCTTGAAACACCATCCCATGGTCGAAGAATCCAAAGCCTTCTCTCCGACACCACCTGCGTAGCCATTCGTTGACTTCCACGATTCGACGGTCTCTACCCAGGCCTTTTCCTTGCACAGGGAGGATGGACGAGAACACCACTTGCGCCTCAAACTCCTTTATCCTTCTTCCCAGAGCCACGTAGTCTGCAGTGATCCGCCCCCGCCACCGAATTGCCGCCAAAGACCCGGCGCTTCGGCGGCGGGTCCCGGGGCGGAAGGACCCCCCCGCCGCGGGTCTTCAGGGCACTTCGGCGGCGGGTCCCGGGGCGGAAGGACCCCCCGCCGCCGAATTGCCGCCGAAGACCTCGAGCGGAAGAAGCTCCGGGGGCCCGGGCCCCACGAGAGTTTTCTGGGGGCCCCAGAGCGAGTGAAGGACCCCGCTCCAGGGGCCCCTAAAAACTCTCGTGGGGGCCCCTGCAGGGCCCGGGGCCTGGGGCAAATTGCCCCACTTGCCCCCCCCCCAGGCGGCCCTGGTCAGAACCCCAGTTATATCAAGCTAAAGGGATGTGCCACGAGGCAGTTCAAAAGGAAGGCAGCTTTTCCCGTGTCCCCCAGGAACTTAGGGCTTGGGAGTAGTTTCCACCCCCATCTTCGAGTCTTCCGACAAGTTGAGAGGCTCCCCAGGATGAAGGGGAATCTGGCTCTTTGACCTCCGCATGTGACCTTTCACCACCCAGCATTCCAGGGGGAGTTTTAACATCCATTTATAGTAGGCATCAGCAATGGAGGAGCATCCCCGGTGAATTTGGGCTCAGAGAAGTAACAGCCCAAGTCGCATTTTATATGCACCGCTCCCCTCTTTGTACATCATTTTATCGTGAACAGCAGCTGCGGGGCCATTGGTAGCATAGGAGACTTTGCCCTGAGCAATCCCAGTTCGTGGGCTAAGCGGATGGCAGGAATTTCTTCCATGCAGGTGCAGAAATCCAGCTCAGGTTGTTTTTAGTCTTAGCACATCAGCCTCTTGGCAGGATTTACAAAGGAGCCGATCGGAGTGAGGTGCCCGAATCACTTGAAATTCAGTGGGGGTTGTGCTCCAGTTTGAAAACCACCGTGCTTGACATTAGGGCGCAAATCCAGTTCTGACCGAAGCTCTCGCAACTCTCACTGACTTCAGCAGGACTTATGCTCTGCTTAAGCCAGGCTGAATTTGGTCCTGGGCCTTTTCAAAGTCCACAGCAAACAGCTGATGCCGACTTCCTTGGTTAGTGTGGAGACATCCCCAGCTCCCAAGCAAGCGGCACTTTGAACTCTTTGACTCCTATTTACCCTCCAGAAAAACAGGGCAATCAAAATTCAGGTAGGAGGGGGGTGAGATTTGTCCCATCTCATGGCAGACAGTATATTGAAAAGAGAAAAATACAGGCTTGCTTTGCTCATATCATGAAAAATTAATCTACCATAAAATCAACAGGGGATTTTAGACTAAATAGTATTTTTTTTATCCCTCAGACTCTAACAAGACAGATAAAAAGTAACTTGGTTAGACAGTAGCAGGGGAGACAGCATTTTGAATCTAGAGTTAATAAAAGTTTCTACCGGCAAATGAAGCACAATAGAATTGGTCGAATTTCTCCTTGGGCTTTGAGATCTCTGTGCTGGTCACACATTGAACACAGACTGATCACACTTTTTATAAACGTGGTCATGATCTGTCAATAGTCACTGAACAAATTGCAGCCCGTGGGTTGTTCCCAAAACTGCTCATCTCACCTGCTCATGGTGCGTGATTGGACAGCTGAAACTTTTTAGAATGACAACTGGGAAATAACCAATCACATGTTTCCTGGGAGGGGTTTTCACATGACTAATTGTCAGTGCAAAAATTTGGATAACTTTCAGGCTTCAAAAACATTTCCATGAATAAACTGGTGGCCATCCAGTTATTTGGGACTAGCCAGTAGTACAGTCCCAGCAAAGCAGACTTGCCATGTTGTTCAGTGTATTGGTAAAACACCCTTCCATCAGCTGGAAAACCCTCCATACAGCATGGTGTTAGCAGGGTGAGTTCCCACCGTGACCTACATCTCAGGTGCCTCGGGTTGGAACAGATGCCTCATGGAGTTCCTGCTCCAGGTACCTACAGGAATAGGCCAGAGGCCTGTCTGAATCCAGGTCAAGAAGTTGCAAGCTAATGCTTTAACCCCCACCCATTTCAGCCCTCGGAACCCTAACTGGATTACCGTGTCCATCTGGTGTGGAATTTGGCTCCCCGTTTAGCTAGGTTCTCTGACATTCAGTAACTTTGCCCTGGGCTGGGTTGCATGCACGCCTAGGAGATATGAAACCCCTGAGGCCAACGGTCCCATTCCCAATATCGCGGAAGCCAGGCTAGTGGCACATGGGATTAGACGTTTATAGTCCACTCTGGCTGCACTGGGGATACAACAGGGAAGGAATGATCCAAGGAGCCTCCTCAACCCCCAGGCAGAGCCCAGACACAGTATAGTTTGGAGTCGAGCCGCTGTTCCCTGCTAGAAATGCCCCTGGTGCTGGGCTGTCCAAACGTGGAAAGGGTGGTGAGAGCCCAGCCCTTCCGTGCGAGTTAGTGGAGTTGGCCAGGCCCAGGGGGCAGTGCCTGCTCAAGGCTGGCGGAGCTGCTCCTCCAATGGGTATTATCTGGGGAGCCCCCGGAGGGATCGGGAGGAGTCAGTCAGAGTTCCTCAAGCTGCTACAGGGCAAGGGGGTGTGGAGTTCAAGGAAATACTGTTCTTAGGGTAACGAGGCAGGAGACTCTCACACCTGGAGTGGAAGGGGCTTTTACAGTGTCTGGGCGTGATGGGACAGATGCCTTTGCAAGAGGTAATAAGACACTCCAGACTTTCTTACCATTTGGACCCTTTTCTGCCTTCCTTTTCTCTTCCTTCCCGTTTCACACGGAGGGGGCAGGTGTGGGGAGAGCGTGTGTGAGCTCAGGGTTGAAGTGTGAACCCCATCCTTGCCCCGCTACTGATACCTTTTATCTTCCTAATTTTGTCCCCGAAGGAGGCACTGAGCTGTGAGAATGTGTCTTTAGCCATCCCAGACTCAGACCCGCTGGAGGGCAGAGAGACTCCCCGGATGGAAAACACGTCCTTCCGCTCTGTTCCTCACCACCATGTCCTGACACCTTCCCACAAAACCCCAGGCCGCGAGTCAGAGGTGAATGAACGACGGGCCGTTGCTTCTGCGTTGTGCCAGCATGCTTTAGTGCCGTGCAGCTGGCTGATGGTGTATTCATGTCTGCCTAGCGTTGTCCTCTTCCTGTCGCTTCACAGCTAGAACAGCCTGTTTCCGTCCTCTGTCTTCCATGCTGCCTTTGCATCTGCTGAAGCTGGGCACGTTCTAAATCATTCCGCTGGGGCAGGCCAAGGAGCCTGCATGGATTGCGTGTGACATGCTCTTTTTAGCCAAGAGAGCCCTGCACTTATTAGACAGAGGGGGGGATAGATTGTTAAATAAACAGCGAGTCCTGCAAGTAACACTGTTATGTGTCTCACGCATGGAAAAGCTGCTCCCCACTGCCTCAATATGGACGCGACATAGATCATCCACAGCTGTTAAAATTGGCTTTGATTTTTCAAGTCGGTCAGCTGGTAACCTGTGGATTTTCGACCTAGCAGGCAGGTTCCACTGTGCGGCTCACGTGAGCATATTTTCTTGGTTAAGCTGGAGGGGGGCAGCAGGTAGAGATTTCTATCGATTTCCTGCTTTTGGTTGAATGCCGAAATTGATTTTCTTGCAATTACTGGGAACTCTTTAAATCTGTGCTGAGAAGGTGGAACGGCACAACAAAAGCAACACATGGTACGTAACAGTCTGGGCCCTGGCATAGAAAAGGGACATGACAGAAAAACTCCACAACTACTCCATGATTGATTGGTTGCACCTCATCTTATGATGGGCTCTCAGCGGATAACTGACCGTATAGGAAATGGCCACGTTTCAGTGTGTCTTGGGGAAGTGACCCATGGACATCCCTGGGTGAGGTCGTGCAATAAGAAAGGCAGGAGTGAGTCTATTGCTGTTGAGAGCCATTCCTGTGTTTTGCAACTGAAATGACCTTTGTGGGATATAAGGGGGGGAGGTGTTTTCCCACACTGACCCTTCTTGCTTCTAATCGTTTTTCAAAACAGTGTTCAGGCTGGGTCCTGTACCAGATGAGAGCTCTTCTTAACCCCAAAGCAGGACTAGCTCTAGACCCCTTCAGCACCCATGACCAGGGACGGTGCTGTCTGCTAACTCTGTTCTGGATGCCAATGGACTCCTAACTGAAGTTCAGTGTACTAATCATTGCTGGCCTAAATTACCTTAAACTCTGCCTCTCCGTCTCTGACCCTCTGGCATCCTGGGAGTCGCTAATGCCAGGGTGATTGCAGGACATCTTTCTCGTGGGTCCTGCACCTCTGGAACTCCCTCCCACTGGAACCACATTGAAGTGTATACCTGTTTCAAAGAGAGTTAGTCTTTGCCCAGACTTTCAGCTGATTGAGGGCTGTGAAATTCTGGGCTCTTAGCCAAATGGCCAGAACTCTCTCGTCTCTCAATCTTAAATCAGTAGGCTATTGGGTTTGCTCCTGTCATTTGGAATTGTTAATGACTGGCCATGGAAAAGGGACCCAAACACCATTTGTAACAGGTGCCTTAGGATCGTGTGTGACAATTACCGTGTTGTGGCAGCCTCGCAACATGACGATGTTTTGAGACATAACACCACACGGCATGGGAATCCCCAAGTCTAGACTTGCATGGACCTCCCAAAATCAAGCCATCCTGGCCTCATTAGGGCCATGCTGTCTCTACGTTCACTGCTCTACTGATGTCTGTAATTAGAGTGACAAAAAAGGCAAGCGGCAAACATCTCTGGAAATCTCTGGGCATCCCGTGGGTCAGTGGCATCTCCAAGCAAGTTCTGGGCTAAGACTGAGTTATTGATTGGAGGGTGAGTTCTCAGTGGGTAAGGCAGGAAACAATCTGTATGAAGAGAAGCCACTCTGAGAAGCGTCTCTTGCTCTCTGCAGGGCTTCTGCTTCCTTGTCTCCTTTAACCTTGGCCACCTGGAAGCTAAGCTTTGATTTGCATCAAAGGGAGAATGCAGCAAGGGCATGTTGCAAAGAGAGGCAATAATTGGCACGTTGAATGTGTGCCACAAAAGGTTGAGGGTTCCTGCTGCTGTGCGGATAAGGTCCTGGCCGGTCCTAGGGCAGACAGCTTGTTAGCTCGGAGGAGAGTTAGAAAAAATGTCACCTTGTTAAGCTGCGAGAGTTTGAGAATTTTAAGTGGCTCCCGGTTCTGGCATGTACAGGCAGGAGTATTTGTTTTTCGCTCTTGCTTTCCTCCTCCCTTCCTCACTGTGGAGCCTGGAGTTGTCTGTGTGGGAAGTGGCTGAACTAGCTCTGAGAGTGAGCTACATTTATTTAGCAGGACAAGCGAGAGAGAACAAAAAGAGCAAAAGCCACTTATGTGCCTTCCCAGGAGCCCCCCTGGGGAGTTCTGCCATTGCTTGCTTGCAGGAACCGTGCTCCAAACTCCAGGCCCACGTCTCCTGCCACAGTCTCCTTTGCTTGTGGAGTATTTCTTTTTGTTTAAAAAAACATGGAGTCGGTTTAGGACTGGGGAAGAGGCTAAGCTGACAGGGAGCCGGTGAAGGGTAGGAAGAATGGGTGCGGCACACTGGTTACATACAGATTCCCTACTTGATCTACCCGTCCCTGCCACTGCATGTGCAACTAACATTAATGTTCTTTATTTAAGGCTAGATTATACCTTTGTCTCCTCTGGCTGTGCAGGGGATCAGGCAGCAGCACTGGGGTCTCCCAATACCACCGACCACAAGCCAGGCTGCAGGGAGCAGGAGGTCTCTCTCTCTCTCTCTCTCTCTCTCTCTCTCACACACACACACACACACACACACACACACACACACACAGAGGCAGACTCTTCCTGGGACAGCGCACCTGGACACTGCCCTGTCTCACGAAGACACGGTGGCATGGATTTAAGCATGGGCTGTACAAGCTTGCTCAGAACCCTGGGTACATACTCACAGTGCTAGTCAGTGCCAGGGTCTGGGCCACCCCATCTTCACTTCCATTTCCAGCTGGGATCGCTGGATTGAAGCTCGTGTGTGTATGCCTACCTGAGCTGCAGTCACAGCTCAGACAGCAGTGTAAGCTCTTGGGGTGAAATCCTAACCCTATTGAAGTTGGTGGGAGTTGTGCTGTTAACTTCAATGGGGCCGGGATTTCACCCTCAATCTGGCCCTTATCCAGCACCAAAGACATGATCCAAAGCCCACTGAAGTCAATGGAGGGACTCCGGTAGACTTCAGCGGGCACTGGATCAGACCCAGCGGAGTGCTAACTAGACACTTTAAAAACAAATTTGAAGACAAAGGGAGCTTTTGTTCAAGTGTCATCAGATGTCACCATTTCTTAGAGTGGCATTACACCCTGGTTGGGCCAAAGTACATATCAGGTGTGTAAATTTAATATGTTCATATTTAAAACTTCCTTATAAATGGATCTCTTCTGTTCCCATTGAAAAGGTCACGCATTGGCCCAGTGCCCAATGGCCTCCGTTATTGCAGTCTTTTCCGTTAGGAAGTGTTCTTTGCAACCAACAGTCCATTTTAAAGAATTTTAAACAAGAGCTTAGTTTCTATAGACAATATTGTGACCATTCTTCAGAAAATGGCTTCATGAGCCACTGTTTAAAACTATTGATAAAGGGAAACGACTCCTTTCTTGCCAGCACTTTTCTTCGTAAATGACCTTATGCATGCAGCTCAGGTGTTCACATGCTATATTATTAACTACAGTGACTCTGCTCTGGCCAGAATTGGCACAAACCTGATGCATTGACAGATTAGAACTGAAGGCCTGGGTTCCCTAGCGCTGTTGATCAAATCAGTATTTTGTTCCTGATGCCAGCTACCCATAAATAATTGCTGCTTGATCCACTGTATTCTCAGCCAAGTTCAACAGTGTAAAAGCACAGAAGTAAGTTGTCTCAAGGATTTGTCCTAAGAGGAGAAAAATTCATGAGCTGGGGATATGGAAAATACAGATTTAACCAGATCCTCAATGATATGTGGACAATTCAACTTTGAGACTTAAGCCCAGACTTTTCTAGCATGACTGAGGGAAACCCTACAGCTGGGAAGTAAAATGAGTTAATTTAACATGCATAACTGGGAAAATGTTTTCAGTCAACCTCTTGGAGGCTGACATTAAAGGAAAAGTGATGTCATTAGTTGTATTTTAAATAATTAAATAAATGGTGAGGGAACGTGTCTAGTAGTTAAAACAGGGAGTCAGAACTCCCACCTCCGACACTGACTCACTGTATGATCCTGGGCAAGTCACATAAACTTGTCTCAGTTCTTCCCTCTGGGAGTGGCATAACAATTAGGTAAGTAAAGAAATTTAAGTCCCTTGGATAAAAGTTGCTAAATAAGGACAGAGTACAAGTGGTGTTATATAAATACATATTTGCAATATCAAGCCGTGATCCTGCAATGTGTAGCAGAGTCACTGGGATTCAGCATGGGCTATAGGATACACATCGCATAGGACTGAGGTCTTAGTGTATCTATAGGAGGTGGGCTATGTGTATTTATATGCATGATAAATGAATGACCAGAGACTTGTCACTGCTTGTCAGCATGGGTTTGAGTGTCTCTGAGTGGGAGCGGCCATTTTACCCATCTGTCATCAGACTAGACCCGAAGCTGGGGTGTAGGTTAAGACGTAGGTAATGCTTATCACTGTGGAAATTCCTAAGAATTGCAGGACACTTTCCGAGTTATTATTAAATTAACCGCACAATAAAAGATTAGAACTTGGCCACTTGGAAAGCCTCTTTCTCGTGCGTTCCCATGATGATCTGTGTTTCCTGTGATGTCAGATGCGTGTCAAGGTGGTGGCTTCCTGGCTGATTGTTAATTGTTGTTCTGTTATATTTCAGACACATTTTGAGTGATTTACTTATCAATAGAGCCAGTGCTGAGTAGAGCCTCTTTCACGTCTCACTGGAGCTTTCTTTTACCCAGGGGCACCAGAGACATCAAGCGAGAGGCATATCTGCCTAGGGTTTTAAGCCTCAGTGCTGTTTCCAAGGGTGGCTAACAAAAAGGAGCTCACTGCAGCCTCACTGCCAGGGTGCAGAATAACCCAGTTTTCCTTCTCTTGCTAATTTGCAGGAAGGCGCTGCCTGCGTGAGAGCAAAGAGAGAGCCTCAGAACTTCCTAACGGTTCGCAAGATCTCAGTGTCCCGGATGCACTCCTTGCCCAACGACAGCTACATGTTCCGCCCTGTGATGCCGGCCAAGGCCCCGTTCCCTCTCCATGAGGTGGAGATGGAGACCTATCCCTGCAAATCACAAAGAGGTACCACGGGGAGGGGATGCATTCTCTGTGCTCTTTGTTCCTCCTCATATTGTATTTGCTAGGAACTGGGAGGATGTCAGGCAAACTATGCAAGGAACCAGAATCAGTTCATGTGGTGGTGTGATAGGAAGCCAAATAATGCAGTCAGTACAGAATAAATCCTTTTTAATGTCATTTGCTACTAAATTTACTTTATTTTATGCTACGTCTAGAATTTTCAGGGTGCTGTAGGATTTTGTATTTAAAATGCATAACTGCCTTGTTGAAGTTATCTGGAGGAAACTGGAAGTTTGTGTGCCTAGATAGGGGACCAATGGGCACCAGAGAGGTTGCAGGGTGCAGGTTGTGTGTCATGGAATAGCATATTATATGTATGTTTCTTCTTATATGATCAGCAGTGAAATAGTTAACAAGGGTGCCATTTGTATTGCGATTACCAGTTTTCAGAGTCAACACAGTATTGAGATGAATGGGGCAGTTCCAACTTCTCAGAGCTATAGTTTCAGACTGTCTGTAGACTCCAGAAGCTGTCACTCTACTAGATTACATTTAGGTCACGTTAGGAAGGTTTTTGTTATAAAGGCTAGAAACCATTTTTCCCCCTAGGAAAAACTGAGATTGCATAGCACAGCTCTGTGATGAGAAGTTGTTTGTGTGGTAGATTCTATGGAATCAGAAGCTACATGGGGGTTCTGACAACACATTGAGACAACCACATCCAAATATTTTTGCCCTAAGATTCCATTTTCTCTCCAGTTATTCCTGTCCTGCAGGTTGGTTTAAAAGGGGAATGGGAGTGAGAAAGAACGTCTATCTCCCTAAAAACATGTGCATCTTGAATTATTGTTTTTTGGCTCCCAAGAACTGATCCAGACTGGCTTCCTCTGACCCAACAGTATTTTAATGCAAGAACGACATGGACAGATGGGTGGTGGGATTACCTGGTGGGGCTGGCCAGGACTAGCCGATCTGTTCTGATTTCTCCGGGTAAAGTAACTCTCTGTTTGTTAAAAAGCTCTGGACACAGCTCAATGTTCTCTGTTCAGTATTTATGGTTGTTCCACCTGCCCTGGAAAGGAAAGTGCAAGAGCTTTGCTAAGCAAAGTGAGTGGTTGTTGGATTTCACTGCCGACTGACTGGGGCTGACTCGCCAATCTCTGACGCTGATGTGAACGAGGAAGAATTCCACTGGTATCAGTGAAAAACTGGCATGAGGGGAGAATCTGGTCCACTATTTTGTAATCTTTTCCAGCTGGATTCCTCAGAAAATCACAAGAAATATCCCTACGCCTCACAGAGGGACTATTTTCCCTCCTCCAGTGACCGAATCCTACCAGTGTCCCCTCATGCTGTGCTGATCAGCCTACTGGGGGTGTACGCTGGGACTAGTGTTTGTTTCATGCATTTTTGTGGGCTTTTTGGAGGTCTTAGGAAGCCAGTTATCAGACCAGAATCAGCGAGAGCTGCTCTTCTTCTAGTGGTTTGGTTACTAGATGGGGAAAATGCCATGAAGTGGCCAGATCGTGTGTTCTTTCGGCCCCATAAACGGCTCCCTGACTCATTAAGAAAGCAAATGAAAAACATTTGAGCAATTTTGGTTTTATTCAGCTCTCCAGAATACCGCAGTTTAGGGCTTTCTTGGTCTCTCGTCTAGGAGAGCGAGTTGGGAAAATTTCCATCAGAAGGCTAGTCCAAGAAAAGATGGTGGGGGAGGGGGAATGTCGTGAAAATGTTCACTGTGTTTATTTGGTTTGCCCACCAGCTTCAAAAGCCCCGCCATAACGCTTGCCTAAGAAAGGAAAGATTGGTAATAGGGTGTCAGCCAACTCGTTGGAAAGGTGTTAGCGGTGCATCCGGCGTGGGTATTTATGGTCCCTATCCAAGAGGACTAGATTAGCAAGTGCAAACCAAAATTGAAGGGTATTGGCAAAGTTTTGTGGGATCCCAGGACGGGTCTAGCCAGAGGGGCTACGGGTCATGACTTTCTTGCAGTCACAGAGCTGTGGAGGAGCGAAGGACAGTCATGGGACCGCCTGCTACACTCCAGAACTGAGGAGCGCAAACAGAGCTATGCCTGGTTCTTTCAGTCCCTCTGAGGATGGATAAAATTCATTAAAATATTCCGTGCATATTCTGGGAAAAGGTCCAACCCCCCACAAAAAAAAGTGTCCAAAAAGCCTATTTTTCTCAACGCAATCAGCTAGCCGAGAGGCAACTGCAGACTGTCTAAATGGGTCTTGTCACAGGTCCAAGGTCACTGACCTCTGGGTGAGATCCCTTAGTGTGATGGATACTGTGTTTGTATGTGGAGCAGTGATGTAAAAACAGACGCTGGCGCGTGCGCTAATAAGGAACAGTAAATCCTGCTGCCAAAAAGCAGGCGATTCTTAAAACAAACGGGGAAACTCTGGTAAAGCAGCAGAAGTTGAGAGGAGGAGGTTGCTTTGCAGAATGAGCTGGGGAAGCAGGAACTGTGAGTGGGAAACTAATGACTCGAGGTTGATACCTGAGATTAGGGGGTCGCTTTTCAAAGGGACTGGCTTGTAGGTGCAGACAGAGAGAATATCTGCATATTCATCAAGGGCCACTGAGCCAGGGCTCAGTAGTCTCCGTGCTGTTGATGTCATAGAGTTTTAGTCCAGAAGGGACCACCTGTCAGACCATCTAGTTCAGGGGTGGCCAACCTGAGCCTGAGAAGGAGCCAGAATTTACCAATGTACATTGCCAAAGAGCTACAGTAATACATCAGCAGCCTCCCATCAGTTCCCCCCTGCTCCCAGCGCCTCCTGCCCGCCGGCAGCCCCACCGATCAGCACCTCCCTCTCCCTCCCCGCACCTCCTGATCAGCTGTTTCGTGGCGTGCAGGAGGCTCTGGCGGCGAGGGGGAGGAGCAAGGGCATGGCAGGCTCAGGGGAGGGGGCGGGAAGGGGTGGAGTGGGGGCAGGGCCTGTGGCAGAGCAAGGGGTTGATCAATGAGCACCCCCCCCACGGCACATTGGAAAGTTGGCGCCTGTAGCTCCAGCCCTGGAGTCGGTGCCTATACAAGGAGCCACATATTAACTTCTGAAGAGCCGCATGTGGCTCCGGAGCCACTGGTTGGCCACTCCTGGTCTAGTTTGACCTCCTGTAATATCATAGGCCACAAAACATCACCAAGCCAACCACTGAATTAGACCAAAATATTACAGCCCTCAGGAGACTAAACTATTGTGTGTCACAGGCAGAGAACAGGACGGACCGATGCCTGAATCCCCTGCAATGGTAGCAGATTGGTTAAGTGTGACCAGGGTCAGCTGAGCAGGATCTCCTGAATCAGTAACCATAGCGATAGATCATGTTTTGAGCTTATGTAACCGTTAGCTGAGGATCTCAAAGCTCTTCTCGTACATTGGGTCTAAAGTCAATGGCGAAACTCTCCTTGACTTCGCGAGGCACTGGATGGGACCATGAATGAAGCCACGTAGCAGCACCCCTCTGGGCATTTAAGTGGTGGTGTCTCCAATTTACAGATGGTTAAGGGGCCGTAAGCAAGTCGTTGGCAGCCCAAGGAATAGAGCCCAGGTGTCCTGACTTACAGTATCCTGATCTAACCGCTAGTCTCCATCTGATCCAAATTCTGAAACTAGGCCGCTTCCCTATTCAGATCCAACCCACAGCCACATGCGGAGGTTGCAAGTATGGAGCTTCAACCCACTCTCCCTCTCCCTCCCAAATAAGCCCCTAGCACATGAAGTGACGAAGAGTCTCTGCTAACAGCTTAGGGCCTAGGACACACCAACTGAGCAGTATGCAATAGGGGGCAGGCCCACATATGAGACAGTTATCATTGGAAAAACCACATGCATTTAGACTGGGGTCCTGGTCCGTCACTAGGGCTTCTACACGCAACAGTAATACAAATAATAAACAATAATCACAAGCTTTTCACAGGCCCACCTAGGAGACGTGTTTATCCAGATGCGTTCTACAGTTGCACTACCCTAGTAGTGTGGTCTAGTGGTTAGAGCAGAATGGGAGTCAGGACCCCTAGGCTCTACTCCGACTCTGCCCGTGAGATATTGTGTGGCTTGATTTGGCTTGTCACTGAATTAACTTGTGTTTCCTTACCCCATGTCTGTGTGCTTTGAAATGCTTGGCGCCTGGTTCTGCAGCGAAAGCTCTCACAAACCCACACGTTACAACTCTTGTCCGGCAGCCGTGGCTAGTGTTCTCTCTCCTTCTGTAGGGTCTGTCACCTCCATCCGTTCCCAGCCCATGGAAACATGCTCCTCTCTGAGAGTCCCAAGGGCGTCGCTTCAGGTGACTGCTGTATCTTCTCACCGCGACAGCTGTGACGCATGGAAGATCCTTTCTCCACAGTCCACGTCGCGATCTCCCAGTCTCAACAGGCTGCTGTGTAGACAGGTAGGAGGCGATGAACTCTCCTCTCCCATCAGACTTTTTCCCTCTTTCTTTTTCCTCCCTCCCCTTCATCATCTTTGGAGTGACAGCGTTGTAAAACAAGAACAAATGGAGTTTCCCAAAGGCTGCGAGCAGACCAGGATGGGACAGAGTAGCTATTTGAGCACAATATAATCCTGGCAACATTTCCTATCAGTTTGGATGCCTTTATGATTTTGTATTTTTCAAATCAATTTCCCGTCTCGGTGCCCTGAGTATGTCAGACTCAGTACACACAGACAGATTCCAATTTCAGATCGGCCATGTCGGAGAGGCTGTGTTGAATGGGCATTTGAGGAACATGCTTCCATGTTGTGCAAAGCTTCTGTTAACCCCCCATTAGTCAAAATAATTGCGGAGGTTGTTTGTTGGGCCACCTCCAGGCCTCAGATGCACACTGATCGCTCTAGTTGAACAGAGAACAGAGCTTGCAGTGACTGATTTAGAGCAGAATGTTTCTAATTCAGGTGCCGTATGGCTAAATACACTTGGGTGACATAAAGTCATTCAGCTGGTTTCCCGTTTTGCATGCAAGAGATCTAATGGGCTCGCTCTGTCAATGATTGGGATTGTATTAGTCAAAGCTGCTGGTGTTTTACTCGAGGCATTGCCTTTCAGTATTTGCTAATGGTGGTGCCATAAAAGAGTACTGACTCTGTATAAGAACATGAGAACGGCCACACTGGGTCAGACCAATGGTCCAGCAGGCCCAGTGTCCTGTCTTCCGACAGTGACCAGTGCCAGGTGCTTCAGAGGGAATGAACAGAACAGGGCAATTGTTGAGAGAACCATCTCCTGTTGTCCAGTCCCAGCTTCTGGCAGTTGGAAGTTTAGGGACACTCAGAGGATGGGAAGTATCAGAGGGGTAGCCGTGTTAGTCTGGGTCTGTAAAAAGCAACAGAGAGTCCTGTGGCACCTTTAAGACTAACAGATGTATTGGAGCATAAGCTTTTGTGGGTGAATGCCCACTTCGTCGGATGCATGCCCAGAGGATGGGGTTGCATCCCTCACCATCTTGGCTATAGCCATTGATGGACCTGTCCTCCGTGAACTTATCTAATTCTTTTTTGAACCCAGTTATACTTTTGGCCTTCACAACATCCCCTGGCAACGAGTTCCACAGGTTGACTGTGTGTTGTGTGAAGAAGTAGTATACCCATATTAGAACAGAGACCGATGTTCAATCTGGTTTGGTACCTTAGCTCTGACAGTGGCCAAGCGCAGATGCTTCAAACCCAAGCTGTGTAGCTTGCATAATGTACCAAATAGTGCAATATTGTCCTCTGAAGAGAAATTCCTTCCTGACCCCCAGCTGACTCTGGTGCCTGTAGCATGAGACTTGATAGCATGTATTGGTACAGGACTTTATGCTGATTTACAGATAAAACAGGAAGGTTCAGAAGGCCTGGGAAGATCAGAGGCCTGCACTTACAGGCAACGCTGGAATATACCTGAGATATGACCTACCCACCATGGGTCTGTCTGTTAGCACAGTTGTTACCACCTTATACCAAATGAACCTCCACTAATGATAATTAGTCAGTGTGGCAGCTGCGGTGATGTTACCAGCTCTGAAACTCACTGGGCATAGGTTGATTCTGTCACATGCCACGTCCACGGCTAATAGCGTGTCTTGTTAGCGCCCCTGAGAGAACGTTGTGCTCTTGTCCCATCTGTCTCTGCTTGCATTGCAGGAGGCCATTAGAACGGATTCCATGGATGGGCAGAATACAGATTCCAAGGACAGTCTGCAAGCTGAGTCCAGTGAGAGCCTGCAGCCGAAGAAGCAGTCCCAGAGCAGCTTAGGTCCAGCTTTGCTCCATCCTAGCCCACTCTCCCAGCCGGGCACTCCCCCACATTCCCCGACGTCATCCTCACACCATCGACGTTCGAGCGTTCGTACCCGCAAGCACACTTACAGCCAGCACAGTATTCCGAGCAGGCCTTCCAGTCAAAACAGCAACCCAGCCAGCCCCGAGAACTCGCTGTTTGAATCCTCAGACCTGGCTGACGAAGAAGTCAGCCACATAAACAGCTCGGTAAAAGACTGGCAAGAGCAGCCGGAAATCAGGACCCGCTCGGTCTCTCCTTTCATCTCCCCGGCTTCATCTCTGGTCCCCCTCAAGAACTGCAGCACAGCCAGCCTGGCCGGGAGCAATGGCAGAGAGAGAGACTTGAAGAAGTTTTACAGTGTTGATACTAAAGGGTTCCTGGACAAGCCCAACTGGGCAGACGACCAAAGAAGGCACTCCATCGAGATCTGCCCTTCCATTGACAATGGAGATGGTAGCTTGGAACAGCCTGCGGAAGAGAAGCAAAGGTCTCCTGTCCACGTTCAGTCTGAGTCGGAGTATATCCACGGGGCTCGGAGGAAGAAGAAGATGAGCCCACCTTGCATTTCTATAGATCCTCCCATGGAGGATGAAAGCAGCGCGGCTTCACGTACCAAAGCCTCTGAGAACAGCATGCTGAGGAGAAGGACACCGTCGTGCGAATCCACCGCGTACAGGGACTCCTTGGACCTGGCCGACAATCAGCCCGGGGAGCAGGCTTCTAAAGCAGAAAGGCGGGTCCAGCCCACGTGTCGAGGGGAACACCTGACAATCCCAAACTTCTCCTTCGAGCAGTCCGACCCCAGCTCCTCGAGCAGCCTCTCGGATCTCCTTTCAGACAGCGGCCAGGGCGCGCCCTCCAGCGGGGTGTCTGTGGACTCCCGGCCAGACACCGCGGCGCTAGAACTGAAAAAGCTGGATCACTTAAAAACTCAGTGCAACAACCCTGAGAAAAACAAAGAGCTTCTAGGCGTTACTAAGAGCCCCATAAGGCGGCACGGACTGGTCCCTATGACTGTTGCAACAGATGAAGACATAGACGAACCAGTATAGCTTTGTAGGGGCGGGAGAGGGAAGTCTCAAGGGCTTGACACCGATGTGGTTTTGAAACAGCACCCCTGTGCGGAAGGGACTGCAAAGCCACATGTTCGTGGCTGATTCTTCTTCCCCCCAGTCACTCGCTCCTAAGCGCTATCGGGGGATGGGTTTGCAAAAAGTAATACAGAAACGACACAAGGTGTAGGGCGGGGGAGGGGAATATGCAAGTGTGTTTCTTTTCTAAAGGGAAGATGGAGTTGCGTTTTTTTTTTCCCCAGGTGGCCTCAATCACATTGATTTGGGTTCGGGCTGTGTTCGTTTGTTTTCTTTTTGTTTTTTAACCGTTCTCGACTTTTAAACCGGCACCATTTATTGTGTGGAGACGCCACAGTATGCAGACGTGCCCAGGAGACGGGAGCTGTACATTGTCTGTCTATCGGCAGTGATATAAATAGAAATAATGTATTTGTGAGATACAAAAGCTACAAAAAAACCACAAAAAAATACCCACAAAAAACTCTCTCTTCATAATGCACATATTTTTATAGAGAAGCGATACTGTTTTTTGCATTACGTCCGACTCCCCAAACAGGAGGTGTTTTCTTGGGTTTTATGTGGAAGTAATTATTAAGGCTGTTTTTTTTCCCCAAATGTTTCTCTTCTTTCTTTGCTTTCATTCTTCTTTTCTCTCCTTCCTCTTTTCTCCCTCCACAATCATCCTGCTGGCTTCTATTCACAGCTGATGCTTTTTTGAAGTCTCTCTTTCTTTCCATTTATTTTACTTTGGTACTTTAGAGGATGTCCGCTCTAAAGAAAAAAAATAACCAAATCACTACTGAATTGTAGCCAGTGCAATAATAAGTTATTCATTCTTGTCTGTACAAACTGTCCTTTTTATTTTTATTTTTTTTTGCTTTTACTGAATTCAGGTTAAATGTTGCAATAATCTGAACTAATGTGCACAAGCAAAGCTTCTTGAGTTTAAAAAAGAAAAGGGAAAAAAAAGAAATTTACAACGAGATAAAGGAAAAAAGAAAACAAATAAATAGTAAATTATTTAAGAAATGTATTTTGTTTACTGCAGTCAAAGTAAATTATTGATACAGTATGTAAAGGTTTTAAGAGTCGTCTTAGATGATGTTCTTTGTAAGCATTTAAGCTAATGATTTGTTTTCTTCATAGCATAATGCCTTTGAAAAGAAGGTGAGATCAGTAATTGTATCATTTGCACTCTTTGTGTTCCTTTTCCCTACACACACACACACACACACACACAGAGCCACACAAGCCCACTAGCACTCTCAATCCATGTGGAAAGGCCTCTTTTCACTAGCAGCATAGGATCAACAGGAAGCCACTAGCAGAATTAAAGTCATTTATTAACACCCCCAACTCGTATTTTTATTTTTCCTTTTTTAATCTTCTTTCCTCCCCCACTCTCCATCCCAAACCCCTTTCTCCATGCGACGGCTCTGCCAATGGAAAGCTGCTGCTGCTTAATGAAAACAATAAACCACACCAACACCGTGCGAGGGTGCGGGGCAAAATCGAGCGCCAGACGGCCACGACGGTGACAGCAGCAGCAAAATAATAATTCTCTCTTTTTTTTTTCCGTTCCACGCCGCCTCATATTTATGCATTCACGTATATCTTCTGTTATTTATGCATTCATTACTCAGAAAAAATGTATCTTGTTTCACATGTATTAAACTGTATAAACTGGACGCGTGGCTTGACTTTCTGCTACACGGTCAGATTTAGCTGTTCTGCCAAATCCGGACATGTGCCAATCCTGCAACCCTCACTCTAGTGAGTAGTCCTGTTGACCTCCTTATCAATGAGGATTGTGGGACAGTGGTGGCTGAAGACACAGGTGCTCCCCTGGTTGTGTCCGGGTCCCCATCTCTCTGGTTCCCAAATTTTTGCCGGCAAAACCCCATTTGGATGAAGTATTTCCAGGGGACCCCGGACTGCATGGAGAATGCCGTTCAGAAGAGCAAAATGGCATCCTCCGTGTCTAGTGACCTCACATGCACCCTATGTGCGAGGTCATGCTGTGTGAAGCAAAATGGCATCCTCCGTGTCTAGTGACCTCGTACGCACCCTACGTGCGAGGTCACGCTGTGCGACGCAAAATGGCATCCTCCGGACAGGAGGGATTGCCACCACCCCATCTGCTGATGGCACGATCCCATTTGAGGTCACGACCCACAGTTTGGGAACCGCTGCCCCAGTGCATGGTTGCTCTAGAATAGGAGCGTCTTTCCCAGCATGCCTTTCAGGTGCTGGCCCTTTCAGGTTGGCAGCTCCAAGCAGCTGCAGCTCGAAAGGGCCCATTTTGCCACTGGCAGCTGCCTCCATCTCTCCTGCACCTAGTAGGAACCTGTCACGTTTCCTTTTTCTGATGGCTGAGAAGACAGCATGTTTGCACAGGACTGCTAGCTAGGGTCTACTCATGTGAGTAAGGTTTGCAGGACCCGGTTCCAAATTGCCTTTCCCCCAGCTGTCACCGGCATCAAGTATTCTTAAACCATTTCCAAGTTGCACTCATCTATAGCAACGCTGAACCAATGCGCAAATCCCTTACCTAGCGGGAGGAGCCTTTCCATATGTTCCGGCGCCTCCGTGCCATCGTTACACAGAGGCTGCCTCTGAGCACCTGTGTTGTGTAATTAAAAAGCAGTTAGGATTAGAGTAAATAATGATCCCAGCTCAGCGGGATGGCGAGGACTTCCAAAAATGCACCATAAAAGTAATTATTAATAGCACTTTGGGGACAGTGGCACACTCCCTTGATTGCAAATTAACCAACAGACTGGAAAAGCAAAAGCTCTCTGTTTTGAAGTGAATTCGGCTTTAAGGCAAACGCCACGTCCCGGTATATCCCACGTTTTTCCCTCCGCGCAGCTGTGCATTACAGCCTTTGGCTGTAATGATTGGGCTTTGTTGTAAAAGACAATATTCCCCCTCTGACGCTCCCCCTAAAAACAAATGTGAGGAAAGAATCTCCCCCCTTGTGTTTTCTGTGGATTTGTAATTACAGCTCTGCATCATTAGAAGACTAAGAGGTTTGCTTGTAAAACGAGGCAAACAGATCAATTCCCCACACTGCTCGTGTTCCGGCATGACAGCTGGCACCTGAGCGCCGCATACTAAAGTTAGCGATGCAGGGCCAGCTTCTGCCGCGGTGCGGCAGCCCAAATTGCTGCTACTGCTGAGACCAGCTCATGTGTGACGGGCAGGAGGGGAAACTGGGGGACGTGGAGGGAGGAAGAGAAAAGGAGGAGGACTGGGGAGGGCAACTAATGGATGGGGAAGTGGGATCTGGGGGGAACTGACAGATTTGGATACGGGGGAGCTATAGGGAGCACCCACATTTCAGATTTTATACAAATTTCATGCCGAGTTGACACTACAAGAAGGATGTGGAAAAATTGGAAAGAGTCCAACGGAGGGCAACAAAAATGATTAGGGGGCTGGAGCACATGACTTATGAGGAGAGCCTGAGGGAACTGGGATTGTTTAGTCTGCAGAAGAGAAGAATGAGGGGGGATTTGATAGCTGCTTTCAACTACCTGAAAGGGGGTTCCAAAGAGGATGGATCTAGACTGTTCTCAGTGGTACCTGATGACAGAACAAGGAGTAATGGTCTCAAGTTGCAGTGGGGGAGGTTTAGGTTGGATATTAGGAAAAACTTTTTCACTAGGAGGGTGGTGAAGCACTGGAATGGGTTACCTAGGGAGGTGGTGGAATCTCCTTCCTTAGAGGTTTTTAAGGCCCGGCTTGACAAAGCCTTGGCTGAGATGATTTAGTTGGGAATTGGTCCTGCTTTGAGCAGGGGGTTGGACTAGATGACCTCCTGAGGTCCCTTCCAACCCTGAGATTCTATGATTCTTTTATATTGCTGCGAAGTTTCCTCAGGCGACTTGCCTCATCAGTGTAGATGGGGCCAGGCCGGAGCCCTGAAAAGCAACTGGAGTTGAGGAGGGGGAGCCAGCCTAGCTGCCTCTATAGGGGCTGCTGCTCCATCAGAGGGTATGTCTACACGGCAGTCACGGAGCAGTGAAGCTGTGGCAGTGTGGACTAGCCGCCTGAGTCATGACCCCGGGTCTGGTGCAGGCTGCTCTGAAGGCCGGCTGCTGCAGCTTCACGGGGCTGGTACCCGAGCTGGCTGGATTAACGCTAGCTCGGGCAAGGCTCCACCAGCTGCAATCATAGACAGACCCACCGAAGGCAGGGTGGAAACGGGAGCCCATCAGTGGAGTTGGAGCTGCCAGCCGCTGTGGCAGGGGATCAACCTCTCCAGGCAAGAAGGGAGAGTCAGCCAGGAGATATAGGCAAGGGGAGAGACAGAGACGGGGTAGGGGGAAGAACAGGTGTGTGGGAGGGGAGACTTGGGGTGCTCTTTTACAGATTCTAGCCATAATGTGCAGCGACGCTGATCCCAAACCCCAGGGCCCGGGGCAGACACCCCCATGAAGGCATCAATGCCGCGGTGCAGGTGTGACACCATGTCTGCCTGACTCACTGAAGTTGCAGAATCAGATAACTCACCTCAAATGCAGCCCTTTGCTCAGACCCAGATTCCCCCTTGGCGGGTCCCTGCCCTGAAAATCCACCCGTAGAGCTGGGGCACAGCAGGGCAAGCAGCCCAGCGTCCCCACTCCGCCAGGGGCAGGGTTAAGGTCCACCAGGAGGAGGGCTGATGTGTGTACCATGTAGAATGGCTTTCTGGCAGTGAGCTCCCGAGCCCCACAGTTTCCCATCTATGGGGTCTCTGCTGTATGCTGAAATAGAGTTTGCATGTGTCTGTTGGAAACTACATTGACTGCTTTTAACTGCCCTGTTCCTTATTGTATCATCTGGCCTGGGGCACTCTCTCCTTTGTCTCGTTAATGAGTTGATTCCATTACTGAGTAATTCACAAGGAACGGGTGGTCCATTGACCCAAAGGCTATTACAGCAGGTGTGTTCCTAGGACAGGGGTGCATGTGTTTCTTTTTCCCCCATACAACTTCTGCGCTGGCCTGAAGGATCTGAAACCAGGCCAGTAGTTATCAGCTGTGGATGAGGTGTTCATTGTTATTTTCTTGTTATTATTTGCATTGCGATCATGCCTGTACAATCGCCGAACAAAAAAGGCAGTCCCTGTCCTGTGTTTAGAACTCGCTCAGGGATACTGTTAGCAGTGGCCAAAAGCTACGTTGGAAACGCTCACTGCTGGGTATTAAAGGCACCGTGTCAAGGTTGACAATGCCCCCCCAAACCCTTAACCCTCGCTACACTCGTTCCTAGGTGGGTGACGCTGGGGTCATTATACCTAAGTTAAAGCCAGGGAAACTGAGGCACGTAAGCCCTATGTTTTCAAAAGTGTCCACTCATTTTAGGTGGCTCCATTTTTGGGAGTCCAGCTTGAGACACCGAGGGCCTGATGCTTCACAGGTTGCAGTTCTGATTGACTTCACGGGGAGCTGTGGGCTCTCCACAGAGCTGAAAGTCAGACCCTGGTTGTATCAAGTTTGGGGCTCCCAATGTTAGTGGACACTTATGAAAAGATATAAGCCCAAGTCACTTACCCAGGGCCACCCTGCATCAGTGGCAGAACGAGGACTAGTAGCCAGGAATCCCGTCTCCCACTTCTCTGCTCTGTCCCCTAAGCCCCGCTCTACAAAATGTAGAGAGCAGGTTGGTGTGTTTGAAATTCCAGTTCCTCGGTTTGGTGAGTTTGGCTAGACTGCAGTTCTGTTAATAAATGCTGTGGGCTTTGAAGCAGATGTAGGAAGCTGTAAGCACCAACTTGACACGTGGCTCATGTTACATAGTGTCACCCTATAGAGGTGAACAAAAACTTGTGAACATGTTATGACTACAAGAAGAAAGAAGGTAAAAACACTGGGAACGGAACAGGAGCAAAGTATTTTGAAATTGATTGAGATCATCTGAAATAGAGATGGCAAAAAGGCCTACAAACCTCCCTTCTGCCCTACGCCTTTCCCAAAACATTTTCCCTGTGACTAATGATGATCAATGTATGGTAACCAGCTAGAACAACACTGGAGGAAAGAGAAAATGAAGTCACAGGAGATACCAAGGCAGCTTAATGATGTGGAGGCATGAATGATGCATCTGAAACCGGTATAGGACAGATTGGGGGAGAAATGGTAAAGGTCAGTGATAGCCTTTATCTTGGCTAACTCTCAGCTTGTGGAGCAGAGGCATTTCTTTAGGCTCACCCAGGTTTTGCTGGTAACTTCTTCTTACCAGAGTTTTATCGCTGGGTTATAAAAGTCCACTCAAAGCAGGAACTTCTGGCATTATAAGGTCTTGGCCCAGAAAGGAAAATGTTGTTAGGCTTTTTTAGAAAAAAAAAAAGAAGTAAATAAATAAAAATAAATCTTGCCATTTAACCACCAAGCTGTAAGAACGTGAAGCAAAACAGGTTTCTAAGGCCATGTCTATACGTACAGCTGGGCTGCTGCCGCGCGTGTGGTGAAGACACCGTATGTACTGAGGAGAGAGAGCTTTCCCGTCAGCATAAAAAACCCACCTCCACAAGCGGCAGAAGCTATGTCAGCGGGAGACGCTCCCCCGCCGACAGCGCTGTGCACATGGGCACTCATGTTGGTGAAACTTATGTCGCTCGAGGGGTGGTTTAGTCGCACACCTGAGCGACGTAAGTTATGCCGACATAGGCTGTGGGATAGACAGAGCCTAAAAGTTCGCTATCCCTTCCCACTTGTATAACTTTTCAATGGTTTTTATGAGTGTGTTTAAGCTGAAACCCTTGTGACCGATGAAGATTCACCAGCCAGTCTAGCTGAGTGGTTTCTTTTCTCAAAAGCAAAACCAAGAATGAAATACTCTGAATTCGTTAACTGAACAGACCATCCACTATCGCCAGTCCAATAAGGACTGTTAAGGACTACTTATGGGGCCAACGTTCTACTGATCCTTAATGGGTTGATCAACACGACTATAGGAGTCCTGAATGCGGATTTATTACATTTGCTTATTAAAACTGCTGACTTACTACATTTGGAAACCAAACCTGGTGGGGTCTTTTCTTTGGGTCTTGTGCAGATGTGACTGAGAGTCTTTGGTTAGTGTGATGAGCCATGGGACAATTTACCTGGGGGGGGGGTAGATTCTCCATCCCTTAAGTCTTTCAATCAACATTGGATGTCCTTGGGGAAGTTGGGCAGGAGGTCAGCCAGATGTTATGAGCTTGATACCGGAATCGCTGGCTGGATCTCAGGCCTGTGCTATGCAGGAGGTCAGACTGGATGATCATAGAAATTTCTTCTGGCCTTAAAACTTAGGTCACAAACAAAATATAGGTTCCTTTCTTACACACACAATGACAAATCATATCAAAACTGGACCTGGAGGGACAAATTTTCCACCTGGATTTCAGCAGATCTCCATTCTTTATTTATTTTTGCAGGCCCAGTTATTTGCATCCTCACTTTCAGCCAATCGACACTGGGCAAATAATTTTAACCAGTTCAGCTAAACCAATTCTAAAACCAGACCGAGACATAGCATGGGCCTGGTTTGACTCTCTTCCCACGGAACAGATGTCTCTGAGTGACACAGCTGGAAATCTGGCTTCCACCTGAATCCAGGAGCCAACAGAGTTTGTTGAAATCATTTTGGGAGGGAAAAAATTACCCACGTGTTTTTGAACCTCCGGGAAAGTTTGGTTTGGATGGAGGGTCAGACTGGGTCGGGGGAGGGGTTAATCTCAGCCTGCTTGTCCAGCCAAAGGATTAAATCTTGCCATGCAAGCATAGTGGACCCTTCTTCTTGTTTCTGGGCAGTTTATTAGCATGCTAAGGGTACATCCACACTGCAGCTGGGAGCCTGCTTCCCAGGTTGGGTAGACACACACACTGCTCTGGCTAGCGCACTACAAACAGCTGTGTGGCTGGGTGTAGTACAGGTGGCAGCTGGGTTGCTGGGTGTAGTACAGGCGGGAACTGAGGCTATCCGCCCGAGTACAGACCTGCCCTGGCCCCTGGGTATGTACTCAGGTAGCTAGCCCAAGCCACCGCTTGTGCCACCCCTAGCTACACTGCTATTTGTAGTGCACTAGCTCGAACGGAGCTAGCACGTGTCTGTCTGGCCATGCTCCCAGCATAGACATCCCCTAAGATACTCCTCCAATGGGGACTCTTGTTGTTGACAAGGCCTCAGCACCTAAGACATCCCACAGCAATAGAATATCAGCTAGACGCTCCGGTACCAATTCTTCACCTGCACCCGCCATTTCCATTCGTCAGCTGCTTTAACTCCCCGAGGGAAATGCTCCAGGCCGTGAAAGTTGAGCTCCAAGAGGGAGACTTGGCTCCTGGCTTTGTGCAGCACAATTGGCAACCTGCCGCTGTCTCCTAAAGCTCTGTGTTGTTCAGATGGCTCATCAGCTTCGAAGCACTTAATTCACCAGGCTGCGCTGAGAGCCCCTGACACAGGAGTATTTAATCCAGAAGTGAAGAGGTGTTTAATTGAACTCTAGCGCCAGTGGGAAAGCTTCACAAGGATGAAATTGCTTAGTTACATGTTCCGTTGGCTTTAGCATCTGTCAGAGCGAGTTGACAAACAGGCTTTCCACCAATGCTCCAGCTACCTGCCTTTCCGAGGCCTGCCTTGACCACAACAGACGCCGGCGAGTGAAGCTGTCGAGTCCGCTCGCACGTCCGCCGCGGCCTCTCTCGGAGCTTCACTGCTTCCCGTGGCCCCAGCCAGAGGAGGTGGGTCTGATTTTAGGAGCGTTGTCATGAGAGAAAAACAAAGCGTCTGAAAGAAGGTTGCAGGAGCTGCTTTTGTGACCCAAAGAACTACTGTGAGAGCGAGTCCGTTTGATTGCAAGGAGAGAAGTAATTTTAAACCAGATTTGGTTCAAATGCGATTCGAAGATACTTATAGGGTCCCTCATTACTGTAGTATCAGAACACCTCGTGATCTTCAGTGTGTTTAGCCTCAACATCCCTGGGAGGTAGGGAATTGCTGTTATCCCCATTCTACATAGTGGCTCCGTGCCTCAGTTTCCCTGAGTGACTTGCCTCAGGTGAAGCATATAGCAGACCAGGGACTTGAACCCAGTTTGCACTGGTGCCTAACCACTGGACCATTCTTCCTCTCTGAGCATGGCTTTGTTTTCCAGAAGTCACAGCTAATTTCTGGTCAAGTAACAGACTAGGGGGGAGGGATAGCTCAGTGGTTTGAGCATTGGCCTGCTAAACCCACGGTTGCGAGTTCAATCCTTGAGGGGGCTGTTTAGGGATCTGGGGCAAAAATCTGTCTAGGGATTGGACCTGCTTTGAGCAGGAGGTTGGACTAGATGACCTCTTGAGGTCCCTTCCAACCCTGATATTCTATGAAAATAACACCCAGGCCCAGCACTAGTGAAGCGGCTACTAGGGATGCAGCTAGAGAGCCCCCTAGCCTGTGCTCTGTAGTCCCAGCCCTTTTCGTTGTTTTCTCTCAACGCAGGAAAAGCGTCTCGTACGCTCCCAGGGCAAGGATGCTATCCCGTCACAGTCTGAACCTTGGTGGATCCAGTCATCTCACAACAGAGGCTGTGGGAAATGACCTTGCCAGCACTGTTTCTTGCCTGCTGTTTTCTCAGGAGGGTTGAAGCATCTTGAAGGAGACAGATGCAAGTATGGGAAAAAAATATGCCTAGTTTTGCCTTTGACCTCTGCATCCTCTGAGAGCTGAAATCAGGATGCAGAACTGTCACCGCCCAGGAATCTGCTGTTGCGCAGGGCTGTTTTTAAAGCCGCTGTCGCTAATTGATTCACCTTTCTATGTGATTTGGCTTTTATTTCATATACAAAGCAGTTCCAGTCACGATGCCACTGGGAACCCATTTTTGTTGGGCGGGAGGTAACATGCTGAATATCCACCACTGGCTACTTTAGGGTCCTCTAGGCAGAAAATACCTCCACTTGCAACTCGGAGGATAAACGGGTAGGGCTGCGGCTACTAGTTGGTTTAACTACATGGTCTACTTGTACCCCACCGATCTGTGCTCAAACACCCCGTTGCTATTGTGGCTTCAGCGTCCCTCCCCTGGTACCTGCTTGTTTTGTCTTCGCATCGGCTATGTCTTGACTTTTTGCCTCTGATCTGCTTGGGGAATTGACACTATCTGTACAGAACCTAGCATGACGGGGACCAGCCTGGCCGATGCCTCTAGGTGCTACCGTCGTATAAACACTGAATAACTAACCTTTCCCCACAACATGAACACAACCAAATCGGACACCTTTATTTATTTATTTTTTTCGACATCCCCGAAAGTTTGACTCGTGCCTGGCTTGGTTGTTCACTGTGATTTCTCAAGCCACTCTGAACTGCTTTACACTGGAAATGGAAATACCCCAAGACAAGTTCTTGTGACTCACTGAAGCCAGGAAGTCCTAATGCTCTAATATTAGCACTTGGCTGAATGATTTCTCCAGCCCCAATTCTTGCTCCAGCAGTTCAGGTAACTCCATAAAAGTTCCAGATAACCAGCCAAGCTTTCGGTCAGTTATCTGATCCAGTCCAAACCTTCTGAGCCTGTCTCTCTCACATGTGCAGCTGGAGATGAAACTTTATGGTCATGTTTAGAATTTAGGTCACCATCTGACCTACTATTGATACTCCCCTTCTGTGAATGAAACAATACCCAGCATTCCAGAACGAAGGACCCAGCTTTGGACAAAAATGATTGTCTGATTAGGGTGACCAGATAGTAAGTATGAAAAATCGGGACAGGAGGTGGAGGGTAATAGGTGCCCATATAAGACAAAGCCCCGAATATCGGGACTGTCCCCATAAAATCAGGACATCTGCTCACCCTATGTCTGATAGTCTGAGAAAAGGTGGCAAACCCCATGATTTGGAGTGTCCAGGGCAATCAAAGGTATTTCAAGCCGAGATATCATTATTTAATATTCTATAGCACCCCAAATGCATGCAAGGAGCTTCACCGCAGACCTAGTTTCAGGGACATGGGCAGTGACACCTAGTGGTTGGAGCAGGAGTCGGTAGCCAGGAATTGGAGTCTAGGGTCAGAGTCAGGTTCCCGGGAGGGTTCTACCCAAAGAACCCTACTCACATCGGGGGGGAGGGATAGCTCAGTGGTTTGAGCATTGGCCTGCTAAACCCAGGGTTGTGAGTTCAGTTCTTGAGGGGGCCACTTAGGGATCTGGGGCAAAATCAGTACTTGGTCCTGCTAGTGAAGGCAGGGGGCTGGATTCGACTCAATAACATTTCAAGGTCCCTTCCAGTTCTAGGAGATAGGATATCTCCATTAATTTAAGATGCAAGCCACAGGCAGAGTTGGGAACAAGCAGCTGTGGGTAAATGCTTTGAGCAGCTACTGAACAACTGCTGCTGCTGTACTTAAGATACAGTCTGCTGACTTTTCCCACCAATCAGGCAGCCTACTACAGACCAGCTGCATGTGTGCATTAGGTTGCCCAGAGACTGGCTCTGCCTTCAGGCCCTGATTCCTGACACCTAGAAAGGCACGGTCCCTGACCCAAAGAGCTTTCAATCTGAACGTTACTAGTGATGGAACGGGGGGGGATGGGGTAGGAAGGTCAAAGGACACAGCAATGAGATCACATGCTTGTGTGTACGTTTTGGTGGGTCTCTTGGGCTGCTTCTATTGGTTTGTTGCATTTATATAAACCCGGAGGGAATCTAAAGACATCGGATGGTGAAAATGGTTGCTACCTGCTACCTGGCCCTGTTTCACTCACGATAAAGATGCACCAAAGCATTTTAAAGACCTTCATTTCCAGCTGCTTCTCTGGCCTTTTGATTGGGGGGATAGGGGTTAGCACAGTTTTATCCCAAAGCTGGAACTTCCGGAGTGTCTTCCTAGTGTTACTGGCATACAGCCATGCGCTTCACCCTCACAACATACTCCTGCATGCTGCCGGTGTCCTTTACACACCCGGAGAGAACAGATCTGCACAGAAATGGCTAAATCCCCTTGAAGGGAAAGCCTCATTTCCCAAACTAAAGTGTAATCGTTTCGTTGTGCTCTCAATGAGAGACCCACGGCTGTAGCTAACTCCTGGGCATGAAGGCTGCAGCAGCTCGGCTATTTGCACGGCTCCCCGGAGTGCTGTCACCTAGCCCTGTACCGGGAACCACTCAATTAAGGCGAAACAGGAAGGATGTCGTATTGATTTTAGCGCAACCCTCATCAGTAAGTCACCACGATTGCAATTGCAGTGCTCCTGGAAGACCTTTTACTCGGCTGCCCTTGATGCTGTCTGCTGCTCAGAAAGCGCGTGAGTGCCCTGGGTCAGGTACCGTAAGTTCAGAAAGGATATTTTAAAAGCACTCAAAAAATATGAGGCTTGAGAATTTGCTTTGGTGTTTTTAGGACTGAGCAATTCCAGCCGAGCTCTGCAAATAGTGGTCAAGAATTAATCTCGGTAGCAAAGGACAAGTTGCCATTCACAGAAGGGATTTTGAAACCACAGTGCCGTCGAGGGCACCGTCTGTTACATTTCAGAGCTTCGTTGTCATATCTTAAAGGATCAGGAGTGGCAGGCCTAAAAACAGCATCTCGCCACATGGCTCTGGTTTGTTTTTCCCCTGAGCCATCCTACAATTCTGCCCCCCTGCTTGGATCAGAACAGGGTTGAAAACGTGCTCCTACATCACTCAGACTGGAACACTTTTAAAATACCAGGCTATGCCAAATCAACTGAAGCCATAAGAGCGTCTGTAAAAACAACTGGTCTACAGGAAAAAAAAAAAAAAAAGCACACTGTATGTATAATAAATTTTGCAGTGTAGATTACTGTGCACCGTGGCATAACTCACTGGTAACATTTCGCAGCACAGTGGCCTGCAAAATAGGAAAGCCGGAGCTGGGCAAAAGCTGCAGTAAAATGTCTGTAAATAGCTGTTCAAACTGTGAATCGTTTTTATTTCACTCGTGTTTGTGCCCTTTTGCATTCGCCTGCCACGAACAGCCCCACAAAGCAGTTCATTGGCTGGAGCTTATGTCAAACCAGCACATTTTCAGTGACTATTCAGAATGATGAGAATCTCAGCTTGAAACCGAAGGTGCACTCATTGTATCAGGATCGTTTTGATTTATGAATAAATTGGAGAAGATCGTGAGCGAGTTGCAGCCATAAAAGGAGGTGACATTAATCAAATCCATTATTTCTTCCTTTCACGCTTTTGATGCTGTGACAATTCTACACCTGGACCACACTTTCTAATGCCTTCATGATTTTACTTCCCCGTGATCCTCCCTTCTGAGTCACAAACAAATTGAAAAATCTTTTGGCAAGAAGTACAACTGAAGATTCAGCACCACCATTTATAGCCCAAGCTCATTAAGAGAGTAATTTAATTGAACACTTAATCACTGGAGGCCTAGGAGGAAGACAGTAGACTTCTCCCATGTAAGGGAAGTTTTCAGCCTATGCAACTTTCAGGCATCCTGTCAGTGCAGCGAGAACATACATCATGCGGCAGATGGAGCGTTAACTCTTGAGATAACAGTTTGTCAATGTCCAGCCAAGGTCTTTCCCAGGGACAGTCATGTTCCCTTTCCCTTCCAGTGACTGTGACTTCCTCCTGCATGCTCACCGCGTATTGATTTCGCAAAGCACTCGCAAAGTGCAGCAAAACAGACTGTCATTCCCACAGCAAGACAGCCCACCTGAGCCCCAAACTCATCAAGTAGCTTTGCAAGGATTCCTACGATCTGCCAGTCCACAGGGCTTTTCTCTGAGGTCTTTCTCGTGATCACACCCCAGTCACACGGGTCGGACACCTTTTGAATGCTGTTTGGCATCAACTGTAAAAAATACGTTAATTGGAATCATCCTCATCATGGCAAATCCCAAAGGAACGTGACCTCCTTGCAGCTCAAGCGCCACCTAGGTGAATCTCGAATATTAATTGGAAGCAATGGCCTAATTGGCTTTTGTTTCCTGGTTGTGGCCTAAGACCTAGTCTAACCACACAAAGTTGCATTAGTTTGACGAAGGATGTGATGTTAATCTAGTGTCTCTTTGTATGGCAACCTCTGTTTAAATAATATGCGTGTCCACACACCCAGTTGCACTGGTTTAATTCAGGCTAGGTCTACACTACAGCGGGGGTCCGACCTAAGATACGCAACTTCAGCTACGTGAATACTGTAGCTGAAGTTGCGTATTTTAGGTCGGCTTACCTGGCTGTGAGGACGGGGGAAAGTCGACCGCTGCCGCGCTGCCGCCGACTCCGCTGCCGCCTCTTGCCGTGGTGGATTTCCGGAGTCGACGGCAGAGCAATCAGGGATCGATTTTATCGCGTCTTCACTAGACACGGTAAGTCGATCCCCGATAGACCGATTGCTACCCGCCGGATCGGCGGGTAGTGAAGACAAAGCCTTAGTTTAACGTGACACCTTTAGTTAAACCAGTGCTTATTCTGTGCGTAGGCCAGGCCCTAACTATTATGATTCGTGACTTCGGTTTGCGTCGCTCTCTTTCCGTTTCTTTAGAAGAAAGCTGATCTCCTTTGTTGTGTGTGCAGATGTAAAATGTCCCCCTGCATTTTGGTTGCATGAACAAAGAGCACTGGCAGTTGAAGTGCAGAGCTCAGGCTGAGCGCTTGTGCCTCTCGCAACATGCGGGCAGGGTGCAGATGGGTAGCTGGAGGTACACGTATCCAGATTTGCACTCGTAGCTTATTTGTCCAGGTCCAAAATGGGGGGGGGCAAGTTTTTCAGGTACCCAAGGCCTTCTGACATACCCTAGGGTAGTGATAATTTTCATTCTGAGCCTGCCATTGTCCTTGCTAGTAGAGAAACTGTCTCTCTCTCTCCAGAAGTGAGTCTCTGAGCTCTTAGACCATAACTACTGCAAAGAAAACCTTATTTGGAATTTCAGAGGAAGCGCCGTCTAATGGTTTGAGCACAGCTAGGAATTCCTGTGTTCTAATCCCAGGTCAGTCACTGACTTGCTGTGTGAGCAAATCACTTCACTTCTCTGTGTGGCAGGTTCCCCGCTGGTAAAATGGGGATAACACTGAGCTATCGCAGGGGTTGTTGTAAGGTTTAAGTTAATTAAGATCCCAAATGCAAAGCTCTGAGTAACTGCAGAACATTATTATTTAATTATTTGATTAATTTCAGCTTTATGGGGGCTTTTTACACTCCATTCCTGTCGATGCATCACTCAAAGGTGCGTTTTAATAAATGCAGTGAATGCAGGAGGGTCATAATCCCTTCGTCCTATGCTCGACTGGAGCCTTCTTAGAAGCCTTGAGAAATGAAGAATAAACAATACTTAGAAAACCCATTTTGTAGGGGAAGGAGGTGGGAGAAGACCTCATGACAATTACTGGTTGAGGCTGCTCTACAGCTGTTCCATGCTTCAAGGTTAAACCTTTGACTGTATCGATTTTAATTCTCTTTGCTAGGGTGGAAAATATCCCCCACAGAAATCTGAATCCATCCCCAATGCAATTAGATGCAGCCTTTAATCTGTCATTATTACAAGATGGTACCGGCTGCATGAATACTAATAAACGTGTTTGATATTTGTACAAGCTTTTTTAGGATGAATAATTAAATTGACTTTATCCATTAAACCTTGCCTATTAAGCTTTTAATGCAGGGATGTATTTTAATGACTCAGGGCCATCTCTCTTCCTTTATGGGGGGGTCTTAATTAGGATTTTTAATGCATCCTGTTACAAGCCTTTTGCCAAAGTATCATTCATCGGTAGCATGGTCTGAATGGCTGGAATCTACATCTTTGAGCGTTTAGAGTATGTCTGCTGTTTTCTCTCTGATCCCCAAGGATCATGTGCAGTAGCAGCAGTGATCAGGGTCTTGAGTGAGAGTTCTTTTCTCAGGTGACTGGGACCCTTGGCCCATAGATAATAATAGCTGTATAAGAGATCCCAGATTCCATAACAAATACACCTGCAGATACTAACTAGTGGCGGGTGACTGTTCATGGAGTCAAGGGGGGAAAGCACCCAAACACATTGGGTTTTACAAACCCCTCTAGCCCTCCTTTCGTTTTGGGTTTCGGGAAACTCACAAACTCCCTGCTCCACTAAAATAACAGGGTTGGGTTTTGTCTCCTTCAATGGCAATTTTGAATTTAAAATAGATACATAGACTTTTAAGGCCAGAAGGGCCCGTTCTGCTCATCGAGTCTGACCTCCTGCACAACTCAGGCCAGAGCCTTTCAAGCTGTGTTCCTAAGTAACCGGAAGCCTGCAGTAAGCAAACAGTACAGACTCTCACTGCAAAGTTATTCTGGCCCTGCTCCTGGCATGCCCGGGAGAATAAAATAGACACAAAAAACAAACCATGTGGCAGCTCAGAACGTGCCGTGTGACAGAACCAAATAGAACTCGGACCTTGGATTTTTGTTCTCTGTCTAGAAAGTTTGGGGCCAGATTCCCATGTCCCTGCAGAACGGAAAAGGAGCCAAGAAGCCAGCTTAACGGGCAGGCCCATGCATATGTCTCTATGCCTTGTCTCTTTGCAACCCCTGTTGGAGTGGCTGTGGCCAGGGAAAGGGGTGTGGCCAGAGCATGCTCCAGCTAATCTCAGCTGTTGGAATGGCCTCCTGGGTGCAAATTAGAGTAACCTTCGGGCTATCCTACTTTATAGACTCATAGACTTTAAGGTCAAAAGGGACCATTATGATCATCTAGTCTGACCTCCTGCACAACGCAGGCCACAGAATCTCACCCACCCACTCCTGTAACAAACCCCTAACCTATGCCTAAGTTACTGAAGTCCTCAAATCATGGTTTAAAGACCTCAAGGTGCAGAGAATCCTCCAGCAAGTGACCCGTGCCCCACGCTGCAGAGGAAGGCGAAAAACCTCCATGATGGAGGCTAGTCCAACAAATTACAAAGGTGCGGTCAAAAGCCATCTCCCTCCCCCCGCCTCTCCCCCTGTGAATTCTGTATCTCGCTCAGCAAGCGAGACCCAAGGATCAGGGCCAGGGGGGTGCTACTCTGACAGAATGAATTGTCCCATGGCGAGATTTAACCCTTTGTGTGACCATAGCTATGCAGGGCTCATCCACCCTGGCAGTGCCCCTAGCCTGCCCTGGGAAGGGTGAGATGGGAGTTCGGTTTCCCCAGCCCATTCAGTAGGCTACTAACAAGTGGGACAGTTGTCATGGTGGGTTTTGCGATGCGTGGCTCTGCATCTCATTTCCTGCCCATCAGAACCACGTAGGGTGGGTTCCTCCACCCCTATTCAAATAGGTGGCCTTGGCCAGAAGCTAGTGGTTGCTAGGCAGGGTTGGCTGAAGGTTGGCCGGATTTCTGGTTGACCTCTTCTAGCCTGAGTCCGTACATGCCTGTGAGCACTTCAGATGCTTTTCCATGCAGGGAGGTGAGCCATGAAGAATGCTGGGTGGACCCCTGGTCAGAGCACTAGCCTCTGACTTGGGAGACTTTGCTTCAATTCCCTACTCTGCCCCAGACTTCCTGTGTGACCTCAGCGAGTCAGTTTTCCTCTCTGTGCCTCAGTTTCCCATCTGGGGAGAATAACACTGCCGTGCCTCACGGGGTGTTGTGAGGTTAAAGAGTGGGGTGCACTTTGAAAAGTGCTTTGTAGGAGGCAGGTATTATTCCCAATGAGCCTTGTGTCACCATGAGAATCTGCACAGAAGCAGCCAGACTAGTAAGCTCCCACCAGCAGCAGTCTCAGCCTTATCCTGGGGGCTCATGGGAACTCACTTCCCTGCTGCACCCAGGTGTTATGACACGGTATCTTGAGCCAGGAAGCTATCCCGTCCAGAGAGCGGGCGGGTGCTAGCTGGCTTCCTCATCTGGCTGGTACCATTCCCATCTCCCAGGCTAAGCAGAGCATGAAGGGCAGCAGAGTTTTGCTTTTTTGCCATTATCTTGTCAATCAACCCAGATTCTCATTATGAAAACACCTCTCTGCCAGGTGCTGCCTGTAATGGAACACACGCTGCGCTTCTAGGCTGCACCACCATGTGTCCAGCAGAACGGGACCTACTCTGTACAGCAGATCGGTGAAATAAGGTAACGTAGCATTGCACAGGATCTGAGGACCATGCACAATCTCTCCCTTGTCCCTCCTTTCTTAAGGAGAGTGGCTCATTTTAGACTCAGATGCACTCCCAGACTTGGTGTTACCTTATTTAAAAAAAATGCATGAAGCAAAGCTCTGTGGTATTCAATAGTAATCCAAATGCAGTAGTAATAGTAGAGTAAGCTGTACGGTCTGCATTTACTATACAACACTCTAGTATTCATTGAAAAAACAAGGTGTGTATGTTGGTTTGTCTTGTAATCATTACCTGTATTCATGGCAAAAATTCTTCATGATGACACTGAGAAAATGTTAGTGAGTCTAATATTATTTCTTTCATATCTCAATATCATTAATTATATGAAATACATTTAATATCAATTTAAAATTCCCTGAGCTGCTTATTTTTCTCATGTCCCTCCTGTTTTGTATTTGTCCCACTTCTAGGCATTAGTGGACTAAAGCCTGTGACAATGAATTCTAACACTATTTACAATATTACGTATATACAGCACCTTTCATCCCATCAGATTCCCCAGCGCTACAAATCCTGGCCATTGAAATGCAGCCAGCTCTGGGGAGGAACGCTGCAGTGGTGGAACGGTGTACAGCAACACTGCTCAGTATCTTAAGGGCCCCCGTCCATAAAAACACTTCAACATGTACTTAACTCCTATTAAATCAATGAGACGTAAGCTCTTGTTTAGAGTTAAGCACATGTCTAAGTGCTGTGCTGAATAGGGTGACCAGATGTCCCGATAAAATCGGGACTGTCCCGATATTTAACCTTTTGTCCCGCATCCGATCAATGTACGATTGGGACGCCATTTGTCCCGATATTCAGGTAAGGAGGCGAGCGGGAGGGAGGCGCTGACCCCATGGGTGCTCTGGGGCTAGAGCACCCACGGAGGAAAATTGCAGCCAAGCTCCACTCTCCTCACCTCCTTCTCCCCTCCACCCCCCAGCACACCGCTTCCATGCTTCTCCTCCACTTCCTGCCGCCTAACAGCTGTTTGGCAGCGCTTAGCGCTTTCCAGGAGGGAGTGGGGAGGAGCGAGTACGAGCGGGTACGCAGCACGGCACGCTCAGGGGAGGAGGCAAAGAAGAGGCAGGCCAGGGGCGGGGACTTGGGGGAAGGGGGTGGAATGAGGGCGGGGTGAGGGCGGTGCAGAGGCGGGAAGATGCGGGGTGTGGGCGAGCACCCACCTAGCAGAGGAGAAGTCGGTGCCGTAGGGGTGAGTAGCAGGCAGGCGAGGAGGCGAGCGGTGGATGGGGGACTGAGGAGGGACGCAGCAAGCCAGCAGCAGGCCGGGGGATGAGGAAGGGCGCGGTGGGGGGCAGAGCGGGAAGGGGGCGGGACCTGGGGCAGAGTGGGGGCAGAGCCTAGGAGGAGTGGGGGTGGACTGTGGGCGGGGCTGATGGCACCCCAATGTGTCCCGATATTTTAGTGTGGTGATCTGGTCACCCTAGTGCTGAAGCAGGGCCTAGAACAGGTAGTAAGGAAGCCTGTATCCACCTGAAACTGTAGGGTCATTTGGTGGGCAATATTATAGGGCAGGCACTGTCTTTTTGTTCTGACTTTGTACATGCCTAGCACAATGGGTCCATGACTGGAGCGTCTAAGTGTTCTGGTAATACAAATAATAAATAATAATAATATATTCTACCTGACACCCACCTTGAAAGCTCCATTCATTCTTGAACTGAGATTTCAGCCCCCCGGTGCTTAAGATGTAAAGCTGCAACAGACCTAAGGCATGATCCAAATTAAAACCAACTGAATGGTAATGAGAAACAGGGAGTGTTGTCAAGTGCTCGGTCCTAATTGGTTCCTGAACCCAGCTGGGTTAGGAACACACCTTATATAAACGTTTCTTCTTTGTAAGGAAAAGCTCCCAAATCACAAAGGCATGGGCTTGAATTGGACTGAATGGAAGCTCATCTCTGCCTACCCCACTGCTCCGGAGCGCTGGCCTGGCGAAACTCATCACTTATATTTCCTAGCTTCAGTCGCTTTGTTTTGTGTTAGGCTGACCTGCAGCACACACAAAACTGTACAGCACCTGCTACCAGGATGGGAGTTTTGGTGGAACCGCAGGCTTCCATGGAGATGTGACCGAGTCCAACTGATGGTGGAAACATCTGTGAGAAAGGTCTCACCCCCAATGCAAGACTCTTCTCCATCTGGACCTAGTGAGAGGTAAGTGGTAGTGTTTTGGGGAGATCAAGCCATGGGAAAGGACCCTCTTCCCCCAACATTCAGGTAGGAATCTCTCTCCTGGAGACTCAGTTGATACATAGCACCTCACCTCTGGTTCTAACCATGTGGGAGATAACAGCTGTGCAAGCTGAAGGAGCTAAGCTGAGTTGTCGTCTTAGGTATCTGTTGTAAATATTTCTAAGATGCCCATCACCTGGGTGTCTAAGCACTGACTTCCATGGTATGATGGAATGGGGTGGGATGGAGGTTCCATCCGAGGCCATGTTTGTTGTTACAATACATGCAGTGTTGCTCTGGTTATTGGTGACCACATACAGGTACCACAGCTATCAGCCATCCGCAGAAGTGTGGTATCTGTGAGCTTTAGTTCAAAACCCACCTTCTCTGCTGGCCCAGGGAGCTGAGGGAATGGAGGACCACTTTCCAATGCACTCATAGAATCATAGAATATCAGGGTTGGAAGGGACCTTAGGAGGTCATCTAGTCCCACCCCCTGCTCAAAGCAGGACCAATCCCAACTAAATCATCCCAGCCAGGGCTTCGTCAAGCCTGACCTTAAAAACCTCATAAGCCAGTGAGGAGCATCTGGGCAGTGCAAATCAAGACGGGGCACATTTCAGCCTGGGAATTGCAGCCTCCAGGAGCTGAGAGACATTTATCCATCGGGGGAACTCTAAGTGACAGAGCGTGCATTTCCCAATGTCCTTCCAGACACAGCATGCCACAGCCACCCCTCATCGGCAGCTGCTCCTTGCTGCATTGGCTTTATAGGCGTGGCCCATTTCCCATGCCCTCTGGGAGCGACCGGATGGTGCCCACAGCTCTGCGTCCAACGTGCTACAGGACTTTGTGTCTGATTGGCACATGTCTATCACTGCTGCCCCGCCCTCCTGTGACACGGTGGATGGAGGGCGATCCCATTTCTCTCTGTATCATCCTTGTTACCGATCCACTTACAGAAGTCGACTGCCCAGCTGGGATCCAGTATCTCAGCTACCTCTCGCCCTGCCCAGCATCCCTGGCTTCCGAGAGGTGGTGTGTAATTTATTCTGACTGGCTCCGATGGAGACACTAATTAATTTTCCTCATTTAAAAAAAATTAAACAAACGGTCGCAAATTCTAATACAAATTAATTCTTCATGGAGCACCAGGCATTTCACAAATCACTGGCAATAACTCTTCCTGGAAGCCTGAGTGCTCTGACTGGGTTAATATATTCCAACAAGCTGCATAGCGGCACTGCAGTTCTGTCGCTCTGCTGACTTGCTAGCCAGCTTTCCACTCTTAACCCAGAGTCACGTCACCTTTAAAACATTCATTCTCTGCACTTGTGGTGTTAAAGAGCATTCTGTGTCCTTCAACATACAAACCCTGGGAACTCGTGTAAGATGCACAAATTTTCCCGGGAAAGTACCATGGAATTTAACTGAAACCACATGTGCATCCCAGGTGAGGCATATAAAACTCATCCATGCTATTGGAATGTGAATGCCAGGCAATCCCAATAGCCTCTTCTGTTAACCCACCCTGCCAGCAAGTATTAGAATCCTGCATAAACTGTGGTGTATGCAGAATTCTAATACTTGCTGGCAGGGTGGGTTAACAGAAGAGGCTATTGGGATTGCCTGGCATAAACTGTGGTGTGTTTAAAAACTGTCTTAAAATTACAAGCTACCACTTTAAGTTCTAAGGGGTTTCCTGGTTCTGCTTGCAGGGTAGGGGGATCTTTAAGGAAGGGAGTAATCTGGGTTGGGCAGTGTGACAAAAGCCAGCCTGGAGCAAGGTGGGTTGAGTTGTGCCTCTCTGCCTTAGGGAGCAGCCTGCTTTGTCTCTCTCTGTTCTGGGTTCTTGTGTATTAGAATTCTGGGGTCTATGAAATAAAAGAGTGTTATGTGGCAACCTTCCTGCGAGTGCATGTAATGTCTTTTTTATCTAACTTTTCTGTGTTCATGCCGTGAATATAACAGCAACCTGCTGACTCACTGCACCAGGCATGACTCATTAACTGTGTCTGAAATATATGCAAGGTGGGAGTAGCTCTCCAGGCAGAAGAAACTAGCAAGCTAGGACATAGGTGCTGGAGGGAAACCCTAGCTGGGGGATAGCCAGGAAGCTGAGGCTGAAGTTTATGTTTTGTCCTTGTTTGTGTGTTACCATGCCCGACACAAGGAAGGGGATGATTTTGAAGCTCTCTCAGACTGACGATGGGGTGGAGTCTCATCACGTTCACACACTTCAGTAAGTGACCCGATTGTAGAGATGCGGAACATTCTCATTGCTCAGGGATGCCAAGGGCCATTGGAGGTGCTCAGCACGTCGGAAACCAGGCCACGTAAGCGCCCGATTTTCCCCAACCAACTTGAACTTGTTGGCCTAACTGCCCATGGAAGCGCACCAGGCCTTCTGCCCTGCCATGCAGTCTTCCCGCTTGATTTCTGATGAAGGCTCCGGTACGTGGTGAAGGCAGGACCGTAAGGAAAATGGCCACAGTGGCTGATTTTCAAGGAACTCCAATTGTCATTTTAGATTTCATTTTGCACATCATATATTATAAGTTCAATCAAGTATTGCTTGCCTATTGAGCTCACTTTGCAATACCCATCAGATGGTAGTTAACCTTCTATTATCACCAGTGTAGTGCACCTTGGGTTTTGAAAGAGTTTTTACTAATCCCCCGATCCACCTACCCTAATTCTTGCTTGTGTTTCCTTAATCGCCCATCAAGCTCAGGCAGATAATGCAGACAAATTCCAGCTGCCTTCGTTTGGTTCTTTGCCCTTCTTACCCATCAAAAATCTAAGAGCAAATATATTCATCTAGCAAGTATATGCCTCCCAAAGTTCAATCCTTTCAGCATACTTCCTTGTAAATTGGTTTCAACAGCAGGGGGAGAGAGTTCTAAGAACAGAAGTTAAAAGGCCATTAAATAAAAGGGCAAGGAATATCTTTGTATCTCTCTATTAGCGATAAAGCCTGGGCTGGGCTGAGTCAAACTCCCAGCTCTGTGCAAACAGACTCCAAATAAAACAACTTTATTGCAGGTTAATGACGCCATAAAAATGTATTTCACTGTCCATTTAGCAGATGTTGATCATAAATATTTTGGATTAAAAATAAACTCTCCAATGTGCCACTGTATTGTGATTTCTGTCTCTCCTGCCTCCCCTTGAGTGCTTTATCGGCAGCCATGAATCACCCCGGGGGTTAGTTTAATCATAGTTTAAAATACGAAGGCGACAGAGTCTCCAACTTTCCAGGCATCGGTCTCCGATTCAGAGGCTCTCTCGTTCAGGTAACAGCATGTAGCAATCATCATAACTGCCGCTCAGAGACCAATTTGTCCCTGGTATTTGATACTTCAGGGTAGGTTTTAGTCCCCTTTACTCACACTGAGTAATACATAAAAATGGCCAGACTGGGTCAGACTAAAGGTCCATCTAGCTCAGTATCCTCTCTTCTGACAGTGGCCAATGCCAGGTGCCCCAGAGGGAATGAACAGAACAGGGAATCATCAAGTGATCCATCCGCTGTTGCCCATTCCCAGCTTCTGGCAAACAGAGGCTAGGGACACCATCCCTGCCCATCCTGGCTAATAGCCATTAATGGACCTATCCTCCATGAACTTATCTAGTTCTTTTTTGAACCCTGTTATAGTCTTGGCCTTCACAATATCCTCTGGCAAAGAGTTCCACAGGTTGACTGTGCGTTGTGTGAAGAAATACTTCCCTTTGTTTGTTTTAAACCTGCTGCCTATTAGTTTAATTTGGTGACCCTAGTTCTTGTGTTACGAGAAGGAGTAAATAACGCTTCCTTATTTACTTTCTCCACACCAGTCATGAGCGATCATATCCCCCCCTTAGTCATCTCTTTTCCAAGCTGAAAAGTCCCAGTTCCTCACAATTTAGGCCCACCAACCCCTCTGGGCCTTGGAGCAAAGGTGTGGGAAGGCAGGGTTTGCTGGATATGCACCAAATGGCGCACCCAGATTTCGTAGAGTGAAAAGGTTACATGTAACGTACACCATGAGCAACAGAGCTGCCTTTTTGAAAAGGAATGCCATTCACAGGAATGCCTGGCACGCCTTTCTTCCCCAAACCCCCTGAGCAACCAAAAAAACCCAACCCCCAACCTCTGAAACAAATCAATCGAACGCCCCCCACCCCGTGAAATAAATTAATATTTTAAATCAAAACAAAAACCCTCCCCCAAGTACAGTTTTCACCCAAAAGAGGGAGATGTGCCAGAGATTCTCTGAAGGCCACTAGGGTCTTCATTATCGCTGGTGCCTTTACATGGAAGGCACCCAGGGACTATAGCCATGGGCATCACACTAAAAGCCCCAGACAGATAGGTGTGCATTATGACACATCTAATGACATAGCATCTGCTATCCCCATAGAATCACAGGGCCAGATTCTGATACCTTTACTCACAGTGAGTAGCACCTTAAGCTACTCCATGTGACTTCAGTGGGACCACTCCATAGAGCGGGGGGGTCAGCAATGGAGCTGGATGGGCAACTGTGCCCCATCCTGCCTCAACTCACTCAGGCAAATTTCTCCATTTCTTAATTGATTCCTTTCCCCCAGGTTCTCCCCCGTGTTTCGCACGACTAATTCCTCTCCCTCTTTGGTGTTTACATCCTCGCTCAGACTGCTCTCACGGCTGGCTTAACCAAGCAGTACAGCTTCAGCTCTTTGGCTAAGTCAGTGCCCTCCAGCACCTGGCTCCCTCTAGCTGCTCCTCCCTGATGTTCAAAGCTCTTTGCAAACATCAACTAATCGAGCCGCCGGGGAGGGCAGTGCCTTCTTTCTGCATATTGACCGGGCCGTAAAAGAAATGGGGGGTTTCTCCTCTGTGGGCCGAAGCTGGAAATACTTAATTTCAACTCAGCACGTCCGTAGGCGGAACCCGCACTCAGACCAATGGCAGCTCTGGCCCAGTAAGGGCTGTGTAAAACAGGAGGGAGTGCCTCTGGGTTTGGCCCACTGGGCTGAGTGAGAACTGCTGTTATTACCATCCACATTCAGGGGGTTGCATATCATAGTGCAGAGGTTTAACGCTGTGTCATACTTTTTTTTTTCCCCCCCCTGAAAAGCTAGAACTCTGGCCGATGCTTCAGCCGAGTGTTAAACTGCGGTGCAGGATGAAGGGGACTTTATCAGCATGTTTTGTGTTCTCGCAGGCCCTGTTACATACAGACCAGCACAGCCTGTGGCCTAAGAATTCTCCTGGCTTTGGTGTATAGTATCCACGGTCAGGGTCTGATTCTGTCACCCTTATTCATGCTTACCTCACAAGAGCAATCCCGCTGAGCTCATGTTTCAGGCTGTGGGATAGTCTCCGAGGGGAAGGCCTTCCTCTGGAAAACTAGAGCCCTAAAACATCCTGCAAGGGCACAATCCTGCATTAGCCACAAGGAGATGGGCTGAGCTTTCCCAGCTCTAACCTCTCTGATTCCGTGACCATGAAAAGTGCAAGTCACTATGGGTTTGCTAACACGTACCGCGCACAGGTGTCAATTACATGCAATAATAGATGGGAGTTTATTACAAAAGCTTGTGTGGATTTTTTAGTGTTAATGGTGGGGAGGCCCACCCCTGCCTTCCCTTTCCCCACACCAGGGTGGCCCTAAAAGGCCACCCTCGTGCGTGCTGGAATGCTCAGCTTTGCAGAGGGGATCCCTTTGCAGAACCACAGACAGGTTGTGCACAGAGAGAACCATTATCGAGCCAGCCAAAATTGTCCAGCCCTTGAGCATTATCCATCCCTGTAGCCCATCTGTGACTGACGAGCAGAGCAAATTGTATTTTAATCGCGTTTCCAGAAAAATGGTACTTGCCCAGGACTGGGAGAAGTTTGCAAATCTGCGCTTCCTGGAGCTCAAAAGCTCTGTGACGGCCGCACTCAGTTCGGAACAGGCCAGCTCTCTTTGTATAGCGTTTGTTGGTAGTTGTTGTTCTCCATTAGCGTGTCCTCTTCCAGAGAGTAATTGACTGGACCGCTGCTGCACGGTACACACCTGACAAGCTCCTGCCTTTGATGCAGGAATGAGTCATTCATTAACCGCTGGGACATGCAAACACCAAAGCCGATTGTTCTGCAAAAGGGGAAAAGTCAGACCTCAACAAACGGGTCTCCTTTGTTCATGATGTAGGAATTAGGATTGATACAGCTCCCCTTTACCCAAGGGATGCCTTGATTTATTTCTTTTACAAGAGGCAACATCACATCACTGTAGGGAGAAGAGGGAGAGTAATATTTTACCTTGGCCAAAAAGCAATACCAGCATCATTAAATAACGGGCATGGAATCGCAGTGATGCACAATTTTTCATTAAAGCCAGAGATCAAACTCCCTGCTGAATTGTTATTTGAGTTTTCTGTCAAGGTAAAAACCGTTTCTGCTTGGGATTTCATTATATTCATAAAGATTAAAAATGAAGCTAATTAGAGCGAGGTTGGCAAGAAGAATCGCTCACTGAGACCGGGAGGGGACGGAAGCCAGACATGAAGCATTTACAAATGACTCCGCTTCAGAACTGATTGCATCCCCTAGCGAGTGAATAACCCTGACACCACATCGCTGCTATGGGGCAGAATCACAGTTCTGGTTTTAACTCCTCCGGTGGCCTGCTGATTTGAACAGTATCTTGACAAGGGCGAGGCTGCTGAGGTCACTGTCTGTCATGCTGATTGCTATTGTCTTCTCGTTTCCTTGTACTCCTTCATCTGTCTGTACCCATCTGTTGATTCTTGTCTTGTACTTAGATTGGAAGCTCTTTGGGGAAGTGCCTGGCACAATGGGATCCTGGCCCGTGACTGGGGCTCTGAGGTACTCTGATAACACAAATAATCAGTAACAATAATCTGCTGGATCTTCGAGCTTGCTCTCAGCTAGATCTGCTGTAGCTGATGGACAAAACAGCCAGTGCTAACGAAAGGCCATCGCGTGCCGCATCACAGCTGTAGCTGTTTAGGAAATCTTTTCTTTTTCCCTGGGAAAAATGTGGATTGAAAATGGAATTTCATTTTCTTTGACTTTTTTTGGTTTTTTGTCGGGAAAAAAATGTTTTGGCTTCGGCGACTGAAAGTTGAGAAGAGGTTGGGGGGGTTTTCGACCCAATCCTGGAAAATGTAGTTGAAAATTTAAATTTCCTGTGGAAATGCCCATTTGGACGCACCCGCTATTTTCCACCAAAAAAGCCTTTTTCAATGGGAAATTTTCAACCAGGTCTAAGCACAACCCTCACAGCACATTTGCTCCCTTGCACAGCTGTAGCTGGATGTGCCAATGAGACCCATCCTGCCAAGTACTGGCAGCCCTTGGCTTCTAGTGAAGTGCTCAGCAACCCTGGATCAGACCCACATTGGGAAAATGAGGCCCAGATCCTTCAAGGGAGTTAGTACTCGCTTGGAGGATCTGGGCCCAAGTGACTAACTCCTATTTGCATACCTGGTGCCTGGTTTCTCTCCATGCCATTGGGGGTGTCTGCACAGCCAGGTTCACAATATTTGCAGCACCTGTTATTACTACATGAAGCGTTCTGGAGTGGCCAGGTCCTAAACAGGCAATAGAGAAGCACCAGCTGGGTCCTTAGCAACTCATGCCCCGACTGGGATGTGGAAGGAGTGAGCTTAGCTTGCTGCCCATCTTTCTCCCAACACTGTGGGTAAAGGAAGAGGCCAGCTGTGCCACCTGTAGAGACCATACGGGGGAGCCAGCAAGCCACTCTCCACCAAAACTCAACTCTCCCACCTTCACCTCCAGACAGAAGATGTTGGTTCAATCCCACAGAGGTAAGAGAACCAGGTAACTGAGACTCCTGAGGCTTGTGAGGAGGGCAGATCCAGGTGAGTGTCACTACTATGGGCCAATGAACAGGCCTTTGAGCCTCCAAAAGATTTTTTAAAAACTAATGGATACAGCAGCCTACCCAAAATGCCATGTTTCTGAGCCACCCGTATTCCAGAAACTGTTGCCTACACATGATCATTGCGGTAGGAGGGGAAAGGGAATCACAGCAACTAGCCAATTGCTTAGGTGGGCCTAACCCAAGCCCCCAGGCCTGATCACCCCGAAAGCGGGGAAAGTTTGGATCCAAATCAGAACTGCTGGGAATTAGGCACTGACCCAGCCCACAGGCAAAGGATTCAACTGCTCAGAAAAGGCCAAGCACCTCGGAAGAGGAAAGTCACTAGAAATAAACTGCTGAACGATTTAGAGTGAAGCCAGCAACTTCTTCAATCAGGATCAATCTGACACCATACAAGACAATGCAAAGTACAAATCCCCACCTGACAGAGTAGAGGCCTAGCAGGGAGTGGTCTCCTGCAATGATAGATAGCACATCATCCGGCAGCACAGGTGACATGTACCCAACTGCCTTTAATTACAGCAGGTAAGGGCTGAGCAAATGTCCAGTTCCCTGAGAACCAGCAGCCCTTCCAGAGAGAGTTTGGGGTCAAGACTTCATTCAGATTCCTCAATATTGCTTGCAACTACCGTCTGCTCTCTGGAGCTGTGGGGGCGGCTAGAGAGGTGAGACTCAGCAAGGGACTTGCTAGATCTTATTGGATTTTGACCGCAGTCGAAATTGCTAAGCCTCCCATTGTGTTCTGTGACATTTACACAGATAGGAGCGTAGGAGTGAGGGATTCCCGTGGCTAAAGGCTGCATATGCATATTGCTGCTGGCATCACCAGTGCACAGAGCGCTTGCCCATCAGAGCCCAAAGGCTGTGTTCAATTCTGTATCGCTATAGAGAAATGGTAAAGCACAGCCGGGGTGCATAGATTTCAATAGGATTCATTCTTTAAAAGATTGCTTTACCTAAGAAATTAAAGCACACGGAATATCCATTAAAAAGTCCCTTGGGGTTTATCTATATATTAAAGTTGTACGTCTTTAATTATCCTGGTATAATTAAAGTGGTACAATCCCCCCTAATATGGATGCAGGTATACCGGAATAAAAGTGCTTATACAGGTATTGCTTATTCCCTTAGGCTTTGTCTTCACTACCCGCCGATCCGGCGGGTAGCAATCGGTTTATCGGGGATCGGCTTACCGCGTCTAGTGAAGACGCGGTAAAATCGATCCCTGATCGCTCTGCCGTCGACTCCGGAAATCCACCTCGGCAGGAGGCGGCAGCGGAGTCGGCGGCAGCGCGGCAGCGGTCGACTTTCCCGCGTCCTCACCGCTAGGTAAGCCGACCTAAAATACGCAACTTCAGCTACGGTATTCACGTAGCTGAAGTTGCGTATCTTAGGTCGGACCCCCGCTGTAGTGTAGACCTAGCCTTATAGGAAGGGGCATAAGCTATACTGGTATAAGGCACCGTTATTCTGGTATAACTGCACACACACTAGAGATTGTACCAAGATAACAATACAAATAAAAAGCGACAAAGAGTCCTGTGGCACAGATCCAGACTAACACGGCTACCCCCGATACAATACAAATAAAACCCACACTCCTAACCAAAAGAGTTATACCAGTACAAAATCGCGTGTGGATCAAACCAGACAGCCATATGGGAGTCAATGCAGTGAGATAACCATGCACTGATACATTCCCCCATGACATTTGCATAAGTACACTAGGGAAATGTGGTCTAGCTGAAATCAAAAAAAGGTGGGTGCAAAACTGGTTGAAAAAGTGTACTCGGAGTAGTTGTCAGTGGTTTGCTGTCAAACTGGGAGGATGTATCTAGTGGGATCAGGTCTGGTTCTGGTACTATTCAATATTTTCACTGACTTTGATAGTGGAATGGAGGGTATGCTTATAAAATTTGCAGATGACACCAATGTGGGAGGGGTTGAAAGCACTTTGGAGGTTAGAGTTAGAATTCAAAACAACCTTGATAAATTAGAGAACTGGTCTGAAATTAACAAGATGAAATTCAGTAAAGATAAGTGCAAATAACTTCACTTAGGAAGGAAAAATCACATGCACAGCTACAAAATGGAGAATAACTGGCTAGGTGGTCGTACTGCTGAAAAGGATCCGGGGGGTATAGTGGATCACAAATTGAATATGAGTCAACCATGTGATGCAGGTGCAAAAAAGGCGAATATCATTCTAGGGTGTATTAACAGGAGTATTTTATTTAAGAGTGGGAGGTAAATGTCTGGCTCCACTTGGCGCTGGTGAGGCCTCAGCTGGAGTATTTTGTCCATTCTGGGCCTCACACTTTAGGGGAGTTGTGGGCAAAGAGTCTGGAGGAGAGCAATAAAAATGCTGCAAGGTTTAGAAACTCTGACATGTGAGGAAAGGTTAAAAAAAAAACCTGTCATGTTTAGTCTTGAAAAAAGGAGGGGGGGGGGGAACAACACCTGATAACAGACTTCAAATATGGTAAGGGCTAAGGTAAAGAGGATGGGGATCAGTTGTTCTGCATAACCAGTGAAGGTAGGACACAAAATAATGAGCTTAATCTGCAACAAGGGAGATTTAGGTTAAATATTAGGAAAAACGTTCTAACTGTAAGGATGGTTAAGCTCTGGAACAGGTTTCCAAGGGAGGCTGTGGAATTCCTGTCCCTGGAGGTTTTTAGGAACAGGTTGGACATGCACTGGTCTAGGTTTACTTGGTCCTGCCTAGTGCGGGGTGCTGAACTTGATAACATTCCTGCCTGACATTTCTATGATTCTGTGACTACCGCGATCAACCAAAGCTCAGATGCTCAAAGGCATTTAAGCTCCTAACTCCCATTCAAAATGAGTTGCTGAGCCCCAAGTATAGATCTCGGTATTTATAGGTGCTCATCACCACTGATATCAATGAAAGTGCAGAGCAAAGGGTATCTGCAACTGCACTGATTTGGGCCCCTGAGAAGCACTGCTTTAGGGATGGATAATGGCTCAGCCATGACAGGCTGTCCCGTGCCCTGTCTGTGCAAGGCTCTTTGTTAGGAGACCTTGGGTGAGACCTCAAAGCTAGTCTGCGCTCTATGGACATTAACAATCCTGTGCATCAGAGCAGTAGTTTGCCCTGGGGTGCTGCTGAAAGTCACTGATCAGGGTGTGTTGTATGTCCCCAGTCCATAGAAGATGTGGAGATGTTCCAACTCCCCTACAGAGCATGGTTCTATAGCTCAGACTGTAAAGACTCAGGCTTTGTCTACATTAGAAAGGGTTTACCAGTCTAGTTATACCGGTAACATTATAGCAGCAAACCCTCCTAGTGGAGACGCAGTTTATTCTGGCCAAAGAGTGCTTCTGCCAGCAGCTTATACCAGGTACCCAAATGAAATAAGCAATACCAGCAAAAGGACTTTTTTTGCTGGAGTAACTGTCTATGCTCGGGTTTTTCTGGCAGAGCTATGTTTCGAGGGGCGGGGGTGATTTTTTTTTTCACACTCCTAACTGACATAGTTATGCCAGCAAAACTTTGACATATAGACCAGGCTTTTAGCACTGGACAATCCCGAATTCAGTCCCTGCTGTATCAGCCAAGTGGGCATGCATTACCCTTAGGCAAAATTTCCCTTCTCCCCACAGTTCCAGGTTAGCTGGATACCTCACTACACCCCTAAGATGGCTGTGTTGCAGTGGGATTGTAGGCAGAGCAATTGTGAAGCCATTTTAGCTTCTTCAGATGATAGGCAATACATTAAATACTATCATTATGTTAATTTTATTATGCAGTAAAATGCACTGTAAACCCTTTCTTTATAATAATATGCACCTCGTCGTAATTCCCATTTTATAACACAACCTGCAAGAGTGATCCTGTAATGACAGAGCTCCTTAGATATCATGAGCTTATGGGTTTAACAATTACTGTGTAGAAACTATATGGTTATTTTTGCCATGTAAAATATTGTGCTGCCTTTAAACTTTATTTCAACATTAGTATGTAACATATTTCCTTTTAACGGTTCTGGCTGTTTGAATCTCATTTCTGTACTGCAACTGGTACAGCACTGGTGATATCTAGTGGCCATTAGCAGCGCTACATGTTTATACAGTCATATAGTTTGATTTAAGTGCTGGAGGACCAACAGAGACAATTGTAGACTTTGATCATTTATATTTAATGTAAAAAGGAAGCAGAAGAATCTTTAGTTTGGAATAAAGCAAACTTTGAGGCTGTCTTTACACAACCATAAAGTATACAATTTTTTTCATTTGCAATTCATCTGTACAATGACTGCTAGAATCTGCACAGTATATGTAAGATGATGTGAATAGTTCACTGTTTCGTGGATCTGGTTGTAGTGATTATTTGGATATTCGAGAATAAAATGGAATTTGCTTGAACTGATTTTTGTACTGGGAATATACTCTATGGTTAATAAATATTTATGGTAAGCTTGAAACCTTGTCTTTCACCAACAGAAGTCAGTCCAGTAAAAGATATTACCTTACCAACATGGCTCCAACAACACTGCAAATAATAAATAGAAGTGAGGCCCTGTCCAGCTTCTATTAAAGTCAATGGGAAAACTTCCATGCAAGTTGGATTGGACCTGTGGTACCTAAATGCGAGTGTGATTCTACATACTGGATAGGGTGACTAGCTGTCCTTTATTTTAAGGGACATCCCTTGACCATTTTAAACGTTAAATTGAAGCTTGTGATAATTGCATAGTATACATGGGGGCAGAGGAAATGTACACGTGAGAGAAAATTCATGATATGCTAAGGGAAGTGGTATTTACTAAAATGTCCCCTAAAATAAAGTGTTGTCCCTGATTTTTCATGTGGTTTTCCCTTATTTCCATCCAGCAAGGTGGTCACCTTACTACAGGATAAATTAAATAAACTAAAATCAGAGCTGATTGGCATGTTCGCGTGGCTACATCGTGGTCTAAGCACTCAATGGCATTAAGGGGTGAGGTCAGTTTATTAAATGATCAGATTTCTACACATCAAATCCAGGCTGCCAAGCAGGAATCCTGATGTACCATGCTGTCAGTGGTTAATAGCAGGATGGATTTTGGGGGCCTGGTGAGATAAGGGTCACCTCACTTTCAAGCATGCCACATTTCCGATACCTGGGCCCCAACCTGCAAACTTTCTCTTTCTCCTCCTCCCCCAGCCGACATCCTCCCTCCCATGACACCCACTTTGGTCCATCCCATGTGGTGCACCAGCTTGTTCGGACTGGGGGAGATCTATCACTGCAGCGTGGGGATGACCCCCAAACCTTCTTTTCTGACTAGCTTATGGATGGGACTAGACTGGCTGTACATGGAGAGGAGGAGACAATCCAACAACTACAGTACTACCACCTAGAGCCTGCTGTGCTGATTCAACTTCTCCACTGGCCACCAGGCAGCTCAAGAAGTGGGAAACCATCGCAGAGAACTGGTTTGGTTTACAGAACTAGAGAAAACACTTTTTTAAAGTTCTGACCAAAAGGCTAAGACAGATCCCAGAAACCAAGAGATTCCCAGTTGTCTGGGGTCTCTAAAACAGCTCCTCAGTGCTTACCACGTATAAAATCACTCCATGAGCTTTGTAAATATTTTATACAGGGCTGGATATTTCTCAATGTCACAGGATCTTTCCTGAAATGTTCAGCTGCAAAAAGTTTTGTTCAGATGAAGAATTAAGCCTCTTCCCTGCCTCAGCTGTGATTTTTTTTGAAGAAGAGGGAAGGCCAGGAACATGCAGGATCAGATTCATGCCCCACCTAACCCAGTATCCTGTCTCTGACAGTGCACCAGTACCAAATACTTCAGAACAAGATGCAAGAAACCCTGCAACAGATGATTATGGAATAAATCTCTTCCTAACCCCTGACAGTGGCTGACTAATGCATGATTGGAATTTGCCCACACGTGGGGTAAGGCAGTTTGAGGTATAAAAAACACAGTGCAGGTCAGTGATTTTAAAATCAGGTCATGCCCCTGATAGATAGGGTTGCATTTCAAACTTGTGTGGGGTAACTGTGACATCTAGTGGCCTCCAAGGCTCATCACACATGTGCGTCCCCATGGCTCTGCTAGCCACCTGAGTGGAGCCAGGGTCCCAGGCAGGCTTGGTCAGCCCGTGCTGTCTGGACTTCACTGCTATTGTTATTCAAGATAGCTAGATGAAAGCTAGCTCTAGTATATCTACATAGGCTGCAGTCACACCTGTGACTGCAGCATACATATACTCTATCTCACTGCTGTGGAAATCGCTTGGGCGAAAGGTACCCTGTTGATTGGAATTTTCCTGGGCAGAGAAGCACTGCACCCAAAGTCAGAGGTGAGATGAATGACAGGGACTCCGAGGTCCATGGAACACAAGGCCCTGGCTGTGGTAGAGTAATTGGCACTAGCATAGTGAGGTGTATGGATCTGGTGCAAAATCTCCTGATGCAGATGTACCACACCCTTGTAAATCAGGTTGGAAGGATTCGATTTTTATCGGTAAAGGTCAGTACCCGTCAATTTCACCTAACACACACAAACAAACCCATGAAAAATATTTCCATCGATAACAATAGAAATTTACACATAGGCAAAGTGAGAGAAATGCTGCTTGAGAACTTATCAGAGTTTGAGTTAAGAATATTTATATGTTGTATATTCTGACGCGCAACGTTGACAATTTGTGGTTTTAACGGCTATAAAGCTTTAACCTTTTCAATCCCAGCATCTACCTCATTAAATAATTACTCTCTGACACCCCCCGATAATTTCCTGCAATTGTGAACATTTAAATAGATAAAAATAAAAGCTTAAACCCCATAATTTTGCGCAACCATGAAAATTGAAATGGTTTAAAAATAGAAGAAAATGCTTAAAAAGAAACATCAGTTTTATGAAACCAAAAAAATGAATTTCTGCTAAGTCAGCCTGTAGAGTAGGGATCGCGCTGGGGCCCTTTTGGTGCGTTTGCAGTGGCGGTGTCACCGTGTGGGTCCCAGGATGCTAGAGAGACACAGTGGGTAAGATAATATCTTTTATTGGACCGACTTCTGCTGGTGAAAGAGAGGCAGACACGCTTATGCTGAGTGACAGCCGGGGGGGGGGGGTGTGGGGGGGGTGCATCAGTGCAGATTGCCCTGCTGTAGCCAGGGCCCCCGCCTGGCACCACCTCCCCCATGCACCCCCCTCACTGGGCAGGGGAAAGGGCCCCCCCTTCTGTTTGGGGTGAGGGACTGGGGGGGCTCTCCTCGTAGGGGTAACACCCCCGTTCTCCTGGGGAGGGATCCCTCCCTTTGGGGAGTAATTGAGGTGGGGGATGGGAGACCCCTCCCCCTTTCTGGAGAGGCAGGGTTCTACCCCTTGACCTCCCGCCCCCTTCGCGCTGCGCTCCGTGGCAGGAAGTTTGGCCCGGCCGCCTCGCCGTCCGCTGGGCCGGTATCCAAGGCGGGCCGGGAGAGCGGCCCTTAGCAACGGGCCGGGATCGGCCCCGGCGCCATGGCAGCAGCCGCCGCCGCCGCAGCCCCCACCGTCTTCCTGCTCATGGTGAACGGGCAGATCGAGAGCGCCCAGGTAAGCGGGGGCCGGCCGGGCCCTCGGGGTCTCCGAGGTCCTTTCCCCCGGGCGAGGCTCAGCGCGCTCCCCCGCCCCGCCCCGCTTCTCGCCCGGCTGGCGGGATCCTGGCAGCCCCCCGGGTGCCCGCGGAACGAGGCTCTGTGGGCGAGAGCGCGGCCGGGGGCCACGGTGAGGGGCGCGCTGGAGAAGCCTCGAACCAGGGTCTCCAGGGTGGATCGGGGGCTTTGGGGGGCATCTCCCGGTGCCATTGCCCGGCGCCCCCTCCCCTGCCTGTCCCGGCTCTGCTCCTGGCCAGGGCGAGCCCACGGGAAGTCCCCAGCACAGCGGCTCAGCAGGCTGCCAGGGTAGGGGGCAGCAAAAGGACGGGGCTCCCCCAGGCCAGTAACCTTGTCTTCCCTTTCTTCTCCAGTTCCCAGCGTTTGACGATCTCTACTGCAAGTACTGCTTCGTCTACGGCCACGACTGGGCCCCCACCACGGTAAGTGCCCCTCGAGCGCCCGCTGCAGCCGCCCTTGGCTGTGCCTCATGGAGCCGTGGCCCCAAATCCCCTACAGCGCGGCTGCGTTGAGTTCAATAGGTTAGGCTTGTGGGTATTGGACATGGAAGCTCCCTGGGGCAGGGACTCTGTTCTGTGTTTGTACAGCACCTAGCACAGTGGAGTCTGGGTCCATGACTGGGGCTCCTAGATGCTACACTAATACGAATAATACAAATAACTCAGAAAATACACACAATAGGATTTGAGGGAGGGGGATGACTACAAGTGCCTTTCCCTTTATTGTCTTGGAAAGGTGGAGTGGTCTAGTGCAGGGGTTCTCAACCTTTTTCTTTCTGAGGCCCCCCCAACATGTTATAAAAACTCCACAGCCCAGTTGTGACTCAACTACTTTTTTTCTACATATAAAAGCCAGGGCCGGCGTTAGGGGGTAGCAAGCAAGGCTATTGCCCAGGGCCCTACACCACAGGGGGCCCTACAAAGCTAAGTTGCTCAGGCTTCAACTTCAGCCCCAGGTGGCAGGGTTCAGGGCCCTGGGCTTCAGCCCCACATGGCAGGGCTTCGGCTTTCTGACCTGCAGGGCCGGCACCAGCCCAGCAAGCAGGTGCTTGGGGCAGCCAACGGAGAGGGGTGGCACATCCGGTTCTTCGGCGGCAATTCGGCAACGGGTCCCTTACTCCCTCTCAGAGCGAAGGACCAGCTGCCGAATTGCCGCCGAAGACTGAAGCAGCAGCGGTGGAGCTGATCAGATCGCGGCTCTTTTTTTTTCCTGCTTGGGGCGGCAAAAACCCTGGAGCCGGCCCTGCTGACCTGGGCCCCAGCGAGTCTAACACTGGGCCTGCTTGGCAGACCCTCTGAAACCTGTTCGCAGCCCACCAGGGGGCCCCAGACCCCTGGTTGAGAACCACTGGTCTAGTGAACTGAGAACAGCCCTGGGAATATATCCTGAACTCTAATACCATCTCTGCTTCTGAATTTTGAGCAAGTCATTTCACTTTTCTGTGTTTTATTATTCCCTCATTTAGAAATTGAGATGAATTATTCCTTCCCCACTTCACAGAGGAAGTGCAGAGATCTATTAATGTTGGTACAGTGCTTTGAAAAACTAGAATGCTGTGTATGTGCTGTGTGTTGTTGGTTTAGTTATACTTATCCCTTGTTTTGTAGTTTACATATTCAAAACACTTCTGTGAGTTATTATGAATCCAGTCAATGCTTTTCATAAATGCTGATAAGATTAGCTACTTGCAAATTAGTAGGAATAAGGGTCAGATTTTAAATGGGTTTAATTTTGCATCAATTTGTATGCCCAACCCTGCATTTGCACATGCAAAATATTGTATGTACAAATTGAAGGGAAGGCGCTTTGGTTATTAAAAATGTAAGCTCTTTGGGGCAGGGACTGGAACTTGGCCCTGATGGTCTGTCTGTAAACAGGCAGAGAAGTTTTATATTCGCTATAAGCATATGCACTTTCCACTCTGTAATGTGAGTAAATAGCAGCAGCTTGTATTTGTACAATATATAAGCTCTTGTTTTAGGGTTTGGAAGAGGGAATATCTCAGATCACCTCTAAAAACAGAGATGCACAGCAAGCCCTTGTGTGGAATTTTCCAATTGACATCACCTTTAAAAGTACCAACCCCTCTGGCTGTAAGTAAACCACAAAGATGATGTATGGCTGAATACAGGTATTTGGTACATGAAGATTGTAGTTCTGGAATGGTAGGCTGAGAGTCCTTTGATGCATCTTCATAGCATATGCTGGCATGGCCTTCTGAATAAGGGAGACTATGGCCAGCAATTGTTGGAGAGTCACAAATATGCATGGTTCTGCATGTCACCTTTTGCCTTGTGAATGAAGGAAAGCCCAACATTACAGATTAATTTTTGACTTTTGTTCTATTGAGTCCAGTTTGTGTTTTCTCTTGATGGTGCTTTTAGGCAATTCATTTTTGAAGTTTCCCAAGATGAAATTACTGTGGGCTCCCGCTTTATCATTTCTGGCAATTAAACTTGCTTGGGGTAGATTCTGTGCACTTTGAGGGGTACCATATTTCTTTTAATCTTTTAAAATTACCTTTCCTGGATGAGAATATTTCTTAGAAACCAGAAAGCTTTACACTAATTCAGTAATACAGTTAACACTGTTTGCTTTCTTATACCCACTGGCTTTTAGTTCCCTAATACAGGTAAATAAATACATTTTTGGACCTGCAGTTCTTGACACTTTATAGTTGCTTTCAGGTAATGACAGTAATTTAATAACAGTAAATTTGGAATGAGTTTAAGAAATTATAGGGCCATATCCATCCCCTTCCTTGTCCTTGCCCTTATATTAACTCCTATTTTCTTTTTAAGGGCCACAAATAGTGGTAAGTGTCTATGGACCTGATCTTTTTGGAAATGATGTCATCCGAGGTTATGGAGCTGTTCATGTTCCGTTCACACCTGGAAGGTGGGTTAATGATGGTTATTGTTTTGGTTTCAAATGTTCCTCCCAAATACAATTTGATCTCAGCTCCCTCTTGTTGTATTTTCTAATGTAAAATAATCCGAGCCAAAATAAGTGCCGCCCAAGTGTCTCTATAACTTGCTTACACCATAGGTATGGAATCTATTCTTGGCACAAGCCTTGGTCATTGGACCTGAGTCTTGTTGCTTTTTATTCAGTGCAGGTTTAGTTTTAATTTGTGGATGGGGGAGGGCAGTTGAACAAACTGGTCCAGATCCTCAAAGCGATTGAGGCACCAAACCCCCATTGCTTTCAGTGGGAGCTAGGCACCTAAATGCCTTGGAGGATCTGGGCCTGCAAGTCTTCACTTCAGCACTGTCATGTGTGTCGGGGGGACTGCACCACTTTGGGTTTGAAGGTGCTCCCCTAGCTGGCCTCTCTCTTGTGCCCTCTGCAAGTTCCCCATGTAAGCTGTACATAGGAAAGTTTGAGTTCATTACTTACAAGTTACTTGTGGATGTCTCACATTTTTTAAATCTGTATTTGGACTTTCATTATCATAATAAATACAGGAGTATTGGAAATTGGCATTAGGTGTATTTCATCAATAAGTTCTCTCTCTTTATCAATTCCATTTCAGTCATAGAAGAACCATTCCTATGTTTGTTCCAGAATCCACGTCTAAGCTGCAAAAAATTACAAGGTAATAATCAAAGGTGTTGTTAGTAACATGGGAAAGGACATTTTTGTTTTAATTGATGGTGTCTGACTACTCAGTATGTGCACGCACTTATGAGTTTTTGTAAGCTTAAAGACATTCCTATGAGTTTCATGGACAATGTGGCTTTATCCATCAAAGCCTTACTCTAAAATTTAACATTAGCAATCTGCTTGGAATAATGCTTTGTAACTTCATCCTTTTTGTTATCCATGCATTTGAGAGTGTGAATTTGAAAAGCACTTGCTGTCTTGCTGCCAAGATAGAGCTGTGTCTTTTTGAAAAGTAGCCACCAAATGATAGCAAAGGCAAACAACCACACGTTCCCTTCTATTCTCTGAAGCTTCCAAAAGAAAAAACATTGACACTGATGAAATTGTGCGCGTAAGAGTTCAAAGCAAACTGGCTTCCTATGTAGAACTGAAGTAAACACGTTCATTTCTTTCTAGAATAGATTTCACTAGTATTACACTTATTTTTCTTCCTGTAATTCAGCAACATCTGCTGCAGGGATTACTCCATAATGAAAACAATCATTATGAGGATACAGAATGTTAAGTACAGCATAATATGTTTTAAAAATATAATTGGACTGTTCCACAAGGGACATTTTTACATTGTAAGAATGAGTGTCTGAATTGATTGGTTGTAATCAGTTCTTTTTCTTGAACAGTAACTGCCTCTTTTACCTATATACATTAATTTTTATTGTTTTTCTCCATCATTTTTCCCCTCCATCCTGTCATAAAATCTCAGTATTTAAGAGCCAGAACTGATGGACACCTTGGGCTTCACAGGAAACGCTTGTAGAAAATAGGACATCCCATATCCAGCTGCAATGGGCACGTGGTTAAGGTGTTAGTCCTGAAACCCATTGGAATGTTTTTGTGCACGTCTGAGTCCTGTCCACAGTAGCTCTGGTTTAGGGAGCAGTGTGCCCTAGTGGGTAGAGCACTGGACTGGGACTCAGGAACCTGGGTTCTATTCCTGACTTGGCCACTGGAGTGCTGGGTGACCTTGGGCATAGGCGCCGACTCCGTGGGTGCTGCAGGGCTGGAGCACCCACAGGGAAAAATTAGCAGGTGCTCCGCACCCATCGGCAGCCAAGCTCCCCCGGCACCCACCCCCTCCTCACCACCTCCTCCCCTGAGCATGCCGCGTCCCTGCTTCTCCCCCTCCTAGCGCTTCCCTCCCACTACCTAACAGCTGTTTGGTGGCGCTTAGGGCTTTCCGCGGGGGAGGGGAGGGGGAGAAGTGGGGACGTGGCACACTCAGGGGAGGAGGCGGTTAAGAGGAGGGGTGGGGACATGGGGGAAGGGGGTGGAATTGGGGCAGGGCGAGGGTGGGGCAGGGGCGGGGCCAGGGGCGGGGGGGGAGTCGAGCACCCACAGGGCAGACGGGAAGTCGGCGCCTATGACTTTGGGCAAGTCATTTCACCTCTGTGTTTCAATTTCCCCATCTATAAAATTGGAGTAATGATACTTATCTCCTTTGTAAAGCACTTTGAGATCTATTCATGACAAGTGGTGATAAAATTATGATGATGAGAGCTAGGAATTATTATTTAATTGAAGGGGACCTGGGCATTGAAATCCATTAGGCAGCTATGGAAATCAGCCTCCATGTGTAAAGAATAGGTTTAATTTTAAAAAATCTCTTGAGTTACTTGGAAGTACAAGTCTCATTGACAGTCACTTACGTGCGTTTGAAAATTCCATGCAATGGCAATAATTTGCCCCATTTTACAGTTGTGGAAATCTAAGACACGGGGACTACAAGACTTGTCCTTCATTGTGCAGCAAATTAGGGTCAAGACTGTCATTAGAATCCAAATTTTCTCTCTCCCAATGGGGGCTGTGGGAAGGGTGGGCCGAGGGATGTGCTGGCCGCCCTTCCCGCAGCCCCCATTTGCCTGGGACGGCGAACCACAGCCAGTGAGAGCTGCGATCTGCTGAACCTGTGGATGCTGCAGATAAACAAACCGGCCCGGCCCGCCAGCGGCTTTCCCTGGCGGACCACATGCCAAAGGTTGCCGACCCCTGCACTAGACCTAACAGTATACATGCTGTAAGAATCTACAATATGCTTGGCTACTGTGCACCTTGTCCACTTAAAAATCTAATCTGTTTTAGTAACTATATTACGTTTTGTGCAATAAAATCAGAAGGCAAGATGCATTCAGTCAGTAGCCATTGATCTTGCACTGCAGGTGGCTCTTTTATTGGTTTTTAGTAAAGTGTCAGGTGACATCCTGATAATGATGCATTGATTGCTGGAAAAACTCATATTCACTCTCACTCCAACTGGTTAATTCTGAATTTCTGCTACTGACCAGCTGTGGTGGGTGGAAATTACACATTGAAACAAGCTGTAGATGATTAGTACATTAACAGAATTTGGCTTCTTGAAACTGGTGATGAAGTGGGACTGTTAGAGGTTTCTTGAGCCCCAATACTACTGCTCCTGTTATAAACTTTATCTGTTCTGATTAACTTATATTAACTATTGCATGGTACATGTAATTTGGTATGGCTTTTTGCAACTCTGTTAAAGGAATGGCTCTTTGAGGTTATGTGCAGCTGGTCTAGACACTGCATTGTGCAGTGAATCCAGATTTGGTCTGTCTGTTCTTCAGAATTGTTCTAAACTGAATTGTCCACTAGTCCCTTCCTCCTTGTGCGGGAAAGGGCCACACACATTGGCGGAATACCCTCTAGTCTGTCTTAGTGAAGATTCCATCATTCATACTCCAGAAGTAACTGTTTTCTCTGAGCTAATTGAACATTTCAGAGAGATTTGTCCATCTGTATTAAAAGCAGTGGTCCAGAGGGGAAACATTTTATAGAGTCCCAGAGTTCGTTTGTGAAATATCACAGGGTCCTGGGTTAAATTCAGCTGTTGTAATGTCTCTGACAATAGAGCTTGAAATATACTGGCCATGCAGGATAGAAACACCTTGTGGAATGATTTGGGCTATTTGTTGAATAGGCTAGTAGTGCATAACGTGGAGTTAGGATGTAAAGTAGCTGAGTTTAAAGAGAGAGAGTTGTAATCAGGTAAGGCAGGTTAGCCTCTGTATGTTTTAATAAACACATCAATGTAGTATAATCATGACAGCACTGCAACTACTTCTCTTTTTGCCAGATGAAAACTTCTGGCACCAGAGAACAAACTGTACTGCCTCAGATATGTATATTAAAGAAATTAAAAACCGGAATTCTTCCCAAAGGCTGGGCAGCTTTTTAACCTTCTATTGGCCTATTATGGCACTGTCAGTATATTGTGTTAGAAATTGCATTATGGTAGAGTAGTGTAGAAATGCGATAGATAATGAGGATTTTAAAATATGAGTGAAAGGATCAGGAGGGGAGGCAGGAAAGCATTTCATAATATTTCGATGGCTGAGCGTTTCCTTTATGGGGCAGCTAGAATAGAACCAGCGGTGTGAGGACTTACATTATTTTAATTTGTGATCTGTGGGCAAATTTAAACCCTGGTTTACTGTGGTTATTCAAAGAACTTCCACTGAGAGTAAACACTTGCTAGTTTTAGCATGCTAATCTTTAATGATCAGATTGTGATAGAATCATAGACACCTCAACATTAGTGGTACTGTACTCCACAAGTAAGTAGTCCCATTCATTTCAATGGGACTTCTTGCAGCATAAGATATTACTCAATGTGCCTGATCCAATGCTCAATGAAGTCAACAGAAGGACTTGCATTGCATTCAGTATACAGTGTGGGCAGGTGTATCGCAATCTGTCCTTAAATTAGTCTTAAAATACTGCTGTAAATAAGTTAGCCAAAGGCTTTTATTTTCTATAGGCCACCCACCCACCCAAAGGACGATCTATAAAGGAATGATGCAGCATATACTTGCACAAATTTCTCCTGAATGAGGACTCATGGACATAACTTTTTCCCTGTCCAATGTGTATTTGTTATAGCTGTTAGGTCCGTTTCCCCCCCCCCCCCCGATCCTTAAAATTAGGTGTTATTAAAATATCTTTGACATAAACTGACCCTCCCTAACCCAGAAATAACTTAAACTTAACGTCTGACGAAGTGGGTATTCACCCACGAAAGCTTATGCTCCAATATTTCTGTTAGTCTATAACAGGGGTCGGCAACGTTTGGCACGCGTCTCGCCAGGGTAAGCACCCTGGCGTCCCGGGCCAATGGGGGCAGCGGGAAGCGGCGCGGGCGAGCGATGTGCTGGCCACGGCTTCTCGCCGCCCCCATTGGCCCGGGACGGTGAACCACGGCCAGTGGGGGCCGCGATCGGCCGAACCTGCCGCGTCAGCAGGTAAATAAAACTGGCCCGGCCCGCCAGGGTGCTTACCCTGGCGAGCTGTGTGCCAAACGTTGCCGACCCCTGGTCTATAAGGTGCCACAGGACTCTTTGTCGCTTTTTAAATTTAATAGAATGTAGGTGAAATTAGGAAAAAAGGAAAACTGGTCAATAATCCAGAGGTGACATTTATCTTTGATCAAAGTAGATAAGTAGCAAGGGGAAAAAAATGTATCAAGCTTTAAAAATTCCTACTATGAACAGGGGGAAACATTTTTTTTTATTTCGGTGCATACAATGATCCTTTCTTATAACAATTCTAAATGCTACCAAGTATGACACATCATTGAGTTGTTTTCTTTTCTCCTTCTCCAAGTTGGCTTATGGGAAGACATCCAGAGTTCACTGACCCAAAAGTGGTAGCGCAGGGAGAAGGCCGAGAAGGTAAATGATCAGGAATTACTGTCTCTAACTCCTCTATGACTATGGACCAGATCTTGGCCAGTCCGTTTCTTTGTTAATGCTTTAGGAGGTTAATTGAGCGTATTAAGAACAACCACATCCTGGTATTCTGTGGGACATCTAATGACTGTTCAACCAGCTTTACTGGCTAATGGTGTTGTCCTCCTATTTCTAGTGATCACGGTGCGATCCCAAGGCTTCGTGACCATTTCCTTCAATGTGGTGACTAAAGACATGAAGAAACTGGGCTATGACGTAAGCCCATCAGACATGCAGAACCCTTCAGTGGTGTCTCTTACAGATGGGATTCATAACCATTGAAAATCTCCCCCCTGCCCTCCCCAATCATTTAAAGGCACACATGGGAGGCGAGCACCATACTTGTACTGATTTTCTATTTTCATATGACAGCTCAAGCCGTAAGGTGTGTTGCAAAATACCTTTCTATCATAACCTTTTGTACATTTTTTAGTTAATGAATAGCCAGTTTACATTTGTTTTTAAAAAATGATTTCATGTGTTCCAAACATCAGTGCAGGCCTAAAATTGTTTACTAATGGTATTGAAGTGGTAGTGGGAAATTCAGATTGCAATACCGTCCAAAAGGAAGGGAATCGGAGACTATTTCAGTGGCACATTCATGCACGTTCTTCTGCAAAAGCAACAAAAAAGTGGTTTGTTTTAGGGGGAGGGGGAAATTCACAGAGAGTTAAGTGTATAATATCCCCTTGATTCATGCATTTACCTCTCATTGGCACCATTGAGATTTAAGTGCAGCTGTTGAGGGAGAAATAGATCTCAGTGTGAGGATCTGGAAAAGAGCACACAGCCTGAGTAAACAGGACGTGCACTCAGCCATAAGCAATGGGGAATCCGCTGGCCCACCCTGTTACAGATCCCCTCTGCTGTAAGGGATTGCCAGGAGTAGCAGTCAGGGCCACCTCTTCCTGGTTATGCAACTTTCTGGAATTTGTGCATTTTCTTTGTTATTGCTGAAGGTACTTCTCGCCTTGTCCTCTTAGCCCAGCTCTTCCATTTGCTTCATTCCACAATAAGCTAAAGTAATAACTCTGTGATGATGGCAATGAAATGAGTGTGCTGTCACAAATCCAGCGTTCTAATGACAGTCCAGGATAGGCTGTGAGGCAGGTAATTGTTTATATGGGTCCTATGCCATGGCTTTCAGTAACCAACAAACATGGTAAGGAAAACAACGTGCTGAATTTCAAGTTTGATTCATGAAGGTTTTCCTCACTGTTTGTATAACCTTAGAAATTGTCATCATGTTGTTTCTTGTTACAGTACAGGGCAACAGCTCCAAAGCTAACACACTGTTCTGAGCTGGCTGCAGTTTGAGGGTACAAAGAAAGGCCTTCATTCCGAGGATATGTCTACACTGCAATAAAAGAGCAGTGGGCAAGGCTGCAGTTGGCCTAGGTCAGCTGACTTGTGCCGCGGGTCTATAAGATTGCTGCGTAGATGTTTGGGCTCGGGCTGGAGTCCTGGTTCTGAGACCCTGCAAGGGGGGTGGGTCTCAAAGCCCAGGTGCCAGACTGAGCCCAAACATCTACGCTGCCAATGTTAGCCCTGCAGCCCAAGCCTGAGTCAGCCGACCCGGCCGCTGAGACTCGGTGCCGCGGGTTTTTTACTGCAGTGTAGACATACCCTGAATGTCCTCCCTTCCCTGACCTTTCACATGACTGTCTGCTAAGCTGATATTGGAGCTCTGCATTTGGATTGAATAAACCCAAATAGCTAAATATTTATCTTTTCTGTGCTTTTTTTTCCTTAAGGGAACCATTTATTAGTCCAAAGTAACACAAGCTCTAGTCTTCTAATGATCTTTCCACCATCCTTTGTGTCCAAACTACAGAACTTAAATCCATAGCGAGACATGATTATTTAGTCAATTTGAGAGACTATATTTGGGTACATGGTTTGCAAATTTGACTTCAAATACCATGAGAAGACCAGACTTAATATTATTTCACCCTATTTATAAGTCACTGAAACATTAAAAAGCCTTTGGAAAAACAAGCACAAAGAAAAACAAATTTTGAACCACTGCACATCCATAGTAATATTAAATAAAGCGTGCTATTTATAGTACTAGAATTCCTTATGCACGTAAACCTGTACACTATGAACACTGTGTTTTGTAAATATAAATGATGAAGATCTTGTAAAGCACCTTGGAATTTTGCTCTGTTCCTTAATCATTTTGTACTTTTATAAATGATTTTACAAATGTATGGTGTACAAATTATTTTTCATACATTAGCTCTTGTTCTCTATCTTCATTGTGCTTTTTGAATTATAACACTAACACCCATTATAATTAGCTGTTCTACAACAAAACCACAACCGAGCTCAAATTAATCAGACTATTTTTCCTGTTTATTGGCTGCTGTAGGAGAAAGAGAGATTGGTTTGTTTTTTTTAAATAGCTAGTCGGTTACAATGGTGAGGGTAGCCATATAAGTACCTTGATGGACCAGATTTGAAATGTATGAAAAGCAGAGATAAATAATGTAGCACAAGTGAAATATAATACACTGGAGATTTTTACTCACTTGAGATGATTTAACATCCCTGTCCAATTAGAGCAAAACTGCATGATGATTCCATGCATGGTACCCTATTAAACTGAGGGAAAAAGTCCAAACTTCACTGCCACAGTGATACAAGGAGTTTATTCACATCCAACACTATAGGGCATTGTGGATACATGAGCTTGTATAGTTAAAAATTTTAAGGGGATTTCACATACAAATTTTACATATTAGTTTGGAAGTTGCCATTTATGTTGTTCATTGTTCCTTCCTCCTGTTTCCATCTTCCGCTGTCTTTTCTTGGCTGAGATAGATGAGGGCTCCTTCGGCTAAGGCAATAAGAACGTGCCTTGTTGGCCATGCTCTCCAGGTAAAATCATGACCTGATGGATTGAAATAATTCTCGCTTGGCATTAATGACACGCAGGAGTTAACCACTCTAAACTGCGGGGAGGGAGAAATATTTTCCAATTCAATGTATTTTCAAAAAAATAATCTAATCACAATACCTCAGAGACAATGTCTGCATTTCAGATGATACTGTAAGTGAGTGTCACATTTGTCAGCTACATTTTTATTACGTTCTCTATTAATCTTTGTGCTTCTTGAGGGTCCCTCAGTGTCCTGGTAGACTCTTTAAGATCATCCCATTCTTTTAATCCTTTCTTCAAGATTGGTGTCCTGTGCCTTTAGTAGGTAAGCACTTCAGAGCAGGGACGTTTCAATGTCTGGCAGTTTGCCTGTTGTGCAGCACCATGTACGTGTCTTGTGCTATCAAAATACCAGTTACAATGACTCCTGGCAAAGCCTAGAACGGCTACTCCTGGGGGCATTCTGCACCAAAAAAATTAAAATTCTGTGCACAATATTTTAAAATTCTGCAACTTTTATTTGTCAAAATAATACGACATAATCAAACAAGTTTTCAATTATTTTGGTAATTTATTTCAAAATACCTGTCAGCAAGTATGCTTGTAACAATACAGACACACACAAAAATTCCCCCAGGAGTAGAGTTAAAGAAACACCTATGACGACCCAGTTCCTGTTTCTCTGTCCCCTTCCCCCACCCCCAGAGCCTAGCTGGGGGGCCAGACACCCAGAACCCCTCTCCCCCCAGAGCCCAGCCACAGGGCGCCCCCTTGCCCAGATAACTGCACCCCCTCTCCTGCCACAGAGCCCAGACACCCCCCTTCCCCCTCCCAGAGCCCAGACATGGTTCTCCCAGCCCAGGGATCCAGAGGGAGAAACAGCCTGATGCTTGGTCCCACGCTTGCATGGAGTTTCCTGTGCACTGCCATCACCTTTTCTCAGGGCATGCTGGGAACTGCAGCTGCCAGAAACCCTCTAGCTCCCTTTCCCCCCCCCGGTGTCTTCTATGTGCAAGCTGGGCTCTGCCGGGTCCAGTGGCCTCTAGTGGCGGCCAGCAGCACTGCAGCCCATTTGGGGGGGGGGGGGCGGAGGGAATTCTGCACGCACAATGTTCATTTCTGCAAAATTCTGCATTGCGCAGTGGTGCAGAATTCCCCCACGAGTAACTGGCAATCAGTGTCACTCCTTCATTACCTGTAGGGGGGTCAATACACTTGTCTCCAGAGACTATGTCCATTACCTCCCCAACTCCCTCAGCCTTAAGCCCTGGAAATCAAACCAAGATCGCCTGCATGCATATACTAAGGCTACGTCTACACTACACTACACACCAGCTGTTGGTGCGTAGTGTACATCTCGCTACACGCCGCAGTGAAAAGCAGGCTGCGTCCACACTGCAGTGTGTAGCTACATGTGTCAGTGAAGTGTGGAAAGGCTTCAGCAGCTCCCCGCTCCCTTCTCTTCCCCCACTCCCCCCCCCCCCCCCGGCCACCAGAGCCTTTCCCTGCAGGTGTGGGAGGTGTGGCTTAGGCAAGTAGGGAGCCATGTAGGTATGTACTCAGGTACGCATCTGCACCCTTCAGGTGTGTCTTTACTCTTCCCACCTACACAGCTCCTCACCATCTCCACTCCTGTTTATCCCTATGCCAGGAGGACTACCCATGTTTGTTCTGTACACACTGCCGAACGAAGTCTCAATGTAGACATACTTTGTGAAAGAAGGGTACATGCTCCACTGAGGACAGGGAGAGAGGCTTTGTTCTGATAACATAATGAGGATAAGGAAGAGAAGAGACCACACCCCAATGCCCAGAGGGTGACAGAACAGAGTCCTAGACACACAAGCATTATATTTAATAAGATAGTTACAGTTTGCGAGAAATCTATTGAGATTTCATCTTTGCAACTAGTACAAATTTACTAAATATTAAAAAAGTCTTGTTATAAAAAGGTCACCGTACTATAATAGATACCTAAAGCCATTTCGTTCTGCTCCCTCCTTAGTGAGTTGGAACAATGCCAGTGGTTTTATCTATTAGATCTGCATTCTCTCTGTCCCAATGGGCTGGTCACCTTACTACCACCAACTGTGGCTGTAACCCTAAGCTTACAGACTGATGTCATCCAGACAGTCAACGTGCAGGATTGCTAATTGTTAACCACCCACAAGGTTAAAAATACACATAGCTCGAGCCAATCAGAAACCAGCATGTCCACCCTGCCACCAATGGGAGCAGCATTAGAAAAATACACTTTTCCCAAAGCCAGGTGGGTGTTCAATGAGCTTCAGCTCCATAACAACCGAACCAGAGACCTTAAAGGTGGATAAGAGCGATGTTGGCCAGTGCTGAATCCTTCCCTTCAATGTACTCTTGAGTGCTTTGTCAAGTCAGGTTTTAGTGGCAGTGACTCAAGCAATGGGGTTTCCAGTACATCCCTTACACAATTATCATTCCACCCTGGAGCAGGTCTCGCTGTAAGGAATTCTTTATAGTCAGCCTAAATGATGTTCTCCAGTTCACCCCATTACTCCTGGATGTGTGCCTTAAGACAAGGCTAACCCCTTCTTTTTGTCTACAACCTCAAAAAGTTTTTACACCTATTTGTACCACCTAGCCATCACTCAGCTAAATCATGCAGGTTACCTCTAAGGAACCATGACCGAGAGAGCGATACAATTGTCTATATTATGAGCGTATGTCATGCTAAGATCGGTCTCCTGATTTGGCCCAGGACTTATTTTCGCAGAGGGACTGACTTTCTCAGGGGCATGTCTGTCACCTCTTCTGGCCTGCTGGCCTGGGCAGATTGCCTTCACCAGGTTCCTTTGGAAAGTGTCACTCAACACAATGTATATGAATGGGTTGATGCAGCTGCTTGCGTAACCCAAGCTGATAGCTACATTATAGGCATAGAGGAACATAATGGAGGGCTGGGTGACTTTGAGATGGACCAACTGCAGGATGTAATAGGGCGCCCAGCAGATAAAAAAGGCAGAGCAGATGGTTATTGCCATCCGCATGATCTTCTTAGTCCTGGCTCGGAAGTTTCTCTGGGGCAGCGGCAGCACCTTGCATGAAATGTGCTTCTGTATCTTCAGGTACACAATGCAGATGACTGAAAGCGGGATGACAAATGCCAGGAAGAACTGGTACAGCGTGTACCAATAGATATCAACTGAGAGGTTGGGTAGGATGATGCCACACCCAGCTTTGCTGCCAGGCAGAGCAATGGGCTGGGTGTACATGAACACCGGCACAATGGTTAGGAGAGACAGCAGGTAGAGCAGCAAGATCACCAGGGCGGCTGTGCAGGGGGTGCGCATGTAGGCAGAGCGGATGGGGTGTACTGTGGCCAGGTAGCGGTCGATGGCCATTGCCGTGAGGATGTACGTGCTGGCGAACTGGCTGTTGGCATCTAAAGCAGTGATGATGGTGCACATGGTCGCACCGAAAAGCCAGACCCCATTCCCTAGGAGCTGGTGGATAAGCAAGGGCATGCCCAGCAGGAACAGGAGGTCTGTGATGGAGAGGCTCACGATGAAGACATCTGCAGTGTTGTGGTTTCTCTTGGGTCTTTTGGTGATGGTGTAGATCACAATGCTGTTCCCTACAGTGCCCACCAGGCAAATTATGCCAAAAATGACAGGGAGGACGATGCTACTGTGGTCTTCCATTTCCCTGGTGCCTGCAGAGAAAAAGCACAACATATCATTTGGCCACACGCCTTCCAGGTAGAAGACGGAAGGGTTGTGAGCCATTCCTCTGTGGATCCATCCCGCTACACATACATTACTGGGAATTAACTAGCGAAAGGCAGAATAAATAAGAACCAACCTCAGCTTCCCCCCAAGAATCAAACCAACCCTGCTTTGCGGTCGGAAAATGTTTAGGTAGCCTTTTAACATTATTACTTCTTAGCTGTATGGTATAGCAGGCCCAGAAGCAGCAGATACTATTATTTTGGGGTATTTCCAGCCCTATAGAAAGCAGGCCCTGTTGGCAATTGCATGAGAAAAATTGTTCTTCCTGTCTCCTACCTGGAAAATGGACCTTTTCAAAGGTCACTGCAAGGCAGCTCTCCTGCCCTTCCCCTGCCGCCCCGGGATGATCATCTGCCCAGCTCCCTAAGATACTAACTGTGAGAGCACTTTGGAACTACCTCTGTCCTGGCATAGAACTGCAAAAGTCTATGAGGGCTGTTGGTAAAGTCTCAGCATCGCGCCATAAGCGTCCAAGATAAATCTTCCAAGGGTGTTCTCGAGGGAGGGGAATATTCAAGGTCAACTCCTCATCCTTCTAGCCTGAAATTGTTCCTCCTGTCCCGATTCCTGCTGGCAGGCAGCAGCAGCAGTAGCAGTAGCCTTAATGGATGGGCTTTTGTTCATCCCCCCACGCCATGCGCTACTTGTTGGCCACGCTAAGGCACAGCCTGCCTTCTCTGGCTTAGCACAGCAAACGCAAAGTGACGTCGTAGCCTGCAGACCCAGGGAGCTAATTGGGCACATCAAGGAGATGCCGCCTTTGAAAAATGAACTTTTGACCAGAGCCAAAATGTCAAGTTAATTAAAAATAAAATGCAAGCCGCATCTGTCAGAGCAGACCAACCTCCAGCCCCGTGTGCTCGGTGCAGGCAACACTTCCTGCTCATCAGCCTGACTCATGCTAATCAATCGCTGGTTATTCCAAAAGTGCATGATAGCTTTGTGCCCAAAGGCCAGACCCAACTGCCATTGGAAGTAGCTCCCCAGCCTTTGCTAGGAGCTGGATTGGGCCGTAAACCTGGGTTCTTTTGGTCCTGACTGATTAGCATCTCAAGGAGACTGCACTGTCATCATTTAATGCCTTTCACAGCATCCGTGTTTAATCAGCCAGTAATTATCCTCCATCTGAGAACATTGTTACTTCAGAATGGCTAAAGATCAAAACAAACAAAAAACCATAGCTGCTTTTCCTTTTGAGGTGCAGGAGATTAGCGTAAAATGGGCCCTCAAGTATTCTGTTGGGTTTTGTTTTTTTTTAATAGAAGAAACAAATTGTACTTTCCTTCATAAGTCAAGTATAGTCCTCCTTTAGCTATGGTTTTGCTAATTGGGCAGCTGACGTTCACAGACGACACTAAGGAAGGGGCGTCAAGCAAAGGAAACAAAGAGGCTTAGGCGAAGATAAACCTAAGAAGCAGGAAAGAGATGAGTTTACGAACCTGCCCTCTTTTATTAGCCAACCGGCACAGCATATCTGGGGCCAAATGTTCAGGCAAGCGCTAACCCCTGTGCACTCAGATGACGAGCTTCTAACACCCATGAGACAACTTACACATGCAAATCCATCTGGGGTCAGTGCATGTCAATCCTATGTCCTGTGTGCACAGAAAGGTGTTATGGTGACATGTGTTTTGGGCATAGGGATTAAGATGACCCGCTCTACTGCCACCAAGAGGGCATGAAAAAAAAAGCCCTCAAGGGCCACTCTGACTGACGTGATGCACTTTAAAGGGCCTGCTCCAAAGCCCATTAAAGTCAATGGAACTTCAGTGGGTTTGGGATTAGGCCCAAAATACAGGGTCAAATTCTTACGGGACATCCTGAAGCGTTCCCCTTTAGCCTGCATCAACTAAAAACACCGAAAGTCTGGAGCCCACACCGGTAGGAGTGCAAAGCTAGCATTCTAATGCCAGGGGATCCTTCTCCCAGGGGAGCACCATCTCCCTCTGCACCCCAGAGCTTTCAAGGGCAACTCCTGCTTGCTGTGGTTCAAAGCCCCCCTGCCAATAAACAGCAGCTTTCTAATCCTCTGTTCCATCAGCCAGTTAAAAGCCTGAATTGTGCCATGAAAAAAAGTCACCAACGCATGGATTTGTTCAGTGATTGGGGATGGGGAAATCAACTGCCAACTCATTGGCTACAGCACTTTGCTTTTAAAAGGTCTTTTACACATTAGCTGCCTGGCAGGGAGGAGAAGGGTATACTGGAAATTTACATTGGCCTAGCGATGTCTGGCAGGGGCGTGAAAAATCCACACCCCCTGACACGCAGTTAAGTCAACCTAACCCTGGGTGTAGACAGTACAGTGTAGACAGAATTCTTCCATCAACCTAGGGGAGGTGGATTAACTACAGCAATTGGAGAACCCCGCCCACCACTGTCCCGCGTGTCTACACTGCAGCACTCCAGTTCTGCAGCACCGAAACAGAAGCACAGGGAGGGTAAGGGCCAAGTCTTCAAAAGTGGCACTCTTTGAAATTCTGCCCTAGGTCTCCAAAGCTGAGTCCCCATCCCCCACCCCAAAAAACCTGAGACACCCCCAAATTAAGGGCCACTTTGGAAAACATGGGCCTAAAGGACACTGCAAGTCAGGGCCAGAGCCAGCTGCAGGCCCCAGGAGTCCTGCTGCCCAGTCCTTGTATGTCTATCGGTGAGTGTTGTGAGATGGTGAACCAGACCCCCAAAAGCCCCTGAATCTGTAAAATGGGTGAATCTCTCCCTTCAGCCATTGTCTGAGCCAGGACACTTGGGCAGGCCAGGAGCTAACTTGTGGTGTCAAACACCAGGCCCTGTCCATGCAGCAGAGCATTTTCAGAGGTGCAGCCAGCTGTTTGTGACATGATTCATCACCCTAGTTACAGAATTGTTTTTCTTAGTTAGTAGAAACTAATTACATGGTTTAGTTCCGTAATGCCATCAACACTTGTACTAATTACATTGCTGGGCGGTGCAATTTGGGCCACGAACACTCTGTGAAATGCACACACACACACACACACACACACACACACACACACACACACACACACACACACACACCCTGCTTTAATGACTCTTCAAGAGCTGGAAGGTCGGACGTTTCTGTATGTTTCCCTCTTTGTGCCCTAACCTCAAAGCTGTTGTGATGCCAAGTTTGCTTCCATGGAACTGATGTCAGCCTTGTCTGGGGTGGTGGTCCACGTCTGTGACAGCTTGGGCTTAAACATTTGGAGTCTGAGCCAACACCCATTGATGTCAGTGGAAAGTTTCCCATTGACCCTAATGAGCGTTGGATTGGACCCTTGGCGAGAATGTGTATTTACCGTTGGACTATACAAGAGGACCTAGGGTTGCCAACCCTCCAAACTTGTCCTGGAGTCTCCAGGAAGTAAAGCAGTGGTTCCCAAACTGTGGAGCGTGGCTCTCTTGGGTGGGGGGGCACAGAGGATCGTTTGGGGGGAGTGTGGCAGGTCCTAGGCCAGCCCCCACGGGGGGGGGGAGGGCGGGAGCAGGGAGGGAGCACCACCCAGCCCTGCTCTGCCCCCAGCTCTGGTCTGGCCCTGGCCTCAGTTCCCAGCTGCAGCTGTGCTCCCAGTCCCACCCCCCACCCCCTGGCTCCCAATCCGGCCGAGGCTCAGCACCTGGCTGCAGACCTGGCTGCCAGCCCCGACCATGGCCCAGCCAGGAACTGCAGCCAATGGGAGCTGCAGGGGCGGTGCCTCCAGGCAGGGGCAGTGCGCGGAGACCTCTGCTCCCGCCCAGGGATGTGCCAGCCGCTTCCGTGAACGGCGCGGGGCCAGGGCAGGCAGGGAGGCTGCCTTAGCCCTATTGCGGTACCAACCGGGAGCCGCCCGAGATAAGTGCCGCCCAGACGGAGCCCTCAACCCTCACCCTCTCCCACAGCCCAACCCCCTGCCGCAGCCCTGAGCCCCCTCTCGGAGCCAGAACCCCAAACCCTCCACACATCCCAACCCCCAGCCCTGAGCCCCCTCCTGGAGCCATCACCCCAACCCCCCCCACACACACACACAACACTCCCCTGCCCCAGCCCTGAGCCCCCTCCAGCACCCAAACTCCCTCCCAGACCTTGCACCCCACACCCCCTCCCACACCCCAACCCCCTGCCCCAGCCCTGAGCCCCCTCTCGGAGCCAGCACCCCAAACCCTCCACACACCCCAACCCCCAGCCCTGAGCCCCCTCCTGGAGCCATCACCCCAACCCCCCCCACACACAACACTCCCCTGCCCCAGCCCTAAGCCCCCTCCAGCACCCAAACCTTGCACCCCACACCCCTTCCTGCACCCCAACACTCTTCCCCAGGCTTAGCTCAGAGCCCCCTCCCTCATGCCGAATCCCTCAGCCCCAGCCCAGAGCCCACACCTCCTCCCAAACCTCAAGCCCCTGCCCAGTGAAAGTGAGTGAGGGCGGGGGCAAGTGAATGACAGAGGAAGGGGGGGATGGAGTGAGCAGGGCCTCGGAGAAGGGGTGGGGCCTTGGGGAAGGGGGCAGGTCAGGGGCAGGGCTAGGGTGTTCGGGTTTGTGTGATTAGACAGTTGGCAACCCTACTCCCAGCCCCAGGCCCACTCCCAGCTGTGGCCCCAACCTCAGCCCCTGGCTCCCAACCCAGCCACGGCTCCAGTCCCAGCCTTGGCCCCCTCATCCCTGTCCGTGCTCCCTCTTCCACCCCTCCCCCGGGAGCCACGGCCCTGCACCCGGCCCCAGTTCCCGACTGTGGCTCCCAGGGGTGCATTGTGACAAGTTTGGGAACCACTGAATTAAAGTGTAACCTTTAATTAAAGATTAGTTCACGTGACAAAACCTCCAGGAACACAGCCAACCAAAACTGGCAACCCGATGCGGCAGACGCTCTTGTCTGCACGCCCTAGGAGGGGAAAGCAGCCCTGTGGCATGCAGCCCCCTGGAGTACAATTTGTAATATCCTGTGGCACAGCATTTCCTACGGTGAGTAGATGGCAGAACCAAGCTAGGGTAACAGGTCAGACTCTGAATCCTGGAGCCAACCCACCCCCTCAAAAACAACATTAGGGGTGTTTGACATGCCAGCCCACTTACAGATGGAAATTAACACCCTCCTTGATATTTTCAAAGGCTGCTACTGTGAATAACGCTGGTAGCTGGGTCCGGGTGAACGGCTTGGCCAGGATATGTGCACATTTCTCATGGCAAGCGAGGCCCCTGGCTTTGACAAATAGGCAGAGGCAGGGCTGGTGCAAGGAAGTTTTGCGCCCTAGGCAAAACTTCCACCTTGCACCCTCCCTCCCCCCAGCCCTGTGGCAACTCCCCGCCCCCCCCCCCCCGAGGCGCTCCCCCGCCCGGCCCAGGGAGCCGTGCGGCAGCTCCCCCCCCCCGCCCTGAGGCACCCCCCGCCCGCGGCAGCTCCCCACCCCCCGGCCCGGGGATCCATGCGGCACCTCTGACCCAGGGGTTCCCCTGGGCTGCCTGCCGGTGGCTCAGACTCCCTCTCCCTCCCAGCGCAGCAGCCGCTGTTAAAAAAAAAAAAAAAATTGGGGGCGCCGCTTTTTGGCGCCCTAGGCAACCGCCTAGTTGGCCTAAATGGTAGCACCGGCCCTGGGCAGAGGAGAATGGCTGCGTGGCAAGCTCAGGGCTTGTTTAGCAGGGGGGCTGCAGGGCAGGCTTGAGGGATATCAGCAGAGCAGGATGTGGGGAGACCAGGGGGCTCCATGTCCGGGTTAAAGCGCCCTGGCAGAACTGTTGAGGCGGGGAGCCCAGCACTGGAAACCCGGGGGTTCAGATTGAGGAGCATCAGCAGAGCTGTGTGTGGGGAGCCCAGAACTTGGTTCCTTGCATTCCTGAAACACCCTTAAATATCAGTTAACAGCCACATCAGAACAGTGTTTCCATTCAGCCCCTGTACTAGCCCACAAATAGAATGAAACGGGAGATGCAGGAAAATGCATGGTCACCTTACCTGAGCCTACTTCAGTAAAGCAACTTCTATTGCTGGTTCCTTGTACCTGATGATTTTGCCAGAGGTAGTGTGTAACCCTTGACTGAGATGACCTGCCCTTCCCCATATGGGTGCACACAGCTTTCCTGTGCCTCCGGAAGGCTTGTGGCTGCTAAAGAAGTAACAACCTGCCAAGCCAGTTGTTTCAGGTCAGGGTATGTGACTTCCAAGTTCCAACAGCAAAACAAGCCCTGATATTGTTGCATGAGAGTGGCAGCTGGTTATAGTCAAAGGGTGAACTTCACTCCTTTGCAGAGGGCCTGCAGAAAGACTAGGCACCACTTCACTCCCGCTTTATTGCCCAGGACTAGCACAAATGTAGAGGTTGGATTAGATGTAGCTAGCGCGAGACCAAACAAATACAAACAGACTGGGATCTTTGCCTGACATCCCAGGGTTACTTCGGAATGAGTTGAATTCACAATATTTCGCCGGTTGTTTTCCACTCCTCCAGCTGCCTCCGCATTTCCTGCCTTTGGCTGGGGCTGGGAGCACAAGACACCCCCAAACTACCATGAGAATGTCTCAAACATTTCCCCCTCTCCATTGGGAGGTTTGGATGAGGTTTCAGGAGCATCTGATCATTTGGCCCTTCTCCCAACCAGCCCCGCACCTCTAGGTTCAACTCCATTTACTTAACTCCTCCGCAGTGTTTGGGCAAGGAAAGACAGCACCTGTGTGATTTGCAAGCAACCCCTGCTTTACCTGCGGGGGGAGGAATCCATACCCCTGAGCGTTGCAGTTAAACTACCCGAATTCCCATTGTAGACAATGCTATGGCAATGGGAGGGCTTCTCCTATCGCTATAGCTACCATCGCTCGTGGAGGTGGAGTACCTATGCTGCCAACAGGTGACGCTCTCCCGTCAGCGTAGGTAGCATCTTCACTGATGCTACAGCGGGGCAGCTGCATCAGTGCAGGCGTTGTAAGTGTAGACAAGCCCTAAGTCTGCGCCTACACAGACAGATGTTATTTGTGGGTGTGTACCTAAACTCATATGGGCCTCCTGGCTGCCCTTGAACAAGTCACTTCACTGCTCTGTGCCTCGGTTTCCCCAGCTGTAATATAGGGATAATGAAACTGACCTGCTTTGGGAAGTGCTTTGAGATCTCCTAATGAAAAGTGCTAGATAAGAGCTGGGTCATGATAGCCAGGGACTAAATGGCGTTAAACGTGTGACTTAAAATGCCAAATGTCAGGCCACACGAAGTGTTGAATACAGAATGGTAGTTCTGAGGCAACATTCTGATGCCAGTGATTGTGTGGCTGCAGGCAGAGTGTGGCTGTGCGTGGACAGCGCACGCGTGTGCAGATAACGTAGCCGATACACGGCAATCTCACTGGGACAGCAGGTAGCCGTGTGAGTGACAGGCTGCAGCACAACATCCCGCACACGGTGACATGTCAGATATAGAGCCTGGGGGCAGGACAGGAAAGGGAAAGAAACACAAAGCGAAAGGAAGGCCCTTTACCTGTCCAAGGTGCAGCTGTCACGTTGGACTCATTCGAACCCCACAGGTTGCTGAAGAAATCGCTCTTCGGCTCAGCCATCTCCCTAGGATTCAAGAACAAGCAGCCATAGATGAGTCCTGGAGCTGGGAGTCTCTCAGTAACACTACAGGCTGTGGTCTAACATAAGTGCCTGGTCCTTACTCTTCATGCCACTTTCCCCAGAGGATGCCAGACGACTCGGCCAGGATCTATACACGCAGCGATAGTACCCGAGCCATGGTTGACAAGGTGATCGCACCATTCACGATGGCTTTGTCTACACTAGCACTTGTGTCGCTCACGGGTGTGAAAAAAACACACACCCCGACCAGCGTACGTTTGACCGACAAAAGCGCCGGTGCAGCCAGCACTATGTCGGCGGGAGATATACCTACTGCCGCTTGTTGGGGGTGGTTTAATTATGCCGGCAGGAGAGCCGGGCTACACGGGAGACCTTACTGTAGTGCAACCATAGCCTAATAGACACTTACTTTGGAGTAACATCGCCATAGAAAAATCTAAGCACACTAGAGCAAGCCACCTACATAGAAAACAGAGCCTGCTAATAATCCATTAGCTCTTTCATATTTAACTGTCTCACTGCGCACCATTTAAACCTCTGTATGTGTGTGTGTTCTTTCTTACTCTGAGCTATTGGTTTAAGGTACTTTGAGTCATCACATGAGCCCAGAAACATACTTAGTCATCTTTCCCAGTGATTAAAGGCTATTCTTCGGTATAAAATATATTCTCAACTATAGGGAAGCTTACAAAAGATGGGGTGGAAGGCTACTCGCAAAGAACCAAAGCCACAGTGACCTTCTCATTTAGAATAGAGCTTTTGTCTGCAGATCTATTTGCGCTGAGCTATGCTTTCATTTCAACATATGTAAATAGCTGAAGAACGGATTGATCAGTCAGAAATGATTTGGCCTGGAATATACACTGTGCTTCGCAGCGGTGAGTGCCTGGGGTATCTGCGGTGTGTGGCGTCGGTGATTTAAATGGAATAGATGTTACGGTTGGCATGGGCGCTACGTGATGGTTAGCACCAGTGCTTAAATGAACTCTGCGTGGTGGTTAGCACTGGTGATGACCACGGGTGATTACATGGGCTATACATCATAGTTAGTGTTGGTGTTCGCGTGGGATGGATGAGCATCAGGCACAGGACAAACTCAAAATGTTACAAACTGCACTCGGATCCCACCCCGTTCCTAATCTGCCCTCTCTAACATTGGTCTGTTATCGGCGAGCAAGGCCTTGATTGTAAAGAAAAGAAAGCAATTAGCAATACCTGGGAAGCTGCTTGGTGCGTCCTCCGTTTCTTCTCATCAGTGGCCACGGATGCTGCTCCTCTCCCGATGCCTTGCAGCTGAACCGAGCTGCTTTACTAGCGCTCCACCAGCCAATAAACTAACAGTTCAGCCAGAGCGATGCAGAAAGCTCGGTTCCCACTAATCCGGCAGTGGTTTGCCCCCAGGTAAAAACCTTTGGGCTTGAAAAACCCACAGGCCGGGGGTGTTTTCATTAGAGATCTTTAAAGCAACAGGCATAATTGCTGTACACAGGCGTCACCGGCAGATCGAGGTAGGCCCATGGGATGCATCCACTTTCTAGCCCCCCAGGCTGCGCTCGGAGCCAGGGCGATACAGCAGCTGGGATGGGGTGGAATACCGTCCGGTAACAGCGCCTCCTCGCCAAGGATGCGAACATGCTTTAAGGGACAGCCCCATCGCCATGCCCTGGGGGGGAGGCATGCAGGCCACCAGCACACCGCACAGCACCTGGGGTTTAAGAACAACGCATCCAAACGAGCCCCACCCAGCGCTGCGTGGCTCCCGACGCGCCCTGAAGGGACCCTCTGGAGCTGGCTCTGGGAGGATCCTTTGGTCCCAGGCCACATGACATCACAGGGTCTGTGAGGCCGGTCTCCACCCTCAGAGCGTGGCAAAGCAGCCCCCAATTCAAATCCCTGCTGTGCATGGCCTGGGAGCAGAGACTTGACGCCAGGTGTTCCCTATCCCAGGGGAGGGCTGTGACCACCAGGCTGCTGGGTGTTTGGGGGGGAGGGAGGGGGCCTCTCTTGTTGGAGCTGTTCTGCTTTGTATTAACCGCTCCTTGCGCTGGAACGAGAGCGGGTGACTACAGGCCAGCAGTTTGGGTGCTCCCGCAGGAGAATCAGGGTCATGTGCCTGCTCCATGGAATAGTTACGTATTTATAGCAAGTGGAACAGCTCAGATGGAGAGGAACCTGCCCCAGGCTTACCCGGAGGTGCCAGCCCTTGCTTCTGCTCAGGGAGGCTTCAGCCCTGGCTCGCCCAGCTGAGTGGCCTAACCCCTGGGCTATTGGTTTCCAGGCTACGCACACCAGCCAACCCCAGAAATCCTCACTCCGTGCAGAGCCCAACCTGGGAAACTTGCTCTGAGACCACCTGCTGGCTCGGCCCTGCTGTGGAGACAGGGAGGGGACCACCAGCTCTGAGAAGCCCAGCAGTGCGTAGGCATGAGCTAGGGCTCTGAGCCGCTCGTTAGTGGCAGGACGGCATCAGGACATCAAGCGGCTTTGCACGCTCCTGCCAGCGGAAACGGGCACCTAGGGGTCTCTTTAGGCACCTACAGGGCCAGGCAGCCGCTGAGCAATGGGTTTGAGAACATCGGTGGCCCCTAAATGGTGATTTAGGCGCCTGAAAAGGATCTAGCCCTAGGAGCCGTAACGCTGCAGCCTTTCTGGCCAATGCGGGCCTGTGGCTGGCATGAGAAGAAGGCTGTTGTTGTGGTAGCCGTCTTGAGAGGTGTATTTGTAAGCCCTCCATCTCTCCATCACCTGGGGGTGGACTCGCCCCCACAGGAGCTGATGCATGTGTCAGAATGGGCCCCAAGGAGCTGTAAGCAGAGAGTCCAGTCTGGGGCCAGAACGTGTGAGTGGCAGCTCATCCCAAGCCACAGGTCAAACACTGCAATACCTCAGCAATAGTCTGGCCTCATCTCACGCTGCAGGACAATGCTGTACGGCTCCAGTTAAGGCATGTGTATGGTGCACGCCGGGGAGGTGGGGGGCTGTTTGAGAAGCCCCACGCCTGGGACTCAGAGGGTATTGAAGGGAGACCGTCCTTCCTGCCGCTCGTCAGGGGTGGGAGCTGCTGGTGGGTGTTGGTTCGTTTCTATCGCTGGCCTCTCAAAGCCAGGGCAACCTGCCGGCTGGCGCATTCCTCAGCGAGCTCAGGTGCAGCAAACAGGACTCCAAGCTAGTCTCACATTAGCAGCACTAGCCACTGGCACTAGGATTTAGTCCATGTAATGTTCGGTGGAAGAAGGGGCTCGTAGTGAACGCATGGGCCCAGGAGCCTGGGGTTGTGCCACCGACGCGTTATGTGAGCGTGGGCAAATCACGTCCCCTTTCTCTGTGCAATGAGCCCCGTGATAATTACCTGGCTCGGGGTGATGCATTTAAAACCCTGGGTGAGATTTTCCCCAAATGTTTCCTACCAGCCCCGGTAGCAGCCCCTCCCAGCAGAGGTTATGAATTTAAATACCTGTTCCACTCTGCGTGCCCACAGCTGTTTGCAAACCTGCCGTTGGGCTCACCGCAAACCTCACCGTCGCCTCTTGCTTATCCAGCTGCTTTGCACTAGCTAGTGGCAGAAAGCCGGTGTAGCTGGCTCAGTTTGACTCGCTGCCAGCCCCAGCTCACGCTGACCCTTCATTCCCTGGGCCACGCTGGCCCTGAGGATCCGGCCCATGGCGCCCTCTGGATCCGCTAAGCACGTCTTGCTATGGCAGTGAAAACAAGCTGTGCTGAACTCTAGCTGCACAATCCTCCCGCCACCTGAATGGCCTTCGAAGGAGTGACAGGGTTCAGGGCAAACCACAAGCTCTAGGACCTCTGCTGTGCCAAGCTGACGGTGGCCTGTGAGAGGAACTAGCGACACTGATCCACCTCACAAACACACACATGCCAGAGAGACACGTCTCAGCCTGGGTCACGTTCACAAGCAAACGCGGCAAATGTCTATAACTGAGGCACTTAGAGCTTCGCTGGCTACGACGTCCTTCTCCAAAGATCGTCCAGATGACGTGTCAAGTGCTCCAAAGGTCTACACGGGGCTTATCACCCATCGTTCGATGGGTCCCGCTCACATGCTGCATGTGCAAGGACGCACCGAGCCGGGATTTAAGGCTGAAGCTGGGCACTTGTCGGGTACATAGGGTGGCCGTGGCAGAGTTAAGGTTGGTTGGGTGACTTTAGCTGTACTTTGCCCTGCTTTCCAAGGGTTGTTTTTTTAAGGGGAGCCTTGATTTTTAATTTCCTGTGTTTCTAACATGCTCGTTAACTACAAGCTACATTTAAGGCAGTGGTTACAAGCTGAACACTGCATTAACGCCAGCATACAGAGCTGCCCGTAACCCGTTCCTCCAGCCTCTCGAACGCACAGATTGAGGGCAAGCGAGGCTCTGGAGTCTTTGCAGTCCCAGCCTAACCCAGGTGCCCATTACAGCTCCTCAGTCTGGCTTGTGTGGCAGGAGGGAGTGGGTGGTAATTTTCATTGACGGCGCGTCGTTAGTCTCACACGTCGCTGCCCAGACTCTGCAAAGGCTCTGAGCTGCGTGGAACCCTGGAGAGCGAGGCCACGAGTGTCCACTGGGAAGACGGCCCAATTCCCGGGCTGGGTTTGCCAACTTTAGTGCGTAGCAGGGCCCGAGACCCGGTGCATTTTCAGGTTTCTCTTGGGACGTTGGGTCAGTGTCCGAAGCTCGGTTCTTGCTTGGGCAAAGTTCCCAGGGATGTCAAAGGGGCTTTTGCCTGCACAAGGACGAATTGAAAACTGAGCAAGACTTCGTAGCAAGGGTTGGCCTAGCTCTTTGCACACCCCAGGGGCTCCTTGCATCCCCCCCCCATGGGATCCCTGGGTGCCACCCTCCCTTCTCCCTCTATTTCAGGAACTCACTGCAACGCCTCCCCCCCTCCCTCATGCCAGTGGCTGTGTGTGGACCTCAGTTCCCTTACCCCGATGGCTAGGGCTCCATATGACTCTCTCCTTCCCCCATACCAAGTTCCCCCTGTTTCCCTGCACCAGGAGCCGTGTGTACCCCCCATAGCAGGGGCTCTTTGTTCACCCCCATACCAGGGTCCCCCAGTTGTCTCCCCTGCCAGAGGTTCTGGCTGCACCAATCCCCCAGTCCCCTCACCTCCATGCCACGGGCTCTGCATGGTCGCCTGTCCCAAGGTCCCCAGTTTTCCCTTCATGGCAGGGGCTCTGTGTGTGCCCCCATTCCCCCCTACTCTCCATATCAGGCTCCCTCATTCTCCCCACACACACACACACCGCTGCCAGGAGCTGTCTGCTGAGTTGCTAGTAGAATTCAGGCCCCCTGAGGTGCAGTGTCCTACCCACTAGGTCATGCTGCCTCTATGATTAGCAGACCAGGCCCTACAGTGAGACTGGCCGGTGCAGTCATGGCAGCCCTGCGTACCGACCCAGGAGCGCCGTGGTAACAAAGCTGGGCGCTGTGGGGCAGGAGTGTTGCCACTGGCCATGTTCTCCTAGGATCATCCCCTCTTTTGGGTTGCAGAACTGGGAAATCTGAGAGGGTGTGAGTCCGCCCTGCCTGCTGCTCAGTTTGATGCGCTCAGGCTCAACCCAGAGGACCTGTTTTTTGTATCTCAGAGGTGGCAGCCCCATGCTACAGTTAGTTACTGAGAGCTCCTGGAAACCGGGTCAGTAGCTGGCCGGGAGCCCAGCAAAGCACCAGATCCGTGGCCCTTTTATAACAGGTGGTTGCAAGGGGCTGTCGGCCCTTTCCAAACATTAATGGACTGTCCCGTCAGCTAGGTCAGGAGGAGCAGAACACAGCTGTCCTGGCTCCTGGGCCTACGCTCCAGCCAGCCAGGGTGCTGCAGGAAGTGACGTGGGAGGCTCAGGAGGGGGCAGGCTTCCCTCGGAGACCCTCCCAAGCCATGGCGCTAGGGGGCATTGCACAGAAAGAGGAGCTCTCTTTCAGCCCCCCTGCAATGTTCTGCCACTTCCCGGGATAAAACTGGATTCAGCAGCCTGTCCAGATCTGCCTGGCTCTGTGTCCTTCTCCAGGCTGCTTCCTGGGAGATACGGGCCCACAGGATCTCTCTCTCTCTCACACACACACATTCTCTCTCTCTCTCTCTCTCTCTTCCCCCCCCCCCCCGAACTGGCATTTACTTGGCAGCTGATGAGCACTGTGAAGAACAGCGACGACATCTCCGTGTCTTCCCCCAGCGCGCGGGGGCCTGGGCTTTGGCTCCTGTGATCCGCCTCCTTTGCAAACCCTCAGTGACAACAACAGAGCTGAGTTTTGAATGACTGGCTTCCCGGACAGACAGTGGCCGGGGTCCCTCTCTTGCTGCTCTGATGCCCTCGCAATGGACGGCTGGGGGAGTCCCCGGGGCTCCAGGATACTTTCTCACGGTCCCCAGCACCATCTGTCTCGGGCAACCACCCACTGACAGCATCAGTTGGAAAACTTCATCTCCCAGGGCCCCAGCAGCTGGTGTGGAGTGAGCCCTCCCCATCTAGCCCATGACAGAGGGACCAGGCAGTGGTGACTCCTGAGGGGAGCTGTTCATCTGCCTTGGTTATTTCTATTCGGCGGGAGCAAGGCCAATAGCGCACAGACTAGGGGCTGCTGATAAAGTGGATTCCCAGCCAGACCTGGCACAAGGGCACTTGCAAGCAGCTGCAGCTGGGTCTCACACTAGCCAGAGCTGGGGTGGGCTCAAGCTGCGAAGCACGGGCGCCAGCGGTGAGTTTGCATTTCTAATCAAGCCAACTGCCAGGGCTGGTGGGCTCTGGGTCATTGTATCAATAACACAAAGGGGTCTGACCTGGGAGAGGGCCTGGGGGAAGGGGCTAGAAACAGATTCCAAAAATGGAGAGAGGCAGAGCGGAGGGCAGATCTATGGCCATCTTCCCATGCCACGGCCACGTCACAGCAGCGGCAGGCTCCAAGATACCAGGCCCCGAGCGCCTGAGCTGAAGGCGAATCACCGTTAGCAGTACGGAGCCTGTGACACACAGCGGAGCAGCTCTAGTTCCATGCAGCAGGGGGCAGTGCTGCACCTACCCATTGCTAGATAATCAGATTCAGCAGCCCTCGAGGCTGCGGCTTTCCCTCCCACCTCTCTTTCATCTGCCTGTGCGTCCCCTCTTCGTCAATCCAGCCCCTTCGGTCTTTGCGCGCTCTGCCCGCCCGGCCAGCACCCACGGCTGGCTGTGTTTGCCCCCCTCACTGCACCATCGGGGCTGGTACTGGGGCTGGGGTGCTGCCCCTGGTTGTGTTGTTCCCTTGCCGCTTATGAAAAAGCCGCCTGCTAAAATTGTTCCAGCCCATTCAATTATGCACGGCCCTAGCAACCCCCGTTTCCATGGCGAGGAGAACATCAGAGGGGCTGCTTGTTGATTTCAACCCTTGGCTCTATTCGGCTGACACCGAGCACCTGCTGCTCCGCGCCATGGAAGCCTGGGGACGAGGAGTGAGGGAGAAAGGCTCAGACCGCTAGGGAGGGCTGCAGCCTGGCCCGGGTGGCGGGGGGTGAGTGCAGGCCAGGAGCAGAGCAAGGACGGGGCTGGCCCTTAGAGGTGAACACGCGGTCCCCGAACACACGCTACAGCCAGGGCTAAGAGCCCCAGCCCAGAGAGCGCTCCTGTCGTCCAGCCGGCACCGAGCCCCTGAGCTCTCCATAGCAACTAACTGCTTTAACCTGCTCTGCCTGCAGCCAGCCCCGGGGCTGAGCACGTGTGCGCGGCCGGTGCAGCCCGGCTCCCGGCAAAGCCTCCTTCAGCGAGCGCCACGGCCTCGTGCTCAGGGCCCTGCCTCTGCGGCCAAACTCAGGTCACGGTCTCAGGCCTGGGAGCAGCAAGGGGACAGAGCTGGACTTAGCCGTCTGCTTGTAAAGCCCCCGAGGGATGAGCCAAACCACGGAGGGCCCTGCTCGCGGCTGAGGAGACAGTGTCCCATCCAGACACCTTCGCGGTAACACGAGACAGGCTCGTGGGCAAGGCGGCTGCTTCTGAGTTAATCACTGGCTTGTGCTGCCTGGCCTAGCCTGGCCCCTCACCTGCCTCCAAGCAGCCCCACGCCCCGAGAACTGAGGGGCACCCGGTAAAGCCACCAGCGCGTCAGCTTCTTGGCAGGCAGGGCTGGAGGAGCCCTCCGGGGGGCAGCGAGGGACACGCTGGAGCTCGCCAAAGCTGGGCGAAGAATTCAGAACCGAGCCGGAACTTGCTTTGAATCACAGCCCCGTTGAGTCCCAGCTATGTCTACAGCTGGCCTCAACCTAGCCGCGCTACCTCTGCTCGGTCAAGCGTGCTTAGAACAGGCGGTGACTTGGGAGAGCCGGTTCGGCGCCTGTACCCACCCCCAGACCCAGTGGGTACACACTCAGGTGGCTACCCTGCCTCCACTGCTGTTCTTAGCATGCTGGCTTGAGCAAACTGGAACCTGCCCTGCAGCTCCAGTGTCCATGGGACCCAGCCGTCAGGCTTTGTACAGGATCATGCACATCTACACATTGCTCCTGTTGACCATGGTGGGTGTCCTATATCTGCTTATGAATGGCAATCTGTGCTACATTTAAATGAGTTTTAAAAAACCCACCTTAGCCCTTTCCCCTAGCTGCGGCCTTACATGTCAAATCCCAGCCTGGGACTGACTGTCACTGCACTGGGATAACCCTCAAGTCAGATCTCCCTATGGAAACCCTGCCAGGCCCTTAATGACTGGACTTTTCCTGCTTTGCGAGATTTCTGCCTCATTTCCCTTCACACTAATGGATGGCTTCCAAGCCAGCCACATTCGCCCTGCTCCAGTAACTAGCACAACAGCCTACAAAAGTGATATTGAAAAACAAAGGGACAGAGTAAAGTTCTTTTCAATGGCTTGAGTTCTATTCCTCTCCAGTATTGGTACCATTTCCTTCAACGCTTGATGGCAGCTCTCTCCCTATGGATTGCAGCCGTTACTTTTATTATTCAGCATCAGCTCGACACCAGTTTGCCTTCTTGGGTTTCAAGGCACAGCAAAGTCAGGCTCCTTTTAGAGATTCCCTTGTTTGTGCAGGGTTGGATGGAGGGAGTTAGTTTCTGGTTCCTAGCTAGAATAGCACAAGGTACGGCCATGTAGGACTGGCCGTACTGCGCTAGAGACTAAGTGCATCAAGTCAGGTAGCCTGTCTTGAGGAGTGATCAGTAACTGGTGCTGCAGAGAAAGCCTACACCAAGAACCAACGATCCATAATGCACCTGTTCAGGCAGACACCAGGGAATATTCCCTCCTGATGCCTTCAAGGCAAGCCATTTAGATTATGAAGCATTCAAAACTAACAGAGCTATTATTGGCCATAAAGTTATCTGAACCTTTGGGGGAAAAAATCCAGCCTTAGCATTTTAAGTCCTGCAGCAAACAGTTCCACAGATTAACTTTGTAACATTCCCTTTCATTTATATTTGCTTTAGTAACTGTCAGGGGTGAGGAATAGCTCAGTGGTTTGAGCATTGGCCTCCTAAACCCAGAGTTGTGAGTTCAATCCTTGGGGGGGCCATTTAGGGAACTGTGATAAAAATCTGTCTGGGGATTGGTCCTGCTTTGAGCAGGGGGTTGGACTAGATGACCTCCTGATATTCTATGAAATGTGTGAACAGTTGTTCCAGTAACATGGGACAGGTTAAAAAAAACAAGAGGGCCTGATCTATTTTCATTGCATTGGTGTAGCAGAAACAGTAGCAGTTGTAGTGTTTGGTTTTCACACCAACATTCTCCACACACAGGATGGGACAGACCATTTGGGATCTGAAGGAAACCACCCAAGCTGATCATTTTTTAAACGGAGGCCACATATCAAGCAGCATAAAGTACATGCTCTTAAAGGGACACTTTAAAAATGACATGGATGTGAACAGAATCAAAGGCCTGCTCCAATTCACCTTGCCTTTAACGAATGCTGGCTCACGGCCCTGCAGAGCACCAGAGGCAATGCTATTGTACCCAGAGCGCTCTGAAGACGAGGCTGTAGTCACCCCGCAGCCAGTAAGAAAACGTGATTTAATGCCAGTTCATCGCTCCCCTTCTTGGTTCTGAGCCTTCACTGATTGCTGGAGCAGGCTGACTTTCCAGAGCCTGCGTGGAGCCATCAGAGACGATGCATCAGGTTGCGTTGTGAGAGGATTCAATGGGTCAGTGGCTTGCTGCCACATCATTAGGGGTGTTTGCACAACAGACTCTGCTGGTGGATTTCAGGATCAGGTGCTGGCTCAGAACCTGGCCAGTAGCCTGCTGCATAGATGGAGGCCTCCAGGTATTACAGGTACAGAGCCCGTGGGCATTTACAAGCAGGAGGTGGGAGGGTAACGGGATGACTGTGTGGCTCAGGCACTGGCCCGGCCACCAGGAGACCTGCATTCAATTTCCAACTGTAATCCTGAGAGTCACTTCATCCCTGCACCTGTTCCCAAGCTGTAAAATAGGGGTGACTATGCTTTCTTCCTCTGTCTACTGCAAGCTCTTTGGGGCAGGGGCTGTCTGTCACCATGTATATGTACAGCACCTAGCACAATGGGGCCGTGATCTTAGTTGGAGCCTCTAAGGGGTAAGTACTGCTCCCTTGTCCTTAGAGTGATTCATCTGAGGCTCTCCAGCCCTCTCCAAACCTTCATTAGCTGAGTCCCAGCAGCACCTGGAGTTCCCATTTTACAGAAGGATACACTGAGGTGCAGAGCAAATCAGTTCCACAGGCCAGAACAGAGCCCAGAAGTCTTTGCGCCACTGCCCATGCTCTAACCACTAGACCTCTCCCGCCCCACTTCATTTCTGCAGGAGCATCGGCAATTTGCAGGTCGCCATGGCATCTTAGGAGGTGGTAGGAACCCCATCCGTGGGGCCTGTGCCATGGGAAAGTGGGTGGAAATCTCTCTCTGCACCACGAACGCTTGTTTCATCCAAAGCCACGCTAGGCTCTTGACAGGAGATACAGCCACGGCCCCTGCCCTCGAGAACTCCCAGTCGAGACCGCAGGCGTGACCCACCCAAGGGTCCTTTGCAGACCTGAGATCATGGCCCCGACGAGCAGACCCTTTGAACCAGCGAGAAATCCCACAGCTCAGGTTTGCCACAGTGTTTTTCAAGACAAAACGGGAATGTTCCTGTCATGGCTAGGGGGGATCCAACGGTTCAGTTTTCCATTTGCAATGTCTGGATTAGGGATTTTTTCTTCGCCACCTTGTTCCTTCTTATCTTTTCCCACCTATTTTGCCCATTGGAAAAAGGATGGGCCATCAAAAATATCTCACCATGGAGAACGTCCCTTTTCACCCTTATTCACTGCTCCCCGTCCCCCGCTACAGGAAGGTTGTACTGTTAGAGTTGCCAACTTTCTGATTGCAGAAAACTGAACACCCTTGCCCCATCCCTGTCCCACCCCTTCTCTGAGGCCCCGCCCCCTCTCACTCCATCCCCCCTCTGCTGCTCGCTCCCCCTCACCCTTGCTCACTCACTCATTTTCACTGGGCTGGGGCAAGGGGTTGGGGTGCAGGAGGGGGTGAGGGCTCCAGCGGAGAGGTTTGGGGTGGGCTCCGGGCTGGGGCCAAGGGGTTTGGAGTGCAGGGCATGGGCTCCAGGAGGGAGTTTGGGTGTGGGAGGGCGCTGAGGGCTGGGGCAGGGGGTTGGGGCATGGGAGGGGGTGTGGGGAGCAGGCTCTGGGCAGCACTTTCCTCAGGCGGCTCCTGGAAGTGGCCGGCGTTCTCCTCTGGCTCATATTCAGCAGTGCAGCCCCTGCCCCGGGCACCAGCTCCCCAGCTCCCATTAGCCAGGAACCACAGCCAATGAGAGCTGGGGAGCCAACACCCGGGGCAACACACGGAGCTCCCTGGCTGCCCCTGCCCCTAGGAGCCGGAAGGGACATGCCAGCGGCAGGGTCCCTTTTTGACCGGGCATTCCGGTAGAAAACAGCACGCCTGGCAACCCTACGTGCTGTGCATCTCTCTCTTTCCTTAGCAATGGGGTGATTGGGGAAGATATGTTCACCCCCCTCCAAACCGCTGAGCCTGCTAATATAGGGCCTGATCCTGAACCCTTCAGGATCAGGTCCCACAGACATCTGGGCCATGCAGGACGCAGTCTAGGACCACATTCCTTCGTGGGTTACGCCACAGGCCACAGCAAGTAGTGCCAATTTGCACAGTTCTGCTGCCCAGAACTCTTTAGAATGGTTGCTTCTCCCGTCCGGATACCGTTCAACGGCCCTAAAACCACCACCTCGGCCCCCTGGGCTAGGATCAATGCATTGTGAGCTGTCTTTTCTCCCCGCCCTCTCACACACCCGTGAATCCTTCCTAGCTGCTAACTCAGAGGTAGGCAAACTACGGCCCGCAGGACCCTCCTGCCCGGCCCCTCCCCTAGTGTTCCCCCTCCCCTGCAGCCTCAGCGTGCCGCGCTGCCGGTGCAAATGCTCTGGGCGGCCAGGCTGTGAGCTCCTAGGGCAGCACAGCTGCCGAGCCCGTCCTGACCCGGTCTCTGTGCTGCACGGTGGTGTGGCTGGCTCCAGCACCGCCAGCCACCGGTGCTCCAGGCAGCAGTAATGGGGGAGGGAGCAGGTGGGGTTGGATAGCGGGCAGGGGAGTGTGGGGGTGGGTGGATAGGAGTCGGGGCAGTCAGAGGGCGGGGAACAGGGGGGTTGAATGGGTGCAGGGGTCCCAGGGGGCAATCAGGAAGGAGGGGGAGTGGGATGGGGCAGTAGGGGGCAGTCAGGGGCAGGGGTTCTGGGGTGCCATCAGGGAACAGGGGGGGTTGGATGGGGCAGGAGTCCCATGGGGGGCTGAGAAGCAGCGGGGGGGGAAGGGGGAATAGAGAGCAGGGGCCAGGCCACCCCTGGCTGTTTGGGGAGAACCTAAGGCTTTGTATCAGAGGCCTGGGCTAAAGTAATGGTCAAAACTTGCTAAAATAAAATGAAGTTAAGTTGTGAGCAAGAGGCAGGCCCTGCTCACAGAATCTAGCAAGAATGGGACTGATATTGTAGAAACACACATTCCTAAGTAGTGCTGGGCATAAGAATATATACGCAAACACATTGCAGAAAGGTGGCACCAGAACAACCAGCACATTCCCCAAAGATAACAGGAACACACTGACCCATCCTAAAGGTAAGGTCAGGCTGACAGGGTGATGGATAGAAATGTTTTGATGGAACCAGCAGGTACAAGGTAACGAGTGGTGGTTAGCCACGTCAGAGGGAGGCACCTAACTACGGCAGAGGGGTGATAAGTAATTTGTTGGTATCTGTGTATAAAGATGTATCTCAGAGGGAGTGTTTTTGTCCAGCCGAGGGGGCAGTGGAAAGTCCCCCCACTGACTGAGCTGCATCCATTGTCACAGGCATACATGTGTTAGTGTCCCTATAACCATTAAGCCGGGGCATTAGCTCCGTGCTTCGTTGGCAATAAACCTGACCATGAGCCTTTGCACCTTAACGGATCTTGTGGTCATTGAGCAGTTCGCTCGAGACCTGCTGTGCCGGCCGTCTGCACAGAGCTAGGGCAGCACACAGGGAGAACAAACATCTGACGACAGTTAGGAACTCCCGCCAAGCGTTAATGCTCTCAAACTCTCTAAAGCCCTCGGGGCAGAAAACAAAGAGAAAGGAACTTAGACACACAAGCTCTAACTAAAGCCTCATCCGCAGAATCTGCCAAGGCTTCTTGCTGATTATTTTAAATAACTAACACGGCTAAAATGAAATCAATCCTTTTGGCTAGAACTTCTCAAAAGGGCAAGTGAAGTGTTGCCTGGATAGTGTAACAGTTAAATCCACCTTTCTAAGACAGATCTCAGCAGTAACTGTGTTCCGTCCCTACGTTATTTTCACATTTGATTTTCTTTTTAGGACGGTGGGTCTTCATGAAATGTGGAGCCCAGGTTCTGGAGAGGCTTCAGCTATATTCATTTACTCCACTAGGGGGAGATCATTGTCTCTGGAAAACAAGACAGGACAGTTTTAGGGAAGGCCGTTCCAGATCTCAAGCCTTCAGAACAAAGTGGGCCACGCAGGTTAACAAATACCAGAAACTACTTAATTTAGGCCAAGATTTCCAAACCTTGGGGCCCAACGTTAGGCTCCGTAATCTTTATTCTCCACCCCCCCAGGAATTAAGGCAATGCTATTTTCCCCATTTCACCGCTGGGGAACTGGAACCCAAGACTCAGCCCTGGTCTACACTGCAGAGTTAGGCCAACATAAGGCAGCTTCCATCGACCTCTCTCTCTAAGCGTCTACACTAAAATGTCACCCATGTAACTCGCCCACTACACCGACTTAACTCCACCTCCGCGAGAGGCGTAGAGTCAACGTCGACGCAGCTTCTTCAATGCAGCGTCCACGTAGACCAGTGGTTCTCAACCTATTTACCATCATGGGCCGCACATGCAGCTGTGTGTGTGTGTGTGTTATGTGGGCCACATCCACATGATATACATACTACCTGTAGGGCCCTGAGGATGTCACATGGGCGGCAGCTGTGTGCTGATTGGGCCGCAGGTTGAGAACCACTGCGTTGCTTACATGGACGGGCACTGCCTGTCAGAAGCCATCCCACAATGCTCCACACTGACAGTTCAAGCGCGCCTGGTGAGGACCCGCACCGCCCACACGAGGAGCAGAGTGTGGAGCTGCACAAGCAATGGAATTACTGCGGCGGCTGTACGTCAACGTAACTTAAGTCCACAATCTTGCAGCGTAGACTTGCCCTTCGGTCCAGCTCCTCAAAGGATTGACTCCAGTGGAAGTTAGGAGGCTGAGCAGCTTGGAGGGACTGTGCCCAACTGGCTTGCCCAAAGTCACACAGGAAATCTGTGGCGGAGCAGGGAACTGAGCCCTGGGGTCCCAACTCCCAGGCCAGCGCTCTAACCACCGGGCCGTGTTTCCTCTCCAGGAGCAGGGCTGGGTTCTGTTCCTAGCTCTGCCGCAGATCTCCTGTGTAGCCCAAGCTATTCAGGCTGCTCCCTGCCTCAGTTTCCCCATCTGTCAAATAAGTTCTAGATTCTGGACTGAAGCAAAGGAAGGGCCCCCTCCTATGCTGCAAACACAACAGCCAGGGTGCCCAGTTAAAACATGGCTGTCCCCTGACCTATTCAGGCACAGTTAATATCTCGAATCCAGACAGGACCCAGCCATGCTGCAAGCAGGAACCATAACCAAGGTATTGCCTAGTTATGGAGTGCTGCTGAGGTCCCATTTGCACTGCAAAATTTTACCTGTGCTCCAACTGGACCCGGGCTTGGCTGTTTTTGTAGTGTTGATGGGCACTGTTGCTAATCATATTATTCTGCACTATGAGGCATGAATAGAGAGTTCAAGACAGTCAACGCCTTGTAATATTGCTGTAGCATTATGTGCTTTATACCATGTCTCAGCATTATCCACAGAGGAATGACAATTGGTGGTTCTCATCCATGGATCCCAATCCTCTTTCCTTTTGAGTCAGCGCAGAGCCAATACCCAAGCACGGCACCCGGAGGCACTGTCTTGCTAGACATACTGGATTTAGGTGAGATTTCAAAGCAAGGTCCTCACACAAAAGTTAAAGTTCCCATAGCTTTATCCGTCAGAGCAGAGGTGCTAACACTGGTCACATTTCAGGCCAAGCTGGGCTGGGAGCTCAGAATGCTAATCCTGACTCTAGCACTGACTTGTTGTGGCCTTGAATAAATCAAGTTCTCTGCTGAGTTTTCCATCTGAGAATGGGAAATCACTTACCTCAGGCACTGAGAAATTATTGAATGTTTCCAGTGCTTTTAAAATACCTAATGCTAAAATAGCATCAGGTAATTATTTCCTGACTACCTGGTTTTCCCCCCGCAGTTTCATCTGTATACAGTACTATACTCTACTTCCTGTCCCAAACGTGCTGTGCATTGGTAAATAGCTGCGGCATTCTACTCTAGAGGTGGACGTTACCATACTTAATTGCTTCTAAAGTATTAGACTACTCCACTCAAATGTGCTATACAGAAGTGCAAAGCATTACATGGTTAGCCAAGATTTCAGTAATACATTTGGTTTACAAGTGAAGTGAACCTGGCTCATTCACTTATGAGAGAGACAGTGGGTGAGGTACTAACTTTTATTGGACCAACTTCTTTTGGTGGAAAATACAAGCTTTTGAGGTACACAGAACTCTTCTTTAGTTCTGGGGAAGGAAGCAGCATGTCTGAGCTAAATACAAGTTGGCACAGACTATTAAGCAGAAGGGGTCACGCACATGGGAGGCAGGCACTTAAAACGAAGTATGATCGAGTTTGTACCATCGCAGCTTCAGTACACACACCCGGTAATTGATGCACATCAGCCAGGAAAACTTTTTTCCTGCATCACTTAAAAGCTCTGAAGTTACTCCTCAAACATTCCCTTGAAACTGTGAGGCACAAGAAATCACAAATTGCTTTTTCATCAAATGAGATTTAAGGATTTATTTGGATAAAATATTACAGAAAAGTTATAATTTTGAAGAGGTGGTCACTTGTGCCATGAAAAATGGTCCATAACACACTGTTCTATTAAAATTATACCAGTGGGAGAAAATCATGTCAATTACATCATTGTGTGAAAGTTACTAGTGACCCCCGCCCCCCTTAACAGCTATGTCAGCCAGCGGCCATTAGGGGGAAGCAGACACTTCAAGTACACAGTAGCCTGAACTTTTCAACTGTCTTCCCTTTCAAGGCCTTAAGGTAGTTGGAGCTGGTCCCAAGCCGGTTTTCACTGACCAGATAGCAAAAGCACGGGTCTGACAACCACCAATCAAGTGTTAACACGGCAAGGGCCTTTGACTGAATGTGTATAAAGGATCTGTAAAATGTGTGTAAGACAGAGTTTTTGTACTAAGGTGCAAAGCTCTCCTTTCTTCTGCAGAATAAAGCAACTCTTCCTTATCCCTGTCTGGCTGTTATTGGCTCTCAGCTAGGTGGACCCGATATTTCGGTGACAATTGCATATCTCTAGCAGTTTGTTTCTTCTAGCCTTCCTGGGCCCACCTCTGTTGGAGCTAGAAGATGCCCCATTCCAGTAGCCTCATCTCAGAACTGCTTCCACATTCCCACTCAGGTAACTTGAGAGCAAAAAGTTAAAGTTATATTGTTGCATCTTTGTGATTATAGTTGTTTTAAAAAAACATCCAGGGAATTGGAGATCTGCACAGCTTTTACATTCGCGTTATCGGAACCGGATTGCTCTGTACATGTCATTTCCAATTCCCCTAGCCACTTACAATTTACCATTTTGACCTTTGCAGAAAACTCAGCTGGATTACACTGGTTGATTGCCAATCCCCTATCGATCCCAGACTGCTGCCTATTAACCAATGTAATGGGTAATTGCCAGGGATTTTTAAAGCACCAAAGGGAATGGGGACAGGGTATTTAAATTCATTGAAATGCCACGTCTCCAGCAATTACAGTTTACAATCGATTGACAGTCGTGCATTACGAGCTGGGATCGTTACAACCATGTACAATGTTGGCGGTTAGCTATTTATAATCCTTAGCTCTAAAATAAACTTCCTGTATTTATTAGATCAATAGTGTCTGAATTCAAAGATGTGACAGTGAAGTATACCTGGAAGGAGGCTGGCAGCCTACTTCAGAATAAGAAGCTTTTAATCTCAGTGATGCATGTGAACTCGGTTCAATGGTCTCAATGTAGATTGCAATCAGCTGTGAAAGTCTTGCCAAAATATTAGCTCACACAGTCCTAAGGCATTTTCGGTTAGCTCAATGCATCCGGACATAAGGATAGGATACCGAATGCAGCAATGCGTCAAATCCAATTTTAAAATCAACAGAACAATGATGCTAATGTAACTGTGAGGGAGGAAGATATTTTAAGCAAGAGAAGTGTTAATGAGGGGGGAGCTTTATGATAGCTCAGGGTGTGCCCACACAGCAAAGAAAAACCCAGGGCTGGCCCGTGCCAGCCGACTCAGGGCTCGGGCTGCAGGGCGGTTTCATTGCTGTGTAGATTCCAGGCTCAGGGACCCTCCCATCCCGCAGGGTTCCGCACAGCCCCAGTCGTCTAGTTGCTGTGTAGACAGACCCTCAGCGCTTTTCTTCCATTGATAAAAACATTTTTCATTGGCTTGGGCCTCCGAGGTGCTACAATACACGTGATCAAACACCCCCATTTAAAGAAGGAGAAATGGAAACAGTGGGCAAGTGCCTTGCCCATGGTCTAAGAGCTGGAAACAGAACAAAACTGACCTCCGTTCCATTGCCTTAGCCATTCAATCATGCTGTCCCCAGCAGCCCCTTTGGCTTACAAAGGACTGTGGTGCTCAGTTGCTTTTTTTAAAATGCTATAAGCCGTCATCAAATTTCCAGTTCAAGCCCTTCCTAAATAACTGGGACATCTCGCCTGTTGGAGGAAAGATTTAACAAACAATTTAAATAGACCCAATTCCTAGCTGATGTGCATCTAAAATGTATTCCCACGGTAGAGCACATGACAGAAGTATCAGGGGCTGGGATGGGCACCAAAGCAAAACAGCAAACAGTATTCACAAGAAGGGGAAAATGGCCGGAGGAATTATTATGAACACACAGAAGAATCACTGTCCATAGGAGCAGAAGGTAAGTGACATGTGAGAACAAGCAGCACCAGAAGTGAAAGCTTTCTGGGCTGTAATCTTTGGTAGCAGATAGCTTGTTCATCGGTTCATTTCACATGCAGAGACTGAAGTCAAATGAATCAAAAAGGTAAGCAGAGGTGCCACAGGGGAATTGGAATGTCACTGTAGTGATGGATTTGTGGAATATTCACATCTACAGGCACAGGTGACAGCGGCTTTTAATGGCCTACCCTCTACAAATGTGAGACAAGATGTTACATAGAAAGCTGACATTTCTTCCTCCCCGCCCCCGCCCCTTCCTGACAAGAGAATTCCTGACACAACAGCAATTTTAACATTAGCTGATTGCTGCTGATCAGTCTGATCAGCAAACAGCGACTACAGGAAACCTGGAGGGTTTCCTGCCAAAGAGCTCTTGAAACGGCCTGGTAATGAAGTATACTTCCATTTAGAACATCCCGCATTAGAAACTGAAATCACCAGCCAAATGGAGGCAGGCTCGGGGCTCACCAGCCAAATGGAGGCAGGCTCGGGGCTAACAGGTTTGCCAGGCCACTTCAATTAAGGTCATCAATGGGCAAGGCCAACACTAAAGACAGGCTAAATACAAAGGACTGCAAACATGGGAAGCACAGGTTCACAAGGAATTGCAGAGCTTTCGACAGCCGCCGATGGGAGTGCGCGCCTCATGCCCACCCTTAAATCTCCATGCATTTCTTGCACATTACGGAGTCCAGTACAAAGTTCTCCTTTGCAGCCTTCAAGATGCTGCATAGACTCATGCTGAACTTTCCCTCCCTCCTCTACATCCCTCTTGATTTTGCATCTACCTTGGCTTCAACATACACCCTTATTACCCGACCTCCGGGCCTGCTTGATAATACTCCTTTTAATCGCACATCGTGTGTACAGTGCACGCACGGGGAGACTCGGGAAATTTTCTAGGCTATCAGTAAAGTCTCTGACAAATCCAGCAGTTTGCCTCTCTAACTTACTGGTGCCATATCAATCACACCAGTACTCCATCCAAGTCCCGCACCCATCCTCAGCCACAAGGATATGGTACTGGCCACTGAGAAAGGTGCATAGTGTCCCATAGTGGACAATTATGGACTAGCCTGCCCAATACGGGCAGTTTTTTCCTACTGCATGTGGGCTTGTGCCCCTGAAAGATCCCTGGCCCCAATTCTGTGAAAACAGATGGGCCTGAACAAGGCTTCACCAGACTTAACATTTCACCCTTGGTATATGAAGAACTATTCAGGCCTCTTCTGATGTAACAGGTAAATATCTCTTTGAAAATGTTCTTTAAAAGATGGTGCAATTTAGAATAGCATTTTAGCCACATGGCTGGGGCCAGGCTACCAATATTTCTGTTTTACTGGATTGCCAAGGACTCCACTGAATCTGAACTAAAGGAGGCTGGTCTCTTTAAAAAAATACCCATTTTCCCAGGGCTTGCTGCTTCTGACCATGAGAGAGACCAAAACCTGCAAGGGAAGCCAGACTCACAAATCTGAGAACTATTACTCTAAACCATTGTTCGATTTAGCTTGGGATCCGGATTTTTACCTTAGGCCTTTCAAGGTCAGCTCCAACCCATTGACTTCCATGAATACTGGAGCACATCCTAAAATGACATCCTTTTAAAAATGTATCCCTTTTAAATAGGATGTGAATGCTACACTTGAGTAGAAAAGGAACGCAACTCTAGGATATAAGCAATACAATTTTAATTCTGACCAGTCACCTACAAACCCCTTGTCTTTCCACTGTTCTGATGGCATTATTAAATATCACATTTGTGTGACGTCGCTAGGGGGGAAAAAATGACACGAAGATACAGAATATTATGATACAATAGTACAAATGATAAATTATATTTATACAGTAAATAATGTCAATAGTCAGCACAAATTCATAAAAAGCAGCCTGCTCCCAGTATTATGAAAACAGTTTGGTAAATATTTCAGTTGTAACACCTGTAAAGAAAGCGAGTTTTGTGAGATTCTGCTGTGAAAAATAAACCGTATATTTCTCCACAATTTGTGCAATATTAATACATACAGTACACATTAGAAACGGCAACAGTAAAGGGAAGATGGATAACAAAAGCGGTCTTAGCTATGGGACTTCAAAGAGACTGTAAACAGCACAATCCACTATGGTCTCCCTTCCCGGTCCCCTCAAGACATTTTAGTTTTTACATAGTATAAAACTGAATAAATAACTGAGCTTATTTTTGGGCTTAAAATTATACCAAGATGCTTTTACAAAATAATTAACACTACTTATCTTTGGTCAATTTGACCAGTAAGGCTATTTTGGGATACTAACATTTTAAATCAAAAGCACCGTATTATCTGGGAGAGAAGGGGGTGTCTGGAGAAATGAGAGTGTGAATGCGATCAGGTTCACATGATGTGCTCCATCAAAGAAAGAAAGAAAGAAAGAAAGAAAGAAAGAAAGAAAGAAAGAAAGAAAGAAAGAAAGAAAGAAAGAAAGAAAGAAAGAAAGAAAGAAAGAAAGAAAGAAAGAAAGAAAGAAAGAAAGAAAGAAAGAAAGAAAGAAAGAAAGAAAGAAAGAAAGAAAGAAAGAAAGAAAGAAAGAAAGAAAGAAAGAAAGAAAGAAAGAAAGAAAGAAAGAAAGAAAGAAAGAAAGAAAGAAAGAAAGAAAGAAAGAAAGAAAGAAAGAAAGAAAGAAAATCAGTTTAACCACTATTCAGAATATGACCATGAAATGGATTTAACATTCTGGACACAACCGATGCTTTGATTGGCAAGGGCAGAAACAACCTTTCATTGTTGTTTATATGCCACCGGTCTGTATGAGATCTTTGCACACACAGGTATGCCTGCTATCTAAGAAACAAAAAGATATTTACCAAACCATCTGCGTGTTCTCATTTGTATTTGATTTCGTATCCCAACACACACTTCAGGCTGGGGATCTTAAGGTCGTTAACTTCCTTGGCTGAGTGCTCTGTAGCACCATGAGACGTGCTTACCACTGCTCAGACACAGTGTGCCTTGTCATGGTTTCTTGTGCAATGTATGTAAAAAGTAGCATCGCTCTTACAAAAGTGGGCTGGTAAAATCTACAATTTGCCACTCAGCAGCTTCATTCAACCAGGGCATGTAAGTTCCCTACCAGACCAATAGTAAATTTTTATCACTCCATGAGGATAGCTCATTACTCTGAGCTGCAGAGGATTTTAAAAGAATTACAAGTATGACCAGCTCCATCCTGCCTCCAAATGAAGCTATCTAAAGTCTTTCAGAGGTTGCAGTCAGAACCTGTTGGCTGAATGGATAATGACCTCATTTACATTTTGCGCATACAAGCAACTGACTGACTAAAGTCTGGGAAAATATCAAATGAACTAACTCCATAGTTGAGAAAATTAAACTGAAAACAACATGGAGTGATCTTGCCACAGACCAACTGGAAATTATTTTTTTTATTTGCTTATATCACAACCCGTAAAAGTGCCTTCTGCTAGCAATAATTATGCTCTTCCTGGCCTATATTGATTAATAACGTCCAAAAAGTCTTTTCTTCCTTATTTTGAAAGACAACATGGATGATTTGGTTTTTGAAGACTTTCCGGGCGTGGACAGTCATTTTTCCTCCTATATAAAATACGAGCAGGTTAATATTCTGAATCCTACTTGTAAACCCAATAGCAACAAGAGGACAGAACAATCTGCATAGAAACACCCATGCATTTAGCTTTCCATACACTGAGGAGATCTACTCCAACGTACACATCTAAAATGTGTGACTGTACCCTAGTTAGGATGGTTTTTTAGCCAGTTTTACTGTGGCAAAAGCATACAAATCCAGTTCCTTTCACACCAATCAGTCCTTCCTTTTTATGGCACACTAATGGGGGCTGTTACAATCCACATAGTATCATTACACCAGAATGCCATTAATTTGTTTCAGCTTTTTCGTAATCCAGGGAAAGGCCACCAAAAAGTACATCAGTTCATATGCAGAGATGCCCCAATTGAAGAAGTTACAAGCTCTAGGACATTCCCCTAAATGTGTCCGGTGTATGTTTGCATACCATGTGAAAGCAGAGCTTTTAAAATGTTGCCATCTTCGAGAAGGTCAGGTTTATACCAGTAACACTGACTGAAACCTGCACACGGTTTAGTGCTGATGAATCCAAGACATGCGAGTTAAAACTGTATAATTCAGTTTAAATTAACAGTTGTAAATGGAACCAGTCATTGACATGGAGTGCACCTTTAATTAAAAAAAAAAAAAAATCAGATTAATGAGCCACTTTCATAGATTTAAAATTTTTAAAATTTCAAGAAGTCACTATTACAAAAAGAAGAACAGCCTCATGATTTTCTTAAAGAGGCTAACAGTTTGTCCATTTTGGTAATTATCAGACAATGGGGAGGGAATTAAAGAAAAGGCAGCATTAGTGTTTTCTAAATGTAGTCTTAAGTAATATGTTCAAATTCATTTCCTCTAAAAAGTAATTAGTCATGAGAATTCATTTTAAATTTCATTACAAAGTCTTAATTCAAAAATAAAATATTTTAGTGTTAAACTTCCCTTTTAAATTTTCTTTACAGAAACAAAGAGCTAAAACCATAAATAAAAGGAGGGCATTCAACCATAAAAATGACATTGGCCAATATCTTAATTTTTCAGCCTGACCTGATAAAAGTCTATCAAAACTAGACAGTTAAATAAGAACCACATTATAAAAATTAGCAAAAAAAAAAAAAGACTTAGGTTATTCTGCAAACTCAAATATGAAACTGTACTAAAAACAAAATATGTGCAAAAGTGTACAAGAGTAACTGCATATAGCAAGGTTAAGCCTGAATTAGTTTTAAAGCTTGCCCTGGTGAAACTGAATTCAAAGTTGTCCCACTGTATTTTGTTTTTCTTTCATCTCACATTGTAAGTCAAATAAAAATAAAATACACACAATCACTTCCAAACGGAGTCACTACTGGACAAGCACAGAGCAGAACACTCATTGAGCACGAGTGCAGCATGCCACTCACAGGAAGTTCCTTTACAGTCCTTAGATAGTAGTGTACAAATTCAACACTGCATACAACAGCACACATTATACTTGACAACTTGAGAATTTTCTTCAGCTTTTTTTTCCTTTCGAGACAAGCTTGCTTTCTCAGTCAAACCGCCGATAAAGCGGTGAGATTTTGTGTTGCAATGCTGAATGCGTAAAACCAGCCTTCTGGGCTCTCTTCTAAGAATAAGGACTATGGGTGAACCAACAGTCTAGAACTGTATATAGTGATGTGCAAAACCATTCACTAGCACTCCGAGTCTCAGGTCTATCATATGAACAGGGGAAATGATAGCTGTAGATAACAGTAATTTTAGGATCCAGCACATCATCTGACACCTACAAAATAGCAAATGGAGTTTAAAATGGCAGGTTCTCCCTAGAAAGTGTATTGAAATGGTTAACAAAGTAACAAAATGGACATAATCTAACTTTGGCGAAAAGTCTGACATTTCACGTAATGCTCAACAAGCCAAAGTAAGGTACCATCTGTAGCAAAGACTAGATTTAGATTAACTGGTAAGTATAGACAACTCTTCAAAGTTCGTAACTGTAAACTGCAAATCTACTTCCAAGTCGCTTACACGCCATTCAGTCCAAGCAGATCCTGTTCGTTTTTCCCCAAAGACTTCAGCTTGGAAACATGAAAAGAAAGTTCCTTCGATTGGGTCTTTATAGGAGGAAAGGGTTAGTTGTATTTGTGGGCTGGGATGCCGATGGAGGGATTCCCGTACTATGAAGAGGCTGGGTCATTGATCCTGCAATGCTCATGTTCATCCCCTGGCCCATTCGAGTGATAGATGCCATGGTGCCCATAGCTGGTAACGGCGCCATTCCCACAGCCACTGGTGCCATGGAAGACAGAGGTATTGGCTCCATGCTCATTGCTGGCACAGCATTAAAAGAAGGACTTGTGCCCATCACGGGACTTGCTCTCATCTGATTTAGTGTGAGGGGCTGGGGCTGATTCACTTGGAAGGGGTTGATTGGAGTTGGTGCTGTAGCTGTCCCTAATTTGAAAAGAGAAAAAAAGAATGCAGCTCCAAAAAGGTCAAGGTTTTGCAGGCATGCCATGTATATATACAGATAAGGTCGAGTTACACAATACTTCCCTCTCCCTCCCCCCCCCCCCCACAAAAAAACAACAAGCCCAAAAGAACAAACGCCACTTCTAATGAAAATCGCTTTTACACTACCCTTGACATATACTGGGCCACATGTCTCTCTCAGTGGCACAAATTCCATTTACTTCAGTGGATATCTAATTAGAATGTGTCCCACTAGATCTGTATGAATGCCAGCAGAATACCACAACACCGATGGGTAGTTTTCCATTTTCTGTGAGACGAGCTGTACAAACAGAGTCTGAATTCAATCAATCAGGAGTGTGCCGGAACATGACATTCTGAGGCTATACTGCAACAGATAATTGCAGGTTATTTTTATTCGTTTATTGCACTTCGGCTACTGTAAAATTGTTCTCCCTCCCTCTGCTCCCAAGATTTCAGCCATTTCACTCAGTTTTAGAAGCTGTTCAGGTATTTGGCTCCGAGATCCGTCAGGAATTCATAATGTAAACAAGCCAGTTCCGAATTACAGCAAAGCTGGAAAAAGCAAAGAACTTTCCCAACATTCAAAGGCTTTGATCCACTGCCAACAATATACGTTCTTTACATAGATGTTTAGACTTGTTTGGATGGCTCAGTGACCCCTCGGAAACTTGACAGATATGTAGACTTCCTGTTGCTGAATAGTGCTAAGCTGGTCAGAACCATTGTTCATTCTGTTTTCCCCAATATTTTAAGGAATTTCATAAACAAATATTTGTTTAAAAATATTTTAAGACAAATTACCACCATTTTAAATAATCTTAACACACACCGGGTTACCATGTATAGAAATTTCAGTGCAAATAAAGATTCTCACGTGTTTTTTTCTATTTGTTTACCGTGGCACCACCACTTAGTCTTTACCATAAATGAAGAGTCATAAATGCTACTAAAGTATAGGCCTTTTTGCAGGAGAGCTACAATAGCAGATTAGTTTCCAAGTACACCAAGGGTTTCTTTTTGATCAGATGAGGTTATTTCAGGGATGACCTATTTATGGCACTGTCTCATCCTACTGAAATGTGGACTGGAGTGAGCACGAAAGTTTTTTCCAGGCTTCGCCTCCCCTTACCACAGGTTTGTTTGCACTTTGTTACTACTGGCAGCATTAATGAAAACAGTCATTTCCCATGTCTTCAATAAAATTGCCTGGAGAATGGAACCAGGGCAGGGGGGAGACACTGAAGACAAAAACAGATTTTGTAGTGAGAAGGCTGATGGTGAAATCTTCAGAAGAGCTTACGGTCAGGTCTACACTTAGAATACTGCCGCTATAGCGCTTCAGTGACAACGCTACTACAGCAGAACCTCAGGAATGAAGGTTGTCCATAACTTGGAAACGTTCGTAACTCTGAACAAAACACAGCTCCAGTAGTTCACACTTCAGGCCAGGTTCCAGAGGCAGCTAGGCAGCTTCCCTGCAGGCAACTTATTTCAGGGCAAGCTTGTCCTCCCTCCCAACTGGGGTGAGGATGGGGTGGAGGTGAAAAACAGCATGTCCCCCTGCTGGAGGGGTGAGGGTGGGCAAAAACAGCCTCCCAACCCCCTCCCCCACCAGCCAGGGGAGGGGGTGTGAAAACAGTACCCACAGCTTACAGGAAAGCAGTGCAGACCCCAGTGCTACTTCTGCTCCCGCTGCCTTAGAAAAACTGGATGAGCACAAATCCATGGGGCTGGATGCGCTGCATCCGAGGGTGCTAAAGGAGTTGGCGGATGTGATTGCAGAGCCATTGGCCATCATCTTTAAAAACTCATGGCGATCGGGGGAGGTCCCGGATGACTGGAAAAAGGCTAATGTAGTGCCCATCTTTAAAAAAGGGAAGGAGGAGGATCCGGGGAACTACAGGCCAGTCAGCCTCACCTCAGTCCCTGGAAAAATCATGGAGCAGGTCCTCAAGGAATCAATTATGGAACACTTAGAGGAGAGGAAAGTGATCAGGAACAGTCAGCATGGATTCACCAAGGGCAAGTCATGCCTGACTAACCTAATTGCCTTCTATGATGAGATAACTGGCTCTGTGGATGAGGGGAAAGCAGTGGATGTGTTATTCCTTGACTTTAGCAAAGCTTTTGATACGGTCTCCCACAGTATTCTTGCTGCCAAGTTAAAGAAGTATGGGCTGGATGAATGGACTGTAAGGTGGATAGAAAGCTGGTTAGATCGTCGAGCTCAACGGGTAGTGATCAATGGCTCCATGTCTAGTTGGCAGCCGGTTTCAAGCGGAGTGTCCCAAGGGTCGGTCCTGGGGCCGGTTTTGTTTAACATCTTTATTAATGACCTGGAGGATTGTGTGGACTGCACTCTCAGCAAGTTTGCAGATGACACTAAACTGGGAGGTGTGATAGATACACTGGAGGGTAGGAATCGATACAGAGGGACCTAGACAAATTAGAGGATTGGGCCAAAAAAAACCTGATGAGGTTCAACAAGGACAAGTGCAGAGTCCTGCACTTAGGACGGAAGAATCCTATGCACTGCTACAGACTAAGGACCGAATGGCTAGGTAGCAGTTCTGCAGAAAAGGACCTAGGGGTCACAGTGGACGAGAAGCTGGATATGAGTCAACAGTGTGCTCTTGTTGCCAAGAAGGCTAACGGCATTTTGGGCTGTATAAGTAGGGGCATTGCCAGCAGATCGAGGGACGTGATCGTTCCCCTTTATTCAACATTGGTGAGGCCTCATCTGGAGTATTGTGTCCAGTTTTGGGCCCCACACTACAAGGAGGATGTGGAAAAATTGGAAAGAGTCCAGCGAAGGGCAACAAAAATGATTAGGAGTCTGGAGCACATGACTTATGAGGAGAGGCTGAGGGAACTGGGATTGTTTAGTCTCCAGAAGAGAAGAATGAGGGGGGATTTGATAGCTGCTTTCAACTACCTGAAGGGGAGTTTCAAAGAGGATGGAGCTCGGCTGTTCTCAGTGGTGGCAGATGACAGAACAAGGAGCAATGGTCTCAAGTTGCAGTGGGGGAGGTCTAGGTTGGATATTAGGAAACACTATTTCACTAGAAGGGTGGTGAAGCACTGGAATGCGTTCCCTAGGGAGGTGCTGGAATCTCCTTCCTTGGAGGTTTTTAAGGCCCGGCTTGACAAAGCCCTGGCTGAGATGATTTAGTTGGGAATTGGTCCTGCTTTGAGCAGGGGGTTGGACTAGATGACCTCCTGAGGTCCCTTCCAACCCTGATATTCTAGGATTCTATGACTCACAGCTTTGCCTGCGAATCTCAGCATCTTCAACTCCTAGCTGTAAGTGGGTGCCCCGTGTGTGGAGTTCTGGGTAGGGGTGGGGACAGGCAGCTCAGATGTGCCTACCTTTAAGATACAATACAGGTACAGTACAGTATTTGCTTTTTTTTTTTTTTTTTTTTTTTTTTTAAAGTCTCCGCTGTTGCCTGATTGGTTATGTCCAGTTTCACATGGTGTCTGGTTGACTGGTCAGTCTGTAACTGTGGTGTTCGTATCTTTGAGGTTTTACTGTACGCCAAGAGGAGAGCTTCTTTTGTCGGCGTAGTTAATCCACCTCCACGAGAGGTGGTACCTATGTCAATGTGGGATGCCCTCCCACTGACGTAGCGCTGTCTACACCAGGGGTTCAGTCTAGTCATTTTTCACATCCCTGAGAGACGCAGTTATACCAACGTAAGTCTATAGTGTAGATCTGGGCGAAGCAATGCAAGTTTCTAAGTCCCATTTTCAAAAGTGCCTTTGGCACTTTGGAACTTAAGGGCTTGTGATTTCTGAAGTGCACTAATGTGTTGTGCATTAATTGGTCTGTGTAAACCCTGTTGGTGTGCACTCAGAGCTCCCTAGTGGGCTTTAACATAGTCTGTGCAATATAGTTTGATATGTTAATGCAGTTCAGAATTAAGAGGGCCACAGGCAAACTCTGCGTGAAAGAGTCCAGGCTTTTGGTAGGTTTTTTTTGTTTGGTTTCATTTTTCTTTTGTTGGGGGGGGGGGGGGGGGAGAAGAGAGGGTTGAGCAGCATGCAGATTATACCAACAATCAATGCGCCATACTGTGGACTACATTTCAAAATGATTTCATAACCCACTAATGTTTTTTATTTTTGTTTTTAAAAGAACACTGACTATAAACAGCCAGGACTGGCCCAGAACAATATTGAGTATGCCTTGCTGGAACAAGCTGGGTGGAGTTCTACACCAGTAGAAATGGCAGAGAAAGAAGCATGTTCTCTAGAAGTAAATAATATCTAAAAACAACTTGAATTGATGCTCACTTCGTCTTTGCCTTTAGGATCCAGCGTAGTATCAAGAGTAATATCTAATGTCTCCTACAAGGGGCGCCATCTTCACCCCGCAGGGGATAGCATGTATTCAGTATACGTTCATCTCTATTTACTATAGCTCTTCCATGTTTTCATACTTTTGACTGAATATATTATTTTTAGCATTTATGTTCATGTTTGAGAGGAAAGATGCATACATAGCTAGCCAATGCCTGCTCAACATCTGCAACTCCCACTGAAGTTGATAGTTTATCTCAGGGTCCAGCCCTACAGGACTAGACTAAGAATAGGAAAAGACTATTAAGGCTTAGGATGATACCAACAATAAAGGAGGGTACTAGTATTTATTATTTGTGTAACAGTAGCGCCTAGGCACGAACCAAGATGGGGCCCCACTGGACTGGACAGCATACAAACTCATAGTACAAGATTCCCAGTCTCAAAGAGCTTATGAAATAAACAAACAAGATGTTTGCGGGGAAGCAGGCCGCAATCATGGAACTACCATGCCATTTGCTGCCATCACATTGTTCACTATGCTTGTGTGCTCTACCGCTTCCCCCGCCCTATGTCTGTCTTGTCTAGTTAAACAATATGGACTCATTGTTTCTTTGTATTCCCCCATTTGTAGTCTCTTGTATTATACCTGGATTGTAAACGCTTAAGGGTAGGGACTGTCTTTTTGTTCTGTTTTTGTATAACACCCAGCACAATGGGGTCCTAGTTCATGACTGGGGCTCGTAGGTGCTACAGTAATACAAAAGTAAATAATAATGAGAGTTGAAGTCACTGCCCCCACCCCGATAAAACAGCAGAGCCAGGAATAGAACCCAAATCCTTCCATGTATCAATCCATTATCTTTCCACAAGACCATGCTGCCTTTCCCTCCTAATTGCAACAGAGCAAATCCTGCTGGCTAAACTAGTCTAGGATGGCAAGCAAGCCAGGAAGTACAAGACTTAGATTGCGCTATGTGCACCTGAGGTGAGTAGGGTTTCTTCTACAAGAACAAATTTGGAAGACAAGATATAAACAAAGTTAGATTTTGGAAAGGGATGTATTGAGACGTACCTGGAGCTAAGAACGGATTCAATGACGGAACAGGCTGTGGTGGCTTAGACACCAATGAATCCAAATTCACCAAAGCTGCATTGGGCCCCAAGAAAGACTCTGGGGTTTTCCGAGCTGCACTTTGTTTGCTTGATGTCATGTTCGTGGACTGAGAATCAAAGAGATCAGGACTTGTTGTACCACTATGCTGGGATGACAAAGTGGAACCCGACTCGGCTGTAACAAAAAGTCAAGAACAATCTGTTAGGTTCACAATGCTAAATGCTACGATTTACTAAAACCAGTTATCTGTCTGTTCACTATGTATTATAATCATGCAAAAAAAAGTCTGATGAAGGAAGCAAGTGATTTCATTCTACTGCTAAAAATATACTCTTAAATCTGATTTTATACTATAATTTTGTTTAAATTGCCAAGTATGTTTTACACTTTTAGCAGGTTGTTAAATATTTTAAGTCCTAAGTGTAGAAAAGTAGAATTACAACTGCAGTGTAATATAAACAAAGCTTCTACACAACTGACCTTGATATCCTTCTTTAGTGTGCTGTGATACAGACACGAATGAATAGCCTCTAGGGAGAAGATATTCATGAGCATCAGAACTGTGGCCTCTGAACTATCATCTTGGTATATTTTTTCATTCAGTGTTAGCCACTCATCAATTAACAGATTTCTTTTAAAAAAAGAGGGACTTGGGCCAACGCTGAGCTATGTCACCAATCTTACAGAAGGTGCCCCTTATAAAGAGGGACATAGTCACAAAGCATTTACATTTTTGAAGTCTAGCAGTTTCATTTTCATTAGGTGAAATACAAACTTCCACAAAAGTGAACTTTCAGTATTTCTTTCCCTATTGTTGAATACAAGTGTTTGCATGTCTATTTGACAAACCATCACTCAAGTTACTTTGTCTCCTTGCCTCCTACCACGGCCTTCACCCAGTCACCTGAAACTCGGGCTGAAGATATGGTTTAGTTAAGCAGAAGTTATTGGGCTCAATACAGGGGTAACACGATGACGTTGTATGGCCTGTGCTACGCGGAGGTCAGACTACACGATGGTAACAACTGGCTTTTATTGTTACATTAGCTATAAAAATGGCAACAAGTTCTAAGTACTCCCCAGTTTGAACTTATCCACTGTGAAAGGTGGATCTTGTTTCGGTCATAAAAAGATTAAACAGTTGGTTTAAAAAACTAAGATTACAAAAAAAAACTGCCTGTTTGCCAAGTATTCATTTGATCCGTACCTGTTTTTTTGGAATTTCGAAGGTTGTCAAATTCAGAAAAGTCATCTTTAACTGTACCATTCAAATTACTGAAAAGGTCGAACGATGTGCTTCCTGTTCAGGAGAACAAACGACACCTGTCATTAATAGATCTTCAATTGCATTATGTCCAGTGCTATTAAAAGCAATTTCGAAACCACTCACATTACTTGAGAAACATTTCCCTCTGTGTCCTATCATGGCCATTAAGGTTCAGCTGGGGTGCTTCTGCTGTCATTACCCCAGACCAAACTCTTTATGACTAGTAGCAGTGCATTTTCAGTATTTGGCCCTCACCTACGGTATAATCTTCCTCTGACTTTTCAGTAATGGAGGGCCTTCAAGGCACATGTGGTTATGTGTCTTTAGGTTGCAGTGGAGATGGTCAGTGATTTTACTGCCCAATATAGAAGGTAGCATATATATTAACCAGCTGTGCAATCAAGTGGTGCATCCAGATGCTGTGGTGACGGGCATCACAAATTCCATGTAGTATTGGAATTAGAAGCATGGATATAAGCCAGTGATAACAAGCAAAATGGAATGTAAGTGGCCATACTTGGGGTAAGAATTTGATTCCCAAATTCAGCTTCTTGTTTCACAGATTAAGGACTGGGAGGGCAACAGAAAAGATGTGCTCAGTACCTGGCGTAGATAAGGCGCTAGAGTGCTAAGCAAAGGGGAGCCTAGCTTTACTCTGCAATCAGTGAAGAAGACACATTCACTAGATGTGGAAACACCTTTAGCAAAAAGGAAGGGAAAAAAACCTAAGTAAATAAAGAGTAATCATATTACCCCAAACCTAACAGGGTTGGAATTTGAAAGTCACTTTTTAAACAATCAGTTAGCATTAAACTTCATTACATTTTGAATCATTACAATGACACTTAGAGGCAATTAACTCACAGAAATAAAATATGAAGACAGAATGCAAGTAAAGATTCTGTATTGCAAATGTTATTTATCTCCAGCAAAAAAGAGAAAGTTATAAAATACCTTTAGTCTCATGAATTTTACAGAATCATTTCTAAAACATTCCATTTTCCTTTGCCCATAAAAAGCTAGATTAGACATGATCTTGACATCATTCCACACTACACATCCGTAGTTCATTATAAAATGTACAGAGATGAATGATTGCAAAGAATTCATTTAGCACAGAAAGTCATGGCACCAATCCAAAACCACCCTGCTATTATGGTTATTGGGAGCAGTAAGAGTCACAAGGCATAAGGCAAGGAGTTGCAGCAGCACCTTCTGCACTTCGTTACATAAGAATTTACTGAGGGAGCGTTTCAAAGGCAGGTAAGCACCGAACTCCCATTTGCGCCTTTGAAAACCCCCTCCTCAGAACACCGGATGCTAATCAAACTCTGAACAGTTTACATCTACAGAGACATCTTTCTGCACAGCAAGTCACCACATTGAAAATGTCAGTAGCTTTGAAGCTTTCAAATTGTTTTAATACTCTGTTTTTTGGAAATTAAATGTTTAGCTAATTAAAGAGAGGGCCAATGGCAGCAGGGCAGTCACAGGTGCATGGCTGAACTGGGTGGCAGGTGTACATAAAGTAAAGACTGGAGAGGATGTGGAAAGGAGTCTGGAGGAAAGACCACACAAATGCAATGCTCTGACTCAAAATAATGGCACTGAAATGTCTGTTCTAAAGTCTATAATAGACTTCTGAGGGCATTCTGTGCCAAACAATTAAAAATTCTGCACACAATATTTTAGAATTCTGCAAATTTTGTCAAATAAACGTGGAGGGTCCAGCATGGCATTGGGGAGCACAGGCCACTTGCTGCACAGAGGTGGGAGATCACTGTGCAGCTTCGCCCTGGGACACGGACTCAGCGGCGAGGCTGCACCCAACCCTGACACAGCACAAGGCCTGGGCCTGACCCAGAAACACCCCAGGGACCTGCCCCTCCATGCCAGATGCACCAGGTGTGGGCAGGCAGGCTCAGCAAGGCAGGATCCAAGTGCGGAGGGGCTTAGTGTGGGGGGAATCCAGGTGGGGGTTGAGAGGATTCGGTGTAGGCCAATCTGGGTGTGGGCGGCTCAGTGGGTGATCTGGGTGTGGGGGTGCATCTGGATGCAGAGGGGCTTTTTGGTGGATTCTGGGTCCAAAGGTAATGGGATTCTGCAGGGGGGGGTCCAGGTGAAGGTGGTTGGGGCTCAGCGGAGGGGGGGGAAGGGGGGCTGGGTGTGGGAGGCTCAGTGGGGGTGTCCAGATGGTGGGGGACTGGGGCTTAGTGGGGTTGGGATCCAAGTGCAGCTGGTTGGGGCTCAGTAGAATGGGGTTCTGGGTCGGGGGGAGGGGGAAGGCTCGGCAGGCAGGTCAGGGTATGAGGGGATCCGGATGCACAGAGATTGGACGGATGGGGGAGCAACTCCCTGTATAGCGACCCCTCCCCCTGCAACTGAGGAGTGATGGGTGCAGGAAGCGCGGGGCGGGGGGAGGGGAAGGAAGAGTTTGCAGAGCTTCCTACAGCCAGGGGAGAAATCTGGGGGTGGGTCTGACCCAGCCCTGGATGCCGTGCAGGGGAAGAGGAAGTCCCGTCTCCCCCAGCCCAGCCGAGACTAGCAGCTGAGCCTGGCACAGGGTAGGAGCCACCAGCCGGGTCTTCCCCAGTCCCGCCCCCACCCCACAATGATTTACCTCTCTGCCGGCTGCCCTGGGCACCCAAAACATACTGCTGGGAAGGGTCACATGACCACTTTTGTGGCTCCCCTTTGCTTCCACGTCAGAAAGTCATTTTTCTGCAGGGAAACAAAGAAATCTGCGGGGGACATAAATTCTGCGCATGCGCAGTGGTGAAGAATTCCCCCAGGAGTAATTATAGGTCTTATTTACTTTGAAATCCAGTACTGCAAGTCCTTCAGTGCAACTGTTTCTTTTACCTGCTCCATCTAGCAATTACCCACATCTCACCTTAAGTTAGTCAATGAAGAGAGGCTGAAAAAATAACTCCCCTCAGTACAAAAACAAACAAAAACCTTTAAAGGCATGCACACTTACACCACAGGTTCAGTACAGTCTATTTACTGGAAAGGATGTCAAACGTAAACAGTCTCTTACCAGAAGTGGAAATAGGTTTGTTTGCAGCTGCTGGTCCCCACGGATCTACAGTAGCTTTTGTTGCTACAGAGGATGACTGAGAAGGAGCCCACGGGTCTACATTTTTGGAGAGAGACTGAGTAGTGGATCCAGTTGGTGCTCCCCATGGATCAACAGAAGTAGCTGGCTTGGCACCTGCAACAAGAGACAGTTGAACCACAGATCAGACAAAGTCACTTTGAAAAGCTTTTCTAGGAAATTAATTGTATTAAGTTATAAACGCTACCCATGCAAAGTAAGCACTAAGAGAAAATTGTGAAAAATTAGATGCTGCGTTACATCAATTTTGCCATGCTATATGTACAGACAACTAATTTCTGTGGAAGTCTCTTGAATAAAAATAAGCTCCCACTTGAAGATTTAATTAAACTTGCAGCAATTTGCTTTCATGGCAAACTGTCAATCACCATGGCACAGAATTATTGTTCAGATTGAAAGTGACATATTAAATCACAGGTTACATTTAAAATAAAACTCAAGGGAAAGATCGTTTCTATAAGCCATTATCTAAAAGAAACCAAGAACTCAATGTAAAAACTCAAAGTGTTCAGGGAAAAACCTACTTAAAGGCTTAAAATGAGCCATTTTAAAACTCTCTCCTGTTTCCACCATATTTTAATTTTGTAAAACAAATCCTTCAACTTTCTCTGAGCTACAATTTTTCTTCCCCATTTGTGATCACTATTCCTGCCATAGGTCTTCTCTAAATTGTCCCCATCTGTTTCCAAATCATCCTCTCTGTTCTTTTCCTATTTTAATGACTACTATTGGCTGTAATTATCCAACACCATCAATACATATCCCTTCTCTAAGGTTTTATTCATATCATCTGCAAGTTCAGGGCTCTTATTATTAATGAAGGATACCTATACAGCATGTTTGATCCATCCTATTTCAGTACATTATGATTCAAGCCTGATTCTTCACTCCCACAGAACAAAACCTCCAAATTATTTATATTTCAGTAAAGCCTAAAGACCCCAACCAGGGGTTGAATCAAAGACAGAGTCCCTGCCCTAAAGAGGTTATGATCTGACAAAACAGACACAAACAACAAAATAACAGCCAAAGCAAAGTCAGATTTCTTGCTAGTTTCATCCTCACATGAACCCCTTTCCCTGCTAACCTCCCTTGTGATCAAATGCCAGTCAAACTTCTTCACAATCTTTGCTCAGCCCAAGTGTCCTCCTTCCAGCCTCCCCCACCATCATACGAAAACACTCAGGCTCAAATGCAGGCCCCACTGAAGAAGCCAAACTTGGGACTTCAGAGAGGCCGGGGCTTCACCCTCTGGTGAGGGCTACACTTTACAGCTCTACTGTACCAGGAAAGCACTTCTAGTGTACACGTAGCTTATACCAGCAAAACTGCACTTTTATCAGCACAGCTTATTCCAGTCCTCTCCCCAAAAGAGAAATAAGCTATACTGGCAAAAGCAGTTTTGCTGCTATAATTGTGTCTGCATTGGAGGTTTTTGCTCTATGCTATGTCGGTCAATCTCGTCAAATGCCTGACTGACATAGCTATGCCAGCAGAAGTCTGTAGTGTGAACCTGGCCTCAGACTCATTCTAGGAGGCAAAAACCCAAACTGCCAAAAGTCTGAAAGGCCTGCTCTTGGCTGTGTCCCCTCCCCCATAACAGGGGGTGGGGGGGAAGTGGGAGATTCTGCTCAACTCTAGAAAGAGCAGTATTTCCCCACTACCAACATCACCTCCCTCCTCCCACAAAACAACTGAATTCCACCTCTCACTTGCCCAGATCCAGTACTTGCTGCAGACCTCCTACCTGTCTGCAACAAGCAGTAGCAATCAGAAAGAGCGTCCCCAGCCCTACCTTTGGTGTTTCCTTTTGGAGAGGCATTACTATAGTGCCACACCGTTTTTAACAATGTTCTCTGAAAGTGTATACAAGCATCACAAAGAGAGCAGGATTTACGATGCAGCCACCTACTCAACAGAAGCACTTCGGTACCTAGGAATCATCCTTATAGTCTGAAGATTCCAAGGAGCATCTCTAATGAAACAACACTTGGCAGCAAATGTATCAGATACATGCCTGCACTCAGCATGCCAGTGTGCGAACGGGAACCCCAAACCAAGAAAATTCTACTTACCAGCCCAAAATAATAAAAGCAAATAATTTTGCCTTTATAGCACATATCCACATAACCCTTTAAAGTGATCAATTATTTCCAAGTTAGAATGTGTGTTCACATACACCCTTTTTCCGAAAACTAGATTGCAACAGAAACCAAGATATAGTTGGCAACAGGAAATACAAGTATAAAAAAGAAACGAATGCTTTAATACAAGAAAAGGACAGAGCCACTCTTGTAGTAGACAGCTGTATCGCCTCGGTTCACCTTGCTGTTTCAGTTTACAACCAAATCCTCAGTTTAAAGAACAGCACCATGAAAGCCAACTAGGAAATAAGCATACTAGCATGAGTTCCGATTTGCAGAGTTCTTAGCTCACTTTCATCAACAGGTGGCATCTTTTTGTTCCATCTACAGAACAGGAAATGCTGATGGGCTCTATTTGAATACGGCTACTCTCATTCCAGCATACACACTTCCTTCATCTGCATTGTGTGTTGAGTTACGATTGATGATGCCATACAAGAAATGCTAATGACACTATTCCGGATAAACGGAAGCTTTCAAAAATGTCTTTTGTTCTTTCATAAGATAGATCACAAAATTAGAACAGTTGTAACTAAGAGCATTTAGGAAGATACCTTCCCCCACCTCCCTTCCCTCTATTGAAATGTCAAAGCACAGCTAGGCAGGATTAAAACCCTCTATTTTAATGAGTCACTGTTTTACTAGCAGTCAAGATTCATAAACCTGACAACTTCAAGACTATCCTTGGGAGCCAAGTAGCTGGAAAGCAAGAACAAAGAGTTGTTATACATGGCATTAATAAAGTTGGGAGCCAAGGACAGGAAACTCAACAGCTGCAGCTAATACCATCCATTGACAAGTTTTTGCTTGTATTTTCCCCATAAAAAAAATAAAAACAGTCTCAAAACCCCAGAACTTTGATTGACCTTTTCTAATCTCATGTTTTACTGCTCATCATAGATGAAGATGCAAACTCTGTTTAAAACAAAACAATGACCCAGTGGCTAAGCAGCTGCACATAGTGCTAAAATGAGAAGACATCAATGCTTCAATACTAAACGCTCTCCAGCTGATCTACAGGTTGCGAGGTACACGATTGCGATCGGAACTTCCTGATCATAGGGAAGGGAAGAATGAGGAGAAAAGGAAGTGATTTTTCCTACCTGTCAAAAAGGTTTTGTCTACCATCATTGAGGTCATATAACCTTCTGTGGGATCTTGATCACTGTGGCAGGATAGGAAGGGGAGACTTTGGCCAACAGGGATATCCTGGGGGGGGTGGTTCATATGGAATCTAGCCAACTGAAGAATCTATACAAGGGACCATAATCCCTATAAGGTTCACAAGGACCTAGACCAAGGTTTCCCAAGGAGCTGATGGACTCCTGAATGAAGCATTTCCTTCAACTTATTTTACCTCTCTTCTGAGGCACTGTTGTATGGTGTCCATTTGAACCCCCAGGCACAAAATGAACTAGTGGTATCCAGTTCCTGTTCCAGATGATCACGACTTGTACCCATATGTTTGAAAGATCTGTTGGCTAATTCACCACCACCCTGGTCAGGGGGCCCTGATCAGCAAGATATCTATGAAGGGATAAACATGAACTTCCTCATGCCTGAGTGCCCCTATCAGGACTACCAGAACCTTGACAGATAGCCCTTTTTCCATGAGCGTGAGCCAGACTTGTCCTGCTTTGCCCCTTTCGATTTTTAATTGTGTTTCTTAGGAGTCCTGTGTCTCACATAAGCCAAGGAATAAGAGGGATGGTCTTTTCACCTTTTTTTTTTTTTTTAAATTTACAATGGCACTGGGCATTGCCTTTTTTCCCCTATCCCCAGTAGCTGAGTCTTCTGGGTCGCATTCAGAATGAGATATGACACTGCTGGCTTTTTAGGGAGTCTTGGTATTTTTGCTTTTATTTTGTTGGCACTTAGAATCATAGAAGATCAGGGTTGGAAGGGACCTCAGGAGGTCATCTAGTCCAACCCCCTGCTCAAAGCAGGACCAATCCCTAACTAAATCATCCCAACCAGGGCTTTGTCAAGCCTGACCTTAAAAACCTCCAAGGAAGGAGATTCCACCACCACCTTAGGTAACCCATTCCAGTGCTTCACCACCCTCCTAGTGAAAAAGGTTTTCCTAATATCCAACCTAAACCTCCCCCACTGCAACTTGAGACTGTTATTCCTTGTTCTGTCATCTGCTACCACAGAGAACAGTCTAGATCCATCCTCTTGGGAACCCCCTTTCAGGTAGTTGAAAGCAGCTATCAAATCCTCATTCTTCTCTTCTGCAGACTAAATAATCCCAGTCGCCTTAACCTCTCCTCATAAGTCGTGTGCTCCAGCCCCCTAATCATTTTTGTTGCCCTCCGCTAGACTCTCTCCAATTTTTCTACATCCTTCTTGTAGTGTAGGGCCCAAAACTGGACACAGTATTCCAGATGAGGCCTCACCAATGCCAAATAGAGGGGAAATGATCATGTCCCTCGATCTGCTGGCAATGCTCCTACTTATACAGCTCAAAATGTCATTAGCCTTCTTGGCAACAAGGGCACACTGTTGACTCATATCCAGCTTCTCGCCCACTGTAATCCCCAGGTCCTTTTCTGCAGAACTGCTGCCTAGCCATTCGGTCCCTAGTCTGTAGCAGTGCATGGGATTCTTCCATCCTAAGTGCAGGACTCTGCACTTGTCCTTGTTGAACCTCATCCGATTTCTTTTGGCCCAATCCTCAAATTTGTCTAGGTCCCTCTGTATCCTATCCCTACCCTCCAGCATATCTACCACTCCTCCCAGTTTAGTGTCATCTGCAAACTTGCTGAGGGTGCAATCCACGCCATCCTCCAGATCATTAATGAAGATATTGAACAAAACCGGCCCCAGGACCGACCCTTGGGACACTCCACTTGATACCGGCTGCCAACTAGACATGCCAAGTAGACTTCAGGGTCTACTGTCTTGTCCTAATGGAGACAGAGGGGCTTGAGGCCTGTAAGCAGGGGATCTGGAGAAAGGAGGGACTCTAGCCCATGAATGGAGATGCCAGAAGTTAGAACTCAGACCTTTGGTTTCAGGTTGGAGAAAAAAGCCAACAGATTATGGCTACTGAAGCTGGCTGCAGGTGGTAGACCATCTGAATAAGAGCCAGCTGAGTAAAATATTTGGTTAACGGCTGATATTGGAAGAACAGAAGTGTATAATGGCAGAAGGGGATACCTAACACGTCCCTTACTAGTACTTGGGATTTTTGATGGGTTTGAGCTGTTTAGTTACCAGTTGGTCTGAGAGGCAGAGGGAGTGGAATAGACAGCGGGTTAGGACTGCGGCCAGGAGCAGTGGCTGTTACGATGTGGCCCTCAGCAGTTTTACACCCTTTCACAAATTATCTGCTTTCTTCATGCCCAGGGAAAAGAGGATGAAGGACAGGAGCACCTATAGCTGACTCTCCTGGATCTCTGAGCTAGACTAATTTGGTTCCTGCCTGAGTCATTCCTGGCTGGATTGAAACCACCTAGATGTCCCTGGCTGCAGATTACAGAAAATGCAGAGGCCCCCCATCAATGCATTCAGTGATGAGGGATTTCAAAAGAAGCAATCCTTGGCCTTTCCCTGCTTTCAGGGCTTTTCTGCCATTCCCACACATCTCTGTATTTCTGAACCTCGGTGAACAAATCCCATCCAGAAAGCTTCTAGGAAATACATCCTCCACCCAACTACATAGCTCAGCAAATCAACCCAGATGATATGCGTCAGAAATTCAACTAGTAATTTTTGAGGGTCATTTGTTTTAATTAATACCCCCCCCCAATGTTCTATAGCAGGAGTCGGCAACCTTTGAGAAGTGGAGTGCCGAGTCTTCATTTATTCACTCTAATTTAAGGTTTCGCGTGCCAGTCATATATTTTAATCTTTTTAGAAGGTCTCTTTCTATAAGTCTATAATGTATAACTAAACTATTGTTATATGTAAAGTAAATAAGGTTTCAAAATGTTTCAGAAGCTTCATTTAAAATTAAATTAAAATGCAGAGCCCCCCGGACCGGTGGCCAGGACCCGGGCAGTGTGAGTGCCACTGAAAATCAGCTCGCGTGCCGCCTTCGGCACACGTGCCATAGGTTGCCTACCCGTTCTATAGAATGGGATCCTGTAAACAACTGCCTGCAGCTAAGGAGGCAGAACTAACCTGTCAGGCACTTCAAGGAAAGGAGAAGCTTCTCTCTGCCCATGTTGTCTGGATCTGTCCCCAAAGATGAAGAGGTTTGAAGACTGACTGTAAGGGCTGTGGACTTTCTGATATAAAAGAACAACTCTTTGGACAGCGTGTGTCTCTCTGGGCCTTAAAAGCAGATTGCCAAACAGGCCTTGCAAATCCAAAAGGACTTTGCTGGGAGGCAGTAAAAAGAATAGGGATGACACCCAGAAAATTAAATATGTAGTCCTCTAACATGTGCCGGTTTGGATCGTCCATATCAAATACATATGCATTTGGATTTAGCACTCAAGTCAAGAAATCTTCAGTGTTTCATAAAGGATTAAAATTAAAATAGATTTAAAGTTAGATTTCACCCAGTATAGTTTTGTTAATAAAAAATAACTAATTTAGACAATTTAACTGATTTACTATTGACTGTATGTCAGTATAAACACACTTTTTCATTAAGAACAGTAATAACACATTGTAATTCACTGCTGGTGGATTGCTAATTATAGCAACCTGACTTGGATGCCTGTCACTGCCTAATATAGTTTCTTAATCTATGATGCTGAGCACAACTACAAGTCAGAGTCTGAGTATCTCCAACATGAGACAAGCAGTTTCTGCTGCCAAGGGAAAAATGGAAAATCAGTTATCACTTCCCTCCCTTTGGGGTATGAAGCCTCACTACAATGGCATAAAATCGAACTAAATGGATTAAAATTTCCCTTACAGTTTTCTCTTGATGAAATAAGCTAGCCAAAAAATTAACCACATTAGATCAAAATACTTACGTTATGGAGTATGTCAGTCTGCCCACGTATAGAAAATCTTGGACAGTCAGCACCATGAAAGTGTTTTTCAGCACTACTTCTGGCAGTGTTTATTCTTACCAAATGATTGCCATGGGTCAGAGGTGGTAGCTGTAGCTGCAGATCCTCCCCAGGGGTCTGTTTGGTTTGCTCCAGCTGTGGGTCCCCAGGTTTCGGTTTTCTGAGGGGCTGGTGCTGATGAGGGCAGTGCATCCATGAGATCCAACAAAGTTGTGTGCTGTGGGGAAGAAATGTTTTTTAAGCTTTAATAAAGAGGACTACACTACCCTGAAGTAACATGCCCATCATGTCACAAAGCAATATTTTGTTCTGTTACACACCCTCCTTGATCAGCTGCATGGTCTTTAACCTGCATGGATGAATCTTATCTACCACAACAAAATCCCAAAAGCATATACAGGCCCAGATTAAGCTAGATTGGACTGTATTTCATCATTCTGCAGCATAACCAGGAATTTCTTAATTGAAGGCACTACCTCCTTCTTTTTGGGGATTTTAATTGTGTCTCTGCGACTCTCCTCCAGAGCCATCTGTAATCTCAGATCATCTCCGCGTCGGAGGCGCTCCTCCTGCAAAGGAAATCAACACCGTTGATACTGACTGTTGGGCTAGACTGTCCTTTAAAATGGCGCAGTTTGCTCCCTCCATGTGCCTAGCCCGCTTGGCAGGCCAGTGCAGGGAGAAGGCCTGCTATAGCCTCAACTCTTGCCAGCCCCCTTTGGAGCAATTTGCACCAAGGAGGTGTGCAGTGGGTTACAAAGGACAGATTGTCCCTTGCATGTGATTTTTTTTTTTTTTTTTTTTTTAAATGGAGATATCCTATCTTCTAGAACTGGAAGGGACCTTGAAAGGTCATCGAGTCCAGCCCCCGGCCTTCACTAGCAGGACCAAGTACTGATTTTGCCCCAGATCCCTAAGTGGCCCCCTCAAGGATTGAGCTCACAACCCTGGGTTTAGCAGGCCAATGCTCAAACCACTGAGCTATCCCTCCCCCGATGTGATGAGGGTTCTTTGGGTAGATCTCTCCAGTTACGCACAAGCCAAAACAACCTGACCCTAGTTCACTAATCTTAAAGATGAGATCATTAAACCTATATACACAGTCCACTTGAAATCTTTGTTGAAAGCTAGTTTTCTTTATATCTTTCGCAGAATGTGTAAAACAAAGATGGCTTAAACAATGAACTAACAAAGACGAGGGAATGTAAAGAAAGCAGATATTCCATCTTCAAATTATTATAAACCATTTATACAGACCAGTTAGTTTAACTTCTGTGCCAGGGAAGATAATGGAGCAAGTAATTAAGGAAATCATCTACAAACACTTGGAAGGTGGTAAGGTGATAGGGAACAGCCAGCATGGATTTGTAAAGAACAAATCATGTCAAACCAATCTGATAGCTTTCTTTGATAGGATAACGAGTCTTGTGGATAAGGGAGAAGCTGTGGATGTGGTATACCTAGACTTTAGTAAGGCATTTGATACGGTCTCGCATGATATTCTTATCGATAAACTAGGCAAATACAATTTAGATGGGGCTACTATAAGGTGGGTGCATAACTGGCTGGATAACCGTACCCAGAGAGTTGTTATTAATGGTTCCCAATCCTGCTGGAAAGGCATAACGAGTGGGGTTCCGCAGGGGTCTGTTTTGGGACCGGCTCTGTTCAATATCTTCATTAACGACTTAGATATTGGCATAGAAAGTACGCTTATTAAGTTTGTGGATGATACCAAACTGGGAGGGATTGCAACTGCTTTGGAGGACAGGGTCATAATTCAAAATGATCTGGACAAATTGGAGAAATGGTCTGAGTTAAACAGGATGAAGTTTAACAAAGACAAATGCAAAGTGCTCCACTTAGGAAGAAAAAAATCAGTTTCACACATACAGAATGGGAAGAGACTTTCTAGGAAGGAGTACGGCAGAAAGGGATCTAGGGGTTATAGTGGACCACAAGCTAAATATGAGTCAACAGTGTGATGCTGTTGCAAAAAAAGCAAACGTGATTCTGGGATGTATTAACAGGTGTGTTGTGAGCAAGATACGAGAAGTCATTCTTCCGCTCTACTCTGCTCTGCTCAGGCCTCAGCTGGAGTATTGTGTCCAGTTCTGGGCACCGCATTTCAAGAAAGATGTGGAGAAATTGGAAAGGGTCCAGAGAAGAGCAACAAGAATGATTAAAGGTCTTGAGAACATGACCTATGAAGGAAGGCTGAAAGAATTGGGTTTGTTTAGTTTGGAAAAGAGAAGACAGAGAGGGGACATGATAGCAGTTTTCAGGTATCTAAAAGGGTGTCATAAGGAGGAGGGAGAAAACTTGTTCACCTTAGCCTCTAAGGATAGAACAAGAAGCAATGGGCTTAAACTGCAGCAAGGGAGGTCTAGGTTGGACATTAGGAAAAAGTTCCTAACTGTCAGGGTGGTTAAACACTGGAATAAATTGCCTAGGGAGGTTGTGGAATCTCCATCTCTGGAGATATTTAAGAGTTGGTTAGATAAATGTCTATCAGGGATGGTCTAGACAGTATTTGGTCCTGCCATGCAGGCAGGGGACTGGACTCGATGACCTCTCGAGGTCCCTTCCAGTCCTATAATCTATGAATCTATTTCCCCTTTAAAACATTGAAGATTGAGACATCCGCTTTAACTTCAGATTTCCTGGCTTTTGTCAGTCTCTCTCAACATTTGATAGAATTGTTAGGTCTACAAGGAACCAGAGTAGTTCTAGTGAACTCTGCACTTTTTTGTGGGATTCTAAAATCTCTAGGCCATCTCTAATATGTTTATGTCAAACTGACTTTATTTCAAATGATTTCAATTCCATCACCACTTTCTGAATTTCATCTTATTCCCCAATAGTTATAGCTTTTCTACTTTTAGTTTAAGTTCATTATTTCCAGCTTTACTGCTAAATGAGGAAAAAATCCTCTTCCTTACAGTATCCCTTTGCAGACAGAAGGACTTTCGTATTTAATGTACAGTTATAAACTGATGCTTGTTGTAAAAAGACTGAAAATCATTGTGGAAGTGCCTGGCATGATTCCATGATTAAGGGTGAGTTTTGAATGTATAGCTGAGATGCAACCCCTTTGTTATGTATTAAGAATATAATAATATCTCCCCAATATTACAGCATTTACTGTGAATACAGAATGAATTTTCTGTGAAGTTACAAAAAATACAGTAGACTAGCTTGAGTTAAAATTAATTAAAAATGAGTGATTTAGGAAAATGAGCATTCCAGGTCAGACCATTTTTTCATTTTTTTTTTTGGTCCCAAATGATCTTAACAGAATAAAACGCTGTTCAATCTTAGTAGTTTATAGTTACAACTCACTGAAATTTTGTACGCTGTTTTTTTTAGGAATTCATCTTTTTTTGCAATAATTTTTCATAACTGAAAGTTCAGGAGGGACTGATGAATAATGTTCTTCCACAGAAGATGGCTCATTTCAAAATGGCTGCCATGTCTTATTCTCAATGGGTCTGAAGCCACAGCTGCCCTTGTCCAAAATGGCTATTGCTTCACACAGCTCCCCAACTGGAGTGAAACCAAATTGCATTAATGGAAGATGGTGTTCCCCTTTGCAGTTAGAGCATAGACAGAGAATTATTGTAATACACAGGAAACTCACCTGCTCTGCAACTTCTCTGCTCATTGCTAATGCAAGCTGCAGTTGGAGCTCTTCCTCTCCACTTGTCTGAGGTCGTGCTTGCTCTAGCTCTGAAGAAACTCGAGGGGATGTAGCTGTTGAAGGAACAGAAACATATTGAATATAAGAGTATCTATGAAGCTTTATGAACCTCTTAACATGCCTGATTAAATTCACTCTTCACACTGCGTTTCACTTCTATACAGCTGCTCTTGCAAGCCAAGAATTACAAATACTGGGCCTTATCCTGAGAGGTGCCAAGGACTCGCCATGCCCATTGACGTCAAATGAGAGTAGAACATGCTCAGCTTCCTGAAAGATCAGCCCCACTTCCATGAGGTCAACAAACAAGACAACAGAAGTTATAAAGAGAGACTTCTGGAAGAATTTGATAGCTTAGAGGAAAACTATGCTTGAAAAACAAGGGATTAATTTATTAACAAGGATTAGCAAGAAATACTGAGTATCTGACTACAATGGCTGCTAGATATAATAATGCCATAGCAAATCAGAGCTTTAGAGATGGGGTCACTGGTTTCATAAACCATGTGGTTAATCATTCAAGACATGTTTTTAGTACCTGTAACATGTACCAATATTACAGTACAGTAAGAGACTTTGCTGAGAGCTAGCCAGTATGTAGGTAAAAAGGGATACCACCCACATTTTTATAAGCTAATGCCCAATCTCAGTCTAGACACATAAGTAATCTATTCACACATATAGTTTATAAAATAGTAATATTCTCTGCAAAAACATTTCATTCAAACAGATTGGTAATTTTAAAAAAAAAGATTAAAAGTTTAGTATTAAGGAATATCTTAAAAGTAGGATGCAATATTTCATAAGAAGCCTTGTTTAAAGAAAATGATAGCAGGTACAGATATTTGTATTATAACTACTACAGAAGTCTTCATCTAAAGTTCAAGAATTTATCTGCTGAGAATTAGTTGCAAACCTATGCTGTCATGTCATTATATGGCAATGAAAAGCAATCAAAGATGAAAGACTACATGCTAAAAAAAATGTTTCTGTGTGTGTCAAAGCTGCCTTTTTACAATTGTAACATTTGTATTACAATAGCAACCAGACACTCCGATCAGGTTTGGAACTCCACTATGTTCACCGAACAACTATTAACTAGCTTTAGTGCTCTGTCACGGATTATTCTGTGTACACTGAAACATTGTTTTACCAAGGCATGACAGTTGCTGATTAACATTTGAAATATTAATTGTGATCTTGCATAATCCACTAACATTTTATTTAAAAAAAAAAAAAAAAAAGGTAAAAATTAATTTACATTGAAAGCTAGATTACCCAGGTAGTAGGAAAAATGAATGTTTCTTCTAAATAGCACAGCTTGGTGTTTAAAAGTCAAATTGCTAAATGGTCATTTAAAACCCAGTTTTTAATCACCTTTTATAAGTGCATTACCCCCTCCACCTGATTCTAGCCAATAACATTTCCTGAATTGGTATAAATTTTGACTTTTCACCAATCCTTCTTTCTGGCTGGAAAGTCACCTTAGAGGAAGTCTATGCTGCAAGGGAAAGTTAGCGCCAGAGCAACATGAGGCAGTTCCCTTTCCTCCCTACTCTTCGACTCAGCACGCCATTTCCACTGCATTCCAAATCTAAAGGAGCGATGGATGAATTGAATACCTGAACTATATACTCTGACCCTGTACTGATCCTTCGACTTCCAAACCAGTCAGCCAGGCCCACTACTTTGAATTCTAACCATATCTACATTATTTAACCATTGCAACCTCTGCCAATCTTACTACTTTCTCAGACCTCTTCTCCATATATCCAAGTTTTGTCTGCTTCAAAAGTACCCTTTACTCCCAAAAAACAAGGCCAAAAGAATCTTACACATGGGAAGAACCTCCAGTCTTCTACAGATCTTAGCATGCCAATCACTAATCGAGATCTCCACTCTTCATTACACATTTCAACACTCAGCTATACATGTACTCAGCTGAATTTCAGGGGAGTTGCATACTTACATCCCTACTTTTGGAGATAACATAATTCCTCAAGATCATTGGTTTTCAACCCTTTTTCAGTCGCGGGTGCCTAAAAGGTTTCGAATGGAAGTGCAGACCTCTTTGGAAATCTTAGGCATAGTTTGCAGATCCCCAGGGGCCCATGGGCCACAGGTTGAAAACCAATGCTCTAGAAAGCCAAAAGATCTGAAGTGCTCTGAAAATATAAAAGGCTCCAAAATGTTGCCAAGTGAACGAATGGCAAAGGGGAAGCAAAAAAGATACTAAGTAAATAACCAGCTTCATTCTTAATCACAACGTCATTCTTGCTTTTTTCTTTAGCTCTCAGCTTCTGCCTTTTGATGTGCTGCCTGCGCTTTCTTTTGGTTCTCTGGGGATGCCTTGGTAAAGAAGCGAGTCATGCACTGCAACCTCTGCCGCTCTCAAGTTTATATTTGGGCTCTGTTAAATATAGCATGCCAAACAATTGCAGCTGCCACGGAAGATCCTGACAAAAGAAGCAGTCTGAGATAGCATGGGCCTATCCTGTTAAGGGCTTTGCAGCCCGGTACCAGTATCCTACCAGTGGCTTTGGTGACAAGCAGGGAAACCTGTGAGTAGCATTAGTGTAGTGTGTCGTCTTGAGAATTTTTTTTAAATGTAATACAAGGAAGCTGCAGCTTCCTTGTAAACCTCTAATACAATCACAGGTAGAGTGAATTACAATAGTCAGCCCGGAGTAGCTGGATACTGTCCCAGCAGGCACGGGGGAAATGGAGTGTTCTTGCTACCCAAAGATGGAAAGCCACTCTTGATGCCCAACATCAGCACAGAGCCCAGCAAGGTTTGGCGGCACGCTATCTTGAACTTGGACAGCATCATATGCCCATGGATAGTCCTCAAAATGCTTCTCTTCTAACTAGCATCAGTCCAGCCTATCCTGTGATCATTTTAAACCAGCTGTTCCTCATCCAGGCTTTTATTTCCTTCATGTATCATGACAGACAGAAGACAGTTCTGTCTAGGCTGCAGGTAAAGGACAAAAAATGCTGAGTGCTGCTGATTTCATAGCCCTACATAGCTCATGTCTTGTCTTCTCACAACTGCCTCCAAAGGTGGAATATAGGTGTTAAACAGCAGCAGTGACAGGGGCATCAACACGGCTCTGGGATCCGAAGGAACGAATGTAGGCAGATTATTAGTACAGGAAAGTGACAAGGAAAATACAATTTTTTTTCTCCATACTACATAGACTATTAAACCCTTTCTACATTGCAGATGAAAGTATACTAGCAATGACTGCTGTCAGCAAGAATCTAGCTGGGCTTCCCTGAATATTGTGCACAATGATTTTTCCCCTCTACAAGTGTTCTTAATCTGTGCTATAGAATATCGGGGGGGGGGGAGGGGCGGGAGCTGTTGCTAGCATGGCTTTAAAATTATGTGGATGGGGCTCATTACGTTAAACTCCTTTATTATTCTCCCCATTTCCCCTAGGAAAGGGATTCTTAGAGCTTGTGTTCGTAGTAATTCCAGCTTGTAGGGGCATACAAGTTGCAATATCCCAACTATTTCCACACTAAAAGCTTCAAGAATGAGTGGAAGAAATTCACTCAACTCTCCCCCTCCTCCCATTTCCTCCTATCTCTGAAAAAATGTGCTAAAGAATGACAATCTTGCCTTATACCTCACTGTTCCCAATAGTGACCAGTATTCAGCAGTGCCAGGAACTGAACACAACTCTTAACAAGATTAAGCCATATAAAATGGCCTAAACATCTTTTAGAAGTTTCAGTAATTCAGCATATTTGCTTTTATTATTTTTAAATTAAAATTGCATTTTGGAGTTCCCAAAGTTATTTTGTCTAATTGAAATTCTCAGCTGTGCTTCCTATTAAACACTGATGAAAATTTAACATCTTTAATTAACCCATGTGAGGTGCTTATAATGGCCATCAGCACATTTTTCATCAAAGAATTAAAATAAAGTGCACCGGTGTTATTTAGTATTGACTTTTCTGTCCAGCAACTCCACTTTTAAATTCCTGCATTATCAGAACTGTCCCTGTATATCAGCTGGTTACTGCATAATATGTTTTAGTTGCAAGGATCCAATATAAAGGTTATTGCCTTAGTAACAGTATCTCTGCCACACAAAGAATCTCTTATACCAAAGCACATGACCATTAACTCAGATGTTTATGTAAGATGGAACTGAATAGATCAATTCTGACCTGTTAAGCTCTGCTTTGTTACTGCTTTGAGCATTTTCAGATTCAGGCATCTCTAGGCCACATGGAAACAACTGTGTGGGATATTTGCGGTTACAGTGATAAATGCCATTGTCCTGCTCTCTCACCAAGTCTATCTACAGTATAAAGAAATAATTTCCAACTTCAGTTAATCACTAAAGCAGGATTCTGTTCTATCATCTGTCTTTATTACCAGCTATGACGTCTTTCATACGTATTTACTGATCATTTATTATATTTTGGCTATACCTAAAAGCCAGCTGGAGAACCCCAAAGGTTTCAGTTAATATATTAGAGTAAACAGACAGACCTACATTGATGTAAACAATAACACTGCTGACACTAGTAGAAAATCAGCCACAGCATAAAAATAGGTCTAGCATTTTCACCCAAATACTTAGACTACAATTTTTGGAAAGCATCTCTATACCAAGCCATTTTATATGCTATGGGGAAGAGAGTCTGGTCTCTACCCCACTGCCCCAGGCACTCACTTCACGGTCTAGCTTGATTGTAAAGTCAATGGTATCTTCTGTGATAGTTTCTATGATCTACACATCATAGCAATGCCTATCATGTAAAGAAAGGAGAGGGGGACTAATGCAAGACTAAAAATTGTATAATACCACCTGTGCATCATCCTACAAACGGACACCAACCCAGTAGTAGCCATACACAGATACTGTATGCTAGTCTAATCAGACAGCAATCAGGTAAACAGAATAAAGAGGAAGTGATACTTCCAAAGAACCAATATCTAATCTCTCCAACTGTGAAATGTAGCATACAAATAGTACGTTCTACGAGTTAATTTATATTCCATGAGTCTATTGGTATAAAAGGGTATTTCAATGCCAGGAGGGGAATTATGGCACGTAATAAAGTAATGTGTGAAGAAGTCAGATTTACTGCACAGTGTCTTCATAATCAACTTTGGACGTCCTCATTCCAGTTAGTGATTGATAGGAGAATAACTGATTTTATGGGTTAACCTTGAAACTTCTCTCATTCAGTATTCAATTTAGTTTTTGATCACTAAAAAAAGAGTCATCCACCAAATAGCTCAAACCTGAGACCAGTACACACCCGTCAGCCTTTTTTCAGTTACTGTGGCTCATGAAATACTAACATCCTATCTTTTTTTTGTAAAAATACACCTACACGGATACATAGATTTAAAGCGTCACTTCTCTGCTTTGCAAAAAAATTAATAGTTGTTATCCGGTCCATTCTGAGAAACTGGTAACTTAAAGTGCATTTTGAAAATCATCTAATATTGAACAGATCCCTACAACTTGTTTCAATTAAGTAGTGATTTTTGTATCAGTTCTTTAATCCCCCCTTAGCCATATCTTGAGAGAGGGGTTTAAAGCATTTATTGTTATTGAAAAGTTTGATTACAGTAACAATATTCATCTTTGTTTTTCGTTCCTGTGGTACACGAAGTAATATATAAGGGATAATTAAATCAAGTTGTCTGTTAGGCATCACTTTTTAAGACTACACACTACATAATGAGTGGGGTCCCACAGGGATCAGTTCTGGGTCCGGTTCTGTTCAAGATCTTCATCAATGATTTAGATAGTGGCATACAGAGTACACTTATAAAGTTTGCAGACGATACCAAGGTAGGAGAGGTTGCAAGTGCTTTGGATGATAGGATTAAAATTCAAAATGATTTGGACAAACTGGAGAAATGGTCTGAAGTAAATAAGATGAAATTCAGTAAGGACAAATACAAAGTACTCCACTTTGGAAGGAACAATCAGTTGCACACATACAAAATGGGAAATGACTGCCTAGGAAGGAGTACTGTGGAAAGGGATCTGGGGGTCATAGTGGATCACAAGCTAAATATGAGTCAACAATGTAACACTGTTGCAAAAAAAGCAAACATCATTCTGGGATGTATTAGCAGGAGTGTTGTAAGCAAGACACGAGAAGTAATTCTTCTGCTCTACTCTGTGCTGATACAGCCTCAGTTGGAGTATTGTGTCCAGTTCTGGGCACCACATTTCAGGAAAGATGTGGACAAGTTGGAGAAAGTCCAGAGAAGAGCAACAAAAATGACTAAAGGTCTAGAAACATGACCTATGAGGGAAGATTGAAAAATTTGGGTTTGGTTGGGCTGGGCTGAAGAAGAAAAGCCTGAGAGGGGAGATGATAATAGTTTTCAAGAACATAAAAGGTTGCTACAAGGAGGAGGGAGAAAAATTGTTCTCCTTAATCTCTGAGGATAGGACAAGAAGCAATTGGCTTAAATTGTAGCAAGGGTGGTTTAGGTTGGACATTAGGAAAAAATTCCTGTCAGGGTTGTTAAGCACTGGAATAAATTGCCCAGGAAGGTTGTGGGATCTCCATCATTGCAGATTTTTAAGAGCAGGTTAGACAAACACCTGTCAGGGATGGTCTAGATCAGTGGCTTTCAAACTTTTCTTTTTACTGGTGATCCCTTATAAATTAAAAACACTTTTTATATATTTAACACCATTATAAATGCTGGAGGCAAAGCAGGGTTTGGGGTGGAGGCTGACAGCTCGCGACCCCCCCATGTAATAACCTTGCGACCCCCAGAGGGGTCCCAACCCCCAGTTTGAGAACCCCTGGTCTAGATGATACTTAGTCCTGCCATGAGTGCAGAGGAGTGGACTAGATGACCTCTCGAGGTCCCTTCCAGTCCTGCGATTCTATGACATGTCAATGGAGATACACAGCCCAAGAAAATAAATGAGCTCTTCACACCCCCTTGGACTAATTAGAGTTGTTCACATGCTGGTCCATTTTCCTCACTACTTTATATGCTCTGACTTTGCTAGAACACCAGGGATGAATTTGGCCTGGTGATGCTTTAGCATAGGACACAGGAAAAAACCTTACAAACAGGAGTATTCTGAATTTCCTTTGGTGAGAAGTCCAATTAATTAATTCTATTGACATTCTCTCTATATTGAGTCAGAGAGAAAAGGCTGAATTGGAAGAGCAAAAACTGAAAATCAAAACATTTCATATGACTAACAGGCAATGTTAAAACTAAACAGATTTCAGACTTAAACACACATCTAAGATTACTTAGGAAAACTCTTAAAACAATCTTAAGACAGCTCCAAATTTTGCAAACTTTAGAAATGCTCTTTTTAGGACATCTTTCCTGTCACACTCTCTTCATTAAAAATTGGACTGTAAAACAGAATTCTAAATTCTCATTTAGGAGACCCATTTACTGCCTCAAGGCGAGAGGGTTCTTTGAAACCGGGGCACCATGCGCACATCATGTTGTCCATCTAGTCTGCTCTGTTCACATGGGCCGTGCCAGGGTGTTAAAACATGTAAGAAGCCTGCTCTGCAAGTGCTTCAGAGAGCAGGATTTTTGTCCATTGTGACACACTGCCTAGTACAGATAGGCAAGGGGAAAGTACAGGAAGCATACCTGGATACAATCAAAATGAAGCAGGGTACACCTCGTCTTGGGCCTAACACCGTAGTGTCCTTTAAAAGGAAGACAAAGTTTATTTCATTCATGGGGCAAGATGGGAAAGGAAAGAAAGAGCAGCTTTGTTTCAGAGTTCCTTTTGGCTACCAGCCCAACTAACTATAATACAGATATAATATTCTCCATAAAAATCAAGCAATTGGCTTCTCTTCTCTGTTTCTTCCCTCCACTTCTATGAATTTTCTGAGGCCTCTTAAAACGTTTCACACACACCTGATCATGCCTTGTACCTCCTGCTGCAGCCTGCTGTGCTTCCTGAGTAGCCACAGCAGATTGACAATGACAATCCTGGGAAGCTGTGATGATGAAAAGACATAATGTGATTCTCAGTTGCTGCTGGGAGTGGGAGGGAAGGAAAAGGGGGCTAGTTTGAGACAAAAGAAAGGCCTGACTCCCTACACACCTGTGCAACTTCTTGAGTCCTTCAGCAGCAGCTGGAGTGCCACACTGAAACAGACCAACATTGTTTCACTCTTATTCTGCTGAGGACTGGTTGATACCAGTGCAATCCCAGAATAATGCAGGATTCCTGCAGTCTGATGTCTAATTTAGGCTCCTGTTTAAGGTGAATATTAAAAACATTGCTACATTGGAATGGTTGGTGGTTTCAGTCAAATTCTTAGAGAATAGGTTTCCGTATCAAACACCATCACCACTGACACTCATAATTGTGTTTTGTATTAGGAACGCTATTCCATTTATCAGCAAGAAAGCTATGTACTGAACTGATCAGTACATTTCTCACAGAAATTTTAAAATGACATACCTAAATTGGGCACCCAGATCCATAGTCACCATAAAAAACTGAACTGATTTTCACACACAGCTTCCAATCACTTCAATTTCCTGGACTAAACTTTCCTTCTCACCCCTAGAGGTGGCCCACTGGGTCAGGAATGAGGCACATTGGTGGGTGAGGTGTCACAGGTAACTGTGCATCAAGATGCAGCTTTGGTTTCCAGTGCTATCAATCCAGCACTAAATCAAGAGCATTAAATTAACTTGAAATAAAGTAAAATTTTGATATAAGATTTCACATAACTCACTTCAGCATATATTTAAGATTTTAAAGTTTACCATTTTTTAAGCAACTGCCCAAAACCTGAAAATTATCAGATGATTTAAAACTAGAAGGCAGCAAATCATCTTTGGTATCAAGGCAGGATCTGTCAACATGATTGCCTTTTTTTAAAAAGTTTTACACTACATTGCTGGGCTTAATTTGCAGGTGACTTTACTAGGAATTAAAGCAGCAAAAACGTTCATACTAACTGCTGTTATACACTGGTATAATTTCTAAGCACTGATTAAAGAGTGCATGAGATTGTCTTATATTGGGCAGACACCCATCTAATGGCAAAAGCGACATCACAAAATTTAAACATCCTCAAATAAGGAATAAAGCTTTTTTGGAAGAAGTGATCAAGTTCACATGCTGTTAACTTGATGTTAATAGGAACATATATTAGCAATATCAGATAAAGAATTGAGAATGGTAGATTCAGAATTATTTTAGTGTGAAGTAAAATCATTTAAATGTCAGTATCTCCACAGTAGCTGGGAATTAGAGCTCAAGTCTGGTGTTATTTTAAAACTCAGAATTTGAGCTACAATTAAATAGTTAAGAGTTTAAACAGGATATCAGGAATTTTCCAAGAAATGGAAATGTTACAGATGGTAAGTAGAGAAGCATTAACAGTGACTGCAAAATAAGACTATTTGCAAGAACATTTTGTGTTGAAAATAATCTTCCAATTATAAATTTCCAATTACAAATACAAACATTTGAACACCTCTCCTTTGGTGCCATGTAATCCCACCATTGTAACCCTGAGGCAGCACCTCACAGATGCCATGCTTATTCGGCCTTTTCCATCCCATTCCCATTGCTGCTATTGCTATTCCACCGCCTGTCTGTCTCCTGCCAGTCAAGCAATTTTATTTATTTAACAACACACATTTGACATCACAGTACTAAGCTCTTACTGTTTACCATTTGTAGATCACCTAATGCTTTACATCTATGGCTAAGCATCATCATCCCAGTTTTACATATGGAGAAACTGAGGCAGGAAGGTTAAGTGACCAACGCAATGTCATATATTAAGTCAATGACAGAACTGAGAATAGAACCCCGGTTTCCACCACCAGATCTGGAGCACTGTCCACTGGACCCCACTGCCCCTGTTTTCATGACTACTCCCACATAAAACTGACAAGAGAGCCCTTTTAAGATCACTTTCATGAAACTCATCTCTCACAAAACCAGAATTATAAGTGTATAAGCCCCATCACAATAAACTTCATCTCAAGTAAAAGGAACGTACACAAAAAGCATCTGATTAAAAATTCAGAGGTATTACCCAGAATTCCTCTACGTTGTCTAGCAAGAATGAAGCAAAATATTATCTACAAATCCTCCAAGACAATTACTCAAGGAACGAATCCCAACTGTCTCTTTACACTAACACTGCTAGATATAAGAACACACACACAAACTTCAAAAGTACAAAATATTTTGAATAGCAATAAATCAAAATACTAGTAATAAATATATGAAGAAGTGATGTAGCTATCTGTCTACCTGCACTTAAGTAGCTATGGTGGCCTTAAGCAGAAGTTTGGAACCATATAAAAATCCACCCATAGATTAATTGGCTATGTTGATGTGACCTTGCATTAAATTATAGGGGGATGTAGCAAATAAAAGTATGATATTTGCATTGGGGTGGGAGGGGAGAGGAAGGAAGCTTTTAGTATGGAGAAGTAAAATATCCTATGGCTAGATATAAGGAAAGGTTGTATAGTTTTGGGGTTCCCTAGGTGCTACTACAGTATAAAAAATTAAAAACCACCACTGTACAAACTTTTATAATATAGCACTATTTAATCAAAATGTTATTAACATGAGTTAATAATTTAATAATATTTAATGAAGGTGTAGATAAACTGTAAATTACATACATTTTCTAGAGGTAAGCCTCACATGCTAGGGTGAGAAAATGCCTTCCAATTAAATTGGCTGCCCCTGTACTCATCTCAAGCAGAGACTAGGCAGGGGGAAAAAAGATTATTTTCCTATTGGAATAGATAGTTCAGTGACTTCCTCCTAAACGTCCTTTCAAGGATATTTCTCAATAGCTTGCAAAGTGAAATGTTTACTCTTTCAATGTAGTTTGCTAGAGCTACACGCTCAGACCATATGAGAAGAAAGGATAATACGATAGACATGACTCATCTTCCTTTGAATGGTCTAAAGATGGAAACCAGGATTTTCCATTATCTTGTATTTATTTATTTTCAAGCCTAAATTAATTCTACACTAACAGAGAAGACATTAAATTTCTGGGGGGTTGGTTTTTTGCTCACACTGTAATATTCTGTGCCCCACCATACAATCTCCCACTCCCCTGGTAACAGACACCGCTGCTTTGAAATAGTTTCTGGTTCTCTGGTCATCTGTGGATGTTGCTTTGGTCTATTAAGTTGAAAGGTCTGCTCAATAAAATGCAACGAATTTGTTGTTTGGATTGTTTCAAAAAATATTTTTAATACCCAGCAAAATGTTTGATGATTAGCATTAAAGTGTTGGGGATGCTATAGCCAGAAGCTCCGGAGCTTCAAAAACTTCCTTACTAGAGGAACTCAATCAATCCTTGCTGCACAAGTGGTTCTGCAAATAAAGATGTGGAGCACTCAGGTGCACAAGTACAAGACAAATAACGATACACAGGACACTAATATTTTGTTTTGAAAGAATGACCTGAACATGGTTCTGCTATCTAGCACACAATACAATTCCTAAAACATTAAAGGAATAAGAATTCAGCAGGATACCTTCTCCTGCAGCATGACTATAGCAAAAGAAAGTTTGAACGTCTGGTACCTGGTTTAGTATGGCAAATAAAAATGTTTAAATATACCAACTAATGTATCATTTGCTGAAGAATAGAACCAAGACATTATTAACATACCGTGGTGAGGATCAATTCAATAAATCAATTAAAATTAAGAGCCATGATACTTCATCTTAATCTCCTAGCCAAGTATGGTTCAATTAGATTAGTACTCTGAAGGGAGACCTCAAAAGAAAACCTAATATCCTAGTGACACAATAAAGATGCTCTTCTTTCAGAGTCAATACTGAAACAATGCTCCAGCATGATAAAAAGAGGTACTCAGTGGTTGGATGTTCCATGGTTTGTGTTTTTTTTTTTTTTAATAAGAGGTAAAACAGAGGTTCTGAGTACTTGGGATCATTTAAGATCCCATGGTATTTTTCACAAGAAAAAAGTATTAGTTTGGTGCCTGATAAAATTCCAGTTTGGATAATGATGCTTAACGTGCTTTTCTCTGTAACTTTAAATAGATAAAGTATTTTTCATTGCCTATCCTACACTGTTGTGTAATATTGCTATGTGCTGCTAAATTGCTGCTGCCTTCCGCACAACAAGCGGGTGACACGTCATTGGCTGTTAAGGCAATTCCAGTATTTATAACTTGAGAGGTGGTAATAATTTAGGATGAAGGGCCCGACAAACGTAAGATTATTGTTATAACTGACACTTATTCAATTCACCATTGACTCTGTTATAGCACTTCAGATACTGTAAGTGTTCGTTTAACAAACAAAAAAAAGAGTTTTCTTTTAGCATTATACCACAACCACTGAGATTTCAGCCAAAGCAGCCTTCAGCAGATCATTACTTATGTTAAGAAGTGCCAAACCAGACTTCATAACACAAGTGGGCCCAAGCAGCCATACAAAGAACCCATTCCTTTGGCATTGTATTCTCATTAATTTTTAGAATGAAACAGTATTTAGTACCGATATTTGTACACCAAAAGTTGATACTATAAATGTGTATAGTGGAGAATTAAGCACTGAAGTATTGAACTGTTACAACAGTATTTGTTTAAAAGAACTGTTGAACAATGAAGTAAACTGTTATGCTCATACTAAAATAAAATAGCAACAAAATAAAAGGAAGTCTGGTCAAACTGATGGATGCAAGGGAATTCCCTGTGCTGATTTTATTAAAGTACAATTCAGAAAGAAACCTAAAAGAATGAAGTGTAAAACAAAACACACTTTTCATCACACACACCTCTCAAAATTGGAAACGTATGCAGAATATTAACTGAAAGAATCCCCTTTGCTGCTCTGCCCCAGTCAGATGTGTCATATTAAACATTGGAATCCATTCATGGAAATGGCTGGATTTCACCACCTTTGGGACAAGGTAAGTAAAAATTGTTTTATAAATCAATTTAAATCAACATATTCATCCTCTCCCCGACTAGCAATTAAGCCTAGTAATTTGTAAAGGCATTAGTACTTCCCAGAAGACCTATAGAGTTTCAATCACTGCAAAAACCCCTTGTGATCTGTACACTAATATTCTAGAAAGCTCCACTTACTCTCTCATCCAACTGCAAATCAGAATCTGAAAGGTCTGGAACAGATGTAGATTTACAGAACAAAACCACCCTCATTTTTACATGCATTTGATTATTTGTACTTACAGCCATGGTAAGATGCAGGAGAGCCTCCAGATTTGCCATATTCTTGCTCTGAATAGCTAGTGGATAGATTAGGCTGACTGGAACCTCGGCCAAATGTGATCTGGTTACTACCAACTCCAGTGGCCACCTGAGCCATACGCTCTTTGGTCTTCAGGGCTTGGGCCCTCTCTGTCTTGAGTCGCTCATCATCCTTCAGAAGAGACACCAGCTGCTTGGACTTCTCCCTTACATTGATGCCCTGGTCCTTACCATCTCGATCGATATACTGGAAGTCCTTCAGTGTTTGAATAGCAAAAATATTCTCTTTACATTGCTGTGCCACCCTCTCAGAGCCTGTTTTAATCAGGTAATCTAACAGAGTAAGGGCCTTATACACATGCCGCCAGTTTTTGCCATGGTCATTCAGCCGTTTCCAGATCATGCTCATAATTTCAGAAAAGGCTACCACATTGTAAGTCAGATCTGCTATTTCAGTCATTAAGGAACTAGAAGGACCCCAGGGGTCATTGGAAGTTGCTTCCCGAACTTTTATTTCAGCCTCTGAATAATTGTTCACAATGTTTTTCATTTGCCGTCTAATAGACGAAGTCGTCATTTTTTTCCCCTTTTAATAAGACAAACTTCAAAAACTTCAAAGAGACTAATTTTTTCCCCCCAATGCACGTTTCTGGACTGTGAAGACGCTGTATCAGTGATCAATTTGAAACAAGTTCTGCTAAGATCATTTCCTCTCTTCAAGAAAAAGGTGCAAGACACAGGAAACCATAACCTAAAAAGAAAAAGAAAAAAAAATTAGTTGTAGCTTTAATTGTGCTTTTGTGAATAAAAACATCCAACAAAATTGTCCAAAGCTTTGAAGTCAACTGAAGGTGCTGTGGAAGCAGAAAATAGAAGTACAAAAGGGGGGGTTGTGGAAGCAGAAAAAGAACTGTCAGAAAAGAACTGCAATGCATGACAGTTTGTTAGCAAGAGTCAGGCTAACTGTAGCCCTGATAACGCGAGATTTGTAGAAGCGAGGATTGTGTGAGGCGGGTGAGAAAGTACTGTGTGAGAAGTTATTGTGACCTTGTATAGATAAGGTGTAGAAGACCTTGTGTAGATAAGGTATAGGAAATATTGTATGTTGGCAAGAGTCAAAACAATTAAGAAATAAGATATCAAGATGGCTTATGTATAACAAAATCCAGCTGTCCCTCATTATTTTCTGTAATGAAAGGTATAAATGCTTGTTGTAATTAGGTATCAGAGAGAGAGACCTGCTTAGCTCTCTCCCTCTGCACAATTGTGAGAGTTAATAAAGCTTCTGACTTGCTGCACCCAAACAAAAGAGTGAGAACTCCGTTTTTCTCCGACAGTGCTTTCAAGGTCCCTAGTGCATTTTATGTGAAGAAACCCACTTTTGCTCCTTATCTCAAGACTAAGGCCGTGGCTACACTCAAAACTTCAAAGCGCTGCCGCGGGAGCGCTCCCGCAGCAGCACTTTGAAGTGCAAGTGTGGTCCCCCGCCAGCGCTAGGAGAGAGCACTCCCAGCGCTGCAGGTACTCCACCTCCAGGAGGGGATTAGTTTACAGCACTGGGAGCGCGGCTCCCAGCACTGGGGCACTGTTTACACTGGTGCTTTACAGCGCTGTAACTTGCTGCACTCAGGGGGGGTGTTTTTTCACACCCCTGAGCGAGAAAGTTGCAGCGCTGTAAAGCGCCAGTGTAGCCAAGCCCTAAGGTAAGATTAACTGCTGGAAATTCACACTATTTAAAATAAGCAATATAAATATCAAAAGTAAAAAAAGCATTAGAATATACAATAAAAAGAGCATGATTACTACTATACTCTGATTAGTTTATCGGTTGTTTTGTCACAAGCATGCACATTGACAATGAGAGAAAGCTAAGCCAAAGAAATTAGTTGTGAATTTAGTTTTGTTGTGAGGTCTATAGTAATTATCTCATAGGATCAAGTGAGCAAATTCCAGAGTCAGGTCCGGGTCCTTCAAAAGTTCTGTCTCCTGCACTCATGAGCCTCCCTCTGTTGGTTAACAATTTCAATGTTCTAGTGTAACATAGCTGTTGTGGGAACTCATGGTCATGGAGTGTGAGAATTTCCTATAAACTAATCACACTGTTTCTAAGGTATCCAGGGACAAATTCATAGGGGGCTCTGAATATCAGGGCAGACACCTTGAACTGGGTTCTATATTCAACTGGAAGCCACTGAAGAGGGGCAGCAGAAGAATGCATTCAAGGCGACATGCAAAGCTAAGCAGATCAGAGGGAAAACAGTTTGTTTACTTTGTATATTTGACAGCACTGTGTGTCTACCAGAGTCACAGTTTCTGCTGCTTGGGAGCATATTTCACATAGCACTGAGGAAGGATGTGTTTTAAATTATACGAAAATGTAATTGTAAATCCAAAATATTGTCAGGGGAACTCAAGTGTAAGCTTTATAAATGCAAAACCTTTTAAACTTTTTTGAAGATGATTAGATTTCAAATTGGCAGAGGCCCAGTTAAGCTTTACAATGCATTACTCAAGTGAACAGACATTCAGATATTTACGCTGTATGTTTACTATTAATTATATCCTTTGATTTTCAAATTTTAAAAAAAATAATTGCAATGTTTTACAAATTACAAATAAAACCAGTTTAAATACTTAAAAAACACTGATTCCATAAGGAAAAAGTTACCACACTGGCAGAACAAGGATTGTACTTTTAAAAATGTTCTCCAGCAATGTTTCTCCAGACTTGTACAAGAAACTGCACTATCAGTAACAAAAGGCGTGGGTGAGAATTAACACACTGATTGCAAGCTTAACATTACCATCATTCTTCAAATTACTATCATGCCATTTTGAAGGAAGGCAGAATTAAGTTTCAACTTAGACAACTTTTCTAAGTCAGTAATAAACGTACAACTTTATAACAGTGAAAGAACAGTACAAAAGAATATGTCCTTTCAAGATGACAATTCTCAGCAAATAAGATCAATGACAACAAGATTAATTGAGACAGATTAAAAAAATCTGTAATAATATTTATTCTTGGAAGAATTAAGATAAAAACTATTATAGTTTAAGTATTGCAGAAAATTAAGTTGGCCATAAGACCAGACCTGAAGAAAAAGCTCTGTGTAAGTTTGAAAGCTTGTCTTTCTCCAACAGAAGTTGGTCCAATAAAGATATTACCTCACCCACTTTGGCTCTCTAATAAGAGTTAAAAACAAACTTCAAATAAAATGCATCAGCATAGGGTATTCCTTTACATTTATTTAAATCCAACTCATAGGAAAAGAATTTTGATTTATCATCAGACAAACACCAGAAGGAACAGAGCTCGGTAGCAGCCTCTGGATAGGAAATAGAGATTACACTGCTCCTAGAGAAGTCTCTTCAGCTTTGCAACCCCAGAGTATGGCAGAGGAATCCCCATCTAAACATCTGAATTCCATTCCCTCCATAACTGGGGAAAAAACTGGAGAAGTTTTTGGGGGGGAAGGTTTACCAGAAGATATCAATGAAGCCAATAGCTCAGCCGCATTCAGAAAAGGCTTGGATATTTACATGGATAACAAGAACAATGTTATGTAAAAATCCAAGAGGTAAGTAATGAAACAGCAACAAGAAGCAACTTCAACTACCTACATATAAACTGGCAGTGTCACAAATGGACACGGTTTGGAAAAATAATTTCAACATCCATAGCTGAACCACTAAGTAAGAGCAACCACAGCATAATTAAGTTCAAGACCCTTGGAGGAGGATTCATATAAAAAAATTAGCATTGCTCTGCTAAGCTTTCGAAAGGAGAATTTCGAAGTGAAGTAGCCTTTGAAAAGACCCTTAATTATTGCTTGACTTTTATCATGTGCATAAGAAACCATGCGTCTTGACTCAAGAATGTGACCTAGACTGAAGCACCTATTTTAATGGAGAGGAAACCAAACAGTCAATCCTATGCCCTGAAACGGGCCAAGAGCAGAGCTTCCTCTGTTGAGTCACCAAGTGCTTGAACCGCAGCATAAAAGTAAAGTGTATCTGATAGTCAATCATACTAGCAGGTAGACTGATTTAGCCCCAACCTTGGCCATATCTACACTAGGAAAAAAACATTTATTTTTGTAGTGAAGACAAAGCCCAAGATACAAGTGGGATTTGAAGCCTCTCTCAGTACAGAGGTGGTTTTCAGGGAATCCAAAGTTTGGGGGGAAAGCTGAGGCTTATGTTTTATTTATTTTTGAGTTACCAATAAAGCCAAGCACTGGAAATGAGTGAGTTTGCACTATGTGTATATGCTCTGGAATGTGATGGGAACTCTATTTGATTATAGAGTAATTCTCCCAGTTTGAAGGGGATATGCTGCAGTAGCAACAGAAAGTGACATATGTTACAGGCACAAATGATACACCTGCAGTAGACAGAATAGAATGGAGGGATCTAAAGGGATCTTTAACTTTGAAAAATATTAAATTATTTGCTATATTAATAAGTGAGCACACTGAATTAGATGCAACAGAAACAAAGGTGTTCTTAGCTCTTCAACAAAATTAAACACTTCATTTGATAATTTGTACTTCTATGGCAATTATAAGATTGCTACACAGTGCAAACTCTAGCATTCAGATACTTTACATATTCATACCTTGAAATAATTATGCAATTTCAATTGCTAATTAAATAGCTTAGTTTGATATGAGTCAGCAAAACAGTGCTGAATCCAGTCATTAACATGGTACCTTTTTTGACCCAAAGGTAAGTTTAGAAACATTTCGCCACCCTGGTACAGCTATTCCACTTTTTGCTATTAAAAAGCAAACTACAGGATTTTGAGAGACTTTCATTTTATCCTATTAAAAATAGCAAGGAAGGGCTTGGGGGAAGGACCACCTTGTGTTAATGCTCTTTACCTAAAATAAAAATTTGCCAAGAGTTTAATTTCATTTTTACAGCTATTTTGGCACTAGCAATAAATCAAGTTCTTGGGCACTTCATAAAGCAAACACCAAAAGATACACAACTCATCTGCTTCCCCATTCCTATTAAATTAATATTTTACTTGACCTTAACATTTGGAGAATATGAGAACAGCCTTTGAGATAAAAGTTAAATATCACCATTTGATAAAGTAAGAAAACATTTTTAATGCATGATTAGTTGGTTTCATAGAAAATTATTTTAATAGAAAATTTAGGATTCTTTTAAGAGGCCTTAGTGAATTAACATCTCACCAATGAACTAACACAAAGTACAATATACTTGCAACTTCAGCAAAAATCAGAGTCCCCATTGTAAACAGTACAATTGCTACTGCAGCAAAAAATAAAACTGATTTATTAAATTTACTGCTCTTTGTAAAAAGCAGCTGCAGGGACCACCAACTTGAACAGATTTCTTAAAAGGGATAGCCAAGGTTTTTTGTCGGTGGTGGTTTCTTTTTTTAACTGAGACCCCCAACATTTCATCCACCTAATATTGCTGCCTATCACTGTGGGCCACTTTTTCCTCTGTTTTCTAATAATTTTGTCACCTTTTGTACAAATAGGAATGGAATATGCAATTCTGCAGAGAGAAAACTAATGTTTACCTGTAATGTCAGGAGTAATCTTGGGGGTGGGGTGATGAGAATATCTAATTTCTCAATTTCCTCTATGTCTTATTCAAACACTTTCATGATATGTATAACCCTGAAGAATTCTCCTCATGACAGTTATTCAGATACCAAATGCAGATGGAAGGACACTTGCTATTTCTGCCTATCAGATCTCTACCAAGAGACTAAATGAAATTCAGAAGAGAGAAACCACCATCTTTAGTTTGCTAACTAAACACAGAAATGAGCCCAATCCACATAGACATTAATAAAACTTAATTCAAAAGAGAAGCAATATAAATCCACCTAATGTATGGATTTCAACAGAATCCATTGAGTTATCTGAAATGTAAAGCCACACACTGAAGTTTGTCTATACTGAAAAAATAGCCTTCACTCAAAGCAAGAAACAGTAAGAAAATTTGAACAGGGTCAGGTTGAGTATGCAACTAAAACTGAAAAAAATACAGGTGTGAATATCCCTTTCATATCAAGCGGACATTAGTGGCAATGTTTTAAATATTACTAAAACTAAAATAGCCAGAACACAGACACTAGATTTTAGCTGGAGGACATATTGGGAAGAAGAAATACACGTACAAGCTAGTCATTACTATCAGTACATATGAGAAAAAATGCCTTTTTTGAACTGCTGGTACTAATTATCACATTACTTCAGGAGAGAGTTATCAAACAGGTTAAACTGCACACATTTCTACAAACAAGATATTTTAACCCATATACAAAAATATCCAATTTCCCCCCCCCCCCTTTTCCTACAAGAAAGGGAGATCTGCAAGTTTTCTCACAAAGATTCAGATTACATTTATAAAAAGGGATTCAGCCAGACATAGCTAAAAATGTTCATATTCTAGAAAAGTGAAATACACAATGGATTAATATAACATCTGTACGGTGTTGTGTGTGCAGTTTCAAGTACATGGAAAGGAGTGGTTTACACAACTATACAATACAAAACAATACATTTTATTAGTAATATCAGAGATCCTCAAACCCCAGCCCCATTCATTCATTAATTACATGACTAACTCTTAATACGGAAATATCTGTATTACTGTTGAGCCTAGAGGCCACAGCCAAGATCCCTGTTGTGCTACGCACTGTACCCACAGTGACAGACAGTCTCTGCCCCAAAGAGTTTACAAACTAACTAGTTAAGACAGAGGGTGCAAGGGGAAACAGAGGCACAGTAAAGTGACTTGCCCCAGGTCACACAGCAAGCGAGTGGCAGAGATAAAAACAGAACCCAGGTCTCCCAACTCTCAGTCCAATTGCTTCATCCACATACTACATCCCGTGAGATATGCCTTATGCCACAAATTTTAACATCAAGCTAGCTGAGTCAAATATAGACCCTAATGTAAGCAGGAGCATCTCTAATGAAGTTAATGCTCATCTGTTAATATATTATTCCTAAAGTTTCACACACAAAAGCTAATTAGGAATATTACAATTCCAAAGTAAATTTGCAGCGTTATTGTAGCTGTGTTGGTCCCAGGATATGAGAAAGACAAGGTAGATGAGGTAACTTTTTATTGGACCAACTGCTGTTGGTGGAAAGTACATGCTTTTTGAGCTAAACAGAGCTGAAGAACTCTGTGTAGCTCAAAAGCTTGTACCTTCTACACCAACAGAAGATGGTCCAATAAAAGATATTACCTCACCACTGTCTCTCTCTCAGTTTCAAAGTAAAGCGTTCAAGTCAGGAACTGGTGAAGTTAAGGTTAAATCTTCCTTCCACCCCCCCCCCCCCCACCACACACACACACACACACACACACACACACACAGATTTGTGTTTTATAACTTGAAGTAGCAACCTGGTAATACTGAACTGGAAGGACTAGTGATAACATCCACTATGGCAAATCCTATACTGCTATATTAAAATCCATTTTGTAAATCTTCATGACAAGCCATGTTATTACACAATAACTGCCTAATAAAGTTATTAACATCAATTGCTAAATTTTGGAACATTGTTTTGCTTACATTTTAATGCTCCCTGGAAGATGCAAGTAAGTCGTCTTATAATTTAGTAGCTACGCTGTGTGAAAAGTCCTCACTTTCCACAGAGAAAAAAAGACTACCTTTACTTAATACATTAATACGTGCCGTGAAGGAGTTTAGTCAGAATTCACTAATAAGCAGGGTGGATAAAAATCAATGATTTAAAATAAATAAATAAATACATAAAAATCTGATTTTTTTTTTAATTTAAATCTAAAGATAGTTTTAATTAAGATACATTATAGCTCAAAGATATCTCATCATGGAATAGGGATTATAAATTCTAATTCTATAGTATGAGACAATATATTCATGTAAGAAAAGTTTTGTAAATGAGTTCCAATAGTTCATGGATTAGGGACCCAATCTTATGGGGTTTCAGGGGCATCTGTATAGATTATTTAGATTAATCTTTCTATCTACCCAATGGGACTCAGTGCTCAGTCTAGAAGATACCATCAGAGATGCTTAGCTTTGCAGTTCTCAAACTGTGGATTTGGGTCTCCAGAGATAACATGCCTGTTAACAGCAAAAATGTTTTTAAAATAAATCAATCAATAATATATAGAGGTAAGAAATGACAGACCTCAACCCTACTGTCCCTCTGCAAATTTGTGTACACAGAGTCAATCCCTTACCTCTCTCTAAAAGCGCAAAGTTTCAAAAAGTTCAATGAACAGAAGATTGTTGGGGGTGGAATAGATTCTGGACAAGGAGAAAGTCTGGAGATAACTGTGAGAAGGGAGGGATAAGCAGTAGAAATAAAAGTGAAACGATTTGATCAGCATATTCCAGAAATCTTGAGGTATTTCTCAGTGTAGCCTTCATTGATTTGAGATCTACCATACCATTCTCTCACTAGAAGGGAAAACCTATAATGGCAGCAGGCCATAAAAAAGAGACCCAGTTTGGGAAATATATGTTTGCTGATGATGTTTTAAAGAAAGTCACACCAGTGAACTGGTGGAAGTCACTTAAGCACTTGGATTCAGAGACTGTTGAAGTGATAATCTCACTTTTAACAGCAGTATCTCTTCTGCCGGTGTAGAAAGAATAATTCATTCCAAATTGAGAAATCGTTTGGGACCTGAAAAAGCAGGAAAGCTTGTTTTTCTTTTCCAGATTAGAACAAACAGGAAAATGAAGGTGAAGACGACTGAGTTAGCTGCGGAAGCCAATAGTTTAAGTTTCTCAGGTTGACCTGGCTGACAGAGTCGATTTAATTTTTTTTTTTTTTAATTTAACTATTTTAGTTAAAACAATTTTAACAAAAACAAATCTGATTTTAAAAACTTGAAGGTTTCACTAAATTCAACAATTCATATGATTGTTTTGTTAAAATATATGTTTGCTGTTGAAAAAAATCCAGAATATAAAACGTTGTTGTTTTAGTTAAATACAACAATTTAAATGTCTGTCTAGTGATGTTCTCCTCCTAATACAGCATGGCAAGAAAATCCTCCAAATACTAATTGATTAACCTGTTGAACTGGAGATAGTTCATCTCCCAATGACTTGATAAATATCTGCTTCAATTTACCTTTGGTAAATGAAATAACCAATCATTCATTTTCTGATATAGCTGTGTAGCAGGGCAGTTACCCTGCTCCTAGAAAAAGGGCTAGGCTGATTGGGGAACAGCCACAGCTGGGGCCACACCCCAATCAGGCCACACCTGGCCCTGTTATAAGGGCACAGGGAGGAGCTAGATCTGTCTCTCTCTAGCTGTGCAGAGAGAAGGACCTGGCTGCCTGGGAGCTGAACAGGGTACCTGAGGCAGAGCAGGGCTGGGGAAAGGCTAAGAGGAGCAGGGGAGCTCCAGCCTGGCAACTCCCCAGGCGGCAGGCTTGTTAAAGGCCCAAAGTAGGTACTGGGGTTGCAGAGGTGCAGCCTGGGGTGAGGCAGAGGCAGCTGGTCCAACCCCCTTGCCATTGATGAGTGGCCATGATAGACTGCAGTTTGCCCCACTGAGCGGGACTAGATGCTGACTAGCAGTAGCCACTGAGGCAACATTGGGGGTTCCCCTGGGAGGGGAGACCCAGAGCGTTGTGGGGGACTGCGGGGTCAGATCCCTGAAGTAAAGGGTACTAGGGACAGGGAGGGACACGGGGGCCAGCAGCAGGCGAGACACCGGCCAGTATGAGGCACTCTGATTGCTGGAGAGCTAATTCCCAAGACGACCAGCAGGAGGCGCCACACCACTGAGGCTTCGCTTTGCTACAAGCTGTAAAACTAATCTGAAAAGTTTTCAAAATAAATCACTTTAAAAATGTATAGTGTGTACCTTCTAAAAATTAAACCTACTTCTATCTCTGAGTAGAGAAGAATATGTATTAAGGTTATAACAACCAACAAGAATGCACTTTTATGTAGAAATCCACGATTAAATCAAGTCTTCCTGACTAGTGATTTAAATCAATTTGATTTAAATCAAATCCACCCTGCTAATAAGACAGTCCAGAAAAATGACAGCATGCAAATAATTTTCTAATACTGGATATATGCTTGTAGTCCTATATGGCTTCAAATATTTTAGATTTCATTCTCTAACCCCACAGCACTTTGAAAGATATCCTCAGGCTCAAACTGATTCTGTTTCACAGATTTGCCTTATTCATAAACAATTCTTACAGAATGAACAGATAACCAAATGGGTATCATTGTATTTCCTAGTCCACATTAAAGTACTTTAATACAAACACTTGTTTCCACAACCAAACAGGAAAAGGAGCAATTGTACTTTGTAATGCCTCAGAGAAGAATATTAAAAGAAGCTATGAAGCTTAGCACAATGCATAAAAGGGAATAAGTACATATTAGCTTTCCAGTGCTATTGTACAGCACAAGAAACCCTCCTGATTCATGAGAATAAAGCAAGATAATGAAGGCAGTGAAATTACTGCCAACCCCATACATATCCTTCTTCAGAGTCTCTCACACATTATTTAAGAAAGCTAATTAGGGACAGGGGTTGACCAAGGGCTCAATTCAAGAGAAAAATCAGTCCTCCTTCTCTGAAATCTAAACGTGGGTCTTCTTTAAACTTTTAATTTTGGGGGTGGGGGGAAGACTCAAAAGTTACGTTTTGGAAGCTTTCCACTCCCCTTTCACAAACAAGGGGACAAAGCCAGCTTTTATGAAGGACAGGTGGCTAAAGAGGTTCTTTAAAGAAAGAGTTAATGCACAAAGCTATGCTTCTCCAAATTGTATGCATAGTCATGATTTACAAGATTGTTAGATTCCACACTGATTTTTCAGCAGTGCCTGAGGCTCCAAGGGATAAATTAAATCTTTAATTTTTATCATGGTGTATGGAGATCCATTGTGTAAATCCCTGCCCACATTAATCAGATATTTGATCAAACCCACTTTTTATTACATGCAATTTTAAAGGACCTATCATCTGTTATATCATCTGAGTCCTCTCTGTACAGTATCTCTACATACCTGTATAGTTTACTGAAAGGGAAAAAATGAATGGGAAGTTTTGCTTTGTGACTGAACATAAATGAATCACCTGGCCACTTCGATTCAGGACTTGCAAAGTGAAACTTGCCAATGATTTGTATGTTTCCTTCTGCAGCTTGTAACACAACTGGGATTAATGAAAAGAAAAGCAACTGTGTTCCAGAATTAATACAGTGCAACACTCTCTGGAAGAGTAGAGCAGATCATGACAAATGATCCAAGTCACAGCTACATAGTAGGTCTAATTTTAGACTTACAAGCTTTGGCAGAGTCTCTTTAAAAATAACATATTCCTTTGCCTATGGCTAGGTCAAGTGTCACTGACAGTACACACGCTTCATTTCATGTCTCGCTTTATTTCTCACTAGTAATACAAAGACTACTAGATAGGTAATGAATAATAGAATAAGGTAGAACTGTGGAAGAATATAGGTCAAGCCATTATGCACTGAGCCAAACATTCTAAATGCAGATTAATGCAATAGTAATAGTACAATAGAAAATACCTACCTGAAGGAGAGCACTTCCGTTTCCCTTTAGTAAAGGGTAAGGAAAATAATCAAAATTATACTGTGTACTCCAAAAATCACAAAAAAGTGTAGAGATCTGAAATAAATGCAGATTACCATGTCTACTTGGGTGTTATTTTAGACTGAAATAAAGGTAGAGGGAGACTTTCAAAAGAACACGGAGAGAGAAATTAAGGCATGTTGGGGCTATACCTGCACAAGGACATTTCCTTTAGAATATATTACCGGTTAATGAAGTGTGCCTGTCATTTCAGACGTTAAGAAGCCTGCAAAGCAAAGGTAAACTTCCTATCAAAAGAAAATGTGAATTAAAATGTAAACACATTTATCTGAAGTATTCAGTGTGCTCACATCAGATAATTAGCTCAAAATTTTAGCCATTGGAAATTATGTATATTTTCTGCTATACATTGGGCTTTCACCATAAAACTATTACTGTTATTTTGAATTGCAGCTAAATCCGTGCATATTGAGGCCTTAATCCAGACAAAAAACAGTTTTTCTTTCTAGATAGGCAAGATGCTAGAACACTAAAGGAGCCTGTGGGTCAAACTTACAACTTCTGATAGTTTCAAGCCAGATTTTGGTTACAGAATTAATGTGATTCACTTGTCTTGAAATTCCAAATGAATAAGACACTGCATAGTTAAATTAACAAAATCCAATTTCACTGCTGATATTCAGACGCCTGTGGACAGCCAGAATGTAAATTGCAAGAATGCCAATTTCATGCTGCTACTGCTTGAGAAACCTGTAGTAGCGGCAGAGACAGGCATCGCTGGGCTTCTTAAACTGAGTGGTGGCCAAGAGCTGAATGGAAACCTGCTCTCCAACTCTAGGTTTTAATATATTAGCTTGGCTACATGCAGGAAGCTTGCATTGCTACATCCCACCATGATGAAAGTTTTCAAAGGTGATTAGAGATTTTGGGAGCCCAACTTGACACTATAAAGGGGCCTCATTTTCAGAAAGTGCGTAGCACTGAGAATCAGACGCCTTTTAAGGCACCCAAAACTTGAGACACCGCAAAATCACTAGTCACTTTTGAAATATCTTGTCTCGTGTGTACTGGGGACTACAATCTCCTGGGCTTACAATCTAATATCTTCCACAGGCACAAAATTCAATTAAAAATCCAGCAGGAATCAATTCAGCCTAACTATTCACTCTGAGTTTTAGATTTCCTTCACCCAGTTCAACTGCTTCATACCATACAGGCATGGAGAAGAGCAGCAGCTTTTATTTGTCAAAGTAACTCCTTCTGACCTGGCCCATCCTAAAATGCAGAGCATAAAGCACGACCAAACTCAAGCCAGAGGACTGTATTTGTGGACAGGAGTTGGGTTGGCAGCAGCACCGGAGTAAAAGCCCAGGCTGACTCTGTAGTGAAGACAAGGCCTGGTCTACACCTAAAAATCAGATCAACCTAGCTACATCACTCAGAGCTGTGAAAAATGTTGTGCCCCATGTAACATAGATAGGTTGACCTAACCCCCACAGTAGGCGTGGGTAGGTCAATGGTGTCAGCTTAGAGGACTCCTTTGACAAGAAAACTTAGACATGAAGAACAAGAGCTGCTGACCAAAACTGACAGGATAAGGAGGAAGAGTAAAGAATGGAAAAGCATGAAGCCTTATTTAAAAAAAAAAAAAAAAGGTTTTCTTTCACTCTCTTCCTCTTGTTCTGGAGATACTCCAAGAGTGTTAATTATTCTCTTAATCACAGATTTGCCAGATTTCTCTGTCAGATTCCTCCTTCTCTAAATGAACTCTCCCTCCTTAGCTGAGGAAGGGGCAGTCAAGCTTGCTCTTGTGCTTTTTGGCCATTTTACTCTTTTGCTTAGAGACCCCTCCCACACTACCCTCTCCCCCCCCCCCCCCCCCCCCCGAGCATTCCATTACATCTAGTCAAATTGCACAGCAGACTAACCCAGTGATTCTCAATCTATTTACCACTGTGGGCTGCATATGCAGCTCTCTGTGTGTTATGTGGGCCACATCCACACATATATATATACTACTTGTATGACCCTGAGGATGCCACATGGGCCACAGCTGTGTGCTGATTGGGCTGCAGGTTGAGAAGCACTGCTCTAACCTATTGATGTCCATCTACTGGCAGACGGGCTAGGAATCAGTCAATACTGCCCCTAAATGTGTGGGTACAAAAACATTGTGCTGAACCTGTTATTGACTGCATTTTGAGCTGGTAAAATTCCAGCATCTCTGCGTTAAGCTGACAACAACCATTTCATTAAAGGAGGGGGAATGTGTGTATTAAGATCACCCTCAATTTTGTTATCCCCTTTGAAGTGCTTGGTAGTGTTTCCATGCCAATCAAATCCTTGAAAGAGCTGCAGCAGATGACATCTTTTACCTTCGTAGGGTCGTCAGCCTGCTCTCAAGAAGCTGCCATTGTCCATTTACCTGCAAAGGGTATGGGGGACCATGCCTTTCCCTGCTTGTCAATGTTTAAATCGGATATTGTTAAATATTAAATTGAGGTTTTGGTTTGTAAACAAGAACTCCATTGTTTCCTTAATACAAGGCTGTTGCAAATGTTACAGTGCCTTGGATTTTGACTCAACCGTCTCAGATCTGTCCTTGTTATCCATTTTACAGAGCTATTGACTGAATCTCCTTGCTATACCACAAGGAGAGTTTTTTCCTAAATGCTAATAATGCTCTAAACACAAGAGAGCAGCTAAACTTAACAAAACAAACACTTACTTGCTGAGGTTTCAAAAACTAGCCTCACAGAAAGGTAGAAGTACTTTAAATTCACTGTTGCTCTGTCTATAGAAGTGGAACATTAGGATGGGAATAGGAAGGACAGGTTGTCAAAGATGGGAAACTGCCATTGTCTTAAAGGTGATCTGAAAGGGGTGGGGGGAAATAGAGGGAGTAATTGGAATTTTTTTACATTCTGTGTTTCTGCAGGATGTATAAAGATTACCTAGACTGGTCTTCCAACAAAAGCATGGAAGAGAGACTATTCTGTTGTTTTTTAAAACCTTACAGATGTCAGGAATGTCAAGTCTGATCTTCCCTGGATTTGGCAGAGTACTTCTTGCAGGTCAACCTCAAGAATTAACTATAGTTTCCAAAACAGTGCTCAGCCGAGCTTATTTCTGTTTACTCTTACTGATATCAGCGTCAGTTCAGCTTGTGCACCACTTATTCAATAAGTAATAGCTTGGGACACATCTATAGCCTTGTGTATAGTAAAACCTTGTCTACACTAGGGAAGTTCTTGGGGGGGAAATTGGAAGTACTAAAGGAGTCAGCCAGTGGCTGCTGGCATCATTTTCAGCACCATGCCATCTAACTCAGCTCACAAGAAGACCAATCAACATGGTACTGAAAATGGTGTCAGAAACCAACAGGCTGATTACATTAGCACTCCCAGTGTCGAAACAGGTAAAACTGAACCAATGTTAGCATGAATGGTTAAATTTTCAAGAACTTCTCTGGCCCAGACAATGCCTCAGTGTATATCTACACTGGCAGAGTTACAGCGCCACTCAGAGAGTGCCGAAGGGAAACCGCTGTTGTGTGTTCACACTGTCAGCTGCCTGCACAATAGCGTGTTCACACTTGCAGCAGTATTTGAAGCAGTGCACTCTGGGCAGCTATCCCGCAAAGCATCTCTTCCTCTTCTGCTGCTAAGAGTTGTGGGAAGGCAGAGGGGGTCGTGGGGCATCCTGGGTCCTGTCCCAATGCCCCGTAATGCATTGCTTTGCATCCCAGCAATCCCTGTACTTCCGTCCACATTTGGCACCATCTTCCAACAGTTTGTGTACTGCGCACTCTGCCTCTTTAGTCTGCAGGAATGGATCCCGCACTGTTGACCAATATGCTGCTCACTCTAACACATCACGAGTGGCAGTGGAATTATTCCTTAAACTACAAAGGCAAGAGGAGTGCGACATTGATCTCGCCGCATGTAGTAGCTACGACACAAGATTGCTTGTGGCATTCACGGAGGTGCTGACCACAGTGGAGCGCCGCTTTTGGGCTTAGGAAACAAGCACTAAGTGGTGGGATCACATCGTCATGCACGTCTGGGATGATGAGCAGTGGCTGCAGAACTTTCGGATGAGGAAAGCCACATCCATTGGACCGTGATGAGCTCGCCCCAGCCCTGCGGCACAACAACACGAGAATGAGAGCTGCCCTGTCGCTGGAGAAGCGCATGGCGATTGCACTGTGGAAGCTGGCTACTCCAGACTGCTATCGATCAGTCGCTAACCAGTTCAGAGTTGGAAAGTCGACCGCTGCACTCGTGTTGACGGAAGCGTGCAGGGCCATTAATCACATCTTGCACCGAAAGACTAACTCTGGGCAACATGCACGACATTGCGGATGGCTTTGCACAAATGGGCTTCCCTAACTGCGGAGAGGCGATGGATGGAATGTATATTCCAATTCTGGCACCAGGCCACCTAGCCACCGAGTACATTAATCGGAAGGGATATTTCTCAATGGTTCTCCAGGCACTTGTGGATCACCGTGGGCATTTCATGGACATTAACGCAGGCTGGTCTGGAAAGGTGCATGACGCACGCATGTTTCAGAACACTGGCCTGCTCAGGAAGCTGCAAGCAGGGACTTTCTTCTCGGACCACCATAGGGGAAGTCGAAATGCCCACTGTGATCCTGGAAGACCCTGCCTACCCCTTAATGCCGTGGCTTATGAAGCCATACACGGGGCACCTGGACAGCAGCAAGGAGCGGTTCAACAACAGGCTGAGCAAGTGCAGAATGGCTGTTGAGAGTACTTTTGGCCATTTAAAGGCCCGCTGGCACTGCCTATATGGGAGGCTGGACCTGGCTAATGACAATATTCCTATGCTTATAGCCTCGTGCTGTACACACCATAATATCTGTGAAGGGAAGGGTGAAAGCTTTACTCAGGGATGAACTGCTGAGGCGCAGCAGCTGGAGGCTGAATTTGAACAGCCAGAGACCAGGGCTATTAGAGGGGCGCAGCGTGGGGCCGTAAGGATCAGGGATGCCTTGAGGCAGCAATTTGAAGCTGAAAGCCACTAATATTTGTTGCTATGCTTGGGAGTGCAGTGCTTGTAATGCTAGGAGGTGATTGTGATTGGTGCAGGCAATGCACTATGAAGGTGTAAGAAAATGGCCAGTTGCTTTGCAGGGCTCTGTTTGCTTTCAATTAATGGAATAAAGATTGCTTTCAAACCAAAACAATTCTCTTATTAAAAACAACAACCGGAGGAGAGAGAGACAAACAAAAACAAAAAAACACATCAGCACTGAGGGGTTTGGGGGAAGGGAGGGTCCCAGGAGGAGGTGGGTCCCGGGACGGTTAAAGATTTGTGTATGTCCAGGTATCATATCCAACCTTCTCCTTTGGAGTACAGTGCAACCAGGGTGTCTACACTGGCACCCTGGTGCTGTACTCCCGGCGCAGAAAGCTGTACGCCTCTCGTCGGGGGGGTTTCTTTTTTTAAACAGCGCCAGGGCCGCCCGGGGGGGGGGGCAAGTGGGGCAATTTGCCCCGGGCCCCACAGGGACCCCCACGAGAATATAGTATTCTATAGTATTGCAACTTTTTTTTATGGAAGGGGCCCCCGAAATTGCTTTGCCCCAGGCCCCCTGAATCCTCTGGGCCAAGCCACTGTGCAGTTTCTGCGCACTAAGCGGCTTGGCAGTGTGTTCACCTCGGGAGTTACAATGCAGAAAGCTGCTTTACCGCGCAGAAACTTGCCAGAGTAGACAGAGACTGAGTTGGTCGCATCCTGAGCTCCCACATCTTAACTGAATAACGTGTTAAATCTTTAAAGGTGACATCCAACACTTTTTAAATTTTTTAACAGCTCTTATATGTAAGCATGTATGTTTTTAAATCCCTCTAATATTTTTAAATACTTTTCTTCTGACTTTCGTTTGCCTTTTTGACACACCCCTATTACCTCAGCAGCTCTTGAAACTGTTTTCTGTGAAACCGTGACATTACAAATGCCACAAATATGTTAATCACCAAGCTGTAATGAGTTTTTTCCTCTCCACTGCCCTCTAGGCTGGGAGTAGCAATGTAACAGCTTTAATCAAAACAATGTAGCAACCTGTAAGTAAAGAAGGTGTGATTGAGAGGGCTATTACATCTGCTTAGCATGAAAACAGTGGTTGTGTCAGCAGGGGGTGGAGCTTAAATCCCTCCTATTTGGGTATTCCATGAAGAGAAATCAATGCAAGATTCACTATTTTTAATAAAAATAATTAAAACAGGGGTTTCGACAAAAATACAGCAGAGGTTGATCTTCATGAACCTCATGCATTTAACATCGTCTCTCATGTTTATTAGGCACTGAAGATAAAAAGGGGCTTTAAGATTTTTTTATTATTATTATTTTTTGAAGAGTCAAAACAAAAGCCCTGGAGTACACTTAAAAGTTTTGCTGGTATAACTATGTTAGTTAGGATTGATTTTTTTTTTAAGCCAATATGGTTATTCTTGTAAAAGTCCTAGGGTGAATACAACTATACTGCTATAAAGATGACACATTGGTAAAGTTATTCCCCTTCCCTTATAGGAATATCTATGGCAGTATAAAGCTCCTTTATACCAATATAACTGCGTTCACACAATGGGGGGGGGGGTTGTACTGCTTTAACTATAGTGTACAGTTACAGTACAGATTTCTAGTGTACACAAAGGCCCTACCTGAAAATCCTTTTCCCTCCCAACTGCTAGTCGGAATTTTTAATGTTAAAAATACCCAAAAATGTTTCTGACAAAGATTTCATGTATACAGTGCTGTCATAGAAAACAGCACAAGGCTTCCCTTCCCTATCCTCCAAGTCATTTTTAAAAAAAGAAAGAAAACCCTTCATAGAAAAGTTAGTGGATATGATTTCAGAAGAATAAAAAAGGACTGCAGAAGAATCAAACTTTGCAAACAGACCAGGAAAGGTTAAAAGAAGACTGGCTGAACTATCCTGTAGCATTCAGACCAGTTTGTTCAGAATACTCAAGTATATGTTCTTTTATTTTAGCCATTTTGATTCATTATCCAAGATGACGACACAGGCCCCAATCCAGCAAAGTACTTACCTTTAAGCATGTGAGTAGTCCCAAATCAACAGGACTACTTATATGCTTTAAGTTAAGCATATGCTTAAGCATTCTAATGGATCAGGGTCATAAACTGAAAAATATTGCAAAAACACATAAAAATAGGTATTAAAAGCAGCCCATAAAACAATCCTACTCTACATCCTTCAAAAATCTAACTGCTTGCAACACAGAAGTATAGAATTACCTGAACCAGTTATGCTAAGAAATCATTTTAACCATCAGTTGAAAACAGCATTTTAGTCTATCAAATTCCCAATACTTCATAAATTAGTCAAATTGTAAATTTTAAACATTACACTCAAATATCTGCTCGTTGATGATACCTAGACAATTCTCTGTAGTGGAGCATTTAAAAAGTGATTTTGCCCAATCCTTCTCTTAATTTTAAAAATTCAATACATTTTGGTGCGTTCCAAACTTTTAAACAATCACAGAAAGGTTTAAAACTTCAGTTCCAATACAATCATAATTCTGAAAACAAGGCAGAAATCAATTTAAGAATTTTTGCATATTTCATACTCATACCAAATTTATATAAGAACTTAAGCACAAAAAATAACTCATATTAAGGTGCCATCCTAGTAAAATGATTTATAATGTTGATAAAACAGTTCCTCTTCCTTTGCAAAAAGTGCCCCAAAAAAGCAGTCTGCACCATTATAAAGTTTACAGCAACGAAAAACTAACAACCTTCTGGATCTTTTGAGCAGCATGCAGCTATCATGTGTATTAAAACAGATGGGAGTACACTACAGAGATTCTCAGAAGTAATGGTTAAAGTGTTAACTAATGATTTCTGGTCTACATTTGCACAGTCCTAATGAGAAAGGTACTTGGCACCTACTTCATTGTTAATCTACAAACATTGGGGGGAGGGATAGCTTAGTGGTTTGAGCATTGACCTGCTAAACCCAGGGTTGTAAATTCAATCCTTGAGGGGGCCACTTAGGGATCTGGGGCAAAATCAGTACTTGGTCCTGCTAGTGAAGGCAGGGGGCTGGACTCCATGACCTTTCAGAGTCCCTTCCAGTTCTAGGAGATAGGATATCTCCATATTAAAAAAAAAAAAAAAAAAAAAACCAACTAAGGCATTATCTTTACTTTCTGGGAAATGCACTACAAGGTTAGTAAACCGAATGTTTAATTTATGTGAACTTTGCACAACAACAAAAATTAGTTGTTTCTGATCCCCATAACAAATGCTTCAAAGCCTTTTAAAAAGTCAGTGCATGAAACACAATACTAGTTAGCAATCATAAAATAAGCCAGTTCATGCTTTAGGAGGAAAATATTTCAGTAAATAAGAGAACAGATGTCAGTTGCATACTTCCAACTGGTTATTATGCAGAGAACATTTTTTTAAATGATGAAATACCTGGACACTGGTCCTTGTAAGACTCACAAAAATTCTATTAGTCTGACTTGCTAGGTAGGTGTAAGATTCATACATCTCCTCCTCTTCCCAAACAGCCATTCCTATTCACACTCCTGCAATATCACAAGCTGGTGAAGTGCTTTGCTGATTAATTAGCTATCGGAATAATTAAAAGCTTTAAAGCTCTGGATTTCAAGTAATTATTTCACTGCTTTCCTTTACATATATTCCTATGACAGATCACCTTCTCCATAGACATTTAATACAGAATATAGCCATACTGAAAGTACTGTTATACTCATGTTTAGAAGTGAAAATCAGGATTAATGAATGGCCAATCTTGATCTTTTAAAATTATTTTGACATTAATTTTATATGGATAGAGGCCTCCAACCTACCCTCTCCTATTTCTGCCTTCTTGTTGGTGAAAGCCTTGCCCCTACCCAGATAGCGTTGAACATGGGGGGGGGGGGGGACAACTGGGGCAACAGAAGCTGCCTGGAGAATCACTGCTGCTTCAAACAATAGCACCCTTAAGAAAATAAGGATAAAAAGGCAAAGCTTCTGTTCACCCAGGTGCTAGCTGATGCTGCTTTTGCCCAGCTAATGACATACACAACTGCACAAATCGGGGCAGGCTTTCTAACCACAAAAGAAAGAAATTAGAGTATGTCACTATGCATGTGTCTGAGGGAGGAGGGTAGACATAAAATTAGGATAAAATATTAAAGATCAAGAATGGCTATTTACTGGCCCTAAGAGCACTAACTCAGAAAAAACAAAGTTCAGCCACACCATGTAGTGTGTTTTTAAACATTTCTTGAACACTTCTTGTGTGGGGAGTCCAAGGTAGAAAATGTGAATAGATTAAGAACTGATTCAAGAAGAAAGAAGCCACCTAGATATCACACTATTAGAATTTGGGAGACAAAAATCTGAAAGGAAGACAACTTTAACACACACTGGTTTGCCCTTCCTCATTGAATAGAAGAACTGCATAAATCAAGTCCTTGGAATTTTTAGTATTATACCCCTTGCAAATAAAGGTCTCAATTGTGAATTGTGCAATCCATACTCAAGCTGGTGAGCAATTACTCATGTGAGTAGTCCCACAGAAGTTAAAAGAACTATTTGTGAGGGTAATTGCTCACCAGCATGAGTAAGGGTTGCACAATTAGGATAAAGGTTATTAAGTTATTAAGTTACAAAACAAACTCAGAGTGGGATGACAAAAAACAGAAAAGAAATAGTAAATGAGACATTTTTATTTAAGTGTACGGAAGTGATTTAAACAGTCAGGAACAGCTGTACTAAGATTATAAAATTCTCTGCAAAGATCCTACTTAAAATGTTCTTTGTTCTAACACTATAGCACTTGTAAATGTTCAGAAAACTACACAACTGACCGTAAGTCTCAAAATTAAGATTTCTAATGCAGTACAAAAACAACAAGAAGAATTTAACTATTATGATTATATGTCATCCTTGATGCTATTTTAGGCTAATACAAATACAACAAATCATAGAGAAGTCTTTCAGAGTGGGTAACTAACAGCCAAACAGAACAGGCCCAAGGGACAAACGCTCTGATTTTCCTTTTTATGTTCAGCTTCCAAAACACTTAAGACTGCTAATGTAGTGGTTTCTAAAACTAAGTTATGTAAGAGAATATCTGGAGAATTTGGAGAAAAGCTTATTAGGTCAAAATGAGGAGTGGGGTCATAAAGTAATTAGGTGAATTAAATGTTGGGGGGGGGGCAATTTTTTCAGACCTAAAAGATGGAGATATGTCATCTACTCCAAGATCCTCAGGCCCCATGTCTATCTTTATACAGTCACTTCTAGAATCACACACATGGTAAAAATGACCCTGCATTTAACTATCACCACACTGGACTCCTAACAATGCAAACTGACTTGCAGATTTACCAACCTGATGGAAGAAAAGATGCAACATCTTAGGGAGGTGCCTAGCACACTTTTGAGTGCAGTAAAATGATAAACAGAACCTAAGACAATCTAGCAAAAGAATTTTGAGAGTTGCTAACAGTGAATGCATTGATATAAAAAAACCAAATGCTGTGCTACAGGCTAGAAAAATTAAACATAGGCCCTTAATGTGCAGCTAAGTAGACTTATTGTAGGGTACCATGAGAGGATTTCTGTCAAGACTTTGGATCTAGATGCTTAGGGTGATGAAGTTTACAGGAAGAGGAAAAAGCATACCAGAACTCACTCAGGTGTCAAACATTAATACAATTCAAAAACACATATATGTATCCAATTGTACAAAATGTAGTAGGATTGTGGAGGCCAAAGAAGTAGAAAGAATAGGAGATCTTGAACAAAGACAATAAAATCTTTTTGTACCCTACTCTGTCTGTCTGGGAGTTGATTCAACTCAAGAACTCCCCCTACAGTATGGCTTCTGGAGCAAAGCCATCCTATACTTACTATGCTTTGCAACATTCTGTATTTATTAAAATAAACCTACATTTCAGCGGACTCAGCAGCTGCAGGCAACTCTAATAAAGCTAACTACAAAAGCAGCATTGGGAGCACAGAAAGGAGCAGCTGACAATCTACAGGGAGAATAGTGCAACATCAGAGGAAGAAGTCTGATATGGGAATTGAGACCAACAAATATTAAGACGCTCAAGGAGAACAGATGATATATTTCTAAAACTTGAGAAGATTTATTTTGATGAAAACAAAATTTTATATATCTAGGAAAATGAACTGTGTTAGACTTTGGACTGTTCAGCTCTATGTGCCTATCACCACAAGGAAGCTAGGATGCTATTAGAAGGGATCCAGAGAATATTGCTTGAGAGACTTAACTAGTTCAAACTGTTTGTGCTTTTAATATATTACATAATATTTAGAAGGAAATCCTCACAATTTGGGGCATGTATTATATAGTTAATAAATTGATATGTTTGACAAGTATCTTTCCACATAAAAACACTGTAAAGATGGACTACAATCAAAATTAAAATATTACTGAATCCACAACTGCAAAGCAATCTGGAAACACACAAAAATAGTTCATAACATTAAACTGTCTCTATTTACCAGGGCCCCAATCATGCAAACACTTATATACATCAAGTATCAGAGGGGTAGCCGTGTTAGTCTGGATCTGTAAAAGCAGCAAAGAGTCCTGTGGCACCTTATAGACTAACAGACGTATTGGAGCATGAGCTTTCGTGGGTGAATACCCACTTCGTCAGATGCTTGTATACATGTTTCACTTTACATGTGAGTAAATTTGAGCACATATGAGAGTTTGCAGGATCACAGCTCAGACATGTAAGTTACTTACAGTTAAAGGGAAACCACTTGAAACATGGTGTTAAAAGTAGTTATAAGTAGTTATAGGTATTACACATGCCTAAGTACTCACATCAATGTTTATGATTTTATAAAATCACATTTGCCTATTTGTAATATTCTCTCATCAGCTGATGTGTGAAAAATCAGTACTAACAAGGGGAAAATAGCTAATGCTATGGGGCAAAAATTAAACTGACCATACACACAGTGCTGCCAAATGCACAAAGTGAACAAACTGAAAAGATAGAGAATTCTTCCCTCTAATCTTTCAATTATGCTTCTCTAAGCTTGTCTATACACAGAGTTATTCAGGAATAGCTAATGCACTTCAAAAATTCACAACCTACTTTAATCCAAATTACCTTTCAAATGTAGACAAACCCTAAGGAGTTACTTGTAACACTAGTAGGCAAAATATTTTCAGACTGAAGCCTAATTTTTTTTTAAGTTGGTGCACTTTTTAAAAGCAAAAGTTGATAAACATTTAAGCTTCGCTATATGGACAAAATACCAACATTTACATTTCTTTTATCAGTCTGTCATTTCAATAAATTGATAAACAATGTTTAAAAGGAGCCCTTTTACTCAGATCAGTCTTGTTGAGGAGAGCAGCTCGATGGATGGGTTGTAAAAGCCACCTTTCTAATGGAATTTTTAGCTAACTTTAGAAGTTTAGTTAATCTCACAATCTCTCCATTTATCAACACTTTAGAAACATTATCTAATAAAGCCAACTGAAACCTAGAGCTCTAAATCCGTTACAACTGCAGTAGTAGAATACCAGAACAAAAAAGTTGGTGCTTGCTTATTTTTCACCCACGCTGCCCTCTTTGCTAATGGGCTCAATTTTTAAAACTGTATTTTAGGGCAGAATCAAGAAAGCTGGGGTCATTGAATTCATATACTGTCCAACAAGTGCATGGCATGAAAAGATTCTTTTTTCCACAGAACAGGAAAAGCAATCTTATACCAGCAACCCAAAAATAATGAATTCTGGGAGTTTTTAAGTATACTATGCAGCACTCACTGATACTATAGCCCAATAAAAGGATATTATCAAGGTTGGGAGGCATAAAATTAGACCTATCCATTTTGTTTTACAAGAGCATGCACATTGTTCCTCTCCACTTGTGCCTGTTGCCTTCTTATGAGCTAGCAAGGTATTGAAATATACTAAAATCCTGCTCTTTGAAACACTTAAGACAGCAGGATACTGGTACATTTTGATACCTTGCCTGTCCACATCAAAACAAGGCAAAGCAGAAAGACAGCATTACTGCACTCATACAAGCCAGACACACTGGATTTTCTACTAGTGGGTCAGCCAAGAGAGTAGGTGGCATTCTGTAACTATGGTTTTGGAAGGCTGAAGGGTTGTTGTTTTTTCTCTAGGATTATAACTTATCCTAAAACCTTTATTAAACTATATTTGGGACCTAGCAAGCCTGGCAGTGACCATTACAAATCTTAACATTTGTTTTCATTTGTCAGTATCTTTAAAAGTGGCTTAAAATAAATAATCAGTCTTATCTTTGCTATGTAACACCATATAGAATATGATATTCCATATTAGCGTATGCTTCTATTTACTTTATTATATATCAGTCAGGGAAGTCACAGTCGGCAACAGAACCTACGTATAGGTGCCAACTTCATCACAATGCTTTCCTGCTGGTATGAAATCTAGCTAACCTAGGGACGTTCATATTTAGGGATAGTTTAAACCTTGGTAGCTTTGAAAATTTCATTAAAATACTGATCTGTACTTGAAAATTCACCAGCCTGCTTTACCAATAGCTAAAACTTTTGACCGTTCACTGGTATATGTTAGTGCTCTTCTGTATGAAAAGCCAATGCAACAAACATTTAAGATCAAAAGAAATGAGGACATCTGAGTTTGTCTGAAAATAATTTATTGCAAAATGAGTTGAAAACATAGCATTTAGGAAGTAGGAGTGTAATGATAGTATTCATCCATTACAGAAAAAGTATTACAAAAGGTTTACCTTTTTCTATTTTGCCCAAACTAAGCTGTAGTCTAAAAAAGGTAAAACTGTATGCAAAGTTTTAAATTATAATAAATTAATGGAGATATCCTATCTCCTAGAACTGGAAGGGACCAAAAGTCATCAAGTCCAGCCCCCTGCCTTCACTAGCAGGACCAAGTACTGATTTTGCCCCAGATCCCTAAGTGACCCCCTCAAGGATTGAACTCACAACCCTGGGTTTAGCAGGCCAATGCTCAAACCACTGAGCTATCCCTCCCACCCCATTTTACATTTTACTGTGTTCTAACATCCCAATTTTCTAAGACCATGTTCTGCCATATTTTACACAGTATAAAATCATCCAAAAGAAGCTCCATATTACCATAAAAGAAAAACATGTTTGGGCAGCTAATCATTACGCAAAGCTCAAACTAAAAGAATCAGAATGACTAGCATCCTGAGCCAGAAGCCCCAGTCTACGCAATTCATGATGTCTGCAATATAGCTGAAGAGTCAGAGCAAATAGTGATACTAAAATAAACAATGTATATCTTTGCTGAAAATACAAGATTATTCTTGTAACAAGAATAATATCAGTTTCTCAAAGAGTTGAAAAGAAAACCACAAGTGTAACTAATTTTATACTTTATGTGACTAAGTGGAAAACACATAGCATACTGTTGGTGCTACCAGAAACAAATTATCAATCAATAATATCAAGTAAACTATATATATATATATATATATAAACCACACTTCTGACCTAAGAGACTTTCATCATTGCTAATATGCAATAATTCTTTATTTAAATGACAATAATAAGATTGAACATAGTTGTGCTTGAACTAACTATGCACACTGACTACCTACAACTAATCTACAGCAGCAAGTCCACCAAAACTGGGGAGGGAGCGGGGGGGCAACACTCAACACCTTTAATACCAGTCTATCCAGAAAAACATTATACTGGTGTCACATTTGATATTATCCATACATCTAGAGATGTCTAGAGAACATGACCTATGAAGGAAGGCTGAAAGAATTGGGTTTGTTTAGTTTGGAAAAGAGAAGACTGAGAGGGGACACGATAGCAGTTTTCAGGTATCTAAAAGGGTGTCATAAGGAGGAGGGAGAAAACTTGTTCATCTTAGCCTCTAAGGATAGAGCAAGAAGCAATGGGCTTAAACTGCAGCAAGGGAGGTTTAGGTTAGACATTAGGAAAAAGTTCCTAACTGTCAGGGTGGTTAAACACTGGAATAAACTGCCTAGGGAGGTTGTGAAATCTCCATCTCTGGAGATATTTAAGAGTAGGTTAGATAAATGTCTATCAGGGATAGTCTAAACAGTATTTGGTCCTGCCATGAGGGCAGGGGACTGGACTCGATGACCTCTTGAGGTCCCTTCCAGTCCTAAAATCTATGAATCTACTTCAGCAAACAAAATACAGTTTTCAAAACTTGCCTCCAAAACTTGAGAATTTTTTTTTTTAATGGAGTAAACTGCTGTGAAGTTAACCCAACAAAATTCAAGTGAAACCTGTAGCCAGGTAAATTTAAAACATGAAGTTGGCATTGTGGCATATGCAGATAGAAACAGAGGCTCCAAACTTTAGTTTGGAGGTTTATGGTGAATTCCTTCAGGGAGTTTTTAATCAGTACCACAATATACGCTACACCACAAAAGGAAAACTAAGAAAATAAATTCCCTGGTAATAAAGACTATGGCTAATGCTAGAAATGCTCTTCCAAGTCTGAAATCTGTGATCACAGACTTAGCTGCCATGATGGGAACTAGTTGTTACCATCCTAAGAGAGACAACAATGGCTACTTAGAACCCAAAGGGCATTCATGACATTCAAACAAACCCTACAAATTACCCCCACAAATCGCAGATCTCCCTCAACACCAATACCCTTTCCCCCCCACACACACAATCCAGCCACACACCCTGCAGGCCCAGAGCTACATCCCAGTCACACCCTTAGGCACCACCACTGCTCTCCAGACACATACACAAAACACCAACCTCCCCCCAAAATACCCACAACCTGCCCTCTCCAAATACACACCCATACCCCCAAACTGCCCCCCGGACACACTGAGCCCCTAACCTCCCACCCAAACCTCCCCCTAGCCAACCACACCCCACAACCTCCTCCCTCCAAATACACCCCATAATCCCCAGATCCCCCCAAACTGCTCCAAACACCCTATATCCCCAAAGTCACCCCCACTTCCAGATACACACCCCACCCCCTAATCCCCAGACACCCCCCCAAAGTGCCCCAAACACCCTATACCCCAAAAACCTCCTCCCCTTCCAGATACACACCCCTACACCTCATCCCCAAATCCCCCCAAAATGCCCCCTCCAAACACCCTGTACCCCCAAAACCTCCCCTTCCAGATACACCCCACACCCCCTAATCCCCAGCTCCCCCCAACTGCCCCATCAAACACCCCGTACCCCGGTCAGAGACACAGCCCTGCCCCCCCCCCGGACACACGCCCCTCAGCCCCCCTCCAGAGACACCCGAACCCCCTTAGCCCTTGTCGGGGGTCCCCTGTCAGCCCTGCTCCCCTCCCAGCCCCCCCGAGCTGCCCCCATCCATCACCCCGGGGGGCGGGGAGTTGCCCCCATGCCCGGGACAGCGGGGCCCCCCTCGCCACCCGGCTCCTCACTGACCTGCTGCCGCCTCCGCCGCGGGGCTGGGAGCGGGGCCCGGGGGTCTGGCTGCCCGGCCGCCGCCGCCGCCTCTGGCTGGCTTTGACACCCACACGCACCATCCAACATGGCGGCGGCTGGGGGGGAGGGAGAAGGGGGGGAAGAGACTCCCGACTCCCGAGCGCGTCCCCGAGGCCGCCCTCCCCGCGGGAACGCGCGGGCGCGAGCGCGGAGAGCGAAAGGCGGAGCCGCCCGGCCAGAACCGTCGCCTTGGCCCCGCCCCTTCCCTCCCCGAGCCCGGGGGGGCGCTCACTGTACGGGGGTAACGGACCCTCTCCCCTTTGCGGGGAGGGGTGGAAATCACAGACCCTCTCCCTCCTTTTGGGGGTGCATGGAAATCCCAGGCCCTCTTCCCCCTTTGGGGGGTTGAAATCACAGACCCTCTCCCCCTTTTGGGGGGATCACAGACCCTCTCCCCCCTTTTTGGGGTGCATGGAAATCCCAGGCCCTCTTCCCCCTTTGGGGGGGATCACAGACCCTCTCCCTCCTTTTGGGGGTGCATGGAAATCCCAGGCCCTCTTCCCCCTTTGGGGGGTTGAAATCACAGACCCTCTCCCCCTTTTGGGGGGATCACAGACCCTCTCCCCCCTTTTTGGGGTGCATGGAAATCCCAGGCCCTCTTCCCCCTTTGGGGGGTTGAAATCACAGACCCTCTCCCCCCTTTTGGGAGGTGGAAATCACAAACCCTCTCCCCCTTTTGGGGGGGGATCACAGACCCTCTCCCCCCTTTTTGGGGTGCATGGAAATCCCAGGCTCTCTTCCTCCTTTGGGGGGTTGAAATCACAGACCCTCTCCCCCCTTTGTGGGGTGCATGGAAATCCCAGGCCCTCTCCCCCCCTTTGGGGGGGGCGTGGAAATCACAGGCACAGCCCCCTCTTTTGGGAGGGTGTGTGGAAATCACAGACTCTCTCCCCCCCACACTTTTTTGGGGGGGGGAGGCGGGATTTGGAAATCCCAGCCCCTCTCCCTTCCCAGGGATCCCACTCTGTTAATGCACAGATTGGGCAGGGGGAACCCAGTCATTTTGCAGACAGGCTTGGAAAGTTCCCCCAGAGACCACGGCAAATAACCAAGTCTCTCCTTCCTCAGGGCACCCACCTCTGATCTCCCCCCACCCTAACCCCTCCTCACACATAGCTCCCCGCTCCCCAACTCCCTTAAAGAGCCAAGAGTCCATCTCCCCTTTCCCACCGCAGTAGGTGGCTCACCCCTGGGTCCTACCCTAGCTCCCCATCATCATGGAAGTACACTCACCTGGCGGGATGTCCCCCAAGGGCCATGCATGGCAGTAGCTTTAAGGCAGATTTTTAACCTGTCTCCCTCGTGTGAGGAAGGCTTTTGCTGTGTGTGCTCTGAGAAGACATTACGAATGTCACTCCCACAGACTGTCACATCCTGCCAGCCCCACCCTGCCAGGGGAATGACCGAAAACCACCACAGTTCTTAGTCCCGTCCCCCCCCCCCCCCCAAACCCTACCACACCTACTCCCAGGAGTGACTGAAAATCACTCAGCCAATCAGTCCCCACTCACCACAAATCTCTCCCCTCTCCCCTCCAGTCCCTGCCCCCACCCCAGGGACTTGAAAACAAATCTTTTTCCGCTGACCAAATTTCCTCTTTTTTCAGTTGGGGGAGAAAAAAAATTGATTTTCGTCCCCTGCCCCTTTGTCTCTAGTGCAGCAAACACCAAAACAACCTGAATTGTGATAAGGTTGTGTATCAGCAACATACTTGACTTCAGGAGACACATCCAAGTGGAACAGCTCTGAGAATATTGTTTGTTAATTAAAAGCAGGTGCTGGGGTTCTGTTCTTTTACATGAATTCTTATTTCCTTTTAGTGCTGTGGTGTCTGTGTCCACCAATGGATGGAATTATATCAAATCTGTTCGTCTACACTAGACTTTTCCCTTCATATTGCCCACTGGTGGAGGGCTAGTGGAGACAAGGCACCGGCAGCCACCATCATTCCTCACAATGCCATCTGGACCTGCTCTGAGCTAGGTTAAAACACTAGCTCTATTCCCTGTGACTAGGGTGACCAGAGAGCAAGTGTGAAAAATCGGGACAGGAGGTGGGGGGTAATATAATGAGCCTATATAAGAAAAAGACCCAAATATCAGGACTGTCCCTATAAAATCGGGACATCTGGTCACCCTACCTGTGATACTGCACCAGTGGGAACTCAGAGGAAGAAAGTTCTAGGGTAGATACAGCCTTCATGTCTGTGTCAGTTCCCTGGCCTGGCCGAGCTCCTAGATCCCTGGGCGAGAGGCCCATGTTTTGGGAGCTGAAGGTCATAAGTTCTATTTCCAGATGCTACAAGCATGCAAGGACAGCTCTGGTATTTGCAGTGCATTGGGTGAAGGAAGATATGCAGGATATCAGACAGACTTCTGTTAACCCACATAGCACATCTGGGAATGAAAGGCTGGGCAGCTGGGTGGTTCAAAGAACTGGGGATGTCTGCCAGGAATTCCAGAGGGTTTTAGCAACTCAGCTAACTGGGAGAGGGTCACAAGGATTTCATCAACTAGGGAGGAAGAACGAAATTGGCAAGGGGAATAGAGCCCACCCCATGGTTTATTTTTCAAGCTAGGCAGTTCATGGCTGGCCACTAGGTGGGTGAGGTCCTGGGTGTAGGGTGGGAGGGCAGGGCAGGTGCTTAGTTGACTAGCATAGAATCTGTATACATGGAGTTTTGGATAAATCCACATGATCTTCCTTTTCCTGTGCTGAGTTAGTCAGTACAAACTAATGGCGTTATGCATCTGGGAAGAGTTCAGAATAACAATAAGAAGCTTCTATTAATGGAGCTGAAATGAGACAAATTTATGGTCACGACCCCTGATTACTGCGATGGCTGCTCACTTGAGGAAATGCTCAAGGTGCTTTGACAGTTGTCTAAATATGAGCCGAGCAACGTAAGGGGGTTAAAGCACCTGACTCTCACTTCTGAGAATAATCCTTGCCCAGGATTACAGGTCCAAGGAATTTAGAAGTCTCATTTTAGTCCTCTTTGGACCTTTGCTCCCATCACCAAACCATTAAACCAGGGTCGGCAACCTTTCAGAAGTGGTGTGCCGAGACTTCATTTGTTCACTCTAATTTCAGGTTTCGCGTGCCAGTCATACATTTTAACGTTTTTAGAAGGTCTATTTCTCGAAGTCTATAATATAGAACTAAACTATTGTATGTAAAGTAAATAAGGTTTTAAAAATGTTTAAGAAGCTTCATTTAAAATTAGATTAAAATGCAGAGCCCCCTTGGACCGGTGGCCAGGACCCGGGCAGTGTGAATGCCACCGAAAATAAGCTCGCGTGCTGCCTTCAGCGCGCGTGCCATAGGTTGCCTACCCCTGCATTAAACAATTTCAGGCAATTGGTCATCTCTGGCAAAGGCAGTGCTAGCCCATTGGGGGCCCTAAGCAGGAATATTTTGGGCCCCCACATACATAATAAAAAGCAAATGGGGGTCCCCTGGAGCTGCTTGGGGCCTTAAGCAATTAGTCTGTTTATGCCTAGCAGTGGCTCTGATCTCTGGTCAGCAGAGAGCCAGGGCTGGTACAGATCAGTAGTGAAGTGCATTAGCAGAGCTCTGCCTCCTCTATGTCTGGCTCCAGCTCCAGCTATTAGCCACTCACAAGAACCAAATTCCCCTAATTCTGAAAAAAAAAACACCTTAGAACAAAAGTCAATTCGAAGGTGTTGTTCTCCCAGCGACCATCACAATCTTCAGTGCAAACTTGGGGCCCAACCCTGTTTTCACCAACATCAGTGGCAAAACTCCCATTGGCCTTCGGGGTCGACAGATCAGGCTCAGTACAAAGGAGCTGTATCTGCTCTGAATCACACAAAGAGTGAAATGTTCTGAGAGGCAGCCTGGTCTAGTGCAGTGGTTTTCAAACTTTTTTTCCTGGCAACCCAGTTGAAGAAAATTGTTGATGCCCACGACCCAGTGGAGCTGGGGATGAGGGGTTTGGGAGGGACTCAGGGCTGGGGCAGAGGGTAGGATGTGGGGGTGAGGACTGTGGGGCGGGGCCAGGAATGAGGGGTTCAGGGTGTGGGAGGGGGCTCTGGGCTGGGGCAGGGGGCTGGGGTGCAGGAGGGGGTTAGGGCTCTGGGTTAGGGGTGCAGGCTCTGGAGTGGGGCCGGGGATGAGGGGTTTGGGGTGCAGGGAGGGGCTCCGGGTTTGGGGGGGCTCAGAGCTGGGGCAGGGGATTGGGGCGTGGGCTTACCTTGGGCAGCTCCCGGTCAGTGGCGCAGCAGGGATGCTAAGGCAGGCTTTCTGCCTGTCCCAGCACTGCGGACCGCACTGTGCCCCAGAAGCGGCCAGCAGCAGGTCTGGCTCCTAGGCAGAGGTGCACAAGCAGCTCCGTGCGGCTCTTGCCCACAGGCACCACCACCCCAGCTCCCATTGGCCGGGAACCAGCCAATGGGAGTGCAGAGCCGGTGCTCGGGTTGGGGCAGCCCGCGGAGCCCCATATCTTGCCCCACCCCCTGCCTAGGAGCCGGACCTGGTGCTGGCCACTTCCGGGGCACAGCGCGGTGTCAGAACAGGTAGGGACTAGCCTGCCGTAGCTGGGCAGCACCGCCGATGGGACTTTTAACGGCCTGGTCGGCGGTGCTGACCAGAGCTGCTGCGACCCAGTGCCTTACATTCCGCGACCCACTACTGGGTCATGATCCAGTTTGAAAACCACTGCCCTAGTGGTTTGAAGTTGGCTGGGGAGCCAGAAATTCCCGAGTTCTGATGCCAGCTGTGATGCTGACTCTCACAATGAGACCTTGAGTGGGAGGTGCTAAGCACCATTAAATCCGGAACAGACAGTGACCTGGGTGAGAAAATAAAATGTTTAAAATGATGAACCGTATCTGAAGGAATATATCCCATTTTTCTTCTCTAGAAACACTAGCAATGGGTAAATGGAGGGGGAAGCTCAAGGTGTGTGGAAATCGTATATTTTTTTGCATGTGAATTTGATGCTATTGAAAAGGACCTGTGGAATGAGGTCCTCCATTAACAGAAAATGTACAGAAAAAGTTTCCTCATGATGCCTTCTCCCCACCCCTTCTTCCTCCACTCTGGCCTGGAAGGGCCACCTTTGGGAACAAGAGGTGAGTTCCTTCTCCCTATCCAATTCAGTCCTTAGTCGCTCTACTGAGTCTGCCAGTATGGGGGCCACTTGCGGCTCTATGTTTTTTGCCACCCCAAGCACGGCAGGCAGGCGGCTTTCGGCAGCGTGCCTGCGGGCGGTCCGCTGGTCACACGGATTTGGCGGCATGCCTGTGGGAGGTCTGCCAGTGCCGTGCCATCAGCGTCCCCGCCGCCAAATTGCCGCCGAAGCCGCGGGACCGGCAGACCTCCCGGAGGCATGCCGCCGAAAGCCACCTGCCTGCTGCCCTCACAGCGACCGGCAGGCCGCCACCCGCGGCTTGCCGCCCCAGGCACGTGCTTGCTGCGCTAGTGTCTGGAGCTGCCCCTGCTTGTGGTGCTGGTTTAGTATGATGGGGACACCCATACTGAGAACAGAGCTGAGCCAGCCAGACTTGTTTCACACAGCTGATTTGTGGCCCCTGTTGAGTTGGAGCCACATTTGGTCCCCACTGCCCTAGGCTAGGATCTGGACCTGTGACCTAATAGTGAAAGGCTTTCCATCCAGTCCTCCTATGTTACCCAGTCCCTCATTGGAAACGTGGGAACTGTGCTTAGTAAGTTGCTGGGAACACTCTATCGGATATTGGAGAGCTCACAACTTTTCAATGATGCAGGAGTCGGAGAGTTAGAAGCCATTCTTTACGACACCAATTTCTCATCAGAACCAATTTATCACCTCAGTGTCTGTCACAGCCCAAGAGCAATCCATGTGTGCAAAGCAGGTTGAGGGCGGAGCAAATAGACCTTTCCAGTTACTCTACTATCTACAGAATTCTAACAAAAGGCATCGCCGTGCAATGTACCATGCGGAAGAGAATCTCCTAGCTAAGGAAAAGTGGGTGCAGATCCTGCTGGCTCAGCCTAGACAAGGCTCCTAGCCTAACAAAGTGGCTGCCAGAAAGCCACAAAGGGGCCCTGTTCCTGATGCCAGTGATGATATGCATATTGCTCACACAGCAAGTGCAGCCACATGGGGCTGGGGGACAGTCACTAATTAGCTAATGAGTCTGTTTTAGAGTGTCTGGCCATGGCTCAAATGACACAACAGGAACACCGCCCTGAAAGCATTTCACAATAGGAAGTGCATTTCCCCCCAGCTTAGCATTAATGAATAGGCTACAAACAACAATGCTCTATGATGATCTGATACTCTGGCCATATGTCAACCAGGCCAGAAAAAACCCTGTAAAAATTCTAAGGAAAACTTGATAAATATAGCCCTGCAGTTTGAAATTTGATTTCCGCATTCTATTGTTTCCCAGTTCCTGAGAGCTGGCTTGGTGGATCACATTTTCTTCTCCTGTCTCCAGGCCTTGCATCCAAACAAGACTGAATCTCATTATACTGATGCATGACTCTAGCTGCATGCAATTCAATCTCTAAATCACAGTCATTTTGCTCGATTACTGGTTTGCTTTCCCCACTCCCAGCCTACAGGTCATTAAAGGAATCAATTTAAAAAACAGAGGCCAACATTGACAAATGTAGGTGCCTAATGCATCTGAAGAAGTGGGTGTTTTACCCACGAAAGCTTATGCCCAAATAAATCTGTTAGTCTTTAAGGTGCCACCGGACTCCTTGTTGTTTTTGTGGATACAGACTAACACGGCTACCTCCTGATACTTAAACCCATATTTATGCACCCAAATAGAAGCCAGCTGATTTTTCAAGGTGCTTAGCATCTTCAGCTCCCACTGAAATCAGTGGGAAGGGAGCTGGGGCTGGTCAGCATCTCTGAACAATGAGGCCCATCTAGGTGCCCAAAAATGGATCTAAGTGCCTAATTTGAGGCCCCTAGGTTTGGAAATTTTGAGCAAAGCTAATTAATTAAAATTTAAATAACAACAAAATGCTGCTAAATGTGACCATTATCATTAGAGCTGAATGAATAATTTGCAAGGAATTATTTGATAAATGCAGCCTCTTTTTGGCCTTCTGAATTATCAACAAGGTACTGACAAAGTTATTGAATTGATTTAGTATTCCAGGTCACTCACAACAATTTCCACCTCCAGTTTGTTCTGTAAATTGTTCACAAGCAGTTCGTTGCAAGTGATCACTATTCAAAATCTGAGCTATCTTGTGGTTAGTTTCAATTGGACACACCAGATCCATATGGTATTGTTCCCTTTCCCAAATTGGATGAGTTTAACTCTTAGGCCCTTGTCTACATGTAACCAAAATAAATATATCCGTTGTAATACACATCCTTAGTTATTTTGGTTTAAGTCTCAGAGACTTATAGACCTGAAGGCCAGAAGGGGCCATAATGATCATCTAGTCTGACCTGCTGCCCATCGCAGGCCACAGAACCTCATCCACCCACTCTTGTAGTAGACCCATAATCTCTGGCTGAGTTACTGAAGTCCTCAAATCTTGATTTAAAGACTTCAAGTTACAGAGACTCCACATTTACTCCAGTTCAAACCAGCAAGTGATCCATTCCCCACACTGCAGAGGAAGAAGAAAAACCCTCAGAGTCTCCGCCAATCTGACCTGGGGGGAAATTCCTTCCCAAACCCCATATGGCAATCGGTACTGTTAGACCCTGAGCATGTGGGCTTGGGTATGGACTCCCTTATTTCAGTATAAGGGTGCCTTTATATTGATTGAGGTCTGGTCTACACTACAGACTTATATCAGTATAACTACATCACTCATGGGTGTGAAAAATCCACATGCCTGACCGACGTAGTTATACCAACCTAACCCTTTCTTCCCCCTGTGTAGACAGTGCTATGTTGGCAGGACAGCTTCTCCCGTCAACATAGCTACTCCCTCTCGGGGAGGTGGATTAACTATGCCGATGGAAGACCTCTCTCCGGTCGGCTTAAAGCGTCTTCATTAAAGCAGTGATTTAAGTGCAGACTTGCCCTTGGTTAAGCCCCAGAATCATCTCAAGTTCTATCAAAATAGGGCATTTTACACTGATATAATGATTTTGGTTTCATTCACAATATAGACAAGCTCTTGGAATCCTTCTTCTAGTGCAAATATTCATATTTACAAGTTTCAAATTCATTCTCCTTAAATATTCTCTAACGGTCACTTAAAGTGCATGCTTTCTGCACCCACTCATTCATTAGAACATTGATGGGAAGGGGCGTGAGAACACAGCCCAAGCAAATTGGGTGATTTTCTTGGAAGGAATATTCACCAAAGACATTATGAGGCATGTACCTAGTTCTAGTCATAACCAAGTGTAACCCACACACCACCAGGGTGTGGTGTTCTGTCCCATCTAGTGGCACCGAGACGAGAGAGAGAGAGAGATTAATGAGTCTGCTTAACAACCAGGTGGCTTTTAGCCCATGTGGTCTAGAGGCTCATGCACTAAGCTCCAGAGGTCCCAGGTTCAATCCCGTCCGACGACGACCGGGGTCTGTCGGCGTTACACAAGCACTGTGCTTCTTTAGAAGAAATAGGGACAATCTGATCTATGGTTGTGCCACCTTCTTTTATTCCTTCCCTGTAGATTCCCTTCGTACCCCTCCCTGGATTAAATTCGCCTCTGTGCATAAGGCCAATGCATTACTGTACTTACTATAAGTCCCACTTAAGCCCCATTTTGAGAGTTTAAGTGGGACTTAAGTGGTGCATGGTGGGCCTTATGCTGGCCCCATACTCAGGGTGACTTTGAACCCTACCACCACAGACTTGTTCTCCTTCCTTGATCCTGCTCCCTGAGTCGCAGGGCCGCAATCCCTCCCCAGTCCACAGTGCTCTGGGCCTTTTTCCTTGTTGCATCACTGGTGTGAACGGAAGTCACTTGTTGCTCCTAAATTGCCCAGTTCTGCAGCCCTTATACACACTGGGTAGCACCCACCCAAGCAGTCTCATTGGGCCTGTCGGCATCAATAAAAGTTGCAGAATCAGCCCAAAAGTATTTAGCAAAGATTAGGGTCACTTAATGCCACCTTACACTTCAATGGAGGAGAGAAAAGAAAGGAAAGGGAGGCAACTCCGAGTCTCCATATCTGTTCTAAAGGCATAAAATGAACTTGTGGTTTCTGGAGTTTGCATCTTCTAGAAATAAGGCTTCTTGACTTCCAGCTTCCCAATGCTCTACACCCAAGAGAGCTTCCAGCCAGCAAGGAGGGCTGGACACCATTTCCTTCAGAGCTTCTCATTGCCAAAGAATGTCTCCTGAGCGTTGAGATGCTCCTGCCTTGCCCTGGGGCTGTCCTCAGACTGCTGCCAGCTCCTCCTCACCTTTGTAATGAGGGACTAAGCTCAAGATGACCTGTTTTGTTCCACAGGTATCTCACGTGGCCACGGATTATGTAACCATAGAAATGTAGGGCTGGAAGGGACCTCAAGAGGTCAGCTAGTCCATCATCCTCCCTGGCTCCAGATTTTTCTTTTGAGAAAGACAGAAACTCAGGATTAGCGAACAGTCAGCAGAGCAAAAGGAAGAGAGAACAGAACTCCCTGCTGCGAAATCGATCTCTTCTCACCTTGGTGGGCTGGCAACTGTGCTCATTATTCCGTCTGATCATATATCTGGCATGAAGAGGAATATGGGAGGCTTTATGCAGTGAGGGAAGTGAAAAAGAGCATGTTTGACTGACAAGCAGAAGAGCTTAATGAACAATCAATCAAAGCTGGTCAGGTAACAATGCCCCTGGGGCTGTTCTTAATGCTATCTCGGTGTGCATTTTAATCAAGGAGCCAACCATACAGACTGCAGCACGGTCCATTAGAGCAGTTTCACAGTGACCACCAGTGAACCTACAGAAAACAGGAGAGGATGCAGGAGGCCTTGCACTTTGGCATCAAAATCTAATGCCCAGGGGAAAGTACCACCTTAACTACAAAGAAGACTAAGAGCCTGAGTCTCCTGTTATCACTGATGTAAATCCGGAGTAACATTACTGAAATCAACATGGTTACACCGGGAGTAATATTCATGTAAGTAAGAGGAGACTGAGATTCTTGGTGGCTTCTAGAGGGAAGGTATCCAGGACCCATTTAATCATTAACTGCTCTGCTACAGTCACAATGCAAATCCCATACTTCTCTCAGAAGGGTGTAGAACAAGAACCTTCTATAGCATGAGCTCAAGTGTATGCAACACTAAGACCCAATGCCCACCCAAATATACAGCGGACTATATCCACTCCATCTCCTGCAGAGATTTCCCTGCAATTTATACTGAGAAAACCAGAACGGAATTTCACATCACATTACTGTCGCAGTTTGACTGGAATCAGAGGAGTGATAGCAGATTCACAGCTATGGCAACATGTTCTGTAGTGATGGACAAATCTCAGAGGTTCAGTACATTTGTACAGCACCTGGCGCAATGGGGCCGTGGCCACTGGGTGCTACCATAATACAGGGCCGCCCAGAGGGGGAGGCAAGTGGGGCAATTTGCCCCAGGCCCCGGGCCCCGCAGGGGCCCCCACAAGAGTTTTTTGGGGGCCCTGGAGCGGGGTCCTTCACTCGCTCCGGGGGCCCCGGGCCCCCGGAACTTCTTCTGCTCCGGGTCTTCGGCTGTAATTCGGCAGCAGGGGGTCCTTCCGCCCCGGGACCCGCCGCCGAAATGCTGGGTCTTTGGCGGCAATTCGGCAGCGGGGGCCCCCCGCCGCCGAAGACCCCAGGCCCCCTGAATCCTCTGGGCGGCCCTGCCGTAATACAAACAACAACAGTAGATATAGCCAAACCTCTTTATCCAAAAGTCAGGGTGGGAATCTGGTGAGATTTCTGGTGCATCCTGTTTCTGGCCGTGGGAAAAAAATAACACAAGAATAGCATCTTTCCTGTAGCATTTTGGTTATGGAAGCCCTGGTGTTCACATGGCGAAACTACCCGTCTAACCAAAGAGTTAACCAGAGTTTTTTGAACCTGAGAATGGGTTGGTTTGCGTTTCTGGGTAAATGTACACATCTTTTTCTCTAGTGTGCCCCTCACCACAGCATCTGGGTGTCCACAAAATTCCATGACATTTAAGAAAGTATATTCTCTACCCACCCTCAGGTTTCACCACTAGCATGTATTCAGATCAAGGATGAGTTTGATTATTGCTGGCGTTTATCTACAAGGAAGCATTGACAATCCACACTTCGGGTGTTACAATAGTAAGAAAGATTTGCAAAGAAAAGAGTCTTAAGTCTCGTCTGTACTGGAGATTCGCCCCGATTGCAGGTTGCGCCATCAGAGTTAGCTGTACCAGTGCAAACCCCTGGTGTAGACAGGATAAAACCATTCAAATAGGCATAGGTTAGCCTGATTGCCAGCAGGGGTAAGCTCCACCAGTGCAAATAGTGGCTTTTCCTGTCTATACTGGGGTTGTACTGGTGCAGCTACTCCAATAGTGGGCCAACAATAGCTGCTTGTATTTGCAGCAAATCCCCAGTGTAGATAAGGCGTTGCATTTCTGTCTGGAGTGGGAGTTTTTCCTTTACTTCAAATCAGTTGGCCCATCCCTAAAGTTATCACTACTGACCACAAAAGCAACCCCATGGCTGCAATGAGAAACCAGGGATTGGAAAACAAAGAGAAAGAGGCTCTAATTGCTCCTTGCCTAATGGAAAACCCACTGAGAAAGCAAACTAAACTCCTCCCACCCAAAGGCTAATGCCGTGATAGGAGCCCTCAAATTTCCAAGGGTGGAATATCACACAGATTAAATGAAAGAGGAGTGCAGTAGGGAGGTAGGGGCAGAAGGCCCTTTGTAGTCATCCATAAAAGTGCATCAGCTCTTAATCATTCACAGCCCCTCATCCCCAACAGTGCAAACCAACCTGAGAACAATGCCGGTTCATAACCCACAGTCCCCGGGTTTAAGACATTTAAGAAAGTATATCCTAAAACTTTCCCGCTGTTGCTCCCACCGTTTCTGCCCTTTTGGTGGTAGCAACAATGGGAATCCTAGTGTAGACAAGGTGCTGGAAGCCACTGAAATTTTAAGCACCGTGTTATTTCACCCAGGACTAGGTGACATGACAGTAGCTGGCACCCATTCTACACTAGTGTCTCCATCATGGCTACAGACAGTGGCGCTGAAACACTGATAGCAACAGGGGGATGTTTTAGAAAAAATATCCAAGTGTACACAAGGCCCTAATGACCTCTGAGCAACACCCTAAATTCACCACTGAACTAATATTACTCCTTCTCCCACTCTCCCACTGAATACACTCATAGGTGTCCCACTTTCTGGAATGCAAATATGGGGCAGAGACTGTCTTTTGCTCTGTTTGTCCAGCGCCTAGCACAACACAAACAAATCAATAACAATAATGTAGAGTCATAAATAGATGGTCCTTAAACCTCAACAAGCAGACTGAAAATTCAGGACACAGGCTGGAAAAGATTCACCGTAAGGTGTCAGGAAGGTACAGGAACCAGACAGCACCGAAGGCAAGAAACACTCGCAGCAATATAGTTGGTTCCAATGCGTTTTTTGGGCCAGCCTCCGTTCTGAATGCTGCCGCTGAACGATTGCTACACGGGTCTCCCTGAAGCAATGAGTTCGAGCCTGGTTCAGACACGCAAAGAAGAAAAATCTTTATCTTGCAAGGACAGCAAGTTTCAGTAGGTACCGGAGTGCCAGGGCCGGTTGGTCAGGTTATAATTGGCTGTAATTGGCACTCCCACACGCTGCCAAATTCTTCAGAGCTGAGTGGCATAGAGTAGCGCAGGATTCCTTCCTGACTGTAAACAGTAGAGGAAGTCAGAGGAATTACTTCTAGTCCAATCCTTAAAACCACATGTAGCACTGATCGGTGGAAGCAAAGCTCAAACACCAGCACAGATGGGAACCGGCTTTGGCGGCGCATGACCCTGTTTCTGATGGGGCTTGAACCACGATAGCTAGAGCCCTGCGCCGATACAAACATTTGGATCCGCATCTGAGCCACATCCGTGATAATTAACTTGTATCCGACCCGCAATCGACACCTGCAGCAGCACCTTATCTTAGAGCCCTGTGTGGATACAAAAATTTGGATCTGCATCCAATCCGTGATCTGCAAAGATGGCAAACAATACAACTGCATCCACATCTGCGGATGCAGATATCAGCGGATATAAAGCCGATATCCGGGATCTGCAGGGCTCTAACGATAGCTTCAGCTCACTCAAAAACAAGTGGAAAGCATGTTTCTGCCGAAAACATGCTGGCTGCCACCACTGTCCACCACATCAGTGGCTCTTGTTAGCACTGTTGTAGCTCAGTTTCCCCGTCCGACAAGTAGGCTGACCATAGACAGGCCTAACCCCCACAAGCCGTCTCTTTAAATGGTTCTAAGGCACTTGGTAGGGAATATTAAGCATGGATGCAAGTGTATTAAAGTCGCATCAGGCTGGAACCATGTTAAAAATGGGTTGACTATGGCTAAGATTTGACGCACAAGGTGATAACCAGAACAGTACAAGCAAAAGTCAAGTAAACCTGGATTGTCTGGGCATTGACTCAAGTAGGACTCCACTCAGCTGGAAGAAAGCTTGGGACACCTGCTGAGAGAGGCTTCTAATTGCTTTACACAGAGGTTATGGCTACACTAGAGAGCTTACAGGGCACAGATGCACAGCTGTAAGCTCTCCCTGTAGCCGCTCTAAGCCAATCGGAGAGAGCCCTCCTGTCGGCATAATTACTCCAGCCCCCGCGAGCGGCCCGGGGAAGCTCTCCCATTGACAGCGCTGTCCACACCGGCACTTAAACCAGCATAAGTTATGTCGCTCAGAGGGGTGGCTAATTCACATCCCTGAGCGACATCAGTTTAAACTGTAGTACAGCCATAGCCTGAGAAAGAACTTACATCTGGGCTGTGGCTTACAAGTGGTTTCCTCTGCTGAAGCCACCAATTTGGCCCTTGTGGTGAAGCATGCAAGAGCATCTTGGCAGAGGCCTTGTTCTAGCTAGGAAATAAAATGAGACTCGTAAGCACCCCAAGACGGTTGCTCTGTATTATCATTCCACTTGCAATCCCTCATTATCCGGCTGTTTATAAACAGCAAGCCTGGATCAGCATCGACAACTCTTGCCTCATGAAACACGGCATTTCCTCAAAGCCCCAGCTCCTGGAGCCCTGTGACTGCATCAGAATCTCGGCTTTCCTTTTTTTCTTTAAAAAGAGTACGTTTCTAGCCCTCCTGAATTGGGGCGAAAAGATGGAAAATGTAAACCGAAAAGCCTCAACATGCAGAAAACAAATAAAAAGAACCCTGCCTGCATTATTTTAAAGACAGTCTCGTGATTTTGGGGAGCCTGACTCGGTAGTTTTGAACACTTGGATTTGGCAACAACATGATCCCCCACTGCCTTGGACTCTGTGCCTTCGTTTTACCCCTGTACAAAGTGAGCGTCAACCATCAGCAAGCCAAACAGTGATGCTTTGCACTTGTCTAAGGCCCTGATTCAGTAAAGTGCTGAAGCACTGTTTACAAGCTCTCCTGAACAGGGGTGGATTGAAACACACACCAGAATGATTTGCAGAATTGGGACTTAAATGATGCTGCAATGAAGAATCCAGCCCAGCCCCTGCAGAGATGACGGTGCTTAACCAGCTGTGAGAACAAAGGTTAAGTGCCAGCTTCACCCATTGCAGCTCAGGAATGCACCTACCTTTGTAGAATTTCTGTATGGTCCTGCTCTAATGGGATTAGTTCATTGTTAGGAGACAAATTGAGATCGGTGAGAGAGAGTGACATAAGAGCCTGCATAATTTCTAATCCCCCTCTCCCCGGCTCAGTTTCCCCGTTCCTGTTTAAATAGCTGGTTGTAGGCTCCAGCCTGGTCCTTAAAGGCATAGCACGCTCCTTCACTGGGATATTGGCCAATGCATCTGTTTCAGCAGAGAGCTTTGAATGGGATCAAGGGAATGGCTAATACAACCCTGCTCAAGGAGGAGGGGAGCTAAGAATTCTCCCTTCCTTTAAAACATACAAACCTGGTTTTATGAGGCTACCTTTCATTGCACCCCACCCTTTGTAAGAAGCTTGCTAGCCCATTGAGGGGGGGTGCCTAAACTGCCACCGAAATGTTAGATGACCATTGAAGAGACAATGGTTCTACGTAACGCAGCCTGTATCAATCACTGCATTGTTCCTATCTTGAAAGCTGTTTCTCCTGTGTGCTGCACTAACACTTCCCTGCATCTGCCTTCCTACGACCATATCCCTTCAGACTATGAACTCCTCAGTTCTCATCCTCTAAGCAGGGTTGGGCCTAGTCACTACTTGGAGGGGAAACCTCCAAGGAAAACCCAGGGGACTGGCTATTGGGGATTCGAGAGCGACACTGTCTACACACGGGGGGTTAGCTCTGATTTCAGTCATCAGCTTGACATCTGGGCTAGCTCAACCAGTGCAAACGGTGGCATGCCTGGTTTGGGTCAGTGCAGCTACACTGATGGCAGGCCACGGATGGCTGAAAATGGGGTTAAACCTCTAGTGTAGACAAGGCCTACGTGTACATAGGAAAGGGTACTGAGGGAGTTCTGTGCTGCCCTGCTGATGAAATGTAGAACGCTATGCTCCAGGTGTTTCTAAGCCTCTGGCTGCCAGAAGCTGGGATTGGACAAGAGGGAATGGGTCACTCGATAATTGCCCTGTTCTGTTCATTCCCTCTGAAGCATCTGGCACTGGCCACGGTTGGAAGACAGGATACTGGGCTACATGGACCCAGTATGGCCATTCTTATGTTCTTAGAACCCAGGTCCTCTCCTCTTGAGGTCATCAAATAGCTCAAAGTGCTTTTATCTATAAGAATTAGGTGTACTAACTCCATTAGCCCCGCCAGATTCTAGGCCAAAGCCCTACATTCTGCCTCCCTAAATTCCTGTCTCTGGTTTCCCCTGAGTAATCTATTCTTCTTTTCCCCTCCTATCAATTGTTGTGTGTAGTTGCTGTTGAGTTCTACCCTAGAGTTGGCTGCATTTCAGGGGTGGGGGAGTGATCCCTACATTGTGTATAAAACAGGGTCAAAATCATCATTAGCACAAGTTGGTGCAACTCAATTGACTCCAATAAACTCACGGGGACCATCAAAGAATACACAGTAATAAAGGCGCTGGGTTCAGGCTCAGCGGCAGGACTGTGCAAGGGGCAGGCCCCGGGAGTGCAGTCCCTGCTGTTTGACTAACTCTGTTCTACTGACTGGCCACCAGTAACAGCCAAAAGCCGCCAAGCTCCATGTCTGTTAGCTCATGCTGACTCCGGAGATGAGCCCGGCACACGTGCCTTTTAGGGTTCGCTTGTGCGCCCGTTGAAATCAATGGCAAGATGCCTATTGCCTTCAGCTGGAGGAGAACTGGACCCATCTCCTGCGATTAATTTGGGAAGAGACCCCAGCCTCTCTGAGAGCATCTTCGGGGGTGCACTGGAGCATGTTCAATCTTTTATACCCAATGCACTAACTAAGGAGTGCGTGCAACAGCTGCTCACCAGGTTGCACAGGTGCAATGCTCGATTTCAGACTAGATCTCCCAGCCACCTGGCAAACCCTGTTATTATTTCCCCCAGTTCGGACCTCTGCACCATGCCAACCCCTGGGGTGGAGGACAATGACCTAACCCACCCCTGTATGCACTGCCCTCTGCTCTATTTGTTCACCTTGAAGCCAGTTCACCTGAGTTCAAAACTCTGACGGAAAATGAAGACAAGAGAGATTCAACCTCCCTGATGCCCCATGTGTTTTTAAACCCTCTGCCCTTTGGAAAGCCCAGAGAGAAGCCAAATTCCTTGGGGTTTAAAGGATGGAACAAGACATGTTCAGTGGTGCTGCATTCAAGACAACATACCCTCTCTGAAACCTCCGCAAAGCCTATCGAACACAGCAGGACGCCCCCCCGGTGACATTAATCCAACAAGACAACATGTGCGCACAACATGCTGTTCCATCCAGCTGTCACCTAAGCGTCAGTATTTTGAAATGGCAGGGTGCTCTGGCACCGCAAAGCTTTTTATGACTAATGACTGGTAGTATTTCAAAGGGTGGGGCAGATCCTGCATCCTTCACTCACCCAAGGAGTCCTATTGAAATCAACGGGAGTATCTGGCTCGAGTAAGGACTGCTTGCATCAGAAAGAGGTGAAGAATCAGGGTCTTGTTCATCCTTGGAGTTTTCCATAAATATTGTGAAATAAACAAAAAATACAGATTTGCATTTCAGATGCTTTCTCCATCTATGCTGAGAAGCATGGTGTATCTGAATTGAAAGGAACATTCTGATCTCTCTCCATATATATATATTTAAAACCATCCTTGCCTGGGTTAATAAAAGTACCTTACATGATGACGGCTGAAAGAATTCTTCAAGTCGCACTTCATTTGCACCTGTTGTGCCGTTGTCTTACCTTTTGTATTTACATCCGATGCTGAAATAGATGGATCAATTCCACTTGGCTTCGGAACATTTCATGCTGGAGTTCTCATGAACTAGCTAAGTGGGTGCTGTAATGTTGATCTTTCAAACACTGCAGGAGAAGAGTGTTTTCTTTAAAAAAAAAAAAAAAACTTTATTGACATTTTATTTTAACATGGCAAGGAAACATTTCTAGGTATATTTTATAATTGTTTTAAAAAAGAAGAACTCAACAAACCCTATATTTTGGATCTCAACTAGGTGACAATATTCCTTTAAAACAGATGGGCCCAATCCCAATCTCATTTCCACAAATGGAAATCTGGAGTGGCTTCAATAGAACTATACTTGGTTTACACATCAGGTGTGACTGCAGTCAGAATCCAACATGTCCCCGTAGAAAAGTCCAGCGGTACTTAAACATATTGGGTCAAATCCTATAATCGCTGCTCAATTTTCACTCCGGCCTCACTCGGGCAAAATCCTTGTTTAACACAGTTATAAAGGACCATAGCCTCGGCTGGTGTCAGTCACTGTTGTGCCTCTGAAGAGAGGATTTTTAATGTAACTGCAGCGTGACTAGAGCAGAATGAAAATTAAGCCACAGACTTCAGGGTTTGCCCATGGAAAGGTCAAAGGGCTTTTGGCTGATTCAGTCTCCCCGTTCAGCTCAGGAAAAGTGGTACCTACAAATCAAAGCACCCTGGGAATTGACAGCTGCACCGGCATCCGTTCCGTGCCATAGTAAGAAACAGAAGACTTTAGTGCTCCATCTTCCTGTTGCTCACTCTCTCTCTTCCATATCTCCCCTCTGAATAGGTCATTTCAAGAGGAATACAGTGCTCTAATTCTGTGGGGTTTAACAGCCCATCCAGCGCTCCGTGAATGATAACAAGCCTGGGCCCACGGCCAGCAGTCTGTTTCGCTCTTCCTTCGCCGTACGCCTGCTGTACAGATTATTAGCAGCTAGGCCGGGGACGCGGGAACACACGCATCCTCATCCCAAGGAAATAACAGACAAGCAAACCCTCCTCCCTCACCCCCTCCCGAGGGCTGACCTCGCCAGCTGACTCTCTCCATCTGCACTGGCACTGGCCGGGAAGTCCACACAAGGTTTCGTTCTTTCCTGAGCCCCTTCCCTCCTGCACCTTTGGAGCAATTACCCTGGCAGAGTTCAGTGAGCTCTGGCTGACGCTTTGACCTAAATGAGGAAAATTATTAGCTGCGGAAGTGAGTGTTGCTTGTCTCTTTACGCCCGATTGCAGCACTGACACACGGCCCTAGCGCATGCTGGCATAGCAGGCAATTTCACTGTTTACCCTCCCTGCTGATGGGCCCTTTTTCCCCCCCAGGCAACGGTTGGTCTGGAGAACATCCACCTGGAGGCCTGGACTTGGAGTTTTCTATGACTGCTGAGTCCAGGTCAAGTGGGGACACCAGACAGAGCTGGCTGTTTGTAGTTAGTGTGTGGCTGGTTAGAGCTGGAAAGTCAGGGAAGGATACAATGTGTGTGTCCAACAGAAACAAGAATCCCTTTATATTCATTACACCTGAGTCCTGTCTCTTCTCTAAGCCCAGATCCCTGCAACAATGAATGGGTGTAGGAAGAGCTCTGGATCCCATTTCCAGCCGCCCTCTCACTCTAATTGTAACAGGCTGGCTGTGGTTACTTGAAATGCTCTACCTTGTTACCATGCTTTGATTCTGCTGGGAAAGGTTTAACTGGAGGAGTCAGTTCACTAGGGTAGTTCATTACCCCACCTGGACATGAAGGGAGCGGAGTGGGAAGCAGCTCTCAAGAGACAGAGGACCTAGGGTGTGGGCTGAGCAATCCCAGGGATGGAAGCAGAGAGCAGAAGGTCTAAGCTGACCTTTATGTTATCGTATTGATAATTTCTTTGTTAATAAGGGCAGACCCTAGGACGGGGTTGAGTTTGGATTCTACCATGTGTGTGGACTTTGTTATAGAGCAAGCAGTGCCTACCCACACTGATCATTCGCAATTTCTCCCTAGATCCGTATTCTCCAAAGTCACAGACTTACAGCTGAGTCATCGCAGCGACAGCACCATTTCCGTCACCCACACACATTTTGCAGGGTTTTTTTTTTTTTTTAAAGGCATAGAAAAAATAACAGCTGTCATTGCTGGGGCGGTAGCTGCTCAGAATCTGTTCTAGTGTCAGGAAGAGTCTGGATGTCAGCAAGTCTGGTAGCTCATGGCTTTCCCCAAATCACGTTCCACCAGCAAAGCAACGCATCCTTCACCGTGCCCACTCACTGCTGAACTATTATACTAAGCTGGCTGAGCAGAGAGAGGAGACTTCCTCCAGGAAAAATAGTCCTGGTCCAGATCACAGGCCTCTGCTTCTATTTCTTCTTTCAGCTGTTAGTTGTTCCAGTTAAGGAGACTGGTCTGAGCTTGCTCCCATTGAAGTCAATGGCCCAAGCGTTTTCCCTCTTGCTTTCCCTATTAGATCGTTTGCAGTCGTTTTACTGAGTATTTGTGTTTGCATGGCTTTTGTAGCAGTGCAGGTATTTTTGCATTTGGAATCGCACTGGCTCAGCTAAAGATGTTATGTCAAACTCATTTCATTAGACTAGTCCAACAGGCTGCAAGGACTCTCAACTCAGCCGTATTTTGGTTTAGCTTGAACAACAGTACAAATACAGGTAAAACACTGGATCCCAGATTTACCACCAGACACCATGGTGCCAGGGTCCAGAAGAGTGATAGTAAAACCCCAGGCTTAGATCCAAAAATCCTGAGCTACGTTCCTAGAAAGCACCCTGAGAAGTGCCTCCAACCAAACCAGTGCATGTATCTGATCAGAGTGATCCAGTCTGGCTTAGGTTGACCCGAATCACACACAGGCGGTGAAGAGTGAAGTCCAGGCTGGAGAGGAAGAGCATCTCAGGGTATCAGGCAACCATTTATGGCCAGAGGGGTGGGCACTCTATCCCCACCCTGAGCTTTGGAGTCCACATTAAACTAATTCCTCTCCTCCTCGAAGCAGCTTGGAAACTAAACAAGGTAAAGTGACATTCAAGCTGAAGTCCAGCTGTGGACAAACACAATCCCGAGGGAATCTCTTATCTTATCGGACCTCATAGTCTCTAAACAAAAAACAAACCACACTTAAAATCTCTTGCATTTCCCCTGTGAGAACCAGACCTTCCCCCAGTCCATTCCAACTGGCCTGCTCAGTCCCCTCTCAGTTGTTGACCTATATCTCCTTTTACATGTCCCAGGGAACCTAATGAGCTTCAGCTGTTTCCCAGCCCCACTGGTTAACAATCTCCTTCCCACACCGAACCCTTCTGAACCTCCCTGGTTTTCTGACCCATCCATCCTCCTGCGTGGAGATGGGTAATAAACCTGTCAGTCACAAAGAGCGTGTGTCTAATCCAGAGTCAGACACTGTTATCCTTCACACCAGCATAAATCTGGAATAACTCTGGAGAAGTCAAAGAGCACGGCGACTCCTAATATTAGCATTCAATGCCGGTCTCCGTAAAAACACGTGTTCCAGCGGGGAGTAACGGAACCCCTCCCGGCTGCAGTGCCTTTTCTTTGTTCTTCTAAAGCTCCGCTCAAGCCTTTATGCAAGGCTATAGAGCAAACACTCCAGGGATCTCTCCCTGGAGGGCTATTCATGGATGGCCTGGTTCATTGACTTCTTTTCTCTGCTGCAAGCCTCAATACGTTTGCTCTCTGCCATGGGCCTCAAGGTTTTTCAGGCCCCGATGACCTCAGAACATCATTTTCAAATGTAATCATCAGAGGTGGGCCCAAGTGGCAAAGTGCAGATCCCAACCCAAACTTCGGGGGCGTTAAACATCACTATTTTGCTTTGGTCAATTATAAAGCCGGCCCCATTTCAAAAGCTCTGACCCAGATCTGAACTTCCCCGAAGTCTGGGGGTGTTCAGATTGTCTGCTCCAGTTCAGGCCTATCTCTAGTAACAGCAGTCATTAATTATTATCATTTTACATAACGCACCCCATCCTAAGTGATCCCAAAGCACTTTGCAAATGGGGGTCCAAATCCTGCTCTCAGACTGGTGCATGTAACCCCTGGTGACATCAACAGAAGCTTCCCACTCCAGGAATCATTTCACATACCATTGAAATGCAACCACCTCTGGTGTGCAGCCTAGCAGCTGTCTGGCTGCTTACAAAAACACCAGGCAATCACTCTGGAGAGGATGCAGAGTAGAACACAATATGCCTCTGAAACTGCAAGGAGGATTTTAGGTAGGTAGCATATGATTCTTACCCAGTTGGAATCTAGCCAGCGTACGCCCCTGCAAAAATGAACATAGCAGATTAGTGACTGAATCACTTATTCTGCATGCTAGAAGCAGTCTCCACCCTGTCCCTGTATTATGTCTAATTGAACAGCATCCCACATTCGTTTCATTGATTTATTCAGACAACTTACAGCAGCATTGACTATATATTGATTTAGTGCAAAGACCATACTTACAGCTTTCGGGTAACAAAGGGTACAAGCCTTTGGAGCACCGGAGACAAGGAAGAATGAGCCCAATTCTGATCTCACTGTTGTCACTCAAGAGTAGCCCCGTTGGAATCACACTGGCATAGAGCCAGTATCAGTGGGTATAGAATCAGGCCCATTATGTCCTAGGGCAGCCAGGTAGCACCCACAGGTAAGTGGAGTTCTTTGTGCAGATGTGCGACAATGGGACCCCAAAGTGGGAGCAAGGACGGAGTGAGGAGTGGTGTATATGGGCCATTGAGAGAAGGGAAGGGGAGCAGAGGGAACCAGGCCTTCTGTGAAGGCTGCCGCTATGATTTATATGCCCTGAGCACGTTGAAGCCCCAACTGAGAGGCAAGACAAAGGGCGGGTGAAGAAACGGAGACACAGAGCAGGGAAGTGGCTTGCCATGGGTCACATCACAGGGCAGTGGAAGAGCTGAGTATAAATCCCAAGTCTCAGGCTGTGCCCTATCTGCTAGATCACACGGCCTCGGAGCTGCACTTAACCCAAATCAGCAATCCGAAAACCTTGCCGGAACTTGGGAAACCCTTCAATCTGAATGTAGCTGTCTCCCAGCTCAGTAACAGGCCAAACCAGGGGGGGCCAACCTGATCCTGAGACGGAGCCAGAATTTACCAATGTACATTGCCAAAGAGCCACAGTAATACGTCAGCAGCCTCCCATCAGCTCCCCACCCCCTGCTCCTCCCACCCACCGCGGATCAGTACCTCCCCCTCCCCAATCAGCTGTTTCATGGCATGCAGGAGACTCAGAAGGGGAAAGCTGGGCAGGGGGGGAGGAGTGAGGGCATGGCAGGCTCAGGGGAGGGGGCGGGAAGGGACAGAGCAGTGAGCACCCCCCGGCACATTGGAAAGTTGGCGCCTGTGGCTCCAGCCCTGGAGTCGGTGTCTATACAAGGAGCCACAGATTGGCCACCCCTGGGCCAAACCATAACCTCAGCTATGAACACCTGGATCTGAACTCCAGGAGATCCTGGATCCAAATCCGGACCTAACCTTTGTGACTCAGGAGAGGTCTCCCCCTGACATTATAGAATATCAGGGATGGAAGGGACCTCAGGAGGTCATCTAGTCCAACCCCCTGCTTAAAGCAGGACCAATCCCTAGACAGATTTTTGCCCCAGATCCCTAAATGCCCCCCTCAAGGATTGAACTCACAACCCAGGGTTTAGCAGGCCAATGTTCAAACCACTGAGCTATCCCTCCCCCTATCTGGCTGAGCATGGCGTGTCTGCCCTTGGTGTACCCTCTCTCTTCTTTTCTGTTTCTTCCACTCTAACATTTCCCTCCAGGTGTGGCCTCGCGGCAGAAAAGGGTTTGTGGGCCTGATTCTCCCCTGCCTTCCACTCTGTAGAGTTGCTTACACCAAGATGGAAATAATGACACAAGTTCCTACGCATGGGTCGGGGTTTTTTTAACTCTCTCTATGCATAACACTGACAAGATGCTGACTTAGCCCCTGGCATCGAGTCCGGATGGAAAGTGCTGACTCTTCGAACAGAAACTTCTGTTTAACACACATGCTGAGCCATTTTCTAGCCTGGGCTGAAGACAGCTCCATATGTGGGCAGTCACTTCCCCCCAGAGCATCTCAGGGACTGATCGAGTCACCGCTAAACCCCGCTGAACTCTAGGGCTATGGGCATGTATGCGTGTTTTCAGACAGGGTGAGTGTAGTCATCTGGCGTGGTGAGGGGATATATGTCTGTGTGTGTGAGTAAATAGAGCTTCCTGCCTTGCTGCGTGTGACTCTGGGTGGGGGGTCTGTCTCCACGGCAATCCCAGGTGTGATTGCAGTATGTGTGGGCACACCTGAGCTGCCTATAATCTAGCTCAGTGGCTCTCAAATGTCATTGCACTGCGATCCTCTTCTGACAACAACAATTACTACACGACCCCAGGATGGGGGACCGAAGCCTGAGCCCACCTGAGCCCCGCAGCCCCAGGCAGGGAGGCCAAAGCCCAAGGGCATCAGCCCCAGGTGCGGGGCTTCGGGCCTGGGCAGTGGGGCTCAGGCTTCAGCTTCGGCCCCAGCAAGTCTAACACCAGCCTCAGCGATCCCATTAAAACAGGGTCCCGGCCCACTTGGGGGTCCCAATCCACAGTTTGAGAACCGCTGTTTAGTGAAGCCGTGGACGGTTGCCTGAGTACACACCCTGAGTGGGTTTGCACAGCCTGCCCTGAAGCCGGTACTGCCCCAGCTTCACTGCTATTGGTCCTCGCGCTAGCGAGATCAAAGCTAATTCAGGTATGTCGCCACATGCGGCAATCACTTCTCTGACTGCAGTGTAGACATGCCCTAGGCGTGTGATCCTGCCCTAGGTCTGGAGTTCTGTATGTAACTGTGTGTGTGTGTAGAACACATGTATTTGTACCAGGGCTGGACAACCGTCAAAGGAGACTTATTCGGGCCAGATCCTCAACTGATGTAAATTGGAGAGGCTCCGCTGATTTCAGTGATTCACTCCAGTTGACAACCGGACTCATTAGGAATTGGCCTGAGTAAAAACTGAATGAGGACCTCAAGGTCTGGTCCCTTTAGAACTGCTTCTTGGCCTCTCAGAACTCATTGCAAGCTGTGAACTGCTAAACGAATGTTTTCCAAAGAGTAATTCAGTGTTTTCAAATCCCATGTTGCTCTAGGGGAAAGACCACCTGTGGGGCATGTCATCTAGATACAGAATCCCTCCAAAGCTCAGCCATGCGGAATGCAGCTACCAAACTCTTTTCTTTTCATTTGATTTTTCTCTCTGTCCCTTTTCTCGCAGTCTCTCTGCTCCGTTTTTCACCAGATATTTTTCTTGTTGGTGTGGGCTTTTCCTGTCTTTGCTCTGCACAAACCCAGCAGCATTACAGGGCCAGCGCTTGGGCTGTTTTGCAACCAGGCAAAAGGAATCGTCTCGTGCCTGCTGCACAGGATGTGCGTGTTTGGGTGCGTGGGCGTGGAATGCCTGTGTGGATGTGTCGCTGACGGACTCTGTGCTGAGAACTTGCTTCAAGAGAAGCACTGCATCGTAAGCGGCTCGGTGACTGGCTGCATCTGATGCGAATATAGTGCTAGGTTTATACTGTCACTAGTCCTGTTTATCTTTAGCACAAACGCTTCCCATGACTACAGCCGCAGGACACAGAGCTCAGAACTAAAGATGACCAGACTCCACGTGGCTGGCTTGCTGTTTGCTCGGTGTGGCTTATTCTGAATGGGGTGGTGTCAGTCTGGGGATGTCCTGTTTCAGGGGGTGGAGGGAAAACGCTGGGTGCTCTGGGGAGGAGGGGTGTTGCATCACTGAATTCCATGGAAACAAAACCTTTCCATAAGGAGAAAGTGTAGAATGAATTGTTCTACTGTTCTCGTTTGCCACTCATTCTGTCACGAGCTCAGTTCTAAACCGTGTGCATGAACATAGCGCCTCTGCAAAGGTGGGTACGGAGAACTATCCCCAAACCACAGATGTGGTTACCTAGAGAGCACCAGATTCATCCTTGCACTGGTGCCTGGTTCATTCAGGGGCTTCAGTGCCTCTTATGGGGCTTTGCAATGGGGCAAAATAGCCAGGGTGCAGGTTTGCCCCAGACTCAAACTCCTCCCAGTCCCCCTGATCCTCCCCAACTCCTCCGCTGGCCCACCCTCAAATGCCCCTGTGCTCAGGGCTTCTGCAGAGACAGCACTGGGCAATGATGAATAGGCCCAGAGAGGTTCGGCAATTGCCCACACAGTCAATCTGTGGTGCCATGGCCCTTGTAGAAGCGAGCCAGGGCAGGATCATGATCAATACACAGGGGACTCTGTCCTGAACACAGACAGACCACGTAGCTCTCCTGTGGTATGGAGAAAACGCCGTTAGAGACACAGACAGGAGCAGAACCCATCTGATCCCGAGTCTAGCCGCCAGACTTCACAGCCTGCTGCACACACTCCCCTGGAACCTAGATAGATTGTTGCGTCTAGGGGCCTCCTCCATCCCAGGGAGATTTCACAACCACCCCCGTGACCCACATAACCCCCTCTTTCTCCAGCCCTATCACAGCCCCGCTGCCGGAGGCAGCTGCCATATGAGGCTCGCCAGGTAAACAAGGGATGTTGATTAAAGTGACAGGGAGTCCCAGGCAATTGAATGAAGTGGCAATTTATTCCCCACCAGCCCTCCGCCCTGCAGTGTCTTCCACTCCCACCCGGCCACCCAGCACCCCCAAACTGCAAAGCGGAGCAGGGAGAGCAAAGGAATTCCTTTTGCTGCCTGGAGCCAATGGACTCTCTGCCACACTGGCCCCAGGAAGGGCTAGGCAAGCTCCCCCCCAGCTCTCCGCAATGGGACTCAGCCCTGCTCCCTAGTGATGAGAGTGATGTTCACTCCGTTTCCAGGTTCCATTCTGCTCTCTGGCCTGTGAAACGGGGGGGGGGGGGCAGTTTAGTGCCAATGGTGATGGCAGTTTGGAGTGCAGACTGCCATCCTCTGGGATCATCCCTGAGCCCCCCCATACTCATTTCACCGGGGGCCTCTGGGGATGAATCCAGTCTGAATGGAGAAAATCGTATGGTCAGCTGTAGGGCTCTGCTGCTGTGAGAAATAATTAAATACTCTCACGTTTATATGGAAGGCAGCATTTCCTAGTGGATAGAGCACTGCACGTGGGTTCTTTCCCCTCCCATTGGTTGCTGTGTGACCTTGGGTACCTCTCGGCATCTCCGTTTACCCTCCCCCTCTCTGTCTCTCTCCTCTACTTAGATTATAAGATTTTCAGAGCTGAGGCTGACTCTCGCTATGTGTACGTACAGCGCCTTGCGCACCGGGGCCCTGCTCATGGTTGGGGAATCTAGGGGCAGAGAGCCATGCGCTAGCGGGGCTTGAGCTAGTGCACTGAAAATAGCAGCATGGACGTTCTGCTCGAGCTGGAGCAGGCTTGAGAGCCTGAGCATCCACCCACGCTGGAACATCCACACGGCTGGTTTTCAGCTCGCCAGCTCCAGCCCCGTTAGCGTGAGTCTGTCTACCAGATCTGAGACACTCCCTCCCAGCTGCAGTGTAGACATACCCAAAGCACTTCTGTGACACACACACTGATACTACTAACTATCCAGCATCTCTCCTTATGGGTCCCCAAACCACTTTGAAATTCCACTGAGTGAGTATCAGGAGCACCGGCATTATCAGCCAATGTCTTTAACAATCACTTCTGCTTTACAAATCAGCCCCTTGACATTACGATGACCATCTGCCACGAATTAAGGGCAGATCTGGGAGCCCTCACGGTTGGTGATGCTGCTAACTTAACCACTTTGCAGCAACAGCAAGTTCTTTCGTCAACAGCACATTTCCTTCCATTGTAGTACAGCATGTGCATGAGCAAAATATAGAAACTTGTCACTGCGCTAAGCACAAAACAGTCTTTTCTGAAGGCTCGGCCTCAGTCGATCAGTCAAATGTTCCAGCGCTTGCACGTTTTGCTAGCTCCTAAAGCCAAATGTTGTGTGAAAGTTCTTCAGATGATTCACCATCCCAAGCAGCTGATCTCCATGGGGGGTTGCCAATGGGCAGGGAAAAACCCGCTCCCAGTCCCTGCAAATCCTGAGAGACAGGAATCCCAGTGCTCCCAGGTCCCAGTCCCTGCAAGTCCTGAGAATGCAGGGGATCCTACAAGTGCCAGATTATTCGATGGAACTCATCTCCACTTGTGAGCTACAGCAAGATGAGAACGCCACTCTCCAGCTTCAAAACGGTCTCATTTGCCTAGGTTCAAATCTCTGACTGAGATCTTGCATCAACCACCAATCCTGTTAGGGGAACAGCTACACAATCTTCTCCTACAGCGTGTGGCAGGGCCAATAAGTAACTCTCTACGGAGGCCCAGAGACAGAATCCTTCTCTTCACTGCTAAAAAAATGGTATTTACAGCAAGGTAACTAACATCTGTGACCTAACCTGAGGTAAAACATACTGAAGACAAGGCTCTCTAGTTTTACTGCGAGGTAAATGAGGCGAGGTCAATCCCAGGTGTGAGTCTAGGGCTGACCTTGCCTCGTTTACCTCACAATAAAACTGAAGTGCCGTGTCTTCACTATGCTTTTACCTCAGGAGAGCTCATGTGCATTAGTTACCCTGAGGTGACAGGGTGAGGCAGCGAAGACCAGGCCTTAGGTTATCACCGTTCAGAACGTCTCTGCTGGGACATGATCACGACATCTGGGTCACTGTCACACGGTGTAGCACCATCCCAGGGAGACAACGCATCACGGTGCACAGACACGGTGTCAGCCCCCACGAATACTTCAGGACTGTTTTAAAGGCCTTGGAAGCTCTGGTTCTGGAGCTGGTGACAGCAGCCCCCATCAAAATCGGGCCTGGCCTGTGAGAATCAGGGCATGTGTCTTCTCTGGATGAAAAGAGGTCACGCTTTCGGAAACACTGGACAGTAACAGAGAGGCCATGCTGCACATAACAAGGCAGCTGGTAACAACACACGGTATTGTATCTCTTTGCTTCAGTCTGTTTTATGTGCACAGTTCAGGATCTCCTAGGGCAGTGGTTCTCACACTGTGGTCCATGGACCATCAATAGCTTGCAGACCCTGTTCCTGGCGGGCTGCCGGTTGAACCATTCTGACAATCAAGCAACAGCAAATGGGGATATTGGTCCATGAGACAGTCTCCTCCTTACAAACTTAGCCACCGAATGCCATTGGTGAACCATAAGAACATAAGAATGGCCATACTGGGTCAGACCAAAGGTCCATCCAGCCCAGTATCCTGTCTACCGACAGTGGCCAATGCCAGGTGCCCCAGAGGGAGTGAACCTAACAGGTAATGATCAAGTGATCTCTCTCCTGCCATCCATCTCCAACCTCTGACAAACAGAGGCTAGGGACACCATCATCAAATCCGTCAGTCTGACAAGGTGCTTACATGGCTCTTGGCACCAAATGATGGATGACTGGGTCTCAGGGAGGGACAGGCCAAGGAGGAAGGGTCTGGAAGGTTGGTAAGGAGATATGAAAAGAAATACTTTTATACAGAGGTCATCTAAGCAGCAACCAAAGCGAGGAGAGGAGAGCTGTCCCCAATGGCTGAGGGACGCAGAAGAGATGAATATTTTAGGGTGGCCCCAGGAGGTCTAACTACAGATAATGGTAGGAAATTAAGCCCAGGGGAACTTTGCTTGGAGATGAGGAGATGTTTCTTAATGGTGAAATTGATTAGACTGTGAAATAGCCTCCCTACAGTAAGGGTAAGAAACCCTGATGCTGGAGGCCATTGCAGCTGGACTGGAGAAAGCCCTGCAGGGAATAGTTCTGCATTGCTCTTGGACTAGATGAGCTCATAGCATTTTATGTCCTGCCTCGAACCTCTATGAATCTTTGATTTTTTTATCCTTGAAATGGGATGTCTAATCTCCCCCCAGGGAGCAGAGAGGCTGCTTCCCTGCATCAATCCCTTTGTTCCAGAGCACGGTACATCGGTTTAATGGAAGGATCTGAGGTGGTAATGGACAGGCTGCCCTTGTAATTAGAATAATGAGCTCAGGTCTGGTGCACACAGGCAAAGGCAAACACGTGCAGGAACAGGCCCACCCAGACAGGAGCAAAATTCCCAGGAAGTGGGTGTATCCGTCACAGCAAAGCTGGAGAATCCAGGCAGACAATAAACAGCCCTGGGCTCAGAGTCCCCTTCCTGAATATGTCCCAGCTCTGCTCCTGACTCCGGGGGAATTTCACAGCCTCCCGACTGGAAGAGCAGGAACAAAGCAGTGATCGGTCCTCTCAAGGATGGGGGAGAATGGGAGAGAGGGCACTGGGTAAGGAGGGTGGGGAGTGGGATGACAGAGAGAGGAGAGGGGACCAGGCGGGGGAAGACATGGAGAGAGAAGGGGGTGATGGGAGAAGAGGGAACTGGGGACAAGGTTGGGAGGTGATGGGGGAGTGGGGAGGAGACTCAGAAGGCGAGTGACACTGTGATGCTTCCTGGGAATCCCTGAAGGGCCCAAAGAGTCTGGGTTGCCATGGGCAGGAGGAGTCCCCCAGGGAGGCAACCGCCTCACGGAGATGACAGTGGCCTCTCTGGTCCCAGTGTCCCCTTGAGAGCCCAGCAGAGCCGTGGCTCCCATCCTCGGCCATCAGGACAGGCCAGGGGCTATCCTGCCACGCAGGCACCTCCAAGATGGCCGTCGGCAGCACCTCGCCACGTGGACAGCAATCCTTTCCAATGGGTCCCTGGACTGTAGTGCCTACCCCCCCGGGCGAGTCTTCAGAGCCCTCCCTCGGGCACAGGAGGGGGCATTCGAGACCGGTGCCCCCTGGGTGCAAGGTGCTGCTTCCGCCACCTTCCCAGTCCTGGCAAGGTCATCTTCCTGGCTGGCGAGCAGGCGACTGCTGGATGGAACCAGTCCGGCTCAGGTTTCCGGATTCCTTGGCCCCAAGCCCTCAAACGGCTGGAGGGCAAGTGCCTGTGTTGTATTTAGGGGTCTCTGGAAAGCAGTTGTGTCCGATCTCTTTCTATGCCCAGCAGCTGCTGTTGACACTCAGGTGCGAGCCAAGGTAAAAGGCCAGTGTCACGTATCTTCTAGCACTTCTTAAATGTTATTTCGAGCCCCCCTGGAAGCTTAACTCTGGGATCTAATTTCCTTACAGAAATAGCTTCACTCCATTGCATGTGCGCACAGGCCAGTTATCATAGGGCTGCATTACGGGCAGAGCCGTCCCTTGGGTACGGTGAATCGGGGCGACGGCTCCAGGCCCCGCACTTTGGGGGGCTCCGTGGGCCGGTGCGATTGGCTGCCGCGGTCAGTCCCAGAAGTGACGGATTTTTCACTTCCGTCCCGGGCCCCGCACCCTCCTAGGGACGGCCCAGACAACGGGGGGTTGTTTTTGCAGGGTTACCTGGGAATGCAGAGCTGGGAACGCTGCTCTGTTTCTGTAGGCTTGCTCATAAATGCTGGGCTGCCAAGATGTGTGCCTTGGTGGTATTTTTTAAAGCATATTTGTTTGGATTTGAAAACCCAAAACATCTACCAACCCCTTCCCCCCCCCCCAAAAAAAAACAGCTTTCTCCCAAGCCAGATAAGCTGGGAGCTTCACGGCGGGGGTGGCATTCCTGTAATGTGCCGAGGTGGCGGATTCAGGAATGGAGCTCTTCGTTCCCATAAGAGCCCAAGAAATCTGGGTGCAGACCGGTGCATGTTTCTGCAACTCTACTGAGCAAGTTCTGCAAGGCAAGAGCTCCCCTGACCTCACTGACATCCACCTTCCCCTGTCCAGGAGTGTCACAGACCCGAGCAGTGACGGTTTGGGGCAGCGAGGCTGTTGCATCAGTTCCACCCCGGCCATGGTTGGAGACTTCTGCGTCCATCAGAGGCAGGACAGGCACAATCAGGCCTTGTGGATTCCTGCGTCTGATTCTCCTCTGACTCACGCCCGCTTTGCAGGGTGTGTTGTAATGCCACTGACTTCAGTGGCATTACTCTGGATTTACACCAGGGCCTGTGGGAACAGAATTAGGCCCTCCGAGCAATCAACCACTTTGAAATGCTCACAGATGACTCAGGAATGGAAGGTGATGCGTTACGGACCCCGGATTTGCAGCATGGTCTGAGATTTGACCTATGACTGTGCTATCCCAGGCTACTGATGATCTCCGAGCAGGCGCAAACACAAGGACAGTGCTCCCAGATTGGCTACAGCGTTATTCAGTGGAGGGGATGCACTCAGTTAAAGCAAACCCATGTCAACACCTCACACTAACCTGCTTCGGCTGAGGCTCTGCTGTCGTTTATGCCCACGAAATAAAGCGAGTGCAGCTCTAACAGGTAAAGCAAGACGCTCCCACGTCGCACAGCAGGTTCCAGCCTGGCTCGTTGCCCAGCTTCCTCCCCACACTGGATGGATGTCCCCAAGCCACAGCGAGGGCAGCCTGTCAAGCAGGGGATTCCCTTTCCGACACTAAGCTGGCGTGATCTGCCTGGGGCAGCCAGTTGCACTTACAGGGCCATCTGTGCAGCTTCGCCAGACGCTCTCCTCTGTGGTCCCTGCGGGCCATAGCGCTCTGAGAACGTGCATGCAAGTCCACAGCCTTCAGCAGCATGTAATTACTGCTAAATACCAGCTCTCCTTCTGTGACCAGTTCTACGTGTCAGCTGGCTGCTTTCTGCATAGCGTCCTCCAGTGAGAGCACAGGGCTGGGAGTTGAGTTGGGAGACCTGGTTTCCAGCCCCAGCACTCACTCACCTTGTGACCTTGGACAAGATCCCCCCCAAGGTATTTAGGCCCTAACTCCCTTTCATTCTCATGAGGTTAGGCACCTAAATAGCCTGGAGGAGCTGGGCCTTAGCCTGCCTTTCGGTGCCTCAGTTTCCCCATCTAGAAAAGAGATGATAATACTTTTGTAGAGCGCTTTGACATCCTGGGATTAAAAAGTAGAAGGTTAGTTACAATCTATTACCATGCTCTAAGGATACTGGATGAAATCTGGACCCCACTCAGGTCAATGGCAAAATCCCCGCTGATTTCAACAGGGCCAGGAGTTCATTGTGCTTAATTACTAGAGGGATGAGTGCAATAGGGAACCCAGGACAGAAAGATCTCCCATTTTCCTTCCCCTCCTCAAGGTTCTGTGACAAAGCAGCACGGAGGGTCTGCCCAGGGAACCCATCAAAAATGGATGGATGGATTCAGCCCACCACCACCCATTTAACCAGAGCAATTGCCCAGCAGCTGGACTTCAACTCAGTATGCAAAGAGGCGAATGATCCAATTAGCTTCTGCAATTAGCTGGGCTAACAGCCCACATGTACGCTTCGGGGGCCTGATATGTGCATAAATACGTATGGAGTGACACTGAATGCTTCTGTCGTCGGCTGTATAAGCAACCAGACCCCTCACCTCCAAAACAGCCTGCTGACTAATGACCCCTCTACACCAACTGATTATCACAGAGTCCACACTGGAAGTGCAGGGAGGCGTAGGCGCCGACTCCTTGGGTGCTCCAGGACTGGAGCACCCACGGGGAAAAATTAGTGGGTGCTCTGTACCCACCGACAGCTGTTTGGCCACTCCGGGGGAGGGGAGGAGCGGGAACGTGGTGCGCGCAGGAGGAGGCGGGGGAAAAGGTGGGGCCGGGGCAGGGATTTGGGGAAGGAGTCGGAATAGGGGCAGGGAGGGGGCGGAGTTGGGGCAGGGACTTTGGGGAAGGGATTGGAATGGGGGTGGGGCGGGGCCTCGTGAAAGGGGTGGAGTCAGGGCGGGGCCGGGGGCAGAGGAGGGTCGAGCACCCACCGGTGGGAGCAGAAGTTGGCGCCTATGCAGGGAGGGCTTTGTTGTTGTGCCCACACACACACACACACACACACACACACACACACACACACAACCTGAATTGCTCAGTGTTCTGCCTCCCTACCCGTTATCTGCCCAACACAACCCCATTAGACATCGTAGGCGGTTGGATCAGGCCCTAGGCTATGATCTCTGGGCCCCTGAACATTTCGCATTGGGAGGATGCAAACTCAGCCACTTCTCCTTCGGGCGCTAGCGGGGACCCCTGGAGTTACCCGGTGGAAAACGCTCCAGGAGGCCGCAGTCGGGGCGTGGGGCACTGCAGTACCATGCCAGCTCTCGGGGTCAGGAGCAGCACTGGGACGTTGGGTATAAAGGCTGTGGTGCAGCCACGCCAATGCCGTCTCGGAACGGAGAAGGCCCAGATTGGACTGATCTACCTGTGACAATACAAGCTCCTGCAGCCCTGGCCCTGACCTCAATGGGATCCACACGGGTTGCCAACTTTCTGACCTAACAAAACCAAACACCCTTGCCCCACCCCTTCTCCGAGGCCCCGGCCCACTTTCTCCATCCCCCCTCCCTCCGCCGCTCGCTCTCCCCCACCCTCACTCACTCGCTCATTTTCACCGGCCTGGGGAGGGTCCCTTTTTGGACACCGGGGAACCGGGCCGGGCCTGGGCTGACCCAAACTCTCCCAACGTTCAGGGCTGCTGGGATCCAGGGTCTTGGCTCAGCCAATGTAGAGAGAGGGCCCGAAAGGTCACAAAGTTTGGGGTGGCTCCAGATGAGCAGGGGGTTATTGAGTCAGACTCATCTTGAGGCTGAAAACACAGCCCAGGACTTGCTGCTGCTCTCGGTTCAGTTTGGAATCAGCCTCAGATGCCAGTGACTTCAGGGTCTGTCCCCAGCTAGCAGCCCCTTCACGCTCTAAGGCCCCAGAGGTTCCAAGTGGCCACATACCCGTTCTTGCCACAAGCTGTAATAAGCCAGGACCCTCAGTCAGCAAGCGCCTGCCCATGCGGCATCCTCCGTTTGGTACCAGCGGAGAGACGTGACCCAGGGAGGCTTTCCGCAAACAGGTCTCGGTTGCACCTGAGTCTGGAGTCAGCCGCATGCCACCCACCTTGATCCCGCCAGCGGCACTTCCTGATGTGGGCCACTGCCTGGTCTCTTAAAGGCACAGTCTACCACATCCAGCAAGATTCAGCATACAGGCCCAGCCAAGTGGCTGTAGCACACTTGTCTTCACACTGCGCTGTTGTAGCACTTGCGTGAAGACACTACTGCACTGATGGGACAGCTTCTCCCGTCGGTGTAGTTAATCCACCTCCTCAAGAGGTGGTAGCTATTGATGGAGATGCTCTCCCGGCGCCGTAGCACTGTCTACACAAGAGCTAGGTCGGTGTAACTATGTCGCTCAGGGGTGTGGATTTTTCACAGTTGTACCCATCTAAGTCTGTAGTGTAAACCTGGCCACGGTTTTAACCCTGAGAGCGCTGGCCCTCCCCAGCTAGCCAGCCAAAGAGACACTTCGGCGGCCGCGTCTGAAACTCGTAGAGGGGAGATGGACAAGACGGAAGTGCCCTTGGGCTTGTGAGGATATTACCCCCCCCCCCCCCCCCCAGCTGGGTTCCCTGTGTCCAAACAGCTGTTGTCTGGGGAGTTTGGATGAATGCACAAACCAGGGTAGTTTCTGTAAAAATCAAACCCATCAGAACGGCAGAGCAGGAGCCCATGTCATCGGGACTATCAAAGTTAGGAACAAGTGCTGTGAAAGGAGCACCTGCATAGTGTGGACAGGTCCTACGCTAAGAAATGAGTCCAAACCAGAGCCCTAGCTCCGCCCCCCCCCCTCCCCTTACTCCCAAACTATGGCAAAGTTTGATCCAAATCTAGACCCGAACTTCACAGCTTGCGCCCCAGCTCTCCCTAGACGTGAGCAGGCTCCCCCCACCCTCATCGGCGCCTGCTCCCACCCCCCTCCACACACACACACACACACACACACCCCCTCTCGGAGCTGCCAGCTAAATGTTAGCATTAATTGATCTTAACTTTGCTGAATGAGTCATTCCCTGAGCTGTTTGCTGGAGAGCCGAAAATACCACTGGAGAGCTGGGGCAGGTGGGCTCCTCTATCCAGTTAGGTTCTTTCTCATTGTGCTATGGGGCAGCTGCCCTCCTGTGGCACTGAGGCACTAAGTGATTCTCCCAAGGTGACACGGAAGCTCTGTGGCTGAGCAGGGAATTGAGCGCTGGCCTCCCAAGTCCCAGACCCCCCCACCCCCCCCAGGCCCTCCGTCCACTCTCAGACCCAGCAAGTCTCCCAGCAGGACGGGGTCACTCTCACTTGTGTGACGGGTGCAGACTTCCAGGCCGGGGAGCGATGGCTCAGCGTGCCCTAATGGACAGGAACGAGGGGGAAATGCACTGAAACTGAGCCAGTCACATAGGCCAGGCAATCCATTATTATCATGCTCCAGCATGTGAAACATCCTGCAGTCCCACAGGGATGTGACACCAGGAGGCGCGCACAGAATGGCCCTGCTGATTGCTTCTCAGGCTTTCTTTTACAGCAGTTACGGTTAGCTGGAGATATCCCAGCAACATCTCTGGGAGAGAGGAAGGATGGCCTTGTGGTTAAGGCACTGGAGTGGGACTCTGGGGACACCTGTTCATTTCAATTCTCTGCCACAGACTCTCTGCGTGACCTCGGCACGTCACTTAGTCTCCGTGCCTCAGTTTCCCCATCTGTAAAATGGGGATAACAGCATGGCCTTTCAACCACCGCTCCTCGGGTTCGAAGAAGCAATGAAGTGACTTGCCTCTTGTCACACAGTCAGGAAATGACTCCAGATCTCCTGAATCCTTAACCAACAAACCACAAGACCAATGTAGAGAGCACTGGACTGCTGGGACTGTCACTTCCTTTCTGTGTCTCGGTAACTGCTTTACTGCATTCTTCTCCCGGGGTGTAGCAATATCAGCCCAGGGGTGGGAGGCAGATGAATCAGCAGGTGACTCTAAAGAAGAACTACACTCGACAGTGATGACCGAGTGATGGACAAGGGGAGGCATGAGGCCTCTTCCATCTCTAGCTAGTACCAAAAAGCTAGTGGGAGGAAACAAGCTGAGTTCTTAGTTCATAAGGTTTCAGGCCAGAATGGATCATTAGATCATCTAGTCTGATCTCTTGGGCAACGGGTTAGCCCCCTCCGCCCAAGGCCCCGCCCCTACCCCACCCCACCTGAGGCCTCGCCCCTTGCCAGCCCCCCCTCGTCCACCAGAGTAAGAGTAGCCCTGAGACCCCCCCACTGTGGCCCCAAGACGCTGGCCAGCCCAGGCCAGCCCTGGTTGCCTGAGCTGCCCCTCCCGAGCTGAGCCCCCCGCTGGCTTTGGGGGAGAGGCAGAGCGAGGGTGGGGTCTCAGGGTGGAGCATGGGTAGGGCCACAGCCTGGGTTGGGGAGGCTTAGCCTGCCCTGGCCTATTATTCCCGCCGCCCATGTCTGCCCTCCTGTGTAGCACAGGCTAGTACATTGACCCCTGTGCAGAGCCCCTGACGTGAGTCCTCAGGAGACCAAACTGTCAGCAGCCACCAGCAGAGAACAAGCGAGGCCAAGGTGCCACCAGCCTCCCAGGCCCCTGCAATGGCAGGGAATTGAGTGGGTGAGAAATTCCCAGATGGCCCCAGCCTGCAAACCGCACCCCCTGCAGCAGAGGAAGGTGGAAACCCCCAAGGAAAAAGTCCCTTGGGCACTGGCAGGGAGAACCCACACACGACGTGTACAAGCCAATGTCTCTGTGCTCTTCACGTCCGTGTGAAACCAGAGGCCAGGACGGCAAAATGAAAACGAGGCTGGGATGTCCGGCAGCAGGAATTCACACGGCTGGGCTGACGGGGGGCACGTTTCCCGACTTTCCAGGCTTTAGGGCGGCAACGCAGGGCCATGCGAACAGAGCAACGGAGCCCGTTAAAGGGGCTTTGTCAAGATCAACATGAGAGCTCCCACCACCTGGATCTCAATGGGAGGTTTGCCCGAGTGAGGAGTGAGGCGAGGCCTCGGGATTCGGTCCATCTAAAGTGAAAGCTGTTGAGACTGCACAGGGCGTTCACGGCCCGGGGCGGGGTGGGGATTTTACCATCACCGATTGACTAGTGAATGGCAGCAAAGTGATCAGAGCGCCCAGAACACCCCACAGCCCTCTGGGGCTCACAGCCTCATTTCAGTGCAGACCCACAGGACACTCTAAGGATGGAGGGGGCCAGCTGCAAAGAGCAGGTGCGGGGTCACAGCACGAGCAGCAGCCGTTACTGGAAGGAGCTGGGGGATTCCCGGGGTGGGGGAGTGCACGTGTGGGGTGGGCCTCAGGATGCATGGGGGACTCCCTCCCTCACCCGGGAGAGACAAGCTCTGGTAGCTGTTCCCAGGAATCTCCGTGGGGATTGTATCAATTTCATTCCTTTCCATCTGATGCAGCCCTAGGCGTGGGGGCCACCCTCCCTCTCCCGGGGGGGGGGGCGGTGTTGGGATTTGTATAGCAGGCGGGGGGCGGTTAGTACCCCTGACTGAGTCTTGAGTACAACTTTTCGGCTTTGGTCCTGTATGAGCCACCACTTTTTTCAAATGCTGGCTGCCCCCTGGTGACCAAACCAATAACTGCCCTCTCCAAAAATGCCCTCCTCTGCAATCCGTCCCTGGCTCTCCCTGGGCAGAGCGTGGGTATTGGGCTCTCCGCACTCCCTTGTCCAGAGCCTGCCAGAGACACAGGGAGAGGGAGTCAGGCTATTTTCTTTGGCCTGGGTCAGTTTTTCCTTCTGAAATGGGACTTTGCACGTGCTGGCAGTGCCCGGGCTGCTCCTGGGTGCTAGATATGAACCTAAGTGAGAGAGAAGGGGAGCCAGGCGGGGTCATTCCCAGGCTGCTTAGTGACATTCTGAACTGGCTAGTGCAGAAGGGGGCAAACTACAGCCCACAGGCCACAGCCGGCCCACGGGACCGTCCTGCCCGGCCCCTGAGTTCCCAGCCCCCTCCCCCGCAGCCTCACCTCGCCGCGCCGCCAGCACTCTGGGCAGCGTGGCTGGCTCCGGCCGGGTGGCGGGGCTGTGAGCTCCTGCTGCTCTGAGCAGCATGGTAAGGGGGCGGGGAGCTTGGATAAGGGACGGGGGTCCCATGGGGCAGTCAGGGGACAGGGAGCAGGGGGCAGTTGGATGGGGTGGAGGTTCTTGGGGTGGAGGTGGTCAGGGGACGGGGAACAGGAGGGGTTGGATCGGCGTGGGAGTCCCAGGGGCCTGTCAGGGGGCAGGGGTGTGGATAGGGGTTGGGGCAGTCAGGGGACAGGGAGCAGGGGGGGTTGGATAGGGGATGGGGTCCCAGGGGGGCGGTTAGGGGCGGGGGATCCCGGGAGGGGGTGGGCAGGGGACGAGGAGCAGAGGGCGGTTGGATAGGGGGTGGGAGTCCCGGGGGGGCTGTCAGAGGGTGGGTTTGTGGATAGGGGTCGGGGTAGTCAGGGGACAGGGAGCAGGGGGGTTGGATGGGGGCAGGGGTCCCAGGAGGGGATGGTCAGGGGACAAGGAGCAGGGGGGTTGGATGGGGTGGGGGTTCTGAGGGGGGCAGTCAGGGGGCAGGAAGTGGGAGGGGGCAGATGGGGGCAGGGGCCAGGCTGTTTGGGGAGGCACAGCCTTCCCTACCCGGCCCACCCTACAGTTTCACATGAGGGCCGATGTGGTCCTCGAGCCAAAAAGTTTTCCCACTGCTGGGCTAGTGTGGGTGCCACTGTCCTCTAGTGGATGGAATCGGAACTGCTCCTCTTTGTGTTGTTATTTTAATTATCTGTATTATCAGAGCAGCTGGGAGCGCCAGTTACAGATGTGGGGGAATAGGCCTGGCTGGCCCCCCTTGCACCGATCAGAACATCGGCAAAGACTCGTCATATAGGCCCGCCCTGCAGGCCACAAGCCTGAACTAGGCTAAGTGACACAGTCTCCTGCCAAACTCAGTCAAGGGTCATGACCAGAGGAGGGAAGGGGGGGGGCAAGAAGGGAAAGAATAAAAAGCCCCAGCAGCAGCACTAATGAAATATGTTCATGGCTGATGAAATATAATAACTGCTTGTGTGAAGCAATAGGTAACTTTAGCTGAATGCAAACTGACTAAATGCAACTTCTCCTGTGAGCACCCTGTAATTCCAGCTAAATGCAAAACTAGCCAATTAGATACCTTCTTTGGGCATCCTGTAGTGAACCCCTATGCCCTATAACGGTAAAACCCCGGAAAATAATATGCACCCTGCCGAGAAAACACCCCAACTGGTGCCAAGTACTGCCCATATCGGAAACCACCAAGAAGCCCTCCACCCAATATGCACCCAATTCTCGTAAATTGATAGGGGAGGTATCGGGAAAAGGGGACAGACCCCAACTCTTATTTCACGCAAATGATGTATAATTTGTACTATGCTTGCGGTTTGTAAGAATAAAAGCAGCCTGTACGCTGTGCTCGGTGTGGTAGTTTTTGGACTGCTACTCCAACGCGTTGGTATGTATTGCAATAAACTGGCCTCAGGTTTGAGTCTGTGCTCAAAGGCCTACCAACTACACTGGGAGACCCCTCTTCCACTTGGATCCAAACAAAGCAGGATGGAAAAGACCCCCCTGGAAGACCTCAAATAGGATGGCTGGATGGCATCTACAGACTCCGTCTCGCACAGGCATTTCACCCTGTAACCCGCCAAATTTGGCTGAGGACAGATTTGGTTCTGCGTCCCAGTGAACGAACGATGCTGCACTGTGGTCCAACAACCAGCAGAGGGTAGCAGCCTCCCGCGTCTCCGAGTCCTGCCTGTGCGGTGTACAGCTTGTAAACAGACCGGCAGCGTTTTACACGGTATCAAGCGAGCTGGATCTGGTGACAGTGTGAAAGTCCAGCCCATGCTTCAGAGCGATTGCAGGCCCCCCCATCCCGGGGTTCAGTCTGTCGCCTGGAATGCCCCTGGCTGCCTCGGGAAGCGGTTTCACTACAAACAAGCACATTTGCTGGATGCATCTGAGCCTGGCGCCGACCTGCCGTGACCCGCTGGGGATGAGAACAATTCCAGTTCCAGGTCACGCCAGGACAGGTCCGAACCCGCCAGCCCTGGCACATCCCGGCCAAGGCTGTACAGAGAACACACCAGTGCAAATCATACATCATTCATCGGCACGCTGGCTAGCCCATTAGAGCCCTAAATGCCACCGCGAACCAGATTCTTACACTGGTGTCGATCAGGAGTAAGTCTGCGGTGTTACACGGGTGGGACAGGAAGGTCAGGCCCCACGATAATGCGGCATTGCCAACTCCCACGGTTGTACCACGAGTCTCGCAATATGTGGTGCTTTTCTCACAGCCTCCGCGGCTGGAGCTGTGGGACTTGGTGAGCTTTTCAAAAGTACCTTCCCAGCCTTCGGGGATGCAGAGGGAAGCGTGAAGCCGTGACCCCTCCAGGCCCCGCAGCGGAAGGCAAATGACATTCATTGGTTTTGACTATCTCATGATTTTTAAGCCAGTCTCCCGGAAGGCCCGGCAGGGGCAGGCGTGGGGGCTTCTGAGCCAGGAAACTGCCGGCCGCGGCTGGTGTGTTCCGAGACGCAGGGCTGGGTGGCCAGCCTTTGTAAATAAACAGGACTGGACCCAAGAAGAGACCTGGCTCCATCTTCAATTTGTCCTCCTAACGGAAACAACCCAGCAAGGCCCCAAATATTGGCTAACCTGGGGGGCCCATAGGGCAACTCCGCACACCCCCTTCTCCTCCCAGGCTGAGCAGCCCGGCTCTGACCTCCCCTCTCTGATCCTTCCACTTTCTCCTCCCCAGATAAAGAGCTGAGTATACCTCGAGCAACCTCTGTTAACATGGCTTTCCCAGCCAGCCCCCCCATCACCCCACAAGCTCCCTCTGTTAACACGGCCTTCCCAGCCCCCCATCATCCCCCGGAGTGGTTCACAACAAGTATCCGGTATCCGTCCCTTGGACCCAGGAATGTTTTTGCCCACGTGCTTCTCTCCTCATTGTCTTTCCCCCTCCGATGGCTTGGCTCAGACCTGCCACAAACACTGCACGTCCCCCGGCTGCCGGATTTTGGCGACAAGGGACTGTGGAATGTGATTAGGGTCACCTTGGCCTCCCTCGCCCCATCTTACACCCTGCCTGCCCCTCGCACTCTCGGCCTGTTCCAGGTGCTTCCTTTGACCCCTGGTCATGGCTGATAAGAGCAGCAGGACAATTGCATCGTAGCCTTGAACCACACTTAGCTGAAGGTCGCCAGAGAGGAGCTGGGGACTCCGGTCCCAGCAAAGCCTGTGGATGATCTAAAGCCTCTAGACTAGAGCAAAGGGATCAGTGCTAAAGCCAGGGTTTTAAGCTCCGGTGCTGGGCACCCTAAGCTACAACAAGGGACCTTTGTGGCCTCTAGGTGAGGGTTGACCCCAAAAGAAGCCTTCTAGCTAAGCTGCCAGGAGATTCCCAACCCCGGAGAGTGAAGGCACACACAGCCTTCAAGCCTTGCAAGCTTCCTCCTCTCCCTTCTAGCCTTGCCAATGCCCCCCCACCCGCACCCACAACCTGCCCTGCGATTCCAGCCCGGGACTGCCCATTGCTGGGGTGATGCCGGGGGTGACATGAGCAGCAGCCAGACGAGGAAGCATAGAAGAGTGGGTATGACTCGGCACAGGGGTGGGAAGCAGAAAAGCCCAAGCTCAGCCCCTGATTTTCTCTGCAGCCTTGGGCAAGTCACTCAGTCGCTCGGTGCCTCAGTTTCCCCATCTGCAAAATGGGGATTGTAACCCTGCCCTAAACCTCAGGGCATTGGGTGACCAGGCTCTGAGCTCCTCAGGCAGCAGGAGCCGGGGAAATGCACAGTATGATTCTCTAGGGCCCAGAGGGCAGGGGCTGGAGCATGCAGGGTATTTACCTTTCACCCTGACTCATCATTCTTCAGGTCACATCCTCTGTCCCAGGAGACGCCATCATCGTCCGGCCCGACGCCTCGCTGATCCCCCTCGCTTCCCTTTATTCTGGCCCCGAGTGAATTTTCCCACTGTTTGCAGGAAGTGCTTCCTGGGATGGTGCCAGACAAGGGGAAAACAAGAGGTAAATATTGTTTTCTTCCTCCCTGAAAGCCTGCCAGCAAGGCTGAGTGTCTCCCCGGCCAGCAGCACCCCCATTCTCCCTCAAACTCTGTGCACCCACTCAGGGGGTCTCAGCCGATCCCCTGCAACTTGCCCAGGCTTCAGCTCGGGGCCCAGCTCCCCACACATCCTGTGCAGGAGGGCAGGGCATAGGGAGCATTTCCCAAGACTCTGACGTTGCTCCTGCTGCCCCCTTCTGGGTTCACTAGGCATGAATTTTTCTGCTGGTCAAATATAGTTACCCTCATCCAATCAGGGAACAGAAAAAAGTACCATGTGGTTTGTCTAGCCAATCACAAGCAAGCCAAGAGAAATCAAATGACAGACATTCACAGCTGCTTCCCAAGGTAAAAAATCCAAATAGAAATTGGCTAAATGGGAGGAAACCACCATCTGCCCTGCCCCATCCACCAGCAGATAAAAGAAGAAAAACTCCCAGAATAAATGACTGGCTGTGAATGACTCACTCCTTTCTCACAGCAAGGCAGCTGTATTGGGTTTGCAGGCCTCTTAATATTGGGGCTCATTTCCCATATCCTCTGAGGTCCTGTCACCCCCTGGCACGCTGATTCCATAACATGTCCCCACCCTTTGTTTCGACCGTATAGGTTGTAAATTCTTTGGGGCAGAGACTGTGTCTCACAATGGGCCTGATCCTGCCCCGTTGACGTCAATGAGAGTTCTGCCACTGACTTCAGTGGAAGCAGGCTCCGCCGGATTCCGTGTGTGTGTGTACAGCACCTAACACACGACTAGGGCTGCCCCACCACCTCTGAGGTCCAAAACTCTGGGACATCCAGAATGATCCTGAGCCCCAAAACTGGGCAGCTGGCAGTGTGTACTGAGCACCCTTACAGACTTCCCGGCACAGCTGCCTCGAAAAAGGGACGATCCTGGGAAAACCTTGATAAGCTGACTCCCCTAGTCCTGATCTCATAGAATCATAAACTCATAGGACTGGAAGGGACCTCGAGAAGTCATTTAGTCCAGGCCCCTGCACTCATGGCAGGACTAAGTATTATCTAGACCATCCCTGACAGGTGTTTGTCTAACCTGCTCTTAAAAATCTCCAGCGAAGGAGATTCCACAACCTCCCTAGGCAATTTATTCCAGTGTTTAACCACCTTGACAATGAGAGCAAGTTTTTCCTAATGTCCAACCTAAACTGCCCTTGCTGTATTTTAATTGCTTCTTGTCCTATCCTCAGAGGTTAAGGAGAACAATTTTTCTCCCTCCTCCTTGTAACAGCCTTTTATGTACTTGAAAACTGTTATCATGTCCCCTCTCAGTCTTCTCTTCTCCAGACTAAACAAACCCAACTTTTTCAATCTTCCCTCATAGGTCATGTTTCTAGACCTTTAATCATTTTTGTTGCTCTTCTCTGGACTTTCTCCCAACTTGTCCACATCCTTCCTGAAATGTGGCACCCAGAAATGGACACAATACTCCAGTTGAGGCCTAATCAGCACAGAGTAGAGCGGAAGTATTACTTCTCGTGTTTTGCTTACAATACTCCTGCTAATACAGCCCAGAATAATGTTTTTTCTTTTTTGCAACAGTGTTACATTGTTGACTCATCTTTAGCTTGTGATCTGCTATGATCCCCAGATCCCTTTCTGCAGTACTCCTTCCTAGGCAGTCATTTCCCATTTTGTATCTGTGCAACTGATTGTTCCTTCCTAAGTGGAGTACTTTGCATTTGTCCTTATTGAATTTCATCCTATTTACTTCAGATGATTTCTCCAGTTTGTCCAGATCATTTTGAATTTTAATCCTATCCTCCAAAGCACTTGCAATCCCTCCCAGCTTGGTATCATCCGCAAACGTTATGAGTGTACTCTCTATGCCATTATCTAAATCACTGATGAAGATATTGAACAGAACCGGATCCAGAACTGATCCCTACAGGACCCCACTCGTTATGCCCTTCCAGCATGGCTGTGAACCAGTGATAACTACTCTCTGGGAATGATTTTCCAACCTTATAGTATCTCTTCCAATGATTTTGCACCCACCTTATAGTATCTCCATCTAGGTTGTATTTCCCTAGTTTGTTTATGAGAAGGTCATGCGAGAGAGTATCAAAAGCCTTACTAAAGTCAAGATATACCACATCTACCGCTTCCCCCCATCTACAAGGCTTGTTACCCTGTCAAAGAAAGCTATCAGGTTGGTTTGACATGATTTGTTCTTGACAAATCCATGCTGACTGTTATTTATCACCTTATTATCTTCTAGGTGTTTGCAAATTGATTGCTTAATTATTTTTTCCATTATCTTTCCTGGTACAGAAGTTTGAGTCCTCCAGACGCTGCTGTAACTTATTATTGTTATCAGTAATAATAACCTTTTATTGTTTCCTATGTCACCTCATGGCCTTTTTTCACAAGGCAATAGAAGTTAAATAAACTAAGGAAATAGAATGTAAAAAACTTTGTGAATGCAAACTTAGGGCTACACATTGAAATGAAAAAAATCTGGAAACTAATGTCTGCATTTCTAACGTGCTGCGCATCGCAGTATGTGAGACATTGATGTTTTGTTCTGCCTCCAACAAGTTCTCTTCTAGAAGGTGCTGGACGCTTATGTTCTCAGAACATTAAGTCTTTCCCTGGTCTTGAATGTGCTTTGCAGCAGGTCTGTAAAACGGGTCACCGCTTCCAACAGCGTCCCCTCATGGCCAGGGGTGGCTCTGCAGCAGCCCACTGTAGGTTTCCTTCTCTTCAGGGTTCCTCAATCAACTTCAAACCCAGGTTTTGCTCTGTTCCTGACACCCATCCTTAGGGTCTGGGCTGATTCCTATCAAAGGTCAAAAGAAAAGTCAAAATCCCCAGTGTACAAAGTTTAAATCAATTCCTTGCTTTAGCGGGCCGCTCCCAGCCCCCAGTGTCTCAGGATCTTTCCTGCAGGAGCCTTGCGCTCACACTGCAATCCCTCTACCCAGGCCTCTCCCTGATTAAGTCACTGACCTGATTTCCTCACCAGGGGAGCTGAGTGGGGCCCATCTCCCCTTAAAGCCCCAGTCACCCTGTGACGGGGCCCATTGTTGGTAACACCCGGCCCATCTCTAAGAGCTTTCGTCTGAGGATCTCAAAGCACTTTACAAACTTGCAGCCACCCTCCCTCAAGGGACTGTAGCTCATTGCTATCACCCGATTTTACAGAACGGTAAACTGAGGCACAGATCAGCCAAATGGCTGGCCCGTAGGTAGTGCATACTGAGCTGCTTCAGTGCCCAATCACATTAGACTGCGTCTTTCCCTTGAATTCAATGGGCTTTAAGTCAGGCTCTGAGGCTCCTGACTCCCAGCCCCATTCTCTCCTCCCCAGAACATTTTCCCCATCTCCCTATCTCCAGGGGCATCAGTTTCCATGTAACTTCTCCCCTTCCCGCCAGAGGCCGGGATCCCTTCCTGGCCCGCCCAACGACAGCCAAGTGGCTTCCTGCCTGATTTCTCACCAGGAAGAATCTCTCACTCAACTAACAAACAAAAGAAAACAAAAAAATCAAAGCAGCAATGCCTGCCTGCAAGCCCGAGCCGAGAAACAGGAAGCCAAGGGCTTCATCGCCTCTTCCTGAGCGTCGCTCGGAACAGCCCCCAGGTCTTTCTGGGCCAGCCTGGCCCCTCCCTTCCGCAGCTGCATCCTCGCACCCCAGCCTCACACCGGCGGCGAGGGCAGGTGCAGCGGGTGAGAGACAGGGGACCGCTGCCGGGAGCCCTGCCGAGCCGGGGAGCGAAGGGGGACCGGCTGCTCTGGCGCAGGATGGAGTCTGTGGCTTTGTACAGCTTCCAGGCGACGGAGAAGGACGAGCTGCCCTTTCGCAAGGGGGACACGCTGAAGGTACCCTCTGCCCCCTGAGGGATTGCAGGTTTCCTGATCCCAGTGCGGGGGGGGCTAGGGAGTGGGGAGATCTGGGGGCAGATGAGGCTCTAGGATGCCTCTGAAATGCACTGGCCCAGAAGCTGGGATTGGACCGAGGAGGGAGCTAGAAAGCACCTGAGACCAGCTGCACCAGCAGGGAGAGGTCGTGCTGGGTGTGGGGTTAGACTGTGCCTGAGATGTGGTGGCCCAGAGAGACGGGTAAGCCCTGAGGACACAGCAGGGTGCAGAAGCGGTGTCCAGCCCAAGCTACTAGCATCCGTGGTGTGGACTGGCTTGTTCCTTTCATGGCCTGGCTCCCAACCACCCCGAAGGGCTGGGAGGACTGGGAGGCATTGCTTGCCCCTACCGATCCTAGCTGCACTGACGTCCATGGCCAAGCTGCCCGGGGACTTCACTGGGGAGAGGATCTGGCCCTCGGAACAGCTCAGTCCTCCACAGATGGGGCCCAATGCTGCTCCAGGGGAGCAGCCCCAGCCTGTAGTCTGCCCGTGCAGCATTCGGGGGGGTGTCTGTGGGTTGAGGGGGATCCCCGGGACATCTGTAAAGAGACCTGGCCTGGCAGAGGGCTGACTGCAAAGAGCAGATGAGCTTGGAAGGAGGCGTCATGCGACACAGCTGAGCTCCTCTGGGTAAAGTGAGACTGAGACAGAGAGGATGGGCTTGCAGTCTAGGCGCGGGAGTAGGACCCTGTAGATGTGGGTTCAGTTGCAAGCTCTGTGGCAGACTCCCCCTGTAACCAGGGGCAAACCACTCCATCTCTCTGGGCCTCAGTTCCTTTCTCCCTCCCTTCGTTTTTACTGTAAACTCTTCTGGGCAGAAACCGTCTCTTACGTGTGGGCCTCCAATCGCAAACAACATACTAGGGCAATGGGGTCTAGGTGAAATGACTGTAAGGTGGGTGTGCAGCTGCTGAGAAACCAATCAGTAGTTGTGAGTAGTTCACTGTCAAACTGGGAGGATGTGCCAAGTGGGGTCCCACGGGGGGTCTGTATGGCCCTGGTACTAGTCAATATTTTCATTAATGACTTGGGGGATGGACTAGAATGTACACTTCTGAAATTGGTGGATGACACCAAGTTGGGAGGGGTTGCAAGCACTTTGAGGAAAGGATTCGAATTCAAAACGATCTTGATACATTGGCGAGCCAGCCTGAATTCAGCAAGATGAAAGTCAATAGAGACAAGTGCAAAAGACTACACTGAGGAAGGACACATCAAATGCGCAGCTACAAACTGGGGACTTGCTGGCTAGGTTGTAGTACTGCTCCAAAGAACCCGGGGTTATAAGGAATCCCAAATTGAACATGAGTCAACACTGTGATGCTGTGGCAAAAAAGGCAAATGTCGTTTTGGGGTGTGTTGACAGGAGCATCGTATGTAAGACACAGGCTGTAATTGTCTGGCTCTGCGTGGCACTAGTGAGACTGCAGCTGGACTACGCTGTCCAATTTTGGGTGCCACACTTTAGGAAAGATGTGGACAAATTGGAAAGGAAAGATTGAATGAATTGGGCATTCGTCTAGAGAAGAGAAGCGGGGGGGGCTGATAGTCTTCAACTATGTAAAAGGTTGTCATCAAGGGGATGGTAATCAAGGATAGGACAAGAAGGAATCAGCTCAGTTCACCACAAGGGAGATCTAGGATGGATATCAGCAGAAACTTTCTAAGGAGAGTTGAGCTCTGGAATTGGTTCTGTAGTGAGGCTGTGGAATCCCCGTCACTGGAGGTTTTTAAGCACAGGCTGGACAAACACCGGTCAGGGATGGTCTGGGTTTACTTGGTCCTGATTCAGTGCAGGGGGCAGGACTGGATGAGCTCTTAAGGTCCTTTATAGCCCGACATCTCTATGATTTCTGTGATCTCAGGTGGGGCCGCTAGACACACCTGGAATACAAACAGGAGCAGTAAATCTCTTAAGAGATGTTTGATTCGCCTGAACACTTATTTACTCCTGTGCTTTAGATCTGAATTAATACACGGCCCCAACATTTTGATCTCAGTAGAGCTCTGACTTACTGTTTAAGAAAGTTTGTAGGAGCAGCCAAAGGTCTTTCTTCCCCAGGCTTGGGCTTGCAAAATTCTCCATATACCGTGGTGATATTTCCAGGCACTTTGTATGCCAGAGTTGGCACCGGTTCTGTTAAAGTACCATTTGCAAATGTCAAATTATTATGTGATAAATAATGGGGCCCACTCCGAGCTCGATCGCTCCTGAATCATGCCAGCATGCCGAAATCATGGCCATAACAACATTTGCACGGCCTACATCACATAATGTCTCTGGAGACATGGCATGGATGGGCTGGTCTGAGTTTATAGGGGTAGCTATCACGGTGATGAGTGAGATATAAACACAGCTAGCGAGCTAGATACGAATGGGGATAGATAGATAGATAGATAGATAGATAGAGAGAGAGAGAGAGAGAGAGAGAGAGAGAGAGAGAGAGAGATAGAGGGAGTGTCTGGGAACAGATAGATAGATAGATGATTGATTTTCAGCTTAGCCCTCTTTTTTGCAGATGTAATTTTGCACCCACAATCCATTGTTTGGTTTGTTCCCCCGGATTTTCCAAGAGCAGCACCGATCAAATAGAAAGGGGTAGGGTGCTGACGAAAACGACTGCCTCTTGCTCAGGATAACCTGCAAAACTGGCTCACTGCTCCGCCCCTGGAGAGCAATGCCGCCATCTCAGACCTGTGGCAATAAAAACTGGGCAGCACTCGTACCATCCAATAGCCTCTCTGTGTGCCCTGTGTGGATGAGCAGATTAACAGCAGCAGTTTGCAGTGACAGCGCCACTGCCCTAAAGAGATGGGCGGGTGGGTCAGGCAGTAGAAGGGGACTCAGGAGGCCCAGGTTCAAATCCCAGCGAGGCTCCACGTTTCCTGGGTGATGCTGGACAAGTTGCTTCTTCTCTCCATGCGGCGGTTCCCCCCCTGCCCGATACTAACCCTGTCTGTGGGGTCTTTGCAGACTGTCTCTTACCAGGCATCTGCACAGGGCCCAGCCTAGATTTAGCCTTCGGGGGCATTATCCCCATTTCACCAAGGAGGAAGCAGCAGCAGGGAGTGTTTGGCCCAAGGTCACCCGGGCTGCGGAGAGGCAGGAATAGAACCGAGGTCTCTGGGTACGTGCCTGAAGCACAAACCCATGTGTGGGAAGGAAACCCCTTGTACCAATGTCGTTTGGCGTCAGTCCGGGTGCTTTGCCTGTTCCTCGTCCAGCGTTCTCCAGAGTCATTTATGGATACAGCCACGCAGCCAAGGGACTGTCTCTGGGGGGGGGAGCAGGTGGGAGATAGCTGGGAGGGTAGCACCAGCGCCGACTGTCAGTACAGGAAATAACAAAGCAACCGCCTGCCAGCTCCACGCGTTCGGCTATTGCTAAGTCAGCTGGGAGCCGCTGTGCAACAGGAGCACAGAGCAGACGCTGCCTCGGCTGGGCTGTCACTGGTCTCCTCTGGCCCTAGGCCTGGTGGGCTCCTGGCTGACCCCTCAGTCACATCAGCCATGAGGCAGGGGCCCAAAGGCAGGAGGGGAGGACAGAGCCTGCCTTGGGCTAAGCAGAGGAGACCAGTTTGGGAGCCGTTCCCTGCGCACCTGGGGTCTGCCTGCCTCTGAGCTGCAAAGAAACGCCTGGAGAACTCACTGCGAGCCACAGCGCCAGGGGCGGCTGGCAGTCCTTGCTCACCTGGGTGGCCCCGCAGAGCCCAGGGGGTTGCTCACGAGACTAACGGCCGCTCACATGCGTCGGCATGGGGCCACGCAGCTGTGGCACATTCCTCTGCCTCCCCTGCTGTTCCAGCCCTGGTTCCCCATGCAGCCCTGCTGATGCCCCTCAGATCTGCCCTGCTACCGCCCTGGCTGTTCCTGGGCAACTCTAGAGAGCAGAGACCCCGCTGAGGACCTGGCAGCTGGTCCGGGGAGGAACTAGGTTGTGGTACCAGCTGCAATTCCATCAGTGTCTCCCTTCAAACCCAGGTCCCCAGGGCACCGCCTGGCAGTAACCACATCACCCTCCATCCCCCACAACACTCAGCAACCAGCTCAGGGCCGTCCATGGTCCCTAGTGAATTGGGTGTCTGACATGGTGGCCGAGCCATTTGCCAGCCAGCTCGTTTGCTAGCAGGCATTTAAGACGGGACTCGGCTCTCGTTGGGCCGGGCCGCGAGAGGACAGCAGAGGGGCCCGGGCACTGCTGGAGAAGCAGGTGGCCGCTTTGCAGGCAGCGCTGGCTTTTGCTCAGTCAAGCCCTCGCCGGGTTGGAAAGACACAGCCTGGTGTGGTTTCAGGGTGGGGAGCGGTGTCCTTTTCCACCCCGCTGGGCTGTGACAGGAACTCTGCCCCCCTCGTGCAAGGCAAGAGCTTTCCATTGCTTTGCTACAAACAGGTACTTCCCCTGCTATGCAACACTGGAGCCCTGGGGAGGGCTGGGGGTGCTGCTCCGCAGCGCCCCCTCTGGCTGGCTGGGGAATAACTTCAGACGCCAATTCCCATCCCGTTCTCTCCTGTGTGGCTGGGTTGAGACAATCCTGACAGTGGGGAAGAGGCCCAAGGAAACTCAGCCTGCTACGAGCCCAGTGACTGGGGCTCAGGCTGGTGGGCGGGGGCGGGAGTGTGACTGCACCAGCCTTTCCCTTCTAGAGACTCAGGTTCAAAGGCTGGAGGAGGTCAGACGGGAACAGGAGTCCGACAGGTCCCAGCCTCGTCCCCATTTGCACAAAGCCCCCAAACCGTCCCCATTGCTGATGCCAGGAGAGCTCATCGCCGTACCAGCCGGTTCATGCCAGATCAGGACTGAGGGGCACCGGCAGCCCAGGGTCGGGACGGCAGGGGCTGGGGTATTGGCAGAGCCATCGGTAAGCGTAATGTTTGGTTCAAGCCAGGGCTGTCACGAGCGTCTCACGTGCACGAGCGCTCAATTCACGAGGAAGTGTGCAAAAGGGCTGAGCCTGCTGCAGCCCCTGCCTGGAGAGCTCCCCAGCTTCAGCAATGAGCGAGCCACCTGGCCCCGTAGCCCCGATGAGAAGGGTGGAATTTCCCCATTGACGCGATTTCTTTGAAAGCCCCATGGCAGTGAAATAGGCTCCACCCCTGGTAGCTCTGGACTCTGAGCACGACGCCTCATTCTTGGAAGGGATGCATGAATCAGAGTCCAGAGTGGAAATTCCCCTCTTCCCCTCCTGCCCCACCCATGGATCCAGACACAAAAAAACGAATTCAGCCAGACAGAGGGGGGATTCCTCCGCCGTTGCTAAAGCAGTTCCCTGTCCCAGAATCCACCAGGGCACTGTCAATGCAGCTGAGACTCAGCCCAATGTTTCTGGCTGCTGGTGTCGGGCGTAGAGGGCCACCCTCTCCCGGGAGAAGAAGACAGTCGCCCCTCGCAAAACCTGATCTCTGGGGAAAGGTTAAAAAAAACTGGGCATGTTCCATCTGGAGAAAAGCAGACTGAGGGGGGGGGACCTGATAAAAGTCTTCAAATATGTTAAGGGCTGTTAAAGAGGACGGGAATATGTCCACTGAAGGTAGGATAAGAAGGAATGGGCTTACTCTGCCGCAAAGGGGATTTCGGTTAGTAGGAGAAACTTTCTAACTCTCAGGGTAGTTAAGCTCTGGAATAGGTTTCCAAGGGAGGTTGTAGGATCACTGGTGGTTTTTAAGAGCAGGTTGAACAAACCCCTGTCAGGGCTGGTCTAGGTTCGCTTGGTCCTGCCTTAATGCAGGGGGCTGGTCTAGATGACCTCTCAAGGTCCCTTCCAGCCCAACATCTCTATGATTCCGTGATTCCCACGGTCGGCAAGTCTTCTGAATCGGCTCCTGAGGGCCATAGGGGAATTCCCAGTTACAACGAGGCAGGAAAAAGCAATAGAAAATGTGCCACAGGAAAGTGCCCTCCTCAGCATCGCCAAGTCTCGTGCCTGGATCACAAGTCTCGCGATACGTGGTGGTTTTCTTAAAGCCCCAGCTCCCGGAGTCAGGGGAGCGCGTAAGAATCTCAGCTTGCGTTTGAAAGAACAAACCAGGAACGTGTCTAGCCCTCGTGGCTGCTGAGAAAAGGCTGAAAACGTGAGTGCTAAGAGCACAAACACCAGCAGGCAAAGGCAAAGAGCCCCACGTTCAGGATGTTTAAAATCTCACGGTGTTAAGGCCAATCTCAGCTCCTCGTCCCACCCACAGGGGGTCAGCCCGGTCCATTTGCTCAGGCACAGCCTTGGTTGTACTAGGCTCCCCCCAGGTCCTGACCCCTTTGCCTTGCTCAGAAGTGTTTCTGGAGAGACCCCAGCAGAGACCCAGAGACCCCAGCATCCGCCTTCGGGCCTGGCCCCCCTCCGCAGGTCTGAGCGCTGCCGGCAGGGTCGGGGGGTTGCTTTGCTTTGGAGGCAAAGCCTGGTTTGTGTTTGTTCAGCGCGGTGCTGTTTAAAATGCCCATTCGCCTCTCGAGTCCGGCATGCAGACACGGTGCAGGTCGCGGGTGCAAAAGCAGGTTGTCATCAGTACCAAAACCACCACTCAGATTGCTACAGCTCAGCACAACCCGTGGCAGCCTCTGTTCTGGGAAGAGCCATGTCTCAGCTACCAGGGGGGCTGCGGGTCGGGGCAGCGGCAGAGCTCTGTGTGGGGATGGCAAGGGGGCAGTGGGTCCGGAGCTGCATGCGTGGGGAGGGAACCCAGGAGTGCAATGGCAGAGGGCTGCAAGTCAAGGCTGAGGTGCATCAGCAGACGTCCATGGGTGGGGAGGGAGCCCAGAGCTAGTGCCTCGGGGCAGCCATGTAAGCAACGTTTGCACAGTACCTAGCCGCTCGGGGCTTGGCTCCAGCCAGCACTCCCCTCTCCCGCGTCTTCTCAAGCAGGGTCCCGGGTTCACACCCGTCTTCTTTCCCATGGCCTTGAAGATACGGCAAGCCCATAGGCGGCGAGTTATATGGGCCTGTGGTGCCCCTGCTCCACCAATATTCAGGAATGTGGGTCCGGCTCCACCAATGTTTGGGCTTAGATTTTCAGAGCCGTCCCATCCATAGGACGGACCGGGGAGGCCCCGCGCTTCAGGGGGACGCGGGCTCCAGGGAAGCCTGGGGGCTTAGCAGGGGTCCTGGAGCCAGCAGCAGCAAGTGACCGGGTCTCAGTCCACTCCGCCCCACCCCGCCTCTTCCTGCCCTTGCTCCGCTCCCATTCCACCCCTTCCCTAAGCCCCCGCCCCGCCTCTTTCCAGCTTCCGCCCCCTCCCCCAAGCGACACCGGGAACCGGCAGGGCGGAGCGGGCTGGGGCTGGGGCTGGGTCGGTCACTGCTGCCGGCGCCAGGCTCCCCGCTAACCTCCCAGGCCGCCCTGGACCCCGCGTCCCCCTGAAATACAGGACCCCCCCCAAAGCGCAGGGCCCGGGGCGTTTGCCCCCAGCTCTGCTTGGACCCGTTCTGGGCACCACCAAAAATTATACAAACCTGGCGCCCAGGGTCAAGCCAATCTGAGCAGCAGCAGGTTCGTACGCAGTGTGATGTGAACAGTTTCAAATCCTGTTTGCACAGCTGCACTGAACAGAGCTTCCCATTGCGTAGGAGTACTGGAAAATATTGTGAAAGCTGAACTGGGCATCAGCCCTTCTATTTATATGGGGACATTTCCTTTTGGTTAAAATAGAGCTGCCCAGATTAACGCCACATCTGTCTGTCCATCTATGGATCTATTTATCTTTCTTTAGATGCCCATGTAAGATATTGTGTCACGTGAGCTGTTGGCATAGAACAGCTGTACCCCATGGGCACCTGTGCTTGTCTCTTGCAGGAGTATCCAAACTTTGCTGCACTGGCAACTTGTGACCGCCAGGGCCACACCTATTGTCTTGGCCTTTTAAAAATCCCACTTCTCCACCAAGGGTTTTCCTGCCCTGCAGGAGGCGCTCCATTGAATAACACTGAGCTCCTGTAAAGAAAGAAAAACGGATACTCCCTTCCAACAAGACAGGAGGGATTTTAAAGGTCCGGTGTGCAATTTGCACAGGCTTCCTAGAAATCCCAAATCGACGCTCACGGCTGCCCATAATGTTCCCTCCTGCTTGTATCTGCCTGGGCAGCAACACAGAAATTGCTGTTTGAGTTCATCAGCCATAGACCTAGAAATTGACGTGATTGGCAAAATTTGAATCTGGATTTGGAATGTGGCAAAGTCCAGGGGATTTCAGCCCCAGAACTTGGATCAAGCCTGTTTTAAAGACAGGCACAGCCAACAAACAAACAACCTCATCAAATTATCATTGCAAGAAACAAAAAATACTGTTTTCCACAAAACCTCATTTTTCCTATGAAAAAATTTTTTCCGTTGTGGGCCGGCTCCAGTCCTGCCCCATTCGATTCCTGGAGCTGGCAGCCCTGGGAGGTCGCAGTCGTTTTCTCTGTTTGAAATAGCTCAGAGTGAGATCAACATTTCAAAGCACGTTCTCTTCCCTTGTGTCCTTAGATCCTGAATATGGAAGACGACCAGAACTGGTATAAAGCCGAGCTGTATGGCTCAGAAGGATTCATCCCGAAGAATTACATCAAAGTCAAGCCACACCCGTAAGTACCTTCCTGAGCTTCCACCTCGCACAGGCCTGGGAGGGTTCAAAGCAGGCCCGCCCTGGGCCACCAGGCAGCCAACCCCGCTTCAGAAGGTAGCAGTTAAGCACGAAATGAAATGACCGTATTCCCCCCCCTGAAATAACGAGCAATAGGGCTTGGTACTTCTGTGCAAGGCCTCTTCCTTCAGAGGGTCTCAAAGCACATTGGCAGCTGTGACCCGCCAAGCCTGTAAAGTAATTCATGAGCCCCATTTCACAGAAGGGAAAACTGAGGCACGGACCGAGCCGGTCACTTACGTCTCTGCGCTTCAACTTCCCTGCCCCCCATGTTAATCCAGGGCTAATGACACTCTCGGTCATCAAGCGTTGATGTGGTCTATGGTTGGAAAACACATTGTATTAAAGGTGAAGTATTTTTGAGGGTCTGTCCTTCTAAAAGTCACCCGTCAAGCGAGGTGCCACCTTTGGCACAAAGCTTCCAGAACCCATCCCCTGGCACCGAGGTTTCCCTTCCCAGGACGCTGGCAGAACGGCAGGTACCACTCGTTCGCCAGTGGCACACAACGCCCACAAACGCGACCGCATCTTACACCACCTTCCTACTAGCCCAGAGATCCACAGCCCTTCGCACTGCTCCAGCACCACAAAGAGGGTTGAAAGCTGCTCTAAGAGGCTAGTTAAGGATACCCCTAGTACAGGCTAATTCTCAGCTGGCCCAGGGTTGCTGTAGCCAACTATAGGCAGCTGCTTCTAGCTCCCACTGTGTAAGGAACGGGCTGGGGCGGGACTGGAGTACAATGCACTCTGGCGATTCTGGCCAATAGAGCAGCTCCTTGGGAGCTCTTCTTCACTGGCACAAACTACAGCAACCTTGGGGCTACTCTAATTTGTGCCTTGGACTAATTAAGCCCCTGGCAGTTGCTGGGACTCAGGGCAGGACCAGGATCGGGAAAAGCAAACAACTCTGCACCCCTGTGGGGACAAGGGGGAGCCGGATCACGCTTCTCTCCTTGCATCCTGGCATCAGGCACCTTTGCCCCCCACTGCCCAGGTGTGAGCACTGATCAGTTGGGGTCTGGCCCAGAGGATGTTTCCTCTAAACTGTTCAGCCGATCCGGCCAAATCTGAAGCATTAAGCCCCTTTTTCTGTTTGCAAGTCGCTTGTGCCCGGCTTTGCTTTTCAAACCTGTACTAGTGATTCCCTCTTGCACCATCAACAACTGATCCCAGTGCATGTCGGCCTCGGGGACTGTCCCATTATCGGTTTGTCCTCATCTGAGGCGTGAGATTGGGCACCTGAGTCACAGGGCGTCGGTTCCGCTCCCTGATTGGACGTCTGTAACGCTGTAAAGGAATCGGGAAGGCTATTCTTGGCGCCCTGTCCGCCCAGAACCCCAGGGGTTTTCCCAGCCCACCAGCACTCATGTGCAGGGATGTTCACGAGTGACAAGGGGCGAGAGGAACCGAGGCGCTGAAGGAGTGCTCCCCAAACTGCTGTGCAACGCTGCCCAGACGGGGTGGCCGCCTGCTCCCGCAACATGCACAGTGGCCTTCGGAACCACTCCCGCCCCTGCACTGCCGACCCCGGGGGATGTGCCACCCAGATAAAGCAGCCGCCACAGGAAAGGAGAGGGCGCAGAGCTCAGCGTGGGAGATGAGTGACAGGATGTGGCTGGGGCTGTCGGTGTTTCTGCACAGCCGGCTTGCACAGCTCATCTCTCTCAGCCGGGAGCACGATCGCAGCCTTGCAAAATCACCAGGATCCGGCAGCAGCCGAGGCACCCAATCCACTCCCCTCCCCAGCTCCCACGCTGCGGCAGAGCCAGGGGTTATGCTGGGATGAACATAAAGGGGGAGGGGAGTAACAGGGGCTGGGGGACCCGCCCCACACATGGGACCCTGCGGTTCTCTCCGGCTCGCAGACGACGCCAGGCTGGGTTGGGCAGCGGTGCCACTCGGGCCTGGCCTGGGTGTAGCAGCCAAGATCAGACTGGACCAGGATCGGGAACAGCAAACAACTCTGCGCCCCGGATCATGCTTCTCTCCTTGCATCCTGGGGTCAGGGGGCCACGACTCCTCGGTGCGTTCCCCCTGCGGGGAGGAGAGGGGGAGTCGTGTGCTGGAGCCAGGGAAAGAGAGAAGACGCTGTGCCTCTCAGTAACGCCAGCCCAGGGCCGCTCGGCAGGCTCAGCGTTAGCTCTGGGGGCACCCCGGTGCCTGCTGAAACATGGGAGTCTCCCAGTGGACTCCATCCGTCTCTTCTGGGGCACGGCCTATTGGCCTGAGCGCAGGGGTCTGGACTCAGGGGCCCAACCCCAGCTCGGACACTGACTCCCTCTTTGAGCTGGGGCCCAGATCCTCACCGGGTGCCTAACTCCCATTGGTAGGAGCCGCCCCGGGCGGTGCTGAGGCCAATGGGGGTGTTTCATGCAGGAAGCAATCAGCCCCTGGCACTGCCTCTCTCTGTGGCTGAGTTTCCCGGTCTCTGGCCGGGCAGCGGGCAGGTTGGTAACCAGCTGAGATGGCAGGATGACTTGCCAGGCAGCACAGCTGCAGGCAGCCAGGCCTTCCCCTCCTCTGCGAAGTCCCCGTGTCCTCCTCCATCACACCCCTCCCCCACATCCCATGATGGGCGTAGGGATTTCGCGTGTGGGTTTCAGTGATGAGGTCCAGGCCAGACACGGTCAATGGTTGGGTGCTGTGGCGCGGCATGATAAAATCAAAAGGGCCCGGCCAGCCAATGGCAGTGGGTCACCAGTGCCGCCAGCCGGAGCCTGGCCTGCCCTGGGAGGGGTGGGTTTATGTGGGTTCTTGCTCTCTCCATCCTGATTCTCTCCCTATTGCTTGAGTCGCAGGGACGCCCCGTTCTAGGACTGGTTAAAAAACTGAGCAAACACAGGATTTGCAAACCCGAGGCCCGACAGCCACGTCCCCTTAGACGGGGAGTTATTTTCATTCCGCGGGACAAAGGCTTTTGTCTAGATCTAACCCCCTCCGCAGCGTCTGCAGCCCCAACCTCAGGGACCGTTTTAGCCCCAGAGCCAGGGAGTGAAACAGACCAGAAAGAGAAGTGAAACTAACTGGTGAGCAGCACATTTGCCTGTCAAAATCGCCGGGGTTCCCATCATCCCAGGTGCTGTCGGCGGCTGTCGCGTCTCCACAGTGAGGGCTCAAGCCACGCTTGGGTTTAAAGCTAATAGCACGGGGTGGTGCCCCTTCCCCATACACTGCCCCACCTCCTCTCCCAGCTAGGGACGCCTTCTCGTCCCTGCTCACTGCTCCATAGGGTCCCCTCCCGGGCTTACCCGCTGCTTCCCTCCCCACCGATCCCACCCCACCTTCCCCTGCGCTCTCCCCAGCTCAGCCCGTCCCTTCAGGATGGCTTAGCCCGGCTCTTTAGAGCCTCAGGGACAACAGATCCATCCCCTCAGCATGCACAGCCCTCGCACCCCTCTGCTAGGGGCAGAGGCTCAAAGGGGCTCCCCCCTCCTCTGCTACAAGCTCCCCCTTCTCTCCTTCTTATTTGATCGATCCCCAGACACCCCGTCTCCTCCCTGACACACCAGGGAGCAGGATCTAAGCGGGGGAGCGGCAGGAGAAACAGGACCCTGGTTGGAGAATGGGGGGGGGGGTCGCTGCCCTTCCACCAGGGGACCCAGGCTTGTGGGGCTCACTGTTTCCAAGCCCGGACTTGAGTGTCCACCCTGCACTGGAAACCTGGATTTACAATTGCTGGTCCCGGGTCTCACCGCCGTACTTGAGCTGCGTCCACACTGCACAATGACAGGGCTTGGCCCCAAATCACAGTTGGACCCAAATCAGACTGATTTGCATGTGGATGGAAGGGGGGCTTGGGCTCACACCAGAGTCAGAACCCGAGTGTAGGGTGCAGCGTGGACAGATCCTCTGAGTCTTTTCTGCCGAGTGGCCCACGAGGCAACCCATTTTCCCCACTGCTCTCTGTGCCGAGCAAGATGTTTGACTCCACCCTAAGTTGTCCCCATGACGGCAACATCCTTTGCGGTCGTCCTGCGCTCGGTCGTTCGCTGTCCTCCGCACGGTCTCCTCCCTCCAGGTGGAATCCAACCTAAGACACACCCCGTGCTCCTGCCAGGGGTAGCTGGATGACCCAGCCAAGCCGTCTCTGTCTGATTGTCCACCCTCTTCCTGTGCCCCCTCCCCGCCAGACAAGCCAGCGTCACGGCCCTGCAGGTCAGCTAGCCCTGCAATGCCAGGCACCAGCACTGGCCAGGCTCGAGTCCCGGTAACCACAAGCTGAAGACATAAACAATGGGGCGAGTGGGGCTGTGTGCTGCACAAATAGCAACGGGGAAGTTGCTGCTGCCGCGGCCAGGATGCTACAAACCAGCACCCGTGCGTCGGAAGGCCATTGTCACGGTGCAGCGGAGGTGGAAGGGCTGTAATTATAGATTTGCGAGGCTTACACAAAAGGGCACAAATTGGGATCATTTTACCCACGCCCCGCTCTAACATCTTCCCCACCATTTCAACCAGAGACGCGCGTCTGCACTGCCCGTCCCACACAGGGCTGTGTTCCACCCCAGAGGTGGCTGCGTTTCAGGGACAGTTGAACAGAGTCAGAGAAGAAGGTTGTTCAGCGTCCATGTCCCATGCGACCCTTCGAGTCTCCAGAGGGCTGCGTTTTAGAGCAATGCCTCCACACCAGCTTGTGGCCAAGGCTCCGGCAGGTGCCTGAGCTCTAGGACTCCGAGGGGCAGCCTGGTCTAGTGGGTAGGGCACTGAACGGCAACTCAGGAGACCTGGATGCTAATCCGAGCTCTGCCACCGAGCTGCTGCATGACCATGTCGCCGGCCTCTGTTCCCCAATTATTGGGCTCCATATGGGAGTCAATGGGGACGGATCTCTGGCCTGGGCTATGCAGGAAGGCTAACAAGCTGGCATTAAAATCTTTCTGCACAGTCCAGCCAGAGGCCCCCTCTTCAATGTAACCTAATGCCCAGCATCATCTCACACCTTCCTGCCCCATCTGGGTCTGGCCCATTTTGTTGCTGGTTTGTGGGGGGGTCACAGACCTGCCATCTCCTGCTCAGCTCCAGTTCTTTGTTGCCCCCCTCCAGGTGGTACGCGGGCAGGATTTCCAGACATCTGGCCGAAGAATTGCTCTTGAAACGCAAGCACTTGGGAGCTTTCCTGATCCGCGAGAGCGAGAGCGCCCCGGGGGAATTCTCCATCTCCGTAAAGTAAGTTGCTGGTTCCTTCCTCTGATGCTCACGGCTCAGGCCCGCAGCCAGCACCCTGGCAGAGTCCCTGCTGGGTTGGCCATGAAGCCGCTGTGTTTAATGCTGATTGAATAGTAGAGCAATAGTAAGCAGATGCAATTTGCACCTGGGACCACTAGTTCAGGGGTGGGCAAATTACGGCCCGTGGGCCATATCCAGCCCGCGGGACTGTCCTGCCCGGCCCCTGAGCTCCTGGCCCGGGAGGCTAGCCCCCGGCCCCTCCCCTGCTGTTCCCCCTCCCCTGCTGTTCCCCCTCCCCCGCAGCCTTAGCTCGCTCGCTCCGCCACAATGCTCTGGGTGGCGGGGCTGTGAGCTCCTGGGGCAGCGCAGCTGCAGAGCCCGGCCTGACCCAGTCTCTGTGCTGCGCAGTGGCGGCAGTGGCGGCGGCAACGTGGCCCGGCTCCAGCGGGGCGGCGTGGCTGTAGCACCACCAGCCACCGGTGCTCCAGGTAGAGCGGTAAGGGGGCAGGGAGCGGGGGGGTTGGATAGAGGACAGGGGAGTTTGGGGTGGTGGTCAGGGGGCAGGGGTGTGGATGGTGGTCGGAGGGGAAACAGGGGGTTGAATGGGGGCAGGGGTCCCAGTGGGCAGTAAGGAAGGAGAGGGGGTTGGATGGGACGGCAGGGGGCAATCAGGGGCAGGGGTCCCGGGGGCAGTCAGGGGACAGGGAGAAGGGGTGGTTGGATGGGGCAGGGGTCCCGGGGGGGCCGTCAGGAATGAGAGGAGGGGTTGGATGGGGCGGCGGGGGCCAGGGGCCAGGGAGCGGGGGTGTGTGGATGGGGCAGGGGTCCCAGAGGGATCGTCAGGGAATGAGGGGGGGGGGTGGATGGGGCAGGAGTCCCGGGTGGGGGGGGGCAGATAGGAGGTGGGGGCCAGGCCATGACCCCCTCCCCTAACCGGCCCTCCATACAATTTACGAAACCCGATGTGGCCCTCAGGCCAAAAAGTTTGCCCGCCCCTGGACTAGAGGGAGGAGCTGATTTCCTTGCTGGCTCCCCCTGTGGCTACGTCTAGGCTGCCATTTGAAGGTGTCTTGTCTGCCCGTCTTCACCAACTCATTGCACAGTCTAGCGTCGCCAAGGCCGCGTAGCCTGTACCATGTCGGGTTATGGCCTGAGTTTGCCTGACAGGCGGCTCACTAACCTCGCTCCCCTGGGAGCAGGGAGAGGGTTTTTCCCTGCCCAGGGCTCCTTGGAACTGGCAGCGAGTGCCTTGAATTTTGAACAGAGGCCAACCCGGCCGAAGAGCAGAAATTCTGCACTCGCGTTTCCTCCGTTGTTTCCTGACAGCGCTCGCTGCACTTCACTGCCTTCTGCTCTGGGGCTTAGCCCTGCAGGGTCCCACGCACGCCAGCATAGTCTGAAGGTGGCACGCTCCAGCCTTTTAGGTCACATTTGCTTTCCGGTATGCTGGGCAAGGCTATTTTCCTCCTTTTAAACACCCCACCCCAGGGCTTTAAACTCCACCCTCCTGCTGCTTCACCCGGCCCCAGTATTATTTGTGGCTTCCTATGCTAAGTGGTTGTGGAGTGTTGCTGTGCACCGTCGAGCAGCTGCTGCAGCCCACCCCAGAGGTGGCTGCATCCCAGTGGTGATTGAGTGAGCCTGGTATACTGACTGTAGCCTGTACTAACTGTGCTCACTGACGCTTGACAAACATCCTGCGTTAGCATTAATTACTTCGATTTCAGCCGAGCACTGGAGAGGGCTGACCTGAGCCTCTCAGCTCCCCCTGGGAGACAGGCAGTGTCATGGCCATGGTGCGCGGTGGAGAAGCTGCGGCACAGAGCGGCCAAGCGATGCACTCCAGGGCAGAGAGGGAGGCCGTGCTCGTGGGAGCCAGGAATAGAACAAGGGGCCGGCCCGCTATGGTTCCTGCTGGGCCGATGGCGCGTTCCTGTGCCCATCTGCACGTTGTTTGCTCCCCCTTGGAGGGGCACAGCGGGTGGCTGATCGAGCACCTGACGGCTGATGCACTGAGGCACTTTGGACTGGGTACCTGCACCTGGCTTTAAGCTGTAGGTGTGAGTAATGTGGCCCCAAAACAACAGCACCCGGGCACCCTCAGTGCCAGGCACTGATCTTCTGATGCCACAAGCAAGGCTGCAGGGCAGGGTATGGGGCAGGAGGGGATGCCGGTGCCCCAGAAATTGAGCTGATGGGATCAACACACACCATGTAGGGGTTCCGGGATCCCCACACCCGCCACCCCCCCCCCCCCAAGCTGAGGGTCCAGGGATCCCAGCTGTTTGTGGCTGCCCGGTCTGTAGGAGAAGCACCTTGGTTTGTGTATGGTTCAGTGGGGCTGGCTGGGTGTCTATGCAGTTGCAGATGCACGTGAAGGAAGAGAGGGGGGTTGCATTTAGCTCTGAACAGACGGCTGTGGTGATCCTTAGCTCATGTGGCCGTGAGTTCCAGAGTCTAAACTCAGCTCCTGGGGAGGTTCCCACACACATGAGCCTCCCCATTGCATTGGTCCTGCTAGTGAAGGCAGGGGGCTGGACTCGATGACCTTTCAAGGTCCCTTCCAGTTCTAGGAGATAGGATATCTCCATTCATTTAAATTTAAATTTTATTTAAATTGTCTCAATGGCGTGTAGCCACCTGGGCAAAATCACTGGCATGGAGGGAGCGAGAGCCAATCCCCCAGGAGGCTTTGTGCAGAGTCTGGAGCCCTTGGGTCCTGTGTCCGGGGTGAGCTGAGCAGACTGGCCGCTGCGTATGGTGCCAGCAGAGCAGGTTCGGGGGGGGCGGCTTCATTCCCACTTGCATGGAAGTGGGGATCGGTGCCACGGTAGGTATCGGGCCGTGCCCTGGGGCAGACTACCGGGATCTGCAGGCAGACGCCCCCGCCAGTGGGGGACATGAGAGAGAAAGCAAACGCCTCCCCATTCTGGGTCTATTTCAGCATCTCCGTGTTATGCCTCCCACAGAGTATTGGTGTGTGATTCCCCGACACTAGTTGCATTTCCCACCCTGGTGATTTTTGTTCCCCGGGTTTGTAATCTCTCCTGTTCACCCTAATGCACGGAGCCGCTCAGCAACATGGTCTTTGTGGCTCCCAAATGAGCCGAGATGGGATCCGGGTTGGGAACGAGGTCAGGAGAAAGAGGCACTCATCTCGGGGGCTACCCAGCCCGCTGGTCTCCCATGCAATGCTGCTGCTTTCAGTGGGCTCCCAGGCACATGGGCAAAGCCAGCCCGGCCTCTGGTGTCCGTGCTGGGCCCTGTCACTTTGAGAGCAGCTGGCTAGTGCTCAGAGATTGCCTGAGCTCACCGGAAGAGAGGTGCCGTGGCATCCTGCTTCCAGTACCGCCGTAACTCAGCACAGCAGCTAGCGCATTGCCCAACGTGGTAGGATCGGGGGGAGAAGAATTCTTCCTGTCCCTGTGCCCTGCAGCATGAGGGCCGTCACCCTGCCCGAGCCACACCGGGCGGGACAGCTGGTGGGGAAAGCACCCCGGCTTGTTCTCACATGACCGACAGGCCCACTGAAACCAGACTCTGGCTTTCTGGCTCCTTACAGAGAGCCTTCCCTTCCCCCACTCCAGAGCCAGCCAGCTCAGCCGCTTGCGGTGGCTGAGAGGAGCCACAGGGTGGCGCTCCTCCATCGCCCCTGCGTCTCAGCCCCTCATTGGCCCAGGAGCAGGGAGCAGAGAGTTTCTTGCGTCGCTGGATTTCAGTGATACCCTCCTCCCCTTGGGGGCTCTGGCCAGCACCCGGGGGGAGCAGGTGCCCTATTGCACCGGATCTTAGCCAGACTTAAACCAGTTCAGCTGTTGCTCTCCTGCAGGCTGAGGCCCTGTGGTGGGCTGGGGGGTTTAAAACATCCCTGCAGGGAGACGGGGGGATGGGACTGTCTCACAACTAAGCAGTGTGGCTGAGTGGTAGGAACAGAGGTTGGGAGCCAGGACTCCAGGGGACAGATCAGTTCCTGCTCAGAGGGAAGGTGTGGGCTGCTTCTCACTTGATCTCACGCTGGTTGGCCCAGCCCTCGGTTTCAGTGTGTTTATTTTTTGCTCTGCAAACCTATCCCCTCCCTCGCTGCAGGCCTTCCCTCAGCCCCAGATCCTCCCACGCACACCCCGGCACTGGCAGGGGGGGTACAAAACCATCTGCCACACGTGATCCGATCTTATCTCTGCACCAACACAGCTCTGCGTGCCAGCTAGAACCATGCCAGGCAGCTGTGCGGGAGCTGGCAGACGGTAGCTCCCAGAGCAGGGCACTGATAGCACGCCTAGCAAGGGGCAGCAGTGGCAAAGGAACTGCGCCCCAATCCCGGGAGAAAGTCAGTCACCCTGCATGCCTTGCCCGTCACTCCAGGCTCAGACGTGCAATGGCTCTGCAAACATCTCCAGAGGATGAAGCTGCCCCTGGGCCCGTCAGCCTTGAAAATGACAGCTCTAGTCAGCTCAGAGCCCCAGGGTGCTGGGTGCTGTACAAACAACACATAATAAGAGTCTCTGCCCCTTCCAGTGTAAGGTACAGCTAAACGCCCTGTCTTCCAAACCCCAGTTCATGGACCACTCGGCTCTCAGCTCGCTGTTCATCCTGGCTTGGCCGTTCACCAGGCCGATCTGGGTGCTTTCCAGCCAGGCAGTGTCTCCCGCCGCGGATCTTTAATTAAGCGTTTAAGGAGGCTCTTGCTGGTAATGAAAGCAATTGCTCCCAGGGCGCTGTGGCACTGGTATTAACTACAGCACCAGCCCAGCTCTGCAAACCTGCCCGGGCTGCACGTGCAAGCGAGGGAGTAGAAGAAAGCAGATCTTTGCAAGGGCCCTTGCCCAGGAGCGGCGCCAGGGTTTTTGGCGCCCTAGGCGGGGGTCCTTCTGCGCTCCCGGTCGTCGTCGGCAATTCTGCGGTGGGGGGGTCCTTCCACGCTCCCAGTCTTCGGGGCACTTCGGCGGCGGATCCCGGAGCGAGTGAAGGACCCGCCGCAGAATTGCCGCCGAAGACCCGGAGCACGGAAGGACCCCCCGCCGCCGAATTGCTGCCGAGGGCGGCAAAATGCCGCCCCCCAAATCCTGGTGTCCTAGGCGACCGCCTAGGTCACCTAAATGGAAGCGCCGGCCCTGCCCTTGCCCCTTCTCCAACCCCCCCTCTTCCTCCGTCTGTCCTGGGATGTCAGTTTCACAGGAGCATAAATGTTTGGATCCATTTCCCAGTAAGATGGGATGGAAGGGGACTGAACTGCTCAGTGATCCGTCCATCCCTAGACATACCCATTGTCTATCTCTTTATCTGGATGCTACCACCACAGTCCCTCAGTGCCCTGTAAATATTTCAATGGAGAAATAACAGCAATCGACGGTCCAATTTCCATGATTCTAACCTCTTTCTTTCTGCCTTCCCAGCCTGCAGGAGAAAGAGCGGGATTAGTTGACAGGGTTTTTGTTTGTTTGCTTGCATTGTGCTTGGCGGCGGGGATGTCAGAAAGGAGTTTGGCATCCCCTTCCACAGTGGTGAGGGCTGTGGCCGTTCTCATCTCTTGTGGCAGTGAGTTCCACAGGCTAGGGCCGGTTCCTGGGCAAGTTCTGGCTCCCGCATGCTGATTTCAGCCCCTTTTAACAGAACGTTGGTCCTGTTTGTAAAACACACCTGGAGTGACGTCTGGCTGAGGCAGGCTCAGTCCCGCCCCGACAGGGCGGGACTTAATCTGGTGAAGCTGCTTGTGAGGATCCCAGATCTCAGCCCGGGGGAGTGTCCTGGTCACACACCGGGGGCCTGATCCAAAGCCCAGAGGAGTCAGTGGAAAGACTCTGGGACGGACCCAGAGTGAGTTTAGCCCCCAAGTGCTTCGTTAACTTCCCTTCTTCGCCCCCTCCCCGAACCCACTGTTTGATTCCCGGCTGGATGAAACACAGCGCAGCCCGTGTCGTTTACTGTCTAAGCAGACAGCAGATGGGAAGGGAAACAGCTAGGAAGGGACTTGCCCAAGGTCATGCAAAACCGGGACCCCCAGCCCAGGTGTCCTGCCCCATAGGTCGGGGTTCTGTGCCCTGGCCCGTGGTCCCTCTCTTACCCACATCCTTATTCATGCCTGAGGCGTATTGACCAGACGCCCAAGGGAGCTTGTGGAACCCCCATCGCAGCCTCATTGCTGTGGGGTGAATCAGCTCTTTTCTCTGTTGCCACAGCCAGTGTTTGGCCGGCTCCGGTTCCCCCCGGCAAGCTCGCTTTGGATCCCAGCTGTCGGGGACGCGTCTCCTTTGCCAGCACCTGCTGCTGCGATCGGAAATCCCAGGGGAAGCTTTGGCATTACAAAGAAGAGTCACTGACCAATGGCCATCAGACAGGAGCCTGTGACAGCTCAGCCGCCCCAGGGACGGAGTCTGGGGGAACGGCTTGTCCATGTCCATTATAAGCAGCATGCAGAGATTTTCTCAGCCTGCCCTACACTACAAGCTGTGTTGCCTTCGTGGGGACACTTCACACGTGAATTTTAGGTTGAGCCATTTTAATAATAATAATCCCTAGCTCTGACCTCGCACTGCTCATTGGTAGATCTCCAGCTACCTCACAAAGGAGGACAGTCTTGTTCTCCCCATTTTACAGATGGGGAAACTGAGGCACGGCGGGGGGGGGGGGCAAGTCTTGCCCAAGCTCACTGCGTAGGCCAGTGGCAGAGCGAGGAACTGAAGCCAGGTCTTCCAGGTCACTAGGCCGCGCCGCCGCTGATTTTGCAAAAGCACAGCCCTGCCCCTGCCTCGCGCACTGAGGTTTGCCCGCACGTTTCCCACTGGGGGCACCAAAGCACAAGGTGGGAAAAACCAGTAAATCATTTGGCAAAGCAGCTCGTCAGCGGTGCCTTTGTAAAGCGTTGTAAGCGGCCGGCTCCAAACCGCTCTCTCCCGTGGGGATTGTTGTTTTGCTATCGCAGGAGCTGATTTTGCTGTTCGGTCACATGCCAGCCAGCCACTGGAGGCCCCCAAGCCAGAAGAGCCAGTTCCATGCAGCTGGCTCCGCTCGCCAGCAAAACTTAGTCCAACCGAATGGCCTGAAAGTATTTGAACCATGTGGCTGTTCTTGAAGGAAGGCGCCCCAGCGAGGGATCAACAACCCCCCTCCTGAGGCGGGGTTTGCGGGGAGAGAGCGCCAACCGAACGCCTGATTTTGCAGCTGCTCGGCTTGTTGCTGTCGAGATCGGAGAGATAAGGCGGATGACTTACTCCGGCATTAATGCACAGTCGCAGGCACTGGCAGCAGGGAAAGTAACAGGGGGAGCCCGTTGCAACCAAGGGGAATTCTCTTGTATCTCCGACTGGAAGATGGATTCGTGGATTCTTAGATTTCCAGGCCAGAAAGGACCAGAGCGACCCCTCGTATGGCGCAGGCCACAGAGCTGCCGCCAGCCATTCCTACAGCTGGTCTCATAAGCCAAGGTCCTATTTTTATTTTTATTATTTATGGCAGCGTCTAGGAGCCTCGGTCACAGATCAGGACCCCACTGCGCTCGGTGCTGTACAAACACAGAACAAAAAGACAGCCCGGTGCCACCTTCCCTGCTGGTTTTGCTTTTCCATTTTTATTTTGCAAAAGCTCTTACAAATGCTTTAGGCCAACAGAGATGTTTCCCAAAAACAAGGAGCACAGAATTCACCACTGACCGTCTACCCAGAAATGACGGAGACCCAGCCAGCGGACTAATTGCCGAGGGGCTCCAGGGCTTGCCGTGAACACAGCCAGCCCTGCCCCTCCCTGTGCCTCAGTTTCCCCATCTGTAAAATGGGGAGAATGATACTTTCTCCTCCTTCGTACAGCAGCTTGAGATTTCCAGGCAAATGCTACATCAGTGCTAAGGATTAGTATTGAACAATGCAATCAGGTGTGAAAGTCCACCCCAAGGGAGACCCCCAAGGAGTCCACTGAGCTCTCCTGCTAGAAAGAAACTAGAGCACAGTTCCCATCAACCTGGCCACGGGAAAAGCTCCCTGTTAGCTAACTGGGCAGCCGGTCCGGCTGGTTTAATCTCTCCTGCTGTAACATGCAGGGCACACGCTGCAAGCTGCTCCGTGGGAGAGAATTCACTAATTAGTTCAATGCATTCCACTCTCATGTAGCAAACACAGCAGCAGTCCCTGCAAGAATCAACCCAGCTTCCCCTCTGCACACTCAACACACGTCTGCTCCTCGGAAGAGTCTCTCAGTCTGGGTTCTAGCTGAGTTCATTCAAACTAGCCTATGTCCCTGGGATGCAACTGACTTTCCAAGGAACGGCCATGCCTAATGCGGCCCTGATCCGGCAATCTGAACCTGCTCTGGGGGCAGGGATCTGCCCACCCTAATCCAGTGGTAGGATCGGGGTTTACGGTTTAATTTTAGGAATTGCTAAAAAGGCGTTTGGGGAAATTAGGACCAGGAAGAAAAGACTCAGGGATTCTCTCTTTTAACAGCGTGGCCCCTTGTTGGAATCGCTGCCTTTCTAGCAGATTCTTCATTTCCCCAGATCAGCCCCCGGCTAAACCAGCCTCGGGCTTCACCACTCAGGCCCGGGGGCTTTTCTAATTTACTATGGGCCCAAGAGTTTTTCAGAACATGCCTGCACGACCCCCGCTGAAATCTAGGGGGAGCGCTGCTGACATAGAGGTGACGGTGGCGGTGACATGGCGGTGGAAAGCCAGCCAGGTAGCTAACAAAACACTGAGATCAGCTCTGCGTGCATTCTGGGTAAGGCTCGCCCAAAGCCACATCAACACTGCTAATGTGTTATAGTATTATAGTGACGATTGCACATTCATGACGAGCTCCCGGCACCATTTAGCTCAGGGCTTTAGGCCAACAGAGATGCGCTTCTCAAAAACAAGGAGCACCGAACTCACCACTGACCATCTATCCAGAAAGGAGGGAGACCCAGCCAGCAGGCTAATGGCCCAGGGACTCCAATTAACAAATGATCTGAGCAAAGGTCTGCATTTGGCACCTGTCCTACTATATATCTGAGAACATGGACTGCGTTCCCACTTGTGCCACCGACTCACCTTGCCCCTCCCTGTGCCCACCCAGACTCAAACACCATCAAGTGCCCATGAAACATCTATCGGGGTTGTCCATCATCCGCCATGGGTGGAGAGAGCTCCTCTCTCGGAATCCAGCCTGACCTTCTCTGATTCTCTGCCAGGCTGCAAACATCCACGGTGAAACCAGGGGCGGCTCCAGGCACCAGCGCACCAAGCGCGTGCCTGGGGCGGCAAGCTGTGGGGGGCGGCCTGCCGGTCGCCGTGAGGGCGGCAGTCAGGCTGCAGGAGGTCTGCTGGTCCCATGGTTTCGCCGGCAAGTCGGCGGCGGGGACGCCAAAGGCGCGGGACCGGTGGACCTCCCGCAGGCATGCCGCCGAAGGCTGCCTGACTGCCGTGCTTGGGGCGGCAAAATACATAGAGCCGCCCCTGGGTGAACCAAATTCAATGGCTGGGATCCCAGCTAGTCTGCAGTCACTGAACCTGACTCTCCTCTCCCTCTGGGGTAAATCAGGAATAACTCCATCCAAGACAATGGAGGAGCACCAGCGTAAAATTGACATGAGACGAGAATCAGGCCTGGAAATCTATGAGGCCGGATTGGGCCACCCTCCCGTAGGTTGACTAGCTCCCCTGGAAATCCATGGGGTGACTTGCAGTGTCAGGTCCTGCATTCTGTCCACCAAAAGCACCCGGTGCTACAAGACCTGCCCCTCTCCAACGGGGAATCTCTCGCCGCCCGCTGCTGGCTCTTTGCCTGGATCCCCCTTCCGAGCGATTGGAATTCTGCAATGTTACTATTTTGGGAGCATCACTGAGAAGCAAGAGGAGGTGCTCAAGGTTTGGTAACCCTCACCAGCTTCCCTACCCAGAGAAGATGGCCAGGAGGGAAGGCAAGAAGAAGTCAAACGGATATTCCAGAGAACACGAGATATTCGAGAGGTCACTGGATGCTCCAGCCTCCTGGCACAGGGGACCAGCCACCCAGCAGGTGCTGGAACAGAAGGTGTCAGTAGGACCATGGGGTTATGAGTGGAGTAGGAAAGGATCAGACCCGCCCCCACATCTGTCACCTCTCTGCTCCTCCTCCCTGAAGAGTCCCACTGCCCGGGGACAACGGAGCTGGTTTGCTCTCCCTGCCCCAGAGCCCAGTGCAAAGCGAGTGACTGCGGGGAGGGATCTGTATTTCATGGCAGCCTGGCATGGAGCAGCATGCCAGCCAGGGTCTCCCCGAGCCCAGCAGGCGCTGGGAGCCCTTCATTGTTCTCACTCAGGTAGGACTCGGCCATGAGGTAAAGGCGTAGCAGCTTTAGTTATGTTGCAACTTTTTAATCACTGTTCTCCTTTTCAATTATTTCTTAATTAGCACACACACAAAGCTATTAGCTGTAATACTGCATTATACAACTCCCCCTCCCTGTTTAACTTTCCAGTAATCAACTCAGAGCAGACACCCACAACAAAATTAGTAAGAAAACAAAAAGGGAAAATTCATGATAGCAAATAAATCAGGGGTTTTTCTGTTATTTTTTTTTAATGTAATGTGAAAAAAATGCCTGAGGGGTTGTTCTATCAGTGAAAACCCAGACAAGTTTAAGATTTCTGTCTTCATTCATTTTGTGGGTGCCAATGTTCATGAGTTAAAGCACCTGGGATGGGAACATATCAAATTTAAACTTTAAATTTTTATCACTTTAAAACTTCCAAATTGATTTACGTCAAAACTGGCCTGATGGTTAGATCTCGAGAGAGCTACAGAACAAGACAAGTTTGAGGTTTCTAACTGTGCTAGTGTGGGGATAGGCAAGTTCAAAAGTTGCTCTCTACCTTGCAATCTGAGTCATGCAGGCAGATCCCTGCGCTCACGAGGAACCTCAAGATTCAGTCCTCACAGCAGTGTTCTCTCCCCCTGCATCTTATGGGCCAGCTCCTCGGCTGGTGTAGCTCAATGGAGGTGGACTTCAATGGAGCCACCCAATTTAAATCAGGTGAGGCTTCACCCTACATCTCCCAACACAATCTCTTATCACATCACTCCCCCACACACATTTCCTTTATTCACCAATATCAATTCCCCATTTCCTCCAGCTCTCCCACAACTTCCTCTGCATCTGGCCCCTCTCTGATCCACACCGCCGGGAACACGTTCTCCGTTCCAGCCTGCCCTCCATTCGCTCACATCCCTCACAGCAATTATATTAATAATAAACAAACCATAGTCCTGGCTTCCCCAGGGCATCCTGACTCCCTGGCGACTCGTAGACATAAACTGCAAGATCTTTGGGGCTGGGGCTGTCTGGTTTGTGTCACGCATCTTGTCAGCACCTAACAATTAATTATATTACTATAGGAGCTGAAAACATAACAGGAACTGACCTGGGTTGCAGGCATTAAAATATAATATGCTCATTACATGATCTCCCCCACCCTTTCCCAGATCCACACACACCCCCTCCTTTGTTTAGTCTCTGCCCTGGCTGTGCTGTGTCTGATTTAGATGATTCACTTCTTGGGGCAGGGATACTGTCTTTTTATTTCCCTATAGAGAGCCGCATGCCCCCTGAATGACACTGGCAGACCACGCCAGGATATCAAGAATGCCCTGTTCCACAAGGCAGCTGTGTGCAGCTGCTGGGATTGATACTTGCAATGCTTCCCAAACGCTTTGCATCATGCCGCTGTCTCAGCCTGCCGTGGGACATGGTATTTTGCTGTCATTTCTTTAGGGGTATTTATGCACAGTTCCGCTGGGCGTCTGTCTGGTGGAGACGCTGCTAGGAATTACACTGGTGTTTTGTTCTCTCCTGTACCATCTCCCCCCATTTAAAAAAAAAAATGTGTTGATCAAGAAGGGAAATGGTGCCTGGTAGGTAATAAAGGAGCGCAGATCTCACAGCTGGCCCACAGAGATCAATTCACATATGTTTTTCACTGCCAGGCAGGAAGATGGCTAAACAATCTACACCACCTCTCAGCATCACAGAGAGATCTGCCCAGGACAACTCTGATTGCATCAGCAAACTCCAGCCTGGTTGGCACGGTCCCTGGGATTTTTGACAGCTGTCAGCATTAGCCCAACTCTGAAGCCATGGAAGCCAAGGGTAAAACTCCCATTGACTTCAGTAAGGGCAGGGTTAGGCCGACACAGAGTGCTTTGGAAAAGCCCATCCTTCGTGCTGCAGCCCTTTATGCAGCAGACATGGTTGTTGCACTCCAGGTGGTACACGGGGATTTGCGAGAAGCACTAGGCATAGCCCTCCATACAGAACAGACGTCTCAAACCCTCTGCGTGTCCATCCCCTAATCTCAAGAGCACAGATGATAGACGTGACAGAGTGTAGGTGGAGAGCGGGCAGGAGATGCAGCATGGTCACTGGGCGATCAAGGTGCTAAAGGAGCACTCAAAGCAGACAAGGTCATTGTGGAGAAGTGAAATGAATTCTTTGCATCAGGCTTCACTGCAAAGGATGTGAGGGAGATTTCCACACCTGAGCCCTTCTTTGTAGGTGACAAAATTGAGGAACTGTCCCAGACTGAGGTGTCAGTAGAGGAGATTTTGGGATAAATAGATAAATTAAACTGTAAGAAGTCACCAGGACCAGATGGTATTCCCCCAAGTGTTCTAAAGGAACTCAAATATGAAATTGCACAACTATTAACTGTGATATGTAACCTATGGCTTAAATCAGCCTCTGTACCACATGAGGCGCAAATAGCTAATGTGATGCTGATATTTTTTTTTAAAAGGCTCTAGAGGTGATCCTGGCAATTACAGGCCAGTAAACCTAACTTCAGTTAACACCATATGTTGGGGGAAGAGTCAACACAGCTTTTGCTAAGGGCAATCATGCCTCACCAACCTATTAGAATTCTTTGAGGGTGTCAACCAACATGTGGACAATGGCAATCCAGGGGATATAGTGTACTTAGACTGTCAGAAAGCCTTTGACAAGGTCCCACACCAAAGGCTCTTAAGTAAAGTAAGCTGTCATGGGATAAGAGGGAAGGTCCTTTCATGGATCAGTAACTGGTTAAAAGACAGGAAACAAAGGGTAGGAATAAATGGGTACTATTCACTAGCGGCATTCCCCATGGATCTGTACTGGGACCAGTGCTGTTCAACATATTCATAGAATGCCCCACAGCAGGACTGGGCAGGATCGACGCCTCTTCCAAAGCTCTGCTCCCAGGCCCGAGTGCTCGGTGCAGGCTGGTAGCCCACTCGGTTTGGAAAACCTGACACATAGCAGGCTCCTACATTCTGGGGATGGGCTGGGGGAATCTGGAGTAGAAACAGGAGCCTTTCCTCCATGTGCTACACACTGGGTTGTTATAATGGGACAGTGAACACCTTTCTCCGCAGGTTCCTCTGCTGCCCCTCTCAACTCCCCACCAGCCCCATCATTGCTGGGCGGGAACGTGGGTGTATTGGCACAAGAGGCCGAGTGGCGCCGGGTGCGTCAGCAGCATGGACACCAGTCATGCAGAGGAGACTTAAATGGATCCAGCTGCCTTTTATACATAACAGTCCATCGAAGCTCAGTTTGCTGTTCGCAAAGCACTTGGAAATCCTTGGGCAGGGGGCATGAGAGAAACCCCCGGTTCTGTTCCCATGTCCCAGCTGGAATTCAGTGAGTCCCAGCCAGGACCAAGCCCAGCATCCCCATCCATAAATCTTCCTGATACTCCTCATGGCCCATCCAATTAAACCCCGGGGGCTCATGTGGAACCCTCCCATACTGCACCCAAAGGGATGTGCCCAGAGGGCCTGAACAGACCAACCCTTAGGAGGCAGGAGCAACCCAGCCAAGTAGAGTAGCTGTTGGGGGTTTGATCCTAGCTTCTTACTGTCTCTTTTCAGCCTTGTGGGATGGCAGGAATCTCTGGCTGGGTCTGAGTCAAAGCACTTTGCGTCGGTGGCTAGCAAATGCCTAAGTCTGGCTTTCTCCTTTAATCTCCACCTTGCATTTGGGGCGTCTCCATTTCACTAACCCAAACGCTAACCTCTTGCTGGCTGTAGCAGATAGACTCACACAGCTCCTCGTGGGGTTCTAATTTGTCTCCTGACTTACCCAAACTCCCTTAGGAGTCGGCGCTCTGTAACCAGCCATCAGCCACTACAGGAAGGCACCCAGGGGCGAATGCTCTCCTCAGCTAGCCCTGTGCAGCCGGTCTGTCGCTCACTTCCTATGACTCACACATTTGGAGAGAGATTCCGTCCCTTAGTGGCTGGCTTTGTGTGTGTGAGAGTGATATCGCCCTCTAGTGGCCACACCCACAGAGGATAAATGACCTAACAATGCCAGTAGAGCGGAGTGCTCCTTCAGCTCGGGCAGTAGCAGCCTGTATTTTGCAATTGAACGATCTGTGCTCTAGACCAGGGGTTCTCAACCTGTTTCTTTCGGAGCCCCCCCCCCCCCAACAAGCTATAAAAACTCCACGGGCCCCTTGTGCCACAACTGGTTTTCTGCATATAAAAGCGAGGGCCGGTGTTAGGGTGACCAGATGTCCCAATTTTATAGGGCAGTCCCAATATTTGGGTCTGTTTCTTATATAGGCTCCTATTACCCCCCACCCTCTGTCCCGATTTTTCACCCTTGCTGTCTGGTCACCCTAGCCGGCGTTAGGGAGCAGCAAGCAAGCAATTGCCTGGGTCCTGCAACGCTACATTGCTCAGGTTTTGGCTTCAGCCCCAGGCGGTGGGGCTTTCTGTCCTGGGCCCCAGCGAGTCTAATGCTGGCCCTGCTTGGTGGACCCCCAAAACCTGCTCGCAGCTCCCAGGGGGTCCCAGACCCCTGGTTGAGAACCACGGCTCTAGACCCAGCTGTGTGTGTGTGCACCTGATATATAGAGTCATTGTGTCTGCCTAGAACATAGCTTTGTCACAATGCCTTTGTCCTGTATTGAACTTAAAGTCGCTTTGACAGGTCTCTTGCTCTCCCTAAGGAAGGATTTTGCTATATGGGTCTCTGTGTTTTAAAATGTCCTTCACTCCCCGTATTGTAACCTCCACAGCACAACCTTTCACACTAGCCCTTCCTCAGCAAACTCCACCCACCTCAAATGAGCCAGGCTGGCCTGTCCGCCCCCCCGCCCCGCTTCCTATTTATACTGACCTGCTGCCCAGGCCACACCCCTGTTGTGCTGAACTCCTGCAGCAACTCCAAGCTCGGGCAGCTGTTACCTCTTTGCTGCCCCTTCCTTACAACTGGCCTCCAGCATTTTCCACAGCATGCCCAGACCCGCCAAGGCTCCCTGCCGCGAAGAGCCACTCCCTGGTTCTCATTGTCACAGCTCAGTCACCAGCCTGGTTATTGCGGGGCTCAGCCTGCCCTGGGGGGTCTGGGGACGGTGCTGACGAAGTCTGGGGGAGATTTTATATCCCCCTGAAACAAAGCCAGGACAAACCTTTCCAAACAAGAGGGAGGGATTTGACAGCCAGCCTTAAGATCAGAGATGCATTTGGCTCCGGATCCAGATGTCCCAGAGGTTCGGGTGTTCCGTGCCGGGGCTTTGCTTTGTCCCACTGCAGAGCTAGCAATCAAGGGATAAAGGGTTTGGAGCTGGATTTTCAGGGCTGCGGGAGCACATTGCACTATGGCTATTTTCTGCTTCCTAGGGTCCAGGGGAAGCCGAGCACAAGTTAGAGCCACCCCAAAGCCAATCTAACCTACCCCACAATACCAGCAGGGTAATGGTGGCTCAAAGCCCTCTCAACCCCCTGCCCTCTGGTCCTGCCCCATGGAGTAACTGAGAATCCAGGGGGAGATTTTTACAGTCACAAAGGGACTGTACCGCCCCTGTATTTAATTCCACGGCAAATCCAGGCCACACTCTGCCTGCGTCTCTGGGCCCTGCCGTCATTACGGGAAAGGGAAGCAGGGCCAGGCACGCTCAGCTCCACGCCCCTGTGCCGAAAGCTTCCCCGTTCAGCGGGGCTGTAAACGGGAGATGTGATCCCAGCCACCCGGGGGACGTCAGCCTCCCGGGACGGAAAGTCAGTGACTCATTCATAAAAAGACATTGTGTTGCCCATGGCGTCCAGGTGGCTATTCTGTTTTATGGGCTTTAGCCGCCAGGGCAGGGTTCTGATCCGCAGCACAGACCTGTGGCAAAACGGGGCTGTTCTTTTCTGACTTTCAGCTGTCAAGTCTGCATATAGTTTCTGGGAAGGTGCGTTCCTTTCTTCCCCTCCAGTTCTTAAGTGCAACTGGCTGCTCTGATGCTTTATTGTTCTGTATAGTGGTGTCGCTCCTAGGAGCGCTAGTCGTGGGCCAGACTGCTGTGCTAGGTGCTGTACAAAGAGGACAAAAAGGCAGTCCCTTCCCCAAGAGCCTCCAGCCTAAGTCTGAGACAACAGATGGACACAGACAGGGGTGGGAGCCCCAGGACACAATGAGACCATATTAGTCAGCAAGATAGGCCATGGATAGGCACTGTGCTAGCCTGATGCACAAGGGTGAGTAGGGGAGGGATAGCTCAGTGGTTTGAGCATTGGCCTGCTAAACCCAGAGTTGTGAGTTCAATCCTTGAGGGGGCCACTTAGGGATCTGGGGCAAAAATCAGTACTTGGTCCTGCTAGTGAAGGCAGGGGGTGGACTCAATGACCTTTCAAGGTCCCTTCCTGTTCTAGGAGATAGCCTATCTCCATTAAAGAATGCGGCTGGCTGGTAGCTTAGCAGAACATCTCTCAGGGATAGGGTGACCACATGTCCCATTGTGGCCAGGACAGTCCCTTTTTTAAGCCCTGTCCCGGCCATCCCAACGTTTTTTTTTTTGTTTTGTTTTTTGGCAAAAGATGGCATTTGTCCTGTTTGCTCTTGCCAAGTTGATCAGTTGGCAAGAGCAAAAGGGACAAATACCCACTTTTGACAAAAGTGGGGTGTGGTGCGGAGGAATGTGCGGGGGGGCAAAGGGCCATGCCAGCCCTACGCAGCGGGGGGGCAGGGCTGGGGGTGGGGGGAGAGACAGGGTTCCAGCACCCAGCAACAGCCTCGCAGGGGGGTGTGCCCCATTTTCCCTTTGGGAATATGGTCACCCTACCACCCAGGGAGCACATACACCTGCATTCCATCGACTGCACCGTTCATTTCCCGGGGCAGTGCAAGGCGTTAGCTTGGATTTATAAAACCCTTGATGGGTTTTTTCTCCTACACACCTGAGCGACCCAGAGCCCAGGTTGTGATCTCAGTTACACTGGTTTACATTGACTTAAGTGGTTTACACTAGGTCTGTACCTTAACTCTTTATTCCCGGGTTTTTAGAGGTTTACGCCTAGGTCCGCTTGGCCTTCTGAGAGTGAAGATCAACGTTAACTCTGCCTTAATGGAGGGCAGAGAGTAGACAGACAGGTAGAGCCCCGTTCTGATCACTTATTGCTAACATCAGTAGTAGTAATGCAAATGTCCCTTCCCAGCACAATAAAGCCAACACCACATTATCCCATGTTTTCCATTCCCCCTTAGCTGCATCAGTACAAACAGCCCTGAGCAGACACTGGGCTCCTGTTGAAACAAAAACAAGTTTGTCCCAGTTCAGGCAAATCAAGCCGTGTGTTGCCACTTTCGAATACACCCGTTTTTATCCGCAGACATGTTTAATCTCTAGCTGACGGTGGGAAGTGAATATTTGCTGAGGTCATCATGCCCAGCACCTCGCACAACCGTGGGTGGGATAAAAGTGCTGATGCAACCCTCTTATCTATCAGCAACACCATCCGTGTGTTTGTAACACACCTACCCAGATGTGTTATCTTCGGCCGGACTCTGCTTTACCACTACCAGGGTGCACGAGAAACAAACCTGTTGTCCTGTAGTTCGCAAGGAATATGGGCTTGTCTGCACCTCTGTGAAGTAGATACTGACCATCCCTCTGTTAGCATGAACCAATATCTCCCCTTGCAAACAGAGCAGATTGCAATGGAAGGAATGGTCAGCAGAGGCAGCTGGGCACCACGCCTGGGCTGTATTGCCTTCTCTGCTACTGACTCACTGAGAGGACGTGGGCAAGCCACTTATGTTCACCCTGCCTCAGTTTCCTTATCCATTAAATAGCTAGAAAAATACTCCTCTACTCCTAGGGGTGTTGCAAGGCTTAATTAATTAATTAACAGGTGCAAAGTGCCCGGCGCACCTCAGATGAAAGGGGCTGGTGAAGGGCAGGTTATTAGTTATTAGCATTGTGCAAGTGACGAGAAGATTCAAATGCAGGCAGGACGCCAAGCGGGTGATCTGAAGCCCGGGTTTTGGAACCCGCAGTTCCTCCCCGTCAGGTTCGGCTTGCACGCTTGGGCCCCCGTTCTGCAGACACTTGGGCACACGCCGAGCGTCGGGTGTGTGAGTGGTCCTATCGTGTGTGAAAAGTTGAGCAGGGGTCTGCACGGGGGATTGAGGCCTTAGGGACTAGCTTGCAGAGCCGTGAAGTTCTGGAACCAGAGCCCCGATTGTTATAAACCAGGGCGTTGGCTTTTGCAACAGACAGGCCAGAAACAAAAGCTCAGATGCTGCAGAATTGGATCCTGCCAGAGGGGCTGGATAAATATCCCTACGGGCTGGTTCTGGGGGGAGAGGAGGGGAGTTGTGACACACTTGCTTTAAAGCCCACCTTTCAGAATAACCGTCCTCTTCTCTGAATGTGTCCACAGCTATGGGGAGCACGTCCAGCATTTCAAGGTACTCCGAGAGAGGAATGGCAAATATTTCCTCTGGGAAGAAAAGTTCAACTCCTTGAATGAGCTGGTGGATTTCTACAGAACCACGACCATCGCCAAAAAGCAACAGATCTTCCTGAGAGACGACGACCAGAACCATGAGGTACAGGGCTGTTCGGCTGCCCACACAGGTCACTCCAGGAGGGTTGCGAAAGAAGGAGAGGGCAGTGCCCAGCCCAGCATGCCTACTGCTCACCAGCCAAATCACAAGGCAAGGCCCCAGTGCAGCCACTTCACAATACGCGTGGTATAACAGGCACAGAGGACACAGCCACAGGCTGTTAGAATTCTTTGAGGGTGTCAACCAACATGTGGACAAAGGCAATCCAGTGGATAAAGTGTACTTGGACTGTCAGAAAGCCTTTGACAAGGTCCCACACCAAAGGCTCTTACGTAAATTAAGTTGTCATGGGATAAAAGGGAAGGTCCTCTCATGGATCAGTAACTGGTTAAAAGACAGGAAACCAAAGGTAGGAATAAATGGTCAGTTTTCACAGTAAACAGTGGGCTTCCCTGGACCAGTGCTGGTCAACGTATTCATAAATGATCTGGAAAAGGGGGTAAACAGTGAGGTGGCAAACTTTACACACAATACAAAATTACTCAAGATAGTTAAGTCCAAAGCTGACTGTGAAGAGTTACAAAGGGATCTCACAAAACTGGGTGAGTGGGCAACAGTGGCAGATGAAATTCAATATTGATAAATGCAAAAGTAATGCACATTGAAAAACAGAATCCCAACTATCCATACAAAAGGATGGGATCTAAGTTAGCTGTTACCACTCAAGAAAGTCACTGTGGAGAGTTCTCTGAAAACATCTGCTCAATGCACAGTGGCAGTCCAAAAAGTGAACGTTAGGAACCATTAGGAAAGGGAGAGAAAATAAAACAGACAATATCCTAATGCCACCATATAAATCCACGGTACGCCCCCACCTTGAATACTGCGTGCACAGTTCTGGTCACCCCATCTCAAAAATGATATATTGGAATTGGAAAAAGTACAGAGAAGGGCAACAAAAATGATTAGGGGTATGGAACAGCGTCCATCTGAGGAGAGATTAGAAAGACTAGGACTGTTCATTTTAGAAAAGAGAGGACTACGCGGGGATATGATAGAGGTCTATAAAATCATGGCGAAAGTGAATGAGGGAGTGTTATTTACCCCTTCATGTACCACAAGAACCAGGATTTACCCAATGAAATGAATAGGCAGCAGGTTGAAAACGAACAAAAGGAAGTATTTCTTCACACAACGCACAGCCAACCTGTGGAACTCGTTGCCAGGGAGTGCTGTGAAGGCCAAACGTGTAACTGGGTTCAAAAACGAATTAGGTATGTTCATGGAGGACAGGTCCAGCAGTGGCTATTTGCCAAGATGGTCAGCGGTGCAACCCCAAGCTCTGAGTGTCCCTAAGCCTCTGACTGCCTGACGCTGGGACTGGGCGACAGGTGATGGATCACTCGATAATTGCCCTGTTCTGTTCATTCCCTCTGAAGCATCTGGCACCAACCACTGTCGGAAGCCAGGATACTGGGCTAGATGGACCATTGGTCTGACCCAGTGTGGCTGTTCTTATGTCTATACTATAGTTACTCAGACTGAACCCATTGCGGGGGGAGGGGTTCCTGCCTCTCTCTCCTCCCCCAGCTCTAGGTGAGACTGTTTTGCATGCTGCCAGGTTTGCAGAGCCCTGGGTGTCCTGCCAATCTCTCTCCTGCCACCCAGCTGCAAAGCCTGGCTCTGGGCCGGCAGGTTAATCGCAGGGACGCGGTGCAGCCCGAGACATGCAGAGCTGTCCTTCAACGTGCTGAGGGCAGAGAAATGGAGAACAAAGCGAACGGGAGAGGAAGCCTGAAAAGGGGCTGGATTCGGTGTATCCCTGGGCTAGCAGCAACAGCACTAGCTGATGGCTAATGCCCAGGGCGCCACTCAGGGCTGGGGTGGGAACCAGCAATATACTCAGTCCACCACCAACCAGAACAGCGCCGGTCCTAGGTCCACTTTTATCGGGCACAGACAGCTCTGCTTCTGGGGGCACGACTTGCTTTTGCCTCTGAGGGGGCAGATGCCCCGCGAGGGTTTCTAGGACGCTGCTCAGATAAAGCAAGGCCCCAGGCCGGTAAGGAAATGTGATGAAAGTCGATGGATTGTAAGCGGGCAGCTAATGTTGCAGGGATCTAGAGCCAAAGCGAGCAGATCTGAATGGCCGGATGTTGGGGAACGTTCAGCTCGGGACGCAGACTTTGCAGATTTTCAGTAAATCAGCCCGAATCTTTGGCTTCTGGAGAGTTCTGCAGATTTACCCCAGCGGAGGCTAGGACCCCGCATTGTCAGTCGGGGGAAAGAGGTGATGGTGGGCCATGGACACGTCCGTGTTTGTACTCATCAGCCAGGGCACGGTCCCTTTAGCAAAAGCTTTCAGACGCCCACCTCCACCCCTGCCCATTCCATGCCAGGAGGCTCCCAGTGTCCTGTGTTGGCAGACAGAATTCCCTCCCCAGCACTGGTGGCAGCACCTGCCCATAATTCCCCGCCGCTGAGGGCAGAGGGGGGAAGCAGCATTTGCCTGTGTAGCTTTGATGCCTCCTCTGTCTTTCCCTCCTGACTCCTCTCTCGCTTGGTTTCACTGCAGGTGAAGAAGCCGAAGTTCGTCCAGGCTCAGTTTGACTTCTCCTCCCACGATCCGTCCCAGCTGGCCTTCTACAGAGGGGACATCATCGAGGTGCTGGACTGCCCCGACCCCAACTGGTGGAGAGGGAAGATCTGTGGGCGAATCGGCCTGTTTCCACGGAACTACGTCCACCCCATTCATATGTGACCTGCTAGCCAGTGTCTGCCTGGACACCAGAGCTCCCTGGCTGCCCATTACAAAATAAACTGCAATCCCCTTCACCTGATGCCATAGAGCTTTTAGGGGACAAGTTACCAGAGCACCAAGGACCTTTCCCAGACTTAAAGCCAGACTGGGGGATGCTGCACTGGACAGACCTGAACCCTCTGGGAACCATGTGCTCCGGTGAATCCCCCTGCGCTAGGCATTTGCACATGGGGTTTTCAGTGCGGTGAAGAGGAGGCGATTTACTCAGCCCAGCGCATAAAAGGGACGCGACCAGAGTGAACCTAATGGGGCTCCTAGCAATCCTTATCGCGCCATCACTTTGCTTACGTGGTGTATCCCTTCCTCCTCGTCCTCTGTCTAGCGGCACTGCAAGCCCTTTGGGGCAGGGACCAAGCACGCAATAAACCATCCTAATCCCACTCTCCGAGGGCAAGGCACGTGGAGCTTGGCTTTTCCCAGCTCCTGGGCTTGTGAGCAGCCAGGTGACCTGGCCATCCCAGGCAGCTGTCGAGCCAAGAGGATTAAGAATAACCCTTCCAACAAGTATTTCCTTTGCCTGGCCTGCCTCCTTCTAGAATCAGCCCCTTTCCCTTCCCAGATCTGACAGGCAGGCACTGGGCCAGGGGCTTTCCAGTGGGGTTTCTCATACAGAGCACACTGACCTCTGTAGGTGGGCAAAGGTAGGCATGGTGCCACCGTGCCCAACCAGCTCCAAACCTGCCCCTTGCCCAAACCTCCTCTCCACTCTAGAGCACCAGGGCCCTCGATGCAGCTGTCCCGTCCCCCTGGCGGGTCCCTGGGCATTCTCCCTCCATCCTGCCCTCCCTGCATCCTGAAACTGCGGGGAGTTTTACTTCTACTGTCACAGGGGTTTGCCCCCAGCTGCCATTTCAGGAGACGTATCTTTGAACGTGGGCATCTCTCCCGTCTTTCTCAGCCTGGAGCCGCGAGGACCTGCTTGGACGCTCTCTGCACTGAAGTTCTCCTGAGCCATCAGCGCGAGTGCAATCCACAGTGATTAACGAGGAGGCTGTGGGAGGGGCCCGCGCATTCCTGGCACCTTTAATAGGGCTTCACAAAACGATCAAAGAGGCCGTGTATCTTTTACTGCACCTGGTTACGAGCTGACTCTGACGCGCGGCCAGCTGGGTTCTGTCGCTCATCCGGGGTGGAGAGATTGAATTCACTGTTTATGCAAATGTATCTCTGTCCCACCCAGTGCTGGGGTCGTCCCATTATCAAGAGATGGCTAAATTCTGGGCCAGATCCCACCTTGTCAAAGCAGGTGTGATGCAGCTGAAGTCAGTGGAGTTACACCCTTACGCCAGGTGTGGATTTGGCCCAATGATTAGAAACGGTGCTTGGCTTGTGTGTTGGGCGGGCGGGGAGGTTGTTTTGGCCACCTTTAAAAGCCAGCGTCACGCTTGGGAATCTTGCCAAGTCAAACGCCAAGTGGGAAGGGAGGCTGGCTCCCTGAGAAGAACTGGTGTATTTAAAAAGCAAAGACTGGTGAAACCTGTTAGAGAAGGGGGTCAGAGGCGTAAGATGCCCTTTTTGTTCTCCTCCAACTCACCACAAGGGCTTCAGGGCTTGCTTCAAGCTGTGAGCTCAGTGAGATGCTATTAATGGTCTAAACTCAAGGCCGAGGCCTGAACAAAGCATATAGCACCTTAGACTCCTCAACGATAAGAGGAATTTGTAACACGTGCTACTTCTATACTCACCTGAGCCTTAGGGAAAAGTGGATACAACAGTGGCCAGCAAACTGAGCTGAAGAAAGATAAGGGGTCAACCTGGAAATACTTGCCTAAGAAACATGTAATGAATCTATGGAACTCACTGCTGCAGGATGTCATTCAGGCAAATGGTTTAACTGGCTTCAAAAGAGGATTAGCCACTTCTGTGTATAAGCAAAATGTTTGTAGCTAGGTTCAGAGCTTCCAAGGGGCATCCTAAGTCCAAGTGTTTCAGAGCACCAGAGAAATTTCACCCCATGGGCACAAGTTGGATCAGTCAGGTGCATTATGGGGGATCATCTTCTGAGGCATCAGGCCGTGGTCAATGCTGGCAGCAGGGGGCACCAGACAAAACAGGCTGCCGGTCCACATCAGGGTGGCAATTTTATGTTTGTCCGAACTCAGGCTGAAAACTGGCAGTAATGCCTTGGTCTTTCACTCAGACTTTGTGCCTTGCTGATCGATTGAAAACCAGAGGGTAGCCTGGGACTATAAGGCTACTTCATTCATGGGCACTTAAGTTAAAGGCTACTGAACTAATGTTTGCCTTGCCCCGCATTGGCTGAAGAAGGCTTGAGGCAGGCCTCCTTAGCAACCAAGAATGACAAGTGTGGTCCACAGAAAGCATCTGAGCTGCCTTGGCTTGTCAGCTGCACTGACATTGTGACAGCACCGAGCTACCGAGCCACAGAACCCCGGACAGAGCATCATGTGCTACAGTATGAAACGTCATCTACATCCCCCCTCCGCTCCAACTGGCTCCAAACCTAGCTAGATTGTAAATGCCACGAGACCAGTCTGAACCCAGAATACTCAGTGGGCTCCTTGTTAATATTGGGGGTGCATTAGGGTGTCACGTTCTGACTAATGAGTAATGGTCTCAAGTTGCAGTGGGGGAGGTTTAGGTTGGATATTAGGAAAAACTTTTTCACTAGGAGGGTGGTGAAGCACTGGAATGGGTTCCCTAGGGAGGTGGTGGAATCTCCTTCCTTAGAGGTTTTTAAGGTCAGGCTTGACAAAGCCCTGGCTGGGATGATTTAGTTGGGGATTGGTCCTGCTTTGAGCAGGGGGTTGGACTAGATGACCTCCTGAGGTCCCTTCCAACCCTAATATTCTATGATTCTATGACTACACCTTCAGGGGAAAGGAGAGGCCAGCAGTGGTGTCAGCAGCAGTTTCTAGCTTCTATTTCCAAATCCAAATCAGCTTGATTTTTATATATAGCTTGTTTCCTGAGATCATTAAAGAAAGTAAAGCAGAGCTCTCTCTCCACAGAGACCATGAGACCAGGTTAATGGTGACGTGGTTGGCAAATGAAATGAATCTCACCAATGTACCATGGTTCAATATCAGATATGACCATCTTCTGTTAGCCTGTGTCATATCCAGGGAAATCGGGTATGCACACACACACCAGCTACTTCTGCCATGACATCATCCCATTAGGCCAGAACTTATTGGCTAATATTGCTGCACTCCCCACAAGTACAGCCTCCAGAAAGGCGGTGCTTCCAGGACTGATGTGAAACCCACCCAGATTTCAGTGCTGGAGCCACACAGTTCAATAATTCAGTGATTATTTGCAAGCAACCAAGCAGATGGCATTGCCAAGGCGTGCCCCAGGCACTGGTTGTGGTCAGGCAGATATAATTTCTAGCTGCAAACTGCATTTTAATTCAGAGAAAATAAAAAGTTATTCTGAGGTAACACAAAGGAGGGGGGTATACACAGAACCTGCCGTGAGGCTGGTTTCCATTTCCAATTTTAGGAAGGCCATCCGGAGCTAGAAATACAGGTTACACAGATTCTCCAGGGCTGTCATAAAAGTCTGCATAAGAGAGCTGCAGGCCAGCTTTGTCCAAAGCTACTGCCCCATGCAATGTCTTTGCCCTTTGTACCATAAGCTTCTTTAGAATCAGTGGCTTAGATCTTAAATGATATTCAATGAAGAAACCAAAAATGTACAAGACTGGAAAAGCCAAGTTCAGCTTCTGATCCCAGTGATGGCCCCCCGGGATGGACAGAACGCAATGCAGGGTATGCACGCTGCTCTCAGGCAACTCTGTCAATGCACCTCAGTCCTGACCTGCAGCCCCCCTGCTTTTCCAGCCCTTGATCTTCCACAAATCTCTCCTCTCCCCCGAGCGGAAACACCCCCAGCTCTTCAACTCCTGGGCCCCACCCGAGCACCGCCTGCCCCTGCCATGTGGAACCGGGGAGATCATCCGACACATTTCACGAGCTGTAACTCACATCTATGGGGGTGGAAAGACAGGCCGTAGGGACCTGTTGTGCCAACCCTTGTACTCCGACCTTCTAGCCCACGAAAAACTTTGGGACAAGTTAAGCTGATGCAAAACCCTCCAATGCCCAGAATGTAGGGGGAAGGGAAGGGGGAATTAATCACACAACTGTCTCTTTCCACCTTCCCCTTGCCCCATCTCTCCCCACTACACCTTCCTCCTCTTCCCCCTCACCCCTCCTCCCATCCCTCCCTTCCCCCGATCATCTCCCCCACACCACTGGCTGCAGTAGTGTTAAGCGAAATAGGCATAGCAGAAGACATTGACACACATCAGGATGACAGCATTGATGCAGCAGATCCTCGCCCAGAAGGGGGCCTCTGTGATGTCCCTCGGGGCCTTTGCTGGAGGTCCCTCAGGCTTCGCCCCCTGGGGACTGCAGAAGAAATCCATGCCGGGGCAGGTCCCTGGCGCCCCCTCCTGGGAATCTGTCACAGATGGAGAGAGACTATGAGGGGGACAGAGTCATGGGGACCACCTGCCCTGCACACTTCACATGGGCCAGGGTTGGCCAAAGAGAGCTGTGCCTGAGGATGCGCAGAGCAAGAAGGTCCATGTTTCAAGGGGTGGGAGGCAGGGCCAAGGAGCCTGGACCCAACCCCAAAGCAGAACCTGATCCCTGAATCCACGTGGCTCTGGTTGAAATGAACAAAGACCCCCAGCGCCCTGACCCCTCCCCGGCTCCTCCCCAACCCCCTGAGCTGGGATTGGAACTCAGGACAGTTCTGTGCTCAGAACACGCCCCAGGCCGCAGCAGATTTCCAGGTCTAAAGGCAATTCTGCAGCTGGGACTCCCGCGTCGAGGAGACGTCCCCGCCGTAGCTGGGAGCGAACGAGCGTGCTAGAGTATAGCCACGACGGCACAAGCAGTGGGAGAGGCTAGCCGCTGGGGTACATACCCATCCAGGACGCTAGGCACGTACTCATGCCAGCCAGCCCCTCCCACCACTCACACACCCACGCGCCCTGTCGTTCGCGCCCAAGCACGATCAGATCTACATCCACTATGTCTCCTTGAGGTGGGATTGACACCCCCAACTCAAAGCACAGACCACCCCTTCGTCGTTGGGTTCTTAGTCCCAGCCTTGGGTCCATCCCAAGCCCTGGCTGGTCAATATCAGATCACACGTACCCTCCTTTCCTCTCCTGGGTGAGTGGGTCCCTGCTGATGCGCTGGCCATGGAGATCTCGGGAGGCAGGCGCCCCCGGGAAATGGTCCACCAGGTGAGGTTCTTTATCTGGAACGCAGAGCGGGAAGCTTAGAGGGGCCAGAGCAGAAGAGCGTCATAGCGAGAGGAGATGGGCCGGGTACCCACCCTCTGCCGGGCCCCTTTCAAGTGTCTCAAGTTGGGCATCTGAAAACGGAGGCCCCAAGCGTCACCAGCTGCTATGGCAGACTACGGCTCTGGAGTCTGAGGCCCGATTCTCCTCCCCCTCAGCGGAGCCGCCCCCAATTCCCCCCAGGGTGAGAGGAGGCCCCTCCTGAGGTCGCATGTACTATCTGAGCATAAAGACAATGCTCTCCCGCGGTGCGGCCACAACCACCCTGCAATCCCTCGGCCTGGCCTGGCAGCACTCACGCCCTCCAGGCACGGCCCCGCCTATGGGGTTTGATCCCTCGGTGCCAGGGCCCTGCGTTGGGTGCTGCCATGGTAAACTCGAAGAATCAGCTTGTTGTGGGGGGTGGCCAGATCCGGGGAGCGAATGCAGCAGTGTCTGGGAAGCACCATCTCACATCACCCGCAGGGGGGGAATTGGAGGAGCCCAGTTATTCCTCTGAGGATGCCCAGCAAAGAGCCGGTGGTGAAGGACGACAGGAACAGCCCGTGCCCAGGGACATACCCAGCCCCCACGGTGGGAGGTCACCCAGCGATCTCCCCATGCTGCTCAGCCCGGCCAGCGTCTCCCCCTAAACACCTGCCAGATTCGAACCCCGCTCTGAATTCTCCAGGCCGGATCCTCAGCTGGATGTAAATCAGGGTCATTCCACCCCCTTCAGTGGAGCTACACGGAGGTACACCAGCTGAAGCTCTGGCCAGGGCCTGCGTGGGTCAGCGCAGCCCAGCGTGAGCTCGGCCAGCGGCCAGCAGGCAGGAGAGTCACTGGCCATGCCCACAGCTGGGGCAGGTCCTTGTGCTCCCTGCACCCCAAACTCCTGCATGCTGCCTGGCTCCCCTGAAATAAACCCCATGCTCTGACACCTACCACCATCTCCCTGGCCCCAGACTAGGACAGCAGAACCAACCCCTCAGCCCCAGCCCCTGGGGAAGTCCAGACCCAGAGCCATCCCTCTACGATGGGCTGACCCCAAATGCCACTGGACTGGGGAAGGGGGGGAATTTCCATGTGTGTGTGGGCCCCTCCCCCCCCCCATAGTGTGTTCTGGGTGCGAGCTCCTCACCCTTCCCTGCTCCGAAGCCCCGTCCCCGCTTTCACGTGACATAACATTAACAGGCGTAGGGCAACGCAAACAAGCAGAACACAGCGGGTCAGTCCGCTGTCAGGCTGCCTTCCGGCTGACAACGAAAAACAGTCCAGCCACAGCAAACGGGGGCCAGACCTCAGCCCTGAGCAGCCACGCATGGGTGGAGCAGAGAGGACATTGAAGGCAGTTCCCCAGAGACAGCTATTCTGTGCCTCTGGCTGGAGGATTTGGATAGGTCTCCTTGGCTCGTAGCTCTGCGATCACTGCCCTTGTTCCCATCCGGAACCCCACGTCTGTCCCAAGGAGACACATCCCTTGCTGGACATAGGGACTTCCCTGCACGAAGGAAGGATCCGCGTGCCTGGGTGCACGTCCCGGGTGGATCTGAATGCCACAGCAGTGACTGTGCTCGACACGTAACGGCACCACTGCGCTCCTTTGCGTGGCTACCAAACCTCAATCCCCGTCCAATAGCAGAAGCTGGGCCCAGGGCTGCTTTACCCGTATGTTTGCCCACGGGCCGTGGCTTAGGACTTTTGCTGCCAGCCACGTGCCCCTCGGCATCAGAGCTTCGTGGAGGGAGGGTGCGGGCTGGGTCTTTTCCCTGCGGGGGCAAGTGGAAATAGGAGACCTGTTTGCAGGACCCGCCTCCTGCCTCCTGCCTGACGCGCCCACCTTGGTACCCTCGCCAGACTCCAACAACTTCCGGCTCGGCCTGTGCAAGGGGTTGCGATGAGGGGCGGCTGCCATGGCCTCTTGGCAGCAGGGAGGGAAACAAGGTCAGCCCCGCCCCCCGTCACCAACGCCCCCTTTGCAGTCAAACTGAACAGCTGATCGCTTGATCCTCGTCGGGGCCGTGCAACCCGACCGGGGCGACTTTACCCACCTGCGACTCGGCGGGGGGCCCGCTCAACAAGCTGATCCCCACCACGGCGCCGGCCGTCAGAGCGCAGAGGAGGATGGCGAAGTGGAGGTAGTGAACGTCCTTCACGAGGGAGGGGCGCTCGTCCGGGACGCCACAGCGGGGCGAAGGGTACGCAAACTCCAGCCCCATCCTGGCCAGGCCTAGCGCCAGCCCCAGCATCAGGCCCCAGAAAGCTCCCTGCAAAACAGAGACGTTCAGGGCGACGGCGCCTCTCCCGGAAGGTGAACTCTGCTGAACCCCCTTCCTGGCTCGCCTTTGACAGTGAGCGCTTCCTAATGTGTCCGCAGCCTGGGGGACCAGCCCAGGTCTTGTGACTAAGGCCCTGGGGTGGGACTCAGGAGTTCTAGGTTCAAATCCCAGCTGTGTCGTAGACTTCCTGTGTGATAAGTCGCTTTCTGCAGAGCCGGAGGTGCAGCTCGGGTTCCTGTACACACACACGTTAGCTTTGATCGAGCTAACGCATTAAAAATAGCAATGTAGCCACATGGGCCAGCTGCCAGAGTGCGACCCGGGGTTACCACTCCAGTGGCTACGCGGCTATCTTTAGTCCACTATCTTGATCAAAGCTAGCCCAGGCTCGTCTACCCAAGTGCAAAATTATACCTCCAGCCGCAGTGCAGACATATCTCCTCTCTTGCAGGTGCCCGTCTGTAAAATGAAGATAATGTCTCTTACTGTGCACGTACAGCCCCTAGCACCAAGGGACCCGGATCGTAGTTAAGAGTTACAGTAGAGCCTCAGAGTTACGAACACCAGAGTTACGAACTGACCAGTCAACCACACGCCTCATTTGGAACTGGAAGTACACACTCAGGCAGCAGCAGAGACCAAAAAAAGAAGCATATCCAGTTCAGTACTGTGTTAAATGTAAACTACTAAAAAAATGAAGGGAAAGTTTAAAACAAAGATTTGACAAGGTGAGGAAACGGTTTCTGTGGTTGTTTCCTTTAAATTGAGATGGTTAAAAGCAGCATTTTCCGTCTGCAGAGTAAAGTTTCAAAGCTGTATTAAGTCAATGTTCAGTTGTAAACTTTGGAAAGAACGTTTTGTTCAGCGTTACGAACAACCTCCCTTCCCGAGGTGTTCGTAACTCCGAGGTTCTCCGCGACTGTAATACAAATGTTATTCTCTGGCCAGCCACAAGACAGCTTTGCACAGGTTCTGCCATTGGCTGGGTTCTTTCTTTCCAGGATGCTAACTAAAGAGAATGTAACAAACATGTATTTATGCGGTGGAAAGTCCCTCGTGTCCCAGTCTGCTGTTTGCTAGCGCAGTTGCCTGGCAGTTACTGTTTTCTGTGACACTGAGCTTAAAACTTCCCAGGCCACAGTCGGGCAGCGTTGCATGTCAACGCCTGGGCTGTGCTCACATGTCAGCTACACATGACCCACCCACCAGTTCCTTGGGGAACCACCGCCTCGCTCTGGTCTCAAACGCAGGCAAGCGCGATTTCTGCTCTTCTTTAGGGGACTGGGACTCGGTTCCTCAAACAAAACTCTTCAGAAATCCCTGAGGGTGCCAGCGGCTAGAACCGGCCAGCCAGAACGGGCCTGGCCACGTCCTCATGGCTGAGCCTGACCCCCAAAACCTTTGGCGTTGTCCTACTGAAGAACAACCAATGATCTTCAAGTCCTCAGGAGTACAGAAGTGTAAGGCTCATGGGCCTGATCCTTGGCCTGATGAGACTCAAGGTGCTGCATGCCGTGCCACACCTCCTCCACTTTCTAGTAGCCGCCTTACCACTAAGGGGAAACCGGGGGGGTCCCACTTGGTGGGAGGGTCATGGGACCATTTCACGGGCACTCAGCTAAGACAACAGCATGGTGAGACTTCGCTACAACCCACAAATCAATGTAGGGCCCCTCCTGCCTGTCAACGGTCACGGGACTAGCCCAACGCCCTGCAGGAAGGCTGGGGTCCAGAGGCTACCTGCACCCCTCTGTTTATTCCTTGGTGCCCCTAACGAGAGACCCAGCAATATAGGCGTTTCCACCTCAGATGAGACCCCTGGCCCATCCAAACCAAGCCTCTGCTTCCAGCAGGTACCAGCACCTGATTCTTCAGAGGAAGGTGAAACGCTCTCAGAATTCACAGGCCATGTGCCAGCCTGGGGAGGCACAATCTGGAGACGATGCAGAAATGCAGCAAATGGATTTTCCTGTGTGACCTAGAACAGGGTCTGACCCCAGGTTTCCCCAAGGGAAAGGCCAGCATGCACTGGAATAACAGTGGTGAGCCATAGCAACTGGAATCGCATCAGCTAAGCCGGGCCAGCGCTCTACAAGAGACGCTCTAGCTCAAAGGCTTTCAACCTGTGGTCCACAGACCGTTGGGGATCGAAGATTTCCAAAGGGGGCTGCACCTCTAGTCGAAATGGTTCAGAGGTTGCAAAGCCCTGCTGTAGCTCCACCAGAAGCAGTGGGACCAATGCAGGAATCAGCAGGGGAGGTTGTCTGGCCCGTGATATGCAGGGGGGGTCAGGCTAGATGATCACAATGGTCTCTTCCAGCTGTAACATCTAGGCGTTAAAAGACACACCCCACCCCACACCCCACGAAATGGCAGAGCGCTTACCTGCTCGTTGGCTCGTCTCCAGAAAACTGCCAGGGCGAACACAGCCGTGATGGGCGGGGCGAGGCAGCTGGTCACAGACTGGATGTAGATGTACAGCTGGCCGCTGTTGGAGCTCTGGAGGATGGGGATCCAGACCACGCTGATGGCGACCAGAACCACCGTGACTATCCTGCAGGAGGCAGCAACACCGCGGGTGAAGAAACCGACGTGCCGCCCGCTGCAGAGAAGAGGAAGGGCTAGCCCCAGCGGGTGGCACGTAACACGCTCCTGCGGGAATGCACGTGTGAAGTCTGCCCGGTGCATGCAATATACACAAGGTACAGGCATGAGCTTAGCATACAGCACACATAAGGTACTAGGGGGGCACTTGTCTAGGGTGCCCGCATCATAGGATTTAAGGCCAGAAGGGACCAGTCCAGGTGTGCCAGAACAGAGCAGGCCCACCCAGCCCAGGTAAGAACAGCCCAGGGAGCCCGGGCAGCTGTGAGGAGCCATGGACCCTCCACCTGCCCAGGGTGGGGGGTCTGAGAGCAGCCCCCGGCCTGTGTCCCCCCCTCCCAGTCCCCCGTCCAGGGCAGGTGAAGGGTCTGCAGCTCCCCACACAGATCTTACCCCGACCCAACTCCAGCTTCTGGCTTGCCCGGGGGGCGGGGCCTCAGGGAAGGGTGGGGCCTCGTGCCCCCCCATTAGGAAGAGCCCGTGGCCCCTGGATCAGTCGATCACACACCGGGGTAGACGCACACTGAAATTCAAAGCACAGGGCCAGCCTGGCCTTTACTGATTACAGACACCGGAGTGGACTGTGGCTTTCTCCTAGAGTGACCAGATGTCCCGATTTTATAGGGACAGTCCCGATTTTTGGGTCTTTTTCTTATATAGGCTCCTTTTACCCCCCACCCCTGTCCCGATTTTTCACATTTGCTGTCTGGTCACCCTGCTTTCTCCAGTGCTCGGTATCTCAGTTGCTAGTGGAAGGATCAGTGGATTGTACTGCAGCCCTTCTGTGCTGGGTGCAGCCGGCACAGCTCAGGCAAACCGTTCAAAATGCCAGGCCTGGGCACCGGGGTTCCCAGTGTCTCGTTGGGAGCGGAGCTGCCTTCGTGGTACTCCCAGGTGCCAGCTGGCTCCGAGGTTCAAGGCTGGGACCCCTGCCGGGCAATGCAGAGCACGGAGCCGTGCCCCAAAGCCACAGAGCCAGACATGGAGAAAAGACGCTCCGGGTTCGTTTTATTCTTGCCTCTCACTGAAATAATAGGGGGCGTTGGCACCGGAGGCGAAGCAGCCTGCTGGCTCAGGTCGGGCACACCTAGGGCTGCAGGTCTTTCATTTCCGAGAGTCCCAGCTCCACCGGCGCCTCTCTGCTCCCCGCCCCTGGGAGACACCCTGCTCCCCCACTGCGCCTGGCAGACACGCAACTACAACTCCTTGGCGAGACGCAGCTGTGGGCTGGACACCAGCCACTCCTGAGGCTCCCCTGCTTTCCTGGCTACCCAGCTGCTACATGTCCCCAGCGTGCCGGGGCCTAACAACTAACACTGCCCTGAGCCCGATCCCTTTGCAGGAACAGGGCAATACAACTCACTCAATCCATACAGTGTTGTGTGCTCCAAGGGGCGCTGAACACTAACCTGGAGTGGATCCAGTGTCAGACTGCATCAGAGTCTGTCTAAACACTGCACGAAACCTGGACCGCAATCTGTGTAACACCCAATGGCTCTGAGCACGTTACCGGGGACAGGAGCTGTCATAAACATATAGCTAAGGGTAGCATAAAATCCCACCCCTGCCACCATGTCAGGGTCTTGCAGGCGGGTCCCCACATCTGTACCCCAGAGTTCAGAGTGGGGAGGGAACCCTGACAGGAGCCACTCAGTGCGCTAATGACAGTCATACTTCACTGCCGACAATTTTGTCACCAGCGCAGACCTGCTGCTGCTTGTGGTTCATGCCACCCTATATCCCTGCTGCTCCCAAAGCAGCTGGCAAGCCCATGCTGAAGGAGACAGTTGCCTTAGAGGTACCCAATCCCCTCCCAACAACCGGCTGGCTTACCAAGCACTCTGACTTTGCGTCCCCAGCTGCAGGGCGCTGCGTGTCAGGGAGAGGGCTGAGGCGTGCAGGGCTGGGATCGCTTTTATTTATATCCCAGCCAAAATGCCCTCCGTTTAATTATAATAATCACAAGGCTCTTCCTTCTGGGTCAAATGCTTTGGAGAGCAGGCCTCTCAGACGGCGTGAGATCCAAAGCAAGCCCACCCCCGCCCTCAACCGCCTCTAGATGAACTCCGGGCAGCCCAAAGAAACGAGTCAGTAAGGGAAGCATGAGCGTTTCTTCACCACAGGATTGGAGCCGCAGGGCTTGCTGGGATGCGCCCGGACACCCGCTGTTGTGGTCTGGCCTTGCGTCTAAAAGCAAATGCACGCCTCATTGGGGAGGAGGCTTTTTCACTTGCAGTGATCGGTGGCTGGTTCTCTCACGGCCGTGTGGTAGCCTGGCTTTGCAGCGCTGTCAGTGCTCCGGGAAGATCTTATGCAGAAGGCTGGCTCAGCAGTTTAATGGCAAGGTCCTAGGCTGAGTTGGATCCGGAGCTGCCCGGACAGCAAGGTGTGGGAGCACTGGAGAGGCAACACACTAACCCCTGGGAGAGCGAACATGCGGCGCTGTGGTCAAGTGACCCTCCCAGCCACAACGGCAGCCTCTGGCTGACACTCAAAAAGCACGCGGACGTGGAAACAGCCCCATCTAGCTCCCTCAGCCAGGAGATCTCTGAGCAGGATTCAGTCTTGCCAGGGGTACAGACAAGTGCTACATTTTTAAAAGACATCAGCTCCGGTTAACATGTTCCAAAGTGTCCAGGTGACTTAGAGGCCTTGGATTTAGGCTTGTTAGCCACTTGGGCACTTTCGAAAACGTTACCCTAGACGGAGGGCCCAGTCCCGCAGTCCTAGTGCCCATAAAACTCCCCTGATGGATGGACAAGGGCCTCTGATCAGCCCCCTGGGAATTCCTATCCGATGGTTCATGCACTGGGCTCGGCTGGGTGGAGCCGCATGGCGCAGCCATTCTCTCCTCAGTCCCGTGATCGGCCCAAAGGAGCCGAATGGGAAGATTTCCAATGTGAGCCTCTCAACGATCGAATTCGAGGGCTTCCCGCGGGGTTAAGCCACGTTCCCTGTGGAGAACCAACAGTGGGGTGTGGAGAGGCCTGGAGGGCTGAACATCCACCCACCCTTTCAGGAAGCAGCAGGGGCTAGTGGCCAGGACTAGGCCTCAGGGAACCTGGGCTCTATTCCCAGCCAGGCCCGTCTGTCATCGGTGCGTCTCTAGACCCCGTTCCCGTAGTGCGTGAGCACCTCAATCCTTAACGTGTATATCCTCCCAACGCCCCGGGAGGCTATTACCCCCATTGTACAGCTGGGGGCTGAGGCCCGGAGAGGCTAAGTGACTCACCCAAGGTCACCCAGGAAGTCTGGGGCAGTGCAGGGAATTCAAGCCCCAAGTCCTAGTCTAGTAGCCCAGCCACTGGGCCAACCGCCTGGCGACTTTGGGCAAGTCTCGTCCTGCCTCTGTGCCTGTTTCCCCTCCAGCCCCTCGTAATCCACGCTCCCCAGGCATCCAAGGAGAGGCTCTCCTAGCGCAGGAAAACTCGAGCTCCCGTTAGCTCTCGCCCCCAGTCCATGCTCAGCACCTGCGCTGCTCCAGTCATCTACCACCTCCCACCCATGCACCTCTTCTGCTCGCCACCCCCTGCCCAGCCAGCACCCCCCACGCTGCCCAGCTGCTCTGGTTTCACTCGCTGATCACTAAACTGCAGCTTTCAACCCCTCAGATCCCCGACCAACATGTAGCTCGAGGGACAAGATCCTGTGGGGGAAACCCCTTCCCCAGGAGGCCCTGGGTCCTGCAGGGCAGGGGGAGTCTGTCTCCTAGGGCCTGAACTACCCCATTTATCCACAGAACAGGTGCAGGAGGTTTTATCCTCCCCCACCCCTGCGCAGGGCTTAGATACCCCAGAGAGCGGGAATGATTCCGCCCTGTAACATACTGTAGTGAGGACGTGGTGGCATGGGCTTGCCACCCCAGTATAAGCCCACTGGGGACTCTGGGTACGTAGTTGGGATGCTGCCACGTCTATGCCACCACATCTTCACTGCAATTGCCCACACTAGCTAGATTAAAGCTACCCGGGCTACAGTTCCACCTTGGTTTGCAGTGCAGACGTACCCAGAGACCGCATCCTTCGGGCAGAGGCGGGCTGGCGCTGGACTCATCGGTGCTGCGCCTGGATCAGCCAGCAGTGGGCGCCACTGAGTGGCATGCTTTCTCCTTGCGCTCTGCGGCGCTGTGTCAGGGAGACGGTGGCTCGGATCAGGACTCAAACCCAGGTTCTCTCACCCGGCAGCACAGAGCAATGCAGATAAAAAGGGCAGGCCAGCAGCGGGGCCTGCCCAGGTGATGTCTAAGGGTAGGTCTACACTGCAATTAGACACCTGCAGCTGACCGGGGCTCACGGGGCCTGGGCTAAGGGGCTGGTTAACTGCACTGTAGCTCACCTCGCAATGGTCCTAGTGCCCGTGCACCAGCCCGAGCCCGAACATCTACACTGCACTTAAACTGCCCCTTAGCCCGAGCCCCATGAGCCTGAGCCTGAGCATGGGCCAGACGCAGATTTTAACTGCAGTGTAGACAGACCCTAAGGGGGTTAGGTCTCATCCTAGTGTCAAAGCAGCGTTCTCCTGTTACAGCTCTGAGCAAACCTGCCTCAGGTAATTCCACTCCATCCTGAGTGCCATGAAACATACCAGCGCCTCATCCATGCAGCAACCCTCTATTCCTCTCCCCGGCTCCGGCACACTTGACTTTCTGACTCTTTGAGGCATGCTCTGGCCTGAATTCCCCCAGCGGGGTTTGTCTGTGCCCATCGCATCACCTTGTGTTTAGTCATCTGCTCGTTAGTGCTGATAAAGCTCTGAAAGCCCCCCCAGGTGTGTCATTCTTAATCATCGTGATTCGCGGCGTTGTGCAATCGCACGGGGAAGACCGCACCCCAGCTCGGGGAGCCTCGGTATCCGAAAGGGATGGGGGAACTAGAGGGAATTCAGAGAAGCACAAGAAGGATGACAAGGGGGAGAGAGGGCCGGGCAGACTGGCTTACAAGGCAAGACCAAGAGAGCTAAATCTAAATCACTGGCTAAGTGATGACTAAGAGAGATAGAGTAACAGGCTACGAGCAGTGGAAAGATGTAAACGGACAAGAATGAGAGACATGAGTGTGATCCATGGGGGTGGAGGTTGGGGGAATGGAGTGACATTAAGAAAAGGAATTTATAGCCTGAATCTTAGGAAGTATTCCCTGGAAGCGATACAGTGGATTGTATAGTGTATCCACAAAGCACAGTCGATCTCTCTGTCTGCCCACCTGCCTATCTATTATGATTAATGATTACTTGTCTTATCAGAGCACCTAGGAATACTAGTCCTGCACCAGGACCTTGTTGTGCCCGGTGCTGGACAAACACAGAACAGACAGTTCCTGTGCCAAACAGCTTACAATCGAGCTATGTTATATCGTGCCCATCACCGAGGTATTGGAACGGCTGGTATCTCCAGGGAAGCTGGGGAAGCCCCATCTCTTAGGCCAAAAACCCCCAACCTAGGAAACACACCATGCTACACGAACAATGGTTTGAGCCCAATAACGTGTGTAAATGTACATAAGAGATGTGCATTCTTGTCACGTTACCAGTGACAGGTCCCGGATCTTCCTCCACTGCAAGGAACAGTCAGAAAACAAACAATTACACTTTCATCCCAAGATCCTGAAGTATTTTACACAACAAAAACAAAAAATTAAGCTTCACAGTGCCCCTGGTAAGTAATAGTGAGGGAAGAGAGGTTAAGCCACTTACACCCATCAACAGAAGAGCCAAGAATAAGACCCAGGGATCCCTGCCTTCCTTTTCCCTCATCTAACCACAGCGGCAGATTCATAATTTTTTACAGCACTTAACCATCCTCTGATGAAAGGTGTTATGTGACTGCAACATAACATCACTATTACTACACTAAGTTATGCGGCACAGATTCCCTAGGATAAGCCATGCCGAGTTGGCAGTATTATTGGCCCAGAATTAATCAAAACATTGTGAAAGAGCTAAGCAAATAAGTTGAATCATCTAGCAGGCGGAGCCCTCATCCCCGGGCTTCCTTTTGTTGCATGGTTTTTAATGACAGCGTCTTAATTTGCAGGAACATTAGTTACTTCATTTTCTAGCCTCTCTCTTTCTGCTCACGCACCACCAGCAAATTGATTGTCACAAGTACAAAAATAGACGAAAGAAAAACAATTAGGTGAGGTATGTTCCTGTTTCATCAGATCTTGTCTCAGTTGGCTGGACCAGCCCGGGGAATTGTCCCCGCACATTTACAGGTGAAAGTACGTGGTCATTTGCAAAAGCTGGGCCATGGTATAAAAGGGCCGCACCAGACAGCTTTCCAAATTTAGGTTTGGTAAAAAACACACTGATGAAAAGCCAAGGATGAAAAAAAAAAATGTTGCCATCCATGTGTTTTCTTTTTAAAATTCATATGGAAACATGCTTGCGGTTTAAAAATAAATACGCCTCTCTCAGTATTGTTTGCAACCCCTAAACTGCAGCACTGTGTTAGCCCAAGAAAACCACAAAGTGAAACTGACTATAAACAGAGGTGAAATTGACTAGGCCAGTTTTAGTGTCAGAGCTGAGAGAAGTGCAAGTAGTAAACAAACAGCTTCAAAGTCGCAATACTCCAACAAAAAAACTTCAAAAACAGACTCCAACAAGAAACTGCGGAATTGGAATTAATCTGCAAACTTGACACCATTAAATTAGGCTTGAATAAAGACTGGGAGTGGATGAGTCATTACACAAAGTAAAACTATTTCCCCATGCTAATTTTTTTCCCTACTATTACTCACACCTTTTTTAGTAGTAGAGTCATAGAATATCAGGGTTGGAAGGGACCTCAGGAGGTCATCTAGTCCAACCCCCTGCTCAAAGCAGGACCAATCCCCAGACAGATTTTTACCCCAGATCCCTAAATGGCCCCCTCAAGGATTGAACTCACAACCCTGGGTTTAGCAGGCCAATGCTCAAACCTTCTTGTCAACTGTTGGAAATGGGCCATCCTGATTATCACTACAAAAGCTTTTTTTCTCCTGCTGGCAATAGCCCACCTTAACTGATTACTCTCGTTATAGTTGGTATGGCAACACCCATTTTTTCATGTTCTCTGTGTGTATATATATCTTCCTACTGTATTTTCCACTGCATGCATCCAATGAAGTGGGTTTTAGCCCACGAAAGCTTATGCTCAAATAAATTTGTTAGTCTCTAAGGTGACACAAGTACTCCTCGTTCTTTTTGCTGATACAGATTAACATGGCTACCACTCAGAAAATACACTGGTATTTTTAAATTATTTGGCTCTGATTAATCATAGGGGGTTAGTGGGAACACAGGAAAAGACACATGGCTGTAGGGTTTTTCCAGATATATGCGGTGGTGTCTACACTCACAACATTTGGTGTTTTTTCTTAAAGCCCCACCTCCTGCACTCAGGTGACTACATGAGACTCTCCGCTTGCATTTAAAACAAACTAGGTTCCTAGCCCTCCAGGTTGCAGAGAAAATCTTGAAAACATGCCCCCTGATAGCTCGGAAACCAGAACGCAAATCAAGACCTTCACCTTTATTATTTTTTAAATCTCATGATTTTTAAATGCATGGGGGTTTGGCAACACTGTGTATGCAACTAACTTCCATGGTCTGGGAGAGCTGCATTCAGCGCACGACCGGAGGGAGGAGGGGAAAGCTAACTTTAAGACCAGGTCTTCACTAAAAAGTCAGATCAACCCAGCTACGTGGCTCAGGGGCCTGAAAAATCCACATCGGTGAAATCGACCTAACCGCCGGCGTAGACGGCACGAGAGTTCTTCCATTGACCTAGCTACCATCTCTCGGGAGGTGGATTACCTAGAGCGGTGGGAGAACCTCTCCTGTCGGGAGAGTGTATCCGGAATCTGGCGGCTGTGTAACTCTCACTGGCTGTCCACAGCCCCTCTCTGGAGGTGGTTAGGACCCCGATCTGCAATCTGTGCTGGGAGGTGGCCTAGGGTGTGAGTGAGATCGCAATCAGGGCCATAGTTACGCCCTTTGCTACGGCGTCTCAGGGGCAGGTTCATCCATCCCAGGGACAGAGGGAAGGCAGCGTGCACCAGCCCTACCCGGGGAGCCATCGCAGGGACCCACATCCTCAGGGCCTTGACTCCCAGAGCTCCCAAGGGGCAGAGACAGTGGGGACTCTCCAGGGAAAGGCGCAAGGTGCTGCCCGGTTCAGCCCAGAACCCAAGGGAGCAGCAGGATGTGCCCCCAGTCTTCTGAACGGAGGCGGTCTGTAATCAGCCCTGGCAGCCTTACTCCCACTGGTGCCAGGCGAGCTAAGCTCAGGGCCAGCGGGGCTGTGGCATGGGATCAGATGAGTTGCCCCGGATGGAGCCAGGCTCCATCTCCAGCCAGCGACATGTTACAACGGCCGCGGGAAACCACCTGCCCTGTTGTGCCGCCAGCCCTCTGCCTGGCATCGCTCGCTCTGCCATCAAGTGTCTCCGACGACGATAATGCCAAGGAGGCTGACTTGGCACCCGCACCCCCAGCCACAGGAAATGGGGCTGGGTTTACGAGGAGTTGTCTAGCACTCGATTGGCACAGGGAGCCCAGTAAAATGGGCCAGCATAATGGATTAGCAATTACCATGTGCATTGAGGGAACACCTTTCAACCTGGGGCCATCAAAGCACTTCGCAAGCAGTAATTAATTGTGCTCACAAGGCATTTGTGAGCGTGGCTTCAGTGTCATTATACCCATTTTACAGGCAGGTAAACTGAGGCACGGGTGCCACTGGGGGATGAGTCAGGAAATGGGAATGTGCGGGGGGGAAAACAGGAGAGACCACCTGACCAGCTTGGCTGTAGGAACCATCTGAAGCTGAGTCATTTGCTCCATTAGCAACACGAACATCCTATTGTTAGCACACCAGAGCACTCTGCATTTCATAGCACCTTCCCCGTGTGCAGGGAGAGAGCTAGGGAGACAGCACTACCCCCTCAGCCTTCATGGGAGGGCATCCAGGTCGGGTGTGAGGCCCAGAGAGGGGGAGGGGGGAAATCAGAGGATTTCATCTCCAGAGCCATCGATCCATCACCAGCGCAAACATTCACAACAAAGCATAGACGAATTTAAGAACTAACCCTTCTGAAGTGATGACCTAGATTCCTTTATTATTACTGTCACCTGCATTCTGCCTGGCTCCCAGTTCTCAGAGGGCCCTCCCCATCACACAAAGGAAATAGGTTAGCCATACGCTTTCCTCCTCAATGAAACATTCCCTATCCTAAGCACAGTACAATAGAAAAGGGAAAATCAGGGGCTCAATACTATTCTTGCTTATACTGGTTTTACACTAATATAATTCCATTGACTTAAGTGGAGTCACTCCTGATTTACACACTGGTATACCCTCTATTGGCTGAAGTGGAGTCACTCCTGATTTACACTGGTGGAACCCTTTTGACTTAAGTGGAGTGACTCCTGATTCACACCATCAGGCCTAAGCCCTTTTAGCTATTTTTAAAGCACCACTTGCTCTTGCACCACTTTTATCAATGAAATCATAATAAATAATAAAATACTAATCACTCCTTCATAACCACAGGGTTTTGCAGCCCTGCTGTGAGCAGTTATTTAATAGGCTTCACCATGCAAAGGAAAATGTCTGTCTGGTTCTGTTACCCTCCTCCCCACCCCTGCCACTACCTTCCCACCAGCAGCAGCTCCCGCTCCTTGGCATTCCGCCGGATCTTCTTCCAGATGTCCATGGTGAAGAGCGTGCTGCTGCTGTTGAATACGGAGGTCAGGGAGGACATCAGGGCAGCCATCATCACTGCAATCATTAACCCTCGCAGCCCTGGAGGAGAAAGAGAAGGACCATCGGACTTCAGGTTTCATCTCAAAGGAGCCGTGATACAGCTCTGATCCAAAGCCCACACTCTTTCCATTGACTTGTCTGGGCCTGGGATCAGGCTGTGTGGGTTTAAATTGTGAGCTCTTCGCGTGGACAGCACTTCAGGCAATGGGGCTCCGATCCCTGGGTGATACCATCATGTAAATAACAACACTAGTGAGCTATAAAAACGACATACACACAGCACCACTGAAATGCAGCCAGCTCTGGGGAGGGAGGCAGCAGCCCGGTTAGCATGCCGTACAGCAGCGAGTGGCCAATCTCTAGCACTTCTGGAAAGTACCATGGGAGCATTAATTTCCACAAAGAGCAGACTGGAGCTCACTTTCTAAGATCTCAGCTGGCCTCACGGCATGCTACTCATTCATCGGAGGATTGCCTAGTGGTTACAGCAGGTTGCTCTGAGCCAGGACACCAGGGTTCTATTCCCAACACTGCCATTAACCAGCTGTACCTCAGGTTCCCTGCCCCTAACATAAGAGCTGAGACCACTCCCACCTCTGTAAAGGGCTTTGAGGTCCTCATGTGAGAGGCATTAAATAAAGATTAATGACCTGGATGATGGGATGGATTGCCCCCTCAGCAAGTTCGTGGATGACACTAAGCTGGGGGGAGAGGTAGACACGCTGGAGGGTAGGGATAGGGTCCAGAGTGACCTAGACAAATTGTGGGATTGGGCCAAAAGAAATCTGATGAGGTTCAACAAGGACAAGTGCAGAGTCCTGCACTTAGGACGGAAGAATCCAATGCACGGCTACAGGCTGGGGACCGACTGGCTAAGCGGCAGTTCTGCAGAAAAGGACCTGGGGATTACAGTGGACAAGAAGCTGGATATGAGTCAGCAGTGTGCCCTTATTGCCAAGACGGCTAACGGCATATTGGGCTGCATTAGTAGGAGAATTGCCAGCAGATCGAGGGAAGTGATTATTCCCCTCTATTCGTCTGCAGTATTGCGTCCAGTTTTGGGCCCCCCACTACAGAAAGGACATGGGCAAATTGGAGAGAGTCCAGTGGAGGGCAACTAAAATGATTAGGGGCTGGAGCACATGACTTACGAGGAGAGGCTGACTTACGAGGAGAGGCTGAGGGAACTGGGCTTGTTTAGTCTGCAGAAGAGAAGAGTGAGGGGGGATTTGATAGCCGCCATCAACTACCTGAAGTAGGGTTCCAAAGAGGATGGAGCTCGGCTGGTCTCAGTGGTGGCAGATGACAGAACAAGGAGCAATGGTCTCACATTGCTGTGGGGGAGGCCTAGGTTGGATATTAGGAAACACTATTTCACTAGGAGGGTGGTGAAGCACTGGAATGGGTTCCCTAGGGAGGTGGTGGAATCTCCATCCTTAGAGGTTTTTAAGGTCAGGCTTGACAAAGCTCTGGCTGGGATGATTTAGTTGGGGATTGGTCCTGCTTTGAGCAGCGGGTTGGACTAGATGACCTCCTGAGGTCCCTTCCAACCCTGATATTCTATGATTCTATGACAAAGGATTCTTATATACTGGCTGGACACCTGTTCCTGCCAATGCATCCATGGTGCTGGATGTCACCCCCGAGGGGTGACAGGCTAACCTGCCCTCTTGGGGACTGGGACCTGTGGGGCCAGGTATTATAAACCAGCTATTTGGCCCACCTCCGCCCCCGAAGTGAGAATCAGTGCAACACAGGTACAACGTCCTTGGCGGGAGAGAAGAGACAGGGCCAGGGAGGAGCAAGGGGGATAAAGGGAGGGCTCTGGATGCAGACACAGGCTGTGGTTCTAGCTGCATGATGTTCCCCTGATTCCTGGCCTGGCTCACCCAAGCGCGGAAGGGACTGCTGACCTCGCTACAGGAGGGAGAGCCCATTCCCCCACCACACGTTGTCCTCCTGGGTTCGACCGGGCGCTTATTTCAATGGCCTGTGGTTTTGCAGCAATGGAAACCAAGAGGCGACTGTTATCAGTGCCTAGGAAGGACGCTGCTGTAATCCTGCCAGGGGCTGGAACAGCCAGGCTAATTCCCCGTCGTCACGCTTTCCGCTTCCTCATTTGGAACCCTCCAGTGGAAGCCCCAAGGCCGTCAGGGGTTTTGCTGTTGGCAGAGAGCTCCCTTGGGCATGGCTGGAAAAGGGAAGCAGCCCCCCAACCCTCCCCCCACACACACACACAGGACACACAAGACAGTCGGCATGGCCTGGCACTGCCAGCAGCACGGCCCAGACTTACCACTGGGCATCAGTTCGACCACCAGCTTGGGGTAAGCGATGTTGGAGCAGCCCACCTCGGACCCGCACACTCGGACGCACTCGTCGGGATCGACGCAGCTGACGGCATCTGCAACGACATGGAGAGAAGCAGCTCGACCCCGCCGAGAGCACCCGGCAGCGGAGCCGGTCCAGGCGAAGGGAGCCGCAGCGTGACCAGAAAAAACCCTTCCCCCAGAAGGGCTCGCACGGGAGCTCCAGCTGCAGGCCTGAGAACAGAACTGGGTCCTGATTGCCCGCAGAGCTGCTACCAAGCAAGCTTCAGCCCTGCCCAGAGGGACGCCTGTGAAGGCAGGGAGGGTGAAGTGTCATTCATAGAATCATAGAATATCAGGGTTGGAAGGGACCTCAGGAGGTCATCTAGTCCCACCCCCTGCTCAAAGCAGGACCAATTCCCAACTAAATCATTCCAGCCAGGGCTTTGTCAAGCCGGGCCTTAAAAACCTCTAAGGAAGGAGATTCCACCACCTCCCTAGGGAACCCATTCCAGTGCTTCACCACCCTCCTAGTGAAAAAGTTTTTCCTAATATCCAACCTAAACCTCCCCTGCTGCAACTTGAGACCATTACTCCTTGTTCTGTCATCAGGTACCACTGAGAACAGTCTAGATCCATCCTCTTTGGAACCCCCTTGGAATCCTGGGCTGCCAATCAGTGTTTTGGTAATGGGGACTCTTGTCTTTGGGAACTGGACCAAGCCCCGCCCCGCCTCTGCCATTGGATAGCAACGTTTGGTCACTACTGGCCTGGGCTGGATTTGAACCAGAAGCTTAGCGGTGAAAGACAGGCAGGATGGCCTGGTGGTTAGGGGCACTAGCCTAGGATCTAGAAGACCTGGAGGTCACTTCCCTGCTCTGCCACAGATGTGTGACCATGGGCAAGTTGTTTCGCCTCGCTGGGCCTCAGTTTCCCCCTCCGTACAATGGGGATAATAGCACTGCCCTGCCTCAGAGGGGTATTATGAGGATGATTACATGAACGACTGTGGGGTGCTTAGCTACTATGGCAGTGGGGGGGCAGGGAGCAGATAAGTGTCATCGATAGAGGCAATGGTCTAATAACAGTTTTCTGAGCCATCCTGGTCCTCTCCGGAACTCTCCTAACCCAGTTTAGCATCACTCCAGCCGTTCGTTACGATCAGGACTGGCAGGGGGCTGCGTGATTGCCAATGTCATGGAGTTTCAGGCCAGAAGGGACCATCAGATCGGCTAGTCCAACCTCCTGCACGTCACGGGCCTCCAGCACCCACAGACTGAACCCACCCACCAAAATTAGAACAAAGGATTACAGCCCCCCGTGTCCTGACTCAAAACCATCACAGCTGGGGCATCACCCTGGCCCTGTGATCATCATTGGAACCGAATCAGCACCCAGCAGCTCCCCTCGTGACTCTGATGGCAGAAGGCCAAAGGGCCCAGCACCAGCGGGCCAATTATTTCAGGGTTTACGTGGGCACTGAGTTCTTTTTTATTGTTGCTGCAATCATAGAGCCGAACAGACGGAAAGTAACGAAGGGCGTAAATATCAGCGCATCCATCTATTGCTTCGCACCTCTTAATCCTTTCAATAAAGGTAGGGAGTAGCCCACGCTCATTTCCACCTCTCCTTTATGATCCTCAGCCACTCCCAGGAACATCAGTGGTGGTTGGATTGGGCCTTTGGATCCAAGTCTCTCCAGCCAACCAGACTGGCGGAGCAGAGATGGGTCTCCATCCTTCCAGCCCATGACTGATTTTCGTACAGACTGTTTAAAGGACTTTTGCAAAGAGGCCATTTCCTCCTCCCCACAACACCCAGCATTTCATATACTGACGGGACCTAAATATTCAGGCAGGGGTAACATGGGCAGCCCCAGCAGGACTGACCTAGCAGCAGCATAGATGCCAGTTAGAAATAAGAAGAACAGAACAGGCCAGACTCATCCTGGAGTCCCGTGGGAAAACCTGAGCTAAGCAAGCCCTCCCGTTTGCAGGTGAGCAGACTCAGAGCCAGATTCTGCAGCTCACAAGCCATCTGTAGCCAGCAAACCCAGGCTAGGCAGGATGGCATAATGGTTAGAGCTGGGGTGGGCCTGGGCATTAGGAAACCTGGTGTTCTAGTCCTGGCTCTGCTGTGTGCTCATGAGCAAGCTGCCGTATTGCTCATTTCCTCATCTGTAAAAAGCTGCTTTAATTACTGGTTGCAAAGGGCTTTGAGCTCCTTGGATGGACGACGACACTCTAGAAGGGCGAAGTGCTATGTTGGTATTAGTCCAGCTCTAGTAATGAAGCAGCAACAACAATAATGCTCTGCCCACCCACAGCTCCTCTCACCACAGTGAACTGCAAACAGGCGTTAACGAAGTCTCGCCATAGCCCAGGATTTTTCAGATGGGGAATCTCAGGCACAGGGAGGCGAAGTGACCGGCCCGTGGTCAGACAGCACGTCAGTGGCGGAGCTAAGAACAGATCCCAGGCCCCTCGTGTATTGATGCTTCGCTTTGCGATTTCCAGTTTTGTTTCAGACGAAAAGCTAATGAATAACCCAAACGACCTGTCCTCTAATTAGCATCACCCTTTACTCCTAACTGCCTCCAGTTTTTCTGGACCCAAGGCTGGTCCCATTTGTCAGCTCTGTCTGCGTTTGCTGAAAGAGCCGTGCGGTTCTGAAACCTGGGGCCTGGACTCCTGGAGCCAGGGATGGGAAGCCTTGTAGCTCACAGGGGAAAGCAGCCCTGGCTGTCTCTCTCCGCTGTAATCAGAGCAGGGCGAGCCAAAGCAGATGCGGGTAAGCAGGAGGAAGGATTTAAGGGCCCGATCCCGAGGAGTCAGTGCTAGAACTCCCATTGACTTCAATGGGGCAGGATCAAGGAGGCTATTCAGGGAGTGGGATGCGTTATGTCCTCAGGGCTAGACCAGGCCCGGCCCATAACGAACTAAAGGGGCATTGTCTTCTTCCCTTGGGCTAGCTACGGGCTGCTCCTGGATTTGGGTCAGGGGCATCGATCCCTACGAGGCAAAAATAAATCCTACGACTACTAATTCCTGAGGACCGAACTCCTGAGCTGCAGTCAAGCAGCACAGACTGACAACTTCCCTTCCCGAACCCAGCAGGGGCGGAGCTCAGCTGAGCCAGCAAGGGGTGAAGGCGGCAGCCCGGCGGAAATGGGTGGAGGGCGCCTGATCACAGCACTCATCTGGGCCACACATCATGCGGGCGCCCGCCCTGGCTCTTGGCACGGTTTTAACTCGTCCCTACCAAGTAGGTGGCTAATAAAATAATCATCAGAAGTAATTGGTGGTTGTAGGAAACACCCCCACGCAGAGGCGTTCAGAGCCCCGACAAACACTTGAACACAGGACGGTTCCAAACAAGCTACAGCCCGGACCACGGGGCCATTAGAAAGGGGGCAGGTTGGGTCCCACACAGGGGCAGGCAGTGACTGAACCCAAACAGAGGGCCAGAAAGTGGCGTAGCTCCACTGACTTCCAACCCAGATCCTTCACTGCGGACACAAAAGCCTGGACGGGCCCCCTTCTCGCCCACGGGCACCTAAGGGCAAATGGGTGTTTTGGTACCCGATGAACAGGTTCGTCCCGAAAGTGGTGATCTGAACCCCCAGATGTAGAACTGGGCTCCTGAGTCCAGATGTCTGTCCAACTTTCAAACAATCCCCTTTGTGCTGGCTCCATGTTGCCCCTCCCACCTGGGAGGAGCACCCTCTAAACATACACAAGGCCACCTCGTTATCCTCTTCCACACCCCTCCTTTGCCATGAAGCCTCCCAGAAACTTACTAGGTTGCTGGTGCGCTTAGAGCCCCTTTCATTGATTCCTTGTACTCCCCCAGTGTCTGCCTGTGTCCACCTGCCGTCTCTTGTCTTAGACTGTAAGGGCTTTGGGGCAGCCTAGCTTGTTGTGTGTCTGTCCGGCGCCTAGCAGAGCACAGTCCAGCTCCGTGGCTGGGGCTCCTACGCACGTTGGAAACACAAATAATTAAGAATAACACCATCCGATGCATCCTGGGTTAACGAACTCCACAGAGTACAGTACATTCAAGCTTTAAGCTAAGGGCCAGATGCTCAGGGATTTCAACGGAGCTGCTTTACACGAGCTGGGGATCAGACCACTGGACCGGGCATGTCTTCTCCTATTGATGCTTCATTCAAATAGATCCTTCCCCAAGACCATGTGACCCCATTGTAGGTTTTATGTCCTGATGGATCCCTCTTCGCCTTAGCAGTTGGTCCAATAAAAGGCATTATATCATCTACCTTGTGAGCTTTCCCACATGCATTAATGTCAATGTTTTAAACCACACACACACACACACACACACACACACACACACACACACACCTTCTAAAAAGTATTTGTCCACATAATGGATATTCAATACAGCCAAAAAGCCACAGGGCTCCATACAGACCTGATTCCCGTTGGTGAAGCGCCAGTGCACTCGATACACCCAATTACAACAGCTTTGGCTAAACCGGCCCATGCCAAGAAACGGAGGGCCCTGATTCAGTAAGATATTTAAGCACGTGCCTATCTTAAACCACACGTTCAATCCCACTAACGTCCTTTGTGCTGCACATACCCATAAAAAAGAGACCGTCCCGGCCCCAAAGAGCTCAAGGCGCCTTGCTGAGTCGGGGTTGCAAGGGAAACAGGGGCATCCCATAACGACGACACCAGCTACAATATTGTCTTAAGGTGGTTTTGTAACAGCCAGATATTATTTATTTGGGCTAAGGTAGCACCGAGAGGCCCCGTCCGAGATCAGAGTCCTGCTGTGCTAGGCGCTCGTACAGAGAAAGCCCCTGCACCAACGACCAAATACAGACAAAGAGTGGGTGAAAGGAAGTAATTCCCGCCCCATATTACAGAGAGCGAATGAGATCCTGGATTTCCAATCTTCTAAACGAGGGGCAAGAAAGTCTTATTGACCTGCTAAGGGAACTGACCAGGGAGCACTCGATGTTGGTGAGTTGTTTCAAAGGGCTCAGGCTATCAGATGTGACACCGGAACTCCTCAAACCATCACCACCACCCGGTAACAGAGCAGTTGGTTTCTTAATTGCCAGCCTAGAACAGATCAGAAAGTGCTAGTGTGCTTTCCCAGTGAAGCGGTGGGTTTATCAGAAATGCCCCCTGCCCCAGCAACGGGCAATTGCCATTCCCCATACCCTTTAAAAGCATCGGTCCCTCGTCACACACGATGTGGGTACCAAACGTGGACAGGTCCCGCAGCATGATGCAATGTGAGCCTCTCTTCTGACACTAGAATCTTTGCCGCCATGGGTAGAGAGGGTGCTTCATTTTATTTATTTATTTATTTATCCTGGAACAATGAGCAAAATGATTGACATCGCTGTGAATTGTCAGCTGGAATCACATCAGCGCAAGTGGCCATGGAAGAACTGGTGATAGAACTGGACCCTGTTTCTTGAAACGCCTTAGGGCATGGTTCTCAACCAGGGGTACATGTACCCTGGGGGGATGCAGGGGTCTTCCAGGGAGTACCTCAACTCATCTGTTTGCCTCGTTTTACAACAGGCTACATAGTGAAGTCAGTACAAACTACAATTTCATACAGACAAAATGAGAAAGGCCATGATTTTAGTACTAGTGGCCTGTGACACTTCTGTATATTTATGTCTGATTTGGGAAGAAGTCGTTTTTAAGTGAGGGGAAACTTGAGATACACAAGACAAATCAGACTCCTGAAATGGGGACAGTCGTCTGGAAAGGTTGAGAACCGCTGCCTTGGAGTTGGCCGAGTTCAGAGTGAACAGTTCCAAAGGGACTGGTGTGTTAGACGCTTTTGGTTTGCCCCGGTCTATTAACAGAACCTGGGTTTTGTCTTTCTTTCTCCCAATTGTTCATTTAATGTACTCTGCTGCTGTAGCAAGTTCTAGGAAGCACATGAACTTCTTGCCCCCCCCTAGAGGCTGGTTCACCTAAAAAGATAAAAGTCTACTATAGCTACTAGCTATGGGAGGTACTCTGTTAGCTCAGCTGGCAAGGACTCATCCTGTTAGCTCCGTCGGCCCTGGGCTCCAATGCTGCCGTCGGGATTGGCACATTTGGTACAGCAAGGGTTAACAATTAGAGCCAGTCAGAAAATGGGGTGGGGGTGGTAGCCGCAGAAAACTTTGATTTTTCATATTTTTAAATGAAAACCAAAAAGTTTTTGCCAACCACTGAAAACACTTTGGGTTTGGGGGCTTTGTTTTGTTTTCATGGCAATTCAAAACCACCCTGTCCTCAAACCTCCAATTTTCCACTCAAATAACCATTTCAAAGGACAATTTTCAGGAGGGATAGCTCAATGGTTTGAGCATTGGCCTGCTAAACCCAGGGTTGTGAGTTCAATCCTTGAGGGGGCCACTTAGGGAACTGGGGTAAAAATATGTCTGGGGATTGGTCCTGCTTTGAGCAGCGGGTTGGACTAGATGACCTCCTGAGGTCCCTTCCAACTCTGATATTCTATGATTCAGGCAAGGCAGCGGCAGCGCTCCAGGAGCTGGTGGTAGTTCTAGGACCACAGGTGGGCACTGGACCACAACACCCCCACAGAGCTTGCAGTCCACGAACCAGGAGTGAGAGTGTGAAAGCCCCAGACAGCCCCTCTCCTTTGCCTCAGGGAAGCAAGATCCAGGAAGCAGTGCTGGGAGCTGGGGCTGCGCAGTGCTGATGAATCAGCTTCCTGTCCTCCTCCTGCCTAGGGCTGGCTTTGCAGGCATGTGTGCACTGCTGAAAGAGTTAATGGCCTAGGCAGATATTGGGAATGTTTGAAGACAGCAGCATGTGATTGCAGGTGGGGCAGGGCGGAGCTATGAATCACTTTTTTTTTTTTCCTTTTCTTTTCCCTTCTTGCTGTTACCTGTCTATCTCCACACTGCCTACCGGCAAGAGCCCTACAAGAATCCAGCTTCCAGCCCCAGGAGCCCTGGAGAAACTGATCAGGCAGCAACAGGCAGGATTTTGCTGCAGGGAAACAAAACGGCTGATCCCATTCGGAGAACTTCAGATCAAGAGACAGAGAAATAAAGAGAGGAAGGATCGGACTGAGAAACCCCCATGGCTGCTGCCTATCCGATTTTCTGGATTTTTTTAAACTGTTATTTTCCTTAGTATTTTATTTTATTCTATTCTATATTATCATTGTGCGAAAGGGCAGGCGGAGAGAGGGAAGTGGATCTGGTGGTAGAAGATTCAAAGGGATTGTGCCACTATCAAAGCACCTGTGCGTGCGAGCGCGTCGCCGGTCACCTGGCTTACAGCATTGGAGACCTGGGAGTCAGAGGAAGAATCCGTTTTTCTCTGGTTTCGTCTTGCACGGAGGTCGCCTGGGCTGGGCAGAGCTGATGAGTAAATGAGAAACCAAGTCAGCGTCTCTTGAGCGGAAATAGCCAAAGAGGCAGGAGACTTGAGGCAGAGCGTGGGAGCGCTTTGTGGAGAAGCCAAGCCAGCCAGAGGAGGGAGACTGGGGAACCGCTGCTGTGTCTAACGCAAGAAGGAGAAAAAAAGCTAAGTTATTTAAAAACCGGGAAATAATTAACTCCTTATTTATTGTCAGGGGCTAGCGTTCACTGGTGTCGCCGGCTCCCTTCTGTGTCTGACTGTTTGCCGGGGCTATGGCTCTCTCCCAGGTGCAGTGTCTGGATGACAGTCATGTCAACTGGAGATCCAGCGAGTCCAAGCCGGAGTTCTTCTATAGTGAGGAGCAGAGACTGGCTTTGGAAGCCCTGGTCTCGAAGGGGCCGGAGGCCTTCTACGAGGTCCTCAAGAAAGAGAACATCCGGGACTTCCTCTCCGAGCTGGAGCTTAAAAAGATCATGGAGTCGCTGGAAATGTATGACCCGGGTTCGGAGTATATCCCACGCCATGGGGGCGAGGACAGCGACGGGGACTGCACCAGCCAAGGGGGCGAGGGCGAGTTGGCGCCCTCCTTGGAGTACTGGCCCCAGAGATCCGACCGCTCCATCCCACAGCTGGACCTGGGCTGGCCCGAGACCGCCGCCTACCGGGGGGTCACCAGGGCCATGGTGTACATGCAGCCGCCCATCGACGGGCAAGCGCACATCAAGGAGGTGGTCAGGAAGATGATTGTCCAGGCTCAGAAGGTGAGATGCGCGCCGATCGTTAGGGCAGGAGTTCGCTCAGCTAGCCAGAGCGGGCCAGATCCCAAAGTCCTCCTCAGCCAGGCAATGGCCTGCAAGGGAGGTCTGGCTGAGCGCTGACTGCAGGGGCCGGCCCAGTGCATCATCTGTTCTTCCCCATTAAGCTTCACAGCCACACTTATGGCTCAGATTCTGCCGCAGGCGAGGGAAAGAGCTGGAAGCCTGATCCAGCTTCCCCGGGAAACAATGGGAATCTTTCCTTTCACCTCCCTGGGCCCTTGGCAACCCAGAGGTTGTGGGGCTCAGAAAATACAAACTAGTTGAGCTGCTATCGCTCTCCAAGCCCAAGGTATCAGCTTTCCCCTGATAATTATCTCCAGGCCCCGAGGAACTGCACGTGGCTCTGCAGAGTACAAGGGATCAAATTCTGCCCTGGTGCGAACAGGTGAAGACTGCTGGCATTGCTCCAGCTTACATAAGGGCTGAATCTGCCCCAAGGTCTTCCTGTTAGTCCTAGTCAATTGCATCCTGGTTAACAGATGACGCAAAATTGATTAGTGGCTTGCACAGTCCAGGAACGTTTGATCAAAACCAGTATCTGCCCCATTTCTGCAGCAGACATTCGGTAAGACCTACCCCAAGGAAAAGGTCCCACACCTGATTACGTCCAGCCTTTGCAAAAATGAGAACGAGCTGCTTTCCTGCGTCTTAGCATTTAATAATGCTCTGAGCAGGACCTTGAGATAGACTTAGCCACAATATACTGGTGGAGGGCAGTGAATGGCAAATGGAGAAGTCGTGATCCAGAGATGGAGGACTGGTCTGGGAAGTGTCTTCACCCAGAGGGAGGGGGATGGGGATGGGGATGGGGGAGGTGGTGGAAGCAGGTAGAACAGGTATGTTTAAGGAAATGAGGGCTGTGTACTGAGGGCCTCCTGTGACCGGCGTGTGGAACGCCCCTCCGAATTAACGCCGGGACTGAGCCTCGGTGATGCCACATATGGCGATTCAGACTCAAAGCTGGGCGCTGCTCCTGGCTCTGCCCCAGCCTGGCTGTGCGACTCCAGGCTAGTCATCAGGCCAACATTTTCAAAAGTGACCTCAGACTTTCAGTGCCACCCAGCTTGGGGTGACTGATTTGCATGACTGCACCGCGTCTACCAGTCCAGCGGGAGCTGTGGGGGCTCAGCCCCTTGGAAAAGTGGGTGTCTCCAGGGGAGCACCCAAAATCAGTGTCCACTTTGACCGACCTTGGCCTTGACCTGTCCCTGCCTCAGTGTCCCCACTGACTCTTACCTATCTCCCCTTAGAGCTGGGGTGAAAGAGGAGGGTCGTGGGTTGGCACTTTCCTCCAGTATGGAAGCTCTTCCACCTGATACTCCTGAGGGCATTCTGCGCCAAAAATTAAAAATTCTGCGCACAATATTTTAAAAATCTTCAAAATTCTGCAAATTTTATTTGTCAGATAAATGTGAAGGCTCCAGCATGGCATTGGGGAGCACAGGCCACTGGCTGCACAGAGGTGGGAGATCACTGTGCAACTCCCCCCCGGGACATGGACTCAGCGGTGAGGCTGCACCCAACCCTGACACAGCACAAGGACCGGGCCTGCCCCAGAAACACCCCAGGGCCTTGCCCCTCCATTTCAGGTGCCCCAGGTGCAGGCAGGCAGGCTCAGCAAGGCAGGATCCAAGTGTGGAGGGGCTTAGTGTGGGGGGAATCCAGGTGTGGGTTGACAGGGTTCTGTGTGGGGCAATCCGGGTGTAGGCGGTTCAGTGAGGAATCCGGGTATGGGCAGGATCTGGATGCACAGGGGTTTGCTGGGGGGTTCTGGGTGCAACAGTAATGGGACTCTGTAGAGGGGTCCAGGTGAAGGTGGTTGGGGCTCAGTGGGGAGGGGTCTGGGTGTGTGGGGGGTGCCAAAGATCAGTGGGGGGCTCATTGGGGAATCCAGAAGCTGGGGGAGTGGGACGGGGATCCAGGTGCAGCTGGTTGGGGCTCAGTGGGGTGGGGATCCGGGTGGTTCAGGTGAAGAGGGAATGGGGCTCATTGGGGGAGTTCTGAGTGCAGGGGCGGTGAGGCTCGGCAGGAGGGTGTCACTATGAGGGGGGTCTGGATGCCCGAGGGTTGGGCAGATGGGGGAGCAGCTCCCTGTACAGGGATCCCTCCCCCTGCAGCTGAGGAGCGATGGGTGCAGGAACTGGGGGGGGGGGAGGGAGTTTGCAGAGCTTCCTACAGCCAGGGAAGAAATCTGGGGGTGGGTCTGACATGCCATGCAGGGGAAGAGGAAGTCCTGTCCTCCCCAGCCCAGCCTAGACTAGCAGCTGAGCCTGGCACAGGGTAGGAGTCACCAGCTGGGTCTTCCCCAGTCCCACCCCCACCCCACAATGATTTACCTCTCTGCCGGCTGCCCTGGGCACCTGAAACATACTGCTGGGGAGTGTTGCATGACCACTCTTGTGGTTTCTCTTTGCTTCCCCATCAGAAAGTCATTTTTCTGCGGGGAAGCAAAGAAATCTGCAGGGGACATAAATTCTGTGGCTGCGCAGTGGCGCAGAATTCCGCCAGGAGTAATCTGAGACGTACACACAGAGCCTTCTCTGCAGGCTGCCTCACGTGTGCCACACGGACATTGGGGATCAGCAGCCGCAGAGGTCACATCCCTGTGTCCTGACGTGACCTTGTCCTGAGCATTTGCCTGCTCCCCTGCTTGCTTTTCAGTCAGAAGAGCAAGTCAGGGAGCTTCTTTGATGCCTTAGATCCCAACGGGAATAACAGCCAATCTTCATCCAATTATAAACCGCACCGAGTGTCTCTTCCAGGCCCTTGTCGCCAGAGGGCTGTGTATTTGGAGAGGGCGGGTTTCCAGCAGGCCCCGTAGCAGGCAGAGAGCATGATCTGAGAACACGTTTGGACCAGTTCTGAATGTGGGCTGCCAGGTGCGGCTGGGGCCACGCTCTCTCAGACGTGCCATGATCAGTCCACGCCGCCAGCCAAACAGCGTCTGAAACCAGTTTAGAGGGGAGCCATCTTTAAACCAGTCTGCAAACCTCTCACTCAGGACGCGCTTTCGGTAGCAGAGCAGCTTTGCGTTTGAGTGGGCCTCAGCCTGGCTTGGGATGGGGGGAGAAGGGGACTTCATTCCCCTCTCAGCCCCCTTGGCTGTCGTCGCAGCCGAGCTGGGGTCTCCTAGGTAAGGAAGGGCTGGTTGAGGAAACCCAAAAATGAGGGGAGAATGTTTCCCATCCCCCCTTGTATGCTCGGCTCTGAAGGCACAAGCTGGGGCTCCGGGAGGCTGATCCAAGAGAGATGTTTTTGTCCTGAGCCCCTGGTATAAAGCTTTCTGGCCTGGCCCTACATGCCCCCAGCGGCGTTTGGAGCCAGGACAGCGTTCTGTTCACACGATGCAGGGCTAGACCAAGTTCCTCTGACTTCTACTGCGGCCGACGTCCCAGGAGCTGCCGCTGGGGGGTGCGGGAATGCAGATCCCCAGGGCTGCCTCATGCACAGCCACATCCCAGCTTGCGGTGCGTGGTCCAGCGTTCTGCAGGGCACTAGGGCCAGGCGGACAGGTCGACACCTCGGCCACGGGGCGCGATCGCCGGAGGAGGCGCCGAGCACGAAGCCAGGGCAGGCTTTGAGCCAGCATTCCCCCCCGATGGGCCATGGACTGCAGTCGCCCACCTGCACCCTGACTCCGTGACGCAGGCTGAGCCCAGCCGGGTGTTCGATCGCTGCATGGCAGACCCAGCAGGAGATGGAATAGGGGACGAACGGACGCAGGCAACGCATCACCTCACCATCAGTGAGAACGTCCTGTCTTTGGGCCTGGCCGATAGTCCCTGACCCTGGTTCATACACTCCCTGCTGGCTCTGCATTCTCGTCGCTTCCAACTCCTTCCCTGGGCCTCTGACTCAGACTGCGGCTGGGCCCCTGTCCCTCCCCCGGCCCAGACCCCTTTATCCGGCTGCTGGAGGCAGCCTGTCCGGTTGGGACGCTGCCGCCGCATTTCGTTGACATCACGATTGCCGGCCACTGCTGTCCAGCCGCCTCCCTGTCGCCATCCCTCTGTGTGTGTGTGTGTGAGTGTGAGTGTGAGTGTGAGTGTGAGTGTGAGTGAGTGTGTGTGTGTGTACCAAGCGCCTGTGGGGCCCTGGCTGTGTCCACCGCTGCCCCGTCCGCACGCTGAGCTCCCACAGTGGGGAAATAAAGTGGCTGCATTGGAGGCTCGATGCAGCAGGAAGCCTTGCTCCAGACAGAGGAGAGATGCATGGACAGAAATTTCTATGACACATGCATGGTGGGGAGGGGGATCCTTTTGCAGCAGCATACCAATTCGGCGCCTTTCACATTGATTTAGCTGGGGAGCAACGTTTGTTCAGAGAGGGCTGGGGAGTGGGAGAGACAGGAAGTGTGATCCAATTGCTCAAGTAGAGCACGAGGGCTCAGGAGAGTTGGGTTCTGTTCCCAGCAGTGCCACAGATTCCCGGTGTGACCTTGGGCAAGTCACTTCCCCATTGTGCCTCAGTTTCCCCAGCTGATGAGGATAGTCTCCCATGCAGGGGGCGTTGTGAGGCTCTGTTCATTACCCTTCGTGACGTGCTTTGAGATCCTAAGATAGAAGGTGCTCTAAAAGGAATGGGGCTTATTAGGAGTTTACAAGTAGCCAGATTTCTCTGGTCATTCCATTGTTTGTGCCACTCAAGAGAGTATGAGCCAGATCCTGACCTGGTGTAAACGGGTGTAGCAGCCTCATCAGCTGTGGAGCAGGCTTTTAGTTGCTATCTCTGCAAAGTTAGCCAGGTATGACCTTCTTTCTGCCATCCCCACGGTTGCTGCTTTCTAGCTTTAGAGGTTTTCTTCTTACTGTCCAGGTGCTGCCTTTATGTCATCTGGGTCATCCCATGATGAAATGGGAAAAGTGCTACAAGGCATTTTACCTACCTCATCTGGAATTTCCTATTACATCCAACGTGACTGTCTCCTGCCGACAGCTTGTTGCTTCATGTTCTGGAGGGGCATTGCCCTGCATCTAGCTCTTAAGCAGCTGGGAAGCACAGCTGCCTTCCTTTCCCTGGCTCAGGGTAGCGACCCTTCCTGCAGACTCAGCACCTGATCCCAGCAGCAATTTGGAGCCTGAGCACATTTGGCCCATTCAGAACGGAAAAAAAAAAAGAAAAATCCCAACACCAAAGCAAAGCGCCGAGCCTGCTAATTGTGTACAGAAGAGCAAAGTCCCTCTGACGTCCTTACTGGGGCAGGTCGGGCACACACGCCAGCACAGCCATCAGCTTAGTTTGCATGCGCCGTGTGAAGCCAGGAGAACATACACCCCTTCCACTGGGTTTTTCTTACTTAGCAAAATCTCCTTTGGCGGAGAGGGAAGCAAGACTAGGATGACCAGACGTTCCAATTTTATTGGGACTGTCCCGATATTTACTTGTTTGTCCCGTGTCCCGACTGATGTTCGGTCGGGACGCGAATTGTCCCGATATTTTGCCCTCCGGCGCACAGGCGGAGGGGGCTCGCGCCCCCCTGCCCCAACTCCGCCCCGCCCCCGCCCCGATTCCGCTGCCCCCCTCCCCCATTGGATCCCTCCCCAAACTCCCGCCCTTGCCCCGCCCCCAGCCCTGCCCCCTCACTGCCCCATTGGATCCCTCCCCAAATCTCCGCCCTGACCCCGCCTCTTCCCCAAGCACACCGCATTCCTCCTCCTCCCCCCTCCCTCCCAGGCTTGCGCTAATCAGCTGTATGGCGGCGCAAGTGCTGGAGGAAGGGGGGAGAAGCAGGACGCGGCAGCCCGCTCAGGGGAGGCGGAGGTGAGCTGGTGCTGGGGGGCGGGGCGTGGAGCTGCCGGTGGGTGCTCAGCCCCCATCAATGCTCCGATGGCTCTTGGTTGGGTTTTTTTTGCTCTGCCAGCACACACACACCCCCGCGTCCCGATATATCACGTCTCTCATCTGGTCACCCTAAGCAAGACAAACTCCAGCTATTTTGACTACAGCTTCAAAAAGCTTGTTCAGGGCTAAGTGCATCTGTCTGGCTGATTCAGTCCGACGACAGGGATGCGTTCCCACCGAATGCTAAGTGCAGGCAGGGCAGTATTGTCTAGTGCAGCGACTCTCAACCTTTCCAGACAACTGGACCCCTTTCAGGAGTCTGACCTGTCTTGCGTACCCCCAAAGTTTCACCTCACTTCAAAACTACTTGCTTATAAAATCGGACATAAAAATACAAACGTGTCCCAGCCCACTATTACTGAAGAATTGCTGACTTTCCCATTTTTACCATATCATTATAAAATAAATCGATTGGAATAGAAATATTGTACTTACATTTCAGTGTATAGTACGTAGAGCAGTATAAACAAGTCAGTGTCTGTATGAAATTGTAGTTTGTACTGACTTCGCTAGTGCTTTTTGCGTAGCCTGTTGTAAAACTAGGCAAATATCCGGATGAGTTGATGTATCCCCTGGAAGACCTCTGCGTACCCCCAGGGGTACGTGAACCCCTGGTAGAGAACTGCTGGCCTAGTGGTTATAGGAAGGGAAGGGAGTCAGGACTAAATCCTACAAACACAAAGTTAAGCCCTCATGTACGTGTCTGCAGGATCGGGGCCTACATGGCTAAACATTTTGCTGAGTTTAGGGACTAAACGTAGTTTGGTGACATAGTTGGAATGGTAAACAGGAGAGAAAGATGGGGAGGCAGGACTCCCGAGCACTGTTCCTGTCTCTGGGTGAGAGTATCCCCTAGTGATTAAAGCAAAGGAAGGAACGCAGAACCCCTGATTCTATTCCCAGCTCTTCCAGTGACTTGGTGAATGACCTCGCTGTGCCTCAGTGCTCCCTATCTGTACAACGGGGATAATATAGACATGAGACAAAGAGGCACTATTCAGATTAGTTTTAGGGCAGGATTCAGGTTCAAGAACACGCCAGGATAAAGTAGACCTGAGTTTTGACATGGCATTGAAATCTCACGGACTATTCTCATGGCATTCTGACCCCAACCAGCTGAAAACCTCACTGGCTCAGGAGTGCTCCCGTCTCAAATGGGGGAATTCTCAAGCGCTCAGTTGTTTTCACAAGACTTTGGCTCCAGCGGAGCTGAAATCAGAACATATCGAAAATACTGGCCTGGAACAAAACCGTAGGAAGTGTTTTTTTGAATCTGTCTTCAGAGTTTGCGTTAGCGATTCCAGGTTTGGTTCATCTCTAGTATAATCAACCTTATCTACCTGCCAAGGAAGTTGTGAGGTTCAGTTAATTACTGTTTGCAGAACGTTTCGTGAGACACCGATGAAAGGGGACAGAGATTATTAATATTAGTCATCCCACTTATAGCTTTCCCAACACATTATTGCTCTAATTGTGTGCTTACTCTTATATATGCTCATTAAATAAACAGGCAGCAGGCCCAAACGTTGGTCTTTGATGATGCAGAAAATAGGTTAATAAGAACTCCAATTTCCCCTATAAAAAATGATCCCACAGTTCACATGTTGATCAAAGCACCCTGAAATGCTTCCGACCTCCCTTGTGCTTCCTGGATGGGCACGGGATTTGTACGTGACACAGCAACGTCCATTAGACGGACTGTGAGCTGGAAACCTATAGAAACACCCCGTTGTTTCTCAACACCTGATCCCTCCAAAAATGCTGCACAGCCGCATGTTCTAAATACCACGCCAACGACTTGGGATTGAGGGAAGACGGCTCCAGTTGGAATCTGCTATGGAGTAGAGACCGTCTGGGCTTGGCTCTAGGGCTCTCCTTCCCCGCTAGGGAGGTTTTTTACCTAGCTGAAAGCATTTCAGTGGGGGGAATGGTCTTGACGACACACCAGCGAAGAGAGGGAAAAGTCGTTGTGTGCAAAGGATCCGATTCCCTGCTGCTTTGGTTCCAGTATAGTGCTTTTATACTGTCAAATGCTCCAAAGTCAGAAAGGCAACAGTGACTGCTCCCTTTGCAGGGGAGTAAATGATTATCCGAGTTACAAGGGGGGGATGAAGTTTTTCCCCCCCAGAGCCAGGGAAGCAGCCTGTGCTGTGTGTGGGCACTCCCACGCCTTGGGAAGGGCTGTAATCAGCACAGAGGGCCGGCCTCCTGCTTCCTCTAGCACACAGGACTTCGTTCTTTGCAGATTAAACCCTGCAGCTGAATTTTTGCCCTTTTCATACTGATTTCAAACAGGTTCCCGCGGGTGGACCTGTGAGCAGGGTTTGACCCTGTGCTTTTGAACTCCCACAGGAATGGGGGATGGGAATGATTTGTTATTAGGCCACCTCACCCACCCCCTGCCGACACCCAATTGCGATCATGGTCCTCGTATAATCTGTCTTGCAGCAGCGTCCAGAGACCCAAACTGAGCGTGAGCCCCGCCTTGTGCTAGGCGATGTTGTGCAAACACACAGCAAGAGACAATCCCTGCCTGAAGAGCTTACAAGCTAAATGGACAACAGCGCACAAGGAGAAACTGAGGCACAGGGCGGGGCCATGCCTTGCCCGCACGTCCATGGCAGAAATAGAACTTGTCCAGTCAAGACTGGGTGTCCTTTCTGGATGATGTGCGTCAGCCAAACACATGTTACTGGGTGCAATACAGGGGTACCTAGGTGACATTTCATGACCTGTGAGAGAGAGGAGGTCAGCCCAGATGATCTACTGGTCCCTCCTGGCCTTGTGTGGCAGGGCAGAGTGAGCAAACCTGGACAAGGCAAACTGGCCAGAACATGCTGAGGGGTTTGGGGGTTTGCAGCTCGGTGTCTCGACTTTGCCTCAGCAGAGAGAGAAACACCTCCTTTCAGATTCCTGCCTTCAGAAACAAGCAGCCGATGCAAAGAGAAGATAGGACAGAGCTTCCTTTGGGGCTGGAAATACCATCGACCTTGCAACATCAAGACCCCAGGACACATGCTGCCTGGTGGCACCCATCACAACTCCACTGCCCGTGGCCAGCAGTCACTAGAAGGGACCTGCATCATGTAGGGTTTGTTTCTAGTTGATTTTATTTTTAAAGCCGATTCCCACCTTACGGATCCTGTATGCGATTATTCCTTGGCACTCACTTCGTTCTTTTCATTTTCAAAGCCCTTTGCAGCTAACCCTCGGAGGCTGCTAACTGTTAGCAGCTCCGTTTTCCACGGTCTCAGGTTCCACATGGAGGAAGTGAAACAGAGAGGCTAAGGCCCATATCCTCAAAGATATTTAGGCATCTCACTCCCAGAGGTTAGGTGCCTAAAGAGACTTGTCCAAAGGCACAAGGGGAAATTGGTTTTAGAGGTGGGCTTAAGACACGGGCCGTTCCGGCTCCACATCGCGCTGGAGTAACACAGGACTGGGAATTTTCCCAACTCTGGCGTCATTTACAGTATGCATTTCGATTAACTGGGATGGAGCCACTATAAGTGAAAGGAAAACCGGGGCCTCTCCTTTCTAATTGTGGTTCTGACATCGAGGCACCGTACAGCCTTCAGCGAGCCGTTCACAGCCTGATATTCATAAGTCCACGTACCCCACTGAAGCCAACGGGCGCTAGGAGGGCTCCGTATCGTTGCAAATCAGGCAGTCAACCCTTCTGCCTCGGTTTCCCCATCTGTAAAATGGGAGTGATCATACTGCCCTGCCCAGCACACGGGACGTGGGCGGATTCATCCACTGGTGCTCGTAAAGGGCTTTGAACCTTGCTAAGGGCCGGGTAAATGAGAAGGGAGAACACATTTGTAAATGGTTCTTTTTGATGTCTGCAGTAAAGGACCCAGCATTACATTTCGCTTCTCGCAGCAACTCCCAGTCGCCAACGGGGCAATGAGGGGTGGGCGTGCACCCTACCGTCTCCTGGAAGTGAGTGAAACACCCAGATTCCATTCCTCCTGGGAGCTCTGCTCCAACTCTCCTTGCTCCTGAAGGCAAAGTTCCCCAGCGGGAATGTGAAAGCAGGTATTTAAAGATCCATGTGCTGTCCCTGCTCCGGAGGCAAAGTACAGCCAGGGAGCTGCAGCCAAGGGCAAACAAACAAATCAGCAGCCCAAGTCACTGTTTCTGGCGCCAGGTTTGCTCGGTCTGCCTTTGCAACGTCCTCTCGTTCATGCCCTTTATCACCGTAGGGCAGCCCTGGGCAACTCCCCAAGCAAAGCCGCAGTGCCCCCGCCACCCCTGAGCTGCGGCAGTGCTAGCAGTCGTGAGCACACTAGCCCAGGGCCTGGAGATTCGGGGTTCTGTGGAACAATGGGCAGGAGGCAGATTTCCAGGGCGGCTTTTTCAAACCTGCTCGGGATTGGCCTCTTTCTGCTCCCACTGTAGTCAGCGGCAAAGCTCCCACTGGACGAAGTGGGAGCAGATATAGGCCAATGCTGAGCTCCTTTGAAAATCTCTCCCTCCAATGTCTCCTTGAGTTACACTTAAAATGCTCCTGCACCCAACAGCCCTACAATGAATCCAGATGACTTGGCAGGGGCAGGAGGTGCAAGAGGATGGGACCAGTCCCTTGCTATCACAGGCAACCCCAGCATAGCATCCCATTCATAAAACAGAACAAACTCCACCTGGGTGTGCGGTCTAGATAACATAACCAGGGCGTGAAAATCAGGTCACGCTGTGCAATCCAGTCACTTAAGCTCTCCGTGCCTTGATTTCCTAATCTATACACTGACGATAATCAAACTTCCCCGCCTGCCAGAGGTGCTGTGATGCTAAATTAATTAAATTAATTATGCTGCTTTGACAGCCTCGGATGAAAGGGGCAATATAAGTGCCAAGCATAATTCTGATTCTACTCCACCTGTATGAGGAAAACATTCCAGGGATTCTCTTAGTCTCAACATGTGTGTCTGGGTTTGGTGCACAGACAACGTCCTCCCATCACAGCTAACTCTCACTGTGAAGGATCTCCCATCGGAGCCTCACACTTCATTCGGAGTGAGGGAAACCATGTTACGCCCGGCAACCCCGTTCTCACTCCTACAAGCAGTTACCAAACCCAGAGCCTCCTAGGAATAGCTGAGGAGACAGAGAAGTAAAGTGTTGCAAGTGATGAACCAGATCAGGAGCCGACCGATTCACACCTCAGCACCTCTGTGCTGCGTCCCGACCCACAGCAACCGCAGGAGAATTCCCAAGCGTGCCGGGCAAGGCAGTGAATGGATTCCCGGTTTTAGCTGGCACCTCAGCACAGCTTCAGCAGCTGAGTTGAATGGAGGTGGAGCATCAGCTGTTTGACAGGTGTGCCGCCTACGAGGGCTCTGGGAAAGAATGGCATCTCTCCATGCAGCGTGCAAAGCCTCATGGGAAACTCAGGCTCCAAAATCTCCGAGCCTCAAAATAAATGATGGGGTATTCAGCAGACAAGGGACAACACACCAGCTAGTATGTTTAAAGGGTGAGAGGAACCTTTCCCCAGAGCGCCTACTGCAGGGTTCTGTGCACCTCCTGGGCTGGCCCTCTCAGAGGCTGGGTTCTGGACTAATGGACATGGGTCTGATCCAGGTTCCTATCCCCGCTTGACATTTCTGCATTGCCGGGCTGTTGAACAGACCCCTAATGGCTTTAGGCTGTGCTTTCCCCTCGCCCTGCGTGTCACTTGACTAACCCCATCCAGCTCTGACTGCTATTCTACCGAGCTCAGCCCTCAGATCAATCCCTGCTGGAGGGTGCGAATTCCCAGACAGACATAGGGTAAGATTCTGTGCCACGCCAACTCGCAGCTCCGGGAGAAGCAGGGCAAATGTGACAGTAAGCCCCCGTCGTGCCCTGCCAAGCCTCCAGGGGCTGAAGCAAATGCCCAAGCATTACTGAGGCTGGGGGCTGATCCAAGGTACGGCAATCCTGCTGGACTTGGAGCTACAAACACCCACCCCTCAAACACACACCTCTCTTGCACCAGGGCTCGTGAGGGGACGGGCACATGGACGCCCTGTGCAACGCCTGCACCGCGGGAATTCTCCCCGGCCCAGCTGCAGGGCTTTGTCAGCACGCAGGGGCCACGGCAGATGTGCTACCCTCCTCTGGACAGCTCAAGTGAAGCTACACCGACCGAGTGCTGCTTTGGGGTTTAAAATGACCTTGTGGAAGGAGGCGTTTAAAGATCCGGGTAACGTCGCTGCTCCGGAGGGCAAAGCACAGTCATGGAGCTGCAGCAGCAAAGCTCCTCGCCAGCGAACAAACAAATCAGCAGGCCTGGCTCACTGTTTGCTCGCTGGGTTTGCTCGCTCTGCCCTTGCACCTCAGCGTCACTGGACTGAACACAACAGGGCCAGGCCCAGCACAATAGCAAACTTCTCAGCTCCAACGCCAGGACTGGAGCCAGAAAGATGACAGCCCGTGGCTATTGACACAGTAACGCTGCACACGCAGTACAGGCCAGCAGCATCGCCCCCTGCCACAGCAGCCGGCCACGGCTCCTTCTTGGCCCCCCAAAATGAAGCTCATGCCCTGGCTGGATTAGGGCACATGTCCCCGTGGGGTGGAACCGCACCCTGAGGTGGCTTTCGCTCCCATCCTCCCAGTGTCTGTTTGAACCCGCAGGGAGTGAGCTCCCCGCACTGGATCTTTTCCAGGGTGCTCACAGGTGTGTTTGTTTGCACATAGGGAATGGCATCCTAACCAGCACAGTGGGTCATATAAACAAAACAGGCCAGGCAGCAGGACGCGACACAACCAGCCATGATATGCGGTAGTTAGGCAGCCCGCTTGAAGGAACACGCGTATTTCCAGCCAACAAAGGAACGGCGGGTTCTACCCAGTGTATACTTCCCAATGAGCCAAACTGCACAAATTCGCCTCCATCACAGCCCCTGATTAAACAGAGCAGCCAGGCGTGAGCCCTTGTAACGATGACACACTGCCCGCGACTTTCAAGGAACACTGCCGGCTTGCAGCTGAGCCAGCTTTTTAAAAAGGAAGGGAACGTCACTGCAGCTCTTACCTCCGGCCCTAAGTCCGTGGTTCCCAACCTTTTCTCTGCCTCAGCGCACCTCGACACCTTCCATTATTTGGAGGCATATTGTCTCCAAATCAACTCACCCTCTTCTTGCCTCGCTTTAAGCTGTTCACCGCCCTTGCGATTCACAGTCTGTACAGTAAAACGAATGATATTAGAGTCCGGCTCTGACATGCATCAAAATACAAGGGAAGGATTTTTTGTTCTCCTATGTCGTTTTTCAAAAAATTCCGTGGCACACCGGTGAGGAAACGCTGCCCTAAATCATCTGGCCAATGGCTGTGGCTTTACGGTCACGTTTTCCTCTTCCCCTCCTTCCCACTGCAGAGCGAAAGACGCACCTAAACCAAAAGGGGAAGCCGTGAAACTGTAGCTGAGGCCTGGCCTGACATGAGTAATTAACACATGGAGGCCTCATCTCTTGGAGGATGGCATTAGGGAGCAATACTTTGTCCTCTGACATCCTTCGGTTAGGGGAATCTTGGGTGTTTCTGGGAGCAGCAAGAGGTAAGGCATTTGCAGTCTAGGGTTGCCAACTTTCTGATTGCAGAAAACCGAACACCCTTGCCCCGCCCTGCCCTGCCCCCAGGCCCCACCCCTTGCCCCAAGGCCCCACCCTGGATCACTCCATCCCCCCTCCCTCTGTCGCTCACTCTCTCCCACCCTCACTCACTCGCTCATTTTCACCGGGCTGGGGCAGAGGGTTGGCATGCAGGAGGGGGTGAGGGCTCCGGCTAGGGGCCCAGTCTCTGGGGTGGGGCCAGGGATGAGGGGTTTGGGGTGCAGGGGGGGCTCAGAGTGTGGGAGGGGGCTCTGGGCTGGGGCAGGGGGTTGGGGTGCAGTAGGATGTGCAGGCTCTGGGAGGGAGTTGGGGTGCAGGACGGGGCTCAGGCCTGGGGCAGGGGGTTGGGGCATGGGAGGGGGTTCGGTGTGCAGGCTCTGGGCGGCGCTTACCTCAGGTGGCCCCCAGAAGAGGCAACATGTCCCTCCGGCTCCTAGGTGCAGGAGCACTGGGCAGCCAGGGGGCTCTGTGCACTGCCCCGTCCAGAGGCGCCGCCCCCGCGGCTCCCATTGGCCGCAGTTCCTGGCAATGGGATCTGCGGAGCTGGGTTGATGGCAGGGGCAGCGCACAGGAGCTGAATGGACATGCTGGCCGCTGTGGCCCGGTTAGCAGAGCTGCCAGGCTCCCTTTTCGACTGAGCATTCCTGGCAGCCCTATGACAGACAGATGTGTAGACCCTGTCCCTTTCACACAAGGAATTGTAGCTTTGACAAAAGAAATCAGCGACCTGGGCGTCTCGTGCTACATTCCACTATTAGAAAAGGAGGCTGTTGAGTAGGGAACAGGAGTCAAGACTCCTGGGTTCTGCTCCTGACTCATCCTTATGACTTTGGGCAAGTCATGTAAACAGTCTGGCTGAATTCCTGGCTCATTTGAAGTCAGTGCAAGTTTTGCCACTGACTTCAACAGAGGCAGGACTTCACCCTCTGTGCCCCAGTTTGTCAGTAAAATGGGGCTAACAACACCTCCCTCCGAGGGCTTAATGAATGCTCATGAAGCACTAGACGTCGTCAGCCGCTGCCGGCTATAAAGTACAAAGCGCTCTGCTTGGGGCCGGAATGCAGGCTCAAATGACGCTAAGATGGAAATCTCAGAAGTGCCCTCATTTGCAGCCTGTCTTCCGAGCCAAGTAGGGTGGCCAGATGTCCCGATTTTATAGGGACAGTCCCGATTTTTGGGTCTTTTTCTTATATAGGCTCCTATTACCCACCACCCCCGTCCCGATTTTTCACATTTGCTGTCTGGTCACCCTAGAGCCAAGGGATTTGCACGCCACGCGGCATGGATATAGTACAAGTGGAATATTACAGGGTAGACATGAAAGGTACTGCTGGCTCGAACAGCACGGTGCTACGAGATGGTTGGGAGGGGGCTGATCTCATCTCCGAGAGTTAGCAGGGACGTGCGCATCGACCGTTCGGGCAAGGTGATGGAGATTTCCTTCTGAGGCTCAAAGACTTTGCCGGCGTGAACGTTTTTGTTGTCCAAGACAGACAGTAGAGTGGAGGTGTAGCGTGGGGATTTTCAAAGGGTGCTACTTCCATGGGGCTCTTCTGACCAGCTGTGGGGGGACAGGGGGTGCATTCAGCTCAAGCGGTTGACACTTGTGTTTTGGGAGCTAAAGGACCCAGGTTCTAGTCCCAGCTTCTCAGAGAGGGGGATAATATATCTCGGTGTCTCCACTCTCTGCAGAGCATGTGTAAAGGCTGCCATCTTGGCCAACATACCAGGACCTTCCGGAGCTCAAAGCGTTAGCTGCTACAGTTTGAGCTAAAGAGTCAAGGCTCAATAGCTGGGGGCTGTAACTGGCCCACATCCTCTGTGTATTGGTGGGGGGGACCCAGCGAGTGACCCAGGGGGCTGAATTTTCAAGGCATGGTATGAGTTTGCAGAGCTGAGTAAGGTCCAGCTCTTGTAGAGACATGCACACAGGGGTAGTTCCATTGACTTCTAGGAGACTGCTTCCCTGGGTAAAGGTATCGCCGGTGCATAAGCGCCAGCAGGATCAGGGCCCTGAGCTGGTGTGTGTGTCCCCTGCTTGTCTGATGTGAGTTTGTGCTACTGGTGCTAGTCTCAGGACCTGCTCTGAGCGCAGCTCTGCCAGGGAAAGGTGGGGTCCTCACCTGGTAAGCCCCATTTGTTTATATCCTAGGCAGATCGCAAGTTCTTGCCAGTTAAATTCACATCACCCTGACGACCGTCTTGCTATGCTTCCAACTTCAGCTCCAACGTGAGCTGAGCACGCGCTGTGTCCCAGTCCACTAGAGTTGGCGATTAATCATAGAATCATAGAATATCAGGGTTGGAAGGGACCTCAGGAGATCATCTAGTCCAACCCCCTGCTCAAAGCAGGACCAATCCCCAATGTCGGATCTCATTTGAACACGAGGGTTGCCGGCTTCTGGTTGGTACCATGCAGAATTCTACATAGCGGGTGTCAATCCAGAGGCAGATAAAATCATTTAAGAATTGCCTTGATGGGGAAAGCAGCGCGGTAAATCAGAGGGAAATCTCACTTCCTTAGAAGGCTAGAAACACTTGGATGGCACCAGTACAACTACACTGAGGACTAGTAAACATTTCACAGAGCTGGTCTTGCCCCAGGGATCAGAGAAGGCAAGAACTGTCTTTTTGTTCTGTGTTTGTACAGCGCCTAGCACCACGGCCATGGCTGTAATAAGTAATAATAATTTCAGTCCCTGACTTGAGGCGGAACAGCAGGGGTCAGTCAGTGAAGCTACTCACGACACTCTAGCCTGTGTATATCATTTGAACTCACCCTCTTCTGCCCCCTCCCCTCCCTCAACAGGTCGTGGCTGTGGTCATGGACATGTTCACGGACGTTGACATCTTCAAGGACCTCCTGGAAGCAGGCTTCAAGCGGAAAGTCGGCGTCTACATCATTGTGGATGAGACCAATGTGAAATACTTCCTTCAGATGTGCGAGCGAGCACAGATGCACGCCGGGCACCTGAAGGTAAGCTGGGCACCGAGGGTGTGGCGCCGTGCAGTGGGTGGCTATAGGCAAGCAGGATTAGTCAACTGGAAGCTAGGATAGAAAACTCGGGCTTGATTCTGCCCTGGTGTCCTTGGTTACCTCCATGCACAGCAAATGCATGAAAAGCGATGTCACGCATGAGCCCGGCTGGGTGACGACACAGAGTGCCAGGTGCGGGAGAACCAGGCCCACTGCCCTGGGCAGCCTCAAGGCAATGGCACCGAATTGCAGCCGAGCGCAGCGTTAAGAATAGCGGGTGCCCTGGATGGCGCATTTCGCTCACGCCCACAGGCTAACAACCTGAAACAGAGGGCTGCCTCCCACTCAGGACGCCACAGCCGGCTAAACAAAGGGAGCTTGGCTGCAGGTGAGACCATTCCGGCTGGTATTTTCCCCCAGTTTATAAGCGACGGCGCTCGCGCTGCCTGTTATTATCGTTTCAAAGGCCGAAGAGCCGATGGTGCCATGAGTCGTTGCAACGTCTCCTGGTTCGTTCCCAGAGCTCTGCCTTGACTCAGGAGGGGGCAGAAAGAAGCCAGCTAGGCACGTGGCCCCCACAAGCACGTCGGAGGCCCCGCTTTCCTTCTGGGCACAAATGGGGTGCAGATCTCCAGCAAGCCCCCTGCTAGCCCCTCCGGGCACCACTGGGGAAGGGTGTGTTTGTATAAAATGAAGTGGGGTGCTGGCTAAGCCAGGCAGTGGGGCCTAGTGGCTAGGGAGCATCCATGGCACTAGTCCCAGCTCTGCCCCTGGGCAAGTCACCTCCCTGCAACGTGCCTCAGTTTCCCCAGATGTAAAATGGGGATAACGATGCTGCCTTCCTTCACAGAGTGCTGCGAGATCGCCTGATCGGAGCTAGTGAGCGTTATTCCATCAGTGCCCCCCGCCCCCGCTCTCATTTCCGTTTCAGATCATCCACAAAGCGGGTGGCAGCAGTCAAGTTAAATCAGTGCCGGTTTCTCCTGTACACAAGGCCTAAGCTGACGTCCAGGTCTAGGCCGTCCAGCGAGGGATGGCTGGGAGCCAGCTCAGAGCCAGGCCTGGAGTGAAATACAAAGAGGTTGGAGTGGAGGGAAGGAGCCGGCCAGATTGGCTGACGCCTGGGCCAGGATGCTGTCACTTAAGGCTTCAATCCATGCCCCCTCCCTGACACACAGACCCTTGAGTGGACCTGTCTGGGAAATGGCCGATGTTGCCGCTTGGCTGGGCACAAATACAAATTAATAATGGTGCCCAGTGAAGCTCAAAACACAGCAGCTCACCCACCTGGATCTGTCTGCCGAAGGGAAAGGGGATGTTTGACCAGCTGTCTCTTCAGGGCACAGGCATCTCTGAGGCATGGGGGAGGCTATCTGTATCGGTAGCACGTGTAAGATCCGGAGACTGCTGGAGAAGGTGGGAAAGGCCCGGGATATGATGGAGAAGTTAGCAAGGAGCATTGGCCCTGAAGGCTTAATCCAGCCCCATGTCTCCACTGCACGCAGGCCAAAGAGCTGATCTGGGTGCAGGTGAAACCGCACAGGGGGGAAGGGAAGGGCTAGGAATCCTCCCCCAAGATCCCGGAGCTGCCTCTGCAGCCCCCCCCAGCCCAGCCATTCTGCAGGGGAAGATCTGTGGAGTCTGTGGCCCCGGCTGCCAGATCGGTAGCTCTGTGGCAGCCTATGGGGCATGTGGGATGATTGGGTCTATCAGCTTCAGGCAACCCGGCAGCCAAGGGAAGAGAAGAGACTGTTGAAAACAACAAGCTAGGCTTTCCCGTTCCAGGGCCTCCACACCCAGCAACAGCAAGGAGGCGGGATGGGGGGGGGGGGGGGAGAGACGCATACACCCCCAGCGTCTCCCGCAAGCTGCCAACTATGTGTTGGTCATTCCCATTAATGGCAGGCAGGGCCAGATGGCAGCAGCAGAACAGCTGCTGGCTCCAGCCAGGGTGATGTCGAACACCCAGCCCGACACGGCACCCATGGAGAGAGAGTAACAATGGAAGGACTCTGCCAGCCCATGTGTTCACACTCAGGCAGGGAGGCAAGGAGCGACTTGGCTTTGATGTCACAGTCCTGTCCCCTTATTTTAACAGGAGAGACACGTATTGTAACCAGGCCCTGGCAACAGGATCTCATGGCTGCCTCTGTGCTAAATACATCTGCCACACCAGGCCTGACAGGGCTAGAACACAGAGCCTCCCGGCACAAGCCCCTGCCACTTGAGCTAAAGGAGAATTATCACTCCGGTGGAGTTTTTATATTGACCAAGAACATGTAGGATCAAGCCCCACAACTAGGCAGAGCAAAGTATTACAGCCCTCCAGAGACTAAACTATTGTGTGCCACACGCAGAGAACAGGGAATGTCAAAGTGCACCTGTGTCCGAGGCCCGTGCAGTGGCTGGAATGGATTCCGGGAGATATACCCGCACATCGGTTGTCTAAGCGCTGCACTGCCGTGTCCATGTACATTGGTGGGGGGGGAGGGGGGCGCAGGGATCAAGTCTCCTGGCTGGACAGCACCAAGAATGTCTGGGATATAGAAATAAGAAACTGGGCACAGGGCATCACCATGGGTTTGGTGCTCTCAAGCTAGTCCTTCCACTGGCATTTCACCTGCTCCCACAATATCTAGCACTATCTGGCAGCCTCTGTTCTAGAAAACCTCCAAGAATGTTCCAGGCCAGGGACCTGTGTACTTTGGCAAGCCGTGTGAGAAAGTTCCCGCTAGTGCTGCTGCCAGAGATCTGGACCACGCTAGCCAGTGTTACCAAGGCTCACTGGTTGCATAAGCCCATCAGCCAGGGCAGGCATTGTGTGAATGCAAAGGGCGGATGGGAGGGGTTCCCAGAAGTGACTAAAGCCAGCAAGGCACACCTTTGGTCCTACCTACCTGCAGAACAATGATCAAAAGCCGGCATGCACCAGATGGGCGTGTGGCTGTTATCACAAACTCCTGATGCATGGGAATCTCCTGGTTTCACTTTCAGGCCTGCTGACCGGCCTGATTTTCCTGGTTGTACTTTAACCACCGGGCCATAAACCACTTTGCCTTTGCCTTGCTTGGCACAGTAGATATCTACCTTGAGGAATGCAGTCACGTGGCTCCAGCCACCAAGCGGCTCTCTGACTGGCATCCACGCGCACTCATGAGCCTCCCACCTCTCAAGCTAGCTGGAGAATGGCTGTCACGGGGACTGTGGCACAGAGAGAAAGGAAAGTTCATACATACGTAGGCAACACAGCACTGGCTCCGACAGGTGCCTGGTGTTCTCCTACCCAGCACATTAACTGGCCGGGGTTGCATGTGGAAGTGATTCCCATGCATCTGGGCTGTGTGGCACCCAGCACTGAGATTAAGATTAATGTTCAGCTCAGGAAAGCTCCAGGCTAGTCGCAAGGGGTGATGCCGGTGAGAACTCTGGTGCATTGGCAGAGCTGTGGACGGGGCCAGGACCGGGACCAGCAGATCCCTGGAGAAAGAGTCCAGGTTGGATTCTCCCACCTAGCTCTCACTGGGTATGTCTACACTGCCTCCCGGCACCCGTGGACAGACTCACACTAACCCGAATCGATCTACCTGGGTTGGGAGGCTGGCAGTGTAGAAATACCCATGGAAGTCAAAAACAACAAGGAGGCCGGTGGCACCTTAAAGACTAACAGATTTATTTGGGCATAAGCTTTCGTGGGCATAAGCTTTCGTGCATCTGAAGAAGTGAGGTTTTTTTACCCACGAAAGCTTATGCCCAAATAAATCTGTTAGGCCTTGGCTACACTGGCAATTCACAGCGCTGCACTTGCTGCGCTCAGGGGTGTGAAAAAACACACCCCCCTGAGCGCAGCGAGTGCAGCGCTGTAAAGCGCCAGTGTAATCAGCGCCTGCAGCGCTGCACGCTCCCTCGCAGCGCTGCAAGCTATTCCCCTCGGAGAGGTGGAGTACTTGCAGCGCTGCGAGAGAGCTCTCGCAGCGCTGGTGGCGCGACTACACTTGCGCTTCACAGCGCTGAATCCGCGAGTGTAGCCAAGGCCTGAGCCTTTAAGGTGCCACCGGACTCCTTGTTTTTGTGGATACAGACTAACACGGCTACCCCCGATACTTGACACCATGGAAGTCAATTGCCAGAATGGTGCAAAGCTGCCAGGACATCCCAGAGAACCTGAGACGCTATTTGGAAAGTGCTTTGAGCCGCAGCATGCAGGATAAAAGGTGCTAAAGACATGGACATTGTTATTTCAGTGTCTAAAAAGCAGGCTCAATGGACTTGGTAAATACCGCACAGGCTTGGGAAAGCCACTCAGTTTGTTAAGCAACTGCTGAGTGTTTGCAGTGATTCAGGGGATGGGAGAAGTGGCTATTGTGTTTTCTGATCAGTCATCTATCTTTGTGCACGCTGGCTTTTGTTTTCTTCCGACTGGAGATTACTTAAAGCAGCTGCTGCTATGAGAGTGAGGAGGAGGGAGAATGAAACATACCTTGAGACCTGGGTGTTTTGCTGTGCTGGGTGTGACCTGAGAGCGTTGAATGGTCCTTTGTGAACTTATGAAATGGGTTGGCCTAGATGGAGGAGCTGGATTAATGGGCTGTTAAAGGATATTAAGTTAACAGGGATGCACTGAATTGGGTGACGGAATGAGGTCGACCTCTAGCTTGTTTTCCTGGGTGTGGAAATGTAAACAACACTGAGCTTCTAATGCGCCTCCCATGCCGGGATCTCAAGGCACATTGGGGTATTCGCTGCGTCCCTATGGGTCAGTCCACACTAGCCTTCTTACCTTGAGTTCATTGGCTGCCAGTTATTTCATGTCAGTAACACCAAGCTAGTCTGGAACACTCTCCAAACGGCTGTTCCAGGTGACAAGCATTTGCGGTTCACCCGAGGCCGAACCCATCCCAAGCTCCAGCCAGTGGGTGACCATAAAAAGGGGATAATCACAGCAGAAAATCCGCACAAAACCAGGTTAGGCATTTTGGGGAAGCAGCAAACTCCTGAACTCAAGTCTCACAGTTCCCTTCTCAGCCACAGTGGATAATACTTAGGCCATGTCTACACTACTGGCGCTACTGCCAATAAATCCACCTCCCTGAGCGGCTGAAGAATTCTTCTGTCGACCTAGCTGCATCTACACCAGGGTTCAGGCTGGCTTAATGGTGGTGCTCAGAGGCGTGTATTTTTCACACCCCTGAGTGACGTAGCTAAGTCGAGAGACATTTTACATGTAAACCAGGCTTTAGCCGCCTTTCAGAGCTATTGCAGGGATGAGTCAGTGTCTATGCAGAGAGCTGAACGGTGCTTTGAAGATAGGGCTGTGCATTTTTATTGAGGCAAGGGGCCAAATTCAGCGCCAGTGATGGTGGTGTGAAACCGGAGCACCGCTGTCGAATTCTGCAGTGTTAATCCAGATTTAGAACAGTGCCACTCAGAGCAGAATCAAGCCCAAGCTGGCCAACAGAGGGAGTGGTCCATGGAAGTGGCCATTTAAAAACAGAGCAAATCGACAGGGAGAGAGACTCGATTTTTCAGCCCTAAACAAGAGTCCATTGAGGCAGGCCATAAGCATCTCACTGCACCGTCTCCTCTGATTCTTTTCCACCTGCTGCCTTGCTTTTGCTTTGCAGAATCTCCGCGTTCGCACCACGGGGGGAACGGAATTTTTCACCCGTTCGGCCATGAGGTTCAAAGGTGCCTTGGCCCAGAAGTTCATGTTCGTGGACGGTGACCGGGCTATGTGTGGGTCCTACAGGTAATCCAGAAACAGCTCTGTCAGCCATTCCCACATCTAAAGAGTGCACCGGACGGGGTCAGCCTCAGCTGGGCCACAGAGGGACCGTGCGGGTCAGCGTTTTAGTTTAAGGGGATGTGAATTTTGATCCTCATGATAGTGCAGAATCAGAGCAATGGGTAGAAGCATGCAGCTGGGTGTAACCAGCTGAAATATGCATGCAGAGCTCTTCTACTGCAACCCGATCCTGACCTGCAAACCCTGATACCCAGTGAACCCGACCTGCCCCCCGCCCCCGATACCCAGCAATCCTGACCTCTCACCTCCAGTCAGCACACACCAGACTTGCCTTGAGATAAGTCTGCTGCTCCTTCTAAATTAGGTGGCAGTTTTGTGAGGATTTGTTTCTAAGACCCCGCTCTTGCCCCTTGGACATGTGTCTGAGGAAGCGACTAGGCAGAGACGCACATAAAGCCCTTGCAGCAGTAGAAGGCAGCCCTTTGTGAACTCAGTCCACGGGGCGGCAGGATCTAGCCAGCCCCAGAGAGCACAGAACCGAGCCCGGGGTTGAGGTATTCAAGTCTCACTAGCAAGCCAGGGAGCAGGGGAACCCAGGCCGGATTTGCCACCATGCACTCAGACTGTTTCTCATTGGTTTCCATTCCAGCTTCACCTGGTCCGCAGCCAGGACCGACAGGAACCTCATCTCGGTCCTCTCTGGCCAGGTGGTGGAAGCATTCGACAAGCAGTTCCAGGAGCTGTATCTCATGTCCCGGGGGCTCAGCCTGAAGTCCATTCCCATGGACGAGGAGCCGGAACCCGAGCCGTTCACTCTGCCCTCCGTCACGCCCGTCGCCCCGGCCAACGCGGTGGTGAAGAGGCTGATTAACCCAAAATATGCCCTGGTGAAGGCCAAGAGCGCAGAACTGATCAGCAAGATGTCGTCCGAGAGGCAGGCGGGCGCCGGCAGAAACAAGATGATGGACAGCAAAGACAAGGCCCTTCCCGAGGGCCAAGGTGCCGAGCGGCAAAACGACATGGCCGACCTAGCCCCACCCATCCACCCCGGCCTCCTCAACATGGAGAAGGCCAACATGTTCGACTACCTGCCCACTTGGGTGGAGCCAGACCCAGACCCAAGCGAAATCTTGGGGTACATCAACATCATCGACCCCACTATAAAGAATGTGAAGCTGTCCCAAATGAACCGCATCAAGGTCTGTGACATCTCCCAGGCCAATGCCCAGCACAGGCAGATGCTAAAAAACAAGGAGTTGGAAGCCAAGAAAAGCCAAGAGCCTTCTCCAGCCAGCTGGGAGCAAAGAGAGGCCCCTCCGACCCCAATCAAGGAAGCTCCCAAGCCAGTAGAAAGCCCCAAAGCAAGGAGTCCTGGGGAGGACAAGAAAGGAGCTTTGGCTATCCTGGCTGTGAGCCAGCACCTGAAGCAGCCCACGGCCGCAGAGACGCACAAGATGGACGTCAGGCCCCCAGTGCCAAGGCCGAGGACGGTTGACGTCATGGACTTTATCTCCAAAAACAGTGCGCTCTGCAAAGACACGGCTGCCCTGCTCGGGGACGCCAAGAAGCAGCTGCACCAGGTGGCAGAGCAAGCAAATGCAGATCACGGGCCGGGTGAAAACCCCACACAAGCTCAAGCCGCGGCCAGCGATCACCAGCTGAGGAGGCAGGCGGCCGTATCCCCGGAAGCTCAGGGCACGGCAGCCGTGTGTCCCGTGAACGGGCTGGAAGGGGAGGAAGATGAAGAGGACTATTTGACGCTCAGCGATCAGGAGAGCTATTCTAGCAGTTCTGCCACCCACAGCTACCACCACTCCAACGCCTCCTCCACCTCGGACGAACTCTTTGAGGTGAGAGGTCGCTTTGGGCCGCTCCGGAGAACCAACTCCGATCACATCCCCAACGGGGGGAACCAGCACTTGCAAAGGAAAATGAGTGACCCCCACGTCAGCCGGGGCACCTACGTCAGCCCACTGGGGAGCCTGCAGTCGCCACCAAACTTGCGCTTGGAGGACGGGGTCCAGAGGCGGGACGATGTTACCGAGGTGATTAGGTGTGTGCTGGAAAAGGGCAATAGCCTGCGCGCTGTCTTGGATGGAAAGGGAGCAGTCGCCAGCAAGGCCGGGCAGGTAGGACGGCTTGTCGTATCAGTCTGTTCTTTGCTTCGTTCTCCTGCCCTGGAGCCTGGCTGCGCTCTGCATGCTGCTTGGGGATAGCCTTAGGGAAAATGGCACCCTGGGCAAATTTGTATTTTGGCACCCCTGGCCCTCTGCGGCCTCCTCTGGCCCCCCACTCATGCCCCCCGCCCCCCGCTGCCTTCCCCACCCCTCCCCTCAACCTCCCATCGCCCCTGCCCCCCGCTGCCTCCCCTGGCCCCTCACTCATGCCCCCCGCCCCCCGCTGCCTTCCACACCCCTCCCCTCAACCTCCCATCGCCCCTGCTCCCCGCTGCCTCCCCTGGCCCTCTGCGGCCTCCTCTGGCGCCCCACCCATGCCCCCCACCCCCTGCTGCCTCCCGCAGCCCCCCACACATCCGTCCTGGCCCCTGCTGCCTCCCTGGGCTCCCCCCACTCCCCATCCCCCCTGCCCCCCGCTGCTTCCCTGGGCTCCTCCCCATTGCCCCTGGCCCCCGCTATCTCCCCAGGCTCCCTCCTGCCCTCCCACCCCCCACTGCCTCCCTGGGCTCCCTACTCCCCACTGCCTCCCCATCCATCCCCCCATTGCCCCCTGACCCCTGCTGCCTCTCCGGGCTCCCCCCCCCCCAACCATTCCTCCCTGGCCTCTGCCTCCCCACCTTTGCCCTGAGCTCCCTTCTGCAACCTTGCACAGGCCTTCCCCGCTCCTTGCCTCTAGACCACGGCCCCCGGGTGGTTGCCCACGTGGCCCACCCATAAGGCTGGCCCTGATGCTGCTACCCCTTGGGTGGCTAGACCGTCCCGCCACCCCCGCGGTGGCGGCGCTGCTATTTGTCGCGTGCGATCTCGATCCAAGCTAGCGCACGTCTATCTACCCAAGCTGGGCGTTATATCTCCAGCTGCGGCGAAGGGCCGTCTAGGAGCTGAGCAGAAAACTCCCCCTCCCCCCATGCCCCTTCGTGAAGCGCTTTTCACCAAGCCGTATTTCAGGCTCCAGCAAAAGGCCCTTTCAGCAACAAACACGTGTGCCCTGGCGTGACGCGCAGGTAGGACCAGGGTGGCCCATGCAGGCGGGTCCCTCCCAGGCTTGCTGTTTAGCTCCTGATAAAAAACCGATTAGCATCAAAGAGAACAGCACCCGGCGCGGAATGACTCAGAGGCACCCGGCGACAGTGCCGTGAAATAGGGGTGGTGGAGAACATTGCAACAGTCCGCAGTCAGCACTTTTCAGGCCTACTCACTCTGCCTAGCCACAGCAAGGAACATGCTGATCATTTGGGCTTGGTTTTATTTGCGGGACAGCTGTTCCTGCCAGGTGTGGCCGTGCCCGGACACGCCCCGCTTTTTAGCTCAAATGCTGAGGTTGCTGCTTCGCTGCTCAGCACTCGCTGCATTGCCTTTTCTAAAAGGCACAGAGATTAGTCCAGGGCCAGCTTTCACATGCCACCTTTCAGTGCGTTCAGTCATTCGGGGCCTGATCCTCCGCTGGCAGAAATTGGAGCAGCTCTCAGGGTCTCAGGATCCAGCCCTCAATGTAGCTCTAATCCAGTGGGTCTCAAACTTTTGGACTGGTGACCCCTTTCACATAGCAAGCCTCTGAGTGTGACCCCTCTTATGAATTAAAAACACTTTTATATATATACGCCTCCTACCCTAATAGAACGCTGTCCTCGGGAGCCAAAAAATCTTACCGCGTTATAGGTGAAACCGCGTTCTATCGAACTTGCTTTGATCCACCGGAGTGCGCAGCCGCCCCCGGAGTGCTGCTTTATTGCATTATATCCAAATTCGTGTTATATTGGGTCACGTTATATCGGGGTAGAGGTGTATTTGACACCATTATAAATGCTGGAGGCAAAGCGGGGTTTGGGGTGGCAGCTGACAGCTCGCGACCCCCCATGTAATAACCTCACGACCCCCTGAGGGGTCCCGATCCCCAGTTTGAGACCCCCTGCTCTAATCTGTCTCTAGGTAATGAAATTTACCAGCCCAGACCCAATATATGCTCACCCTCACGTCCCTGCGAAGATGATGCTAAGCTAACAACCAATGCGATTTTACTCGTTCATCCGAAAATCGCAGCACTGTGTAAAGCCGGCTGTGCCAAAAGCTTTCAAGCATTGCTATAAAGCAGTCTGCTCTAGCCCCCGCGTCCCAGCCAGAGTGTCCAAACACTGGCCAGGGAGCTTTGTACTGGGATGAGTGTTCGTGCAATAGCTTCCTCAAGACTTCTGAAGGGGAAAGACACCAATGAGTCAAGTGGTCATCATTAGGAACACACCAGAAACCTCAACCAGCTCATTCATAAACAATAAGCCGTTATCAAGCTGTCACCGAGTGTGAGGGAGTCAGGGTCCTGCACCCCCCTCTTCCTGCGATTTACCGTGACTCTTAGCCAGCTAGTAAAACAGGTTTATTGGACGACAGGAACACAGTCCCAAGCAGAGCTTGTAGGTACAACCAGGACCCCTCATCCAGGTCCCTCGGGGGGAGGGGGGGAGGGCGGGACAGGGAGCTTAGACCCCAACCCTGGGGGGTTCCCTCCGGTTCCCCAGCCAGCTTCAAACTGAAACGCCACTGCAGCCGTCTCCTTCCACCCTCCCCCCGGCTCCTCCTCCAGCCTTTGTCCAGTTTCCCGGGCAAAGGTGTCACCTGGCCCCATCCCCCTCCCAGCTTAGGTTACAGGCTTAGGTATCGGCCCTCAAATAAACTCATCCCCTGCTCTCCCATCCCCCATGCAGATAGTTCCAGTAAAATTAGACGACATTCCCAGGTCAGTCCGCCCCGCTCCCTACGGCGTCACACAAGCCAAAATTCCTCCCTGGTGTAACCTGGAGAAGCCCAGAATCCACAGGGTCATTAATGGAAGAGTTACGCCAGATAGGACTGTGACCTAATAGCTAGCAATGGGCCTGAACTGCAACCCTCTCCTCTGAACCCTTGCAAACGTCAGTGGGGCATCAAGGATCCGTGTCCCAAAGCTCAGCCACTCTGTAGCGTTTTGGTTCCAAATTGAACCCTGAAGTGGAAAGAGTCTATTTCCCATTTGGATGCTGCTGAGATCTCACAACATCAGATGATCTTGCAAAGCTTGGGGCAAAGGCTCATAAGAAGAGCTGGTGCCACTGAATTTCAGCCCTAACCCCAAAATTCAGCCCTGATCCTCCCCACACACACACCCCTAAACCCAATTGGGATTGAAACAGCCCATCTCCAACACAACAACATAACACTCCTTCCAAAGCATTTCACTAGCTGTACGCACACACCACCATAGAAACGCAGCCACCTCTGCGGTGGGGGACTGCAGCCCACCGGTGCCCAGCACACACTAGGAAGGGAAAAGGGGAACTTTTGACCAAGGATACTCAAGCAAATCCCATGCCCTTTGAAGAGCACCCTGCAGGCTGGTTAACGTCCATGCAGAGGGACTCAGCATGCTGTCCCAATCCTCTATGCAAAGTGGCTAAAGCCGCCCTTCTGAACCGCAGCGGCTTTTGCTCAGTGACAGGCAAATTATAAAACCCTGCCGACACTTCCCCTTTGCTGTGTCTGTACCTCACCTGGATAGAGAACCCGGCTGATCATCCCCGGCATGATGATAACCCCCAGCGGCAGCATTTTCAAATAGCTCGCCAGGATGGAGCCGGCCTTGGCGTGACTCAGGTTCTTAGCCGAGAGAGACCTCTGCACAATGACCTGCAAGAGAGAGGGAGACACGACCAGCTGCAGCTTAGTGCTTGAGATATTGGGCCCCAACCACCATGTCATGTCCAAACTCCCCCAAACGCTGGGGACGTTCAGCGCTCGACCCAAATTTTGCAGCCCAGGCCCATCTGGTCCTTGCATCCTGCAGGGCTGCCCTGAACAGGATCTGCTGGTATTATTCCAGAACATCAGAATGGCCCAGTGCCACCCATGGACTTCCCCCGCTGGAGACCCCAGCTCCTTGCATGCAAGGGTCCACCTCGCCCTCCACGGGGCTGGAGCGAGAGCACTGCATGCTGGGATACATCGTCTCTGTGGGTGGCAGCCTTGCACAACAGAGCAGGAACGCAGCTGCGCTCGGCCGCGTTTGAGATCAATCGGGTGGGATTGCTGGGTTCCCGGCTAGCATGACACTCAGTCTGGCCAGGCTTTGGTTCTTTGGTCCCAGGGTTAGTACGGCTGTCTCTACACTACATGCCTTTTAGCGACACAGCCGCGCTGCTACAGCCGTGCCGCTAAGAGGTGCGCAGTGTAGCCGCTCTTTGTGGGCGGGAGAGAGCTCTCCCACCGACAAAATAAATCCTCCCTCAACAGGAGGCGGTAGCTTTGTCGGCGGGACAAAGCGCTGTTCACAACGGCGCTTTTTGTTGGTAAAACTTTTGTTGTTCAGAGGGCGGTGGGGGGCAGGTTTCACACCCCTGAACGACAAAAGTTTTACCAAGTATCAAAGGGGTAGCCGTGTTAGTCTGGATCTGTAAAAGCAGCAAAGAGTCCAGTGGCACCTTATAGACTAACAGACGTATAGGAGCATGAGCTTTCGTGGGTGAATACCCACTTCTTCGGATGCATGTAGTTTTACCTACGTTTTACCGACGAAAGTGCAGCGTAGACAAAGCCTTCGAGTGAGGGGAGAAGTTGCAGGAGAATGTGCCCACGTATATTGAGAGACAGAAGCATTGTTAAGTCCTCAATTCAGTGTGGCACATTCCCGTTCACACTGACCCTCTCTATCCTATAATGAAGGAGCAATTTTCTCCCCACAATTAAATTCCAGATTCCCCTAAAAATATATATATATGTAAACAACAGCACTGCCATCCGACCCTACACAAACAAACCCACTAGCGCTTACGGTGTCACATGACCATGCATGCCCATCATGCTTTGCATGCTGTGCCTCTCTGCGCTGTCCTTACCAGTGGGCTGAGAGCACTAGGCAGAGCATCCCACTGCTCCGTCACTGTCCCCGCTGCTCCCAAGAGCAGAGCGGTACCGTAGCAGTGAGTGGAGGAGGGAGCACAACGGAGCATTCCCGCAGCGTGCGAGGCATGATGCTGTCATCTTCAAAGCACCAGACACCCGCCCACACAGCCTCACTCACAGGGCTGTTGCATTAATGCTCCCATTTCACAGATGGGGAAACCGAGGCAGAGGAGTTAAGTGCATTGCCCGAGCAACTCAGTAGCAAAGCCAAGAACCTAGAGCAAGAGTGGCTGGTTCCCAGGTCTCTGCTGGAACCAAGCTCCTCCCATTGATGGCAAGGCCGGATTCGGAGCCTCTCTTAAAACAGCCAAGTCAGTGAAAGAGCTGCGAAAAAACCAGCTCAGCTAAACAGCCAACCCCCCCGGCTTCATTCTCAGGGGCTCAGCACCGCTCTGGCTTTGGCTCCATATTACTGGGCCGTGTCTTCAGAGGTGCCAAGTGCTCATGACCCCCCAGTGTTGTTGTAGTCTCGGGGCCCGGGAAAGGCCCGCGTAGGTGACCTCCCCAAGCAGCAGCGTCGCTCTGGAGGGGCCGGAAGCCTTGTCCCAAGTCAGAACGACCAGGCTTTCCCTGCCATTGTGCCTTTACTCATCATCTACAGCTGCAATGAGCAGGCGCCCCACAGCCACCACTGAGCTACCGGCATCCGGGGGGGCACCTCTGCTGACGCCAATGAAGTCGCTCTGGAGGGAGACTGGCATGGGTTAAGTGAGCCTCAGGCCCACAGACCCAAGAGAGGGGGAGGGCACGGGCTGGCCCAAGCAATTGAGTGGCTCTTTCCTGGCCCTTCCGTCCGACGAGCCAGGGAAGATGCCAAGTGCGGAGGCTGCCCTTGCGTCCCCATCGCGGTGATTCAGAGGAAGTCGCACGGCTGAATCACAGCGACACGGCGCGAGAACCGGCCTGCCGGTCTCACCGGGGATTTCCCCTGGCCAGGAACCTCATCGAGGCTGATTCACAGTAGATGGCACAGGGGCAGGCTGGGGGTGATGAGGAGGTGCCACCTCACAAGCATCGGCCAGGGCACTGATCACTTAGAGAGGAAGGATGGCCCAGGGGTTGGGACGCCAGTCTGGGCTTAGAGAGACGCAGCTTCAAGTTCTTGCTCCGCCACAGACTCCACGAGACCTTGGGCAAGTCACTTCATCTCGCTGTGCCTCAGTTTCCCATCTAGAAAGCGGGGTGTCGGGAGGCCCACGCCATTTCAGAGTGGGAGGCGCTCAGATGCTATGGGAAGGAGGCCCAGAGATGCATCAATCAGAGTGGCAGGGCCAGAGCTACAGCCTAGTGGGTCACCTGCAAGGAGCCAGCGTGTTTCTCAGCAGGGCTGCTGGGGCTCAGAGCCTCGTGCCAGGGATCCTGTTTGCTGACGAGGCGTGGTGGAAACACGCACGGTGCATTGCCCGGCTTCCTAGCAATTGTCTCTGTTATCTAAATATTTGCTCTTGTCTCAACACGTTCAATGGGCTTTTGCACGACACCATCCAGCTGGGCCCTTTGGGTTTGTTCTGTATGGATCCAGTGCCAAGAGGCCTCTCTGGCTCAGGCGTGGGGCCATATCGGCCTCAGAGCGGAGCTGGGACAAAGCCACGCCCAGGATGTGCTGGCACATTGTGCCTTGTCAGTGAGTGTGAAATGCGACCTCCCGCGTGAGTGGAGGCGTCTGATTTGGGTGTGGTTTTACGTCCATTTTGCAGGCTGGCATGGGAGCCCACAGCAAAGGATTGTGGGGAAAAGAAGCCATCCAGGGTATTTAACCAGCTAATAGGATGGAAACAGAGGGAGACAAATATCCAGTTTATGCAAGTGGTGGATTAAGACTATTGGGGCCCGGACCCAATGTAAAGGCGCCTCTACACAACTAATCAAGCCCCCCAATGCTATGGTGCTGCTGGCTTCCTGACACACCAATGTCACCTCCTGCTCCACCCTTCTCAGGTGGCATCTTCCCCACCACTGAAATCCGCAGCTGCAAGTTGTGTCGGTCCGTGGTCTCCTCCACGCCCAAAGCCAGGACCTGCGGCTGCATGGATCTTGCCTTAAGCCAGCATGTTGAGGCTACTATACAGTGGCAGAGCACGGAGGTATCTCTGGAGACCTAAGTGATGCCGTGAATTTCTGGGGGAAACAGAGGGCAAGCTATCACAGGAGCCGCAATGGGAAATGCTGGGTTAATTCTTTCTCTTGGGGGTTTCCAGTCACCCCAGACCCGAGGAGAATTAGAGCTAGGGAACGGCGAAGGGACTCGCCCAAGGATGCACAGTGTCAGTGGCAGAGCCAGTCCCACACGTAGCGTTTCAGGCGTGTGTGTCCAACCAATTCTTGCCGGTAACCATTATTCTCTTCTCTTGTCTTTATCAAACAGGGTCAGCCTTTCCACCACTACGTATCCAGGAACTCAGCATGCCCGGGACAAGGCAAAGGGGGCATCCACGCCCCGAGACACGAGAAAAACCCAGGGCCCAGCAAATACAAGGCGGACGGAACCAGTGCTAAAAAACCCACCGCAGCCACCAGCTTCCCGCCATACTGGCAAAGCAAAGGTTTCAGTTCCATCAGGAACGTGCAGCCCGGCCAAGGCCTCAGCAGAGCAACCGGCAAGCCCTTGTCCTCCCTCCCAGAAAGCCAGAGGACAGCGGACGAAGTGAGGACGCCGCTCGGCATCCCGCTCACCAAACTCTCACAGTCCAAGCACCTCAAGGCCAGGGCGGGCGGGGGCCAGCAGGTTTCCACCGACTCCAAACGGAGGCTCCCTGGGGCCGCCAGCCGCAAGGACCAGTAGGCACCGAAGCAGGTGGACTGCAAGTATTCAGAGGCCATAGAGCGGGGAGATGCAATTCCGCGAGGGAGGGGGAATATGTTTACATTTACCTGGTCGGTGCACCAGTACCAAGTGGCCAAGACAGATAGCCCGAAAGTCATGCCAGTCCAGGGGAGGTCTCCGGAGACGGGATCTCGGAAGAGGTGCATGGCGTCCGCTCTGGGCAGGTGGCATGTTGTGTTGGGGATAATCTTGGCCGGAACAGCCTTTAAATAAGCCTCTGCCAAGTTCTGGTATCCTCCGATCTTGCTAAACGCTGGAAGGGAACCGGGAGGGGAAGCTGATTAGAGCACTGAAATACAAGCAGATCAGCTGGCAAAAGCCACAGCAACCTTCCCAGGCAGAATCTTTCCTCCCTTCCCGCTTGCCCCAAGAGGCAGGGCCAGGGAAAGAACCACCACACGTTGCGACGGAATTTTATTCTTATTTAAGAGACACGAGTCAGCTGGTGTTTTGCAGAGTTGGGCGCGGTAGATTCCTGCTTCCCCCAGGGGACGCATCCCGGGTCCTGGATCCAGGCTCCCCATCGGGAGGCTCTCTCCACTGAGTTTGTACTTCCAAACTCCACTGAGTTTGTACTTCACTTTTATTAAAGCACAAAGGTCCCCGGGCAGTGGGATGTTCTTGTTTAGGTGGTGAAAGTGACCAGAGGCGGTAGCGACTGACTTGATTCATGACGGTGCTAAGTGTAGGGTCCACCCTTTGGCTCAGGAGTCAGACCATTTTTTAATCGATCTAGGTAGTAACCTGATGGCCCCATAGTCTCTGGGTACCTAGACACAAGTGCAATACAGACTCACTTCGCTGGGTTTTCTTAGGGTCCATCTACACTGCGAGCGGAGGTGATTGCAGCACGTGTAGACATATCTGAGCTCGCTTCGACCTAGCTAGCGTGAGCTGTCGAAGCCCACCAGGTATCCTGGCTAGGTACTCGAGTGGCTAGACCTTACTTCTATTGGGACAGGAGCGAGCGAGACCAAAGCTAGCGCAGGCATGTCTGGACATGCTGCAATCCCATTCACAGCTCCAGCTGCAGCGCAGATGTACCCTGAGAAATGGCATCTTCCCTCTGGAGCAGTTAATTCCCAGGGGTGAAACTAACACCTGTGCTAAAGGCCTAGCCCCCCTGCTCTCCCCAAATCATCCCAAGCCTGGGCAGCCACTGGCAAATGAACCCCAGATTATAGACCCCGCCCCTCAGCAGCCCGCTTTCAGCGCCACCCATCCTCTCCCAGCCCCGCCAGCTTAAGCAGCGGCGACACTCATTGCGGCACAAGGATCTTGCGAAGCACCCAGCTGCCTGACAGCCCTGCTGCCTGAAGCCGCGGGTACTGCTGCCAGGCGGGAATCTAGGCTTGCTTCCTCGCCGCCGCTGGGAGACGGCGCTAAATTCACCTTGCAGTTGCCCCACTGAAGCCAGGGGATTACCCTGGCTAGCCGGGAGGAGAATTTGGCTGCGGATGCATGGGAAGGCAACATACTTGGCTTGCAAAAGGAGGTGGGAAGATGCCCCTCCCCTTCCTCAGCACTTCCTTCCGAGTCAGTCCATGCAGGAGCACGAACACCCCGTCTGTGGCCACTTCCCATGAGAGCAAGCGCTGCACACACGACGCGGCACAGCGACGGTTACTCACACCCAAGAGGAGCTGCCAGTCTCCTCTTGCCCAAGCCCATGCCATGCCCCCACTAGGCACCGGGCGCAGACTCCTGCGCCCCAGCGGATGGGGCAGAGGCGAGATAGCCGTCTGGGGGCAGGTTGAGGAAGCAGCCCCCACTATGAAGGGCTGGGCGAACCCCAGGCCCGGATATCGGGGGCTGCTTCTAGCACAACTTGTGGTGTTTGGGGCTGAATTTATTTTAAAGCGATGGAGGGAGAGGGGGGAAGCAGCTTGTCTCTGTCTCGCCTTCTGTTCCTCCTCTGCGCTGCTGCTTTGTGAGAATCGGAGCGGGACCTGAACTGGAAGCCAGATCTAATGCCCCACCTCCACCCCAGATCTGACACCCCCAGCTCCGACCCTCTCCCCCCACCATCCAGCCCAACTCTCAGCACCTTGGCATTAGCGGCAGGTTAGATTCATGGGGTTGCCAGATCGGTATGGACCCTCCAACCCCCACCCCTCCTTTCTGTGCCCTTTGAAGGGGTCTATGCCAGGGCTGCCACCCTCATGACTAGCTAGTGCCCATAAGTCACAGCAGCTGGCAGCCGAGAGAATTACCAGTGCAGCCCATGGAAACCGAACGCCCTGGTAGTGCTCCTCTGGGCCCAGGCCAAAACTGGGGGCCAGGTGAAAGACCTGGGCCGTCTGCTGGGTCTGCCCCATGGAGCCTTTCACGCTCCAGCCTGCTGAGGATTTGTGACTCCTAAGCCGGATGCTCCCAAACACGGGCATCCTTGGCTGGGAACTCATTAGTGAGAATTCACACTCGGGTACCGGCGGCCCCGAGCCCAGACTTTATTCCTGGATTCCAAGGGCAGACGGGCCCATTGCGATCCCCTGGTCTGACCTCCCGCAGGACACAGCCCAGAACTGCCCTGGGTTCCTGCCGGCTTGAGCGTGAGCAGCTCTTGTAGAAAAACATCCATCCTTCTACCTTCTCCTCTTCATTCCCCCCGGCCCCCTGCACTGGTTCCCCCCTAGAAACGAGCCCTGATCAAGCTCCGATCCAAACACCCCAGAACTTTGGGCTGATCAAAGTGCAGCGCTCTGTTTTGCCAGCAGTCCCCAGCTTTGTAACCGGCCAAGGCAAACAGCCCCCAGCAGTAGACGTTTGAGATCTGGGTCTGACTCTCAAGTTCGCAGCGTGAGCCCATCCCGGTTCCCTTTTTAAGATGCCACCCCAAAAATGCACATTACTCCTTCCTCGGTGTCTTTACATTCCAGTGCAGTTCCATGGCCATGTGAGCTGAGGACTTCAGTAACTCAGGCAGCGGTTACGGGCCCACTACAGGAGCAGGTGGACGAGGGTCTCTGGCCTACGATGGGCAGGAGGGTCAGACTAGATGATCCTGATGGTCTCTTCTTCCCCAGAAGTCTGGGAGTCTGCAGTTTAGTCCTGGGACCATCAATCCCAAACCAAAGTCAGAGGGGGCGGGTGGATGTTTTCAGAGCATCGTCTGAGGACTCGAGCCCTCCCACACACGCACACTGCTTTGAGAACAGGCCCGTCGCATTGGGGAGAGGATCAGTGTTTGTAAACTCGCCCTGCCCTTGTGAAAGGGGAAGTGGCTACACGCCCACACCTGGTTAATCCCGGTGCGGGCGAGCCAAAGACCGGGGCGGGCGGGAAGCAAGAATACATGCTCTCTAATAAGGGCAGGCGGTTAGCGAATGCTGAATCATAGTGGAAAGCAGGTAGATGCACTGCGGGCTCCGGGCCCTGCAGTATTTCCAAAGGCAGCAGTTTGCATGCAGCACCACTGGCATTTGCACACACAAGAGGTGTGGACCAACAGAGGGATGTTGCAGTTTGGGAGGCCCGCTGAGAATTTGCCCCACAGCTGCCTCATTAATGCCCAATATGTTCACACACCAGGATTAACGTCTTTGTGGTGCACACCAAAAGGAATCAGGGATTTAGGCTGTGCTTTCAATGACTTGCCATGGTAACCAAGCCATGAGCCACAACAACAGGGTGTGTGCGCGTGATGGTACGTTCCTCCACAGAGGTCAGGACAAGGGCTGTTTGCATCAGTGCCGCAGGGGGTGGGCACACACACATTTGTGAGAGCCGGCCCAGGGCTAATGCTGGATAGGGGGATCCCAGCCCAGACCCCTGGGCCAGTCTGCTTGATTTTACCCCATCTAGAGCTGGGCTCACAACAGTGGGGTTGGGTTGCTGGCAGTTCCAAAAAGTTTTTCAAAAAGTGTTCGTTAATTGAAATATTTTGATTCAATTTCAAACTTTTTTTTTAATTTATTTATTTATTTTTTTAACATTTTTGCACTTTTAAAATAAAATTGGGGGGAAATTAAACAAAATGGCGGGGGGAAGGAAATTCCAAAGCCTAAAGTCATTTCAACCCCCAAAACTGAAACCTTTCGGAAAACGTCAAAATGTTTCATGTCAAGATTTTGGAATTGTTTTTAGGGAGGTTGGTTTTTGTTTGATTTTTCTTGACCGGAAATATTTGCGGAAATCGACCCAAGTTCACAAAACGTTTCAACTGACAAAAATGTCAGATGAAAAATTTTGCCCAGTTCTACTCCCCACTCTGTGGTCATGGCTCGGTTTTTGTAGAACAGCCTGGTGGAGGTAGCTGTTTGTTACATGAACCCCGGACGAACTCGGTCTCTATGCAATCACGTGGTGCACGTATTTCCCACCAGGATTTGGTGACTTGAGGCTGTTCCTCAAAGTATTGTGCTGTTGAGTATTTCTGCAATGACAGCCCAGAATGAGTAGTCGGCAGGGACTGAACCTGTGACCTCGGATTTAAATGCACAGGCCTCTAGTGCTTGAGCTCAAGGAGTAGCTATTTTGCAGCCGGGGGGTAGTAGCGGATTCAACCCTGAGGCATTTGGGAACGACAGTCCCACATGAGCGGACGGTGAACGTTAGCACACCTGTGTGCATGCCATTCCCGCACTTGCACTCCTGCACAAAGGCCAGATTAAAAACCAATAGCCATAGAGGCCTTCGTGTTCGGCTGCCTGCTCCAAACCTGGGACAATACCCGGCATGCAAGGGCCTTTAGTTCTCTCTTCTCTGTCCCTAGCACAAACTGCGGCCCTCTTTTTGATCTGCACCTCAGGACGGTGGTTCTGATCTGGTTACTACTGGGGGGGAATTGTCCTGCCCCTTTTTGTACAGTCAAAACCTTGGCTGCTGTTTGCCTTTGGTTTGATTTCTGTCAATATATGGCGTCAGAGACAGTGCCCCCCCCCCCCAAAGAACAGGTGCTGAGCTGTACGGGGGGGGGGCGGTGTGTGGAGGGGCTGCACAGAACAGGTGCAGCAAGGATCGCGGAGACATTGGCCGGGGAAGCGGGGGTGTCTGCGTTCTACCCTCCACTCTGCCCCTGACGCCCCAGCGATCTCGGGCAAGTCACGTAGGTCAAGGCTGGTCAGGCTTGGGTGCTTCACCTGATTTCGTTGGGAGCTGCTGGCGCCCAGCACCTCTGAAATCAGGCCAGTTACTTAGGCTCTGAGACTTTTCACCATGGTCCCCCCCCCCCCCCCGTGTAGACGTAACTGACTTTGGAGTTAGGGTGTGTACACTCGGAGGGCTATAGCAGCACAACGGCAGTGTAGACACTCACTACAGCCCCGGGAGGGGGTTTCCCAGCAGCGTAGACAATCCATCTACCCGAGAGGCAGCGGATAGTTCAACACAAGAATTCTTCTGTCAACGTAGCGCTGTCTACACCCGGGGCTGGGCGACAGAGCTACGTCTCTCGGGGGGTGGATTTTTCCCCACCCCTAAGAGCCGTAGCTGTGCCATTGTACGTTCCCGGTGTAGACCACCTCTAGCAGTAGACACCCAACTGTGAAAATTGTGCCTTAACCCTTCTGCGCCTAAGTGCCCCGTCCGTAAAAGGAGGAGAACGAGACTTCCCTACCTCCCAGGGGTGTTGTGAGGCTATATTCACTCAGGTGCTCCAGTGATGAGCGCCAGGAAATGCCTGTGAATGAAGTTAGAGCAAAGCCGGAGGAAGACCCCGAGGAAGGGAAGAGAGTGCCCAACACCGGTTCCAGCTCCCTGGCTACATGCACGTGGAACGCCGACTCTCTCACGCCTGGGCTTTTGCTGTGCATGTTTCAGAGAAGATCAAAGGAAGCGGCATTCTGACGTGGGCGGCTCCCTTCTGGGGATGCCCCAAATAACACCCTGGGAGTCAACAGCTGGGAATTCCCTGGAGAAAAACGTGAAGTTCCGCTTGATAGTCAAACACCTAACCAGCCTGTCATCCTATATCGATCACATGGATACTGGGAGCCTGCCATGGAGAACAATGAAGCAGAAAGGGCAGTAGGTGGGGAATTCACCCGTGCAGAGACTCAGCATGACGACTGTGCATCACTTAGACCCACAGGGCGGGCACACATGGGGATATGGCCACAGGGGAGCGTAAGCCGTCTGCAGCGTGACGAAGCTCACCCTAAACGTCTGGGCATGTGACTCGCTCGGATCAGGTATTTTAATTTATTTTGAAGACTGCTCGAGTTGCGCGAGGAAAGAGGTTTCCCTGGAGGGCGGGGGGGTGTCTGTGCGGCTCCCTGGCCTTACCTGTTACCGCTAAGATGACGGCTCCGATGATCATGATGAGCGTCTGCAGCGCGTCAGTGTAGATCACAGCTGCCAGCCCACCTGCACGAGACGGGAACGAGATACAGGGGCTCAATCGGCACCGGGCCGGGCGTTGTTGTAATGTCAACAATAAACCCAACCATTCACCTGGAGACGTGTCGGTCGGTTATTGATCCCTGCTAAGCAGGAGACCTTCCACCAAGGTAAAACAGGAGGGCCAGCTCCGTTCACTGCTGTGCAGCCAAGGGTTATGGGGCTGCCTGTCTCCCCATGGGTGGGCTGGGGCCAGGCATGCTCCAGTTGCAGAGCAGGGAGCTCCCCCACAAGCGTAGAGGAGGCTGAGCCGTCTGTGCGGAGCAGGAGTCCCAAGCGCATGGGATAAAAAGGAAAGGGCGGGGGCGGGGGCATGGGTTCGTCTGGAAAGAGGAGCTGAAGTGAGAGCACCACGTTCTCACGCTCCTGCGCAGAAGGCCATGCCGCGACGCTCTCCTTAGCGCCAGAGCCGAGTCCCGGGCACCGCTCTAGTCCACTCCTCTCTTTCCTCTTTGCACTTCTACAGGCAGCCCCCAGGGACGAAGCCAGCCTCTTGCTCAGTCCTCCAGCCCGTCCTCCTCCCCCAACAAAGCAGGAATGTCCCCCCTGGGATGACAGTCCGCTCTCTCGGGCAGGGACCAGCTGAGTGTTCTGGGTTTGTACAGCTCCTAGCACAACAGGGTCTCGGTCCATTGGAGCCTCTTAGAACGGTCACAAAACAGGGCCGTTATTAATAGGTATGTGCGCGCGTCCAGGCCTGGGGCGCATAGGTGCTAATTCCTTAGTGCTTTGCCTGTTTGTAACTAACCCAGCATCAGGGCTTCCCACACTCGGCTGTGGACTCCATTCCAGCCAACGCGAGAGCACTGCTAAGAAATGGATCCCTCCCTTTTCTTCCTTTCATCCCATTGCCCCTAAGTCTCCTGCCTGGTACTCCTCAAGCAATTCCACGCCCTCCCTGGTGTTCTCGCCCACCAGCTCCTGGCACTCTGAGCAGGTCCCCCATTAGTCATTGCCTAGCCAGTCCCTGTACATTTAGCCCTTCTATGTCCGCTTTACCAAGCAACCCCTTTAGCCTTGTGGTTTGGCCAAGCCTGCTCGCCTAGGGAGATGGGAACTCGGCCAATGAGGAGCAGTGGCTTAAAAAGGTAGCTGAGTTGTAGCAAAAGGTTTGAAGCTATTGACTCCCGTCTCATGGCAAAATGTCTGGGTTTCACATAACCAGTAACATCCGATTCGATTACACGGATTTTAAGAGATGTTCTCCTGGTTCAATGGCTCAGTGACCCCACCCACTCGCTGAGCTCATCGAGTTAAATACCCAACACCCACATATGCTCTATGGACTGAAAAACACGCGGACACAATTTGTTTGGGACTAGAGAGTCACGGTGACATCTGAATACCGTTTAGAGCGGGGTGGGCGAACTTTTTGGCCCGAGGGCCACATCGGGGTATGGAAATTGTATGGCGGGCCATGAATGCTCACAAAATTGGGGTTGGGGTGTGGGAGGGGGTGAGGGCTCTGGCTGGGGGTGCGGGCTCTGGGATCGGGCCCAAAATGACGAGTTCGGGGAGCGGGAGGGGGCTCCGGATTAGGGTGCGGGGGGGGTGAGAGCTCTGGGGATGAGGGGTTTGGGGTGCAGGAGGGTGCTCTGGGCTGGGACCAAGGGGTTCAGAGGGCGGGAGGGGGATCAGGGCTGGGGTAGGGGTACGGGGGAAGGGTCTGAGGGCTCTGGCTGGGGGTGCAGGCTCTGGGGTGGGGCTGAAGGGCTTGGGGTACAAGAGGGGGTTCTGGGCTGGGACCGAGGGGTTCAGAGGGCGGGAGGGGGATCAGTGCTGTGGCAGGGGATTAGGGTGGGGGGGGCTCAGTGGTGCAGGCTCTGGGCGGTGCTTACTGCAAGCAGCTCCTGGAAGCATGTTCCCCCTCTGGCTCTGAGGCATGGCCAGGTGGCTCTGTGCACTGCCCCATCTGTTGGCTGGGAACCACGGCCAATGGGAGCTGCGGGGGCAACAGCTGTGGACAGGGCAGCACGCAGAGCCGCCTGGCCATGCCTCTGTGTACTACATAGGAGCCGGAGGGGGGTCATGCTGGCTGCTTCCTGGGAGCCTCGCAGGGCGGGGCAAGCCCCTGACCCCGACCCTGCTGCCCGGCGGGAACTGAGAGCCGGATTAAATGGTCTGACAGGCCGGATATGGCCCACGAGCCGTAGTTTGCCCACCCCTGGTTTAGAGGTACTGAGGCGGTGTATTGCTTTGATTGAGAGGAGAAGAGATTGGGCCAAACTTTCTGGGCTGGCGTGACTCCCCTGGCACTGACGATGAAGGGAACCTCCACTCCTGGTAATAATTTAGGGGCCTGCCAAGGAGATCGGACCCGGTGGTCTGTGCAGGGTGGAAGCCAGGAACTCATGAATTCTACTCCCAGCTCTGAGCCTCACTACCTGTGAATGGTTGGGGAAATCCCATTGGTCAGCCCACCAGTAAAGCAGGGAGAACACTGGTTACTACCTCCCCTCCGGGCACGAGTGAGCTGAGATTTGTGGTCTTTGAAGCCGAAGAGCACGAAGGATTCCGATAAGCAGGGAAGTTGGTGGTGAAGTGCATTCGCTAAGACCCTTCGGATAAAGGATTGGACCCTCTTAGGATGGTCACCGTGTGGGGATGTCGCAACGGTGACCATTAATAATAGGCCCACCTGTGTGCACACGTACGTATACACGAGAGAATCCAAGGCACATGTTGGAGAGGGAGGAAGTTACTGGACATGAGAAGCCCGCTCATGCAGCCCTCACTCCGGTAGTCCTGCTGACTTCCCTGGCCCAGGCAGCGTCTAGAAGTGCAGGGAATCCCGAGCCAACGAGCCGAGAGGTATTTCACTAGCTAGAAGTGGAACGTAAGCGTTGTGCGCCCAACAGAGCGCCGGCCTCGGAGTCCTTCCTGCTCCAACCCTTGGCAACTTACCAGCAATGGTGTAGAGAGCTGTGACCACCAGCATCAGGACGGTGGAGAGGTAGAGGTTCCAGCCCAGGCAAACTTGTACAAACAGGGCCCCCGAGTACAGATCTGTCTGCATGTGAAATAAAGAACACGGTGTTTGGGTGAGGCCCATGGCTACGCCCTGCCAACACCCAGAGAGGTGGGAATGGGGACAATCTACCCAGAGCTAACCTGGGTACCACAGAGCTTAGCACCTTCTGCCATGCACCCAACTGGAGGCAAGTGCTTCCCCACACGGGCACCGCGTGACGTGAGCTGAAGGTCTCAGCCCGCTTCAGCCGAGCACAGAACCACTGGCCATAACCAGGGGACTGACCTGCTCTTCCCACCCGAGTAGTGCCCTGCAGGGCAGAGCTGGGCAGGCAACACCAAGGGAAACTCCAAATGCCACTTCCCCATGCTGGGCCCGTTTGGAGAGAAATTGAGTATGTCAGTCATCAGGGCTGGCAACCTGGCCTCTCTCACGCTCACACGGGGTCTAATCCTTAACGAGGAGGCAGTGTGGTCTAGTGGCTAGCGCACTTGTGTGGCACTCAGGACACGTGGGTTCCGTTCCCAGCTCTGGGGTTGGCCTGCTGGGGGCACCTTGGTAAAGTCAGTTGACTTCTCTGTGCCTCAGTTTCCCCAGCTGTAAGATGAGGCTAATGATACCGACCGCCTGTGTGATATGCTTTCAGGTCTCCGGAGGACGAGTGCTATAGAAGAGCTCGGGATTATTATTATCCCGCCAGGCGCTGGCCTGTCCCCATTCCCTTGAGAACAAAAGAGAGTTAAGGGCGCTCAGAACCTGCCAGGATCGGGCCTGTCACTGCCCCATTGCTGACCCTACCGCTGAGAAGGCAGATGGTCACTGCAGAAGTGGACCCAGCCAGACTCAGCATCTCCCCACGGTAGGTAACTCCTCACTAGCACACTCTCCTCCTAGCGCTACTTTCAGCTGAGGATCTCAAAGCACTATAGAAACATTCACTCATTAAGCCTCATACAACCCTTGACAGGCAGGCGAGCGCCAGGTGGGGAAACTGAGGCAGGGCACGGTCAAATGACTCAGCCATGGTCACGCAGCAAGTCAGTGGAAGATTCAGGAGCAGAACCCGGGAGCCCCGACTCCCCCATGCTCTGCCTCACATCTTTGATGTTTCAGGCTAAGCGAAGGTCATGCTCTCAGAGCAGGATCCGTCCCCTGGTGCTCCGGGGAGAGGAGACGACCTCGGCAGGGTCACTAGCTCAGATACCTCAGAACTAGAGACGCTAATTCCCGGTTACGCTGAACTCCTGATATGACGCACGATGGCACAGAGCCGCAACACCTTGAGTCTCTCCCATGTGACACACCCATGCCCGGAAGGCAGCGAGCTTGGTGGAGCACCAAGGGGAGGACGGCCCAGGCGGATAAGAGGGGCAGGCTGCTCCCAGTCCCTGGGCCAGGCACTCAGTTCTCCCAGGAAAGGCCATTAAGCTGCCTCATCTCTGCAACATCCACCAGCGGGCCCTTCCCAAAGAGAGGCCGGGGTGGCTGGGGAGAGCCAGAGGCAGAGTGGAAGAGGGCCCGGCCCCCAGGAGAAAATGGAGCACGGGAAAAACACGGGAGGTGTTCTCCCCCGTGGTGGCAGGGTGCCGCAGAGGCTGTGCAGCATCCAGACCCCCACAGACCCTGAACCTAGAGATGGTTGGAGGGGAGCTCAGCTCTTCCCCTCGGTCCCTGTTTTCTGTCTACTCAGCAAACTCCTTTGCCGTCTCTGCCACCCTTCGGCAGGCCAGCGGGTGCAGTAATGGGGGAGGGCCAGTCTATCCCTCTCTGCTTGACTGGATTCGTTCCCTTGGCAGCCGCCGCCGCCTTTGAAAAGCCTGCCAAGCCGTTTCCCAGAGCCCCGCTCCCCGCCAGCTGGAGTGGGATGCTGAAGCTGTCAGAGCTTCGGGCCATCCCCAGTGGGGCGGTGGGCCACGAGCTGGGGCGCTCACATGGGCAGAGGGAGTTCATGCCAAGCACATCACAGATAGGATCCAACAAACGGGCTGAGTGCAAACACTACCGGAATCGTTGGGTCTGTATTTCTATAACACCTCTTAGCCGAAGAGCTCAGAGCAAACAATTAGCTCAACCCCCACACAAGCTGATTAAGGATTATACCCATTTGACAGACGGAGAAACTGAGGCACTCACCGGTGATAGGCGTTGCTTGCAGTTGGGCAGCAAAGAGTAGCAAAGTGAGGGATCAAACCCAGCAACCCTGACTTCCAGTCCCCTGCTCTAGCCACCACACCAGATTTGCAGCCCCCAGGGTTGGGTGTATGCTGAGATCGGCCAAAGGAGCCGTTCTAACACACACCAGAGGTTCCGTGAGCCCAGCTTCTGGGGCACAAGGAGGAGATGTTGCTATGAGATTGCAGCAAGACGCCTTGAGGGTCCCCAGCTCTGCTGGTCACCTGGGAGAGCCCCCCCCCCCCCCCGACCGGGGGAGGGACTGGTCGCTCCAAAACCCTTTAAACCTCATCATTTGATGAAATGTCACCTTTGACCGAAAGCCGGGGGAATGTCCCGGCACATCTCTTCCCTGGCATGTCGCTGGTTGCAAGGCTACCACCCACATGGAGAGCTCTCTCCAGGGCACCGTCCTTCCGAGCCTCGTTCGTTTGTGGCATCACACCCTGTTCGAATCACGCGGCTCCACGGGACTGGAACGGAAGGACCCAAACCAACGGCCGCCCATGGGCACCTTCCTCTGCCCAGCGGAGAGCATGCATGGAAAGATCAGTGGGAGGTTAGTTAAAAATGTAGGGCCAGATCCTCAGCTGGTGCAAATCAGCCCAACTCCACGGACGCCCATTTACCCCAGCTAAGGATCTCAGAGTTCACAGGGCAGCCAGGCGGGTGCAGGAGGTGTAGTTTCTCTCTCCTTGGGCCAGCCCCCAGTTAGTCAGGCCTCCAAAGCAGAGCCTTTCGGAGGTGCCATGGGAAGACCTGCTGACGAAGGGCGAGAGGTGGTTATTAATAAGAGGCCCTTTCCAGGATGGAACTTGGTCCCAGACCAGACTGGCCTTGGGAGGCAGCAAACTAGGGGCCAGGACACCTGGCTTTTATTCCAGTCCCTGCCGGGTGACCTTGGGCAAGTGAGTTTCCCTGTGAGTACAACATGGATAACCACACTCGCTCACCCAGCCTGAGAAAGCACCCAGATCGACAGAGGAAAGGGCTAAATATAATAATTCATGCCCCAACCCCTCGCACACTTTCCACAGCACCTTCCACGCCAGCATCTTGGCTTCTGGCCTGAGAGGGGCAGGACCCCACAGAGTGCCTTCTGTTTGGAGCAAGGGAAGGAGGAGTCGTCCCAGAAATGCAAACAGGATGGTGGAAGGAGCAGGAAGAGCCCCATGCTCCCCAGGTCATGGGGGAGTGTAGCACCTCCCGCTGTTATACAGAACCCAGGTGCAGACGTCATTCCTTCACCAGCAGGATCTCCAGCATGCCTGCGGTATCTCAGTGGGAGCCGAACAGGCCCAACAGACGTTACTGGAAGAGTCCCAGATTAACAAGGCCTTTAACTTGGAAAGTTCAGGAGAAGAGGAGGACTTGGTAAGTCTCAACCCCACGGGAGCTTCACGAATGCGGCTTGTGGATGTTCTGCGAGCTGGTGGGACGCCTGCCAATTTAATCAGGAGGGTCCCGGCTACACATAGTGCTGGGACGCAGCTTGATCTACACAGCTGAGCTGCATCACACTCAGCTCAGCAAAGCAGGGCATCAACATTCTCCACGGGATTAGCGACGGGGTTGTGCATGTGGAACCGAGGGCAAGATCTAGCTCAAGCTCAAGGTCAAGGCTTCTCCGAGGGTGAGGTGCAAACCGCAGGCACGTGGGCCCAGCCTCATGCTGGGTGACGAGAATGAACCAGCCCTGTCTGACATCCCCGGGAGCCGGCCAGCCAGGACACGGGAGGGACACGCGCTGTTCTCTAATCTCCCAAAGAATGTCGGCAGCGTGTTCTGCCGACCGGCATGGAATTAGCCCCCTGGCTGGACCTGCCAGGCTCCATCCCTGCTGGATATATGTGAGCTGCTGCTGCTCTCGGTGCCTAAGACACAGATCCAGCACCGGTGCCCAGCCCAAGCAATTGCGGATCTCTCTCTCTGCAGCATCCTGGGGGCGTGGGGGTAAGCAAGAAGGAATCCTCCCACCAGTCTGCCAAGGAGTCCCTCCATGGCCATTACTGCAGCCTAGCTGGAAAAGCCCTTGCTCTCTATGGTGGGGAAATAGCTGGTGGATCTTTGCATGTATGGACTCACCCACACTGTCCCCACATTCTGCCCTTGCTCCACTGCCCAAACCCCCTTGGTTTGGGGTGTTGGTATCCCCGACTTGGAATAGAGCCCAGCCCACATGTTTGTACCACTCCACTTCTACAGCAGCCAACACCCTCAGGGAGGAGATCCAGGATTGTCCCTTAGCTGAACAAAACATTTGACTCTTTTTAACGAACAGCCGTGCCGTTCGTAATTAACGACTGTATGATCTAATGCCCAGGCTGGGGCCAGAACTTTTGCTGACGTCCTCTGAGCTGTGCTGGAGTCAATCACGCTCCGCTGATCTCGAGGCTGTGGCCCATTCATGGTGGGTGTTTTAGTTAATGGTTCTAGCTAGGTTACGAATTTGCCTCAACTCCATTCCGGCCAGGCCATCTCTAAAGGAGAGGCCAGGTCAGTGCCCAGGGTCCATTAAGATCTTGGATTCTCTGCTGAGGCTGGCAGGGGGCGGGCAATTGAATACTGGCTGTGCTTGATGTGGGCGCCTTTCCATAGAGAACATATGACCAAAGCCGCAACTAAGCCCTAATAGGACTTTGGGTCACTGTCTTATCCAGCCCCCCAGGAATGGCGCCAGATGCCAGCATCATCTCCTGGACTAGGTAATTCCACTGCAACAGGTCAGAGATCAGCAGAAACTCACCAATAACAATAATGATACCCAGGGCCATGCTTCACCCTGAGACTCTAAGGGGGAAGGCTTGGGAGCCGGTCACACTCCCCTAAGCCACTAGTCCCAGCACAAGGTATTATTAATTTAGAGGGTCATTCTCCATTGGTGGGAGCATGATGAAGCATCAGCTTCGCCCGACCACAGTTCCATCCCAGCATGGAGCTGGGAGTAAAGGGGCCATTGTCCGTCACATTCCCTGGAGCTCCCAATGTTCTTCTCCGGAGTGATTTACCGTCTTTCATGTCCACACTTGCCAGCTTCTAAGCCGTCATTCCTGGGAGTGCCCCCACCCCAGCAAGCCTTCACTTTGCCCCCTCACCCGGCTGGTAGGATGCAGCCTTGGAGAGCAGATTTCATAACTGCTCCTCCTGGGTTCCTTAAGGTCTAACAATGTTTGCTGCCAGCTACATCTGGTGCAGATGCCTTTAATTCCTGGCTCTGAAGAGGCCATGACATCTCCGCCTGCTTTGTAATTTTGCTAGGGTGGCAAACAATGAGAGAACATGTGACTGGTTAATAAGACGTCCCAAAGACAAAAACAAGCTCATTAAAAGCAGGCCTGAACCATGCACGAGACAAGTCATTTCCATCGTACAAGGAGGGCAAAGCCTTTGAAGTCAGGCCCTACGGCCTTGGCAGGAGGCTTGCCCTTCCCTGCACCCATGAGTGACCTCACTTGAAAACTGGCTCTTACCCAATGCCGTCAGCAAGGCACAAGAGAGAAAACAGGCGCAAGGCAGCGTTTGGATTTAATGGGGTTAACCCCGTGGCCCTGGTGAAGCCAGGACGTCGGCATACAAAGAACATACATGATCTTTAAAGCAGGCCGATACCCACAGTGGGCTGCCCAGCCAGATAGGGTGCTCCGTATATTCTTACATGATGCCATCTACTAGCCAGGGACAAAGACCCCTGGGGAAGCCCATCCCGAGTGCCTGAAGTCTAACACCCCACTTGAGTTGGCAGTAGAATTTGAACCTGCGACCTTCAGCTTAGCTGGGTGCAATTGTAGGTTCACACTTTCCTCTAAAGCATCCCGCAACAGTCCACATAGGAGGCAGGACACGGATCAGTTTGTCCCTGTGGGCTTGCAAACATTCATCCCAACATATGGCTGGCAACAACTATCTGATCCAAATGCACCAGGAACGGAGCTAGTGTAACACCGACAAACCCCGGTTGTCGGCGGGTGGGATCGAACCTGAGACCTCTAGAACTTAGTTCAGGAGCCTCTACTGCATGAGCTAAAAGCCAACTGGCTGTTAGCGAAGGCTGTAGAGCAGACTCATTAATCTCTCTGTCTCTCTCTAAGGGCTTGTCTACACCACGCAGCCTTGTCGCTAAAAGTCAGCGTGTGTAAATGCTCTTTGTCGGTACTTTTGCCAACCAAATATTTCCAGGCCCGCGAGCGGCATTAGCTTTGTCGGCAGGAGAGTGCTCCTGCCGACAAAGCCGAGTTCACACTGCCACTTGCGTTGGCAAAATTTTTGTCTCTCTCAGGTGGGGCTTTATTAAGTACCCGTGAAAGACAAAAGTTTTGTCGACAACTTCTCAGTGTAGACAAGCCCTAAGTGGTCTCGGTGCCACTAGATGGGACAGAACACCACACCCAGGAGGTGTGTGAGTTACACAAGCAGCCAGTGTAATCTCCTTGTCTAGGCCAGTTCCTTTACAACTGGATTCTGCGTGAGTCAGAGACCAGTTGAGACTCACCAGTAATAACAATGCCCAGCCATGGTGGAATGCAGGGACAGTAAATCTTTGAGGAGTCACAGCTTTAGCAAAGAAGAGACACGGGGTGGGGAGTGACTCTTAGCACTTGAGACACCAAGCCCAGGCATGGAGAGAAACACCAAAATAATAGCAAAGGTTTCAAGACACACGGCTATAATCTGTGCCCAGCAGGGAGAACCCAATGAGTGACTTGAAGGTGCAACGTTCATCTTCTTTAGAATCCTCTGGCCTGTACTATGCAGGTCAGACCAGATGATCACAACCGTCCTTTCTGGCCTTCACATCCAGGAATGAATTTGTAGGTCAACAGCCATTACAAGCTGCACAATTAGATATTTGAGCTCCAAATCCAAGGGAAGCCAGGCAAATCAACAAAGCATCCTAGCAACTACCTAGGTCCTCAATGGGAAAGAGGACCAGGGAAGAGAGGGCAGCTCTGCCACTCTGGAGAGAGATGTGACATCACACAGTGCTAGCTGTTAAATAATGGGGGTTCCATACTTGCATTTCTTCACAGTTACTCCTGATGCCGGCAGAGTTTCAGCCCACGACTGACATTAGTGGGCAGGCGCTGAACCTCTGAAAACAGCTGTTTCCCATGGGAAAGACTGAATGGCTGTGTCGGATAAAGGCAGGATCAAATTAACTCAGATATCCCAGTCCTACAAGCCGAAGAATCTCCTGTATTTTCAAGTGGCCCTCAGAGTTTGCCGCTCCACTCCCCACCACCAAGAAACCACAGGCCACCACGGCTCTGAAACAGTCCACACGTTTTCAAACTCCGCCTGTGATCCCTCACAATACATGGGCAGTTGTGGGACACTCTGCAGAACCATCAGGTCCCAAACTATGGCACTCCCCCATCCTCCCACGCAGGTTTGGGGGGCCCCCTCTCTGGGCACAAGGAAAACATACGTTCAGCTCCCAGAACCATGGCAACAGCACACCTGGGGATCTGCCTGACAGCTCACAACAGGACTTGAAGATGCCCGGCTCCCATGGCAAAGGAGTCCTTCTAAAGCTATCATGCCTCTGCCCAATTCAAGAACTTCGGCATATGGAGTCAGTTCTTGCTGGGATGTGCAGCGGGCTAACACATGAACCTCTCATCCCTCCAGGCCAGGGCTCCCTACCAGGGGACTGTCTGCTATCATGAATATATCTAGCGCAGCTAGCAGTCTGCCTAGAACAGCAGTCCCCAAACTTTTGAGGGTTGCGCCCCCCCTTACCCCTGTCTGCGCCCCCTCGCCCCTGCCCCCATCGGAGCCGGGAGCAGGACCGTGGCTCCGGAGGGGATGTTGACAGGGGCAAGGGGGCCGAGGCTGGGGCCGCAGCTAGGGCGGAAGCAGAGCCGCAACTGGGCTGCAATGGGAGCTGGCAGCTGGGCTCTGCTCCCAGCCCCACCCCCAGCCTTGGCCCCGGGCCGGGAATGGATCTGCAGCCAGCGGCCGAGGATGGGGAAGAAGGGAGGGGCAAGGCCAGGAGTGGAGACGCACCAAGGCTGGGACCAGGGCCAGGCGTGGGGCCGGGAGCTGGGGATGCAGCTTGGAGCGGGACCGGAGCAGAGCTGGAGGCGGGGAGGGGCTGAGTGACGTTCCCTCCCCCCCACATAGGGGCTGGCCCAGGCCCTGCCACACCCCCCAGACGTTCCTCCGCGCCCGCCTGGGGGCTCCTCACAGTTTGGGGACCTCTGGCCTAGAACAAGCTAACCACTGTCCCAGCATGTCTAATAGGTCCCCGATTGTTATTGCTGCTTCCTTGTGTGAGTTGGGAAGTGCTCAGGTACTACACTAGATATGCAGAGAGGATAGAGTCTCCATTGGCTCTCTCTGCTCCAGACTCTTGACCAGGAACGTGGAGGAGATCTTTCCTGGGAAGTACACAGAAGTGGCATGAGTGAGGAAAGGCTCCTAGGACACAATCTACTGGATACTGAGGGACTAAAATGGCCAAACAGTACAAATGATCTGACAGCCCAAAGCACCTTACACACGTAACTGATATTGACACTATACCTAAAGGGATCACATTACCCACCAATGAAATGCAGCCACCTCTGAAGCAAAACACAGCAGCTGTTCAACAACACAAAGCAACACTTTGTGACTCGGTTCGGGCAGGAAAGAAAGTTCACATATCCAGCTGAAAGTGCCAGGGGAATGTAGGGAGCCTGGATGCAACTACCTGAGCTGAAATTTGGCCAAGCCACCAGGATAACCACCCCTAATTTCTGAAAAAGTGCCCCGGGGACGTTAGTGACAACGAGTGGCCAAGATTGAGGTTTTACAGAATCATAGAGCTGTCGGGCTGGAAGGGGCCTCGAGAGGTCATCTAGTCCAACCCCCTGCACTGAGGTAGGACCAAGTAAACCTAGACCCGCCCTGACAGGGGATTGTCCAACCTGCTCTTAAAAACTTCCAGTGATTCTACAGCCTCCCTTAACTACCCTTCAAGTTAGAAAGTTTTTTCTAATCTCTCACCTAAATCTCCCTCACTGCAGATTAAGCCCCTTACTTCTTGTCCTAGTTTGAGTGAGCATGGAGAACTATTGATCACCATCCTCTTTATAACAGCCCTTAATTTATTTGAAGACTGTTATCAAATCCCCCATCAGACTTCTCCAGACGAACCAGGCCAGGTTTCCTCACAGGTCACGGATTCTAAACCTTTTGTCATTTATGTTGCTCTCCTCTGGACTCTCTCCGGTTTGTCCACGTCTTTCCTAAGGTGTGAATCCCCAAATGGACGCAGTTCTCCAGCTGAGGCCTCCACAGTGCAGAACAAAGCAGAACAATGACCTCCCCCACTTACATACGACACTCCTGTTAATACACCCCAGAATGACATTAACCTTTTTTGCACCTGCATCACATTGCTGACTCATATTCAATTAGGGATCCACTACAATCCCCTGGTCCTCTTCAGCAGTGCTACCACCCAGCCAGTTATTCCCCATTTCGTAGCTGTGCATGTGATTTTTCCTTCCTTAATCCTTTGCACCTGCCTTTACTGAATTTCATTTTGTTGATTTCAGACCAATCCTCCAATTTATCAAGCTCATTTGAATTCTAGTCCTGTCCTCCAAAGTGCTTGCAACCCCTCCTAGCTTGGCATCATCCACACATGTTATAAGCATACTCGCCACTCCATTGTCCAAGTCATCAATGACAGTACTAAACAGTACCGGACCAGGACTGACTCCTGTGGGACCCCACTAGATACATCCTCCCAGTTTGAGAGCGAACCATGGATACCCGCTCTCCGAATACAGTCTTTCAACCAGTTGTTCACCCACCTAGACCACATGTCCCTAGTTTGCTTATCAGAATGTCACTAATCTCTTACCCAAAAGACAGCACCTCCATCAGCACCCTAGCATCATACTGGAGTATGGATTCTGGGACAACTCACGGGGAACGGCACTTTCGAGTGAGTCCCCAGCACCACTCCTGCTGGTTCTAGATGCTCGGGGAAGCATACATGCAGGGAGAATGGTGTCCCTGATGTCCTTAAACAGCAACGCCTGAAAGAACAGCACCATTTATAACAATGAGCTGTTTAAATTATAATCAGCATGGCAGCACTTGAAGGTTCCAACCAAAATCAGGGCCCCACCACGCCAAGGACTGTGCAGACACAGCAAGAGACTGTTCCTGGCTCAGACTAAAGAGCGGGAGAGGAAAAAAGTGGCCCCGGAAAGGGGCCCGCCCAAAGTCACACAGCAGGTCAGCGGTAGTGCTGGGAAGAGAAGCCGGGTCTCCTGATTCCCAGTCCAGTCCTCGCTCCGCTGGCCCAGTACCATTCAGCGCTACCTCAATCAAAGGGCAGTTACTGATTGAGGAGTTTCAGTGACATCACATTTCCTTGCTAGTGCTTTTCCTCTTTGGAGAGCAAGGCTCCTTCCAGGAGACGGGCAGGCCCGGGCTGCCGTGGTTGGTGGATTCCACACCACTAAGTACTAGTGCCGCAAGCCTTATTTTAAGGATCTTCTGGACACGGGCATCCTTATCTCGCTGAACAGGAGAGCAAGGATACAGTGCACTCAGATCCAGGCCCCAAACCAGCCTGGGGGCTCCTGGAAGCAAATCCAGGGACTGAGCCTTTTCGGAGGAAAGCCGCAGCAGTGTTGGGGAATGCCACGCGGGCAGGGAGTGGGGCAGCAGTCACCACCCAAGAGCGGAGTGGGCAGAACACACAGAGTTAGGTTGCCAGTTTTGGGTGGATGTATCCCTGGAGGTTTCATCACATGACATCATTTTAATTAAAGATTAATCTTTAATGCCTGGAGACTCCAGGACAAAGCCTGGAGGGTTGGCAAGACTACACAGAGCGGGCACAAGCGGGAACTGGTTGTGAGCGCCCCCTGGTGGCGGAATAGCTACATTTCACCAGTAACATCCCTTGGTATAGTACAGTGCTTCACAGACCCTGCGACGCTGTGCGAGTGGCTTCTTGTTTCACCTGTGCACATGCCAAGACCTCGTCAGATCCAGGCATTAGATCAGCCAATCCCTATCCCAGGAGGCCACGCGGGATTGGCCCCCTAGAGCAGCGGTTCCCAAACTTTAACCACCTGTGAACCCCTTTCACTAAAATGTCAAGTCTCGCGAATCCCCTCCTAAAAAGGAATATTTCCAGGGATTTTCTCCTTGACCGGAGTATAAATGATAAAATCCGTGATCTTGGAAATAAACAATTTGTTTTTCTGACATTCTTATTACACACTATTTATTATTAGTTATCACTACAGTGTTTTTATTACATTATGAAAATGGCAACACTCTTCCAGGATCTCACTTTCGTAGCCTGTATCACTTAGAATAAGCCTGTTATAATACCAGGCTCCTAGCTTTCATCAAGAAGTATCAGATGTGAAACAGCAGGAAGGGATTTAAGAAGCCAACTCAAAGAGTTCCTCCTACACAAGCATTCAGGTCTTGAGCAGTCCAGGCAAACAACGCACGTTACAACAAAGCTTAAACTTGTTCATCATAATTTTAAAAACAAGACTAACTGCCTATTTAATTTTAAAAACAGCAAAAGATATCCACCTCCCTTTCCATTTCTTATAAGGAGTCTTGAAGTTTAAATCTCCTCAGTGTGATAGAGATGCTGGCTTTGATCTGCTTAGCTCTTGGAAGTCCAGGGGCACCGGGAGGCTGCTGGCCCCGTGCTGCCCGCGGTCCCTAGGAAAAGCTCTGTCCACCATTAGGGAATTTTTTCCCCCGAGAATCCCCTGTAACATTTCGCAAACCCCAGTTTGGGAACCACTGCCCTAGAGCACATTTCTTCCTCCATTCTGCACCTGAGCTATTTGTTTCCTCTCTGGGGGGTGCAGGATTGATGTGGCTCAGATCTAAGTCCCCCCTTGCTGCCTGCAGTCCCAGGTCACTCTGCAGTAGGGTTGCCAACCTTCCAGGATCGACCTGGAGTCTCCAGGAATTAAAGATTAATCTTTCATTAAAGATCATGTCATGTGATGAAACCTCCAGGAATACATCCAACCAAAACAGGCAACTCTACTCTGCACCTTGGGCCTGGCCCCTGGGTGTGATGCTCCAGGCTGGTGTCATCGGATTACAGGTCAATTTGCACCCAAGAAACTCATGACACACCAAGCAGCTCAGGAGAGTGAAGAGAGAAGTTCTGTGTGGGTCTAGAAACCTCTAGAAACCCTGAATAAGGACAGGACTCAGCTATACCCACCTGTGGGAATCAGACACTTCCTGCAGGTGTTTGGACCATCCACTGGAATGCAATAAAGCTACCTCTCCCTGCAACTCAATTTTATGGGATGACTCCAAAACCCCAGGGCAAGGATCTTGTTCTTAATTAAACTCTACAGGTCTTTAGCTTAATTCCCACTGAGCCCTGTTGGTTTCTTCCCTACTACATTTGACATTCATAGCTACATTTTTCCACAAGATGAGCAGGAAGCGTCACTGCTTGAGAAGTGACAGGCGAGGGAGAGGGGAATTCAGTTCCTCAGTCCCATTTCCCTCTTTGCTGAGGCTGCCAAGAATGGGCCAGTTAGCGCTGAGCATGTTGTGGGTTTGGGATCCTGATCTCTGTCCATCAATCTCTCCACGACATCGCAAATGTGCCTCTCATTTGGAAGACGAAGTACCAAACGTCCTAGTTATTAGCACTGAGCATCTTCTAAGGGCTGGTCGTCACTACAGTGTTAGGTCAAAGTATGATGCGAGTGTTGCCCCAACCCGAATTCTGTCCACACACAAAAATCTCTAGCTCATGTTAAGTGGTGCTTTGAGCTCGAGCTAGCTGGTCCCCGAGGGATGGACTGAAACTCTGAGTGCTGCTGACTCTAGATTAGTGGTTACCAAACTGTGGCACGTGTCCTGCCGAGGGCACGTGAGACATCTCTGGGGGGTTTGCGGGAGAAATTGTGTAATGGTGGATTTATTATTTTATTTGTTGTATTTTCATAATAGGCGACTCAGATGATGCTTTACAATTCTGTGGGAATTTGTTATATAAAATACAGTAGTTAATTTACTTCAGGATGTACCAATGAGAACACAGAGACACGGACGTATGAAGCCCTCCCCTCCAATCACCGCGGGTTCAGGTGCCCAGCACCTGTCCAATCTGAGCTCAGAACTTAGGGAGGGGGTTGATAATATACACAGCGCACTATCACTATATCTGTACGTACGTAACAGTGAAATATGGACAGATGGCTAAAGCCAGGAAGTGTGAAGAATCATAGAATATCAGGGTTGGAAGGGACCTCAGGAGGTCATCTAGTCCAACCCCCTGCTCAAAGGAGGACTAATCCCCAGACAGATTTTTTTTCCCCAGATCCCTAAACGGCCCCCTCAAGGATTGAACTCACAACCCTGGGTTTAGCAGGCCAACGCTCAAACCACTGAGCTATCCCTCCCCTTGAAGAAGAACATACAAAGGATCAGTGATGAGAGGGGTAGGGGTACATGGGCCGCTGGTAGATTTGGAAGGGGGTACACCACAAGAAAAGTTTGGGAACTTCTGCTCTAGAGCTAGTGATGCGGTGGGGACACAGCAGCTGGAGGTAAGAACAACTCCTCAGCCGCTAACCCAGTCATTCTGCTCATCCCATCACTCAGGGTAGCCACTCACTGTAGTGACGGGAAGGGTTCTCCCAGCAGTTAACGTCTCTCTCCGAGATGCAGTAGCTAGAATTCTCCCATCAACCTAGCGCGGTCTACGCCAGCGGGGTCAACTTAACTGTTTAGTGTAGACCTGGCCTAGCTGTTGGCGTACAGACAACCCCTCATTGGTTCCCAACTCTTCTAACTCCTGTGTGCTCAGCGCTGCCTCCTCCATGGCCTCCAACAGCTGCTTTTAGAGCAGGGGGTCTCAAACGGGGGGGTCGGGACCCCTCAGGGGGTCACGAGGTTATTGCATGGGGGGTCGCGAGCTGTCAGTCTCCATCCCAAACCCCACTTTGCCTCCAGCATTTATAATGGTGTTAAATAGGTTAAAAAGTGTTTTTAATTTATAAGGGGGGGTCGCACTCAGAGGCTTGCTATGTGAAAGGGGTCACCCGTACAAAAGTTTGAGAACCACTGTTTTATAGCATCCCCTGGGCTCCCTCCCAGACAGGGCCGGCTCCAGGCACCAGCCGACCAAGCACGTGCTTGGGGCGGCACCTTGGGGCGGGGCGGGGCGGCGCTTGGGTTTTTGTTGTTGTTTTTTTTTTGGTTCGGTGGAGCAGCGCTGGAGGGGTTTTTTTGTTTGTTTTTGTTTCCGCCAGGTAGTGCTCGGAGGGGGGGCTTGGGCGGCGCGGCGTTCGGGGGGGCGGGGCTTCAGGCAGCGCGGAGCTCGGGGGGCGGGGCTTCAGGTGGCGCAGCGTTAGTGGGGGGGGGGGGTGTTACGGCGGGGCAGCGCTCTTTTTTTTTGCTTGGGGCGGCAAAAAAGTTAGAGCCGGCCCTGCTCCCAGAGCCCTGCTCTCCCTCAGTTCTCCCACCCTCTGGGGCCTGAGTACCAAGTTAAGTCTCCACTTGCTGGAAATCAAATCCCTAAACGCCATCACAGCAGCCAAGCCCCCGCCCGGACGGGTTTGATTGTTTGCATGGCTTTTGCCCAGGTGTTCAGTGGCAGAGAGCGCCAGACAGATGCCCTCTGGGACACCGTGTTTCAGAGCCCTCAGTGCCATACACAGTCCTGGCTACTCACCGATATTTTGGTGAAGACGGAGAGCAGGAGTGACAGGGCGGAGAGGTACATCCGGATTCTCTCCCCTCCGAACCGTCTCTGGAGATACTCCGGCATGGTGACGATCTGAGCGGCAGAGACACAGGGGTCACTGCACGGCACGGCAGTCCCCTGCCACAGGCAGCTGCAGCCCAAGTCAGAACGGGGAAGTACCGGGAGGGCTAATGGGAGCTTGAACAGAGCCCAGGAATTATGGCTGCACTCCCTCTTGACCCGGGGGAGGAAGGGGCTTTGTGAAGAGCTTGGCACCCTCAGGCAAACACAGCTTTTGCCTCCACAAAGGGTACATGCCACCCAGCACGCAGGCACACTCTGCACTCCAAAGGGCACCAGCAGGCAGGCTATGTGGCTAGGAGAGGGGCTTGGTCCCAGGCAGGGAGGAGCTAGCTAGGACTCCATCCGTCTGGCTTCTCGTAGGGCCCTGCACAAAGCCAGTCTGTCTGGGGTCTTATACCCCTTGCTAAAGCTATAAAGCCCCTCAGCCTCTAAGATCCTGAAATTAACCAATGAGTTAAGAACTGAGCTCGGCTTACAAGTGGGAGGCCTGATTTCACTGCAGGCACCACGGCAACACCACAAAGTCATTGTTAGTATCAATATAATCAGAAATACAAACATGGCTAATATCACCACCTCAGTGAGGAATCAGCGTTTGCAAAAAATGAGCCGTGCCACTTGTGTGCACGCACATACCCCACTGCTCTCTCCTGGGCGGAATCGGAACTGCCCAGGTGTGTGTCATGGACCCCATCCTGCAGGCTGGTGGGGTCTATTTCCCACCGGCTCAGGCAAAGAGAGCAGAGTTCACCCAGGGTTAGGGTTCACACAGATCCTGCCCTGAGTCGCAGCCAGCCAGTGACAGTATCTGGTAATGGCTATGAAAGTGGGGCTGTCCGGCTGTGTCCGGTATACTCCGACTGTACTTACCCCCGAGGAGATGTAGACTGGTACAAACACCCAGGCCAACGCCAGCAGGACATAGGTAGCCTACGGAGAAGCAGGGGCACAGCAGAGTCTGATCAATCACGGTTCTGTCCACAGCAGGGCCTCCAGCTTAATGTTAGCAACGTCACTGGGTCCCACGCAGGAGGCCCGAGCTGGGCCCAGCCCCACCTCGAGATGCACCCTCAGATCTCCACGGGCTCTGTGGAGCATGGGTGTGTCTGAGGGTGGGATACAGAACTCCCCTATGGACACTCCCCATCTCAGTGCTTAGCACCTGGCATTGCTGACTCCACAGGTTACCAGAGATTTCATGTTAACTCCTTAAGGCCTTACGTTAATGCAGAGCCCAACCCCCTAGTGGAGAAATGCTTGGAAAACCAGGGAGCCTTTTCTGGGCTATCAATTTGCCATAATATCCCCAGTCGGGATGTCTGCCGGGGTTGGACTTGGGATCTCTGGATCTGGAAGCATGGGCTACCAGGGCATGAACTAAGGCACCAGGTACCTCAGCAGGCTCCTAAACATCTATATGTGGCCCCGCCTATAGAGGGATACCGAGAGCTTAGCATGGGTTACACATATTTTCCCCATCAGCCCTAATGGGGTTATGTGCAAATGCCCCATTAGGTGGGTAAGGCTTTGTCTGTCCCAGGTGGCTCCAGTGACCAATTAGCGTAATAAGGCAAAGTGACTCACATTCCATTCAAAGCCAGCGACGGCAATTCCCCCAGCAGCTCCAGTCCCAGCCAGTCCAATAAAGAGCCCTGATCCTTCACTGCTGGCAAAGAGGGAGGCTCCAATCTGCAGGCCAAAAGCAAGGAGGCGCATTAGCACGCACAGCTTAGCTAGGCATTGACGTCTTTGCTATGTATCCCATAGGGCGAGCCTGGTTGCTTGCTTATATATCTTCTCTTATGGGCTTGAGTGTTTCTTTTAATAGATTTGGACTAGAGCATTCTTGGCCATACCACAAGGACCCTACAGGTCACATCCTGTATGTTGAGCTAAAGCAAGTTAGCATTCATATGTTCGGGGCCTTTAGCCTAGGTAAGTGAGGATGAGTTAAAGCAAGTTAGACCTTTGGCATAGATAGATGACTACCTAAGTTATGCCCTCTTTAAACTCAACAGGTACACCACAAAGAACATGGAAATAACATGGTTAGTCAGAAATAAGAGATGTGAGGATGAGCCAGCTAATGGTCATGAATAGGTATGAACATGCCAGCCTAGAGGGTAAGCGTACCCTGATATTTTGTGGGTGAGGAAATTAAGTTTGGACATGGAAGGTGGGCACATAGTGGTCAGGCTCAATAAGACAGGCAAACCACCATGTATGTTAGTTGGTTAGTTTTAACTTCTATAGTCTTTCAATAGCTTTTCAGCTCTCTAGCTTCTCCTTAGTTCTGCACCTCCCAATCGAGAATTGAGGAACCTGGCCCATCGGACTCTCTTGGCATGCCAGAGGCGAGGCTGGTCCTTTGTCTCTTACCACCAGGTTACCAAGGGTGGGTGTGAGTGTGTTAATCTAGGAAGTTTTATGGTGTATAATACCACATGTACCTCTAGGACAATATTATTTCCTTTGTCATTCTGATTGATTACTTTTCCATTTGATCATTATTCCATTTATCTCCATCAAAGTCTCTGAGGCTGTATTTTGTTCTCAGTTGAGTCATACATCTCGAGAGTCCTTGCAAAACTCTGCGTAGCCTGATTCTGGGACAAGAACCTTATTATCTTCTGATCAGATCAACTGGCAAGCCTGTAACCCATATTATATCCACAAGAATATGAATCCCCTAAAATCAGGCAACAGCAAGCTCCGTCTATGCCGCCAACGGAACCGTGTTAGCTGAACGGGTTTCAGACAGGGTTCACCTGGATGGCATAGAGCAGGCTGCAGCGCCTGGCAAACTGCAAGGAGCCAGCTTGGCCACCAGGCATCTCCACGTAAGCTGGTGGGGCTGATCCACCAGCCAAAGAAGGCAAAGCCATGCTCCAAACAAGGGCACCAGTCCAGCTCCTTTGCTGAGGGCTTTGCTCTACTGCCTCAGAAGCAAGGATCCAAAACAACACACAGCCACTCAAAGAATCTCATTGCCCCTCAGGGTCTCATCTTATCCTTGTGTCCAGGTCTTCCCTGTCCTCAGAGCCCAGCCAGCTCCTAGGAACATCTGCTCCTCTGCCCCAGAGCCAGGAAGACTTGTATGATTTCCTGTAGTCAGCAGGCCTGTGAGGCGCAATTACAGCTTCCAGTTTTAAAGGGCCCGGGGGCTAGAAGAGGCGCCCTGAGACGTGCACACTCAGCTAATCCTGAGCTCACTCGCAAGGCCGCTAACAGAATTTCTTGCTGTTGGGAGGCATTTGGGAGCCCAGGGCTTCCTTTCCTCATGCAAACACTTGTCAGAGAATCACACGTCATTGCATTTGCCGCAGTGCAGAAATGTCATTACCGGGCAATGCTGCCCAGACCTGAGCTGTAAGGAAAGGGTACGGGGAGGGGATCAGCCATCCTGCATTTCTAGACAAGAACGAAATGCGGAAGGAATATATTGGTTGTAACAAATCTGGGGCCACCTATGACTTTGTGGGAGTTACCACGCTGCCGTCATAACCGGGCATGGCTGCTTGGCAAAAGCGGGGACAGAATTCAGATCCTGCTGCTCCAAATGCCCCTACCCAAGCTTAGACTGGCCTACAGGGAAATCTCCTAGGAGACCACAGGGCTTGGATGCCGTAAACCTTCCGAGCAGTGGTAGGTTAAGCACAGATCCCATTGATCTGGGGTCTGAGTCCTGGTTAGCAGGACCCAACAGATCACAGATCTTCCGAGGGGTAGCAACGAAGAGGGACCCCACCACTGGAGAAATGAGATGTAGCTCCAAGTCAGGCAGGGGCGAGCAGATGCTGGCTGCCTCCTGGTGGGAATCCAGTGTGTTCCTGTGTTATGCATTATGGGGCATGATCTGAGATGTCTGTTGATTCATCGCAAGGTGTTTGAACTGAGTGTATTACAAGAGGTACCCCATGTGGCAAGCCAGGTACGGAGGCAGCTACACCCAGCAGAAGATTGCAACTCCCTGATATATGAAGAGTGATAATATTAGCTCCATCTCCCCGGGCACTGGAGGTGATGGTGGGTAGATACAGCATGGGCCACCACTGCTCCGGAGACCCCGCTTCCCTCCTTTTCATAGGGGCAATGGCTCTGCAACAGAGGCCCAAGTGTGAGACCTGACTGCTGGGGACTGTCCTGCATAAAGAGACAGAAGAGAAGCCAGAGAGAGAGAGAGAGAGAGAGATGGCATCTACTTACAGGCCACCACGCCATGCTCCTGCCAGCAAGGAAGTAGCCACTGAGCGTATTCCTATTCACCCTGCATGAGGACTGAGAGGAAACGGAGATCAGCATGGAAAGAAAGCAGCCCTGCTCCCGTAAACCCATCCTGGAGAGCAACCAGGAGCCTTTGGATGGCTAACAAGAGCCATGTGACTGAGGAATGATTATACCACCACCACCTAGCTCTTATCTAGAGCTATTCGTAAGTACATTGCAAAGAGCTTTACACACAAGGGCCGCATCATTATCCCTATTTTATAGATGGTAAAATGGAGGCAAAATAACTTGCCCAAGTCTCCCAGCAGGCCTGCGCTAGAGCAGGTTCTAGAACCCAGGTCTCCTGAGTCCAAGTCGAGTGCACTAGCTACTAGGCCATATGATTATACGACACCTGCGGCAGCTCCCTGAGCAGGATAGAGCCAATCAGGCAAGAGTGGCCATGGACTCGTAGAGGATTGTCATATTCGGCCTCAGTGCTGAGCAGAAAGGCTTGGCCTGGATGTACCACCATCCTACAATGGATGGACTCAGACTTACTCGCATCCAATGGCTGGCGGCCAACAGAGGCTGAGGACCCTGCCTACGCTGAGGTTTGATTCAACAACCCGGGAAGCCAATAGGAGTCCTCCTATGGACTGAAATGGATGTTCGAGCAGGCCCCTAATACTACCACAACTAATAGAGCTTCTCCTTTAGCTCAAGTGGGAGAGGGGTGTGCTTTCGTAAGCCATAGATCCTCCTACTGAGGACATGGGTGTGTGTGGATTGACGAACGAACATATCAGACCCCAGACAGGTAGAACAGGCTGCTCAATTTGTTCCCATATAGGAGACACTGTTCTGCTCTAACTTGGCCTCAGCTCGTGTCTCGCTGAGCAATTAGCATCATAAAAATAGAAAGAATTATTTCCCGTTAAGGATTATGTAGGGGCGGTAAAAACCTTTGCAAATGCATCTATGTCTGTTAAAGCAGGATCTATTGGACTGACTCCCTCTGGCCACACCTGCCATGTGTCCTGGCCTTCTTAAGACTCAGCCATGCAAGGCGCTGAGTACTCTAGCCCCAGTCCTGCAAAACACTTAAGCACATGCTTAACTTTAAGCACGCAAATCCAGTGAACATCTTTCAGCCAGCATTTCTCAATGAGAGCAATTAGAAATAATCCTTAGCTCTTAAAGTCAAAGGCATACGGGAAAAATACCATAAAAGCAATCTGTCCAGGGGCTGTTTAACGTATCTTTGCTTTATATATTGGATGTTGTAGTATTTTGACACCTACAGAGTATAGTCCTGGGCACACTGGAAATTAGATTAGATAGGTAGCCCAATCGATCTCTTAGCAGCACCTGAAATAAAAGACTCCACTATGCCAGGGACGGAAGGTGCAGGTCTGTACAATTATGAATGGGAGGGGAGGTGACCATGAAACCAATTCTGTATTAAAAAGTGGGTCATGCTCTGAAAAAATCTGAGAATCTCTCAGGCTTCTTCCAGGTAAGCACCTCCAGTTACTTCCCAGGAGCAACAGATCCCAGCAGACATACTCCCAGGCAGGCTCCTTTTTCACATGTTCTGAAAGCTGCAAGATTCACATTCTCCTTGGGCTGACTCAGCCCTTTCTAGGCAGATAAACTGAGCTCTCTGGAGTTTGCTGGGATGGGGTCTCTCCGAGAAGATTTGAGAAGCCAAGACATTTTTTAATAAGAGTAGGAGCTTTCCCTGGGCCAAAATTTCCCCTCTCCACCCTGTTGTGGCGCAGGATATGTAGGAGCAGGCTGATTATCAAGGTGCTCAGCAACCCCTGGTAATCAAGCCGCAGCTTTCTGCGATCCACCGGAGAGGTCTGGGGCCCAATCTGGCAACCCCTACTCACATAAGGATCCCTTTTTAATTGTTTGAGGACTACTAGGTTGCAGGATCAGGAGTGTAGACCCTTATCTTGCAATCCAAGCCAGGCGGGTGGACCCGATTGCAGGATCAGGGCCTTAGTTTGCAAAACACTTTGGGAACCTTTGGGATGGAGTGAGTGGAAGCTAAGTACCCGCAGCACCTCGCAGGCTCAAGTCCAGAAAGGCACGTTGCTAAGGTGCAATAGTAAAATAAAGCAATTAACTAATGAGAATTTCAAAAACAAGGCTCCCGATCCTTTCAGGTGGCACCTGAGAAGCCAGTCCTGAGAGAGGAGACAGAAACGGCAAAGATTTAAAGTACATAACAGCAAATTAAACAAACAAAAAACCCTCTTACCCATATTCCCACAGCCACATTCAAGGCAAAATAAGCCACAATGACAAGAATGTCAGCAACATTGAACGGCTGCAGAGGGGTAACTGATCCAGCGGTGGAATTGTCACCCATCATCCCGACGCTCCCTGCCCAGCCCCAGAGAAAGCAGCAGAGTGTCAGAGAGACAATCACTGACTTGGTAACTGATTAGCTTGCCACTTGCGGGAATTGATCATTAAACAAGCCAGAGCTGGGATTTTCGCTTTGCGAAGTAGTTTGTGTGGACAGACAGGTTGTCAAAGTACAGCCCGGCTTCTGCCTCCCTCCCTCTTTCTGCTAACATATGGCCGCTTAGAGCTCCAGGAACCCAAAGCCAAGTCCAGGGAGTTAGGCAGTTGTTGAGCTGCAAACATGATTTCTGGCTGTCTGCAATCAACAGAACGTAAACTGGCTCCACTTATGCCCAGCCTTGAATTGCGATGCCCTGAGAGCGATAATCTTGGAGGCATGTTCCTCAGGTATTTAACCACGGGCTTTACTTTGCTGTTTCTCAAGGCAGAGCACGATTTAGTCATTCTCTCCTTCTTCACTCTGTTTCCAAGTGGAGGAGGACAGCTTATGTGACAGAACAAAGGAGGTATTACAAGCAGCAATGACCTGATCTAAACGTGTCCTGCTTTAGCTTCAGACCACTGGATCTCACATTGTGGTCCCGTTGACATGCAGAATGAAACGTTTTGGCTGCAGTGGGGAGCAGTGGGTCTCAGAGCATCTCTCTCTCACAAAGCGATCCACAGAATAATAAAGTTTGAAACAGAGCAGACAGTGCAATGGCACTAGAACAACCATCAAGGGTTTTGTCGAAGACTCCTTTCTCAATGAACGTTTCTGCTGATGAGATAATCCCCTCCAGGGTACAGTTGTGGGAGAATAAGTGTGCTAAGGCCAACATTTTCAAATTTGGGTGCCAACAGCTAAGCCCCTAAATAAATAGGCTGAATGTTACGGGGGTGGAGGACTTCTGGTGGCCACCGACTTTACTGGTTTGAAAACATTGTTCTGGGACCACACATTTCCCTCCAGCACTACATTCCGTGGTTGTAAGATTGACCATGGGAGTATTGTGATATCACAAAAGGCTAAAGGTGAAACCAGCAGCAGCCGCAAAGACACAACTTCTCTTCGCTCACAACACCCTGGCAATTGCCATGGTAGGAAAGCAAAACCACACACTTTTCATGCGTCTGTCACAATTTCACTTGAAAATGACAGGGCCCTGAAATCAAACTTTGTGGATTCCTTGGTCATAAAAGGACAGTCAAAGTAAAGCCAAGGGACCAGACACACTAACAGAGTCCCGAAGTCCAGTCTGCAGCCATCTTCAATTCTACTACGGAGCTGCGGCTTGAAGACACTACAAATGCCAGACCACACCACTCCGTCTCCATTCTGCTCAGAGAGCAGATCAGCTAGATTTCTGTGCCTCTTCTCCACTCCAGCTACTTTCCCCCCCAAGAGGATGGGGGTCCAAATACCAGTTCCTGTATTAAAAGGACCAGTCTTTCCATTTGATTCACCCTGAGCCTCATAAATACATACAATATTCATTTTCTGCCCTGAACTGTTGAGTACTGCATTGCTGTGCACAGGAATTACCGATAGAGGTGACTATAGTTTAGTGCGGAGTAATGCCCATAGATAGGACTGCAAGATTATAATGAGAAATGCTTGCTCTCCTATATGTGTGATAACACTTATTAATCAAACTGTTTTATGCTTTGAATGCTTAGCCAACAGACTCCGTTTTACTTAAGATAGTGCTGTACATTATAATCAGATACCTTAGGGTTTAATTACTAAAGTGTAGAGCAGTTACTCATCTGAATAGATTATCAGACCATCTTTCCAACATTTTGACATAGTCACTGAAGTGCCTAGGGTATTTGCGACTCACTTCTGTAAATGTTTGTGTGCATACTCTTCCTGTTTGACTAAGTTTTAACAGGCCATACCCTTGCTGGCCAATTACTATATAACCTGCATTAATACACTTCGAGCCCATGTAAGTGTTACTATGTCAACTTGGTGTAACTAAACCGCTAAATTGCTTAATAATCTACTTTTGTTAAAGTATAACCTAGGTACAATGCTGTATTTTGACATCTGCCACATTTCTGGACAGGAAATACAGAAATCAAGTTTAGAGATAACAACCTTATGAAAGATAACCTCACAGGGTTATCACTGATTGCAGTAATATTTGACACAAAGAGATTTCCAAGTTTAAAAGCAAATAGAATTTGGCTTTATACTGCATCTCATCTACTCAATATACCTTACAAGGCAAATGGTAATGGACTGACTGCTTGCAAATACAGAATTCTAACCTCAGCAAAGGCTCATTCATGCCCTTCGATGTTAGGAAAGCCTCTCTCTCTTTGCTGGAGAGAAAGTGACAGCAAAGGTGATCTTTCACTTCTCTCTGGCACTGCCAAAGACTGTTTGCAGCCATTTTCAAGGCATAATAAATTAGAGATTGGCCTGAAACAAAACCCCAGATTCAAATTCCAAACTCATTCTCCCTCTTACTGGTCAAAACAAGTCCCTAGATGCAAATACAACCAACTTGGGAGCTCAAAATCCAGATCCAAATCCAAAATTTACCATCGCAGGTAAATCTATTATAGGAAGGCTGGTAGCACCACCTCTTATGATTGCCTGACACTTCCCATTATAAATCCCTATTTTGGTTGCTTGGAAAGATTAGATTTTTATCAGCAAATGCTGGTAAATGTCAATTTCACTGTAAACACACAAACCAATGAAAAAATATCTCCTTAGATAACAATCATAATTAACAGATAGGCAAAATAAGAAAAATGATGCCTGAACTTAAGAGTTTAAATTCGCGTAGGGCCAGGTAGGCAGGCAGGCAGGCAGAGCTTCAGAGTCTCAATGCGTGGATGAGACGATGGTGTAGAGAGGAGGGGTTTAGATTTATTAGGAACTGTGGAAACTTTTGGGATGGGGGAGCCTATACAGGAAGGATGGGCTCCACCTAAACCGAAGTGGAACCAGACTGCTGGCACTAAACATTAAAAAGGTGGCAGAGCAGTTTTTAAACTAGGAGATGGGGGAAAGCCAACTGCTGCAGAGGAGCATGTGGATCGGACAGAGACTTCTCTTAGAGGAGAGTCTATGGATAGAGAATCTCCAGGTTCTAGTCAGGAGCAGAGGATGGAAGAGGATAATGTAAGGGCCAGATCAGATGAGAAACATTCACATAAAAAAGAATCTGACACATCAGAAAAGGGCAGACAAATAAACAGTGACAAGGTTTTAAAGTGCTTGTACACAAATGCTAGAAGTCTAAATAAGAAGATGGGTGAACTAGAGTGCCTCGTGTTAAAGGAGGATATTGATATAATAGGCATCACAGAAACCTGGTGGAGTGAGGACAATCAATGGGACACAATCATTCCGGGGTACAAAATATATCGGAAGGACAGAACAGGTCGTGCTGGGAGTGGGGAGTGGCACTATATGTGAAAGAAAATGTAGAATCAAATGAAGTAAAAATCTTAAGTGAATCCACATGTTCCATAGAATCGCTATGGATAGTAATTCCATGCTCTACTAAGAATAGAACAGTAGGGATCTATTATCGACCACCTGACCAAGACAGTGATAGTGACTCTGAAATGCTAAGGGAGATTAGAGAGGCTATCAAAATAAAGAACTCAATAATAGTGGGGGATTTCAATTATCCCCATATTGACTGGGTACATGTCACCTCAGGACGAAATGCAGAGACAAAATTTCTCGATACTTTAAATGACTGCTTCTTGGAGCAGCTGGTACAGGAACCCACAAGGGGAGAGGCAATTCTCGATTTAGTCCTGAGTGGAGTGCAGGATCTGGTCTAAGAGGTAACTATAACAGGACCGTTTGGAAATAGTGACCATAATACAACAACATTTAACACTCCTCAGTGGGGTCCTTTAAGCTTCATGACTCTCATACATTGTCTAAACTGACTGTGTATAAACTCACCACTACTCCTCCCTCCAGAGTATGCCAAACTTGCTCAAGGCTCCTGGTACCAGCACAATTCAAGGGCTTGGTGATTTAAGCAGTGGTAGAGGCCTGTGTTTCTATTCCATAATAGAAATGGCCTGAAACCTAAGATCAGAACCCAGTGTTGTTGCTTTGCATGCCTGTCTAGTCCAACCCTCCTCGCACACTGGCAGGCTGGAAAAAACCCAAGGAAGCACTATTTTCTTGTTTTTGACACAATGACTCATCCCTAATGAAGCATAGCAATATTTATTTGCCATTGCCTGTAAACAGCACTCAAAAAGAGTACTCAGCAAATGAACGGCTCCAGACTGATCTAACGAAGTATGTGTGGAAAACACACATGTAGGTAATGGAGGTTAAGGAAGGCCAAGCCTTCCAAGTTACAAACAGGTTGGTCAACAGCAAGACATGGAGCAGAAATAGATACCATGACAGTGAATAATAAATAAGGTATATATTTATTATAGATGAGCCCTATCTACTTGTCTGTAAAGTACCTCGCACACCTCTGGTGCCATATAAACTACATACTATTGTCTCTCTATACAATTAGTGAAGTATGGCAGTTCAACCAAAAAGTGGTAATATATTTGTTTCCTTCCCCTTCACCCCCTTTGCTCTTTTAAAGTAAAGCAGCAACAATATAAAGCCAATTACCTTCCCTAATGTTTATGCACGCTCAGCTTATATTAGTAAGGAAAATGTACCAAATGTACCAAACCTTACAACTTTGTTCAACATCGCAACACCCCCTAATGGCAACTTTTGATAGGGCCACATTCTGAAATGCAAGTAACTACTGAATAAACATTTTTTAAAAAGCTCACACAAAACAAATCTTTATTCTTTGTTGCAGAAAATAAATACAGGTGCATATTTCATATGCTTTTCTATAAAAGCACTTCTACAAAATGTCACTTAACTGCATACAACAGTACAACCTTTTTGGCTTTTAAAATGCAAATATTATACAGTCACTTCATTTTATCAACTTTTTAAAGCACTTGTAGCAAGCAGCTTTGGAAAAGGAATGTTTAGTTTATGAGCTAAATTCTTGCTTCAAGTGTTTGTTTTCCATATATAGTGCAACTACCCTAAAAGCAACTAGAACAACTTTTTTTTCTCTTTTTGGAAAACGTTTGGGTCTTTTTCAAAAACTGCAAAGAAAAATAGCTCTTGAAATCTGGTCTAACTTCAAATTTAAACCAAGAAAAACAACAAAACAGAAATGACTCAATTGAAATATTAAGGTAAGCATGATGCTTCACAGCTTGTTTTCTATACAATTCCAGTTTGGCCCTTGGTTTTTCTTTAGAATAAAAATAAAAGATTAATCATCTAGTCCTATATTTCTGAAAAGGTAAGACATGGACTCCCCATTATGGATTCTGCGAATGGCTTCTGAGAGGATCATACTGATATCCACGGTCTTAATTTTGGGACACTGGAGTTTTTGTATTTCATGTGGAATCGTGTTGGTTACAACAACCTAGAGAGAGAAAGAGAGAAACCGTCACAGTAGAAATTATTTTTCCCTGATCTTTTCCCTTCAGTTTCTGATCTGCACCCTATCACATCAGAGTCTGAAAAGGAAAGTTCTACCCTTCAGATCCCGAAAAAGTTAAATGGTTGATGCAAAGCAGGATCTCCTTTTGTGACTGTTTATTGACAGGATTATAGCCTTATGAACGGTTATACATTGCTGTTGGATGCCTACCTACTCACCTATCTACGAATGCTAAAGAAACAGTCCTTCCTTGCCTTCATCCTGTCAAACACGCACAAGGGGATGCACTCTTAATTACTCTTCACTTAAGGAGAATCTCCATATGTTGACAATCCTTTACCTAGGCTCTTATTATTATGCTGCACCCATCACTAAAGTATTCATGAAGACTTGAAAAAAAGGAATAATTATATGTTAAAACCTTAATCTGTACTGAAAAGTGAAGCCAGGAACAAACAGCCACAGTATTGTTCCTGTAATTTGTAATTGATATTGTAATTAGTAATAATCCATATTAAAAATTTTAGGAGCCAAGCCAGCGGGGATTTTAAAGCTGGCGCAATTTTCTGAAGAGTTTTCATCATTTTCATTTGCCTCTGAACTTTGAAGCTAGCCCATCCTGCCCACACTTACTTCATCAATAGCAGACTCTTCTATCAACCTGGGAGCATCTGAAGACAGCAGGCCGTGGGTTGCCATTACAAAAATCTTGTATGCTCCCCTTTCCTTGAGAGTCTCTGCTGCAGCGAGGAAGCTGTCAACATCATCTATAATGTCATCCTGTCAAAATAAGACCAGCCCAATGAAGACTCCACACTTCCTCAAACAGGCCATGCAACAGAGGCAGACAGATCTAGTGTAATTCTACTGGTGTCAAGGCAGTAGATTTCTCTAGTCTACATACAAACCATATTATTAATTTACTGAAAGTAACCCTTACTATCCTATATGGCGGCTCAAGGAACAGAGTGTGGGAGAGGAGAATTGCCACAGCTCTAAACATGACACCAAAGACTCCCCTATAGAAAAAGTTACTCCAAACATTAAAATCTCAAATTAATAACATTTTATATTAAAAACCCAAAGAATAATGCAATTTCTCCAGTGTCCTTTAAGACAACATCAGTCTTTATGTCATTGGCACTTCTAGATCTGCAGTGTTAATATTCATGATACTTTGTTTCTTTGAAATGATGCAACAGAGTCCAGCTACCAGGCTTTCACCTTATGAAAACTCTCTTGGACAGAGTTTCAGGTGACCCATTCAGTAGATTCTGGCCCTGATAGTTCCTGCTTTTCTGTGTCTATCACTGTGTATTTTGGACAATTAATTGCAGTGTTCTTCACTAAAGCACAAGAGGATTTTTAAAACCTATACAGCAAGATTCAGTCATGTAACCAGGAGGGTGCATGAGGGAAGAAACTAAGCATTAAAAAAAAAAAATCCCAGAATGTATTTACTAATAAAACAATAATAAATATTCCCACAAGACAGTTAAAAACCTGGAATATTTTTTTATTTTTGAACTTTGAAATTCAACAAGGGATAAAACCTTTGATTTTAAAAAGATGTGGAAAGACTTCAGTTAAAAGACAAAACGACCATTAATTCATGATGATGTACAGAGACCCCAAAACTTACAGTCGTCATGTAAAGCTTTTCCAAATCACCTCAATCATTACCCAAACTTTAGTTAATATGGCAAAGAAACTGGTCCATCCTTTCTTCCATTTTATTCTTATACATGATCTTTAGTCCTTTAATATCTTGCATGCAGCCCTGCTAACAACTATTAACTGTAGAAGATAATTTCTAACCAGCCCTTTTTTCTTCACTCTGCCTTCCCCAACACACGGACGTCCTCCTGGCTTTTAATACAGGAGCAGTGCCCAGAGAGTCTATTAAAGTATTGGATTAACCAATCAGTTTCAGAAGTTACACCAGAAATCTTCATCAGCAAATTACACTGGCAGAGAGAACTGGCACCATCATCAAGAACTAAAACAGCACTTAAGTATTTTATTAAAAAATAAAAAGACTTCAGAGAGATAGAAGGGAGTGATCCATTTTATTTTTAAACTCCCTCAAATGTCAACCTGTGTGTAATTGTTATTAAAAATTCTCTTGGTCATTTAAATTATGAAAGGGAAAAGAAAATTGAAATTAATGGCCTTAAATGCAATTTTTCCATTAAGGCTGAGCAGCTTGCCATTTTGCTCAAACTGATGAGCCACTACACACAATAACACCAATATTCTGAGCATAAGCTTCAGAGAAATCCAATGTATTTTAGCAACATACTCTACTCAATTATCTTCAAGTACTTTACTAACCTTAATTAACCTCTCTATTCCTGTAAAGTAACCTGCTAAACTCATTTTATTGAAGGGGCACAGAGATATTAAGTCCATAATCAAGGAGATTTATACTGCAATTTCAGTTGCCCCCAGTTAATAGAGCTTGTCAAGGGTATTAGGAAACCTCAGAGACAACCTAAATGTCTTCCTTATGTGCTTAGAATGTTCGTGTAGTGAGCAAACACCCAAACAAACAATCCATGTTTTTGCACTAGTTAAAAGTTTTAAATGCCAACAACTCAGCATTTAATAATGACCCTTCAAAAAGACACTGGCAAGATTTGTGGAAGGCCATTTCAAGCTTATTATAAAGAGAGAGAACTAGAGTGTGATGGGATTTAAAAAAAAAAAAAAAAAAAAACAAGTTGTTTTCAAAAGATTTCACTTATATTTGGGAACCAGGAAATTATTTTTTGAGGTTGAAAACAAAGATTGGATCTTCCACTGAATTCTTCCCCTGTGTATCCTTAATTTAAGACTAGAGTGACCACAAGCTCTCTTACATGTCAGGAGTTTGACAATTTTAGTTTAGATACAATAGGAAAACCTTCAAAATTAGCCCTACTTTAAAGGATACCCACAAATATACACACACATTCCTAAATTCAAAGCTATCAGAGTTCTGATCCAAAACATCCACTTACCACAATGATGGCTATTCTTCCTCCTACATCTCCAACAACTGTGATTGGTGGCTTTTCCTTTGGAATCAGCACTGATTAAAGGATTAAAAAAAAAAGAAGAAGAAAAATTGTACATGCTAAAATGAATGAGGAAATGCTTGCTTTGCACTACTCATCATTTCTCATTTTTTCCATAGATAAAAGCAAAGCAGCAACTGTCTCCACCATCATTGCTCTGCTTCCTCGGGCAGCAGAATCTCGTGCACAAGGCATTGAGTCTTTCCACATAGGATATAAACTATAAATATTTAGGCCCCGATCCTGCAAGTTACTCTATATGAGTAAACACCTGCACAGAGCCCCTCTGAAATCAGTGGGGTTCCAGATGGGCACAGGGATCCGCCCATAAAATAATTTGCAGGACTGGGTGCCTTAAAGGCATATGTTTGCTGTTTGCTAACTCAAGCCAGTAAGTCTTGTATGCAGTGCAATTTGTACAGTATAATTTAAGAATGCTGTGCTGACATTCAATTCCTAGGGAGGAACTGGGATTTCTGGGCTCAACAATGGTGTAAAATGCATATGAAAAAACGGTTACTTTCCTGCACAGTAACTGTTATTCTTTGAGATGTGTTGGCCACATAGTCATTCCACTGTAGGGGTGTGTGTGCCCGATACACTGGAATCAGAGACTTTTGCCAGCAGTATCACTAGGTCAGGGGTTCTCAAACTTTTGTACTGGTGACTCCTTTCACACAGCAAGCCTCTGAGCGTGACCCCCCCCCCTTATAAATTAAAAACACGTTTTAATATATTTAACACCATTATAAATGCTGGAGGCGAAGCGGGGTTTGGGGTGGAGGCTGACAGCTCGTGACCCCACATGTAATAACCTCGCGACTACCTGAGGGGTCAAGACCCCCAGTTTGAGAACCCGTGCACTAGGTAGTGCCTGTGTCCCCGCTGTCCTCTTGCTCAGAGCCAAAGGGGACGTGGCTGCCACCTCCCTTTCCATTCCTTTGTATCCCCATCCAATACCCAAAGCAGTGGGGAATGTAGGATGGTCATGGAATGTATAGGTGCATGACATCTCAAAGAGCAACAGTTACTGTACAGATAAGTAAGATTTTTCTCCTTAAAGTGATTGTGCACATAGACATTCCAATGTAGGTCACTCATCAGCAGTTCTCTTACAGGCTGGGACTCAGATTACTTGAAAAGAGACTGCAGCACTGACTGGCTGAAATTGACACTACCCCAGGAACCCTGAGTGATAGCATGGTGTTTGGAAAAGATACGTACTTATGTCTATGTAGCAGCCTTGCAAATGTCCACTATTGGTATGTTACTCAGGAAGGCTGATGAAGTGGAACAAGCCCTAGTGCAATGGGCCATTATTCTCAGAGGAGACGCAACCTTTACTAGATCATAGCAAAGCTTGATACAGTCAGACATCCAGTGAGATATATGATAAGATTAAAGGGAAGCCAGTTACAGCCTATCAGAAAAGGCTACAAAGAGTCTAAGAGATGACCTAAAAGATTGTTCAGGCCAGATGAAAGGATAGAACCCTTTGAACATCCAAAGTATGAAGCCTCTCCTCAGCTTTGCTACAGCGAGGCTTTGGAAAACATACTGTAAGAGGAACAGGTTTGTTGAGGTGGAGTGCAAATACTACCTTAGGCATAAACTTACAGTGTGGCCTAAGAGAATCCTTGTCTTTGTGAAAGAAGGGTCCTGCTAACACCACCTGAAGCTCTGACATGATTCTCACAGACATAATCGCTATCAAAACCACTGTATTTACTGATGGCAATTACAAAGAATTTGTTGCTAGAGGTTTGAAGGGGGAACCCATTAAACAGGACAAAACTAAATTCAGGTCCCTTGAGTATATGTGTAAACAAGGCCTTTTAAAACCCTAGACACCAAAGGATGCGAAAAAACCAAAACCCATCTACTGGAAGATGTATCAGGAGATGGAGCCTAGATACACCCTTATAGAACAGATGGAGAGATCGGAAGATTTCAGATGTAGCAGGTAGTCGAATATATGTCTAATTTCAGCAGTGTTCAGCGACTACTGGCAAGACTCAGTTCAGGCTGAGAACATTTTCCAATTTGCTGCGCAAGTGCCCATGGCTGTATACTTCCCTTCTATGCACCAACCAGCATAGATGTCTTGGGAGCAAATTCTTTCCTCATTGCTAAACCAGAGATCAGACACACTATAAGTTCCTTGGCTCGGTTCTGAGATAGAAGGTCCTCAACCAGAGGCAGAGCTAGGGGAGGTCAAACTGATAGCTGATGTAAGTCAGTGTACCAGTATTGTTTTGGGCAGGCCAGCTCTACAAGGATTAAAGTTGGTTTGTCTCTTTTAGCTCCATGATCACCCTCAGAATTAGGAGGATGGAGAAAACATATATTGGAAGATCTGACCAAAGGAGAAGGAAAGTGTCTGTCAAAGAACCTGGATTGTGACCTGTTCTGGAGCAGAACTTCCTGCATTTGTTGTTCAGGGTGGTTGCAAAGACAGTGCTAGCATCGGTGCTTCCAACCAGACCCTGATTCGGCAGCAGAGAATTTTTTTTAAGCATCTTTTTATGAGAAAAGAAGTGCAGCCTATCAGCTTCAGAAGGCTTTGAGCGTGTCCCTTTTTAACATCCTCAAATGGGTTAGAAAAACCCGATATATAAGAAGTTACACACACACAAACTTACTTACTGGGTATCTCCAAACTGGGATGAATAGAAGCTACACTTTTGGCTGTAGGAGGTGAATGTCGACCATCTACCAGGTCAGATTCAGCATCTTGAGCTTCCCCATGAATCACAGCAATTCCTAGCCTCAAGCGCTCAGCAAATGACTGTGCCCTGCAGGAAAGAATACATTAAAGTTAAAATAACCCAAACACAACACAAGCCTATTTTTTGATTCTGAAATAGAGGAAAAATTGAATGATTCCTACAACTGAGGGAAAGAATGCAGGGACTACTTCTAGAAGACACCTTCTAATCATTGGGTTTAGAAAAGCTTGATAGTCCTGAAAGCATCTGCACTGGTCTTGCCAAAGTGTTTCAAGCCTTTGCAAGTAATAGAAGAAGTGTTAATCATTAAGTTCAGATTACCACCTTGCTCCTTCCATTTTTCAGCTGCAACATGAATTAAAAATCAACTGTTAAAATCATATAAAATTATTGCCTTACACTCTTCTATTTCACTTCTGGCATGAGTTTAAGGGTCACAGTGCCATGACCCAATGTTGCTAGAAATTAATGCTGTATACCACTGGAAAACTAGGGATCTCAAGTGAGCTTTTCCAACTGTATACATCCCTCATTTCTAGTCCTGAGGGAGCCTGAGATCTTGGGCCTTAAAACTGTCACTGGTCTCTCAGTGTTTTTGACAGTGGTCCATAACTGACTGCAGCAGATTCAAGACTTCAGATTAACTTGCATTCCCTTGGTAAACATTTTTTCAAATGGGAATAAGTAAAACCCAACTTAAAATTAAGTATACAAACACAAGAGGTGGACTAAATGGGACAGAATAACCTAGACAGTCTGGTTTGCAACTATGGATATCCTACAGGAATAACAAAACTCAAGTAATCAGCTATTTAACCTATTGCCAGATCATTTGTTGCAAGTCAAGACCTGAGTTTTAGTAAACTTGCAAAATGAAAAATATCCCTTACCATACACCATTTCTTCAGTTGCAATCTGGAATTACTTAAAGGGTCAATATTAAGGAGTTTAGGGTACAAATTTAGATGTGTTAAAAATAAAGCTTTCAATGAAATTTTAAAATGTCAGTGAACTGTTTGATTGCTTAGGGGAAGAAAAGAAGGGAGATATATTTTTTCCTGCAGTATTAGCATCTCAAATGTTGAATGGAGGAGGATAGCAAGTGAAAAACTAGAACTGATAAGTCCAGTTTCATTGTATAAGCCAAGTGAAGTGCAACAAATAAGGAAGTAGCATCACTGGCAAGCTAGGTTAGATTTAAGAGTCTTTCACTTACAATCTATGGAGTTAATAAGGATTTTTTTAAACAAATATTTAAATACAGCATATGATTTTTATTCCAACCACCTGGTTTTTTAATTAAAAATTCCAATTAAACAAACAAGAGTTTTATAAAGTCTAACTGGCAAAATCAGGACACCACACTAAACTGAATAAAGCTCAGGCTGTATGCAAAATGACTTTTACCTGAATTTTGAAATGAGACCAGAAACTGAACAAACATTCTGAATTACAATAGACTAAGCCATCTCCTGTCACAGATATGCATTCTAAAGAAAAAATATTTGAGGCTGACATTTGTCTTCCTTGGTTATTTTTTGTCAAGAGTTTATCTCCCCTGCCCAAACAATTTATTTTCTTACAGAACACTTCAGCTTTTTCAGATTTACAAATGACTACTTAAGAAACAATTGTAGGAACCAACATTTTGACTAACAGTTGCCTTCAATGTTTTCTAGGCCATATGATTTAGGCCAAATTTTCAGCCACAGATGCACATACAAAAAAAAAAAAAAAAGGAGTATATGCAACCCCTCATATATTCCTGTGCAAATCTATTAATTGTGCATTTAGGTTCTCTATTTGCACGCACAATTAACTGACATGCATGAGCAAATGCAAGGACTTACATTTTCATTTTTGGACAGTATGTATAGATATGTCCCAATAATATATCTAGGGAATGGGGGAAGAGGATGCAGGCATCCACGCAGGAACTAGATGCCTCAAGAGGAGCAAAAAGGCAGCGCACCCACCCTTCCTCAACACCAGCCACTGGAGCCAGCCGGCTCAAGAGAAAAAGGCATCATGTATCTCCTTAAGGAGTATAGCTGATATACTGTACTCTACACCCACATACCCAAGAGCTCTGAAAGACTTTGTGCTTCCTTGATGCACAATGCCTATAGGAGCTCCCAGAAGAGAAAGGCAGCTCTGCCCAGCCTCCAACACAAACCTGTGACTAACAGGCATGATTAAGCCCCATGAAACACTAAAGGATCACTTTACTCATCACCAAAATGCAAGCAGTTCTGAAATGGAAGGCCAAAGACTAGATACCACTTCAGGACAGAAAAATAATCTTTTATCCAATTGAACTGTTATAGCGTCACAGATTTAGATGCATACTTACAATTCAGATATTTAAGACATCAAATTGATGCCAGAAACAGAATTAATATTTCACAGTGCTCATGGGCCTTTATGTATGCTTCACTACAAGCAATAAGGAGGTATTCCCAGAACAGTAAACTAAGAAAGACACCCTAACATTCAATCAAAATGATCCTGTTAATATTACTGTCAACAGGATTATGCAGCTAACAGCTTATATGAAATACAGTAAAACTCAGAAGTTGAATTACAAGACAGGGATGCAATTGGGGACCAGAATGATTATTTGTAAACAACTTCTATTTTAAAAAAATAAAGTGCATCTGCTTATATAGCATCTGTCACACGGAAGGCAGATTAAAGAGATATTTAACACAAGTAGTGGAATATTTAGTTCAGATGAAGAATACTGCTAGATAAAAAACATTAAATAGTTTTTTGTAGTACACTGCCACCAGTTAGAAACTGTTCTGATTTGTTACAAAACAAATGTTTCCTACTAACAAAGTCATAATACCGGATATAAAAGTCTAGGTAACACTTCCACAAGTAATTAGTTGTCATTGCGGAAAAGCCACCATTAATTCTTAAACTATCATCCAACCCCTTATCAGCTTCTTAAAGGAGTGAAATTCCATCAGAGAGCAGAGGGATAGATAGCCATAAATAAACAAAACCAGAAATCAATGATGATTACTTAACAAGCATGTTAACATGATAAAATACTAATCTCAATGAGAAGAGAAAGTTTGCCCTGGACCCTGCACACTTCAGCCAGACTAGAGAATAAACTCTCTATATTTAGGATTTGCCCAGTCACTTTCTAAATCACGATCACATTAAGCAACAATTTTGGACCACTGGAGTTGTCATATTTGCCTTGCCATTGTTCTTCATCCATAGTTGAAATTTTAAACAATAGATATTTAAATATAAATACATGTTTAAATTAGGGTTACCATATTCAAACATTTAAAAAAGAGGACACTCCACGGGGCCCCGGTCCCGCCCCCGGCCCTGCCCCAACTCCGCCCCTTCCCCACCCCTTCTCCACCCCCATTCCAACCCCTTCCCCAAAGTCCCTGCCCCAACTCTGCCCCCTCCTCTGAGCACCCCGCATTCCCCCTCCTCCCTCCCGCTCTGATCTTGGTTGGGGGTTGCTAAGTGCTACCCTGCTCCCAACTCGCCCCGCAGCCCCTGCAGCCTCTATGCCCCTGCCTGCCCTGCTCCTCCTCACCCTGCAGCCTCTGCACCCCCCCGCCCCTGCAGCCTCTGTGCCCCCTGCTCCCCACTCGCCCTGCAGCCTCTGCGCCCCCTGCCTGCCCTGCCCCTGCAGCCTCTGCGCCCCCTGCTCCCCACTCGCCCTGCAGCCTCTGCGCCCCCTGCTCCCCACTCGCCCTGCAGCCTCTGCGCCCCCTGCCTGCCCTGCCCCTGCAGCCTCTGCGCCCCCTGCTCCCCACTCGCCCTGCAGCCTCTGCACCCCCTGCCTGCCCTGCCCCTGCAGCCTCTGCACCCCCTGCTCCCCACTCGCCCTGCAGCCTCTGCACCCCCTGCCTGCCCTGCCCCTGCAGCCTCTGCGCCCCCTGCTCCCCACTCGCCCTGCAGCCTCTGCGCCCCCTGCCTGCCCCGTTCCTGCAGCCTCTGCACCCCCTGCTCCCCACTCGCCCTGCAGCCTCTGCGCCCCCTGCCTGCCCCGCTCCTGCAGCCTCTGTGCCCCCCCGCCCCTGCAGCCTCTGTGCCCGCTGCTCCCCACTCGCCCTGCAGCCTCTGTGCCCCCTGCTCCCCACTCACCCTGCAGCCTCTGCGCCCCCTGCCTGCCCTGCCCCTGCAGCCTCTACACCCCCCCCGCCCCTGCAGCCTCTGTGCCCCCTGCTCCCCACTCGCCCTGCAGCCTCTGTGCCCCCTGCTCCCCACTCGCCCTGCAGCCTCTGCGCCCCCTCTGCCCCTGCAGCCTCTGTGCCCCCTGCTCCCCACTCGCCCTGCAGCCTCTGCGCCCCCTCTGCCCCTGCAGCCTCTGTGCCCCCTGCTCCCCACTCGCCCTGCAGCCTCTGCGCCCCCTCTGCCCCTGCAGCCTCTGTGCCCCCTGCTCCCCACTCGCCCTGCAGCCTCTGCACCCCCTGCCTGCCCCTGCAGCCTCTGCGCCCCCTGCCTGCCCTGCCCCTGCAGCCTCTGCGCCCCCCCGCCCCTGCAGCCTCTGTGCCCCCTGCTCCCCACACACACACCCCCGCCGCCTGCCCTGCTCCCCCCGCTCACCCGGCAGAGGGAGAAATGCGGGCTCCACGTGGAATCAAACACTTCCGAGCTGCTCTGTGGGGGAGGAGGGAGCGGGGGAGGGGAAATCCCGGACATTTCTACTTCATTAGAAATCCCCCCCGGACGGCCATTTAAGGCTGAAAAAGCCGGACATGTCCAGGGAAACCCGGACGGATGGTAACCCTAGTTTAAATGTAATAAATGTTCCTAAAATATTTTTAGAATGCTAAACACTCTGTCTTTCCATTGTTGGATTCACTTTTCAATGCTTTCAATTTTTAAAAGACCTTCTAAAACAGCAATGAAGTTATAATAAAACTGGAAGAGGCTGAAGGCCATATCTTAAATATTAGAAGAAAAGGGACTGAGATATGGACAATTTCACGAACATTCAACTGACTGCTTGCAATATTAAAAAAAAAAAAGAAGAGTAAAGCAGAATGTCTGAGAAACAGCAATGTGCATTAGGTAGTGGATCAGTTATTTTTGTCCATACTTTAGTAATCAGAAAAATATTTCATTCTACAGATTTGGCAGAAGATGGAGAAGCTATGTTTTTAGCCTGCCAACCTTGACAGTGTTCCTTTATACAACTATGCTTTTTATTTATCCCCTTCACGTTGACTTCAAGTCCCACATTAGGACAGAGATTCAGATGTAATAAACAACATAGAGAAACAGTTTCTATATATTCATACATACACATATAGCTCCACACACACTGGTAAAACTTCAAATATTTTGAATAAAGCTTCACTGAAAAACTAGTCATTGAGGCCACAATGATTTCCCAAGTATTCTATGCCCACATGGACCCAATGTTAACTGCACAGTGCTGTAAATTATTAGTATCGGCAATACTGACTACTGAAACAATATGGAAAGTTTCATGTATAAATAAATTGGTCATCTGAGTCCTTCATTTTGAGTCTCTCATTTCATATGACAGTGCCCTGAACTTAATGCTAAAAATCAGGGACTACGTTAGTTACATATTGCTTGCTCCAATCAAAGAGAGTAGATCTTACTCACCTCTTTGCAGATGCAGGTGATTTGGCCACGATCACAGCATTCCTGTAATCTGGGATCTGTAGCAAACAACAGAGATCAACTATGTCATATCTTTTATGGAAATTTAAGCTCATTAAGTGCCACAGATATTTTTTTAAATTCTTAAAAATTTAAAAAAATATCTAAAGTATCAAATACTTCAAGTTTAAGCAAATAACCCTAGCTTTGAATGCCTAGATTTTACAACCTTAAAAATATTCTTTTAATGTTGTTTTCTGTGTGTAATTTTCTACATTTTTAAAAACAAACTGAAAAAAACCAAGTTCCATCATGTGGCATCATACTGAAACCCATATGGATCATCAGCAGGGATGGAATATTTACATCCACTCCACAGACCACTACCACTTGATCAAACAGAATAACTGATAGCAGTAGTAGGTTGTCGTCTTATGTGGACCAGCACTAAAGGGGGATGGGAATCTTAACCAGAGGGTTTCACAGTTATTTGCTGACAGCAGAGGAATCGTGAGACTCAGGAATCTATTTCAGGTTCTGGAGGGGAGTGTGATCTAGTGGGCACAAATTCTTCTGCTCACTCCTCCCAAGCATAACTTGCCCCAGTCTCGTCTCTTCCCCACCCTTGGCTTCTCATCCGAGTTCCATTCTCCACACTTAGCCAGTCCCAGTTCCACCCATTTGCAGTCTCTTTCTTCCCCCTCTCCCCACATCCCTGTTCTCCATCCCCACTGGCTCCCACCTCAGGCTCCTTGTCCAATCTCAGTGTTCTTACCCCCACCCATGGCTCCTTGTTCCAGTATCTTTCCCCAGCCAGTCCCAGTTCTCCCCCCAGACTTTGGCTCCTTATCAATTCTCTCTCTTCCCCCCCCTCACCACTGGTTCTGGATCTCAATCTACTCTCCCCCTCCATCCCAATTCCCTCTCCCTGTTCAGTCCCGTCTTCCTCCAATCCCAGGGTCCGTGACCTGATCTACCATCCCCCCTCCCCTCGAGTTCAGGTCTTGTCCCCTCCACATTTAAATCAGGCAGCTTCCTCCTTCATGATGCCTGGGTCCAATGGGGAAGAGGAGTCACTGATAGCACAGAGGCTCCCTGCCCCACAGTTCAGATGCCCGGACACCTTTGCAAGGAAAATCCTCCTCCGCCCCAAGCTAGAACATGTGGATAGCGGGGAAGCGGTAGACCTGGTATATCTTGACTTTAGTAAAGCTTTTGATACTGTCTCGCATGACCTTCTCATAAATAAACTAGGGAAATGCAACCTAGATGGAGCTACTATAAGGTGGGTGCAAAACTGGTTGGAAAACCATTCCCAGAGAGTAGTTATTAGTGGTTCAGTGTCATGCTGGAAGGACATAATGAGTGGGGTCCCACAGGGATCAGTTCTGGGTCCGGTTCTGTTCAATATCTTCATCAATGATTTAGATAATGGCATAGAGAGTACACTTATAAAGTTTGCGGACGATACAAGCTGGGAGGGATTGCAAGTGCTTTGGAGGATAGGATTAAAATTCAAAATGATCTGGACAAACTGGAGAAATGGTCTGAAGTAAATGGGATGAAATTCAATAAGGACAAATGCAAAGTACTCCACTTAGGAAGGAACAATCAGTTGCACACATACAAAATGGGAAATGACTGCCTAGGAAGAAGTACTGAAGGAAAGGATCTGGGGGTCATAGTGGACCACAAGCTAAATATGAGTCAACTGTGTAATGCTGTTGCAAAAAAACCAAACATCATTCCGGAATGTATTAGCAGGAGTGTTGTAAGCAAGACACGAGAAGTAATTCTTCCACTCTACTCTGCGCTGATTAGGCCTCAACTATTGTGTCCAGTTCTGGGCGCCACATTTCAGGAAGGATGTGGACAAATTGGAGAGAGTCCAGAGAAGAGCAACAAAAATGATTAAAGGTCTAGAAAACATGACTTATGAGGGAAGATTGAAAAAATTGGGTTTGTTTAGTCTGGAAAAGAGAAGACTGAGGGGGGACATGATAAGTACAAGTAAGTTTTCAAGTACATAAAAGGCTGTTACAAGGAGGAGGGAGAAAAATTGTTTTTCTTAACCACTGAGGATAGACAAGAAGCAATGGACTTACAGACCTTGTAAAATTAGACAGGCCATATGAAAGAGGCATACAATGCAAGGTATGGACAAGGTAGGGCATGCCATTTAACATATTGAAGGCTCTATTTCTGTTCAAACATGATTGTCTCATTTTTAACTGCCAAATCTCCAAAGGTGATTTCCATTACTCAGTTCATGCAAAAGCTAAGTCAACAACCTGGAACTGTTCAACAATGCCCTTCAAAACTTAAAACATGGGCACTGGCAACTCCTAGCAGCAGAGAATTATGATAAATCACTAACATCTAATGTGCAAGCTGTACAGTGTGTGAAGGTGATATGAAATGTTCACTAAATAAGCATGCTCAGACATATACACAAACATGAAGCCCATGAAGACTTTATGCCACATAGTATCCAACTAATGGGTATCCTGGGGTGAAAAAAATCCAATTTCATCTTCGATTCTCATAGGATCTGGGCAGGAAATGATCATGGAATGGCCACCAGCAGCTCCCAAACTTTACAATTTGACCTATGGTTTAAGTTCTTTGTAAATAATCTCCATTCTTATCAAGTTGAACTTGTTTCACACTATTCAATACATCCCATTAAAGATACTAACAAACATTTAGCAGACTGTAGTATTCAAAATGCATGACATCCAGAGCATATTTGGTAATCATGAAATATAGATGATGTATTAAGTTCTTCCTGATCAGCGTTCCATGGCCATTTTATGAAGAGATACACATATAACATAGGCCTCTGGATTGGCTAGAAGGCACTAAGTGTGCCTAAATCCTGGGAAACCAAGTATGTCAGGTCCTTTTAGTTAGAATGACTTACAGGAAAGTAAGCTATGAAGCAGAGAAAAGACAAAGGAAGTGAAAGATAAGAAAAACACCTTCTAAATATCCAACCCCAACCCCCCCGCCCCCCCCCAGGCGTTTGCCAGCTTCCAAAAATCTGCAGATGAGTTTTATACTATTGCCATCTTAACTTGAGAAAATTTTACTAATGCCAAACATATATAACCAGCTAACCACTGGCTGAGAAACAATCACTGCCATAAATTTGCCAACTTCCCCACACCATTTTAAAATAATGTCATAACAAAAGTGCATCATGGAGTTTTTAGTACAGACGAAAGCTATACCTATATAAAACAATCCCTTGGGTTGAAGAGTGCCCTCCATTTGACAGGTTAGCTATGTGTGTGTTTTAGGGTGGGAAGCATTCATGTTCTTCCAAAGCATTGGGTATTAACCACTGACAGCAGTAGGATGTTACAATAAATATTTTTCACTAAAACAGCACTTTACATTCACAAGTCTCTTGGCACTTTATAAAAGAGGGCAATACTCACTTTACAATGGAGAAACTGGGGTACAGAAGTTCAGTTTCCCAAAATCCCACACTCTAAGTAGGTAGCTGATCAACAGACAACAGATCAAGGTCTCTTGACTACCAGTCATCTGTTCTCATCATTAGACAATGCTGCCTAGGTGATCTTTAGTCTGATCTATTATAATTGTATTAAATGTCCTCAATTAACATTTACACTTTCACAATTAAAGATCCCTACTCCTAACTTTTTATTTTGGTGACTATAGAGTGGGAAGAATGTTAATGACAAGAGTAGAAAAAACAAAAAACCTACCATTTTAAAACTCTCAAAAAAAATGAGATTCCTCCTCTCTTCAACAGACTTTAAAAAAAAAAAAAAAAAAAAAAAAAAAGTACTAAATTTCACTTGATAGTATCTTTACTGATGTTCTAAACCCAACAAATATAGGGATAGCCTGAAATACAACATTGAAATGACAACTCTCATACACATTAGTAGGCCTTGCTCACCTCTTCTTGAATGTACTGAAGCAAGAATGGAGAGGCTCTCAAATTATCAACCGGAATATTAAAGAACCCCTGTATTTCCTTCTGATGTAAATCCATTGTAATAAGGTGAGTTAGACCTTTGAAAAAGAGAGTAACACTTAAAAGCCACTGCATGAAAAACAAGCAGGACAAACCTAAATATTATCTGTAGATACCAAATTTACTCCTTCTGTAGTTTTCACTAAAGGCTGTTTAGAACATGAATATTCTGTTGCACAAGAACAAAATAATATTATAGTTTTTATTGCAGTACACCTGGTAAATAAATCTCCCATTAAGGTTTATGGGGTATCAAATAAATAGGAGTACTTTGCATTTCTATGGTACCTTTTACCAAAGCCCTCAGAGCAATTTAAAAAATTGACTAAAATTCTCAACACCCCCATAACATAGATAAGTGCCACCTTCTTTCCACATTTGAAGAAATTAAGGCAGAGATTAAGTCATTTGCCCACAGTCACACAGTAAGATTGTGACAGAGCTGAGATTATAACTCAGAACTCCTGACTCCCAATCCCAAATTCCAATTACTCCCACACTTCTTCCCATGAAACGAGAATCAATATTTAATTAAATCTACAAGACCAGACTGCACAATTACACAGCATATCTATGAAGTGTTCATTATAACCGTCCACATGCTCCCAGGACAGATGCCATGGGAAAGAGCAGGCAGGTGGTTGCCCTGGAGGAATCAGGGGAGTTTATCCCATTCTCAGATGCCACCTTAAAAGTAGGTGTAAGTGGGATCACCCAACAGAGAGGTAAGAGAGAAATTGACAGAAATACAACTGCCCAAGAGAGAGTTAGGAAGGGAGAGAAGGGACCCAGCAGCAGTATCACAGCAAAGGAACCCCACCTTCCAGGATAGCAGGAATTCCAGCAGACTTATCTCACCAACTCAGCTTGGCATGGACTCTGCAATGGATGTTATAAAGATGTGCTCGTTTTTAATGCAGCATTTCACTCACCACTTTGTATTGCTTTTACGTTGGATTTTCCTCTCTAGGGTTTAAAATTTCCTCTTGCTAAAAATCTTTATAGCTATTTCTTATTAAAGTTCCCAGTTTAATGCACACAGCTGCCTCGAAGTTAAATATGACATCAGAAGCCCACCATGCCCTGATTATTTCACAACATCCTGCATTCTTACCAGCTTTGCACATCATCGAAGCCAGTAATTTAGAGACAATGGAGCCCCTTTTCCTCATCTTGCACTGCTTGCTGTATGGGAAGTAGGGAATCACTCCAATAATGCTTTTGGCACAGGAGGTTTTACAAGCATACACCATGATCAGGAGTTCCATGATCGTAGTATTCACATCCCTGGAATGAGAAGTTTCTAGTTCTGTATCCACGCATAAATATCCTTTAGCTGAATTCAATGTGATACCTACATCTGCTTCAAGGGACTTGAAGAAAAACTGGCAATTGAAATATCCCTATAAGGAATCCAAATATGCACCCTAGGTAGGCCACTGGACTTGACATACTATTTTAATTTCTCACTAGGACTATACTTCATAATTTTTCTCCCATTGCCTGTTCACCAACCTCATTGTTTAGAAAGACATTTTCAGGACCGTATCAGCACAACATGTTGCTGAAATAAGGTCTACATTGTAATTTGTCTCCCACATCTTTGCACCACAAGATAAAAATTGAGTAAATATGTTTTCACTACAGACAGGACTAACAGTTTTAGATTCCCACAATACATTCTCCTATTATTTTGGCCAAAAATAGGCCTTGGCCAACACTAGGCTTTAAATATTTAGCAACTAACATCCTATCTCCTGTCGCTAAAGAAAAAGATTGAGTGGCATATATTAACATGGAAGGACTGATCATCAGGTAAACCAGTCCCATCATTTCTGCTGCTGCCAGAAACTAGAAGTATGCCTTTGAATTGTAGAGCTGTGTATGTTCTTGAGAACATACAATTATTATGTTGCTTAATGAGTCACATGAGCCATTTGCTTTGAAGAGAGTGCTCCCACATTTAAAAGCATTAAGTGGTGCTGCACTCAGGGTAGTCGATCACAACAAGATTTTAAAGAGAACAAAGTAAGGAACAGAGTGTACATTGCAAAAGAATGCAGAAACCCATAGAGCAAAATCCAGATTCATCTGAATATAAACAACGTAAATGGTCAGATTATAAAACGGTCCCCCACATACACACCTTTTAAACCACAGAGACCAACTGGCCCATCTGTGAATCTCTCATATGTACAAAAAAAGAAAACCTAAGACAAAAGAATTCTTAAAGATAAACCATGTCAGAAACTACTCTAGTTTCTTTAGAATATGTGTTAGTTGTTACTCACTTTGAAACTGTTTGGATGATAAAGACATCTTTTCCTCTCACAGATTCTTGAATCTGCACCCTTGTTTCTGCCAAGAAGAGAAACATACAAAGATTTAAGAAACATACAACAGGACTTCATGGAATTACTCCATGAGGTCGTCATACGCTATAGACAAATCTAAAAAATAAATAATTTCTCCGTCTTCAAACTGAAAGAGAATAGCCATATTGAAGACAATACTCATGGTCAAGTTTACAGACTTGTGTGCATTAGGTGCACAACTCCCACTAATGATAACGTGAGTCGTGTGATAAGTTCCCACATGAGGACTTGAAAATGTATCCTTTTGGATCTAAAGAAGGTGATGATGTTGGCTACATACATGAACCCTCTGACCAATAATATTGCACCATGACAATACCAGCATTTAATGAGGATGAAGGAACAATATAAAAAAAACTAACTGGAGAGAGACAGCATACGACAGTGTGTGTGTGTGTGAGAGAGATGTATGCTAGTGATCACATACAAAAATAGGTGGTCTGGAAGAGTGACAGTCCTCAGAAGGCAGGAAGAGGAGAGGTGAAAGTTCACGCGTATGAGAGAACACAAATGTGAGAAGTGGTGCTTCGCTTTTCTGTAAATAAATTCTAAGGAGGGTTAGGTAATATACTGTCTCCCATAGAGGCAGAATGAGAGGTTTATTTAACCATTAAATGCTCACCTCTGTTTGGCTCCTGATAAACCTGAACTTTGCCCATCTCTACCCCCAAGCGACTGAAGAAAAAGAAAAGCAAAAATCAGTACATTACACTAAAGGGAATGGAAACCAGAATAAAGAAGAAGCCCAACCCAATGTTCATAACACTGTACAAATCTACACTTCATAAATCACAGGACAAATGTTTTACTATGAGATTTCTCACAAATTTACATTTTACAAGAGTTACATTACAGGTTGATCTAAGCCTGTCCACAAATAAAAACAATGTAAAAAAAACTACCAATGAACAAGAACATAAAACTTGTTGCATAATTTCTAAAATAATTCCAAGTTTCTCGTCATCATCATCTACATGGTGTCACAGATGTGCATGAGGCTTTACAAGACTGAGTTTAGATAGGTCCTTTCCCAGTGAAATTTCCCATCGAGACTGGAGAAGAGGTGAAATGAGGGCAAGAGCAGACAAAGCTGTAATTAATAAGCTTTTGAAGGTTAAACTATGGTTTAATATGTCTGTATTGGCATAGAAAAGCCAATTACTAAAAAGGGACTAATAGCATGAATGATGCACAAATATCCCCACATCCAAACACTGTGTAACCTCAGCCCTCCCTCAGCACCCTTCTTGTCTGTCCTTCCTAGGTCATGTCTAATTTAGACTGTAGGGAAGTGACCTGTCATGTCTGATATTTCTAAAAGCATCTTGCACGCCTATGGTCATGAAGTAGGATATAAATGTATTCAAGACATAATAGCTCTGCCAAAGCTATTAGTGCACTTTATACTAAAAATCCTCAACATCTAAATAAATTTGTATTGAGCAGAAAGGACAAGCCTTGATAACTAACAAAGCCATAGTACATATGGAATGAGAAAATAATGGATTTTTCTAACATATAGGATTATTTATCACTATCCAAATAAAAACCTTTGTAACTTATGTCTCCTAAACAATATTAATGTGGCCTTTCACAGCTTGCAAACGAACAGGCCGAGCTTAAATGTTTTCTTTGTTATTTGGTGAATAAATTACATAGTGAATAAATTACACAGTATCTTTTCAAAATTCAACTACTATAAAGATTTTAGGTGAGGTACTGACACTGACTACCTATCGCTGGAAATTGTGTTCTCTAATTTGCATGTCCCACAGTAATGAAAAAAGGCTTGTCAGGGGCCATACTACCCTACATGTAGTTGTTAAATGCTATGGATGCCAGGGCAAGGTGATCCAACAACAAACCTCTCCCAGCTTGCTATACTGAGCTTCACGGTTAACGCCTTTATTACATGTACTACAGACTGCCCTGGGGCACAGTTCCCTAATTAATTCTTTAAAATGATAGCTTAAAACAGACATCTATAATATTTATTTTCAGAGATGCAAGTTTAGTTGATTAGGAACAAAGATTTATTATACTGACTGTGTACCTTGTAGGTAACTTTATTTTTCCAAACAATGGCTCAGTTTTACTAAGTAACTTTACAAAATAGTCTTATCTGCTGAAGACAGATCTCTACTCCCAACCCACCTGCACCAATGTCCTACGTGCTATGATGGCAGCAAAGACTAACCACTGGATATTACTTACTCAGCAATTCTCCTCGATAGTTCCGTGCATGATGAATTGGAATTAGCTGAAAACAGCACAAGCCCACCCTTTGTTATATTCATGATGGCTCCTATTTCAGTTGATGCCACACAAAACATCAAAACCTACTTTGTCTTTCCACTTCTAAAATACTGCAAAAAAAAAAAAAAGACATATTAAGCATTACAATATTTACTGTAGAAACAAGTTTCCTTTGAATATGGGCTGCAGACGAATTCATCCTCCTGTTTGGTAAAAACACAAAGAAAGAACAATACTACAAAGATGTAATCCTTACAACAATCCTTTGTGCCACATAAGCATTACTCTTTTTAAAGATCTGGGCATTAAACAGTGCACCCAGCAACAAAACACGAGGAGTGTGAGTGGAGCCTGTCTTCTCTACCTCGTCTTGTCCTCAGCACTCATGGCAGCATCTAGCAGAAAGGCACCAAGAATGATTTCTTCAAACTCCCATCAGATCATATCACAAATTCTACATAATTTTTAATCATCTTCCTCAGTTTACATCTGACAGGGCAGATTGTTTGCCTACCATTTTTATCTGCTTGTCTAATTAACTTTCTGCCATTGTCATTCTCCTGCTGGAGCGGCGAACCGCGGCCAGTGGGAGCCACGATCGGCTGGACCTGCGGACGGGGCAAGTAAACAAACCGGCCTGGCCCGCCAGGGGCTTTCCCTACACAAGCGGCGGCCCCAGTTTGAGAAACACTGGTATATACTATACATGCACTGTATATGTTTGCTTATTTTGCAATAAATTATAAACTTACAAATAAGGGTTGAACTTAAGGAAGAGTTCAATAAAGGTGGCAGATGTAACTAATGCCCTCTTGTACAATGCATCCACTTGGTCATGTAGCTGCTGTCATTCTTCAACACTAAAACTGCTCCTATGGAAACACCACAGAGAAAACAAACGTCAAGAGACAATTTAGACACTTTTATTCAATAAAGGCGCACACACAAAAAATCAATGAATCACTTCAGGATTTCTCCATACTCTTTATTCCAGTTTGTAATATCACATTTTTATGCCACAAGGTAACAGAACACTTCAGTGACAGTATCACGCTGAACTGCAGCCACCATTATAGAGATAAAATAAGTACAATCTTAATTAACAAAGTGCTAAAAACCAGGGCTTTGGAGCGGAGCCCGGAACTGGAGCGCGGAGCAGCTCCGGAGCAGTGGAGCTGCAGGTTTTTGCCTGGAGCTGGAGCACAGCTCCAAAGCCCTGCTAAAAACTCAGCAACTTGCTTTTTTAATATATAAATACTCCAATACCTTCAAAGCGTATCAACTGAACGTATCAATACCAGCAGCATAACTCAAACAAAGGAAGTTAACTTAGGCCAATGTCTCCATCTCATACCTTACCACAAATGTTTCACAAAAATGACTGTGTATTAGTCACATTTATGGAAGCAGCTGCTGGATTCAAACACTGACCAGCTATATTAAAGCTGTTTTACCAGCCTTTGCAACTAGACCTACTCTTAGTCAGTTTGTCCAGGATGCAGAAGCTATATTTGGCTCATCAGCAGTTGAGAGCTAAGAAGAGGATGGGTATTTCCTACAAATAAAACACTCCACCACTGTGCAGCACTCTGCTCAGTTCCTGTAAATCAAAAACTGGCTCATGATACCACAGAAGCTTTTAATAGAGAGAGGTTGTAACAGGTACAACAGTAGAGCAGACCCCAGGAGTGTACCTCAATTCTAACCTTAAAAAACCACCTGTTCAGTTAATAAGACAGATCAGACCTCGGGTCCTTTCAATCCCTGCCCTCAGCTGAGTCTATCAACAAGGGAAACTATCAGGCTATGTCTACGCTAGCACTTTTGTCAGTACAACTTACGTCGCTGGGGTATGCCCCTCTGAGTGACATAAGTTACACCGACAAAAGCGTCGGCATGGACAGTGCTATGTCAGCAGGAGAGTCATAGTTTGGGGGTTCTCTATAAAGTGAGCCTAAAAACAATAATACTTAATATTTGTGCAATGCTTTTCAAACCTTGGCCTTGTTCTTATCCATTTTTCATAGATGGGGAAACCCAGGCAGAAGAGTTAAGAGATTTTCCCCAAGGTTATGAGTTCCTGGCTTCCAATTTATTGTTCAGATCACATCTCACTTTTTAGTAAGACAGGAACATTTTCATGAGTGCTTTTGAAGCGCCAGTTCTGCAGGTCAGTAGGGTATACTGCAGAGGTAACAACTGGGCTAAAGTAGGGGAGGAAATGATAGGTATATGCATAATGCAAGCTCCAGGATGGTAAATCTGGGGGTAACATTGACCTGGTCATCCTGAAACAGGTGTTGGGGTTACCGCCAACTCATTCGGCAAAACTATGAGTAAAGTCATAGCCTCGAAACAAGTGCATATCTATGCACACACATAACCCAATGGCTCTATCCAGACTGACCTTCGAAGTTTGGATCAGGTTTGAGAAAAGAACATTTACCCCAGATTGTCTTCCCAGCACCTCCCCCGAGCCCCCAATTCCTATTGTGTTGCTTTGGCTATGAAGTAACATACCACAACCACTCAGGTACATAAGGAAAATAACATTGTCGGATTGAGCCCCAGTGAAAACTGACCTCAATTCACAATAGATTCTAGACCCCCGGGATTTCAGGGCCCTTTGATAGAAAGAAGGGAATGGAGACAGAAAGCACCCAAATATATCACAGCTTCCAGAGCATAAAGGAGACGAGCCATTGCCATCGGGTCCCACCCTCATTGCTCCTACATAGAGGATGATGGACAGAGATGAACTTCCCACCCCAGAGAAAGGCTGGGGATTAATCCCTCCCCTCACACACACACTTCCCCTCCCCATTTGCAGTTGGAAATATTTAGATGATGATAGAACCCAAAGGTCCCAGTTGGGATTGGGAACCCATTGCGTACAAATACACAAAGGAAATTCCCTTCCCTGGAGGGCTTACAATTTATTTCCTATGCTAGGAAAGGAAACTCTCCCACCACAGGATTTCCCCTTGGGAGGAGGAGGAGAATGGGGATGAACCCACCCCACCTCACCTCACCTACCCAGAGGCACGGAGGGGGGGAATAGGAATGAACCCCTCCCCCACCCCGCCCCGCCCCTGTTGCCCTGTGGAGCGGGGGGGGAGAGAAAAGGGTACAGCAATGAACCCATCCCCCACCTTACCCACCCTGAGGCGGGGGGGGAATAGTGAACCCATCCCCCACCCCACCCAGAGGCACGGAGGGGGGAAGAGCAATGAACCCATCCCCCACCTTACCTGCCCTGAGGCGGGGGGAGGGGGAGGGCAGTGAACCCATCCCCCACCTTACCTGTCCTGAGGCGGGGGGGAGGGGGTGGCAGTGAACCCATCCCCCACCCCACGCCCCGAGGCGGGGGCAGACTGGACCCGAGCCGCCCCAGGGGTGCCCGCCTCGCCCAGGCAGGGGGGACGTGACGGTGGCCCTCCCACGCCGGGGGCAGAGCGGGGCCGCCCGCGGCGGGTGATGGTGAGCAGCTGCCCCCCGCCGGAGGATGGAGCGCGCCCTAGGCGGAGATGGCGGCGTGGCCGAGCCCCTTACCTGCCGTTCAGCGCCACTCCGGCCCCCCCGGCTCCCGGGAGAAGGCGGCGGCCCAGCCGGCCGGCGGAGGGAGGGGAGGTGGCGGCTTGGCTCAGCCCCTCGCCGTCCGGCTGCAAAATGGCGGCGCCGTGGGAGGGGGAGGGGCAGGGGCAGCCTCGAGGCGCGCTACTCCCCTCACCTCAGCGCCCCCCCTCGGGTAGTGTTGGGGGGCGGCCGCGGGGCACTACTGCCCTCAGCATCCCCCAGCTCATGGGGGGCGCTGCTCTCCTCAGCGTCCCCCCAGCTCATGGGGGGGGGGGCACTACTCCCCTTAGCATCCCCCAGCTCATGGGGGGCACTACTCCTGGTGACGTCAACACTCCCCTCAGCGTCCCCCCAGCTCATGGGGGGGGCACTACTCCCCTCAGCGTCCCCCCAGCTCATGGGGGGGAGGCTGTGGGGCACTACTGCCCTCAGCATCCCCCAGCTCATGGGGGCACTACTCCCCTCAGCGTCCCCCCAGCTCATGGGGGGGGCTGTGGGGCGCTGCTCTCCTCAGCGTCCCCCCAGCTCATGGGGGGCACTACTCCCCTCAGCGTCCCCCCAGCTCATGGGGGGGGGGCTGTGGGGCACTACTGCCCTCAGCATCCCCCAGCTCATGGGGGCACTACTCCCCTCAGCGTCCCCCCAGCTCATGGGGGGGGGCACTACTCTCCTCAGCATCCCCCAGCTCATGGGGGGGGCACTACTCCCCTCAGCATCCCCCAGCTCATGGGGGGGGCACTACTCCCCTCAGCATCCCCCAGCTCGTGGGGGGCACTACTCCGCTCAGCGTCCCCCCCAGCTCATGGGGGGGGGGCTGTGGGGCACTACTGCCCTCAGCATCCCCCAGCTCATGGGGGGGGCTGTGGGGCGCTGCTCTCCTCAGCGTCCCCCCAGCTCATGGGGGGCACTACTCCGCTCAGCGTCCCCCCAGCTCATGGGGAGGGGGGGGCTGTGGGGCACTACTGCCCTCAGCATCCCCCAGCTCATGGGGGGCACTACTCCCCTCAGCGTCCCCCCAGCTCATGGGGGGGGCTGTGGGGCGCTGATCTCCTCAGCGTCCCCCCAGCTCATGGGGGGGGCTGTGGGGCGCTGCTCTCCTCAGCGTCCCCCCAGCTCATGGGGGAGGGGGTGGCGGCTGTGGGGCGCTGCTCTCCTCAGCGTCCCCCCAGCTCATGGGGGTGTGTGGCTGTGGGACACTATTATATTGGGTGTGGCAGGCAGGTGTATCCATGGGTGGAGATGCATGTTGGGGGGTAGGGTGACCAGACAGCAAATGTGAAAAATCAGGACGGGGTGGGGGGTAATAGGAGCCTATATAAGAAAAAGACCCAAAAATCAGGACTGTCCCTATAAAATTGGGACATCTGGTCACCCTATTGGGGGGGAAGGTGGTATAGGCGTAGTTACAGGGTCCATGTATAGGGGTAGATAGATGGGGGGGACCCTGAGCTGTGACTGCCTGGGGAGAAGAGGTGGGTGGTAGTCGGTGGGTGTAAATAAGGGGGTGAAGGGCTTGTGGGGGGGGCAGATTTGAATAGGAGTCAGGGAGTGGGTGTGGATGGGGAGTGGGTGGCAACAGAGGTAGACATAAGGGGCCAGGAGTTAGGGTAGAATTGATTGCACAAGGAGGGCAGTGTGTTGGAGGAACGTTACACTGAATGGGAGAGCAAGCGTAGGAGAAACCAAAGTTGTGTATGGTACAACACCCTGCGCAGTGATGGAGCCCAAATAATACCATTATTTATTACAACCATTTCCTGAAAATAATAAGCCTCCTCTCTAAGTCACACTTTGGCAAGTCAAAAACGTAGGGCCTAGAATCATAGGATTAGAAGGGATCGCAAGGGTCATCTAGTCTGACCCCCTGCCAACATGCATCTAAACCAGTGAATTTCAACCTTTTTTCATTTGTGTACCCCTAAAATTTCAAATGGAGGTGCAGGCACCTTTGGAAATCTTAGACATGGTCTGCAGACCCCCAGGGGTCCACAGACAGTTTGAAAACCACTGGTATAAATCATCTAAGGCTATGTCAACACAACAGACCTTACAGCCGCACAGCTGTACCACTACAGCTGTGCGGCTGTAAGGTCTCCTGTGTAGCTGTTCTTTGCTGGCGGGAGAGCGGTCTCCTACTGGCATAATTAAATCACCTCTATAGCAGCGTTAGCTATGTCAGCAAGAGAGCCTCTCCTGCCCACATAGCACTGTCCACACCAGCACTTTTGTCAGTGAAACTTATGTCGGCCAGGGGGGTGGTTTTTTTCACACCCCTGACAGGCAAAAGTTTTGCCAACAAAAGTGCTACTGTAGACAAAGCCTAAAACAGATGGCTCTCCAGCCTCCTTTTGAAAATCTCTAGTGAAGGAGCATCCACAACCTCCCTAGGTGGTCTGCCATGGGATAAAAGGGAAGGTCCTTTCATGGATTGAGAACTGGTTAAAAGACAGGGAACAAAGGGTAGGAATTAATGGTAAATTCTCAGAATGGAGAGGGGTAACTAGTGGTGTTCCCCAAGGGTCAGTCCTCGGACCGATCCTATTCAACTTATTCATAAATGATCTGGAGAAAGGGGTAAACGGTGAGGTGGCAAAGTTTGCAGATGATACTAAACTGCTAAAGATAGTTAAGTCCAAAGCAGACTGTGAAGAACTTCAAAAAGCTCTCACAAAACTAAGTGATTGGGCAACAAAATGGCAAATGAAATTTAATGTGGATAAATGTAAAGTAATGCACATTGGAAAAAATAACCCCAACTATACATACAATATGATGGGGGCTAATTTAGCTACAACAAGTCAGGAAAAAGATCTTGGAGTCATCGTGGATAGTTCTCTGAAAATGTCCACACAGTGTGCAGAGGCGGTCAAAAAAGCAAACCGGATGTTAGGAATCATTAAAAAGGGGATAGAGAATAAGACTGAGAATATATTATTGCCCTTATATAAATCGATGGTTCGCCCACATCTCGAATACTGTGTACAGATGTGGTCTCCTCACCTCAAAAAAGATATACTGGCACTAGAAAAGGTTCAGAAAAAGACAACTAACATGATTAAGGGTTTGGAACGGGTCCCATATGAGGAGAGATTAAAGAGGCTAGGACTCTTCAGCTTGGAAAAGAGGAGACTAAGGGGGGATATGATAGAGGTATATAAAATCGTGAGTGATGTGGAGAAAGTGGATAAGGAAAAGTTATTTACTTATTCCCATAATACAAGAACTAGGGGTCATCAAATGAAATTAATAGGCAGCAGGTTTAAAACAAATAAAAGGAAGTTCTTCTTCACGCAGCGCACAGTCAACTTGTGGAACTCCTTACCTGAGGAGGTTGTGAAGGCTAGGACTATAACAGAGTTTAAAAGAGAACTGGATAAATTCATGGTGGTTAAGTCCATTAATGGCTATTAGCCAGGACGGGTAAGGAATGGTGTCCCTAGCCTCTGTCTGTCAGAGGGTGGAGATGGATGGCAGGAGAGAGATCACTTGATCATTGCCTGTTAGGTTCACTCCCTCTGGGGTACCTGGCATTGGCCACTGTCAGTAGACAGGATACTGGGCTAGATGGACCTTTGGTCTGACCCGGTACAGCCTTTCTTATGTTCTTATGTTCCATTGTCCTACTGTTCTTACAGTTAAGACATTTTTCCTGAGATTTCATCTAAATCTGCTCTGCTGTAGTTTGAACCCATTGCCTCTTGCCCTGCCTTCTGTGGCAAGAGAGAACAACTTTTCTCAATCTTTTTTATGGCAGCCTTTCAAGTATTTGAAGACTTATGTCCCTCCTTAATCTCCCTTTTCTAAACTAAACATACCCAGTTCCTTCAGCCTTTGTTTGTATGGCTTGCATTCCACCCGTTTCATCATCTTTGTCGCTCGCCTCTGGATCCTTTCCAGGTTCTCTACATCCTTTCTATACATTGGTGATCAAAATTGGACACAGTACTCTGGTGGAGGCCTAACCAGCGCCAACTAGAGTTGTACTATCACCTCCCGTGACTTGCATGCTATGCCTCTGTTAATGCAACCCAAAATTTTATTTGCTTTTTTTTTGCAACAACATCACATTGCTGACTCATGTTGAGGTTGTGATCCATTACAACTCCCCGATCCTTTTCAGCAGTCAGCTGCTGCCAAGCCAGTTATCCCCCATTCTGTATTTGTGCATTGGTTTTTCTTCCCTAGGTGTAGCACCTTCCATTTGTCTTTGATGAATTTCATTTTACTGTCTGTCTCCCATTTATCAAGATCCCTCTAAATTTTAGCTCTATCCTCCAAAATGTTGGCAATGCCCCCAGCTTTATGTCATCTGCAAATCTGCCTGCCTGATTTGCTATAGCCTAGTACTGCCTTTACGCTGCTCTGGTTTCACAGAGGCCCTAAACCTGATGGATCCAACCCCTGGAAAATATCCTGGAGCAGGGGAAATTTGTATGTGGCATAGTCCACATCAAGCAGGCATAACACATCTACATTACCTGCCTTCACCGTCCCAGCATAGAGGATATGGTAGAGGCATGGGTAGGGAAAGAGGTTGTGGTTGGAACACTGCTGAGCTCTGGCTATTCTCAGCTACAAGAATGGTCCTTTGAGGGCTTGACAGGCCTCAGAATATGTGAAGGCCTCAAAAGGTGTGATAAAGTCACCTTTGCCCCCCACCCCAGTCTTTTTTGTCACTTACAAACAACATAGAATCATGTATCAGAGGGGTAGTCATGTTAGTCTGTATCCACAAAAACAATGAGGAGTCCGGTGGCACCTTAAAGACTAACAGATTTATTTGGGCATAAACTTTTGTGGGTCAAAAAACACTTCTTACCCATGAAAGCTTATGCCCAAATAAATCTGTTAGTCTTTAAGGTGCCATTGGATTTAACACAGAATCATAGAACTGGAAGGGACCTCGAGAGGTCATCTAGTCCAGTCCCCTAAACTCATGGCACATTAAACACAATTGCACTTAATTTTGAGTTTCTTAGCAGGACCCCCTGCATTCTTTATCTAACGTTGGCTGAAAAGGTAGTTGAAATCCCCAGCTGCTTTGCAGAAAGAGGCAGAGTTAGCCACTCTGTCTTTAAGGCTCTATGTTTATCACAGCCATGATTTCAATGATTTTCAGATTTATTTATTTTTTAATAAAAAGTCATGGTCTTTGTCATCCTGCACAGCCTGCAAATATGTAATACTGCCATGAATTTTCACACATTTGGATTTCTATCTTATATGAGGGATTTTTTTTAATGGTTTTCAGTTTTTAAATGAGTTTAAAACTTTTTATTGTAAAATGGAGGATACTTTCGTTTTTTCAGTTTCCCATGATAAACAATGTCAATTATAATCTGTGCCACAATTTTAGCATTTTTAAAAACCAAAGTTCTGATTTGTGCAATTTTTGCCATGACAAAGCTGTGTTCTTTCCGTGACAAGCAGCCAATGTCTATTCTTCATTGTGTGGCTGCATATATCTTTACTTTGGAGTGAGACCTTGGGCTTCTAGGCAGATATTCATATCAGTACTGAACCCGCCCTCTCCCTCATACTTCTGAGAGCCTAACATAAAAGGGGAAGGGAAGTCAAGTGATATCCATTGCCTCCTGTCAGGCAAGTGGTCCTGCATTCAGTTTCATATCTTTAAATTACAGCTTTCACTAACATGAGCTGGATTATTTATTTTTGGTCTGCATATAGCACTTATCACTCTAGTATCTCATGATTGCTCATTTCACTTAGATTCCATAACCTTTGCTTATATTTTTAAAACTTCCTCCCTTCCATCAACCAATTTATCATCTCTCTTCATATTCTGGTAAAACTGAATGGAGCTTATCGATCCATTTAACATGGGAGCACAGAACAGATTCCAGATGGGAAAGTGTCATTTTTTTCACCACATGTTCACACAGAACTAAAGCATTTATTTCTGCTGAGTGAACAAAATAAGTTACATACTGTGGGCCTGATTCACCAGTCACACATTTTCTATTCAAGTAACTCTGTTTATTTCTGTGGAGTTACTTCTGATTTACACTGGTAAGTGAAAGGAAAAAATCAAGCCCTGTAAATGTATTTGTCTATAACCTGACAGGTGTTTCCCAAGCTCACTGAGCCCTCCATTTCTTTAACTATTTTTCAGCGTCTTGGGTTGATTCCCTCCCTGGTGCAGCATTGATTTCGTCCCTAGCAGGAGCATCCACTGTAGCACCTCACTTCTAGCTAGCAGGGCAGGTCTGAAATTTATTTCAGAGGTGATGGCAATAAAATGTCTTAGAGCACTTGACCATTGACACAATTGGCAGCTTTCCCTAGAAACATTTAGCTACCTTAGGGCACCCAGAATCTGCTGGTTGAGGGTCTGATCCGGACTGCATTGCCCCAGTTCCCTGACATTATTGTTACAGGTCCAAGCAAAGAGAGCAGGATTGTCTTACCACAGGCTGGGAACCAAGAACATCTGACTTCTGATCCCTGCTCTGACACTAACTGCTTTCTGTTGCTTTAGGCAAGTCACTTTACCTCGCTCTGCCTCCTTTTGCAAATCTGTAAAATAGGAATAATTAACTCCCCGGGAGAAGAGGATTAGTTAATTTTACAATGTGCTATACAAGTGCTAAGAATTACTAATACACCTGTGCCAAAGGATCAGGCATGAGCATGGTTCTTTTTGTATTTGTATTTTATAAAATATAATTATTCAGTTAACAGTCATTTGAAGGCCTATGCAAGATACCTCAGTTGGGACTCAGCCCTTGGTGTAACCCGACTACAGTTCATACTGACTCACATAGGGAAGTTTCCTTTTGGCAGTTGTGACAGAATTGGTGCCCACTGAAGTCCCTGTTTGATTCTTGGGAGCAGTAACATGCACCAGGATGGGGGATTCTGCTAATTGGTTAAGTCTCCTCTAGAACCTGGCCATAACATAGACACAACAGTTCCCCTCTAACACCTGTCATCTAGTCCACAGTTTCGCCAACCCCAAATGTTCTAAAATCATGAGTCAGGCTCACCAAAAATCATGAGATTGGCTTTAAAGTCATGAGATTATGTACAAATAATAAAGTTGGTGGTGGTCTTATTTGCCTTCTCTTTTTGAGCCTTTAGGGTGAACTGAGGTCACATTTTGAAGCTTTCTTCACAGCCACATGGGCTAGAAACTTATTTTTTCTTAAAGAAAAGAATGAAGGCTGAAATCAGCACAAATCCACTTGACTCCAGGAGCTGGGGCTTTAAGGAAAACAATAATTATCATGAGACTCATGATAAAATCATGAGAGTTGGCAACACTGAGTCCAATACTTCCCCCTCCCCTGGCTACCATCACCCAACTGTCTTCCATCCAGCAAAGCTCAGCTGCATGTTTTTAAAGCGTGTTTATTAAGCAATCTTTCTGATTATGATTGTTAGCAAGAATGGAACCACAGACGTACTCAGATACTACGGTGATGGAGCCATATAAATAGGATTCGTCTTCCCTGTAAATTGGAGTTCAACAATGCATAAGCACAGCCTCCATTACAATGCATTGTCTCCTAGAGCCTGCAAGAGTGGTCTGCACTGCTCAGATACTTTCACATGGATAGTAGTTTTCAAAAACCCACCATCTCTGCTGTGAGCCACTATCAGCCCCTCCCTCTTCGCTGCCTTGTAAGTAATGGACAAGAAGAGCTGTTCCCAAGTCAGCATAGTGGGAGAGATGGACAGTGGCCAGCAAAGGAGACAGAACATACCAATGAAACTATAAATACTGTTACAAGTCTAAGCAGCCATTGGTGCAATTTCCTCATTTCCTCCCCACCCTTGAAAACATTGTGGGAAAAACAGCATTTCCCACAGTCTGATTCTTGACAACAGCCTGGTTCGCTAGACGCATGGAGCAGGTCTTATCCATACTATGTTAAGTGTCATGTAAACACTATATAAATATTTTATCAACAACTACTGCCTTATGGTGACTTAATAGCCTAAGAGAAATAGGCACTCTAGCTATTTGTTACAGTCTAGTTTCTGCAGGGTTGGGTGGCTTTTCACTGATAACATACCTTTCAATCATTGTTTTCCTGTTTGCAGGAGTTCTCAGCTTCAGGGTTAGTCTGAACTGACTCACAGATTTGCCATGTTTGCAGGAATTAAAATGGCAGCATACGTTATGGGCACTTGGCTATTCCCCCCCCTCAGGTTTCAAGTGTTCGTGAGGGATGAGGGGCTTGATAGAGTATCTAGTATCTAACTAGAAACAGCTCACTGTGCATGCACACACATACACATAATGTAAGTCTCACATCTGGAAAGAGAGTTGGGAGAGAGAAAAGATGTGTAACAAGTGTTGCCTTAAAAGTAGAACCTTTAGTGGCATCTGTTTCCCTTTGAACTGACTGATATTTCCACCTGCCCAGCCTCTCCGGGCCCAATTCTGTGATTTAGAGAGTCCTGTCATTTTGCAAAATTTTTTAGTAACATTCATTCAATTTGCTATTTTACAGACACTTTTTGCACTCAAACTCATTTACAAAAGAGGGAAGTTCAATTGGGCAGATTCACTGGAGTCATCACATTTTAGAATAAGGAAACTGAAAAGCTAAGTACTAGTGGTGAAATACCCAGGCACCACTTAGCACTTAATTTGCGTCCTACAGTGCCTTACATTCACTGCTTCACTAAAGATTAGAGCGGGGTGGGCAAACTTTTTGGCCCGAGGGTCACATCTGGGTATGGAAATTGTAGGGCGCCATGAATGCTCACAAAATTGGGGGTTAGGGTGTGGGAGGGAGTGAGGGCTCCGGCTGGGGGTGCGGGCTCTGGGGTGGGGCCAGAAATGAGGAGCTCGGGGGGCGGTAGAGGGCTCCAGGCTGGGGCAGGGGTTTGGGGTGCGGGTGGGGGGGTGAGGGCTCTGGCTGGCGGTGTGGGCTCTGGGGTGCAGAAGGGTGGAACTGAGGGGTTCGGAGGGTGGAAGGGGGATCAGGGCTGGGGCAGGGGGTTGGGGCGCTGGACAGGCTCAGGGGTGCAGGCTCCGGGCGGCACTTACCTGAAGCAGCTCCTGGAAGTAGCGGCATGTCCCCCCTCCGGCTCCGACACGGAGGCATGGCCAGGCAGCTCTGCACGCTGCCTTATCCGCAGGCGCCACCCCTGCAGCTCCCATTGGCTGCAGTTGCCAGCCAATGGGAGCTGCCAGGGTGGCGCTTGGGGTGGTGGGAGCGTCCGGAGTCCTGTGGCTGCCCCTACACATAGGAGCCGGAGGGGGGACATGCTGCTGCTTCCGGGAGCCGTGGAGAGCCATGTCACATGCGGAGAGGGGCAAGCCCCGTGCCCCACTCCCCGGGAGGAGCTCGAGGGCCAGACTAAAACATCTGTAGGGCCAGATGAGGCCTCTGGGCCGTAGTTTACCCACCCCTGGATTAGAGGGTTCAGTCAGTGTTATGCCCTGAGTAGGCATTTGGTCAGTAGCAGTAGCATTTTCTTTCATAGAAGTTAGTATGGAACAGGCTGTAATTACTTGGACATGCTAATCCAGAACAGGTTTATATTTTAGCATAGCAAGAATCTATACAGAGGCACGAAATTCACTCAACACAGAAAAAAATTCTGTTCATAGCATATGTAGTTGCACAGAGGCAGGGTGGGGAGAGCAGAGCAGCATTTACTGTACATCTGGCTCCAGGATGGCTCAGGGCAACCTGCAGGAATTGCGTTACTGACTGCACTTTTCTGATCCTTACAGGAGCAGCCTGCACCGTGACTAGTGGGTGCTGCACAGTGCATATGTTTTGGCCTCACCCCTGAGCCAGCAGACCACACTTCCTTGGGCCACAATGCACTGGCAGGGCAAATAGACCCCTTCCCTGCTGCTTCTGAACACTGGGTGGGAATCCGACCCTTCTGCTGCACAAAGAGGCTGTGGTGCCGTTTCCATTCATTAGCTTAGCACAGGTCAAGCTATGCCTCTAAGACTGCTGGGGCAAGGTCAGCAATAGTCTTAGTATCCTGTGTTATGCAAACACAGCCAGCCTTCCTACTAACCAGTCCTTGTCTAGCCACAGACAATTGCCCTGCTTGCTACCCCTGAACGCCAGCCCTGGCTTTGAATCTACTCTGGATAGGCAGAAAAACAGTTGTTGTGGCACAGGTGGGCCATGGAGGTTTTTATAGCATGTGGGGGGGGGTCTCAGAAAGAGTCATAGAATATCAGGGTTGGAAGGGACCTCAGGAGGTCATCTAGTCCAACCCGCTGCTCAAAGCAGGACCAATCCCCAGACAGATTTTTGCCCGAGATCCCTAAATGGTCCCTTCAAGGATTGAACTCACAACCCTAGGTTTGGCAGGCCAATGCTCAAACCACAGAGCTAAAGAAAAAGGTTCAGAACCCCTGGGCTAGCCTGCCTCATCTTCGAGTCTCGACCACATCTCACTCATGACAGGAAACTGTAGCCTACATTTCCTGCCAAATCAGCAGGCTCTAAAATATGCTCCCCTTTTCTCACTCACAGCTATTCTCACTCTCTGAGCGCCTGCATACTATGCTTTGCTTGAACTCAGAGCTGGGCTATTCAACCAGTCCATCTCCCAGCCCAGCAAGGAGACACTGATTTAAAAGATTGACTTACCAGGAGAGTCTCATAGGAGGTAGCCTCTTATCTCCATTGGGAGGTCATTAGGTTTTACAAGAGGTTCCTCATGTCTGAGTCACCAAACAGCTTGAACTTCCTCCCCTGTCACATTGCCTCCCCTCTCCTTCCCTTCCCTGGCCCTTCCTTCTCCATGACATGCAGCCCAAGCACCTTGTTCTCACCTTCACGGCTCTGTGTAACTCCTCCCCTGCTTTCATCTCCGCTCTCCGTTCCTCTTGTGCCCTCTCTGGCTTCCTCTTACCTGTTCTGTGTCCCCCTCTATGCTTAGCTTCATTCCTTTCCTGGGTAGTCTCCTAATCTCATGAAGGAAATGCCCTCTCTCCTCCAAACCCACTTTTCACCACGGCCTCCTTGATGGGTCTCCTCCCTGATGCTCACACCGGCACAGTAGCCTCATGTATCCTTTTTGTCAGAGCTAGACTGTAAGCACTTGGGCTATAGACCCTGACTTAAGAGGTGTAGCGAATCGTATACTAGATTTGTGTCACTCTAGCGCCATGATACGTAAATAATAACCAACTGATGCTAAGAACATGTTTCACACTCCAACTTAGACCAGGCCTTAGCTTACCGGAAATCCCATCACACCCTTCGCTTAGGTACTGTCTTCATTACAAGCAGAGCCACATCAGGAGACCCTCTTACACTACAATTATCCCCCATCATGGTTGAAATACCGTTCTCTTTTACAGTGCTATCTATTCTATTTTACAGGGCCTAGGAGTGCTAGAGCTCTGCTCCGCCTAAGATTTTAGCACGGTTTAGGAACACTGTTAGGCTCTGCCTGCCGTGCAAGATGTAGCTGTGTTTTAAATACGTCAGGACATAACTATGTTGTAACTGGACTCTTTGAGCCAGGCTTTTTTGCAGCACAGGTCCAAAATCTACACTCACCATACCCGAGTCTACCTTCCTCCAGGCAGGGCCGGTGCAAGGAAGTTTCGTGCCCTAGGCGAAACTTCCACCTTGCGCCCCCCCAGCCCTGCGGCAGCTCCCCACCCCCCCTCCACCCTGAAGCGCCCCCCCTCCGCCCTGAGGCCCCCCCCCCCGTGGCAGATCCCCCCCTCCGGCCCGGGGAGCCCTGCGGCAGCTCCCCCCCCACCCTGAGGCACCCCCCCCACGGCAGCTCCCCATCCCCCGGCTGGGGGATCCGTGCGGCAGCTCTGACCCAGGGGTTCCCCTGGGCTGCAGCGGCGCGCTGACCCGGGGAACCCCTGGGCTGCCGGCGGCGGCTCAGACTCCCTCTCCCTCCCAGCGCAGCGGCCGCTGTAAAAAAAAAAAAAAATTGGGGGCGCCGCTTTTTGGTGCCCCCAAATCTTGGCGCCCTAGGCAACCGCCTAGTTGGCCTAAATGGTAGCAGCGGCCCTGCCTCCAGGTCTACAGTGGCCAATAAAACAGCAGTTGTTACCCTGCCCTCAAGAACCACACTCAAACATGGGTCAGGCTAACGTAATTCCTGCCTAGGGGCTCACCATACGCTTCTGAATCTATAGTGACCCTTCCAGCAAGAGTCATCGTCCAAGCCCTGCAGCTATGTCCCTCACCAAGCTGCTTTTAATACTATATTTGCCTTACTCAGTTCACCAAACACTAACAGCCTTGCCAGATCCACCTCTGCTGCTAATCTACACTAACCCAAATTTATTCTTCCTATCCCCTGCTGAGCTCATCCCTCACAACCCTCCACTTTGATCAAATGAGTTGTGCTTTCATAGGCTCACCCAGGGAGTTGCCTCGTCACAGGAACCGATCAGGTTTTCATATCGGTTGGGACAGCAGATTTAACACATTTTTCAGCTACTGCAAACAGTCAGAACGAACTCTCAGCCCTTTCTGAGAACACCTCCTCCTCCCCCCCCCCCCCCCCCGCCCCGCACCTGATTAAATTTAAAATCACCTTGAAAGTACAACTGCATCACGGGGAGGGGAATCTATTGCCTGGACTCATTGGTCAGCTTTGAAGGAGTTTTATGGTTTTGGTGACTATTTTATGCTTTTTTCATAATTAACCTTTTCCGATAAGAGAGTGACAACTAAAGTGGACATGGAAGAAAATCAATATGTTGCCCTTTGGTTACAAATGAGAGATCGTGTGATAGTGAGAGAGTCTGACATGGGAGAACTCAGCACAAGGGAAGATTTATGTTGGAACTGATCTTGTCTCCGGCTCCAGCTGCATTGACGTTACTGGGGTGTTTGGTTGCGTAAGGGCTATAGGATCAGATCAGTTCTGTCTCCAGAGTGTTCATTAACAGAGCCATGACTGTGAGCAGTTAATTACTTTTGTTAAAAAAAATCGTCAGTGCCCTTTCTGTGTGTGGCATTTTGCAACACCTACAATATTGTTTCAGCAGGTGTCACCAGGTGGTGCTGCTACAGAGTCTTCCAAGTTCTTTTTCCTGACATGCACAACCGAATGTTCAGTCCTGGGAAGACCTGTTGTGTTGTTGTTAGCTTTGGCTAGGCCCAGTTCTGCGTTGAAGGCAGTTTCTGTACGAGCAGCAGGACAGTTTGATTTCTGGCCTTGGAATCTGATTTGAGTTAGTTCTTAGGGCAGAGTTGTCCTGTAAGAATTGAGGATGACTGAGAGTCCTGGAAAAAGGGATTGCCTGCTGTGCTGTTTGACCACCTCTGTTCCAGGCCTGGAGTATGTGTGTTAATGACCCAAGTTACACTTAGAATATACCCAGGCATCACTGATTTCTTCTCCACTGGGAAGCCACCTGGAAGGCCTCAGACATCTGCTGCTGCTCAACAGAGGGGCAACGGTGCTGTCAGAATGGGACACTGGCATCAGGAGAAGGCAGTATATAATGGACTAGGGAGGGGACATGAGGGTGCTTGGCACCTGTGAACAATCATGGCATGTGGATCACTGGTACGCTGTTCAGAACGCATGGTTTTTTGGAAGTGATTTGAAGATGGGGCACCTGGCAGGCATTATGGGGAAGCTTTCTGGAGCATACAAGGAGGCCTGAAAGAAAGCACCAAGTTCAGGGTGGGATGAATTGACAAAGACAAATTGTCTGTAAGGAGGCATGTTTAGGCAGAGGACAGGGTGAGTGGGGGTTAATGAGGGCAAAGGTAAATGATGGCAAGAAAGAAGGTGGGTCAAGTGGGGTCATGGGACTGGTAGGTAGAATTCCAGGATTCTATTTCTGACTCTGTGTGACCCTTGGAGCATTAAAACCTTTCCGTGCCTTAGTTTACCCCTAAGATTTTAGTCTGCCATAGGGTTTTCTATAATGCCTAACACTAACATCTAAGTTCCTGAGGGTAATAATACCTACCATACAGGGGTTTTGTGGGGCTTGATTTACTGTTTTGAGACACTAGTGTATTTTCTTTCTTTCTAGGCACTACTGCATTACAAATAATAACTAAGCCTCACCGCATCCTTGAGACATGTTGCAGGGTATGTATTATCCCCATTTTACAGGTATGGACACTGAGGCATAGAGCTGTTGAGTCCTACATTTTCATATTTGGGCAACAAAGTTAGGCACCTGAATAAGCAGCCTGATTTTCAAAGGCACTGGGCACCTGCTGCTCCCACTGAAATTAATACAAATCTAGGCAATTAATGTTAGGTACCCATGGTTGCACAGTTTGGCCTAAGTCATTTTCTCTCTGTCACATGGGGAGCTGGAGTCTGTGGTTCACAAAGGCTGCTTTGTGGTTGTGCCACTTCGTGGGACAAAGGGCTGTTGTGGGGGCACCCAGAACCCTGCTGCCTAAATGCCCCCTGAAGGCTGCTCACTTTTATGTTGGGGACTGGGTCAGTGCCCAGAGGCCTTGGGATTAGGGCCTCCTCCTCTGGATTTCTGCCAAACATAGTGTAGCTAGTCCAGAGAATCTGTGTCAGAGAGTCAGAGCCGGGATCAGAAGTGCCAAGGTCTGTGGTGTGAGAGCCACTCGTCTGTAGGAATTACATGGACTTTGCAAACATAAGTAAAAAGCAAGGAGGTCAAATGCTGGTCTGAACAACCTTGATACTGCAGTTCACCTCTGGGAGTAAGTAAATATCCCCTCAGTTGCATGCTGCAGAACAAACACTGCACTTGTCGGGTGCAGTTTGATCTGGAGAACAGTCAGCAATTTCTGGCAAAGGTCAACTCTCTCTGAACCCAGCCCTGCAAGCGCTTACCAGGGTGCTTGACTTTGTGAATAGTCCCACTGAGTTCAATGGAATTACTCACATGCTTAAAGTTGAGCACCTATGTGGCATTGGAAGGATCAATGTCTACATTAATTCTGTTAAATACTGCATAGGCCAGTGGACCCCTACTGGCTCCCTACATGTATGTGAGTGACAGTTCTCATTCTACGCAGCCACACAACGTGTTCATATGTGTGCGAACCATATTAACAAGTAGGGAGAGCAGAGCAGATATAATTTATGCTCTTTTTTCTCACTTGGATTAACAGACTGGTATTGAACACCGGGGTTTCCCAAACCTGCTAGATGAAGGGAAAGGCAGCGGAGGACAAGTTACACAAGGACAGGAAGAAGGGAGTGACGGCCTCCTCGACCAGCATCTCACTCTATGCTGAAATGCCTTTCCTGATCATAGGTTTTCTCTTCTAAAAAATAAACCTGGCCAAAGACTGATCACTCCTGCTGAACAAAAACCAAAATCCTCGTTCGCAGCAGCTTCCAGTCTGACGCTCAAGCAGATACAGCCTGGAGGCAGAAGGGGGGTATTATTTCGTCATTCTCAACCCACTGGTTTTCCAATGTATCAAAACCACTGAGATCAATTCATAAGCGAGGAGCCCAGTCTTGCAATTGGATCCACATGCACAGATCCCTGAGCCCAGGTTGGAGCCCCATTTACTTCGGTTTTGCCCCTAACACCAGTGGTCTCCGGATGGTTCGGCTGTTTTGGTTAGTTGTTCCACTGCCCAAGGTGAACTTGAATGGTCAGTTGTGATCATTGAGTATTTCCATGTATTTCAGCACAGGGTGGCACGACAGTCATTAGATCCACAGGCTGTGTGTTTTAAAATGTTTTTATTGATTTTTAACATTCATTACGTGAAGTACAAACTATCAGGTCTCAGCTATTTGAGAGACAGTAAAATGTCTAACATTGAGAGCTGCCAATCAGAAAAACGTGTATTTTATATCAAACCTGAGTAACAGGGCACAGCTATTAGTCCATGTCCCAGTATATATTGGGAGGAAAATTATATAGTTTTACTACCTAGAGCCCTGGTCCTGCAAAAATACATCACTTTACTCACATGAGTAGTCCCATTAACTCAAAAGGAATTACTCTTGGGAGTAAAGGAAGCCTTTCTATTGACTTCAGTACATTTTGGATCGTGCCCATACACAATAGCATCAACGAGGAGAAGGACACAATGCGAAGAGGATCAATAATGTCTTCCAGCCACCTTTTTGCTGAACCGGTTATTTTCTCCTAAGCCTCTAGTTCACTAGGACCAGTGCACCAGATAATAATACATGACATGAAAAAGGATCTTCACATCTGCTGATCTAACTTATTTGTAAACAGGACTTATCAGGACATGCGTCTGACGAAGTGGGTATTCACCCACGAAAGCTTATGCTCCAATACATCTGTTAGTCTTAAAGGTGCCACAGGACTCTCTAACAGGACTCTCTAGGACTTATCAGAATATCTTCCCCCTTTCTCCTCTGTGTGTGTACATGTATATATATATATAGGAGCAGCAATGCACCATGTTGCCACTTAGTGGCGCCCAAGCATTTTGGGACCTCTGCAAAGAGCAGTTTGTAGGACACTTGGCAACAGCTACAGCTACGCTCCTGCCACACAACCGAAGTCAGGTGAAGTCAATGAGGCTACACAGCTGTAAATATAAGTGGGGTTTCGCCCTGGGTGTATTGCATCAGAATCCACAAGGTGATCCCCAAGGCTACGCCGGATAGAAGACATTTGTTAAATGAGTCACTGTGGAGAGGATCCTAATATTTCTTTACGGGGAACTCTGATAAGATAAGGAAGATGCTGGGAGACCTGTCAGCGGACCAACAAAAGAACAGTGCACAAGCCATTAGGCCTAAAGGGTTGGCTCTTCAGGTCCTGGACGTTTATACAGAAGGTGAGCAACGCGGAACTGATGACTGGTACGGTCTGACTGCTGGTAAAGGAAATCTGAAATGGCATCTTAATCTTTTAAACATGGGTATTGTGGAACACATTTTGCTAAGCAAATATTAGCTTTTTTCCAAGGGAACGCTACAGCAGGTATCAGCGAAGGCAGGGCAATAAAACAGACAAACTTTATCTAGAAATAACGGGCCAAGTGCAGACTGGGTATAACCCGGCTGCCATTACATTCTCTGGGCCACATTCAGTGCTTATGTTTCAAGTTAAAAATGAGCAGAAGTGGCAAAAACAGAGTAACTTGCACTGATCTGGTCCTCCATGGGTGTGCCAAAATGAGTGTGACTTACACACTGAGGGAAATGAAAAAGGGGGAAATAGCAGGAAAAACAACCAACAGGAGAGTGTAAAGTGTATGTGGCAGGGGGTTGCTACTTATTTAACAACCCTCTGTCAGTTGCTTTTCATTCTACAGTCCCGCTCCATCCAGCTATTTCACCTCCTTGGTGTGTAAGTCACCCTGGGTTTTGCACATCCAAACTGGAGCAAATCACACACCCAGAGCCCATTTCTGCCTTCAGTGACACAATACGACTCTGACTGAAATCCATGGGAACTGCACTGGTGTGGCAGAGGACAGAACTGGGTCTCCTGTAACTTACCACTAAAATTTGGGCCATTAGCTACTGATTAAACCCCCGCAACTTCTGCTTCAGAAGTGGCTCTGGATTTTCTCTTGCTGGCCAGGGTGGTCAGGATGGAGTCCTCACTGAAGGCCCCCTCGAAGGCAGAGAGGATGGACTGTCGGAACTTCTCCTTGAAGTCCTGCCCCACAAAGACATAGAGGATGGGGTTGATACAGCTGTTGAAGAAGGCAAGACTGGAAACCAAGGGGATCCCTATGTAAAGGGCCATTTTCAGCTCCTGATTGGAAGAGTTTTTAGACATTTCCAGCAAGCAGAAGACATGGTACGGGAAATAGCAGAGGAAAAAAGACACTGTGACAGCAACAATGATCCTGAAAGGCTTAGTGGACCTGGCTAGATGGCTCCTTTTCATCCTGACGGCAATGATGCTGTAGCAGATAAGGATCACGGTGAAGGGGATGAGGAACCCACATAAGAATCTGGTTACGATCATAGCTTTGTGCCTCATTCTCCACAGCCGACGTGTCGCCTCAGATTTATAGTCATCAGACAGGGCAAAGTTATTGTAACAGCTGGTGACGTTCTTCGAATTAGTAGCCGTGTCTCGAAAAACAAGATACGGAGAGCTGATGATGAAGGCTAGGACCCATGTGACCAGGGCAATGTTGGAAGCCAACTTTGGTGTCCGGTGGTTATGAGACCACACAGGGCAAATCACCGAAATGCACCGGTCTATGCTGATCACTGTTAGGAGGAAGACGCTAGCAAACATGTTGAGGAAGGCAATGGTGCTGTTCAGTTTGCACAGGAGCTTCCCAAATGGCCAGTGAAAGCCCAGGGCAGTGTAGGCGATGCTGAAGGGCAGAAAAAAGGTGAAGATGAAATCAGCAACAGCCAGGTTTAGAAACCACACGGCATTTACTGTCTTCTTCATCTTGAAGCCAGCAATCCAGATGACAAGGCCATTGCCCGTCACCCCCAGCAGACACGCAAGGCTGTAGACCACCATGGAAAGGATATGCATGCTCTTTTGGAGGCCAGAGAAGTAATTGGACACAGTGGAGTTTTCATGCTGAGTGGTGGAGTTGGTTGAGAACAGCGAAGAGGAAGAGACGTTTTCCATCACCATCTGGGCTCCTGAAACTAGACAAGAACACTTCTGCTATTATTTGCGGCACTGGCAGTTGCCGGGCAATCGGTGTGAGGTGAGAATCTTTGCCAACAACAGCGCACCAAAAACCCGTAAGACCATGAATCTGGGAAATAACTGACATTTAGTATTGACAATGCTTATCTAGAGCTTTTCATCTGAGGCTCTCAACAACACTTTACAAAGGTAGACCTATGTTACTGATGGGGAAAGTGAGGCATAAGGTATTTAAGTACCTTGGCCGAGATCCCAGAAAGGAGGTGCCACAGCTGGGAGTAGGGAAGAGCTGTGTGTGAATATCAGAGGGCTGAAACTGGTCCTAAAGGAGCCCTGTATCTGGTGCCTGATTTTGTCCAACAGTTAAAATAAGATGTTCAGGCGTAAGCTCAGCCGCCATTGGAGCACCTTGGAGCCCCACTACTATAAATGGAAACTTTGAAAGCACAATACCCAACTCACAGGGAGAATCGCACCGGGACGCTTTTCTCCTCTAACAGCAAAAAAGAAGAAAGCCACACACAAAAAGTCTCTATTTCCCTCCAAGCACAGTTGCCAACTTTCATGCAGTAAATAAGCACCCTGATTTTCACAATAAGCCAAAAATCAAGCTAATCCCATTTCAAAACAAGGCCAAAACAAGCCAATCCATAAGAACCCCAACACTCTATGTGACTAGATCCCCCCGGCGTGCAGTCTGGAACTGTGGTGGGCCCGCTGTGCGCCCCTGACTCTCTCCACCCCTTGCCCCTGCTTGCCGGGAGCCGATCAAAAAAAAAGAAGCAACAAGCCAAACAAGCAACAAGCCAAAAACTAGCCAACAAGCAACTCACAAGCCAATTAAGCCAAAAACAAGCCCAATTTCTGCGTTTTTTTCACAGGTTTGGCATGGCTGCCTCCAAGAAGGAGCGAATTTTTGTGGCAGGGTTACGCACAGGTGACGCTCCAGTTAGGAGGAGATGGTATTCCAAAGGCTGGCACTGAACGGGTCCTGGAGACCCTAGAGGTTTAGGCTCTGTGTTGACACTGGGCACAGAAGCTACTCTTTCTCTCAGTTGGTGTGATACGGTCACTACCAAATGGAACATTTTAGGATGGGCATGTGGTCTTCTCACTGCTCTAAAAGTCACGGGTGAAATCCTGGTCCCCTAGAAATCAGTGGATGTTTTGCCATCAATTTCAGTGGACTCAGGATCATAGCCCATGTGAAAACTACCCAGGAAATTAATGACATGGGCAAGCTACCAAAAAAACACCTCTCTTGCCAGCAGACATCTGCCCACACCTCCCCTAATATGCTCTGAATGGCCCTGCATCTCGCTAGAGATGCTGGTAGGATCGGAGTCTCATGCACTGAATATGGTACCTTATTCTAGCCCTCAGTGATCCTGTTACCTGGTGCTTTATAATTGAATTCTGTTTCAGCAAGGTGCCTTTTAGGATACATCTTTCAGTACAAAGTATAATAATTTATTATAATCTCCCATTTACAAGCAAATCCCCCTTTGAAGTCCCAGCCCCCTCCTGCTTTTTTCACTGCCTCCCACCCCCATTTAATTCCTGGCACTCGGATTAACTTGGGACCACTCACCGCTGCCTTATGCCTCTCACCGCTTCTCTGCTCTCAGCTTCTGGGCACAGTGAGCAGTGCAGCAGCTGGGCTTATTGTCAAGAAGCTTTCGAGACAGTGAGTGGCTCTGAGAGTGATTCAGGTTAGCTTGTTTGGTCTTTCCATGGCCTGAGTTCATGGGGAATTTACGGGGCATCATTTATTCCACTGTCTTGTTCCTCAATTTACAGGGAGTAGAATTTAACCCATTGGCATCTCTGGCCATAGCCTGTCCCGAGATGTTGTCCTAAGCAATCACTTTGGTTGGCAGGATGAAAGACGTCTCAAAGGTGCAGCTGTGAAAATGTGCCAAGTGACCCAACCCCATCCCGAGTGGAAGCTGTAATGCTGGGGACATGTGGCCCAATTCACTATTGTATTGGGCTCACAAGTCAAAGAGAATTCCCCAAGCGGATCGCAAAGGGACAGATGCCTCGAGAGACCATCTGAGGTGGGTACAATCTGCCCAGAATGAGGCTTCATGTTGTATTTGGGGGTTGATCCTCAGTGTCTATTTAGCATCAGTGTCTATTGGTGACCCAGGGGTAAGATTGCCCCATAGTGCTGAGCCTCCTGTCTGTCTGCATCAGGGGCAGTTTTTCCTCCTGGCCTTTTAATCGTTCCTGAGAACAGGAGGGAACCTGCTCTTACTGCTTTCGATCTCCGATCTCCCTCCTCTGCCATGCGAGACGCACAGGCGCCTGCAGAAGTTGCGGAGGCCCCCTTCTAGGGTTCATTAATTCAAAATCACATCCTTAATATTGCGTGACGGCTGCCCTCTTGGCTGACACACTGGGGACTGAACCAGTGACCTGCACAGCTATAAAGCTTGTGCGACTGCAACTTGAGTGACAGAGCAACCATTGCAGCTGGGCTGTGCCGATCCTAGCCCATTGGGGGCCCTATGCTGGAATAGCCCCCCACCCTACATACTAATAATTAATGGGGGAGGGGGGCAGCTTGAGCTGCGCAGGGCCCTAAGCAATTGCTTAGCCTGCTTATGCCTAGCGCCAGCTCTGGCTGCAGTGAGTGCTGGTCTCTGTGGATTGGCACGGATGGAGGGGCGGGGGCTGTAACAGTTGCATGGGTGCAGGTGCCTACTGGGGGAAGGAGGAGCGATGCACTGCGAGGACCCGGATAGTAAAGCGCTCTGGGTGTTGGCCAGGCTCCCAGAGGCAAAGCGCTCGCCCTTCCTCAGCCGGCGGGGAGATCCCCCTTGCCTACCCAGAGGCGGATTTACCCCACCCCCAGGCTGTCTGCTAGGGTCGATCTCCCCGTTCCCGCATGCTGAGAGCCGGCGGGGCTCTGCGGCTCTCCATTCTCCCCCCTCCCTGCCGGCGGCCATGCTCCCCTCCCGCTGGGCATCGGGCCCCTCCTCCTCCCTCGCCACCCCCCACGTGGCCCGGGCGAGGGGCTCTGGCAACCCACGAGCATCATCACCCACCCACGTGCTGCTCTGGGGCTGGCGGCCTCGGCCTGGGCTAATAGTGTGGGGGCAGAGGGCGGGACGGATGGCACGCGCGCCTCCGATTGGTTGAGGCGATTCCGAAGGTTCCAATGGCGGGGCCCGCGGGCTGCTCGGCGATTGGCTGAGAGCGAGGCGGGGCATGTCTGAAGATTCCAGCGCCGGGGCGCGGGGGCATGGTGCTGCTCTAGGTGCGAGTGGGTTGAGTCTGTTCCGAGCTGCGGCAGCCCCTGCGCGCTGGGAGCCTGGTAAGTGCGGCGGATTCCCACCGGGGACCCTCAGCCCTTTCCCAGCGTGGGGGCTGGAGTCTAGAGAGGCCCTGAGCCAGGTGCAGCGGGATCCGGGTAAATCTGTTGGCATTAGCCCCAGGTGCACGTGGGGCTGGGGGTCGCTGTCTCTCTCCTCTTCTCCTGAACTGCCTGGGCTTTGTGCCTTGGCTGGGCTGAGCTGAAAGGAGTTTAGCAGCAGCTGCCTCTGCTTTCTGCATGGGGGGCTGGGAAAGCAACAGGAAGTTGGAGCCAGGGTCTTGATACTTCTATTTTGGGGATCCCTAGAATCATAGAAGATTAGGGTTGGAAGGGACCTCAGGAGGTCATCCAGTCCAACCCCCTGCTCAAAGCAGGACCAATTCCCAACTAAATCATCCCAGCCAGGGCTTTGTCAAGCCGGGCCTTAAAAATCTCTACAGATGGAGATTCCACCACTGCCCTAGGTAACGCATTCCAGTGCTTCACCACCCTCCTAGTGAAATAATCTCAGATTGCCTGTCTGTCTCTTTTATGCCCCCAGCACCTCGCTGGCTGGGGTGGCAGAATTGAAGTTGGAGGTAACATAGCAGAGGCTGGGGCAAAATCATGTTGAGATGGAAAGTGATTTCCTCCCTCTTTTGCAGCAGCACACGAAGATTTGGGCTTGTTTTAAAGAATGGGGCTGTTGGGAAAGTGGGTTTCAAGTGTAAACTAAATTTCCCCTTAAATCATAGTGACTGAAAGTAGTTAAAGTTCGTGAAGTGGGAGGGAATGGATTCTACACTCTCCTTCTGGCTAAAACCATCTTTTCTTTGAGGCCTACTGCAGGTGCACAGGAAAATAATTTTTACTGATTGTAATATTTTATAATTTGAATGGGAGCTGTCTCCAGCCAAAATGTATAACACAGACCCTAGCTGAAGGGCACAAAGTGAACTATATAGTGCTTTTCCTGAAGCATCAGGTGTCGGTTACTGCCAGAGTTGAGATACAGGATCTGATGGACCGGGGGTTGGATACGATCCTTGGATCAGGGACCGTATCTTTTGTTTCCTGTATAGCACTGAATAAACAATAAGCACTTAATGGATAGCATGGTCCAGGGGCTAGGGCCCTGGAATGGGAGTGAGGGAGGGACTCAATTTCATACACGGGGTTCCTTTTCTGCCACTTACTCTTTGTGACTTTTGGCAATTTGCTTAACCCTGCCTTGCTTTCCCCATTGGTGAAGTGGCGAGAACAGTACTTGTCCACCCACCTTCTGTAAAGTACTTGGGGATATACCAGTGAAAAATGCTATACAATAGCTTATTATTTGTTAGTTAATGATGATCTGGTCTGGCAGGAGCTGGGATATCAGCCTGCATGGAATAGCAAATCCTACTTTTCCAACCTAAGCCACATTTATTTCTGGCTCCATTTTTGCAATTCAGCTTTTCTGAGGTGCAGAATTTACAGTGCCACAAAGAGATAACAGCAGATTCATGGGGGAGTAAAGGTAAATTTAGAATTGCAGGGCGGGAGGAGCTCTCAAGCCAGGGCAGACAGATTTCCAGATGGACTTTAATTATTTGGCACTAGCAAACAAAATGAGATTGCCTAATTAGCTGTACATGGCCTTTCACTAGCCTTGAGGAGTTAATGTTTAAAAGGAGTTTTTGTTTTTGACTAAGACATGATTCTGAGAGTTTATGCTTGTTAGCTTATGATCTCCACAGAAGTCACATTGATGGACTTTGATTAGTGGATACGTAGCTTTTCGGATTGCATTGGTCAGGCCTGATTGTCACACTTACTGTAAATAGGGAGCTTGGCGTGGATCCAGTGTACTGTAACACACATGCTCTGGGCCTTTGACCTGCTCTGTGACCCTTATTCATATCGAGCAGGGCCTTGCTCATATGAGAAATCCTGTGGTCTTACATAGGACTACTCCTGCGTGCAAGGTACTACTTGTAAATAAGGGTGGCAGAGACATTTATCAGACAGTGTGGTGAATTTAATATCTCTTGTATGTTTCAAGCAGCCTGTCCCTTTAAGTAGAGCAGCAATTTAAAAAACAACAACATACTTCTGTCCAAAAATGTATTTACCAATTACTGTTACAAGTAAGTCCTAACCTTTCTGGAACTAAGAGTTGGGAGGAAAAACAATGCTTTTCTCTCTTCAGTGTGATTTTGACCACACCAAGTGCTGGCAAATGCCCAGTTTCGCTATTTCCTGTGTAGAGTCAGGTCAACAGTTTTCCCCGGTTGTATGTGTGGATCTCTGACCCAGCAACAAACAAAAGAAAAACAGCTAAAATAACCAAGTGATTGTAGAACCACAACAACTGGCAGGGGTAGGGATAGCCCTCAAATGACCATTTTTAAAAAAATGGACTAGATTTTAAATGGATGGGGTCTCTAAGAACTGTAGAGTTTTCATTATCAGCTTGGTCCCAACCCCACAGTTCTTTCCATGGATTTGGATCAGGCCCTGTATTCATAGATTCATTGGGGTTTATAATTTATAACTCTGCACTTAATTCACTGCAGGCTGCAAACTGGAAAGTCAGGTCACAGCCTGGGAAGGAATCTATTTAAAAACAAGACAGGAGTGCTACAGGGAGAGTTCACCTCCAGTGGGTGGCTGTTTTTAACAGTGCTCTACAATCTGTCCCACTCTGTTTGTTTTCAGACCACGTTATATCAAGCAAACAACTGCCCCCAGCATGGCTCACTTAACCAATGTCAATGGAGAGCTCCCCAGCGCTGAACTCTGGGTGTCCCATAACAAGATGGTCATGGAGCCGCTTGATACCAGTGACCCGGAGGTGAGAAGGCTTTTTTCCAGTGTTTGTGGTGGGGAAAGGGTTGCGTGCGTTTGGCAGAGGGGAAACCCAAGCACTCACGGCACGAGATCTTGATTCATCCTCCCAGCTCCGGGACCCATGCAACCAAAGGGATGTTGATCTTCCTGAGGCAATGACTCGGGCTGGTGGGTCAGTCCAAGTTTGGTCATCCAGTCCTGGGTTGTCACTTGCCTCCACTCACCTCATTTCCCATTCCCCCTGCCACATGCGGCAGCCCCAAGGGGGTGGCAAAGGAGACGGCTTGGTAGCTCTCCTCACCAGTGACTGGGAGCATCACCTCCATGGCGTTCCCAGTCCCTGCTGCCATGAGTGTGAAGGTCGCTCCAAACCCAACGCTCCCATGTGGTGGCCTATAGCTGTGCTACATAATAGGTCTATTCATTGTCTCATCCCAGATTTCTCAAACCAAGGGTCTCTTTCCTGTGTGGGATCGGATATTATTTATATGGAAATGAGCACAGCTGTGGCCCTTGCAGCTAGCAGCTTGTTCCATGACAATGGAGCAAACGAGAAGGGGAGATCTATAGACATTAGAAAGTCGTCTTTTTTCTTCATGCCAATTTTCACTTCCATAGTGCCTTGCTCCGTTCAATGTCCATGTTCCTCCAAGTGCTCACTTTTGGGAAACGTCTTCTAACATGCAGGCTAATGTGTGCTTAATTTCATCGTGTTAGGCCTAGGTTATTCCCCCTGGCACCGCTCTAAATAACTTCTCCCTGTCCTGCGTATTCACATCATCTTTCCAATCTTTGTGGATTTGTGTCTCCCCCGTCTACATTCCCTTAGCCAAGCTCTATTTTTAACTGCAGTGAGTCAGCCTCCCTCCCCGGGTCTCTTCTTGCTCTTCTCTGCACGCGCTCCAGTCTGTCAGTATCTTTCTGGTAGAACGACGCCCAGTGTTCCAGGTTCACAGGCACAAGAGAGAGGATTCTTGCCTCCCTTGTCCATGGCAGGATGCCTCTGTATCTTTCCATTCTCCCGTCTGTCGCTCTTTTGCCCCAGAGAGCGCACCTCCCAGCGTCCGATGCTCTGTACAGGACTGATAAGGAGGGGGCTTCTTCTCTCTTAAAGGTGTACGACCTCATCAAGAAAGAGAAGCGGCGCCAGAGGCTTGGGTTGGAGCTGATTGCGTCCGAGAACTTTGCAAGCCGAGCGGTTCTGGAGGCCCTGGGCTCCTGCATGAACAATAAATACTCGGAGGGGTACCCGGGACAGAGGTGTGGAATGTGGGGGGATTCACGTCCAAAGGGTGTTCTCTGGGGGTGGGAGAGAGTCCAACCCTCCCTGGCTTGGCTCACTGTCCTTGAGGAAGCGATCGCTGCTCCATGACGGGCCCAAGCAGCCACCAGCTGTAAATTGTTCCTTGCCCAAGGCAGTAACAGACCCGGCTGCACTTCGCTCCTCGCAGAATGAGGCCAACGTGGGCCGTCGCCCTGCAGCTTCCCTGCTAGGACTGTCACTGCTGAGCCTGTGGAGCATCAGGCCGGCTCCTGCCCAGACCCCCGGGGGAAGGAAGAGGGGTCTGGTTAGCTCTTACTCTGCCACTGGCATCGGGGATGGAAACACGAGGCGTCGCTGATGCTGAGACACTCCTGCTCTTCTCGTCTGTGTTGCAGGTACTATGGCGGGACGGAGTTTGTGGATGAGCTGGAGATCCTCTGCCAGAAGAGAGCTCTGGAGGCTTATGGGCTGGACCCACAGAAATGGGGGGTCAATGTCCAGCCATACTCAGGTAACAAAGCCCAGATCCTCCCTGGGAGTAGGGGAAAGGGGATGGCCTTGCCAATTGCCGAGCCATTGGGACCCCTGCATTCCATAACCCAGTCACCTCTTCCTGGGCTGGGTACAAGTGGGGAAGTGGGGGTGCTCAGAGGAGACTGCTTTAAAAACCCCTTCCCAAGGTCACAGCCTGGATCTCGCCCCCCCTCCGAGAGCAGCGGTACCAAAGGCTCGGTGTGTTCAGGGGCTGCCTTTCGTTGTAGGCTCCCCCGCTAACTTTGCGGTATACACGGCCCTGGTGGAGCCCCATGGCAGGATCATGGGTCTGGACTTGCCTGACGGGGGGCACCTGACACACGGCTTCATGACGGACAAGAAGAAAATCTCAGCTACCTCAATCTTCTTTGAATCCATGCCCTACAAGGTAAGGGGACTCCACCCGGTTTCGGAAATCCCGGCTGATTGGGAGGAGATCAGTGGAGGCCAGCAATTGTCACTCCTCTTCCATGCAAGCTACTTACGCTGGCTTCATGCCCTGCCTTGGGAGCTGGGATTTCTTCGTGTGTCCCCTATTAGCAGAGAGGAGGGTGTGCTAAGATGGTGGATACCGAAGGGTTAAATAGTCTTCCTGAGGCAAATGGTGGTGCTGGAGGCTGATGGGCCCCAGCACAAACACTCAGGGCCTGATCCAAGACCCACTGAAGGCATGGGGGGGGGGGGGAGAGGGTTTCTTTCTATTGGCTGCAATAGACATTGGCTCAGGGCCTTAACCCTCCAGTTGTCTCTCCAGAGCCCTGATGGCCCACCCAGTGTGTGCTGGCTCTGCTGAGCCCTGAACGGGGCTCCGGGCTCAAGTGGGAGGCTTGCAGCCGTCCACCTCTGGTGCCATTGTCCCCAAGGGGGAATGGAACAAAAGCTGGGCCAGACTGATGGGTGGGTTAAGCCAGCGTTTGCACCGGGAACCCAGCTGGCATGGGTGAAAACTTCTGCTGCAGTTGCCCAAACTTCTACAAGTAGCTTCCTCGGTGAGTTGGAGCCGCACCAGTAACGACTGCAGGGTTATTTCAGCAGAGATGGAGCCCCCGATGAAACAGTGCTCACCTGGGTGGAAGTACGAGTTAGCCAGGATCGTGCTACGCTCACCTTTATATTCCAATCACAAGGGACGTGTGAGCTGAACATCCACCCGGGACTCAAGAGAGCTGCTTTCTGTTGCCAGCTCTACCAGTGATCCAAGTGGGTGACCCTGGGTTAGCCACTTCAGTGCCTCAGTTTCCCTATCTATCAAATGGGAACAGTGATATTTACATCTTTCACAGATTGGTTCCCAGACTGTGTTAACATCTTTGACCTGCTCTGTAAAGGCTCCATCTTATTAAACATGGCAAATTCTCTCGCTAGCGTGGTATTTGGGCTGCCATATTGAGCCTGAATGCCCGTTTGGTTACTGTTCAGTGTGAGCCTAGGCTATTAATGACTGACCTTGGGTTCTGGGCTCTCAGAGAACAGATGGGGGGGGGGCAGTTGCTCCCTGTCGCACTTGGTAACGACTTGCTGTGTGACATCACCAGCTGACTCGACCTGTGGCTCCTTAATGGAGGATGCCAGGGAGATCAGACATGGCTGTGCAGAAAGTTCTCTCTGACAACCCCAGGAGTAGAGAATAGCCACTGTCTGCTCTGCAGACCCATCACGGAGCTGCCGTCATTAACCCTTTAACTCTGCGAGGGCTTCATGGGACAGCTGGGGCGGGCAGCGCTGCTAGCTGATGAGCGCTGCCGCAGAGCGAGATGTAGCCGTCTCTCCTCTAAGGCTAGAGGTGCATGGTGCTTACCCTGCATGTCTCTTCTTGCTGCTCCCTTACCAGGTCAATCCCAACACTGGCTATATCGACTACGACCGGCTGGAGGAGAACGCCCGCTTATTCCACCCAAAGTTGATCATAGCAGGTAAGTGGCTGGGGAAGGAAAAGCAGCTGTCGGAGGCTCTGGGCAGCAGGTAGATTCTGTTCAAAATCCTTTCCGCTGGGCTATTGAAAGATCCCAGCCACACGGCTTAGTCGCTGGCTAGACACTTGGGAGCAGCGTGGCGAATTTCAGCAAGCATGTTCTGAGCCGCCTCTGTGCTGACACTGCGGCGACTTGGGGAGGGGGACTAGGAGTCAGGATTCTGGTGTTCTGCCACCACCTGCATTGCATGGCCAGCAGCAAGTCACTCCCCCCTCTTCAGGCTCCTCAGGGATGCACTGGTTTGGATCTGAGCCCAAGCACCCTGGGGGGCAGTTTAGCAGCTGCTATTTCGGTGGCCTGGACCAGGTGTCTGCCTCTCCCTGCTGGACAGTGGGACTTTTCCTGCCACTTGTCTCACCCTGGCCTCTTAAGGCCAAATCCTGGGCTCCTCCCATGGTCTGGCTCCTGGACTTCGAAATATTTCCTCCATGTGGTCTTGTGCTGGGAGAGCTGCCTGACTAATTACCCAGGGTTTGGGCGGGTCGTACAGCCCATACTGCCGCGGCTACACCACTAACTCACTCCAGGGTGTCAATCACACAGCATAGACACGCCCTGAGGCTGGTGTTTTCTCCTGGCCCAGGCGTCAGCTGTTACTCGCGTAACCTGGACTACGCCCGCATGCGGAAGATCGCGGACGAGAACGGGGCTTACCTCCTGGCCGACATGGCCCACATCAGCGGCTTGGTGGCAGCCGGCGTGGTGCCGTCGCCGTTTGAACACTGTGACGTTGTGTCGACCACGACGCACAAGACGCTGAGAGGCTGCCGGGCCGGCATGATCTTCTATCGGAAAGGTTTGGGCCACGGAGCGAGCAGAGGATGAAAGGCCCCGGGCAGGCCATTGGGGACCTTAGAGCTAGTGCGGAATAGGAGCCAAGGCTGGTCCCTTCTCCCTCTGGCTGGCGGGAGCCATGGAAGCCAAGATTGCAGCTTTCAGAGAAGGGGAGAAAGGGCTTGTCCTTCCCATGGCAGTATTAGATCCCCAAATGAATGGGACAACCTGGGTGAGCAGCTTGGTTGGCAATGCCCAAGGATGAACTAGGAGTTCCAGGGAGTGGTGTGGGCGATTCAGTAGGGGACAACGCTTCCCATGAAGCCTGCCTGGAACCAATTCCTCAGCGTGAGCGGCCCTCGTGTTCGATAAGATTTAACTAAGTCCCAGGCTGCATGTGGTCAGTGACGCTCCCAGGGTGGAGCTGGACAGGTTTATCATGACCCTCTTGCAAAGCTTCTCAGTCTGGCTTCCTCGGCTCTGCCCAGCCGGGCTTCCCTCTCTGCTCTCTCTTCCCTCCACCCTGAGCCAGGCTTTGCCCATGAACCCGGTTTGCCATTCCCTTGTGAGCTCCTCCATGCTGCCCCCTGCCCGGCCCAGCTCAATTCCCTGTACAGGCCTGGATCGGGGCAGCAGGGATTGAACCGGGGGCTGTGCATTTTAAGGCCTGAGCCTCTACTGCCGGAGTTAAAAGATCTATCTTCATCTGGCAGGGCTGTCGCAGGTTCATCAGCCTCAGGCTGTGGCCCCGTCACCCCTTACAGGGGACAGAGCACCACAGAGCGGGTTACACATTCACCCTTTCCTCATTCAAATCCCTCCGCAGCTCTCTCCTGCCAAGCCCGCCACCCTCCTCTCCCCTCCTGCCTAGCACCCAGCTGGTGCCCGCGTGTTCTTTGAGTTTGCAAGTTCCACAGGCCGTAGTGGGCTCTGCACAGCTCCAAGCACACGGCTGGGGCTCAGCGTTGTGACGTCCTGACTCCAGCCCCCCCGGGGTTAAAACGAGACTGATCTAAACCCACCCGGGTATAGAACACGGGAGAAGTCGCATGAAGAATGAGTGAGCTGTGCCCCTTAGACAGTGACCATCCCCCTTCCCTCCTAGGAGCTCGCAGCATGGATCCCAAGACTGGCAAGGAAATTCCATACAACCTGGAAAGCCTCATCAACCAGGCTGTCTTCCCAGGGCTTCAGGGAGGGCCTCACAACCATGCCATTGCCGGTAAGGGGCCCTGTAGGGCTGCTCAGGGGCTGAACTTTAGCGCTGGGCCGGGGGGTGTCTAGTTCCAGCCAAAGTTGCAGGGCTTGAAGCAGGAGAAAATGCGCTTGTTGCTTAACGGTGCCCGCTGCAGCTGACGGCCAAAGGGATATTTGGCTCCACGCAGGAGTCCCTGCCAGGCCACATAAGCTGGGGAGGCAGGGCCCAGTGCAGGGTCCCACAGATGAGTGGGAGGGATGAGTTTGCACCTCTTCTCCCCCCCCCCCCCCCCCCCCCCAGGACCAGCACCCAGATGAGTTTGCAGCCCCCCCGCTGCCCAATATTCTGCTGGTCTCTAGTACTTCCTCTTACCTTGTACCATATGGGAGCTAAAACTCCAGTACTGAAGGTGACCAAGGTTGTGCATGGGGATGTGAAGGTCAAGGGCTAGTGACCCAGGGCTGACCGTACCTCCACAGGCAGGCCCCAGCATGAGAGTGGGGAGCCCTGGCATTCTGGGTCAGATTCCTCTCTGCCTCTTTCCCCAGATGTACAATGGCCCTATAGCTCAGAGGGCGGGAGGGTTAGTCAGTTTGCAGCGAGCTTTGAGATCCTCTGATAGCCGGCACTGAAGAACAGCAGAGCATCATCCTCTGGCTGGAACCCTTCTCCCCTGGCCGAGCCCTTCCTGTCGATCAGCAAGAAGAGCCTTTTTTCTGTGGATTCCCACATTCCTCTCCCTATTGATAGAAATAGGCAGCAGGTGATTTTCCGCCAATTGGGAGAGTCCAGATCTACGTCTTGGTATTCAGTGCTGAGGTGGGGGAAAGATACCACGCAAAAGACACAGTTGCACTCTACCCATCTGGCCACTGCGCTGGAGAAATCTGGAATCCCGCTGGAGAAATCTCCCCCTGCAGTGGGCCCGTGACGCTGACCCATCAGACCATTGGGCATTAGCTAGTGACATTTTGGCAGCTGTATAAATGGAATTAAATTCCGCCGTGGGGTTCACAAGCCCCTTGTGCCTCTCACTAGAGCCGGTCACTAGAATGCGTAAGCCACAGCTAGTGTAGACGTGGACCCGGCAGCACTGACGGCCAATAGGTGCTTCGTGTAGCAAAGATCTGAAGCCGTGATTCTAGTTCCTCAGCTTTCCAGGCCAGGGTTTCGTTGTCACTGCTCCAGGTCACTGCTGACACAGGCACGGAGCAGCCTGGCGTCCCGCTGCCAGCATGGAGACGCAACGCTTTTCCTTTCTGCCCAGGAATCGCTGTCACTTTGAAGCAAGCCATGACCCCGGAATTCAAGGCCTATCAATGGCAGGTTGTCGCAAACTGCAAGGCACTGTCTGCAACTATGATCACACTGGGCTACCATGTCGTCACTGGTAAGGACAACTACTAGGTAGCCACTGCATTTCTTGCTGAAAATGAGGCCGTTTCTATTGCCTAGGGTCTGATCCCAACCCTAGTGAAGGCCACAGACTCAGGCTGGGTTGCGACGGTTATAGAAAGTGCCGGAGCTCTGCTATAACACAGCCTTTTAGGATACACGTGCAGGGAGATCTTCCTCCAGCCACCCGTCCGGGGAGAGTTTGAGCGCAGAGCTTGGCGCACAGAAATGATACAGACGTCTAATACGTTGTTGTGGCCCGAGCCATAGACACAGCAGCGAACCTCAAGCCAATAAGAGGGACACGTTAGCTAGTAGGCCTGGTTCCTTTGGACGTCGGATAGTTCCTGTTCTCCCAGCCCTGCCTTTGCCGGAGCACTTCCCTGCCCCATGGCAGGCTGCTCCACCACCCTGTGGCCCGACTTTTGCTCCCCACAGCATTGTGATTATAACTACAATGGTCAGTGGGAGTACGACTGAGCCCAAGTGCTTAACTTCCAATATCCCAGCCTCAGTGACTTCAAACACACTAGAGTTCATGTCCTTGTATTCGTCTCCCAGGGGGCTCGGACAACCACTTGATCCTCGTGGACCTGCGCAACAGAGGGACGGATGGCGGGAGAGCCGAGCGGGTGCTGGAAGTCTGTTCCATTGCCTGTAACAAGAACACCTGTCCTGGTGAGGGGCTCCTCTCTCAACTGACTATTCAGCGGAGTTTGCAGTTTCACACAGGTTGCAGCCTGATACAGGGCAGCACCTGGAGAGCTGGGGTTGCTCAGGATCCTTGGGGAAACGGGGCCACTTTGCTAGGTGCCAAAATATGGATTTAGGAGCCTTATCTTTAGGGCTGCAGATCTGAGGTCTTGGCTGACAATTGGGTGTTGCAGGCTTGGCAAGCTGTGCTAGGCCCCCTAGTGGCCACACTTAGAACTGTTTCAATCAGTGGGGGAAGAGACTTCATTGAAGTAAGGTCAAGCCAGACAAACCTGCTCTCACTTGAGAAACCTTCCCTTGGGGGCAGGGACAGATCTCTGCTCCGGGGTAAGAGGAGGAAGGTCTGAGGCAGGCCAGGAGGTTTCCTACAGCGTAAGGATTGAACGGGGGCAGGTGGCTCTGTACTCGGTGTGTTCTGCCGGACGCTGGAGAGCCACCAAGGACAGCACCTGGGAATGTTCCTTCAGCATGAATAGGTCTTTCTTTCCCAGTGTTAACCCTTCACCTCCCTGTGCCCTGGGGGTTCTCACTTGTGAGCTTGTTCTCTGGTAAGCACGTCAGGTAGATTTACTCTGAAGTGTTGTTGGTGAGGCTAAGATTTAGTCAGGGGTATTTTTAGTAAAAGTCATGGACAGGTCACCGGCAATAAACAAAAATTCACAGCCAGTGACTTTTACTATAAATACCCATGGTGACTAAACCTCTGCTCCTGGGGCCCCCCTGCTATTCTGGGGCCCCCCTGCTCTAGCGGTGGGGGCTGACTGCCCCTGGTGGTCTATTGCTCCAAGGCCCCCGGGGAACTGCTCTCCCTACAGCCCTCGGGACATGCTCGGGCCTTCCCCGCGGCCAGCCGCACCAGCAATGGCTGGCCACAGGACATCCAAGCGGCTAGCCCCAGGGTGGGTCCTGGGGTCAGCTGCACCGGCCGCTGCGGAGGTCGTGGAATCCACAACTTCCGCAACCTCCGTGACAGAATCGCAGCCTTAATTTCTGGAGGAGCCAGCTTCATGCTGATGCGTTTGGTCTGTGACCCAAGCAGCCCCCGTGCCACAGTTCCAAGCCCAGGGCCAGGTCAGGGAGCTGAATTCAACTCCTCTTCTCTGCCTCATGAGCTTGGAAACACCCGCCTCCCCCAAGCTTCACACCTAGCAGGGATAATTCAGGCTTCACTCTAAGTTCTCTGGTGCATGTGCCTTGGGGAGGAAGCCGTTAAAGCAGCACATGCCTAGCTCCTCTGCAGACACTCCCACGTTAGAGTACTTGTTTGCCTACTGCCCTCACCCCCCAATTACCCCTCTGCCCTCCACTGCATTGCGCTGCACTCCACCCCAGAAGTTGCTGCATTTCCATGCTGGAGCTGCCTGTATAAAAGGGACTACATAACCACGTAGCATTTAAATAGGTGCTCCTGCTCTCTCCACGTCTGATCAGTGCATCAAACCAGTGGGCTTGGGGGAAGCCTATCGATACAGGAGCCTTGCAGGCTGGAAGCAGAGGCAGGATTCTCTCTCCCATGCCGACAGCGAATCCTAGAATGCGAATGTCCTAGAAGGAGACTCACCTCATGGCCTTGCTGGCTGGAGACGTTTCCTGTGGGGAGCATGGGGGGCAATGACAGGATGGAGCATGGCGGCTGCTCTTTCTTTCCTTCTAAGCTCTGGTTCATGGTGGGGCTGAAAGGGAATTGGCACGGGCTGATCAGGACCTGGCTTGCTGTTCCCACCAGCCCAATGACAGTTAAATGTACCTCTTCACCGTCGCTTCCAGGCGAGCGGAGGGGTCACGGCCAAGTCTTGGGGCTGTAAACCTAGAGGCCAGTGGCTTTCCTGTTTCGCCATGCAGCCTCCTTATGAGAGCTGGGCAGAGAGGGGCATGTGGACAACCCCAAACCAAGCTAGAGAGAGCTCTAAGATGAAGGATCCCACCCTCCTGCCGCTCCCCCCGAAATAACTCCAGCCAAGACCACTGGTCACGGGACTACGCTTGCTCCTTCCAGTGGCGCTTGTGGGAGCGTGGTTCTCCTGACAGTTCTTTTGACACAGGTGACAAGAGTGCCTTGCGCCCAAGCGGCCTGAGGCTTGGGACACCAGCTTTGACCTCCAGGGGATTCCGGGAAGAGGACTTCCAAAAAGTAGCTCATTTTATCCACAAAGGTAAGGCTGAGGCAGCCATGGTTGGCTGAGAAAGGGGGAGCTGTGGCTCCAGCAGGTTACAGAGACCTAAGCCAGCTCCTCTTGTGACTCTGCTGACTACACTGGGAGTTGGACCACGGCCTGGGTGAATACTAGATTTCAGTATGGCTCTGCTGTACCAAAGGATCCTGGCCGGTCCCGGTGCTGTGTCCACTCCTGATCTAACTTGCCCCTTTTCCAACTCGAAGGCGCTTTCCGAATGGTTGGTGCCAGAGACTCCCCTTCGGGCCTGTAGTAACCTGGCATGAACGGTGGCTGCTGTGACGCACTCAGGCCTGCTCTCTTTGTGTCGCCCCGTGGTGGAAACAACCACACTTCCGCTGAGAGCAGCAGATCCCCTGCAGACTAGGCCCAGTGTCCTCCTGACTACTGCTTTATGGGAGCAGGATACAGCCTGCACCATGCATTCAGACCCAATCTCCCCTCCAGTGGCGGGGGCTGGAGAGCTAACGGGTTTGCGTTACATGGGCTATGGGGAGGGAACGTTTGTCAGTCTGAGCCACCCTCTGGCAGCATTAACCGATCGCCCACACAGGGATAGAGCTGACGCTGAGGATTCAGAACGACATGAGCCCCAAAGCGACGCTGAAGGAATTCAAGGAGAGGCTGGTGAGCGATGAGAAGTACCAGGCGGCTCTCAAGTCTCTCAAAGAGGAGGTGGAGACCTTTGCTGTTGCCTTCCCGCTCCCTGGCCTGCCTGTCCTTTAAAACAAGGCAGCAGCTGCACCCAATCCAGAGCTACCAGAGAGCTCTGGGGAAGCAAACAGGGATTGCGGTACATCCACTAGGAAAGCCTCTGTTGCCATCTGACGAGCAAAGAGAACTGAGAGAAACGTGTCTCTTCCCCCCCACCACCACCACACACACACACACTTCTGTTAACCTCCTCTCTTCTCCTATTCGTGATTTGTTCCCACAAGGCAGATGGCTTTTTAAAAGTTAATTTTTTTTACCTGTCTCTCCCCCTAGGCTACCCCTGTAGGGCGCTGCCCCAGGCTTGTGGGCACGACCAAGGGGCTGGTAAGCCTCCGTTTAGGAAACGGTTCCTTTTCTAGTAACTGTGAACGGTGCAGCACTTAATTCTTTTTAAAGGATTGAAATTTGGCACCTGATTTTTAATACATCAACTGCACTTTTAATGAGGACAAACAGGGTAGCTCTAAAGTCCAATTACTGACAGATCTGCAAAGATGCTGATGCGCCTCCCACACACACTGGAGTTAAGGGGGGCTGCAGATGCTCAACTTATAGCGAGCATATTTCCAAACTACTGATTAATGGAATGCATGAACAGGCTTTGCTCTGAGCCAGGGATCTATGCCATATTTTAAAGAGATTCTCAGCAACATAAGCTGTTCTATTCAGATTTCCCATGGGAGCCACTTAACATACAGTCACATTTTGTATTTAAAGATTGCAGTAGGAAAGCATCAGACTTTACTACCTTCAAACATGTCTTGCTAGTTTCAGAATAGCTAATTCACTATCCCACTCTCCATGGGAGAGTAACTCTGACAACCAGGTTTCCATTGTAATCGTGATTGGCAAACATACTAGTCCAGATGCAATTTTGCAAGACTGAGCTACTGAAAGAAACAAATTTCTGGTGCTTTTCTAACTCCAAAGCACACACCACGGACTTCCCCTCTTAATCCATGTTCCGAATGACGTCAGTATTTCAAGCCAACACGTCCAGACAGTTTTTCAGACATCTGAACCCAAAGCTTAGTTAGGACCATTTTTTAATAAGCACAGTCAAATTAGAATTTAACCACAAGGTATGACAAGAATAAGCTTTAAAAAATACAACCAACTTTTTTTGTATTTCAAAAATATCTGAACCCAAATAAATAATTCTTTTAAAAGTACATTTCTCCTACGATTCATTTGGTGTTAACACCTGTTAAGCTCTTGTGCAGCAACACCTACATCACTACACGTTACAACATGCGGCTTGGATTTCTTCCAGGTGACACTCGGTCTAACTACTGATGCAGGTGCTCTGTACCCAGGTACGGACAAGGAACTCGACATGCAGTAATAAGATATGGTGCTTTAAAATAAGACGAGAATTCATCACAGCCTACTCATGGCCCTCAAAGGCAGTTCTTAGCTCAGCCCCATTCATCTCCTGACCTACCCTGTCCTGAGTAGTTGGGTGAGGCCAGATATCCTGTGCTTCTGTCTTCCAGTTAAAATGCATCTCTCAGCAACCAGCATGTAGTAGGTTTATGATTTCTCAAGCTATGGTAGCAGGTTCTAGGCTCTCACTTTAAAATGTATTGGTGGTCCAGTCTCTCGTCTGTCACTGGCTGGCTAAGGCTACGTCTACACTTAAAACACTACAGTGCCAAAGCTGTAGTGCTTCAGTGTGGACACTACTCCAATGGGAGGGGTTCTCCCATTGCTGTAGCTAATCTACCTCCCTGAGAGGCAGTAGCTAGGTCGATGGAAGAATTCTTCCATCGACCAAGTAATTTTTCACACCCCTGAGACGAAGCTATGCGGACGCAAGCCCTTACGTAGCACTATTCACTTGGGGTCCAGTGGACAACAGGAGCTCTGTATTTCAGGACCAGCCTCCTTTGCAGCTCACTGAATTTCCAGTTGTAACGCTTGTTCTAGCTTTTCACTGGGACGGTTGGCTTTTGTAACTGCTGTAACCTAACAGCAGCCCCATGTGTGTAGCAGCTCCCTCCCATCCATTGGAGGCCCAAACCTCCCCGGCACTGAGTCTGAACGGGAGTTGGGCACTCACTATCTTGCACCATCAGGCTTTCTGACCGCACGGATTCTGCTGCTTAATGAAAACCGAGAAGGGCATGCGATGCAGAGCCCTCAGTCAGTCCTACAGGCTTTCAAACCCCAGCCACATATCCAACCCCTTAAAAAGTGATCTATTTCTATTGCTAGAGCACAGGCAGTACTTCCCTATTAGAGTTTAAAGGCGAAACAGCTTTTGAGCTGCTTAGAAATGATCACTACTGGCTTAAGGTAAATCTGAGCACTGTTCTGTGAGAAACAGCTGGTAGAGGATTAACATCACCTCCCTCCGTATGGCTGACCATCCTAATTGTTGTATCTGAAAGCATGAGGCTAGGTTAATTAAGAGTGCAAGCCAACAATACATCTTCAAACACAGGAAGCTAGAGGACAGTAATTGCAACCTGCTGTCCTGGCTAGTCAGCAGAAGGCCACGGGAGACCTTTGCTCTGATGAATTCTCATGTGGGGCTTACAAACCATGTCTCCCTGACACAGACAACACAAAAATAGGAAGTGGGAACCACAGCCAGCCATGCAACGTGTCGTGCGGTGCATGCTGGTGGCATTTACAGAAGCACAATATGACTGTGGGTCTGCAGGCTTTCAGGGGGAGGGACTTCATTTAGTAATGTACAGCAGCAACTACTAGCCCAGCAGGGTCTGGTACCACTTCTGGTATAAAAGGTGTGGCTGAATCGCAACATGCACTGGTGTTTTACCTTGGCCTTTGCAGTGACAATTCCAGTATAAACCAGTTATTGATGTGCATGTCAGTATCAGCAGTGGGGACCATTAGTATTAAGTTCCTAATTAATGAATGGTTCCTGATAGCTGAAGGTATTGAGGCAACATGGTTAAGGACCAGGTAAAGTCTTAAAGTGCCTAAGCATGGACTCTTACAATACAGTAAGTCCATAGACTCTAAAAGCTTTCAATCAAGAGAAGCAACTTGTAAGAGTTGCATCAACTTTCCAACCACTGTCAGCCAGTTCAGGTTTCCGTAGGTTTTCCCCCCTCACTGGATGAAAGGAAAAGGGAATCACAAGCAACAAGCATCTACCAGTTCAGGTTTAAGACCCACTCCCGCTGTGCCTAGCTACTTTCAGTGGAACAGTCTCTATGCTACAAGGTTAGCTAAGCCTCTGTTTCCTGAAGCAGGTTTACCTGCACTGCTCGCTCAACATTAAAGCAAATAAAAGTTGCATGTAGCATAGAGGTCCCTCTTAATCAGGAGCAAAAGGGGCAGGTCAAATGGTCCAGGATCACCCCCAAAGGGGGGGGGGGGGAGAGAAGAGAGATTCTGAAATTAAGAAGATGCATTGTGGGAGGTAGCTCAGGGGACTGAGACTGGTGGAAGCCCAACTGCTGCTAACCCCACCTTACAGAACAGTAGACACCATTGCAGTTTTGCACATAGAGAAAAATGAGAATCTTCATTTACCACCTTAGGAGTCTGATTACACAAAGTACAGATAAAGGCTGCTGTAACTAGAAAGTCCCGTAATATTGTATCCTGCAACCATCACCAGCCTGTCAGCTAGGGAGAGACAAAAGTCTCCACGGACTTCAATACGTCTTACCCTCCTCACTCCCAATTAGCGTCAGGTTATTTTTCAGTACAAAGGTGAGGTCTTGAGACGAATATATTTCCACTCCGTCAATTAATAGGCAGAGAGGTTATGACTGAATCGTATTACCTGTATTATTCACTTATGATCCCAGCTGTTCTTTTTCTACTTGGAATCTTGTCTAGGCTTAAGGTTATTAAGACAAACCCTTGATTTAACAAGCAGTGGCTTCAGTCACCTAGTACATTACAGTGTTTTTATATAAGTATAAAAATAGCTTTCACTTAGCAGACCCAGTTCACATGCAATAGCTGCATACAGGCGGTCACATTTAGAATCTGAGAAAGAAAAGTTCTTTAAACATGCTCTTTAAATGTGAAAACAATTCTGCAGCATGGTGCGCAGACACATGTAAAGCTGACGGGACACATGCACACACTGCTCAGCCCTTCAGCAAAAAGCTACTTTACGCTGGCTCCCGACTGCATGCTAAAAATCACAAGCAACCTCCGACTTTAGTGAGCTTGCAGTAACTCACTATTTCCTGCTTCACCTGGTCTCACTATAGTAGTGATACTAACACTTAAGATGGTCTTCCCTCCCCATTGCTTCCCCCAGGTCTGCTTCAGTTCTGTCTCAAAGACGTTTCTCGGTGTGAGGAGTCAGTATTGCAGCACTATGGATGCTAGGAACAATATGGCTCTAAGGAGCCTCTTTTTGTTTGGGATGCACGTTACATAAGAGCGCAGCTATCGCATCAACGGAATCTAAAACACACTAACAAACCCAACACTCTGCATTGCAGCTTCCTCTGGTACATTAGAAATTTACATTCAATTTCAGCACTGTCTCACATAATCACATTAGACAGAGGTTTAAAAATATATATATATATATATACACACACAGTTCAGCTACTCTAGTAAAACCCATGTTCCCCCCGAATCAGACAAGAACAGTGCTAAAACGAAATAAAACCAAGGTGAGCTTTTCCACCAAGACTTTTCTCTCACGTAAAAGAACTTTGGGGGCTGGCATTGGATGTACTGCAGTAATCTCTAGCCAAGGGGTGGCAATGGATGAGATGTAACCTCCTCGGAGATTCTCCTGGAAGGAAGAGATGCATGACAAAAGCAAAGCATGAATCCTTCGGCACTCACCATAAAGGCAATATGAAGGTTCTGGCACAGTTTGCAATGTGGGAGGAGCTTTGAAAGTCCTCAATATCCAACGAATAGGCTCAGTGAAACGCAGTACTGCACGCAGCATCCAGAACTACCCAAGGGATGCTATGGGAGAGGTAGTAGAGAAGTTGCAAAGGCATGGCATTAAAACTAACTAACTAACTTGGAGTGGTGAGCCAGAGCCAGAAGCAGCACTCGCTGCCGCCGAGCCTACGCTCATTTTCCTATCCAATGCAAATCTAGCCCCCGACACAAAACTACAAAGGATAAAACATTTACTCCAAGTACATTCATTCCAGATCCCTCCTGAGCACCTGCCCTAAGAGGCTCCTTGTTCCCATCCCCCCCTCTGCGTGCAGCTTCAGCCGAGTTACACTATTCGTTCTCTAAACTCAGAGAGAGCAACCAACAGGGGCCCTTTTTGCTATTCAACTAGCATATTTCCTTCAAGGTGACACCACAGCAGTGCTGCAAAGTCCTAGCAAGCTTTAAAGACTTGTAGGTCTCCTTCCCCATCCCCAGGTCATCAAGAAAAGAGAATGCTGCAAATTAACAAGGCACAGTGCTCTACATTCACACTGAAGGGGGGGGCCTCCGTGCAGTCTAAGATACAGAAGGACTCCTTACACCTTTTCATCTTCCAGCAAAGCTGAGAAGTCAACAGAAGAATACACGCTTTGATCTCTAGCTCATAGGCTCAGCAACAATCAATTCCATGAACCATTAACCAGCACAGACAATGCAAAGGGACACTGTGAACTATTTAATGTGGGCAGGTAATTTTTAGCCTCCATCATGGTTGGAAGCTTTAATATATATATCTCAGTATCACCCCTACACTTGGGCAAATGTATTTTGCTGTATATATAAAATAGTCAAAATCCACAGGGGTCATACTTCACTCCTGTCTATGCACTAGCAACGCTGATGTCGCCAGGAAAATGCAAAGTTTTAACTTGAATATACAAGTTACCATGCACTGAGGGGACTGGACGCTACTCGTCAGATGTCACCCCATAAGGATAGCCGACTTCTCCCACCCTCCCTGCGCCATGAACATGAAAGGAATGGTGTTCTTAGTAAGGTTTTTAAAAGTTGACAGTGTCCCTTTAACATTTAAAGATGGAGTGGCCAATATTTTTAGATCTCGTTTCTTTGCTGGGGTACAACACATCCAGTTCTCAGCTGCTGGGAGTCGCACAGAAATCAGGTTCCTTCAGACACTGTTTTCTACACAGCAGACTCTTGCTTGCAAATATGTTGACTGCTTTGCATTCTTCCCGATATAGCAGATATTTGTAAATAGCCAAGTCAAGCACAGATGATCTTCATCAAAATCAGAGTCCACAGAAGGGCAGCCCAGGTGATACTAAATTTTGTACAAAAAACTGGGAACGTAGTCAAATCTGAGCATAGGGTTAATACCACTGACAGGTTCCTGAATGTACTGCAATTTCAATAGCTCTGCTAGGTACTGTACCACTTTGACATCTTCATTCACAAGTCCCAGATGAAGTTTCAGAAAGTTCATCCTGCGAGACACAATGGATTCCTCTGTTTCGGTTTCGTTGATGGGAAGGTGCAAGTGATGGCAGAAGGCGTACAGGAAGGCCTTAGAACACAGCTGAGTTAGAATATTTTGGACATGCATATAGTAGGTGCTTCCTCGTTTGATCTGAGTGCGGTGATCAGCAAGCCTGGGCACCAGGGTTCCTTTATAAAGGGGGCAGCGTAGAGTCTTACTGTCTGCATCCAGAATGCTGATGTACCGGCTGTATCGACCCAAGGAGTGCAGCATATTAACACCAGCAGGGGAAACCACTCTGCGAAAGAGAAGAGAGATACAGCATGCTAAGGAACACAAGGGAAGCTGTGAAACACTGACAGATGATACAAAGACACGACGTTTGTAGAAACTAGATTGAAAGGTTTCATAAACTACAGTGTGATCATCTTTAAGAGGAAACTTGTCACTCGGATTTGGTAGCAGAGATCGAATGTAGAGGAGCCTATAAAGGTGTCCACAGTGAACCTCGGCTTACACTGAAATACTCCTGAGGGAATTCTGTGCCAAAAAATTAAAAATATGTACAATATTTTAAAATTCTGCACGTTATTTGTCAATAAATAAATGTGATTCCAGCATGGCATGGGGAGCAGAGGCCACTGGCTGCACTGAGGTGGGAGATCACCCTGAAGCCCCCCCTCTCCTAGTACAGGGGCTCGGCAGTGAGCCTGCACCTGACCCTGACACAGTGCAGGGGCTGGGCCTACCCCAGAAACATCTCGGGGCCCTGCCCTCTGTGCCAGGCACACCTGTTGTGGGTGGGCAGGCTCAGCCCAGCAGGATCCAAGTGTGGAGGGGCTTAGTGTGGGGGATCCTGGTGTGGGGTGAGAGGTTTCTGTGTGGGGCAGTGTGGATGCGGGCAGCTCAGTGGGAGATCTGGATGCACAGGGGCTCATTGGGGGGTTCCAGGTGCAGGGGCAATGGGACTCTGCAGCGGATCCAGGTGAAGGTGGTTGGGGCTTGGCGGAGGGCGGTCTGGGTGTGGGGAGATGGGGCTTGGTGAGGGTGTCTGTGTGGGGGGTCCGGGTGCTGGGAGGGGGCTCATTGGAGGGGTCCAGATGTAGGGTGGTAGGGCTTGTCAGGGTGAGGGTTCGATGGACCTGCTTAACGGGAGAGCCGAGGTGATACCTCTTCCCACCCACGATTCCTCTATTCCCTTTTCTTCTCCATTCCCCTCCCTCCCACATTCCTCGGCCCCGTCCTATTCCACCCCCCCTTCCCCCACTGCCTCTTTCCCCCACCCCCTCAACTCCCCCACCTTGGGCACTCACTGCTGCACAAAAAACAGGAAGGCTCCCAGCACAGAAAAGGGTAGCAAAATTAGCACTAGGAGCCAGGAAGCGGCATTCAGCTACAGAGTCACAGAGCAGAGATTCAGCCTCCTTCCTTCAGCTGGGTTGCTTTGCACTTGCAGAAGTGAGGGGGGAGGCACTGGCATATAACCCTGTGTGCCCCCCCATGCCTTGCCTCTGTTTGGGGGGGGGCAACCCCCCCCCAAAAAAACCTGCACCTGTGGTCCTCCCCCCGCCCCGGGCGGCTTCCCTTCAGTTTTTGGCAGGGAAACACAGGAATTCTGCAGGGGTGGGAGGTGTTCTCCGGGCACGCTGTCCCGCAGAATCCCCCCAGGAGTAACTTAAGCGAAACGCCTCAACTGCTTCAATGGACTGTCAGTTCTCAGCAAAGCACCAGTTCAACTACAGTGGTGAGCCAGTGTGCTAACTGCACAATCACCACCTGGAAGTTAAATACTATACCCGTAGGGAATTACTGCTTCCTGCTGAGTGGGGGAGGTGGGGGATAAGAAGTCAAGTCACTACTATCCTGGGGCATGCAAGAACTAAGAAGCAATCGCTGGTGAATAGATGCAAATATTGCTACTGTTCTCTACTGGAAGTGAAGGAACAGCCTTTAGGGGGTCCCCTTTCCAACAGCTGACCATGTCCCCCAGAATTATTTTTGCTAGATAGTTGCTTTGATGTTGGTGAAACTCTACTTGTAGAGAAACTTTTTGTAAATAATCCTTAGACAAGAGAGTTCCACTACAGAGTCTGGGCATTTCTCGCTGAGATGCGAAGTCAAAGGACATTCACAACATGCAGTCACCTAACAAGTGTGTGTGATTTAACCGAGATAATCATAACCTTAAGACAACTTAGTGCTCCCAATTCTGCGTGGTTATGGTCGCCTTGTCAGGAGAGGCGCACCCCACCCTCAAACCAGAGAGAAGAGTTGCTGATCTGTAACGGGGGTACTAGCCATCCCTACAAACTCTACTCTCCACCCAGACACCAAAGCCAGAGCACAGTAGTAACTGGTAGCACAGTTAAAGAACTGTTATTTTGACTTACATGGATGTTTGAATAAATGTACCATTCCAGAACACAGCTTAATTCTATAAAGGTAGGAAATGCAACATGCAAAGGCACTGTTTTTATATAGAGGCAAACAAAGTAATAGCGTACGTTTTAAGAACTGAATAATTCGATTTTAGAAATATCGTACAGCCCCAGGGAAACCCTCTTCCAGTGCTGCTTTCCCACCGAATATCTTCACCTAAAGCACAAGTTTCCCCATAAGCCAAACTGAAGTTTGACCCTTGCAGCACATGGAGCAATCTGGGCCTTTCGTGCCATTTTACAGTGCGCTTTCACTCTAAACGCGTTCCACTGTATTTAGACACATCACCGCAGGGCTCAGAACAGGACTTTTGTTTCTCTCCCCATCACCTGACTGGCGGGGTTGCTAATACACGGATACAAGCAGGCCACTTTCCCTCTAACTCAAACAACTGCTGTTGGTCAGATGTTCTAGACTTTCACTTAATCAAAAGCACATTTCTTAATAAAAACCTAATGGAAAACTAAAGGCCCATGTGACAAGGAGGACGGTTTAAAACAAACTTCAGCTAGAAGAAAAGCAGACTTCTACCCAAGAGGTTCCGACCCCTCTGGTGGGAGCACAAAAAGGAATTCAAAGAGACACCTTAAAGTATTATGGCCATGCTCCAGCAAAGCACTGGACCAATACACTTGCTTGAGTGCTTTGCTGGATGGGGCTCTTTGGTATTTTAGCTGTATGATTTCCCATTGACTTTAACAGGAATCTGATGGCTAACACCCAACAGAATGCATTGGAAGTTTAACACTTAAAAGGATTTCTGGGAAGGAAAGTACTGGAGGAAATACCACCCTTTACACCAGTGGTCCCCAAACTGCGGAGCACACCACCGTAGGGGGGCACAGAGGAACATTCTGGGGGGTGCGGCAGGTTCAGGCCAGCTCCTGCAGGGGGCGGGGAGGTAGCGCCAACCAGCTCCACCCCCAGCTTCAGCTCTTGGCCCCCAACCGCAGCACTGCTCCCGGCCCCTGGGTGGGGTGTGACATAAAAAGTTTGGGGACCACTGTCTTATACAGACACACATGTACACCTAACAAGCAGAAATGTGTAGCAACAAGCCCCACCCAATGAAAGTGACTGGGGGGGGGGGTGCTTCCAGTTTCAATAGTATCAATTCCCCTTCAATACTTCCTTTTTTAACGTAAGAAGTCTCAAAAAAGGAACTATTCGCTTGGACCTCTTAACATTAATAAGCCCATGAATCTACTATTTGAAGGAGATCTCTGTTAGTTTACCTCTGCAGTCCAATCAGCTTCCACTTCTGAAAATCCATGATATTCAAAGGGGAAGTGACCCAGTGTTTCACAGGCTTGGCATACACCCCACAATTAGGAACAAAGATGGAGAGAGCAGTCACAAGTTTCTTTACCATTGCTTCATCTTCCCCCAGCACTATTAGCGTCCTTCCACTGAGCAGAGAATATATTGCAGGATGAGCAAAGGGATATTGCCTAATGAACTTCAAGGCATTCTGGCCAGCCTTTTTTTTGTGCCTTTCATTAAAGTGACTGAGAGGATGAGCCGGAGAAGGAGTCTCAGAACATGTGGATGCTGCACTGCTCACATAGCTTGTGGAGTCTGAGTATTCATCCAGACTAATTCTACTGGCCTCTCTACTGCTTAAGTAATGCGGATCAAGTTCATATGAAAGCAGTCCTCCTGAGACATCATCATGTGAAGAACAGTCTGTGAAGTTCACATGAAATCCCTGATCCACCCGTCTATATGGCTGTGGTGGAATACTGACCACACCATCATCATCACAATGTTTGTGTGTTAGGTCAGGTAAAGGCTCTAAAAAGTTTGGAGACTCTTTCCCAATACAACAGGCAGAATCAACTGGCAATAATTTCTCCTGTTCAGAATTGCCTTCCATCTCTTCAACGTTAGATGGATTTAAACGCGGGCTGACGTGAATACCTCGACCTTCATCATCTGCATAAGATTCTTCATTAATGGCACTTGGGTAGCTTGCTTTAAAATCTTCAGGGATCAAAGATTCTGAAGGACACAAGCTGAGGACTTCAATGCTGTCCTCACTGATGGTCCTTCTGCTAACTGCCTTGCTCCTGACCACCTGTGGACTTGGGTGGATAGGCAAACTTGCCTGGCTCTCAGATTTTGTCAGAACAGCAGTAGACTTTTCTGTTCCCAAAACCTCAATGCTTTCACCGCTACTAATACTCCCTTTAATGTCTGCATCAAGGTATTCCAAATTCTCCCGGTCAAAAGCAATAGGTTCAGTCACTTCTGGTTCTTGGGAATCTTCAATCTCCTGCTCCATCTTGATAGGTACAGACTCCACACTAGATTTGTAAGATTCCAAGCTGATTAACACTTTAGGAATTGGAGATTCTTCCAAACACTTGGTGTTGACAGTGTCTTGATTAGATCCCTGACAACCACTGTACTGTTTTTCAGCTGGTTTTTCATCTAAAACAGACTTCTCTTCAAAAAGGAAGTTAGTTATACTTTGCTGCTTTAAAAGTGCTTTACAGATCTGATTGGTCAAAAGGTAGCACACATCGCCTCTAAATGTTTTCTCTATTTGATTTAACTGATCAAGAGTTTGGGTGAAAAAATAAACATCACAGAGTTCCTCCAAGGTTTTCAGCTTCTTGTCAAAACATTTGGCAGATTTTGCTTTGATGAGTTTAGGGGTGTAAGATGGCATCCGTGCATAAAGATGCGTTTCACTGGGCTCATCAGGGTTAGAGGTAGTAGAATCTTGATCAAAGCTTGGGTTAGCTTGATCCAGTGCACACTCTGGCTCATATGGATGGAAATCAGAATCCTTCAGTTTTCTATAAGGATATGACCTGATTTGCTTTAACAGGTCTTGATGCTCAATAATGGACTTTTCAACACTAGCCAGTTCATTAGCTTTCTCAATGGCCTGGGTTGTGTAAAATCCTTTGTCATTTGCTTTCTTCTGTATCTCTGTTTCATTGTGCAGCACTGTCCTGGTGTAATCAAGGTCTTTCAGTTTCTTTTCAAGTTCATTGGCAAAAGCTTTCCTGTTACCAGTCTTTAAGCACTCTGATGCTTTGGAGAACTCTGTAGAGAGCTCCTGAAACTGTTGCATGATTTTGTGCTCGTCAGTGGAAATGTACGCCATGCAGAAAGGCCTCACAAAGCCTCTAGCTTCAAGGTCATAAAGAGTTAGATGGTGCACATAAGCAAAAGCTCCTTCCTTGGAATCTCCCAACACCACTTTGGAATCCTCCACAAAGTTTAGCTTTGGGTAGGAGCATCCAGGAGGGTGCCCCACAAAGGAGGCTTGATAATCCACAGACATGATCCGGAGGGAAAAATAGTTCAGATCAAAAGTGCCAGAGACTTTGGCATCATCCGGGATGGTCAACAAAGGCTGTGGGCCCACTTGCTCTGAGAACTCGGAGATGAGAATGAAGTCCTTGGTGAACTTGGAGCCTGAAAACTTGGACCAGGGGTTGGCACCGTGGTTAGCAAAGGGGAACAGTGGCACAGAGTACTCCTCGGGCAGGGATGGTTCATTGTATGCCTCCTCTTCAAACTCTTCCTCTTTGGTAAAAGCCACCACATCAGGGGCGCTGATCATATTTATAGGTGGAGTGAAAGGACATGGAAAAGGGAACCCTTCCCCCAACCCCAAAACTGAAAAGATCAACCAGAACCCATCAGGGGAAGAAACGCTTCTCACACTAAAGGAACTGCCTCCTTTCCCAACCCCTGTCCAGGGCTAAGGTCCTCCCACCTCAGGGTCTCTGGGGGGTGGAAGGGAGTCAGCCCTCCTCATCCAAGGTGCCTGGCAAGTTAATTCCCCATATTCCTAAATTCTCAGTCGCCGGGATCAGCTGTCTCAGCCCCAGCCACGCACTCAGCACCCCTAGAGATCAGCTTCACGCCGTTTCCAGGTACCCCTAACTCCCGCAGTCCTTGGGGCTCAGCCTCTCCCCCACCCCAGGTTCACAGTCACGAGCCCAAAGGACCGCTCCCCCCCCCCCCGCTCCGGGATGCCGGGGGCGGGCCCCCCCCCCCGCCAGCTCCTCGCTCACGCTGGTCGCCGCCCGCACAGGGCCGGTTCTCTCCCCGACTCCGGACACGGGCAGGGGCCGGCTCTGCCCCCGCCAGCTCGGGCTGTCCTTGCAAGCACGGAGGGCGGGCTGCTCCCCCAGCCCGGGGCCTCCTCCACGCCAGGCGCTAACACCAGCCGAGCCGCCCCGACCCCCGGCCCGCTTCTCCCCGGCTGGCGCTCGAACCAGGAACCGTCACTTCCCTCACAGGGCCCGCGGCCCGGCAGCCATCTTCCGATCACATGACCCGTTCAGGCGGTGACCCCTGACCCGGAAATGGTTTCCGTGCCCGGGGGTTGTTCTGTTTACCGCTGTCAGTGTAACCCTCCAGACGTTATTGAAAGCCTCGGCGGCGCCTCGCGGGCAGGAGCAGACGCGAATCACCGTTTTTAAAAATAGAAATGAAGCCGCGGGGCCTCTTGGGAGTTGTAGTTCTCGCCGGCAGCAGGCGGCGGGGCCACTTTACGGCAAGGCGTAAAAATAGGTAAACGGCGCCCTTTCCCTCTCTCGTCACGACAGTGTGCGCCGCGGCGGCGTGGAATTCGGCTGGGAGGAGGGAAGGCGAAGTATATTGGAGGGAATCGTGGCGCCCTGGTTCTAGGAGCCCTCAGCACAGTGGGGAGCAGAGCCCCTGGCATTAGGCTGAGGGGAGAGGGGGATCCCCTGCCATTGGGCTGGGGGGGCAGGGAGGGGCCCAGGGAGGAGGGGGAGCCCTGCCATTGGGCGGGGGGGGGGGCTTGTCATTGGGCTGAGAGGGGACTAGGGAGGAGGGGGAGCCCTGCCATTGGGCGGGGGGGGGTTGTCATTGGGCTGAGAGGAGGCTAGGAAGGAGGGGGAGCCCTGCCATTGGGCGGGGGGGGTTGTCATTGGGCTGAGAGGGGGCTAGGGAGGAGGGGGAGCCCTGCCATTGGGCGGGGGGGGGGGGTTGTCATTGGGCTGAGAGAGGGCTAGGAAGGAGGGGGAGCCCTGCCATTGGGCGGGGGGGGTTGTCATTGGGCTGAGAGGGGGCTAGGGAGGAGGGGGAGCCCTGCCATTGGGCGGGGGGGGGGGGTTGTCATTGGGCTGAGAGGGGGCTAGGGAGGAGGGGGAGCCCTGCTATTGGGCGGGGGGGGTTGTCATTGGGCTGAGAGGGGGCTAGGGAGGAGGGGGAGCCCTGCCATTGGGCGGGGGGGGGTTGTCATTGGGCTGAGAGGGGGCTAGGGAGGAGGGGGAGCCCTGCCATTGGGCGGGCGGGGGTTGTCATTGGGCTGAGAGGGGGCTAGGGAGGAGGGGGAGCCCTGCCATTGGGCTGAGGGGGGCAGGGGGACTTGTCATTGGGCTGAGGAGGGGGACAGGGAGGAGGGGGAGCCCTTGCCATTGGGCTGAGAGGGGGAGGGTTCAGGAGGTTGAGTCTAGTGGGGAAAGGATATGGGTGATGGGGTAAATACTGCATTGTTATTGGGGAAGGGACTGGAAATCTCTTCTAGCTCAGATATACATCCTGAGTTAGCATCTGCTTTAACTTTTAAAAACACGTGAGGTGGAATTTACAGTGAGCTGCCAGCAGACATCAGTGGGGAAGCTTGAGGGTCTCTAACTACTGACCCATCAAAATCATGCCAGGGGTACTTTAGAGTGGTTGCTCACCGTGTGAGATCGCCTCCTGGAGGTGGACTCCTTAAGCCAAGACTTTTACTGATACCTGTTGGGTGTCTGATTGCGGGAAAGTGGCAGCAGCCTGAGGAAAGGGCAACATGTCTTGGCAAGTTGGGAGCTGCCCTCAGCTCTCAGAATGAACTTTCAGGCCAGGCTTTTTGCCCGCTGTGGGGTCAGGTTGCTGTCTCAGTCCTGGAGTCTCTTCTCCCAGGCTGCAGAGGATATGACATTCCGAAAGATTCAGAAGGTCCTCTGTGTGGCAGAGAAAAATGATGCTGCCAGAGGAATTGCAGATATTCTCTCCAATAGCAGAATGAGGCGGGTAAGAGAGTAAAAGCAACGGTTTCTTTTTGGGTCACTTTCTAGTTGTGCTTTGTTTCTCCAGCTACATAAACAACTTGTTAGGGGTACTTGCCAATCATTCAGTTGTTTCTGGGTTAATTCATTTGGTCTTAAAATAGATATAACATAGTGGGGCTGCCCTAGAGAGTCTAAATACCACTACTGAGACTGTTTAAAGCTGATGTTATTTTTCTGTGATCACATTAAAATGCAAGGCTTGCATTGTCTGCTTGAGCTCCCATTAGAGCCAGGAGATGTGCAAGCTGCATCCTCATTTTAGTGCCAATTTAAATCAGTCCCGACCTGCAGCACCCTGTTTTGTTAGAACCGTGCAGGGCCACTCTGCAGAGCTCTACCAGTGCACTTCAATCTTTGCATGCAACAGCTTGTGCTATTCCAGTCTCTGGCCTTTCCCAAACAGCTTCCTACTGAAGATGAACTGTGCCAGGTTAGGTGACATGGACAAATGCATATCGGACAAGATGAGGCTGACAGCACCAGACTCATTTCCCCTTGTGACTGAAGCAATGTTGGAATCCTGTTCTTTAGTCCTAATCTTTGTTTCCAGACGCACAGAAATATGGACTGTGTCTTGTCTGTTCTAGTGAGGTGCTGCCTTGGTGAATTTTCAGCTGTCATTCCTAACTTGCAATCTGTTGTATATGTGAGAAATATTAGAACCTGAAACAGCCACGCGCATCCCCTGCCATGTAATGCAATTGGTTTAGCAGGTCAAAAAATGCTGCTTCTGGCAGTGCTGTTATTGCTCATCAAATTCCAGTGGCTTAAATTTTTAACACAGTGAATATGATTTAATGGTTAGAGCAGAGAACTCAGTGTACTGTTCCTGTTCTGCCATTCATATAAGGCAACACCTCCCTTTTCCCCCTTCCTGGGCAAGCTGTACCCTTCTATACCAATATTCCAGTCATGCACATTATCCACCTCTGTGATGCCAACTATGTCATCGTTGTGTTTATTAACTAGCATTTCAAGTTCTTCCTGCTTATTCCCCATACTTCTCACATTAGCATACAGATCTCTACGGGCATGGCTACACTGGAAACTTCAAAGCGCTGTCGCGGGAATGCTCCCGTGGCAGCGCTTTGAAGTGCGAGTGTGGAGAGCTCTCCCAGCGCTCCTGGTAATCCACCTCCATGCGCTCCCAGCGCTCGGAGCCTGTTTAAAGTAGCGCTTTAAAGTGCTCAGACTTGCTGCACTCAGGGGGGTGATTTTTCACCCCCCTGAGCCAGCAAGTTAGAGCGCTATAAAATGTAAGTGTAGACAAGCCCTAAGATACTGATTTGATTTTCCCCTGTATGTTCTCTCTTATCTCCCCCTTATCCCTGCTATAACAGCCCATGCTCCCGCCAGATCTGACCCTTTTCCCAGGTCTCCATGTTTTTGACTTACCTGTGGGCTTTTGTCATCTGCCCCTGTCAAACTTAGTTTAAAGCCCTTCTCACTAGGTTAGCCAGTCTGTATCCAAATATGTTCTTCCCCTTCCTAGATAGATGGACCCCATCTCTGCTTAGCAGTCCTTCTTCCCGGAACAGCATCCCGTGGTCAAGGAAGCCATTGTTATGTGACAATGGTCAATTCATGTAACCTCTCAGTACCTCAATCTACCCTTATGTAAAATAGGTCTAATATCCTTATGGCAGGGTGCTGGAAGGCTTAATGTTTATAAAAGTGCAGGTAGATCCTAGGTTGAAAGATATGATAGAAGTAAAAAAAATATTGATTACTTGAGAATTGATGGTCTGAATCAATCTAGATAACGACACGCTTCCAAAGAAGATAATGTGAAATGTTTGGGCCCAATCTAGAAACCTCTACAAACCTTGATAAGTGGAGGATACACTCGGAACAGTGTGTGCTGAATTACGTGTCGTTTTTGTAAGCTGACAGTTGTTCATTGGGAACTTGGAATATTTTTCAGTCTTCAACATGTCTCTCGGGTGTTGTACAGTGAGTGCTCTGACGCTGTAAAGCAGCATTAAGTGTCAAAGGTTTCTGTAAATGGCCAGTATCATTTCCATTCAGCCTGCCTTTCCTCTAGAGCTTATTTAATTTAATCTGAAAAATTATTGGACACCTGAACACACCAGCAGCCTGTTTTTCATTTGTCACATAGTTACATGCTTTCTGCTATAGCTGTTGTTTGTGTACATTGATTTGGAGTGTTTTGTTTTGTTTTTGTGGGGGAGCAATTTTTTAAACCTCTTTTCCATTTTTTGTCTAGAGAGAAGGGTTTTCCAAATTCAACAAGATCTATGAATATGACTATCATATGTTTGGCCAGGTAGGGTTCCATCTTTTTTTCATCACGCTGTATAACCATTCTGGTTCAGGGAAACACAAAATGCTGATTGATCATCTAACAAAAACATTAACTACAATGGTACAGAATTATGTATTCAGTAATGGAGATATCTGTGCAAGGAATGTGTGTATGAAGAATGACCAAATTATTGTGAAATTGAGATCTCAAGTTTTCATTTGAACACATAGGGGAAATGTCTTTTCCACTATTAGTGTTGTGCTGTCTTTATCTCCTACAGATACAGTATGGTTCAGTGGTTAAGGGCCGGGTCTAAGAGTCAAGAGATCTGACTTCTACGTCTGGCTCTGCCACTGACCTCCAGTGTGGCCTGAAGTCACTTTACATCTCTCTGCCCTGGTTTTCCCATCTGTAAAATAGCATTGTGAGATCCATCAATGAAAAGCTCTCCATATATGCTAAGCATTATTAAGTCAAGGAGGCATTTTCCATCTGATCACTCATATATTCAGAATTCCCAGATTATATACAATAACGTGTGTACAATGCTCAGCTATGGCTGGAAGGGAGAACTATTACTATGTCAGTAGAAGCAAGGCAGATATTGACTAGAAACTGATGTGTCTGATCCATCAAATGAGAGCCATGTGTCTGGAGCTCGTGGACACCAACATAACCAGGCTTTAGCAAAACAGAAGCAACTATTAGAAACTAATTGTCTTAATCCATTTCCTGCAGAATGTTGCTGTGGCGATGACCTCTGTTTCGGGACATTTGCTGGCTCATGACTTTAAGATGCCCTTTCGCAAATGGTTAGTACCACTGATCTGAGAGAGCTGGTGACATGCTGCTTGGCATCTTTTTTTATGCTGACATGTGCAGCGCAATGAGTCTTTTAAGGTCAGCCTGTGAAACGTAACTTATGACAATTAATGAACTGGCTAATGTGTATGTGTACCAGTGTCCTCATCTAAGACAAGGACAGTATATAACCACCATTCTGGCACTTCATCAGTACACCAGTAAAAGATAGAAAGCACCAGGTAATCACTTGTGAATGTTTTGATTTCTTTTGTACATTAAGTCCTGCTGTTTATCATCTCTTCCCCAGGCATAGCTGCAACCCACTTGTACTCTTTGAAGCTGAAATTGAGAAATACTGCCCTGAAAACTTTGTGGATATTAAGGTATGTGCTTTTAAAAGGCTACGTGATACTCAAATATTAGTGACAGGTTCCACAAATATTGGTGCAGACAGAGAGAGGACTGGACCTCTGTCCATAACCTTTAGCTCTCTGGGACTGTAGCCAACATAAATATTTTCTCTCTCGTTCTTCAGACTATACATGCTGTCTGCCTTTGAACTTAGTTTCCTAGCCTACGCACAATTAGGCAGTCAGGTCAAAGGCCTGATTTATTTAAAGTAGAATCCCCTCTATTGGAATCAATGTATTAATGGCCCCAGTTCCATCTAGATTACATCGGAAAGTCCTGTGTTTAATAAAACATATTAAGGGACACGATCCAAATTTAGATAATGACTATTTTTGTATAAAATGGATGCAGATAAGTGAGTATTTACTATAGTCCTCAAAACCTGTTAGCTCACGGACTAGCCTCGTGAGATACAAATCTTGTTCTCATAAATGGCCATGTGGCACTGCTCCCATACAGTGTTACTCCAGCACCGCTTTGCAACCCAGAAATTAGTACAATGCCTGAACACTCCCCTAATTGCTTAGGGGAAATTAATGAGGTCCTACTCTCTCGGGTGTGTTTTTTGTATGAATAAAATTATATTTTAGTTGAAAATTTGCAGAGCAGCCAATGCAGTGAATTTCAGATATATGCACGAGAGAGAGGAAGAAGTACACACATGGTGGTCTCGTGTGCACATACATCTCTGCAGTCAGTAAGGCTAAAATCATGGGATATGTTGCATGCAATAGAATGGAAAATCAGAACAATTCACTATAATAAATTTGTCGCTATGGATACGTGTTCCGTTTCAAGATCAAGTTAGACTGTTGACGTTGCTGTTGGTGATTCACTCCTGGACTAAATTAGATGGCATGATAAGTGACTTGCTGTGTCTCATGCTGTGCCATTCTCTCATCTCAGAAAACCCTAGAACGAGAAGCCCGGCAGTGCCAGGCTCTGGTGATCTGGACCGACTGCGATCGAGAAGGAGAGAACATTGGTTTTGAGATAATCCATGTTTGCAAAGCTGGTGGGTGGAGGTCTTACTGTTTCATTCTTTGAAATGCTGACTAAAAAGATATCTTGTTCAGCAATGTAACCCCAAAGGCTGCTGCTGAATGTTTGCAGTAGATCCAAGTAGAATGCACTGGCTGTGGTGTTGACTGTACCAGGGATGTGTCAATATAACACGTCACCAGCAACGGGGCTACATTTCCAGTCCATTGATTTCAACGGAGTCTTGGTGGGTGGAGGCAGCACAGCTGGTATGGACAGGGTTAACATTTACTGAGGGGTTTTTGTCCAACGCATTTATTGCTGCCATAGCCAAAATATACAGTTTAAGTTGGACAGAACTTGCAGTCAAGGTATAAAAGCTCGTCTTGGCTGTCTGGTAATGTTGGGTATCAGAAGTGAACGTAGAATTTTCTCAGCTGTATTGTAAACACATCTTTCTACCCATACAGTGAAATTCCATCTAGGCTTGCTTAATTGTCACTGGGCCAGTTCACTTCCCAGATAATGTAAAGAGATAAGATGGGGACTGTGAATGTAGTCACATTAAGATGACCAAGCAGGAGTAACTTAGGTTTCTACTCTCTCCAAAGTAACTGAGCTTTTTCCTCTGTCCCTCTCTCCCACTGCTAGAGGCTTGTCAGCACTTTTCCATTTATGTTATGATAACTCTAGGCCAGTTTTGGGAGCTGCAACCTGCACTTGGGAGTGCAGAAGGGTGTCATTGGAAACCATCACCTGGATCCTTTTGACTGCAAAGATATAAAAATGGCCCCCCACTTACTAGATGTGGGTTTTTTGTTTTTGTTTTTAAACTAGATTTACAAGAGTGAAATCAGTGACACTAACTAGGACATTATAAAGCTTCAGTGGTCTAAAAAGGACTTTATTTTTGGACTCCAGATCAGCCTATATATGTCGTCTACCTTGAATGGGGTTACTTTGAAAGCTTAAACTGGTTCTGGTTCTAGTACCTATAGTTTTAAAGGAAATCACTGAGTGTTCAGTCTCTGCCATTGGGTTGAAAATCATGTTTGATCCCTCTTTCTGGTTGACAGTGAAGCCAAGCCTTCAGGTGTTCCGAGCCCGCTTTTCCGAGATCACTCCTCGTGCCGTAAGAGCAGCCTGTGAGAACCTCGTCCAACCCGATCAGAACATTAGCGATGCTGTGGATGTCAGACAGGAGCTGGACCTTAGGATAGGTATGAAGCTAGGGTGGGCAGTAGCTAAGTTTTTGATGCTCTGTAAATCTCTCCTTAAAGGGATTCTGGAAAATTGCCCTGGCAGGTAATTGATGTTCGGGAGCGTTCATTGCTTTGCTATCAATACATAGCTCACAAAGTGGAGGGGTTAAAGTATCTAAACTCCTTTAGGCTATTGTGTTAGTTCCAGGATAAAGAGCTGGCATCAACCTCTCGTTGTTTATTCTTCCAAAGCACAGCAGGGGATAGTGGTTCAAAGTCATCTATTTGCACATCCCTGTGACATGAGACAGAAATGCAAAAATTGATTTCTGGGGCAGGAGATTTAGCTCTGAGACCAATAGATCATGCCGTCACTCAGTTGTTTCCAATAAAATCGTTGCTCTTTGAAGGAGCTGTTAGGTTCTTAACTATTTCTGTGACACTTGCTTGGCCTCTGCATTTCATGTCAGTTGAGTAACCGAAACCAAGCTTGCAGGTAGTGTGATTACTTTTTAAAATGATTATCCCAACTTTAAAATCCCTTTTTGTTTTCTTCCAGGTGCTGCCTTCACCAGATTCCAGACCCTGAGGCTCCAGAAGCTCTTCCCCGACGTTCTAGCCGAGCAGTTGATCAGCTATGGTAGCTGTCAGTTCCCAACTCTGGGATTTGTGGTAGAAAGGTTTAAAGCCATCCAGGCCTTTGTTCCTGAGGCCTTCTATAAAATTAAAGGTATGTGCTGGGACATTAGTGCAGTGCTCTCAGGGTTCAGTGCTTTTGAAAAGGAAACGAAACAGGGCTTGACTGAAAAATACGAATGAGGGAGATGCTTCTGTGTAATGCACAAACAGTGCTACAGACGTGCCATTTTCCCCTTCCTTTGCCATGGTCATTTAGCACAGTTGGGAAGGTTTCCCAAAAGTATGCGAGCTTTCTATGGCCCCCTTTCCGTCCCTGTCTAGCCAGTGCAGTCTTGCTTTGTACCATCTCTCTGATGTGGTGACCTCCTTTTCAATGCAGTGACCCATGAACATGAGGACGGCATGGTAGACTTCAACTGGAAGAGGAACCGACTCTTTAACCACACAGCATGCCTTGTCCTGTACCACATGTGTATGGAGGTAGGAAACCTTGTCAACCATACAGGGTCCGGCATCAAACAAGCATTTCTGCCTTTTACCTTCTGGTTGGCAGAAGCATTAGACAGCAGCTGCTGCCTCATGGGCACCTTTAAACAGCACTCCATTTAGACACTTCCGTTTGATTTTCCTTTCTGCGTGCTCTGTGCTTAGGATCCGACGGCAACTGTTGTCGAGATTGGGAGCAAACCGAAGAGCAAATGGAGGCCCCTGGCACTAGACACTGTGGTATGTTTGATGCTAAAAAGATTTTTTTTTTAAAGGAGCATTGAATACGAGTTTTAGTGACTGTCCAGGTTTGTGTGGTGAATATTCCCATTCTTCTTTGTCTCTTTATGACACAGGAACTTGAGAAGCTGGCTTCCCGCAAGCTGAAAATAAATGCCAAAGAAACCATGAAAATAGCAGAAAAGCTCTACACTCAAGGGTAAGAATTCCAGACCTGGATGTGCTGGAATTAAATACCTGTTACAAAACAGCAGACCTTTAATCGGAAATGGGAAGAGCCCACAAGAGGAACGGTGACTGGTCAGCATCCAGTGTGGTTGATTTGTTTTTCTTTTTGTCTCTAAGGTACATAAGCTATCCCCGAACTGAGACCAACATTTTCCCCAAAGACCTAAACCTCTCTTCTTTGGTACAACAGCAGACCGAAGACCCCAACTGGGGAGCCTTTGCACAGGGGATTCTAGACCGGGGTGGGCCAACCCCTCGGAATGGGACCAAATCCGATCAGGCTCACCCTCCCATTCACCCCACTAAATATGCATGTAACCTGCAGGTGAGTCTAACACAGAGTGGATTTCTGCTATTGACAGTGCACCTTACCAGTGACTGGGTAACATGGTGATTATAGCAGACAGGGGCTTGCTGTGCATTTATTAGCAAATTGAATTACACTTTCCATAGCTTCAGAAGTGGGTTTCTCTCCTGAAAGATCCTTTCTAAAATATGCTACCCTGATGATAAATGTTTCTGCACAGAAAACTGGCTGAAAAATACTAGGTGCTATAGAAAATCTAAGCTGAAAATATGCACCTCTTACCCACTTCCAAGTTTTGACCTTTGAAGTCCACATTAGATTTTCAGTGGAGGTTCTCTTTGCTTATCCTAAAGCTGTTCACTGCCCCTAGTTACATTTCCTCATGAGTCCCAATACAAAGGAGATGCTGCTTTCAGTGCATACAGGACCTTTTCCTTATAGACACTTGTTGTTTTAAAACATAGGGACCTAAACCGCTTGACAGCCTGAAGCAAGTGATGTTTTAAAGTCCTGCTTTGTGACTGAGGGGGGAGTAATTATTATAATAAGTCCTTTTCATGCAAAGATCTTAGTGCTTAACAGAGGTGTACAAGTACCTATTAGATGTATTTTAAAGCACAGAGGCTAAATGACTTACCTAACGAGGTCAGTGGCATAGCTAGGAATAGAACCTAGGTCTCTTGACTCTTAATCTCTTGCTCCGATCTGCACTTCTACTGGATTCCTTTTGATGTCTTTACTTCTGGTCCCAAGGTTCTTGCATTCGGAAAGACGGCTCTTAAACCTATACTTGTATGAGTGTGGTGTCCTTTATTTGGAGGAGACTCCTGACCCTCTTCTCTTCATGTGTTCTTAGGGGAATGAACAGCGACTATATGAATTCATTGTGCGTCACTTTTTGGCTTGCTGCTCCCAGGATGCCAAGGGACAAGAAACAACTGTGGAGATTGACATTGCTAATGAGCGATTTGTTGCTCATGGGCTCATGATCTTGGCCAGAAACTATCTGGATGTCTATCCTTATGAGAAGTGGAGTGACAAGGTAACCGTCTTGATCAAAGTGTATGTGAGATGGTAAATTGGGGAGGGATCGTTACAAGATGCAACTGGGTTTAATGTTACTCAGTAGTTAAGCTTGCCTAGGCTCTATGCGGATGTGTAAACACTTAAGGGCCAAATTCTGCTGTCAGATGTACCTGCAGGACTTCCATTGAGAACTCCCTTGTTTCAATTGTTATTCTACCCCGAGGTTCATCTCTCACCTGAAGACCTCTGCAGCTCATTTTGGCAGTTTTGATTGCTCACTTCCCTTCCCCCTCCCCCATTTTACCTCCTGAGGAAGGGACATGTCACTGGCCTGCATGAGGACCTGATTCTTTTTTTGCAAACTTGTTGGTGCTGTCCCTTAACTTGCCAAAAGGGGTCACTGTTGAACAATGCTGGGCCCACTTTTTCTTCCCAGATATTGAGCATGCTACGCCCAAAACCTGTTAAACCCCAGGGAATGAGACACGAGTCTCCTGCAGAACCCCTAGACCCACGCCTGCTTTGGGTTTTTAAATTCTATCTTAAACAAATGTTGCAGAAGGTTGTTTCATTGGAGTTTGTACTTCTCTCCCTCCTTCAGGTTCTCCCAGTGTACGAGAGGGGGTCTCGCTTTCAGCCCACCACAGTGGAGATGGTGGATGGGGAGACCAGCCCACCCCAGCTGCTCACGGAAGCCGATCTCATTTCACTCATGGAGAAACATGGCATCGGTCAGTATCCGCAGCATATGGAACCGTGTGACCTCATGCTGTCTAGCAGAATGGAGTTTGTATACCTCTCCCCCTTTCGTGGTCGTCTGTTAAATCTGTAGCTGTAATGGTCTCTCTCTTCCACCAGGTGGAGAATTCTCTAAATACAGCTGATACAAGATAAAAGCAGTTGGGTGGACACTTGCATTCCCAAAGTAACTTATGGAGTAACGGAAGGGGGGGAGGAACTACAGGCCGAGTCTGTATAGGACTCTGCAGATTGCAGTTTAGCTCACTGGAGATACAGCTTTACTTCCCATCTGAATCTATTTAGGGCCCAGTTGTGGCCTCCGAGGCTCCCTTACAATTGGCATTGGAGTCAGTGGGGGATGAGGGCAGCATAGGCCTGTACTTGCCCATTGTGATAAATTTGTGCCTGTATTTAGCATCCCAGGTCTCTGCATTAGTAAATACCAGCTTGTAGAGCCTTGATGGTTTCTTCATGCCAGCTATTAAATGACTGCACGACCGCTTTCAGGGACTGATGCCACTCACGCTGAGCACATCGAGACCATCAAGTCACGGATGTACGTGGGGCTTACTCCAGATCAGAGGTTCCTTCCGGGGCACCTGGGCATGGGGCTGGTAGAAGGTAAGGACGATGATTGTAACTAGGCGTGAAAATGCCTTCGCTATCCCTTCCTTTCGCTTAAAGCAAGGTATCGTTCCTCAGGCTACGATTCTATGGGCTACGAGATGTCCAAACCTGACCTTCGCGCCGAGCTGGAGGCTGATCTGAAGCTGATTTGCGAGGGGAGGAAGGACAAATTTGTGGTGCTGAGGCAGCAGATCGAGAAGTACCAGAAAGTCTTCACCGAAGCCGTGGCCAAAGCCAACAAGTGAGTATCCGTAAAACCCCCGCTTCGCCGCTGCGGTCGCCCAGAAGAGCAGCAAGGAAAGCGGAGGACTTCGCTTCGTGTCTGGGGTTTATTTCCGTGACCTGGGCATAGGCATTTCCCAGAGGAGGCGTGAAGTCTGAGTGCTGATGCTGTGTAACAACCCTTCGTTTACATCTAGTGGGCAGCGTCAGAGCTGGTGTCAGAAGGTGCCAGTCTGTGGTGACCTCTGGAGTTGCACCCACACCACGACTGAAATGGACGCTTTTTTTTTTCCCTCATGACATTCCTAAACGGACTTATTGTGAAGTTCGTTGGAGCCCAGCTGTGGGAGCAGCTACTCACCCACCATCTCCGTCGTATGGAGAATGAGAGCAAATGTAAATGCTCATGGCAGAGGAAACCAATGCGACTGTGTGTGTTTCTTTCCAGGTTGGATCAGGCTTTGTCTCAGTATTTCGGAGAAGTAACGGCACTTGCGCAGCAAGAGGAGATCTACCCAGCCATGCCCGTCTCCATTCGGAAATGTCCACAGTGCAACAGTGACATGGTCCTGAAGAGCAAGAAGAATGGCGGGTCAGTGATCTCTGTTAAGCGGATGACAGCTCAGCGTGTTAACATTGTGTGGCTCCCTTGTAGCTCAGCATAGAGCACTCTCCCAGCCCTTCTCCCCCTCACAAGGCATCTAAGCTACAATGACAAGGTGTGTGGTTATGCCACCAGGCCCCTGGGCATAAGGCCAAAGTTCAGCTGCAAGAGCAGTGCATACCCAGTTGAGCTGCGATTCTGGAAGCACATGATCGCTTTTATAAAACAGCCTCATTATGCTCGTCTTTAACAGTGGGCTGCTGATCCCTGTCCCATAAGCTTTGCAGCTGCTTGATTATTCCTCTTCCTCATACTAGCCCTTTACTCCTCCACAGGTTTTATCTCGGCTGCGTGAGCTATCCGACCTGTAAAGCGGCTGTGTGGTTTCCTGACTCTGTGCTGGAAGTCAGCAAGGATGACAGTGTCTGTGCAGTGTGTAAACCCCATCCGGTTCATAGGTGAGTATCATTGGTTACGTACAGACACACACAACTGCCCCGTAGAACATCCTGGTCAGCCGCAGTGGCCTGCACTACTCTGTAGGAAGCTGTGTCCAGTTTTTGAGCTGGGCTTGGATTGCTACAGAGACAGCACATCCAGTCCCAGGACAGTCTGAGGCGGATGCTTTATCTGGCTATGGCCGCTTTAAAAGCAACACTGACAAGCATCCAAAGAAGTGCAGTCCGTTCCTCCTAGACTGGATGAATGATGGGTGTAGCACAAGGCCAGGAGGGCAGGTAGAATAAGCATGGTGATCCTCAAGGTTCCAGCAAAGACATGGAGGTCCCAAGAGGGGGAGAACTCTGATCTGAGATACGGATTCTAATTTTTCATTTAGGCTGAAATTTAAGTTCAAGCGAGGTAGCGTCCCACCCGTGCTGCCCCTGGAATTTGTTGGCTGTATTGGAGGTTGCGATGAGATGTTGAGAGAGATCTTGGACCTGAAATATTTACAAGGACCATCCAGACCGGTACAGTCAGTCAACCTGCCAGCTAACTACCTACAAGCCAACCAGTCCCTTAACCGCATGGCCAGCTATGAGAATGGCCACGGGAGACCTACCACAAACCCTGGTGCAGCAAGAGCACCCCGAGCTGCTAGTCATTCAGCTCCTGCCGCTGCTGCTGAGAACAATGCAGTGGTGTGCAACTGTCGGGAGGAGGCAGCATTGCTCACGGTGCGTAAAGAAGGGCCCAACCAGGGCAGGCAGTTCTATAAATGCAGTGCCGGCAGCTGCAACTTCTTCCTTTGGGCTGATCAACAATCAGATGATGGAAACAGCGTAACCCACAGGAGCTTTTCTGCACCCCCTGATTCCTTGGGTGAAAGGCCTCCAGGAAGCTTCAGGAGCCTTGGAGGAGGAAGAGGAAGAGGTCTGGGTCGCTATGGAAGCAACGGTTTCGACTCAGGCGGAGGGGGCGGTGGCGCGATGTGTAAGTGCGATCAGCCGGCCATCACACGCACCGTCCAGAAGGAGGGACCCAACAAAGGGCGTCAGTTCCACACCTGCCCGAAGCCGAGAGAGCAGCAGTGCGGCTTCTTCCAGTGGGTGGATGAAAACGTGGCCCCAGGTGAGGCTGGGCTTGTGCTCGGAGTTGGGGTTTGGGTGGGATGTAATGGCGGGGGGGCTGTGTTTTCAAGCTGAACTGACGGGAGAGACTGGGCACTCCTCAGGCACCATCTTAAAACACTTAAGATGATAATAGGAAAAGGATTGTAGAGCTACAGAACTTGGCAGAGGGACTCGGGCTGCTGTAAGATAACTCGTTTGAAATGCATTAGATATGCCCTTTAAAGAACGGTCAGTTTATTCTAAAAATCCTACCTGGTTCTTTGTAACAATAAGGAAACTCAGAAATCTGGCTTAAATTGCTGTCCCTTTGACTGAGCTAGAGCAGGGTATATAACAGGTACACAGGTGCCCTGATACAATTTAGTTCTGAGCGGATTTATTCAGGTAATGGGACATCTCACGGCTGGCTGTGGTAAGCGGAGTGGATATTCATTTCAAAGGCACAGTTCAATGCACAGAGCTCTTAACCTTTCCTAACCTAAACTTCATCGGTTGGGGAATGTCCTGCCAACTGGAAATACCAGTTTTCAAAAAGGCTGTTGCTGAGTGGATGAGAGATTGAACAGGGGAGTGGGCAACAATTTGGTGCTTATACGCCCTCTGCTGGCACTGGATCTGTATTTCATCCCACCAACTGAGCTGCTCCCTCTGTTTAAGCTCCATTAAAAGTGGATCATCCCTCCCTCTTGTATTTCTTCTTAATGGGAAGAGCTAGAACTGCCAGGTGGGGCAGCATCAAACCTTCCTCAGAGGGACAACAGGTGGAATCAAATGTTAAAGGGACACAGTTGGCTGTTTTTAAAAACTTTAAATCCTATCTGGAATCCTTTTATTCCTTCTTTTATTTTTAAAAAGGTTTTTTTCCTGCTCCCTTTTATTTCTAATGGTCTCTTCAGCAACAGAGAAACTGACCATATGGGGGGGAAACAGTGAAAGTGACTATTCCTGGTGTGCTGGCAAATTACAAAGTAGGAGGAGCTGAAAAAAGATGGCTGTACAGCTCCTTTCACTTATAGTAGGTACAGAAAGTTTTTTTTAAAGGGACTCAAGTTTTTAAATGTGACCCTTAAACAATTGGAACAATCAGGATATTTTTAGAAAACTTGGGGGGGGGGGGGGGGAAGTGAAATTAGCTAAAGTCAAGTCTACACTCTACTATTTTTGCTGTTTACAGTTTGGACTTTTGTATAGTTTAAACTAACAACTGGGATAAGCTTCTCATTTTGATCTCGCGCACTAGCGCAAAGCTGCAGGCTGCTGCCCAAGAACATATAAATCCAAACAAGATAGAAGCATCTTTAGTTTCTTGAATACTTTGAATAGTGGGATTAATAAATGGACCCAAACTCCCTGGCCATGTCCCCTCATCACTCTTCCCCTATTCCTGTGGCTCACATGGTTTTAAACTGCTTAGAAACAACTTTCTCTCTCTTGCTCTCTCTGTACAGGAGCCTTCTCTTCAAACCAATTCAGGAGCGAAGGGCACTCAAGAGGGTCTGGTAGCAAAGCTAAAAGACCAACTAACTTCTCTTCTGAGAAAGGACCTACTGCCAAGAGACAACGAACCTGTGGCATTTGCCACCAGCTTGGTCACACCAGGAAGACATGTCCTCAGGACCACTGAGGAAGGACAGTAGATAGGATGCTCTTGTAGGAAACGCTAAAAAAGCCAGAGTCCTGAACTGCTCCAGGAGTGGCTGGCTGTAGAGATGCAGTGGATTTTAAAAGCAGAATGTCTCTGGGGCTTGTGTTCAAACTACTTCCTGGAAATAGTGGCTAAAGCACATCTTCTCTTGGTGGTGACCAGCACACTCAACTATGCCTTGGAAAGTTTCATTCTGACTTATTCAGACACTGGGCTAGCTTCCAAAGGAGGCTCAACTACTGCTGCCTTCCTTGGTTTATTATTTGGGGGGATATTTTGTACACACAGGCATTGTGTTTCAAAACCCCTTTTCAGCTAAAGCTTTGGAGAAAAATACAGATGGTTGTTGGGAAGTGGGAGAGGACTTTCACAGAGCTGCCAACCCCAAATCTCGCCACAGCCTCCATTCCCCTAGGCCCTTCTGCCTAGGAAATAGTAGGGGGCCAAAAAGAGTAGCACTAACGCATTGGAGGAAACCTTTTACCCACACTGCTGGAGCAGCTGGTGTGGGTTGTTTGCAGACCAGGGAGCAGTTAGGGATGATGCTGTCCAGGAAACCATCTGTTGATGGTTGTGAATCAGTTTTTCTGGCTTCTCACAGGGTTGGATTTGATATTTTAAGTTACTCTTCCAGGTTGGGGTTAGTCAGTCAGTGTTCCCCAACACCCCTGGCCCTCGCCTCAAAGGAGAATTAACGGCAGAGAAAGTAAAGCCTCAATCCCTTGCCCTGAAGAGGGAGCTCAGTGCAAGTGCTCAAACAAGAGAACCTGCACTTAAGTTGATACTGAATTTAGAACCCAGCTACTCCTTGGACACTGTGAGCAAGGGAACTTAATGAAGCTGCTAGTTAATGCAAATTATTTTGGGCAGATTGATGTGCCTTTTAATAAAAAGGAGAACTCTATTTTACCTCAGCTGTGTTTTAAATTATGCCCAGGAATGGTGTCACTATCTCTCTCTCTCATTACCACCTCTGGCCTAACGAAGTTGACTGTAGGCTCAGCTGAAAACTCTTTTCCTAAAAGCAGCTGTTTCCACCACTCCCCCCCTCAGCTATTCACTGGAACAACATGGCCACTTGCTAGGCAGTAAGTCCAGGGAGCTTTATTTAGAAGTGATCTGAAAAAGGAAAAAAGCCCAAACTTGTTCCCTGCTGGCTGCTTTTATTGTGTCTTCCAGGGCTTTGGAGCTGTGCTCCGGCTCCACTCCAGCTCCAGGCAAAAACCTGCTGCTCCACTGCTCTGGGCTCCTCTCCAAAGCCCTGGATTGTCATCCACAGTCTAAAGAATGAATGAAATGACATTTACAAGCAGCTGAAAGTCCAAGGGAAGGGGATTCTGAGTCAAACTATTCTGTCTCCTAACTGTTAAAAGTTGTTGAGTTGATTAGTCTGTATGTGATCACCTGCAAAACAAGAGTTGACTTGATATTGCTCAGGACAGAGGAAGTGTTCAGGCTGCCTTTATACATCACAGCAGAAGAGGGCATACACGCTTAGTTTAAAGTCCTTTGGCATTCACCATGCAGCTTGCCTGTACCTCTGAAAACTCCCTCTCCCCCTGCCCCTCAGGTAGCGAGTGGAGCTGTTTCAAAGACAGCCTTGACTTCCCTTTCCTTAGCAGGCACTGCAAATAAAACTCTAGAAATGCACAAACAGGAATCCCTTTGTTAGTACAGAGAAGAGGCTGAAGGTTCAGCAGCCAGGCGGGAAAGAAGCAAAAATACGTGCTAGATGGGACTTAAGTCCAAGAAGCTGGGGTGAGCACATCTACTGAAACCCATGGAGTTCTCCCCCAGAGAGCCAGTCCCATTTTAAAATGCTCAAGGATGAAGGCATGGGAAGTATCCTTCCTCAAACTGAATGACAGCAGCTTCCCCACCTTCAGACAACTTTGCAGTAATCCTCCTGGGATCAGGACAAAATACAAAGTAAGGTTAACAGAAATACCACGTCACATGTTCCATTTTACTTCTCTGTCCCTCACTCCTACTGGTAGGAGCAGCTGTGGCCTAAAAATACATCCCGGACCTGCTGGCTAAAATCGAAGGATTAAGAGGCTTTGTAGGGCAAGCACTGAGCTGCCTGAATACTGTAGCAGAACTTTAGTCAGCACTATTATAACTACACTGGCAGTAAGTTGGCTGCAGCCTATTCAACCCACAGAAGCAAGCCTCTGCTGCTTACTGCCACAGCTAAACATTAACAGCATGATCGCATATCAGTTTCACCGCACAACACAAAGTGTGGTTTAAAGGTAGCGTCCCTATTTGGCCAGTTGAGTACTTCAATTGTTAGAGCACTGTTTTGAAACTCTAGTAGCACGTACAGGAATCTTGTTCTCCAGGAAAACGAAGGCAGCCTATAGCTGATCGTGAAATAGAATTAAAGGCCTGAGCCCCTCAACTCGTGAACTGCCATTTCCTGAGTGAAATCTCCCCTCAGTGTGAAATTTGTGTAGGGGCTGGAGGAAAGTGAGAGAGTTGTACTATCTTTAAAGCAACGGGGAGTCATCATCTGGTAGCGAGGGCCATAAGTACCTGGATAGGCAGAGCAAATGCTGTTATCCAACACAAGAGACCCATTCCGCAGTGAGGTTTTATTCTTGTCACTAACATTTGGAACATGGTTTAGTGCCTACAGATCAAGTAGTCTTCAGATGGAGGGAATGACAGTGCACAGAGAAATAGATTATTCTTCCCCCCCAACTCAAAATACCAGCTCCGCAGAGAAAACTAAACACCAGTCGATACTCACATTAAAAGGCTGCAGGTTTATTTTCCACCCATAGTGTGCAAAACAGGCATGGTTCTTAATTCATGAGAACAGTCAGAAAACATATTTCTAGTATCTGAAATAGAGCTGGTACCAAAGTAAATCTCTCAGCAGCACTATAAAACCAACTCATTCTTAACAGGAAGACAAACATAAAATCACTTCAGCTCTTGCTAACAGGAAGCCTTCTGATTAAAGCATTGTCCCCATCCTGCCCCTTTCTGGTCTTACGGGTGACCGAGAAGGGGCAGGATATCTAGATAGCAGCAACACATGCATAAAACACTTGAATCTGAAAAGCTGGAGTGGGGACTGTCAACATGATTCATTTTAAAGCAGAGGGGGACGTGGGTATGACAGCAGTAGGTCCAGCACTGTCCTACCTTGCAGCCATGCGACAGTCTTTTGTGTGTCCACAGCTGTAGGACCCATCTCTCTCCCTCAGTCACCACCACCCTTAATCCCACCGTGGAGCCCCCGCTGAAGTGCATAAGGAGGGAGAGTTATAACATAAAAAGACTCCCAATCGGGTACTGAACCCCTAGTATTAGAGCTCACATTAACAGAATGAGCAACACCGGTTAGATTTAGCTTGTCCTGTTGGGAGCTACATTAGTAACACTGAAAGTGCGTCAGGAAAAAGCAGATGGGATTTGATTGGTTATGGCAATATCCTGTGGTGCATAATCAGTTTCAACTGATCCTCCCCTCAGCCCTGTCCCTTCATGCTGCCAACATCCTGGGTTTGCAAATTCATACCAGGTTCCAACACCACCCTCTTATAAATTTAGAGTCTGGCACTTGAAGAGTGAATTTTGTGCTCGTGAAAGGGGCTGGATTGAGAGCCCTGAAGACAAGTCCAGTTTATACACAGCCCAGGTACAGTACAAGTAGCGGCAGTGTAAGGTTCCCCACACTCACCAGTGAGGGTCTGGTCTGGAGGGACTACCTCCAGGAACAAGGGGAAGTTCAGGTTCCAGGCCCATTCAATCCTGGACCGCTTCATGCTACCGTGACGGCAGTTTGGTAGGGACAGGACGGAGACCAAACTCACTTCAACCAGGCCTCACCACTCTATAGATGATACCTGACTTCTCGTGACTACAGCCATGGGCTGGATTGGAAGTGGTGAGACCTGGTGGTGATGGGCTCCAGATCCCATTTCCCATCCCTTTACTCAGGCACCTTGTGTCGAAAAAGTGACTACTTTGTTCACTAAGTGCAAGGATTTCACCTGGTAGCAACTAGGAAGTGAGAAGCTTTGCAATCCACTCAGCTTAGAGAAGTGGATGCAGAGACGCGCAAAAACCCCACAATCAGGAACGCCCAGGCTAGCAATTCATTTATCCGCCTGTTCCTGCAACAAGAGGTCTGGCTGAGATACAGCACTGTAGAGTGCATACCCCATCTCATCTATCTCCTCCTCCAGCAGCTCGCAGAACAAGTTAATCTGACTGTTGAAATAGCAGGGGAGGAAGCCTGTCTCCAGGTAGCCAACCAACGCTTCAAGCACGTGCTGGAACCTCGCCGCCAGGGCTTCCTCTGCCCAGTCCGATTCAGTTTCACTCAGGTGGAGGAGGACATGAGTCAGGTGGCTGCCAGTCAGTTTGCTCAAGAAGGGATGATTTTTACAGACGCCTTTTAGGATTTTGAGGCAGCACCGCCTAGCTCCAGAGTCTGCAGCATCCAGATCTTTAAGCTTGGAGACCTCGGACCTATAAAAGCTTTGTCGCCAGAGGTTTTCCACTAGTCCTTTTGGAGGCTTGGCAAGAAGAACCGTATCCCCAGCTTCTGTCACTGGGCAGAGGGTTATGCTCAGCTGGGTCTCGTAATGCGTAACCTCCAACTTCAGCTCCTCGGAAGCCATCACGGGTCTGATGAGACACTCCAACATGCTGCCTATGGCAGGCCAGTTGACAGAGGCCACCAGCATTTTATGGAGCGCCTCATTGATCACGTTGGAGGAGAGGTACCTGCCCACTATGAACCTGTCCCAAGGGCTGCTCCCGCGAGGAAAGTACTCCAGGTCAGTCCGCCTGATCATCCAGAACTGGGGGTCTTTTACGATGGTGTCCTCCCCTGGGATGAGGCTCCAGAGCGTAGTTTCAAATACCAAGGGCAGCATGAAGCAGACATGGTCAGCAGCAACAACCTGGAGGTCATCGCAGAGGGAACCACTGAGGAACATGCTGCCGAAGGGCAGTTCTGGGCACTTGTTTTGCAGGAAGCTCTGCAGTTCAATGCAGATGTCCTTTGCCAGCTGCTTACCAAGGGCCACGTCCGATTCCGGGATGGTGACGTGGTTTCTGTAGTAAGAGAGGAGTTTCTCCTGGAATGTGAGACAAAGCAGAGTCCTGGATTCTACTTGAGGAGTCTCCAGGGAGGTGGGATGGCCATGAGTCTCGGCGGCTGGGAAGGAAATAAAGAGATACATTAGAGTCCGTGCTTCCAGAGGGGGCACTGCAAGTACAAAAAATAATGATCATCATCAGAGCTGGAGACCAAATCTGTACTCAGAACAGCAGCAGCATGAGCAGTGGCAGTGCCAGCTTCCCCCATGCAAGCTGCATCGGACCCTGACCTGGAAGGATCATCAAGACTTCAGCTTGATATCCAGGGTCATCCAATCCTTGGCCTCTCAGCTGAGATTGCCAGCAAAGTATCAGTGAATGCTTTCACTCAAAGATCACAACTAAGCCCTACAACCGTGCTGGGACAGGGATTACCCTCACAGGTCAGGCTGAAAAGCCGCAGTAGGAAAGACTTCGTGACTTGCCCTGGGTCATCAATTCAGTGCCAAAGCTGGAAATGAGACCCAGGTCTCCTGACCCAATCTGGTCCTTTAGGCCTGGTCTACACTTACCCCCCAAGTCGAAGTAAGGTACGCAAATTCAGCTACGTGAATAACGTAGCTGAATTCGACATACCTTACTTCGAACTTACCGCGGTCCACACGCGGCAGGCAGGCTCCCCCGTCGACTTCGCGGTAGTCCTCTCGCCGAGCTGGAGTACCGCAGTCGACGGGGATCACTTCCTGGTTCGATTTATCGCGTCCACACCAGACGCGATAAATCGAACTCGGAACTTCGATCCGCAGCCGTCGAACTACCGGGTAAGTGTAGACTAGCCCTTAGAGACTCAGGGTACATCTGCCTGCCATAAGAGACATGCAGCTGGCTTGGGCCAGGCTGACTCAGGCTACGTGCAGCATAGACGCTTGGGCTCGACCTGCAGCCTGGGCTCTGGGACCCCAGGAGGGGGGGGGGGGGGGACGGTCTCTGAGCCCGAACCTCTACTCTGCAATTTGATAGCCCTGTGAGCCTGGGTCAGCTGGCCCGTAGGTCTTTTATCACAGCACAGATGTCTCCTCACCGTCACAATGAGGGTTCTCTACCCTGGTGGCTTTGATTGAGGCACACCCCCACACCCCATTATAAACTGGACTAAAACCACCACACAAGCTCTTGGGGGCAGTCACTGACTGTTTTGTGTTTGTACAGCACCCAGACAAGGGGCTGTGATGGGGCTCCTCCAGGCTACACTACTACGAGTAATTGATGGAAGCCAATGCCGACGCGGAAGCAGTGACTTGCAATCACTGCCAGACGGGCTGGCTTTGAACAGGCACCTAGATGAGAAGAGCTCCACGTTCCAGGACCACGGTCTGCTTGATGCAGCAGAGTATCTTAATCTCTACCCTGACTACCTGGCTGATGTTCCAAGCAGTCTAGACCAGCCTCCCACAATCCAGCCAGCTTTCCCATTTCTGGATTAAAATACGCCCTACCTGGTCTAGATGGCAAGGAGACTCAGGAGTGAGTGTAACCATCTCTGCCCGCTAAAGTGATGTGGAACCAGCTGTGAACTGTGTCATCAGCTACCCACTAGCCAGCCAGCTGTGTGGAACATAGTGGGCCAAATTAACACTGGTGTAACACCCCGATGCCAAGCAAGGAGCCCACGGAGACAAGCTGTGGCTAGCTGGAAAGGGCAGGCAAGGACTGGTCCCACAACAGGAGACAGGATGAGTTCCCCAGGAGCCAGAGGATGGAGGACTTCTCATATGGTCGTGCAGCATAGTGTTACGTAGGGAACAACGATCAGTACGAAACAAGAGGTTGCCTGATGGCAGCAACACACAGCGAACACCTGGGACAGGTGTTTTAACCCTGTCTAGAACTTGGACACTAGGAGTAAGAAGACGCAGCATAGATCCTGACCTTGGGCAGGAAGGGTCGCAGATGGGGACAGCAGAGACTCGCTGAGGTCTGCCCGGCTTTGCTTCTTTGGAGGCTTCGGCACTGCCTTGATCAGGCTCAGATCTTGCCAGCTCTCCTCGATGGACTTCTGCTCTGCCTTAGTGTCGTCCTCGTCAGGCGAGCTGGTGGCTCGGTCTATCAGCTGTGGGAGCAAATGGAAGAACAAAGGTTCACAACTGCATCACTGCTCTTACCAGCTATAATCTCCGACTGACTCACCCCAGCTCTGCTGCCAAAGCATCCATCCACCCACCCAGAAGTGGATTGCTCTACAACAGTTGTATTTAGTTTTCATGTAAGTTTTTACTGCTCACGAAAGACGCTCAGCTGCCAGCACTACAGAACAAAGAGTACGGACGGCAAGCAGCACTGCAGTCCCGGCACACTGCCCCACGTCGGATGTGGAGGGAGCACGTCTAGACGTGCAGAGGGTAACATGAGGACATGTACCATAGATTAATTGGTTCTGCAGACTGATGGGCTTGTTTCAGAGCTGCATCCACAGATCAGCTTTTCTTCCCCCTTGTGACTGTTACAAGGGATTTGCCCTGTCTTAGTCTAACTATAAGAAATTAGAATTTCCACGCCAGACGAACAGAGACTCTGGACAAATCACAGAGCGTTTCTGTCAAGGGTGAACATGTAGATACAGCACCGTCTTTCCTCTCCCTTTGATTCCTTGCTCCTTATCCTCAATCAGGAGGGATTAAAAAAAGGGATTTAAAAAAAAATTTTTCCCCCTCATTTTAAATGAAAACGAGGATGATTTTTTAAAAATAAATCGATTTAAAATTGGCAACCTATGTTAAGGCCTAAGCTTCTTGTAAGCATTTAAATTAAATACCATAAATAATATTAAGCAGTACACATTTGCTGCCAAGTTTTAAAAAATGTCAGTTCACTGCATTGATGGAAGTCTCTGGCCCAGAACCTAGAGTCGGAGTTTAATGAAGTGCTTAAGTGCTTTTGACAGCAGTAGCCTCTTGTACAGACTCAGAGAAAATATTTTCTTTATTTCAGTTTATTCAACTAGTTCAGTTCAATGATTAGTTCATTCAAAGATAAAACACCAATTGGAGCTAAAAAACCAGGAGAGCTTCAATCTATGGGTGAAAACTAGCTGTGAGAGGACCTAAAATCTTGAAGGATGCAGTGGCCAGAAATAATCAGTTCAAGTCACTAACTATAGTTAATACTTCTTTTGTTTAATACATCAGTTAATTTTAAACGCAAAATATGTATCCAGCACATTTAAGGTAGTTTTAGTTAATAAAAAATGTAAATGCTGGTTTTGTGCATTTTAATTGAATTTGAATGTCAATCCAAATGGGATTTGAATTTGATCCAAATAACAAGATGAATGCATCATTCACCACTTTCTAACATAAAAAAATGTAAGTTATACCATATAATTGCATAAATAAATGTTTAGACACAATGTATCCTCCTGGTTAGCAAAAAAGAACCACCAAATATACCTAAACTGTAACAGCTATATTTAATTTCAAATCAGCGTAAGAACATACAGTTACCAGTCAATGAAAATCAACCTTTCTTTAGGGAAATAACTAGATAGTACAAATGCAAAACAATTAAAATCAGTCATTTAAATCTCTTTGATTGAAAACAATTCACCTTGTTCTAAATGAGAAAATCTTGCACTTTTTTTTGGGGGGGGGGGGTTGAGGAAACCAAAAGGTTCTTTTCCTTTTAACAGAAAGCCAAATCGCCATCATAGGCAGAGTTCAGGGATATTTCAGTGTCCCAGGCTGGGAAGAATGATGGAGACAAGTCGCTTTCTCTCCCTTTCCCCCTATAGTAATGCTCCTCCCTCAAAAAATACACTCAACAGGTTTTGTGATCTTTGATCACATGGGTATCACATGCAGGGCTTCTACTGGCCCAGATCACAGACTCTACTTAGAGGAGGCCAAGGACTGTTTGGAAAGAGACGCGTATGGAAGGTCTGCTGCATTGGTGTGGCTAGGGTGGTTTTGGGAAGGATGCATTGCAAGGTCTTATTCCTGTACAATCTGGAAGTAGCGCTCTTTTGTTAATAAGGGACAGCTACTTCAGTTCCTGAAGTCCCAATGCACAAGTCACAGCTTGACAGTGAAAAGGACATTAGTCACTAGTCATGTTCCAGAGGGAACCCAGGCTTACCCGTTTCACCACCAGAGTTGCGATGGCCAGCACAGCAGCACCCCCCAACCCAAGCACCAGCCTGGCATTGGCCAACAGGAAGTCAACAGCGCCACCCAGCCCGTTGTCGTCCTGCCTCTTCCCCCTTTTATGAACCAGGTCAGCCATGTTCAACCTGCAGAAGAGAAAGAAATACGCAAGGTGAGGAGCCCGGGCTGGGGTCCAAAGCGGCTTTGTGGAACCATTTGAGGATACTGAAAATCAGGGAAATTTTTCACACAAGAGGATCTACTAATTTGTGGAACAGCCTCCCCAGGGAAGGGATGAATTAGGGTCGGAAGAGACCTCGGGACGTCATCTAGTCCAACCCCCTGCTCAAATCAGGACCAACCCCAACTAAATCATCCCAGCCAGGGCTGTGTCAAACCGGGCCTTAAAAACCTCTAAGGAAGGAGATTCCACCACCTCCCTAGGGAACCCATTCCAGTGCTTCACCACCCTCCTAGTGAAAAAGTTTTTCCTAATAACCAACCTAAACCTCCCCCACTGCAACTTGAGACCTTTACTCCTTGTTCTGTCATCTGCCACCACTGAGAACAGCCGAGCTCCATCCTCTTTGGAACCCCCCCGCCCCATCCTTTCAGGTAGTTGAAGGCGGCTATTAAATCCCCCCCTCGCTCTTCTCTTCTGCAGACTAAATAAGCCCAGTTCCCTCAGCCTCTCATAAGTCACATGCCCCAGCCCCCTAATCATTTTCATTGCCCTCTGCTGGACTCTCCAATTTGTCCACATCCTTTCTGTAGCGGGGGAGAGGGGGCAAAACTGGACACAATACTCCAGATGTGGCCTCACCAGTGCCAAATAGAGGGGAATAATCACTTCCCTTGATCTGCTGGCAATGCTCCTACTAATGCAACCCAATATGCCGTTAGCCTTCTTGGCAACAAGGGCACACTGTTGACTCCTATCCAGCTTCTCGTCCACTGTAATCCCCAGTGCAGCCAAATCTAGACTAGACAAAGCAGGGAACAGACCCAATAGATCTCTTTGGTCTTTGATAGCTTCTTCATACTCACCTTCCTGGGTCTACATAATCGCACCTCCATCTCCCCTCTACATTCCTCTTGCCACCTGTCCTCGTCAACACCTTCTTACCACTGTCAGCTCCATGCCCTCCCCCCGCCAAACCTGGAATTGCCTCCAAGTTGCTAGAACAGCCCCAATAACCAGCACTTGGTGATCAGAGGAGAAGTTCTCCATTTAACACGTTTCTGCTACAGTGAGAACATTGAGTCCTCTATAGGTTACTGAACCCAGTCCTGGAAACGTGACAGGGACGGGAGAGAGATCATTAAACAAAGATGGATGCTAACGGATGTCCTCCCCTGTTTCTCTTACACTGAGAAAGGGAGTTATTTGGTGCAACAGGATTTTCAGACTCTTGTAATGGAAAATTAACTGAGACCGAGATGGGCTCAAATTCAGTTTCTAGACAAGATCTTTGCTCTGAGATGGTAGTTAGAGCAGGGGGTTGGGACAGGAGTCCAGACCACTAGTGACTCATTGCAGTACCACGATCACAGGACCTCTGTGACTCGGTTTACCCAGAGGTATGTTGTAAAGTGCTTTTAGCGCTCCAGCTGAAGGGAAGTAGGCAATTACAGAGTATCATTATAAAGCAGTGGCCAAAGCCTAGACAGGACTCCCTTAAAGATACAGTGCAGGGGGATTGTCTAAGATTGCTCAAGCAGCTCAAAGTCCATTCAAGATAAAGGCACCTCACGCTGCCCTTTACATGGAGATTCTGCTTCCTTCAGCCAGTGAACAAAACAAGGGCGTGAGCTCCTCAGGCAGCACTAGCCATCAAGCAGCTGCCTTGTCCTATTTCCACCAGGCCCTATAGCCATGCTCTTAGTTTCACATTGCAATCCTCCCCTTGCCAAGCTGCAGGACCACATGGGGCATTATTCTCACCCCACAGAGGAGACCACCGCACACATCCCTTCACAGGCCAAGCACGACTTCTTTCCTACTGCTGCTTTGCAGCAGAAATGGGCCGCAACCGAATGATTAGATCCTGCAACGCTGGGAGTGTACAAGTCTGCCTAGACCTCCCCTCCCCTCAAGTTTGAAACCCACACAGCATCTGTGTCCATTCCTCACAGGGCAGGCACAGCTCATGAGTAATGATCCCAATATGGCTCAGTTTCACTATGGGAACAGGAGATGCAAATCAACAGTTTATCGGGGGCTAGGATCTCAGGCTATTAAGAGCTCAAAATCTAGTTCCGAGCAACAGTTCCTGTTTCAGAACACAAGCACCACAGGGCAGCCTGCCCATCGCTTGGCGTTCTGGTGCCAAGCCACTCACTTTCGTACGCACCACCCGCATGAGCAGGCAGTCACCGAACGCCAAGCGGGGCTGTGCTGGGAGCTGGTCTGTAAGTTCAAGCTCTCAGGTTTTTCCAATGAGTAATGGAATGGTTTTAAAGGGCCCCAACAGGGCAAACTCTAGATCAAGGAATCAACAAGGCTATGAACGTGTAGCAGGCTCACCGAGGTAACTGGGTTAAAGAGTAGAACTGAGTCTATTAGTCCCTCGAACATACGGCATTTATGGAAGCGGGCAGCACGTCCCTGAATATGCTGGAACTTGTTTTCTACAGACAAGAAACAACAACGTTGTCCTGTGCATAAGGCACAGAATGTCTCCCTCTCTGTCTGGAGATGATCTATCACAAGCTACACATGTCTGCACTGAAGCGTTAACATGCAATTAACTAGCACTCTCCATGCAAAACAAATTTAATATTAAGCCCCAGCACCACTCCAGCAGGCAAGTACCCCCCCTTCCGCTCCCCCAATCTGTCTGCCTGCAGATAAAACAGGCACAGCTGTGGCTCAAATGTACACAACCATTTAAGTTGCAGAGCTAGCTACACCAGCCACCCTTCCTGCTCTAACCACCAGACTACACTTCCGCTGGGAACAGCGCAACCCACAGCAAACCCAGGTGGGTGGCTGCCCACAGCGGGACTGACAAGTGCAGAAGATTTAAGACACCAAAGCAGGAGTCTCCAGGCGGGGCACGCCACCTCTGCTAGCTCGCAGCCCCAGAGCAACTTGAGCATGGCCGCTGTCACTCTGCTTGGCTGCCATTTTCTGCCATCCCCCCAGCCAGAACAGCTCCCCATTCACACCCTGGGGTGCAGAGAACTACACAGGGGAGGGGTGAAAGGATCACACCGCATTCCCCGGCCCCACTACACAGCAGGAGGCAGAGTCACCCCCACAACACCCACCCTGTAAGGCCCGATTCGGTTTGGCCCCTCAGCTGTGGGCTCCTGTCCCCGCAGGGTGGGGGGGAGAGCGGGCAACGTGGCAAGAAGCCAAAGTTGCCCCAGTCGGAAATGCTCACCCAGGGGGATCGGCCCAGCCTAAGAGCCAACGGGGATCAACGCCAGGTCCCAGGCGGGACCGGATGCATGCTACAGAAACACAGCCCGGGCGGACGGGAAGCAGGAAAGCGCCCCCCTCTCCCCTGCGGTAACCGGACGCACCCGGTCCCCTCCATCGGCCCGACCTACGCAGCTGCAGAGCAGGGACTCTGCTCCCGCCCCCACGTACCCCCCTTGCTGTGTAAACCAACGGGTAGCGCGCACACAGCGGTCTAGATCACGCCCCCCCCCCGGTCGTGCCCCCTTCTAGATCACGCCCCCCCCCGCGCGTCTCCTCCCCAAGTCCAGATCACGGGGCCCCCGCTCTAGATCCACACACCCCCCCCCCACAGACCTCCTTGAGCCCGGCCCCCGGGCGAGGCGCGACCGCGCTCACCTTGCGCAGCGAGCCCCGCTAGGTCAGGGCATGTTGAGGCGGATCCCGGCAGGGCCCGGGCCCCGGGGGCTGGAACACGCCTCGGCCGGCCCCGCGGTTCTGGCAGCGGCCGGTTCTTCTGCAGCCGCCCCGCAGCGAACGTTGGCGACCGTGAGATTCTGTCAGGCCGCGGCGGCCAATGAGAGCGCCCGCCCGTTGTCTCAGCGTTCCGAAATGGAACGACCGGTTGGGTTGCCAATCGCACCCCGTCCCTGCTCCCGGCTCGTCACACGTGGGCGGAACCTGGCAGCTCTTCGCCTTAAAGATACAGCGGGGCCAGGGCAGGGGTTGGGGACATGGGGCCGGGGGGGCTCAGTTCTAGCACAAGCAGATGGTCATGGTCCTACATACCGAGCTGCAGAGACTCTGGGGGGAAGTGCTGAAAACCCGCCCCGAGAGAGCCCCCCCCCGCCACACACTAGCATCCCTCAATCCTAAATTAGGGTTGCCACCTATGCAGGTTTTCCCAGGATCATCCCTTTTTTGAGGTCGCTGTCCAGGGAGTGGGAGATCTGTAAGGGTGTTCAGTACACACTACCACCTGTGCAGCTTTATGGGCTCAGAGGGGGCAACCGTAGCTTGCCCCAGTCACAGCCCAGGAGGAGCCCACTGTGCTGGGCGTGGTACAAACAGAACCAAAAGAGGGTCTCTGCCCCCACAGGATCTGAGTATGAGACAAGATGCAGCAAGTGAATACAGACAGAAGGGGTGGAGGGAGCACAATGAGACAATTAGCATTGTTTTATGAATTAATATTTGTTAGTTATGATTAATAACCTGTCTCCTTTTGCCCACAAAGACAGCCAGCGTGTGGTGCAGACAATGAAATACATTGAAATCAATTAAAACAATGGGGAGTCTGTTGGCACCTTAAAGACGAACAGATTTATTTGGTCATAAGCTTTCATGGGTAAAAAACCCACTTCATGAGCAGAGCCTAAGGGAGACCTTAAAGGCTGAGGCCCTACCTGCTCCATGTTGATGTTGAAGAGAGGCCTAGACTGGACTAGGACTCTGCAGACTTAGGTTCTAGTCCCAGCTGGGTGACTTTGGGACAGCACCTTGCCTCAGTTCCCCCTTCTGTGAAATGGGGCTAATGATGCTGACCTTGTTTGTAAAGCACTTTGAGATCTGCTTGGTATTATTTTGCTAGCAGTAGATGTTCGTCCCAGCGTCCTTCACAAATACATCCCCTCTCTTTCACCGATTGCTGCCCTTCACCCCAGAAATGGCTGCATTTCAGTAGTTTGGGGGGCGCTGTGGATCTTTCACGAGGACGGGAGCTATAATAAAAATGAACAAAGCACCTCTAATGACTGCAAACAACATGTATGAACAATAAGGCTGTAGTGCTAGTAGTGTGTCATTAAAACATTCCACATCACACATGAAAACAGTGAGGTTGCATCACTAGCGTTCTCTTCTCACCATCACTGTTATGGGGGGCTCTGCTGGGATACATGAGGGTATGAGAAGCTATCTAAAAACCGTGCTCGGAGCAGCACAGCTAGAAGAGTTCTCAGCTGTAGGTGAGAATGAACCGCAAAGGAGAATGGGGACAGATTTCCCCCCAGGGACCAAATAAAGGGAGATTTGCACCAATTTGTGTGTCTGCACAAGACAGGCAGCTGCAATCACTTCTCCCCCGGGGTGGGGGAGAGGTTAAAAGCAGGCATCCTCTGAGCCTGGGAAATTTGTTAGCACCCCTGTCAATGAAGGGGTTAAAAGAGGGAGAGCCCGGCCTCCATCAAGCTTGGCTGTAGTGTGCAAAGGGCCGGCCCCTGCTTCCTCTAGGGCTGTGTCAATGTAACACACCCTGCCAGGAGGAACAGCCAGCCCCACTGGCTGCAGCTGAGAGGAGTAATGGCTGCCACTGGAGTGCTCCCCTTTATCAGGGGGGTGGATCTGAGTGGGAATGACTTCAAGGTAACTCAGGGCCCCCCTTAAAGTGGGCTGGGTGGGGGGAGGGGAGTTTAATTCTGGGGCTGGGCTGTGGGCAAAGCCCAGGGCTGGGAGACAGACAGGGAGGTGGTTGGGCAGCTCCCAGAGTCTAGGCCCTGCCTGCTTCCTGCCTGGCTAATTTTAGACAGTTGCTCACCCCTGTGGCTGCACCGTAGGGCCTGAGCTCACGCTTTGAGCTACTGCGGTGGACTTTTATCCTCCAGAGGCCCCCCAGGGATCTGAGCGGTGCCTGCCTCTGTTGAGCTGATTTTTGAGAGAGGAGGAGAGATGGTGTTTAGTTGCCAGAGATGCCTGGCAATTTCAGAGCCCCTTTGTGCGGCCGTGGAGGGAGAGATGAATGGATCCCACGGTAGGCCTGTGGCTGAAAAGCGCTATGTATTGTCATGTTGGTTCTGGTCCATGCTGTTATTAATGGCTGCATCAATGAGATTTGGCGCTTGTCTAGCATTTTTAATCCAGGGCTCCATGCACTGAAACTAATCATGATCCCTGTAAAGGGGACAAGTATGTAAAACAGCGGTTCTCAACTGGGGACCTGGGCCCCCTGGGGGTCCTGAGCAGGTTCCAGGGAGTTTGCCAAGCAGGGCCGGCATTAGACTTGCTGTGGCTCAAGCCAAAGCCCCACCATATGGAGATGAAGCCCAGGTCCTTGATCCCCGACTTAGCTTCATGGGCCCCCCAGGCGCCTGCCCTGCTTGCTATCCCTTAATGCTGGCCCTGGCTTTTATATGCAGAAAATCAGTTGTTGTGACACAGATGGGCCGTGGAGTTTTTATAGCATGTTGTGGGAGTCTGGGGCTCAGAAAGAAAAAGGTTGAGAACCTCTGATGCATCGCAGAGAGATGAAATGACTTGCCCACGCTGGCAGAATTGGGAATAGAACCCAGGCACTGTTGTTCCCAGTCCCCTGCGCTAACCCCTCAATCGTGTTTCCTCCTTGGTAATGCTGCTCTTCGGAGTTCTGTTTCCCCAACCTAAGCTCCGACCAGGGGTTGAAATGCTGCTGGGGGCTGGTAGTCCTTTGGCCATGCTCGCAGGTCACCCTTGTTCCCTGGGCCCATTACTTGCCCTTGGTCACAAGTGATTTTGCTTGTGTACGTGAGACATAAGTGACTCACCCAGCTTTGTCCCGTGGTGTGACATGACTGATATTTTGTGCCTGCATAATCTGACTACACTACTAAGAAGCTTGGCCCCTGGGATGACCCAATGTGCTACATTTATACTGATTCCTACCAGGCATGAAACTGGAACCAGGCCTGGCAGATAATGAGCTCACGCTGGCCCATGCCGGTCGCTGCATTTGAGGAGCGGGATTGCAGCTCTGCCGGCCCGTGATGGGGCCCACAGAGATTTTACCTCCTCTGAGGTTAAAATTCAGGTTCTTCCTTTGCGATTACCCCCCACCCCCACCCAACAACTGAGCCCTCCCATTCCGGTGTTGGCATACCTGATCTGGAAGGTAGTTAAACAAAATAATAGCCACTTAGGCCCTGGTCGTGCCAGCGGTTCCATGCAGGTGGGCCCCCGTTGGTATGATTGGGGACGGGCGCAGGGGTCTGTCTTGTGAAGTGGCTGGCAGGGTCGTGGCCTCCGCCTGTCGCTGGGAACCTACTGCTAAGCAGGCCCTTAAAACGCAGTTGCACAATCTGGGTTAAGCAGTTGGCACATTAGAAAGGCCTTTTGTTGCGGGTGCGTGCATCTGCAGGCTGGGTTGTTTTTTTAGAAAAGAAATCGTCTTCCTAACAGAGGTGGCAACATGCCTGCTAAGGCCGTGATCCTGCAGTGCCCGAAACTCATGCATGACATCACTCATGGGAGCAGCTACCTTGAAGCCAGTGAGCAGATGCTTGTGAATGAAGTTACACGTATGCTTGGGCCTCTGCAGAATCAGGGCCAGCTGGTGTCAGTTCATGTGATTTTATGCTGCCTCCAAGCCCCCTAATCTTGCGTAACCTGCCTGGCCATTGCTCCATTCGTACTCTGCTATGGAGATGTTCCCCTCCCCTATGTCAATTCCTAGGGCCGATCCTAGCTGGGCATGTGTGCACTGGGATAGTTTCTCTAAAACCTGTAGATGAGGCACCTGCAGCCACCCGTATTCTAAGCTAAGAGGGCAACCGTGATCCTCGGCTGCATAAGCGGGGAAATAAATCATAAGCAGGGCGGGGGAGGGGAGGGGAGGGGTCGAGAGCCACACAGGCGGGACAGCAGGGGGCTGCTGTTAGGGTGGAAGGTCCCAGGGTAAGAATCCCATGTGGGAGCTGCAGGATGTTTGGGGGCGGGAGTCAGGGGCTGAGAGCCGTTGGGGTGGGGGCGGCTCAGAGTCCTGTCCAGCTGTCTCTGCGCCGATCCGATGCGTCCGCCTCATGGTAACTGCGACGTCCGAGTGCATTTCATTGGGAGTTTGTTACAATAAGTCCTACCCTGTCAGAACGGCCTGTCGCCTTGGTATGTTTGGCAGGGATCTTGGGAAAGTGGCCTTGGTTGGTTTCACACCTGGGGTGTGGTGGAGGGTGTTAAGAGCACAGGATCTGTTTCATCTCAGGTGGATGGGAAACCTGGCAATGCCCATTTCTCTGCCTATCGGATGCCGTAAAATGCCTCTTTCTCTCCCCCTCTCCTCTCAGGGTGGCTATTTTCCTGACCATGTGAAGTCCATGACCAGCTTGCGATGGCTGAAGCTGAACAGGACGGGCCTGTGCTACCTGCCGGAGGAGCTCTCTTCCCTCCAGAAACTGGTAAGAGCTGTGCAGAGACCTGCCAGCCCTCGCTGCTGCATGGACGCTCCTCTTGGGAAGCTGGGCTTTTGGGAGGGGTGTGTGAGTTGTAATGCAGGTGATCGCATGGAGCCGTTGAGCGCCAGTGAACAGAGCTGGCAGGCTTCAAACGGAAAGCATCGTGGGCAGGCAGACCCACCCGAAAGCTTCCCCTACAATCATCACCCTCATAATACCTAGTTTTTAACTAGTGCTTTTCATCCATACAGTCTCAAAGAGCTTTGCAAAGGAGGTCAGTGTGATTATCCCCATTTCATAGCTGGGGAAACTGAGGCACGGGGAGGTGCTGTGACTTGCCCAAACTCACCCAGCAGGACAGTGGCCAAGCCAGGAATAAAACCCTTGTGGCTTGGTCCGGTGCTCTATCTGCTAGGCCATACTATCTCCCCTGCTGTGCATTCCAGTGTGCGTGTGTACACACCCTCTTTAAGGGTGACCTGCAAAGGATCTTTAAAAACTGGGCTTGGGTCTTTTCTTTAGCCAAAGTGCTCATTAGATGTTGGAATGAAACCAAGAATGGAGTCCCCCCTGTGCGAGGCGCTGCACGGTCTTTCTCTCCCGCCGCTGCTTGGCTTTCACTGTCTTGTGATAAGAGGAATGTGGTGGATTCACCATCACTTGAAGTCTTTTAAGTCCAGACTGGGCATCTTTGTAAAAGATCTCTTGTCGCTCAATCAGAAGTGATGGGCTTGATGCGGGAACTGCTCTGTGGTTTTGTGTCGCCTGTGTTCTAACTAGGTAATTCCAAGGCCTTGGAATCTGTGCATCTGTGTCATAACTTCACTAGTTCTCCATAGAGCCTTCCTTCGTAGACAAGATCTGACTATCTAGTGGTGTGGGCAAACGCACCTCCTCTCCGGCCTGCTTTCTACATTATAAAGAAGCAAAAATGGGCTCAAATCCCAATTTTGTTTATTTTTTCTTTTCAGATTCTCTTTAATGGAATCCCGTCAGGTTAAAACTCTCGCTTATAACCATGCCCCCAGGAACTCCCATGATCTGTGTGACTGATGCTGTCCTAGATGTCAGTCTAGCAGCTGCGTGCCTGCCTGACCTCCCTCACGTGAATGGTCTCAGGGATGTCAGTGCGATGACACACAGGGGTCAAGTTAAACTTGCTCAGAAGCGTTTGCAAGAGGGAAGCTTTTGCTGATTAGAGTGGAGTGAACGTCTTTAAACCAGATTCACAAGTCGTTTGATTTCTGTTTGTAACCAAACAAAAATAATTCAGTCAATTTCACTTCTGTTCTTTGCCTATTCAGTTTGTAGTCAGTTTCACTTAGAGGTTCCCGTGTGATCTCTCTATACCTAGTTTTTAAATAGTGCTTTTCATCCATAGATCTCAAAGAGCTTTACAAAGGAGGTTCTTCTCCATTCAAGGCATTTATCTTAGCCCCCACACAGTCTTTTCATGTATTTATCCTCACAACACCACTGGTGGTAGGGAATGTGGTAAACTGAGGCACAGAGACTGTGGTGTGCCCAAGACTACTCAGGAAGTCTGTGGAATAGCAGGGAATTGAAAGACCCTGGGTCTCCTGAGTCCTATTGAGGCCACCCTGCCGCTCAACAAAATGCTGCAATGTTTGGGATGCAGCAGGGCGAATAGTTAGAAAATAAATTCCAGTTTCCGCTGGAATGAGAAAAGCAAACGCTGGGAAACTCTTCTCTAGCATCCACCTGCCGAGGGGTGTCTAGGGCCTATAAAAACAATGGTTTGCAAAACAAGCCGGAGTGTTGGGGACTTGACTGAAGGAGCCTGCCTCTGTTCGGAGCATGGTTTGATGCTCTAGCTCCTGACGGGATGACGAAAGCAGGATGATCCTTTATTTCCCTTTGGAAGCACCAAGACGCTAGGTCAGTAGTAGCCAGTCCCTTCCCCAAAGAGCTGGACAGTCGAAAGAGACAAGGCACCCACAAGCCGGGGGAAGGGGCAGAAGGCTCAAGCAGAGTCCAAACGGCCTGGCAGTGCCACGGTTTCTTTTCATTGGGTTTATAACCAGGTGTTTGTTCTTCGCTTTCCAAACAGGAGCACCTGTCTGTGAGTCACAACAACCTCACCACGCTCCACGGAGAGCTCTCCGGCCTGCCGTGCCTCCGGGTGAGTAACCCGCGCCGCATCCCTCTGTCGCCCAGCACCCTGCTGCACCAGGAGAGAGCGTTTCTCTGCAGACGCTCGGCAGCCAGCCTCTAAAGGCTGGCCTCTCCTCTCCCGCTGGTCGACATGAACCCGCCCCGGACGTGTCAATTGGACAGATCCCAGATTGGAAGCCCAGGCTCCCTTGCCAAGCCTGGGGCCAATGGACGAGCTCGGAGAGCTCCCCAGTGCTGTCAAGTGGCACCCATCCGAACAGGGCCAGCGAGCTCTTCAATGTGGCCTTAGAAACTCGCCCCGCTCTAGAGGTTGAATCCTCTAGCTGCGTGGAAATGCTCCGGGGCTGCCTTGGCGCGGGAGTTGGTCTTGTCTGCAGTTACCGCACGCAGGCAGCCTGCGCTGCTTCTCCTTTTGCACTTCCAAGGGCGAGTGCCAGTGCCTCCCCTGGGCCTGTGCGTGGCCGCTGTAGCCGGTCCGTCTCGCGCAGGGGAGGAGGGACTGGCTGCTCTGGAACCGGATTCTCCCCACGCTCTGGTCGGGGAATGTTTTGGATCTGCTGCAAACCCTGAAGGAGGGCTTAGTCCACAAAGATCCAACCCCCTTCCCCCCCACACCGCCCCGTGCTTTGGTAACTTCCTGAACCGCTTGCTGTTCTGTAACCTGACCGGCTTCCTGGCTGCCGCTCCTTCAAGGGGCTGGCACCCTGGGTCGCTCTCAGGCAGAGGGCCTGGCTGCCGGGGCTGTGTGTCTTTTTTTTTAAAGCGTCTCGTTGCCGGGGTCAGCAGAGCGATGGTGGGGCTGAATGGTTATCCCCCCCACCAGGGGAGAGGGGCTCTGCCTTCTGGGGCTCCCCGCCTGCGGAGGTCCCTCTTGGTGCACCTGTGCCCATGTCGATGCTGTCAGCATATTTAAGGCTTTAACCTCCAGACAGGGGTGTCACGTTACACTTGGAAACCCCTGTTGGAAAGTGCCGATGGGATGGATCACTTGATGGTTACCTGCTCTGTTCATTCCCTCTGGGGCACCTGGCACTGGCCACTGTCGGAAAACAGGAGACTGGGCTAGATGGACCTTTGGTCTGACCCAATATGGCCGTTCTTATGTGGCCCAGCATGGAGCAACTGTGGAGATGCAGCCTGGGGCTCTTCCCTGGTGGGGGTGGGTGCTGGTGCCCTTCTCTGGGGGGTGGGGGAGGCTGGATGCCCTTAACAGCCATTGGCACTGCTGGGAGCTGAGAGGATTGGGCCCTTGGTCTGGCTGAAGCTTTGTTTGGTGGTGGGTCGGAGGAGATCCCTGAATGTAGCACTGTGGCTGAGAGGCTGAACGGGTCGGTATCCACCCCCACCCCCAACCCAGGGCTTCCCTTCCATATGGCAGGAGCTTTTCTGTTCTCTCCTCTGATCCCACCCAGCTTCTCCTCTGTCCCCGTTAGCCCTCCCTTCCACATGCTGCCTCCCTCTGCTAATCCTCCTCCTTTGGGCCCAGCGGGACCTGCTCACGTCTGGTCGGTCTTTGTCCCCGCTCTGATGTGGGTGCTGAGTCAGGGGCTTGCGAAGGCCCGGGCCGTGCCTGGCTCCAGAGCCGTGACTATAAATCTCTCTTCCCCTTTTAAGGCAATTGTGGCTCGAGCGAACAGCCTGAAGAATTCAGGAGTTCCTGATGACATTTTCCAGCTCGATGACCTCTCGGTGCTGGTATGTGCTCCGGGTCCCTCCTTGCTCTCCTAATCCAATCAGTGCAGTGAAACTAAAGAAGCAGAGAGATTCCAACAGCATCAGTGGGGAGGGGAAGGGAATCCTAAACCAGCATGTTCAATCAACCCAAAAGAGAGGCAGCATTGTCTAGTAATTAGAGCAAAGGGTGCGAGCCCAGACTCCAGGGTTCAATTCCTGCCTCTGCCACTGACTTGCTGTGTGACCTCTGCCAAGTCTCTTTGCCTGTCTGTGACACTTTTTAAAATGGGGATTGTACCCATCTTTCTGAATTGCTTTGAGTCAGGGCACATTCATGAATGGTTTAATGCTATACAGGCTCAGTAAATCCGGGTTTTAATAAATGGCTCCTCGGTTGTTAAAGTCCAATAGCACCAAAGGTTGCTTATAAACTAGAGCTTAGAACTATCTCTAACCCCACCTATAGCTAGGCGAAGCAGCATGTGATTTATTTAGTTTTAATTTATTTTACAATTTCAGTGAAAAATAATCAACATTTATTTTTAAGCATTTTTTAGATTTGTATCAATTTAAATTGTCTCAGTTGTGTGAAATTCTGGGAGGGGGGTCAGACAGAAATTAGTCAATGACAGTAGATGTCGAGATTCAAAAAGTTAAAGCTTTATAACTGTGAAAACACAAATTGTCAACATCCCAGGTCAATATATATATAAAGTAAATTTCCTTTGATCAAACTCCCAAGTTCTCAAGCAGCATTCTTCTGACATTGCCTATCTGTACATTTTGACTGTTGGAAATATTTTTCTGGTGGTTAGTGTGTGGGTGTGGTGAAATCCACGTTTCCAGTAAAATTGAATCCTTCCAAGCCTACCTAATACCACATTCTACCTGATTGTTTGCAACATGCTTATCACATCTATTAATCCTTGATTAACCCTTTACAAATGTACGCATGCCGCAAGGTGTGACTGTCCTGTTTACCGAGGGTGAGCCTGTTAAAAAGTGCCTAACTCCCATTGGCTTTCCATGGGAATAGGGAGTGTAACTTTCTTCGGCAGGTTTGACGGTCCCGGCTCTTATTATTAAAACCTGGTTGTTGTCAATAGGGCTCACCAAAGAACCCAGCTACGGACAGTATAATGGCTTCATTCTTGGATCCCCTTTTTAAAGGGACAGGCTGTTAACTCTGGGGCAGGGTTCTTCTTATGTGTCTGTACAACAATGGAGCCCAGATCCTGATTGGGACCTGTATTATGGTAATGCCCAGTTTGACCTCTGCTCAGGACCTTAGGGCATCATTGTAATACACTTTACCATAATACACATCATAACCTGCTTGACCTCTAAATTAGTCTCCATTTTAAAGCTGATCTAGTCTGCTCAGGAATATCTTTGGGGATTTCTAATCTTTCTTTCATAAACACGACGATCTAGCTGAGAAATAAGTAAAGGTCCAATAAGCAGCCACCATTTTGGTGTGAGACACCAAAACCCCAATGTGCGTGAGCTCCCCACGGGTGGCTGGCAGTTGCTGACTCCATGAGTGGCGCCGATGCCCCTCTGAAGGGAATCGACGAAGGGCCGCTGCCTCTGGTGCTGCTGTATTGGAAATGGCACAGTACGTGGCGTCCTTGTGATCTGCTGGGCAGGTAGCACAAACCACGGCTAAGTTCAAATGACTGGAGGCCACGTCCTGGCTTTGGATATACGCACAGATATATCAGCAGTGTGGCCCTGAAGATCCTTGCGGTGGCAGGAGGGGGCTGATTTCAGCCATGGGAGGGATGCTGTTGCTGGGCGGGCCACTCCGTGCCAGCTGGGATGGAGGGGTTCTCCTGACAGCTCTCTTGCTTCCCCTCCCCCCAGGACCTGAGCTACAACCAGCTCACGGAGTGTCCCCGGGAGCTGGAGAATGCCAAGAACATGCTGGTGCTCAACCTCGGCCACAACAGGTGGGTCTGGCTGCTCCGGGGTTCTGGCCAAGGCTGCGTGCAGGGGGTTCCTGGGCTGGCTGCACCAGCTGGGCAGGCAGGCGTGGATTTCCCTGTCAAACAAACCCCCTCTCTGGATCTAGGGGAGGCCTGCGCCTCTGGGGGCTGGTGACGGGTGAGAGAAGGGAGGCGGAACTGACGCCAGGGGCACTTGAGAGCAGCTGGTGAAGATCACTGAGCGCTTGTCCCATGCTGCCCGGTTCCTCCATGTAAATGCCTTCCCTCCCTGGGCCGGGGAAGCCCCTGTGTCCCTGTCGGAACCCGGGAGAGCCCCAGTCTTTGCCTCGCTGCCAGGATCGTGCCCCTGGCTGTGCTGGGTAGCTAGGCTGGGTCACCTCCCTGCTGCCCTGTTGGGGCTGCCCGAGAGCCTAGGCATGTGTCTGCACCCAGTTGGGGGGCAGGGTGACTGCTGCACGTGGAGACCTGAGCTAGCACCAATAACCACAGTAGTGAAGCTGCAGCAGCCCAGGCTGTATGACCCTGGCCTGTGCGGCTTCACTGGCCAAAGATCAAAGCCAGCCCGGGGATGTCCCCTCATGCTGCGGACACGTCGGATTGCAGTGTAGACTCTCGGCACCCTTCCCAGCATGGTGCAGCGCGGCCCTGGGGAGCTCCCTCCGCCTCTCCTGGCTGGTAAACAGAGCGTGGCTCGTCTTTCTTCTCCAGCATCGATAACATCCCCAACCAGCTGTTCATCAACCTGACGGACCTGCTGTACCTGGACCTGAGCGAGAACAAGCTGGAGAGCCTGCCGCCGCAGATGAGGCGCCTGGTGCACCTGCAGACTCTGATCCTGAACAACAACCCGCTGCTGCACGCCCAGCTCAGGTAGAGGGGTGTCCTGCTGCGCTGCCGGCGCTGTTAGGGGGCGGGACGCGCTCAGGAGAGGTCCCCTTTGGCTGGACTCTCTTCTAGCCGCTCTCCTGGGAAGAGACTTGTCCGGCCGGGGATCCGGTTTCTTGATGGGTTTCTGGTTGCATGGGGCCGCTGACCGACAACCAGACAGGCCTTCTCCCCAATAAACGCCCGAGAACCCAGCCTGGGGGGCCCCTTCGCTCCTCTCCAACGAGCCCTTTTGGAAGGGACGTGACCAGCCTCTTGGGGCCTGATCCAGAGCCCCCCGTGACATCAATGGAAACCCCCCCCCCTTCCCCCCTACTGACCTTCTGAAGCTTGGGATCCGGCCCTTAAGTCTTTAAATAAGACCAGTTTCTTGGACCTCATGGTGCCGGCCAAGCCCTAAAGACTGGTCGTCTCTCTCTGCCTAGCTCTGGCAGGCACAGGTCCTGTCCCCCGCCCCCCACCAGTCCCCCACCAGCAGCACGGCCTCTAGGAAGGGAGGGCTGATCCGGCTCCCACGGCCCAGTCCACCCTTGGCCTCCAGCCGGGTGCAGGGATGGCTCTTGCGGAATGGGCTCATGTCCCTGGGGAGCTGGGCGGAAACCCAGCAAAGCTGAGACCAGGTTTAAACCAGTCCTGGCGTGGATGTGCTGCATCCCGCCGCCTCTTAGAGATTCATAGACTCTAGGACTGGAAGGGACCTCGAGAGGTCATAGAGTCCAGTCCCCTGCCCTCATGGCAGGACCAAATACTGTCTAGACCATCCCTGATAGACATTTATCTAACCTATTATTGAACCAGAGCTTGGGATCCTGCTCTCCTCCGGTCCGGGATCTCCCCGCCAGTCCCTGGCTCGGCCCAGCGGTGGAGCTCCCCTCACTGCTTCTCTCTCCCTTTCCATGTAAAGGCAGCTCCCTGCAATGACCGCTCTGCAGACCCTGCACCTGAGGAACACACAGCGCACTCAGAGCAATCTGCCCACCAGCTTGGAGGGCCTGAGCAACCTTGCAGGTGAGCCGCCCATGGAGTCCGGGGCTGAGGGGGCACATGTGGGGAAACAGCACCTCTCCGGGCCTCTTTCCGACTGCTGCCGGGCAACAGGGCCGGTCCAGCGAGGAGGCCCTGCACTAGGAGAAAGGTATCCCACTCCCGGCGAGCCATTGGCTGAGCTCACGCCACCCGCATGGCAACTCGTGTCCACACACGGTGACTGTCCCCAGCACTGGTGGGTAAGCTGGCTGGGTGCATCTCCCAGGACCAGGCCTGGCTGATCCTGTCATCCACAGCGGCATCTTCCCTGGTCCAGCCGCTCCTCCTCCCTCCATCCCACAATGCAGTGCCTTGTGTCTGGGGAAAAGAAGCCCCTGCTCCCAGTACCAGCGTGGGCAGCCCATGGCATAGCTTCTCCTGCAGTCCCAGAGCGCACTGGGACAGCCACCTGGTTGAGCCGCATGGCTGGGTGGGGCAAGCCGTTGCAAGGATGATGCCCCTGAAATGATCCTGTTGCTTCTGGCCCCATCCTGAGCCCGCTGGCCAAGCTCCTATTGGTGGAGCTGGTCCAGGCTCTGACACTGGGAAGACTGCAGCTGTTAGATGGGCTGCCTGCCCCGTCCCTGTGAAAGTGGATGCGTTCGGGCCAGGACCTGCTAGATTATCCTGGCATCACGTCCGCGCACTCACAATTACTGTGTAACCCAGCCAGAGCCCTGGGTTCTCCGTGCCTCTCCGCTGACCTGGGCCCAGTCCGGTTGGTGGCTTCACATCCCTTCTGCTCTTCTTCCCCAGACGTGGACCTGGCCTGCAACGAGCTGAGCCGGGTCCCCGAGTGCCTCTACACCCTCTCCAGCCTGCGCCGTCTCAACCTGAGCAGCAACCAGATCTCCGAGCTCTCCCTCTGCATCGACCAGTGGACCCAACTGGAGACCCTCAATCTGTCGCGGAACCAGCTCACCTCACTGCCCGTACGTAGCGAACTCCCCCGAGATGACGTCAGGGAGCTGGCTGGCTTCCCACGGCCAAGCTTAGGGCAAGGTCTCATTGGGACAGGCCTGGTGGCTTTCTCTGGAGCTTGGTCCTTGGCTTGTGAAGCTGTGAATGCCACAGCGGCATCACAGACCCGAGGGGCTGGTCCCCCCCCCATGCCGCTGGCTCCCCATCCTCTGACTCAACAGGCCTGTGCTTTCCTCGCTGATTCAGGCCGAGCTAAGAGCTCCTAGGCCCCCACTTACCATAGCATCAGCGCCCCTCATGGTTTGTAATGGGTTTAGCCTCACAGAACCCCTGGGAGGCAGACGGTGCTGTTATCCCCATGGTACAGTTGGGGAAACTGAGGCACAGAGCGGCTAATTGACTTGTCCAAGCAGCTGGCAGGATGCCCTGGACAATAGCCCCTGCAGAGCCCAGTGGCCCAGGCTATCAGCTCTCCCTGATCTGTGGCACGTGTCTCTCTCTGTCCCCAGTCTGCCATCTGCAAGCTGACCAAGCTGAAGAAGCTCTACTTGAACTCCAACAAGCTGGACTTCGACGGCATTCCCTCTGGCATCGGCAAACTCACCAGCCTGGAGGAGTTCATGGCAGCCAACAACAACCTGGAGCTGATCCCCGAGAGCCTGTGCAGGTGAGCGACCCGCCGGCCGCCCTGGCCTGTCCGAGTTGGGTTGGGTCTGGGAGGACAGAAGCGGGATCCTCCCCGCAGCCTAGGGCAGAGTCTCCCCCAGGTGGCTGCTGTGTGGGGATAGGGAAGGAAGCCGTTCGCTCGCTTTGGATTCGAGCGGCAAGGCCGACTGGTCCTCTCCATCCCTGTGCGCCTTCTGGCTGCCGGTTACCCCCCCTCCCCCCCCCGAACACCTGCAAAGGGCTGGACTGCCCAAGGGACTGGCACCCGCCGCCGTCGCTGGCCTGGGTGGGGACTCGGCACCTCCGACATCAGCCCTGCTATGTGTTGAGCTCAGCTGCCGCTGACGATGGCCGCAGCCTGGCTGCGAAAGCCCCCGCCCCACCCCCTGCGAGCTCACAGCCCCCTCCGAAGCCCGGCGGGGGTGGATGACGACTCGGTCTGACTTCTCCAGGGTAGACCCGCTTGGTGCAGATCTCTGAGCTGCCGCGCCCCGCTCCCTGGCATGTCTGGGGCGGAGGGGAGGGAGGAGCAGGTGGGTGCGTTCTGCAGAGGGGAAGGAAGGGCGTTGCGTTTCTTGCAGGCGAAGCTGGGCCTGAGCGTAGAGCAGCATCTGGGTGGGACGGGGCAGATGGATGACGTACGGAGCAGGGAAAAACTAAGGACTCGGCTCGGGCCGAGCCGGCTTCCCAGCCCCCTTCCATGAAGAGCTGAGCTGGCTTGTGATGGCTCCCCCAGCTCCTTCCTCTGGGTGGCGCTGTCCCCTCTGCCCGCTGCGTCCCTCCTTCCTCTCCTTCTGGGATCCCCCTGCCCTGCCCTGCGGCTCCGCATCAGCCCAGCGCGTTTCGGGAGCGGGGGCCAGGCTTCTCCTAGCGTCTCTTCTGCCCCTCCAGGTGCACGAAGCTGAAGAAGCTGGTGCTGAACAAGAACCGCCTGGTCACCCTGCCGGAGGCTGTTCATTTCCTGACGGACGTCGAGGTGAGGCCGCGGAGGGACCCTCCGTGCTTCTCCGGCGCCTGCCGGGCAGACATCCCAGGCCCCGTGCTGCCGTGGGAGCTGGTCCCTGGGGGGATCCAGGCAGCCAGGGAGAGTGCGGGCTGGTGTGCGAGCGTAGGGCACGGCTCCGCTCTTGACCCCTCTGCGGAGGGTAACCCCACCCGCAGCGCCAGCCTGTGCTCCCCACTCCGAATGGGCTGGGCAGGGGGGAGGCTCTCTGCGCCCCTTGCCAGCCATGGGGTGGCCTGAGTTAATGTACTGGGTCGGGATAACCCCATTGCACAGCGGTAGGAAACTGGGAGCCTAACCCCATCCAGGATGTGGGCCTGAGGCTCTAAGGGTTAAGACCTGCGGCCAGGCAGCATGGCGCTGGGACTCCAACGAAGGGACTGTGGGGCTGTAGCCCCAGGCCCAGTCCTACTGATCATGCTGCCCCTTGCCCTGGCCCAGCACATCCCAGGGCAGGAGCTGCTCCGATGGAGCCGTCTGAGAGCCCTTTGCTCCCTCTGCCGCCCAGCCAGGCCTAGCGAGCTGGTGCCATGCTGAAGGGGGTTATGCCATGCAGCACGAGTGAGTGGGGAGACCCTGGATCACCCCTGCTGGGCCTTGCCTGGCGTAGGATCCCTGCCCGCCAGGCCTGCACTGGAGGGGGTGGAGAGGCCCCCTGCCGACGACCAGTGTGTTCGGCGAGGGGCCTGTTTCCGGGGTCGTCTGATCTGTTCTGAGTGGCACTTGGCTGGCTGTGGGCCCTCCGGCCTCGGTTAAGCCCGGGCCCCTGTGCGCCCGGTGCCGGACATGGGTCTCGTGTTGGCAGGGGAGGGCATGGCATCCCAGCGCCTGGGAAACGAGTCCCGTTCGCCCTGCCCGACTGTAGCCTTGCACCGTCAGACACTGACCCTAAACCCTGATGGGGCACAGGAGGATCCCCTCCCCCGGCCAATACCCCTGGAGCTCTCCGGGGCAGAGCGAGAACCAGCTGGTGCCCAGGTCTCTCTTGTGGCTGGTGTTTGGATCACCTCTCTGTCCCGTGTCTCTGCAGATCCTGGACGTCCGGGAGAACCCCAACCTGGTGATGCCCCCCAAGCCGGTGGACAAAACCTCTGAGTGGTACAACATCGACTTCTCCCTGCAGAACCAGCTGCGCCTGGCTGGCGCCTCGCCCGCCACCGTCGCAGCAGCTGCAGCAGGTGAACCACGGGGCAATGGGGGGGACGTCCCCTCCAGCTGAAGCTTGGCTCCTGGGGAGCCAGGAGGACTGGGAATCACAGACGCTGGGAGCAGGGTACAGAACCAGAGGGCTCCTGGCCATGCTGTGGCATGTCTCTCCTGTCGTGGCGCCAGCAGTGCCAAGCGATTCCCGCTGTGGCCTGAGAGCGCCCCACGGCGCAGGGTCCCTCATCCCGCCTGGGGTCTTGAGTAGGTGTCGGTGATTTCTGGGCTGTGATCTGCCAGAGCTCACCCATATTGCCCGTGTTCCCAGGGAGCGGCACGAAGGACCCCACGGCCCGCAAGATGCGGCTTCGCCGGCGCAAGGACTCGGCAGCGCAGGACGATCAGGCCAAGCAGGTGCTGAAGGGGATGTCGGACGTGGCTGAAGAGAAGAACAAGAAACTGGAGGTAGGAAGGGGTGGGGCGGGGCGATGAGTGCTATCTGTCTGTCAGCACTCACTCACTCACTCACTCACTCACTCACTCACTCACTCCACCTCGGCTACCTCCCTTCCACAGCCCACGTGCGTCCACCCTCGTCCCACCCCAGCTCTCTCCCATTGGACACCCAGGAATGGGGGCACCCGCCGGTAGAGGCCACTCCGGAGAATGCAGGCCTCGCTGCCTTGTCCCAGGCCACAGCGGGGAGTCCGCATCGAAGCCAGGATCGGACCTCACAGCATCGTGTATGTTGTGAGCATGGGGTTCAGGACAGGGGCGTCCGTCTGCTGAGGGCACTCTGCCTGCCGGCCACAAGGACTGACCAGGCCCTCCTCGCAGCTGGGCTCAGGACTGTCCCGACACAGCTGCTCCCTGGGTGTCTGAGTCACAGCTGCTGGCATCAGTCCCGTGAGCCCTGGTGGAACCAACGCAGCTCGTGGCCGGCCAAGCTCCAGGGAGGAGCCTCGATTGCTGGGGACAGCTCCGGAGGCCTGGCATGAAAGTTGGGTCCCAGCCCCAGTTTGCCCCTAGGCAGATGCTCAGCATCTAGGGGCACTGTGGGGTCGAACACGGCCCAAGGTCTAGGCCTAGGGCTGTGAGTGGAGAGAAGCCAGGCGGCGCCTCACCACCCTCTCTCTCCCCCCCCCCCCCCCGACAGGAGAACGGGGACATGAAATACACGGACCCGAAGACGCGCCGCTGGGACCAGAGCCTGGAGAAGCCCCAGCTCAACTATTCGGAGTTCTTCACGGAGGACGTGGGGCAGATCCCCGGCGTCTCCGTCTGGCAGATCGAGAACTTCGTGCCCACCCTGGTGGACGAGGCCTTCAACGGGAAATTCTACGAAGCTGACTGCTACATTGTGCTGAAGGTACCGGCGCTGCCGTGCCCTGCGGGGTGCCTGGAGCGTGGCCCAGGGCCCTGAGCCCCCAATCCCCTGGGGAAGTGAGCATGGAGCAGTGCAGTGACTCATCTGAGGCCAGGCAGGGCCGAATTGGGAATGGAGTCCAGGGGTCCCGGCTCACAACCCCCCTGCTCTAGCCACTAGGCCACGCTCCTTCCCAGCTGCAGATAGAACCCAGGGGTCCTGGCTCCCTCCCTAGGTTCAAAGGGTTTCCCGTGAAAAGGTTTAATCCTCTGGGCGGGAGATAAGACCAAACAAAATCCGAGGTCCCACCCTCCCCAGGCTCCCCCGAGGCGAGTGACAGTCTGCAGGGAATGGTTCCCTCATCCCAGTCGCCCCTACGTCGGCTCCAGCTTCTCCCATGCAGGGGGCCCCATGCTGTGCCAGGCTGCAGGGAGCGTCCCAGGGCCGTGTGGGTAGGTGGGGCTCCTGTGGGTGGCCCAGAGAGCAGGGAAACGCCGCCCCCCCCACCCCAGCGACCCACTCAGCTTCCTCCAGCCCCACCCACTGCTCGGCCCGTTGGCCTCTCCCCGCAGACGTTCCTGGATGACAGCGGCTCCTTGACCTGGGAGATCTACTACTGGATCGGGCACGAAGCCACGCTGGACAAGAAGGCCAGCGCGGCCATCCACGCTGTCAACCTGCGCAACTACCTGGGGGCCCAGTGCCGCACCATCCGGGAGGAGATGGGGGACGAGAGCGAGGAGTTCATCCAGGTACCTCCCCCCTCGACCGCCCCGACCACCCTCCCTCCTCCTCCTCCACCCACACCTCCACCCTCTCTGCAGCTGCCAGCTCCTCCACACAACCCCATACAGACCAATCCATCCTGTACAGACCCCCCCCCTTCCTTCCCCAGCTGTCCCAGGGCTGGAGAACTGAGCAGTCCCCTGCAGCCAGTCCTCGCCCTGCCGGGAGGGAGCCAGAGAAGCCTTTTGCTGCGAGCCGGCCGGCTCCTAGCTGATCCCTTGTCCCCACCCCTAGGTGTTCGACCACGAGATCTCCTACATTGAGGGGGGCTCGGCCAGCGGCTTCTACACCGTCGAGGACGCGCAGTACATCACCAGGTAGGGCGCCGCGGGGGAACCGGGGGGTGCACTACTGGCCACAGCCACCCTCTGCGGTGCCGCGATTACATAGCGTGCAGGCACAGAGAAGCTGCCTGACCAGAGCAGAGCCACGGCCCGTCAGGTCTCTGGGCCCAGTCCGGCTCTGCACCCATCCACGGGAGCCCGACCATTGTCCTCAGTGGGAGCTGGTTTGGGCACTCCGGTCCTGGACACATGTCCACAGGACAAGCTTCTCCAGGCCCTCTCTGTTCCCCTAGAGCAGGAGGCCTCATGAATAAAGCGGCTGTCACCACGGGTGCCCGTGACCCACGGAAAGGTCTAAACCCGGCTGGAATCCGACAGAGCGCTTGGGGTGTTCTGTTATCCTGTGGCAGAGAGTTCCAGAGGCCAGGCCACCCCTCGATCCATTCTGAGCCCGTTGCTGCCCAGTCCTGTGGGGCGTAGTGTCCCCCTCGTGCCCCTGTGGGGGCAGGTTCTCCTCAGGCGGTGGGCTCTCTCGTGACCCCCCCACCCCTCGCGTACTGCGTGTCCTTGCAGGCTGTATCGCGTCTATGGGAAGAAGAATATTAAGCTGGAACCCGTGACGCTTAAGGCTGCTTCGCTGGACCCCCGGTGAGTGCGGAGGGGGATTGGGACGCTCTGCAGACCCGCGGCACCCAAGTCCGTGCCTCTCGTGCGGTGGGGCAGGGGGACTGGCCTGCCGGGATAGGCGTGGGGACCTGCAGACCCCCGTCCGGCAGCGGAAGCTGCAGGGATCGTAGTGATTCAGCTTGTCTGGACCAGAGCCTGCAGTGTTAACGCCGGGGCGGCAGGCGGGAACGCCGCGTCGGCAGAGGCTCTTGTCACCGCCCCGGGTTGGGACTCGGGATATTCGGCTCCATTCCCTGCTCTGAACAGGCTCCCCGGGAGACCACGGGCGAGGAACGGGGCCTGTCTCGTCTGGGCAGTGGGGCTGCGAGCCCTGCCCTGCCTCCCGCGGGCTCAGGGGTAAACGCCTTCGTTGCCACGAGGGGCTCGGGTGCTGCGATGATGGCGCAGATCCCTCCAGAGCTCGAATTGCCCGCCCCTGCCGGCAAACCAAGCCATTGCTGTGCGTGTCGGCAGCCACTGGGCCAGTAGCTCTCTCCTGTCCCCGCTCCCCCAAGCAGCTACCAGCTGGGGGGGGAAGGGGGGTGTCTCTGCCACTGAGTTCCCATCACAGCTCTTGGATTCAGCCGTGCACCACGCTGACCCCTCTTCTCCGCCCGCCCCCCCGGCTTCAGGTTCGTCTTCCTCCTGGACAACGGCCTTGAGATCTCCGTGTGGAGGGGGAGCCAGGCCACGCTGAGCAGCACCACCAAAGCCAGGTAGCGTCCGCAGAGGGGCAGCCGGGAGAGGGCATGGCAGGGCCGGAGCCAGCGGGCGCTAACACTAGGGGGCGCCGAGTGCGCTCTGCCCCCTTCCGCTGCTCCCGCTCCAGCAGCACCCGTCGGGGAGCAGGGTGATTGCCACACACGCCAGCTGGGCGCTCGCCGGGTAAAGCCTGCTCCAAAGCCCGGGAGGATGTGTGAGAGGCATCCGCTGCCGCTCTGCCATCACAGGGCCTGGCGACCCCCGGCCACCTGCCCTCCCTTTTGCCATCATGGGCCGGGCGACCCCCACGCCGCCTCCTGCAGGGCAGGGCATCCCCCGCCCCCTGGCCTCCCACCTGCCATCACAGGGCACGGCGACCCCCTGCCACCTTCCCTTCCTCCTGCCATCGTGGGCCGGGTGGCCCTTCCCCCCCACACTCACCTGCTGACGCAGGCCCGGCCTGGTGCCTCCTACTGTTCTGCCAGCCCCACCTGGCCCCAGCAGCGCCCCTGGCCTGGGATCTAACTGGAGTCTCTCCGGCCCCTTCCTCTCCCCCAATCGTCCCACGCAGGCTATTCGCTGAGAAGATCAACAAGAACGAGCGGAAGGGGAAGGCGGAGATCACGCTCCTGAGCCAGAGCCAGGAGCCGCCCGAGTTCTGGGAGGTGCTGGGGGGCCAGCCCGAGGAGATCAAGGCCAACGTCCCGGACGACTTCCAGCCAGCCAAGCCCAAGCTCTATAAGGTAGAGACCCCTTCCTGCTCCGCGTGCCCCCCGGGGCAGCCTCTCTGTGGTAGAGGGGTGCCCGTGCCCTGTGACTGGGCTCTGCCTCGTCTCTGGCCGCCCCCCCTCATCCCTCTCCTCTCTCCTCGGCTCAGGTCGGCCTGGGGCTGGGCTACCTGGAGCTGCCCCAGATCAACTACAAGCTCTCGGTGGAGCACCAGAAGCGACCCAAGGTGGACCTGCTGCCAGAGATGCGACTGGTATGGCGGGGTGGGGCAGGCCGGAGACGGAGGGGTCCATTCCACCAGGCTGTGTGCCATAGGCCGTGCCCGGCCAGGGTGGGGCTGTGCCCACTGAGGCAACGGGGGCTGGGTACGTGGATGGATGATCTGAGATTTGCTGGCCCTCTACCGCCTCCTCCCCCTGGCCCTGTTCCCGCCAGGCTCTGGAGCAGGAAATGGCCTGGAGTTCAGGCCCTGCTCACAAACTTCTCCCTATCGCTTCAGGAGTGGATGGTGCCCCCGAGCGGGAGAGCCGGTCCCTGGGGCGGGGCCCCCGTCTCCATCTCCAGCCCAGTGGGAGGTGGGGACTGTCAGGAAACCCCCTCCTTTTCGGAGCGGGGCGGGGGGCATCAGGGTGGGGATCTGAGCTCGGGCCCTGCTCCCAGCTGGAGGATGCTGCCAGGGCCTGGCCCTGAGGCAGGGCGAGGGCCGGGCGGCTCTTGCTGTGCAGGAGAGTTACCTGTACGGCTCCCTCCCCCTCCTGCTTAGCCCCCAGGTCCTGCTCTGGGGGTGGGTGGGGGGGATCCCTGCAGGGGGCGGCCCCCCCCGCCCGCTCCATTCCTCCTCTCCCGGTTGCTCCGCAGCTCCAGAGCCTGCTCGACACCAAGGCCGTGTACATCCTCGACTGCTGGTCCGACGTCTTCATCTGGGTGGGCAGGAAGTCCCCGCGCCTGGTGCGGGCGGCGGCCCTCAAGCTGGGGCAGGAGTTGTGCAGCATGCTGCACCGGCCCAAGCACGCCATGGTCATCCGCAACCTGGAGGGCACCGAGTGCCAGGTACGGGGGCGCTGCGGCCCGGGCTCGCCTTGCCCCTCGGGAGCAGCCAGGGGTGCTGTGCTGGGACTGGCTGGGGAATCCGGGTCTGGCCAGCTGCCGCCCTGGGGTGGCCCGACCGGTCTGCGGGGTGGGAGACGGTGTCCATCGCACTTCCCTTCTAGCCGTGCCGGGAGCTGCCCTGCGGGGAGGGAGCCCCCTGGGAGAGGCTGAAGTGCCCCGTGCCGGCGTGTCTCTCCTCCCCCACCCCCCGCTGCAGGTGTTCAAGTCCAAGTTCAAGAACTGGGACGACGTGCTGAAGGTGGACTACACCCGCAACGCGGAGAGTGTGCTGCAGGCCAAGGGGCTGGCCGGCAAGGTGAAGAAAGACGCCGAGAAGAAGGATCAGATGAAGGCTGACCTGACGGCGCTGTTCCTGCCCCGCCAGCCCCCCATGGCCCTGACGGAGGTACGACGCGGGGGTGGGGGGGTAAATGAAAGACCCTCGGGGGAGTCATCTGGGCCCTTCCTGTCTGGGTAGGGATGGGCTGGGACCTTCTCTGCCAACGCCAACGCAGCTGCCCTAGGCTCCCCTCCTGAGTCCTTGGGCACCAGCATTGTGGCCCTCCAGCTGGCCATGGGGCAGCCAAGGCTGGGGTGGGGGAGAGAGGGGGTGGGCTGGGGCTCTGGCTATGCCCTGGATCTCTCCTTATTTAGGAGGGGGAAAAGGCCATTGCAAGCCCCCCCCAGCCCCGTTTTCAGGACCAGGACTGGCCCCAGGGTCCCCTAGGCTGCCATGCAGAGCGCTAACTGCTAGGCCAGCTTGCCGCCCATTGCAACGTCCTCCTAAGTGTGCGCGTCTCTTGGCGTGCGGCACAGGCGGAGCAGCTGATGGAGGAGTGGAACGAGGACCTGGACGGCATGGAGGGCTTTGTCCTGGAGGGCAAGAAATTTGCTCGCCTGCCCGAAGAGGAGTTCGGACACTTCCACACACAGGATTGCTACGTCTTCCTGTGCAGGTAACACCCACCCCTACCTTCTCTGGGCAGCTCTCGCCCCCTCTCGCCGCCCCCTTTCTCAGCTGTCAGAGCCCCCATCCCTCAGGCTGATCCTCTGCCAGCGGCTCCCCCGGCCCCCGAGGTGAGCATGGCATGGGGCTGCTGGGTTGGGGAGGCCAGGAGAGCTCTGGGATATGGTGGGACTAGTGCTACCCTTCCCCCCCACATCACTGGGCTCCCCGCCCCCTCTGCTGACAGGTACTGGGTGCCGGTGGAGTACGAGGACGAGGCGGAGAAGAAGAAGAAGAAGAGCGGTGGCAAAGGGGATGGAGAGAGAGGGGAGGAGGACGAGGAGGAAGAGGAGGAGGAGAAGCAGCCGGAGGAAGACTTCCAGTGCATCGTATACTTCTGGCAGGGGCGTGAGGCCTCCAACATGGGCTGGCTCACCTTCACCTTCAGCCTGCAGAAGAAGTTCGAGAGTCTCTTCCCTGGCAAGCTGGAGGTGAGCTGGGAGCCTGATTTTTTCCCCCCGCCCCCAAGGGCCACACCATGAACTGGGAGCCTGAGCACCCCCCCACCACCACCACCACCTCAGCTCTCAGGACCCAGACTAGGAGCCCCAAGGCCCCTGCCCTATATATGCCCTCCCATGGGCTGGGAGCACCCCTTCCATACAGCCCCATGGCCATACCACAAGCTGGGCTGTAGCAGGCGAAATCCCATTCCCCAAGGCCATCTAATCTCTGCTGCCTGGGGCGGGACAGGACATTACCCGCCCGTCTCCCAGCTGCAGGGCTCAGCCTTGGTGCCAGCTCCCAGGACCCTCTGGGGGCTGCTGCCCACCCGGGGGGGGCCTCGAGCTGCCCTGAGGTCGGTGTGACACACAGGTGCTCCCGTTGGCTGGGGCAGGCGATGCTGACCTGCCCTGGCTAACAGCAGAGGAGCCTGTGAGGGTGACGCAGGCCCAGCCCCGTCCAGCTGGTGGCTCAGCCAGGTGGCTGGAGCATACGGCTGAGCCTTCCTGGGGTCAGGCGTGCTCCTGCGCTCGCCTGCAGGGGGCAGCCTGCGCCTCGTGTGGCTGCATCCCAGAAGGCAGCTGGGGCAGGGTCTCATTTGCATGTAGGTACAGTAGCTCCTCGCTTAACGTTGTAGTTCTGTTCCTGAAAAATGCGACTTTAAGCGAAATGATGTTAAGCAAATCCAATTTCCCCATAAGACTTAATGTAAATGGGGGGGTTAGGTTCCAGGGAAATTTTTTTTCACCCGACAAAAAACTATATACACACACCGTATAAGTTTGAAACAAACAATTGAATACTGTACACAGCAATGATGATTGTGAAGCTTGGTTGAGGTGGAGGAGTCAGAGGGTGGGATATTTCCCAGGGAATGCCTTGCGGCTCAATGATGAACTAGCACTCGCTGAGTCCTCCAGGGTTAACACATCGTTGTTAATGTAGCCTCACCCTCTACAAGGCAGCAGGAATGGAGGGAGGGGAGACAGCATGGCAGAGAGAGACAGACAGACACACTCTGTGTGTGAGAGAGATGCGCATTGCCCCTTTAAGTACGCTGACACCACACTCTAAGTACATTGCCTTTAAAAAGATCAGGAAGTTGAGACAGCAACTGTGGCCAGCTCTCTCCGTCCTGAGCCCTGTTGTCTCCCCCCTGCTCTATATGGAGAAGGGGTAAGCAGGGGGGAGGGGGACACCCTGACATTAGCCCCCCTCTGGCCCCCCCTGCACAGCAAGCAGGAGGCTCCCGGGAGCAGCTCCAAGGCAGAGGGCAGGAGCAGCACATGGCAGTGGGGGGAGGGACAGCTGAACTGCTGGCAATTGGTAGCCTGCTGGGCGGCTGCCGCACAGGGAACTTAGGGGAGCGGGGACCTGATGGGGGGGCTGCCGGCCCACCCTGGTTCCATGTCCCCACCAGCCAGCTCCAACGGGCTGCTCTTCCCAGGGCTGCCCAGAGGTGGGGGCAAGTGGGGCAATTTGCCCCGGGCCCCACAGGGGCCCCCACGAGAATATAGTATTGCAACTATTTTTTTTATGGAAGTGGCCCCCGAAATTGCTTTGCCCCGGGCCCCCTGAATCCTCTGGGCAGCCCTGGCTCTTCCTGCAAGCAGCGGACAAAGCAGGCGGCCGACAAACAAGGTTATAAGGGAGCATTGCGCAACTTTAAACGAGCATGTTCCCTAATTGATCAGCAACAAAACAACGTTAACCAGGACGACTTTAAGTGAGGAGTTACTGTACCCAGCATGCTTTGCTAGCCGATGGCTCTCTGTCCCTTGACGGGTCGGCACATGTCCCAGGGTCCCCTCCGAGTGTGAGTGAACTCCCCGGCCCTGGACGCCTCTAACGCCATCCCCTGGCACCCAGGTTGTGCGCATGACCCAGCAGCAGGAGAACCCCAAGTTCCTGTCTCACTTCAAGAGGAAGTTCATTATCCACAAGGGCAAGAGGAAGTCCAAGGACAACAGCCTGCAGCCCAGCCTGTACCATGTCCGCACCAACGGCAGCGCCCTCTGCACCCGGTGAGAGTCAGAGGAGCTGCTCTGCTAACTGGAACCTCCTCCTTGGAGGGGTTGAATGGGCCGGCCGTGCTGGGGTAGGTGGGGATCCAGGCTGGGGCTGAGAACTCCTCCTCCTCTCGTCCCTTGCAGGTGCATCCAGATCAACACCGACTCCTGCCTGCTGAACTCGGAGTTCTGCTTCATCCTGAAGGTGAGCATCCCTGGGGCTAGTGTGCTGGCCGTGGGCTCCGAGGGCTAGCACAGTCTCCAGCTGGGCCCGCTGCAGCGACGGCTCACGCCGCAGCCCCGGGTCCACAGGGAGCAAGGACAAGGTGCCAGAACCTTTGTAGAAGTGGGGTGGCCAAGGCCAAAGTGCTTCCCCCCCCTCCCCCGTCTGCAGCTGGCTGCTCCAGTCGTGAGCCCGCTGCCCTTTCTTCTGGCACCACAGCAGCCCCTGGTGGGCAAAAAGTGTAATTGCAGCGCCTCCCCAGCAGAATGGATTGTTCTGCAAGGGGTGGGGGTGAAATCTGTGGGGGACATGAATTCTGTGCTTTGTTTCTTTGGTTTAAAAAGTGGGGGCGGGCATGACCCCCCCCCCGGCCTCCCCCCAGTTCCAGCGCCGGTGAGCAAAGAGGACGAGGTGGAGTCCTTTGAAGCTTCCTGCTGCCACCCTCCTCGTCTTGACCTTGCTCCAGCACATGCCGCTCGTGGGCATCCTTCTCGTGGCTGGTCCAAGGAGACGCCACGCGTCTATGGCTGCCCTTGAAGGTGCTGGTTGCCTGACACGTCCTCCCCACGGATTATGGGCAAGGAGCATCTAAGGGAAAGGAGGAATGGAAGCCTCGAGCTTGGGGGAGGAGGGTGTGGGGCAGGATCAGGACCCTGCAGAGACTGGCTGGCAGAAGAACCTGGTCGGTGTCCGTGAAGCCACGTTGGGGGGTGACCGTGGGAGCATCAAGCTGCTCTAAACTCCTGGTTTAAGCCAAAGCAGCACCTCCCTCCACGTGTGGCCTCCTTCCGCCCTTCTCTCAGCGTGATTCCCCTGTCGACGGGGACTTCATCTGCTCCCATGTCTCCTCTCCTTATGCCCGGGCTTCCCATCCAGCCCAAGGGCTCTGCTCCTGTCACCCTGACCCACGCTCCACTCCCCTAGGTGCCGTTCGAGAGCACCGATAACCAAGGCATCGTCTATACCTGGGTGGGCCGGGCCGCCGACCCCGAGGAGGCTAAGCTAGCCGAGGAAATCATGAACCACATGTTCGACGACTCGTACAGCAAGCAGGTGAGGCAGGACGGAGCCTCTGTGGTCGTGGTCCGGTGGCTGGTTCTCAGTGGCGCTCTATGCCAGATGGGCAAGGCTGTTCTAGCTATGCTGGTCTAGCCAGCACCGGCCAGCCACTGCTCCCTCTGGGGTGCAGCCATGGAGAGCGGAGCCGGGGAGAGCTCGGTCCTCTCCCTGCCTCTGCTCCCAGAACCCTAGAGCAGGAAGTGACTCGGGAGTCGACTGACACCCTCCAGCCCCCTGACCCCTCCGCTCTGTGTGCCAGGTGATAAACGAAGGGGAGGAGCCGGAGAACTTCTTCTGGGTTGGCATCGGGGGCCAGAAGGCCTACGACGAAGACGCCGACTACATGAAGTACTCGCGGCTGTTCAGGTATGTGCCAGCAGCTGCTGTCCCCGGAGCCCATGGGCAGAGCATCCGCTGGGTAGACAGGTCCCTGGCTGGTCAGGACTCCTGACATCCGTTCGCTGGGTGCCTGTTCGAAACACGGGCTCGCACATCTCCTCCTCAGCCCTGCTCAGCCTGCTCCTTAAGCCACCAAGGCACCAGGGTAGTCTCTGCCTATTTGGGCTGGCCCTGGGGGGAGGAGACCCTAGGCACTGTGACATGCTGGCCACTGGACTGGTAGAGCTCGGGAAAATGTTCCCCAGGGCTCGGCTGAGATCTGACAAACTCATGGCCACTGGCGTCCAGGATTTGCCCTGGACAGCCGGGCTGGCCCGAGGCAGGGCACGCCCCCTCGCTAACAGCTGCTTGGCTCTCCACTGCAGGTGCTCTAACGAGAAGGGCTATTTCTCAGTGTCGGAGAAGTGCTCCGATTTCTGCCAGGATGACCTGGCGGACGACGACATCATGCTGCTGGACAACGGCCGGGAGGTGAGTTCCCAGGGCCTGGCGCCCCCGGTGCGGAGTGGGCTGTAGCCACGTGATTGTCCTCGGTAACTCTTCTGCATCCTGCAGCCGGGTCTAGGCTCCCTTGTAGGGAACCTCTCGCTGCAACCCCAGAGAACCCAGTCTCTCCCCCAGGACCTGCCAGTGGGGCTCCTGGGCCCAGATCCTCCCACTTCTAGTGGGTGTTCGATGCCGCGTGAGGCCCTGCCCATGTGGGGCAGGGGATGAGCCAGGCCTGGGTGGGCTGCAGCAGATCTGCTCTTCCCGTCTCGCGCTCTGACCAGCGCCACCTTAACCCTGCTGTCTTTGCTGTTCCGTGCAGGTTTACATGTGGGTGGGAACCCAGACAAGCCAGGTGGAAATCAAGCTGAGCTTGAAAGCTTGCCAGGTAAGGGCCGGGCCCAGGCCTTGGGATTGCCCCCTCCCGGAGCTGGTCTGGAGCATCTCAAAAAACGTCCCTGGCTATGACTGAAAGCTGCTGTGGAGGGAGACACTCCTCCAGCCTCTGACAGCCCCCTGGGAGTGGAGGGAGTCTACTGCCCTGGCCCATGGTTCCGGGGGGGTGGGTCCAGCAGCTTGGCCCCTTCCCCTGGAGATGCTGCAGCATCTGCCACTAGCTCAGCCCTGGGGCCTGTGGCACGGGGCTGCGCCTCCACCAGCCCCTGGGGACAGAGCTCGGCCCCCGCAGGTGCAGCGGAAGGCCTGTTTTGAGGTTCCAAAGCCCCTGGCTAGGAGCACAGCAGCCCTGGCTCCCTGGGGCCTCCTCCCGGTTTGTGCAATAGGAACGGAGCAGGATCTGGCCTTGGGGGGGACCAGTGCCTGAGGCCACCCCTTCCCCTTTTTTCAGGTGTACATCCAGCACATGCGCTCGAAGGCGGCCGAGCACCCCCGGAAGCTGCGCCTGGTGCGGAAAGGCAACGAGCCCCATCCCTTCACCCGCTGCTTCCACGCCTGGGGCGTCTTCCGCAAGCCGCCCGCCTAAGGAGCCGCGGGGGAGCACCTGCCCTGCCGGAGCAGCTAGAGCCGGCAGCCAGCCCGTGGGTCCGCCGCAGCGTGACGCTTCCCCAAGGGGAGGAACAGAACCTGCCTCTGCCCTCTAGGGCCGTCTGCCCTCCTCTCCCCCCGCTGCTTTGCTGCTGCCACCTCTCGCGCAGGGGCTGGTTCCTAGCCGGGGGCTGGGCCCGGAGCTGCCCTTCTCCCGGAGAGACACCCCGAGGGGCGTGGGGAGCAGCCCACGGTGCTGAAGCTATGTGACTAAAACTTCCCCGCCTGGCCTGTAACATGCTGCACCTCACCTGCCCTAAGGGGACAAGGCCCAGCCCCTCTGCTCTGGTACCAGCTCCTGGCGCTGAAGAGGGGCTCAGGGCTGGATCAGGCTGGGGCCCATGGCTGTATTGGGCTGATAAGGTTATTTCCTCCCCTGCTAATGTGCGAGGGGCTTTGGGTACTTTTGGCCAGGCCACACCTTCTGGTCTGACCCCAGCAGGCAGGGGCACAATTTGGGTGAGAGCAGGGTGCAGGGCCTGTAGGGAAAGGAGCCAAGCTGGGGCAGAGGAGGGAACTCGGCTCTAGGCAGGAGAGGTTGGGTGCTGTTATCTGGCTCCGTGGCGCTGGAGAAGTGGCTGCAGTTTCCTGCTGAGGGAATACAGGTCAGCGCTGGGCCAGAGCCAGCTCACACAGCGGCGAGGGAAGCACTACGGCCAGGCAGGGGGAGCAGTGGGTGTGATATCGGCCACAAGGCTACACAAGTGCCAGGAACCTCCCGCTCTCCAGAGGGAGACTGTGGCTGTGTTTAAAATCCCTGAAGCAGCTGGCCCCTGTGAGAGCAGCGGCCTGGTGCCAGCCAGCACCTCACGCTTTGTCAGTCCCCACCTGGCCGGGTGCTGCCTGCAGCAGCCTGGCTCTTTACCCTCATGCAGGCAGGCTCTGGGCTGTGCCTGTCAAAGGCACAATCCACAGTTTGGTACCAGCTTCCTATTGATTTTCCAGGGGCAGTAGGTGCCTTTCATCTCCCTTCCCTTGCCCCCTGTGCTCTACGGCCTACGTGCCCATGGCCATGCTGCTGTGCCCAGCCCCTGTGAGACTGCTGAGGGCGGGAGCCCCTTCTCCTACCAGCCTGGGGATGGTTAGAGGCAGGCAGGGGCTTTGCTGCTGTCTGTTATACAGCAAGAAGTCACACAGCTAGAGCGGGGAGTGTAACCAGCAGGGATGTGCAGACACGATCCACACAGGCCAGCACCAGCTGGCACCAGTAACTGGCCCCTGCCCCCTGCTGCCCCTTGAAGGCTGCTGCTGCGGTGAGCCATGGTGTGGCCAGTGCAGGCCACTAGGGGGCACTATAACACCACCATGGGCACTTGGGTTTTAGCACAGACTTTTTCCTGCATGCTGCAGCTATTGGAAGCAGCTGGCTGGACCCCCTTGCCCTGCGCTAGGACAGTGCTGCTTGCAGAGCCGCAGGAGAGGGGTTAAATCCCCCCCATTGGCGCAGAAGGTCAAGAAGCACTTTTTGCACTCAGTACCCCCCTCACAGTGACTGTAAGTGCCAGCTCCGTGCCTGGCTGGTGCGTTCTGTATCATATCAATAAAGATTGCACTTCACCGAGCCTGGCCCCACACGCTCCAGTTTAACTTGTGGCTTCTCTGTAACTTGAAGTCTTTAAACGATGTGCTGAGGCCATCAGTAACTCAGCCAGAGGTTAGGGGACTGTTAGAGGAGTGGGATCACGGTGCAGCAGGTCACACTAGAGCAGGGGTGGGGAGCAGGATCTGGGGCTTGCCCCACTCCAGGCAGAGAGCAGGGTTGGGGGCTGCTCCGTGTGGCTCCCAGGAGCAGTGGCATATCCCCCTCCAGCTCCTATACATAGGGGCAGCCAGGGGGCTCTGTTCTGCTCACAGCCCCCAAGCACCACCCCCATTGGCAAGGAACCAATGGGAGCTGCAGGGGCAGCACCTGCAGAGTCAGACAGGTAAGCACGGAGCAGAGCTGTTGGCTGTGCCTCCACGTAGGAGCCAGAGAGGGGAACGTGCCACTGCTTCTGGGAGCTGCTTGACGTAAGTGCCGCCTGCCGCCCTGATTGTCCTCTGCACTACTCAGTCCCAGCCCAGAGCACCTCCTGCACCCCCCAGCCGGAGCCCTCACCCTCCATGCCCCTGCCCCAGCCCCGATCCTTCTCCCACCCCCTCAGTCCCAGCACACCCTCCTACACCCCAAATCCCACACCCCCAGCCAGAGCCCTCACCCACCCCTGCACCCCTTCCCAGCCCAGAGCCCCCTCAACTCCTAATTTCTAGTCTCACCCTGGAGCCTGCGCACCAACTCCAACTTCATGAGCATTCATCGCCCACCATACAATTTCTATACCCAGATGTGGCCCTCAGGCCAAAAAGTTTGCTCTCTTCCCCCCCCCCCCCCCCCCCCGCCAGACTAGACAGGCCTGTCTGCTCTCAGAGGCTGTGCACGAGGGTAGGTACAGCCCAGGGAGCTGGGCTAGCGCATGAAGCTTTTACAAAGGTGTGTCAGTAAAAAAGCAGCTGCCACCTAGGCCCTGCTTTGAATGGAAACAGTCTATTTTGAAGTGAATTGGAGCTAGTTTCCAGCCCCCCCTTTAGCCCCAGGCCACCTTGCCAATGTGTGAGGGGGGGGTCATAGGGGAGGAGAGGGGTGCTATGGCCATGGGAACAAACCAAACAGGAACCTGCTCCTCTGGTCTGTACCCTGGAACCCAACGCCCGAGGAAGAACAAGGCTCTCTGCGCTGAGGGGTCCTGCTGGAGTCTCCCTCCCTGACAATGGAGGTTTTTCTACCCCAGCTGCTCTTGGGCTTGGTTCTGGGCCATGCTCCGGCCAGTTACACACAGCCCATGAGGTGAGCACAAGGGTCCCACCCAGCCTTGGACTCTGGGGCTATCGGCATTGCAATAAAATGCCCTGCGGCAGCCAGGCTCTGAGACCAGATCAGTTGCCTCTGGCTCCCAGGGCTCTGGCCACACGGCTACGGCTAGCAGCGCAGGCTGTCGGCCTTGGGCTGGAGCCCCCCAGGGGGGGGGAGAGCATGGAGGGGCTCAGAGCCCAGGCTCCAGCCCAAAGGTCTGCACTGCAGTTAGTTGAAGGCTGGATTTAGCCATGCCCAGCTGGGCTTCCTAACCAGTGAGGAGCTGAATTGGGGGTGGGGGTGGCTTGCTTCTCGACCGCTTCCCTTTCTCCGCAGCACAGGGGTGTGGGAGGGTTTGGCCACAACCCAAGGCTGCTGCTTACCTGGGAATGTGGTTTTCCTTTTTAAGCTGGGGGGGGGGGTGCAGCATTGGGGGCTGCACAGGGCCCTGCCTCCTCTGCCGCCGAGTGCAAACAGCAGCCTCGCGCTGGGCGGTGGAAAGGGCCACAAATGCAGGCTCTGGCTGGGAGCTGCCCCAGCCCCACGAGCTGCATCTCCCAAATGCTCTGGCTTTAGCCAAGCCAGACTAACCCCTGCCCCCCGCCTATGAAAGCAGCTGGTTTCCCTACTAGCCCCCACTCCGCCCAGCACGGAGGGGGCGGTGTATTAACTTCGCCCCAGGGCTGCCACAATGGCCAGGCCTCTGGCACACAGGTGAGGGACTGTTCAGAGCAGGAAGGTGGAGCCCGGTGCGAGCAGGGACCAACCCCCGGGTGCTAGGGCTGGTAGGTACAGAGGGGAAGGGGAGGAAGCAGCTCCCTGCCTGGCACAGGCTGTGCTCTGTGCAAGACAGTGCCAGCTCCCTCCTACCCACGTGCATTTTGCCTCTGAGACCAGGCACAGTTTAACTCTCTGCTCCCCTCACTCCAGCAATGGGTACCTTGTGCTGCCAGGCTCTGGCCCAGGCACGGCTGCGGTGTGACGAGTACGCTGGCGTCCTGCTCCCTGGGCGGATCCCAGCCTCCTGGCCGGAGTGCGGCCACCCTCGAACACAGGGCTTCTGATGCCCAACCCCCCAGCGCCAGCCCCCACTTGCAGAGGGAGAGAAATGCTCCGACAGGTGGGAGCAGGGACAGGCACCGCCACAGCTAAGATATTAAATGCTTTATTTTCAATATTAAAAACCAGTATTTCATAACTAGACAATGCTAAATTCATCTTACCAAAAAGACACGGAGGGGGGGGAGGACGACATTCTACCGGGGCCACTAGAACCCCACAGGGCTGGGTTAGACTGCAGGGAACCCCATGGCAACTACATTTCTCCCCTCCCCTCCCAGATCTAGTACCAAAAGAGCCACACACAGTATTGGTTCCGGCGGCAAAGGTCAGGTGTAGAAAAATACTATCAGCAAACAGAACCGGGAGGGATCCAGAGAGTTTGTGCAGTTCAAATTCTTCCTTTGCCCCAGCCCCGGCTCAGCCAGTTCCTTCAAAGACTCAAAGTATCGGCCACTGACTAACCGAGCCCCCCACCCCACCCCCGCCACGCTTCCGATCTCCGGTACCAGGCTCAGATTCGGGGACATGCTCTGCCATGCACCTCCCAATCAAAGAGCCGCAGAGAGAACCGGGGTCGGCCCAGAGCTGGTTTGGCACAAGGGGCCATGTGACAAGGCAGCCAGGGGCCATGCCCAGGCCGGCCGAGGGGAGATGGGCGTTTGCTCGTGCTGGTAAGAGGTGGGGCTGATGACCCATAAAGGCATGGTGAGGGGGCTGCAGGCAAATGCCCCCATCCCAGCCCTTGTAACTCCTACAACAGCTCAGGTACTGGGGCTTTCAGGGCCCAGCATGCCCTTTGGCACTTTGGAAAGAGGAAAGCAGCCTGGATCAGGCACTGAGGGGGTACGGCCTTCACTCCATCCCAGGCCTGTCCTGGCCTCCAGCTCCAGGCCCCCAGCCCTTGCAACGGGGGGAAAAACAATGCCTGCCCGGCCGCACTGGGAGCGGGTGCGCACCCTGTGAAGGGGCCTCCCGGAGACGAGGAGAACACTCCGGGGGCTAAAGCTTGGGATGAAGGAACAAGACCTGACCTGGCTGCGAGATTCCCCCCCTCCCGCTGGGAAGAACAGAGCGGAGCAGGGGACGTTTCCCAGCCACAGTGCTGATCAGGCAAGAATGGAGAGCTCAGAGCAGAGGGATGGCAGCCAGAGATCGCTGTGGAAGCCGGGCCAGGCTTGAGCCGTTCAGCTTCCTCCTTCCCAACCCCGAGGGGAGAGGCCCCTCGGGCCCAGGAAAGCCCAAGCCAGCTGGCTCCTTCGGGCCCAGAAGTCACCTTCCAATCCAGTTTAGAGACAGGAATCCCCAGCGGCCACCGGGCTTTGCTCTACACGCCAGCTCAGAGCAACTAAGGAAACTGATACTGCTAGAAACGGGACCTACCGCTCGACAGCAGCTCAGGCTACGTTCTTCAGTGCTGCCTTCGGGGCCCCCCCACCTGACTTTTAAGCGTGACCAAGTCAAAACAAACCATCTTCAACATTCACCGAGCGCGCCCCCCACCCCCCCATCCAAAAGCCTCATCCCACCTGTGCAAAGAGCTCAAGCGGCGCTGAAGGAAAAACAGGATCCTAAGGAAATGGATTAAAATATCCCCGCTGAAACTGACCGGTCTGCCAGCAACAAGCCTTTTGATCAACAGGCACCTGCATTTCCGCTGCCTGGGAATGAACTTCCCTGACCAGCAGCCACCTGTCAGCCCAGTGGCCGGGGAAGTTTCAAATGCCACATGGGGTTAAAAGTGTAACTCGGGCCAGGGTTCCCCCCCAGGGGCCGTTGGGTGGCCCACGTTAAAAGCAGGCTACGCGGAAAGCCAGTTCAGAGGCTGCTTTGCCCTGAAGCAGCAGGAGTTGGCTGGGCCCCAGTCTGATTGCAAAGCCTGGCTGAAAGGTGAGGAAGGGAACCTCCTCCAGCAGAACTCGGGCCCCGTCTCACACCTGGCTGAGGCTGCGAGCAGCCTGTAAAGTCACAACTGCACGTAAACGGTCTTGGTGCAGGCAGGCAAACATCTGGGGCCGTTTTCATACAGAGGCGTTGGAAACCAAGTGTGTAATCGCCAGGGACTGGTTTCCAGAGGAGCCGGGCACTTGCAACAACCGGTGAGACCAAGAGGCAGCTGCTCAGCCCCTTGGAGGGGGCGGGGGAAGAAGAGAAGAGTCTACAGCCCCTTGTTTTGGCATCTAACTCTTAGGCACGCCTGTTTGAAGGCACTGGCCTTGCGTCACCCACGCCTGGATCAGCATGGCAGGGTCCCATCTTGGGCAAGCCGTGCCTGGTGCCGACTGACTCTGCCCTGGTCTCCTTCATCCAAAGGTGTTCCAAGAGGTGGGGGGGGGGGAAGTGGGGGGGGGGGGCACGGAGAACCCAGCTGGAGCCAGCTGTGAAGATGGAAGATGAAGGCCCCTAGAGGCAGCCAGCCCCCAAACTAAAGGCTGCTAAACCAGAGCAGGAACTTGGCTCTCCTGCCCCCCAGGAGGAGGGAAAGGTGCTAAGAAAGGAGCTGGACCCTAGCGTGGCTATTTCACCTCCAGTGCCAGTGAGACGCTCTGGAGTTGTGCTATTGGTCGCAGCGATCACCCGCCCGCTACACGACGGAGCAGCTGGCACCAGCCCTCCGCCCCCGCCAGCTTCCCCTGTCCTCCTGGCACTTTACAGCGAGAGCCAATGGGTCCCCAGAGGGTGAACCCTGCTCCTTGAGACAAGTGGAGATCATTCCCCACGGGCCTTGCAGGGGGGTGGGAATGCCATCAACACCACTGAGAAATCAATCCGGTATTGAGCGAGAGGGACCCCTAGTGGCAGACAGGTGTTAAGGCGAGTCCAGCCAGCCCTCCCGGACTTACCATCTGCGGCAGGCAGGCAGGCAGTTCCGTGGAAAGTAGAAGTATTCAAAGAGCTGCTCGAGTGAGGAGTAAACATGTAAACACTCCCCAAGGCAAAGCAATGTCCCTATCCCCCCCGGTCCCAGATCAGAGTCCTTCTGGGAGCTCAGCAGAGGGGGGGAGAAAAACCCAAACCAGAGACTAACTGTATAAAACCCTCCCCCCAGGCGTCCGTGTGATGCTGTGCCCCGGCAATGGGGTCCCGGGAGATGGATGCAGTCCCTCCCGGTCTAGGCCAGGCGGAAGCAGTGATTCCACCCCACTGCCCCGGGTCCGGATTTTGCTTTGAGGGGGGGCAGAGCTGTAGTGTTACAGTGCACTGGGCCCGCTGGCGGAAGGCGGCTCGGCGGAGAGCGAGAACCTTCGAACCGGGGCAGAGCGGGGGGGCGGCGTCACGCTCCAGCTTCCCGGCCGGATGTTAAAGAGAAGAGGCGAGTCTAAGTTACGCGGAGGGTCTCTGGGGAGAAGCGGAGCCGACAGCCTGGCTCAGTCAAGTCTTGTGTCCAGGGAATCCAGGCGCGGAGACAGGCCGGCACGGTCCCTGCAGAGAGCACAGGCAAATCCATCAGTACAGCATCCCGGGCAGGATCCACCAGGGCAGTCCTGTCAATTACATTATAACCCTGGGGGGGCATCTCCTATCCCCTGCCCACCCCCACAGCTGCACCTGGGCTAGTAGACAGCTTTCAAGCAGTCACACCCACCCTCCGTTTATGATTGGGGGCGGGGGGATCCGAGAGTGTGTTGTACTATGGGGTGCAGCGTGGAAAGATAGAAACTGCCTAGCCTTGAGCAGAGTTTAAAATCAGGCAGCGTTAAGAGGCTTTTCAAACCGCAAAACAATTGCACGAAAACCAGGCTCCTCTGAATGGTTTTTGTTTAGCTGTGGTCTGCCAGCTCTTGCTCTTTGTTCTTCATTTAGAAGGGGAACAGGGAAAGCTTTTATTTATTTATTTTTTAAACTGGCAGAAAGTAGGGGAAGTTATCAAAAAAGGGCCACTTCGAACCTTGTGAAGGGAAAGGCAAATTTAAAACAAAAAACAAACAAACAAAAAAAACCACCAAAAGTTTCCCCAGCTCTACTCATGAAGCCGCTAATGCAGGACGCTGCCCTCTGCTGGCTACAATCAGAATTGGGTCATAAGCCCTGTACTGCTGGCACCTAATGGAGATTCTTTCGCCCCATGGCAGCAGCTCTGCTCTCAGTTTGGTTAGGTAGCAAGCAGCAGAGAGTCGTGTAACCCACCCAGCTTAGCACTTTGCCCCTCTCTAATAGTGGCTGGGCCATGCTGGCGATGAGCCTCCTCTAGGCCTGGCTGATAGAGCTGGGGATTTTTAAACTCAGGCTTTAAGATTCACGGTTCAATCCCCACTGCAGACAACCCACCCCTGGGCACAGGAACAGAAAAAGGACCGTGCTGTCCCCAGGCCTACACTAGTGCAGTACAAGACTCTCCAGCTGAGCCCCGCCTTGCAGAGGTGCACAGAACCCCCCCCAGAGTGCACCATCCCCCTCCCTGCAGGACCACGTGCTGCCAGTTATTAAACCTAGAAGATCCCCCGGGGGCCAGCCATTAAATTAACACGCTGCCCGGCTGCCTTTATTAAACGAGGAAATGATGCAAGACAACTGCAGCAGCTTCCGGAACGACATTGAGGCCTTAAGTGAAGCATTTCAAACCATTTCACAGCTGGGGAAACAGGGCCGAAGCTCGGCCAGGAACAGGACCCAGGAATCCGAATTCCAAGCCCCATGCTCAATCCACTAGCCTGCAGCAGCCTGGAGGGTTTAAACACGCAGGAGGGCTTCAGTCAGGGAACCTCACACCAGGGCGACATCAGCCAGCATACACAGATCCACACGGGATCTGGCTGGGTGGTGCCGGAGTGGCAGCTGGCCAGGGCCCCAGAATGCAGGGCATCTGCAGGTACCTGTCTGTGGGAGGCACTCCCCCCCCCAGAGGAGCCATTCCCCACTCTTCCGGGTGTTCGCAGAAGGTCACGGTCCTGACTGCTGTTTAGATCCAGGCTGGCTTAGGGGACTGCTGGAGAAAGTGACCCCAGATGCAGCGAGAGGCATTGTGGGGGGGGGGGGCGGGCAGGGAAGGGAGGGCCAGCGAACAAGGAGGGGCGAGGGGTTGACTTGCGGGTGCACAGAGCTGATCGGGCGTTTCCTAACGTTCCCCATGGGACTGGAGTTCTGCCTCTCGACCCGCTCTGTCGCTGCAGCCGTTTATCCAGGTCAGTCCTGCTGACCTGGGCCCTACAGCTCCCTTAGCCGAGGTGGCTGGAGCCTCCGAGTTCCTTGCCACTGCCTTGCTGCTCCCTCCAGCAGTTTGGGGCCTGCAGGTTTTAAGGGCGGCCTCCAGCCCATCCAGAGCCCAGTGCAGCCCGGCTCCATCATTCAGCTGCTGGGATCCTGCGCAGCCTCGCTCTGCATGGGGGGGAAGGAGTCTCCCAGCCACCACCGCCTGGCACAGGTTGGCAGGCAGCTCTCCCGCTGGCAGGCCAGGCTGGGCACACAACAGAGCCATTCACCGCGCTCGCAGGGCACCAGGCTGGGGACACCGTCTCCGCTCCCGTGTCAGTCGTCTGGGTAGGAGCTTCCCTCGCTGCAGCGCAGACGCTGGGACCGTGCTTCCTACAGGGGGTTCCCGCGCTGGGCAGCGCCGTGTGCCCAGCGAACGGGGCCCCGCACCCCAAGGCGGCACACAGCCGGCAGATCCAGCATGGCTGACTCCCAGGGGCGTCCGCACAGCCTCACCCAAAGGCAGCCAGGTGCCACAGCGAGCAGAACAAGCCAGGCGCTGGGCTCCAGCGGCCCGGTGAACAGGCCCCACCAGCAGAGCGGCGGCAGGGCGCGGGACAGCGTGGCACCAGGGACCACTGCACCAAGCTCTGCCTCACCCGCAGGGCAAGAAACCCCTGCCTCTCCGCACACCTCATTTAATCAGAATCCCCGGAGAGCGGGCCTCCTCCTCGCTCACATTCCTCAGGTTCCTCTCCGCTTCCTCCGAGGAGCTGGAAGACAGACACGCCGACACTGAGACGGCAGCCGGGAACTGGGCCAGAGACGCCCTCCCACAGCTAAGAGCTCCTGGGCTCCGGACACCACCCAGCCTCCCGGACGTTAAGGGCAAGCCAAGACGATTGGCAGGGGATGCTGGTCCAATCACCCACCTGCGTGTGCCCCACCACAGCAGGACCGCGTCCGAGGCCAGACGCGGGACGCGCCAAGCGGCTTCCCCACTAATGGAGACACCTGGGTCTGGGGACGGAGTCCAGCTCCTAGGGAAGGTGCCCGCCCCACAGAACCATCCCCGCCCCCAGTCGCTCCCGTGGACGCCCGCTGCAGAGGCCGACTGGGCAGGATCGCTGACCTGCCCGCAGAGACGAGCTCTCCGGGGCTTGGCTGCGCACTGAAGCCTCATCTTAAGGAGCGAGGCACGGCCTGAAGACAGCGAACTAGCTCAGGAGCGGGCCCACGGCCAGGGCTGATTCCAGGCCGTGCTACACACAGAGCGACCCCGGCTGGGGCAGGAGGCTGTCCAGCACGGCACAAGGCCAGCCCCATGGGGGGGATGTGCACAGACGTGCAGGGAGCCCCTGGAGCGGCCTTATCTCACAGGCTTTCCGTGCGCCCGGCCAAGGGGCTCCCAGCAGAGAGGCTGCATTGTCCATACAGCCGAGGTCTGACCGGGGTGCGGGACCCTTCTAGCTAGGACGGGCCCTAAGGGAAGAGACCAGGGTGAAAATCCTCTGCCACCCTCAAGGCGCAGTATGGCTAGTGGGGTTTCACCACCTCTCCCCTCTAACACTGCAGAGAGCTCTGGCCTCAGGGTGGGCAGCTCTGTGCATGCACAGCGCCCCCCGGAGGAGCGCAGGTGACACCTCACCGGATTCCAGTCACAAGCAGTTTGCAGTAATCAAGTGCGCGCGTCGATCCCTAGGCACGGCCGGGCGAGGCTGCGTGCAGGGAGGGTGAACAAAGCCCCTTGAGCCTGGGAGACGGGGAACTCCTCGGTCTTGTAAACATCCCCCAGGCCACATGCTGACTATGCCCAGGGAGCAATGGCGCAGCTGATGCTGCCAGGCCCCAGAGCGGAACCCCCCAGCCGAGAACGCTCAGGCTCGTTGCACCAGTGACTCCCCAGAGCCCGAACTTACGCCAGGAAATCTTTCACTTCCTCCACGGTGATGTCCCCGGTGGTGTCCAGGGGGCTCTCCGGGCTGCTCGGCGAGTCGGTGGGCGCCGGGGAGAAGGCAGCCTGGGGTTCCTCAGGCGTCCCTGGAGGAGAACACAGGCAGCACTGGGCTTGGTTCCAGGACACCCCTCAGGGTGCTAGTCCTGCTAGAGGGCAGGCCGGGCACCAGCAGATCAAGGAGCTGACGGCTCCCCCGGACAACACCCCCTGCCCTCAAAGACAGCACATCCGGAGCTGTGCCAATGACGCCTGTGCCTCTTCCTATGCCAGGAGCATCTTGACTGCCGCACCCATGGGACGAGCCTTCCCGCAGGACCCAAACTGTCCCAGCAGCTGTTCGGGCCAGGGGCAGAGAGGTCCCCGGTCCACAAGAGGGGGTGTGCTTTGGGAACCGCCTGGGGTGGTGTGTGGGGGGGGCCACGCGGGACAGTCACTCTGCCAGGCTGCACTCCAGCCTCCTGGCTCTCAGCAGGGTGCCCAGGTGCCAGCCTGTCGGAGGGGCCCGCTTTGGCATAGGGCCGTTTGGCTGGAGATGCTGCGTGCACCGGAGAGGGAGAGAGATTTGCCACCCAGCAGCACTTCATCCCACCACAGGCCCGCGACAGACCCCCGTCCCCTTAGGCAGCACACGTCAAGGATTGCCAGTGCAGCTAGAGTCCACTGTCTTCCCATGGGCTTTGCCGAGGGAGACCAGCAGCCTTGCAGCGAAAAGCACAAGGACCCTCCTCTGCCATGTCCCAGCCCCCCGTGCCTCGGTTTCCCATCTGTATCACTGGGCAGCTGTGAAACCCAGCTCTGTCAGCGCCCGCAGCACACCGAGCCCCTCGGCGGAAGGGCAGAGCGGTTCAGAGAGTCAGAGCCGTTTCCTTACGGGTGCTGTCGCCGGGGGAGCCGTTCGCCTCCGAGCCCTGCAGCACGTGAGTCCCGTTGGCCTGGGTCAGTTTCGGTGTCCCGGTGAAATTGGGGCTGACGAGCAAGAAGAGAGAGTTATTTCCGTCCCCGCCAGCTCCCAGCCTGCGCAGAGGGAAGGGCAGCAAAGGGAGGATAGGGGGCACTTTGCTGCAGGGGACCGAACTGCAAGCGGGCCCACGGTCACCCCCAGCTTCTGCGGCACCGCACTGGACAGAGAGCAGGGCCTTTGGGATCTAGGGGCAGTTACCCGGCCCCATCAGGGCAGAGGGACTCAGGGGCCATGACACAGGGCAGCAGCCAGTTTGCTTCGGCCCAACAGTGTTGGGAGGCTGCTCACGCCCTACAGCCCCAGCATTCCCCACCAGGGACACAAGTCCTGCAGCCCGGGCGGCCAGCCTACCTGTGACAGGCGGTACCGCGAAGCCGGACGAGCTCCAGCGAGCACAGCGGCTCTGTGATGTTCCGGGCGCTCAGGGAGAATCGCTCGAACTCGGAAGGCGAGATCAGGTAGAAGCCTGGGGAGAGGGAGGCCAGAGAGACTCAACAGCGGGCACCCACTCGGCCAGATTAACCAGGGCGGCTTACGCTCCCCTGGCGTCTCAGTGCACCAGCTCCCCCAAGAACTGCTCCCCAAAGCTGCCCCCTTGGTGGCCCAGCTCAGCAGGGAGGAGATCAAGGCCCCGCTGCACAGACGGAGAGTCCCTGCCAGACAAGAGATGAGAGGGCAGGTCCTAGGTCCCAGCCCAGCACTCTACCCACTGTGGTAGCCTGGAGCCAAGCGAATGGCGCTGAAGGAGCCCAAGCCAGGAATCCATGTCCCGGCCACCGCCAGTCCCACCGGCGCGGTGCGCTCACCTTGCCCGTGCTTGGTGAAGACGCAGGAGGCGATGCCGCTGATGTCCTCCTTGCGGATGCAGTCGTAGTGTACCTGTGGCCGCAGGCCGGGCACCGTGAAGATGTGGATGTCCCCCAGGTTGGTGAGGCACGCCAGGCAATTCTCCGTGTAGTCCTCGCACGCCAGGCTGGTGAAGCTCACCAGCGCCACCTTCCGCACCCGGCAGCCCTCGTGGGCCGTCAGCTTGAACTTGGTCTTGGCACTGACTTTTGGCAGCGTGAACACCTGGGTCAAGGCGGGGAGCAAGCCGGCTGGAAAGCGGAAACCTGGTCCTGCCTCCCCACCCCACTGCTATGGGGCAAGGGACCCATGTTGTCCATGGCTACAAGCTCCATAGAGGCTCCATCCGCAGGCCGGCTGAGTCTTACGGGCAAGGATCAAGGCCTTCTGGTGTAGCAGGGCTCTAGCCAGCAGCAATGGCAGACTCATGCAGCCATGTCCACGCCCTTCACTAGCCCACGGCCACCAGCCTAGAAAGCCCACGGCTGGCTTAAAGGGATCATTCTCCCAGGGTGGGAGCCGCTGCCCTGCTGGGTTAGGGAGCGTGTTCCCAAGAGCCAGGCCCAGCTCCAAGGGAGGTGTGGTCTGTGGAAAGGCACAGGCCCTGGACACCCACTTTTTGAGAGCGGAAATGCCCTGCACCCAAGCCGGGGCATTTCATCTCTAAAGAAATCACAGCAGAGACCCTGGCTCCTGCCACAACGTGGTTCCACCCAAGCCAGAATTTGCCGTGTCCGCCCCCCTGCCAGACACCCCCATCCCTCGGGAATGGGAACGTCCCCGCCGGCATGAGGCAGCATCTCCCGCTACCTACGCCACCTGGGTCAGGGTAACGGCGGCAAAAGACAGCAACTCGGCAGCGTGAGACACAGCCATCGGCCCCTCCCCTCTCTTACCTTGAACTGCTCCTCCGAGGCGATGAGCACAGAATGGCTGCCCTGCATGTCAGGGGCTTTGGCCAGGTCCCGGGACACCTCGTAGGGCTCCGGGAGAGGGTTCCCTCGCCCGTCCAGGACCGCGATCGACACCACCGGCGCCCTGTGCATCAGCTGGATCTCCTTGCCCAGCAGGGCTTCCACCGAGCGCTCCGAGAACTTCTCCTGGGACGGGACCTCCAGGGCGTAGGCGAACACGGAGCCCGAGTTGGTCCCAGCCCACATGGTGGGCCCGTGGTGTGCGGCTGAGGAGCCGGGGGAAAGCAGCAGCATTAGCAGGGCTGCGCAGAGGTTCTGGGGGGGCCCAGGCCCCCCCAAAAGACAGACCACTGAGGGGTGGCCCCAGGGCAAGGAAGTATTGGAGTCCCCTCACCCCACAGCAGCGTTTTCTATCCCACGGGGCTGGGCCCAGATCCCCATTCTGGACATTGCAATCAGGCGTACGGGGTCACAGCGCCACTTGGGTTTGTGCCAGGCCACTCTGTTTGGGGGCCCTCGCAAATGGGGGCCTCTGGGGCCAACTGCCTCCCCCCAGGCAGCCCCGAGTATTAGCACAGCATCAACCCACACCAGAGCCCCAGAGGTAACCCAAGTCAATCGGCACTTTCTGAGGTTGGGGTCTTTAGCACTGGCTAGTCTACTGCCCAAAGGAAGAACTGCATAAGGCAGTGCTAGCCTGGGGAACTCCCTGCCACATGGTTTTACTGAAGTAAGCAGGGTTTAAAGATTAGACCTTTCTATGGAGTAGAAACTCTCGGCAGCGTTACTAGACAGCATAGCTAGAAACTATATTAATCCTCATGCCTCAGGGCATCAGGTGAGCACCAGATGAGGTCAGGAAGAAACTGCCCCTGCTTCTCAGTACAGGGCTGTACCAGCTGGGGATCAGGGGTTAACAACGCCTGCCTCTTGGGCAGCTTGTATTCAGGGCAGGTGCAGACATGGGGTCCGGCCAGGGGAGCTGTAGGTCCAGCCCAGCACGGGACCCCCTCCCTGCCTGCACAGTCGTATTCCCTCTCAGAGCTGCGGCCAGGCCTTACCGTCTCGGAGGAAGGTATCGGCGAAGTACAGGCAGCGCACCACCCCCGAGAGCGAGTCGTCGGCTGACCGGGGCTCGATCCGCCGCTGCACGGGGGTCATCTCCACGTCAGTGGGGCCGGCCTGTTCGGCCAGCTGGGCATTGGCTTCCTGCACCTGGGGGACGAGACACCAGTCCTGTGAACAGCCTGGATTCCAGGGGTCAACTTCTTCCCTCCCTCAGCTAGGGAGCAGCCCCCCAGGACAGCCCCTCCTGGGGTCCCTGAGAGAGAGCAGGGACCCTTCAGGTGTTGGGAGTTAGAGCTCAGCTATGAGGGAGGGCAGGATGGTCAGGGCACTAGTCAGAAATATGGGAGGTTCAATTCTCTCCTCTGCCAGACTTCCTGTGGGAACTTGGGCAGGTCACTTAGCCGCTCCCTGCCTCAGTTTCCTTTTGCCCAGAAGATGTGTGTCAAAGAAAAGCAGGAGCAGGGATTCTGCTTGGTTTAGACATCAGAAACTCAGGCCCCACCGGCCCTGGGGGACTCTACTGAGTGGAGGCGGCTCGGAAGCAGCTGCAAGGGACGGGGAAGGGGCAGTTTTGTTTTTAAACGGTCTGACGAACCCCCTGCTCCGGTCACATCTCACTCCAGTGCGTCGAACGCACGCGGGACAAAGGATGTCCGTGTTAAAGAGCCAACACGCCGCCCCGGCAGTCCAGGTGCGAGAGGTCACAACCCCCCACCCCAGGGGGCAGGCTCAGGATGGGACGGTCCCCCACTGTGCCCCGCCCCGCGGTTACCTTGCTGGAGGAGCTGTTGGCACCAACTCTCTTCTTGCCGGAGACTCGGCTTTTGCGGATCCTGCGGAAGGACTGGCGCAGGGACTTCTTCAGCGACTTCACTCGGGAGAGGGGCCCCTCCATGGCCAGGGAGTCGTTGGGGTGGAGCGTGCACCTGGGGCGGCACAAACAGCTGCTCAGCGCCAGCCTGGGGGGCAGGAGCGGGGACCCTCCAGGATTCGCCGTGTTCACAGAGGGGAGACTCGTCCCCAGCCTTCTCCCCAACCGTGCCTATGCCTAGCTCCGCCCTGGCGGCTCGGCAGGGCCTGCCATGTAGAGCCCCCCCCCCCCCATGTCACTTGGAACAGGCGGTTATCAGGTAACCCACAAACACAGGGGACTGGGACTAGACCCCCTCCCACCTCAGCAAGGCCCCTCTGCGGCTGCAGCCACCAGAGGGTGCCTCTCAGCCACCCCATGACAGTAGGCTCAGGCGTCCCAGGGGAGCCCCTTTCATCCCAAAGCACTCCATGACGTGGTTGTAGGGGGGCTGAGCGCCAAGCAGCCTGGGTTCAGCTAGGACACGGTGTCTAGAACATGCTCCACAACCGTTTGAGCGGCCAAGCCAGTCAGGACGCCCAGGTCGGCACCTGCTGCCCCCCAATCAAGGAACTGCTCCATCGAGGGACCCTCTTCCTGGCCACGCTCCCACAACACGTCCCACTGCCCCATGCGGCGCTCTGCCCCCTGGCTGCAGCAGGAGAAGGAACGGCCCTCCCAGTGCCGTCTGGAGAGGTTCCCGACGCAAGGATGGAGCAGCTGCTGCCGGGTGGGGGAGATGGACAGCTCTTCCCTGGGCGCGTGGGCCCTTCTGCAGAGTCACCCATTCCCCCCCTAAGCAAGCCCAGGCAGCCACACCTGCTCTGTGGGAGGCCGGAGATCGGCAGCAGAGGGGGGTGAAACCCCCGGGGCGTCTGCTGGTCTGTTCCAAGACTCCTCAGCACAGTAACGGGGTCGGGAGATTCCTCAGCCACAGCCTCGAGTCAGGATACCTGGGCTCCCTATTGGCAAGGGGGGACACTGCTCGCCTACCCAACCCCCCTTCATTCCGCAGCAGCTGTAAGGAGCCCAGAATGGCTCCGAAGGCAGGAGATCGGTACGTGCCGAGCACTGGGCTACTGCTGGGGACCACCGGCGGCACATGGACAAGCCAGCAGGAGGCTGCAGCATTGCACGGGACCGTCTGCTGGCAAGCTACAGCACCCGCTTCTCCGAGCCAAGCCCCCTAGGACTTAGCTGCACATGGGAAAGGGATCAGCCACACAACATTTAAACCTCCCTCCGCCCCACTCATGGGTCACCGGGCCCCCCACCAGCTCATTATCTCAGCTTCTCCCAGCACAGCACCTGGCTGTGGCCACTACCCACAGAATCCTTGGCACTGCTCCTTCCAGCAGGGGGTAGAGGGCTGCTGTGGGACAGGACAGTGCCCCTTCCCGAGCACAGGGGCGAGAGGAGCTGAACTCCCTAGAGCCCGGCCCTGCCCGTCTGCCAGGGGAAGGATCAATAGCAACAGGGTTTGTTGTGCTCGTTCACCGCTCAGCTCCGCATCCCAGTGCCAGCGCCGAGCTCCGTGGCTGGAGCCGGTCCCCAGGGAGGAGGGAGGGCAGCTACCTGGCCAGCACCGCGTTGCGTCGGTAATAGTCGAAGAGCCCGAAGCCGTGGCTGGTGCCGAAGGCCACCAGGTTCCACTCGGAGTGCAGCGTGACGGCCGTGACGGCGGCCGGCGGCATGCACTGCACCAACACGCTGGGCTGGAAGCCTGGGCTGAAGGTGATGGAGCCATTCTTGGGGGTGAGCCGGTCGTGCCCCTTCCAGGTGAAGCCCTCCCGGTCCTGCAGCAGGTCCACCATGGCCACACTGATCATGTGATTCGACTTCTCGTCACTCAGCTCCATGACGAGCACCTGGCGAGAGGCAGACGGGGCACTGAGGGCCAGTTCCACCGAGGCATCTCCACACTACTGGTGCATGAAGCTCAGGGGAGAGCTCCTGGACTCCAACTGGGAGCCTGGTGCCCATGACGGCAAGGCACCCACAGCACTGGGACTGGTAGATAAGTGCAGGCTCCAGGCGCTAACAAAGCACCCCTCAGCCGCAGCACCCGCCGTTATCCCAGGGCCGACGCCCGCCCCGGCGCCAATGCTCAGTGCCCCCGCCCTCCCTACCCAGTCCTGCCAAAGCCAGATGGGGGTTGCAATGAGGGCAGAGGTTCAAGCCATGGAGTCTCATGTGACAGCTGGGCCGGGGGAACCTCTCCTCTAGGAAGCCACTGGTACATTTCTGCCGCCATCAGCGCTGGCTGGCCAGTGGGGCAGCGCGACGGCCCAGGGGCAGCTGGTCACAAACAAAGGGGTTTATCCCTGCTTGGACTGACGCCTTGCAGCTGGATGGCTCCCCAGAAGCAGGAGACAGAGCAGACGTTCCACAGCTGATTGGAAACGTACGAAGCTTCCCCAGCCAAGTCAAACCCACCCCCAGCAAGGCTGCCAAGCCCTGGGGTAGATCCCACCAGCCAGGGGGTGCTGCCCTTCACCCTACAGGCCAGGTCACTGGGACGGCTGGGAAACATGCCCTGGCATCAGCTCTCCAGCCCCTTTTAAGAGGCAGAGCGAGAGCATGGTCTGAGAATCCCACCCTCCCCACCAAATACTTGGGCTCTGCTCCTGGCCCCCACACTCCCTTCCCCCTCCCCAACTTTGCCTGTAAGGAAAACCCGGCAACAGAACGGGGCTGGCTGGCTGTTCCCTTGGAGCGTCACCCCCCCGTCCCACAGCCACCCTACCTGCCCGGCAGTCCCAGCCACCACCATCCGGGCCGTGTATTTACACAGCGCAATCTTCTGGATGCCCAGCCGGGGGTCGTCGCTGTACGGATCAAAGCAGCCAACCTGGACGATGGAGACGGGGGGTCAGGGGCGCGAGAGGGCAGGACACAGCTTGCGTTCGGGGCTCCGGCAAGCCATTACACACACCGACTCCCCCCAGTGTGGGCACCCCCCTCTTCCCCCTCCCTTTAATGGTCTCAGATCCTACCTTAACCCCCTGCCAGGACCGGCCCTCGCCAGGGGCCCCTGATCTGTGACACTGGGCTGCATTGTTAGACAGCTCCCTTCTATTTGCATTAAAGACGGGCCTGGACAGACACCCCAGGACTGATGCTCCCCACACAGCCTGCCCTGGCCCTGCTCAGAAGGAGAGAGCAGTTTATGGCCCACGGCCTGGCCTCTCTCCAGAGGCAGCCAAAGGGTCCCCTGGGGTGGGTGATGTGCAGAGCGAGTCTGGCTCTCTGGGCGCCCCATCAGCTGGCAGCATCTTGTCACCCACTAAAGCCCCGGGCTGGCAGCGAGCCACCCTGCACGGGGGAGCTTATCCGATCCATGGGCATCCCGGGAATCCTCAGCCGGCTGGGCCCGGCCTGTGACATGGCAGCACAGGGACACGCCTGGAGAGGCCCAATGGCTCCTGTGAAGGCCCCACACGGAGTTGCCAGGATGAGGACGGGCCGAGGGCGGTACCTTGCGGAAGGGAGGCCACTCCTCCTCGCTGGCCGGGTTGAGGCAGTCGCTGTGCTCGCAGTCCGTCTGGAAGATGTTGGCCGTGCCCAGTTTGTACAGCGGCCGCAGCGACACCCCCGAGGCGTCCCAGAAGCGGACCGTGCCGTCCTCGTGCCTGGGGAAGGGAGAGGGAGAGACGTGCCGCTCGGTGAGGAGAAGCTGTGTCTGTCCCTTGCCCGGGGCCCTGACTCCCCACGTACGGCCAGCTAAGCTGCTCCATCCAGGCCAGCCCGTAGCCTTACAGCCTGCCGCAATGCCCTGGCCTGCCCACTTCTGCAAGGGAGAGGCAGAAGAAGGGAACAGACTCTCCATTGCCTCTGGTAGCGTGGAGCTAGTTTTGACTCCTGTCCAGTGGCTCTGCCGCTCCAGTGCCATTGCATGCCACCTCCCCACCCCACAGCCATCAGGGCTGATCTCCGCGTGCTCGGATTGCGATCCCTGCCACCTCCCCACCTCACAGCCATCAGGGCCGATCTCCGCATGCTCGGATTGCGGTCCCTCCTCCCTCCCCCAGCCCGGAAGCTTAGGGAGCCGGCGGGAACGAGCTCAGGGGACCAGCATTCACGCCCGGCTGGCTCAGGAGGGTGGCGAGGTGAGGCAGAGATCTCCTTGGCGCACAGCATGTCTGGATTCTGGACTAGTCACTGGGCCACGGACCAGGCGACCTGCCGCAGTGGTGATGCCCTCAGGACGGAGCCGTCACAGAGCTGGACGGCTCCATCAGGCAGGGGTCAGGAGGGAGGGATGTGGCCCCTACTCAGCTTGGCTTAAGCCCGCAGCGCCTCGGTAGCAGTAGACCGTCCCACGATGGCGAAGGGAAGCAGTTCCTCGGCAACAACGGGCCAAGCGGACATTTCCCTGCCGACGTCAGGGCTAGAAGCCACCCAACAACTCCGTACTTCACAACGGCTCGAGGTGAGCAACCACAAGCCATAAACACAGGTTGCTAAGCCCTGGGAAGAGCGAGGGGCGTTCTGCGGTCAGCTGCCCACGTCACAGCCCCTGGCTGCTTCCGGTTCTGCGCTCCGGGCACAGCACAGCGATGGGAGCCAGCTCCCCGAGGCAGCCCCTGAGCACACCAGCCGCCACTACCCAGGCGTGGCTCCTCTGTAACATATCAGCCCTCCCCCTCCCCCCCCCCCCCCCGCCTGCCCCATCTAGCAGCAGGCAGAGCAGCTCGAGTGCTGTCATCCGCACCGGATCAGGTCTCTGGCCAGGGCTGCCCCAGGAAACGGGCCAGAAGTAACCGAGCCACCCAGGAGCCCCCAGGCAGGCGTGCGTCTCAGCGGGACAGCAGGCTCCGCCCAGCATGACGACGTTAGTTTCGAATTTTCCTTCGCCCCCACCTCCCCCGCTCCAGCCTGAACATCTGCGGCCGCTAACAAGCCCTGCCTGCGTGTTCGGAGGAGCCGGTGCAGCGCTCAGCCAGCGACGCCACTGGCAACATGTCGCCAACTCGGAGCCAAGATAAAACAACCACCAAGAGCGAGGAGAAGGAAAAACAAACAGAGTGACACATCCTTACCAGGCTCAACAGGGAGGACAGTTAGCAGCCCACCCAACAACTGAGGAGGGGCTCCCCCCACCTCTCCCCTGGCATCCGTCCACCCCCAGACCTCTCGCCCGGCCTCCTGGCGTTACACTCCTCTTCCCTTCCCCACTCTGGAGAAGCAACATCCCCCACCCTGCAAATCAGCAGCATCGAACCCAGGTCTCCCAGCCCCCTGCTCTAGTCACGACACACCGCTACCCTCCTGCAGTGGCAGAGAACGCCCTTCAGGACAGACTTTGGCCCTGACTTACAGTCAGCCAGGAAGAGGCCCCCTCGCCCCCCGGCCCCCTAAGATGCGGCTTTCTCCGCTGGAGGAGGGCTGGCAGAATCACTCGCTGGCTGCCTCTAGGGCATGATGCAAGCCCCAGCCATTCCAGCACGTTTTAGCCTCGCCCATTGTACGTCCCTGCCCCAGTCCCTTCGCTGCCCCTACTGGGCCCTCTATTGGAGGGATGGCTGCCAGACGGCCATGGGGCCAGCACCTGCCAGAGAGTTGGATTCAGATTGGGTGGTTCTGGGTTTCCCCACTTTGTGCCAGTGCTTTTATACCTCATGCCCGCCTTCACGTACGTCCACGCTGCGATTAAAAACCCACGGCTGGCCCGTGCCAGCTGACTCGGGCAAAGGGGAGGGTTCATTGCCGTGTAGACGTTCAGGCTACGGCCGGAGCCCAGGCTCTAGGACCCTGCAAGGGGGGAGGTCGTTAAACCGCCCCTTGGGCCGAGCCCGCTGGCATGGGTCAGCCGTGAGATTTTAACCACAGTGTAGACGTACCCTTCGATACCCCACACGCTGCTCCCTGGGACACCCGATGAAAACCCCAGCACTGGCCAGCTGGGGAAAAGATTAGCCAGTCGAACGGGTGGTGGCAGAGCCGTACTTACCCCGTGAGAAGAAGGCCTCTCTGGGTGGGTTCTTGGGCTAAGTTTTTCCCTCCGCTGATCGGCCAGTTCTAGAAGACAGATCCCACCCACGCAGGGTGGGGGGGGGGAACATTAAGCAACAGCTCATTCCACAGGCCCATTGGGGCCTCACCCACGTGCACACCTCCCGCCCTGCTGCTGGCATCCGAGCAAATCGAGATGGGTTTGTGCAGCCCAACTGGACGCTGCTCGCCAAGCCAGGAGGTCAGCGTGACAACTCCCCACAGGGGCTCCAAGTGTTGTCAGGCTCATTGTGCCAGGCGCTGTATGGACCCCACCCACCTCCTGGCAAGACCCAGTTGCAGCTCAGTGGCTTTTCTCCAGCAGGGGGCGTTCCCTTACCACAGAAGAATGCCGGGGGCTCTGCTGCTCTCCAGCACTGATGATCCGCTCCCACAGCTTCAGGGGGACGTTGGAGATGTGATAGGAGCAGGTGATGGCGGAGGAATGGAGGGGCGCCAGGTAGGGGGCAGGAACCGTAGGCCAGCCGGGCGTCTTCAGGTCGAAGACCACCAGCTCCTCTTCCACCAGGACCACCAGGGCACTTGGGTTATCGAACTCTAGAAGGCAGAGCAGTGAGACGTCAGCCGCCAGGCGTCAGGCTGGCGGGGAGACCGAGACGCACTTGGTTCTGAAGAACGGGCCGCCTACCCTCCTCCGGCTCCGTGTGGTGCACGGTGAAGAAGTCGATCACACGCGACGTGAAGTCCAGGGTGACCAGGCTCTGGCCCTGCAGGATGCTGACGCAGTGCCGGTCCCCGTAGCTGGCGCGGGGCATGCCCCCGCTGAAGATGATGAAGTGATTTCTGCAGGCAGGGGAGAAGTAGCTGGCTATCGGCAAGTTTGCTGCTAGAATTTCCCTCCACCCCACGGGCTGGGGCTTGAGACCTCACAGGCCCCACTGAAACGTGATGGGAGTGGGGTGCCCAATCCCCTCAGGAAATCCCCAGCCAGACCCACCTCTGAGGACAATAACCCAAGGCTCTATGGGCCTGGCAGGACACCACTGGCAGGGTAGCAGGGCGCCTCGGCCAGCCCCGGGACACCAACGCACTCCGTTCTCCTGACAGCTCGTGTGACGCCCAAACATTAGCTGCCTGCGTGGTACAAAGGGCGTCGCCCCCAGGGAGAGTTTTGCTTGAAGGTGTTTGCTGGTGGCATTTTGAATGGGGAGCTGCACCCGGGAGGGCATGGGTCAGGCACCCTGTGTCCCTAGAAGGGGCCATTCAGAGAAAGGACGACGCTGGGGTTGGGGCACTAACCTTGGCACGGGGAGAGCAGGGTTTAATTCCCTGTTCTACCCCAGGCTTCCTGTGCCATCTTGGGCAAGTCACTTGGTCTCTGGGACTCAGTCGACTAGCTGTACAATGGGGACATCAGCCCTGCCCTGCCTCCCAGGAATGAGGGGGACCCCAGATGAAAGAGCGTGAGGCCCTCAGACGTTATGGTGATGGGGCCACAAGCAGAGAGATTGCATAAAGCTAACATGCCCCCGCTTCCCCCAGATGAAGTCATTTACCCCAAGCCCAGAGCCATTCCTCATACAAGCTTCCTACTAGTGAAGGCACCACTCATGCGCTACTCCCCCCCACTCTGTAGAGCGGCTTGGCCAGTTCTGCCGAGACGCCCTACGTGCCCCCCGCCCTCCACACAGACTGGGAGGAGCTATATGAACGCAGCAGATGCAGGACACGGGCCATGCTGCCCCGAGGAAGAGGCAGAGCACAGAGGCTGGTCGAATGGACGTTTCTCCAGAGAGAGAGAGAGAACGCCTGGATTAATGGAGACATTACGAATGGAACAACGATGCTCGCTCTAGGTCTGCGGTCCCTACCCATATCCCTCCCCCGCCCACTTAACAAGGCTGAGATGCCGGCATTGTACATGCCATGGCTACCTGGGCTAGATGTACAATTTATGTGGATTTGGGTTCAAGACAGTCGGGGGGGGAGGGATAGCTCAGTGGTTTGGCCTGCTAAACCCAGGGTTGTGAGTTCAATCCTTGAGGGGGCCACTCAGGGATCTGGGGCAAAATCAGTACTTGGTCCTGCTAGTGAAGGCAGGGGGCTGGACTCAATGACCTTTCAAGGTCCCTTTCAGTTCTAGGAGATAGGATATCTCCATTAATTTATTTATTTTTATTTATAATTTATTTAGGAGCTGGACTTCCCTGCGTTGGAGTCCAGCGTTTTTAATCCCCTCAGCAAAACTTCAGACCCAGGTTTGGATCCGCTGAGCTCCCAGAGCTGCGGCTTGCTTAGATCTGGGCTTTGGTTTAGGGCCCCCCAGCTCCACCTTTCAAAACCTTCCCCCTATTTTGGTCCTAACCCTCGAGGCCTCATCACAGCCAAGCAGCCTGTCCCTGACCGGAGTGACGGCAGCTGAACTACACCAGTAGCTTCCCCAGGGCCATGTGCTCTACGTACTGGCCACTAACTTCCGCTCCTGGGCAGCGCTCCCATTACAGGGGACTTGGGTGGACTGAGCCCCCCTTCCTACTTTTAGGGGCTACCCCACTTCGGTCTTATTCAAGGGCGCCAGGGGGCCACGTTTTAGCTAGTTCACAAGTTTACTTGCCAGCGCTGAAAATGTGATTTGCCAGGTAGTGTCAGTTGTATTAAAGAGTGTTTAAAACAGGAACTTGGGCGCCTGTCCTGAAAATAAAGTCTCCGGCTTCCATTAAAGGGGCCCTCTAGTCGTCCCCCGCCCCCCCCATTAATTCGAGCACCCCTCCGCAGCCCGGTGGGACAGCCCCCCACGGACACAGCCCTTTGCTGCAGGAGCTGTGGCAGAGACGAGCACCGCGATCAGAACCAAGGGCCACCTCCCCAGCGGTCTGACAACATTCGCCTGCAGGGGACATACCCAGAGTCACAGGTTCTCCGCAGGATTTTGTTGATGGCTTTACAGGGAAACGGACCTGGAATGAAGAAGGAGCCGCCACATTAAAGCCAGCCTCCCTGCTCAACACCAGCTCCTAGGAGGGGGCTCTGTCTTAGCCCCGGTAAATCAACCCACTCCCATTTCTTTGTACCACAGCAGCTCCTCCAGCAGGCTTAAGAGTACATTTTCTCTCCTATCCACCTCAGCTGAAGCCCGGTTTAAGCTCCCAGATATTCCCTTCTGTATCAAGATAGATGCTCAGCACAGCACTCCGTGCTGACATACACAGCATCTGTCCGTCCCGTCCCCCCATTAGAGCAGCTTTCCCGGCCCGACTTGGACAAAGGACACAACCGTCATGAGCTGCTCTGGGCTAGTCTTTAATGTAGCATTAAATCGAAAGTTCCCAGTGATTCCTGAACAGCACTTCCAGCAGCCTCTACATCACCCTTCCCTAGCCTGCTAGAGTCCGCAAGGGATCCAAACTCGGGCCTCCCTCCCCACCTGCACGCCACGCAGACGTGGCAGGGTTCTGCCCACAGAAGGAGCTTCTGGGGAAACACCCCACTAGCAGCAAGTCGCTGGTCCGGGCTTGGTGATGCAGGCTTGCTCCATCCATCCACGTAACGGGGCAACGGTCACCTCCAGAAGGAAGCTAGAGAGCCGAGTCATCCTAAGTGACTCCATCTTGCACCACATATGAAGCAATAGGTTTAGCCTCATGTTCCCATCTCCAAGGGCCCAGAGGGGAGCCTCCATTGCCCTCTGTAGGTGGGCTCTTTTGGGGAACTCAACGCTTCTGGGGTCCTCAAGGTGTAGAAGATGTAGCTATAGGATCCACTGACGTCAGAGCCCTAGCAGCTAAGACAACATTTGCTGGCAAGCCAGGTCTGCAGCAGTTGTACGACACTTACAGTGTCTCTCTCCCAAGCCCTAGGCCATCAGTGGTCAGCTTCCCAGAGCACCCTGTCGAGAACAGCACGACTGACCACATGAGTTAATGGCTCAGGTCAGAGGCTCCTTGTGGCCCCATATCTCCCTCCCCCTCCAATAAGGCGTTGGGGGCAAGCGTGAAGTCAGAAGTGGTGTAATGACAAACCCTCTTAGAAGGTAAAACGGCGCTTGGTGCCGTTGCGAGAAGGCAGAGGAACAAGGCGGGTGGGTCATGAGGCAAAGCAAACTCACCATAGGGGATAGTTGACATGAGTGGCTGCAGAGTCTTATGGCAGCTACTGTTGATGGACCACACCATGTAACCTCCATCGCTGTGCGAACTCACCACCGTCCTGCCGCTCCGTTCCCAGCCAAGGCTCTCCAGCTGCTGCAAGGAACAGATGTGGCCAATAAACCCAAGATGGAGAGAGACAGGGGGCTACAGGAGGCAGCTGTGCCGTCTCGTCCCCTCTATGCATACGCTGCCTGGGCAGAATCTGGTTTTGCCACAGGGACATGGGGAGCAAGGCCCAGCACTTCAGAGTGGAGATGGAAGAGGAGGTCAGCAATGGAGGTTTGGGGACCACTGCAATATCACGGGTGCAGCTGTAAGTTAGAAGAGTTAAGTCAAATGCATCAAGTTCAGTTTGGCCACAGGTCATTGCCTGCGAACCCTCCTGTCTCCCTGACCCCGAAAGGAGGGAGCCTGGTTAAGCGTAGCCTCGTTGACGAGGCCAGCAGCATTCTTCGAACTCCAGGCCATCAGCTTCCAGCAGGCGAGCCACCAGGTATGGCAGAGCACGGGAAGCTGGCTCAGAGGGAAGCCACAGAAACTCATCTAGCGCAGATGGCTTGGTCAAAGCTCCCATGTTCCGTGCTAAGTGGAACACCCAGCGGCCAGAGTGCGCGGTGTTCTCGGCTCTCCATGAAACCCCATTCAAGGTACCTGATTGCCCAGGAAGAGGTGGTGGACATTTCTGGTGCTCTGGTCCCACACGATCACCAGCCCCCTGCTATAGCCAATCAGGATCTTGGAGAAGTCTTGAGGGTGTTCCTGCAGCGACTCCACTGGCCCAAGAGCCTTCCCGCAGCGGTAGTCGTCTGGCACGCTAGCATGGAAGCAGAGGGGTTGGGAACACCAGGCCGGTTAACAGCCATGCAGCCTAGTCCCTTGCTTTCTCCTCGCTAATCCCTCCCCGGCGCTGCGGGCGAGACAGCGCAGCCCAGCTGTTCCGTAATGGGCAGGAGGAAGATGGTCCTCTCTCAGCCCTGGATCAGGATATTTACGTCCCCGACAGCCAGTGAGGACACAGACGGACCAGCCAGGGCAGCCTCGTCACACAGGGCACAGACTCAGTAGCTCATCCCTCCAATGGGCCAGGAGGAACGCAAGCACAGACAAGCGTGTTAGGGAGCCCCTTGAATCAAGGGACTGGCTTGAAACTGAATTTGAACTTCACTGATCATCTGTGCTGCACAAGGATACACCCAGCACTGCCAGTCCCGAGTCCTGCCCCAGCGGGACTAGGCTCCATGTAAGACCTGGGATGGATTCTCTGGTGGCAGTACCCACTTTGGTCTTTCCCAAGACCTGCTCGGGAATCTGGGAGAGGATAGGGTATTGTAAAGGTGGAGAGGTACTAGATCACCACTACGTGACCTACGTAGATGCTACCCATCAGTCATGGGGCTGCGGCATCTCCAGAAACATCTCAGAGGGAGCAGCCTCCAGGCATCCCAGATCCACCTTAAGAAGCTGCTCAACACAGCCCCCTGAAGAGCTGCAGACTCTCTACACTTGCCCGGCAGCAGCCCAGCTTTACAGCAAACATTTAACAGGTGCAGCCGCAGCCAGTGCAACCCTGGGTCGGACGGCTCTTTCCACAGACCCCTGCCAGCAACCCACCCCATCTGCCGTGTACCTTGGTGCCCACAACCATGAGCTGATCTCCACTGGCACCAGTTCACGGAGCTCCCCAGGCCAGCTCACCTCTGCATGATCTCCTCTTGATACAGGGTTTTATCCTCCAGCAGCGTTAAGCCAGAGAGCTCCAGGAAGTACACACCACCCCCTTCTGTGCCCAGGCAGGCCACATCGCAGGCAGATTTCAGCAGGATCACCGTCACCCGGGTAATGCTGGGAGGAGAGCTACCAGGAAGACAAGATTCAGACAATGAGAGCCACGCCGGTTTACAGGCTGGATGTTTACACGCAAAGTTGCAATGGCTCATTTTGAGAGGACTTCCCGTTCCCTCCAGGAGATGCACAGGCTGCACCATGGGTCAAAGAGGAGCATGGGCTGGTTTCCTCCGGCCAATACTGGGTCGGCAACAGTCACTCCCTTTTATGGACCCCCAGGGTACGAGACACCAGAGGGGCCTGAAGGAGGAGCAGACTGGTTAGAAGGAGAAGCTTGTCCACAAGAATCTACCAAGCAGAGCCACGTCCGTGGGCCCAAGCCTAGAAATGCTGAGCTCCCTCAACTCCTACTGACTTTGGCTTCAGTTCCTGCCATCAGCACATCCTCCAATGGTCCAGATCTGCCCCAGCTACCAGGGCCCAGCAAGAAGGTAACAGACCCTAGATTGTGCGTAGACACTCCACTGCAGTGGAGATGGACGGTGATGCACAGGAGTCTGAGGAAACGAAGCCAGGGAGACCTCGTACCTATGGGTTTATAACCGGCTTTAGACCCAAGTGGACTATTGTAGGCCAAAGAGAAGCAAGCAGCTCTGTCTATACACGATTATTAAGCGGTTTAGGACAGGTAAGGGAGACACCCGGGAGAGAATCGGTAAAGCCCCGGACAGCAATCGCTTGTCACTTAGATTCTAGCTTGCGCGCTCTTTAAGCTCCTGTGCATGATGAAAGGAGAAGCAGACGAAGCTTCCCCGCTGTGCCAGGCTGAGAACCGCCTGTCAAGCCGGTAGAGGCAACAAGGAGGGGAAGGAGTCAAGGAACCCAGCAAAAGCAGCCACCACAGGGAGGGATTGGAGGGTCAAACAGAATCTCAGCGTTGGGGCAATTCTCGCCGGGTGCCTGCCGTGCCCAGCCCCCAGCAGCCTCTGGAGTAAGTCAGAAGGCGCAGTTCTCCCCAGCCCACCCTCCATCATCGACGCTTTGCCAAGCAGCCTCTTGCTCTCTATTAACACAAGCCCTGCATGGGCATGAGGGTATTTTAAAAAGGGGGTTTGGTCTTTGGCTTCTAGCACTGGGCCTGATTTTAAGAGGGGAATTCAATGCACAGCAGCTGCGGCAGTGGCATGCCGAGAGAGATTCCAGCAATAAAATGACACGCTCCAACGGAGGGCGTGGGTCTGCCTGTCGGTTAGTCCTGAAGACCCCTCCTCTGCCATCAACAGGATTGCTCTGGGCCCTCATGAATGAGAGCTGCTGGATGCAGCGCCAACGCAGGGGCAGCAGGGGGCAGCGTTGCCTAGCATGGAAGGAAGCCAATAGGCGAGTCTAGCCAAGCCCCATCAGTATCTGGGCTGACACCGTTGTTTATTGGGGATTTGGCAGGCCATGTGGTGTGGAATCCCCGCCTCCCTCAGAGGTGCCGGCTCTCCGAGGGAGCCTCCACAGCAGCACATGGCCGTCAGGGATGTCCCCGACCCCTGGCCTAGCGCTCAAGCGGGGCTTGGGACTTCCTTAACCTCGTTCAGTCTCAGATGTTGCCTTTTACTGTCATCTTCCATAGCGGGCGAGCAGCATCTCTGACCTGGGATTTGTAACCCTACAGATCCCACCTCATGGTCCCCTTCAACCGGCCACCGCAGCAGCTGGTTCTCTGACTGCAACGCTTCACCCCCTCCTCACCCCCAAACCGTCTTCCCTGTGGGCTTTGGAACCAGGAATTAAGTTACCTCCACGGAGCCTGCTCAGCTCACTGGAAACGGGAATGAGACAGGTCTACTGCCAAGATCAGTCATTCCACGTTGCGGATTAGCTTCCTGAATTGCTATATAAGCATTATCAATAGCTGGGCCAATGTCTATTCCCTACTACTAAGCAGGGCCGGCTCTAGGGTTTGGGCCGCCCCAAGCAGCCAAAAAAAAAAAAAAAAAGCCGCAATCGCGATCTGCGGCAGCAATTCGGCGGGAGGTCCTTCGCTCCGAGGCGGAGTGAGGGACCGTCCGCCGAATTGCCGCCGAATACCTGCACGTGCCGCCCCTCTCCGGAGCGGCCGCCCCCAGCACCTGCTTGACAAGCTGGTGCCTGGAGCCGGCCCTGCTACTAAGTCTGTGGGGTCACTTGTACCGCTCTCCTTAGGAGATCTCATTGTCTAGGTAAGTGATCAGTTAACCTGTGCGCCGAGTTTGTATTGTTCTCGGAAGTCTGAGATCCAAATAAAGATGGCCCCAGGCAATGATCCAGGCAGTCTCTCTCTGTAAACCCAGATGCTGCACTGGCAGGTTATGGAAGTACTGAGAGGTAAATAGGAACAAGCAGGTATTTGTATGTACACTAGAATCTTGGAAGAGCTACGACTGTAAAGCGACTCACACTCCTTTCGCGTGCTGCAAGTTTCCACAGCCCCTTCACAGGGCTTTCCACCCAGAGAATGAATAATGTCACTGCCTGCACTCCATGGTGCAAACGGCACAAGAACAAAGCCTTCATTTAAAGAGACTGCTACACAGGAAGAGGATCTTGCATCTTCCAGAGCTAGCCAGCGTTAAAGGGACACAGAATTTACCCCTTGATTTTTAATACTGCGATCCCCTCAGATGAGTAGCTGTAGATGCAAAACGCATCATTTGAGCATGCAATTGTGGCAACCGAATGTTCAGATGAGTAACTCTGGGCCCTGAGCATCTGCTCAAGTGGCACACAAAGGGATTACTTTCAGAGATGCTAAGCATCCACATTCTCTGCTATCAGTTTCAACTGGAATTCTGCGTATCCAGCACTTCTGAAAATCAGGCCGAAAGGCATCGGGAGTCCTGGCACCAGGTGGTTTTAAGAAAACATCTTTCTTTGCTGGAGTTCTAATTTTAGAAATTAAAAAATGTCAACATTTTTTGAAATTTTACCCTTCAATTTTTGCTCTTCTTCATTTAGTGCCCAGAAACAAATGGGCTAATGAATTCTACTCGGGTTATCACAGGCTGTGCAGCAACTCGAGGCTTGCTGAAGTTTGGGGAAATGTCTTCCATTATCTTTTTGGAAAGATCGCAGAAGCATATCCATCAACAGTAGGCGCTGCAAAATTTAACTCCCGACAGCGTCCATTTAACGAGTGCTACCTCCCTAGAAGAGTTAGTACCAAGTTTAACAGAGTTTCTTTGGGCTACATTCAGAACCGAAGAGCAAGATCTGCAGGCGGAAGAGTCCTTAAAATGAACTCAAACCATGTTTGGTTTATACTGATGATTGGCCAAAAAGATCCATCCCATCCCTTGAGAATTAGGCTCGTTTGGTCATTCCCCACCCTTGTAAGTAAAAAGAGGCCAAGCAGATTTAGATCATTTTTAAAAAGAATAACGTTTGCATCTGGCAACACTGGAGCCACATTTCACCCCAGCACAGAGACTTGAGGATAAACTCTGGCAGACCTTTCGCAAGAGCTCTGCTGCGATCCTTGCTGCTCGTTCGGGAGGGTTTTTGTTTAAATGTAAAGACAAGAACGTGCAGAGTCCAGCAAGAGCTGAAACTCAGACATCAATTCATTGCCCTGTCAGTTACTCATCCATGCTGCCTTTCCCCATTTATAAGCCGAGGTGTCTGCAGAACCTACGCTAATCTCAGCCTAGCAGGCTGTCTATTTTCTCCACCAGTGCAACCATTCCCATGGTAACCGATTGATAGGCAAACTATACAGCTGGGTACAAAAGGGACAGCTTTGGAAACCACAGAGCCAGGATAGAGATTCCCAGAGGGGAGTAGGAATAAAACTGCATCTTGGGCAAAGTGATTGAACCAGATGGAGAAAATTAAACTGGGGGGTTCGGCCTTTTAAATACCCTTTGGCTGTTTCCACGGAGTGGCACGTACAGGGCACAGACTGGAATTTCGATTCAGTTCAAATAGCCCAAGACCTTTTATGCTGAAATCTGGGCTGCTTGGACAGCCTCACAAGGCAGAGCCGTTAAAGATTTCACGGCTGGCCTTCCAAGCCCCGTAACGAGCGCTTTAAAGCAGGGCTCCGTGGTGAACAGTGGCTCTAACACCTGCCTCATGTCCCAAAACGAGCAAGGCCCAGTCAGTGGCTACTGCCTCACGTTACTCCTGGGTAAGCTGGCTCAGTCTGCACTGCAGCTGGTGAGTTACTGGCTCTGCAAACGCAACCTAGGATCTGAGAGGCCCATGCCGAGCTCTTTCTGATTCGCACATCACCACCAGCAAGACTGGCAGGCCCGTGCTTTCCCCAATGCATGTGAGGTTAAAACGGGGCGCTGGGACTCCCTAGGAGGGGTTTTGTTTGGGGGGGGGGGGAGAAGAGGGCGTTTGGATGATGCACAAAGCAGAACACAGCCCAGCTCCCTCAGAACCGCGCTGACTCTGCAGCACAGCCAGCAGCAAGGGGCCGTAATTGTCACTGAGTCAACAGGACACAGGTCTGGCGATGCTGGGGGCGGAGCTGCACAAAGCAGCCTGGGTCCTGTGCCGGCTCTAAGCACCACCTCCGGACAGGCCCTATCTGAGCCATGGCCAGGCCCGGATGGATTGCCGGGTCAGCGAATCAGGGGAAGAGCCATGGCAGGGCCCGGATGGAATGCCGGGTCAGCGAATCAGGGCAATGCACAATTAAATCCTAGGAGCACTCGGTACCCAGCAGAGCCCAGGAGCAGCCCCTGCTACAGTTAAGCCTGAAAGAGGAAGGCAGCAGTGAGTACTTAGTGCTGTCGAATCCTGGTCGGCCCGGGAGGATGAAGCTGCGGGTCTCCTCCAAGTGCGAATAGCCATCCTTCTGGTCGATGTCCCACAGGTGCAGGGTGTTGTCATCCAGCAAGGACAGCAGCCGACCCTGGGAGAGAGACCGACGCGGAAGGAAACAAAGGATGTCACAGGATTACGATTAAAGGCCCCTGCTGCGGCAGTGAGCACGCTGGACTTGGCCACACCAGCCCATGCATCTCAATCAGGACACTGGGGTGCAGGTACCTTTACACACCATCCCAATGGCATCCACTTCCTGGCCTGTTGGCCGTACCCACCCACCCCTAAGCAGTTGCTAAAAAGTCTTCCCAGGCCCTGCCCAGCAGAGCTATCAGAAAGGGGCAGAGGTTTTTATAAGACAGGAGGCCCCAGTAGGGGGATCAGCAGGCCAGGAGGAGTCCACGGGGGTTGGAGACATTAGCCTGCCGCCTTCCTTGCCAGAGAATGACCAGGAGTCTGGATAGGTCAGAGGATGGGCTGCTGCACCCTGGTGACAGCGGGACATGGGTTACTCTCCCCCAGAGGCACCGGCACCTGCCTGAAGGGAGACGCGAGGTGACGAGAACCGGAAGCAGCAACGTACCTGTCCAGGCAAAAAGTGTATCTGCGTGACGGCAGCAGTCTCCTTGTGCAAGCCAGTGAACTCCACTCCTGGAGCGCCGTATCTGGCATGGGCGGAGAGTCAAGGAGGCAACGAGGGGACAGAGACAGCCCTGAACCGACCCCCCTGCCCTCCACTCCAAAACTAACTCTGCCAGCACCTGGGGAACTCTGCCTTTTAGCACACCAGCAAGTAAGACCAAGGCTAAGAACTGGGGACTAAACACTTAAGACCAGCTATGTCCATTTTGGTGGCATCTTGCTTGCCACCCAGGTATCCACACACCTACGCTGGTACCTCGCCAGGAGATTTTAAAAGCCTGGCATTGCCATTCTGCGGCCAGGCATTCCGCCGGACTGCTCAGCAAGAAGCCAACCTCCCCCAAAACACCTGAATGAGGCATCAAGGTTTATGTGGTCCTCAGACACCTCCAGAGAGTTTCACACCATCGTCTGCCTGCCCGGTCTAGGCACACCTACTCCTGCCTCAGCCCAGCGCAGCTGGACTGCACAACACACACCAGGGGTGGCGCCCACGGGAAGACGGGTCCCAGCAACCCTTGTGTTTGGGAGCTCAACGGGCAGCAGGAGAGGGACTGGTTATTCCATTATACCCAGCAGCGGATGTACTGGGGGGGGGGGGGGGGGGAAGAGGGGTTTAGGAACTACCTGCGCTTTCCACACCTGGGTTGCGTAGAGCCATACAGGACAGGGTTAGACTTGTGAAAGCAACACACCAGCTCCCACAGCTGATCCACTCCAGTGCCTCCGTCCAGGACGCTCAGAAAGAACTCTAGGGTCTGTCTACACTGCAATTAGACATCTGCGGCTGGCCCGTGCCGACTGGCTCAGCCTCGCAGGGGTTAACTAACAGTGGTGTTGATGTTTGGGGTCAGGCTGGAGCCCAGGCTCTGGGACCCCACAAGATGGGAGGGTCCCAGAGCTCAGACTGCAGCCCGAGCCCAAACATCTACATAGAGGTGTCTAACTGCATGTCGGGGGGGGGGGGGGAAGAGCGCACAGAGTGGCTGTAGTAAGAGCATGTGGGTGGGATGCGAGGCCCCCCGCACCCTGCCTGTTTAGCCGCGACACAGCAATGAAGCCAAAGGTGGTCATTCTTTCGGCAGGATTAGAGTGCAGCAATTCCTGAGCCCTTCACACAAAGTCCCCTGGTAAGACCGGCTCAAGCAAAGTCCCACACTGCAGCCGACAGCCTGTGGCGTCCATATTGGCTCTGTGAGCACACAGCAGACCCAGCCTGCTGCAGGGAGTCAGGCTGGCAGGAGGGGGTTCTTGGGGCAACCACAGATCAAGGTCCGCAGACAACAGCTGATGCAGTCTGGCAAGGTGGCAGTTCCACCCCACTGTCCTGGTCATGGCTAGGCGGGGCGGGGCAGGGGCTGCCCACCCCCACCAGGGAGCATGTTTACCTGCTGCAGACAGGCAGAATAGGGCTGCCCAAGGACAGGGGTTCATGCTCTGAGTTGGTCTGGGCAGGGTGAGTCTAGACAGCACTGTCATGCCCCAGACACCCCGCACTTTGGCACAGCCAGCAGCTGTTCTGGCAGCTTGCCAGGCACCCCAGGGCTGTTCTTCATTTGCATAAGGCAGAGCTGGTTTCCCCAGCCCTGATCTTTAGAGAGGCTGCTCATGTCAAGGCCTGCAGCCTTCCCACGGTCCCCTCTCCAGAGCAGGAGGACCGCCAAGGTCTGCACCGGAGAGCTCTGCTTTCCACAGCCAGCCCTCTGCAGAGGTTGAGTTCACACACGAGTCTGACTGTAGAGGTGCACGACTGTTTGCATCCTGCACCCTCAGCCCCACTGCTTCACAGCAGCCAGCACAAGCGCTCTACCTTTCTCCTCCGGGATCTGCATCTGCTAGAACAGTACCTTAATTTGTCTCGCTGCAGCCAAGGGAGGAAGCTCCTTTAACATCCCTGGGGACGACAGGTACCTGGAACTCAACGAGCACTCCCCAGAGGGCTCACTAGCTCAAAAGCCAGCGTGCTGGGGAACTGTACATATCCAGATGGGATGGGGTTGGGGCAGATGCCTCCGCAGCCACAGGTTTGTCATCAGTCTGCCAGGGAGGCCCCACCCGGCTGTCTCTGCACCTTGCGAGAGGTTAATAGGGTGGAGATCAGCTCATGGGCCCACAGCGCTGCATTCTCCATCCTCAAGTGTTTATTCTTGCAACATCCAACTTGCTAGTAAAATCCACCCAGCTGGCAACTCGGGAGACCAGAGTTGGCTAGCCCCAGAGCAGGCACCAGGACTGGAAGCAATGCCAGATAGGCCGTGCTGCCCTGGTATGCCTCTAGACGGACCAGCTCTCTGGACAAGTGAGTATTTCAGCCTTTAGGTCCATTCAGTCCTTACCCGCACTGCCAACAAAGTGCCAGCTGCCAGACAGTCACAGACCCGCCCGCTCACTGGGGTGGGTTTGGATAAGTCGACCCCTGCCTCAGGTAGGCTAAGACGGAGTCTCTCGGGGAGACTGTCCCATTGCTCACAATGGATCTCCCAGGAGCACTGCAAGTGGCTTAGGGATAGAGAAAGTTGCATTGAGAATGTGCTCCCCTCTCCCCCTTCTAACGAAGGCTAAGGGCACTGGCAGAGCCCCAGGACATCTGGGTTCTGCTGGTCTCCATCACATTCTTCTGGAGCCCCCCGTCACAGCTGGCTGAGTGCCACAATCCCACCAAGACATTTCTGGGTCTCGCCAGTACCTCAGCTCCTGGAAAGGAACAGGCTGCCCCCTCGCTACCCAGCAAGAAGCAGGACCGGAAGCCATCGCTGTGCTTTGTATTCATGACAAGACACCAGGCCGCGAGGACAAACGTCCACCCTCCCGGCGGGCGGGGAGGAGCGTAGGGGTCAGCAAGAATTCTGCACTGCAGCCGGGGGCAGGACTGGGAATGGAACCCGGACGGCCCAGCCCCACGCGGCCAAACCTTCCTCCTCGTCTGCAAAATCGGCTTCCAGCCTCATTGCCGGGGGGGCTACTGGCAGGGTTATTTCATAGTTAAGCTGGGGCGCTGTTGAACCATGGCCTGCTGCAGGAGGCAGTGGCCTCCAGGCTGTTTTCCTGGACGGATAGTTCGTGCGAAAGCACCTCCCAGGCGGTGCAGTCAGTCCTTCGGGGGAGACCTTCCACTGGAGTCCTCTCCTGGGCCATTGGGGATTGGCGGGAGGAGACAGCAGCGGGAAGGCCGCGCAGGTGAGTCAGCGCAGACAAGCAAACCTGGAGAATCCATGCAACTGGGATGCCCGATTCACAAGCCCCGCTCCCCGCGTCGCTGCCGCTCTTCCTAGCAGGCAGGCGTCGCGCCGAGCCTCTGTTTTTCAAGCAAATAATTCACAGATCCCAGAAAGACATCCACTCTTGATTTAAAAGTTGCCTGTGATGGAGAATCCATCCTGACTGCTGGAAAATTCATTCCAAGGGTTAATTACCCGTCGTTAAAAATTTACATCTTATTTCCAGGCTGAATTTGTCTAGCTTCAACTTCCCGCCATTGGAGCCCGTTATACCTTTCTCGGCTAGACTGACAAGCCCATTGGCAAATATTTTCCTCCCCTATCAAGTCACCCCTTAACCTTCTCTTTGTTAAGCTAACCAGACCGAACTCCTTGAGTCTATCACCGTAAGACATGCTTTCTAACCCATTAATCATGCCCACAGCTCTTCTCTGAACAATGCATCAGCATCAGTCTTGAATTGCAGGCACCAAAACTGGACACAGGATTCCAGCCGCAGCTGTGCCAGTGCCCAATACAGAGGTAAAATAACCTCTTCTCCGACTCGAGATTCCCGTTTACACATCCAAGGATCGCACTGGCCCCTTTTTGCCCCAGCGTCGCACTGGGAGCTCACGTTCAGCTGATTATCCACCACGACCCCCAAATCTTTCAGTCACTGCTTCCCAGAACAGAGCCCCCCTCCCCATCCTGTAAGCACAACCTACATTCTTTGTTCCTAGATGTACACATTTAGCCCTATTAAAATGCATATTGTTTGTTTGTGCCCAGCTTAACAAGCAATCCAGATGACTCTGTATCAGCAGTCTGGCCTCTTCCTTATTTACCATTCCACCAATTTTGGTGTCATCTGAAAATCATCACTGAAAGTTTGATGTTTTCTTTCAGATCACGGATAAGTGTTAAATAGCGTAGGGTCAAGTGCCAATGCCCGCAGGACCCCACTAGAAACAACCTCTCAATGATGAGTCCCCATTTAGAGTTAGATTTTGAGACCTATCAGCCAGCTTTTAACCCATTTAAAATGTGCCATGTTAATTTTACATCATTTTAGTTTTTAATCAAAATGTCATGCAGTACCAGGTCAAATGCCTTACAGAAGTAGATTACATTGTTACCTTTATCAACCAAACTCGTAATCGCAAAAAAATATATATATCAAGCTAATGTAACAATTTATTTTCTGTAAACTCATGTTAATTGTTATATTTTCCTCTAATTCTTTATTGAGTTCCATATCAGCCACTCCATTATCTTGCCCAGGTTTGATGTCAGACTGTCACACCTATAATTACCTGGATCATACCATTTACCCTTTTTTAAATACTGACAACTTTAGCTTTCTTCCAATCTTCCCCAAGTTCCAACACTTACTGAAAGTCATCATTAATGGTCCTGCAAGCTCCTCGGCCAGCTCTTTTAAATCTCATGGATGCAAGTTATTTAGACCTGATGATTTAAAAATATCTAATTTTCATAGCTGCTGTTTAACATCCTCAAGAGATACTAGTGGAAAGGAAAGTGTTATATTATAGGACTACATCATCTGTGTTTGGGGAAAAACAGAACAGAAATATTTATTAAAACACTTCTGCCTTTTCTACATAATTGGTAATTCTACCATTTTCATCTAGTAATTGACAAATACCATACTTAGGATTCTTTTTTGTTCCCAATATACTTTAAAAACTCCTCCTTATTGTCCTTAACTCTGCTGGCCATAGATTTCTCCTTGTGTCCCTTTGCTTCCCTTATCAATTTTCTACAATTCCATGCTTCTGATTTATATTCATTGCTATCAACTTTCCCTTTCTTCCCCTCTAAACCAGGTCAGGTGTTTTAAAACATACATACATACATACACACACCCCCCAGTACAGCCTTCTTCCTCAATTGTGAGATTAAAAAAGCTACTGACTAAGTAGCCAGAAGCAAGACTGCTATTCCATTCACTGCAATGAGCCTGTAGAAGTCGGTCTTGGGTATTTAGACTGCGAGCTCTTTGGGGCAGGCACTCACTATGTATGTGCAGCGCCCAGCACAACGAGGTCCCGTTTTCAAATTGGGCCAGAGATACAAACAGATCAGTACCTACGGGAGCCATTACAAGGAGTACTATGCTAATAGAGCGAGCCTACAGTTTGCAGCAGGGACACTCCAGGGACATATTACCAAATGTTGCCGTCTCTCTAAAGGGCTAACGGGAACAGCAGCCCATAACATGGTTCCCAGAGCAATCGCTCTGTCCTGGGAGAGAGCTATCGAGTAGCCAAACTGCCTTTTGTTGCCAGCAGAGGCTTAAAGTTTAATCCCAGAGAATTTGCTGCCCTCTCAATCTGAATTAAGGTGTCCCTTTCAGAGACCCCATGACTGTCTGTCACTTGTTTCCAGGGGCATTTCTTGCAGGCTTTAGCTGAGAGCAGCTTGAATGTCTCTCCCTGGCAATTCCCCTCTCTCCATAGGAGCAAAGCGCCCTGTAAGGAGTCCCTTGCTTCTCCTGGTGCCTCCCTTCCTTTCTTTTTGGTTTACCGTGGCCTCCCAGAGCTGTATTCTCTGGAATCCCTCACTAGAGGGTCACCAGGCAACCAGCTGCCTGCTTGCCCGTTGCTCGGAGCAACCACCTCTTCTAACTCCAGACTCCACGCTATGCTTATTCAGCAACTCTCCAGCGCTCGTTTCCTGTCCCAGAAAAACAAAAAGAACTTCTGAAAACACAAGGAAACGGAACGTGAGCAGAAAAATCCAGCGCATCCGAAACGGGGACGCAGCGGCTGGAGGATCTGGGCTCCTTCCTCGCTCAAGGGCCAGGCGTGCCTCCTTTGCCATGTGGTTCCCCTAGAAGTTTGGGGGTGGGCACAGATTAACTCTTGACTGAACACCAGGACACAGAACCTGGGGTACAGCTGACATGGGAAAGCCGCTCCCCTTGAAGAGGATCATGCTATGCCTAAGGTATTGCAGAGGCTTAGTACAACACAGAATTTCAAGTGTAAATATCCCCAGTGCTTGGAGGAAGATTCGGTCAGATCTTCACCAGAGACACTTTCCCCAGACAAGATTCGACTCAGTCTGATGTGGGTTTATACAAGGATGGAGGGGACTTGACCCTCCCGCTTTGAAGGCGACCAAAGGGAAGGGGCAGGCTGGAGTTAGAGGCCGCGTTTGGCTTCGTTCCCTGGACCATCTGCACTCGCATGCTATTGTCCTGACTCCGTAAAGCGGCAGCCGCCGCGTCCGCAATGCAGCAGGAGCATGGGGAGGAAAGCGGGTGACATGATGAATTTAAGTCACTTTCATAAACTCGTTTCATTGCCCAATTAAAATCCCAAACTGCTGGCGCTCCCGAGATGGGTAATCCGATAGGCTGGGTATGTCTGCAATTAGCTTTGCTCCTTTGGGCGCACACAATGGCATTAGCGCTCATGCTCTCTAGGACCCCGAACTTTCCCATGGGTTCATTCTTCCAGCTTTCCTGCTGCAGAGACCAAGCCGCAGTCTACCTGCGCAGTCAGCTGCCGGAGCCATACTACCGCAGTCGCAGGAAGGCAGATTAAGAGAGATTAGTGGCACAGGACCAGCCTGGGCTGGCAAATCTGGGTTCAAATCCTACCACTAGGGAGCTAGGATCAGCTACGGTCCTGGGAGACATTAGCCCACGTGATAGCAGGACCACACAACTCAGCCCCATCAGTGCTGCCTCTGCCCATTGCGGGACAGGACTGAAATACACCAACACAATCCTGCCTTCTACAAGGCCAGGCTGCAGCAAAACACCAGAGATCAGGAGTGGGCAAACTGCGGCCCGTGGGCTGCGTCCAGCCCGTGAGATGTTTTAATCCGGCCCTCGAGCTCCTGCCAGGGACCCCGCTCCCGCTCCACTCCGCACAGCTCCCGGAACCAGCGGCATGTCCCCCTCCAGCTCCCACAAGGCTCAAAAACAGACACTAGAGAATGGCAGGAGCGCACGCTCTTGGCCGTGCCATACGTACTGGTTAGGTGCTTGTACGCAGAACCCTGGGTCACTGTGATAGTAACCTGCTGAGTCCCAAGGATCAAGAGACTCCAGCCATGTCTACACTACAGGTGAAACCGCAGCACAGCTACTGTGCACTAGTGCCGTGGTGCAGACGCACACTACAGCGAGGGAAGGGGCTGTAGTAACTCCACGTCCCCATGCCGGAGAAGACAGAGGCGTTAATGAGGCTGGCCGCAGCTGGAAAGCCAGGGTAACTGCCAATAGCTAGTAATTAACCACTCCGTGAGAGGAAACAGCCCTGCAATTCCTACTGCTTCACTGAAGGGCGAGGGGAAGGAAAGTAGCCCCAAGACATGGGCTGGGGGGGGGGGGGCGTTCAGATTCCCCCACTCAACTCCGTTTTGTGTGTGGGTTTCAAAGCTGATTAGCAGCCCAGAGCGCAAGGAGGAGCAACTTGGATTCTTAAAAGTAAATGTTTAGTGGCACAGAGCTCGAACACTTCCCATTCCCTTAACCTGTCACACCGAGCCCTTCCGACTCATCCAAGCAGCTGTCACGGATGGAATACAGACGCCCGGAATCAGGAAGTTCCCTGGCTGGACGCCTAAGCCTGCTGCAAGGCAAAGGGCTCTAGGTAAGTTAGTGGGCTCAGCCCAGATTCCTCCTCCCTGCCACCCTCTTCTCGCTCACGAACTGCTGGAGAGCCAGACCCCCCATGGGTATGCACTGCAAATGACCCCAGAATGCTAAGCAAGTGCCTGGTCCCCCAACAAGGATCTCTGCCTCCTACCCACAGGAGAGTCCTGCACAAGGAGCTAGTCCGAGCACTGCAGGCTTAGGTTTATTTGCAATGGTATAAACATGCTCCATCTGGGATCAGCTCTACAAAGCTCCCAGCTTCCAGCAGCAAGTAGCCAGAGCCAGACCGGAACCCCGAGTACCCGGCCAGGCCAGTACAGCCGAAGTACGGTAAACATCCCATTCCTGGGGGGATTACAGCCCTGGCCCGTGGTCGCAGCGTCCTACACTCAAGCACGGACAAGATCAAGAAAGTCTGATAGGTTTCGTCCCCTGGCTCCGTGGGAGTTTGATACGAGGTGCGTTGGCTCGGTGATGCAATAGAACCATGGGCAGCACAGCTGTAGGCACGTGGATTTTGGGAACAGCGACTGCGGCCCAGCCATTTCGTTCCCGTAAATACCCAGAACAGCGTCTCAAGATCCCACGCTCATTCCACCCAGGTCTGGAGATCACAGCCTTGCACTGGAATTGGAACGAGTCCACTCCCCTGGCAGAGATGCCTCAGACTGGCAGGCGGCTGGTCACGAGACGGCATAACACTTGTCACTGCATCGCTGCTCCCGACATCTCAGCGCAGCCTCATTCACACCTTGTGCCCACGGGGGAGGCCAGGGTCACCTGGCACTGGAAGAGCCAGAGTCAAGCAAAGCGTATAATGCCTACCTGACAGCCAGGCTCTAACCTGCACAAGCCATCACTCCCAAGAGTAAGTCGTGCATTAGTGGGTGCCCCACATGGCAGACGGGCTCCTAGAACAGCTACCAGCTCTGTCAGCAGCTTGGTACAATTTAGGAGGTTGCACGTAGCATCAGATTCACAGATTGTAATGCCAGAAAGGATCAGCATGGTTATCTAGTCCCACCTCCGGTATGACACAGAACTTCCCCAAAATAATTCCTAGAGCAGATCTTAGAAGAGACATCCGATCTTGATTTTAAAAAGGTCAATGATGGAGAATCCACCATGACCCTTGGTGAGTTGCTCCAAAGATTAAATTACTCACTGTTAAAATTTTACACCTTATTTCCAGTCTGAATTTGTCTAGCTTCAACTTCCAGCCATTGGAGCAGGTTAGATCTTTCTCTGCTAGATGGAAGAGCCCACTATTAAATATTTGTTCCCCATGTAGGTATAGACTAACCAATTCACCCTTTAACCTTCTCTTTGTTAAGCTAAATAGATTGAGCTCCTTGAGTCTGTCACTATAAGGCAGGTTTTTCTAGTCCTTGAATCATTTTTCATGGCTCTTCTCTGAATCCGCTCCAATTTATCAACATCATTAATTGTGGACCCCAGATCTGGACACAGTCTTCCCGCAGTGGTCGCACCAGTGCCAAAAAGAGATAAAATAACCGCTCTAGCCCTACTCACAATTCCTCAGTTTATGGATCCAAGGACTGCATTAGCCCTTTCCGCCAGCGTCACAGAGTTCATGTTCATTTGATTATCCACCATGACCCCAAGTCTTTTGCAGAGTCACTGCTTCCCAGAAGAGAGTCCCCCCACCATCCTGTAAGCACGGCCTGCCTTCTTTGTCCTTTGATGTACAACTTTGGCCATATTAAAATGCATATTGTTTGCTTGCACTCAGCTTACCAAGCCATCCAGACTGCTCTGTTTCAGTTTCTTGTCCTCTTCATTTATCACTCCCCCAACTTTGGGGTCATTTGGAAACTTTGGTGATGATTTTATGTTGCTTTCTTCCAGGTCATTGATAAAGGCGTTAAACAGAGTAGGACCAAGCAAGCACCAACGCCTGCAGGACCAGACTAGAAACACAACTACTTGATCATTCCCCATTTACAGTTACATTGACACCTAGCCGTTAGCTAGGTTTTAAATCCATTTAACGTGTGCCATGTTAATTTTATATTAGTCTTTAATCAAAATGTCATGTGACACCAAGTCAAATGCCTTACAGAAGTCTAAGTATATTACAGCAACACTACTGCCTTTATCAACCAAACGTGATTCCTTTTTCACAAGCTTGGTTGACGGGAGCTATTCCCCATCAATCCACATTGATGGGAATTAGTTACCTGCCTTAAATTAATAGAGTCCCATATCAGCCACTCCATTATCTTGCCCAGGATCTATGTCAAACTGTCAGGCCTAGAATTATCTGGATCATCCTGTTTACACTTTTTAAATATTGGCACAAAATTAGCTTTCTTCCATTCTCCTGGAACTTCCCGTTTTCCAAATACTTATTAAAAACAAAACCCAAATTAACAGTCCAATGAGCTTCTCAGCCAGCTCTTTTAAAACTCTTGGATGAAAGTTATCTGGACCTGGTGATTTAAATAGGTCTAACTTTAGTAGCTGCTGTTTAACATCCTCCGGAGGTACTAGCAGCACCAAAAGGAAAGTGTGTTATATGGTATGACTACATTGTCCCCCAACCCCACCCTAGTACAGAACAGAAATATTTATTCAACGCTTCTGCCTTTTCCTACACTATTGATGATTCTACCATTTCCATCCAGTAATTGACCAATACCTTTGTTAGGATTCTTTTTGTTGCTAGTATACTTTAAAAACTCCTCATCGTCCTTCTCTCTGCTGGCCATAGATGTCTTCGTGTGTCCCTTTGCTTTCCTTATCAATTTTCTACAATTTCTAGCTTCTGATTTCTAGTCGTTACTATCAACTTCCCCTTTCAGCTATGATCTGTGATCAATTCCACTTATCTGTCAAGACAAGGTCTAATATACAACTCTCCTGTGCTGGATGCAACATTGTAATTTAGGAAATTGTCATTTCTAATATTTAGAAATATTAAGTAACCCTCACCTTCACACTAAGCTTTATGGTCAGGAAGGTGTGGAAAAGCCAGACCTGAAAAGCAGGCTGCAGAGTTGCAAAAAGAAACAGCCCTTCTCAAAGGGAACCAACCAGCCACTAGCCTGAATAGCTGCAGCTCTTTGCAGCATTTCTGCAAGAAGGAGAGACCAGGCCCCATGAAAAGCCAGGCTGTGGGCTCCAAGAATAGCAGGCACCACAATTAAACTTCTCTTTCCTCCTCTCAGTCTCTCCCCTCCGTCAGGAAGGCAGCAATAAATTAACACAACCCCTGCAATGCCATCTACATAAATCCCCAGCAGTCACCCATTGGTGCCACAACACAGGGCCAGACTTAGCCCCGGTGGATGGGTTTCTGGACTGGCTGCAGTTGACACAGGCCCCAAGCAGAAGGGTGTTTGAGGTGCCGTTAAGCTAGGGGAGGAAGCTGTTAGGAAACGGCTTACGTGGCTCGTTTTACGGTGTCTGAGCCAGGCAAATTCACAAGAGACCTGCCAAGGCTTTAAAAGTCTTGTTCTTTGACGAACATTTTAAATGCAAGGCTACCTCGCAACTGGATTTGCCACGCGGGTGCATGCTCTCCAAGATGGTGAGTATGGAGAGGTTTTAACCAGCTAGTGCAGAAACCCAAAGATAAAAGCCAAAACACCCAGGCTTCATTAGGGATTTTCCAGCCCAAGTGTAGGCTTGTCAGAGGGAGCTGCAAATACATCTAAGTCCTGGACCATTTCTATTTAAATTCCAATGAGAGTTCTGGACACAAGTATTCCCTCCACCCAACCTGCTACTGCACGTAGGATGACCAGACAGCAAATGTGAAAAATCGGGACGGGGTGTGGGGGGGGGGGGGGGGGAGGAATTGTCCCTATTAAAATCGAGACATCTGGTCACCCTAACTGCACGAGGCGGGTGCAAGAGAACTCGGATGTTGTCGGCATTCAAGCCAAGCAAGGTGTCAAAAGACATTCTGCTTAAGTCACTCTCTTTCAGTGCCGCTTTAAAAGGTGTTTTAGTAACAGATAAGGCAGCATGGGAAAGACCAGCTCAGTTTGATAGTTCTCTAAAAGCATTTCCTCACTTTTTTTTAATCTGACCTCATTTCCGAGGCTCACTTCACAGCATCCAAATGCCTAACCACACAGGAAAATACAATTGGCAGCAAACAATTTAGAGGAGCCTAAGACAAGCAGTGGCTTTTTTTTTTTTTTTTTTTTTAAAAAGACCCAACAGTTTGCATAATCTACTATCTGGCATTTTATCACCTATCAAGAAATCCTCTGCTGTGAAACTCAGAGTCAGTGAATGGTGAATTTGCTATACTGCAAGTGTGTCAAACGCTTCAGCGTTCTGCATTTGACATCATCTGTATCTTTTACAGAGAGAAGCCCGTAAAGCTGGTAATTTATCAAGGCTTAGGAAATGTACTTGTGTTATGCGCTAATGCGATATACACCATCTCATTGTAAGTGTCTCCAACAGGACGGTGCCAGATGCAAGGTGACTGTCCCTCTGCTCAAACTCGTTATTGTAAGCCTCATTCTAAAAATCTGCCTATGCACTCGTTAAGATCCTGACGACTCCTACGTGAATCTTGGCTGGAGCAGCGAGCAGTGCACCAGCGTTAACCAAAAGCTACGTTTCAGTTGGAAGCTTACAACAAATCCCCCCCAATAAAGACACTGCGTGTTAGCAGGACACATGATCTCTTCAAGGGAGACTGCTCACTCCACAAAGGCAGCCTTCCAGCAAGGGGATGCTTGCAGTGGATGCTTCCAGACTACCACAGTTGGAAGTCCTACAGACGCCACAACAGCAATTAGAGGTTGCCAATGGGAGGAGTTTAATGAGTCCCACGCTGGCAGTTAGCCTATCTGCATTCAGGATCACCAAAGAGCCTTCTGTAGCAGGAATTGGTGAGCTCCCTGCACAGACGGGAAACTGCTAATGCCCTAGTTGAGAAGGGGACATTACAGGGAAAAGGGCTGCTTCGGTTCCAGGACCAGAATTGAAGCAGTGTGAGACAGGCAGGAATAAAAATCCAGAAGGAATTTGGATCCTCAAAGGCAGCAATCCCATGGCAGCATCTGAAGGAGCATTTGCGGTCTGCTCCCGCTCGACAGCATTGTGTCCAGCCACCAGGAGGAATGTTGGAGAACCTTTGTCACCTACTTTGCAATTCAGCCAGGGACAACCTAGCGCTGCAAGGAATTAGCTCAACAACACAGGAGAGCATGCCCTCCAGCCACAGAGCTGGTACAGAAGCAGTGCACGCCCCCCACAGGAGTGTACTGGCGTAACACCACACCAGCTTTAACAGGAACCCCAATGGCAAGAGAGATGCATACTTGTGCCGGAGTGCAGGCAAAGCGCTCATTAAAAGGGACACTATCAGGGAGATTTCCTTATGCTCTCATTATAAACAAGGTGGACTGCTTTGCTTTTCAGACCCCACACTGGTTACTATTTGCACTTCCCTCAGGTTGGGCATCGGCAGAAAGCCACCAACTGTTGCTTCCAGATTCTCATGCACACCCCTGCTTTGGTTCCATCGTTCTAGTGTTTTAAGTCTTAGGTTTGTTTAGTAAAGTTTGGTCAAAATTACCTTTAAGTAATCAAGGTCCCTCAGACACAGAAGAATGGAGCAGGGACTACAATGAGCAAGAGCTATTTGAGGCCAGTTAAGAGCAAATCTGGTATATAATAGCATCTCCACTGCAGATTCTTTCTGCAGACATCTAGAGCAGCGATCCAACGGTTAGGTGTCACTTGACCATCTGTACAGCTCTATTCTACAGGACCACGGACGCTGGCAACAACTGTACTGGAGCAGGAGGGTTGCAGACGCCCTCCAAAGCCGGGCCGAGCAGATCAGAGAGATGACTGCTGCATAATGAAAGCTTTCCATTGGCTACTGCAGCACGACAACACACACACACCCCAGACTTTTAACACCTTAAAACCAAAATACATTGAGACTCATTTACTTTAGCACTTCACTCAGCTTAAGTGGGTAAAACAGATGGATCACTTTCACTTTTACTACTATGCAGTTCCAGCGGCTCATCTGACAGCCCAGGGCATAAAGAAACACAAAACGCTTTTCATGGTAATTGTGTCTGGGGAAAGTTTCCATGTTCAGTGTTCTCTTTTGTCAAGCACAGGCACACACGCATCCTGCCAATACTTTAATGTCTGGGGGAGAGTGAAGAGTTAACAATAGCAATGCCTAACTAAGCAGTAATATAGGGAATGTAAAGCTTTTAATATTCCTGGGGTAGATCCCCTGAATTCACCACACACAAGTGCCCCACAGATCCATGTACCCAAAGAGGAGAGCTCTTAGCTCTCCTCCCTTCCCCCCAGTGTCGACATTATCCACAGCGGGGCTCGTTTGCATCACGCTGTGGTTTGCGCAGCTACAGTTCTACATTTCACTGCAACGCTGGAGCCAGTTGTAGGAGTTTAAAGACTGAGCTCAAAACAGTGTCAGAGCAGCCTGCCACGCTGCTAATGCTCCAGAGCTGCGTGAAGTTCTGAAACCACACCCCCAGAGCGGCTTTTTTTACTGCCAGTGTTTGCACTAGCTTTTCCCCCCTGGCATGCCCCCACCATTTCATTATTCCTTGTACAGCTTCACCGGCAGCCGCTCAAGAGCGAGCCTCCCTATACCACAGTGGGTAAGACCACCAGCGCCCTTTCCACACCGGCACTGCCAGTGGAGAAGTTAAGTTACATGCTATCAGAGAGGAAACCTGCCCTCAAATAGAGGGGGTTCCGACGGATAACCAGGCTGCCTAGGGACCACCTCGGGTCAGAATTATTCAGAAAGTGACAAGTATTCTTGCAGGACCAAGCCATTGACATCTGCTTTCAACAATAAGCCTTATCCACTGAAGGTGAATTAGCAATAAGATGCCGGCCAATGAGCTGAGTCTCCCAGACACAAGTCCAGGTGTGATCTCTTGTAACAGGGTGCAATAGGTGTACGACACCCAGAAGATGTCATTCCTCCTCCCTCCCCCACCAGTCAGGGTTATAAGGGGTTAACACCAGACCTGTGACAGGGGCCAGCGTTCACCATTCCACTAGTTACTGCTAGTGAATAATTTGGAGCACCTGACATAGGTTTAGCCTCATCTACAGGACAGCCGTGGTGTGTCACCAGATCGGGAGGCAGCAAGACAGGAGGGCATCCAACAAAGGTCTGTTTCTGTCCTCACAAGCAGGCTTGGACGGGTCGCTAACTGAGGTAACTTGAGGCAACTGAAGTCTAGTCTCCCTGTGCCAATGGACACAGCTGCATTGTTCTCTTGGCTACACAAGGCTAAGAAGTCTTCCAGTAGCTAGCTCTACCCCACTGCAGTCCCAGAAGGAGAGCCGTCCTCTGTGAACAGCCCCTGGAGAAGGGAAAGGCCGTTGTGAACTGGAATGACAGGCTTCCTTAATGGCACACAGCAGCTCTATACAAGGCCCAGGTATGTATCCAGATTCATTGGAATTTAGCAGCCTCCTGACAACACCTCAAGCCATTGGGGGTAGAAACCAGCCTTGCCCAGGCCCCAATAGGAAGAGGCTGATTTAAGCTATTTCTGCCTCCATGTCAGGCTAGGAGAGTCACCCATAGCCCCCACATCGAGGGCTTTCCCTCCGAGTGCTGAAGTCACTGCTGCATGGCCTTGGCCCCAGTGCCTTCAATTGTTGGATGGCCAGCGATGAAGGGTTGATCCAGCCACCCATTCCCCAACCTCAACCAAGTCTCCCCCGGGCACCTCTCTCTGCAGAAAGAGCTTAACAGTCATCCAGGGATCACGGGCCAAAGGTTGCCGACCCCAATGTAGAACAAGCCCCCCCTTGGAGGAGTCTGCTGGGAGGGGGCTGCAGCTTTCTAAAGTGGAGTTGCTGTGGGAGGAGGGAAAGCTGGAACCCAGTTCTCCAATGGAGCCAGTCCGAGTGAAAACCAGGCCCCTGCATTTCAGCATACGCAGCTCGTTTCTTTGGCCAACTCAGGAGGAACGGATTGCTTTGGAACAAAATTGGACAATTAAACAGCAATAAGTCACCAGGACCAGATGGGATTCACCTGAGAATTCTGAAGGAACTCAAATATGAAATTGAAGAACTGTGGTATGTAACCTATTGCTTAAATCAGCCTCTGTACCAGATAACTGGAGGACAAACGAAATGCCGATTTAAAAAAAAAAAAAAAAGGGGGCAATTACAAGCCAGTAAACCTATCATCAGTACCAAGAAATTGGCTGAAACTATAATAAAGGACAGAATTATCAGACATAAGACGACCACAATTTGTTGGACAAGAGTCAACAGGGTTTTTGTAAAAGGAAATCATGCCTCACCAATCTATTAGAATTCTTTGATGGGGTCAAACATGTGGACAAGGGTGATTCAGTGGATACAAGTATCAGGGGGTAGCCGTGTTAGTCTGTATCTACAAAAAACAACAAGGAGTCTGGTGGCACCTTAAAGACTAACAGATTTATTTGGGCATAAGCTTTCGTGGGTAAAAACCTCACTTCTTCGGATGCATACCCACGAAAGCTTATGCCCAAATAAATCTGTTAGTCTTTAAGGCGCCACCAGACTCCTTGTTCCAGTGGATACAGTGTACTTGGACTTTCAGAAAGCCTTTGACAAGGTCCTTCACCAAAGGGATATGTGCGAAGGTCCTCTTATGGATCAGTAATTGGTTAAAAGATAGGGAAAAAGGGTAGGAATAAATGGGCAGTTTTCACAGTGGAGAGGTAAATAACTGCATCCCCCAAGGATCTGTACGTGGGACCAGTGCTGGTCAACATCCATAAATGATCTGGAAAGGGGGGTAGACCGTGAGGTGGTAAAGTTTGCAGAGGAGAACTATCCTGAGTAATTTTGTAAGTCCAAAGCTGACTGCGAGGAGTTACAAAAGGGATCTCTCAAAACTGGGTGACTGGGCAACAAAATGGCAGATGAAATTGACTGTTGCTAATGTGCAATGCACATGGGATTTTCCCCCCCCCAAAACGATACACACAAAATGGAGTCTAAATCAGCTGTTACCACACGAGAAAGAACTTTGAGTCACTGTGGATAGTTCTCTGAAAACATCTGGTCAATGTACAGTGGCAGTCAAAAAAAAAAAAAAAAAGCTAACAATGTTAGGAACCATTAGGAAAGGGATAGTAGATAAGACAGTAAATAAAATGCCACTATATAAATCCATGGGACACTGATGCTTTGAATACTGCATGCAGACTTGGTCACTCCATCTCAAAAAAGATCTCACAATTGGAAAAGGTACAGAGAAGGGCAACAAAAATGATCAGGGGGATGGAACAGCTTCCATAGGAGAGACTGAAGAGCCTCAGCTTGGAACAGAGACAGCTGGGGGGTGGGGGGAGGGAGGGAAGAGGATAGACGTCTATAAAAATCATGACTGGTGTGGAGAAAGCAAACAGGGAAGCGTTCTCTACCCCTTCACATAACACAAGAACCAGGGGTCCCAATTCAATTGATAAGCAGCAGGTTTAAAACAAAAGGAAAGAAACAGTCGGTGCAGCCGGCGGTTAGTTAGGATGTTGCTTCCGCCCGTTGCTCTGAGCTAGCAGGCGCTGACCCTCCTGGACTGAGCTCTTGCTCCCGGGGAGAAGTGGGCTTGGAGATGGGAGCAAGGGGACTGGGAAGCCGCTCACTTTGTCTAAATTAGCCACTGCCACCGGCAGATGTTCAGTCTTACCCAACTGAGGCGATTCCTTGCTGGGTACAATCCACCCAGCCGATGCTAAAGCGGCTCTAGCCAGCCCTGTCAAAAGCAATAGCTTCAGATACAGGCTACGTGACCTGGCAAAGGTGGTTTTGCTTTGGCGGTGAAGAGAGGACCTTTTATGCTGCTAACCCTAACCCGGATGGAGCGAGAGGAAAAGGCACTGAGGCCGCCCCTGCCTAGTTATTCGTACTGTTACTGCACGTCACCCCGTAGGGGTGCACAGCATAGAATAGAGACGGTCCCTGCCCCAAGGAGCATCTGTGCTCCTAGGTCAGTTTTGTATAACTGGGGCGTGGGAGGGGGTCGAGTTGCCAGGGCAACGTATTGGTGCCAACACACACACACACACACACAGTCTGTTGTGCCTGTCAACTAAGCTCTCCACTCCGGGGACAAACAGAGCCATCTTCTGGCTGCATGGCCAGCGACGTCGCAGCTGGGCCGGCATTCAGGCCTGGTGCACAATGGAAAGAAATGCCAGCTTTGTGCTAGGACGCTGACTAAAGGGAGCTCCTCTCGGGTGCGCACACAGCGACTGGGTCTTCAATTTCCTCCCCCCTCCCGTGCAGAGAGGCTGCAGTGGCGCCGGGAGGAGATTCTACGGCTAGGACAGGCCAGGGAAGGGCCAGCTCTGCACCTTGTCCTGTCCGGCACGTCCGACCGATTTCTGACTAACACCCCCTCGCATTCCTGTGGAGCGGGGCCCGGAGAACAGGGCCTCAAAACCCCTGGGACAAATTGATTCCTGGCCTGCAGCCAGAAAGCCCTCTGAAGTCCCTCCACACAGCAAGCAACAAAGGACGCTCTCTGCCAGGCCTCGCAGAACTTGCCAGCTCCCCGCTCCTCCGAGGGGCTTTGGCTACGTGCAGCAGACTAGTCAAGGATGCCCTGGATACAATGGGTCAGCTCCCCGCCCCCCCGCCCACAACGGCTCAAGACAGACGCTCGATTCAGGGGCAGCCAGTTAGCCTCGGAGCTGGGAAAGGCCCTTCCCCAAAGGGTCCCTGTAAGACTGCATCCTGATTCCCTGAAAACGCCAGCCCAAGTCCGTAGGCTGCTGTCCAGGGCGTTCCGGTCCATTACTGGGGCTCCTCCTCTACATAGCGGCATCCCTGCGAGAGACGTGCTGGTAGACCGCATGCAGACACCCCATTTCTAAGGCTGTGGTTTGGGCCCATGTCTTGCCTCTAGAGAGGAGTCTTTCCTCTGCACTGGAGAAAAAAACCCAAAACAAAACAGCGTATTTGCTAAGACGTGTTGTCCGAGCCCTGCGTGATGCACAAGAATCGGGTGGGCCTCAGCATTTAACTGATTGCAGTTTAAGCTGGATGTACGTGTATTATTTTTTCAGAGAGAAATCCAGCGCCTAATTGGACACAGACTTGTGCGCTCCATGCATGGACACATTTATTATTTGTATCAACGTAGCACTTATGAGCCCGCCATGGGACAGCACCCCACTGTGCTAGGCCCTGTACAAACAGAACACAAAAACACACACCACAGTTCCTGCCCCCAAAGTCCTGCCAATCTATGTAGAACCCAGATCTCCAGCTCAGTACCTTATCCACCAGACCTTGCTGTCTAATAACTCTGGCCTATTTGTTCGGGGGAGAGGGCCCACTTGGCGGGCTAGTGGTCCCCATTTCAGGTTCGCCTTCCCCACCGATTGTTTGCAGAGGTGGAAGAACAAAAAGAAACACTGGGCAAGGAGCTTTAAACACCAAGTACCTGGCACCCCAGCTGGCCCAGTGTGTCCCCACCAGCCTTGCTCTCCCCAACCACCTCTGCAATTTGCCATCCTCAGCCTGCAATTTGTGCTCCTTAAATAACCCCCTGAGCTGAAGGTTTGTTGGAGGAGGAGGAGGAAGAAACACACACATCTGCTCCTTCTCCCCAGCGTGCATCACTGCTCAACCCCGACTTGCCATTGGCACGTATTCTTCATGGAGAGAGGAAATGAACAGCATCACGGCACCGCGAAGAGAGCTGGAGGGAAGCAGTGGGGAAGCCGCCAGCAGAGGAGGAGTGCGAGCGTGAACGCTCTCCCTATTGCAAGCCACCAGCAGGATCCGGGAACGTCAGTTTTTAGTGCCTGATCTGCCGTTTCCCCTGGGCACCGCTCCACGGCGAGTGATGACACCACGTCTACTTAGAGCGGAGGTGGACTCCATTCATAAATCAGATACCGTATTTTTGGAAGATTGAGCAAGTTCAGCTGTTTCCTTCCCCACCCCTTGGGAATGAGGAGTTTGGATTTATCCTACATATATATATATATATATATACACACACACACACACACACACACACACACACGCTGCTGCAGCGATCCATCTAGGCCCCGGATTCGGTTCTCCATGGAGAGATCCCTGATGCCCAGGGAAAGCTATAACCAGGTTATGCTAACGGGGCAGGCTTGTGCTTGAAGGGAGGGGCCGCAGAGAGGCGTTTGGTTTGCCACACTTGAAGGAAATCCAAGAGCTTCAATGAGGTTGCCCCTCTGGCTCACATGGGCACTGTTTTACCCTGTCCATTAAGGGCAGAAAGTAGCACCGTGGCAGGAAAGCCACTGCCACCGCGGTTGAAGGCAGGAGGAGAGCACAGGATGGCAAGGCTCGCTGGCATCAGACGCGAGGCTGCCGTTTGGTCACTGTCTCCACGTCTGCCCCTACCCACAAGCTGGTTTCTATGACCACTTTGCCAAGCCAAGGCCCAGACGCGGCCATTCAGCTATTCACCAGAGGGCCGGTTGCTAGGCACGGAGTAGGAAACATGCTAGAAGAGGAAAAAGCCATGCTCCTGCTGAGAGCTGGAGGATCAACTCTGAGTCACTGCTCTGCACAGATAGCTGAGCGCAGAGGCTGGAATCTTGGCAAGACCCATTCGCAGCAACACCCATGCAGGGAGAGGGCGGGCGCTCCCACCCGCCCACCCTATCTGGAGCACAAGCAGCCTTCCCCTCCCCCACCCCAGCCTCAAACTTGGCCCATGCAGCCGTGACTTCACTTCCCATCCCCAAGGCGTGGTGACTAACCCTTACGGAACACCACCCCTGGGAAGCAGGTAAACACCATCATCCCTGCTTAACAGATGGGGAAAACTAGAGGCACAAGCGAGGACCCATGAACAGAAGGGATCAGTGTCAGAACGAAGAGGTCCTGGGCTCCAGTTCTGTGCTCCAACCACTACCTCCAATGTGGGCACCTGGAGAGGTAGTAGGTTAAGATCTACATACACCCCCTCCAGACATACACCTTTCCCAGATGCTGGCTGTCCTCCCACCCACCCACCTCGAGCCACTCTGCTCCACCCCCGTCCCCTCCACTCTCACCTGCCAAAAAAGGTGGGAACAGAACGGCACCCTTGTTTTCCACGTTTTAGATGCGTATAAACAACCCACACCCACAAGAAGCCAGGTACTAGCAAACTCGCGTGCACAGCAAGAACACACCCATTCGCAGTGGGTTACAATGCTCACGACACAGCCTAGCCTTGCTTCCAAGAGCGCTATGCAGAGTCCTCCAAAGCTACAGGCTCGGCAGCCTTCAGCCCTGGGTGGGCACCGAAGTGAAGCAGTTAATCCAGGCCTTAAGCTTGGTTGCAATCATGGCTGTGAGATTTTGCAGAGACAAGTACCTCAACGTTCCAGGCTGTAAGCCTGAATTTTCACTCTCATCCGGACAATGCAGTCAGCCAGGGTCCGAGCCCCAGGACATCCGCTGGGAAGCTCACAATACTCGAGGCTATTTCGTGGGAGAAGAAACCCCACTTTCCCGACCCACACTACAGGCTCTCAGCCAGAAGTTCCAGTTTTCAAAACTGCAGATGAGCTACTGAATCGAGATCAGCTGCCATATTCATCCCGGAACCGCAGTGGGCTGAGCTGAAATACAGCCCTCGCGTAGAGTGGTCCCAACACCTTCCCGAGCCAGTAAGGAATGCTTCTGCCTAAGCCAAGACTGGATCACCCCCCGCAGGTCCCAGCTGTTTGGCCTGCAAGGTATCTTGAGACACTATACGAAATGCTTAGCTAGCACCTACCAAGGTGAACAGAGAAGACCAAGTCAGTGTCTACAGTTAGCCAAAGAGTTCGAATGAGACCAACCCAACACCGGAGCCATGTGCAGCGGCCACATCAGGCCCATTTGTAGCTACTGCGAGTTTGCCCCCCCAGCTGGCAGGAGGTGACCTTACCTTCCGCCCTTCTCCAGAGAGTCCCGGAAAGGATACACTTTCACAGCTCCCGATTTGGTGCCAACGGCCATAATTCGCAGCTTGGGGTCGTAGGCCAGAGAGCTCGGCTGGTTGGGGAACCCATGTTCCACGGTCTAGGAGGAAGACGAGAGAAACGAGACAGCGTCACATGCCACGGAATTCAGCGGTGCGAGGCTGACTCGCTTGTAGCCCCCAGAGATGGTTACACGGGGCCCATCCCAAAGCCTTCGGCCGGTGCTGCCTCCATAGGCTTGGACAGCGCACGCAAAAAAGAAGTTCAGTTGCATCCCTATTTACAGGGCCCAAGAAGATCTCACAATTGACATGCCACCCTTCCCTACAATGCTGGGGAGAAGGGGGAGGGACTCTTGCTCACTTGCTGCTCAGAGACTGACTCCCCCTTGAGCACCTGCCTGAAAGCCTTTTTCACGGGATGTGCCGGCGGTGCGAGGCAGTTCTGTTGCCCCATTGCCCAGGTGAGCTAAGCAAGGACCACACACACTATAACCTCATCTAACATTTCTAGCCCTTGGCCAAGCCTGAGCCTTGGCATTGTCTGAAAACGGGCAGACCTTGCCTTCCCTGCTCCTCAGAGAAGGACTTGTGACTCAGAGCTCAGCCAAGGATGAGGGCCCACTGGGCTTGGCACGGTCCAGAACGTGGGAAGCCGGGCCCTGTCCCAGACACAGACTGGCAGGAGCATTACAGGGAGACAGTAGGTCCAAGCTCCACACAGCTTGTAAACTGCAGCCAAATTTAAGAGCCACAGCTCAAGACACCTTGCAGCTACCAAGCCTGGAATAACCAGGTGAGTGGGGGCTGGCCAATCACTGTGCGTCCCACTGACTTCATCAAAGCCTTTCAAACAGCCTGCATGAGCCTTAACCGGGAGGGCAGCGCCGGATTTGCCGTGGCTCCGGCCCAAGCCTGGCCTTTGCAGCTAGGATTCCCAGCAGCAGCTATAAAAGCAGCCCTGGATAGACAGCACCACTCCTTAGACTGCTGGCGGTCTTCTATTACTGGCCACAGCTTCCTTTCAGGAAGGTTAATAAGAGTCGACGCAGCCCACGCAGTGCAGGGGCAGCCTCCCTTAGCGCTGCTCCCACCCCAGTGGCCTCCTGGAAGGCCACGTTTTAGGAGAAGTGGAAGGGAGGAAGAAGAGAAAAGATTAATCAGGCTTGGCTGGAAGAGCCGCCTGGAGCAACCGCTCCCTCCCACCTCCCCTGAGCAGTCCCAGCAGCGCTCCATCCAAGGACTGGGGTTTTGTTTTGTTTTTTTTCCAGGACCAACGTGCAAGTATCCGAATTCCAGCTATGTCTCAAGTGTCAGGGTCAATCTGAGCTCAGTACAGGAAGAGAATGAATCTTCACTCTCGCTCAGCAAACACTCCCCGCTTCCCCTTGGCGATCAGTGTGCAGCTCTGAACGCGACCACCCAGGGAATATATTCCTCACCCCTGCAGCCGAGCAGAAGTGGGCAGAGGGATATGGGCATTCTACTAGGTATCCGCAACCAGAGCTAGGGGACAGCCCAGCATAAAGGCTGGCTAGAGGGAGGACCCCTCTTAGCAACTGCATCTAGATTATTGGATGAACTTCAATCCACTTGCCAACTCAGAGAAACAGAGGCTGTTTTTGCATCGAAAGTGTTCATAATGGACAAGTTCTCCAGGAAGCGATGTCAGCAAGAGACCCTATTACAGGCTCAGCGTACAGACCGGTTAATTCCTCCTACCCAGAGTGAAGGAAGCTCATTCCAGCTCCGGCACCCCTTTCCCTAATGCTCACAGACAGGACCCATCTCCCAAGCAGGGGCATTGAATACTGGGCATTTCCAAGGCCCCTCACACAGAAGGCTCTCCCCAGTGCTTCACAACTGGCTCTGGGAATAAGGCCATGTCTATACGCACAGTGCCGCTGCTGCCAGCTGTGCCAAGCGGCAGAAGCTCTCCCGCCGATATGGCGCCATGCACACGAACGCTTATGTCGGTGAAACTTACATCGCTTGGGGGGGGGGGGGGCACAGTCACACCCCTGAGTGATACAAGTTTTGCTGACACAGGTTGTGGTGTAAACATAGCCATAGTGTCACCATATGGTCTGCAGGATCTTCCCAACTGCACCTTCCACACACAGACTCTTAACCCTTGCGTCCACTTAGCGGATCTTAACCTCCTGCTTCCTCGTGGCTGCTGTGGGCGACAGATGTTCCAAGTGCCCCTTTTAATGCCAAAGTAGTTTCTCCAACGGTACATAGCAGGGAGTTAGATGAGGACCCGACTACGGATGCTCTTGTACAAAGGAAAGGCCAGGAAAAAAAATGGTTTTTTGTAAACTTACAGTCCAAGGACAACTAAATGTTTAAATACACGATCAGATTGTAACAAGGCAGCTTGAGAGGTAGTGGGAGAAGTTTGCCAGAAGCCGGTCAGAGGATGGCTGGGCAAAAACCCTTGAGAAATCCGTCATCAGCCCCATCTGAAACATACAGCTTGTTCTGAAGCCAATGCACTGCAGACACCAACTGCAGCACCACCAAACAGGGGCCCCCTGAAATCGTGGCCCACACGGTTACTCTGCAAAGTAGCAACACAGAACAGACTCAGGATCTGGTCATGGTAAGTACGAATCATAAAAGCGCTGATTTGCTAGTGGCTGCTGGGCCTATTCTGGCATTTAGAGACCAACAGCTCTCTTTACGTGCGAGGGATTCTGAAACAGCACCACATAAGGTTAGTGGAAAGACTCAAATGCCATGGGAACAACGTAACGCTCTAGCTCGACGAAGACCAGGTTTGGGGACTGGGTCTATATGACAGCAGGGGCTTCACACCCTGGACAGAGGGACACCTTGTCACCTTGCACTTGAGGATGCACTGGACATGATACCACTACAATTCTCTTGGGAACGGGGCTGGGACCAGCACTAAAGTTTGCCACATTTTCAAGTGGAGAGTTCCAGTGAATAGCCGCCAGGCAAAGGCGATCCAGGGAGCAGGACATGGGTATCCTCTCTCCCTCCCTGAAAGATAGCAATCGGATAGCTTCGAAAGACTTGGGTGCCAATTATCAGAGGGGTAGCCGTGTTAGTCTGGATCTGTAAAAAGCAACAGAGAGTCCTGTGGCACCTTTAAGACTAACCGATGTATTGGAGCATAAGCTTTCGTGGGTGAATACCCACTTCGTCAGACGCATGGGTGCCAATGTTACTCCTCCTGCGGGGGACTCCATCACCAAGCCAGACAGCTCTAGGCTCCCTGCCGTCATGCCACCCTGGCCGGTCAGATTTCTTAAGCTAAGCAGGGCAGGGCCTGGTGACTGCATGGATGAGACCAAGGAAAACAGATTCTGCGACTGATAGCATTGGCTGTTAACGTGGTTGCTACTGCTCAGAGTCAGTACTGCACCCACTGGCCTAGGCTGAAGACAGTCCATGGGAGGAAGAAGGGGACAGGAGAGGAGTCACTGAGTATGAAGCAAGGGATTGGAATGCAGGCTCCTTGGAGCTAGAGGAGAGCCAGCCGCCCTGCCATTCAGCCCCAGGGCTCTTTACTAACCACACTCCCTCTGCACCTTCCAGCCAAGGGCCTCTAGTGCTTTGCAGCCATCAGTTTGCCCCCAGCCCCTCTGGGATGTAGGTCTCCATTCTGTAAGTGGGGATACACCAAAGAGAGGCTAAGTGACTTGCCAAAGGTCTCAAAGTGAGTAAGTGGCTGAGCCAGGAGAGTCTTTGCTTTAACTACTAGGCTGTTTTGCCAGCAGAGGAGCTCCAACACATGGGCTGGAGATAGCCAGCGTAGGACACCAACGAGCTACTCACAAGTAGCAAGTGACGTTTACAGTCTTCAACACCCGCTCTCACAGGGGAAGCGTCACCCACGGTCTAGGTTGGGAACAGCGCCCGAGGTCATAGGTCAGCATGAGCGCTAGGAATTCAACCCAGCTCTCCCAAGTCCCTTGAACAAGGAAATTCTTTGTTCCTGACAAGACACTGCACAGTCGTAAGGGGTGAATGGAGGGGAAACATTCACACATCTCCTACATCAAGGGCTACGGGATCCCCTGAGTCCACACAGGACAGAAAGGATTTGATATCACTGCTGAAATAAAACGGGTATGCAGTTCCCTCTGTAACTGGAGGCTTCACCTCTGACTCCCCGAGAGGGGAATGGCACACAGCGGTTAGGCCCCAGGAGACCCAGGTTCAATTCCTTGCTCTGCTACAGACTTCCTGTGCAACCTTGGGCAAGTCACTTAGTCTGTGCACCACCTATATAATGGTCATTAATATTTCCCTACCTGCAAGGACAGATGCACGAAAGACTGCAAGGCGCTCAGATATTATGGGACTGGGGATCATATAAGCCCCTAAGACACATCACTGCATAGAGCAGGGGTGGGAAAACTTTTTGGCTCAATGGCCACATCTGGGTATAGAAGTTGTATGGCGGGCCATGAATGCACACGAAATTGGGATTAGGGTGCGGGGGGAGGGCTCTGGCTAGGGGTGCAGGCTCTGGGGTGGGGCTAAGGGGTTTGGGGTGCAGGAGGGTACTCTGGACAGGGATTGAGGGGTTTGGAGGGTGGGAGGGGGATCAGGGCTGGGGCAGGGGGTTGGGGTGTGGGGGGGAGGCTCAGGGGTTCAGGCTCTAGGCAGTGCTTACCTCAAGCGGCTCCCAGAAATAGCAACATGTTCCCGCCTATGGCTCCTATGCGGAGGCGCGGCCAGGCAGCGCTGTGCGCTGTCCTGTCCGCAGGCACCGCCCCTGCAGCTCCCAGCGGCTGCAGTTCTCGGCCAATGGGAGCTGCAGGGGTGGTGCTTGGGGTGGGGGCAGCATGCAGAGCGGAGCCCCCTGGCTGCCCCTACGCGTAGGAGCCGGAACGGGGCCATGCCGCTGCTTCCGGGAGCTGCACAGAGTGGCCCCCGACCCTGCTCCCCAGAAGCGCCAGAGCAGGGCAAGCCCCAGATCCCGCTCCCAGCGGGAGCTCAAGGGCCAGATTAAAACAGCTGGTGGCCCGGATCCAGCCCACCCGCCGTAGTTTGCCCACACCTGCCATAGAGTATTCCCAGACAATCAACCTGCCAGGTCAGGAGACCACCTTTCCCTTTCAACCTAAAGCAGGACATACTGCAGATGCATATAGTACTTCCTTACGTTTCTCTTGAGCTACAACGAGCGGCAGATTAGTATCTTGGCCCCTACCACACACACATTGACATTAGCCATCTGCCATTTTATGTTTCCCCCAGCTCCCAAAAGCCAATGCTCCCACCTCTCAAACCGCCTCCCCCGGTTTTCCCACTGGGAGCTGAAGATTTGGTTTATTACAAGCCGTCAGCAGCAAACACTTTATTTTTATCTCACGCTCCAGCTGCTCAGAGCTCTTCCCTTGCACTGGTGTTCTCTTTTTGGATGGGTTTCCACACACCAATTAAGTGAGCTAGGTATTGCTGGTGCACGGCTGTTTAACAGCCATCCAGCTGCATTTCTCACCCTGGTTTAATTACTCGAATATCAGATCAATCACTGTCCTGGGATAACTAGGAATCCAGGAAGCAGTCAGTGTGTGGGGCCTGCTGCTTCATTTCCAGCTGCAGGATTCCTTACAGAAGCTAATTAATTAGCTCTTTCCCCATTTTCCTGCAATCACCAGATTCCTAGCCCGGCCTATTTGGAAGGGGAGTTCAGGTGCAGCTACTCAAATGGCTGCTCCCCCTCTCCAGCCAGAGGAACAATAATGATAGGGAGGGAACAGCAGCTGCATCTGGTATTGAATTCAGACATCAAGGCAGGAGACAGGGCTGCTAGATTAAATTCCTGGCCCTGCCACAGATCTGTACATGACCTGAGGAGGGCATGTGGACCTGAGTGGCGATGGTGTTTCCTCACCTGGGGGAGGCTAGAATGCTTTGAAGCTTTCCAACAGGAGGAACTATGAACATTCAAATTAATAAAGAATTTGTCGAGGCCAAGCACGCGGTTGGGATTGTCCCCGCCCGGCTGGCCAGGGATTCGTCATTTTCAGAGGGCCAGTGGGTCAGATTTTCCATGCTGTCAGCCAGCTTGCAAACAGTCCTCTCGTTCCGTTTTTCTCAACCTTTTTGATACCAGGGACTGGTTTGCTGCCTTCCTAAACTCTGTCAGGGAGATCTCAGGGACCAGCGCTTGTCCACGGACCTGTCCTTGAGAAACACTGCTCTAATTGGTCATCGAGCCACTAAGGGGAAGCAACATTGAACCAAGGGTACAATACTTTGTGCATCTTTCTAGGGAGCTTAGGAAGAACCACCCAGAGGGCTGAATATTCGAGCACTTTACACATCTGGAGAATACCGCAGCACCAGGACAATCCATGATGAGTCTGGAGGCAGCTTACCAAAGCTCATGGGCCCATCCTGCTCAAAGCAGATCCGGTTCGCACTGTACTTGTCACCACGACATCCAAGGAGAGCCTGATTATAACTACTCCAAATATCAATGGAGGCATCACGGCTGTCATTAGCATGGCCTCCCCCACTCCCCTTGTCTGGTTTCATACAAAGCCTTTCAGGGAAAGAACTATTTCCTCTTGTCTGGTTGCATTCCACAGTTTGCGTTCCTCTTCCTAGATCTGTTCTCGAATCGTTCTTTGTGGTCACTTTTACAGTCAACGACTGACAAAGTAGAATCTTGGCACAGAGCTACTGCCACCACCAGGCCCCACTTGGACAAGACGCAGTGCATTCTTCTGGTCAGGAGTTACCCATCTTCTTGAAAATGAGGCACTTCATTTCTAGCTGCGTTGGAGCTGGGTTATTTTGAGAAAGGACCTTCAGAAATCCATAACTGGCCTGAACAATCATATCTCTCCTTGGAAAAGAGACGGCTAAGGGGAGATATGATTGAGGTCTATAAAATCATGACTGGTATAGAGAAAGTAAATAAGAAAGTGTTGTTTACTACTTCTCGTAACACAAGAACTAGGGGGTCACCAAATGAAATTAATAGGCAGCAGGTTTAAAACAAATAAAAGGAAGTATTTCTTCACACAACACAGAGTCAACCTGTGGAACTCCTTGCCAGAGGATGTTGTGAAGGCCAAGACCATAACAGGGTTCAAAAATGAACTAGATAAATTCATGGAGGATAGGTCCATCAATGGCTATTAGCCAGGATGGGCAGGAATGGTGTCCCTAGCCTCTGTTTGCCAGAAGCTGTGAATGAGCGACAGGGGATGGATCACTTGATGATTACCTGCTCTGTTCATTCCCTCTGGGGCATCTGGCATTGGCCACTGTCGGAAGACAGGATACTGGGCTAGATGGACCCTTGGTCTGACCCAGTAGGGCCATTCTTATGTTCTTATAAAAACAAGAAGGAGTCTGGTGGCACCTTAAAGACTAACCGATTTATTTGGGCATAAGCTTTCGTGGGTAAAAACCTCACTTCTTCAGATGCATAGAGTGAAAGTTACAGATGCAGGCATTATATACTGACACATGGAGAGCAGGGAGTTACTTCGCAAGTGGAGAACCAGTGCTGACAGGGCCAATTCAATCAGGGTGGATGTAGTCCACTCCCAATAATAGATGAGGAGGTGTCAATTCCAGGAGAGGAAAAGCTGCTTCTGTAATGAGCCAGCCACTCCCAGTCCCTATTCAAGCCCAGATTAATGGTGTTAAATTTGCAAATGAATTTTAGTTCTGCTGTTTCTCTTTGAAGTCTGTTTCTGAAGTTTTTTTGTTCAATGATAGTGACTTTTAAATCTGTAATAGAATGACCAGGGAGATTGTGTTATGTTTTTTTAACACTCTTTCAGAACCAGAACGGAGAGGAAGAGACAAGGAGTTCTGATCCACAACAGATCCCTTTAAAGCACCTGTTTACAAGTGGCCATCACTCCATCCTCAAGACATTCCTTCTTCCAGAACCCACGCACCATTCTCTAGACTAGCGAGTGCCCCAGGATGAGAGGCCACCTCAGAGTCATGCCAACCCTTTTCATTCTGTTGCCATTGAATGGGAAAAAGGGCCCAGGAGCTAGTACCCCATAGTCAGCCCTCCTTTAGAGGAGCACCATTGCTGCTTGAGCCATCCAGAATATAGCTTCAAGAATATAGCAGAAAATAGCTATAGGGCTCAAGTCACTTGCTCCTCATCCCCGTGTGATGGAACAACACTGGGGAGTCAGATTACGTCATTCATGACCGTGAGTATGACCTGGGGCAACAAGAAGGACCAAAGCAGATCAATAGGTGTGATGGGAGGGAGATGAGCTCCTTCTCATCAATGACAAGCTAGAGGATCTACAAACTTCCCCCAGATATATTACACTGATAAGAACAGATATAACTTAGAGAATTTTTTCACTTCAAGGTCCCAGAAGCAAAGACAAGGTTTTCATCTCGAGGCCAAAATACTACACTTGACCAGAGCTCAACACTGAGAGACACCCAGTGCCACCAACCCCCTTCCCCAGGTTTCAGCATCTATAGATTCACCAGAGCTTTGGCTCAGTAAGTTACAGATTTCAGGGAGCTGTCAAGCACCCCGAGGGGACTGAGTAAGTCTTGTGTTTTGACAAGGCTAAAAGAGTTTAGCCACTGGGCCATGCAGAAACACAGCTTATTTGGGAAGAGCACTGGTCCTACCGCTGGAATCAGGATCTGTCACTGCCCGCGAGATGCTCTTCTCCCCACTGATCAGGGGCCCACCTCCCAACCTCCAGCTGATGTTGGAAGAGGCCTGTAGTCAGACAACTCTGCACTTCTCGGAGACAGTGAGTGAGAGGAAGAGGAGAGCCATAGACGTAGTGCATGAGAGTGCCAGCAAGGAGCCGTTGGCGCCAGTGGAACGGCTATCAGAGGTACCTGCCACTCCAGTGCCAGGTCTCGTGCATGGGCTGCCTGAGTTATGCAGTGAGTGACGGAGTCGGTGACCTCTAGGGATCAGATTCAGAGGCAGCGCATTTTACTTGTTAACTGACAAGTCTCCAGGGTGAAAGGTTAGCGCATTAATCCTGCTACAAGCCTCCACTATTACCCCTCCCCAACATCTTCCTTCTGCCACTAAATCCACAGAGAGCTTTCAAATTCCTCGTCAGAGCGACAGCTTAACGAGCTATTCCGTATGACCCAAGCCCATAGTACAACACATCCCCTCCCTCCCTGCCACGCCAGACGACATCCCCAAGAGCTGTATCTGGCACGCAGAGGCCGCCTTCTCGAACTCAAGCTCTGGGCCTGGTTACAGCAGATACAAATCAGATTTCAGGCAAGCTGGGGGGGGGGGGGGGGTGGAAGAGTCTTAATAGAAGTCAGGTGGACGATCCTACCCCGAAGTGCTCAGCGGAGCAGAAAGCAGTTCAGAGCCGCTCCTCAGCAAGTTCCTGCTGCAGCGCAGAGCCCCCAGCCACATGCAAATCCTGCATCCACAGAAAGCCCCTCAGAGCAATCTTGCTTTCCCCAGGCCTCCCAGCACTGGACAAAACTGCCTAGGGACTCAAAGCAAGAACTGCACCATGCTCCCCCACCCCCGCAGCTTGTAACAGCCTTGAACGTATCTGGTTTAACACAAAGATAAAAATCATACACCCAATCCTGCAAACGCCTCCTCGTGAGACTAGCCAGGCAGTAAGCGTTACGACCGGAATCGTCTGCAGGATCAGGTCCCGTGTCACCGATGACAGAGCCCTGCCTATAGCATGGGCAAGGCACATGGCCACACTCCACAGGGCCGCTGCGCTACAGTTGTTTGCTCCAACTGAGCCACTGGCATTTGCCTCAATTCCAAGTGCGAGTAAACCTCACGTAGCTCTTCCAGTGTAGGCCCGTTCCCGTCCTTGCCTACGCTGGCGCAGCTGCTCCAGGGGCAGAGTGGGAATTAGTCCCATCTGCAGCCTTACTGTGAATACAAAGGTTCTGTAAACACAAACTGATGTCAGGGCTGCGGGAGGGGACGATATAAGCTCACTGATTGTCCGAACGGTTTAGGATGGGTGCCCGAGCTCGGCCTCAGAGCCATCTGGATTCCTTTGCAGATGTCTGCAAGCATTGATCAGTCCAGGCCTTTCTCTCTAATGCTCTGGGCCCAGCCCCTAGAGGAACGATTGCCAACGCTGACAGCCCTTCTTCCCTTTTTAAGCCCAGAACTCGCAAGGAGCCTCAGGAAGGAGACAGCCTGAATGAGGGGCAGATCTGAAGGTTGTAACTCTCAGACAGGATTTCGCAGCCCTTAATCCAGTGAGATCCAGTTCAACACCCTAACCATGAAGTGACCCCCTAGGGTTTGTAGCTTAATCTGCTTGGAGAGGCGACTAACGGGGCTCCATGCACAGGTGAAGTAGACGTCTGTACCCTCAAAGACTGATCAAAGTTCAGGACATCACAGACCATCATGTGAGTAATTCAGAGCCCTTGCCTACGCTTCAGTTGGGATGGAGAGAACATCCTACCTCATGGGATCAGGCCCTGGACGAGAAGGCAGTTAGCACACCAAGAGACCAACTACACTGGCCACAGAGCTTCTTGAACACAGCTCTGCCCTGCATTTGACCCACAGCATTTCCTGGCTTCTGTAGCAGAGGCTACCCTTTAGGGAGGTCGCTGTGCAATTGGGACAGGTATCCAGGCCAGACTGGTTTTCAGCTGCAGCCAAAACGGTCCCCAGGTCTGCAGGGGCAGAGAGGCTGGGCTGACCCATTTCTGACATGGACAATGCAGCGTCTAAAGCAATCAGTTAGTATTCCATCCTTGATCACGATGATCTGGCAGAGACCCTGGCAGATCTAACCCAATCCCTTGCAAATACAAGAGCTACCACAGCCAGTGCACGAGAGATGGCCACTGTGCATCTGTTTATGAAATCTGAATCTATACCTTCTCCGTTAGCTTCCTGCTGGCATCGGAATTCTATAGCTAGCTCCAGGCATACAGACCATTAAGCCTGCCTATGCTAACAGGAATGGATAAAAACAATATTTGCTCACAACGGTCAGCATGAAGCGCCACAACAGGAGTCACTATCGGTTCAGACCACGCTCAGCTTCATGGTCACGCTCCCCATATTGAACATGGAGCACAATGGGCCTGCCAGTTATAACGCTGGCCACGCCCACCCCAAATCAACTAAGCTTGTCTCATTGATAGCCATGCTCCTGGCCATTTAGAGACATCCCCACATGCCGGAGCATCACGCAGAGTGGAGCTTTGCCTCTTTCCTGAGCTGCTGTTTACCGCCACTCCCTCCGGATCCTTCACTCAAGGCAGATGGAAAACCCAATTGCAAGTCAATGGGCGTCCAGCACTTCGCTCCTCTGGGGGCAGGCTAGTCATCGTAAAGCACAGCTGCTTGCTGAGGTGAAGGTAGCAAAGGAAACGGCTTCTGGCAGGCTGCAGAAGAGACCGGAAGGTTCCGAGCCTGGCACCCCACCAGTTGCCAGAGATATCCAGGCTATGTCCCAGAACCGAGCTGCGTGCCAATCCTATCAAATGTAGTTAGCTGCTAGGGGAGTGGTCCATTCTTTCTGCTCAGGAGATTAATGGAAGACTGTCTAATTCCCTAGCACAACTAGAGGAGGAGATTATGCGATCACAGTCACTGTACATTTCAAATGCAGACTTAAAAGCCTCCACACACAGCTCATTTTTCCTATTTGACATCAATGGGAAATCCACTGCAGATCAAAGGTAGCGCAAGACCCAGAATCCTTCAGGGCTTTGTCCCCAGCCCCACTGGGGAGACCCACATATTAAGGAGGGAGCTTTAGCAAAGACAGGAACAGCCAACAAATTGTCTACAGGACTCAAGTGCTAGTAACATTCCCAAGCCCAAAACACACAGCTGGCTGATTTGGAAGACATCTGCATCACTACACCCCTTTGAATCCTGGTCTCCAGTTAGATGAGGAGCCCCAGCCACGGCTGGCTTTAGAAATTTCGGGCTCCCCAAGCAGGCTGTTCTTGAGCCACCTCTCCAAAGCCACCTAAATTCACATACAGCCCTAGTGTGCTAAGCCAGCAGTACAGCCACACAGCCTGACATGGGAAGTGTGGGGCCACCAAGCATGGGGGGGGAGGGGGCTGGCCATTTAGGCACCTCATGGTTTGTGGGTCCCCAGAGCTTGCTTTTTCACATCCCATATTTTGTTAGGCAAGTTCCAGCTTCGCTTTGGGAACAGATTAACACCACGAGAGAAGGTGGGCAAAACCTCCACAACCCTACAGGACAAGCCCCAAGACAGGGGTGTTTTATCCCCATTTCAGACCCACTATGAGCTTTTCAAGGAAAAATCGTCACCACTAAGGTCCAGCTCTACCTCCCTTATGGGGCAACTGGGAGTCCTGTGAAACATACAGACAACACGCAAGAGCTCCGAGGCCCATGGGAGGTGGACAGAGCTCCAGACCGGGACTCAGGTCCTGGGTTCTATTCCCCAACTCAGCCACTGACCTGCTGCGGGCCAGTGGGCAAGTCATCACCTTTCCGCTGGCTTCCCCTTTCCACTCGCCCTGCAAGCTCTCTAGGGCCGGGACTGCACAGTGGGGCCCTGCTCTCTACTTCAGTATTACTGCAATCCATGAGACACCGAAGGACAAGCACTAGGGAACAGAGCAAGGCTGGGAAGAGACGGCCAGACAAAGTCATCGGGTCAGAACTGCCAGTTATAGCAGTATAGCAGCAGGCATTCTTCCTGCAAGTATCCCACAGCCTGTCAAGCCACGAGCACGGACGTTTGCACAAAGCAAGTAAGGATCCTACAGCAGGATCATGCCGCATTCGCTTCCAAGCTAAACAAGCGATAAGGTGGAACTGACCTCCCTTCATAGAATATCAGGGTTGGAAGGGACCTCAGGAGGTCATCTAGTCCAACCCCCTGCTCAAAGCAGGGCCAATCCCCAACTAAATCCCCAAATGGCCCCCTCAAGGATTGAACTCACAATGCTGGGTTTAGCAGGCCAATGCTCAAACCACTGAGCTATCCCTCCCCTTTAGTGTGCAAGTGGCAGGACTGAAAAAGCATCAACCTTTGATGCACTCATTCGGGATGGACTCCAACCGAGCGAGAAGATTTTATTTATCTTCATAAATATAACCCAGAGCACACAGCTGTGCCGAGGGGGTGCCGATCGGAAGTGGAGATGTGTGTAGCACAAGGGAGGGGATCCCTCCACTTCCCAGATCGGAGAGCTTGGGGAGCCCCTAAAGCGACCCAGTGAGAGATGCGAAAGCAAAAGTGCAGCCACATTTACAGCATTTCTACCGAGGCCGCTTCTGGCTGCCTCATAAAATGTGTTTGTGGCCAGGAGGCCAAGGACCGCGGAGTCCCGTTTGGCCGTAAAGGAAGGAACAGAATGTCAGTATTTTCAGGGAGAGAGCGCACGCATTTGTCCACGGAGCGCCGCCCCCCTCCTGGGATCCCTGGTCTTCTTCTGTATCACTCCCCCCACCAGTCACTTACCAGGTTAATGTAAAGATCCCAGCAGGCTTATTAAGCCTGCACAATAAAGAGACAAAAGTCCAGGATGAAAAGGGCTATAAATCAAAGGGACACAGCTCTGTCCCTTCAAAGGGGAAGGGAGCACACAGCTCAGAAGGGAATTCGGCATTTTAAAGCCCCCTTTGCGGAGTTTCACCGCCAAAAGCCAGGCCACTTATCCGCCTCTGCACCAGAATAAAACTCAGGTGCTGATCTACCTTTCAGCTCCATTTCCTCCCATACAAAAAAACCCTGAGCCTATTTCCAGACCACATCTGAGGACAGGAGTAAGTGAAAACTAACTGTTTCAAGCCGGAGCCCTACCCGCACCAGGCTGGCCTGTTTTCCTGTAAGTCTGCTCGCTGGAGATTGAGTATTCCTCGAGCGTCCAACATACACCTATTGTTTCGCTTGAGCGTGCAAGACACATGCAGAAGAGACTGACTCCTGCAAGGGGGATGGATGGATGGCCCGGGGAAGAGATGCACAACGGGGGGGGGGGGGGGGGGGCTCAGCTTTTGGAACACGACGTGGGATTTCCCTGCACCCGAAATTCAGCGGTGCACACAGGAAAAACAAGGCAAGTTGCGTCCCCTGCCCAGTCTCAAGCAGCCAAGCTCAGCCCCGCAACGCTGCAAGAAAAACGCTCTTGCAACAAACTCCAGCCCGGCCCCCCCCCGGCCTGCAGGAAAAGTGAAGCGAGAGAAGCTATGACAAACGCCCCGAGAGAGGAGCAAACGCAGCCAACAGCATCACAACAGAGCCCGGCTCAGCCCTTCCAGCCCGAGCCGGGGGAGAGGGCGCGGGAGCGCAGGGCAAGCGGCCACCAGCCCCGGCTTTGCAATGCGCTCGGATCCCAGCCAGCCCGACCCCTCTGCAGCCCCCCGAGCCCCGGCCCAACACCCCCCCCCGCGCCGCGGCAGCCCCCGAGCGCCCCCCAACAGCAGAGGATGGGGGGGCTGCTGGCTGAGGCTCTGCACGGGCTCCCTGCACCCCCACGCCCCGGACTGCAGCTCCGAGCACCCCAGGAACCGCTGGGGGGGGGGGGGATCTGCCCGCCGCCCGGACCCGCCGCGCCCACCCACCTTGTTGAAGGCGAAGAGATCCAGCTTGAGCTTCTCCCGCTGGGGGTCGTGCCCCTGCCTCCGGAACCGAAACTTCATCATCGTGCCGGGCTGGGCGCTCGCCGCCGGGCTCCCTGCAACGCCAGCCAGGCAGCGGGCTCGCCTGCCCCATGCACCCGGCCGGCCCCGCGCCGCCAGCCCGCAGCCTGGATGCTGCGGGGGGAGGGGAAGGGGCCGTTCAGGAGGCGGGGGGGGGTGAACGACGTCCGGCCGAGCCAATCAGCGACCGCGGGGGAAAGCGAACCAGACAATGGGGGAGAGAAGAAGGCCAGCGTTCCGCGGCTCCCGAGTCCGGCCTCTGCTGGGAGCATGCGCCGGGGCGCGGGGGTGCCTGGGAGATGTAGTTTTTCCCCTCCCCCCCTGTTCTGCCAAGTCTTTGGCGTCCCACCAGGGGGGCCCGATCCTGAGTGGGGCTGCTGGGCACTCCTGCCATATAAAGTCCTCAATGAATTCTCAGCCCTGTCTGAGCCAGTGTCTTCTCTGCCCAGAGAAGAGGTTTGGCAGCCGGACAGTAAAGAAGGTGGATTCTGATCCCCGCCCCCCCCCCCCCCACACACACACACACGCTGCCCAAAGAGTGCGAAGAAAATAAAAGCACTTGGGCCAGATCCTTTCACGACTGCCCTAGGCACAGCTGCCTTAGGAGGGGGGATGCAAAAGACGGGGACTATTCGGCTTAGAAAAAAGACGACTGGGGGTGGGGAGGGTATGACACAGGGCTGGAAAATCACGAGTGGTGTGGTGGAGAAAACGAGCAGGGAAGTGTTATTTACCCCTTCACATAACACAACAACCAGCGGTCTCCCACTGAAATTAACCGGCAGCGGGTTTAAAACAAACGTAAGGAAGCCCTTCTTCCCACAACGTACTGTCAACCTGTGGAACTCATTGCCAGGGGATGTTGTGAAGGCCAAAAGTGTAACTGGGTTCAGAAAAGAATTAGATGAGTTCCTGGAAGATCAGTCCATCCGTGGCCATTAACCAAGATGGTCAGGGACCCATGCTCTGAGTGCTCCTAAACCTCCGATTGCCAAAAGCTGGGACTGGCCGACAGTGACGGGGGATGGATCATTTGATAATTGCCCAGTTCTGGTCATTCCCTCTGAAGCACGGCTTCCTCTTCTGTCACTTACACTGAGCATCCTAAGCAGAAGACTGCGATGGTCTAGGCCTGATTTTCTCAACCTTTTTCTTTCTGAGACCCCTTAACAGGCTATAAAAACTCTGTGGCCCACCTGTGCCACAGCAACTGTTTTTCTGCATATCCAGTAGATTAAAAGCCAGAGGTGGAGTTAAGGGGTTGCGAGCAGAGCAATTGCTTGGGGCCCCACACCACAGGGAGCAACTGGGGCAAATGGCCACGGTTCCCAGCAACACAAGCACATGGGCCAGAATTTGTCCCCTGCCAGCACTCTGTGCCCCATGGGGAGACCTTGCCACATGCCCTCCCTGGGTTTTTTTTGCCAGGAGAAGGCATTGGGTGACAGCCAGGCCTCCTAAGGCACCCTGCCAGCAGAGGCTGCCCGTGGGGTATCTTGAGTCAGTGCATCTCCCACCTAGCCTATGCATGCTCCCGCCCCATCCAGTGCTGTCCGCTTTGAGGGCTGTGCTGGCAAGCTGGGTGTTCCCCGGTGGAGGGCAGGTAGCAGCCCCTAGGCAGACTCTCTTCTCCCTTGTGTGGAGCTTTACCTCTGCGCACAATGGGGCTATCCATTTGAGGAACTGGCTGTATCTCTAATCCGAAAAGCGGGTTCTCGGCAGGCTCCGCAGCGTGATCGGTGAGGGGGCGGGGCGAGCGTGTTTCTAGGCCTGGGAGCCAGCTCCCGCGGGTCCCGTCTCTCTCGGGGCAGGGAGGGATTGCAGAACGTGCTACGGTTTGCAAAGATCAAGCCACGGAGGAGCAGCTTCACCGGGGATCTGCAGCTGGAGGATGCAAACCCCTGACGGAGGCACCTGAAGATGAAACCTTGTTAGGGCAACAAATTGTGCTCAGGGCTGAAGGGACAGGGTGGTAATAATAAAAAAATCTTTCTTTCCTCAGCCACAAAGTGCTTCATTCTATCATGCCTTCAATTACGGGTGCAATGTCAGGGGTTGGGCGGTCACGGTCCTCTTTCAAGCAGTTGAGTGTGACAGCTGCCTTCTATGCAGGCTCAATGATGGAACAATTAAATGCCCTTTCATTTAGTGATAGCTGAAACCATGGAAAATCACTGCCCAAGGACTAGACCATGTGGGGGCAGTGGCTGGGTCATGTGGTCTAAGGGATTTCCCGGGGGTCTGATGACACATGCAGGGACAGAGGGTTGATTTGATTGCAGCTCTGTGCATGTGCGTGAGTGAATGAAAGTGGGAGAGACAGAGAGAAGCTGCACAAACGCCACAGAGGCACACAGCGAAGGCAGCAAGGAAGCCCCAAGCAGCCCCATAAGCATTTGTAGTATGACCCTGAGAAAAAGCTTAAAGGAAGAGCTTGTGGGTAGAGTGCTGGCTGGAAAGAGGCTTGGAACTGTGAGCAAGGAAACTGTCTCCTGCTCTTTGATTCCTGCTGTGTTCAGGGAAACAGGGCTTTATGTACATTCTTTGTAAATTAACAGGGTTGCATCAGAGAAATACCCGACTCCATTGCCATTTTCTCCTCCTAATGGAAACAACTTGAAAGATCATGAATTCTGACTCTCGTTAAAAGGGGTAACACTGGACGTAAATCCCAGACTGAGATTTGGAGACCCAATTCTGGTTAGTTTGAATTGGAATTGGACAGCCAACTGCCCAAGGAAACTGTGAAAATCTCCTCTCAGATCTTGCCTTCAAGCCATCACCGACCTTCCTGGTATCTGTTTTCTAGCTGGAACCAAACCCAACCCCAAGGTCTGAATCACTGCAGAACATTGAGGAAGTTGGGAACTGGAGCAAAATCCAAATCCAGGTTTTTCAGTTAGCTCCTGTCATCTCTACAATGGAATTAATCAAAACCCTGGAGCCGAACTCCGGGGATGTTTGAATTTGTGGCTGATGTAAATTTAAAAAGTATGGCGAGCTGGCCTCTAGCCAGAGTAGAGTGGGGAGCAATCATGAGGCAATAGATCTTCTTGTCCTTCTGGTCTATGTGCTTGTGATACGTTGTTTCATATCTCTGGCATCCTCATGTGAACAATAATCACTAATTAGGTGGTGTGGTCAAGTGGGTAGGGCGCTGGGTTGAGAATCAGGAGAGCTGGATTCTATTCTCGGCCCTGCTGTTGGATGACGTTGGGTGAATCACTTTGACTCTCTGTGCCTCAGTTTCCCCTCCTAACCTTTATTTGTCTTGTCAATTAATCTGCAGGCACTTCGGGTTCCTCACTCTGGGGCTGTACACTTCCAAGCACAGTAGGCACCTGAGCTGGGTTTCAAGGCTACTGCAATACAAATCATAATCTTTTAAATGACTTTTGGTGGCACCTCCTCCAAGTGAAACTAACGCGAAATCATAAAGACAGCAAAGGCCAATGAGTGTACCAGAGGGGGATGCTCCTACCCGCACCCAGCAAATCACCCCCAAACTATCCAGTACAATCCTGCATCCTGCTCTAATACCTCCCCAAACCAGTCAATCATAACCCCATAGCCCTCTGGGGTGGAGCTGCAGGCGCTCAGCGCCTCTGAACATTAGGCTGTTGGGGTCTGGCTGGGTTCCCCCAAAACTGAGGGACCCAGAACCACTAGGCACTTTGGAAAATGCTGACTTTATTCTCGCCTTACAATTTCCCTTTCTTTCCAGCATTCAACGGACTCTCTCTTCCTCACCTACTGTGGGCCCAAAATCATCCCTGGGCTAATTCAAATCACTGCTTTTACCCCAGGGGTGAATGTGACTCACTTGTGATCATATTTAGCGGCTATAGGGGAGTTTATGTTTCAAAGCGCTGTGCAGTCATTTGCTAATTAAAGTTAATGATCCACGTTGTGACACTGGCTCTAATGGAACGACACCAGGGACAGGAATTGGAATTATGTAGCGCTCCAGATGCCTGAGACAGCTCCAGATGCAAATGTTTCTTATTATCCATTTCATAAGAATGCCATAGTAGGTCAGAGCAACAATCCATCTAGCCCACTATCCTGTCTCCGACATAGGCCAGTACCAGAGCGTCAGGGGGAGTGTACAAAACAGAGTAATTTGGGGAGATCTACCCCGTCTTCCCCTCCTGGCTTCTGGCAGTCAGACATTTAGGGTCACCCTGAGCATGAGGTTATATCTCTGACCATCTCTTGGCTAATAGCCATTGATGGACCTATCCTCCTGGAATTTATCCAGTTATTTTTGGAACCCAGTTATACGTTTGGTCATCACAACATCCCATAGCAATGAGTTCCACAGGTTAACTGTGCTTTGTGTGATGAAATACTTCCTCTTGTTTGTAATAAACCTGCTGCCTATTAATTTCATCAGGTGACCCCTGGTTTTTGTAGTGTGGGAAAGGGTAAATAACACTTCTCTGTTCACTTTGTCCACATAATTCATGATTTTATAGACCGCTATCATAGCCCCTCTTATTTCCAGTTCAAAATAACCCAGTTCCCTAGATATGGGGTGCAATCCTGCAAAGTGTTAACACCCCCAGGCCCCACTGCCGCCCGTGAAAGCAGGCAGCATCTTGCAGGACCCATCCAGAAGCCTGCAGTTTCACGTATTTAGGGCCTGATCCAAAGGGTCAATGAGTTAATAAATAAAAAATAAAAATAAATAAAAATAATAATAAATGAATGGAGATATCCTATCTCCTAGAACTGGAAGGGACCTTGAAAGATCATCGAGTCCAGCCCCCTGCCTTCACTAGCAGGACCAAGTACTGATTTTTTTGCCCCAGATCCCTAAGTGGCCCTCTCAAGCATTGAACTCACAACCCTGGGTTTAGCAGGCCAATGCTCAAACCACTGAGCTATCCCTCCCCCCTTAGTTTCAAAGGGCTTTGGATCAGGGCTTTATTCCGTGCTTTCCCCCTCCGCTTCCCACACACTTCCTGGAGAAATAGGTCTGTCAAGCTGTGCCAACTTCAGAGAGGTTTGGAAAATCCAATCAAAGCAAACCCACACAAGTGAGCTTCCGCATCTCCCTTTGCAACACACAGAGCAAAACCCTGCGCGGCACGAGGCGGGTGTTGTAAAAGCTGCCTTGGAATGAATCCGGAACCACCATACCAGTCTCTACCCACGCTGTGCCAGCCAGCACTGGTGTAATAGCCCCAACGGTGCAAGCAACACCACCCACCCACAGCACCATGGTGACTCGCTTCGGCCTGCCTTCGGGTGTATGACCTGTACTCTGCTGGCCGGTACAAATAGCACTGCTCCTCTTCAGTCCCGCCCCTCGCAGAGCTCAGCTCTGCACTGGTTTGTCAGCAGCGGTATCGCCAACCCCAAATGGTCAGCAATTGCGAGTCAGGCTCACCAAAAAATCCTGAGATTGGCTTTGAAGTCATGAGATTATGTAAAAAGACTAGCTTTGGTGTTCTTTTTATTCGCCTGCAGCTTTTTGAGCCTTTATGGTGCACTGGGGTCACATTCGGATGCTTTCTCCGCAGCCACGAGGGCTAGAATGAAGGCGGAAATCACCACATTTCCACTTGACTCCAGGAGCTGGGGCTTTAGGGAAAACAATAATTATCATGAGACTCATGACAAAAGCCTGAGAGTTGGCAACACTGCTTCTGCAGCATCACGAATGCCCTGAGACGGGCTTCTTTACCAGCATGTCTCTGATGAATGCTTTCAATGGGAATGAGATACTTTAAAAGCTGCCACCATGGCCCCCATTTCTAATCTGTACAGGGAGAAGCCTAGAGAAGTTGGGAAAACCAAAGGTTGTTTTGGAGCGCTGTTCATGTGCTTGAAACACAGAAAGAAACACCAGACATCCAGTGCTATATGCATTGGTCTGTACATACGTACCGGAACCCTATGGCCTTGAGTCAGCAAACACTTACTTAAGGAGCAGAGGTTTAAGCATGTGCTTAAATGCTTTGCTGGGCTTGAGCCTCTATGAAGATTAAGCTACAATCCTTCCTTAGTTCTCCCTTCTTCCGCAGCGTTTACAAGCTCAGTAAAATTGCTGCCACCACCCACGACACAAAAAGCACAAACTGCTCCGGACAGAACCAGTGCCGGCACCTCCGGTGCGACTCCGGATAGCTGGTGTTTTTCTTAAAGCCCCAGCTCCTGGAGGTGATTGCACAAGAAACTCAGTTTTCTAGCCCTCAAGTAGGGTCACCAACAGTCCCTTATTACAAGGCACGTCCCTTATTGTTTCATCTCTGTACAAGAAGATTGGGAGTTACTGAGTGCTGTGGTGTGGGCCTGGCCAGGGAAGATCACTGTGCACACCAAAATAATAATGCTATGGGATAGCAACGAGTCTTTGCACCCATCTTATCAGAGTCCTGACTACCCCCACCCCCACATCCAGCTTCACCCTCCTTCTGACCAAGGAGGACTACACAGAATTCCACTTGGGATCTGCATGGCCCACCTGCTAACAGGCTGCAGGGATCACCATGCATAGAGCATGGCCCGGGCCTGTTTCCATCCCTGGGTGCTAAGTGCAAACCTCCTGCATTCCCAAGGCCGGGACCACGCCCGGCCGCACTGAGAAGTACCGAGAACTAGGGTACCAGGCTGGCGGAGCTGCTGGCTGTTAACAAAGCGAATAATCAGATAGGAGAGAGAGCGCTGTGGTGATTACACAGGAAGTGGATGATTCACCGGGCAGGTTTATGGGGCGACTGGTTGAACATGTCTGTGCCTCTGCCTCAGACGCTGACATCTCCTCACGAGGGCCAGCTGGATCCTGGGTGTAACTGGAGAAATCGGGCCTGGATGGTTACCAAAAAACATGTTCCATTTAAAAGAGAAAAAAAGAATCCCCCAGCCCCGGTCTTTGAAACTATCCCAGGAAGGAAAATTTCAGCGTGTTACAAAGGCACAGTTTGGGTCCAGCTTCCCTGCTATGAATCCCGCCCCCTCCCTGTCCCGAAGAGTCCCTAGCCCCACTCAGTCGCTAACACCCGACGGCTGTAATAAACCACTTTCAGAGCCCTGCCGCCGGAGGGGTCAGACTGGCCCAACGCAGCATCCACCAGCAGACAGAATCGCAGGCCCCAGGCATTCCAAATCTCTAGCTAGCCCCCGCCCCCCAAATGAGATTGGCTTCAGAACAAGGAGATTTAAAACAAATAAAATTGGGGGGGTCATTGTCTTTGCCTTCTGGTGCCTTAGCCTTTTGGAGTCCCCTTCTCAAGCTGTCTCCACCCCCAGAGGGCTGAAAACTTTGGGGTTTTTTCCCCCCCAGTTCAAGCTGACATTCTAGCATAATCACCAGAGTCCAGGAGCTGGGGCGTCAAGAAATTCACCAAGTCATCTGGCATGGAAGCTTTCATTGGAAAAAAAAGGCTTCTAGCCGTTCTGGCTGCAAAGCCCACCCAGCCAGCAGGACCAGCAGCAGTGCTGGCTCCGAATCTGCAGGCAGACAGTGCCAAACACCCATCCACATCCTGATCTAGCCGTGTGAATGTGAAGAAACTCCCTGCCCCTTGTAGACTAGCCTTCACTGGGTGGGTGAACATCAGTGCTAACAGGAAAAGGGGTGGTGAGTACAGTGCCCTCTTCTGGCTGCAGCTAGTGGCCACGCACTGGAGCAGACAGCCAATTAGCCTGAGTCCCCCGGTGTGATGCTCGGGGGACCAGGGTTATGAGGCACCCGCCAGTGGCATGACATGGGTCTTGTCTGTGCCTGCTGTAGATCAGCTTCCTGACTCCACCAGCACAAGTCCTGCTGTCCTGGCCTCCGCAGACCTGGCTCCCTCTGTCCAGGGAGTGACAGGCACACGCTGAGTCCCCGAAGCGTGCCCTGCAGCGTCCAGCCCCTTAGCCACTCGACATAATTCAGAGTTACCCGGCCTGCTGGGCCCAAAGGAACGGGACAGGGTCCACTCCAGCTCATCACTTTGCTTTGCACCGCAGCACGGAGATCTAGCTACAGTGAACACAAGAATGTTTATTATCAAGGAACCGAGATTCAAGCGATAGGGAGCAAGGCTATTGGAAGCCAACGGTTACACATAAAACAAAATCAGAACATGCTTCCTGGAGACCGAATGTCACTGATAAGTTACCCTCCTGTCTAAAGCTTAGCTCACCCCGAGTTCTCTCCAGCATCTTCAACCATGCCTGGTTGAGACCCTTTTTCATGAAGCAAACTCACTGGTCCTTTACTTCCTCGGTGAAGGATGCCAGGGTGTCTGCTTTGACCCTCAAATATACATGAGCGCACCTTTGATGTGCACCTCAAGCTAGGCTCCCTCCCCCCGCCCTGCTTGCTTTTCCTGTTACTTTCCTCTTTTTGAAGTTTTCACAAGCCTTCATTAGCATTCAGTTCAGACTGGTGAGAGGAGACGCACTGTGAACTATACAATACTTACCTCAGCTAGAGAAACATTTCTTGTCGGACAGAAAACCTGGTTTTCACCTTTGCTGATGCCCAGTCCCTAGACACAGGCCTTAAGGATATAATGTTCAGTGTACAGACATCATCCACGGGCCTGTGTTTTGCGAAGGCCAGTGCGACACTGGTTTTTATTAGAGACCTCTCTTTAGTGAATGAACTGTACATACCAGACCCAGGAGATCCCTGCAACCCCTCTGTACCCCGAAGAGGTTCTGGGGTCTCACTGGACAGCCGCTCCTTCCGCCAAGTGAGCCAAAACCCGAGTGGGCAGCAGGAGCTGTACCAAGCCAGTGTCTGTGGAAAATTGCCTTTTGTGGCCTTTGCACAGGCTTGTCACTGTGAGCAAGGCCCAGAGCCTCAAAGGTATTTAGGCTCCTAGCGTCCATTTCAAAGCCTAAATACCTTTTGAGGATCTGGGCCCAGACATCTACTGCACGGGAGGCAGGTTTCGGTGAAAGCTCTTTCTGGGGGCGGGGGGATTGTAGTCTGTGGCTGCGTGCATTTGTGCCCCGAGAGATCCCCGGCGCCAGTCAAATGCTGGCAGTGTGCTGCCTTTACTTTGATTGTGGGCTCATTGGGGCAGAGACCCACTTCTTCTGGTTCTGGGTTTGTACAGCGCCTGGCACCCTGGCACCCGGCTCCATGCTGGGGGCACCCATCGGCGCTACCACCGCACAAATTAATAATAATAATATTGGTTTCCTGGTGGCACAAAACCACCTCTTCCTACTTCCTTCGGTGGTAAGTTCTTATGGGGCCAGGAGTGGTGTTTTATCAAATACATGTACAGCGCCGAGCTCCACAGAGCCCTCACCCCGAGCAGGGCCTCTCCACCCCACCAGAAGATGAATAATAAAAGCAGCACTTGGGCTATACTGATCCTGAAACAGTAGCCATGGCGCTAAGGTAGCGGGGGTGCAGAATCACAGCACCAGGGCTGCACGGGCACGGCTTAGCTCCAAACTCGAACATCAGCAAGCTGTGGTCAGGCAGCACCTCCATCCTGTTGCTAACACATTGTCCCCGCCCAGCATCTTTATGTTGTGTGCTGCCTGGGGCAGGAACGGGGCCTCGTTTTCCATTTGGAAAGCGCCTGGCGCTGTGCTAGTGGACACAACTAATGACAATAATCCATCCGTGTAATGGCCACACACAGTAAACCTGCTTTGCTGCAGGCACTCTTGACCGCAGCTTCTGTGATGTGGTGAATCAGGGCAGTTATTTGAAGTGCTTACCGTTCGCTATGGCAGCAGATGTGCATCGGATGCCGTGTACTGCACAATTCTGATGGTGGAAATGAATATGTGGAGATATACCTATCTCATAGAGCTGGAAGGGACCACGAAAGGTCATCGAGTCCAGCCCCCTGCCTTCACTAGCAGGACCAAGTACTGATTTTGCCCCAGATCCCTAAGTGGCGCCCCTCAAGGATTGAACTCATAACCCTGGGTTAAGCAGGCCAATGCTCAAACCACTGAGCTATCCATGTCACAACCCTTTAGGGTGGGCTGCGCGTCCCTAGCTGTTTGCACTCACCTAGCATGTTCTCTATTATTGAACAGTGGCAGATGAAAAGGGGATGGGTAACGTAGTGGCAGAAACCTGAAACTGTCATAAGTAGCCCTGGCCTGATGGGTGAATGTCTCTGCACAAGGGGGCGCTTATCGGGAGCAAGATGTAACAGAAGACAAGCCTCACATTTAATAATGCACTTGTTGGGAGGCAGCATTACCTAGGGGTTAGAGCAGGAGCACAGGCAACAGGACTCCAGAGTCCTATTCCCAGTTCTGACACTAACTCCTTGATCAAGTCAGTGCACATCCCGTGCCTCAGTTTCCCCATCCATAAAATACTAATGCCCCTCTGCAAACTGTTTTGACTCATTCGAAGGAAGGTTGTTATAGGAAGGCAAGGCCTTATTACTAACTGCGTTTCCATTGGTGCCCAGAAGCGTGTTCTGAGGTTTCCAAAGGCTGCTCTACACCCGAAGACTAAAGGTGGGATTCGGAACCGATTTAGTGCCACTGGTGCCACTGTGTGTGTATACACTGCTCAGTGGATTTAATCCTGCTTTATAGTGGTTTAGATTGCATACGCCATTTTTGTGCTGGTATAACTATCTATGTCAGCGAGCAGGGGATATTTACCATTATATTAAATAATATACCACACCTTAGCATAGACAGTTAAACCAGTATAAAGTCCCCTTTTTGTACCACAATAAGCGACACCAGTATAAAGCACCTTCATATGATACCACTGCATTCGCACTGGGAAAGAATCTATTGCTTTAACTCTATCAGTACGTTCACAATGGTACAACTTTCTAGCATAGATGAGGCCTGAGAAATGAACCAGTATAGCCAGTTTGAAACCAACAGAAGCATGGCCACACACGAAGTTGTCCCAGTTAAACGAACCAGGTCGTTTAAACCAGTGGTTCTCAGCCAGGGGTACACGTACCCCTGGGGGTATCCAGAGGTCTTCCTGGGGGTAATCAACTCATCTAGATAATTGCCTAGTTTTACAACAGGCTAGCGAAGTCAGTACAAACTACAATTTCATACAGACAATAACTTGTTTATACTGCTCGACATACTATACACTGACATTTTAGGAACAATATTTATATTCCAATTGCTTCATTTTATAATATGGTATGTAAGCAATTGTTCGGTGCTAACGGGCTGTGACACTTTTGTATTTTGAGGCCTGATTTTGTAAGCAAGGAGGTTTTAGGTGAGATGAAACTTGGGGGTATGCAAGACAAATCAGACTCTTGAAAGGGGCAAGTGGTCTGGAAAGGTTGAGAGCCACAGGTTTAAACCAATCAGCGTTCATTTGGGGCCACTTGTTCAAAGGTTTCCTAGATGTCCTAGCAACAGAGGCAGAGATGGTCTGGATCCCCCCTCCCAATCAAAGCCCGCTGCTCTCTGGGGGTGGGGAGGGGTACACACTCTTGCAGCTGTAATAGATATTCGCGGGTAACTGCACCTCAGTGGAGGTCACGCACCTGTCAAGCCACACAAAAGGTTAGAACCGGCTATTAAAAAAAACCCGCCACGCCAAGAAGACATGCCTTGTGTTGCTTGACAGGTTCACAGGCCAGCTGCCTGTGTGAGTGCATGAGGGTGGGATTGAAGGGGGAGTCGCTCACAGTCAGACGGGACACAGCTGGCCCCTACCCTTACATTGCAATGACTCAAGCTTCAGCAGCGTTAGCATTTAAATAGTCACCCCTGGGCTTTGAAGTTAACACCCCATTAAAAAGAAATGAGGGAGGTTTGCATTTGCACTGCTGCTGGAGCTATTGTTCCACTCCATCAGGATGCAGGCCACTGATTTCCACAGGCTTTTCCTGAGGCTGGGGAGTGTTTTAAGTGCAGCTTCGGGCCTGGTATATTTTCTCTGTCTACAAACAATAAACACATCCTCTCCGCCAAATCATGGCTGACAGCAAACCAAGAAAGAACCAACGCCAAGTGTCCGTGAGTGAGAGCACAGGGTGCGCGTCTCTCCTTTCTCTCCTCGGCACTGACCGGAACCCAGAAATAACTCCGTTTCTGCATCTAGCACAGTCTCCGAGATTTAAACGCATGGCACAAAGAAAAGAAAAGGCATAACAGTTATATCCACATCTGATTCCACAGATTCCCCTCAGGCCAGGCCTATACTAGAGATTTTGCCCAGTATAACAGTGTTGGTTTGGGGTGTGATTCCCCCGCCCCGACACTTCTATGCTGGCCCAACCCCTAGCACAGATGCCATTATACCAGCATGAAAGTCCTTTTGCTGGCATAGCTTATTTTGCTGAGGGAACTGGTATCAGTTGCACTGGCCAGAGCACTTGTTTGGCTGGTATAAGCTGCATCTCCGCTAGGGAGGTTGGCTGGTGTAGTGATGCCAGTGTTGCCCCATTTCCACCAAAGCAGCTAGTCAGAAGTTCAGGGCTCTGTGGGTGGTCCAGCTGAGAGCAGAAATTGACAGGAGCTGGGTGTTTTCTTTGATGTGCTCTTGTTTATTTACAAGGAAGGTACAAAGTTCTGTGTCTCTGAACAAAAAAGAACCAGAAACAAACGCAACAAGGTGGGTCAGGGCCGACTCCAGGCACCAGCTAAGGAAGCAGGTACTTGAGGCGGCCAATACCAAGGGGTGGCACTCTGTCCGCTATGGGGCGGCACGTCTGGGTCTTCGGCGGCAATTCGGCAGCGGGTCCCTCAGTCCCGCTCAGAGCGAAGGACCTGCTGCCGAATTGCCGCGCCGAAGAGTGGAGCTGTGCGATCACGCTGCTGCGTTGTTTTTTTTGCCGCTCGGGGCGGCAGAAAACCTGGAGCCGGCCCTGAGGTGGGTGAGGCAATGCCTTTTACTGGGCCAGCTTCTGTTGGTGGGAGAGAGAAACTTGTCCAATAAATGGTGTCAAGTATCAGGGGTAGCCGTGTTAATCTGTATCCACAAAAACAATGAGGGGTCCGGTGGCACCTTAAAGACGAACAGATTTATTTGGGCATAAGCTTTCGTGGGTAAAAAACCTCACTGATGAAAGCTTATGCCCAAATAAATCTGTTCGTCTTTAAGGTGCCACCGGACTCCCTGTTGTTTTTGTCCAATAAAAGATATTACCTCCCCCATCTCTAATATCCTGGGACCAACATCACTGACTGCATACAAAAAGAAAAGCAGCAGTTTCTTAGCTCTACAGCCCCACACACCTACCCAAAACAACACTCAGCCCAAAAGCTCCTGGGCAGGTTCACACCCACCTTTTGTCTTCAATAGGGGTTCCGTTTACAGTTATGTTAATTGCAGGGTGAGTTTACGCCTATCAACCTCATTGGGGTTTTAACCCAATCCATAAGAAGGTTTCACCCAGCTCATAACACCTGCCAGCCTGTAGTGTAGACCTGACCTGAGCCAGTTTTGATTGCCCCTGTGTATGCCCTGATGGCTAACACCAGCTATTGGAAATGGGCCTGGGGTATGATCAGGGTACTAGCCAGACACCCACGTTTAATTCCCTGCTCTGCCACAGACTTCTTATGTGACCTTGGGCATGTCTGTCCGTGCCTCAGTTTCCAATGTGGAGATAACAGCCCTGCCCTGCCTGACAGGGGGTTTTGAGGAGAAATTAACCAAGGACTGTGAGGTGCTCAGCTACCATGGGAACGGGGGCTGTGTATGTACCACTGACAGGGACAATTGTGTTCATGGAAACAAGGTCTAGTGATGAAGAGGATACTGTCAGGCTGTTAGCTACATTTCAGTTTTTTGAATGGTTTGACAAGGGGATCGGCTGGTTTACACACACATTTGCTCGGAAATAACAAAAAGGTGTGAATTGCACCTGATTTAGTTATTTCCGGACAGGTCTGTGGGTGACCACTTTTGTTTTGGAATGAAAAGGGTTAAATTTGATTTAGCTCAAGTCAGTTTGTGTCCAACCTAAAGCCTGGTCTCCATGGAGAAATGTCTCCAGCAATTTCACATCACTCCTGTAAATGGGAATAAAAACAGATACATTGGTGCAAACCCCTACCTTGGACACAGTTATATCAATTTCAAAGGGTTGATATTGGCTGCAAGTTTAAAAGTATTGTGTCCATAGGAGGCAAGCTGTTCTGAGAAAAGTTGAAATTGACAAAACTGATGTAAACACTTTGAAATCGATATAACTGCATCCACTCTAGGCAAATGCACTCATTTAACTGATCTGTTTTCAGTCCGATTTGGTGAGATCAGTGCAAAAACTACACATAGACGGATCCTTAGTTAAATTAATTTTAATCACTTTCATTCCAAAATAGGAGTGTCTACGTGCCGACTCAAACCGAAATAAACACACAATGTCACCGTCTTACCTGTTCTCCAGTCATCCATGAAGTCTTTTAAAAAACAGACTATATGACCGCTCAAAAATACGTAGATTCTAGAGCTGAGATTTGAATTCCGCTCTGCATCCAGGGTCTTAACCGCAAAGCCATCCTTCCTCTTTTTGAACCATAGCAAGAGTTCATTTCAAGCGGCCTGAGATTGGGTGCAGAATTCCCAAGGGGGGGGGTTATACATGATGTGCAGGGGTCTCTCTGGCTACAGATGTATATTTCAACCCACGGAAAATACCGCTTCACAGCATAAAGCCATGATGCGGGGGACACACGGCAATTACGCAGCGCTGAGGGACAGCCACGTTAGCTAAATGCTGGCAGCGCTGCTGAGCTTGTCCAGGCTGGAGATAATCTTCTCCAGGTGCCAATGGCTGAGCACCCAGGCAAATCAAGAACCTGCTCCTCGGATGCCAGGGAAGGGATCTGGCTAGTTTAATTCTACATGCAAGATCTCTGTGCTGCCCAATCAAATTCTAGCTCCTGCAGCAAGATCACTTTGTCTAGCCTCAGATGCCTCTACCTGGCCATGAGCTCTGTTTCCTATTTCTTTGGCCTCAAAAGCGCTTCCTCCCTCCTGGGAAGGAGTTGAGGTGGCCCACAAGCAGTCAGTCCCTCGTGGATATTTTTAGCAGGACTAATCACAGCCACTCGCCATCAGCGGATGTGTGAAGAGCCCGCTAGGACCGGAGCAGGGAGATAAGCACCGCTGTGGTGCCAGCGAGTGGCTGGTGGGCTCTTCCCCAGATACCCAGCTGACCCCGCATCCAGGATGTGGGCTGGTGGCTGGCAGTGGGAAGGATATTCCCATATCCCTCCAGCTGGGAGTTCTTTGGCAACGATTCTCTCCCTCTCCCGCCAGCTCGAGGTTATTGACTAGAGAGCAGAAATGGCGTGGGGAGTTTCCTATGGGCCGGGCAAGTGGCCAGACGCGCTATTGCTGTGGGAGCTGAGCCAGAGAACGACCTGGTCACCTCATTCACAGACTGCTCCGTCCCTGCGGCCTTGTGCCAAAAGCAATAGATCAGCCCAGGCCCTGTAGCCAGATGCACACGCACTGCCTCGTACAGCCCCCTGCACTCTGCCCACCGGCACCGCACGTCACTAGCTACAGCCAGGAATCGCTCCTCAAGGCTGTTGCTGTTTAATGGCGCAACAGCAGGGTGTAGGGCAGGAAGTGAAGGAGGAGACTATCCCTGACTGAGGGGGGTTAGGTAGGTCCCAAGGTCCTCTCCACCTCGGCCAGGGTTTGGCCAGGACACAGGAGACTCTCTCTAAACCCTTGAGCCATCCATTTTCATCCCCCAAAATGCAGACGTGCTAAAGCAGAAAGAGCCGAGCATGTTAAGACAGCATCAGGCAGCTCTCTGGATATTTGTAGGGTTTCTGAGAATAGTCCCACTTGGAGGCCAAAGCAGAAGCTGTAGCTGGAATTTCCCTGGGAACCCCTCAGCCCTGGGGAGGACGGAGAGGGTTAGGGACAGAAACGACATCACGGGAGCGAACCTGTGTCACTGGCTGAAAAAACAGCTGTGGCTGGGGTGGGATCTGATGAGAGAAGGGGAAAATAGCTGAGAGGAAACCCAGAGGCCCCCCCCCCCCCATCAGGGCAACTGGCAGCCCCCAAGAATGTTCCATCCCAGTTAACACCGCAAGGATTTGAGGAGGCATCGTGTGGTCTAGCCATTTCTCATTGGACTGGGCGACATGACTCCGGGGTTCTTTTCCCAGCTCTGCCCCGACTCGCTGTGCAAGTCACTTCATTCCTCCGTGCCTCAGTTTCCCCCCGCTGATGATATTCCACCCCTTTCTAAATTGCTTTGAGATCTCTGGGTGAAAACAGCCCTCTCGGTGCCAAGCGTTATTATCAAGAGCTAGTTATTAAAAGACTAGCGCCGGTTCTAAAATTCTCTGTCCACTTCCCACCCTAGAACGGCTCATTGCAACCGAGACCTCGCTGGTGATAAAGGAGCTAAAAGGCCCTCGACAGCTGGAGCAGAGGTGACACGTTTCTGAGCGACCAAGGGGCACAATTTGGGGGGGTGTGAGACCCGAGGCCAAAGATCAAAGGCCTTTAATTACCGAGCTGTGCAGTAATAAATGAACAGGCAGATGATCTCTTCGCTTGGAGACAAAATGCTCCTGGGATGACATCACTCAAGGGCTGCTATAAAAAGGACGGTGATCAATTGCTCTCCTTGTCCGCTGAAGGTCGGACATGAAGTAATGGGCTTAATCTGCAGACAGGGAGATTTAGGTTAGAGGTGGGGGGAAACTCTCTCACTGTGACTCTAGTGAAGCATCCGGTACAGGTTAGCTAGGGAGGTTGTGGAATCATTGGAGGTTTTTAAGAACAAACACCTGTGGGGGATGGGCTAGGATTACTTGGGCCTGTCTCAGCGCAGGGGAACTGGACTAGATGTCCGATCGAGGTCCCTTCCAGCCCGACATTTCCCTGTCTTTTCTCGCAGTCAGAAAGCTCTGTTAGTGAGGGAACGCCTGAGTTAGGGGATTTGGAATGACTGAGACAGAGGCCCCCAGCAGCAGCTGTTAGCATCTGACAGCTGCCCCCTGTGGGTCTGGTAAAGTCACCACTGGACTCGGGGGCACAGTCCGCTGCCATGTGACAGGTGGCACAGGTCTTCTCCCAGCGTGATTCAAACCACTGCCCCCAAGCACAGCGTGAGCTGGCAGCCCCGATGGCAGCCTCAGAGCAGGGCCGGTGCCCAGGGCGCCAAGATTTGGGGGCGCCAAAAAGCGGCGCCCCCAATTTTTTTCTCTTTTTTCTTTTTTAACAGCGGCCGCTGCGCTGGGAGGGAGAGGGAGTCTGAGCCGCCGCCGGTAGCCCAGGGGTTCCCCGGGTCAGCGCGCCGCCGGCAGCCCAGGGGTTCCCCTGGGTCAGAGCTGCCACACGGATCCCTGGGCCGGGGGGTGGGGAGCTGCCACGGGGGGGTGCCTCAGGGCGGGGGAGGGAGCTGCCGCATGGCTCCCCAGGCCGGGGGGGGGGGGGAGCTGCCGCGGGTGGGGGGGCGCCTCAGGGTAGGGGGGGAGCTGCCGCGGGTGGGGGGGCGCCTCAGGGCAGAGGGGGGTGGGGAGCTGCCACAGGGCCTCGGGGGGGGGGGGGAGGCACAAGGTGGAAGTTTCGCCTAGGGTGCGAAATGTCCTTGCACCGGCCCTGCCTCAGAGAAAGGCCAAGGAATAAATGGCCCAGGAGACTGAAGTCCCTTCTGAGCCCTAAAAGCAGCCCCTCCAGGGCAGAGGAGAGGCACTCTGGTAGGAAGCTCACAGTGCTGCTCGCATTAGACTGAGCAGACAACAGACATCACCATAGAAAAGCCTCCAGCCCAGAGCGCCGTCCCCAACAGCTGGTCACTAGGCGCCGCAGGGAAAGCTGGAACCCTGGCGCCAGTTGTGTGACCCTGTCCATGGGGACATTTTCTCCGAAGCCCAGCCTGGGCCCTGGCGCCCGAGGAGTCATGCCCTGTGGCCCTCAGCCAGCAGCACTGCAGGTACGCCTCTGACGCAGGACTGGTTAACCCTTTACTCGGAAACTCGGCAGCGGTCTGTGCGCGGGACTGGGAACCAGATGTTCTAATCCCAGCTCCGACTCACTCGATGGCCTTCAGTAAATCCGTTTGTCGCTCCGTGCCTCAGTTTCCCCCTCATTAAAATGGTTTGGCTGGTGCTCACTGGCCAGCCTCCCCGGGGGTTCCCAGGTTTGGCAATGGTTAAGTGCTGCGTTTTACCTACACACTGGGGCCCTGGTTTCAGTGGGGACGTCTAGGCACTACCGTGACACAGGCGTGATGCTGGTGTCTCTGTAACACACTGCAGTGGGATACCCTAGTGCCTCTGTGCATGGACAGGCCTGTCGCTCGCACACCTAAGCGGTATTCCCTAAAAAGAGACGCTGAGGCGAGCCGTGGGCCAGTCCCAGCTGGCTAGGGAGAGCTAGAGGCGCTTTGCTCGGCTGCTTTCTAGCCGTGGGCAGGGCCGGCTTTGGAAGTGCGGGGCCCAATTCGAACATTTTCGGCGGGGCCACGGCAGGGATGACTAACAACAACAACAACAAAAATGTAAAAAAAAAGCCTTTCATTTCTTCCATGTATTATTTACTTTCCATAACTATATAAATAATAAAATTATATATTATGTACATTGCGTCATATATGCTGTTGATCGGTTATTAATGAGCTCCATTTCACATGTGTGGGTCCCCGCCACTCCCTGGGGGTGTGCTAGGATGACCAGATGTCCCGATTTTATAGGGAGAGTCCCGATTTTTGGGTCTTTTTCTTATATAGGCTCCTATTACCCCCCACCCCCTGTCCCGATTTTTCACACTTGCTGTCTGGTCACCCTAGTGGTGTGCACATGTGTGGGTCCCAGCTTCTCCCTGCCCCCCTCATTGAAGCAGGTGTGCAGGGTTACTGCCCTGGGAACTGCAGGGCACCAGTGGACATGGGGCTGGCTGGAGGCAGAGCAGGGGCTGACTGGAAGTAGGGTCTGGCTGCAGGCAGGGCAAGGGGTGTGGGCGGAGACAGGGGTGTGTGGGGCGGGCTGGCTGGCTTCAGGCAGGGTCGCAGGGGTTTGTGGCAGGGGTTGGCAGGGATGGAGACAGAGGAGTGAGGGACTGGCTGGCTTCAGGCAGGGGGGTGCAGCAGGGGTTGGCTGGAGACAGGGCAGGAGGTGCGGCAGGGGTTGGCTGTGGGCAGGGGGTGCAGGGCTGGTGTGGGCAGGGCGGGGCTGGTGTGGGCAGGACAGGGGGTGCAGGGCTGGTGCAGGCAGGGCAGGGGGGGCGGGGCTGGTGTGGGCAGGACAGGGGGTGCAGGGCTGGTGCAGGCAGGGCAGGGGGGGTGGGGCGGGGCTGGTGCAGGCAGGGCAGGGGGGGCGGGGCTGGTGTGGGCAGGGCAGGGGGGGCGGGGGCTGGTGCGGGCAGGGGGTGCAGGGCTGGAGGCAGCTGGAGCCCCTTTAAGTAGCCCCCGAGCCCGCGCTATCCCAGGGCTCTGGGGGCTATTTAAAGGGCCCGGGGCTCCCCTGCTTCTACTGCCCCGGCCCTTTAAATAGCCGCGGGAGCCTGGGGAAGCGGCGGGGCTCCGGCAGCTATTTAAAGGGCCGGGGCGGTAGAAGCAGGGGAGCCCCGGGCCCTTTAAATAGCCCCCTGAGCCCCACAGCCCTACCCCAGGGCTCCAGCTGTGGGGCTCTGGTGGCAATTTAAAGGGCCTGGGGCTCCACCCCCTGCTGGGAGCCCCAGGCCCTTTAAATTGCCCCCTGGGGAAGCCGGGCCACGCCGGTACGACGCACCGGGGCTTGGGCGCGGGGCCCGATTCAGGGGAATTGGTTGAATTGGCCTAAAGCCGGCCCTGGCCGTGGGGGTGAGGCAGCTTTGCTGTAGCAAGCAGGCTCCCCCCGCCTTGGCTGGAGTTCGCGCCATGCTGTGTCTGGGCTCAGCAATCGGCAGCTACAGCTGCTCTCCCAGGCCTGCTGGGCGCCCCCAGCCCAGGTACGAGCTGTGCTGGGCCCGGGCCACCACAGCTTTTAAAAATTAATTGGGTGGATTTTCCCTTCCTCCCCCCCCCCTCTTTCCACCCACTCCCACGTCAGCCACATGCTGTCCGGCCCCATCCTGCAGAGTGTCGACACCTCCTCTCACAAACCACATCCAGCTGCAGCCACCAAAAGGCAGGGTGGCTCATGGCAGTTTCCACCAGGAGCTGCCCCGGCCTTTCGTGCCAGGTTCCTCTGCTCCTCACCCCTGCGCAGGGCTCGGGGTAGATAGAGCCAGGATCCCCCAAGGATATCCAGCCCCCCTTACCCTCTCATATGGCCCCTTCTTCCTAGTGTTACCTCCCTCTGCTTTGCACCCTCCCCCTTAGCCTTCCTCTCTCAGCCCCCCAGCTGGGCGCTTGATTTCTCACTCCGGGCCTGTATCCTACAGCTCCGGCTAGAACCATCCTTCCCGAAGCAGCAGAGAGCGTGGGCGCTGCGTGGCCGGGGAGGGGGGGGGGGGTCTGAATTTGGTTGCCTGAGTGCCTCGAGCAGCTCCCCTCCCGTGCGAGAGGATGAGCTCGTAGCAGATGTTCGTGCGGTTTGTTAAGCAAAGCTGAAGACACTGACTGTATTAATCCCGGGGAAATGCTTTCATGTGGATGTTTTGAAAGCTCCCCAGCACACAGGCCGGTGTCTCTGCCAAAGCAGGCAGCCGGAATTTGCACAGGGCACGACTTGCACAGGAAGTGGCAGCAGAGAGAGGGGTTTTTGCCCCAGCGAACGGCCCAGTAACTGTTGCCCCCCCCCGCTCCTTACCCCGGCCCCTTTGCCTGTCCCCAAACTGGCACAACTTTCCAGGATTAGAGGTCACATCTGTGGGGATCTTAGGAAGGAACTGGCAGCTCTGGACTCCCCAGGACCACTGCCAGTTAATTAAGAGCTAGCTCCGGCCCTGGCTGCTGACACTGCATCAGTCTATGCCATCTACTACACCAGCAAAAAGCTCCGAGTGTGGACACAGTGTCTCACAGTGCTCCGGCAACACTGCACTTTGGCCAGCAACTGGCAAAAAAATACCGTGGAGATGCTAGGGGCTTTGCTGGCATAGCTACATCCATCAGAGATCACACAACTGTCTGACAGCTGTGCGGGCATAAGGGTGTAGCACAGACTGCCAGCTGTGAGAGCCTGTTTGTGATGTTGACATGTACTCCAGGGGAAGTGTCTTGAGACCCCCAAACTCATTTCACACACGAGCCAGCCAAAAGCATTCTCAGGCAGAAGTGGGACTTGAACCGGTGACCCACTGTAGAGGTGAAAAAGCAGCTCCACTGCAAATTAGCTCTCCCCTAGGCCAGCCAGCCCCTGCTAGGCTACAAAAGCCTCAGAACAGGACCGCAGCACTCGCCCCCATTCAGGACTAAGGGAAGGTAGCTATGGAGCTCGTGCTGCACGTTGATCTGGAGGACGGACAGGCTCTGATGGGACGTGAAGACCCAACCACAAAGAGCCAGCCAGGAGCTGTAGACGGTGGTTCTGCTCAGCACCTGGGCTGCAGTTTACAAGGCGGTTTCAGACAGCCGTGCAAAGTATTCGCCGAGAGGACGGGGGGCTGGATTGATCCATGCCCCAGAGGGAAGCACTAGATCATCAGAGGCTCTTCCCTAAGCAGACTCGCTCTCCATGTGTGAGGGACCTCAGCTTACCCCGGCACTGAATTCTGGGAAGCGCAAGGCAGATCACCTCTAGCACAGGGCTCAGGCCCCTGGCTGGGCCAGCCTGGGTACCTAAGCTGAAGCCAGACACTTCTCTGTTTCCAGGGGCCCTTAATGCTCTAACAGGGCACCTGAATATTGGGGGAGAGCCATTGTTCTCTCTGCCTATCCTGTTCAAGGTGGATCTTAAGGAGGGCTGAGAACTTCCTGGGGAATAATATCTTCTCCCCTCCCTTGCTCAGTACAACAGCTCCTCTCCCAAGCCAGGCTGTGGGGAGCAGGGGTTTGCTCACTTCATTTCTCACGGGGTTTTTTGCTTTGTAGCCATTAAGTTTCACGGCTAGTTTCCAGGGATGGGAAAGGAGAGACACATGGAGTCTTCCCCAGCTTGACTGATCCACTATGTTAAATGCCCTTCTCGAGAACACCTGGGCACCTGTGTAACCAATGCCAACCACAAACATTCAGCCTTGCACCACCCCTCCCACTGCGAGCAAGGCTCCCCCCCACCCCCAGCTCAGCCCCAGCCCCTCCTCCGGGAAAGGCTGATGGACCCTGCAGCATGGCCGGTGAAGCTCTGGCAGACCAAAGGGAGGGGGAAGCTCAAGATGAGCCTGCTCCCAGCCCATCCTCGGAGAGCTGCTGGTCCAGGCCCCAGGACTGCATCTCCCTGCGGTGGTATGTCACAAGGAGACCCCGGTGAAGCGCTCTGGAGGAGGAAGCCAGCTCAACCAGGCCGCAGCTTGAAGCTCGCCACATTTAAAGAGGCAGAACTCCTGATTTAGGCTCAGCGGGTGCAACTGGAAACCCTGCCCCCAGTCCCAGCCACGCTTTGCACGGAAAGGAGGCACGCTGGGAGCTTGGCCTTGGGGAAAGGTGCCGGGTTGACAGCCCTGCAAGCGTCTATTTACCCATCTGCTGTCCAGCTCGGAGCCTGGAACAACTGCCCCGCTCTGGGATTAGTACCAAGAACAGATGCAGCATGAGCACCAAACAGTGAGCGCCCCCCATCCCTGGTGCCCCACCCCCGACCTCAAGGGACAGCTGGGAAACGGGTAGTTCAGACGCAGTGGCCCATTCCAGCTGGATCCTTCTGCTGAGACTACTGCTGGGGGATGGGGTTGGGGCTACTCGCAGCGGGTTGCTGGAGGCACAGAGGCCCGCATTAGATTGGGGCGAATGATGGTTTTGAATTGAATTGGGACATTGGCATGAGCAATAGGCCCAAAGCAAATAGGGACCAGAAAGAAGAGTAGTTGTGTTAAACTGGGCGTGACCCTTTGAAATACCCACGTTATCTTATTTAAGGATTGGGCTGAAGTAATAGAAATAAAACTGTTAATTGGCACCAGGTGCAGTTGCAGTAAGTAAGAGCCCAGATAAGTTGGTTTAATGTGTTACAAAAAAATGGCTTCCTCTGGCCTTAGCTAAGGTCTGATAGTGGGCAAGGACATCTCTTGTTTGTTAAAGGGGTATAAAAAGGTAAACGCTTAAAGGATTCACTGCTAACGGCTGCTGTGACCTGATGTCTGAAGGCAGCCCAAGTTACAGGGCAGGTAGCGACACAACCTCTTACTGGTTTGGATTGCAAACCACAACGTGACATCTGCCTGCCCGCATTGGAGCCAACCAATATGGGCCTCAGCCCCCTTGTAAGTACACCTCTACCTCGATAGAACGCTGTCCTCGGGAGCCAAAAAAATCTTACCGCGTTATAGTTGAAACCGCCTTATATCGAACTTGCTTTGATCCACTGGAGTGCGCAGCCCCCCCCCGGAGTGCTGCTTTACCGCGTTATATCCAAATTCGTGTTATAGCGGGGCAGAGGTGTATTTTTAATCCAATGCTTGTAAGTGTTTTGGCACTGTTTTGATAGAGGACACTGCTTAAGATTTAGGATTTTTTTAGACTGTTTAGAGCAATTGTAGAAATGCCATTTGGCTTTAAGATTTAACAAAGGAATTTTGGATTCAATAGAGGTTGTGGTAGTAGCCTATGTTCATAATAATTCCAACAGTTGCCTGATGATAGTACTTGCCCCCTAGGAGTTGGGCTGAGACTCACCCAACTCACTGCACTTCTACAGGGGGACGCAAATTGGGAACAACTTTCAGCCCCTACTGTAGGGGGCTGGCTTGAAAGCCTTGTGATACGAGGTCACCACAGGGTGGATTTCAACTAGTCCCCGGGTGGAGGGAGGGAAGAACCCTAAATGCAAAGGAGAATCCAGTGATGGACTCGGCCAGTGAGAGGCGGATTTGCAGCTGCGGTTGCATTGCTCCATATCAAAACACAGAGGGCACAAATCCATACCCCTCCACTGCTGTACTTCAATAGGATTCGTTTTCAGCGAAGCTTTCCCACTGCAGTGCCTTAGCTTTGCTTCTGACGCCACCTTGTGGGGGCAATGGGGCATTGCAGCTGACAGGATGCAGTCCAAACCACAGCCTGCAGTTTACTGTGTTGCCAGGGTGGTGTTGTGTATTACTGTAGAAGCAATGGGGGGGGGGGAGCTCAAAAGGCAACATGGCATTTAATTCTGGGAGTGTGAATCACGGCTGGATGACTCAGCCTTACATTCCAGAGAGACAGATGCTGGATTTACATTCCTTGCAAACCAGCAGCCCATGTGGGTAGAACCAGAATAGTTAATGAGAAGCAAAGAGGGGAGAAAAGCTGCATGGCACAGGGATGTCTCAGCCGAGAGCTGGCCTAGCTTCTTGGGAGTCACCCTAGAATGCCAGCAAAGGCTTTGGGAGAACTCGGGAACAGGACTGAAGGTGAAAATTTAACTGCAACAATCCGTCAAGAACCAGTCAGTCAATGGCATATATACCAAGGTGAGCAACTGCAGGGCAAGAGCATATACCCACATGGCTCCCCTTGCACTCCAAACTTCCTTGGATGTTTACACCACATACACGGGTATTAGACATGGGTGAAAAGAGTAATTTACATGCATATGGCAGCTTCCGGCCCAAATGACTAGACACTGGGATTTGATTGTTCCCCAGTCATTGGAACACAGCTAGCTCTAGGGTGGAGCACACTAGCAGCCATTTTAAACAGCAGGAGAAATTTAGGTGGCAGGATAGCGTTGTGTGTGCTGGAAGTTAGCCATGGGGGTTAATGCTTTCAAACACAGCACGACGGGACTGCAAGTGGTCAGGATTTCATGACGAGCATCACTTCTGTCATCACCACACATGTGGGGGCACTGATTGGGTAATCAGCCACCTGCTGACTTTTTCTTCCCACAGCCATCACTGCCTATTACACCACCTTTCTACCCAGGTCTGATACACAGTGCCCGTTCCTGGCAGCCTCCAATGCCATTCAGTGCTAGGCACAACAAAGGGAGCTGTCAGAGTATCATGGCTTTCGCATTCCCCCCCGCCCCTGCCTGCCCAGACTGTACCACCTCTGCTCATCAGGTGGGTAATAACCCTGAATCCGATCCCAACCCTGTATAGTGCGCTGCACTCGTTACAAGGCAGCAGAATTCAGTACAAGCACCAGGAAGCATCCACACTCTTCTTAGGCAGTATTAACTCTTCCCCTCCAAACCAGGCAACACCCAGAGACCTCCCAGGTCCTGCTCCCAGCTATGAAATCAAACCTGCTTCTTACACCTTCAGCCTCCATGGGGCAGATTAACGTACCGTGTACCCCATCCCAGAGATCATTGCAATAGACCCCTTTTAAAGGCCGCTCAGAGAGAGATGAAACTGCTGCCTGCCCAATTGCTTGCTTTATATAACGTTCTCGGGTCCAGGGAACGCCAGCAAGCACAATTCTCCCAGTCCAACTCAACTAGATTGAGGAGTGCCAGGATAAGCGGATTCCGGCGAGCTCTCCAGCAATGGAGGAAGAAGCTGACCCCACCCCCGGCAACCACATCAGGGTACAAGGAACTCCACCTACCTCAATCCCCTCTGCAGGGTCAACTGGATACAGCATTTGTGCTAAATGACACTCTTCCAAGCTGGATTTTTGCTTCCTCCATAGACTGCCTTTGAGCATCCATCATGGAGGATAGGTCCATCAATAGCTATTAGCCAGGATGGTGTCCCTGGCCTCTGTTTGCCAGAAGCTGGGAATGGGCAACAGGGGATGGATCACTTGATTACCTGTTCTGTTCATTCCCTCTGGGGCACCTAGCATTGGCCACTGTCGGAAGACAGGATACTGGGCTAGATGGACGTTTGGTCTGACCCAGTATGGCCATTCTTATGTTCTTAAGTGAGGGCCAAGGCGGTCACGAGCCAATGACGTTAGACTTTCATTAGCAGGTCACAAGATATTAGGGCTGGGACAGCTTGTCTGGATACATTTCCCGGGGGCAGGGCCAGGTAGAGAAGCATTTTTAATGCAATATCAGAGGGGTAGCCGCGTTAGTCTGGATCTGTAAAAAGCCTATAAGGTGCCACAGGACTCTGCTAACAGATGTATTGGAGCATAAGCTTTCATGGGTGAATACCCACTTCGTCAGTGTAGCAGAAGAGTGGATACCCAGATAAAATGGTTGTATTTGCCCTTTAGGGGAGCCCCCGTGCCGCACAGGGACTAGCCAGGCCTGGCACAATAGGACAAAGCGCTCATCTCCAAAGGGCAAACAGCAGGTCTGCCAAACCCATGAGAGGAAAGGGCAAAGGCAGGTCTATTTCCACTCTGAAAGGCTCCAGAGGTCTACGCGCGTGGCCTCTTGTGCCTGCCCGTTGGGACCCAGACTGTCAAACCTGGGGGGGAGGGAAATGAGGCACAGAAGGAACTTAATTCATCTGAGGTCACAAGGAGCCAGTGAGGGAGTTGGGTGCAGAACCCAGGTCCCCTGACCTCTAATCACAAGCTCTACCACTCCCTAAATAGCTGGAGCATGTGTAACAGGTGTCCTGTGATTGGCCCGTTACCTTTCAGATGCAAGGTATTTGGGGGAGATTCTGATACTATTACAGAGACATGGATACCTCAAAGGTAGAGGGGAAAAAAGCTACTTCTCACTAATAATTCAAGGACTGGGCTAAACCATCCAATCCAAGAATTAGCTTAAAACAAAACCCAAAAACCATGAGGTGGCCCCACAGCAGAATGACCACCAGCAACTCCGTTTATAAAACTGGGACCCTCCAGACTGAATGGGGGAGCGAGCACAGCTGCTGTTAGGTGCACCAAGACTTTGCATAGAGCCTGCAATGTGCCTGAAAAGAATGTCAGGCAACTACATGGCCACTAGGAGTGTCTCACTCACCTTTGATTTGATGATTCCCTTGGACCTTGCCCTTCCCCTTCCCTCCAGGCTTGAGTGGTCCCTGAGCTCCCATGCATTTCAGAAGTGCTCCACCTATCTATTTTTTCTTCTTCTTCTTCCAGACTTTGGCTTATGGGATACAAGGAGAGAACTGAAACCATCTTCCAAGCAATTTGTAGGCTGTGGCACATTCTATCCAAGAGAAGTGAAGTGGTGAAGTCCCATTATGACAAGACGCACTAGTAGCATACAATGGAGGCAGGAGAATGCTTCATGTCCACCAAAAAAGGTGGTTTCCAAGTCTAGATTCTAGCATAGCACCAGAGGGGATGAATACTTCTTTGCATGTATGATGCTTTTTGTTCAGGGATCTAGACACTACTCCTTTGTAGACGTGGTAAGTAGTCTTCTCTCCTTTCCTGCCCACATATGGGTATGCAAAGCCCAGAGATTAAGGGCCCAATATTCACCAGCAACTTCAGCTGAAAAGCATTTGTTCCCTTAGGCTCCCTGAAGCAGTACGAGCCTAAGCAACTCATTGTAGACAACACAGCAAGTCAGTAGCCTACCTGGGACCAGAACTGAAGTGTACCCTGCAAAAAATCCCACAGAGTCAAGTGATGCTTTCTGCTTTTATTCAATTAAATGCAGCATTCTATACAAGAAAAAAAAAATGAAATCCATGAAATTCCAAACCCTGACAGTGAAGAACTAAATTCTTCCTAAGAATCAACCAGAATTAAAAGATTCCCCCCATGGTACTGTACATAAAATAATCTCTTCCCCATTTACAGCGTTCCACACAGTACTTTTTTTTTTTTTGTATCTCAAACTTCAGAACTGTACAACTTTGTTACAAACTACGCTTTCCTATGAAAAACTTATTACAGAAAAAAATATTGCCACTTTTTATTTATTTGTAACAAAAAGTTAGAATCTTTTAAAAAACAAAATTTAAGTCAGCCAGAACTCTGTTAAGAGCGTGAGTGGGGGGAGGGGAGGAGGTTGAAAATAAGGGAAGGGGTATTGTGGAGCTTGTCAGAGCATCAGATTAGCATTCCCTTTCTGTCTCAAAAAGGGAAACTGCATTTGGCATATAAAACTACTTATCACTAGAGGTGGGTCCAAGCCACAGGGTTCGGGTCCAGGTCCAGCTCTGAACTTCCCCCAAATTTCAGGGCTGTTTGGATTTGGGGGTTTTGGTTTAGAGCCATCTCCAGTGAGCACTGCTATCAAAACCTCATACTAACAACATTAAAAACCAAGAACTAGAGCTCTACCCTTTCCCTGCACAGGAACCCTGGGAAAGAGTTTGAGAACTTAAAAAAAAAAAAAAAAAAAAAAACTTACGCCTGCGTGTGTGAGAGTGTTACAGTAGAAGCTACCTGATCGACTAACTCAGAAGTGTGCATGTCAGTTGCCAAAATATCAACTCATGGGCTAACCTTCAAGATGAACCAAGCCTTTGGATTACAGCTCATGTGTGCCACAACTCAATTTATTTACAACAGCTGGATCAGAATTTAGCAGGTGGTAAAAGCCAGATGTGCCAACCCACATCTTCCTACCTTTTGTAATTTACCTAGATGCTGTTAAGTGGAATGGCTGAGGTTGCCAGACGCTTAAGAAGCAAAGCAATGTTCTAAAGAAATCCCTGTGCCAACACTTCTCTTCTGTTACTAGCAAACCTTTTCACTCTCTTCCTATGGACACACCGAGCCCATGCAACGGGCTCAGAGTTTTGATTCCACCACTAGAACAGATTCATTTCAGCTACATATAGCCACATGTAGCAAAAATACAAATTCCTCCCCAGCCTTTGTTTGCAGAGAAACAAAAAGCATCTACTTTCCTTAGGTAAGAAAAATAATGTCATGGTTGAGGTCTGGGGGGTGTTTTTGGGGGTAATTTTACTGTGTCTTTGATTGAGATGATAGTTTAATGAATTATGCATACTACATGCAGATTTACAGAGAGGAATTTGGACCACATCACTGTACCAGACTATGAAAGATTTTAGAGCCAAGTTGGTCAAGTCTGTGAATAAGGCCTTGTTAGAAGCCACCTGGCTCGAGCTTCCATTTCTGAGCAGCTGGTAATGACCCAAGTTCCACCCCCCGACCCCAGAGATGAAAAAGAGGTGGGACTGGGGTGGCCATTAATCAAACCAGAGTTGCCAGAACTCACCTCACATCTGGACATTCTCTAGGTTAGGAGAGTGCATGCAAGTCTGACCTGGGACTTGCAAGCAGCCCCATAAGCCACCGCAAGCCAGCTACAGAGTACATGTGGGTGTCACTAACATCGTGAGCCATTGTTCCAGCAAATAAAATACAGTAGGTTCTCTAGACATTTAGATCTGTGTGAAAATGTAAAGTCTCCATTTTTTTTTTAATTCAAGGTTTCACTTTGAGTGACGATCAGTGCAAAAAGTTAAAAAACATGTATCTACAGATGTACATACGTGTGTCTATATAAAATATCTGTACAACTGGGGAGGATGGCCTGCCAATACACAGGGTGACATCTGCCCTAAAGAGAAAGATGCCTTGAGTCCAATTAGTTGTGCCCCAATCTCTCCATGCAATGTTGCAGTCAGTTTAAAAAACAAAACAAACCCACAACCAGCTCAAAGATTTGAGACTAACCCTAAAAGGCTTTCCTGACCACTTGAGTAAAACCTGTAGAACTGAACAAACAGGAAAAAGTTGCACTGAAGAATACAAAAATAAATCTGAAGTAAAGGTACCTGTTGTCTACACAGAATGCATAAGAGTTAGACTGAAGTGTCATTTGTACCATGTTAGAGGAGAGACCTCTATAGATAATGCATACGTTGGTCTTGAGCTCCTTTAAGACAAATCCAGTACCTCATTCCCATCTGGGTCACACAGCAAACCTTGCTCTATCAAGTGCTGATTTGGGAGCCACTATTATCACATCACAAAAGAGGCACAATTGCAATCAACTTCATTTTAAGTTGAGGAGCCAGAACCCAGTATCCTTACTGCGACGCAGACTTAACGTAGCGTGTTTAGGATGGGGGTGCACTGCATATCAGAAGAGGACTGTCACAGGAAAGAGGAAATAGAGGCACAGATCACTATGGTTTCTGCTATTTATCCAGCCAGAGCTACGTTTAAGCAAATCAGATTGCTACTATTTAGAAGAAAAAAAAAAAAAAGGATGTACTCAGCACAGCACCCTAGAAGCACAGAGGGCATTTTAGCAGCATGTAAATTGTGAATCCAAAAGTGTTCTAATTAAAACCATTCCTCAGCCTCCTGCTAGGAGTCACCATCTTAAAACAGTGACATTCACGAGGCCAGCCATAGACAGACAAGACTGCAGCAGATCCAGCGTGAGAAACCAAAAGGGAAGAGTTTTTCCTTTCTGATTGTTAAGCTGGTCTTGGAGCGGGGTTGCTACTCTCCTCAACAAGCTAGGAGAGGGAGCAATAGCAGTTCTAATTTAACAGATTATTTTCAAATGCAATTTACATTTTAAAGACAGCCAGAAGCAGGAACTTTTAGAACTCTGCGCAGAGGTGGGGCTCTTTTAAAGGGCTGGCAAAAGACTATTCTCAACTTTGAGCGATGCCAACTAAAGTTCTTAACCAGAAAACAAACAAACAAACAAAACAAACCACCACAAAAAGACAAGCCCAGGATAACCTTTGAAAGACTTGGTCTAGTAATCCTTATGCAGATAGCACTTCCACTGAAGTCTGTAGTAGTTTTGTTTGCATTATGACCAATGGTGGATCTAGTCTTAAATAGACTAAGCATTCAAGAGGGACCACCTGTACATTTTGGGGTAGGAGAACCACACATGAAAAAAGTCAGAAGGTTGGTAAACGTGCTAGATTTCCAACAAACAGCACATGAGGGAACAATGCTTGGTTTCTGGACTGGAAACTCTTCATGACAGCACCAGACATGTTTCAAAATATATTCGATCTTTTTATTGTAAAGTACATAGACCATAGCTAGTGTTCAAGACACGATACCAAGGAAAACTACCCAAAAAAAAAAAAAAAAAGTTTAGGGAAGGCAAAGCTGTAAAAAAGAAAAAAAAACCAAAAACTTAAAAATAAAGACCAATCTTTGCAATTGCTGACATTTGGATTCAAGGAATCAAATGGAGGAGAGTTTTACTGTTTAATTATTAAAATTAGGGTACTAAATAAGTTATTAGACCCCAAACTTTGACAACTCATTGAGGCTTCAAGCCAGGATAATGCAGACTGAATGTGGAAAGATGATCAGAAAAACATATTAGAATATCTAACTTCTCCTATTAACTCCTTGAGCTCCAGGAGTCTTATTCGCAGCACTTTCAGTAGCTGGCCAAGAGGCTCACGGCACCAGAATTCCTATGGTCTCTCAGTAAATAGAAGAGGGACACAGATCAGTTGTGATGTTTGTTGAGGCGAGGAACAGACAGTGCTATGCAAGTTAAATGGGAGGCATCTGACACCTAAGCAGAGGGTTCCTGCCTCAAAAGGCCAACCCCCAGACATCCCCAAAGGTACTGAGGGAAGAAGGAGTCTGCTAGTTCTACTGGGGTGACAATATCACACACTTTTCTATGCATCAGCACATCTCTGTGGCTGAGAAGTTTAACAGATTCTTCAAGCTGCTGCAATGCTCTGAAGCAACCTCAAATAGGGTACTCCAGAGAGAATGCAGTCTGGATCCTTTTCCTCCTGAACCAAAAAGGGAGAGATCCACTTCCACCAAGATGCCAACCAGCATAAAGACAGCCCTTCCTAGGGCATTGCCAAGTCACATTTCCTCACAAGTGCAATCTGCTAGCCCTACACATTGTTCTGGCTATTCTATAGCTTTGAGAAGGAAAAAGCATGTATCCAAAACACACACACGAATCATTTTCATACTCAAAGGCCTAGGGGGCCAATACAAATCTCAGTCCCGTAGTTTGACAGGCCTCAGTAAAGCCAACTAAGACACTTATCCAGAGATTAAAAATCCAAACACAATATACTTCTGAAAAATTGTAACGATGCTGTTAGCGAGAAGGGTCAAGTGGATGGAGCAACTTCAAGTCCAATATTCCTCCCTCTTTCAAACAAGCCTATTCTCTCCTTGAGGAGCCCCTCAGAACCACCACTGATGTGAGCAAGAGCTTATGTATGGCCTTCGCAGAGAGAATACACCCTCTAGTCAGCAGTGCAGAAAACGAGATGCTTGCAAGCCCAAACTAGCTGAGGGGGGGGAAGTGGAGGGAAGCATAGGGCATTAAAAACTGTTACTAAAGTGCAACAAATATCCGAAATACTTTGTAATCGATTGCAGTAAGGGGTGCCTGCAAAGCTTCAAACTTCCAGTTGCCGCAGGACACCTTTAAAAAGAAAAAACCCAAACTATGCAATAGCAGACGTAGGAATTCAGGAGCCCTTTGGTGTAGCATGGAGTAAGAGGCCGCTACAAAGAGTTTCAACTCTTGGGGTCAAACAAGGTATTTAGAACATTTTAAAAAGAAAAATAGTTAAACTTAAAGCAAAAGGAAAAATTAATTTCTTAAATCTTCAGTAACAAAAGTTAATTTTGGTGTTTTCAAAAATACAGACCAGGCAGCCTGCCACAGCGTTAACAATATCCACTTCATGAGGGAGGGGATGTCCATCTGACACACCCCTTTGGAAACTGCAGGTGGCACCTTACACATGCCATCAATATTTATGCCTCACTATTACTCCATTCATAAAAACAAATAGCCAGATCCTTCCCAATTACTCTTCAGCCTGAAAGGAAACAACAAAACTGAAGCTAGATGAGAAATAGCCAGGAGTGGGGGGGGAAGGGAGGGAGGGAGGGGGAGTTTTCATAGACTGGAGGCCAATCTCTTCAGCTTTGAGACTCCAGAAAGCTCATGCCTCAATGTCGCCTCATTTTAACTTTGCGGGCTGGACTTCCATCCTCCTCCTCCTCGTCATAGTCCTCTGTGTACTCGTAAGACCTTCGCCAATAGTTCTCAGAGCTGAAGTTGCTCCGTCTCCTATGTTTTGGTAAGAGGACCGAGCGCCTGTTCTCCTCCTTATCCATTTCTAAAATCCGTGGCCTAAGGAAAAGAAGAGAAACATTCAGTTGTGAATTTAAGAGAGGTCTCAGACTAGCTGTGTTATTTAAGCTACAATTTCTTGAATATTTTGACCAAATGGACCACTTGGAGCACATGGCAGACTGGACTTCCAATACTGTCAGGTCACAACACTGCAGTATTCCTACAAGTACAGAACTCCTGTGGAGTCCAGCACAAGTGAAGCAGACTAAAGTCACATGAATGCTGAGGGGAGGATTTTGCCTGTAGTGATGCATGTTCTTTCTGAATCAACATCACAAGTTATTAAAAGGCTCTTTATTTACTCTTGTCCTACATTGAAGCTGTTAAACTACAAGAGAAACTACCAAACTATGCAACAGCTCTGCCATTCCTTCCTAGGCGTACCTGATTGTACCAAATATTACCCCTTTTATGGGAGATTCCCATTGTGATAAGCACAGGTAAAGAATGTCAGCATTAAGGGCATGATCCCTTTTAAGTCAATGGGATTTTTGCCATTGTTTTTAATGGGAGCAGGACTCCCTATTCCCTTGCTCTTTTAGGAGCTAGTTTACTGTTTCTCTCTCTCTCTATATATATAAATGCCATAAGGGTTGGTTGTTTTTTTGTGTGGCAAGGTTTCTTGCTCTCGGTCCCCTCTCCCCCCGCCCCTGAAACATCTGATACTGGCCACTGTCAATGGCAAACTACTAGACTACATGGACCAATGACCTGATCCGGTACAGCAGTAGTTACTGTCCCCATAACAAATGCATCATGTTGACATCCATGGATTATGCATGTACTATACTAGAGTCTCTTAGGCTACATAAGGGGACAGACCCAAACAGTGTTGGACATAAATGACAGAGTAAGAACGTAACCTTCAGGTTAAGGAGAAACAACCTCCCCACCACCACCCATGTTGTACTGACATAGCGACTCTTGCAGTTCCATAAACTGTTTTTTCTGTACGATCAATTGTGTTTATGTTGTTTATTCCACATTAGTTTGTGGTACGTTTCGATGTAACGCTACATTTGTAGGGGTGTCTCTCTTCTTGGCTTATGCTCATACAGTTAGTCTGGGACTTGAGGGGAGTCTTATTTGTGTAACATCCCACTCAAGTGACTGGCTGCAGCATGGGCTGGACCTTGCTGTAGTCAAACCATGAAACCAGGCCAATCCTTTGGTTTTACATGATGTTGAGAAGTCTTAACCCTTGCTAAGGCTCAGAGACACCCCTGGGTACCAGGAATACTGGTTAGACTTTACATGGGACAGCTGGCTTTGAATTATCATGATTCTGCACCACCATTGAAGTATGCCAACATTTCCCCCCCCTATAATAGGCGTTATCACTCCTGGCTAGAAACCATTATATAGGCCAAATGCATCACTGTAGTCACAGGCGAAATCTCATGATGGATAGGATTCCATAAACACACTCTAAAAGACTGGCTCAGCTTCTGGCGCTGCTAGACTAACTGGACCATTTCCAAGAAGGAGTCAGTGTCCAAATCCCTCTTGAAACCAAATCCTGCAAGAGTTCACCAAGAGTTTGGGTATGCAAGGAATGCAGGATTGGGACCACAGCAGGTATGAGAAACATCGCACATTAAAAAAAATACCCTCACTCCTCCCTGTGAGTGAAACCTTTTATCCTTTTCAGAAGTCGTTTCATTTTATACAATAGCTTGGCAAGAAAGGTCAAAATTAGCTGCAGGGAAGCTTTATTGTTCTGAATGAGTGCACTACCAAGAGGAAGCTGAATCTATTGCGTCTCAATCCTGCCAACCACTTGACAAGAAAAAATAAACAGCTTAAAATCCAAGCTCAGCTTTAAAGTGACAGGTTGGGCTCTAAAAAAGCCATTTCGATTAAACGGACCTATATTGCCTAGGAAGTATGTGTGGAGTAAGCAGCCCTGAGGCAGGAAAGGGGAGAAAACTTGAGCAGAACTTTAATGCACAGGAAAAGAAAAAGCCAAACTAAATAGGACAGACAGAGTTTAAGTTGTTACACAATAGCATTATAGGAATGATGCCGCATTATCTTTGCAAGAATCACACCAAGACCTATGAAATGGGCTGTTCTAGCAACTGTGATTACTACCAGGCTGATGGGTGGGTGGCGTTTACCATTGTTTTGACATACCAGGAAACTTTGCAGTTCACTGAGACCAGAAGCACTGGAGCCAGATCACTACTTTCACAAGCTCTCATCCTACCTGTGAGCAGCATCAGGGTCTGCTTTGCGATGGGACCGCTTTGGTTTCAGGATCTGATCCCTGTTGCTTCCTGATAGACGGTCAGAGGTGTAACCTGGTGGCAACACAGAGCTGCTCAGCGACTTTGTTTCCAATCGAGGAGCATCTAGTCTTGTTCTGTGAATGTTAAAAGACAAGTGTTTCCAAAGAGTCTTTTGGGGAAGTGCTGATGTATCAAAGTAGCTATTCTGTCTAGTCAAACTGAAGTAGCTCCCCTGATCCAGGCCCACCAGCAAAGTTAAGTGACAAGCAGGATAAAGTTCCACAAGGCAAAACTTGCAATCCTCCCCTTCAAACTCCCATTTCCCTATTCAAAAAAAGTTTGCATGGGATCTAGCACACAAAGCTGATATATTGGCCTATATTAACTCAACTATTAATTCTGAGGGTTAATAACTGTTCAGCAACTTAAAACCCTGGATAAAATATCTAGAAGTGATGAAGCAAAATTCCCATCTCTGATCCATATTGCAGTGCCAAGCTTCACCTCTGTGCTCTCCCTACAGATCTAGCTCTCTCGCTGGGATCAGGAGAGCTCACCTGTGCAAATCAACAGCGTTTTGCTGGAGATTTTCTGACAAACTCAACAAAAATATCCAGTAGTCATCAGGTGACAGTCCGGAAGGAAGTCCAAGCAAGCTGCACCATGGTATCTCAACTAAAATATTCAAGATCTAATCCACACTAGAAGGGAACTGTGCTGATAGTTACATCAATGTGCAATAGGGTCTGGCAAGCACAGTTCAGCTAAAACAGAACAATTCTGTCCAGCAGCACTGTTTGCTCAGACACAGCTGTAGCTGGCTCAGTTTGCGTGCCCAGGAAACAACAGAGCTAGCAGAAGCTATCCTACAGAACACTCAGTAGTATACAGATTCTTAATGTGGTTGCATCATTGCTATGTACAGACACAAGCTTTTGGCTTCAGCAGTACGTCGTTTCAAACATGGACCCAAGCCCTGGCACTGAAAGGATGCAAGACGAAAAGGTACCAGTGCTTAGAGCAGTGCATGTAGTGGAGATGATCCATGCAATCTTTGTGAAAGAAACATGGCTGCAGATTCCTCCTGCTTCCTAATATTATTTTACAATGTGCATCTCCCATAAGGGAAGTTTGCTAAAAATCAGGTCATGGGGTTGGGTTGTAAGAAAGGGGAAATTAGCTTTCGGGTTATTCTTGAACCTAAGTTTTGCAAGCTTGATTTCAACAGGGTCTGAAAAAACTTCAGATCCTTTCAAACTCCAATTACAAACTGACCATCGTCTCCACCAACCCTCACCAGCTTACTCTCTTTGCTGCAGGTACAATGTGTCGACACATGAATAAGGCATGTCCATGCAGAGTATGTAGGTTTGTCAACTGCACTGTGCACAGGAAGTAGGTTTGTGTTAGACTAATAACAGTCCAGATTACCTGCCAGTATCTTACTGGAATTCAGATCCAAATCAATTAGTTAGAACACTGAATGCAGAAATGATGGCAGGTCCTATGCTGAACCAGTTTATTGCCATTCCAACACTACTCACAAATATGCCAAACATAACACAAGTTGTTTGCTTCCGATTCATGAAAGCTATAATCAGCGTTCTGACAGGCTAGGCTGACCAGATAGCAAGTGTGAAAAATCGGGACAGGCTGGGGTAATAGGAGCCTATGTAAGCAAAAGACCCAAAAATCAGGACTGTCCCTATAAAATCGGGACATCTGGTCACTCTATGACAGGCATTGTAAGCTGGGCAACAGAACCTCAAAGTTCTTCCTCACCCCCAAGCACTTAATGATGGCTCACACAAAAATGATTTTATGAAAGAAAGAGTCAACTTTTGGAGGGGGAATAAAGCTTCTGAGGGCGTGGGATGATATAGCCACCCCCTGAAGTTAATGGATTAAACAAAAAAACCCCAAACATTTTGCACAGAAATTAAATAGGATTGGAAATGCAAGTCTCAAAGTTTTAATTGGATTACAAAAGAGCATAAAATCTTGACTTGATCCCTCTGAGTTTTTAGGTCTTTTAAAATGTAGCTAGGCAGCAGAGGACACTAAAAAGGAAAGATATGCACAGGCAAGTAAATTATGCAAAGCTAACGTCATTTAACATAGTTTTCTTCTAATGTACTGTACAGGTACAATATGCAAGAAGCATTACAAAGAGCTTGAACTATCATTTGGAAGTTACTTCCAGAGCCTGTTTGAGCAGGTCTCATTAGGTTGCACTAACACACTGCTTATTTCCCTGGTTAGAGTTATGCTAAAAAAAAAAAAAAAAAAAAAATGGGTAGGTGTTTTATTTAATTTAGGAGTTTCAGCCCCCTCAGGGCCTCCAACCTCTTAAGCTGAAGACAAATTCCAGCCCTTTCTGTTGCCCTCATGGCCCTGCACTCTAGTACACGGGGAACATTGTAAATATCATTATGTTCTAACTGCACTGAAGCGTTTATGACCTACTTGCTGCTCTCAAAATATTCCACAAAACCGACCAAACGTCAGAGCGTTTCTCCAATACATAGAGTTTTGTTCTACACTCCCTGCCAAGTACGTACAGAGCTTCTAGAGCTTCACGCACAGAACGTATTCAGGAACAAAGACTCAAGACCAAAAGTTTTGCCTGTTGGCCCCTTCACCACATCGCTCGATATACTAGTTCCTAACTATACCGAAGTCTAACGCTAAGCACCCTTGCCATAATACATTTATCTTGGTGAGAATCAGATTCTCTGGTTACCCAAGCAGACCCTACAGAAAGAACGCGCTTTAGGACATCAATATTATGCTAGCAACAGGCTACCTAAAGGGAAAGTAGCTATTTTCCTGGTTGCATAACACACTATTTAAATCTGCAACAGTCACATGATATAGGATGTGATAAACTTCACCACAGCAATCCGCACTATGGGATGCAAGTGTTTACAAAGGTCACTGCAGTCCTGCGGTGTATGGATGCAGACCAGGTTCGACAGCGAGCAGATGTTCTAGCGTCACAATGGATATGCAATAGCTAAATAAGCTGTAGGGTGCAATGTCTATAGTGTACCCTTTTGCAAAATGGTATATATGCATTTTAGGGACCGGGCCTGGTAGGTGCTATAAAGACTGCAGGAAAAGGGGGATTCCAGATTCCACTCCTTCCTTTTAGACAGATATAACAGCATCCTTCACCACACCAGTCAGTCAAGCAGCTATCAGAATCTTACTCAGTAAAGGCACAGAAGTTCTCATTGTGCCCTCTCCTGCCCTAACTTTGAGTGAAGCAGAGTGTAGGATGCTCAAATACACAAGAGCATTCAATTTCACTGACTAAAAAGCAAGCTCTAGAGGCATTGTTATGCAAGCATTCCCAACACAGTTCTGCCAAGATATGTGAATCCCTGCACTCCTAGGCCTTCTCTAGTATAGACAAGTGCACTGGTTTAATATCAAGTTCAAATCTATTTAAATTGCAATGTAAAAAAAAAATACACAACAAACAAAAACCAGTGTCATCCTTTGCTTATATTGAATTAGCTGGGCTATCTAGTTACTGAACTAAACAAAACCACAGCCAAGAGATAAAAACACTTCAAGCATGTTGTGGAAGTGGAAAAAGGGATAAAGGGAATTTGAACGCAGATATCTTAGTTTCTAGGAATAGAGCAAGAGTCAGGCTAACACTAACTCTAATAACGCAAGACTTTAAGGCAGGGCCTGGGCGAGTGGGGGAAAAAAAAAAAAAAAAAAAACTAAAAAAAAAATACTGTTTTGACCTTGTGTTAAATAAAAATGGAATGCAGACTGTAGCAAAAACTGCTAAAAAAAGTAAAATATCAAAAAGAAATATGTATAAACAAGACACGGCTGTTGATCATTATTGTATGCAACCAAAGGTATAAATGCTTGCCCCAACTGTTGATCAGGCGGAGACCTGCCTAGGAAGGGGGAATCCCTGTCCGTGTGCACTCTCCCCCTTGCAATTGCTTGAGAATAAACGGTCTCTAAATTGTTGCAAACAACCTAAGAGTGAAGACTGTGTTTTCTTCCATAATGTCCACATTATAGGTTTCTCCCAGCTTAGCTACTTTAAATCTAGTTAGTTAAGCCAATGCTCTTCTCTAGCGCAGACAAATCTCTAGGCACCGGCCACTCACGAAGACAGGTTACCGGGCTAGATGGACCATTGGCCTGATCCAGCGTGGCCACTCATGTGCTGAAGTCTGGAAGGCCCATTTCTCCCATAATCCTGCCAATGCACCTCAATCCTGCCCCACAGTACCCCCGCGCCCCTTCAAATATTTCAACAGCTACAGAAATTTGTGAGAGCACCTCTAGTGGCACTAGTCCAGATTGGTTTTGTTTCTCTCTGGCAGCAGCTACTCTCACTCCAGTAGTTTCAACTGCAGCAGCTTTTTGGTTCCTATTAGGATCGCTTTGCCATGTTTATGTACAATGCACAAGAGCTTCTCTCTCTTTACTTCATAGATTCCAGGACCAGAAGGGACCACTGTGATCTTGCATTGTCAGCTGCCCCTACTTCACACCTCTGCCCTGTGTCTCCACAAGCTGATTTTGCCTCGCTAATGTCTCAGGGCTGTTGCCTTTCCTGGTCTCATTCCATGGCTTCTCTCTAACCAGATGTCTGAGTCTTCACTTTGCCCTGGAGTTGATCTAACTGGCACTGTGCCACATCTTCCACGAGGCTAGGTTTCCTTGAAACCAGCTAAGCTGCTTGAAAGCTCAGAGGATCTGGAGCCTAATTTCTGACGACTAACCTCACTCTTGCCTGGGCTGCAATTCCAGCAGTCTGCCATTGTGAATACTCCCTTCTGGGTTTTCAGTACTTTAAGCCAGAAGGGTTCCATTGGTTTATACTTTTCTTGTAAGGGGATTTCTTGACAGTGGAATTACTGGTTGGACACCCCACAGAAGGGACAACCCCACAACGAGTTTTAAAAACAGAGGCTGCTATGTATTTTCAAGTTACTTAAAAGTGTTGTTGTTTCTGCCACCAGGACTCAATAAAACAGATACCCAAAGAGGTGGGGGGAGTTAAGAACATAAGAATGGCCATAGAGGGTCAGACCCAATGATCCATCTAGCCCAGGATCCTGTCTTCTGACAGTGGCCAGTGCCAGAAACCTCAGAGGGAATGAGCAGAACAATTACTGTGTGATTCATCCCGTTGTGCAGTCCCAGCTTCTGGCAGATGGGAGTTTAGGGACAGCAGAGCATGGGGTAGCATCCCTGACCATCTTTGCTAATAATCATTGATGGATCCAGCCTCCATGAACTCATCTAATTCTTTTTTTCAACCCAGCTATATTTTTGGCCTTCACAACACCCCGGGCAATGAGTTCCACAGGCTGACTGCGCACTATGTGAATAAATGCTTCCTTATGTTTGTTTTAAACCTGTGGCCTATTAATTTCATCAGCTGACCCTGTCTCGTGTTATATGGAAGTGTTGTTACCCCTTCTTATTCACTTTTTCCCACCTTTCATGATGTTATAGACCTCTATTATATCCCCCCTTAGTCATCTCTTTTCTAAGATGAACAGTCCCGGTCTTTTTAATCTCTCCTCATATGGAAGTTGTTCCACCCCCCTAGTAATTTTTGTTGCCCTTCTCCGCACCTGTTCCAATTCTAATACATCTTTTCTGAAACGGAGCAACCAGAACTGCACACTGTACTGAAGACGTGGGTGTCCCATGGATTTATATAGTGACATTATGATATTTACCGTCTTATTATCTATCCCTTTCCTAAGGGTTCCTAACAATGTCAGCTTTTGACTGCCACTGCACCCTGAGTGGATGTTTTTGGAGAACTATCCATGATAACTCCAAGATCTCTTTTTTGAGTGGCAATAGCTAATTTAGACTCCATCATTTTGTATGTATAGTTGGGATGTTTTTCAATGTGCATTAGTTTGCACTTACCAACACTGAATTTCATCTGCCTTTTTTTTGCCCAGTCACCCAGTTTTGTGAGCTCCATTTGTAACTCTTTGGACTTAACCATCTTGAGTAATTTAGTATCATCTGCAAGCTTTGAGCCTCGCTGTTTACCACTTTTTCCAGATCATTTAGGAGTATGCTGAACAGCACCAGACCCAGTACAGATCTGTGGGGGACCCTGCTGTTTACCTCTCTCCGTTTTGAAAACTGACCATTTATTCCTACCCTTTGCTTCCTGCCTTTTAACTAGTTACCGATCCATGATAGGACCTTCCCTCTTATCCCATGATGGGTTACATTGTGTAACAGCCTTTGGTGTGGGACCTTGTCAAAGGCTTTCTGACAGTCTGAATACACTATATCCACTGGATTACCCTTATCCACTTGATTGTTGATACCCTCAAAGAATTCTAATAGATTGGTGAGGCATGATTTCCCTTTACAAAAACCATGTTGACTCTTCTCCAACACACTGTGTTTATCTGTGTATGATAACTTTGTTCTTTACTGTAGTTTCAACCAGTTTGCCTAAGGCTGAAATTAGGCTTACCAGCCTGTAATTGCCAGGATCACCTCTAGAGCTTTTTTAAAAATCAGTATAACATTAGCTACCCTTCAGTCATCTGGTATAGAGGCAGATTCAAGTGCTAGGTTACATACCACAGTTGTTAGTTCTGCAATTTCATATTTGAGTTCCTTCAGATCTCTTGGGTAAATACTATCTGGTTCTGGTGACCTATTACTGTTTAATTTATCAATTTGTTCCAATACCTCCTCTACTGTCACCTCAATCTGGGAAAGTTCCTCAGGATTTGTCACTTAAAAAGAATGGCTCAGGTGTGGGGACCTTCCTCACATTCCATGCAAAGAATTAATTTAACTTCTACGCTGCTGAAACTTTAAAGCGATAGGGACAAACACTGGCCAGAAGAAATGGCATCTATTGAATAACATGGTGTTATAAGATAGTGTCATGGGTGATGAGAAAATTTACAGGGCATTACTTCACACTGCCAATCCCTAAAGATCCATTTATAGGCCTAGTTCTATAATCCATGTGTGTCAGACATCAGCATTTTTATTTCCCTGTTGGAAATGAGTCATCCTCCTCCCAGAGGAAAATAATTTCTCTGTCTTATTATGAAAGATGCCCCATACAGAAATTGATATGGACAATATCTACTTGAAGGGACCATGTCAGGTCATTCAGTACTTAGAGATCATGTAAACAGGCCTTAAATTGAGGCCAAAAATTTAGGGTTTTACGAGGCTGGTTTTATTTATTTTTTAAAATAAGGCAGCCAACGAAAGACAGCTGTTTGGATGTGAACGTACCCTCTGCAGTGTTTTCGAACATTACAAAAAAATACGCTGTTGCAAGAGTCAGAAAATGAACCCAAGAACTTACAGTAACAAAGAAGAGGTCAGAACCAGGCAGTCTATTTTCATTGTGCAAAACTAGTTTAGTAAGTAATCAGATATTTAAAGATTTAAAATGTTGAATAATCTAGTGTTTTAACACAAGTGATTTACCACCCGATACTGTCCCTTTAAAAGTGTTCTGAAATGACAGAGTGCTAGAGAGTCAACTTTATTCTTTCTTCCTTGATCACTCAAAATGCTTTAACACTTACTTTCTAAGGATGATGACAGCTCTCCTCTCCTTGATGTCCTGCGGTCGAATGCAGTGCGTAATTTCATCAGCTGCATATCCACTGGACAAAAAAAAAAAAACAAAAAAAAAAAACCAAGAACTGTGAGCAGGCTGATAAATAAATGATTCCCAGTTTCAGAGACTCAAGCACTGCTACCTACTCTCTAACTTTCATGGTGCAGTTCCTAAACTTCACACTGTTCTGAAAACAAATTAATGTTATCAGCCTTATGTAATTTTTGCTTTCAAGTTCAGGCAGGCTGAGAAACAGATGAAGACATTAACGTTTTTTGGTCCTGGTCATTTTCTGCCACAGTGTGTAAGTACACATCAAAAGAAAATTAACACAAGCCATATTCATAAATAAAGTGACATTTAAAGTATAACCACAGAGTGTACAGTCAGCAACCTCATTTAGTGAAGTATGATCAGGAGAATTTAAATGAGCAACATACCACCACCACATTACCAAAAGGGATATTCCCATGTAATTCCCTCCATAGAAAGCCATCTCAATTATAATGGAGATAAATGTGGGCAAGCTGTAGACAAGATTCTACTCTGCCTTTTGAGTTTCCCCTTAAGGGTTGTGGCTTTGGGATCACAGGTGAATTTTTAGCCTGGTGAAAAGCAGAGTGGCAAGGAGTCAGAGAATGAGTGCCCGTGCGCTAGAAAGACTAACCTTTCTGTGTCCCCATCAAGTTCAGATACTTCCCTGCATTCCACAACCACTCCCTGCTCAGCTGCCCCAAGCAAGCAACACAGACTGCCCTCCTATGTAACCACAGAGAGATTCTACTGCTGGAGTTATCAAGGCCCAGTCATAGAAGCATGCATGAAGATGATTTAGCTAGACTTGTGTCTTTAGACTAATTTCTGTAAAACAAGATACTGTCCTAAGAGCTACATACTATGGGTATTCAGAAGCATTTGAGGTGTATTGTTGGCGCTATCAAGTAGTACAAGTATCAACATTCTCTTTAGAATTCTGTTCTCATGGTTGCCTTTTTGTTGAAAAGTATAGTTTTCAGAGTTCAGTGCAATCAGCAAGGTATGTAGTTTGAGGTTTCACTGAGCAGGGCCACATTTTACGTTAATATGGATGATTGCTGGCAACATCTGCTTAGACAAATTACCTTGTAAGAATTTCTGGAAATGAAACCGTTCTTATGATGTTAATTGAAGGTAAGGAACGAAGCCCACTCAGACTGGGAGGGAAGGGAACGCACCATGCCAATGCGTCTCCCGCTTTGTTTTTTCCAGAGCAGGGGTGGGCAAACCTTTTGACCTGAGGGCCACATCGGGGTTCCAAAACTGTATGGAGGGCCGGATAGGGAAGGCAGTGCCTCCTCAAACAGCCTGGCCCCTCCCCCCCCCGAACCCCCTCCCCATTCATCCCCCCCTGCTCCTGGTCCCGACTGCCCCCTACCGGGGCCCCCTGCCCCTAACCACCCCCCCGGGACTCCACCCCCTATCCAACCCCCCTGCTCCCTGTCCCCTGACTGCCCCAACCCCTATCCACACCCCCACCCCGACAGGTCCCCCGGGACTCCCACGCCTATCCAACCACCCCTTGCTCCCTGTCCTGACTGCCCCCCGGGATCCCCTGCCCCTTATCCAACCCCCCCGCTCCCCGCCCCCTTATCATGCAGCTCAGAGCAGCCGCGCCGTCCAGCTGGAGCCAGACATGGGGCACGGCGAGCTGAGGTGGGACAGCAGGGGAGGGGCCAAGGGCTAGCCTCCCCGCGGGAGCTCAAGGGCCGGGCAGGATGGTCCCGTGGGCCGGATGTGGCCCGTAGTTTGCCCACCTCTGTTCTACAGCATTCTGAAGGCACAGACTGAATCCCCATCCCAGCACAGAGTGCCCCATGCCCGAATGTGACTTAAGAGGGCACTTCTGACAAGATAAAAGCCTTTCAGAATGTTCTAAGATAGATGGCAGGGAAACTACATACACTGGATCTGGCTCAGGAGAAAAACACTACAGAATCAGTGTGTCCAGGACCAAAAAAAAAAAAAGGCAGAATCATACATTTGTGAACTCATCTCTTTAATACTATAGGCCACTCTCCCATCTCCTCTTTAAAACTTAACACAGACAGCTTGCACTTATAGTATAAATGCGGCAAGTTTGAGGTTGGCCAGCAAGGTTAGCGTTAATGATTTCATGCTGGATAACACGGAGGAGCTAAAATGTAACATTCTGCAGTGCATCCACATCATTCCATAATTCAGTGATTCGATAAGAGGCTTCTATTTTCATTTTCTTTTTAGAAATCTGTGCTCTCATGTTCTCATTTCCCAAGTGCTTAGAGACTGGCTGGGAAGACAATGCAAACCCTCCCCAAAGTAAAGCCCGAACACTATGCCTTCCTCATTGCAAAGTCCAGTAGTCAGCAGTAAGCATTCTTGCATGGCCTGGCTCAGTGGGCTGTAGGTTACTCAAGCAGGTCTATCCAGAGAAGGACAGATGGCACAGGACAGCCCCTCCTACATGCATGGAGTTAACTAGTAGATGGGACTGTAATTCTCCCCCAACCTTCCCAAAAGAGAGAGAGAGCTACCGTTCACTCCTTCCAAGATACAGCATCTGTTGTTTCTAGGACTGAGAAATTCTGGAGAGAAGATCAGTGTGTTTTATTCAGGTGTATCACAAAGAATTAAGAAGTGTTATGCAAGTGGGCTTATTATAGGGCTCTATTATGTTTCAGTATCTTTGCTTCAAGCTCCAGTGAATCAATTACGATCAGATCACCCACATTAGTGTTCATCTTAATAGAACCCTAATAATGCCTTTAACTGAAGAGAACAAGCTAATTTCTAAACGTGAACACTCCATAAGACATCAGGCTGTATGTTCTGATTATTTACTGGGCGGGAGCCTATTTCACAGAGGAGTTTAATGCCAACTTGAAACTAATAGGACTCATGGCCACAGACAGGCACCAAGTATTGGCACAAAGATTATAAACCTAGATATTCTGCCTCCCTGCTCCAAGAGGCACGCGCCAAGAAGATGGCGGCAATAAGTACCCAAAGCTGGTCAGCCCGAGCTCTATGCAAACTGAAATAAAAGTTATATTTGAACTAGCAAAAGAGAATGTTCTCTGTCCCTCAACAGCCCCATACCGAATACGATCATCAAGGTGAGACCTGACAAAACAAAGTCACTTTCTGTTTTGCTAAGGTCAGTTAGCTACATCCCTGAGCCTCCCAACACCACGAATACTGAAGCTATCAAGCAAACATTCGTTCCTCATTGTATCGTTGTGAGAATATCTGGATTCTAGTCCTTGTTCTTCTGAAGGCTTCCTCTAGGACTTTGGTCAAATCCCTTAACCTGTGTGCCTCTGTTTACACATCTGTAAAATGAGGTCAATACCTACCTCACAGGGGCAAAGAGAGGCTTAGTTTATTGTCTGACGTGATTTGAGATTCTCAGCTACACCATCTAGTATAAGTAGAAGTTTCATCCTAATTTTATAGGCAGGCAAACTGAGGCACAGCCTGGTTAAGTGAATTGCCCATGGCTGGCATCCCAGGCTCATTCCTTGTCCATTAGAGGGCATATTAGAGCCACTCACCCCAACAGGGAAATGCTGCTAATGGAGTCACACTCAGACACTGCCATTCCTTAGTCATAGAATCATAGACTTTAAGGTCAGAAGGGACCATTATGATCGTCTAGTCTGACCTCCTGCACAACGCAGGCCACAGTATCTCACCCACCCACTCCTGTAACAAACCCCTAACCTATGTCTGAGCTACTGAAGTCCTCAACTTGTGGTTTAAAGACTTCAAGGTGCAGAGAATCCTTCAGCAAGTGACCCGTGACCCACACTGCAGAGGAAGGCGAAAACCCCCCAGGGCCTCTGCCAATCTGCCCTGGAGGAAAATTCCTTCCCGACCCCAAATATGGCAATCAGCTAAACCCTGAGCATGTGGGCAAGACTCACCAGACAAACACTCAGGAAAGAATTCTCTGTAGTAACTCAGATCCCACCCCATCTAACATCCCATCACAGGCCATTGGGCATATTTACCGCTAATAGTCAAAGATCAATTAATTGCCAAAATTAGGCTATCCCATCATAGTATCCCCTCCATAAACTTATCAAGCTTAGTCTTGAAGCCAGATATGTCTTTTGCCCCCACTGCTCCCCTTGGAAGGCTGTTCCAGAACTTCACTCCTCTGATGGTTAGAAACCTTGGTCTAATTTCAAGTCTCAACTTCCTGATGGCCAGTTTATATCCATTTGTTCTTGTGTCCACATTGGTACTGAGCTTAAATAATTCCTCTCCCTCCCTGGTATTTATCCCTCTGATATATTTATAGAGAGCAATCAGATCTCCCCTCAGCCTTCTTTTGGTTAGGCTAAACAAGTCAAGCTCTTTGAGTCTCCTTTCAGAAGACAGGTTTTCCATTCCTCAGATCATCCTAATAGCCCTTCTCTGTACCTTTTCCAGTTTGAATTCATCCTTCTTAAACATGGGAGACCAGAACTGCACACAATATTCCAGATGAGGTCTCACCAGTGCCTTAAATAACAGTACTAACACCTCCTTATCTCTACTGGAAATACCTCGCCTGATGCATCCCAAGACCGCATTAGCTTTATTCACGGCCATATCACATTGGCAGCTCATAATCATCCTGTGATCAACCAATACTCCAAGGTCCTTCTCCTCCTCTGTTACTTCCAACTGATGCGTCCCCAGCTTATAGTCCAAGGAGTTGCTGCTGAGCAATGAGGTCCTCATCTCTGCTGGAGCGGAGCATATTCCCTACACACTGCTCCAACCTCAACCCCCCGCTGGGAAGACAGACACAGGCTGTGTACTTGATACTGCCGGTGCAAATCACTAGCGCACTAGAAGATGTCCAAATATGCTGGCAATCTCAGAAGTGCTTTGCATGTTACCCCCATCACCATAAGGGATCTATAGATTTCAAATCAGTGGCAATTGGGTTTAAGGCTTCAGCCTATTTTCAGTGATCAGTGGTTTTGAAGGAGCCCTCCCTCACTGACTCAGCTGATTGACTCTACAGGTTGAAGCAGAGCTTGAAAAATTCACATGCCTACTCGCTACTGGCATGAAGTTTCCTCTGATAAGGGGATCTACACCAATTTCTGAAGTTTAAGTTCTCTTCTTAAAATAAGTTTCTAGCCTGAACAGCTAAGGATTTCTTGCAACTACAAGGAAAGCAGGCTCATCCTGAGTCTGCAGCCAGCTCTAGTGTCTCTGCTATTTACAGCCTTGCCCAGCAGCAGGAGAGTGAAACTAACATACTGTCAGTTTCAGAACTGGTCAGCAGGAAGCAAGCAGTGGAGCATATACTGAGGAGGAGAGCCCAAAGAATGGCATGGGGAAGGCAAGAGTGTTAGAGATCTTCCCCTCATAGCAGCCAGGAGGCGCCGGGGATCAAGAGTAGAAAGCAAGCCCCCCTTCTCCTTTTCAGCATCCAGATGGGGACTGGGTGGGGGCATCATTACCCTAAGACTGATACAAGTGATGTAGTTCCACCACCCCAGCAAAGTTCAGAGATAGCACCTAACTCCAGCTACTGGACTTCTCACGTGGGCATTGCTCACGAAGCTCACTAGTGTCCACCCCCCTCACACATCTCTGTTGATGATCTCTCACTATTCCTCTCGTTAACAGCAACCTAATAATTTGTTTTCAAGACCCAAGCTGAAAGATGCATCATTTTTAGCAATCAAGAGAAAGATTTGCGTTCTGCTAAATTTTGTATCTTGCAAAGATCATCACGGCACATTTACGAACAGTCTAAGATTCATGGTGATATAGCAGTAGCTATCAAGACATATAGTTAGATATAATGAAGCTCCCCCACTACGCTCCTAATTATTTTTTTTGCAGTTTAAGTATTCTCCACCCCCACCCCGCCCCAATCAAGACACATTCTCTTCAGAAAGACTGGGAAACAGTTGTATTCCCACTGCCTCATGCACACCAGTTCTATCCTACCGGTACTCGTCAGATTCCTTTAAAAAGGAAACGCTAATATGGCTGAGTCAGTAGTCAACAGCATCCCTTGCACAACTCTAGCCTACAAAGAGTGGCATTGAAATGAAAGGTACAGAGTATTTACACAAAGCTTGATTTAGACTTCCTAATGGGAAAAGAAATTCAGCTATGGGTTGAAAGTTGGAGAGAAAGAGGTTTAAAAAGGTCAACTTTGAACAAGAGAGGAAGCACCATTATACCTTGGAGGGAGGGATATGACGTAGCAAGATGGAACCCTTCCTCCGCCCCACAAAAAAAAAAAAAAGCCTCCAAAAACTCTACTGCAGAGAGTGATAGAATACTTGGGCCAACGGAGCAGAATGAGCAGAAGGGGGAATAGGTGGCTACAAGGTCAGAATGAAACAGCTTAACAGAGAGCTTTGAAAACCAGGAAGACAGTTGTAAATTGACTGTTGATATTAATAGGAACAGCACAGTAAAGGTGACATGGGGAGGGACAAAGAGAGGGAGAGATGCAACTTTTTCCCCCCCAGACTCTTTGATGGTTCCCACATAGATCTAATACACACAGCCAAAGAAATGCTGTTACACTGGCTTCCCGGGGAACACAGTCTTGCTGAGAACAGCCACTGACCCAGCAATGCTTGAGTCACACAGACATTTTTACAAGCATGTTACTTCTATCCATACAGTTTCTCTGTTTTCAGAACAATTGCCTTCAGGAACTATTTACTTGGATTTTTCCTCCCTCCCACTTTGGAGAACTGACTCTTCAATGTGCCTGAGAGGGCTGGATCTTAGGCATCACCTTCAGCAGGATCTAGAAGACTTGCAAGTCATGTTCATTCTCTCTCTAACCTGGCAACTTTAATAAGTCATTACAACTTCAATCCAGCCTGGATCACAATATCACAAACCAATCCCTCTGGCAGAATGTCCTGTACGTGCCAAGTATTTACTAACTGCTGCATTTAAATGGAAATAATCCCTATTTTAAAATATATTATTTACTGGAAACTAATCTCTTATCTTGGATTAAGCAAATGCATTCCAGCAAGGGTTCAGTAACAAGAAACCCTCAAAGCACTATTCCAAAATCTTTTGTTTCCATTCTACGCTTGTCTCACCCACTGACGTTATTTGTCAATACCAAGCTGACATCCTCCAATACGAGGCAATGAAAGTTTTGCCATTAGCTTAATTGGGAGCAGCCCATATTCTTTCCTTTTACACCTGTCCAGCTAGAATGCTTTGCAGCAATGTAAGATTTACTATTCCAGATCAAACTGCTGGTCCATCAAGGCTGGTTATCCTGCCGATCAGTCTCTAGTACCTTAGCTCATGCCAATATTCAGCACTGGAATAAGCAGGTAGAATTTTGTTAGCTCTCAGAGAGCTGTGCCCACCTACATGTCAATTTTCTATCCCCACCAATCTGAAAGTCACCTATCACAAGGAGTACTGGGGAGAACTACTTAATGTTTGTGCAGCAGTTTAGAAATAAAAAACAATGCTCAGTATCAGTTATTAATGCACCTGGTCAATTGTACAATGCTGTATTTACAGGAGGGGAGAAATTCCTTCCTGACCCGCTGCAGCAATCATTTTACAAGCCAAAGCATGAGATTGAGTTGCCCACAGACTGTCTTACTGCTAGCATGCGCATTTACCAACTCAGACAATAGAATAGCTAAAATACTTCCTTTTGGCAATGTTGAAAAAGTTAGGGGTATTTGACTACCCCTGTCAAAATGAATTCTGCAGAACCGCCCTTAGCTTCAGGACTATAAATGTTGATCATAAAATTATGTAGCCCCAGCATGTGACTTCCTCCCGCCAGTGACACCTAAAAGCCCACCTGCTCCACAAAGCCACATGCACCAATCCCCACATGCAACTTAACTGGCCGCTACCTGTGCCGGTCTCAAAATTCCATATGTTGTTAGAGAGGCAGCAGGACACGGGGACAGAGAAAGGGATTAGAAGGTTGGGACTGGGAAGTCCCAATCCTGGCTTTACCAGTGACTTGCTGCATGACCTTGGGCAGGTAGGGCTGTTTCCCCATCTGTAAGAGTGTGGGGGGACCTTACTGTACCTACCATACAGGGCTGCTGCACACAGTTTGTACAGTGCTTTGAAGCTATGAAGTGCTACATGATTTGCACTTGCAAACTATGTTTCACAGGAGATCTCAGAGCCTTCTACAAAAAGGCAGCTAAGACTTAATATCCCCACTTTACAGATAGAGAAAAATGAGGCCAGTCACCTCACCTCACCCTGTTTACAGTCACACAGGAAGTCAGTGAACAAGCTAAGAATAGAACCCAGGAGTCCTAACTTCTAAATCAGCTGCTCTATAACAGACACACTATTGGGCAGGGGCTGCATTTTATGCCTTACTGTGTATTCTAACCGTAGATAGGAGTGAGCTTCAATCCACCAACGTTCCATGCACAGACACTCTCATTGAGGCCACTGCAGATGGGCTTGTCTTCCTCCCAAGCCTAGCTGCGTCACTGCCTGCTGCCCGAGCTGAATCACTGCTCCAGCCAGACCCCCACTGACCATAATGCCTCTGTCCCAAGTATCCTTCCTCCATCCTCCTACTCAGTCAGCGGAAAGCCCGTGTATCTAGGATGCTATATAAACAACTCAGGCATGTGTTTTTGCTGATGTTTGGTATTGATAACAAGTTACGAAAACAAACTACTAAGGAGTCTCAGTTTAGTCCCTGAAACTCAGAGGCCTTCCACTTAGTTACCTTAGCACAGTGACACTCCCTCTCCTCACTGGCAGGAACAAGACAGGTTCGGAGACTCTGATGGGCTTGAACTGGAACTTACAGCCAAAGCAGAGTGCAGAGTCGCTGAAGAAAGACACGGAGACGATGGGTCTCTCAAAGATGTGGATAGGGTCCACATGGGAGACAATGCAGCCACCAGGCTGGTAGTCGTTGATCACCGCACTGTTCACAAAGCCCTCAGGGATCACCCTGTGCTCCACTAGCTTCCGGATCACGAGGTCATGCACCCACTCCGGGATGGCATCCACCTCCCCCTGAGGGTACAGCCTTTCCTGACCAGGGCCTCGCCTCTGCAACTGGGACCCATATGTGTAGCCCTCCCCAAAGAAATACTTGTTCCGAAGAGGGGCCCTGTCCACCGTATGCTCTTTGTAGAGGCCTTTCTCAGCTCTAGACACGACATCCTCGATCCGGGCTTCAATCTTGGCACACTCGTCTGGGCTGAAGAGACGAAGCTGCCGGATGCCACTTTTGACTTTCCGGGCCTCCTCCTCCTCCTTCTGCTGCTGCTCCTCCTCGTAGTCACTGGGCTCAGAGTCAGAGTCCTCATGGTACTTGCGTTTTCGCTCTGCCCCATAGGGAGACTCTGTAGGATCCCGCAGGCTGTTGCCTTTGTAGTTGTCCCGATAAGGCATCATGGACTTCAGCTTCTCTCGCAGGTCTTTGTAGCCACTCCCCGCCATGGTGTGCTCGCAACCCACCTCCTCTATTGATCTCCTCTGTGCACGACTCTTTGGATTAGAGTGTGGGAAGTGCTGCTGCTATTCATGGCCTTCACCGTCCTGCTGGGATAGTTCCAAAAGGAAGGAGGTACACGGAGTGGATTCTATAGTCAAACTTCCACACACAGGGCACCCACCCAACTCTCTGCTTTGGTGGGGGTAGGAACCTTTGAAACAGGTAGCTCAGCGCCACTCTTCCATAACAGCCCTGACCGCTTGGAGGGGAGAGGGACGTGCTCTGCTCCAAAACAGGAAGTCCCCCCCCCTTTCTTTTGGGTAGCAAAACAAGAGACGTATCTTGTACTGCTCTAAACTTCCACGTCGGGTGCCCCCTCTCTCCTTGCTGACACGCGTGTGTGTGTGTGTGTGGGGGGGTGGATTAGGAAGCTCACCTCCGTCTATGCGAGCAGGCTCTTCTCTGGCTACTGCGTAGGGCAAGAGGGGAGGAGGAGACAGGCAGGCAACACAGGGCCAAGCCTCCCCTCTTCCTTCCTAGGGCCGGGGGGGGGACTAGCTCGGTCCCCCCGCCACTTTCTGGCTTGCAGGGGGGGGCTAGGTAGCTCGGGTCCCCGTGTCTTCCCGGGGCGGGAGCGCGCAGTTCCCCCAGCCGCCCGCTCTCCCCGGCCGATGCCAAACTCACGGCCGGGCCGGCGTGGGAGCAGGGCTCCGCTCTGCGGGGCCACGCGGCCAGCCTCCCTCCAGGCACGGTGAAGCCGCCGCAGGGCCGGGCGAGGCCTCCGGGCCGCCCGCGGGCTGTCAGCTGCTGGGCCCCACGCTCTGCGCTGGGAGCCCGCCGCCCATGGGGCTCTTCCTCAGGCAGTGGCGGAGCCTGGCACATGCCCAGCTGCTGCCCCGGCTCCCGGCAGCCCCCTGGCCGCCACCTCTCTCCCCATCGCAGCAGCAGGGGCTGGGGGCGGGAGCTCCGACGCGCTCGCAGACGCTGCTCGGACTCCTCGCTACGTCACCAGGAACCAGCCCGACATTATAAATAACTCAGGGGCAGCCTGGAGCGCAGGGCGCGCACTGCGCAGGCGCGGTCACTGAGCCGTCCCACTGCGCCCGCGCCGACGGCCTCCCCCCGCCCGCCGGCGGCGCATGCGCACTAGGCCCGTCGCGTCTTTTTGCTGCCGACGCACTTCAGAGCCGCCGCCGCTTGGCAAGGCCACCGGGGCTCTTTGGTCGGGGTGGCCCGGAAGGCGGGTGGGGCCGAGCTGGGCTGAGTGAGTGACTGAGGGCGGTATCGTTCTGTGAGGGCATCACCTAAACCTCAACATCGCCCCCCCCTTTACGGTACAACCTATCCTACCTTTTCCCCCGGCTCGATGCTGATTGGGTGAGCTGCCCTAATGAGGCGGGCACAAAAGGAAAAATCTAGTTGATTGGTCGTTGTGAGATGGGGTCCTTCTTGTGCAGCAAGTTGCGTAGAGCTGTGCGGGATGGCGGAGGACCCCTCTGAGAGGAGGTATTGGGGTGACCTAAGAGGTGCCTGATTAGTTTGGAGTTGAGAGAGGTGCCTAGAAACGAGCTCTTTCCTGATAGCAGGGTGGGCGATGGCGGATAGATGGGAACAGTCTGGTGGGGGGTAGGCAAAAAGAATCAGGCATCAGACAGGACACCTCAGCCCTGGAGCATCTGCTACGCACTGTATGGCTGCCACATGGCACTGGCAGTTCTGCCAGGATTAAGGGGGAAAATGATAGGACAGACCATGTTACCCCCCACCCCCAGGGCACAGGGGATAGGCACCCACCCTACCACCCCCAGGACACAAGGAATAGGCATTCACTCAAGGGGACTGGTACCCACCACTGAGGTATGGATATACCAGGTACCCACCCACCCTTGCCTTGGAGACTGAGCATTGTCATGGGCTAGGGACATGACCTTTACAATACTGGTCCAGGTCAGGGGAGTCTCTGCGCTTGTTCATTCTTCTCTCAGCATCACTGTGCATCTGTGCATCACACAGTTATTACGTAACTCAGAAGCATCAAGCCCTTTGGAGTAGCAAAGAACTTGCTTTTTAAAAAGCCCAGGTAGATTCAAGAGATCCACTCATAGCATTGTTATAACCTTGCAACCCATCTCATGGTGCTTTATCAGGATCCGTTCAGAGACTTAGGGGCTGAAGGACGTCAACCTTTGTGCCAACATCTTCGGTAACAATTTTCTTGAGCCCAAGGGTGTGAACTCTGAAGTAGTTACCAAACCCTGTACTAAGTATAGGGAACTAGAACAGAAGAAGGCCGATAAGAATTCAAAATAGTTGCCCCCCATTGCAGAAAGTGGCTTTTGGTGATATGCAAAGATTACAGTTATATAATCTGCACCAGATCATCTGTTATCTCTAGTGTACTACTGGAGGAACAGAAATCAGTTGAACAGAAGCAAAGAGGACAGGAGCTCTCAGTTTCTTGAGGACATCCAGAATGCCACTGACTGTATTCATATGCTGAGAACAGTAACTCACTAAGTCACTGACAATGAAAAACGCCACAAGAAAAACGCTCCAGGTGGCAAATTCTCCTTAGAGGCTGACCCTGACCAGGCCACTGAAGAAGAAACTGTGGTGAGAACATGTATTGACCATTTTTCTGCAAGCTGTTGAGGTTCAGAGGTAAAAGAATGGTTTGGAAAGCAAGGTTCAGAGAGGAAGGATGGTCTAGTGGTTAGCGTGCTAACTTGGGACACCTGGTTTCAATGCCCTGTTTCACCACAGATTTCCGGTCTGATTTTGGCAAGTGACTCTCTGAGCTTCAATTCCCTGTCTGTAAAATGGGGATTACAGCACTGCCCTACCTCACAGGGATACTATGAGGATAAATACACTAAAGATTAGGAGGTGCTCAGATACTACTGTAATGAGGGCCATATAAGTAGCTCAGATAGATAAGTTGTAGTTATGGGCAGATGTCCAGTGATGACAAATAAACCTTTCATCTCTCTGTGGGTTCAGAATGTCTTTCGGCTACTCCTGATAGTTGATATTCCTAGAGCAGCTCTGTGGCTAATAAAATGAGATTGCAGCCCGAGATGGCAGACACACATGCAACCAAGGGTGCACGTTATCATCCTTGCCAGCTCCCCCATCATCACATCAGTTTTACCTCAGTTAAGCCTCAAGAAGCTCACCTTCCCTTGGGGATTTGTCATGATGACATCCACTGATTTGAGAAAGCAGAGCAAGAAAGAGGGTTATCACCAGGACAGCTGGAGGATATGGAGAGGAACGCAGCTTGTGGGATTTTGTTAGCAAATCAGACCCATCCTCTGATTCAGCCTTGAACACAAACCCCAAACCTTTGCCTTAACTTAACCTGGATCAGAACAGCACTTTCCTGGCCTGCGTCTAGTTTCTACAGTGCTCAGAAATGAATCATAATCAGGGTCCACAGAGGGAGATATGTGAGTATACAGTGTACCACCGCTGCCCTCAAGCCACCATCTTGTGCTCCAGAAACTCAGTTTTCATTTTAAAAGAAGCATTTTTCTAGCCCTTAGGATTTAAAAGAAAATCTTCAAAACGTGAACCAACCATAATCAATGTGCTGATGCGTGCCTCAGTTTGCAGAGTCAGAAACAATGTCTCTGAAAGGTGTGAACTGTCCCATTCAGCCCAATGGGCTGTTTTAAGGGGGGAGGGATAGCTCAGTGGTTTGAGCATTGGCCTGCTAAACCCAGGGTTGTGAGTTCAATGCTTGAGAGGGCCACTTAGGGATCTGGGGCAAAAAAATCAGTACTTGGTCCTGCTAGTGAAGGCAGGGGGCTGGACTCAATGATCTTTCAAGGTCCCTTCCAGTTCTAGGAGATAGGATATCTCCATTCATTTATTATTATTTTATTTATTTAACTGGACTATCCAATGCTGATCATTTAATGTCAATGGTGTTAATTATCTCTCTGCTGATCAAAAAAAGGAAGGGGATGATCATATTATGAAAACAAGCACAATCTGATGTGAATGGGGTCTCAACTGAGTGGATTTTGGTTTGTGGGTGGAGCCTGGAAGAGTATCATTGCTCCCCCCCCTCGCCCCAAATTTACCCTGTGATGATAACGTATTGATGGTTCTTAGTTCAGCCTGGGGTCTGTGCTACACTAACCTGCCCAAGGGAGCCAATGGGCAGCATATGGACCTCTTTCAAGTGACTGGCACCAGCGGGGCCACTGGTTGCGGCATTTCCCTATTCTATTCTGTGCAGGTTCTTATCCCGCCTTCATCACCGTGGCATCAGAGTGCCTTCCGGTAGAGCAGTTTTTCCCAAACTTGGGACGCCGCTTGTGTAGGGAAAGCCCCTGGCTGGCCGAGCCGGTTTGTTTACCTGCTGCGTCCGCAGGTCCAGCCGATCGCGGCTCCCACTGGCCGTGGTTCACCGCTCCGGGCCAATGGGAGCTGCTGGAAGCGGCAGCCAGTACGTCCCCCGGCCCATGCCGCTTCCAGCAGCTCCCAATGGCCCGGAGCAGCAAACTGCGGCCAGTGGGAGCCGCGATCGGCCGGACCTGCGGACGCGGCAGGTAAACAAACCGGCCCGGCGCGCCAGGGGCTTTCCCTACACAAGCGGCGTCCCAAGTTTGGGAAACACTGCAGTAGAGCATTAAGTGACATGACTGACATCTGTCACCTGTGATTTCTTCTTCCATCCTCGCCCGGGGGGTGAGTTGTGTGTGCAGTGGAGTATTTTGGTGTGGTAGGATTGCGTTTGGTTTTTAAATGTACATGCTGCTTTGTGTGAAGGCAGGCCAAAGAAGTGCCCCTTGCACTTGGAGCAGAAGGTGGGGAGGTGTGGGACGGTCCTTGGTTCTTGGGGGAGTTCATTCCACCGTTTGGGCCAGCCCCCAAGAGCGCTCGGTCTCTTGCCACAGATGAGCTATAGCCGTACAGTAGAAAGTTCAGTGTGCAGGAGAAGGAGCGTGGTCTATCGGGGCTCTCATCCCAGAGCTTCAGATGATCTTCTAGGTGTCTTGAGCCCAAGGGTGCAAGTCTTTAGATCCCTAAGGGATCTGTCTGCAGTTGAGGAGACCCATGTGACCTGTGCCCCACTTTGTTCATTCCAGGGACTCTCAGTCTCTTCCTTGCAGCCACGTTTCCTTTCAAGAGGCTCTAACTCCTTTAACTCGCCCTCCAGGGAAATGCTGGGCAAAGAGAACTGATGTTTCTCGGTTTTCCTTTTCTCAGAGGGTCTGTCTTTCATGGGATTTTTTTCAGCAAGATTTCTGACCTCTGACTGTTGCTCCATTTCAGACTGACTCGTCCCAAAGGGGAGATCGCTGTCCTAGATGACATACTGAGCTCTGTCACATTGTCTCTTCTGGGACTCATGGTGTTAATCTGTGTATGTGCAAACCCCGGCAACGCTGGACAGCTAATTCTGTCTGTGGCCGACTTGGAAGCATTCAGAATCGCTAAGCTTCTGGACGACCTCGCACAGCAGCAATCGTGTTTCTTAGAAGTCCTCAGGTTTGAGGGGATGGTGGTGGGGATTAGTAGGGCACTGGACAATTAAATGGCTTCCTAATACTGCAGTGCATGGAGAGATGGCAAAGTAGGTTATTATTACCGGGCACAAACATGAATCACTATCACCGGAAACCAGACAGGGAGAGACTAAGGGAAATAGAGTAAAGGGTTTTTGTGAACTAGGAAGAGCATGGGGAATAAGGTTCACTAACTGCATCACCTCAGGCTCCTCCTCCTTTAGGCTAAATAATGCTCTGAAACAGATGTATGTATAGTTATTTCATTTCTCTGTCTATAATTTCTCCTCTGCCTCTCCCTCTAATATCCTGGCATCAATAGTTAATAATACTTCACATTTCTAAAGCACTTGTCATCCAAAGATCTCAAAGCACTTTGCGAAGTGGGTATTGTTATCTGCATTGGACAGTGGGGAAACTGAGGCACAAAGCGGGCCAGGGAATCACCCATGGGGACACTGCCATTGCATGGCCAAACTGGGACTAGAATGCAAGTCTCAGGGCCCCTGGTGCCAGGCTCTAGCCACATAGCACATATATAGCGCTTTATATTTCTCAAAGCACTGAGCGTGCGGTGTGCAGTGGAAATCTTCACATACAAAAGTATTTGTAATATCTATACGAGAGCGAGAACGTGAGAGGAAAAACAGGTCACACGGAAAGCCCAGAATTTAATTTCGCCTCTGCCCTAGTCTCTTCCCGCCCTTTGGGAATCGTTATCTTTAAAGCTTGGAGCACCAGAAATAAGTGACCTGCTAACCCCTGATTGTAGGTTCTGCAGCAGGCCTGCTGTGACCCTTGTAAAACTTCTTTCTTTCTCGCTTGCCTGCCAGTTCAATTAACACAGTGTAGCTGGCTCCTTAATATGCTCTGGCAGGTTTGTGCTGCTGTCGTGCCATTGATGCCACCATTGTGGGGAGACCCCACCCCCCTCGGTAGAGTTAGGCCTTCCACTGGGGTGGTGGTGAGAGATGAACGTCTGACTGGGTTACCCCTCCAGCGTGGCTCGTGCAGTACGCGGTGGGCGGTGGAGGTAAATGGCCTGTGTAAATCAGGCTGTAGCATTTGGATACCGAGTCCTGCGTGGTTGGGAGGGGCAGATCAGATGGCAGTCCAACACGGCAGGTAGTTTGTCGGGCTGTGGAGCTTCCTGCTCAGTGTTGGGGTTCAAAGACCTTTTATGGAAAACGATCGTCAGCGCCAAGTGCACTTTCTGTCTTCAGAGTGCTTTGCAAAGGCAGGGCCAAATTCAGCGTGGATGTAAGATGGTCCTGCTGCATTTCCACCATGTACAAAGAGGAGCGGTGGGAAGGGTTATCTCCAGCAATGGTTCCTTTTGGTTTCACCCAATTGCATCTCTTTTGCTGGTCAGTGCTCAGCTCACTTTCTGTGCCTGTCCCCAGGAGCCTGGCATAGACCATGGCCCACCCCATTGTCCCTGGAGGTTGACATCCCCCCATACACACGTCTTGTTCCTCTGGAGCGGGTACCATCGCTCTCAAACTGGCAAGGCCCAAAGGATGGTATGTGCCAGAATGGTACATGCGGCCGGTTACTTATCACCCTATAATCTTCCTAGGTGTTTGCAAACTGATTGCTTAATTATTTGCTCCATTATCTTTCTGGGTACTGAAGTTAAGCTGACTGGTCTGTAATTCCCCAGGTTGTCCGTATTCCCCTTTTTATAGCTTGGTACTATATTTGCCCCCACAGAGGCGGCGGAAGGTCCCGTCACCGAAATACTGCCGCGGTCGCCGCCCCCCAAATTGTAGTGCCCTAGGCGACCGCCTAGGTCGCCTAATGGGTTGCGCTGGCCCTGCGGACGGTGTCTGTGACTCCCCTCCAAAAAAACCAAAGTTCCGCACACACAAGACCTGTTTTGAGATGGCCTTGAGATGACATGATGGGACCAGAAAGTTTGACACCAAAATCCTATAAAAACAGCCGATGTCTCGGGGGGCGGGGGGGCGGGAGGATTCCCCAACAACCAGTCGCTCAACATTCTGCCATCAACAAAATTAAAAATAAACTGGAGAAACTTACGATTGATGCCCTCATTCTCGCAAACAAGACAACTTACCACAACAGTTCTAGTTTGGAACTGGGCTATAAGTCAAACTTTTGGAATCTTTCTCTTGATGGAGAAAAGCTACTTTGAAACCTATTGAGATAAAACCCACTTCAAATAGAACATTTTATAGCAGGTCGGGCTTCCCATAAAAGCTGTAGACTCCAGACCCAGATGATATGCTATTGTTCATTGTGCACAGCCATGCTCTGGAATCTAGTTGGGAAACAAGACAGAACTATACTATAACAATATTACCTGTCAATAGATTAATTTCCTGCTTTAAATGAACCCATCCTGAGGCACGGATCATATACGGAAACGAGCACTGGCTGAATTCGGGCTAGGAACTTGATCACATTCTTGTCCTAGCTCGGCGCACCACCGTGTAAAGTTACACTAGAGGTGAATGATGTTGCAGTTTTGGTTCCTCTCCTTTCGCAGGCTGGATTGGGCACGCCGTACGCAAGGATGTTACGTGACTAGTAAATGATTAATTAACGGACATAGGAGAAGGACAAGTGGTGATGTTTAGGAGAAGGCAGCAATTAATCAGCATCAGTGACTACTGCAGAGATGATGGACTAGAACACGGACAGGAGAAATAGGATGGCGTGCGCACTGGCTCCTAGGGGCTACAAGGAGTCATGGATTGCTTCTCCTCAGCCTGCTAGAGTGAAGTATAGCATCAGCTGAACATCTGATAGAACCTCTCTTGGCCGACTTTATTCTACCCTTCTCTAGTATTTTCCTTCTCCATCTGCCCTGAAGAAGGCTGGTTAAGATCCTCTCCTCACTGTCTATACCTAATGGAAGGGAAGTGACAATGGTAAGGGTTGAGCAGGCTAGGAAAGTGACTTCAGAGACCTAGGGAGAGATCGGAAGACCAGTACCAGGCAGATGGCTTCAGAACTTGTCCTGAGACCCGTTTTGTGAGCCGAGGATTCACCGTAAGCAATAGGGATGTAAATACCGTTTAAAAAGTTAACCATTTAAACGATTAAAAATATTTCGTTTAAATGGTTAGCTGATTAAAGGGCCATCCGGGGCCGATCTGGCCAGGCGGCGCTGCTCCGGCCATGCAGTGTGGCTGGGGCCAATCTGGCCATGTGGTGTGGCTGGGGCCGCTTCGCCTAACACGGGACCACTGGGGTCGGCTGGCCCGGGGTTAATGGTTAAGACGGGTTAACCGGTAAGACTAGTGCTTACCGGTTAACATTTTACATCCCTAGTAAGCAGTTGGGTCAGCCCAACTGTCTATTGTCAAACAACGGGGGTCTGAGAGCAGGATGCAAGCTTGCACCCAAGCGACTCAGCTGGTGGGAGCCGTGGTCTCAGCCCCAGCGAGAGGAAAGACCAGCTCACCCGGCAAGCGTGTCTGGCTGATCCAAGGAGCAGTACTGTCAAGGCTGGCATCTTCCTCCAAAGGAGCAGGGTCAGTCTGGGGTGATGGGGGGAGGGCGGGAGAAATGTCAGGCTTGGGGGCGGGGTGGAGAAACACAAGGAAAAAGAGACACACAATGATTTCCCCAGTGAGCAATTGCAGCTGAGTGGGGACAGAAGGGGGAGCTCACTCCCTGCCCGGCTTTGCTCTTTCCCTGCTGACTGTGTCCAACCCCCCAAGTTTCAGGGAAGTGGATGGAAGTCTCTCTCCGCCAGCACATGGCCATACGCAGGGCTGCTTTACCAGGAGGCAGGAGAACAGACCCTGGGGGATCCAACCCCTCTCCTGCCAGTGAGTCACAACAGAAGTTGAGTCCAAAACTAGCTCCGCTCTGCAGCTGCCAACAAACAGTCCCACTTGTTGAGATTATCGGCGGCTGGGCGAACCAGCACTGCAACAATCCTTCTCTCCTTCAAAAAGGCTGCACAGTCCAGCCAGCCTGGGAGAGGCGCCTGCAGTGACTTGCTGGTGTCCTGAGTTCTGGTAATGCCCTGTCCCTTCCAATTTTGGTCCCAAATTTTATACCAGACATAAAGTACATTTTGGGACCAATGCTGCAGCTGAGACCAATAAGAGCTTTGTCCTGGACTTCAGTGGGAGCAAGGCTGGACAGGTCCTTTAAGGGCGATGGAGAAGAAAGCTAATCTCTCTACCTGAGTACTTGGCTGGCCCTCTTCTCAGTAGTGTCGGAGCACCTCCCAGTCACTAATTCCTCACAACACCCCTGTCAGGCACAGAAGTGCTTTATCTCCCTGACAAATTAAGTGACTTGCCCAAAATCACACAGGAAGTTTGGTAAATGAGGAACCGAACCTTGGTTTCCTGAGTCACATGCCAGCACCCATCCCACTAGACCATCCTGCCTTCCAGGCTGTGCTATAGGGGTTTGCTTTCGAGCTGGGTCTGAGTCAGTGCCCCAACTCAGACTCTCCACCTCTCCCATCATTGGGGGAGTGCCACTCCACTTGCCACACCCAGCCTCTAGCAAAGCAAACCTACCCCAGCCCACTCCATGCCAACAGTATGATGTGAAACTGCTGCCTCTGCGTTGGTCTCAAGGAACTCACTGGTTTATGAGCTCCTAGGGCCAGGATTTAGGTGCCTAAAGAGGCAGCTGGGCTCCTAGTGGGAATTTCAGAACTCCCTGGGCACCTGGCTGCTCACGTAACACAGTTAGGCTGTCCGTGGTGAACGGCGAGGTCATGCTATGCAAAGCTCTCTGGTTTGGTTCTTGGGAGTCGCTGTTAACGTTTTGGCTGCTGCTGGTTCCGCCAAGTTTGTGGCAGCCTTTAACTATGAGTCCCTTGCAGACAATCTGCCGTGTCACCAACCCAGGCTGTTCTGTGTTTACAATAGGGCAGGGGCTCCGTTGGCAAACGCTCGCGATATCGCTGCAGCTTGGACGCGGCTTTAAATGCCACAGTAATCCCTAGGGGACATGTCCAAAGTCACGTGGAAAGTCTGGCAGGGCCATGCACATAACCTGGATTCCTGGTCCTGTGCCTTAACCACATGATCATCCGTCGTGTAAAGAAATGCAGTGATTCAGATGAAGGGCCTGACTGGATTCAGTGAATTGCAGTGTACAAACTGCAGTTTCTCAGGGCCTCGTTGCCATGGTGGTAAAGCACTTGTGGCTGGTCTAGGCTAGCGCCGCCTCTGTTGCTAGCAGCAGAGAAGCTGCAGCGATCCTCGAATGTCACCAGAACCTGAGTGCAAATACGACCATCGAGTGCTCCACTGTTCTGTGGGGATCCGTCTGGACTAGAGTTTGGGGGCCTCTTTTAACCTGCGTTGACTGACGGCCAGTTAATGAACACGATTGTAAATAGTAGTCTAGTCCTGGCACACATTTGTCTTAGGATACAGCCTAGGGTTAACCATAAACACTCGTGTCCTGGCATAAATGTCTATGAGGTGGTTAGACTAGCATTGACAGTAGGGTTCACTGGCAATCAGTTGAAGCTAGACTGCAAGCTCTGCTCTTGGCTCTACACCAGCGGTTCTCAAACTGGGGGTCAAGACCTCAAAGTGGGTTGGCTTCGACTTGCCGGGACCAAAGCTAAAGCCCAAGCCCAAGGGCTTCGTCTTTGGCCTCCCGACCTGGGGAGATGAGGCTTTGGTTTGCGCCCCGCTCCGGGGGGCCAGGGATCCGTTGGATTCAGGCTTCGTTCCCCCCTCCTGGGGTCCTGTAGTAATTTTTGTTGTCAGAAGGGGGCGATGAAGTTGAGAACCGCTGCTCTACACAGATCCTGGGTTGAGGAAAGAGAAACAGCTTTGTTCCCCAGCACACCCAAACGACAGGCAGCTTTGGACTTAAAAGGAATTTTTAATTTTGCACAAATTAGAAACAAAAATAAAATCTCAAAGCAACGTTGAGTGCAAAAAAGTTACAAAAACGGGAAGCCATTTACAGGGCCAGCGCTACAGACCAGTATACAAATACAGGCGCCAACGACACTTATAAAAATGAGAATTAGATCACAGGACAAACAAGACCAAAAAACCGGGAGCGAACACAAATAAAAGCCATCTGGTGTATGCAGTACGCGAGCAGTTAGATTGCCAGGTCCTTGGTACAGGCAGATGTGCAAAACTGGGCATGTCCTGCTCAAAGCCAATCTGTTAATATGTTGCTACTAAAATAATGGATTAAATACACTTGATTCTGGAAAAAGGTCACGCCCTATGTCCAGGAGGGCAGTTATTAAACATAAATTAAGGCATCTGTGTTCACCTGTTAACTGGCCAGACTGCATTCCCCACACTCTTCACTCCTCAGACCTCACATGTGGTCTGTAAGTCCCCCACCCCAGCCCCTCAGCAGCCCCAGGCCACTGAAATCAGTGGGGCTATGCTGACTCGAACCAGCTGGGAAGCTGTCCCATCAGTGTCTATATTTAGTCTACATTGCCTCTCCCAGGACACAGAGATATTTGCTTATCTCCATGCTGGCTTTCGCTCAAGTAGCTGTTAGGGAGGGAGTGTGCGAGTGTGCATGTGTGTAACATGCCTGATCAGAGCAACGTAATCTCACTGGGAGGGAGGGTGAGTCTCTTCTCGCGAGCGTACAACAGACTTTCCATGTGGGTGGCGATCACACGGCACAACTCTAGGCCCTAAAGAGAGAAGGAAGCACAATGGAGCATTACAGCATTTTAACTCGGGTTCCCCCCCCCCCAGCAAGACTTAGAATGAATTGCACCCCTGTGCTGAAATTTGCTGTGGCCATTTTGTTGTGTGGCGTCCGGTCTCGCAGTGGCGAAAACCGAATGCCAAACCCTCGGCATACACCTCCTGAGTGCCTGCGCCCGGGAAAGCAGGGGCCTCTGCTGCCTTTGGACTCACTGTTTTGTTGCATTGGAATGAAAGTGGTGCCTGCCTGTAGGGGCACAATGCTGTGTGAGCCAGTTGTACTCACAGGGCCCAATCCTGAGAGGTGCTGAGCGCCACCCACGCCTGCTGCTGTCGCTGGGAGCACTTCCCAGGCCTGAGCCCGTAATGGTTACCAATACCCAGCTTCTCCGATTTTCTGCTCCTCCTCCCTGCTGGTCCTTCCCTCTAGTTACTGTTCCGCTGTGGCCTCCCATTGGCGCTTGATTGGACTCTCTATGAAACGCCCTCACACCGCTGGCCTTGTACATGGGGCAGCACTGGAGGTGCCCTTTGCCCAACCCACCCATCACAATAGGCAGCACCAGAGCATCCCCTGCTTCTCCCACGTTCCCCATATCTGGCAGTGCCACTGAGCTACAAAACTATACGCAGTTGGTGTACCACGGCCCTGGTCCAAGAAGGGACATTGAGCAGCTCCGAACACTGGTAGCGAGAGCGTCGGAAAGGTGTAATAACAAGCCCCAGTTCCCTTGCCTCCCAGTCCTGGGCTTTAAACCATGAGGCCACCTTCCCCTCTGCATCCTGGAGAGAGGAATAGAAATTGCTCCTTGCAGGAGTCCACCAGCAATAAAAACCTGTAGATGATCTACCGGGTCCTCACGTTGCAGTTAAAAGGAGAATGCAATGGTGCATTAGACTTTGGACACTGCTGGGCCAGCTGGCATCTGGCAGAGCCAGGATTTCATTGGGTTTTAGACTCTGAGGATACATCTAGATCAATCGGGGGCTCTGACTGCAGCGCGAGTAGACGTTCCTGGGATAGCTTTAATCTAACCAGCTTGAGTAACACCAGCAGCGAAGCCGCGGCAGCCTGGGTGGCACAACCTCGTCCAAGGCCGTGGGTAGATACTTGAGCAAGTAGCCCTTGCTGGAGTCTGTGTCGTCACAGCTTCACTGCTGTTGTTTCTCAAGCTGGCTTTGATCGAAGCTACCATGCAGGCTGCAGTCACACCTCTGACTGCAGCACAGATGCACCCCGAGTTTTTCTCACTTGGATTCCCTTGTATTTAAGCAGCTGCCTCCATGCGCTGGTTGTCCAAGCAAGTTAGGCAGGGAAAAAACAAACCCTGTAATGAGGAACTCCTTGTAATGATGTGCTTAGTTTGTGTGCGGCATTACCAGGACTGCATGTGAAAAGTGGGTAACTGCACACGCAGAGCAGCCTGCTTAGCACAAACGCACACTCACTGCGTGTGCTGTTGCACACCTAACTTGTCTGAAGATGTGTCTCTTAGTTTGCCGATGCGGAGTATGTGGTGCGGGAGCACTTTTGTGCAGTGATCCCGGAAGAGACAGGCTGGGGACGGTGCTGGCTTTACTGTATTTCTGTACCCTCACCAAACACAACCCACAAGCATTCTCTCTGGGAGGCAGCGGCTACCTACCATCTGAAGGTTTAGCTTCAGAGATCCGGGTGAAGAAGCCAGGAGGAGACAGTAGGAAGAGAAGCGACAAGGAGAGAATTAAGGGGGCTGTAAAGAGGATGAGTCACGTGGAGCATCCTCTGGGGGGTATTGTTCTGAAGAGATACAGGCGCCCTGCCTGCGTTCCCCGCCCTGAGCCTCACCCTGGAGGGGTTCTGTGCTCCCCCAACCCGCTGGCCAGGGACACTGCTGTCTTTACTGTGTTGTAATACAGGGGCTCAGGGTGTCTCACGAGTGCAGTGTAGAGGGCCCATGTTGCCCTCTGGAACGCATCTCATTTGTGGGGAGGGGGCAAGCTAGCTCCACACCCTTCACTCCCTGCTCCCAGAGCCCACAGAAACCCTCCCTGGTGCTTTGTGCGGTGGGATGGGCTCCTGGCATCCTGCCCCCTGCAGAGGGGAACCAGGAAGGCTGGGCTGCGTCCCGCCAGCCCCATGGCTGGGGAGCGGGGCCTCGGATCCGTGCCATTCGACCCACAAATCCTCGGGGAGCCAACCATCAGGAGTCACATTACAGTCTAAGAGCCTAAATGGCCATGTGAATTCAGGGGAGGCGATAACACTGTGGGAGCCTTCGCCATGGCCCTCCCATCCCCTAAGCACATCCTGGCATTACCCTGCGCCAGGCCTTGAATCTAGGCAGGGCCAAGGGGGTTAAAGAGGGGGAAAGGCAAGCTGCTTAACTGCACTCCATACCTGCTCCAGCTGCAGCTGCGTCATCCTCTGTGACATCAAGTCTCCCAGCATGATCTCCACGTAGGGGTAGCTGGAGCCGGCCGTGGGCCGCTGGGTCCTCGTGGACTGAATCTCCTTCAGCGAGAACTTCACCACCAGCTCCTGGGGATGGAGGCGCAGCTCCTTCATACGCGGGCCCCACCAGGGACCCGGCCCCAATGTATGGACTACAAGCTCCTTCCTACCAGTTCATCCCATCCTTCCCGGCTACTGTCATTTATCATTCGCACTGCAATCCCGCCTAGGAGCCCGAGTCATGGACCAGGACTCCTCTGTGCTAGGCGCTGTACAAACCCAGAAACACAGGACAGCCCCTGCCCCAAAGAGCTTCCAATCTGAGCATAGGACCGGAAACAACGGATGGATACAGACAGAGGGACGGGGGAGCACACGGAAACAATGAGGCAATAGTAGCTATCCCTGCCTTGGGCCCCCTGAATAATTCACCTCCATTAGTCTTTGGGAAAATTGCCGTATATCATGAGGCAATAGCTTTGCACTGAAAGGCAGACTGAGAATGGGGTGGGCACTCTATGTACAGGACATCCTGCCTCTCTGGGTCACTGGGGTTAGCCCTCTAGCCCGGTCCAACGGCCAGGTCACAGCGACAGCAGAATTAAGCTGTCACCTGAATCCACTGCACAACAGAGTGAAGGCTCCGGTGTCTAGCACACGGGTCACTGCCGTATTATGAGGCGCACGGCTGAGCCCGGGGGGGGAGCGGTGGGCCTCTCTGTGATGTACTAGAGCCCACGGCCCCACTCCCAACCCGCATGATGCCAGTCCCGATGGGTTCCACTCTTGGATCCAGCCCTCCCAGGGCAGACGTCACCCGGCAGCCAACGGGCCTGGCCGACATGCTTCTGTCCTTTCAGAGGGGGCAGCAGGCCTTGAGCCAACTTGCAGGGGTGGGGGCAGTTTGGCTCTTTCCAGGCCCAGTGAGCTCTGCTGGAGCCTCACCATGCTGGCCAGAGCCAGCCCCCACGTAGACCAAGCCTCGGCTGCAACTGCGCCCTGCACGTCAGGAGCAAGCCCCTCCTGGAGGGACCGGGCGAGGGGCTGGCCTGCTGCCCCCCACACCTACGTGGGTGTCCTTGTTGAGGAAGTGGAGGCCGTTCTGGTTGACGGCCAGGATGCACGGCGAGACGATGGCGTTGTTACTGCAGCTCTGGATGTAGAAGAAGGAAGAGCCGAACGTGGGGAAGGCGCTCAGGAGCCCTGCGGAGACGACGTGCAGTCAGCAAAGCCAGGAACCCGACCCTGGGGCTGAGCCACGATGATCGGCTGGGACATAGCCACAAGGGAAACAAGGGGGTCCCCGCTAGGACAGGTTGATCCTCCCCATTGGGGCAGGCGGTAGTACTGCCACTGCCCAGTAGGGGGGGCAGCATTCGGTGGAGATGATCAATCATTGCATCTGGCCACACCCCCTTCTAAACAGCCCCGCCCCCTCTAGGCTCCCGCGTGCCCCCAGGGGAGGGGAAGGTTGTCCCCCACGAGGCTCTTCGTGAAGGTTTATGCCGGTAGAGGCCAGGGCCTAGCCATGGAGGGCGGGAGGGGGGTTAACTGGGCTGTTTGAGCCTGCTGGACAGGTTCTGCTGGAGATCTGGCTGACGGCTCAGGGCGTGGGGGGGGGGCACGGCCGGGGGACTCTAACTCGCCCCTCCCTCGACATGCCAGGTACCCAGCACAGTACACGCTGTCTCTTCCTGAGCAAGAGCCTCTCCTGCTTCCTCCCCACCCTCTGCCCCTGGCTTGGGAATCGGTCTGGGCAGCAACATTTTGCATCCCTGACGAACGAACAGAAGCCAGGAGGCCCAAGGCAGCACCGAGGGCATGGCAAGTGCCTGGGGGGGGGGCACTGCCGAGACCCACCCAGAGCTGTGGCTGCAAAGGCCCAGCCGTGGCATGGAGGGAGGGGGCTCGTCTGTTGCTGTGCCCCTCAACACCAGGGCAGCACTCAGCTGCTTCCGCGCCTGGCCCTGCCCCACCTTTGACCACGTTCCCCTCTGAATCATAGAATCATAGAATATCAGGGTTGGAAGGGACCTCAGGAGGTCATCTAGTCCAACCCCCTGCTCAAAGCAGGACCAATTCGACTCCAGCAGCAGCTCTCTCGCGAGCCCGCCCCGGTCCCGGCGGAGGGATGGCTTACCTAGGAACTGAGCTCTGGCCTGATGGGCGCTCAGGGCCTGGACCTGCGGCATACGCTGCAGCACCACATTGAGCCACGACTGAGCCTTCAGCGCTCGGCAGAACTGGGGCGGGACGTAACCCTGCACCTCGTGGCTGCGGGGGGGGAGAGAGCCAGGGAAAGGTCACAGCCAGCCCCAGGCAAACGCCTCCCTGCCTATGTCGCGGGACAGAAAACCCACTGCGGGAGAGTGCTGCCCACCCATCCCCCAGCTCGGGGTACGTGCTGAGCACCGGGGCAGCACAGAACCAGGGGGTGGGAAGAACAAAGACCCTTTCTTGGGTAATAGCAGCCAGAGCTCAGCCCTCAGGGGGGCTCCTTACTGGCAAGTCCCACAGTGTCTTGATGAGGTGGGGAGTCCCTCATCCCTGAATCATTCTCATGCAGTGACAGGGGGGAGGGGACACTCCCCACCCCACTCCTAATGTAGCACATTCACCATGGGTATTGTCCAGCCTCAGGCCCCCCCTGCGCTGGGGCTCTACCTCCATTAAATAACAAAACCGCACAGCAGGAGTGTGCTTCTGAGCATAGGTCCCCATCCTGCAAAGACTCACGCACACGCCTAGCTTTATGAACCCAGTTAAATCACATGCAAAAGTCTTTGAGGGACTGGGGCCTCCTTCCTGAGCAGGCTGATGAGTGTTTCCCCCTGCAGGACTCCTGCCCTTCCCACTAGCTGTCTCTTGCAGCAGAGCAGATCTGCTCCTTAGTGGCGCTAATGAGACTCACCTGGTCTGGTTACCAGGGAGAGTCAGCAGAACAGCTCTGCATCTCCATGCAGGGTCCTACAGCTTGACACCCAGAGACAAGCACATATATACAGAGTTCAGTCTGAATACATTGCAAACCTAGGCCCAGATCCTGCAAGCTGATCTGTGTAGATGGACCCTGGCACCTGTTGGGAATCTCACTGATGTCAGAGGGGCTCTGCAAAGGCATACCCACATGGATCAGATTGCAGGGGCAGGGTCACAGCAGCTACGCACTCAGTTTAATAAGACTGGAGGACTTTGGAGTTGAGCCAGGAGGTCACTGCTACCAGGAAACCCAAGTTCACAAAGCAGCCTTTAGGCCAACAGCCCCTCAGTCCTTGGCATTTGGTCTGGAACTGAAATTCCTACGTGAGTTCATCTTTCTTCTCATTTAGGTCTTATGTAAGTGGTAGAAAGTCTCCCTCTCCTTTCCCCTCGGGGCAGCAATTCTGCAGGCTCTTGGCACTCCTCTAAAAGCTTCACCTTCCAGGAGATTTTTTGTAGTGACTCAAATTCCAGGAATTCCCCAGCCCCCAAAGTACATGTGGGATCTAATTCACCACAACAGCAATATAGTTAGTGCTCTGATTTGAGACCGGAGTTTTGAATCTTCTCCTTCCATGCAACCATTTCTCTGTGGGGGGATGTCCTGCGCAGTCAGACCAGGTGATCGGCACCAGGGTCAGAGCACCCGGGTTTAGCGCCGCCCTGGTGTGAGCAGCCCCACTGCAAAGTCCAACCCGAGTTCCTGTGTCCATGCTGGTGCTGTGCCCCCCTTCCCCGTGTCTCACCAGTTCTGCTGGGGGGATGCCCCATTGTTCTTGGTGCTGCAGTCAGCCGAGCCGCTCTATAATTCTTTCCCAGTGAATTGTGGGAGAACTTGTCTGTCCTTCTGGGCATGGGGGGGAATTGTGGGAAGGCACTGGAGGACTATCCGCACTCTTTAGCCAGTGTCCTCGCTGCAGAGTGGGTGCGTTAGCAGCCTGAGTGGAAGCGGAACCTGGACTCGAACCCAAAGCCTCAGCCAGGCCGGCTAGCCTGGGTTGAAAGCACCACTAGACTCGGCTGAGAGGTTGTGTGTGTGTGGATGGGAGGTGGGTTAGGGGCAAAACCCAGATAAGACACTGGGCTGACTGCAGTGAAGACAGACTCTGGGGTGGTCTGTCAGGTCATACCGATGCCGATGACACCTCGTCTGTCTATAGCACGCGCCCTCCGAGGACCGGGAGGCACTCTGCAAACAATGGAGCCAAGCAACTCTGGGAGGTGGCAGTACGTCTCACACACGTTTTAGAGCTAAGCGACATTAGGCAGAGAGAGGCTAAGCGACTCGCCCAAGGTCACACGACGAGTAAGCAGCAAAGTGTGGAACAGAACCCAGGAGTTCTGGCTGCTCTGCTCCAGCCACTAGCCGGGGCTCCCTACTCACTAAGGTGCGAACACACCATGATGGGACACAAGCCGTGATTAGCAGGGTAGCACCCAAGCGCCACCACGCCCAGGGTACCTACACGGTGGGCAGGTACATGCTGTCCTTGGCCCGGTGCTGGAGGGCTGCCAGTTTGGAGACCTGCTGGCACTGCTGTTCGCTGGGTTGCAGGGGCGGTAGGATGTTGAAAAGCCCCTTGAGGTAATCGGGCAGGACCTGAAAGAAGATACAGAGCATGCCGGGCGTGGCTTTGTCGCACTCGCTCATCAGGAGTCAATGGGAGCCGATCTGGGAGCTGTTGGGCTCCATGGGACGTGCCCAGGAAGGGCACGTCCTGGTGTGAATGCGTTCACACACATACAGGCAGTCAGATACCACGGAGAGGGCCACGGCATAACAACACACGATGCAGATTGTGGCAAAGCACGGAACTTCGCATGGACTTCAAAGAGAAGTGTGGGGGCTTGAGTACCTTCCTGAACAGAGATGCTTTCCTGAATCGCGGACTTAGACTGTACAGGCACACCCACGCACCCACTCTTCGGGGGACACACTTTGAAGAGTCAGGGGGGGATGCCCAGGGCAGAGCGGGGCACCTGAGATCTGCGGAGGAACTAGGGGAATTCTGGGACTGGCTGGGCAAGGAGACTGGGATAGAGTGGGGCAAGGAGAAGAATGTGGGCCTGTTGGAGGGAAAGGGACATCAGGAGTCTAGCTTGAGGGAAATAGGCATAGAGGCTGCGCCCAACAGAGAACACTCCCCTCCAGAGGCTGGAATGGAACCCAAGATCCCTGAGTCTCACCATTCCTCCACTGTCAGCAAATATCCATGAAACCTTCTGGCTAAGAGTCCCAACCCCCTCTAGTGCTGGTCCACACAGATGACAACCTACTACTGCCGGACTCCAGTAACTCCATTAGCACACATGGCAGAGGTCTGGGCGATGGATCTAAAGGTTCCAACCCTGCCGATGACCCACCCGGGTGGCAATATGATGGAATGGCTGTTTTATTTTCAGTTTGCTTGTCAATAAACCAAGTAAATCACACACACCAAATGACATTCAAAGAACATTGTTAAGGTTGCCAAGTCAAGCATACAAGTTAGAGAATGCCAGAATCATCAAATAAATACAAAGTACAGTTTAAATAATAAAATACTACTAATAATCCCTTAAAGAAAAAGAAAGTGCCAGAATGAAGGGGGTCTTTGCAGCCTTAATGTGGCCCCCTTGTGCATGCACAGTATGATACAGGCGTTAATTACACAATCACATCTTATCTTTTCCACAAGCCTCCTGCCTCATTCAATGCCCAGGATGGATCTGCCCTGGGGATGAGTCAGGGTTCTGTAATGAAGGAGGTTGTTGTCTGTTGAATCCTGATTTATTTGCTGCAGAAGTGAAAAGGTCTGTAGTGACCGAGGCAGGGGACTGCAGGAAGAGAAAGGAGGATCTCACTGTTAAGGCGGCTGAAAGCTGCCTTGGAGAACTGGATTCTATCCCTGCCTCTGCCACAGAATTTCTTTGTGATTCTGGGCAAGTCCCTTAAACCAAACTTTTCAGAGGTGGTCACTGACTGTGTGCGCTTCATTTTCTGGGTGCCCAACTCGACACCCTGGGGTCTGATTTGCAGAGGTGCTGAGCGCTCACAACTGGAGCTGGGCTTTGAACACACAGGGCTAAGGACTCTGAAAAACCAGGGCTTAAGTGTCACAAATTGGGCACCCCAAATTAGTGGAAATTGTTTACCTTAATCTCTCTGTGCCTCAGTTCCCCAGCTGTAAAATGGGGATAATACCGTCCCCACGTCACAGGGATAAAGATAAATCCACTAATGTCTGCGAAGTGATCAGACACTACAGTGATGAGCGCCAGAGAAAAAAGCCCATGAGGAAAGGAATAATTCTGTCTTCAGAACTGGGTTTGGATAGCATGCAGCGGCTAAGGCCTGGGGCCAGACTCTGAACAACCCGGAGAAACCGAAATATTGAATAGCTGCTCAGTAAGTGAAAACCATCCATCCTGTGCACTGAATGAGGCCGTGTCCTGTGGAAAAAAATAGTACGTGATCAGGTTAGGAAAGACTGTACCATAATGCACAGGCACAAGCTGGCTGAATGACGATTGCACCCAGGCCGCATCAGTTCTGGCATTTCCTAACTTTGGGGGCTTGGCTTTGCAACCTGCCTAATGTTCCCTTAACGTCGTTTTTCCAGACTGGGGGGTGTTTAGGCAGACAGAAGCTAATTACCTGGCAGTGGAATCTGGCTGGGACACCAGGGCTAACCCCACTGCTCTGCCAGAAAGGGGCCAGGGGATCTTTAATAACCGCGAGAGGTCAGGAGCTTGGTTTTATGAAAGATTGCTCCTCAGATACCCCCGAGCCCATACTCCAGGGAAGGGAGGAGGACGAGGCCCTCCTTAAACTAAGGCAACTGCCCCTCTGCCCCTGGCTGGGTCTGAGCGGCTACCTGGTTATAGTGCATGGTGACATACAGCTCGTTGTCAAATTTCAGCGGCTGGGTCCAGATGACGCGCCGGTACCAGAACATGTAGCTGTTGTCCACTTGCTCCATCTCCGTGGCCACGTCAAGGATATACTCTCGTCTGCTCAAGGGGCGGACATTCTGACCTATGGGGAGCACAGGGGAAGAGTCAACTGTGTGGCTCTAGTTTTAAAGGCCGCCTGGCAAGGAAAGGCCAGCCGGGCTGCTCCTTTCCAATGCAGAAGGGTAAAGCTGGCTGGAGAACTGAATGGTGTATGCAGAGCAATGAAATCGGATTCATTGCTACTCTTTGACGCTTTGGTTTGTGTCCACACCTACTTAACCCTTGGGAGAACAGCTCTGTTTGTTTAGGATTCAACCACCCAGCCCGTTCCGTTGAAAGCCGAGAACGCTGCCAGGCCCCATCTCTGAGGCTGTGTCTACATGACAGAGCCTATGCCGGCGTAGCCCCGTCAGCACCGCTTCGCTGGCGTTGTCCCTTTGTGAAGGCGCAGTGTACGCTGACAGAAGGAGATTGTCCTAACCCTGGCAGACACCACCTCCCCATACGTTAGCTATGGCGGCATAGCTGAGTCTACTCTGGGTGGGTTGGCGGCAGGGGGACATCACTCGCCTGAGTGACATAGCTACGCTGGGGTACGTTTTACGTGTAGACCAAGCCTCAGTCACCCGTCAGAAACCGGGAAGACAAGACTGACCGTTCCTGATAGTTCTAAGATAAAAAACAGGCAGAAAAAAACCCATAAAACACCTTTAAAATAAAAGTCCAGGCCTTCTTTACACGTCGTCCCAAAAGGACACAAGCTGAGTCCGCGTTTCCTTCTGCAGGTCGGCTCTAAACGCTTCAGGATTTGGGGCACTTGGAATCATCCATGTAACTCCTGAGAGCATGTTATAATTCCAGAGTTCAGGAGAGCCCTTACACAGACAGATGATTGTGGGTGTCATAAGCCCCATTTTATAGATAGGGAAACGGAGGCAGGAGGAGGTGACTTGATTTGCCCCAGGTCACAGAACAAGTCGGAGGCAGGGCTAGGATTAGATCCCACAAGCCCGTGTCACTGGACTGTGCCGCCCCCTCTCACGGCACAGCCCCCCAGCCAGGGATCAGATCGACAGTGGAGAATCCACATTCAGAGCCCCGGGGCTCCGTTTCCAAGAAGAGGCTTCCAACTATCCCCATAAAAAGCAGCGGAGAGGGAGTGAGAGGGTTGGTGGGGCTAAGAAGGCGGGTGACATTCCTAGGGTGATGCAGTGATTTCCCAGAAAGCAGGATGTGACTCAGAGATGCTATTTCCTGGTGGTTCTGGGCCCGTCCACACAGCCCTTCCAACGGTCCCTTTACAACCCTTCCCCCGCCCACACTTTAACTAGGCCACTGGCTAACCTAAGCCAAGCCAACAGGGCGGCCGGGAGCTGTGGAGAGGCACAGACAGGAAAGCGGGGGCTCGGCCCCAGGAAGTGCAGGGATACCGTGAACCATTTCCTGCCTTTTCAGCGTTTCAGAAGAAAGCTGAGGCCAATAATCCACCTCCCTCTCCTGGCACTGCCCTGCAAGCTGCAAAAAGGACAGCGCCGCTGAGAAAGGACAGCGCTTTCCTCCTCCCGTCACTGCCTGTGGCTTTCCCATCCTCTCTGTGCCTCCAAGCCCGGCAGCTCAGCACCGACGCCGGCTGGAGGGGCCTGGCGCTGCCAGAGGATGCTCAGAAAGGGGTGTTCTAGGACCACGCTCGCAGCAGGCCTCGCTTGTGCCAGGGAGCATCACTGGGCGCTGGATCGACTGGCGATTGCCTCGTGCTCCCGCTGTCGGGCAGCCACTGGCAGTTAGGAATAAACGACACTGGCACAGAAATGGCTGTCTGGGGCCGTTTGCCCGTTCTTCAGGGAGGCGGCGGGCTCTCGGTGCCAGCAGGGAATGCACATCACACGGGGCTATGCCTCTGGACACACAAAGGGCTTAACGGAACAGCATCAAGATAAAAACATCCCTCACAAGCAATGCAGTCAGTGCCTCCTGGGCAGTCTCCCAGGGAAGCCGCTTAACTTGGCAGTGAACAGCAGTGACAGCCGGTTCATTAGGCAAGAGACAGCATTGTTCAGCCAACGCCCAGGAGCTGAGTGGTGTTTAGCCAGGTGCGAAAGCCTCCTACGCTTGTCTTTCCATACAAGTTATAACAGGAGGCAATGCGGGCTAGTGGGCAGAGCGCTGCACTGGGAATCAGGAGGCCTGGGTGATATTCCCAGCTGACCTGCTGCAGGACAGTGGTCAAGTCACTTGTTTGCTCTGTGCCTCAGTTTCCCCTCCCACCCTCTGCCTGTTTACACTGTAACCTCTGTAGGGCAGGCCTGTCTGTGCCTAGATGCTCACCCAGCGCCTAGCACAATGGCTCAACTGGGATTTCTAGGCAATAATACTCAACAGGGCGAGGCAGTGAATCTCTCTCGTGTTTTCATTCCGTACGGGGTTTCATTTCTCTTCTCTTCATGGGGCAGCGTCTTGATCCGAACAATGGCCTGTGCCATTACTCCCCGAAGGAGGGGGGACGCCAGGGCTCAGAGCCAGGAGGCTGCTGCCCACGGCTAGTCTCTGGAGGCGGGCCACGGAAATCAGGTCAGCCAGGAAGTCCCCCCGCAGTGCATTTGGGACCTGAGTGCCATCACCTGCTCTGATGCCGCCTGCGGGCCTGGGGAAGCCAGACGCCAGTCAGCTCAGGCCGCCTGTCGGTGGGCATGCAATATGGGAATGGCCAATGGCAGAGGCAGGCCGCTGGGCAGGACTCGGGGGGTGGGATGGGACCATTTCAGAGGAGAAAATGGGGAGAGCCACCCCCTGCCTGCCCCCAAGCCTCACCTCCGTTGGTAACGGCAAAGATGACGTATTCGTCAAAGGCCTCGGGCCGATGCAGCCCCATTTCATAGCACATCTCCTCGATCACGTCCAGCGCAACCTAGAGAGGGGCAAACCACCCAGCTGAGTCCCTCAAAGGCCGGGAAGGAGGCTCTAGCGCTGGCATTGTGCCCCCACCACCGTGGTCTCTGCCCAGCACTGCTGGTGGGACTTCCTGGAGCGACACCCCTTCCTGGCTGTCTGGCAAAGCCCTGGATGGCCTGATCCCACAAGGTGCTGAGCACTCCGTCCCAGTGGACGCAGGAGCAGGCCATGAGGAGCAGCAGCAGGGGAATCTGCGATGGGTTCAGAGACATGGCCAGAAGTTTGGGTGCTTTGCTGCTCCATCCTAGGGCCGGGCCGGCGACCCCATGGGATCTCTCCCCCCCTCAGGTGAGAGAGCAGCCGGCTCAGCCTCAGGTAACAAGAACCTGAACACGCCTTTGGTGGGCAGCCAGGTGCCAGCCGCCTCAGGTTAACTGGGGCTCCGAGAAAACGCTCCACTCTGGGCAAACCTTAAATATCAGCCCCACTCCCCTGCCTTTGTCCCCTCCCGCCCCCTGAGCCTATGGACCCCGCGAGCCCCGGCGCTGACTTTGGAGCCTGGGCCCAGCTGTAGGTGAAACCCATAGCCCTGACGTGTCCTATCCCCGCCCAAGTACTGCTGAGCTGGAGGAACAGCTGGCCCGTGCTGCAGCCACCTGGCACTGTGCCAGGGAGGGACGCTGCCTGGAATCGTTGCCTTCCCCCTGGAGCCCCCCCAAGGGAAATCAGCGACTTTGGGGAGCTCTCCCTAATGCCGCTGTTGGGGAGGGGCTGAGCTCAGCTCCCGTTCGGTGCTCTCTCCGCTCCCGCACTTGTCTCCATCACTGCTCTGAGGGAGCAGCCCGAGTGGGAGCTGGGGGAGCTGGGCAGTGCCGGGCCCCTGTGCTGACGTACCGAGCACGTTTTGATCTTCAGGTGCCTCTCGATCCCTCCCGGCAGGAGAAACAGCTGGCGTTTCGCGCTACGGCCGGCCTTGGTTGGGGAGGAAAGCACAGAGAAGCAGGAAGGTTTCCGAACCGTTAAGCCATCCATCGGCTCCAGAGGCCAGGCTAAAGACCCCAGGCTAGATTCTCCCACATTGGCGCAGGGAGATTTCCTGTGGGGGATCCCATTCTGCCTAGCAGAATCCCCATGCGCTTTCTGTCTGGCTCCAGCACCACTCGGTTAGACGCCGGGGCATTTCAGAGAGGCGGGAAGCCGTCTTCACAAGAGGGCAATCAGGCCTATACCATCCCCATCCTTGCAAGTTCCTGTCCATTTCAGCCCTTGCCACCACGGAAAGGCCTCTGCTCTCCTCCCCCCAGCCCTACCGTAGGCATCACAGGGGTAACACGCCCTGGCTGCAGCCACCCACAGTTGTAGCCGCCTGCTCAGCCCCGTTCTAGCCCTCCCAGCTGGAAGCAAGGCACAGACAAACCGCGTAGGCCATAGCAGGGGAGCCCGGAAAGTGGAGCCCCCTGGAGGAACTCGGCCTTTGTAAGCCCAGGGAGCTCAAGGGGTACAGTCCCATGCCATCCCCTAGGCGAGCTGTTTGTGACCCAGTCTAGCCCCTCAGAGAGCCTCTTCCCCACGTGCCCACCTGGTGCACGCTGACACCATTGCAGGGCCCCTGCGTGAGCTCCGGACTCACCACCATGGCTTTGAGCTCCATGCTGCTGGGAAATTCACGCCGGCCACCAAACTGGAAGGTCTTCCTGAGGTTCTGCTCGCAGGCCTTCGCGATCCCTTAAACAGACGGACACCAGAGCCCCGTCAAAGCAGAGACGGGCACCAGGCACAGCGCAGGGTTCCAGGCCTCCACCTCCCCAAACCAGGCCAGACCCAGAGCGTGGCTTTGGCTCACTACAAAGACAGTGGCTAACAATGAAATTCAGGTCTGGTTCAGAGGGGAAACAACCCCAAAATCGTGAGGTGTTGGGGGGGGGTGGTATCGTAGCACCTATCTGTAATCGAAGCTTACGTTTATTTCTAGGGCTGCCGATTAATCACAGTTAAGTCACGCCATTACCTCAAAAAAATTAACTGTGATTAATTGCAGTTTTTCTACATTTTCATATATATTGTATTCTGTGTTGTATTCTGTTGGTGCAAATACTTATAAGCAAAAATAAATACAGTGAGCACTGCACACTTCGTATTCTGTGTTGTAATTGAAATCAATATATTTGAAAATGTAGAAAGCATCCAAAAATATTTAAATAAATGGTATTCTATTCATGTTTAACAGTGCGATTAATCACGCGATTAATTGTTTTAATCGCTTGACAGCCCTGTTTATTTCATTTCCTGTCCCCACTTTTCCCCCCTTCCCCTCCCCTATTTGCCTGGCATGTTGCCTCAGGCACGGCAGAGGCCCTGGTGCTCTGACTACCATTGTACTGCAGTAGCATCTAGTGGCCCTGATTAGGGGTCAGGCTCCATTGTGCTAGGAGCTGTACACACACATATAATGATAAGACAGCCCCTGCCCTACGGGCCACGCAGCCAGCTAGTCCAGCAGCGCTGCCTGCACTGCTCCATAGAACAGGTTCGGATCAGGGTGTGAGCATCACCAGATCGGTCTCAGTCCTCGCCCTGGCACCAGTGGGCCCTGCCCTCCCAGCCGCTCCTGGATACAGAGCCTGTGGGAGAAGGTCCCATTAACGGCAGCTGAAGCGGGTCTGGCCGGGAGCAAGGCTGGGGCAATCTATCACTGCAGAGAATTCTCCTCCCCGAGAGCCATTTAAACAGCTGTAAGCCTGAAGCCAGCCTGAGATTCCCCTGTCGCCAAGGGGGAAACTGAGGCACGGGGAGGGGACGTGACTTGCTCAAGGTCAACGGGGAGTTTGGTGTCAGAGCTGGGTCTGGAATTCCAGAGTTCCTAGCCCTCAGGTTTGGGCTTAGGTCATGCCCCTTGTACGGGGCTGAGCCGGGAGTGTCCCTCTAACCCTCTCCCCCGCACCTCGTCTCTGCTCTTCAGAGGAAAGGGGCTCAGTGAACATTCCTGACGCGCCCTGTCCCTCCCTGTGATTCTATTGGCTCTGTCCTGCTTCCGCTTCTCTTTCCATTTTGCAGGCGCCTGGTTCCAATATGCATGAAGTGCTGCTATGGAAACTGATGTGGTGGTGACGGAGCACATTTCCAGGCAGCGTCATCCTGGCTGGGACAGCAGCTGAGCTCGTGACGTCCAGCAGACAGAGGGGTTGGGCGCAGGGTTTACACCGAGCCTTGGCACACAAGAGCTGGCCTGATGATTTCCAGGAGCAGGCCCGTGGTATCAAACACACACCTGGGCACAACCAGGGAGGGGGAGGGGCACAGCCCAGGGCGTGGGGGCAGGTGATCTAATGGAGCCCGGAAATCCCGGTGTGCCCATGGGCGAATTGCTCCGCTGGTCTGTACCTCACCTTCCCGGTCTGTAAAGGGGAGTGATGATAGCTCACCTTCACCTTCAGCCTCCTCTCAGCTGAGCTGGAGGCTGCGGGATAGGGGCTCAGGGGCTGACAGCTGCAGGCAGGCCCACGGGCCAAGCACTGTCCTCGCTATCCACCACCGGCCCTGCGGGGCAGGGCCCACCCTGCTGACCCAGAGCGCCCCCCCGGGGGTCCTGCTCTGCTCCCCAGGGAGGGAGGTACCTCGATGTAGGTACCAATGACATAGGGAAGGATAGGAGAGAGGTTCTGGAGGCCAAATTTAGGCTGTTAGGTAGGAGATTGAAGTCCAGGAGCTCCACGGTAGCATTCACTGAAATGCTTCCAGTTCCACGCGCAGGGCCAGTTAGCCAGGCAGAACTGCAGGGTCTCAATGCGTGGATGAGATGATGGTGTACGGAGGAGGGGTTTAGATTTATTAGGAACTGGGGAAACTTTTGGGAAAGGGGGAGCCTATACAGGAAGGATGGGCTCCACCTAAACCAAAATGGAACCAGACTGCTGGTGCTTAAAATTAAAAAGGTCGTAGAGCAGTTTTTAAACTAAGGGCTGGGGGAAAGCCGACAGGTGCAGAGGAGCACATGGTTCGGACATCCCTTAGGAGAGGATCTATAAATGTCCTAATAAGGAGGAGAGGATGGAAGATGATAAATTACAGGTAAGATCTGATGAGAACAGGCCCCCTTGCCAGTCCGGTCGGGGTTCCCGGCTTTGCAGAACGAGCGTCCTACCTTGGAACTGCGCCCCAGGTCTCCTGCAGGTCTCCTGGAGGTGCCACAGCAGGTAGGGCTTCAGGACCTCAGAGCACTTGTAGTAGGCGGTCAGGATATAGAGCAGCCGCCATCCCTTCTGACAGCTGTCCCTGTCCAAGCCACGGGGCGGGGTGAGGGGTGGGGGGAAAGAGGTCTCAGAGCGGGAGAGGCCTAGGCTGCTCAGTGCAGCTTCGGCCCCAGAAAGTCTTTGGGACAGGCCTGGAACCTGTGCCCCTTACCCTCTTCCATGCCAGGCCTCCGGGCAGGCGGGTGGGACCCTGCCCAATCAGTTCTGGTATGTGGCGAGAGAGGGAGAAGGCGAGGAAGAGGAATTGGAGGAGTAAAAAGAAGACGCGAAGGAGGAGGAGAGCGCCGAGGGGAAGGGGAGAGAGCAGGGGCCCGGAGTGGTGCTGTAACATGGAGGGGGGTGGCAGGGCGGGACCTCCAGTGGCCAAGGAAGGCTCTCCCAGCTGCGGGGGTGGCTAGGATGGTAGGAGCCATATTGACCCATCCAGGCCCATCGTGCCGCAGTGACACTATCAGCCAGTCCCAACCAGACTGGGGGCGCAGGAGGCTCCCTGGGATTCTCCCCCCAGACCCTCCACTGGGGAGGCCACACAGCCCAGGCCAGCTGGCCAGGGAGGGGAGAACAGGGTGGGGCTGCCGCGCTAGAAGGCCTGCCCGGGGCCCCACACCACGGGAAGGGGAGGGACTTCCTCACATCTTGGGGCTGGTGTTGTCCGTGGTCTGCTTGACGATCTGGCAATACACTTCATCCCTCATGACCTCCTGGTCAGCGCACAGCTGGAGACAGAAAGGCACCGGCGGGCGTCACTGCCCTGGTGCTGGGGAGCCGCCTGCCCCTCCAGCTGTACCTGCTCCCCCACCGTGCCGGCTGCCATCCCTGCCCCCCCGCTGCTGTGTCGGAGGGGTGCAGTTTGCAGCCTGCTCCTGGGGCCTCTCCCGGGCCACGTGGCTTGTTCCCTCGCTGGCCAATATGCCGCCGTCTGCCCCCACCTTCAGCCTCCTCCCCGCTTAGCTGCAGACTGCGGGGTAGGGGTTCGGGCTGGGAGCTGCAGGCAGGCCCACAAGCTGAGCGCTGCCCTCGCCACCACCAGCCCTGGGGCTGCAGGGCAGGGCCCACCCCACTGACCCGGAGCCCCCCCCGGGGGTCCTGCTCTGCTCCCCAGGGAGGGAGGTACCTTGAGCACAGCACAGACGACGTCCAGCTCCGTCTGCCCCTTGAGAGGCCAGTCGCCCATGAACTTCATCACGGCTGGGGATGACAAACCAACGCTCGGTGACAGGCTCCACCTCCCCTCGCCCCGAGCAAGGGGGCGGCTCTCCTGGCTCCAGACCCGCTGGGTGGGTCCTGTGACCCGGAGGAGAGCAGGTCACAGTGCCCCAGATCAGGGGAGGGGCTGAGGAGTTCACAGCACCCCCAAACCGGCGGGGGAGGAGGATGGCCAAATGAAACCCAGAGCCACCAAACCTCCTGGCTTCCTTCCAGCGGGCACTCCCTCCCCGGCCCCAGCGGGCTCTCCCACCCCGGCCCAGCAGGCTCTCCCACCCCGGCCCCAGCGGGCTCTCCCACCCCGGCCCCAGTCCCAGGGGCCTCCTGGAGCGCTGGCTCCCGGACTCCTGGTTGTTCACTGACTCACTGGTTATCAGCCCGTCGGAAACTGCCAGATCTGGGCCCACGGGCCGGCCTCAGCCCACCCCTGAGGAGGGGCAGCAGAGATTCCAGTGCCCCACCCTGGGGTGAGGTCTTTGAGCTTCACTGTCCCTGCCCCACGCGGGGCAGAGGATGGCAGCGGTCAGGCCGTGGCGCCCTGCGCGGGGCGGAGGGGGGCAGTGGGCAGGCCGCGGCGCCCCGCGCAGGGCGGAGGGGGGCGGAGGGCAGGCTGCGGGGTGGAGGGCAGGCTGTGGCGCCCCATGCGGCGCGGAGGAGGGCGGAGGGCAGGCCGCGACGCCCCGCGGGGGGCAGAGGGGAGCGGAGGGCAGGCCGCGGGGTGGAGGGGGGCGGAGGGCAGGCCGCGGGGCAGAGGGGGGCGGAGGGCAGGCCGCAGCGCCCCACGTGGGACGGAGGGGGGCGGTGGGCAGGCCGCAGGGCGGAGGGGGGTGGTGGGCAGGCCGCAGGGTGGAGGGCAGTCCGCGGGGCGGAGGGGGGCGAAGGGCAGGCCGTGGCGCCCCGCGGAGGGCAGGCTGCGGGGCGGAGGGGGGCGGAGGGCAGGCCGCGAGGGGTACAGGGGGGCAGAGGGCAGGCCACGGCGCCCCACGCGGGGGGCAGAGGGGAGCGGAGGGCAGGCCGCGACGCCCCGCGGGGGGCAGAGGGGAGCGGAGGGCAGGCCGCGGGGTGGAGGGGGGCGGAGGGCAGGCCGCGGGGCGGAGGGGGGCGGAGGGCAGGCCGCAGCGCCCCACGTGGGACGGAGGGGGGCGGTGGGCAGGCCGCAGGGCGGAGGGGGGTGGTGGGCAGGCCGCAGGGTGGAGGGCAGGCCGCTGGGCGGAGGGGGGCGAAGGGCAGGCCGTGGCGCCCCGCGGAGGGCAGGCTGCGGGGCGGAGGGGGGCGGAGGGCAGGCCGCGAAGGGTACAGGGGGGCAGAGGGCAGGCCGCGGGGCGGAGGGGGGCGGAGGGCAGGCCGCAGCGCCCCACGTGGGATGGAGGGGGGTGGTGGGCAGGCCGCAGGGTGGAGGGCAGGCCGCGGGGCAGAGAGGGGCGAAGGGCAGGCCATGGCGCCCCGCGGAGGGCAGGCCGCGGGGCGGAGGGGGGCGGAGGGCAGGCCGCGGGGGGTACAGGGGGGCGGAGGGCAGGCCACGGCGCCCCACGCGGGGGGGCAGGGGACGGCAGGCTCACGGGGGTTGAGTTTTCAGCTGGACTCTCACTAACACACCCAAGGTTTTAGGGCGTCCCACGAAGCAGGCAATGGCACGAGAAGGCCGCCCCCTGCTGGGCACGTTGGTCTCAGACGCCCCTGAGCGTGGGGCGCCACGGCCTGCCCTCCACCCCCCTCCGCCCCGCAGCCTGCCCAGTGCCCGCTCCCCCGAGCGCCTCCCACGCACCTTGGAAGGCCTCGGCTGCGGCTCTGTTCAGGCAGCTGTCGGGGAATTCGATCAGCGACTCCTGGAGCGGGCACTGGCCGGGGAGAGCAGAAGCAGAGCTTGCATCAGTTACCAGCAGGGAACGCTGGCGGGCTTAGTGGCTGAGCTTGCCAAGCCCTACGCTCAGTGAGCCCGCGGGCACCGAGCCCCTGCCATCGGTTTAGCAGAGCCACGGCCTCCAGCCCCTCACTGCAACTGGAGATCAACCGACCGGCTGATGGCACCTATCCGCACATAGCAATACCCCGTTCCTCTCTGCCCAGCCACCCGAGAGCACCGCAGGGCAGCACCCAATGAATGGCCTCCCAGGTGGAAAGAAGAGTGGGGAGGAAGGGGGGACACACAGAGCCCCTGGCAGGGAGGAGCTGGGGGGGACACCCTAGGATGGAGGGGGAAGGGAAAATGGGGGGACAGGAAGAATGAGGGTGCACAGAGCCCCTGGCGTGGGGGGGAGGGGCGGGAGGAGGGTGCACAGAGCCCCTGACATGGGGGGAAGGGGCGGGAGGAGGGTGCACAGTTCCACGTCAGGTGGGGGCCCCACCAGAAGGACACGGAGCGAAGAGCCTAGCCCGAGAGAGGCACAGGGCGCTATGGTATATCCCTTGGGGACTGGTCACCAGGCAGTCCCCTGGTCTCAGGCCAGCCCATGAGCTGAGTTTACTGGTGTCTGAATGAAGAATGCAAACGGTGCATTATTACAGATACCCTGCAGGGACCAGCACCTCAGGCAGAGCCATTAACACAGCCAGGAAACAGCCTGAGATCTGGTTTGCATCCACAGCCGGCAGGTGTCCTCTGGAACTGATGAGTGTCTATCCCACACTACACAGGCTTCCCCAGCAAACCCACACTGCACCTGCCTGCGGAAATGGCTCCTGACCCTATCAGACACCTCCGGAGACCAAGCTCCTCCATTGAGCCACAGATCAGGTTCAGCCTGACCTTCCGGCATGCTGAGCCAGCCCTGCCCGCAGGGATCATCTACCATCCGTGGCCTGCTCAGCCCCTGGCCTGTCCCAGCTCAGCTGATCGCAAATGACTGCAATGAACTCGCATCTCCTAGCAGCCGAATGGAGCCCATACGTTCATTTCACAGAGGTCATCAAACAGCTTTCCGTTCCCACCGGTGGATTCGAACCAACAGCCCAGAGGGGAGAGACTCTCTAGCACTTTAGCAGGGCCCGGAGCCAACCCGGCCCCCCTTTCTGGGTCGGCTCCATGTGGAGGGCGGTAAGAGGGCCAGCAGGCCCCGTGCCCTAACGCAAAGGCAGGGGCAATAGCCTGAAATCGGCAGGTGGTGAGGCTCTGCTCTCCAGCAAAGAGCACATGCAGCAAGCTAGGCGATCCCCATTACCTTGGTGAATTTCAGCATCTCCACTACGTCCGGCGAGTCCTTCCCTTTCCAGGATTTCTGCTTGCAGGAATCCCTGGAACACATCGCAGAAAGAGACTGACAGGTCCCTCTCTGGGCACGAGCTGCTGGGGGCTGGGACGGGGGATTCCCCCGGGGGTCAGCACATCCGCCTCCCCCATGGATAGGAGCTGTGAGCCCAAGAACAGCCTCCCTTTTGCTGCTGCAATTGCAAAATCCGTGCCTGAAGTTCTGGCACCCGCCACAAACCGTGGGCTCCCATATGCGGGTCTGATCAGCAGAACTACCCCAGCTGACACACAAGCGCTAGCATCGATGGCTGCAGCTCCCACACAGGCCAATGACGATGCAAGCGCAGACAGGAGGCTGCGTTGGGAACAGTGCCAGGTGTGCAGTAGAACGAGGGCCAGGCATACAGCTGGACTGACTGGAAAGCCCATCGGTGCAGTTCCATAATCAGCCAGAGAGGTCGCTCTTCCTTCTCTGTATGCTGCCTCCGCGGGCAGCCCTTGGGCTGGGCACTGAGCCTAGCTCCGCAGCGGGGCAGTCAGCCCCAGGATGCCAACCCAGGGGCAGTTAGCGCCACGTAGGATGGTGCTTTCTGTGACGTGGCTACTGTCCCACTGGGAACTGGGCTGAGACCCACCAAACTCATTGTACACAGGGTCACTGGAGGCTGGAAGGTTAAAGGTCACTCCCCTCCCCTCAGCCAGCACTCACGTCTTCGTCCTCTGCGCCTCCCGGAAATACTTCTTGGCAAACTCCTGCATGGGGAACTGCCCGCCCTGCAGGGCACTGTCCCCAGGAAGCTCGCCGCCATACTCCTCCACGCTCTCCGCATAGTCACTGCCCACAGGGGACACCTGGGGAGAGGGGGACCATGGGCTGCAGAGGGTGCAACACGCACCCGTGCCGCCAGCGTACGACTCCATGGGTCCTAGAGCCATTAACCCTCAGAGAAGCTACAGACAGACACTGCGGCTGCATCCTCCTGGCGCCCACTGATCAGTGCCCACCCTGTGCCAGCTGCAATGCCTCCCTCCCCAGTTAGCCTCCTACCCAGCTGCTTAACCAGCCCCAAGGATCAGGCCCTCCCTGCCACCCACCCCGACCAACCCCCGCCCACCCCAGCCCTCTGAGAGCTCCCAGTTTCCAGCACTGCAAGGGTTACTTGGGGACAGTCCCTCACCTCAATCTTCCTGTCCAGCTCCTGAGCCACGGCCGTGGAGGCCACGGCCACTGCCACAGCCGCCGAGGCCGCCACCTTGCCCTGCTTGTTCTTGGGCTCCTCTTTCCTGTCCGCTGGCAGATGGATAAAATCTGGGGCTGCCACAGGCTGGACGTACTCGGCGGGGAAGCGCCCCGACCTCCCGTGGATGGCACCGAATTTCCACCCTGAACCGGGACATGTCGTTAACAGCCTAGTGCTCAGATACACACTCCAGCCAGGCTTATACACCCCTCCCTGCCGCGCTGGGCCCGGTTATCGGTCCATCCAGCCCCGTACGCTCCTGCCTGCTGTGCCACGCCCGGTTATCGGTCCATCCAGCCCCGTACGCTCCTGCCTGCTGCGCCACACCTAGTTATCGGTCCATCCAGCCCCGTACGCTCCTGCCTGCCATGCTGGGCCCGGTTATCGGTCCATCCAGTCCCGTACGCTCCTGCCTGCTGCGCCACACCCGGTTATCGGTCCATCCAGCCCCGTATGCTCCTGCCTGCTGTGCCACGCCCGTTTATCGGTCCATCCAGCCCCGTATGCTCCTGCCTGCTGTGCCACGCCCGGTTATTGGTCCATCCAACCCCGTACGCTCCTGCCTGCCACGCCGTGCCCGGTTATCGGTCCATCCAGCCCCGTATGCTCCTGCCTGCCGCGCCGGGCCCGGTTATCGGTCCATCCAGCCCCGTACGCCCCTGCCTGCTGTGCCACACCCAGCTATTGGTCCATCCAGCCCCGTACGCCCCTCCCTACCGCACCACGCCCGGTTATCAGTCCATCCAGCCCCGTACCCCCGCCCTGCCACACCAGGCCCGGTTATCGGTCCATCCAGCCCCGTTTCCTGCCTCCCTCCTCTACCATTTTAGACCTGTCCATTCAAACCAGCACCCCACACCCTGCTGCCCTAGAGCAGACATGTCGTCTCTCAAATCCAGCATCTGCCTGCAACAGTGGCCAATGCCTGGGGCTTGCTAGGGAGGTGCAAACTCCCCATAAAGCCACATCACATAGCCAGAGCTGTGATTGCATTCAGGGAGGGACCTCTGCAGAGACCTGTCCTGAAGCACAAGTTTTGATTGTCCGTATCTCAGCAGGCAGAATCACCATAAACACAGCCACCCCCCTTTGAAAATCCAGCCGCAGCGTTTGACGGAATGGCTGGTATTGAGACCCATATAGGCTTGCTTTTGCACCGCACTCTTAAACAAGGGGTCTGGGGACCATGCACACTGCATATACCATCCTGTACCTCATGCAGCAACCTGCTGTTCGCCTGGGGTTAGCTAGCGCTTCCCCCCAGAGACTGAACGGGCTAGGGACCAGGATTACATGCACAAACCAGATACAGGAGCGGGCCATGCATGGAGGAGGCCAGTAGGGGAAGCAATGTGGTTATGGGCTGTTATCGAGAGCATGGCCAATGGGGCTGTTAGGACTCCAGCCAGTTCTACAACGGCTTCTCCGCACACAGGGTCTGGAGGCCATTGGACAAATAACCCCCATGCCCTGCACTCAGCCTGCTCCCTAGAGTGCCAACCGCTGGAGCTGCGTGCCCCATACAAAACCGCCCCTGGGATGGCATAAAGACATCCTCTCCAGATGCACTCGCGCCGATTCCTGTCCGTTCCCCATGAGCATCCGGGCGAGAGCGCTCTGCTCAGGCTAATGCCCACGGGGAGCTGGTGCTAATGGGTTTCTCGGGGCCTGGAATGTGCTCGTCTCTCCTGGGGAGCTCTGTTTCTCTTTGGTGGACACACCAGGGGTCCAGCTTCCCCAATCTCTTGCCAGAGCCCGGGCACAGAGACCACTAGAGGAGCAGCTGGAAATCTGACAGCATCCTGTGCCCTTAGGCCTGTGCATGGGAGATGGATCATCAGTGCCACAAGCACAGGCTTCTACAGCTCAGGCTAAAGCAGGAACTCCATTCGCTGGTAGCGATAGTAGGCGCTTGTCCTGTATATGGACTGGCCCCTAGAGGGCGACACAACACACTACGTCAGTGTGTTACAGTGACAGAAAGGGGCAGGCCAGGAAGCACCCTGAGGATATTTTACAGGGCTACACGCCCTGACCTGGTGCTTTGATCCAGCTCCGGGCAGTGGAATGAGGTCTGGCCATGTGGGCCGCAGTGGGGTCCTTGGGATTCATCGCCTGGGGTGGGCTGGAGAGCACATGCTTCGTCAGAGGGGAGGGGCGAGCTGGCTCCAGAGGAGAGAGCCCCGCAGGAGAATGGGTGCAGGGGGAAAGGGCTCACGCAGGGATAGCACAACACGACACTCCAGAGCCACCCACCAAAGTCCTGGGTGCCCCTCTTCAGCTCCTCCAGGTACGTCACCTTCTTGCGGACCACACATCCGTGCCAGTGGTCTGTGGGGAGGGGACAGCCTCAGGGCTCCGCGGCAGGGCTAAGTGCACCCAACCAACTAGCTCCATCCCCCCACGCTGCCCAACAGCGACCAGGGCTGGGAAGGATCCGGGCAGAACGCTGCTCTCTGGGGAGGCGGCTGGCAGCGTTCCCTTTGCGTGCCCCAGTGGAGGGGCTGCGCAGTGGCACAGCAGGGGGAGCAGATGTCATTCACAGACTGATGTATGCTATAGGGGGTGGGTGGCCCAGGAGGTTATAAGCCCAGAAGGACAGGGCTGGGTGGTCCCATTCAGCTCATCGCGCTCATGCAGGGGAAAAGGGCCCCCACTAAGACGCCCCTGTCTTCTCCTTTGCAAACTGCCCCGTGACGCCCCAGAGATGGCTCCCGGCAGAAAGCGTCCCGGGCTGCTCACCTCTTTCAGGCTGCTCCAGCGGCTGCAGGTGGATGATGTCCCCCTTGTGGAAGCTCAACAGGCTCCTGTCGTCTGTAACGTAGCTCTTCACGGCAACCACGTACTGCGAGTCCTGGTACGTGGGAGAGGGGCTGGGTTTGGTGCTGCTGCGGGGGGCTGCGCACACACACACACACACACAGAGAATACACTCATACATCCAACACCCCACTCACATTCAGAATACAACCACACAAAGACACACCCTGCGCACAGAGTATAACTGCACAATCAAACACACACACAGCCTGCTCAGAGTACAACCCCCCCCCCCGCCACACACACACACACACACACTACCCCCAGCTGAACACACTTATATACAACTGTGGCCAGGTGACCGGTTCTGGCGCTCTGTATAGAGGTGTAGAGCTCTCCGGCTGATTCACTCCGGGAGCCAGACCAGGGGGCTCTCATTGTCACCAAGACAGGAGTATAAAAGCTTGAGCTTTTCTAAGGCAAAGGTGAGCAGGGCGAGGGACAGGGCAGTATCCCATAGCGTGTGTCTGCTGGAGCCCCCGCCCCATGGACTGGGTGCGGGAGAGGCCAAGAGAGGCCATTCTGGCTCCATTCCCATGGTCGGCCTCTCACCTTCTTGAGCTCCGTGATGAAATAGTCGATCATGGCCTTCACCTGGGGGGCTTTGGGGGAGAAGAGGATGAGCTTCTCGTTCGTCAGGTTGAACTCCAGCATCTGCTTGGAGGGGATGGTCACGAACAGGATATCGGTGTAGCTGGTGGGGGGAAAGGACGGGGTTAAAAACCAGGCTAGGAGAGCACAGCTGAGAAAGCCAGAGGGCTGGGCAGAGCAGAGAGGGGGAGATTAGTCTTACTGCCAGACCAAGGGCAGAACTAAGACACTACATATGCCTCCCATGCACCATGTTCTCCAGCCACTGGACCCTGGCTGTTTGCCATGGACTTGGATGGAGCTGACGTGGACTAGGAGTCAGGAGTCCTGGCTCATAGGGCTGAGCTCCACGGGGAGTGAGGGGCAGAGCTGGGAGGCCCGTCCTTTACTCCATCACTGGGAGTGAGCAGTGGATGCACACCGGGACTGTATACAGCAAAGGATAAATCACACTTTGGAGCCTCTCCTCCTGGGGATCCCAAAGCGCTGCAGGCACTGACCCACTGGCTCGGTAGGCATGTGTCGGTGTGTACATAGGCGAGTGTCTGTGGGCTCGTGTGTATATAGGTGTGTACAGAGGTGCATGTGTGTGTCTATATGCATTTGTGTCTCTGTGCATCCACGCGTGCGTATATGTTTGGGTGTGTGTGTGTATACAGGTGTGTGTGTGTGCGCATGTGTATGGTCGTGTGTGTGTGTGTGTGCATATGGTTGTGTGTGTGTGTTACTGTTCACAGCACTTCGCAAAGGGAGCTCGCAGGCCGGATCTGCACGGGGAAGTGGCTCTCTGTCTAATTGAATCCATTAAAGCAATTCCTTCAACCCTGCACCCGCTGTTCACTGGCAAGGAACCGCCAGGCCCTTGGCTGGAGGCTGGAATTGCCTGGCGTGGTGTGACAGTGCCAATGCCAATGCCAATGCCAGGCAGCATGTGCCCAGCCTGACCCTCCAGCACAGCGGGGTGCTGGCAGCCACATGCCAGTCCTTCTCCACAGGTGCACGCAGGGCTGGCTCCTCTGCTCGCGTCCCCTTCCTGAGAGCCGCAGGAGTCCCAGCCGTAGGGGGGCCGGCTGGCCCTGGCCTTACCTGTAGCCCCGCAGCACCCGTAGCTGCTCCCCTGACACGTTGGTGCCCTTGACCAGCCGCAGCAGTTTAATCCCCGTGTGGGACACTGCCAGGATCTGCACCCCCGTGCCAACGCTGCCCTGGGGATAGAAGGACAAACCAATGAATATCAGCACCCACCCCGTGCAGCGATGAGCCCTCTTGGACTGGCACGGCAGCAGTGCTGGGCAGAGACTTTCCGCTGTGGAAATGCAGGGAACCAGCCTGATTCACCCCAAGGAGCCCAGGAGCACTGACAATTCTGGCCCCTGGGACCTTCCTGGGGCCTGTCTCTAAATCCACAACGGCCTCAGGCCTGTGGACGATCTGACAGTCCCTGGTAGGAGGTTTGCATCCCCTGGCCAGCACAGAGCAGCGGCTACGGGCAGCAGGGGCATCAGACCGTAGTACATCAGGGTCTGCTGCTGAGACCTGTCCCAGCACCTGGACTATCCCCATGCTGGGCGTGGGGCAGGCCCTTACCGTGGCGGGGAAGAGGCGTGCGAAGTAAACCTCCCAGCCATCCCGGGCTGCAATCACAATCTCCTTCTTAACGCTGTCATCGGCCACCGGGCTGAATGAGTCCAGCTTGTTTTCTGCTGTGGTGAGAAACACCCCCCCCCCCCCCCCCCGAGAGATGTCAGGTGCTGGCTCCCCCTCCCCGGCCAAAGCAGATCTGCTGCTGGGGCAAGGGAATCTGGGCACGGGGGTCCAGCTGGAGAACAAGGACTTCCCCGCGGGGGTATGAGCTCTGCTCCTTGCTGTGGTACGGCCCCAGCCAGCATGGGACGGACAACAGCTCCCTGTCGCTGCCAGGGACCCAACCTTCCCACGGGGGCTGGGAGACCCCTTAATGCCCAGGGCAGGCCAAGCACAAGCAGAACTTGTGACATTCGAGTCCCAGCTCAGACTAAACCCTGGCCCAAGAGGTGACGGGGGCCAAACCCGGCCTCACTGCACCCGAAGGCAAACCTCCCGTCGCCTTCCAGGAGGGCAGCTTTGCCCTAGGCACTAGACATCCCCTGCCCCAAGGAAGAGCAGGGAAGTCAGGCTGGAGAGAGGAGGCCATCGCCCCCAGCGGTGGGGAGGCCAGCCCCTCGGTGTGACGCAGGACTCAGTGGGCAGGGCTGGGCGTTACCGAAGAGGGATCTCATGCGCAGCCGCTCCTCCGGGGTGATCCTGAGGCAGGCGTCAGAGAGCGTGTCGTGGAAGATCTGAGGGGGGAACCCATCACGTTGAGGTTAGGAGCTTCAGGGCCGAGGCCTCCGTGTCCCTGATGCAGCCTCACTGACTCCTTCCTGTAAGCCCTATCCCACGCCCATTGGCTGCCACAGTGCAGAGGTCAGGAACACTGGCCCAGCCTCCCTGAAGCCTCTCAATCCTGCTGCTGAATGGGCTGCAAAGGGCAGAGTTTGCCTGAAACACACCACTCCCAGGTGTCAGTCCTGCTGGGAAAAGGTTCAGTGGGTCCTGAGCCCACCTGCATTTAACAGAGGTGGGAGTGGCTCTTTACAGAGGACCTAGGGTGTGGGCTGAGCTGTCCTCAGGGAGGAACCTTGGGAGCAACCCAGCCTAGGGACAAGGCATGGGCTGGATTGTACATTCCTTTTGTGAATAAGGCCAAGCCCTAGGCAAGGGAATAAGTAGTTCTGAGCCACTACAGCTTGCGTGGCCTGTGCGTGGAACAGGGTGGGGAAGCTGCTGGCTCCCAGGGGTGTTGCTGAGTAAGGGGAGGCATTTCCTGCAGAGGGACAGGCTGGGAAACAGAAGTCACCTTGCACATCTATGGGTCTGGGTTCCTCCTACCTCAGGGTCTGGCTGAACCCATGATTCCCCAGCACGCCTACACCCTGCCCAGACTTTGAGGGAATACAAGCAGACTGAGCTGACAATGCTCTGATTTTCTCAAGTGCTCCCTGCTGAGGATCTCAAGGCATTTTCCAAATGTTCTTTAGCCCTCGCAACTCCCCTGTGGGGAACTATTCCTGCTGTACATATGGGGAGAGGGAGATAGGGAGAGGGGCTGGTTCGCTCAAGTTCACACGGCAAGTTTGTGACCTAGCCAGGAACAGAACCCAGGAGTCCTGATTCCCAGCCCTGGACTTTAAGCCGGAAACTATCCTTCCGCTCTTATAATGCAGACAACTCTAGAGCAGGAAAAGCTCTGGATCTGGAGCCTGGAACCTCACCTGTCTGAAAATGAGATCCAGCAACAAAGGGTTGTTGAAGTTATCCTTTGGATAGAACACCTGCAAGGAAAGAGATCAGAGGGGCATGGTCAGGTGCGGAAGGATCCATTAGTGAACAATTCCCTCAGTTTGTGTTACTAGCTGCTGAGATCAGTGAACCCGAAAGGATTTTCACTGCTTAGGCCCTTTATTTCATTCCTCCATTACACTCAAAGCAGGACAGGAACTCTGGGTGACATTTTCAAAGCGCCTGTGTAACTTAGCACTTACGTCCCATTGAATCTGAAGTGCCTCGGCCACTTTGGAAAACAGGACTTAGGCTTTTAGGCACTTTTGAAAAGGTTACCTCAAGACTAGTCAATTTCACTTCTATTCACTTACCAGGGAACGCGTCAGTGAATAATGCAGTTAAAGACGGGAAGACGCACAAAACTCTTTCTGTTAATAACACGGGGGGCTGTGGATCTTTTTTATTTTAATAAAGAACTTAAATTTTAGGCCTAAACTCCCTGACCACGTCCCTTTGAGGGAAAGTTTCACTGATTCACTACATCTGAGAGGCAGGAATGGGCCTGCCTGTGACATGATATAGATGGCCTCTAGTACAGTGGGGACCTGATCCCTGACTGGAACCTCTGGGAGTTACCACAATAACAAATCATTCATAAATCGTAATAATACCACTCATGTTAACGACACCCCCTCCCACAGAAGGCAGTGAGCCCTTCTGCTCTGGGGTCTCCTGCCATATCCCCAGTAACACCTCTCCACTCTCTTTCACTCAATATCGCAGCCTTGCAAGCTCCCCTCCCCTTCTAAAGAATCCCACGGAGGCTGGATCTGTTTGGAACATAAGTTCCTAAGGAGAAAACGGACCCTGAAATGCACTTTCTCCTCCTAGGGGGCGCTTGCACTTTAACAACCACTAGATGGCACTGTTCCCTCACAGAAACAGACAAGGGGTAGTTTTTCAGGCCAGTTCTTTTGGGGCTCAAGGTCTGGCCTGGGCGCTGATTTCCCCTGGCCGGGTGGGTCTGGTGGGGGGGGGGGGGGAGGGGGCTGTGTGGAGCTGTGCCCCAGGCAAGTACCTCTTTCCGGATGTATATCTTCCAGGACACGTTGCGGTAGGCGTAGAACTCCTCGCTGCAGCACCGGTGCAGCCGCGTCTGGACCTGCTCGCACTCAGCCGGGAGCTCCCGGGAGACTGTGACTGAAAAGAGATTGGGGGCAGAATGCTCACAGGCAGCTGAGTTAGGTGTTAGTACCGTTATCCAAGGCACTGGTGAGACCTCATCTGGAATACTGTGTGCAGTTCTGGTCTCCCATGTTTAAGAAGGATGAATTCAAACTGGAACAGGTACAGAGACGGGCTACTAGGATGATCCGAGGAATGGAAAACCTGTCTTCTGAAAGGAGACTCAAAGAGCTTGGCTTGTTTAGCCTAACCAAAAGAAGGCTGAGGGGAGATCTGATTGCTCTCTATAAATATATCAGAGGGATAAATACCAGGGAGGGAGAGGAATTATTTAAGCTCAGTACCAATGTGGACACAAGAACAAATGGATATAAACTGGCCATCAGGAAGTTTAGACTTGAAATTAGACGAAGGTTTCTAACCATCAGAGGGGTGAAGTTCTGGAACAGCCTTCCAAGGAGAGCAGTGGGGGCAAAGACATATCTGTCTTCAAGACTAAGCTTGATAAGTTTATGGAAGGGATGGTATGCTGGGATAAACTAATTCTAGCAATTAATTGATCTTTGACTATTAGCGGTAAATATGCCCAATGGTCTGTGATGGGATGTTAGATGGGGTGGGATCTGAGTTACTACAGAGAATTCTTTCCTGAGTGTTTGTCTGGTGAGTCTTGCCCACATGCTCAGGGTTTAGCTGATCGCCATATTTGGGGTCGGGAAGGAATTTTCCTCCAGGGCAGATTGGCAGAGGCCCTGGGGGGTTTTCGCCTTCCTCTGCAGCGTGGGGCACGGGTCACTTGCTGGAGGATTCTCTGCACCTTGAAGTCTTTAAACCACGATTTGAGGACTTCAATAACTCAGACATAGGTTAGGGGTTTGTTACAGGAGTGGGTGGGTGAGATTCTGTGGCCTGCGTTGTGCAGGAGGTCAGACTAGAAGATCATAATGGTCCCTTCTGACCTTGAAGTCTATGAGTCTATGAGTTACTGTGGATGCAGGGGACAGCCCATTAGCTGGGCCACAGCTATTTCCTACTGCACCAGGGCAAATCAGGCCTACGCTATCTAGCCAACCTACTTAACCTGCCTCCTACCCCATAGCATCTGGGCACCTCGCAGCCTTCAGTGCATTTCTCCTCCCAACCTCCTGGCGGGCAGGGCAGTGCTATGGTCACTACAGGGGGAACGAAGGCACAAAAAGACTAAGTGACTTATCCAAGGTCCCTAACAGGAAGTCTGTATCAGAACCGGAAACTGAACCTGGGTTTCCTGAGTTCTCGGCCAGTGCACTAACCACTGCACCAGCCTTCCACCAGGGGCTGGTATCAGTGCAGCTACATGTGTGGCAAAGCCTACAAGTTTCTGCCCCCATGGGATCTGGTAAGTATTGGTGCAGGGATACTGCCCAGCCTGTTCCTTCTCTCCTGTTCCACATTGTGCCCAGACTAACGCTCTCTTGGATTTATAGTGCATCTTTTATCCTGAAGGATCTCAACGCACCTTACAAAGTTAAGATGATACACAAGGATCGGTTCACCCACCACTAAAATGCAGCCACCTCTGGGGTGGAAGGCAGCAGCTGTGTAAGAGCACATAAAAACACCACTCAGAATTCACCCACCACTGAAATACAGCCACCTCTGGAATGGAAGGCAGCAGGTGTGTAACAGCAACACTGCACAACTGTTTAATACTTGAAGTGATGGGGAAGGCCGTGTCCAAGTGAAATTGCAGCGGGGGTTTAGTGAAGCAGGATGTCATTACTCAAGGGGGAATTTAATCTGGGCATCAGGGGTTTGCCCTTTTGATCCCAGGCTCAACTCTTGCAGAAGATACCAGGGGATCTTTCATGGCCATAAACCATCAGGAGCTTGGCTTAACCCCTCTTCAGAAATGGTTTGATACTCTCTCATGGGGGGAGCTTTGCTTCCTGATCTCATCGGGGGATCGATCATATGCCCTGAAACATGAGGATCAAGAGCTCTGGTCACTTCATCCTGCCTAGCCCTCCCTGCTAGGGAAACCCAATCCTCTGAAAATATCCTGAGCCCCTCACCTCGCTGCTGAGCAGAGGCGCTCTGGGACAGAATGGCAACTGCTCGCTGCCCACCCGGATTCATGTCTTGGGCCTCCTGGCCCTGCAGATTTGCAGTCACTAACTCCTGCAGGTTCCCTAACGTGGCGGCCGCAAAAGTCTATGGGTCGGATGCCGTGTGAGGCCATGTACCACTAGACTCCCTGACTCTTGGCCAAACTCTCTTACTAGGGACGTCTGCCCAGGTGTAACTGCCCGAAGGAGATCTCATGGGGTGCAAGTTACCCATTCTTCTAGGCTCTCTGGGACGCCCCTTTGTCCTTGCTGCTCTCTGCTCCATCAGCTTCTCACCCCACGCCCATCACCGTGGTGTCTGATTGCCTCGCGTTTGTGTAGCTACCGCCTCGTTTGCCTAACATGTCGCAGTTTAGGGTGAGTTCTTTAATAGTCCAGGGACCCACAGGCCCACCCAGGGGCTCAGGATTCTCAGATACTTTTCCTAAACTTTTGCAAAATGCAAAATCGCATGAACAAATCAATGCAAAAAGGATCAACGTTTGGGGGCAGCACTGAGTGGGGTCGGAGGGTCCAAACAGGTCAGATTTGGAGCCATTCTGAAAGCCAGATGGCAGCGGTGTGAGACCTCTATAGTTCTCTACTGGGCTACCTCTGTACACTGGGGTACGGCCTCTCCGGCAGTGCTGCTAGGGCGCTGTATAGGATGGTCTCTGCTGAATCAGCGGCATCTCAGCCTTTGGACAGGCCAGGCTAAGCTTCCTCGGCCCTCCAGTAACAAAGGGCTTTCCCATCACCTTCCAGCTGGGTCCTGGCAATGCGCTGCCGGCTGGGGGAAGCCACCTGCCCAGCCCTCTCCTTCAGAACCTGGCAGGACAGCGTGAGGCTCCGGCATCCAGCCCTGAACCCCAGAGGAGATGAAGCTGCGCTGCCTCTCGTGCTGTTACCTGGAGGCGACATTGGAGAAGATCTGGCCGTGGCAGCCGGTGAGGGAACGGCGGCTGGTGATGGCGGCGAAGGCCTCTTGGTGCTGGTAACAGGTTTCACCATGGCTCTTGCTTCCTTGGCCACCTACAACACAGAGGTGGAGACCAATTTCCTGTGAGGCCATTTCCCCGGGCTGGGGGGGCTCTCCCTCATCACACCCATGGGCAGGAGCAGGGGACACTCACTGGCCCAGGCGGTGCCCTGCCAGCTAGCACTGGGGTTCAGCCCAGGCAGTGGCCAGCCTGGGGATCAAGCTCTCCTTGGGAGCCCTGACTCTGATCCCCAGCTGGTGGGGACTCTGAATGCTCGACTGCAGAGCAGCATTCGCCAGGCAAGCAGCTGGACCTCCCCGTGCACACCCCGCAGCGCCCCAGGTTATCAACAGGGAGAACGGCCGCCTGTGCCTTCCGATCAGCGCTTTTGTACCGGAGCGGCTGTTGGGGGGCCCGGCGCCACTGACATCTGCCCCTTTAAGATCATCATGGCCTCCTCATGGGGATCCATCTTCTTCACAAAGACCTTCCCACCTTCCTTCCTGCAGGGACAAACAGCCAGGGGCCAGAGCAGGGTCAGTGAGGGGTGTGTGTGTGTGTGTGTGTGTGTGTGTGTGTGTGTGTGTGTGTGTGTGTGTGTGTGTGTGTGTGTGTGTGTGTGTGTGTGTGTGTGTGTGTGTGTGTGTGTGTGTGTGGAGATATGCACGAGGCCTCGTCCCCTGAGCTAAAGGGGTTGCCCCTTGAGCCAGCAACAGACTGTTACGGTTGCTGGGACTCTGTCGCTGCAGGGAGATCACAGCCCCCCAGCCGGTGCATCATCCAGGGAGCCCAGCCAGCCCTGCTGCTGCTAATGCATGGCTGGGAAATGCAACCCAGCTGCTGTCCCTGCAGCTTTAAGGGTGTGAGCTCCACTCCAGCCCAGCATCAGATGCTCATGTCCACAGGGGCTCAGGCAGGAGATCCGAGTTCTGGCGGCGCAGGGTCTCACCTGATGGGCTCGGGGAGCCTGGCGGGCCGCTGGCACTGCTTAATGATGTTCTTAATGTGCTGTGTGGGCTCGGGGAAGTGCTGCGAACTCAGCTTGGCCGGGCGCACCAGCTCGCCGGCCCGCAGCCTGGAGGCAGGAGCTGTGGTGGAAGGAGGAAGCAAGCGGGAGGCTGGGTTGAGAATCTCAAGGAAGGGGGGGTAGGCTCCAGCACTGAAATCCGGCCTCCACCCCCCTCGAAGGTGGGGAAAGGCTCCTGCTCTGGTTTGCAAGGCTCAGGCTACAATTGTGACTTCTCGTAGGGTTACCATACGTCCGGATTTTCCCGGACATGTCCGGTTTTTTGGTGCTCAAATCTCCGTCCGGGGGGAATTGCCAAAAAGCCGAACATGTCCGGGAAAATGCCGGCATCCCTGCCCCAGTCCCCTGCTTACCTGAGCAGTTCTGGCAGGCTGCGAGCTGCAGGCGGATTCCCCGCTGCGGCGGCGGCTGCTGCTGCCCCCCCAGACACCTCAACTGTGTAGCTGAAGAGCGGAGCTGCCCCAGCGCTACCGGCTTCACAGTTTGTCGGGCAGCCCCCAGACCTCCAGACCTTACACCCCCAGCCGGGCGCTTCCCCTCCCGGGCTCCGGCTGCGCTGGGGAAGCGCCCGGCCCGGGTCACAGGGTCTGGAGGTCTGGGGGCTGCCCGGCAAACCGTGAAGCCGGTAGCGCTCGGGCAGCCTTTTTCGCGTGGCTGGGAGGGAGGAGGAGGGGGAATGCGGGGTGCTCAGAGGAGGGGGTGGAGTTGGGGCGGGGACTTTGGGGAAGGGGCGGAGTTGGAGCGGGGCCAGGGGCGGGAAGGGGCGGGGCCAGGGCTCCGTGGAGTGTCCTCTTTTTAAAAACCTTTAATATGGTAACCCTAGACTTCTGTCCAGCACCATGCACGAGCCCAGTGCCACCTGGGCCGCCTCTCCCTGCTGGGCTTCTATCTCCATCTTTGCAAGAGTCTTCCACCACCCTGGCCTAGGCTCTGGGACACGCCCTGCAGAGCAGGCACAGGTGTCTGCACAGCTCTTTGCTCCCTTCAAGTGTTTGTCACGTGCCGGGAGAGAGCTTGGGGCTCCAGCCAGAGACTGTGCAAGCTCCTGTCACACCTCACGCTTTCCCCCAGGCCTGCAGCCCCACCCCCAGCTCTGTCAATGCTTCCCAGGTCTGACCTGCCGTTCCCACCCCCAGCTAGTCCCAACTTCCTTCCCTTCTCCGCCCCGAAACCTTAGCTGGAGCACCTGTACCTGTCCTGGGCTCCCCCCACCCGCTCTGCTGACGCCCCTCACTCCCCACCCACAGCCCTCCTGCACTCCCAGTCCTATGGCGGGTCATTTTCAAATAATAGCAGCAAACCACACCAATGGAACTAGACCCAAAGCCAGGCTCCCCTCCGTGCTAAGCCAGGATTTGAAACCAGGTCTCTAAAGGCAAGCGCTGCCACGTTAGCCCACGGCACCACTATGCACCTGGGCGTGGCGTCAGCATCCCCTGACAGCCGCAAGCTCGGGGCTGGAAAGGGTTAGAAAGCTGCTCTCGGTGTCCCTGCGGAGGTGGAGGGTGAGATCTCAACCCAAGACAGGTTTCTCCAGGGGAGGCTGTATTTGTGACTGATCCCTTACCGGCTTTCTGCAAGAAGGCCGCCGTCCTGGCTGGTGTCCCGCTCACAGCTGTTCTCTGGCCAGGGGGAAGGAGAAGGAGTGTGTTACATCAGCAAACGTTAACGGGATGGGTTTCTGAAGCACAGCTCTAGGAATTATTTGGGGGAAGTGCTGTGCTAGGCAGCAGGCCAGACTATGTGATTCCTTCTGGCTTTAGCAGCCATGAAAACTGCCTCGGCGAGGGGTGGCCATGATGTGGCAGGGCTGTCCAGCTGCTACGGTGGCTTCTGTTTCAATAGGGTCTTTCACCCCAAAGGATTCCAGAGCACTTTAAAGTGTACAGGGATCACTTCACACCCCCGCTCCCGAAATGCAGCTGCCTCTGGGGTGGGAGGGTGCCAAGCAGCCCAGTGCGCTGTAGAACAAGCATGGAGGCAGAAAGGCAATTCTGGCCCAGGTTAGATGGTAAATACCTTGTCTTTCCTTGTCTGCCCTGGGGTCTTTAACGTCCTCCCAGAGCAATGAGGAGTTGGAGGAGGAGGGCGGTTAAGGCTCCATCGTAACATTTCCACCATAGAAAGCTACCTGGAGCTGAGTCATTATTACTAGCGTGGGCAGGTGGAATCTGGGCACCCCCCAGGATCCAAGACCTCCGGGAGGCAGCACACACTGGAGCCTTTCCCAGCGCGCAGCCCCACCACCCAACAGCGGGGGGCAGGAAACGAAACGGAGCCCCTTCAGCTTAGAGCGCAGAGCGGAGCTCAGGGAGCCCACAGGCTGTGACCCCTCGAGGGGCTTGAATTGTCACCACAGGTCAGGACCTCGCTTTTCTCTCCCCAAGCTGGGGCCTTGGGGTCAGTGCTGATTCCAAAGGGAGAGTGACCCCCACGGCCACGCTGGGGCACTGGGGCCAGCACCAACACCTGCTCCCTGTGACACAGGGTCCCCTAGCACCGCACTGGGCCCAGCACCGACTCCCCGAGTCACCTACCCGACTCCCTGCGGCACAGGGTCCCCTAGCACCGCACTGGGCCCAGCACCGACTCCCCGAGTCACCTACCCGACTCCCTGCGGAACAGGGTCCCCTAGCACCGCACTGGGCCCAGCACCGACTCCCCGAGTCACCTACCCGACTCCCTGCGGCACAGGGTCCCCTAGCACCGCACCGGGCCCAGCACCGACTCCCCGAGTCACCTACCCGACTCCCTTTAAAAATTTAAATTTAAAAATTAATGGAGATATCCCATCTCCTAGAACTGGAAGGGACCTTGAAAGGTCATCGAGTCCAGCCCCCTGCCTTCACTAGCAGGACCAAGTACTGATTTTGCCCCAGATCCCTAAGTGGCCCCCTCAAGGATTGAACTCACAACCCTGGGTTTAGCAGGCCAATGCTCAAACCACTGAGCTATCCCTCCCCCCAAAATAAATTAGTGGAGATATCCTATCTCCTAGAACTGGAAGGGACCTTAAAAGGTCATTGAGTCCAGCCCCCTGCCTTCACTAGCAGGACCAAGTACTGCCCCAGATCCCTAAGTGGCCCCCTCAAGGATTGAACTCACAACCCTGGGTTTTAGCAGGCCAATGCTCAAACCACTGAGCTATCCCTCCCCCCTGCGGCACAGGGTCCCCTAGCACCGCCCTGGGCCCAGCACCGACTCCCCGAGTCACCTACCCGACTCCCTGCGGCACAGGGTCCCCTACGTAGCCAATTACTTTAGTTTATTACTCATGTATTGGGTGTTGTGTGAGGTTAGGATTATAGACGTATAAGCCTGATCAGCAGTCAAGGGACAAGCATGCATTAGGTAAGGAGGGCTGAAACGCAAGGCCTACAGGCTGAGGCCTGTAAGATTTTAGCGTAGCCAGACTAGGCCTTAGAGTTAAGAAATGCTTGCCATAAGTAAGTGACCGAAGAATGACCCAATGCCATAAGTTTACCCGAAGAGAAGTGCCAAGGGATGGTATTGTGAAAAATTAGCCATAAGATTAAGTTTAGATCACAAAATGCTCTAGCGGCACATTTTTTTCAAACACGTGCCTTAACCGCCGGATACAGGTCCATGCTAATGAGACTACAAGGAACTACACACAACCTATGGGAAACAGGGTACCCCCATATTCTGGGGAGACACAATACAAATAAGGAAAAAGAGGGTTGATACTTTCACGCACAGGCGCAGAGGATGAGGTACAGACAGAATCACATGATAAAAGAGGGTGCCCAGAGTGGGAAAATTGAGCTTCCTATGGGAAAACTCCAGCAGAAGCCTTCCCTCTCCTGATAATCCAGGAGAGCCCTGTCAGACTCTAACACTCTCTAGGAGGAGGTGTGTACAACTGTAGCTCTAATTTGTGCCTGGACAGATGTAGGATGTATCTAGCCTTGGATACTCATAATGCTGTTGGTAGCGTTAATACAATTGATAAAAGATATTAGACATTGTTCTTGTGAATATCCGTGTTTCTTTCCTTGGTCTTCACGTGTTCCTAGCAGCTCTAGATCTGAGACTAGTGGCAGAGGTAACTCTGTTGAGCCTGCCGCCACCGGAGCCGAACCCACAGCGGTGTAATATGCCAGCCCTAAATTCACTTTCAATACAAAGAAAAGGCTACTCCTAGCACCGCACTGGGGCCAGCAGTCACTCCGTGGGGAGTCCATCTCCCCCACTCCCTGGGGTTTCTATTTCTCTCCTCACCCCCAGGACACACAGCTCCAGGGAGGGTCCATAAAAGAGGGCTGGGGCCATGCCAGCCTGTGAGAGAAGAATGAGATGGGAGAAACTATGACCCTGCCTGGGAGCCTGCCATCCGCTGTCCGGCAGCACTCGGCCTCCCTGGAGGGCAGCCTCACACCTTCTCAGGGCTCAGCTGCCCCCAAGGGGAACACGTGATCTGCCAAGAGATGCAGGGTCCTGTCCAGCTCTGTTCTACTCCTCACCGGGGCTGGGTTGGGCTCATTAGACCTCAGGGAAAGGCTATAAAAGGGCCGGCATCCAGATGTAACGTCCTAGAAGTCAATCCCTTGCCTGCTCGTCTTGACACTCACAGCGGAGAAAAGGGATTTTAGGGCCATATGGTTAACTTCTTGCTCTGAACGCAGGCTGGGTGTGTTCCCATCCCCCCCAGCAGGGGCACATGAGACAGACCCACCTGCAGCGGCAATGCCGTGCCGGGCGCGCTCTGGACTGTGCTGGGGCCTCCGTCGGCAGGTCTGGGGCTGGTGGCCTGGGAGGCGTTGGGGGAGGCTGTGCCGTCTGCCTGCTGCTGCTGCAGAGCCGTCGCCTGCCTGGTGATCTGACGAGCCTGCGCCGCCGAAACGAGGGAGCGGGTGTGAGCACAGGCTGCGCGCTGCCCCATGGCCGGATTCCACCGCATCCTCAGACACCCCCTCGCTCATCCCAGGTGCTCCCACAGGGCAGGACAGAGATGCGAACCAACGGCCAGGCCCCCTTCCTCCAAGGCTGCTCCAAATCTCCAGCCCCAACCACATTCCGCTTGGGATGGGAGGGGAGTGTTAAACCCTGACGTCCTTGTGGCCTGTCATCTCTTCTGCCCCTTAGTGCCTGGGGCCTCTGCCCGCCCCAGCGCCCCAGTCACTATCCCGGGCAGGGGTCTGACACATTTTGAACTAAGGCACTGGAATCAGCAAGGGAAAAGCCCCACAGCTCCTGCAGTACTGACATGCTGCTGCCGTGTGCTTTACACCTCAGCGCTGCCCCCTACTGTGCCCCCCAAGTCCCCAGCCCCACTGACCCGGAGCAGGGCCTGCTGCTTGATGTGGTCGCGCTGCAGCAGCAAGCTGGGCTCCTGCAAACCTGCAAATGCGAAGAGGAGGGAGCTGGGATGAAACCAGAAACGGAAGCGCTTGCCAAAGGCCGGCAGATAGAGCTGCTGCCTGGGCGTGCGCAGAGAAGGGGGCAGTCCGGCAAACGTGGGAGCCTGGAAGTGTGCACACAGCTTCGCTGGGGCTCAGATACCACGGTGACAGGTGTAGGGCATGGACCTGGAGAGGACAGAGTGGCTGGGAAAGCGGGGGCAGGGTGCACAGCCCAGGGACAGGGGAGCGCCTTGCATTGCTCTCACCTGACCCCTCTAGACTGTGGCTTCAAAGGGAGCCCTCTCCACCCTTCCTTGGCTGAAGGCCCCATGCTGGTTTACAGCGCTGCCACCCCTTACCAGCCGGGGCTGGATCCTGTCTGTACCATGTGCCGAGGAGCCGCATTTTCTGCAGCAGGACGGCTCGCTCACGGCCCATCCGACCGTCCTGGGTGCAGCAATACGGGCATGTTGCTCCCAGAGGCGCCTGCGTTCTGGGCACCACCCCTCTTCGTGGGAGGGATACGGGAATGCCCTTGGCTGGCAGGCTGAGATCTCCACACACCCCACTGAAGCCCCCCCTATTACTCCAGTCCCAGCCTTCAGCCAATCACCTCAAAGCTGGGGGTGGAGTGGGGACGTGGGTAGTTAAGACTCATTTCAAGCCTCAGAAGGGGAAGGCCCCATGGTCACTGAGCCAGCCAGCCCCACTGAAATCAGGTGGGACGGAAGGGGCTAGACTCCCCTTCCTAGTGATTACAACTTCCCTGAGGAAATCTGGCCCTAGCGTACCCCTATAGCTTCTCTTGGTGCTGTAGTAGCCACCCCTGGGCATGTTCAGAGTCCCCTAACACAAGCAGCCCTCTGCTCACAGGCACAGGGCAAGCAGTCTCCCTGCAACTCCTTCTGGCCACAGATCTCACACTTCCACACACCTGACCTCGCCCTTCCCAGCTGTGCGACCTAGTGGATAGGACACTGGACTGAGACTTAGACCTGGGTTCAAGTTCCGGCTCTGTTCTGCCACTGCTTTGCTGAATGACCTTTGGCGAGTCACTTCCCTCCCATGCCTCAGTTTCCCCATCTGTATAATGGGGACAGTGATCCTGCCCTCCTGTGTAAAGCGACTTAGATCCATGGATGAAAAGTGCTAGGCATGAGCTAGGTATTATGATTATTATGATCATCATCCCCACTGTGCAGATGGGGAAACTGAGGCCCAGAGCAGGGCAGTGACTTGCCTAAGGTCACCCAGCAGGCCCATGGCAGAGCTGGGAATAGAGCCCAGGAGCCTTGCGCCCTGCAGAGTCCTGCTCTGGCAGGCATTGCCCTGTGCAAGGCCAGGAGGCTCTGCCCACACTCACCAGTCTGCTGGGGCATCTCCATGGGTGCTCTGGCACTGCCTTGGTCCACATTGCTGCCCCCACCTCCTACTCGGCCTCCTCCTTTCATCTTTCGGGAGACAGCAGCCGGCTTCTCCAAGTCCTGGCACGGGAGAGAGGCGGGAACAGAGCAAACAAAGGTTCGAGGGTGGCAGGGGCGGGAGCCTCGGTGGCAGGCTGGAAAGTGATCCCAGCCACGGCAGACGAGTGCCAGGGAACATCCAGGCCAGGGAGATCGAGTGACAGCTCCTTCCCCACTAACGCTGCAATCACAATGGACAGGTAGGGAGCCAAAAGCCAATACGGCTGAGGGGTCGTAACAACTGAGGTTTCATGCCTCCTAGCTTCTCCCGGGGTAACTCGTCCCCATGCCCCCATTCGGGGAGCCCACCTAATGGTTCTGCCTCGATGAGGGTGATGGCTCCATCCAGCCCTCTCAACTGCAATGTAACTGATCCCCTTCCCGGGGCCTGCCACCTGGCACAGCACAAGAGACAAGAATAAACTCCAGTAACATAATAGCGGGGTGACGTTTATACAGCAGCTTTCATGCCACTCCCAAAGGGCCACCCCTGCTATGGAAATGCAGCCACCTCTGGAGTGGGAAGGGAAGTGGGAGAACAGAGGCCACCCAGCTCGGATTCTCACCAAAGAGCTGTGGGATCATAGGGGCCCACACAGGTGCTTAAGTGCCAGAGACTTAAAGCTGCAGTGCTTCCAACCTGGTGCTTAAGCCATTCGGCAGAGACAGCAGATTAAACCCGCCAGCCTTGCTGACACTGGGCAGGGGGCCTGGCTAGCAAACATAGACTCTGCTGCCCCGTGAATCTAGCCCCAAAGAGTTTTCTGCTGTGGTTCGTTCTGAGGGTCCCGGGGGGAAACTGCTGCAGTTAAGACAGGGATTCCCTTGATCTATCTATGGTCCTTGCCCCCATTTCCCTAGTCGCTGGGCCCCTCACAGTCCTTAATGACACCCCCGTGAAGTAGGGCCGGGCTCCCAAGCCCCAGCCGTCCTTCCTCTCATTCCCAACAGGGAACTGTCCTTACCCCATTCCCATAGGACAGGACCGGGTCAAACAGACTGTCCAGGTAACGATCCAACCCCTTGTGTGTTCGAGCTTCGCTGACGGTGTCGGAATCTGCTGGCGGGGTCACAACAGGCAGAGGAAGAGTTAGCCGAAGAGGAAGGTGTTGGCTGACTAGTGCCTACTGCTTCCAAACACTTCCCGGGCTCATGGGCTAATGGCCCGTAACCACGAAACTCCCTGCACTCCAGAGTCTATAGCTGGATAATTCCATGGCCATGGTGACATTAACATCTCTGCAGGCTAAAGCGGGGGTGACCAAACCTCATGCTTCAGGGCATCGGGTCAGGAGGGCCCTCAAACCCCCCTCCCCTACAGAGACCAGGAGTGGTCAGGTGCATTATGGGAAGGGTTGCCTTTTTCTAAAGCCCCAGGCCAAGATGATTTTGAGCTGGATCCTGAAGTGAATGGGAGTTGCATTGCTCTGTCCGTGGAAAGAGGGGCCCAGTCTGGGGGGAGAAGGCTGCAGGAAGGCGAGTTTGACTCTTACCACGACTGTAATATCCATCTGAGTCAGGGGTGTTTGGAGGCGGCAGAGTGGGGGCCTTTGTGAGTGGAGGAGGAGGGACTTCCTCGTCCGAATCCAAGCCTTGTCTGAATACTCTACAGAGAAAAAAGGGGGGGGAGGCATAAAGAGGGAACAGCTGTTTAATCTCCACCCCTCATTGCTTTCTCTTCATCTGCTGGTGACTGCAGGCGGCTGCTGGCATCATCGCTGCTGGAGACGCGCTGAGGTGGAGACCCTGCGTGCAGCCGGCTCTGAGGTAGGGCTAGGCTGAGGGTCTGGCAATGGGCGCTCGTCCCACCCTGCCCAAACACTCCGGATCTCGCAAGATTTCTGCCCTTCCAGGCGCCTAAGATCAAAGCGAGCCAGTGGCCCTGCTGTGATAAGATCCCAGCTGTTCCTGGCTCCCAGGCCTATGCTCCGGTCCCTCCAGAGGCCACACCCCCTCTTCTGGCCACGCCTCCTTCTGATGGCCACACCTCACGCCTCTCAGAAAGCATTTGCAGTGCATGCAATGGTACGTATATTGCACACTATGCAGCTGAATGATCGGGAGCTTCAAAGGGGCCCAGCGCTCTGGTAGCTGTCCCTTTAAAAGCAGAGCTGCTGTGAAGGGCATCCAGATGCTCCAAGCGGCTCTGGAATAGGTCTGCACATTGGGGATCTGGGGTTCTGACCTCCCCCACAGCCGCTGGAAGCTCATGGGCCCCCGGGCCCGGCCAGGCTCTCCCCTCTAGGCTACTCAGCATCCCCGGATACCTACGTGCTGGCGGCGCTGCTGCCCTTGTCCACCCCCTCTGAAGCGACGATGAAATAAGATTTCTGCTTGGGGAAGCCCCTGGGCAGCTCCAGGTCGGAAACGAGGTCCAGGATGTAATCGTGGCCAGCCAGCTCGGCCCACTGGGCGCCATCCTTCATGGAGATGGACCAGCCCCTCCAGCCTTCCGTCAGCCCCCTGCCGGCAAAGCACGGCGTCTGAGCCGGGAGACCGCACTCCTGAGGGGGGACGCAGCGAGGAGGAGACAGAGCAGGTCCAGGGCAGGCCTTCGTGGGGTGAGCCCTGCCTGCTCAACCCCACCACTAGGCCTGGCCCTGGCCCTGGCCCTCCATGCACCGAGACCCAGCAGCAGCCCCCCAACACGCACCCACAGCTGCCAAAATAGACCCAGGGCCCACCAGTTCCACAGCCAGCAGCTGCTGCGATAGCCCACGGCCCTGCTGGGGAAGGACTCATTGCTTTGCGCCCGAGGGGCTGCGTATGGCTAGAGATGGGGCCTGAACCAGCCCCCTCGGGCCCCAGATCCGTATGCACCCTGCCCATTGGGACTCTGGATCCAAATTGTGTAGCGTTAGCTAGTCACTGCTTCTTACTTGACTAGAGAGCCCCAGCCTAGCCGGCTCTGCCTAGCACAGCATGGGCCAAGGGCTTCCACAGTCCCTGTGGGAAACGGAGCAGACAGATCCATGGGGCAGGTGGTCGGGACGCCGGCCGTCCCCAGCAGGGCCAAAGCCCCCCTACCTGTGCTTCAGCACGTCCCCTGCCAGCTCCTCCCCTGTGCTCCAGGAATGGATGGGGCAGGAGAAGTAGTCACCTGAGAAGTTAAGAGCAGACGGTCAAATCGCTGCATGTTACCGAGCAGCCGAACCCCAGCCCCGACCCACGCACCCCCCACCTGGAGTCCGTTTGGGTACGTGGGGCAGTGAGCGCGCACTGGCAAAACTGCCCCCGGGGCTGGGCAGGGAAAGAAGGGCCCGGGGAAGGGATGGAAACAGAGGATGGTTAAGGCTAAATGAGGGCTGGGGTGCACCCAAATGTTGGACTCCCCCAAATTACTGCGCCCCCACTCCTTCACCCCCCATCCCATTTTCCCCTTGCACATCGCTTCCCAGTCTGCCTCTGCCTCTCAGTCCCGATCTCCCCTGCAAGCACAGCGGCCCAGCCACCAGCCTCCCTGCTTCCCCCACGCCCCCGCACTCTGGGGCCAGTTCCCCAAGATCCTGGCTTTATCCACCCCCAAGAGCCCAGACTCTGGGCCACGTTCTGTCTTCACTAACCCCTGTGAGCCCCCACTGAGCCATGGGGGTGTGCGCGGGGTGCCAGCCAGGCCCACCAGCGTCTGGCCCACCAGGGCAGTGGCATCACCTCTCCCTGAAGCCGCCCTCGATCCCCCTGACCCCCCGGGCTGAGTCTTGACCAAGGCCCCTGGGTTCATCCCAGAGGCCCCTCACCATTGAAGCAGTAGACGTCCAAGGCCATGCTTGCTCTCTGCCTGTTGGCTGTCCACTCAAGCAGCGATGGTGGGTAGGCCCGGGCCGCCTCGGGGCCAAGTTGGGACCTCAGCATGGCCTGCATCAGCTTGTGCTGGCACACCGGCTTGTAGCCATCAAAGGCGTAGTCGGAAACAAACCTACACAGGAAGGATGGACGCCGTGGGAGGGGGCTGGGCCAGCAGGACACGCATCTGCACAATGGAGCAGGACCCAACCTCCTTTGACTTTCACTGACTCGCGCTCTCCAGGCAACGCCACGGGTCACCTGGAAGCCCTGATGGAGCCGCAAGGCAGGGGCATGTCTCCGGCTGCGCATCCAACAGCCCCAACCTTTCCAGGTGCTGATGGAATACCCTGCGCTTAGTGTGAGTGCTGATGTCTCCCCCTAGAGGCCAGCCCAGGGATTACAATAGCCTACTGCTGCTGCACAGCTAAAGGAGTTCCTGCTTTAGCTCAAGGGGTACAAGCCAGAGGTTTTGGGGCGGAGGGTTGCAGGTTTGAGCCCTGCGGAGGAGCTGTATGTGCGGATGCCCTTGATTCCCATAGGGTTCGCTGGCAGCTAAGGGGGCTAGAAGGAGCCCAAGACTGGGACCATCAGAGGGATGTTCAGCCCTGTCCCATGGGCTCCCTCACGGCCTCTCCCGAGCCCCAGTGCTCACTTGAGCAGGTGTTTCTCCAGGCCGGCGGAGGGGGCAAAGCCGCTGAGGCAGGCGGCCAGGAGGAGCCAGCCCCGCTCCTCGTTGTTGACGTTGGTGTTGCGCCACACCTGGTTAGCGATCTGAGCCAGGATCTCGTCCCGTAGGCCCGGTGCCCAGAGCCCCTTCTGCACGATGTAGTTCCCAAACAGGCTCTCCGGGGTGCTGCCGAGGTGCGGGTCACCCATGAAGCGCAGAATCTACCGCGGGGAGAGGGGCCAGGAGATGTGGGATACCGAGCAACGGTCAGAAATCTCTCCTTCCCTTCCCCCAACACAGACAGGCCTCCCCCCTCTTTCCAGGGGTGCCCCCAGACATTTTTCTCCTGGGCGGCATCATCCCATCTCCATGGAGCCATCCGCGCTGCAGCTGCTGGTCCCAGCGCCTGTCTTTGTGCCGAGCCTGCCCTGGTGCAGTGTCACTCCCCATCCCTGAGAGGGGACAGGGCTGGCAGAGCACTGGTGCAGGAGCTAGCCCTCCTCCTGAAGAGCTCCCTGTCCCAACCCCACCACCCTGGGCTCTGAGTGGGCTGGTTTCACCCCTTTGGAGATGGTGGGTCAAGATCTTTAGCATCACCCGTCATGGGCGCTGGGCTGGTGCTGGAGAAGCCACGAGGTCCCATAGCAATGCTGTGAACTCCTGGTGGTCTTTTTTTCTCCATCCCTGCTGAAAGGCCCCTCTGAGCATGTGCCTATGGCCAGGACAGCAGAGTCAGGCCAGGGATCAGGGGCCGGAGGCAGGACCTGAGGGGGCATCCCAGGCCTCCAGCCCAAACTGATTTATGGACTTATGCCCATTAGCCATGAATCCTCCTACCCCTTGGCTGGACGGATCCTTGCTCCCTTCCCTCTGCAATCCCCAGACCGCAAGGAGACGCTCTGGACAAACCAGAGGCCTTGGGGATGGGGCCAGGAGATGCTGTGAACACCAACCTACCAGCTTGAACAGACTGAGCGCTTCCTGCACCAGCTCCTCCTCCAGCTGGGTCAGCGGGGACGCCAGTGGCGCGGTGAGCATCCCGAACGACGGCTCCTGCGGGGCAACAGAGGACAGGCGCATTGAACTCCGCTGCAGGGAGTCGGCAAAGCTCAGGCTATGGGCAGCCATGAAGGCCAACGATGGCCAAGGCCCGTTGAAAGGTCCTGGCTGGAACGATCATTGGTGACTAAAGGAACGTTACAAAATCCCCCAGCACCGAGCCCGGCGCGTTCAGCTGGGAAGTGAGGGAGGTAGGGCAGCATCCCGCTGTAGAGATACAGAACAGTCTGTCAGACAGCAGCCCCACGCGGGCGCACACTTCCACGAGACAGGCACAGGCCAAATGCCGAGCGAGGGGCCGTATTCTGCTCTCAGACGCAGAGTGACTCCATCACTCCAGGAGCAGCGCGGAGAGCAGGATCCAGCCCCTGGCCACCAGCAGATGCTGTGCACAATCTCCTGGGAAGAGAAGTGTGTGAGTGAGAATTCGATGACAACAAGATCTTCCGGACAAAAATGCAAACGTCTGCCTGTGGATTGTGGCATCCTGCTGCATGCGTGAGACCCGAATGACACGCCGGACTAGAACAAAGCCGGCTCGGATCCTGGCCCGGGCTGAGTGAAACCCAGAAGGCACATGGCACGCACAGGTCAGGGACGTTGATTCGGTGATCAAAGGGGAGCCAGTAGCACAGAGAAGCATGCTTCCTTTCTCCAGTCGTCTGATTTTCTCTCAGCCGAGTACCTTTAAGCTCAGGCCCATTCACAGACGCTACAATCTGCCTGGAGGGAGCCCTTTGCATCCAAGCCTCAGCATCCTGTGTGCTCATTGACCCGGTGCTCAGCATGTCACAGGATCAGGCCCCTCCTAACTTCCCTGGGAGGTCAGTAAGCACCATCAGCCCCATTTTGCAGCTGGGGAAAGCAAGGGTAAGTAACTTGCCCAAGGTCACTCGGCGAGTCAGTGGCAGAGGTGGGAAGAGACTCCAGCAGTCCTGACTCCCAGGCCCCTGCTGTAACCACCTAACACTCCCTCCCTGAGCTGGAGGAGAGCCCTGGAGTTTGAACTCCCAGCACGCTCTCTAACTCCCAGAGGATTGACTCCCTCCCAGAGACAGGAATAGAACCCAGGTGTCCTGGCTTCCGGTCCCAGCTAACTACTGAGCATCCCTCCCTCCTTATACTGCCCGTTCTTTCGAGGGCGCGGAGTGGCTCAGGGGGCGGCTCGGTGCCTCCCTTACCTGGAAGTGGACCCGCACGTACTTGGCCATGGGGTAGTTGTTGATGTCGAGTGGCAGGGTGAGCCGGGAGTCCGTTTGCAGTTTGGGCGCAAGGACCAGAACGACGCACTGAGCATTCACCGGCTTGTGAGCTGGGGGAGAACAGAGGCACCAGGAGTCAGTGGGGTCGGGAGGAGGAGAGGCTCCAGCCCCTGCCACTGGCTTAGGGAATAAAGGTGGGCAACAAACAGAAGCTCCCTGGGGTGTCTCAGCCTGGGATCCTTCGGCTCCAGGGCAGGGCAGAATCAAACCCATGTTGGTGCAGCCAGGAGGCTGGGCTGAGCTCCTTCTGGGGGCAGGGCAGAGACAGCGCTTGCTGACTCTCTCTGGAGACGCCTAGACCAACGTGGCCCAGCTAAACCTCACAGTATTCCAGGGGGAAACTGAGGCCCAGAGGCCAATGACAGAACTGGGACTAGAACCCAGGCATCCTGAATCCCGTCCCGTGCTCTAACTACTAGACAGCTCTGCCTAGGATCGAGTGTGGTTGGCCCCCTGCTGCCTCCTCTCTGGGAAGGGGTCCCTCTAGTTGCCGACTTGGTCATGATAACAGCTTCCATCTCTAGCCGTTTTTTCTCCCTGAGGGTCCCAAGGCATTTAACAGGCTGGGGGACAGGTCCTTTTTCTCCACTGCACCCTCTTGACTCCCATGGGGTGCTAGGGGTGCAGTAGTTGGCTAGAATTTGACCCCCCTAGATTTAGGGAGCTCCTCACCTACCACTGCAGGGCAACCACCTCTGGGGTGGAGTCTGGCATCTGAGCTGCACAAGAGCAGGCAGACACTGAGCAGGGCAGTCTTGGGTGAACACCCCTATGGGATTGTCTGCAGAGACAGGATGCCGGTGGTGGTGAAGCTGACTTTGCTAGTGGGCCTGGATCCCCTCTGGACCGTTCCCAGCTGCTCCGACCCAGCCCTGTGTGGGAAATGAGCGCTTACCTGCCGCCAGCTCCAGCAGCCCCGCTAGCTCAGCGGGGACTTCCAGGTGCGTTACATCCACCACCTCCCTCCTGGTCAGCTCCTGAAAGCAGAGCACAGAGACACCCGTCACCGTCCATGCTCTCCTCCGGTGCTGAGCTGGAGCGCTGGATGATCTAACAGGCTCCCCCCGCATCACCTCTCCAGGTCCAATTCCCTGTGCGGGGGAAGCGCAGGCTGGGCTCCCAGAACCCAGCCGCAGCAGGGCCCAGAGATGGAGAGACAGCCACCTGCTTCGCTCAGCCGGGCCCTGAGCTCTTCCACCATCCCAGCCAAGCATAGGGATGAGGGTGAGTCCAGCTGACGTGGGCAACAGCAGAACGTGACCCAGAATTGTTCCAGTGGGCAGCTACCGTAACCCCACCCCCAGCCCAGGCACACCTCACCCACCACACAGCCCAGCAGGGACACACACACACACACACACACTGAGTGGCACTGGCTTGCACCCTCCACAGACGTCCAACGTGTGCCCTCTACCCGCATCAGCATGCATCCATCACACCCACATGCCAGTGCACTCACGCACCCGTCACGGCATGTGCTACACACACACTTCACACGTCCACGCACCAGCACGCGCGCACTTGAGGCCACCAGGCATTACCTGCTCAGCCTTTTTCTTCTCCTCCTCCGCCCGCCTGCGAGCCTCCTCCTTCCTCTGAAACCAGAGCACATTGGCACCGTGGAGAGCAGCAGCGACACACACCCAGCCGGCTGCTGTGCGAATGGCTCCGGTTGCCTGGGCCGGGTCGCTTGCCCGCTAGGAATCTGGCCGGGATGGGAGGGGCGCGGGAGGATGACGCGGGAATGAAGCCAAACCAGCGGGATCAGAGTTCTGTACCGTGAGGTACAGCAGGCTGGGCTGGTGGCTGGACAGCACATGGACACGCATGACCTGGAGGGGCTCCCCTGTTGCCAGCACACCCTTGGCAGAGCGGTGAGGGGGAGCCCAGCGCTGGGATAGCAGGGAGGGCAGGTTGTATTGGGGGGGCATCAGCAGAGCTGGGTGCGGGAAGGGTGCCCAGCCCCTGCCTGCACCACGCCTGGCTCTATCCTCTCCCTCTCCTGAGCGCTCAGCTCCACCCTGGCGAAAGGCAGCAGGAGACCAGCCAAGGGGTCCATCGGTATCAGAAGACAGCCCGGTGCCCGCGCACAGGCAGGCCCTGGGAGTGGGCACCAGGATCCCTCCTGCACATGCACAGAGGCTGCCCCTACCTCCCCTGGGCTCGTCCCGTTGCCCTGCTAGGCTGGGCCGGATGCTCTGGCTGGTTACTCACCGCGTCCTCGCCATCCAGCTGGAACCGGACGCTCTTCATGGGCCCCGACTGGCTCCCGGGGGCCCAGTGCTGCTACTGCTGCCGGGCCTGGGGCAGGGGATGTGCCAGTCCCTGCACAGCTGGCCGGGGCGGGACTCGCTGCTTTGAGGCTGCTCTGTTTGTTTGCCTACAGAGCTGGCTAAGCCAGGGCTTAACCCATCCTCCTGCGCCGGCACTCGGGTGCCTGGCCCGGATCCCCGCCCCCAGCACAGGAGGGAGCCAGGGGCAGGGCTGGGCATTGGCACAGGCAAGGCAAGTGGCCACTGGGGGCTTCTCACCCTGGGGGAGCGTCTCATACGCTCTGCAGCTCCCAGCCCTCCATCCTTCCCTTAGGCAGGGGGGTCAGGCACAGCTGGATCTGCACCCCCACTGCAGGCTACCCAGAGCTTCCCGAGTCCCCAGCCAGCAGGGGAACACACACCCCAGCCAGCACCACGGGTAAGAAGATCAGACGCCCCTGACAGCGGACCAGGAGCATACATAATGCTCTGAGTTCCAGTAGCTGGCTCGGGCCCACAGGATCCTGCCCTGGCCACGGGACTGGGCTCCCGGAGTCCAAGATCTGAACGCCATTCCCTCTGCAATCTCACATCTCTCCAGGGGCTTCTGGGCACGTGCCAGCATCGGGATCTCACTCCTCTTAGGCAGACTAGTTCCTGGCCCATGGGACAGCCAGTCCATGCCCCTGTGTTGGCGGGGCAGGGAGCAGACACACTTTCAAAGACTCCAGTCAGGTTTGGGTGAATTCCGTCAATGTCGGTGTCTCCCACATGTCTGGTCAGAGTCACACCCGCTGTGCACAATGACACAGCATCGCTGGCCCTGTGCAAAGCGGCTGTCACTAACACCAGCCCCGAGTGGCACAGGCCCATAGCATCCAGACCGTTTGACTGCACCATCGCCACACAGCGCAGGAGCCAGGACACGACAGGGGATGGATCATTCGATAAATTGCCCTGTTCTCTTCACTCCCTCTGGGGCATCTGGTGCCGGCCACCATCGGAAGACAGGATCCTGGGCTAGACGGACCATTGGTCTGACCCAGCCTGGCCGTTCTTATGTCCTTACTTCTGCCTGGGCGACTGGTAACGACACCCCTACACTAAATACACTCTGGATTTTCTGGGTGAATTTGGTGCTACAGAACAAGCTAGAGACAAGTACAGACAGTGCAAGCTTCTGCCAGTGCCCCTCAATCCTGACCTGCTATTCCACCCGAGCCCCCCACAGTTCTGCTGTTGCCCCTTAGTCCTGACCAACGGAGCTCCCTGCAATACAGGCCCATGGCACATTGCATGACCCCCTTCCCTCCCATCCCCTCCCCTGCCATTCCACCGCGCCAGCCGCTTGCTCTCACCTTGAGGTACCTCCTGCGATTCACGTACATGTGCACCAGGGACCTGAACTTGATCAGACTCTTCCTCAGCTGCTTGTACCTCTGCCTGCAGGGGACAGCAACCCCGTGGTTAGTGGGGGAAGTGGAAGACTCTACGCCGGGCCCCGTACACGGATCCCAGCCCAGGGGGAAGACCCCTGGCACTGCCCAAGCAGCAGGAACAAATAGCTCAGCTTCGGGAAGGTGGGAAGTCAGGCACAGGGAAGGGACTCTGGGCTCTGCCTGACCAGCACTGGCCATAAGTATGTGACACCGGAGTGCTCCCATGGCACCGAATCAGCCTGTCCCCCGTCTGCTGCCGGATGCTCCCAGTTCAGCTCCCCATCCTCCCCTCCCCAACTTCTGGCTGGAATGGTTAGGGAGAGAACAGAGATTTTCAGCCCATCCTCTAATTACAGTCGGCAGCCTGGCTCGCTTGCAGGTGCCCCGCTGGTTTGGACTCTACCCGGAGGATTCTACATACATGTAACATGTAGGCTGAGGGCCCGAGCCAAACCCCACTGATGTTGATGGGAGTCTTGCCAATGGCCTTTGGATCAGGTCCTCGGGGGGTGGGGGTTGCCGTGGGGTGAAAGGTCATGCCTGCTTCGTAGGCCCTGACACTGGGGGAATGGGGGCAGATTCTCTCCCCCCCCCGTGTTTTGTTTTGGAACGTGCCCCCAATAGTCTATGCTCTGCCCATTGAAACGATTTGGCTTTGCCTGGATCCCGCCTGATCCCAAAGCTCAGCGTAGGGCCACTTGAAACTCAGCCCAGGGGCGCCCCGAAGGGCTTGGGACCTTGGTGTGGGCTTTGGCCCAGCCTTGTCCCCCAGTAGCTCGTCCCCACAGCCCTTCCCAAGCAGGAGAGTGAGCGACTGGTTGGGCCCCTGCACGGCAGGGCAGAGCGGCACCCCGGCAGTGCCCCGCCCCCCAGCACCTGGCCAGGTAGCCCCGGGACTGGCTTTGGAGGAGGATGATCTTGCGGCGCAGCGAGCGGAAGCGTTTCTTGATGAAGAAGGCACGGGCGTAGTGCTGCAGGGTGAGCGCTGCCCGGTGCAGGGCACGGTCCCGCTTGCTCTCCAGCAGCTGGTACAGGTGCTCCTTCACGAACAGCTGGCAGCAGGGAGAGAGAGAAAAGGTATCAGCGCCCACCCCTGCGGGAGGCAGCTTCTAACCAGCTCACCCACCTACCCAAAGGACACCAGCCAGGCTGGGGCTGATCCTGCTCCTGCCCCAGCAGCTCCCACTGACCTCCAGGGGAACTCTGCTCCTAGCGCCAGGGGCCTGGCCCAAAGCTTGTGGGAGGGAATGGAAAGACTCTTGTTGATTTCAGTGGGGTCTGGGGCAGGCTCTATGAGAACTAGCAAAGTAGGGTTGGGAAGGGTTTGGCTTAACCCTCTGCCCCGCGTGAGCTGCATGCAGATGGCCACAGGACATCTCGTTATCCCACTCTGCGGAGGGGCTGCATAGCAAGACAACCGAGTCTGGACGCCAAGGGGTTGATAACACAGGGACACATGGCTGTACGGTCGGGCACCACAGTGGTGGCCCAGGGCATCCGAAGACGCAGGTGTACGAGCCAGGGGGGCCCTCGTCAGTTTCCATCCCGCGGCAGGTCGTGAGCGGAGCCGGTGCGGGAGGAGAATGTGGCCTAGTGGACCCCTCACCCATGAGCCCAGCAAGCCCAGCAAGCCCAGCTCCCTGGCTGCGCTTAGCTGAGGTCACCCAGCTAGGGCTCTCCTTGGCACACCAAGGACTCCTCTCGCCTTCGAAAGCTTTGCCCGCCAGTGACCCTCCCTGTGGGCGAGGAGAGCTGACCATTCAGCCCCTTAGCGCTGCTCCTTGACGTGGCCCGGCTATGGGAGAGAGGGTGCATCCCCCAGGCGAGTGTGCACTGCTTCCTCAGCAGCCTGGGGGCCCAAGTTCTGACCCCCACCTCGTGTAATCAGGGCACCAGGAGGCCAGTTTGGCAGCAGGATTTTCAGGGCTGTATCAGGCCAAGAGTACAGTTACCATGCAGGGTGCCAGCAGTGCCCGCTGCCAGTCGGTGTCCCTTTAATGCCAGCTGTAATCACCCTTGCTATGACAACGTCTGTTTCCAACTCCCAACATGTCTGGCTATCAAAGAGGCCGTGGACACTACAGCAAAGGGCACGTCTGAATTTCCCCATCGGGATCAGAGCCGACAGAGCATCACACACCAATGCTACGGGCCCTAGCACCAGCCGGGGATAAACCACTGGGCCCGGCAGGCGGGGTGTTTCTAGGGGACTAGATCATGCTTTGGGCAGTGCTATAAGACACGGGGACAAAGACCCAGGGACTGAATCCCCAGAGATATGCAGACACTCTAAAAAAAGCACTGCACACAACACAAAGTCTGCGGTCTCTGGGCTCAGCCATAGCAAATAACTCCCACAGGAAACCCACCTGAAACAGGGGAATGTTTGGGGATTCCAGGACCACCCTGGGGGCAGCAGAGACAATAACCCCCCCGCCCAGCGCTGGAGACGGCAGCAGATTTGGTCTGTGTAACGCCTGAATGATCTGGGGAGGGGGGAGCCCGCTGCTTTGTTCAGCTCACAGCACAATGGGGCTCTGAGCCCGACTGAGCCCTCTGGGTGCTTCCAAAGGACAAGGAATAACGAACGCCAGCAATGACAGCTCATTCGCGGTGCCGTCAGCTCACGCCGTTTCCACGCAAGGATTTCAGCCGGGATTGGAGCATGTCCGGCGATGACACGAGATGCTCCCGCTCTCTTGCCAATTTCAGCCCTGCCTGGGGGGGCACACATCCCCTGATTGGCTGCCTTCCCCACTGCCCCGCCTCCTGGGGAAGGGCAGCCAATCGCAGCTCCCGCAGATGCAGGCAGAACTCCCCCATTGCTCTGGCCCATGAACCAAGAGGAGTTTTTTGGGTAGGGCTGAGCTGCTGGGTTCTTTTTGTTTCCTCCTGCCCCTCCCTCCTGTGAGCACTGGGTCAGTTTGCTCCCTGCTCTTTCCCCCCCCCCCCCGTCCCTCTCGATCCTTGCTACACCAAGGCTGAGAAGTGGGGCGGTGAGGAGTCCCTGCACTTGCAAGTGAGGCTGCGGGTTGTGGGGGCAGAGCTGATGTGGGGCTGGGGGAGGAACAGAGAATTCATTCATTAGAATTTGGGGTTGGGGAGAAGCTGGAAGCTCTGCACCATCAAGCAACAGCAAGAGCTTCTGCAGCAGAGCCAGAACTACCTTACTGTCTACACTAATTGTCCCATATACCCCGGGGGGGGGGAGCAGGGGGATATCACACACTGTAACTGCCCCACACGCACCCCGGGGAGGGGGCAGGGGCCAATCACACATTGTAACTGCCCCACACACACCTTGGGGGGGGGAGGAGAAGATCACACACTGTAACTACCCACATGCACCCTGGAGGGGGTAGGGGGAGATCACACATTGTAACTGACCCACCAGCACCTGGGGGTGGGGAGTAGGGGGAGATCACACACAGTAACTCCCCCACACACACCATGGGCGGGGAGGGGGAGATCACACATTGTAACTGCCCCAAACACATCGGGAATTCAAAAATCAAAGCCAAATCAAAAACATAATATAATTTTTTTTTTTAAATCTCATAATATTGGGGCCAATCACATGATAGTTGGGGGGTCTGACTCATGCTTTTTGAACTTCTGGGGTTGGCGATACTGACTTCTGGCGTGGTTTAGCACCCTTCTTCCAGGAGGCCTCTGGCAGGCAAGAACTGATGAGATTCCTACAAACGAGTGTTGCACAGTCTGGGCTGGATTATTATTATAATGAGTATTATTATTATTTGTATGGCAGTAGCATGTAGGAGCTCCAGTCAGAGACCAAGACCCCACTGTATCAACACAGAACCACACACAGCCCCTGCCCCGAAGAGCTTCCAATCTAAGCCGAAGACACAAGACAACAGATGGACGCAGACAGACAGACAGGGCAGCCCCAGGAAATATCGTTAGGGTTAGGCTTTAATTTCCATATCGTGCACGTGCTAAAAGTGCATGTGCAATGGTGTGCACGGCGTTGCCGGGACTGCACATGCAAGCAGGTAAGCGTTCATGCGGAGAACCCACTCTGCACACCAGGGGCCACTGGTGAGTGCAGTTACTTGATTCACAAGTGCAGTGCCACGTGCAAGCAGGGCACGCCGTTCCGTGGGCATGGCTGCACGTGCCCACTGCGTGGGCACAACTGAAAATGTGACCTCAGGCCCGTCATTACGGTTTGGGATTTTGCTCTGTTTGCAGGCGTTGACCCTAACAGTCCACAACCTTGACAAATGTCGCCCGGCCGCCCCGGCCCTTCCCTGGAGTGGCTGGTTCATGCAGGGGAACCTCCAGAGGTAGCTTCCCCTGCCAGTCCCTGCAAACAGACCCTGTGGCCCACAGGATACAAAATGGTGCAGGGTTCCCCCAGGCTGAGACATCATCCCATTCCCAGCCAGCCATAAGCCCTCACCATGGGCAGAATCCATACAGCATCCTGCCCTTGATTTCCCTTCCCCTATCCAGGCTACTCAGACATTCTTGGCCATGGTCAAAGGGAAAAGCAACAGCCGTACCTTGCTGACTCCAATGCAGTACATGGTGGGACTCACAGCACACAGCTTCTTCAGCACCTCCACGCAGCTCACACCATCTGGGGTGATGCCAGGCCGGATATCTATGAGGCACCTGTACCTAGAGAGCCCCGGGAGCACAGTTAATGCATGAGATCCAGAGACTCAAGTCAAGTCAAACCCTCTTGAGTAATTCCACCCACATCAGAGCCAAGAACAGGGCCCAAAACAGAAATCCGGGAGACATGCTCCCCGGTACTCATTTAAATTAGAGAGGGAGGAGACCTGTTAGGAGCCGTCTGCGGGGGGGGAGGGGGGGGAACTGGATTGCTCCCTACAGTGCGTTCCCCCTGTGTGGAATCTACCTTGCCCTCCCTTCCCACCACTCCATCTGCTCGAGCTCACTCTTGGGAAATGCCCCTTCCCACCCCCATCCCAAAGCTTCTCAGTCTGGAATCTGCAACTCCAGGCAGCAGCACCTGTCGATGAAGATCTGGAAGGGGATGCGAACCGGGAAGCCCTCTTTGCGGATGCGGATGGTCTCGAGGATTCCAGAGTACCGGAGCTGGCTGCTGACAATGTCCGCCTCGAAGACAGCTGGCTCCTAAGCAAGGGGAAAGGCGGCGGGGGGTCGTTACAGTCTGGCTTTAATCGCCTGTTCGAGCCAAAGGGGGATCGGGCAGTGGGGACCAGACAACTCGTGAGTGAAGCAGGAGCGAGGAAGACAGGGCTGGTGGCTGTGTGGGGACAATGCAGCATCCTCGGAGCTTCGAGTCAGCAAAGCACTCAAACACACGCTCAACTCCAGGCCACTGACTTCAGCGGGACCTAAAGCTACACATTTACTTAAGAGCTTTGCTGAGTCGGAGTCTAGGTGCAGGGAGTGTCACTGGTTGGGGAGAGGTCTGGGGGAGAAGAAGGCAGTGAGGAGGAGGAAGCTCTTGCATACGAGACAGCATGGCTAGAGCATCGCATTCCTGATGTTATTGAAATGCTTTTGTGCAATTCATCTGCTTGCAAACCTCCTGCTACCAGCAACTAAAGCCGGATCTCCAAGGGGATTCTCCTCTCTGGACAGGGCTCTTTCGCCTCACTCTTTGTGACAAAGTGTCAAGCAGCACGTTTGCAAAGAGCTTATATCTGCTCGGCTGTGACAAATGCTATTCCAGGAACAAAGTGGTTGGTGCCACCCCAGCCGGATGTGTCTTAAGCGGCCAAATGCGCAGTCTGTGGGGTGATATTAAGGCTTATAGGCTCTCACAATTCCAGCCTCTAGAGGGCGATGTGATCACACACACTTAAGCAGGCCTGAGATTCCACCCAGCGGAGGACAGTTGGACACACATTGCATGAGGCCAGAGACACACCTCAATGCAGCGCGTTATCGGCTTTCTGGCCCAGCAGCTGGCTCTTCTCTCAAAGGAAGCTGGGAGGGTAACCGGGAAAGGGAGTGGGTAAAGAGCAGGAAGTGTGTTTGCTCGAGAGCAAACGAGCCAGACAATGGGTGAGGTCCAGTCTCGGTGCATTGTCTCCCTGCGTTCAATGAGACAGCTGCAGGCCAGACATCTCACCAAACGGCCTTTGGAGCGATAGGATCCAGGCTGGGGAACAGTGTCACTGGAGCTGCCCAATGCACTACAGGCCGCGTGGCACAGAACTGAAAGGCACTGGGCTACCAGCAGCCCCCTCCCTTTACAGCACCCCTCCCACTGTGACCCCAGCCAGGGTTGGGCGCACTTATCGCAATGCCCATACGGGACACCCATGCCTTACTCCCTGTGCTAAGAAGAAGCAGGATCTAGTGGGTAAAGCCCAGGGCTGAGAGTCAGGAACTGCAGCTTCCATTCCCGGACCCCGCCACCGGCTCACAGGGTGGCCTTGGGCATGTCACTTTGGCCCCCGTTTTTAAAAGTGGGCTCCCTTTGTGGATGCCTTGCTAGGCCGTGATGTTCAGAGGTGCCGCTGAGCACCCACCTCTCCAGCTGACGTCAGAGGGCACTGCCATTGCTCAGCAGACCTCTAGGGACACCTACCCCCTCTCCATACAGCCCGTTCCCCAGCCCACCATTTCCATCGTGCCCAGGACTAATAGAAACAGGGAGGGAAGGGGGAACTCCCTCTCCGGGGTTATGTCAATGAGACGTGCCCTTGGCACTGCTAACCCTGCATCCGGCCCCCACCACCACCACCCCAGCCGCGTGGCGCGTTCTTACCTTCTTGTTGTTGGGTTTGAGGCAGCGGACGAAGAACGGGTTGCACCTGAATCGGAGAGAGAGACACGTTTATCCACTGGGGGAGCTGAGACAAAGGAACCCATGAGCTTGGAGGCCATAGGGCTTCCCGGGAAGGGCTGCGAGGTCTCTGCTGCACACGGCGACCGTGAAAGCAAGCCGAGTAGCTGACCAGCTGTCTTCCCCACAGATCATTCTGGGCACGTCAGCCACGCCGGCAGGGATTTTCCAAGGCACCTAACTCCCCTAGGCCCCATGAGAGTCCTAGCTTCTGGTTCTGCAGACCAGTGTATTGCAACTATGTGGTTACAATGTCCTGGAAAGATCCCTTCCCTCCGTGTTCCAGACCAGGACTCTGTGGGGCGACTCTTTGGGCAGGTCTATACCCCACTCCGGAATGTGGAACGATGAGGAGCTGCCGGATCTTTCCCCCCAGCCCGTTTCCCTCCCCCCCCCCCCGAATAGGCAATTTCTGAATCCGTTTCTTTAAGCTCCCTGCTCACTCACCTCTCCATCTTCTCCACCAAGTCCAGGAGTGACTGCTGGAACTTAGCTGCCACCGTCGGTGCTTTATACCGCCGGGTGACTGTGCTGTTCTTCCCCATCATGGTCCTCTGCTGGGCCACCAACTGGGCATGGCTGAAGAAGAGGTTGGCCACCACCTTGGAAGGGAGGGGCGTGGTTAAAAAGCAGGATGGAATAGGGCTCTGTTGAGATGTTTTCTGTGGTGTTGCCTAGTGGATAGAGCACTGGACTGGGACTCAGGAGGCCTGGATTGATTCCCAGCTCTGCCACTGGCCTGCTGGGTGACCCTAGGCAAGTCACTGCCCCACTCCGTGCCTCAGTTTCCCCATCTGTACAATGGGCATAATGATACTGACTTCCTCTGTGAAGCTCTTTGATGATAAGAGCTAGGGGTTATTATTGTTCGTTATGTCCACAGTGTATCCTCAGAGGGTTTAACGCTTAAAGCACAGGAATGGGAGTCAGGACTCTTGGGTTCTTTTCCCAGACCTGTCACTGACTTACTGTGTGATCCTGGGCAAGTCACCTCCCTGCTCTGTGCCTCAGTTTCCGCACCTACAAGATGGGATCACCCCTACTGTGTCCTCATGGGATGCTGGGAAGCTTATTTGTTTTTTGTCACGTGATCTGTCTGAGATACTCAGACCAAAGGCGCTATGGAAGAGCAAAGCGCTATCGGCCAAGTTAGCTGGAGTGAGACAGGGCAAGTATGTCAGGAATGAGTGGAGTTCAGTGGTTGTTAAAGTATTTGTCTCTAGCATCTGCATATGAGTATTCTTCAAAATCCTAGAGTGGCCTCGTCTGTTACATTTGATCCACCCTGCCCAGGAGCACTGTCTTGGGGGAAGGTGGTACATTTACAAACCACGTTGGCCAACTTGCCAGGTGGATTAACAAGTGCCCATAGGTTGGCAGGTGTATCCGTGTTCTGGGTTACTCACAGACCTCTCTAGTTCCAAGTCCACTCACATCCACACAAGCTTCTTGAATGGACTTCAGCAGCTGGACAAATTCCTGGGAAACCTATTATAGAGACCCATCCTGCCCCAAGCCCCGGGGAAGAAGGAGGTGACATCACAGGCCTTCTCTAGCTCCGATTTCCATGATTCAGCCTCGGCAGCCAGGACTTGCATTGATTGGCAGAGAGCAAGCTAAACAAATACTGCCCAGAGGCATGACAGAGTTCCAAGGGGGGAAATCACATGGCAGCCCCGTGAACACTGGAGGAGCTAATTACGTTCACTGCAGTCACTGCTCTGAGTGGGAAAGGGAGTCCCGCCAGTGGCAGTACATGTAACAATAACACCCAGCTCTTCTCATCCGTAGACCTCGACGCACTTTACAAAGGTCAGTATCATATGGGGACACTGAGGTCCAGAGAGAAGTCTATTCCTGATAGGCCAGAGACAGAGCTGGGACTAGAATCCTGATCTCCTGACTCCAGTCCACTGCTCTGTCTAATAGGTCACACTGCCTCTTATAGAAAATGCAATCCTGCTGTACCATACCATCAGGCAACCCCCAGATCCATCACTAGCGCCCTCCCTGCCACTCTCCCAGCCAGCGCCGCCAGCAATGGCAGCAAAGAGAGGCCAGCGTGAACTCTTACTTTGGTTTTGCTGTTGACAAAAAGGTCCAGAACGTCCTGGCGAACTTGATCATAGTTTTTATCCAGGAACTTGTGCACCTGGAAAAATAAACAGATCCCTCCCCAGTTACTCAAACCCATCGGGTATGACATGGAAGATCTAGAAATGAAGGGCCACTGGAGTTGTGATTTACACCAGCTGAGGATCTAGCGCTCGCTGGACAGCTGTGGGAAAGAGAGCCAGACTGGCAGTTAAAGAACACCGGTCCTACTCCGAATCCCAATTGTCCAGCCACTCACCTGGTAGGTTACTTTGCCAGCAAAGTGTTTGATGGTGAACTCTGGGAGAGGCATCTTTGGTTTGGTGTATAATGCATTGGAGCCGTGGTGGTAATGACACTTCTGGAGGAAGGTATGGTCTGTGGCCTGGAAGTAGGAATAGGGGTGCGGGGTTAATTAGGCAACCTGACTGCCTGCAGGCTACAGCCACAAGCATGCAGCCTCACTGTTTCTAGCCAGCCTTTATCACTGTTTAACCAGCCCCTGTGGACTGCTCTGCATCAGCAGGCAGCCAGATCGAGGGCTGGATGATTATATGAGCATTGGTAACACTTGTAGCCATTCATATTAACTTTGGGGTGGGAAAAAATTTCATGCTTCAGGGCATGTAAACTGATAGCCTGAAGTGTCAGGAAGGAACTTCTGCTACCTGCACTCATCATCACCATGTTCAGCATTGGCCTACAGGTGAGGGGTATTACATCACAGGGAGCACTTGGCAGAGCTGGAAAAACATTTGGAATGAAACCTATAAGCAGGTAAAACTCACCTGGATTTGGGGCAACAAGCTGGAAGGAGCACTGTCTAATGGCTAGAGCACAGAACTCTGAGTCAGACAGTCGGGTTTTGGGGATCTGTTCCCAGGTCTGCCACTGAATCACTGTGTGACCTCAAGCAAGTCACCTCACTGCTACATGTCTCAGTGTCCCCTCCTTCCTAGGGGGCTTAGGAGGCGTCATTTATTAACATCTGCAAAAGTTATTTGAGATCCCTGGCTGGAAGTCACTCTAGACAATCTATGGCCACCTGGAACTTCCTGAACCTCTCCATGCTGCACAGGGGTCCCCATGACCACTCACAACTCCACAGCAACACAGCAGCTGAATTGCAGACCCTCCTGCTTGAAGGGTGTGTCTACACTGGAGTTAGCGTGTCATTTCTTGGGTAGACATGCCCTTAACAGTGTAGCCACAGCTGAATGGGCGATGGGAGAGACTAGCTGCTCTGAGTACATTCCTAGGGTTTCAGACAGGATTGTACTCAGGAAGGTTAACTTGTCCCACCCCTCAAGCGGCCGCAGCTACACTGCTATTTTTAGCACGCCAGCTCTGTCAGAGCTAGCACAGGTATGGCTGCCTGAGATGGAGATTACATCAGTGTGGACATAGCCTGAAAGCCAAGCCCTCCTACCATGCGAGCTAAGGGAGAATCTCATCCAGCAGCACAGGGTCTGTGACACACAGCTGTGCAACTCTGATTCCATCCAGTAGGGGGCCCTGGTGTGCGCACATGCACCCACAGAGAGGAAAGAATTCCTGTTTCAAGGCAGTTTTGCTCCAATCCTGCCCTTGCTCCAGTTTATTGGCCACCTTCATCCCTGGTGGGGGGACAGTGGAATTGCACCTGCTCACGCAGCAGCTCTGAATTTGAACCAATGCCTTTCGTGTGCCCATAGGATGCCTCCAGGATCCCTCTCTAAAGCTAAGGTACACAAGGATCAGAGGATATAAATAAGGCTGTCTGCCTTTACAGAGATCAAGGCATCAGAATGAACCCAGGGACTGGTGGATCAGCCCCATCACTGCTGCATCTGCAGGAGCTAACGGCACTCGCCTCTCTGGTTAGCTTGCCATAATCACTTCTAAAAATGAACAGCATTTTGCCAATAAGCCGCTGGCAATGTTGAGCCCTCTGCAGCGCCACTACCTGAGGGAAGGCGCTCTGATCATCCAGGATCCTCAGAATCCCATGTGGCTTTTGAGCAATGAGATCGATGCAGGGCTGGTTGTCGCTGAAGGTGATTTCTTTCCACTCTATCTGTTCCCGGACGTACTCCTCCTGCAGGAAGCGTATGCAAGGTCATGGGGAAGCAAAAGGCCTCAGTGATTCGGGCTTAATCTGCCGGCTCATAGGTCTTTATTACGATTATTTGGCCTTGACATAGTTCTTACTAGGTGAACCTTTTCCAGAAGAACCCCCATTATCCAGAGGGCATAGGGATCAACCAAAGGGCTTCAAAGAATGAGGGGTGTCAAATAATCCTGGAGACTGCCCTGCTGGCTTTGAAGTAAGCTCTGGGGACTAGGAATGGTTGCACCCAGTGTAGCTTTCCCTGAGGGGTTGGTTTTTATAAAGGGGGACCGGACTGTTCTCTCACTTGCAGGTTTGGCAGGTAGCGTGCACTGAAGCAAGAGGCCAGGCGCTACCCCGATTCCAACCAGCTTCCCCAGCTCACCTGCTCCTCCTTAAAGACGATCTTGTTGAAGAAGAATTGCAGATATTCGTTTGCATAATTGATACATAGCTGCTCGAAGCTGTTAAAGCTGAGGTCCTGTGGAAAATACAGGCCCATGTAAAGCATGCCTGGAAGCGGGCGCAGCAGGGCTAAGGGATAGTGAGTGAGCACAGCAGACTTTCACCCCTGGACCTAGAAGTTTAATCCTGGCTTTGCTCCAAACTGCAAATGCATTTGCGTGGGCCGCAGCCTAATTCCTATCGGTGCTCACCAGAGAAGGACCATGTAAAATGGCAACATTGGACACAACCAGCTGCATCTCTCGAGGAGAGGCCCAGGACTGGAATAGCAAGGGGTACTGCAGGTCAGGGTTTGAGGGGCGAGCAGCGGAGGAGGCCCCATGATATACAGGCAGGTAATGATATACAGCGAGACAGCCCAGGGCTGGCATAGGAAAGAATTGGATTGCGTAGGTAGAGGATACTGACCTAGATGGTCTGATCCCGCCTGGCACCTCCTGTGTTCTTATGCATAGGAAGTTCGCAGGGGGGGCGCGGGGAGTTGGCGTGGGGAACAGGGGCTCAGGAGCATGACAGCAGACAGAGCTAGCGATCAGGGCAGGCTGGGGTGGTGGGTGAGGATCAGCGGAGCTGGGGGTGGCGAGACCAGAATACACACAAACACCCCCGATTCTGGAGACATCAGTGCCTGGGGCCTGACAAACCGTTCAGGGGGGATTTGCTCTGCTGAGGATGGGAAGAAACTGGAAGTGGCAGCTTTGGGCCTAGACCTTAGTGAGCATCGTGCCCCAGGCGGCAAAACCATCCGAGTCTCCAAACCATTCCCGGATGCTGCTGGCATGTTTACAGGACAATGAGGCATGTGTCACCCAGGCCCGTACTGGATTAAAACCCACGAGGATGGAACCAGACGCATGTTAAACAGATCCACCGTTTTACAGTAAGACACCTCGGCTGTGACCCAACAGAGCAGCAATGATTTACACCAGCTGTGGATCTGGCCCTGAGTTGGGACTGTTTTGAGTGCACGGCTGCAAAGCGCAAAGCATGCAGGGAAACGCTGGGCAGGCTCCATGGAAGGGGAAGGGGGAGCCCTGGCCATTGATAACTCTGTCCACAGGTGTCATTAGAAAATTGGTGAGTGAAACGCCCTGGGGCCGCTAGCCCATGGGGGCTGCGGGGGTTGCGGCAGCATCAGAGAGCAGGAGGGTGCATCTTAGGGTGACCAGACAGCAAGTGTGAAAAATCGGGACGGGGGTCGGGGGTAATAGGAGCCTATATAAGAAAAAGACCCAAAAATCAGGACTGTCCCTATAAAATCGGGACATCTGGTCACCCTAGCGCATCTCAGGTCATGGATGGGATTCCTGTGAATCCCAGCGGGGAGTTGGGGGCAGGAGAGTTTAATTTATGGTTTGATCATTTCCATTCACAATGTCTTTTGTTTCTGACCCACGGTCCCAGTAAGTCACGCTGTGGCTCCCAGTAGATCACACTGGTGCCAGTACAAGTTGGTAACACACATTTGTACCACCAGGGCCTTCGGTGTCATCTGCTGAGCTCATGAGGAGCTGGATTCAGGCCTGGCCTGACCCGCGTTGGCTTCAGCGGGAGATGCCCATACGCACACCAAGGCTACACTTAGTCCCACGTTACGATTCTCCTGATATGCTATAGCAGGGGTTGGCAACCTTTCAGAAGTGGTGTGCCGGGTCTTCATTGAGTCATTTAAGGTTTTGCGTGCCAGTCATACATTTTAACGTTTTTAGAAGGTCTCTTTCTATAAGTCTATAATATAGAACTAAACGATTGTTGTATGTAAAGTAAATAAGGTTTTTAAAACGTTTAAGAAGCTTCATTTAAAATTAAATTAAAATGCAGAGCCCCCCGGACCGGTGGCCAGGACCCGGGCAGTGCGAGTGCCACTGAAAACCAGCTCTCGTGCCGCCTTCGGCACCAGTGCCATAGGTTGCCTACCCTTGTGCTATAGGAACATCAGGGATGGGCCAACATCTCACATGCAGCCCTCTGCTTGCTCACCTCGAACCCATAGATATCCAGAATGGCTATCGAAAGAGCCTCCTTTTTAGGGTAGACCAGCTTGTTAATCCTGTCCGTGAGCCAGCTAAAGAGCAGGGAGTACAGGATCTTGGCAATGGCATCTCTGGGAAAAGGAGGAGACAAGCACAGCTGGTGGGATACAGCGGAACATGTGGAAGGGGCTGCCAGATTGAGACCCAGTTGCTTTGGGAGACTGGTAGCGCTCCCTCCCACCACCACCCCAGTCCCTCTGTCCCAGTCTGCCCTGGGCATGACCCAGCTGAAATCTGCCAGCCCCTCAGTAGCATTTTGAGCTACATGCATCAATAAAATGATCAAAATAGTTGGTGCATAGTGGAAAGTAACCAGATGGCCAGACCCAAAACCATAGGATGTCTATTTCCACCTGGCGGCGTTGTAAAATTCTTCAGGCCAGATCCTCAGTGGGTGTGAATGGCCACAGCTTCACTGAAGCCGAGAGAGTGACACTGATATACACCAGCTGAGAATCTGGCCCTACCTGATGGGTGGGTAACACATGATTCATTTTTTGCATCGTCCTAGAAAAAAGAGGGCACGTCAATTGTGTGCCTGGGCTGATAAATCTCCAGGGCAATTTTGCAAGGCTGAAAAAATATAGCACAAGTAAAACCAGGTTGTGCTCTGGGGCATTTCTCACACAAGTGTGGGTCCCAGGCAGAACAAAGAGCCTCAAAATGCCCTCAATTTTGAGACACGCATTGAAAAAATGCTCTCAGCGTTCTCCGGGTTTGTGTCAGTCACAAGGGGGAAGGTTTCCTGCCTTTGCACTGGTTAGCCACAGGGTGGGATAGCATGGGAAGAAGTAGGACATTTGACATGTCTTACAACAGGGAAGGGAAAGGAAGGATAACACAACGGATAGAGAGGAAGGAAAACCTAGTGGTAAGAGCGCTAGCTTGGACTTGGGACACCTGGATTCGATTCCCTGCTCTGCCACAGGTGCCCTGTACAACCTCGAGCAAGTCACTTAGTCTCTCTGTGGCTCCATGCCCCATCTATTAAATGGGAACTATAGCCATGCCCTACCTGACAGGTAAAGATTGCGAGGTGTTCAGATACTGTGGGAAGGGGGGGGGGCGTATAAGTAGATAGGGCAGGTACAAAGTAGATTGGTCTGCTGAATCCCACCTAAAGCAGGACAGCTGGGCTTGCCTGCCACCCTGTCCATAGCATCTGGCTGTGTTTATTACATGTTTTGATAAGCTGCCACTGCCTGACAGCCTTTCCTCATTCTGAATCCCTCAGTCCCCATGTGCGGCGTGCTGACAAGCCAGAGACAGATCTCAGCATCTCCTAACAAAGAATCCCTTTACCTGGCATCAACGGCACTTTCCACAGTGAGGGGGGTGAAAATCTTCTCCCTCAGCGTTTCCTGTTGAGAAGGGCAAAACCAAACAAACAAACAGGTGAAATCCTCCCTAAAGCCGGTGTGGGGCTGCCATCACCTCTTAATGCAGACATGCGGCCCACGGGAGACTACAAGCCCCAGCATGCACTGCTCCATTCTGAACCAGGCAGATGGAGAGCGGGAGAAGAGGGATGAGATGAAGCCGGGTGAAGGAAAATTCAGAGAAAGCTTCACTGTCAGTGAGGCCTATTAGAGGGTGGGACAGTCGTCCACAGGGAGCATCTCTTGAGTCCTTCAGAAATGGATGGAACAAAGGTCTGGTGACTGTCCATTGGCGGGAGATGCCAAAACACACTTAGATGTTGTATAAATGGAGAGAGAGATGAGGGGGGCAGAGGACTCCACAGGGATGTTCCACAAACATGAAAAGCAAAGCAAGGGTGTCCTGCTGACAGATCAGATACTGAAAATACACCGGTCCCCTGCAGGGCGATGAAGTAAGCAGGGTCTCAGAGCAGAGACTCTCTTCACTGCCGTCTACCTTCCCCAGATGTCCCTCTAGCCACATCACACATCTGTCCAACCAGTCGTCTCGAATCCGTGGGCCTTACCGTCACTTTGAACGTGATGGCCTTCTGCAGCCCCTCTGGAGAGATCTGGAGCAGCTCGGCTACCGCACGGATCTCTCTTGCACTCACCACCGATGCGACCTCCTGGCAGTCTGTCTGTGAAATGCAAAAACAGCCCGTTGGCAGGCAACTTCCCAGGGGCCAGCACAGTTGGTACCCAGGGACAATCTAGGAGACCTCATACTGAAGGCCTTGTCCATCTCTGTTTATGAATATAGGCCCTGATCCTGAGCTGGAGTAGATCAGTGTAGCTCCATTGACCTGGTGCTCATAGAAGCACTGACTTCACTTGGGCTATGCTGATTTACACTAGCGGAGGATCTGGCCCATTGTCAACATTATTGTTTAGCACTAGAGGAAGAATCAGAACGTCCCTGCCATGGGAAAGGCTGATATTCTGATGCTGGTTTTTGTCCCAGATGGACCCAAAATGTTGAAATCTCAATTTGTTTTGCAGAACAGCAAGTTCAGAAAAGTGTTGATTTGGAAACATCAAAACATTTTGTGTCTGCCGGTTTGATGTGGAACTGCGTCTGCCAAAGCTGCTGTGGGGCTTCCTGGGCGTTGTAGTTCAGATGTCCCGTGGTGCCAGGATCCTCTGTGGGCCAGGGATTTTTTTTTTGGTTGCAGATTCCACAAAATGGAGAGAAGCTAAAATCTTGGGTTCAATTTTCTTTTGAGAGCTTCCTCCTTGCAGAGGGGCTTAGGGTCTGATCCAGATTCCATGGAAGCCAAACTGGAGTCTTTGCATTGGCTCCAACAGACATTGGATCAAAGCCCTAGTTTGCAGCATGCATCTAAAGTCCTTGCTATCAGTATCTCTTTGCGCCCTGGGTCCCCTTCCCGTCTCCCCCCTGGGAGACGATTACCTCATATTTTTCAAAGTAGACGTTCCCCAGGTGGAGGATGGAAGACAGAATTCGGAAGATGCTGTTCTGGTCCTCGGTGCTGAAGTTCAGGATCTCCATGGCGCTGAGCAACCTCCGGAAATCCTCAGCATCACTCTTGCCAGGAATCTCGCAGTTACCCCCCTGCGAAGGTCCCAATCAAAGCATATCTGGGGAACATGCAACCTGAGGCCCAGGAATTAGCCACAACAGGGGATGCAAATTTACTGGGACTGGGGATTTACCGATCTGGGGAGCGAAGCAACCTGAATGTCACAAGGACATGGGTGCTATCACAGCTCCAGAAAGAAATGGAATTGCAGGTTGTCAGCTGTTTGAGGCGGGGCTGCGTCTGCCTGTGTGTTTGTACAGGGCCTTGGACAATGGGTCCCAGATCCTGATTGGGGCTTTCGGGTGCTGCACCATAGAAATGATAAATCAAGTGGGCCTGATTGCTGAGCTCACGTGCGGACGTGGGCTCCATACCTGGTTCAGGTAATAGTACGTTTCTGCATCTTGAAGGCAGAATTGCTGCTTCTGCTGAGCAGGCAGGCCAGCCAGCATCTCATAGAATATGTGATAGTTCCTTTCGTTTTTGGCCTATGAAACAAGAAGGACAAGACTAAGGAAGCATCGTGACATGGTGATGGCAGTGGGGGGTGGCACAATAAATGCTGGGACTCACCTGAAACACGATCCTTGATTTCTCAAGAAGGTACTGTGAGGTTATGGCACCACAGATCAAGCCTCTGGGAGAGACAAAGGTTAGCGCCTGGGGGCTGGGAATCTTAGCAAGGCATCTCGTCAGACACAAGAGAGTGAAGGAAGGACCAAGGTTCTATCCACACCCAGCCCTCTGCACCTGCAGGACACTGGCTGTGTGGGAGGTGCCCAACCGATGCCAACCAATGGCTCCTGCTCATCACTCCAGAGGAACGTGAATGTCGCCCAAGGTCCCAGCCTGTCTGCTCAGTGGGAAACATCCTACTCCAGTACTGTTCAACTCCATAGCTGGCACTGCCAGCCCAGTGTCTCATCCCATCTCTCCCCTGAAGTACCTCTGGGTCCAAGGACTAGTCATTGCCCATTGTTTTCCCTTGAATCCGAGCTGAAACTGCCTCAGAACTCAGCACTGGGGGTGTCCTGCTAGCCAGGTGCCCCTGCTGCAACCCCCAGCACAGCTGAGCGAAGGGAGAGCCACCAGTATGGCATCTGCCTGCTGCTGCCTCTGGTAAACAAAGGGCCAACCATGTGAAGCCATCAAAGACAATGGATTGGCTGTTGCAGCCTGGCAGACTGTGTCAGACAGGCGACAATTAAACCTCCTGCACTAAAAGCCAATGCGGAAGAGAACCTCCTCCTTGTTCCCAGCGGGGAGAGATGGATTCTAGTCTATTCTGCAAAGGTTCTTACACTGCCCTCATCACCACAGTCTCTGAGTGCCTTCCAGCTGTGCATTAAGCAACGTGACTGACATCCATGTGGATGGATGGGCAGACAGAAAACCACCATAGCTGCCCAATTCCCAGGCTAAGCGAGAGGACCAAAGAGAAGGGTTGAGGATTTGAGCTGCTGAGTGTGGTGTATGGAGGACTGTGTTGGAATTGCAAGCCATCACTTTAAGAGTGGGAAGGGGGGTGAAAGGGGGAAAGCGGTTCCTGGTCCTGCTTGCATGCTGGAGGGCTCTGTTGTGAAGTGGCTGGGAGCAGGAGGCAATCTGCAGGCAGGCAGCCTAAGAGGAAGGTGGGGTGACTTGTGCGTCTTTGTTTTAGGGAGCAGCCTGCTTTGTCACTCTCTGGTTTTGGTTACTGTGTGTTATCATTCTGAATTCTAAGAAATAAAGTCATGTTGCATTGCAACCTTCCAGCAAGAGCAGTTACATTTTTGTCTAGCTTCTCTGTGTGTGCCATGAACTGAGGAAGCCACTGCCTTCTGCTGGGGAGCTGGTGCTCCCATGTCCTATATCCCAGCCCCAATGGAAGCCCTTCACCCCCCTCTCCCATTCATGTATTTGAATGAGAGACTGAGATGTATCCAGAGACTGGAGGAATGGCAGCCCCGCTACAAGGCCATGTCAGTTGGGACTGGGGGAGCTCAAAAGGAGGAATATTTTTAGGGCCTGATATTTGAAGCGAAGGCCTGAGTTGTGCACGTGGTTACCGCGACTGCGTATGCAGCTCTAGCAATTGGGTGTGCATGCGGCCGGTTACACATCTATTAGGCAGTGCTCACAGTCACACAACTGGCAGTGCAAATTAGGTGTGCAGTGGCACACACATGGTTTTTTTAAAAGCAGGCCCTTAAAATCAAACAACCTCTCCCCACACGCAAGAGGGACAAGGATCCAATCTGTCTGGGGAGACACCTTTCCACAAAGAGTTGCCTGCGGCTGGGTTGGCCGACCGCCCAGCCCGGGGAGCTGAATGGTTCCCGTGCTTTGAATGGAACCATTAAATCACAGCCATGGAGCACACGGATCTAACATCTCCCAGGGATTCTAATGGTCCCTCAAGTCAGCAGCCCAGAGGCAGGACCGTGGGGCGGAATTCCCTCGGGCTGGGGGTCAGTTTCAGACACACAGAGTGGGGTGTTAGAGGGACACTCATACGCTCATCATTACTTACTCCTCCAGAAAGATTTCCACAAATTTCCCAAACCTGCTGGAGTTGTCGTTCCTCACTGTTTTGGCATTTCCGAAGGATTCCAGCAGGGGGGTCGCTTCGAGGATCTGCCCCAGCCAGACAAAAAAAACCACCAAGCGCTGGTCAGGGTGAGACAGTCCAACCAGGGATGCCAAGACGCTGCAGTGATGGGCACAATGCAGAAACGAAAGGCTGGCTAGACACATCGGATTAACCCTCATGGCTGCCCTGGGCCAAGGATAAAAATGGTGCCTCCACCGCCAGCCTGCTCCTCTTGGGGACAGGAAGTAAAAGCCTTCCCCATCCTTTGCATAAGAATATGAGAAGGGCCACACTGGGTCAGACCAATGCTCCAACTAGCCCAGTATCCTGTCTTCCAACAGTGGCCAGTGCCGGGTGCTTCAGAGGGAATGAACAGAACTGGGCAATTGTTGAGTGATCCTGTCGCCCAGTCCCAGCTTCTGGCAGTCAGAAGTTTAGGGACACCCAGAGCATGGGGTTGTGTCTCTGACCATCTTGGCTATAGCCATTGATGGAACCATCCTCCATGAGTTTATCTAATTCTTTTTTGAACCCATTTATACTTTTGGCCTTCACAGCATCCCCTGGCAACGAATACCACAGTTGACAAATGTGCATCGTGTGAAGTACTTCCTTTTGATTTTTGAACCGGATGCCTATTAATTTCATTGTGTGATCGTCCAGTTCTTGTGTTATGTGAAGGGGTTAATAACACTTCCTTTCCCCCTTTCTCCACACCAGTCATGATTTTCTAGACCTCTATCATATCCCCACTTAGGCGTCTCTTTTCCAAGCTGAAAAGTCCCAGCCTTACTAATCTCTCCTCATACGGAAGCCGTTCCATACCCCTAATAATTTTTGTTGCCCTTCCCTGAACCTTTTCCAAGTCCAATATATCTTTTTTGAGATGGGGCGACCACATCTGCATGCAGTATTCAAGATGTGGACATACCATGGATTTATATAGAGGCAATATGATATTTTCTGTTTTATTATCTATCCCTTTCTTAATGATTTCTAACATTCTGTTCACTTTTTTGACTGCTGGTGCACATTGAGTGGATGTTTTTAGATAACTATCCACAATCACTCCAAGATCTCTTTCTTGAGTGGTGACAGCTAATTTAGACTCCATCATTGTATATGTATAGTTGGGATTATGTTTTCCAATGTGCATTACTTTGCATTTATCAACATTGAATTTCATCTGCCATTTTGTTGCCCAGTCACCCAATTTTGTGAGATCCTTTTGTAGCTCTTCGCAGTCTGCCTGGGACTTAACTATCTTGAGTAGTTTTGTATCATCTGCAAATTTTGCCACCTCACAGTTTACCCCTTTTTCCAGATAATTTATGAATATGTTGAATAGGACTGGTCCCAGTACAGACCCCTGGGGGACACCATTATTTACCTCTCTCCACTCTGAAAACTGACCGTTTATTCCTACCTTTTGTTTCCTATCTTTTAACCAGTTACCAATCTATGAGAGGACCTTCCCTCTCATCCCATGACACCTTACTTTGCTTAAGAGCCTTTGGTGAGGGACCTTGTCAAAGAACATAAGAACGGCCCTACTGGGTCAGACCAAAGGTCCATCCAGCCCAGTATCCTGTCTACCGACAGTGGCCAATGCCAGGTGCCCCAGAGGGAGTGAACCTAATAGGTAATGATCAAGTGATCTCTCTCCTGCCATCCTTCTCCACCCTCTGACAAACAGAGGCTAGGGACACCATTCCTTACCCATCCTGGCTAATAGCCATTAATGGACTTAACCTCCATGAATTTATCTAGTTCTCTTTTAAACCCTGTTATAGTCCTAGCCTTCACAACCTCCTCAGGCAAGGAGTTCCACAGGTTGACTGTGCGCTGTGTGAAGAAGAATTTCCTTTTATTTGTTTTAAACCTGCTGCCATTAATTTCATTTGGTGGTCCCTAGTTCTTAGTAAATAACTTTTCCTTATTCACTTTCTCTACACCACTCATGATTTTATATACCTCTATCATATTCCCCCTTAGTCTCCTCTTTTCCAAGCTGAAAAGTCCTAGCCTCTTTAATCTCTCCTCATATGGGACCCGTTCCAAACCCCTAATCATTTTAGTTGCCCTTTTCTGAACTTTTTATAATGCCAGTATATCTTTTTTGAGATGAGGAGACCACATCTGTATGCAGTATTCAAGATGTGGGCGTACCATGGATTTATATAAGGGCAATAAGCTATTCTCCATCTTATTCTCTATCCCTTTTTAAATAATTCCTAACATCCTGTTTGCTTTTTTGACTGCTTTCTGAAAATCTAAGTACACTATATCCCCCTTGTCCACATGCTTGTTTGCCCCCTCAAAGAATTCTAGTAGATTGGTGAGGCCTGATTTCCCTTTACAAAAACCATGTTGACTTTTCCCCAACAAAGCTTTTTGTTGTTTGTACAGCACCAGGCACAATGGGGTCCTGGTCCTTGACTGGGGCTCTTAGATGCCAGGGTAATAATTTTAAATTAATAATTACATTTTCTAAAGAAAGATGTTGCCTTGGGCATTGGCACCTCTGGCCCATTGGTGGACCCAGCTCTGCTCGGAAATGTTTTTCACCATCAGTAATTGTGACTGACACGAGCCATCCCAGGCGTTCAGGGCCTGAAAACTGGCGAACACAGCAAAACCTCCGTTCTCCCCCAGATGCAGTCTCAGGAAAATGGTGCTTCCAAGTTAAACATTTGGCTGAGCAATGAAGAGAGACCAGGGTTTGGCTTCCTTTAGTTCCTTTTCTATTTAAGGAGTGGAATACAGTGACCTGTCCGCAAATGCAGCAGTCATTGTCTGCTCTGCAACAGCTCCCGCACAAGGCTGGGGGCGAGGGTCGGTTTTAATGCGAGAAGGGTTTTCTAGTCTGTCTGCTGAGTGCCAGGGGACCTGTAACTCCCCACTGGATGATGGCTGAAGGAGGGCAGGAGGGGAGAAGGAGAGTAGGGGAGTGAAAGGAAAGATAATCACTGCAAAGCCACGCACACACACATAGGGCTCAAGGCTGCAGGCAAAAAAAACCCCAATGACTCCTAGGGGAGTTCTGAGCTGCAGGATTTAGCCTCAGCAGAGATAACACAGCAGGCCACTTTGGCATCACTCTGATAGGTAAGTGGAAATTTTGCATCCCACACACACACCCCATACCTCTATCTATGGTAGTACAGCAGGGACGCATAGGAAGAACAACAGGTCAGGGTCACCAACACACCGGCAGTGAGAAGAGGATAATAAGCCACACTCTATTGCCAAGAACTGTACGTTTACCCAGGAATTATCTGGGGAATGGGACCTAGCAATGGGACCTACCTCCCTAGAATGGGACCAACATCTGCCCATCCTGCTGCTGCAGAGGGCTTTATGAGGCTTCCTAGAATGCAGACCCTTCTCTGGCTTTCACACGGGGTCCGTCTGATGCTCTCTTTGCCAGGCAGAACGAACTTCTGGGCAGCGTGCTGCAATTTGGGGAGGAAGGCCCCTGCTCCAGCAGGAGGGGCACAGCTTGGAGACCCCTGAGTTTAGCCACAGAGAGCAAGGGAGGGAGGGATTTGAAGGGAGCCGAGAGACCGCAAGTGGGTCCCAAGGAAAAATGACTGCCTGCGAATGGCTCCAGGGAATAAGTCCCTGAAAGCCATCAGGGGAAAAGGCTCCAAACAGCCTTCAGTTTTTACTGCCTCATGCTGAATGTCCCAGGTACCTCTGGAGGGAATGCTTGCACCTGCTGGGTTGCAAAATATGCTGATTCTGTCCATGGGGACACATCTGCCAAGCTGCCGGCCAGGTTGGGACATCTGAGGGGGACGCACCTGCCGTGCTGCGGAGCAGGCCAGTACATCTTGGTCCAATGCACCTGCCAGGTGGCCACTCACCTCCGGTACCTCCCGCCATGCTGCCAGCTCTCCGGACACATTGGTGGCTCATGGCAGCACAGCGGTTCTCAGGGCACCATAGCTCGTGGCATCTGGAAAGGACACTGTACCTGCTGCATCACGTTGCGTTTCTGATTGACCGCTGCCAGGTAACGCAGGACCAGCTTGGTGGCTTCCGTTTTGCCTGAACCACTTTCGCCACTAGAAAGAGAAGACGCGAACATAAGGAAGGTCGCTGAGCGTGCAGTCAATCACCTGAAGCCAGCCCGAGAGGTTACCGAACTGAGCGGCAGCTACACAAGCTATGGGTGTGGTGCTCGGCCCTGCTCCCATTGAAATCAACCAAATTCCGACTGGCTTCAGTAGGGGCTGGACCTGGCCTGGCGGTTTTACCATTATATTGATTTTAATACTGTCAGGCTGGTTAAAGATGTCAGCAGAGATCGATCCAGGTAGCGCTCCATCGACATCCCTTTGGGATTTGCCATGACAATGATGATAAAGATGCCAGCTTCGCAGCCCTGCAGAAGGACCTCTCAGATCTACCTGCAGGCCAGGTGTGGCATGGGCGGTGGCTGGGCAAGCTGCCACGAGCGGGCTCAACCCGGAGCTAGAGGGGCCACCTCTTGGAACGAAAGGGGAGCTCCCTTTCCCCAGCGAGGCCACAAGCTCTCACCTGATGATAATACACTGGTTGTGTTTGGCATCCATCATTTTGGTATAGGCGACGTTTGCAATAGCAAAAAGGTGCCTGGAAAAGAGCCAGACGCACAGAGCATGAGGGGTAAAACAGTCCCTGCAGAGGAGGGGTTCCCACCAGCCCAACACCCTGGCTGGCAGCAGGACAAGGCTTCTGATGCTCTGAGCTGAGCCAGCTCCCTGGCCTTAGGTCACCCACTGGCACAAAGGAAGTCTGAAGACACCCAGCAGGATCGAACCCCAGGCTTGCTACCCACGGGCAGGAAAGATCTGTTACCTGCGCTGGGATCTCCACTCGAGAGAGATGACAGCTGCTTCATCATCAGACAGACCGTTTGGGCCTGAGCGCCCTCTGCAGCACCTCCCCATAGCTGCTCAGCACTGCCCAGGATCCTGCCCAACCCTGGGGCCAGATCCTGCAAACCCTGACCGCCCCAAGTGGTTGTGGATTGCAGTGGGGCTACTGGGGTGAGAGAGGATTACTCCCTGGAGTAAAGCTCTGCAGGCTCGGGTCCCCGGCCAGGACAATCTGAGCTCAAGGAGCCTGAGCAGCCGGGCTGTGCAGCTGGGACACCAGCCGGAAGGGGACTGTAACATGCCAGGAGGAGATAGACAGCACACTGCGCTCCGTGTGGGGGACGTACTTACGGGGGATTCTCTCCCAGCGCCCTTCCTTCATACTGCAGCACCTGCTCCGTCCCGTAGATGTTGTACATTTTGTAGGGGTTCACGGACACTAAGATGCTGCCTATGTAGGTCTGCAACAGCAAGAGACACACAGAGGAAATGCTGCTTATGTTTTTACGCTCAGCCACCGCTCGGCAGAAGACGAGCGGCAGGCATCCAAGCGGAGTGACAGTAATGCCTAATGCCATTTACCAAAGGATCTCAAAGCACTTTACAAAAGTGGGGGAAGGTCCATCTGTGGGAAAGAGTGGCATACATTGGTTAAGTCACTTGCTCAAAAAATCACACAGCGAGATGGGGGTGAAGCAGACTAGAACCCAGGCGTCCTGACACGCTGTGCCGTGAGTGACCCACCCACCAGACACACACTCTGCACATCAGTGTCAGACAGGACCCTCCACTGGTAATGCCGAGGAGACCCCGGGGCCTGTAATAAACTCTGAGTGCGACTTCAGCTGCCAGGAACTTACATAGATTAACTCACGGTCAAACCTCGTCTTGATGTTCTGCAGCACTGCCCCCTCCTGGAGGTCCCTGGAACACACAGCACAAAAAGGGATCAAGCCATGGCCGTAGTGCACAGCACCTTCAGAAAGAGGATGAGGCTGATGGCCAACAAATCCACTCCTGCCGTCTCCACAAATGAAAACCCAGCCAGCTCAGTGCCACCAACGTGCAAAGAAAAGGCACCCCTCCCAGGCACAGGCAGTCAACGCTCCGAAAAGTGAGGGTGGAGTCAGACTAAGGGAATCCACTGCCGAGGCTGGTGAGATCTTAAAGTGGGTCGGGGGAGGGCATCTGCAGAAGCTGTTCACAGCAGTGGGCACGGTCCATGCTAGGGCCTGGGGAGCACATTGTGCTAGTCTACATAACCAAGGTGAGACAACAGCTAAGACGGAGGGTCGGAGGTGACACCGAGATGATGGGACTCACCCAAGGTCACACAGCAGGTCAGTGGCAGAGCTGGGCCTGTACCCCAGATTCCTGATTCCCAGGCCGGTGCCCTGGCCCCTAGCCCACAATGGTGCTCTGCTGAGTGACACCAGCCAGCCCATGGTGATTAGCATTCCTTTTAGAGCAACCAGAGCATGCCGGTCAGTCACTTACTGCAGCTGGGTCATGTCCTCCACGCCATCTTCCTTCGGCTCTTCTCGGGGGCTCCTGGACGGCAGGTTGTGGATGGAGTGCATCTACACTCAGGGAGGAAGACATGCAGATCGGGCAGCGTTACTCAGAGAACTTCTCCGGCCAGCTCGGGGGCCTCACGAGACAGAGAGTCGGGGTCGGACCCCAGGCCAAGCTATTGCTCCCAAACTGGTCCAACTGGCCTGTCCGTCTGCCTGGGCTGGGGACAAGATCCCCACTGCTCTATAGTGACTGGACTGGCTCAACCCTCTCCCATCAGCAAGAGGAAACCCTAGGGAGCAATGAGGCTTGTGCAGGTGGAGCCGGAGGTTACAGAAGGGACTTTGCAAAGGGGGAGGTCTGACCCCAACCCTTTGCTGACAAGTCCCTTCATTGCAGCAGGCCACCAGGTGGCATCACCTGGTACAGCCACCGATAAGGCCAGGGAGTGTGGAGGGGTTGGGACACCAGGCCCTGGAGCAGTTCCTATCTCCTCATCCCTTTTTGGGCGTGGGTGTGTGACGGCCGCCATCTTGGCCTGCATGACTGGGATTAAACCAGAGACCCCCCGAGCTAAAAGCATGAACTGCTACAGCTTGAACTAAAGAGCCAGCCCTTGTAGCTAGGGCCTGTCACAGGGCCAGATCTCTGCAAATTGGGACGTGCATAACACACTAACCAGTGGGTTCCAGTTGTAGCTATGGAGGCACTGACAAAAATCAACTGCCTGATGGAGGTGGCTTTCCAATAAAGGAGAACAGAACTGGCCCTGTTCAGGGGTACAGCCGCTATGGAGCGACCCCTTTGGGCAGGAGCTTCAGCAGAGAGATGTCTTGAGATCAGACCATGCCGCTCCGCTCTGCATCACTCCCCGGGCTTCCCCTCACTTACCATATCCAGCTCACACCTCTCAGCCTTGGTTTCCAAACCCTGCACAACTCTGCCCTGGTCTGCATCTCTAACCACATTCCCTGCCCCTCCACTTTGTTCCACTGATGATACCAGTCCTGCTGCCCTGTCTTTCCCCTCTTCACCCAGGCTTTCATGCTGGGCCCTATGTGGGACCAGCCCACCAACCCCCTCCCAAAGATTCATTTCTTCTACCAGCTGCACCCCCTCGCTCACACACACACACAGAATATTAGACTGAGGACTTGTCTACATGGGGACATTCAGGAAAGTTAATCCAAATTAATTTTTAAAGCAAATTCATTTAACCACAATCAATCCCTTTGTGGACACTCTTGTGAATTAAGCTAAACCAAATTAAGACCACTTTAATTCTGAATGAGAGTCTCCATGCATGGGTTCAACATGGTTTGACTAATCCACCTTTAATCCGAATTAACACAAGGTGTGAATTTATTTTCCTGAGTGTTCCCACGTAGACAGAGAGAGAAAACGAAAATGACTATTAATTATTTGCATTACAGTAGCACCTATAGGCCTGAGCTGAGAGCAGGGCCTGAAACAGTCTCTGACATAAAAGGATCACAATCTAAGCAATGTGGATGGGGAATCCATGCCGTGCCCTACCCCCTAGACCACACTGTCCCTCAGCAGCTCCCCCAGTGTATTGTCCCTCTGCATTCCACTATAGCGCACGCCTTGAACTGCTGGGTAACATACACAGGCCCCTATATTGTCACACTGGCACCTATTTAGCTTTCAAGAACAATGCAAAGGGTAGCTGAGGCACTGCTACAACCCCCGCGTGACATTCAGAGGTGGAAGATACCCATTGGGTCCCTGGTTCACCTCCCCCCAGCCAGTGCAGTATTGGTCCCTCTCATCTCATTCCCTGTGCTTCGTCTAACGTGATTTTAAACGCCTCGCGCAGCGTCAGCTGAATGCACAGAAGAGCCACAGAGCGTCTGTTACTTCACAAAAAGCCCAGGTAACTAAGAGTCACCAGCTTGGAAGAGCAGACAATAAACCCTGGAGCTTTTTCAATCATCACCGTAGCTCCTAACCTGGAGAGCATCCAGCCCCTCATGGGCTCAGGCCAGGGTAGGCAGCAAGCAGGTAAGCCAATCGCCATCCACGGTAAGCCAGTCACGTACTGGGGTAGGTCTCAGATGAGCTCTGTCAGCCAGTGTGTGCCAAGAGAGGCCCCTCTAATTAAAACGCTCCTTCTGTTCCAATGCAGCTACCTGCCACAGATCAAGTCTCTGCATTTACATATACCTCTTTTGTTCCATTGCTATGACAGAGGTCAAACGGCTCCAAAAGTACCAGCTGTCACCCTGGCTGCGGTGGGGGGGCTTATAGTTTTACAATGACAGAGCCCAGAGATAGCTCTGTGCCTTTATTAAACCTCAGTCTGGACCGGGCTGGTTTCCCCTTTCCAGCGTACGTGCCAGTTCGCTAGCTGTGCCCGCACCACCTGGCTCCTGCAGCCTGCTGTTGGGGAACCTCTTTCCAACAGGCCAGGCCAATTTTTAACCAGCCAAAGCCAACTTCGTGGTGCCAGCTGTGGTCTCCGGGGGGTTGGCTGTTAGTAAGTCAGCCCAAGCAGGGGATGTTTGCATGGGAGCACAGGCTAGCCACCTTAGCTTCTCTCCTGCTCAGAACTGCCATGTGGGTAAAGCCGCGCTCCCACTGGTATGGTCTCATCTTGCTGACCCCACTGGGCATCCTTACCCCAGAGCAAGCGAGAGGAGCGTCAGAGCCAGGACCGGATGGCATGGAGGAGAAAACATTGTTTTATTTTCACATCTGACGTCAGCTCTTGTGCAAGAGAAGGGAGCCAGATCTAGTGGTTAGAGCAGGCGGCTGGCAGTCAGGACTCCTGGGTTCCTCTGGCTGGCTGGCTGTAAGCACCTGATGCTCATTCCATGCTGGGAGAAGGGTGGGGAAGGGGCACATCCAGGGGCTACACATTAACTCTACTAATAGACAAGGTCTGGTTTTAACCCTTCAAACCCTGGTGTTTTCCACAGCACTCGGCCAATTTGTTTCTCTGACCAATGTGTAACTTACACCCCCCATCTCACTGCAGATTTGGCCCAGAGGATTTTAAGAGAGCTGTACCTGCTTACCCCAGGGGCCAAATGTTGCTCACTCTTCAGTGTAAGGGCCTGATCCAACGCCTCCTGACATCGTTTGGATCTGGATCTTTGGATCCGGTCCTACATTCAGATTAACCCCTGTGGGTTTACTACAATGTAAACTGGCCCCAGGTCTGGATCCTGCTCTAAATGCACCAAACTGGCCCAAATCCCTGGAATTACCTTATCGTGCCAGGGCGGTTTTTTGCCCATGTTCCCACGCTCCCAGTGGTTCCCATCACCCCGGTTCTGCACTGAGGATCGGTGGGTCAGGTACCCAGCAGTGCTGTCTCCTCTCCGGCCCGACCACCTGTTCAGGCTCTCAGTGGGAGGGTTATGAAGCAGTTTCTCAGAAGACCACGGGCTGGGTGACGCACGGACGTTCACCATCTGCTGCTTAGACCAGTGCTGCTTGTGCATGTAGGACATCCTTCTGAAGGTGCCCAGCCTCTGGACCTGTGGCATGACAACGGCGTACCTCCCCACGCCGTCCTCCCCTGACATGTCCTCGTTCTCAAAGAGCTCAGCTGGGAGTTTTGCTGGTCTGCTGCATGCTTCCTGCAGGGATGGGGACCCGGCAAAGGAGGGGCCAGCTCCCGTCACAGAATGCGGGCCTTTGAAGGCCACAGTTCTTTGCGATTGAGGGCCCAGATTTGCTTTGCCTTTCAGCACAGCGTGGGGGCTGCAGGTGGCCGAATAAGACAAATTCCCACCCGGAACCTTATGCGCCCAGTTTGGGGTAGGTGACCGTGACCTGTTTGCTTCTCCCATTGGCATCGTAGCATGTTTTAGGGACGGAGCGGGGGAGACCGGCTTCTGAGAAGGGCTCCTACCAAGGGGGCGTCTAGGATCTGTCGGTGATGGTGGGCGTTGTCCCTGGGCTACATGTCCGCCCTCTCTCACTGAGAATTGGAGAGCTGTGGGTCCTAATGTCTGACCTGCCACTGGCTGTCCAAACCGTTTCAGGAATGCATTCCTACCTCCTGCTTCACCTGCAAGCATGCTGCTGGTTTCTGCAGGAGAAGGCCTCCTCGTGGAAGGGGTCTGGGTCATCCCAGCCAGAGGCTGGCCGATGCGTTTGATAAATGCATTCGGGATCCCAGGAGCAGGGCTGGGAGGTGGAGGTAGCTTTGAAATGTTCCTCATGCTTCCACCTCCTGCCATCTTGGGTGATGGAGTTCGCTGAGCTGGCATTTCGTTCCCAGAAGCCCTGTCCCAACGTGGCCGTGCAGGCAGCTCCCCCACCGGCCCATTAGCATCCATGGGGGACGGGGACCAGTCAGGTAGAAAGTTAGGAGAGTCTTTGATGGTAACACGATGGCTTCCTTGGCGTGTCAGCATCTGAGGGGAGGGTGTTCTTGCCAATCCCCGGGGAGGCGGCCCGCCTCTGACAGACGGCATCGGGGATGGTGGGATGGGAGACTGAGCTCCCGCTGGACGGCCCAACTGCTTCAGAAATGAGTTCCTCATTAAAGGCTTCACTGCTTTAGTTGGAGGCTCGGGCTGCCTGTTCCAAGCCTGGGGGAGCCGCCTATGCATTTCCACGGGCGAGCGCCTCAGTCTCCTTGATAGCTGAGGGGAAGATGACCGTATGCTCCCAGCGCCCCTGGCCGAAAAGCTAGGGGACCTTGCCTCAGGAGGAGACCCAAACTGCCTCAGAGATGGGTGAGGTGAAGAGGGTGCTTTCAGCTCCCCAGGGGCAGGATTATGGAGCCCTGGAGGGGCTAAGCTCCCAGGCACCGTGGCTGGGGTGGTGCCTTGGGGGGTTGAGCCAAACATTTGAAACCTCGATGAGCTGGATTTGAGGGTGGGCTGTGGGGACGGCAGGCTGGAAGGTGGCTCACCCCTTGTGCTATTGACGTGCTTTAGCACAGGCTGTGGAGACCAACTCCTCTGACTCATGAATGGGTTCTGAGCTGTTGGCCTAGGAGATGACATGGGCTGGAAGGTGGAATCTATAGGTGCTGTGCTCCCAGCGGTGGAGGAGTTTTGTCTCCATGATCGAGGAGGAGAGGAGACATTTTCTCTGGCCACTGGAGACCCTGGTCTCCTCAAAGAGGGAGGAGGAGCAGGGGCAGGGCTCTTCATCCTCAGAGAGGATCGCGGTGAGGGAGGGGGACTTCTGGGTCTCATTGGTGACTGATAAGAGGGAAACTGTGGAGACTTCCCAGTCATGTGGCTACCGAACTGCTGCAGAAAGGGGTTGTTCGTCTCTGGCTTTTGAAAATCCGCCTGTGGCTGGTTAAAGTTGAGCCTTTTCACACTGGGTTTTGGAGAAGGGGGTCTCTGCCACATAGAAGAATGAGACGGTGGCCTGAGGAGCTCCAGACTGCTTCTGCTTCCTACTCTCCTTAAAGGCTGAGGGGAGGGAGGCCTTTGGGAGTTGTTGTTACTGACTGTGTAATCGAATTTCCTCATAGGCAAGAGAGGTGCCGACTCTAAGGTCTCCATCCCTGCTAATTTATGGCCAAACTTTTTATAGGACGGCTCAATAAATGGATGCCGGTCATGTGATTTCTCCTGGGGGATGTCAAAACGTCTTACAGAGGGCTGTGGAGAAGAGTGATGAAAGCTCTGTCTCTCTGGACTCCTACACTGCCTGCTAAGTTTTGGGGAAGAGGTGGAACTTGGCATGTCGCCGTGTCTAATTGATGGCTGAGGGGAAGGTGGCCTCAGAGGCCCGCTCTCACCAAATGACAAAGATGTTGCCCTCCTTACTGGAGAGGGCGTGGGAGGCCTGCCCTTCACCTCGCTCCCACGGTGTTTTAAAATGGGTTTTGGTTGCGTGAGGGATCTTTGTAAGAACTGCCCTAGGGGGCTCCCACATCCTCGCGGAGAGAAGCTTTGCAAATGCGCCCCCTGGACATTGCCTTGCTGGCCACCAGGGTCAAACCTGCTTCCCATTGACTTTGGAGAGTGAGGCCTTGGAAGCCGGCTGCCATGATCCTGGCCAACACGGCCGTATGTCACTGAGGGTTGGGGATCCCCAACACTGAACTGGGCAAAGGGAGGCGCCAGCGGCTCGTATTCACCGTAGTCATCCTCATCTTGATCTACGCCGGCAAGGGAAATATGCGGAGAAGGAGGGAGGGGAACATCAAGTTTGTCTCTGCCAAATAGCTTCACCTGAGGCCTGGGGAAGAGCCTGAACTTCCTGTTTAACGACAGTTTAGAAGGCAACGTTTCCTCGATCCCCTGCTGCTCAAAGAAGGAAGAATTAGGGAGCATAAAAGGGTAATCTCCATTCTCATCCGCCAACTCCTCTGGCTCATCCATCTCCGTTATATCGTCCAAGGGATACGCATAAGGGTTATAGGAAGACTGAGCTGGAGGGTCCCATTCGTATTCGCTGTAACTGATTTCATGCTGAGGGGAATAATCATCCAGATAGCCCATTTCATCTACCCTCAGGTTGTCGGGCCCTCCAGAAGGACCATATCTGTCTTCAAAAGAGCTGTATGGCCCTGTTTGCTCTTCGTAGTAATCCATATCGCTCCTGTATTGGTCATAGGGTTCATATGGTGAATAGCCGGAAGGTGACTCATAATCCTGGTCTTCATAGTCGTAGTAGTCAGACTGGTTTGGCAGTGGATCATCGTAGTAGTCCATGGGCTCTTCATAAAGCTCATATTCTTCTTCCATATCATATCCAGGGTCGTCCTCGTAATCAGATACCCTTCTGTTATGAAAGTCGTGTCCGTCTGCATAGTCAGTTGGTGCCTGGAGGTAGCTTTCCTCCTCAGGGTAGCCATACTGAGCTGGGGCCTGCGGGTCGTAAAAGCTGCTGTCATCCTGGTAACAGTTGTAATAGTCCAGTGGGACTACAGGGCCCTCATACCCGCTTGGCCTGCGCTGTGAGAACCTCCCAGAGGGCTGCCTCACAAGGCCGCCATGTTCAAAATTTGGCTGGTAGCCATATTCCTCTTCCCCTTGACCATAGAGCCTCCTGGCTCCAGAGAACCTTTTCATGTTGGCTCGGTGCCTCAGAATCTCGTCCTCTGACGGGAAGGGGAGTTTCTTAGCTCCAATCCTAGACAGCCAGGCCTCATTCATGGACCTCTCATTGTAGGTAAGCCTGGCCCGTTTGGACAGGAACTTTCTTGTCAGCCAGCTGGTGGCGGCAGCAGCTTTGCTCAGGATCTGAGCCCGGGGTTTGAATTTCTCTTTCGTTCTCCTCCGGCGGAAGAGGCTGCTTAAGAACCCACCCTCCTCCTTAGGTTTCTCGCCGCCCAATCCCAGCCGTATCAGCAGGAAAGAGGGCTTTTTCGGGTTGCCACTGGCCTCCTTTTTCTTCTTCTTCTTCCCTATACTCTTGAAGCGCATCATGAGGTTGGAGGTGGATTTCAGCACTGCCTTGTTCTTCTTCTTCATCTTCTTCTTCGTGCTGTATTTATTCAGCCCCCAGAAAAACCGGGAGGTGTTCTTGAACTGGCCCTTCTTGGAGCGCTTCAGGCCTAGCCTCTTGAAGCCCATGAAGAGCTTGGATGCACTCTTCAGGCTCTTCTTCATTTTGGACTTGGGCGGTTCCACTTCCCTCCTAGCTAGACCAGCCATTGCCTTGGTAGCCCCTTTCAGCTGAGCCTTGGCATGCTCCTTCTTTGCCCCCTTCTTCTTCTTGGCATCATCGCCCGCCAGCCCCATCACCAGGTGGGAGGCACCTTTGAGGTGCAGGTCCTTCTTCTTTTTCTTTGCAGAATAATCTTCCTCCTCCTCCTCTTCCTCCTCCTCTTCCGACAGCACCTTTTTCCCTTTCCCCTGCTTCTTACCAGCCATGGCTTTGGAGGCCTCCTTTTTGTCCTTCCCTTTCTTTTTCTTAGGGTCTTCCTCACTGTCCTCATCTTCGTCCTCCTCCTCCTCCTCCACCATCTCACTCTCCTCATCACTGTCTTCCTCGGCATTGCTCTTCGTTAGTTCAGAGTCCGAGGCCTCCTCCGACTCACTGAGAACCTCCTTCTTCCCCTTCTTGGCATCCTTCCCCTTCTTCTCATCCTTCCCTTTCCCCTTTGCCACTTCCTTCCCTTTCCCCCCTTTGGCATTGCTCTTTCCCCCCTTGACCTCGTCCTTGCCCTTCTTGGCATTGCCACCCTTCTCAGCGGTCTTTTTGGTCTCACCTTTTTTGCCACCCATGCTCCTGGTGTTTCAGGCTCATACTCTAGCCTCCAGGTGCGGCCGTGCCATACGTCACCCACGATCCTGAGTATAGGTGTGGGTTATAACAGTGTCCCCCTGGGCGGTCAATCCCACAAAACCAGGCAGCAGCAAGCCTTCAAAGCCAAACCTTCATGCTGCCCATGCACATTCGTGAGCCAATTGTAACGTCTTCCCAGCAGCAGAAGGAAAGCTTTTCTGCATTGCTCCGAAACAGGGGCATGCAGTGCCAGGAGCTAGTGCTCGTATACAGGTCTTGGTTTTATTTACCTTTGCAGGGTTTCAGTGAGACAGAGCAGTTCTCCATCCTTCCCCTCCTAGGCTTAGTCGTTCCTTCTTAGTCCCCCCTACTGCACTTTAGAATGTGAATGCAGTGTCCCACCGGTGATGAGAACATCCCCTGATACTTGCAGCTGCATCCTCTGGGAGACCCTGCTTCATCCTTCCACTGGGAAGTCCCCGGTCCTGGCTCTTAACATTCCATAACGACTCCTCGGTCAAAATGTCTCATCCCATCCTGCGATGCACCTTTCTGCCAGGCACGGGGAGTTAAGAACTCAAGTTATTGCGACTGTTCTGCTAGACTGTAACTGTATCTCCTTGGCTCCTGGCCGTATGAATAATGCAAGTGGGCTGCCCTGCTTCCACTCAGAGACTCTTCCAAAGGAGACAGAAGAAGCGAAGGAAGAGAACTCAGAAATGGCCTCTGGCCAGCGCTCCAAATGCACTGGCCACAGCAATTGGAAGATAAATCTGGATGAAGGCAAAGAGTGGAAAACATTCTTCTTAGAGGGTGAAATTCACATTCACCGCTAGCAACCTACGCCTTACGTCACCCAAAGGGCTTCAATTGGATAAAGTGGTGTGTAGTCTCTCTGCCTAGGGGGTGAATTTTCTCCCAGACAGCATAGGTCTTCTGTTGGTTTTCTCCCCACAGTATTGATCCCCACCAGGGATATCCGCATTAAAACAGGGGCGCTGATTCTCCTCTTGCTCACAGTGCCATAAATCAGGAGTCACTGGGAGACACACCAGTGTTCCTAGTGGGAACAGTGTCAGGAGCTTGTCTGCCTCTTTCTCCACCAGGCCAGGAGGCTACATTTACGTGTCAAAATTAGGAGACAATGATCCTGTTACAGAGGGTGGGCCAGATTCAACTTTCATCTACACTGGGGACGGTTGCTGGGGTTGCTCTAACGTAGCTGAGAGCACGACCTCGGTTCAGGAATAAGCAGCAGGGATGGGTGAAATCTAGCCTGAAGACCCTGTTCTCATCCACCATCTTAGCCATTGACAAGGGGAGAACACAAAGGCACAGTCTTCGAATAGGACCTTTCCCATGAGATGTCGGTGACTCACTCATGTTAAGAAAGCTCAAGTCCTTCAGAGCCAAATTCTGCTCTCACGGCCACGCACCTGCTGACTCCAGTAGGACTGCCTGGGTGAGAGACCTTCACCCTGTGATTTCTTTTTAACCTTGCAAATCTGACAACTGTGGTGAAATTAACCCTCAAGAATAACTGATAAGCATGTGGGTTTTCAAGGGAGCCAATGAAAAGAGCAGGACGGGACATCCTGGTTTATAGAGGGCAGGACCTTCCATCCGGGAGCCTGAATTCCACAGCGTTAGTGACACTGGATCTCCAGCCTTCTCAAACTGCCTAAGGGGACATTGGCGCAAGCAGGCCAAAGGCAATACCATTCAGGGGGATTCAGGTGAGCTCCAAAGTCAATAAACCACAGAGAAAAGGACGGGAGGATTGGAATGATCATAAGCCGCTAGGCATATCCACGCAGCTTTCCGCTGACAGCCTGAGCCCTACAGCAATTCACATCCCAGGCAGCCTGCACTGACGAGACAGCTGTCCGCAGCCTACACACCTGCTAAACGCATGAGCTGCTACAGCTGTGCTTGCACTAAACCTGCCTGGCGGGGGAGGGGGACTGTGACAGCTCATAGCCTGTGTGGATCAGGCACGAAGGGGGCCCCATAACATACACTCGCCAGTGGGTTACGCGTGCAGTTAGCAGGGGGATGCAGGAATGTGATCGTGCATGTTTGCTTGTTGTGTGCACAAGATTGTCTGTGAAAGGGCAGGGGGATGTGTGGCGTGCCCGCACGTGACTAGTGTGTTTGCATGGCTGGGGCGTGCACAGGGACAGCAACTGTGGAATGGGAAATCAGAGCCCTGCAAGCAGTTGCAGCCGAGCCCTGTTTTCCACCCCCCAGTTTCCCCATCGCCCCCTGCAGGACAATGGGGATAATCTCCATGTGTTTTAAATTTACTTCCCAAGCAGGGTGGAAAGAATACAGAGATCCTGCCACCACCACATGCTCTGTTCTGGAGGACGCTGGTATCTTCTCTAGCATAAGGCAGGCCCTAAGGGCAGCCAGGAAGCCTGGCGAGCTTTCTGCTGGATGGTATAATGCTGCGGATGATTTCGGAACCCTCAGTCGCTGCCAGCTCCCTGTGACATTAATATCACTCCACGGCAAGCCCTGCAGCATGTTTTCTGTGGCCAGTAGCAAATGGCTTAATAGCACCGGGCACTGCTGTGGTTTTTCTATCCCTTCCCCAGGAATTTCAGGCCCCGAGGCCCTTTCTAAGACCCAGACGTCTGTGCTCCTGGCTCAGGTTTCATAAGGAAAGCAAAGGAGCACATTTCATATCGGAGCCCGACTAACTTGAAATCAGACACTCAAATCTTCCCCAGCCTTCGTGTTCACTGCGCCGCTCTTATTGCAAATCAGGAGGGCTGCTCTTCTGTGAATTCAGTGGCGGGGGAGGCCCAGCCATGCCTCCTTGGGCCGACGAGCAGCGACCGGGCTTGCTTTTCAGCCAGGCAAAATCGTGCTGAGGATACTTGTTTGCTTTGCAGCATGCTGCCTCCACTCCCAGATCCCCTTGTAGTCAACTCCACTCCCCCAGTGACTGTTCCTACAGCGCAATGGGCAGCGCTGTGGGAGACGCATTAATAGGTGGGTGTGCCGGAGCGCTCAGGGCCGTGTATGTGGCGCCCTCTGCTGGGAGGACACCAGTCTTAGGCTTATTTCCCCTTTGCAATGAGGAGAATTGATCCCCACGGAGACAGCAGGGAGCCCTGTTTTCACCTGCAGCCCTTCCTGACTGACCCCTCCTGAGGCTCTTAGGCCCAGAGCCACCAAGGTATTTAGGCACCTAACTGCCACTGAACTCAATGGGCATCAGGAGCCTAAATCCCTTGGTGGATCGGGGTCGCAGGCGTTACTCACTCCTAGCCTTCACTGAAGTGTGGCCTTGGGTGTTTCACCTGAGTAAAGGCCACAACCTAAAGGGCCAAATCCTCAGCTGGTGTAAATCCACGTAGCTCCACTGAGGTCAGAGCTCCGTCACTTTACACCAGCTGAGGATCGGGCTCGTTAAGGTTTGGCCTTCACTCAGGATTCTGAAGGACAATTTGGTGCCTCTCTGTGTCCATCGCTGATCTCCAGACCCAAACCCAGCCAGGCTGTGCTGCCTGCCGGCTCGCTGAAAGCCACCCAGCCAGCGAGCATCAGCTGACAGCAGCTCGGGAGGAAGGAGACTGATTAAAAGCAAATGAGCATTTCGTTGCATTCAGGCCTCTCTTACCCAAGCTTCCTAGGGTCAGACAGCTGCTCCAGCTCCAGCTGACCTCAATGGTAAACAGCTCCCATTGACTTAAGGGTTCAGGATCAGGGCCTGTTGAACAAATGGATTCTTGACTATTTGAGCAGGAGTCACAAACAGGCCAGCTCCTCGGTGTGTGTACATGGCAAAGCTCAATAATGGAGCTACGCCAATCTAGGATCGGTGCAAAATCTCACCCCTGCCTAAAGCCCCGGGGAAAAATTCACAAAGAGAATGAAAAATGACCTTTTCTGGAGAGATCTGAAGGTGAGCGCTGCAGAGCTGGAAAGCTTGTCTCTTTTACCAACAGAAGTTGGTCCAATAAAATGTATTACCTTGCCCACCTTGTCTTCTAGGGAGACAGAGACAGAGTGTAGAGCAGTGTTACCAACTCTCACAACTTTAACAAGTCTCACAATCATTGCTGCTTTTTCTTAAAGCTCCAGCTCCTGGAGTCATGGGAATGTGGGAGAATCTTGGCTTGTGATATTACCTCGCCTACCTTGTCTTGTAGGGAGAGAGAGAGACAGGGTGTAGGGGTGTGTATGTGTGTGGGTGTAGCGGGGTGGTTACCCCGCTCCTGCCTGGAAGGGCTTAAAACAGCCCTGGCAGAGGGCTGCAGCTCTAAAAGCTGGGCTGATTGGGGAAGTAGCCACAGCTGGGCCACGCCCCAATCAGGCCACAGCTGGCCTGTATAAAAAGGCTGGGAGCCAGAGGCCAGACAGTCTCTCTCTGTACTTAGAGGGAGAACGGCCTGGCTGCAGAGAGCGAGACATAGGGTACCTGTCTGGAGCAGGGCTGGGGGAAAGGCTGGGGAGCTCCAGGCTGCGGCCTAGTAGGAGGCCAAGGGGTACTGGGAGTTGCAGAGGGCAGCCCATGGGTAGGCCGAGGCAGCAGGTCCAAACCCAACCTTGCCTGTGATGAGTGGCCTATACTGCAGTCTGCCTCAGGAAGTGGGGGCTAGTTGGTGACTGGTAGTGGCCTTATTCTGAGATGAGGTAGGGATAGTGGGAGGGGGTTCCCTGGGGAGGGGAGACCCTTGTACTGAGGGGTGTACTGCCAGAGGGCAGCACCCCAGATACAAGGGCACTGGGGTCCGGGAGGGACATGGGGGCCAGAGGACAGGTGGATCACTGGCCTGCAGGGGGCGCTCCAGGATGCTGGAAGGTCTAATTCCCAGAAGAGACCAGCAGGAGGCGCTGCAGGGGTGAGTCCGCCCCTTTACAGTGGGTTATACATAAGGAGTGTGTGTGTGTGGTGTGTGAACGCATAGTGTGCGGGAGGGTGATACGGGGGGAGTGTGGTGTGTGAATGAATGTATAGTGTGTATGGGGGCGGTGGTGCATACGCTCACACTGGTGGTTGCCCTTTTCCACCTTCTTCTATTCATGACTCCCCCACCAATCCTGCAGCTTGCTGCCAGCATCAACTATTTATGACGGACCTGGATTCGAGTGGCTGCAAATTCATGAAAATTTAAGCAGAGATGTTCTAAATTTGTCATTTGTTTCACCCATCTGGATCACCTTCCCACCGAAAAGACACTCAGAGCCACAGTCAGTCGCCTTTACACTAGATTTCAAAGCTGGCCAGCTCTCCTGCCCCTGAGATGCTGCATCTCTCAGGGGTCAGAGAGCTCGTCGGCCAGCCAGTATTTTACACGTACAACTGCTAAGTGCCAAGGACATTAGCTCCAGGCACGCTGGTGATTTACATGCAAACAGGACATTTTATGACATGTACGAGCACGTGGACAATAGAGAGTTTTGTACAGAATCAAGGGAAATCAAGACACCATTCCTTAACGTGAACTAAGAGCTTCTATGCAGGGGTTTGTGGCCACTTGATCTGGGACACTGCAGATCCACTAACCACCCCGTTCCCCAGCCTGCTCCCAACCCCTCTCCTTGCGCTGGCTGGAGGAGAACCCAGCTTCACCATGCAACCAGACGGTGGAATTCCTGCCTGCCCCTACTGCACTGCCACCCTTCCAACCCACTGCACACCAAACCCCCATGATCCTACTGAGTTGGAGCCTTCTGCAGCCCCTGCTGGCTGGCTTCTGGTTTTCCTCTGTGCACAGTGAGGCAGTGCCTGTCATGGGTACATCCCCTGGTTTTCTGATGGTCTATTTTACATGGTTGTTGTAAAGAATGAACAGAGGAAACAAGGCTGGAGCATTGCCAAGTGGCTGGGTTAAACAAAGACAGGGCAGGCCCATGCAAAGAAGTCAGCCTCAGTGTTGCCAACCCCAAATACTCAAAAATGATGGGATTGGTTTAATAATCATAAGATTATTTTTAAAATGGAGTTCTTTTTATTTGCTCTCTTGTTGGTGAGCCTTTAGGGTGCACTGGCTTCACATTTTCACGCTGTTTTCAGCACCCATGGGGGCTGACACTTACTTTAAAAAAAGCCAAGATTCTCACATATTCCCATGACTCCAGGAGCTGGAGCTTTAAGAAAAAGCAGCAATGATTGCGAGACTCATGTTAAAATTGTGAGAGTTGGTAACACTGCTCTACATTCTGTCTCTCTCTCCCCCTAGAAGACAAAGTAGGCGAGGTAATATCTTTTATTGAACCAACTTCTGTTGGTGACAGAGACAAGCTTTCCAGCTCCGCAGCGCTCACCTTCTGATCTCCCCAGAAAAGGTCATTTTTCATTTTTTTCATGAATTTTTCCCCTGGGGCTTTAGACAGAGGTGAAATTTTGCACCGATCCTAGATTGGCGTAGCTCCATTATTGAGCTTTGCTATGTATACACACCGAGGAGCTGGCCTGTTTGTGACTCCTGCTCAAATAGTCAAGAATCTCTTTGTTCACACAGGCCCTGATCCTGAACCCTTAAGTCAGTGGGAGCTTTTTACCACTGAGGTCAGCTGGACCAGGAGCAGGCCCCTATGCCAAATGCTGACGGACCCTAGGAAGCTCTGGGTAAGAGAGTTCTGAATGCAATGGAAATGCCACTTTTCCCCAATGCACGGGGTCTGCATTGCAGAGAGCTCACGCCGGGACTCTGTACTCCCTGCTCTGTGGAGCATTGATCCATGGTATGTCTATGTATGGCCATGTGTACAGAGAAGGCTGCTGGTGGGTTGGAGGAGTGGCAGGGCATGGGCAGCGGATCCAATAAGTGCCGACCCACTAGACCTGAGCGCCGCACTAGGGGAGTACCGAGGGCAGGGCTCCTCATGTCTCCTGTAACAATGATAATCTCTTAGCAGCTACCACCTGCAGGAACACTTTGCTTACCTGCAAATCTGACATCAGGAATTAGAACATTCAAAAACCAGTAGGAGAACACTTCAATCTCTCTGGACACTCAATAACAGACTTAAAAGTAGCAATTCTTCAACAAAAAACTTCAAAAACAGACTCCAACGAGAAACTGCAGAACTGGAATTAATTTGCAAACTGGACACCATCAAATTAGGCCTGAATAAAGACTGGGAGTGGATGGGTCACTACAAAAACTAATGTCCCCTCTGCTGATACTCACACCTTCTTGTCAACTGTTGAGAATAGCCCACTTCCACCTTAATTGAATTGGCTCGTTAGTACTGACACCCCACTTGGTAAGGCAACTCCCATCTTTTCATATGCTGTGTATGTATACCTCCCTACTGTATGTTCCACTCCATGCATCTGATGAAGTGGGTTTTAGCCCATGAAAGCTTAGGCCCAAATACATTTGTTAGTCTCTAAGGTGTCACAAGGACTCCTCGTTGTTTTTGCTTACCGAAATTCAACATTTACCCACAGATCTAGTATGGCAGCATGGGCAGCAGCCATGCTAGCCTTAAGTGTTGGCCAATTGTATATGTCAGTGTGTCCCTTTGCAGGACAGAATATCTGACCTGTTCAATAGATTGTGAGTGTCGCCATCTAGAGGCCGCAGCCTGCTGAGGCTACAAATCCTATGCAGCTAAAAGTGATTTGATTTGGGTCAAATGGTTTTAACCTGTGTTTTGGAGCAAAGGTCCTAAGTTTTGTCTCCAATGCTGCACGTGAGCCATTTGGCTAGCAATGGCAATGTCCACTGAATGGACCACGTGGCTTCCTTACACATTTAAACTCATGGTCTCATTTCACATAGGCCACCAAACAGCCGTCAGATGGGTCTCTACAGCCCCACACTGGGTTTGATTGGGTGAACTACAAATCCCCGTATTAATGCCCGGACCCAGCTAGCCTCCCTTACATTGTTATTTTGAGCACAGAGCTGGGAGACATTTTTCATATGAAACTTTTTTTGGCAAAAAATAGAGTTGGTGACATCAACATACATTGCGAATTTGTGCCAGTTTCAGCAAATTTTTTTTGGTTTAAAAAAAAAAAAAAAAAGGCCAAAAAGTCAAAACGTTTCAATTTTTTTTTAAATTACTTTTAATTTCAAAATTTCTTTTAAAAAATGCTCTGTGCGCCTGCCCCACACAGGGCTGTAAGAGGTTAATAGAGCCCTAGGGTGGCAGAGAGGCAGCTGATCAGAGAAGGGCTGAAGGGAGCAGCCAAGCAGACCCATTTAAAAAAGGGAGCTGCAGGGCAGAGGAAGGCAGTTCTCTGCTGGGAGCCCAGGGAGGAAGGACTGTGTCTCTGGAGGGCTGAGAGACCTGCCAGCACCCTAGACAAAGCAGTGCTGCTAGCAGGGACTGGGGGAGTGAGAGACAGCTCCTGGCTGGCTGCTGGGGTTTGCAGGCTGAGGCCCTGACGCAAGGGCAAAGAATACCGGGGGCCACAAGGAAGTGGCCAGACAATTTGTTGCAGTAGCCACTAAGGGAAATGGCTGAACAGTGGACTGCAAGTCCCCCAGAATGGGGGAGCACATCCTGTGACACAGCCAGAGGACTGTGTCGCTGAAGAGGATGCCGCAGTCCTTGGAGAGACATGGGTTATAGAGCAAGAGTGACGGCGGCAAGGCACCACCCGAAGAGGGCACACTACCATGCAGAGCTAATTCCCAGGACAGCCAGCAGGAGGCGCCGCAGTGGTGCATGAACCCCGTTACATGCTCAAAATCAAAGCAAAACATTTTGTTTCGGGTCAAATTAAACTTTTTTTTTTTTTTTTTTTTTTGACCTGAAACAAAACATTTTTTGACTTTTCAATTTGCTGAAAAGGTTGGTTTTGGTTCTACCTGAAACAATTACCACCCCCCTCTCCGTTTTTTGGAGTTGCCAGCAAACCGAAAAATCCATTATTCTCCCAGCGCTATTTGATCAATGCTCTCTCTGTGATTGAGTGGTGGGTTAAAGCAAGATCTGTATTTAGGATCAGCAGAACTCAGAGAAATCAAGATTAAACTGATTCCTGCCTGTTACCCTTCAATATAATTCGATCACAAAGACTGCAGCCTAGGGAATATTTTTAGTGAAGGGAAACAGAAGTCATCTGGACTCAGCTGGAATAGGAGGCTCCTGTGGAGACACCTTTAATTTCGTGCTTGGAAGCTCCGGCAAGGAGGCATCGGTGGAGAAGGTTTATCAAAGGCAGAGGATTAGCATAGCTGCAGAAAAGCAAGGGCATGGACCAGGGAATCAAATGGCAGCTGGGGACAGACAACCTGGGAGTGCATCTGTGCAGATAATTAGATATCAGTACAATGTCTGTAGGGCTGATATTAAGACTAATTCAACCAAAAATTATCATTTGACTCTAACAGACTCCAAGACTTCAACGGGGACAGGAGCGTGTCCTAAGGGCTTGTCTGCCCTACGGGGTCTACAACGGCATAGCTGGAGATCTGCCACGGTAACCCCACAGTGTAGATGCCTCCTACAGCAACAGAAGGGGTTTTCCCATCGCTGTAGGAACGCCACCTCCCCAAGCCACGATAGCTAAGCTGGGTCAACAGGAGCATTCCCTCCGTCGACCTAGCCACGGTTACACCCGGGGTTAGGTTAGCTTAACTACAGCACTCGGGGGGGTGAATTCTTCGTAGCTATGTCAATCTACATTTGCAGTGTAGAGCAGGCCGAAGGAAGGGGGGCGGTGAGCTGGGGAGTTGCTCCAGAGCAGTGCTTGCTGTGCAGGGGGCACTGTATCTTGCATGCCCCTAGATTTACGCTTCTTAAAGGGACACGCTCAAGATTCCGAGGCTGGAAGATCGACCTGATCCTGCAAAGCCAGCTGCTTGCCGGGCTGCAAACACCAATCTAAACCACATCAAGGCACAGCTTCCCGAGACTCTCGGTAACCGGTGCTAGGCCCTGCCCTAGGGGAAAAGGCCTTGGTGCCTGGAGAGTGCACCAACCTAGTGCACGGCACATACAGACAGAGCTGCACAGACACCTCCTCACCCGGCGGGACCGAGCCGGAAATACAACTCCCACAAGAGTCTGGGTCTGCCTCCACTGCAAACCCAGCTTGGTGGCGACTGGAAGGTATGTCCCCCCCCCCCCGATACCTGCCTACTGGCCCTCCCTGTGCAAAATGAGTTGGCCAAAATGAGCCCAGTCAAATCCACCCTCACAACCGGCAATAACTGGTCCCCTTGTTAGCAGCTGCAGTAGACAGGCCAAGCGTAGGAGGGGGCATGGAGACCCACAGTCCCTCTGATGCCTGCAGGTGAGCTCTATAGCTCAGGGCTGAGGCTCCAGGGCAGGGTGCCTGTCTCTCAGCACACAGTGAGGTGGCCCACGCTCATATTTTCTGAATAAAAAAGGGACTTGTCTCCAGCGCTCCAAGGATTTCCCATCAGCCTCCTGGCCAGGGGCGCAAGGAGGAGGGGGGAAGGAGGCCCAGCCCCCCGCCCCCTCCAGGCCACAGATGCCAATCAGCCCTGCCTGAGGTTGTCTGGGGCTTGAACCCCAGAGCTGCACCCTGCAGGGGTCTGCAGAGAAACACTGGCTGGGTGGCTTCATGGCGCACGCGTGGTGTGGGGGATCGTGGGCTCCGCCTGAGGCTGCCCTGGCCCAGCATGGAGCTGCTCAACAGCTGAGCTTTCCTCCGTGGCTGTGAGGGCGGCCGAGTCTGCAGCGCAGCGTGCTGGAGCGATCCAGGCCATTGATCCAGCACAGTGACTCATGGCTCCGAGTTGGGGACAGGTCAGGTGGGAGGAGCTGGGGTGGACGGAGGCTTGAGGAGATGATGGTCCCTAACAGGGGAAGCCTCCCATACCTCTGTGCTTCCCCATCAGGCGCTTGGCCCTGGGGAGACGCACACCCCCAACCCCCTCCTTAGGAAAACCCTGGCTTGCCTGTCAGCTGTGGCTGGACAGGGGGTTCTGTGACTGTGGGGCCCTCTGCTGCCCACGCGCACATCTGGGCAGAGTTCCTTGGAGGACTCTGTGTCGGAGCAGCGGGCGTTGTCCCGACTCTCTGCTCGCTGTCCCCTTCTGCTGCCCACATTTTGGCCCTCTGACCTGCACCCTGTGAGGTTTTTGTCCCCCAAACTCAGCCGAATTCTGAGTTCTGTCAGTGGCCTCTCCCTCCTCAGAGGGGCTGGGGCCTTTCTATGTTCTGGTTGGCTCCGCCCAGGATTTAAATCCGCCAGCACATTTCCCAAGCACCAAAGCGCCATGGACAATTTAAATTAAAGGCCCAAATTTAATTCAAACTCAATTTAAATTCCATGTCCAACACCATCTTTTTTTTTTTTTTTTAAGGGGGTGGAGGAAAGGGACTCCTCATGGTGGACTATGACTGGTATTCGGTCTAGAGAAAACATTCTGACGAGAAGTAACTACACAATGAAGATAAATCAGCTCGCCTTAAAGCCAGACTGAGTTCAATCCCAGCGAACTCTCCAGCCAGCCACACCTGACATGCAAACCAGGATACAATCGCCTTGATGCTTTAGGCTGATTACAGTGCAGGACAGATAAAAGTGGCCTTTGGTCTGCTTGGGTTTGAGACAGGGACCTAGCATCCCCTTCCTGTGCTAGACGGGAGGGGAAGAGGGCGGGGGGCTATGCCAGCAGATATAGGGGACACCAGCCACTGGGCAGAGAACAGAGACTATTCCACCTTCCCCAGGTCAGATGTCATACTGATCAATTGCTGAGAACAATAAATGCTGCCCTGCCTTGAGAAGCAAGAGGATCATTGCCCGTCAGGACCAGATTAAGGCAGGGAGACTCTAGGCCCATGCCTAGGGCCCAGCTGCTGGAGTCATGTGATCAGTTCAGAATCTCAGTTTCATTTAAAGAAAAAGTTATGTTTCTATCCCTCAAGGGAAGCAAAGAAACACTCTGTTCACATTTTAGTTTAGCAGACACCTGCCTGAGTCTGCAGACAGCCACTCCAACTGCTCCAAGAGAAGTGAAAACTGCCCAATTCAGCTGAACTCTGTTGCCATCCTAAGAAAGGGCGGGCCACAGCAAGGGGGTCAGTGTGGCTTGTACCTATAGCGCCAGATTGCCTTAATTCTGCCCTGGTAGTGATAACTAAAGGGGGAAGGGTCTGACAGCCTGCCTAGCCAGATGCTGAGTTGTCAGCAGGCTGAGCCCAGACCTGCATACGGAGGGAGGGGAAATGCGCTCTCTGCAATCTAAGAGCTCTGTGACTTTCTTGCACCTAACCCTAGGATCCAAAGCCCGCTAAAGTCAATGCAGAGATTCCCCTGGAGTCCAAGGGGCAGGGATCAGGCAAGCCATGGCTGGAGCTCGGGCTGGATTTGTTCTGTATATCCTCGCTCTTCTTAACAGATCCCGTTTTAATGGGTCTCCAGCTGCTGGTTGGGGAGTGCCATGCAGAGCACTCCAATGAGGAAAGGCCCTCAATCCCCAAAGTCAGGGAAGGAAAAGGGGGGCCTAGACCCTCCCATCCCCCCTCAGGGCTCTGGGTCCAAAGGAGCATGGACAAAGGAGCCTCTCCCCCATACCGAATTTGTGTTGCTAGCAGGGCTGCTTCCATTGGCCCTCTCAAACTGAGCAGAAGTGGGTGGAGGTGACCGGGGTAGACAGATGCATCACGCCAGGACAGGGCCACTTTCCCACCTGCAAACCTTGGCAGCATCCCATTAATCAACCCTCCCCAGGCTGGTGGCTGCTGTGTCACTGCTCAGCATTTGTGGAGATTAGGGGACATCAGCAGGGTGTATTTGGGCTGTAGGACAGAGACCACATGCTGGGCTGTCTAATCCGCTTAGCACATGGGGCTGGCTGGCAGGTGTCACAGTAAGGATACAGGGGGGAACAGGCAGGGTTTACAAGGAGCTGTTTCTCACTGGATCTTTGCAGGTGTGAGAATTGGAGGACACAGAGGGATCAGAGGTCACTACGGGCCACTTTGTGATGGACAGGGTGGGACTTGCTGTATTGACCAGTGCCTAGAGTCAGGGATAGTCAAATAATGGTCTCTAACACCTCACTGCAATACCACAATGGTGACACCCATTAAAGGGTTAATTTAGTGCCCTAAATTGCCAGGGCACAGGGCACTGCCCTCAGGGTAGGTCCGGCCAATGAGAGTGTTTTCTAGCGGTAGTGATTCTACCTTGTGCTTCATAGGTGGAGGGCAGCGTCACCAACAAACTGTGGGTGGAGGTCTGTGACCTGCTGGCAGCTGGAATTAGCTCTCTCCATGCTGCTCCCCTAGTGGCAATTAGCTCCTCATAGAGCAGCTGTTACTTTTCGAAATCACAGCTGGATCCTGTTATACTTCTCCTCCAAATGCAAAACACTTATCAGTCATGCTTCTGGAATCTGATTGACTAGTGCAGCCAGCCTAACGTTATTCCCAATAACCACCTGCTGCCGTATCCAATGAGATTCCAGGCTCTTGAATGTGCCATAATGTATCGCATCTTATGGAACAAAACAAGATTGTGCCAGCCCACAAAAGACACAGAGATGCCCTCAGCTTTCACACCACCAACAAAAAAATCACACCAAAAAGTTTACATCTGACTGATGACCTCATCAGAGGCAGCAGTGACACCATAGCCTTGAAACGCGGCCTTGTAAAATGTAAATAAAAACCCAAACGTCTTTTACAGCTGTGCCTGAGATCCCTTTCTGGGCATGCTCCCGGCCACGAGCTGTTCACAGCTGACGCGTCCTCATGAAATCTTGTTCTGCACAATCCCTCGTGAAAAGGGCCGTGCCTGAGGTCTACCTGAGGGGATAGTCGCCCTAAGCAAATACATGTGATCACGTCACCCTCTAGTGGCTAAGCTGTGCTGCCTTCTTCAAAAGAGGCCCTTCCAGCTGGGCGAGGAATGCCGCCATTGGGCTTCCAAGGGAATTCCAGCTACTCTTCCTTTGCAAAACCCCATGGGTAAGTTAACCCTAGCTAGCAGAACTATTCTCCAAGGTATACCAGGGACTCCTCTGCCCCATTCCCCACACACACATACACCCCACAAAACCCTCCCACACTGGTATAAGCCTCTAGCATCGAGCGCACAGCACGGTCTCTGCCTGCCAGAGCACGTGACCCTGTGCTCTCAGTCACTGTGCTGTAACTAGGTCTATATGCTGACACCATCAAACATCTGTTCCTGCAGGGAAGTGCCTCATCTCCTGCGAGCAATGATTTACTTCTCATTGTTGCACTTCTGTGCTCTGGGAGACCCCGGCCACAGGGCTGTCTCCCACCTGGCTGCCGACTAGCAGGAAGCCCTCCCCCAGGGTTGCCAGTCCTAGAAGCCTTCTCCTCTAGTTCTGTCCAGTTGGATGTGATGCAGATCGCTCCGTTGCTGGGTACAGCACCCCGAGATCTGTGAGAGACCCTGCCTGAGCCGGTCACGAAATGCTAAGACTTACCTTCAGGAATCAGAGCCACCGTGCCCCTGCCAGCCACCACGAATTACACCCCTGAGCCAGATACACAGTCCCCATAGCAACCCCCGGCAAATCCGCACTGCCAGAGAGCACGAGGTCAAGAGCCCGTCAGGTGAGTCAAATCTGCCCCCAAAACCAAGGCAACAGGAGGAAGCTAAAAGCCCACAAGGGGCTGGGATCTTAAAATGGGTCCAAGGTGAAGGGCAGGGTGAGGCCAGCTGACCTAAGGGAGCTCTTCCAGTGCTCTAGCTTCTGTCGCAGGCTGCTTTCTGCCACCACACCTGAGCTCTTAACAACTGGTGCTTCCCCTCAGACATGCCATCTAATCCCCCCAGCCGGGCATGGCCAATGCCAGCTCGCCGGCTGAAAGGGAGCTCTGGCGTCACAGCCGGCAGGAGTAAATAACAGAGACAATGAACTCTGACAAGCCGTGCTCTCCAGCCCACGCTGGGACAGTCCAGCCATTATCCTCCTCCTCAGGCAGCCGCACAGATGAGAGGGCTCTGGGACAGCACGGGAGGGCAGGCCCTTGCTAGCCAGCCTTTCACAGCTTCTCCTTTGGGGTGCAAGGATTTCTGTTGTGCGTGGGACCAGTCACCAGTGTGGATCAGATCAGAGGTCCCTCTCTCCCAGTATCCTGTCTCTGACAATGGCTAATGCCTGATACTTCACCGCAGCAGGCCGCTGTGGGATAACCTAGTGCTTTTAACGCTGCAACTGGGTTCTGTCCATGCTTACAGCAGCTGACCCATTAGACCTGCGAAGGGTTAACACGTGAAACAAACAGGTGAAAAGCAGCCCCCTCTGCCTTTGGCTGGGCTTTCCTCCCCTGTGCATTCACACTGGCAAACCCTCTGGGTGCCTCTCTCTCCAGCAGCAGTGGCTGCATCACCGCTGATCCACACAGGAGAGAGAAGAGACTTCCCCCTTTGGCCCCTGGGTGGACAGTTCCTGCAATCCCAAAGAGTTAACTCTTGGAGATGGGGGCATATGGCTACACTGCCCTGCCTGCGGCATTCTCGTGTCTGGCAGCTTGGCAATCCACAGCGCATGGGCTTAGACAGAGGTCAGTCATTCTCTGCAGTCACTAGAGCCACTTTCAATACCTGGGAAAGGGTTAACTTACCCATGGGTCCAGTTCTCCCTAGTGCTAACAGTGGTGTCGTGCCCTGGGGTATGGTCAGCCTACGAGAGCCTGTTTTGACACTGGCATGTTTGTATTTTGATCCCGGAGTGCTGAGTCCAACTTGGCTGGGCAACCTGGGCACACGGGGAGTGGCAGGGGGTGGTGCATGGATGGAAGCAGAGAGAACTGGTGTCAGCCCTTGCCAGCTGGCTCCCGAGGTTCCCACTGAGCTCCGTGGAATTGGTCTTTCTCTTAATAAAATTGACTCTTTCTTTTTTGAACTCACTTTCGGGCTCTTTGCTGCACTGACTCCAAACGCACCTCTCTTGCTTTCAGAAGTAGGAGAGACCCTGGTTTTAGACTCGCTGACTAGAGAGGAGATGGGAGCCACCCCTGTAACCAGTTTGCCTGACACTTTCCATTATAAGAGATCCTGTGCGCTGAATGAGGCAGGGCTCCGGGGGATAAAATAGTACGTGATCATGTCATTAAAGACTGGATCGTAATGCATACGCACAAGGGAACTGAATTAAGGTTGCACAGGCAACTTAATTCTGGCATTTCCTAGCTTTTGAGTGCTTGACTTTGCAACCTTAATAACCATCTTTTAATGTCATTGTTAATGTAATATTAACTTAGATGTATAAAAAAAACAGACATTAGAAACACCTTTCCTGAGCCTGACTGCCTCTTCCAATAGTTAATGTTCCGTGATCAATCAGATCACATTAACCCATTCAAACCCACTGCCAGGAGATTCCCCACAGCTCTTCTCCAGTCAGCAACCAGAGAACCTTTCGGACAGATGGCCCTCTACCGTGAGCAGCTCCCAGACACCGTCTGCTGTTCAGATCTATATTGTTCTAGAGCATTTTTGCTGGGGGATTTTCCCAGGTGAGAAATGTTTTTCCTCAAGAAAGAAAGGGCATTTTCATAGCCCTGAAGGTTGGGATTTTCAAATAAACCTAAGGGAATTAGGTGCCTAGATATTCCAACTCCATTGGACTCGCTCAAAAATCCCAATAAAATGTCTCAGTTGCTGCTTAATCAGGAAACCATTAGCAATGAATAACAGCTTTGTTGACCCTACCAGCTGATGAACCATGCTGCATATCCTGATGAATCAGTAGTTGGTGCACGCACCATCAATTCTTTCTCTCTCAACACACACGCACATACACACACACAGACACAAAACCCCCTGTTTTAATTAGCACTCCTGTAATGGGATGGAGGAAACCATCAGTTTCCTTTTGAATTTAGAAACCTGGGCGAGGAACCAAAGGCACTGGAAGGAAAAAAGAAAGGGAGAGAGAAAGAAACCGCGGTAAGTGATGGAGATTGCCATTGGCACAGCTACCAGAGCAGTTGCCATGGTTTTCCCCAGAAGAGCCATTTTGCTCATCCGTGATAAGGGCCCTCCAGGAGGGAACCAGCTGCCGAGAGATAGGGAGAGGCAGTGGGCAGCTGGCACAGTGCGAGCTCCTGGACCTGCTCCCCCACAGCTGCCTCTTTTATATGCGCACACAGAGGTTACGCGTCTCTCTCAAACCCACCCACCCCTCAGAGGTTAGACACCCATTCCATGCCTGTTCCCCCCCCCATCACACTCACACACACACCCACACACACACACACCCCTGCTGAATATTGCTCTTCCTCTACTTTCTGTGGCCTTTGTCGTTTCTGTTCACACAGGAAGCCGGAGGCCCAATCCCACCAGACTCCTTAGACGCCCCTTCTCCTGGCCCTTTATAAATGTAAAGCGCTCACGTGCTCTCCTAAGCTCTCCAGTTGCTTTTCCTCTGGCCCCCATCCCCACAGCACTGGGCACCTGACACACCCCAGTGATTTACCCTCCCCATGCCCCGGCAGGAGACACATCTCATCCTCCCCCTTTCCTGGCATCCCCTAGGCCCCAGCTCTGGGGTCACTAAGCTCCCACTCACAGCAATTGTGCTATCACCGTGTAAGGTGCTGGGTATGCTTCAGGCTCCTAAGTAACTCAGGTGCTGTTGTTTCCCCATCTCTAACATGCAGCCCCCAGCTCCTACATAGATTTTAAAATGCTGGGGAAAATGCCTCTGGGGTGAGTGCTAAGGAGTTACACCAGGGGTGAGTTGACCCAGCAGGCCACATTCTGAGATCACAGCTGTCAACCCGGAGTAACTTCATTGATTCTTCTGGAGATGCTCTGGATTTGCACCCGTGTAACTGAGATCAGAATCTGATCTCGTGCTCTGAACTACAGATGGTAATTTCTAGGTATTATACAGGATCAAAAGAACATCCTCCCTCTCAGCTAGCAGCCTGGACCATCCTGTACCCAATTCCCATAGCTTGTCTTGTCCACCCAACAGCATCTCCCCAAAAATCCCCCCCACCAATTGCTAATCACAGTGCAACTCCACCCAGGAGAGTGCGCGCTAGTGTCATCAGGGTAGGGGTGATGGAGATGGGGGGGCCAAAGGGCCATTGCCCCCCTCATTTTAAAACAGGGGTCCATGCTCCCCACTTTTGACAACCTGAACTCAGCAGGGGCTCATATTTGGCCCAGTTTGGTTGCTTGGCCCCCCATTTTTGCAGTCCTTCCAGTGCCCCTGAGTCAGGGCACCAGGCACTTTAACCACCACATTATGACATGGTGTTAGAGGGCCCCAAGCAGCCACCTAGCAGTGTTAGGAAACGACAGGGAACATGCCCTAATGTAGACAGAGCCATTCCTTCCCGTGGCATTAAGGCATCAGCCACATGGGACTCTAGGGATAATCTCCGTGAGGATGGAATTAGGAGTGGAATTGCTCTGGCTGCTGGCCTCTGAGACTGCTGTCAAGGTGGAGCCAATAATGACTCACCCCATGGAGACACAAGGTCCTCAGGGGCTGAAATTGCTGGGAGGATGATCAGGGCAAAATGGGGCCGTGTGGCAGCTGCATTTCTTCTGTACACACCTCTGGGGAGGAAGGCATAGCGCTGCAGATGCTTCTCCCACAGCTGGCCACCTCCCTGGGGTAAAGCTTGTTGCGGTTATCATAGACACTTATGTCTGCCACTGCCCCCTTAGAAACAGGGGCTGAGACCTCATTGGGGGACGGCTTCCAGGACCCTTGGCTGAGCCTCGTGGTGGGAGTCAGTGCCTACGCCAGCAGCACTGATGGGTTCAGAAGTTCAGGAAACTCGATCCGTGTGTGCACCTGCAGGGTGCAGCTATTTTCAGAGCTGTCTGGGTCTGGCCATTTATATCAGACTAAACATGGATGGAAGCTAGATGGAGACTAGGGTGGAGCACCAAGCCCCTGGAAAGCCGCCAAGGCAGCCTTAAAGCTTAAACCTCTGGATACACAGGCACTAAAGAACAATTAGAAACCCGGTGGGTGCTCGGCCATAGGTGCTGGAAATAGGGGTGCTGCAGCACCCCCTGGATTGAAGTGGCTGCCATTATATACAGGGTTTACAGTTTGGCTCAATGTCTCTCAGCACCCCCACTATACACATTGTTCCAGCCCCCCTGTGCTGTGGGAGAAGACTTTACCCAGAGATTCCCCTATGGAGCGGGTCCAGGAGGGAAAACAGCTACAAAGTCCATTTCACGTAGAATAGCCTAGTGCCCTATATTTGCATCATACTAAAGATTTAAGCTGAGGAAAGGGCTGTCAGCGGGGAGCTGGCGTGGTTTTGGGAAGGGAACTTTCCCACTGGAGCAAACAAAAGAATACCAGTACTTAGCATTCCTGGCTCCCTGCCCTCTACCGACTGCTGGATCTCCCCGCCGCTCCCAGGAGAGGATGTCTCGCCACTTACATTGACATGAGATTTTTTTGTCTCCCATCCCAGTAACAGCAGATATTTGTGTTTGCCCCCAATGCAACGCGGCTTCCCCTCCTGCTCTGTCCCAAGCAAAGCCCTGCTCTTGTCTAAGAGACATCCCAGCCTGCAGCCATGGAACTGACCAGCATGTCCCAAATGTAGCGTGCATTGTGATGGTGCCACAGGATCGAATGGGAGAGATCAGGGATGAGCAGGAGAACAGTCTCTGCTGCACGTTTTCAGCATGTCCAAGCACAGGATAGAAAGCCAACCATGGACAAATCAAGTCACCCCCTCCTCCCCGGCCTGGCATTCACACTCAGCACAACGGGGACAATGTTATTGCTTGATTAGAATACCTCAGAGGTAGCAGGGGGATCAATTCATAACGGTTTGAAGGTAGTAAGTTATATATATCGATAGATACAGATATATGCACTAAGTACTGTTACTGGCCACAAGATACTACACTGAAAGGTGCCTTAGAAATACAAATACATGTATCAAGAAAAATTACAAGAGACAAGTGAAAGCCAAGTTGGTTTATACCTGAAGGCTGGTGCCCATAGGTGCTGGAACTACGGGTGTGGGGGGGCTGCAGCACCCCCCGGCTTGAAGTGGTTTCCATCATATCCAGGGTTTACAGTTTGGTTCAATGGCTCTCAGCACCCCCACAATACAAATTGTTCCAGCACCCCTGCTGGTGCCACTCGCTTGCTCCTCCCCACAGCTATAACAAAGCTCCCCTTTGATTCAGAAAAGGGCCCAAAACAGCCTCCCAATTAATACACAGGCAAGGCCCGATCGCTTGAAGTATGAAACAAGCTGTGTGAGCTGCGTGTGGCTGCCCCAAGGAGGGAAAAGCCACCACGCGCACACAGAGCACAAGCAGTGCTGAGAGGCAGAGAGAAAGGAAGGAGACTTGCAATACGGTGGAGTTTGCCTTATCCCACCCCAGCCAGGAACTAACACGTTCCCCTAACACTGTACCTTTCACTGTAGCTGTGGTCCTTAGAGTACCTGTAACCCACACACCCAGTGGCTGCATCTATTTCTCGAGTGGTTCCGAAGCTCCCTGTGTTACAGGTGCAGCCTGGTGTTGTCTCTGCTGTGTGCATACAGGTCAATGGTTACGCACACCTACGCGCCCATCGTTTGTTCAGTGTCTGCTTGCAGCGTGTTTCATGTTACACAGAGGAGAGCACACTCCCATCTCTGTCTGTGTCCTCTGCCTCCACCGAAAGGATCCTGCTGAAAGGCCCCATTCCCACCTCAGTGACAAGCCAGCCGACGAGCAACATCTCAGCGCATCCCGAGCTGGTGGTTTGTGCTGCAAGTGGCTTCCCAGTCCCTAGAGGCCACTGTGTAGCCACTGGTTACGGCAATTTATTAAGGAGAAGTGTTCCTGCACTAGCTACTGCTAACCCTCTGAATGCTAACCTGGTCCAGAGTGACAATCCAAGCACACAGCAAGGGACAAGTTTTTAGCAGGTCACCAAGAAACACCCCCCCAAACCTCACTAACAGTGTCACGTCTCACTCAGAACACCCGCATGCACTCACGCGACTCGGGTAACTGCAGGGGCAGTTCAGCATTTGCACATGCAAGTACCCGAAATGTAAGTGCCCAATACAGTTCCCACCTCTGCAGGTACCGTTTTGGATCCCTGCTGAAAATCCAGCCCGGTGCACTCCGACAGTCTTGAGAGGGAACCCACTGTTAGGGGTTTGTCCAACGCCCTCACAATGCAATAATACTGCAGCATCCCCAGGAAACATCAAGGCACAAGGGCAGCAAGATCAGATCACTCACTGCCATGCCTGAACTCGATTCAAGCCAGGAATCTAGGGGTTCCCTATCCTAACGACAGCTCTCACTGCCCGAGAAAGGAGGGGAGCAAAGGGGGGGCTCTCCCTCTGCCCAGCACCATTCAAGGTGGTTAAAATGACACACTCTGGCCTGGCCTGTGCCCAGGCGGAATTGGAACCTGGGGTCCAGGGAATCTAGGATATTCCCCACCACTAAGCCATCCCTCTCTGGCTTGAGCCCGACAGTCACCCTCATTAGCCTCTTTCAAACACCTAGCCGGCCCAGCTTGGAGCTTAGGGAAGGATTGTCCTGGCTAGGCAGGAGCTTGTGCAAACACTGGCTCAGGCTCATTTTCCTCCCCTGCGACAGGGAAGAGGTGGGACCTGGGCGTTCCTTAACCATTTATCATGGTGGCCCCATTAATGTGCAGATCCCCGCCCCACCGGCCTGGAGAAGGGCTGGTCAGGCATCTGCCGCCCACCTCCCAGCGACTGGTGGGAGCCGGGCCACGGGGAGAGGTTCCTGGGACAGGGAGGAGAAAAGCAGCTGCCAAGGAGCAGAGATTGAACGGCCAGCGGCGGCGAAGAGCAGGATTACAGCTAAACGGTCTGGCAAATGGTCATGCTGGCGAATGCCCCCACACATACCTGCCCTCGCCTCAGCTAGCCGGGAACCAGGCCACGGGCACAGACGCTCGGTTTCAGGCTGCGGCCCGCCACGTTGGTTTCGGGGGGGGGGGGGGGGGGGGGGGGAGAGGGCAGCATTTTCTACAGACTTGAAGGTTTCCTTTAAGCAAAGGCTGGCCTGCGGGTGGAGACCAGCTTCTGAGGGGAAAGAGCCGCAGCAGCAGGTTCCGTGTGCTGGGGGGCCTGGGGACAGCGAAGGGGTTCTGAGATGTGGGTTCAGCCAGGCCGTTTTGGCGGGAAAGGCCGAGAACCTGCGTTACGAGGGGCTGCACGGAAATGGGGGCGGTGGGGAAGGGTGGAGGGCAGCAAAAGCAGAGACGAATGAGGCGGCCCCATAAATTAGAGAGAGACAAGCCCTCGGGCATGAGAGAGGAGAGGGTTCTAGGCGGCAGTGCAATGGGCAGTTCAGGTTACGGCAGGCCTGAGGCCTAGCAAGCCGGCAGGTGGATGCATGTAGGGGGAACAGAAGAGCTTCAGACAGTGCAGGGTGAACACTAAAGTGCCGTGACCCAAAGGCATCTGAACTTTGCCCAGCCTACAGCATCCCTGGGCCTCCGGGACAGATCCCTACAGCATCCTGAGCTGGCTCAGCCTGTCTCCATCGTCCCATGCTTCAGTCGGGGCAGACATCACGCACTAACCATCCTGCCTGCCCCCCAGATGTCCATCTCCTTTGCCACCCCTGCCTCCGAACCACCTGCAGCCAGGCAGAGGGTAGTGGTGACGGGGCTCCTGTGTGACACGGCGGGAAGGAGACGTAATTCCACCACACAAAGCCATACGGCCCTGGCGGCTTGGCTAGCGCGACGCCACTCACCTGAGTTAAGCAGCCTCGCTTGCCCGCATGCCGCCAAGGCTGCTCTGTGACGATCTACACCTTCCAGATCAGCGCATCCCCTGGCTTTGCGGACATTCCCCTTTGTCAGCCTCTCCTCCAGGGAACCTCACTCCGCCGGACCCAGGGGAACCATGTTTGCTGCAAGGCGGCTGCCGGCTGCTGCCGCTGCCACTTGATGCATATTTGATGACAGCTATTATTCTCATCTCCACTCATGAACGGAGAGAGGGGAGCTAACCTTTCCTGCAGAGGACCTGGGGAATGAATGAGAGGCCGGGGCAGCAAGCACTGCTCCCCGGGCTGTGCTGATGGACAGAACTGCAGATACCTCCAAGGAGGGAGAAGAGGGGTGGGACAAAACCTGTTAACAGGGAAAAAGGAAGGAACGGTGTAGTCAAAAGAGCAGCTACCTGCCTGGGGCACTAGAAAAGGAAGCCAAACAGACTAGCCCGTCCCACTGCACCTCCTACTGAATGATGATTGAAACAGACACAGGTTTTGGAACAACTGTGCAGGGGGATACAGATACGTGCAGACACTCAGTACCCAACAGTATCTGTCACAATGAACTAGCTTCTGTATGTCTGAGGGTCAGAGAAGAATAGTTTGGGAGAACTCAGACCAATACAAAAGGGCGGCTAGAAAGGCAGATGTTATATTTTGCCAACATAAAATTAATCCCTCCACATGAACCAGATGTGATCTTTAAACCACTCACTGAGGGCAGGTATTGCCTAATGGGTTTAGCACAGACCTGGCAGGCAGAAGACCTGGGTTTTTAACCCCAACAATAGCACTGACTCACGATGTGAGCGTGGGCAATTCACTCCCCCTCTCTGTGCCTCTGTTTCCCCAGCTGTATAATGGGTATGTTACCTGCCTTTATAAATAAGGCTTTGGAAGTAGCACTGGCAGATGACAGCACTACAGAGGTATTATTATTCACTCACTCCTAGCACTGGAGCGGTGATCCGTACCAAGGGCTGAGTGACCTGTTAGCCAGTTGTGAGAACAGTTTGCGTTAACAGATTGTGGTTTTTATGTTTACGGGCTTGGAGAGTGATGCATTGGGGGGCACCAAAGGGCCTGAATTCAAATCCCACAAAGGGCTGAGAACCTTTGCAGTTGGTTGCATTGAGACCACAAGCTCATAGCCTTTCAGGCCAAAAGGGACCATCACGATCATCTTGTCTGCCCTCCTGCAGGTTGCAGGCCACAGAACTTCACCCACCTACTCCTGTAATAGACCCCTAACCTCTGGCTAATTTACCAAAGTCCTCAAACCTTGATTTAAAGACTTCAAGTTACAGAGAATCCACTATTTCCTCTAATTCAAAGCAGCAAGCGCTCATCCTAGATGATCTTCTCTGCACCTGTTCCAGTTTGAATTCATCTTTCTTAAACCTGGGAGACCTGAACTGCACAGTGTTCCAGCTCATGTCATCCGAGCAAGGCCTAATGCGTCCAGCTTTTCTCCATCCTGAGAGCCCTTTGTTCCCTCTTCAGGATGCCACTTTGGTCTCGTTGCAGTCTTCTCCTCATAGAATCATAGAATATCAGGGTTGGAAGGGACCACAGGAGGTTATCTAGTCCAACCCCCTGCTCAAAGCAGGACCAATCCCCAGATTTTTACCCCCGTTCCCTAAATGGCCCCCTCAAGGACTGAGCTCACAACCCTGGGTTTAGCAGGCCAATGCTCAAACCACTGAGCTATCCCTCTGCCCTCATCTCAGCAGCCTCCTGAGCCACCTCTGCTACAAAGGAGTTTCACAGGCCTCGTTTGTTTGGGGTGACCCGTGTCATTGAAACAATTAAGTTGTCACTGCAAGACCGTGACTGTTATATACTGCCCGTGCAGTGCTTTCAATCTCACCAGGATGGCAGTAGCGAAGATAGCAGAGGAGAGCCCATGGCTGTAACTGTCTCTCATTGAATTAAACAAATGTAGCTGGAGTCAAGTCCCTTTTTATTACCTTGCAAACGATTCCTGGCTAAATTAAATGATAAAAGAGTGTTCGGCCAATCAAACGTGCTTGATTGCCTGGAACACGCACAGCCCTCTAGTTTTGAGCAGAATATGCTTCAAGCTGCAACCCTTTCCAGGATGCCAATCTCGAGGGAGCGACTGCTGGACAGTCTAAAACTGAAATCAGACTCATCAAAATGTAGGGCTAGAAGGGACCTCAAGCAGTCATCAAATCCAGCTCCCTGTGTTGAGACAGGACTGAGCAAATCTAAAAAATGCTGGAGTTCGTTGACTTTCTAGGGTACATAGACCATCCATCCACTCGCGCTTTCGTCAGATGAGGTGGTTGGGAGCTGCGTTTAAAGGGATAGCTTAACTTTACATTTGAGTTGTATTTAGTTTGACAGTGGGCAGTTGTATTTTGCAGATTATGTACATATGCTGGGAGACAAATGGTGGGAGCATTCTATTATAATTAATCTGCTTCTCCCCTCCACTTGCTGTATGACCTTGGGAAAGTCATTTAACTCTGGTCCTCCGCGATCTCCTCTGTAAAGAGGGTTAACAATAATCTCTCCCTTTTGTGAAATGCCACACTTGGCCTTTGAGCAACATGCAGAAGCAACTTTAAACACACAAACCTAATCTTTCTGTGAAGCAGATAAGGGTTATAACAGGGATCCTTTCACTCAGCACTGAAGTGTGGCTGCTTCTGGGGTGGAACGCAGCAGTAACACCCTGTAATTAGGGCAAGACACTGAGGAATACCACGTCCAGTTGAAACTGCAAGGGAAGGATGCAGGGAGAGTGGCCAAAATACCCTATTTGTCCTTAACGATACCACCCTGTTTTTCCAAGAGACTGCTAGTATCATTAAGCACAAATGGTAAGACTACAGTTGTACATCTCATACAAGAGACTGCATATAAACACAAAACACAGCCCTTCACTGTTACAGGGTATGAAGTTCTGCTGCTTCTAACCCGAGGGTTGTAATTCAAATGTTCAATTACTCACAAGAGATTTTAAGTAAACTGCCTCATGAGTATCTACCACTCTATATGGGTACATCTGCACGGAAGCTGAGCGCGTGCTTCCCAGCTCAGACAGACACCACAGTACACTCCCAGGGAGTCCACTCGGGTTTGTACTTAGGCCGCTGGCCCAAGCTGCCAGCCGCTGCTACACTATTATTTTTACTGTGCTAAGTTGAGCAGAGCTAGCCTGTGTACTGAAGATGGGAAGCATGGTCCCAGCTGCAGTGTAGAAATGCCCAATCCCCACTTTGCAAGAGTACCTCCTTCCTCACTAAAGGTCCCACAAAACGTTCTTTGAATGTACTGGGTTTGCCTTTGATCACCATGGGCAATGAGGTAACTAGGGGTCTGATCCAACTCCCAGTGGAAATCAATGGAGCCTTTCCATTTCCTTCAATGAAAACTGCTGGATTGATGTTAAATTGTTTGCAATAATTTGATCTTCCCATGCACATAATTAGGCACTTCAGGATCCCCAGTAAAGGTTCTATATGTAGATCTTCAGCCCAATGTGCTCTCACTGCTGATACTAAACTGTAATGCTTGCAGCAAATGTGTGCTGCAGTTAATCTGAAAAGATGGAAACACGTGAAAATTTTTTTTTCCAGATGTACCTACAGCGACCCATGCTTACTCAAGCTACTCATGCATACAGCAGAATTAGCTGCTCTTGATCTGTTTCCGTTTTCTTCCCTGCCAAGTTTAATCAAAGTTCAGCTGCTTTACACACTTGGACTATGATGGGGGAAAAAAATCATTGGCTTCCCAAACTATAGGGAGAGTAGCTCAGTTAATTTGACAGTGGTTCCAATATTGATCCAACAGACTATTACATTTGAGACAACCAGCTAATCTAAGACAGATGTAACGATTAGCTTTCTGTTAACCACAGCAAGTTCGCTTTTTTTTTTTTAAGATTTACAATGTGAGTTTTAACAAGCTATTTTGAATATTTTTGTTCCCCCCCCCCCTCCTGTTTGAGGAAGATGTGAAGTTCAGCATTCTGACTATCAAGTCAGGTACACACTTTCCTCCATTATCCTTGTTTAGTAGTTAAACGCCAGCACCCCTGAAACAGTTAAAAATGAAACAAGAAAAGCTTTGTCGTGGTGTCTTGACCTGCGCAACCTGAATGGGAAATTTCAGGGGTGAGTCAATGTGCTGGAACAGCATCCCACTCAATTAGCAGAGAGAAGTGCATGCCAGCTCAGGCATAATGCAGCTAATTTGGAGATTTTTCTCCAGTAGCTTCTACCGGAGCCCTGATTCCCTCTGCATTCCAGCTGTGAGCAAAATCATTAACATAGAAGGTAACCTACAAAGCTCAGAGTCACCTTTTTGGCTTGGTTCTTGTGAAATTTATCCATGTCATCCGAGGAAGGCCTAATGCATCCAGCTCTTCTCCATCCTTAGAGAGCCCTTTGTTCCCTCTTCACGATGCCACTTTGGTCTCATTTCAGGGTTGGGTTAGTGTGTTGGTGCTGTGTGGTGTTGGTGGCCTGAGAGATACAGGTCAGGCTAGGTATCTAGTGGGTCCCTTCTGGCCTTAAATTCTATGACACATTACAATCAAAATCCACTCCACCACACAGCCCCTTGCCACCTCAGTTGGCCAAAAGGGAGGGAGAGGGGTGACAAAGCAAGTGGTCCCATGTCTATTTCAAGAGACAAGTGTATAATTCACATGAAATAGCAACTTTTATTTTCTTAAATAAAACGCTTCCGGCCATTTCATCCTTAGCACGAAGGAGGCGCTCAGGGTCAGAGGAGCTCGCCATCAAACCAGGCTTCATGGTTCAGAATTCTGCATTGGGACTGAGCTATTTTATCACAAAAGTAAAAGCTATTGGAGGCTCTTGCTCATGGAAAGAAAGAGCCGGTATCTATCAGACACTATAAACTGTTAGCAACAACATTTAATAAAGCATGATTAGAAAATCCAAAGTTTTCTGATGGAAGATCTCCATTAAGAAGCATTATTGTTTATTTATTATAGCCAAAAAAGGCCACAGCATAGAATGGGACTCGAGCCTGAATAGCTATTTCTGGGATTTAGGAGCCGTGGATGCATGATTTAGAGACAAGCGGTGTCCTGACAACTATTCCTCAGGTACTATGTCAGAAAAGGTGGAAGGAGGAGAAGACAAAGCAGAGGCTTCCCGCTGGGCAACTCGTAATGCCATCTCTCTGACCTGTGACATGGACAGAAACGAATCCTCACCAAGTCTTGGTGCTCTTCTAGGCTGTAGCTACGGCACCTGTGGCCTGGCCATGCGTCAATCCCTTTGTTAATAGGGTTGCACTTTCCAGCTCTCTCAACAGTACTAATTGGATCAGGACACCCTATAGGCTATGTCAGAGGGTTAACAAGAGGCATGGGATGTTGGTTTTAAATTTGATAGAGTGGGACTTTCAAAAGCTCAGCCTAGGGCTGTCTCAGATGTGGGAGACTGGTGTCTAAAGCCACTGAGGTGCAGAATTAAAAAACCAGCGGAAGCTAGAAAGGCTGTGAATTCTAGCAGCCCTCGTATTGGGCGAGTGGGGAAGGGAAAGGTTTGCTTTAATGACACACTTACATTAAAGGACAGGAATGTGCAATGAATGGCAGGTAACCTCTCTCAGTGCTGGTATCAATGGCACCAAGAGAAGAGTCACATTTGCATGGACGAATCCACAGATTCCAATTGACCGAGAAAGCCGGTATAACAGACAGACGTGTATGTGAAATCTGCAGTGGTAAAGGAGGCCGCCGGGGAGAGGATTCTCTTCTCATCATAACAAATGGGCTCCATGATCCAACTTTTAGAGATGCTGTGCAAACAAGCTACCTTGCCTGAAATGTCACCAGATGGGAATCCTCTCGTCTCCCCCATCCCCACCTGTTATAGTGTATCCTTAGTCTCTTCCCGTCTCCAACGGAACAAGCTTCATGGAAGCCTACGTGGCTTTGGAGCACATCTTCCTTTTTTTTGGCTTTTATATGGTCACAATAAGTCAGTTCCAATTCTACAGCCTAGGGCGGGGTCAGGCACCAGTGAGCAGCGGCTAAGAGGGTTATTTCTTGACAATCTGGATGACATCTTCGTGCTCCATCAAATGAGTTAATCCTACTCTTTGAGGACTGTATTTTGTGCTGGTTCCCTTTAAACCAGGAGAAAGCAATTTGAAACGTGTTAGGAGTGGACACTTCAAATACAGGCAAATCAAATTCAGAGAGTATTAGTCACTTACCCACACCAAGGCGTATTTGAACTGGCTGGCTAACGTTCTGTGAATTCGATGGCACTGCAATAAGACAGTGTGTGAGACAGTCAAAGGATAATGCTTCAATATATATCAGCCTCTATTCTATTCAGGTTCTTATACTGTGCCCCTCACCATGGTGTCTGAGCACCTGAGAATTAGACTTGAACACACTGTTTTTGATTATTAGTGCCAACTAATCATGCCTCCCAAGACAAGAAGTGGAGATTTTCCCCAGACTTCCAGTACCCACTGCTGTCTTCAATTAACATCTAGCCCCTACAAACAGGAACACCTTGGGTCCATGCTGTATACTGCAAAGGCAACTTTGGAGCCACATTCAAAAACGCACAAAGAGCATAAAGTAAATGTACTAGAATCGTGTTTTCTCCATACAAAGTTCCCAGGAACAGCGTTACAAAAGTCACATCATTTCCATCTGCTTGTTTGCTGAACTCTATTAAGTTATCTTGGTGACGTTACACCCCATATTCTTTATAGAAATATGGTTATGATCTGAATATGGCCTCAGATATATTTTATGCAAGATGATCTTGTAAGGTATCATTGGAAAGATGATTTACTGAATGTGATTATCCAATTTGTCTTGCTTGTATCATTTCTGTATCTAAAGTTAGGAATACTGACTATGTAACAATTACAACTGTGTGTGTATTTGGGAGACATCCACCAGACAACTGGCCATCACAGCCTTGATGGGCCATTAGGAAGAAACAATAAGACTGTGAAGATACTAATCTCTCTCCTTCCTGAGAGGTGTCCTGGGATGTAGCTGTGACACTACAAGGTCAGGTGGTCCTGTCACCTGGTACTAAATACCACCTTGGACACTGCTGGTACTTTTCCTCTGTAGAGGGATGGGGATCAAACAAAGGTTTCCCGCCTTTAGGTAAATCCTTTTAAAGGCTGGGGAGAGGGTTAATCTGGACTCTCCTCCAGTGCCTACCCAAGAAGAAAGATGGCTGAAAATACCTGAAGAGACAAAGGAACAAACCTGAGGGAAAGGCAGGGGTGAGTCCAGACTGAGACAGGGGTCCAGTCTGTAAGACGAAATAACTGGAACTCTAAGCTACAGAAACTCTGCAACTTGCCTAAAATAACATTTGGGGTGAGATATTACTTCTTGAAAGGAGTCTCTTTAAGATTTTAAGCTTAGTATGCGTGTTTTGTTTTATTTGCTTTATTTGCAAAGTAATCTGCTTTGTTCTGTTTGCTATCCCTTATAATCACTTAAAATCTGCCTTTTATAGTTAATACATTTGTTTTGTTTATTATTAAAACCCAGTTTGTGCAATTTCTAACTGTGGGGGGACAAGAAGTTGTGCATCTCTCTCTTCACATTGAGAGGGCGAATTTTTATGAGCTTGCGCTGTGCAGATCTTTCTATATAGCGTAAGACAGTATTATCTTTGGTTTATTCCCCAAAGGGGGTGTGTGCAAGTGAGTGCTGGGTGAATCCTCTCACATAGAGCTGACTTCAGTCTGTGTCTGCAGCTGGGTGTGGTCCTGTGTGTGCATGCTGCAAGAGGCCGCAGAGCCTAATTCAGGAAAACAGCGAGAAGGAATCCAGACTGGTGGAGCAGGAAGGGCTCAGTGAAACCCCAGTACATCAGGTGGCATGCCAGAAGGGGGGTGTCCAACCCATCACAACCTTCATCACCTTTTATCTTGTAAAAATGTTTGTAAAGTACATAACCAGGAAATAAACATTTGTTTCTATACCTTAGTTAGACCAAGCTAAGGAATGCTAATGGGCAACAAAACATCAACATGTGTTTTTTCATAGGACAACCTGAAATATACAAAATCCTACCAAGAGTCTCGGGTAGGAAGTTTGCTTTGGACTCAGTGCTGTTCTACCACCAGAGAAAGATCTTTCTTTGTGTTATTTACTTACCACATGCTCTACAGAAGCTCCTTTCCGGAGAATAATGGCATCTGTGAAGTCTGGTCTCTCTAGAGAGCACAGAAAAACAAGAAGGGAAAAGATAGCATCGCTTTCCTGATCGCTGTCCTTTAACACAATCTGACAATGCATTTGATTATGTACAACTCCTTGAATCCCCCCGGCTCCCCCACGCTAGTTACACCTGACAGCAGGCTGGCATACAAAGCAGCCATTTACCTGAGTTATATTGCCTACTTAGCTCCATACACACTCCAGTGGGAGGAAGTACAAACTGGCTACTTACCCTGGACTTTTAAAGACCAATACATTGAATCAATTCATAATCTTCAAAGATAGTATTTCCAAGATTTGATTTACTCTCTCTCAGGTACCAAAGATATTTCCTTCTATACTAAAACAACAAGGAGTCCGGTGGCACCTTAAAGACTAACAGATTTATTTGAGCATAAGCTTTTGTGGGTAAAAAAACCTCACTTCTTCAGATAAGTGAGGATTTTTACTCACGAAAGCTTATGCCCAAATAAGTGGGACTGCTGAAAGAACCTGAAGGGACAAAGGAACTAACCTGAAGGGAATGGCAGGGGTGAGTCCAGACAAACAGGGGTCCAGTCTGTAAGAATAACTGGAACTCAGAGCTACAGAAACTCTGTATCCTGCCTAATTCAACATTTAGGGTGAGAAGTTACATTTTGTAACCTGTTTCTTCAGTGAATCAATCTTAGTTTGTCTCTTTTGTTTTATTTGCTTAGTAATCTGCTTTGTTCTGTTTGCTATCCCTTATCACTTAAAATCTGTCTTTTGTAGTTAATAAACTTATTTCTTGTTTATAACATAACCCCAGTTTATGCAATTTATATCTGGGGGGGTTCAAGAAGCTGTGCATCTCTCTCCCCACATTGAGGGAGAGGATGAATTTTTATGAGCTTGCGCTGTGCGGATTTTTCTATCCGGAGCAAGACAATATACCTTTGGGTTTGCACTCCATGGGGGGTGGGCACCTGAGTGCTGGGGCAAATGCTGATCTCTGTGTCTGTCTTTCTGCAGTGGGTGTGGCCCTGCCTGTCTGTGCGCTAGAGGAGGCTTAAAAGCCTGGATCAGGAAGACAGGTTAAAGGGAGCCCAGGCTGGCGGAACAGGCAGGCTTAGTGGTATCTCAATACATCAGGTGGCACCTTAAAGGGGGGCAACCCGTCACACCAACTGCCCACTGACAGGCAATGGGAGTTGGGCACATAGTGCCCAACTCCCATTGTACTTCTGAAAATCTTCCCCTTGGACTCTTCTTTTGCCAGTCAGTGTTTTGCTTACGTCCTCTCTTCTTAGTGAAGATACAGGTAAGCGCCAGGTACTCCCACAGCTTCTCCAGTAAATAGTCCAGGTTCAGCTTCATCCCACAGCTGCAAAACACCACGAACATCTCGGCTTAGTGTAATTCTATTCCCCAAACAGCAGCCCAAATTCCATCTTACCTGGAATCCACAAAGAAGTGTGATCGAGAAACCTATTAAGTGCTAGATGACAAGGTGAAGCTTTCTGATGGGTGAGGATGGGAAAACAGACAATGCTTTCCAAAGGTACACCAGCTTCAAAGTGGCAGAGCCCATCAGTTTCATAGAACAGATAATAGAACAGAACTACTAAGATGACCTGGTTCATTTCAACCTGCAGATGGTGTGAGGCAGCTTATAGCAGATTTGCCTCTCTCTGTGGATAGAGGCCACTGAATATTTTGTTAAAAATGACAGGGTACTTGTTGAGTTTCACTCTCAGCCAGAGCACAGAGCAGCTAAGTGGTGTGCCAAGGAGCGCACCCCTCTTTGGGATAGCAAAGGAAGCGGGTATTAATGAAATGTAAACCAACTTCCCTTAGTGCAGAGCCTGTAGAAGGCGTGGATTGACAGGCCTGCAAGCTCTTACCTGATCACAACACTGTTGGGTCTCCGAGCCAGACGATCTACTTCTTCCATAGATATCTGGTCAATCTTGTTATAAACCTAAATCAAAAGGGAAAAGAACATATCCGTTAGAAAGTCAATTCAAGTGACACTGCAAGCAAATACGATACGTACAAGTAGTTATGAGGTTCTGCAGCTTCCAGTCCTCGCAGACATACAATAATGAGACGCTGGAGCTTGTTAAAAAATGTGGCTCTTATCAATACTGATCAAAGATTTTTGGTAAATTGTTAAAGTTCATAAGCCTCAAAATAACTGACAAGTTTTCCCATTTTAACATTCTTTCCTTTGGGGTCACCCTCCGGTGTTTTGTTCTGGGACCTAATTATAAAAATCCAACACATTATCAAAAGGGGCCCCTGAAATGAAAGGTGCATCTACAGTGCACCAAGGCTGTGCACATATAGACACCAGGGTTGGTAGAGGAAATCAGCCATGGAACTTTCAGCACCAAAACACAAGTCTCTACACCGCCGGAGCTAAAAGGGGAACGATCAGCTGTAGGTAGCCTGCTGCTATAGTCATTGGGGACAGCCACAAGAGGGCGCTGGAATCATGTGCTAAACGAGCATATTACACTAGCACTCTGTTAGCACATGCGCAACAGGTAACCTAGAAGTTTTATGACAAGTGGTGGTTTTCACATACAGAGTGATTCTCTCCAGGCTAGAGGTCAAGATCATTCTATATTTAGGACCCCAATCTTATGCTGCCCCATTAATTATACAGAAATAAGGCTGTTTCCGGGATACTCACATAAAGGCAGGGCATATAGACTCTGTTACCGACAATCACATCGATAAACTCATCAGGAGAACAATCTTCTCTAAACAGAATCTCTGCATTGAAGATTTCTGAGGTGGACATCATTAAGGCCAAACTTCCTTTCTTGGCTAAATACATGGGACAGGCACAATGGGCTGGATTTGTTTAATCTTGTATAATGGGGGCTGCTCAGATGACCTCCCCCTACCGCCCCAAAAAAACCTCCTACTGCTTTTAACCACACCGTCACCCTATTGGCACGAACACCTTGATCTGGAATTAGTATTGAAGATACAATCCCATTCCAATTCACCTTCACCTAGTGGGCTGTGGATCTGAGGTGTGGGATGGTGGTCAAAAGAAGCAGTTTCTGGAGGTTGCCCTTTTCTGGGCTCCCCTTCAGGAAAGGATACTGTACTCATGGAGGATGAGTTGTACCAGCTTTTCGGAGCACTGGGTCAGCGTGACAGTTGAGTTAAAGGAGATGCCCCCACCCTTCTTTGGCTGGATGAACAGAACAAAGAACCTTAAAACATTCTGTAAAACGTCAAGTCCACATTATCTGTGACACAACAAAAGGGACAGGCACAGAGGAATTTGTGCTTCCATTGGATGAGCACACGCAAACCCATGACTGTGCAGGGCTACTGGTAAGTCTCACCTTGAAGTAGATGTTTGGTTTGCATTTGTTCAGCCGGATTCCTACAGATTCCAATTCCTTTTCCAAGAGAGACCTGCGTAGATGCTGCAAATTAGTCATTGGTACACTGGACTTAGCGCAGCAAGAGGAACAAATGGTCAAAAGATTGGGTTTTGACTGGCCAGCACCTTGAGGTTTCCCAGCTCCAAATCACCACCCTGTGGATCTTCTCTATACCACTGACTGGGGCCCTCCCATTCAGCAAGGCCTCTAATTGGGACCTAAGAACATGGCCATGGGAGGAGGAAGCCTCAAATATTAAGACACCACCATGTAATCTATTATCCTTTCCTGGACAGGCCACATGTTGATGTTCTTCTCCTCAAGAAGCAAGAACTGAGATTCCTTGCAAGCTTAGTAAATGCTGCGCCTACCTAGCCAGTAAGTATTTCCGTTGAGCACAACCAAGTCCATTGCCCAAGCCTGGGCTGCTTGCTCGGAAGCTACCAATAGGCCATCCAGCACAGGCAATAATCTGCAGTAACAGTTATCTTGCTGCTAAAGTAATGGCCAAAAAGCCCTGATCGAAGTTTAAATTTAAACTGAAACGCATTAACAGAGTGGCCTCATGAGGCACACATTTTTAGAAGAACCAGCTAGAGTGGAAGAACAATTTAGCAAAAATCAGCACAGTCAGTTCATTTTGGAATGCCTATGGAGAGAGGGACTAAAGTGAGAAGATGATCCCAGGAATATTAAAAAGTAAAATTATTAGCCTAATATAGATTACATTAAGACATTAGTAAATATCTATGTGCTGCATACGGGGTATGCCTAGTTGGCATCCGCAGCTGGAAAGTATCAAGCCATCTGGATTCCTTCATTGGCTGATCAGCCCAGAACTGACTAACCTGCTCCCTGCCCTCACCTCTGTACTTCGCCTTTGGTGGCATCCAGCATCATGATGACGACATCAGCGGTCCTAGCCACAGCTATCACCTGACGTCCTCTCCCTTTCCCTGCAAAGGAAGGAGATGATGTTATCCGTGGGAAGGCAGAGTAGCTAAAAGCCCCCTCGAACCAGGAGCCGTCCCATGGGACTTCTTCAAAGCAAGAAAGAATTTCATTCCTGCTTTGGCTGCACTAACCTGTTGGGAAGGCTGCCAGGCTAATGGGGTCATGGCCCATTCAGAGCTCTTGCAGGCTGAAATATGTGCTTGTTCACAAAAGAAACACACCAATTTTGAAGGCCAGTCCAACAGAAAGCATTACACAGACACACAAAGGGACTTGGCTCTAAGCAACCGCAGGATCCATTCCCCCTGGTTGCATGGGGCTGGGATGTGACCCACTCAGTCTGTAGCATGAGGGGCATGCAGTTTTTGATGAGCAGGCACTCCCTCTGCAGGCAGACAGTGGAGAAGCATTGCAATCCCATCAGACTGCCTTCTTTCCAAGAAGCAGCGTGTGTGCAGTTCTCTCTCTCTCCTGCACTGAAGTGAGGATACCCAGAATAGAGGAAAACCCCGAGATCCCAGTTCAAATCAGCTAGACACACTTTCTGATCAGAAGTGAAAGGAGATGTTTATTAACCAAACTACACTGTGCTCAGGATGAAACATGAGGAGACTCCTAGGAACCTCACGAGATGCCTCTCGTCACAGCTGAGCGACTGGCAGATGAAGCAAGAGGAAAGAGGTGGAATGAATTCCTGGCTCCCAAGTCAAGGAGCCACATCAGAACTCTCAGAAACACCCAGATGATCGTAGCTGAACAATATTTCTTGCCTTGCTTAACCCTCCTCCCGCACATCTCCAGTTTCTTTCTCTAGTGACCAACACCAAAGACCTCCCCTTGTACCAGAAGAGCAGATGAGCAAGGCCAAGACTCCCCCTGAATAGGGAGATTTGCTTACTTCTGCTTCCCACCTCCGGAACAAGCATCTTCTACAACATAATATGCCTTTACATAATTCAGGGACCCTCTTACAATTGTCCCCCACATTCAGGACCTCGGGTTTTAAGTCTAAGGTGTTCACACAATACATGACCAGGCTGGCAAGGTTGGTACCATTTAGAAACTCCACACAGTACTGAGAGCAATGGCACGCATTAAATTAATGTAAGAGTTAACCAACCTTGTGCAGCTCCTTCGATGATTCCAGGCAGATCCAAAAGCTGAATGTTTGCTCCTTTGTACTGCAAGATAATCAGAAAGGTGGAAAATTATGAGGAACTGCACAAAACCTTTTAAACGGCTTTCCTATCACCAGCTAAGCACTCAATGTATTGTAAACAGAGGGCCAAATTCTGAAATCAATGGGGCAGCACAGGGCAAAATCTGGCCCAGTAAGTTTAGCATCCCATTGAGCTGGAAACAATTTGCAGAGTTTTTACCATGAAGCTGTTTCACTAACTTTCTGAAAATTCCTCTTCCACCTCAAGATATATTGTACTGCAGCAGTTTATGGCCAACGCTACTAAAATTCTAGACCATCTTGGTTTGACTACAAAATGACAAGACTAGAGCACACCATGGCTGTATTATTTTGGTCCTCTGTTCACCAAAGAAACTTGTCCATACGAGTAATAAGTTTCTTATCTGGTCCAACAGATGAAATATTGTAATGAGAAATGCAAACACCACTTCTCATGGCTGGATTCAGAATTACTCAGCTGTGTGTCATAGGCATAATATTACTACTGTTAACAGAGAATCTCCTTTAACTTAAGCGGTGAGGGTCACTTGCTTATGGAGCAGGAGGATGAGAGTTCCATTCCTGCTACTACAGAGAAGTTTCAAATGACGACATTGTGCAGTACAATGAAGTTGCAGATGGCCTCAGATTTGTTACAATATTTATGCTTGTTTTGACATCAATGTGTTTGTTTTAATTATTTTCACTCAGCCTGAATTTTGACCCCAAAATTTCACATTATACTAGGATGCTTTTCACTTTGGTGCCTTTTATAATTTGCTTTACTGATGGATGTACAGGGCACAGACAGCAAAAACTCCTCAAGGATAGGAGTTGTCCTATTTGCTTTCCAAATTGATTACTGCACAGATTGCCTATTTTGAAGCTTCATTAAAAACAAATCTGTCAAGGTTTCCAGCCATCTGGTCAATGGTGCCAATAGCGGTTATTAAAAAAAAAAAAATTTTCAGTTGAGAATTCTCTTATTGCCTGGCCCCTCTAAATGCAGAGTCAGATCCCCAGTGCATGCTGCCTGTCTCAGAGGAGCAATGCTGCCTATAGAAGTGCCAGGCTCCACAGACCTAACTGCAAATGCTTGAAACCTTCCAAGAGTTCAAAACAGAAATCAGCTGGGAAGCAGGGACCTTTGGATACAGCTGGTTCTGAGCCCTACCACACATGTAACTAGAATACACACATCAGGAATAGCACGTCCCTACATACTAAGTTGCGGGGCTTTTGCTAACAGCTTATGATTGAGACTATGTTTTAGTCACGGGTATTTTTAGTAAAAGTCATAGACAGGTCAGGGGCAGTAAATAAAAATTCATGGCCCATGACCTGTACTATATACCCCTGACTAAATCTTGGAACCGCGACCAACAGGCGCTGCGGGGTCGGTGCCTGCAAGCAGAGGGTGCACGCAGAGCTGCCTGGCCACACCTCTCCCTAGGAGCTGAGGGAGGGGGATATCACTGCTTCCGGGGAGCTCCGCCAAGGTAAGCGCCGCCCAGAGCCCTCACCCCGTCCCATGCCCCAACCCTCTGCCCCCTTCCACACCCAAACTCCTGCTGCTGCAGGGAGGAGAAAAGGCGGTGGCCCGAGACTGGCCCAGAGACTGCCTGGGCTGCACAAGAAGCCCCCAGGCCAGGCACACCAGCCGCTGCAGAAGTCACAGAAAGTCACGGAATCTGTGACTTCTGTGACAAACTCGCAGCCTTACTTACGCTGTAGAATCCATCTGAATCACACTTACTTCTATGACACCTGGAATACACGTCAGCGTTGTGAATTCATATGAGGCAGCTTCACTGGCTGTGGAGGTCATTAAGCTCAGAAATGTGGACTGAAAGGCAATATATTTCATAACGTGAAATATATAAACAAATGACAGCACCACTGAATATATAAAGATACATGGACACAATGCACATCAATGACTGCTGAACAGGCACGGGGAGAAAACAACTGTAGTTTTAACAGCCATGTGCTCTTGCTATGCCGGGCATGGGAGTTTTAGAGGTGAAGTGGGATACTTGGCATGTTCTCTTGAATGTCAGTTACCAGACTGCTCTTACAAACCTTTCATAGTGGTGTTGCTGTCAGACGGGAACAAACAAAAGGTTTTGGGCTGCACCAAGTGCGCTTTGCATACAAGAATGATGAAAGCCTTTCCCCAGTTTTAGCCTTCAGGTCTGGGTGTGCGAGCAACATTCTTTCCATTCATTTTTGGCAAACACACACTTAAGTTGTGGAAGTACAGAAAAAGTCAGAAACATTAGCGGTCAGATAACACAAGCATCTTTCAAAAGACTGAAAACAAACTTAGGGACTGCACGTGCTAGAGTGAACTCGGCTAGTCACTGACCTTACCCACAGAGGGAAAGCCAATCAGTGCCACTCTGGCATCTCCAGATTTCATCACATCAAAACCCTCTCCTTTAGCAGCAGCAGATTTGGAGGGTTCTAGTAGCTGAGCTCTGTACTTTGCAAGCTTTGCCTTCAGTAGGCCAAGATGGTACTCGGTAGCTTAAACAAAACAGAAAGAACAGTTAGTAACCAAATAGCCGGCAATAGCATCGGAACATGCACCTATTTCCCTATTAGTTCAAGTGACTTGTTTCTCGTTTAGGAATTGCAGCAACTAGGACATTACTACAAATTAACATTGTAGCTCAAGTTTGGTGTTTTTAACTATTTGCTCTTTATGCGGCACAAAACCCTGAAATAAATGCGCAAATAAATCTGTTAGTCTTTAAGGTGCCACCAGACTCCTTGTTGTTTTTGTGGATACAGACTAACACGGCTACTCCCTGATACTTGACACTGAAATAAAGGTAGCTCCTGCCTTAAGAGTGTCCATTCTGATAGAGAAGGGACAGGATTCCTAGGGAGAGAAAACAACAGGATTTTGTGTTTTCTCTCCCCCCCCCCCCTTATTTAGTTATTATAGACTCACTTCTTGTGGTGTAAGTTATGTCTTTACATTTAATCTATTCCCAATGGCATATCAGGACACGGGTGTAAACCACCCATGAGGTGCGAGTTGCATTAGTTTGCACCAATATGGCATCCTGTAGGGGAGTATAAAGGCATCCAGCCAGTTCTCTGGGGTGCAAATGGAGCCCCCCCAAAAGGACGAAAAAAATCAGTGTAAGGGAAGGCGCTGACAGAATTGCCACCCGCCCCTCCCCGCTGCCAGCCCCCCGACAGACGGACAGACGGACGGGGCGAGCCCCGCCCCCCGCTGCCAGCCCCCCGACAGACGGACGGACGGACGGGGCGAGCCCCGCCCCCCGCTGCCAGCCCCCCGACAGACGGACGGACGGACGGACGGGGCGAGCCCCGCCCCCCGCTGCCAGCCCCCCGACAGACGGACGGACGGGGCGAGCCCCGCCCCCCGCTGCCAGCCCCCCGACAGACGGACGGACGGGGCGAGCCCCGCCCCCCGCTGCCAGCCCCCCGACAGACGGACGGACGGGGCGAGCCCTCCCCAGCGCCCGCGGCCGGGCCGCCCCTGACCTTTGTTCTTCTGGGTGCGCGCGATCTCCTTCTCGATCTCCGAGATCTTCTCCAGGATGCCCATGGCGCCGGCGGGCGGGGGCGCAGCCGCGCTCTGGGGGCTCCGAAGCGGGCGCCAGAGGCCTAATGCGCCGCCTTCAAGCCACCCCGGCTCCTCGCCCGGAAGCTGCCGCCGGCTCGTCCGTCGCACTAATCACCCCCTCGGCGTGACGGGGTGGCGGCCGGTGCACTCGAGTTCCAGTCCGGCCGGGACACGCAACGTGCCGACCCCCGCTGCAAGGGTTCCGGGAGCACAAAGGTCCCACCCTGCACAGTGGGCAGCGGGAGCTGGCCCCTGCCGTGTCTGGAAAACGCAGGGTCTCTCGGACCGGCCTGAGATTCCCTCCAGAAGAGCCCCGGGGCTGGCCCTGCTCCTGCAGCACCCAGCCAGGGCTGGTCCCAGCAATCAGCCTGCCAGCTCAGACATGGGGTGCAGCTGCTGTGGGGGGAAGGGGCAGCAGCCTGCCCGTCAGTAGCTGCCCCCACGTCCCCCTGCCCTCAGCCAGGGACAGGAAGAGTTTGTAACTAGTTTCTATGTGGCAACCCTCCCCCCCCCCCCCGCACTGTAATAGGAGGAGGCCTGGTCTCAGTCCCCACTTCAGAGACTGCACAGTCCACCAGGACAAGGGAGACTGTGGGCAGACAAACGAGGCAGGACTCGTCTAACTTAAACAGCTCCTCCTGCTCCAGCTCAGCCATCACTGACATTCCTGTTAGACATGGCCAAGGGAAAAGGCTGGGGCAGCATTTTAGATTGCCTTGCACGCATTGTCCGCATTGCACATCCCCCCTGCCACACACCCTTGCTAAACCAGAAGTTTCCCACATTCGTATCAAGCAGAAAGCTCAGGCTTCTGCAGTGGTTCTTCCTTTTAATGTGCAGGCTGATTTCCTTAGCTGCATTGTTCCGTTTGCCATGCCCTTAGCTTCAAGGGCTCTGCGATTCTGTCCACAGATTATTTTCAGACAAGAGAAATGGCCACTTAGGTTGATTATATAAAGCAGTGGTGATTTTTCATTTGTACAGTAGATAAAAGAACAGACAGGGCATTTAAATAATTAGCACTTAAGCAGATACATCAAAGCCACTCCATGAAACTCTTCTTACCCTAGTCTAGCAAAGAGGAACGTGCTTTTTATACAGACTAACACTGATGGTTACTAGAGGAAAAAAGTTGATTCTATATTATCCATTGGGGGTATGCCACAAAATGGTAACAAATCCTACTCCTTTCCTCATGCACCAAGGTCAAAATATATACTCATGCTGTAATTACGATAAAGACAGAACCTGTAGCAAAAGTACAGATTGAGCATGCCAGGAAAGTTGATTACAAATGTAACTAGTTTGATTGTTGCTTACACTAGGCCCATTTAGATTTAGACTGGCCAAACATTAACCCCTATGTGTACAAGTAGCCCATTGTCAGATGTGTCCTTCAAACGACATAGCTGTACTCCAATATGATATGGCTATATGAGAACTAGCCTGATTGTGAATGCATTAAAATTAAGTCTTTTTTAACTGCTAAGAGTTTAGATAGTATCCCATTAACATTTGGATTTAGTCACAAAGCTCTGAAACTTTAAACAGGATGCCATGGTGGGGGGAAAACCAGCATTTGTCCGAAAGTGACCATGGCTCCAAGAAGACAATTTGTTAGCACCTCTCCCCACAACCACTAAAGAAACAGCAAATGCAAGCAGATTGATATGGTTATACTAGTCAGCAAACATGACTCCATGCCTAAGCTACAAAAAAACCTTCCAGGCTTTCCAGGAAAGGAAAAAATATATATATAAGCCAGAACAGCAAGATATGTAAACTAACCACAGCTAATTTTCCTGTAGTGGCCATGTTCCAGGTTTGATGTGTGGAGCTGTAAGAACTGTGCTGTCAGTACTGTAGCTTTAAGGCCTGGACCACTGTGTTTGGGAGGAGTCAGCAGACTTTTCCGCTGCCAGTCAGCCATTGTTGCTTTGAGAAAGAAGCCAAGAAAGGAGGGGGCTTAGGTGCAGGTACTTAGAAGCTCTATATAAAGCTAACGATCAGGAAGAGTTTTACAGAGAACTTTCTCACTATGAGAATTTGATTGTTAGCTTATTTTCTGCTTGCCATCCTATTCCAGTTAAAGTCAGGGTAATTCACTTAAGACAATCAGTGGCTTATTGGATTCTCCAGCCATAAAGCTTGATCAGCAAGATGCAACTTGCTGTTCCTATAAAACAAGAATTGCTTTGATTTACAAACACACAAACAAGCGCTCCTTAAAATACATTTCTTTTTAATTTGGACGTTGATAGCTCTGCAAAATACTTCTCCCAGTCCCTGTTCCACAATTAATCATAAATATACTCAGACTCTGCACCCACGTTAGGGGTTGTTTTTTTTTTAAACTTTCACAAGACTCAAAGACCCACCCTCCCACTTACTCTCCCCAAGAAGTCTCACCTTGTTAGTTTTCTTTCACCACAATGCAATATAATTAAGAGCATTTCCTCTTAGCTTAAACAGTTTCAGAAGAAAAAAAAAAAAAACCAAGCAAATCAAGGCTTTAGAGAATAAAAGCTTCTCCTTTTCTGAATGTAAGACAATCCTTTAAAAAAAAATTGCATTCCTTTGCAACTTTTGGATTTCAGCTGAAATATGCTTTATGTGAGGGGGAAAGAGCCCCTTCTGTCCCAAATCCCTCTCAAAAACATCAAGTCTCAGTGGTTTAGGGAACACATTAGGAGAGCTTCCTGATTATAAGATGACCCGAGGGACCTCCTGCAACCCGGTTTCTGCATGTGGCCACCACAATGTTTAAAGTTAAAGCCTAACAATAATTGTCACAAAAATGTCATCATGATGGGTTGGGTATCAGTGACAATATTGCACACCGCTCCAGAGGCACAGAAACCACTAACAGATTAAAAGTATTTGCACATTTCATTTTTGTTAAAAGGGTCTAAGGAGACGTTACCGCAGATGGGCCTGATCAGTTTTCGTTTGGAAAACAGAGAAAAATGCTCCATTCATATTTTGTGGCCACAACCGCCTTTTCCGAAATAAGACAAACCCCTCCCAGTACACAGGAGTGAGCCAGCAGCCCCTGTACTGCCAAGGTGCCTTATTCAAGTCATTGTGTCATCAGAATAGTGGACCTAGACGAGACGCCTCTCTCACCCACCCTGTCCTCTGGCTGTTATCGGAGATCATTTCAGCATTTGTCTTCTAGCCATTTTTTAACTCCATTGTTGCTGTCCATCAAGACCTACAAGAAGTTACGTTCCCTCATCCTTCACCTTTTTTAATACACCAGGTGGTTTCCCATCTAACCTTTAAGATGGAAACCTACTCCTTGCCTGTTTAGGCAACTTTTCCCAAATGTGTCTTGAAGATGGGGTACAGCTAGGATAAATAGGGCCACAGGACTTTGACTATTATGTCACCGAGCAAATTAAACCGGTTCATTTTCTTAAGCAAAATAAACCAAGTCCCCAGTGTGGAATATACAAAGTGAGCCCACTGAGACCTGAATGCTTTCCCATTAAGGCTTAAACTATCAACTCAGCCTCTGCAAAATACAATACGGACACTGTGAAAAGGAAAAGTTAGTTAAAAAAACAACTTCGCACTCCATAAGTGAAGGGCTTTGCTTTTTGATTGCAAGTGGCAAACATTCTTTAAAAATGATTTGCTCTGTTGGTACAAATCTCCCTTTTCTTAATAGCTTTTTTTTTTTTTTTTTTTTTTTAAATAGAACAGCCAGAAAAAAGCAAGGTAAGTTGTCTCACAAAAGCCCTGCACGCATAGAGTATCATATTAAATATACAACTGATGCCAACTTTTAAAATGTCTTAAAAAAACCTCCCCACACACAGACACGCACACACTTTGGCACACAAGCCTTAAGTTATTTCACTTGAATGTTTCAAAGTTGTAGGACAGCCACTGTTCTTTTTGTTGTTTTTTCCGTTTTGCCTGGTATAAAGGTATCAAGCAGTGATGTTGGTGGAGCACGAAAAGTAGGTACAAATGCTAAACAGGTCACTAGCATCATTTCTGCAATGCTGCTAAACACTTGTACCAGGACGATTTTTCCAAAGCTGCTGGTTGATTACATACATATATATATAAAAAACTAATGTAGACATTCACGGTTTTCAATGTGAAAACAGTAAAATGTAATTCTGAATAATTGTGCATTTGCCATAGGGTCCTTGGGAAGAGGAACCATAAAAATATTTTTTTTTTTATTAAAAGTCTTTTTTATTTTTTTACCCTTAAGTAAAGAGCAAATATACACTTAGTAAGCAGAGCTCAGATCCACTTCTACTGAGGGCCTGGAAGTCTTTACATTTAATCTATTCCCCGTGGCATATCAAGACAAAGGAACAGCTTGCAGCTCAGAAGTGGCTAGCGTTCCTGAGAGATCTGCAGCTCCGGCTAACCTCATTAGCCAGTATGAGCTGGAGATTCATTAGGTCTTCAAGACTTGTCTGTCTCAGCCAAATGCTTCTGTAGTGGACTCTGCAGATCAGCAGTTCTCTCCGCTAGGCAAAGCCTCGCTAATGCATCGACACGCCCAGGCTCTGGAAGCGGCAGAGCTGTCAGACAGAGCGACAAATGTGAACGGCCGCAGTTCTTTGTATTTCAACCCATACTAGGATGTAACATGAAACCATAAGTGCTGAGCTTATGTTTTCTTATTACTCAGAGGAGAAGGTATTGATTCCAGCTCGGACCAAACTTCCAGAAGGGGGTCGGGAGGAATTTCAGTGATAAAGAAACTAGCTGTGCAAAAAGAAAGTGCATTTAAAGGTAGCTTTAAAACCAGATTAAAGATCAAATTGCCACTTGGCAGGAGGGAGACTCCAGCTCCTGCAGCCATGCTCCTTGGGTCGGATGGGCTGACATTCATGCTTTCTTTCACAAGTCCGTTGGGCAGAAGAGAAGCGCGTGTCCCCCCCACTCCGACAGGGACACATCTCTCGTGGCAGATCACGCTCTCTCCTGCCCGGGTTGTTTTCACTTGGTATCATTCTGTCCGCCTGTCATCGGAACTCATAGATGGGTGCACTGTGCTCAGGGACATGAGTTAGATTCAGAGACTGATACCTGAGAGGAAGGAAAAACAGGGACGATAACGACAAGACATAATGAGCCATTTCCCCTTCCGACCTTTCCCTGAGCTCTGCATCTGTTCAGCTGGTTACACTTTAGGATCGGACCATTCGACTTCAGAATGGACGCAAGCTCTAAAACGTGCCTCTTCGATTTAATCCTGATTGTCAGCCCCAGCACTTTGGATTGGCTACAGCTGGTTGTATTTTGCTGCAATTCACAAAACACTTTTAAATTAACGTCTGACACATTCAGAAAAAGCTGCACCCGCATCAAGGGCTCTCAAACTCTTAGACCGTTCCATTCATCGCTGTGCAGACTTCCCACCCATTCACAATCACCTAACAGCTCTGGCCGTTGCTTACTTTCCGAATATTGCTAAAAATACAGGGCTAAGAGTCTTTTCAAGCTATCTAGCAAAGGAAAGCCAGCACCCTAGGCCTTGCCTGCTCACCATGGGTCCGTGGCAGAGGCTCTGCAGACTGGGATGAAATGAATGAAACCTGACTGAAGGTTGTAACCGCAGAACTGTTAGCTACGAGAACACTCTTCGCTCTCTTTTCAGAGGGCCCTTACCTGCCTCCTCCACAGATGCCTGCTTTGCAGTTGGTCCTACCCAGGGCAGATGCAGAGTGTTGGGTGCATGGAAGCTCAAGTCAGAGGAGATGAGCAGAACAAGTAGTACAGGGGAGGCCAATCCTGGAGCGGCAAGACTGTATTGCTGTCCCCCGCCTCTTTTACCCTAGCATGGGAGAGGCTTGTGACTTGCTAGTGCGGAGGACACAATCTTACCGAGCCCACAGGCAGCCTCCGCGCCACTGCTCAGGAGAGCACCTGACTCTGCACCTTGCTAGAAGCATGGTGCACCAAGGCTGTAGCAGCGCAGCACCGGCATGGCCAGCAGTTTGGCTCTGGAAAGAGCCTCTTGCATGGTGTCAAGTATCAGAGGGGTAGCCGTGTTAGTCTGAATCTGTAAAAAGCAACAGAGGGTCCTGTGGCACCTTTAAGACTAACAGAAGTATTGGGAGCATAAGCTTTCGTGGGTAAGAACCTCACTTCTTCAGATGCAAGACATCTTGCATCTGAAGAAGTGAGGTTCTTACCCACGAAAGCTTATGCTCCCAATACTTCTGTTAGTCTTAAAGGTGCCACAGGACCCTCTGTTGCCTCTTGCACGGTGGTTCCTCCATTCCTTCCCCATGAACTACAGAGATTTCGGGATAGTAAAGCTGGAGGGGGGCTAGCTGTTCAGGAAGCCCGCACCTGCTGTATGCGTGGAATTACTGAAGGGGTCAAGTTAGCAGCTACTCACCACAAGGCTTGACATCAGTTCTTGGGATGGTGTTACCAAGATGGGGATATTAATAGAAGGACAGCTCTATAGCCAGTCAGAAAACCCTATTCACAGTATCTAACAGTGCCCCCAAAGCCTCAGCATCGAGCAAGAGCCAAGTCCAGGAGGCAGCCATGAGCCCATGACTTTGACCTGCTGGTGAGCCCTGCAACTAAGTGATTGACACTGGGCATCAGCACACCATGCTAACAGGGCAAGCGGGGAAGGGAAAACATCCCGAAAGTCAATCCTGAAGAGGTTAAAAGTGAATCGCCAGCATCACAGAGACAGTATTTTAATCTCAAGATGCCGAGTGTTCTTCGCTATGCCATCATGTGTAACACAAGTCATGGCTTCCTCTCAACAGCGGGCAGCTGAAGAATGAGTCACTCGGGTAGCATACAGTAAGTATGATGCCAGACAAGTAGAAGGAGGGAAAGAAAAGCTTTTGACATGTAGCAATAGTATTTGGCAGCAATTCACCAACAGCTGCCTGACCTCTCACTTCAGATCTTCTGACCTTGATTTTACTGTGCTCCATGGCTAGTGACAGGTATGTGAACGGGCAGAGCTGTCAGACAGAGCGACAAATGTGACACCACTTTTGGTGCTGGCACCTACAGCTGACCTAACCACACACGGTGTAGAAACTCTCTCTCCATGCGAGCCTGAGTTTCAGATGCCAGGGGCTGTGAGTAGGGCTGGTGGGACATTGTTCTTTCAGTAGCACAGTAAGGTCCTACATCCAATCCCAGGGCTGTGAAGTGACAGAGGAGCCCAGACACTGCCAGCATCCTTCAGCCTGTAGAAGGGAAGGAAGCTCCCCTTACCATTCTGAACTCCTGTGGTAGTAATAGCCCTCTATAGATGCTGCAGACTTCTGGAAGCTGATGTAATAAAACCCAGCAAAGGAAGCACCGCTGATGTCTTTGATCGTGTGATCTGGGACTAGGAACTGCTCCTGCACAAAAGGTAACAAGGGTTTGTATTTAAAATGGGTTTGAACCTTTGCCTCCCGGAAATCCTGGGGTGCAGATTTGCACTTGTTATAAGTCAGAGGGGCCGAGCGCTGGAAACTGAACAGAGAAAGATGTCAAGTGAGTATTTCATAGCTGTGAACTCATTTTAGTCATCCCAGCATGGACCAAAGGGACTATTCAGCATGTATATAGTGACCATTGTACCCTTTCACAAGATCTCCACTACAATGGTCTTAAAGGGACACTGTCCATTTGCAACCCAACCTGTTTTAAAGAACACATCAGAAGTCGTTTCAGCTCTTTCACCTGCCAATCTGTGGTTTGACAACCACATTTTCCTATTTTTAAAGACAGCGATTTTCTCCCACTGTAACAGCATGAAAGACCCACATAAATGGGAGGGAACAGACTTAGCTACCCAGTGGAAACAATGAAATTGGCTATACAGTGTGTCAAAACCACACAGCCAAAAAAAGTCTCTCTGATTGCTTCCAGCTACCTACATGTGTTGAGTGGTGCAGAATAACTCGACAGAAGTGCCATTTTTAAGATGTTTATGTCTCTCTCAAGCAAGGAGGGATAAATCCTTAGTGTTGCTTCAGAGACACCCTTCCCGGAATTTCATTCTGTATGCAGCGCCCATGTGTTTCATGTTCTAAGTGTTGGCAGTTTCAGACCAGCTGGCTGGGGGACACACATCTACAGGGAGTTTTTTTACCTTCCACCTCATGAAGACATAGTCCCCGTTCTTCAAATCCTCGTAATCAAAATCATCTGAGTTAAATGTTTTCGCATATTGGTAAAAGGCCTGGAATTTCCCCTGAAAGCACAGGAAAAACAAAAATCAATTCCTAGAGCACAGCCGACTTTCAGTTAGCAGAGTTTATGAAGGGAAGAACGTGTTACCAGGTAAGAGACTCTGGGAACCGCACCCTGCCTTGTCAGGAATGGGAAATGGATGATCCAGTAGGATTTTTTGCTTTTATCTCCAAGTTTGGCAATTTATGATTTCTAAGCTGTTGCATCACAGATTCAAGCTAGACTAGCTAGCCAACTTGCCTTGATCCAGGGCAAGCATCCATATCAAAAGCCACCACTGCTACTGGGCCCACTGCTGGCAAGTCACAGCAGAGGCACTAGGGATGGAATCTGAACTCCCCGTGTTCTCTCCAGAGCTGGCTGAAGATCGTACCCCTACAGCTACTCCTCCTGTAACTGTTCTGTTGTTAAAGCAGTGGCCCCAAAACTTTTCAGGATCGCCTCCCCCCCCAGCCAGAGATGGGAGTGGGGCTACAGCTCCCAGGGTGGGGGAGGATCGTGTACAGGGGTAAGGGGAATGAGGCTGGGGGTGGGAGCGGGGCCGCGGCCTGCGGGCAGGGCGGGGCTGCGTGGCGCTCCCTCCCTGCCCCGTGTGGGCTGGCCTGGGCCCTGCCGCACCACCTCTGAATATTCCTCCAAGCCCCCAAGAGGGGCCCGCCCCACAGTTTGGGGGACCTCTGTGTTAAAGGTTCTCAGTTTCCAGGACTGTCAAGCCAGCACCTTTCACCAACAATCGAGAACATTTTTAATGTTAAGGGCAAAACTCAAAAATACTTGACTGCAGAAATCCAACGTCCCTTCATCCCTCCCTACAGGAGAGAGAGGGCTCCAATGTCTAAGGCCTGCCACAGTTTGTGAAATGACTTCAATCAACCTGCAAGTGAGACTCTGGGGTATAACCAGCTTCGGCTGCGAAACACACAGCCGCTCCTTATACTCGCTGGGTAGAGACATGCAACTCACTGCGGTGAAGATGGGAAGGGATTGGTGCCCAAGAGAGGTACACCAGCATACATGTGAAATCCACCCTCAGTGAGGAGAGAGAAGCCCCCACACACAGGAGAAATCCCCTAGCCTGCCTCTCCCTCAGCACAAGTACTATGTTCCATTAGGAACTGAGAGGCAGAAATTCCTCCTACTCAACAGGTATCTATGTTGGTCTCTTCCACACCACTCCACTCCACTCCCCCTAGGCCTTACTCCAGATGTGGTCCCATCCGCCAGAAGATCATTATCATTCGTTCTCAGGAACAGATCAGAGATTTTGGCTGGCAGCACTTGTAAAGTCTGCAAAGAAATCCTCCAGCCAAGCCAGGGAAGGTCAGAACTGACATTCCTGATCTAGGGGCTTGTCTACACGGGTGATTCTTGCACGGACATAGCAGCACAGATGTCACTGCACTGCTGGAAATCACTAGTGCTGCACTTGGGTAAAGAGCGACTTGTGCCAGAGGAGCTTCCCCCAGTTTCAAACCAGCTGAGTCATGCTGGTGCCAGTCACTTTTTTCACCAGGACAGAGTGTCCGTACTGGTGCAGCAACATCAGTGGAGCTACATTAGCAGGAGTGAAAAAAAGGAAAGGAAAGAATCCCTATGGGAGAAAGCGACCAGGAGAAAAGCCTAAGGAGAGAACTTTTCAGGCTGTCTTTGTATATCAACAACAAAGATACACCACAACAAAGCCTTAATTGTTTCTTTTTTTAAAAAACATTTGCATATCCCTTTTAACCAGTTAACACGTTTGGGGTGGTTTTAGATCCGTAGTTGGTTGCCAATATGTTTAATTACCCAGTGTTTACGATCGACGTCTTCATCCGCATCCCATTTCCGCGTTAAGAAGGGGTGTTTTTTACTGATTATTTCCCCTTCAAAGAAAGTGGTAAGGGTCGGGTATTCCTAGGAGGAGGGTAAAAAAGATTAAAGAATTTTGCCAACAACAAAACAAAAAACTGGGCCCTGTATAGGAGAGGAGACACACTCAGATACTGGCTAGCATTTCAGCAAACAATGACATGTCAGCACCAACCCCCCCGAAGTGGTCGGAGAGTTCGGTCTGATGTCCCTCTCTCTCTGCTTTGCACCTTACTTTATCCCGTTCCAGACACTTCTAAAGGGATGCCCCTTCCCATCTCTCTCCCATAGCCCATTTCTTCCATTCATCTCTCCTACACTGGTCCCCTTGCCTGCAATCTGTCTGCTGACTCCCCACACCTTTAATTTGCTCCTTGAGAAGGGATCAGAGGCTATGGTGAAATTAAAGAAAAAGGTGACAGAGATCAGCCAAAGACATACAAAAGAATTAGGCTGGATGGGCTTCCCCTGCTCACATACGTTGAACCTATGATCTACTTTAGAGTTCCACTGTGTGGAAACTCTCAGCGAGCTCTACAACAGCGGTGAGCCATCGCATATCATCAGCTGAAATAAGGAGCCTGTGTCAGGAGAAGCTTGTGAGGAAAGGAATGCAGAGGTAGAAAGAAACCTGACAATCTGCATGTTAAACCAGTCATCTTGCTGAATGCCTGAGAGGTCCGCTGTTAATACAGGCAGGTCCTATATGAAAGGTGTGGAAAGAAGAAGTTCAGGAAGATCTGGCTTGTCTGGAGGTTTGGGGCAACAAAGATACACGCACAGCCAATTAACTGGTGATGGCAAAGTCAGGTCTGCTTCAGCTCAGCCCTTACAGTGCTGCTATCAAGTTAAAACAATTTTTAATTAAGTTGCTACAAAACCATTTATATTTGGTTTACACTGTGTAAAAAAAACAAAGGAAAGGGATTAAGGTACCCAACAGTCTTCTTAATTATGGGCTCAACCTCACAGACCTTCATACCTTTAGCCAGAAATTGGAGCAGAGGCTGCCCTTCACTCCCATGGAGTATAGAAAAGGAGTTTAGTAACACGTGCTCACCTCTGTAAGGCCTTTAATCTTCAAGTATCCACAAAGATAGGAGTTTTCCATATCCACATGCTAGGACAGAGAGCACAAAATCTGTAAGTGTGTGTATCCAGGGACAAGATACCCAAGTTGGCCCAATGCACTTTGGTCTCAGCTCTGTTAAGGATGGTACAGAACTGCATTGCCCAGCTTTGTTCATAGGTCATTCACGTTGATCACACAGTGGTATCTGGACTCAGGAGAGAATCATTTAGAGGTATCCACTTTACCTTTTCTGCAAGCGGGCTGGGGAATGTCTCATGTGCTTTCAACTAATTAATAATACGTTCTACTTGTATAGCACCTTTTTACCCAAGGATCTCAAAATGTTTTACAAAGATGGGTAAGCATCCCCGTTTTACAGAAGGGGAAGTTGAGATGGAAGTGAAGTGATTTGCCCAATGTCACAGCACATCAACAGAGCCAGATCTCCTGATTTGTCTGTCACCTGCTCTAACCACATGCTACCAGCAATCTAGACATCTGCGAGTGACAAGAAGGGAGGGAACATCCTCAAACAATCAGATCTTTCTCCCTCGCCACCAGAAACTCTGGTTTCATCCTTGGCTTTGATGGTGACTGTTAGTAAATCTGTCTCTCATCACTTCCATAACGTGACTACCCCAATGAGTTCTCTCTACTTATCTGGCACTAAGGCCTGGTTCCTTCTAAACAATCCCATCACTGCTGTACACAAGAGCCTTCTCTGGAATGTCTGCCATCCGGAAAAGTCTGCATGTACCTCTCTTCAAACTGTATCTTAACACATACCTGTCTCCCATTCCCAATGCCTTCATTTCTTCCCCGCTTCTGACTGAATGCTCCATTTACTTGCCACGCAGTGTCTAATTACTGGGATACTTCCATTTCTAGAAACTTCTGCTCAGAAACCCACAAATCACCAGATCAGCTCTCAAAGCCAAATGAAGAGTTTGAAAAACCCTGACATCAAAGGCAAAAATGCATCTTTCCCATCTGTAGCTAATTAAGTGCAAATATTTCACTGTGCTTATGCAGAATAATTGTAGTTAACTCCGCCCCTCAGAGGACATGCAAAACATCAGGGTTTAAGCTAAAAGACTGGGTATTCTTGGGGGGGGGGGTAAGAAGAGCTGTAATGAAGCTGATCTGCCATAGGAGGACTCCACTGAAGCTAGCTGTTTCAGGTACTCTTGTGCTGTTGACAAACGTAGCACTGTATGGGAAGGTTGAGTGTGGTTTAAATGCTACTCGTGTCTGCTGACCTTAGGACTTTGACATCGTTCCACAACACTGACCAATGCGTCAGGCTTCATCCTAGCTCTCGTTATATAAACCACCAGATCTTTTGCAATCCAGTAGGAAACAGAGCTGTAACAGGCAGCATGTTTTATAGCAAGAGTGTATCAGATATCTGGCTTGCCACTTATACACGACCCTACATCTCGCCAGCCCTGCCCAAAGTGATCATGCCAGTGCCTACAACTAAAAATAAAGCACGGAGAAACAATCACTCTAAACAGGAATGGGAGGGCTGCAGAGACAAGTGCTCATTTAAAGAGATCCCTGGAGCACAGCCGGGCCCAACAGCTGCTCTTGCTACACTCTGTTCCAGGACTGATTGCTTCGGTTTGCTCTAACCCCTGGTCTACACTTACAATTTATCAACCTCACTGAGGGCTGTGAAAGAATCACACCTGAGCACCGTAGTTAAGCTGACCTAGTTCCCAGTGTAGAAGCAGCTAGGCTAACAGAAGAATTCTGTCGACTTAGGCTATGTCTACACTTAAACCACTACAGTGGCATGCTGCACTGCTTCAGTGTAGACCCTCACTACAGCGATGGGAGGGTTCAATCCCCGTCCCTGAGTGTCCATTGACCTAGCACTGGGGGTTTGGTCAGCTTAACTACATCGCTCAGGGGTGTGGATTTTTCACACCCCTAAGCAACACAGCTGGGTCGACCTAACTTTTACTGTAGACTTGGCCTCAGCTACTGCTGCCCGCAGAGGTGGATTAACTACCGCAACAGAAAACGCCCGAGCCTCGCAGCAGGAAGGCCCACACTACGGCACAACGGCATAGCTGCAGCGCTGGAGCAGATGTGGCCGTCGTTCCCTTGTCAGCGTGAGATCCAAAGGCTTCAGAGCCAGGAACTAGACATGCAGGGATGGTGAATCTCAGGGCTGGAGAGCTGAAGTCCCAGGGTGAGCCCCTCAGGGCCAAACCACCTGTGGTGGCTGGAAAACCTGATGTCTGGGGCATCTTACGCCCAGATGACTAGTATCAAGTAGTTTCCTCCCCAGCCCTCCTGATGCAGGCTGGCCTGGCATGCAACTACCCACTCAGCCTATTACTCACCCACTCAGCCAATCCCAGCTGCTTGCTTTTTCTTCCTCAACTGAAGCTGAGGGACAAGCCCCCAGACTAGCAAAGGGTTTTGTTCATTTACTACGTTCTACCCCCACTGCTCCATGAAGGATGAGGGGGAGACATCATTTGCTGAGCAGATTTGCTCTAGCTCATGCAGGGGCAATCTGGGGTGGGGGCCTGGTGGGTCCCTAGAGAGGTCTCACCTGCCTCGCCCAGCTTAGAGGCTGTTCTTGTCAGTATTACAGCTGCCCTTGTGTTGCAGGCCTGGATTGGGGGATCCACCTGCATCACCGCCACCTCGCAGGTGCTGCTGGCCCAAGGTACATTTAGAGCCGTGAAGGGTCCCTAACCTCCCCTGGACGTCCACCTCACAGGCACTGATCTCTGAGAATGAAGTGTTCTACAGGTAGGGTGACCAGATGTCCCGATTTTATAGGGACAGTCCCGATTTTTGGGTCTTTTTCTTATATAGGCTCCTATTACCCCCCACCCCCTGGTTTTTCACATTTGCTGTCTGGTCACCCTACCTACAGGCAGGGGACCCCATGCAGAGGTCTCAGGAGGCAGTAGGTCCTGATCTGAGGGAAGGGGTGCCCTGGGGGGAGGGTGCGGTGCGTGTGTGTGTTTTGGGGACAATGTAGATCCCAGTCTCTGCTAGACAAGGTATGCGAGGGCAGGGGGCCCATGTGGAGATCTCAGGGAGCGGGGGTCCCAATCTAAGAGAGGAAGATATTTTAAGAGCAGATATTGCATGTATTGGATCCTGGTCTCTGTGAAATGGGGGGATTAGGGAAAGAGGTCTCCATGGGGTGGTCTTTGGGGGAGGGTCCTCAGGGGGCAGTGGGTGCCTGGACTCAGGGGGGCTGATGTGCATGGGGGTCCAGACTCTGGGCAACAGGCATCATTCTAGGGAGGCCCTGGTGGGTGCTCAAGAGGATCCCCAAGAGGTGCTCTAGGAGAACAGGGGGGATCTTGGGAGAAAGGCCCTAAGAGGCAATACAGGGAGCACTGGAGCGGATCCCGGGGAGGAATGGGTGCTCAAGAGGGTCCATGGGAGGCACTCTAGAATGGATTGAGGGGCCCCAGAAGGGAAGATCCCAAGGGGCACTCAAGTGGGAGGTCTCTGGGAGGGGAGCAGAGGATGTTCTAGGGGGGGATCCCCATGGGGAGGACCTCAGGGGGTGCTCTGGGGGATCCCAGGGAGGGGTCACTCTAGGGGGACCCAGGGAAGGACCCCAGGAGGGGGCAGGGATGCTCTAGGAGGTCCCCAGAGGAGGGGTGCTCTGGGGTCCCCAGGGGGAGGACCCCAGGAAGGGAGACGAGGGGTGCTCTGGGGATTCCTGGGGGAGGACCCTAGGAGGAAATGTGGGGGGCACTCTAGGAGGGTCCCTGGGAGGGGAGCAGAGGATGCTTTAAGGGGGTCCCCAGGAGGGGGGACCTCAGAGAGGGCGCCCTGTGGGGTCCAAGGGAGGGGGGGCTCTAGGGAGATCCAGGTGAGGACCCCAGAAATGGATGCAGGGGGTGCTTTAGGGGGGTCCCTAGGAGGGGGGATCTCGGGTGGGCGGCGGACGCTCTAGGGGAGTCCAGGGGAGGACCCCAGGAAGGGATGCAGGAGGTGCTTTAGGGGGGTCCCTAGGAGGGGGGATCTCGGGTGGGCGGCGGACGCTCTAGGGGAGTCCAGGGGAGGACCCCAGGAAGGGATGCAGGAGGTGCTTTAGGGGGGTCCCTAGGAGGGGGGATCTCGGGTGGGCGGCGGACGCTCTAGGGGGGGACCCCAGGAAGGGATGCAGGGGGTGCTCTGGGGGGGTCCCCAGGAGGGGGGACGCTCTAGGGGGTCCGGTGCGCTCCGGGGGGGTTCCCGAGAGGCGGGGCGGGGGATCCCCGCGCGGCTCACCTGCATCACCACCTCCACCTCGTAGGCGTTGCCCTTGCTGCGCTGCTGGCCGCGGAACTTGGCCCCGCTGTAGAGCAGGGAGGTGGCGACCCCGGGCTGCGCCGTGTTGATGGGGGGCGGCGGCACCAGGCTGGCGGCGGCCCCGCGGCCTCGGGCTCCCCCCGGGCAGCAGCACTCGCTCCGCACCGGCATCTCGGGGGGGTCCCCGGGCGCCAGCGTGACACGGGCTGCGGGGAGCCGGCCCGGCCGCCTTACCGACCCGGGAACTCGCCGGTACCCCCGCCGCCTGGCTCAGGGCCTCCCGGCGGCGCCTCCGCACATGCTGATTGGCCCAGAGGGCGCTGCGGGGGGCGGGACGCCATTCCCATTGGTCTACCGAAGCCACGTGGGCGGCTGCAATGCCCCCTGGGACTCGTAGTTTCCTGTAGGTCCCAGTGACGGTGCAGTCGGAGGGACAAAATAGCGATTATGATGCTGATTGGACGTCGGTGAGCAAGATGGCGGCGCCCAGAGGCAGAGAGGTTAGCTGAGCAGCGGGTGTGAGGGGAAGGCAGTTGTTCCGCAAGCCGCGTCCGTGAGGCCCCTACAGGGAGCGGGAGAAGGGCCTAGAGCCCTTATATACTCTATAGGGTCGTACAGGGGGTTCCGTGGGGGTCTGTCTTTGGGGCCCGGTGATCCCGGCTGGGGGCCTTGGGGAGCCCATCAATCCTGGCGGAGGCTCTTGGGGGGGGGTTCCTCTGAGGGGGGCCGTTGATCCCGGTTGGGAGCTTTTTGTGGCGGCATTGATCCCAGCCTGGGGTTCTTGGGGCGGGGGGAGGCGTTGATCCCGAGTCATTAGGAGCCCAGGTCTTTAACAGGGCCAGATCGTCCCCATCTAGCTGTTGCTCGCGGCCTCCCGAGAATGTGGCGCCGTTGTCAGCGGCTGTTCTACGCCAGGCCGCCCCAGACCCCACGGCTGTGCCCGACTCCTCCCGTTGCGGGCCCCAGCCTTTCACTGCCGGGCACGGCACGGACATACACCCCGCCGACAGGTGAGGACAAAGCTGGACAGCGATCCTGCTGCACACGCGGCACATTTCAACATGCTCAGTTCCACATTGCAGGGACGTTCGTCCGTGGTGGATTTAGCCAATCCTAAAAGATGGCTGCAACCACAGTTTATGAGAGGGGCATGATCCCCTATTTACAGAGGAGGGCTCTGGCTTGTGGGGTGGGCCCCAACTGAACCGTTGTAGCAGTAGTTGTGGAGACCCAGGTATTTCAAGCCTGACCATGAACATTTATTATTCACATATGTGCAGGGCACTGCAGAGGCAAAAGAAAACCACATCCCTGCCCCAGCTTGAAGTCTAATGCCTGCTGCTGACAGTGTGTGAGTCTGCTGCTGTGCCTGCATTCGGCCTCACAGATGCAGCAGTTAGCACGTGCTGTCAGTTTTATTTTAGGTACTGCTATTACCTCAGTCACCACGGTAGCCGAGTACCTCACATTGTTTAATTTATTCCTTCTCACCACCCCCCTGTAAGGTTAGGCAGTGCTGTGATTCCTCACTTTATAGACAGGGAACGGAGGGAAAGAGAACCCGAGGTCACACACAAAGTCTGTGGCAGAGCAGCGAATCAAATCCAGGTCTCCTAAGTCACAGGCTAACACCTGCACCACTAGTCCATCCTTCCTTAGTTGTAGAAGTGGCGCTTTAAACATCTTTCCCCTGTGGTTTCAGTGGTTTCTATGAGGATGGTGAAATTTGACCCTTTGTTTCTCACAAGCCAAGACCCTGAACTGGCAATGAAATGCATGTCCTGGAGCCCCATTAAAACAGGACTAGGGGATGTGTCTTGTTGCAGGATGAAGGCCTTGGGCGCATGCTGGAATAGTCCTAACAACATGGCATTCTTTAAGTCCCTTGATCCTGCAACTGGCTTGGTCTGGGCAGACTCCCTTTGCCTTCACTGGGACTCTGGAAACCCAGGGGCCTGCGTGCGCAGTCAGATGTAGGAAGGGAGCCATAGTCCAGACCCAGTAAGGACACGGGTTTGGAGGGGTAGCCCATTCTCCCTGCTTTGTGTGGGGAAATGGAGCCAGGTGTCTATCTGTCTCTGTAAGTGGTCCAGTCCTGTGTTAACACAGACTCGGATCTGGATCCACACCACAGACACGTAGCTCCGAGTTTGGGACTTGTTTATCTGCTGTGCTCTGCATGGCCTCAAAGAGCCTGTCTTCCTATGTTAATATATTACTACATTATAAAGCCAGATGGAACCACTGTGATCATCTAGTCTGGCCTGCGTAACAAAGGCCCTAGGATTCCCTTGAATTCATTCATTAATGTCGCGTGTGGTTTTTGTTTGGAGCGGGGAATACTGTGGGTGTGATGGCTGTCAGCGCCGGGATCTAGCTGTGTTACGTGTGGGCGCAGTCAGGGAATTAGCAGGTGCCGTTCATGCCATTTAGAAGTCTCATGGTTGTGCCTGGCAACAGTGCAGGTGCCAAATGGAAACTGCTTCTAAAACTGGGGCCTGCAACCCCTAGTGGTAGATTTGCTATTGCACCAGGTGGGCTCCTGGACATAGCAGGTGCAGCTGGGAGGGAGATCCTCCGTTTAAAGGCCTGGGGAAGAGCAAAGAGATCAGTGCTCCCCCAGTATATTAAATTGCACGCTGCAGTATACCTGGCATCTACGTGAACGCACTCAGGACATGGCTTCGTGCATTGTGGGCAATGCTCCTGGATCCAGCCAGAGGGCATTCAGGGCAGGATGACAGGCTAGCTTGTTGCTGTAAGTTAGGGGCTATTCTAGACTCAGGCACATCATTGGCTTCCGTCTGAAATCACACCCGAGGGAGCTGTTTGAAAAGCTGGCTGGATATTTGGTGACCCACCTAAGCTACATGGGAGTTGTAGCTCCTGCTGATTGGAGTTGCTGCATCACTCCAGCAGGTGGAACAGCTTTGACCAGCTGAGCAAAGCTCCTGACAGGTCACATAACTTTTGTTTCCAAGACAGTGTCCGGAGAGCTGGTCGACTGACCCAGAGCTAGTTTAATATTCAGTCCGGCAAAGAGGGGCTTCGGTGGTAGGGATTGCACCAGCATGTATTCCAGGCCTGCTCTGTGCCCTGGGGTCTCACATCTCTTTAATATTATCATCTGTCATGTTTATTACAATAGTACCTATGGGCCAATCAAGGGTGGGCCCCCACTGTGCAAGGTGCTGGACATACACAGAGTAGCAGATGGTCCCTGCCCCAAAGAGTTTACAGTCTAATTATACCAGACAGATGTGAGTGGGGCAGGTAGAAGAGTCAAGCAGAGTGGACACTGGGGTGACAGCAAATGACATGTTAGTGCCACGTTTTGTTTGTTTTTGTTTTGTTTTTCTGTGGTGGGTTTAGTTAGGAACGGATCAGCTAACTGGAGAGAAAAGGGCAGGGCAGGGGAGAAGAGGGGCCAGTGTGGAGAGAAACAGGTGAAGAGACTGGGAGAGCAGGTTGGAGCAAACAGCTGATCAGAACTGGCACAGACAGTCCAGTCAAAATTGCTGCAAATTCTCTGAGTGTCTTGCTTTGGCTTTTCCTGCCCTGATCAGCTGGAGTCTCTGGCTCCTCCTCCCTACAGGTGTCCCCCAAGGCCACCTGGTGTGAGGGAGGAGAAGCAGCACCTGGTCCTAGTGCCCCCAGAGTAAACAGCATTTGAGAGCTGTATGTAGAAAAAGATCTGGAGTGCGTAACAGGCCAACACCGTATTCCTCTGTTGAAATACACAGGACAAGGATTGCTTTTAGGAGGGAGGGAGTAGAAGAATGGTGCTATAAGTTGGGTGTCTCCCTTCTACCTGGGCACAGTTGGTGCTTAGAAAGTGGGTGGGGGGAGGGGTTAAAACTAGAATGGATGACCCAGATGCATCCCTGGGGTGACTCTTTGGCTTCAAAGGGCTCACAGCAGGGCTGAGCCTGACACGTTACTAAGCCAAATGAGCCATAACACACCTGTCGATGTCATGCCCATTGCTTTGTGTATGGGTGCCGCACAACAGGCATGAGACTACAGCTGGGCCTGGCGTGCTAGAGGGAAGCAGCTGCTCTGCTTAAAGAGGGGCCCCTGGTTCATGGTGAGTCCTCTCCCAGGACAGGCCTCGCACCAAAGCTCTGAGGCAGGTCCAGAGGGACTCGGGCACATGGGCTTGTGTAGAGGGACTCTGAACCAGCAAGGGAGGGAGGCCAGCTGTGCCATGCTCAGCACTGCCGAGGAGAGCCGGCATGTCAGATCCGCAGTGGGCGGGGATGAGGAGAGGGGCTTGACTGTCGTTCTCGCTGCTTTCTGAGTGGATGTAATTTCCCCCCCAGAAAGGAAGAGGTTTTACCAGAACGTTAGCATCTCCCAAGGCGAAGGTGAGTGCTTCCGCCAGGAGTCTGGCGGGGTGTCCACACATGGCCCTTTGTGTGAAAACCGGGCACAGGGAAGGGTGGTTATGGAACGCGGGCCCTGCCTACCGGCAGATGCTGGCCAGGCCTGGAAACCAGACCTTGAGAGCCAGCTTTGTCACAAACCTGGTTTGCCCTTTCCCCATTGACTGGCAAAACCATGGGAAGGGAAATGGCTTCCAAGAATGGTTCTTGGAAATTCTTTTCTGGTAGAGCGGGGCCCCCATGACCTTCAGTGGGGAGACTCCTGGGCCAGGTGTATCACTGGCCTTGCCCGGGGATGAGTTTGCCCCCTTCAGCTTAATCTCTGAATCTGCCCCCTGCCTGGGGGTTGCATGTGGATCCCTCGTGTGCTTTACCCTGGAATCCTGCTGGGTTTCTAATCTGATCCCCCAGGTGGCTTTGAAATAAACCTGGACCACAGGAAGCTGAAAACGCCCCAGGCCAAACTCTTCACTGTCCCCAGCGAGGCCCTGGCTATTGCTGTTGCTACGGAATGGGATTCCCAGCAGGACACCATCAAGTCCTACACCATGCATCTGGTGAGCACCGTGGGCTTTGGTGGAAGGGGAGCCCCAAGGTGGGAAGGAATCTAACAAGTGGTTTTGCTGGGGCCACTGCTATGGACAGCCTCATCTTGGATAAAGGTGGAGCATAGCCTGCTGGGAGCTGTAGTCTGTGCGGGCCCCATCTCTGAGCTAAATACATAAACTAGATTGATGTATAAAGGGGCTGAGTCTAGTCATTTTTTTAATTTTTTTTTTTACACTTTCTTGGCTTTTGCCTGACCCACAGTGCTGGGGCAAAGCGTGCCTCACCCGTTAGCAGCTATTGGGTCTAACCCCAGGATGAAAAACTGCCCCCTAACATGGGCCAAACTCCCATGTGAATGGGACCTGACTCGCAGCTGGAAATGCTTCTCATCCAGATTATTTTACCTCAAGGCCTCCAGCATGCTCCCGTCCTGTCACTGCTCACAGGAGCACTGTGTTTGTGGGCCTGATCCAAAGCCGGGAAGATTCCCGTTGCCTCCAGTGGGCTTGGACTCATTCACCTCCCGGGCTAGGTTTTGCATCACTATCCCTTAATCTGTCGCTAGCACAATAAGGATTCTTCAGCTGTTGTCTGGGACCTTGTAAAATCAGAGCTGCCGCCTCCCCAGGACTCTGGCCGGTGTAATTGCCTTTTGTTTTGCAGACCACATTGTGCAACACAGTTTTGGACAACCCATCTCAGCGAAACAAAGATCAGCTAATCAGAGCAGCTGTGAAGTTCCTGGAGACAGATACTGTCTGGTAGGAAACTGAATGGGCTTGCAATTCACTAGGGAAACCTCTGGCTTAGAAGCCAGGCCAGTCTCAGTGCATTATTATGGGTTATTACATCTTCCAGCTGGGCAGACCGGAAGGGTGACGAGAGGTTTGGAAACACATTAAGCTGGATGACTGGTTGGCACAAATACAGCCTTTGGGACAGACACCCTGGCTTGAACAATGCATCTGCCCTTCTCTTTCTGTAGTGGTACAGCCCCGGCAATGACCCCAGTGTGTAGTACGTCCCCTTGAGCCTAGCAGCCAGTGTGGATCAGAGGACAGGCCCCTTCTGAAAGGGGACCAGCACAGAGCCACTCCTTAGGGGTAGAGGAGCAGAACTCACTCATAGTGTCAACATACTGCCACGCCTTCTCCCCCAAACTCACGAACCCCAGGGAGATTTCACCACCTGCAAGGGGGGCCAGTTCAGCCCTGGCGTGATGGGGTTCAGCTCCATTGAGACTTTGCCCTAGGCCTGAATTGCTCCCCACAAGATGTTGCTGTCTGTAAGAATTTGGCAGTGCAAGAGCCTTGGATTTAGCTATAAGGAGCATGGCAGTTTCCGTGCTCGGCCTTAACACCTGGTTTGCTCTAGAATTCCTTTCTATTGTATTTTATTTTTTCACTGAACCCATCGGCCTGCCCTGTTGAACTCCAGGAGCTCTGACCAAGGGATCGGAACTGTCTTTGAAAACTGCAAAGAAAAACTTGTGGCGCCGAGTCTCTGAGCCCAGATCAATTGACTTGGGCTCCTGCTGTCGTGTAGACATTCGGGCTGGAGCGTGGGCTCTGAGACCCTCCCCCCTTGCCAGATTTTGTGGAAGTGTTTTTTAAAACAGATCGCTAACAAGTTTGTGCTTCAGGGGTCAGTGCCCCTACTCTGACCACTGGACAGCACTTAATCCCGCTGCTGATTTAGGGCCTGATCCAGTGTGCACTGAGGTCGACTGCTGGCCCATTTGGTAGCAGACAAGTCAGTGGCCTTCCCTGTGCCTCGGTTTCCCCATCTGTAAAACTGACTCATCTTTAGTCAAAGTGCTTTGCGGCCTGTGGCTGCAGAGGTCTCTAGTGGTGTGAAGCAGAGCTGTAGGCTGGCACTCCAGCGGGCTGTGAACAGCCCCCACAGTTATGTCAGGAGGACACAGGCACAGACCTGGAATTGATATCACAGCATCAGGCCCTAAATTTGGGCAGGGCTGTTGGAGCAGCATCCCTCCATACAGGGATCAAGAGCTGGCTGGTTGTCTGTCCAGCAGAGGGCTCTGGATCTGGGGGAGGGACATCAATGGAAGCTCTTCCTTTCCTTAGCCGGCAGCATCTGCTCACTTGAAGCTTACGGTCGGTACCTGCTCTTCAAATACTGGGCTCCCCTTGCCACCCCCGAAACAGGCTTAGCTGCCCGGTGGGTTTGCTCCACGTACTACGTGAAGAAGGCCAGTGATTTGTCAGTGAAGGCTGTTTTCTTGTTGCAATGTTCTAGCTACAGGGTGGAGGAGCCAGCCGGCCTAGTAGAACTGCAGAAGAATGAATGGGATCCCATGATCGAGTGGGCTGAGAAAAGGTAAGAAGTCAAAGACTTTTCCCTTCTTGTTGCTAGCTGCCCTCTCTGTGGTATTCCAAGGGTGCTCGTCACTGCACTATCCAAAAACCAATCATGCCAATGACAGTTTAGTTCATGAGCTAGGCTGGGGCCAGCCCGTTGGGCCACGGAAAGAGGCACTGTGGGGTACTGAGGAGGCTTTGGAGGGCAGAGACTGTACCTAAGGGGTGTCAAGTCTCCAGCAGCGAGGAGCTGCTGTTGGCCAGTCTCCAGCATGATGTCAGGGTGACCCCTTCACGGTGTTTCTCAGCCCATTGAGGAGGAAGGGAATTAGACTTGTAAATTCCATAAGCAAGACCAGATGTTGCTGCACATGCAACATTGCACTGACTGGCTCTGTGAATGAATTAGAGCGGTGCAGTGTGGGTAGGAAATGTCCCCACATAGATCCCGAGGGGAAAAAGCAGGTATAATCCCAGCTGACATCCGTGAGGGTCATATCTGCTTACGCCAGGGCTAAATTTAGCCAGAGTCTTGCTTCATAATGATACTGAGGCTCACGTGCCTCCACGACCAATCGTTTGTCTGGTACCATCTAACTCATTCCAGGTACAACGTGGAGATCGGCTCCTCTACTAGCATCCTGGGACCCAACATCCCAGCCAGGACCAAAGACACTTTCACCAGCCATTTGGCATCTTACAACACGTGGGCACTGCAAGGTACTGAGGACGACTTATCTGGTGTGTCCATCCCTCCAGGGTACACGAAGCACCGTTCGCATATATGCCTTTTCCTCTCTCAGAGCAGTAACCAGCACAACAAAAACGTTTTGGGGAAGGAAGGGAGACTTTAAATCAATGGGGGAAAACAAAGGGGGATTGGAGTTTAAAAGAAATAAATCCAAGCTAGACCTTTAGTTCTAGCTCTGTACGGCAGGGGGTCTCTCTTCACTGTACAGGGTCTTGTTGTATTAGGCCCTGATTCTCTCAGAGCTACTGACATCTATTTTTTTCCTTAACATGACATTTTCAGGTGATTTCGGTCCAAAATTTAGGCTCTGTTACCAAGAAAAGGGGTTTGAAACCCCAAGTGCACAGAAACGATTTTATGGTTTCGTGACTACCCCCTCCCCCAGTAAATGAAAACCCCTTGAGTTTAGATTTAAAATGTAAGAGCTGTGATTATTGGCAGCCCAGCTGTTCTACTCTTGTGCAACTGAAGGAGATCCAGAAAGTGAATGTGACTGGAAAGGAAGGTGAAACTAACTAATCTGTTCTCATTGCTCATCCTCCTTGAAGCGCAAGATGCGACTAAACAGCAAAAATGGTGAAAAGTGCCCAAGACTTTAAAAATTCTTTCAGGTCAATGGTAAATATTTTAAAATGGATTTTTACCCCGACACATCCCCTCTTTATTCCTTGTGTCATTCTCCTTTCAAAATAAAGATGTTTTAAACAAAGTAGACTAGAAACCCACCGGAATCCCTGGCTACCTCGTCAGAAGACAATGAGAGACACCAAATTCCTAGTAGAAAAGTGTGCTCTTTGTTCTGATTTCAGGGCCTCCAATCCTTCCTGCAAACATTTCTGGTCACCTTTTGTTCACACCTTGTGTTTGGGGTAAGGTCGGGGGTGCTTCTTTTAGTTGGTTGGTTGGTATTTTGGCACGTCTGTCTTCAGCTGGGGAAGGCAAGGCCCCAGGCCCCGGCTGTTGTATTCCTGGGCAGTCAGTTGACTATTGATCCCAAATCTGGCCTTGACTCTAGCTGATCACTTAGCTTAGACTGAGCATGATTCCTGCTTCTTTGTCTCCTCCCTTTGCCCTGTACAAGTGCCTGATGGTCAGTGGTGCTCAGCACCTCCAGCTGTCACAAATGCTCATCATCTCTGCAGATCAGGCCCCTTTTCTCTCTCTCCCTCTCCTAGATGGTTGTGTGTGTTCTCTGATCTCATCCCCAGCTCTTTAGCGGTAAGATGTGAGCTCTGCCATCCTGCAGAAGGGAATCCTTCCACATTTGTATCCAGTGGTGTGGCATTATTACGTTATAAGGGTGTGTTTCAGAATGAGAGAAAGCGGTTTGCAGTCAGAGATGCAACCATTTGCATCAAAGTAACAATGGATCCTGATTAGCAACAGAAATTTAATGTGTTTATGAACTGTGGACTTGACTCTGTAGAGTGCATTGATCCAAGGTGTGGGGGATCATCTACCCGTCTGATCCTGCTGAACATGTTATGCCTTGGCTGCACCTTCAGAAGGTGTGAAGATGCCGATGTGATTTTGTATAAATAACTGTGGTTCATGTTTGATATTTTCCCCCCTCCCAGGTATAGAATATGCGATTGCACAGTTGAAATCTCTGATTCTGTCCATGGGAGTGATTGACAGACACATTCCGGTAGAAAAAGCCGTGCTGCTGTCTCGCCTGGAGGAAGAATACCAGGTAAATTATGTTCCAGAGCAACCCTATCATTCAAATAGTGATAATCTCAGCATGACAAGTGATCTCCCAGCACAAACGACTGGCCACAGAACTGCCTGCTATTACAGGAGACGTTCACTCCGCCAGGCTGCCTCTGGTCAATACGGTTTGAGTGTTCAGCCACTCAAGTCACGTGATGAACAGCTAAAGGCGCTCTGAGTCCAACCTGCTGAGGGCTTTGGATTTCTTTTGCAGAAGTTGGACTGCTGCTTTTCGGCCCTCCTCCAACCTGCAGTGCAAAGCCCAAGGATGGTCTTTATTCTGTGTATTGGCCAGGCCTAAGCACTTTGCCAAGGACTAAGCTAATGCTAACGTGATTGTTGTGAACAGAAAAAGCTCTGTCCTTGCACAAAACCATCCTTGACCCAAAGTCCAGTGAAGTTAATGGAAGTCTGACTTGAATGAGCTTTGGATCAGGCCCTAATACGTTGCCTTCTATAGCCCCTTTCACTTGAGGGTCTCCGAGCGCTGGGCATGCACTGGTTAGTGAGGCTTTGGTGCCACTCCTGGGAGGTATTATCTCTGTTTTACAGACAGGAAAATGGAGGCCAAGAAGTCCTGAAGTCCAAACCGCTTTCTAATGAACTCTTGAGTGAGCTGCTTGTTCTCTCTTCTCTCAGATCCAGCGGTGGGGCAACGTGGAGTGGGCCCACGACTATGACCTGTACGAGCTGCGTGCCCGCACGGCCGCCGGGACCCTCTTTGCTCACCTTTGTTCAGAGAGCTCGACTGTAAAACACAAGCTGCTGCAGGACTGAGGCTCTGGGGAGCGACGCGTCAGGCAGAGCCGGAGAATGCCCAGTACAGATGACAAATGCAGCCTGGTGGATTCGAGCCACTGGCCGGCAATCAGCGCCTGCCAGCATGGTGACTTAGCATTGAGAGGGCCATGACTTTATAATGATTCCTAGTGGAGGCATTTCTTCCCTAGCTTGGCTAGTGCTGGAGGATGCCAGTGACTCTCAGCAGCCCTGACTTTTGTTACAAAGGAAGTACAGTCTGAGCTCCCTTCAGCCCCAATTAAATGCCCTGTCCCTGGCAGTTGCCAGAGGCTGCAGCTCAGCCAGTGTTTATGATCACTCAGAGGGGTAGCTAGTCTACATTCTACCCTCCAAGGCTCCCAGCCGTGGGGCCAGCAGCCCAGCAAAAGGGCTTCGGTAAGGCTAGGCACACACTCCAGCATAGGTCCCATCTTGGCATCTGCCTGCCCATGGCCCACGTTTGTTGCTAAAATCCAAAGTCATATCCTTGGAGACAAGACCCAGTTGTACCTGTTCCTCACCCAGTAATGTGCTTCTGCCCCTGTGCAAAGCTGGGCTCAATCCCAGTTTGATTAAAGGCGTCTCGTGCTAGATACTGGAAGCCAGTGCGTGTGGTCAGTTATTTTGTACTTCCCCACCGCACTGTGGGATGTGCGCTGCCTCTCTGCCCAAGAGCGCCCAGACAGCAGCAGAGCCATCACTGATTGACAGCTGTCTGCTTCCTCGCCCGCAGGCTTCGGCTGTGTCCCTGCCTGAGGATCTCCATGCTCAGTGCTCTGTCGCAAGCACCGGCTTGCCCGCCGAGGACTGGACAGGAGCTCCCCCTTGTTTTTGGACTAATTCTAACTCCCCAACTGTCTGAGGCCCTGATCCTGCAATGGCTTATGCACATGCTCAACTCTGAACTCGGAGCAAACCCACTGACTTCAGTGGGACTCCTAATGCATAATATGTATTGAGCAGGCACGTATGAGTTGTGGGATCAATGCCTGTGCCTCACCAACCAGGCCTGTGCTGCAAAGTTCTGATCTAACCTGCCTCTCTTCCCCAAGTTCAGGGGTGTTTGGCCCCTGGGCTTTCATTTAGGCCTGTCTGTGAAGACTTCAGACTCTTAAAGGAAAAGAAAATGTCAGCTGGGCAGTTGTTATGAAAACCTCCTATGAGCACAATCACCCCTGGCATCCTCATTTAGAATCAGCTTCGTTTCCAGTTAACACGCGGGGGAATCAGTAGCGCCAGCACTTTCATAAGTGACCACAGACTGGGGGCCCAACTACACGTGTAGAGCTTGACCTTCCAGAGGGGCTGAGCACCCGCAGATCCCATTGATTTCAGTTGGCGCCACGAGTGCTCAGCTCTGCCGAAAAGCCGGAGCCCGTGTGCAGCCAGTCAGGGCCGTTTCTCAGTGAGCAGGCGTGGGGTTAGCAATGATCAGAGGAGAGCCTGCTCTCACACCAGCCCAAGGGAGGACAGTGTTTTGTCAGTTGAACCAGAGCAACTGCAATCAGCCCACGGGCAGGGCTAGTGCCAGGAAAGGAGGAGTGGAAGTCTCGGGGTATTTGTCTCTTTCCCAAACTGGGCACTGCCACATCCGTTCCACAAGCATGGGTTTCCCTTCTTCCCCCTCTTCAGTGCCCTGCCTCCAGCAAGGAGTCCGAGCTCCCTGCCAAGCAAACGGAGCAGCTGCTGCTGAGCAAGGAGGGAAATTAATGACTCGGCACTGAGCAGCCGCAGGTGGGCTGCTGCAGAGCCACTGGTCTCCCTGCTGGTCAGAGGCCACTCTGAGCACGCTGCAGGAAGCTGCCTTAGTGTGGGGCAGAGGAAAGAGGAGGCTACCGGGAGTGCAGAGCCTCAAACCTCAGGCTTGCTGGGCCAGAAACCCCTGATTGTTAGGGAGAGGGCGGTTAGTCTGATGGAGAGTGTTCTCTTCCCCATCACCGCCCCGTGCCAGCTGCTGCATGAGTCCCAGGCTCCTACCACTGCCCGCAGGTGACAAACCTTCCAGGCATGGCCTGGTGGTGGAGAGTCGCAGCTCAATCTGGGACCTAGCTGTTTGTGAGCTGGCTTTGATTTGCACCATAAGTCTCAGGGCTTCAAAGTGAAATCCTCAGCTCCTCTTGAAGAGCTTTTCCAAACTCAAATGGTATTTTTATTTCCATATGATTTTTTTTTTGTGTGTGTGGGGGGGGTGACACCCCAGGATGAAACATCCCCACCAGTGAGTATTTACAAGGGGGCTGTCAGAAAGGGCGAGGCGCACCTGTTAGATCACCAAGGCCTGTGTCCTAACAGGGGAGCCACTGTTGGCCTACTCCATCTGCTCCAGGCTTTCCATGTTGTCCAGCTCCTCCTGCAGATGGTCGATGTGTTGATTAATCTCTCTCACACGGTTGCGGTTTCTGTTGAGCTCATTCTTGTGAACCTGAGGAGAGTGTGATCAGACAGTGGGTCCTGGGGCTTATTTCAAACCTTCAGTCACCTGCTGTTGCCAAAGGGCCCAGCAGAAAGTTAGGAGATACCTCCCCCCAGCCCCTCTGACTTCCTGGCAGTGGCCCAGTTACATTGGCTGGACCCTGGTGCCTCTCTGCCCGCTGCGCTAGGAAGCAGCTGCAGGCCAGTGTGCTTTCATTGCCTTGCTGCTTGTCTTTTCCCTAAGCAGGGTTTTGCTCCCCGAGCCGCAGGGGTTTCCTTACCTCCTCGATCACCGAAGATGACCAGCTATTGGCTTTAGTGACGATGTCATCCTCTCTGTTATCGATCTTCAGCAGGTGGATATCGTGGGAGGCATTCACTGCGTTGACGATGGTGTCTTTGTCCACAAAAAGCTAGGGAGTGAAATTGACCGAGCGATGGGAGATGTGGATTTTACATATAAATGCAGCAGGTCTCAAAACTAGATGTGTCGCATTGCAACGCTTAGTAGCACCATCAGAGAAGAAAATAAAAGCTCTCTCTGGTACATCTCATGCTGTTCAAAGCCCTGTACAAACTTAGCCTCACTATAGCCTTGTGCAAGGACTATTTTACAGATGGGGAAACTGAGGCAGCGCTGAAGTAAGTCGCCAAAGGCTGCATAGCAAGCAAGAGCTGGGAGTAAACTCCTAACCCCATGCTCATTCCTCCAGACAGTGCTGCCTTCCAGCATCTGGCAAGCCCATCTTGGCAGCTGTCAGTCCCGGGGAAGGCTGCATATGCTCCAACCTGCCTCTCCCAGCAGGTATAGTAAATGGAAAACTGCACTCAGAAGAGGTTGCTTTAACTGGTGGCATTTACTGTGTCTCTTTGTTCTGGCACCACAACTTTGAACAGAGGCAGCAGCTTCCCCCTGAGATTTTAAATAGAGGATGGCTTCTATAAACTATAATTACTATCCTCCTGCAGCCAAGCCTGCCTGTTAAACACCTGAAGATCGCTTCTCAGTGGAGATGGACAGGAGTGAGGAAAACTTGGTATGGGGCAATGGTGCAGGCTGCACTCACAGTCCATAAAGCTGGCAGCTGCCCCTGCCCCGGAGGGCTATTTTCTGAACACATGGCACAAAAGTCACTTATTTCCTTCTGACTTTACCTCATTACAACAGGTAAGAAATAATTACCTGTCACACCTGGTAGGCAGGGCACCAGCTCAGAGAATCTGCCATGCTAGGCTCGGAGCTGGCAGGGTGTTGGCTCAGAGGGGCCCTGGGCAAGCAGGGCAGTGGCTGAGAGGAGCCGTGGCTCTGGAAAGGCAGGGCACAGGCTCAAAGGGACACTGACATGCCGTTTTGGATATGTGAATTTCCCTTGCAGAAGCTTCTGCACTGAGCCAATCCCTAAAGAGTGATAGTAAAATTGGAACTAGATGTCTCCTATGAAACCATGCGCGAACCCCATTCACTCCTTAAGCACCTGGAGACAGGAGCAGCGATTGGAACGGAGCTTAATAAAAGTGGTGGAAGCCTGGATCTGTTTATTTTTCAGCAGTAATAGAAATGTTGGAGGCGCAGTACATCTGCTCAGTGCTAAAAATGTGGATTTGTTTTTTGGGGCTGGGGGTAAAGATGGGGAAATCCAGACTGACACATGTTAAAACTCTGAGACAGGTCAGGTGTAGTACCCACATTGGGAATGTAGTCCCTACTATTTCAATCCCCACCCCACCAAACCCCCTCGCCTGTAAGAAACTGTCATTTGTTTAAGAGCAGCAAAAGGCCTCAGGCTAGACGCTGGGCTCCTACCAACGTTAAATGGAGAGCCTTCCCAGGTAGGCTTTCTGAGGGGCCAGAATCCAGGAAACTGATCTCTAACCAAACTCCCGTCCTGTCCGTTCATATGAAAAACAGATCTTGCATCTGCAAACCTCTATGAAATCTTTGCCCATCATTTTTTTCCTTTAATTATAAAGCTTGGTAAATAGAGTTTAATAATGTAATTTTCAATGTATACAGCAGCTTTTGTTCTGATAGACTGCAACCTGCATTACGCACTACCTCCATCCACTGCCACTGAAATGCGGCCACCTGGGGCAGCAAGGAGGGGGGAGATTTTGGCCAAGGACACCAGGCCTAGCACTGCACTCTTACAAGTGCGCCATGGGATCTCGACTATTCCTGCAGAGCAGACAGGACCTTGGTTTGTGAGGTCTCAGCTGAAAGACCTATGTGGAATTCAATATATCGGTTTCAAAAGGACTGATTGATCTCTATGGAGATATGAAACTGTAGGGCCAAATAAAACCCTAATTAAGCAGGTGCAACTCTACTGACTTTAAAGGAGTGACAGCCACGTTACATTTAGCTCATAGGGTTGGGAAATCTACCAGTAGTGCACACTGCCCCAAACTCCTGCTGTGTTGGAGGGCTTAGAGATCAGCCTGAGAGAGCCATGCTGGCCTAGGAGGGGGCAGGACTGGGCCAGTCAGAACAGACACCTCTCCCAGGCAGCTTCCAGCAGCAGAGCTCTGGCCACAACACAAATAGGTCTTCATCCCTGGTGGAAAGCTGCAGTGCCATCACCCTCTTCCCTTCCCCATTCCAGCAGAGAGGCCCAGCGGTGCAATTTGTCCAGCACCGGTGCTTTTCGGGTACAGGTGTCAGAAAATTCTGGGCTGCGATTTTATTGTCAAACATAACGTAACTTTTTAACAAACATGGCAACTTTTTATAATTGCTGCAGCTTTGAGCGGCGCTATGCCCTGTGCACCAGCTCACAATGCCACTCACTCAGATTTGGCCTGGCTGCCCCTCCATCCTGCTTGCCTTCAAAAGTCAAGGGGGGGGTGTCACATGGTGTCTCTTCCGTGCCACTGCCATGCTTTGGAGGGGAGGCTGCATGCCTTGGAAGAAGTTGCTGAAGCAAGGGTAGTGCTACTTGGGGGGGGATACCCAGAGTGGGATCTTCATTTCTCATCAGGAAACAGGTTGAGGGGAAGCCTGAGACGAGGCTTTTGAGACCCCTAGGGAGTATCTGCCTCGTGCCATGCTGATATCTGACCATGCCAAAACCGCAACTTCAACAAACTTCAGCCACAATGTTTGAACCGACAAACCACGACTTCCTTGTAGCCTTATCTGGGGGCGGGGGGTTTGAAAGGAAACTATTTCTAGCTTTGGCAGAATAATTCAAAACGATATTGGGTCTCTGAAACCCAATCCTGATTGGGAACATGCTGCGCTCCCTTCCTCCTCCACACTCGGGATCCCTGCTTCCTAGAAGAGCCTAAGCTCCATACACAAGTGGGGGGCCTCACCAGTCGGACATCATCTGGCATCTCCTCATCAAACTCGCTCTTGACTATCTTCTCCAGAGTGTTGATTGCAATCTCCAGCAGTTTCTCGTGGTGATGATTTTCTAGATCCCGGCATTGAGCCATCGTATGGAAGAAGGTTAAGAAACAAAGAACAGTGGCATTTGACTGGCCTCTGACAGGCTGGACCTGGTCCTGAACATCGACAGAGAATGACGTTCTACATAAGCAAGCACTGCTAACCCTAAAAGGGGATTCGTCCACCTCCTGTGAAGCAGGTGACCAGTAATTGACCTGGCTGGTGGAGAAGGTCCTGGAGTGTTCAAAAGCAATATCCCCACTACCCTCATTGTGGTACGTTATCCAGAACAGACACTGGGGGCCGTTGGCACAGGAAGTTCAACGAGGCCTTTGTTTGCGTGTACAAAACTCTGACTGTGACAAGCACTTGCACAGGGCCAAGAGTTTTGTGTGTATAAAAATCATTTCACCTGCCACTGCAATGCAACCACCTCTGAGGCAGAAGAGGGCAACTGTTCTAGAGCACACAGCTGCACAACAATCTAGGGCACAAAGAGACAGTACAGGAGGAGTTTTAGGTATTTCACCTCTTAAAATGTCAGCAATACATAGATATCACATGGTCAGATTTACCAAGAATTTGCTCAGAAACAGAGGTGGACTTTCAAAGGCACAAAGAGCAGCTAGGAATCTAATTCCCATTGACTTTCACTGAGAATTAGGTACCTAACTCTGTAATTTCATTACATCCTCATCACTGAGTTGTGTAGCAGTTCCTGACTGTGTTCTCTTGCTGAGAATATGGTAGAGAAGTATTTGAGCAGAGTCTGTATTTCATGAACAGGGAAATGTTCCTAAGAATTAATCAATCAAAGCCTACAACACATTAATAAGCAACAATCCATTTCCGCACAGTGAGTGCTGACTTCTGGGCCTTGCAGTAATCTTGTGAAGTGAAACAACACATTTGCCACGGATCAGATTTATACAACACAGAGTTCAGGCCAGTAGACTGCCAAAAGGATATATCCCTTGGACGTTCTCAATAAATGTTGACACCTGGTCGGCAATGTTTCTTTCAAAATCCTTTATTATTTCCTTAACATGGAAAAGAAAAGGAAAAGTTACCAAGTACTCAAACACACACAACACAGATCAGAACCAGGGAGGAGTCTAAAATGCAGTATACTTTTGATCTGATCCATCAGTTTTATCAGCACCGCTGGGGACTGAAGGTACCTCAGATAAATTAATTGTGCTGAAGCACCGAAGGCATGTGCTTTTCTGCACTGGTATGCATGTGTCAGGGAAGATTAGATTCAATCCTTTTGGGAAGAGTTGATGGAGCGATGCATTTATAACAGACTCTGGGAAGTTCACTCCATCAAATCACTTTGAACCTTCTATGTACATTATGACTAGAGAACATTTTGTCTCTGATTAGAGACAGGTGTCAAAGTTTCTCATTCGGTTTATGAGGCTGCAGGCTTCTTGAAGACTTTGCCATCAGGAGCATAACTAACAGCTGGGATTATGAGAGATTTTGTTTAAATCCTGGAAGGTGGGTGCTGCTTCTTGCTGCCTCTCTCAAAAACAGGGGATAGTCTCTTAGAGCTTCTGCTTTCCCTAACATCCCTAATAAAGTGTTTAAAACATTCCGGTGCCTCAAATAGGGCATGTGAAAAGCACCTCTGATATTTCTGCAAAATCTATTGGTAATAATGAAATAAATAAATTAACACCCACTCACCCCCCCACACCCCCCGGATCTGCTAAGCATCCGGTTTGAACTCCGCTACGAGCTACCATAGTCATGCTCCCAGTGGGGTGCTCAGGAAAGTGGACTAACTTGGGGTTGAGGCATGAGAGTAATTTTTCAGTCATAGCAACGATCCCTTTGAAAGAATCACACCACTAGAACCTTGAAAATGGGTCCTATACTAGGGGGCAGCTTCCACAAAACGGCCCAATAACCTCCCGGATGACCCTTTAGCCAACGCCGATGCCTTCATCCTCAGTAGCAGCGCATGAATAGTAAGTGCCGATGCAACATATAAATACACTGGGTCCAATTCTCCACTGCCTTACACTTCGTGTACTCGCTCCTGTGCAGAGTGAGAATAAAGCCGGTGTCAGACACTACCCAGAATGATCGAGTTCTACGCTCATTCTGCACAAGTGGGACTATGCAAGGCATAAGGCAACAGAGAAGCAGCCCCAGTGTTTTCTATCTGAGGCTTAGCAGATATATCCCCTTGCCTTACCTCTAGCTGGTCAACCGTCTGCATTTCCAGGGTCATAAGTGTGTCTGACAGCTGACTGATGTCCTCATTGTACTTTACGAGTTTAGACTCTGCAATCTCAAAACTACTCATGTTTTGAATCATGTCCAACAACTAAACAGAGAGAGAGACATACAATATCATTTTGCTCACCATTCCATTGCAATTTAATGAACTGTTATTGTTACATGCCTGAGAAAAGTTCTGGCTCATGATTGGCTGAAATGAAATGTGATGGCTTGCTAAGTGGCTCTGGTTTACATACTCCGAGGTCAGTAATACCAAAGTGCACTACAATGTTAACCAACAAGATTCCACTGCAGCGAGTTGCGTGAAAACTCTCATTTGCTTGCCAGTCAGCAAATGGCTTTTTCCCTAGACCTCCTACTTCTTCTCACATGTAGAAAGTCCGTGTCAAAGGAAAAACGATAAGCCTTCTGAAATTCATAGCCACAGGGGAGAGACTTCCAATTACTCCTTATTAAGAAATGCAGGTCTAAATCCTGATCTCTTGAAAGTCAAGCAGAATTTTGCCTGACTTCAATGGGCCCAGGATTTTGCACTCAGAAGCTATGTAATAGAACATCACAAGTAATGAGTTCTTGTTGCAGTGAATGACAATAAATCTTGCTCTTCAGAGTTAAATACTGACATCAGCCTCACAGCGGTCAACAATCTTAATATTGCTGAGCAAAGTATATGCTAAGCAAAGGTTATTTTCAAGACACGTCTTTGTAATAAATCTCTCCTACTAAAATCTGAGCGTTAAAAATATATTTTGAAGGACCCTAATGCACCTCACAGTTGGAGCCAATAGAAGGGGCTAAAATTAGGCACGAACCATTGCAGAGGGCTATCTGTAAATCAAACGAGATTATGCAGACACTGTAATGTTAAAGGGGGCATTTCTTTATATAAGTTAATCAAGCCAGGAGGCCCCAAGCAATTAAAACCGGGCTCCTGTTAGCAACACCTGCTGCTTTAGGGCTTTGGCATAATTCTTTGCTCCTTAACCAACTTCAGAGCAAGCTGAGCTGTCTTGCCGTTCATATAGACCTGCACGATGGAATTATAGCTAGGCAAATGGAGCCTAGCAATGGTTTATACTTTATCACCTTCTAATCTCCTCCCACCCATTTTTAAACTGGTATGACTAAGCCTGCAAGATCCATTTAGCAGCATTTCTGACTGACTGTGACTCCCTCTCTCACCTTGACCAGCTCATTTAGGTCAGGATTTTTCATACGCCACAAGGTGCCTACATTCAGCACCTAAATCCGTATCTAAGCTTGTAAGCAGGCAGAGGAGTACACAGACATATTGCCAAAAATCCAAACTTACCCGCATTTTGAGTGTGGATTTATTGGTAACTCAAATAAAAACGCTTTGGGGCTGGGACTTTTTGTTCTGTTTGTACAGTACCTAGCACAATGGGGTTGCGAACATATTCCCAAGTGTGCTTCCCCCCCCTGGATTTCCATTCAACACCTCTGAGGCCTCAACCCCACTTCTACCCTGGCTGGAGTTAAGTCCACTTGCTCATGAGTCGGCGTTAATATACACTGTGCCTGCAGACAGGCTTCAAGCACTTGGTAACAGAATGACTCAGCATCCTGCCACATTGTTAAAAGCAGCCTGTTTTCAGAGGTGCTGAGCACAGGAGATCTCACTGCCACCAATCATGAGCGGCTTGTTCTATACAGTTGACAAAGCCCTTGACCAGAGTTTAGCCATGCTGATATTTCCAGGGACCTCTAGAAACAATAATAACTGCCCCTCTATTTTAAATGGGTAGAAAGGGATGCAGCTAGAAGCTATGACCTTGCCTTCCCCAGTGATGTGGCTGCAGCTCTCTGGAAAGCAGAGCTGGTTGAAAAATGGTATTTGGTGCCAAAATATTCAAACAAAATGAACATTTTTTTCTGTTCAAAGTCATTTCGTGGCTTCTTTTTTTTACAAAATGAATTGAAACCAAAATGATTTGAATCAATCATTTTTTGCAGTGTCGTTGTAGCCATGTTGGTCCCAGGATAAGGAGACAAGGAAGGTGAGGTAATATCTTTTATTGGACCAACTTCTGTTGATGAGAGACAAGCTTTCGAGGTTCCCAGTCGGGAAGAAGAGCTCTGTGTAGCTTGAAAGCTTGTCTCTCTCACCAATTGACATTAGTCCAATAAAATATACGTCGCCCATCTTGTCTCTTGAATAAATAATGATCATCTTGTCAGGTTTTCCCTTTCTTTCTCCTTTTCCAGTGGAGGCACAGTATCTGGGTATGGACCAAAAGGCAAAAATAAAATGAAAACTTCTATAGCTCAGTGGTTTGAGCATTGGCCTGCTAAACCCAGAGTTGTGAGTTCAATCCTTAAGGGGCCATTTAGGGATCTGGGGGAAAAAATAGTGGGGGATTGGCCCTGCTTTGAGCAGGGGGTTAGACTAGATGACCTGAGGTCCCTTCCGATTCTATAATGGAATCAAAAAATTTCATTTCAGTTAGTTTCATGAAAATTTTCAAAAGAAACTTTTTTCGTGAACATTGTCATTTTCTTAAAAAAACACCAATTTTGTGGAAAAAAATTTCAGTTAAAAATCTTTGACAGCCCTCCTTCCAAGCCTTTAAGAAGAACCATTAACATGAAGACTTGTCTGTAGTAGGAAAAGACTTGGTGTTATCATTATGTTGAATACACAGAGACAAGGACTGTCATGTTTAAAATCACACCAGCTGGTTGTGCTTAGCCCCAGAGTCCAGGTTTAACCACTTCCAGTTGATGTGATTTTAAACACACCAGCCCTTGTTTATACTCGATATTATGTTAGTTAACACAATGTCAATCCCTCCAGTGTAGACAAGCCCATAGAAACATATACAGTAAAATCTGGGGCTATATTCTGATTTCCCTTAACCTAGTGTAAACCTGGAGTCATTAAACTGATCTCCGTGGAGTTACTCCATACATCCCTGAGATCAGACTCTGGCCTCTGATACACAGAAATCATTTCAACAAATAAAAGCTGTAATCAAATACCCCCTGGTTGTCATTTTCAAAATCTAGGATTATTTTTGTGCCCTGCTTTTGACTGTCCTGTATCGCTTCTTGAAGGCACTCGTAGAAGGTTGAGACTTCAGCTTGTCGCTTTTCATGCTCTTTCAGACCATAGGCAAAGAGGTTCTCACAAATTAATACAAATTTACTCTTGTATGTGAAACCAGAGTCAAGGTATATAATCTGTAATAGTTTAAATGAGTCAACACACTAAGCATGGCTGCATGATAATCAACACTGCTCTATTGTGTCCAGCTATTACCAACCTAAATGCAAGGCAAAGCATCTTGACTGATAACTCCACCGAGCTCACTGACAGTTGAGGTGCTGAGCTGAGCATTCTTCACCTCGAAGGCTTGGGCCACATCATCTTTTCGCACTGGGGTTTTGCTCCCTTAACTGTGTGGAGAGGGCAACATGGTGGGCACAAAAGGAAACAACATGTGCATTCGCCCCTGGCTCTTCTCTGCCCTGTAAGTAGAATGGAGCATCTGACCCTATCTCTCTGCACAGCTGGGAGTACAGTGTTTGTAAAGTTAAAAAACCCTGCTCAAGAGCCAGAGCCCCAAACACACTGATTTGGTAGCACCACAAAGATAATGGCTATGGGGGAGGGGGGGTTGCAAGTTGCTTGGCAGTGGAATTGTTTCAAAAGTCTATTATATTTAGTCTCTGATGAACTTTCCTGACAACAGTCTTGAGCAATCATAAGCAAGGTCAAATGTGGAGCCTTGCCAATGTTCCATTAATCTGAGCTAGAAAAGGAAAGATACAATGATCTGCTTTTTGATCATTGTCCAGGATCAGTGATTAGAAAAATGTACCAGCCATGAATGTGTTTGTACTGGTCCTATAGGGTTAGTGTTTCTAACTGGCAGATTTTGAGTTTATAAGCTCAAAAGCTTGTTTCTCTGACCAATAGAAGTTGGTCTGTAGCGGGGTGGTTACCCGCTCCAGCCCTGACAGGGTTAAGGTCAGCCCTGGGAGAGGGCTGGGGCTGTAAGGAAAAGCCCAGGCCGCTTAGGAAAGCAGGCACAGCTGGGGCCACGCCCCAAACAGAGCACAGCAGGTCCTTATAAAAGGCTGCTAGCTTGGTGCTAGAGTAACTCTCTCTCCGGTCTTGGAGGGAGCAGGGCCTGGCTGTCGGTAGCAAAGGTACTGGGAGTGAAGCAGGGCTGGGGAAAGACCAGGGGAGCTCCAGGCTGGCAACCCCCCAGGCTGCAGGGCCTGGTCCTAGGCCCACCCCTGAGGAAGACAGCAGGTCCTACCCCCTTGCCTGTGATGACTGGCTCTTATACTGCAGTCTGCTCCAGGGAGCAGGGGCTCATTGCTGACTGGCAGTAACCACCGGCTGAGGCAAGGTGGGATTAGGGGGTTGGGGGTCCCTGGGGCGGGGAGACCCTGAGAGTGAGGGGTTACTGCCAGGGGGCAGCACCCCAGATAACGGGGCACCGGAGTCTGGGAGGGACACAGGGGCCAAGCAGCAGTGGGACACCGGCCTGCAGAGGGCACGCCAATGGCTGGAGAGCTAATTCCCTGAGATGACCAGCAGGAGGTGCCGCAGGGGTGAGTCCCACACGTTTACATGGTCCAATAAAAGATATTACCTCATCCACCTTGTCTCTCTAACATCCTGGGACTGACATGGCTTCCACAACACTGCATATAACTGGCAGGTTGTGAGATATTTGACTTAGATAATCCTGATTATTCTTACTGTGCCCTACCACTTCAACTGAAACATGATTTTAGCAATTGCTATCTCACAATCTGCTGCAGATGTAAATGAAATCTCTATGCCATCTGAAAGGTCAGATGCATTCTGGGCTTTAAGAGACTGTAAACGCCCTGATTTCTAGAGGTTCAGAAGGCATTGGCTTTTAATAGCAAGTCTGATTCAAGTGGAGAAAAAGCAAGATGGTAATCAGAATGATGTGATTGTAAAACTCTGAAATCTCATGACCTGTCAGTGTTGGAAGAAAGCCCTTTATACAAATGGGATTTCCTAATTTGGGGTTTCCAGTTAGCCAATGGGACAAAGCATTTGTTTATAGCCCTTGTGTTTCATGAAATATCAGACCTTAAAACTGTCAGTGGTCTCACGGTCTAGCAGTACTTTTAAGGCACTGGTCCAAGACTGAATACAGCAAGTCTCCAATCTCAGATCAATATAGCTTTCAGTTCTGCGTAAAAAGAACAGATGAAGAGTCCCTGTTGATGCACATCCTTGTGAACTGAAGTCATCAGCTTTTATCACTAGATTTTCTAACAGAAGGATATGTCTCCAGCAGGTCAGCCATTCCAGGGAGGTAAGCCAGCCTGGCAGCTTCTGTATCTTCTGCGTACATACTCTCAAATAAGAAGGGTCCATTCAGGTACTCGATGTAAGCAGCCTTTGGAGAGAACCAGTACAATATTAAAAAAAAAAAAAAAAAAAACAACAACAACAAAACCCCCCCAAAGAGCACCAACTTGCTGCAGAACTTAAGTAACACCTTGCTGCTTCTTGCAAAGTGCTAAGGAAGGTTCAGTCAGTCAGGCTGAACGGCCCATTGAAATCAATGGCACCTAAATATCTTTGAGGATCTGGGCTGACATTAACTCTCCAGTTCTGAATGATGGGTGCCTCCTGCTGTGGAATGTGAATCTCATAACAATGGACCAGATCATTATTACTATATAGTGGGGGGGAGGTTTTTGGCTTTCCAAGGCAAACACTATACAATCCTTGATAAGTCCCCTACTGGAATTAGACAGTGGCTCTTTCACTAAACAATGTGACAGAGAAGTTCAACTCCACTTTGTGGTCCTGCAATGTGGTATCTAAGGCTACATCTACACTACAGGGGGGGGTCGATTTAAGATACGCAAATTCAGCTACGCGAATAGCGTAGCTGAATTAGACGTATCGCAGCCGACTTACCCCGCTGTGAGGACGGCGGCAAAATCGACCTCCGCGGCTTCCCGTCGACGGCTCTTACTCCCACCTTCGCTGGTGGAGTAAGAGCGTCGATTCGGGGATCGATTGTCACGTCCTGACGGGACGCGATAAATCGATCCCCGAGAGGTCGATTTCTACCCGCCGATTCAGACGGGTAGTGTAGACCAGGCCTAAGCTACTCAGGCATAAATGGGACAGATTTTTTGAGGCCCTATGCAAAGGAAGACATGAAGGGCCCCATGCAGGTCCCTCAGCATCTATGACTTTTCCTCCTGGACCCTATCTCCATGTATTCGGCACTCCTCCACGTCAATCTTAATGCACAGGGATCTATGTCCTTGTGGAGGAGGCACAGGCCTCCAACAGCCACCCCGTGGAAGTGCTCCTCTGCTCGCTATCTGCTCCTTGCTCTGCCCATGTGCTTTGAGTGGGGAGCAATGCTGATGCCAAGCAGAGTGCGTGGAACAAGCAAGTGGCATGGAAACAAACCTGCAGCGCTCCCATATAGCCAGCAGATCAATGGCGGCAGGAGAGCAACACGCAGACAGCCTGAGGGTAGCCGAGGGCACCACTCTGCTCTATCCCATTCTCACTACATATCTTGACAGTTTCCCCATTGTGATCTTGCAATCACTCGTAAGATTAAATTAATACTGCAGTGTTATCCAGTCACTAAGTCTGAAGGGGGAAAATCACTGCACTGTGAATAATGCTAACAGCTCCATCAGATCTGATATTGTGTTAATCTAGCATCAGGCTGACAAGAAACCAAACTATGATTTACTCTGGAGCTTCCCTCGGTCCGACATGTAGGTTTAGTTGTTCAGCCCAATGAATTATGTTCTTCCATATCATGCGTATGACATACAGGGTGACCAGATGTCCCGATTTTATAGGGACAGTCCGGATTTTTGGGTCTTTTCTTATATAGGTTCCTATTACCTCCCCCACCTCCATCCTGATTTTTCACATTTGCTTGTCTGGTCACCCTAATGACATAGCAGCTTCTGTTTTCATTCAAAAGGTGAGATTTACAGACCCCAGAGATTAACACTGACCTTATTTTTATCTCAATCAATGTCAACCTCCCATTAAATCTTCTAACGGATAAAAGAGAAGCCGTTTGGTTTCTTTGGCGTGGGGTAACATACAGTCAGCTCCAGAGAACATACCTTGTGGTGCTCCAACTCTTTCTGCCTAGCCTGCTCTTCCACCAGCTTAGCCAGGGCCTGTGCTTCACCTTGCTTTAGCTCATCAATGACGTACTGATATTTTATGTCTGCAAGTTCTCGCTGGGAAATACACACAAAGAAAACATGTGGGTTAGATTACCCTGTCTCCTAATAAATCTGGTCAGATACAGCTCTGTGTGTAACATACAGCCAGACTGCTGTTGCTTTCCTATGTTAGGTGTAATCTACATCCTGTGCATGTTAAAAAAAACGGCCCCGGGAGGACATTTCTGATGGCTCTTATTTGTCTAGGTAGTATTTCAGTAAGACAGCAACTGAAAAAAGAGTTACTCTAACCCTTTGAATGCTGGTGTATTCCCAGAGTGCCAGCACGATGAATGCTTTGGAAAGTGTGTGGCTAGTCTCCAAATGGTTAAATAAAGGGGAAGGTGGAAGTACTTACTGTATTCTCATCCACAAGCCTGAAGTCCAAGTACACCAGATCTGGAAGGTGAGCGGCAATGAACATTGAATATTGTTCATTTTCGCAGACAGGGTTCCCAGTGAGATTCAATGTGCGTAGGTTTTTAAACTTCCTGAGGTAGACCACCTATGCCAAAAGAAAGGAGATGCTGCATTCCCGCACACCATGGGAACAACAAGCAGCAATGCCTTGAAATTCATGACATTTATCATCTCCGTCCTAGCTCAGGACCTTGCTCACATCTCCATCCTTCAGCGAGAGCTGGCACAACACATTGGACTGAATGTCTAAGCACAATTACAGGTTTAAAGCAGTGGCTTCTATCACAGTGTTGAACCATTTTATTTGAGAAAGAAACTGCTTTCTATATGGTTCTTATACATACAGTATAACTCTTATTCTGGACATACAATCTGTGGGCCTGGCGATGTGTTCTTTATATGGATGGATGATAAGCTTCCAGGGGTCTCAGACTAGTAAAACCGCTCTCCATAAAGGCCCAAGCATAAAATCAAAGCACCCAAAATAAATCTTTGCCTCTGTTTTCTAGTCACATAAGCTATTTCCCCTTTTTCTGGAGTCAACAGGAGTTTTGCCATTGATATCAATCGTAGCACGATCTGTGAGTGAATAATCCAAAAATGGGAAAAGGTAGCTGAAATAAGTATTTCCTACTTTAATATCTTACTAGAACCTTACTGTAGACTATACAGAAAGTGAGACTTTGAAGGGGAAGTCGCCCCTCTAAAAAGATGTTCAGATTCAGTGAGAGGTGGCAATATAAGAAAGACAGAGAGAGAGAGAGAATATGTATGAGGGTGCGTGGATATATATAGATGGATAATGGGTATATATGGGGATGGATGGATGATGGGTATATATCGGGAGGCATGAATGGATGGATAATAGGTATATATTGGGAGAAAGGGACGGATGGATAATGGATATATTTGGGGAGAAAGGGATGGATGGACAATGGATATATATGAGGATGGAGGGAGGGGAAGACGGATATATGGATAGATAATTGGTATGTATAGGGATAGATAAGGAAGGAAGGAAACACTGGCAAAAACAATGGGATTCTTACATTTTCCAAAGCAGTTAGATTATTGTTTCCTATAGAGAAGACCTGTAGTTCTTGTAGCGTGTCCAGATTCTCAATCTTAGATATTCTATTATTGTAGAGGCTCAAGTCCTGCAGTTTAACCAGAGATTCCAGACCTTCAATGACTTCAATATTGTTGAAGGACAAATCTAGAAAAAAAATTGTAAGTCAAGAAGTTTTAAATCAAACAATTTGCTTGTATCTTCAACTAAACATCATTGCTTGGGGCCTGCAGTTCAGTTTGTACCTTGCGTCTAGCATATATATTAATTGTTTTCCCTGGCAGTGATCAGTATTCCTGATGAAGCCCTAAGAAAGACTTTCCCCTTTACTCTCAAGGATCTGCATAAAATCACCACTCTTTTGGCAAAGAAGGAATAGATGCAACTTTTTCTACCACTTGTCCATGCAACTCTTAAATCAGACAGAGGAGTCACTGAAGTCCTCCTCTGCCCAGAGGCCGTGTGCACGACCAGCATATGACTCCTACCTTTTAGTGACACAGAGAGCAAGAGGCGTAGAGAAGAAATCCACCTACATCTCTTGTATGGAAGTGCAGAGCACAGGGGAATGGGTTAGGAAATGCCTAAAGAGATGCAATTTACAAGAAAATTTCTGCAACAAATTTGATAGCACCAGCTAGCTTCCTTTCCCTTAGACTGTTACCTGCATCACAAAACCATCACCCTAGTGGTGATGCACCCTGGGCCAACTCCTGCTCTCAGTTCATGCAACCCCAATGAAATCAGTGGAGATACACCAGGGAAGAGTTTGCCCATTGTGGCTATTTGACTCATGAATACTTTCACTCATCTTATTCTTCAAGAACATCCCATTCAGCACCTAAACTTATATAAAGATCTAGAGTAAAAATTTCAAACTTGTATAAGTGATTTAGGAGCCTACTCAAAGGCGCCGACTTCTACTCGCGCCGGTGGGTGCTTGACCCCCCCCTCTGGCCCTGCCCTGACTCCACCCCTACCCCGCCCCCTCCTGCCCCGCCCCCATTCCAACCTTTCCCCAAAGTCCCCGCCCCAACTCCGCCCTCTCCCTGCCCCTATTCTGACTCCTTCCCCAAATGCCCGTCCCGGCCCTGCCTCCTCCCCTGAGCACGCCACGTTCCCGCTCCTCCCCCTCCCTCCCGGAGCTTGCTACCAGGGCCGGCTCTAGGTTTTTTGCCGCCCCAAGCAAAACAAAAAACAAAACAAAAACCCTGAGAGTGCAACTGCCGAAGCAAAAAAAATGCCGCCCCTGAAATTGTGCTGCCCCAAGCACATGCTTGGTTTGCTGGTGCCTAGAGTTGGTCCTGCTTACTATGCCGCCAAACAGCTGTTTGGCAGCGGCAAGCACTGGGAGGAAGGCGGAGGAGCGGGGACGCGGCGCACTCAGGGGAGGAGGTGAGGTGGGGCAGGGAGGGGAGCTTGGCTGCCGGTGGGTGCAGAGCACCCACTAATTTTTCCCCATGGGTGCTCTAGCCTCGGAGCACCCATAGAGTCGGCGCCTATGAGCCTACTTCCCATTTTCCAGACTTAGGCACTTAGGAGCCTACCTCCTATTGACTTTCAATGAGACTTTGGCTCCAAAGTGCCTGAATCACTTTTGAAATTGGGACTTAGGAGCCTAAGTCAGTTAAGCACTTTTGAAAATGACACCCTAAGATGAGACTTTCCAAGCTAGAAGATGGACAGGCAGCTTTGAAAATCTCAGTCTCCCCTAAAATGTTTTCTTAAATATATATTTTTAATACTTTAGTTAAAAAAAATATTTTATGATATCCATGTCCTCTGACAATTAAATTGAGGGGCACTTCAGAGAGCTGACTGTATCCCTGGGGAATGTCCCCCTGAGCAGTGTTTGAGACGGGGCATAACATCCTGTTTTCATTGTGGAGCCGCAGATGGTGAGAGATGCTTTTGTTCGCAGTAGAACTGAGCTCCACTGTGTTCAAGTTCCAGCTTCTTAGAGCCGCACGATGACATCATCAGGATGGGTTTTGTTTTATTTCAAATAGGTCGATATGCCCAAAATAACACTCTTTGCAAACCGATTCCTGATACTAGTAAAGCAGCTAGATCATAAATGGAAGCTAGAGTTGTAGGATTCTACTGGCAGACTCAGAATAGTGGCCAGAGAAGGATAGATCTCTATCTCTTAAGAGTTTACTCTGTATATCTTAATTACTTGAATGCTACCAAACATAACAGGCATATCTGGCAAAATGCCCCCTACCATGATACCAGATTGATCAGCTGCATCCTCCTGAACATACCAGCAAATGACTGAGTCTGGGGTAACAGCAATGAAGGTGCTCCAAACCTCTCCTCACAGTGTCACAGCCTGGAGTGTGCATTCAGGCAAAACACCCGTTGATTTACTTCAATGGGTCTTTGCCTGAACAAGGACTGAGTAAGCAGGACTGGGCTGGGGGCCAAACTCCAGCTTCACACTGGAGTACCACCACTGAAATCAAGGCAGTAGTGAATCAGGCCCCAAGTCTGTCATGGGCTTGCCTGAGCCAGTGGAGCATCTCGCAACATGAGCTCGCCTAGTCTTACAGCAGTCACATTAATACTTGACTCCAAATGGCCCACTCTGGGGCCTTACATTCCACAAAGTACAAAACAGGCTTTTGTTGGCTCAAAGAACAAAGGAGCAGTCAGAGTTCAGCCAGGCTTCTTGGGTTAAGCCAGATGGACCTCCTTCCTCCTCCATCCCAGCATCACTCAGATCTAGTCCCTGGAAGCAGACAGCCTTTTTTATCCCGCCTGCTGGGCCCTGATTGGTTTCTGGCTGCTCCCAGTCCTTCTAGCTGCTGGAGGTCTGATTTTCACTAGTTCCACCCATAGCTGATCCCAAGTGGCCTTTCTTGGCAGCTCCTGGAGGTCTAAACTCTGTGCTTTTTTCCCCAGAAGGACACTTTCTTTGGGCAGGGTGCACCAAGGTCGCAGGGTCTCCATCTGGGGGCAACAAATACCTGGTACATCCCATCATATTCTATCACCCTTCCCCGTGCTAGCATAGGGTGATTGTTGCCAGTATCTCCTTCCAAACACCGTTACAGTGGAATTTAAAATCTTGCGTAGGCATTTCAAAGTACAATTCTATTTCATTCTAGAAGTGCAGCATACTCAATCTACAGACACCAATTTCATTTCAACTATCAAGCAAAATACATTTAACATATACTAAAAGCTGAGCCATCAACTGACAGTACCACTAACTGCCTTTTTCCAGTTATGACATGGACCTGAATCTGATCTCACTTACACCAGTGTAACTCCACTGATTTTAATGGAATTGCTCCTGCTTTACACCAGTGCAAGGTGAAGCCAGCCTCATACCCCTAACTCTTACCAAGCCAGATTAGGTGGACCAGACTATCCAGTGCCTCTATCTTCTCAATGATGTTGTTGTCTAGCTGCAGTTTAGTCAGATTCACAAACTGCCATAGGTTATCAATCTTCAGGATATCTAAACACACACAAAAAAATGCTGCAGTTCACACACGCCAGACTTTAGTTGCAATGCACACTATGTTGTACTAAGGACACATGCCCAATATTACCTCTTTGAGCAGATTATGATGGTGCACTGCTGTGTGAAAAGCACCGTGGAGACTGCTGAAAGGTCCTTAGGCTAGATGAGGGTTTAGATTGAAACAGCTGGGATAACCTCATTGTCTTGCACCACTGCCCACTGCTAATCAGTACTGCCAGGAAGTCATTGAGGGGATGCTGACTGCAACACTACAGTCAAGAGTGGCTTTATGGATTCACTACAAGAAGGCCTTGACCTTCACTTTGAGTTGTAACTTAAAGAGTGAGGCTTGGAATGAGACAGTACTTTCCTCTGAAGTTGCAGGCTACTGGTGGGTAGGACCTAATTGTAAACAGCTACCCTATCACATTATAAAGTTACCCCACATTCTGTAATGCTCTCCACCTGCTGAGGTTATGGAATCACTGCATGAGAACAAGGTGGAACTACTATGAGAATTACAACTCAATTTTTATGCATCGTATAGTCTTCTGTCTGGAGTGAAAACAAGAGTTATTGCATTTTGATTCTTGGAGAAAATTAGACACATGAGGGCAGGCTGATATGGATTACAGCAAAACATTGGGGTCATGGTGATGGAATGCATAGGAAATTCTCATTTCCCTTCTCTTTATACGAGTGGGAGTCGAGATAAAAAGTAAGAGTAGAAATACAGAAGAGGAAAACAACATAAAAAACATGTTTTGACCTCAGACAAACACGGCATGATTTTTTTTTTTTAACATTAGGCATGCAACTGCATGTGAAAAATGTGCACACAACTGCACATTCCACTTGCAAGCAAATGCATGCACAAATCAGGAAATGGTGTGTGCAAATTACCAGAAGTCATCATTTGCACACACCATTACCTCATTGGCATGCACACAATCACGATAACTGCATGAACAAATTAAGTGTACATTTTGCCCATCAATTTATTTTAATTTTTGTGTATTAATTTACTGCTGGTTTGACAGCGCTAGGGACCGAATTCCTATATCGACACAGTAATGGGGCACACTTCTCCCACACCACCTCTGGATGTACCTAGACCTGCAATGGGAAGGGCAAGTGGGGTAGTTCAGTCTCCTTCACCAATTAAATCTTTGGCCTCTTTGCTGAGCCCTTCAACAAAGCTGTCAATCAGTACCTATTGTGGTGCTGGGATATTATTTTAATATAGATGCTCGTCCACTCTGAACTGGACTGTGTCCACCATAAGCTACTCAAGTGCCATCAGATGAGGACAACTTGTGGTTACCAGAAGCTTGGGTTGGATTTGATTTGGCCTACCACAACAGGGCCAAGCTTGGTTGTTGCCATTAGGTGCCACCATGAGATAAATATTAAATAATAATAATAATAATTAATAATAACAGAGTTGAGAAGCTTTATAGCCCATTACCATTCAGCTAAGCCATCCAGCCCCTAATATTGTAACTATTTCATATGGCTACAGCTAAAAAGGTAAATTTAGTCACTTACTGTTTACATGACAAATTCCAGGCTAGTCACAATTATTTAATGGCCAATTTGTCACTTCAAACATACTACTATTATCCTTTAATTAAAAAAAAATCTGATACTTACTTCTAAAATCAAGCTGTAGCTCTATGACATCTTTGTAATCAATGCCTTCCCTTTTGGCAAGCTGTCCTAATTCCTCTTGGGGACCTTGCTCTTCCACAGCTTTTTGAAGCATCTTTTCATCAATCACATTTGGCTCTATGGTATCGTATAACCGACTCATTTTCACATGAAACAGGCCTTCACGAGCAGAACAAACAGTATCCCACCGTTACCTTTTTCAATGTGTTCACTGAACTGCACGCAGTATACAAAGAAACAATAGCACAGTGGGATATTCAGAGAGCCCAATCCTGCACCACTCAACTCAGATTTCTTAGACTTTACTAAACAGCTACCCAGCGCAGGGCCAGAAGACTGTCAAACTCATAGGCCCGATCCTGATCCCATGTAGAAAACCTGCATCGAGTTTAAGGAGAAATTTCCATGCAGAAGAACTGCAGCTTTGGGCACAATGAGTCTTCCCACAACCATCAATGAGCTGTTGCCACAGCCTTCCAAAGGAGCAGAAGAGGGCCCATCCCACTACAAGTATCTATGGGTGAAATTCACCCTAGTGGAGAGGGCATGTACCAGGCTCTATGTTGGGCCTCCACACTGGGGTGAATGTCGCCTCCTAATAAGACTAGATGTACCAGTCAAGAGATGGTATAATGTGCATGTGAGAATTACCAGTAACAGGTTTCTAAACTTTAAGCGCCCATCTGACGCTGCAAATTCTGGCATCACTCAGACTGGGCGGGGGCGGGGGGGGGGGGGGGGGGAATTTACACACACGCTGAGACTAGCCTGCCACACAGCCACCTGCCCAATTGCCACCCATTCTGCCATGCAACCATCCACTCACTGGCCGCCCAGCCTGTCACGCAGCCACCTGTCCACCTACCCATTCAGGCTGCCCCCCACCCACAGCCGCCTGCCCATCTACCCACCCAGCCAGCCACTGCTATCTCCCTAGAAGCTCAGCCGGCCAGCCGCGGGGCCAGGCGATGATCCAGGCAGCCAGAGCCCAAGATGCCCAGCAGGTGGAGGGCGCAGAAGCTGACGAAAGCGGCCACGCGCTCCCCAGACACCCGGCCCCAGTGACACTCGGAGGTCCCGCCAGCTCGTCCCACACCATGGGCACTAGGGCTCGCTGCTAAGGAAGCCTGCGCGGTTGCTAAGCAGAGTCATGTGATCTCAGGCGCAGGGTGACCTCAGAGGCTCTCTCCGTCACGTGACAGACCGCCTCTGCCAATCGCAGCTCAGTTCGGGGGTGACTTCGAACAGCGGGTCTGAAGCTTTTACACCAATCAGAAGGCAAAGAAGCAGTGTCGGCCAATCAGAACCGGTTCTAGATATAGGAGGGCTGGAGCTTCAGCGGACTGGTGTGGCCATTGCCCAATAGAATTGGAGGCTTAGTGGAGGATTGTCCAATGGCGGGAATCGGTAGAGGGGGTTCCTGCCTCTCTTATGTCAGTCAATGTGGTGGTGGGGGGGAATGTAACTCTGGGGCGGGGGCGCTGATTGGCGGAGGGGGCGGGGAGGCAGGACTGACGGTGATTGGCATGGTCCTCCCCCAATGCGGTCGGGGGAGGTGGGTGTCCCGGCCAGTGGGCGGGCTGTTGACGGAGGCGAAGTCCCCGGTTGGTCAGTGAGGGTGCCGGTCAGGGCGAGGAGGAGGCCGCAGCTGGAGCGGAGGCCGGGCCGGCTGTTTGTTGTCATCCCAAGATGGAGTTTCTGCTGGGGAATCCGTTCAGCACCCCGGTGGGGCAGAGCCTGGGTGAGGGGGGGCCGGGGCACAGCCGGGCCTGGGGAGGTGGGCGGAGAGCCTGGGGGGCCGGGGGAGTAAGAGGGGGCAGAGCCGGGCCGGGCAGGAGGGGGCAGAGCCCGAGGGGCGAGGGGGGCCGGGGGAGAGGAGACAGAGGCGGGGGGAATAAAGGGGCGCAGAGCCTGGGGGGTAAGTGGGGGCAGAGCCAGGTTGGGTGGGGGAGGTGGCGGTAGAGCCCGGGGGAGGGGGGCTGGGGAATAAGGGGGCGCAGAACCTGGGGGAGGGTGAGGGGGGGCCGGGGGAGTAAGTAGGGGCAGAGCCAGGCTGAGTGGGGGAGGAGGGGGCAGAGCCCCCGGGGGGGGGGTAAAGGGGGCAGAGCCAGGCTGAGTGGGGGAGGAGGGGGCAGAGCCCCCGGGGGGGGGTAAAGGGGGCAGAGTCAGGCCGAGTGGGGGAGGAGGGGGCAGAGCCCGGGGTGGGGGCTAAAGGGGGCAGAGCCAGGCTGCGTGGGGGAGGAGGGAGTAGTGCCCCTGGGGGGGGGTAAAGAGGGCAGAGCCAGGCTGAGTGGGGGAGGAGGGGGTAGAGCCTGGGGTGGCAGGTAAAGGGGGCAGAGCCAAGCTGGGTGGGGGAAGGAGAGGACAGAGCTCAGGGGGCTAGAGCTGGGCCGGGGGAGGAGCCATGCCTGCAGCAGAGCTGGGGAGGGGCAGATCCGCATAAACGGGACCCCAGCCAGTGGGGGGAGGATGGACTCCAGTAGGGTTAGGCTTGGTGGAGACGGGAGTCCCGCCACAGAAAAGGGTGGGTGAGGGGGGACACAAACCCTGGTGGGATCTAGAGAGTCTGGCACCTTAGGGTGAGAGCTTGTGTGGGGAGGCGCTGGCCAGGTAGGGCTGCAGAGCCCCTGTGGAGGTGAGTGCTGGGGTGCTCATGGCCTGTTCATTGCTGTTGTCCGTGATTCCCAGGGTTGTCCCCAGGGCTTGGTTTGCAAGGTACGGGTGCCCTACTTCACAAACAAAATCCTGCTGAAATCGTCTTTCTCCTGTGGGGTTTCCGGTGACAGCCCAGGTACTAGCGCACCTGTGCTAGTGAAGGCAGGGGACTGGACTCGATGACCTTTCAAGGTCCCTTCCAGTTCTATGAGATAGGTATATCTCCATATATATATAAAGCAGGAGTATAACAGGGCCAAAGCATCATGATGCAGTGGTTCTGCAAAGGGGAACAGAAGTCCCACCTGAAGGATCTTGCCTCACTTCAATCTGCGTTTCTAAGCAACCGGTGTTATGGTGTCCCAGGAAGTCAATTCCTTCCTAGACCCAAATAACCTGTATTTGGGCTGCTGCTTCTTTCCCTTGAATATCTGCTTTGGGGGTTGTATGTTTATATACAGGGAAGGCTGCATAGTTTGGAGACATAAGCACAGGCTTAGAAGTCAACAAGTTCCAAGTTTTAATCCTGTCCCTGCTCTTGGCTTTCTCTCTCTCTTTTTTTTGACCCTGGGCAAGTAAGTCATGCAGGGTATGTGTTCATGGGAGACACCCCCCTCATGTGTTGCCCCAACCCTCTTCCCAGGTGTGTACACAGGTTTTACTGGTGTTTTTAACCCTGGCTAGCTGGAGTCTGGCTTAAAGCCTAGGTTTTACTTTCACTCGGGCTGTGAACTCACTCACCTTGCAATGAGGACACAGACTGAGTGCTGATAGTCCTCCAGAGCCTTCCCACAATTCCCCTGTGTGCCCAATAGGACAGACACATTCTTCCACAATTCACTGGGAAAGAATTATAGAGCGGCTTAGCTTACTGCAGCACAAAGAGCCATGGAATATAACCCCAGAAGTCCTAGTGACACACATAGGAGCGCAGCACCAGTGAGGGCACAGTAACCTGGATAAGGCTTTGCTGTGTGGCTGCTCACCCCTGGGCTAGAGTAACTCTGGTGCTCAGACCCAGGTGCAGATCTTCAGGGAAAACCTTACCCTTAACTACTCTGTGTCTCAGATAATACTTCTCTACCTTGCCTGGGGGTTGTGCAGACTGTGTGAGTACAAAAATGAAAATCCTTTATAAAATGGCAGTTCTGGCCACAAAACCGGAAAGTTCCTATACTTTACCTTCCCACTCCAGCACTCCCTATTAGAACCAAAAGATGTGATCAAACAGATAAGTCTTTGCACTGTGCTTTGAAGATGACTGAACTCTGACTTTGGCAGAATACATATAGCATATGTATATCTGTCAAGCCAGCTGTCAATAGCGATCTCGGGGAGGTTGGTTTGTTCTAGATTATGGTAAGCAGTGCTGACTGTTTCTGGATATAATAATGGTGGTGAAAGTTAAATGTTATCTTAAAGTGGATTTGCTTTGTTGCATTTATCCACCTGATAAGCATCTGCCAGGGCAGCTGTCTGCTTAGCTGCTTGGATAAGGGAGCTACAGGAAACAATGTTAGAGAAAGGAATAGTGTCTGATCTATTTATTGTCTGATTCATTTAACATCAGTAAGTGATGTAACGGTGCCTTCTTAAGTCTTAGTAATTTTATATAATAAAATCTGTGTTCCAGCCTTCTTTTTCTTCTGCTTCTCCATCTATTCCTTGTAATCATGCTCAAGGCATTTAAAGCTTCATGTTAGTTCTTTCATCCCTTTCCTGCCCCTTGTTCTCTTGGAATTAATAATAGACGGTGACTGCCTGTTCAAAGTCTCTTATGACAGCAAAGCTTTGAGTGAGCTATGTTTAAGTCAATTATGCAGCTTTAGTGATGTGTACATACTGTAAGATTCTGTTGTATTTTAAGAATTTTCCTCCTCTTTTGGTGGAAGACATCAGCAGATTTTGTTCTGGAAGAAAAGTTTTGCTGCCTGTCTTATAATTGCCAGGCATGTTTTTCCAAGGTAACAATACAACAAAAGCAAGACTTTCCCACAGAGCGCTGCGTTTGTCCAGGGTTCCGCAGTTCTGCTTGAATGAGCTTGTGAGATACAATTATTTGTTTGTTGTATTATTTCTATTGGTGATTTAAATAAACCCCCATAAATAATTTCGTAGTTCCAGTTAAGCAAGTTGTGTTGAACATTGTGTTGGTGTTTGCAGTCGAGGCCTGATGCTTACCGTATTAGAGAACTGTAGAAAATTATGGAAGGCCGTAAGCGCATGAGGAGTGTGTGTTTTCTCTGCCAGGAAGCAGCAGTGGTTCACATGAAAATTTAATTAGGAGCATACAGAATGTCTTCAGGTAAATGTCAGGTTTGAAAAAGCAGATTTCAGAGAGGGTTTTGAAGAGCGGGGGGAGCTAATACAAGGCATTTCATCTTTCCTCTGAAGCTGGAGCGACCTTTCCAATAAACTGTTGCTTGAAGTATGGTTATGATCAGGAAAATACTATTATTTATTTGGATTACTAGGATGGGATTCTGTTGGACTCAGAGGTTTAGTAATGGGAATATATAGCATCTTTCGCATCTAAACTGGCCGATCAAATTCCAGCCCAGTTCATGGTGTGTGAAAGTTATTTACATCTGATTTTTGGCAAGTTGCTTTCTGTGTCCACTGCACAGAAATCACCACAGCTGCCTTTAACTGAAAAGCACAATGGAAGTGGAAGGAGAGAGGCTATGGATTAGATGGGCTATAAAGAAAATGGACTGTGAAGGTTGAGCTATCTTTTCATCTCTAAAAATGGTCCCCGCAGAGCAGGGCTGAGGTGTGTTGGTGGGGTGTTGTGGGGAAGCTCACTCCGCTGTTGGGATACACCTGGATGCTGTGTGTGAATTTATTTAAACAAATAATACTTGATTCATTTTGTAATGCTTTTCATCTGTACTTCTCAAATGTGGGTAAGTATCATTATCCCCATTTTATAGGTGGGGAAACGGAGGTACAGAGAGGTTAATATAGACAATATACTGCTTCTCAATACATGTTTTATGGGTAAATAGAAGATTACAGTGTCCCCACCAGGCTGTCAGATGACTAGGAGGTTGCGACCATCCCTTCTAGATGTGGTCCTCACCAGTTTTCTACACCTTAGTAACCTTCTGATTGGATTAATGCAGTGCACTCTACACAGGGCTACTCTTGAAGATGACCTGGAAAGTTTGCTTGTTCAGAATGTGGCCCCTCACATGCTTAACTGTGGTTCTGGCACGGAGCATAACATTACAGCTGTGCTCCATGATTGTACTGGCTTTCCAGATGCAATTCAAATTGTTGGACTCAGAACTATAATCCCCTTTTGTGATTTCGGCTCTGTATATCCCTGCCTCTCACCTCAGATTCTACTCCTGTAGTTGAGACCAGCTGAGTCAAATATGCTGATAGTGTCTAGATTTGTAAATCTAGGACTGGTGGCAGAATATTCTTAGTGAAAGGCGCTTGCCTGTGGAATTTACATCTTCTCATGGACTAAAAGAGCCTAAATGTGTTGACTTTCATGGAACAATGTAAAGCTTATCTATTTACCCAGGCTTTTCTGAAGGGTCTAGGCTAAATGTGTGGAGGCTCTCAATGGAGCAGAATGGCTGTGTTGTCGCATCTGTTCAGATTAATTTTAGGTAGTGAATGCAAACCTAGATTTTTATGATAGGCTCACAGAGTAAATTGGGGAAAATAGTTTTATGTGGAAGGGTGAACTCCAGGTAAATCTATATTCTGAGAATGCAAAACATTGTTTAGAAATGCTGCTGACCTGAGAATAGGAAGAATACAGAAAGGTGTGTACTAAAGTGGTGAAGCTAGCACTCTCCCCAGATGATACTACATTTTCCAATAGCAAGAGTCCGTGCGTCCAGGTGGGCATCCTCTCTTTAAATTGCATGCTTAGTTTTGCTTGCTCAAGAGAATCATCTTTAAAGGGTCACTGCTTGATTAAAGGTTATTAAAATAAATATCCTTTCCATATGTTGCTAAACTCATTTTAGATTATTAAAACTGATTGGATTACAAGAATCTGAAGTACAGCTGACCTTTTTGTTCATGCTTCCTGTGTATTTTTTGCTTTTCATTCTGCTTGCACAAGGAAATCAGTTCCATTTTCTACATCTCCTGAACTGGTGAGATCTTTGTAAACACTGCAGGGGAACGTTTAAATCCAAATCAAATCTTGCTGTGTTGAATTTTTGTTAATTTCCTCAAGTGCAAAGGGCTGACAATGAGCAGTGATCTGTGAAATGGGCTCCTCGCAGGTAGAACAAATAGCGAATGTGCACCTTTGGGAACAATGAGGTCCATCATGAGAACTGCTTCAATCAATCCTTTTCAACAGAGACCTAGGAGGCCTGATTGGCTGTGACCAAAAGGCCTTGCTAACCCAGGTCCAGGATAAAACTTGAATGCACAATTACAACTACCTAAAACTTGCAGTCTGACAACAATGTACTAGAAATGGAGAAGGGAGTTTCTGGAGCGAAACCTTGCGCCATGCCCAGAGTAATTTTGGAAGTTGTTTTTCTAATAACCAGGACTCCAAATGTTTGGCACTATAGTACCTTTATGGCTGTCATGCTGCATTTATTAGTCAAACACCAACTGATTCTAAGACCTTTGCCTGAGGATGGAGTGCGGGATTGGACCCTTGCCCGGGAATCCTTTTTCAGCAGGAGGCACAGTGCTAACTGTTGTGATTTACTAAATAGGATTGTTTAAGGAAGTTACAAAAACAGTGTTTCAGCAGAGGATACAGAGGCACTTTATTGAAGCAACAGTGAAACCAGACAACCTTTCAATCGATTTGTATCAAAGCACTCTCAGTTTCCATTTCAAGGCAGTTAAAGTGATGATGAATATGGTGCAGAGAGAATCTGTTTGTAGAGCTTTTTTTCATAAAATGAAATATTGGTGCAGGCTTCTTGGCTCTTAACATCTTTTATTTTCCTTTTTTTTCCCCCATGGGAAATATTTCGATGCTTCCTTGAAATATCCTCTAACATGTTTTATGACAGACTTAAACACATTTGTTCAAGAGCTATTTTTATTTTTAACAGCAAATGCAGGTCTAGAAAAATGTATTATGGTGGACAAGGACAACAAAAACTAAAAATCTAGAGAAAATTAACCCATGTTTCATTGTCCATATGTGCAGTGTCTCTAAATTCCTTTCAGAGTAAATGTTTGCTTTGTTGTGGTGTAAACCTGGTAAGATTCATTCTTCAGGAAAATGCCTTTTCCCAAGGACAAAATCAAGGCTTTAAAGAGCACGTTTATCTGCTTTGCTAGTAAAGTGTTCCATTCTCATGACTTCTGTTGTAAACCCCCCACTCCACCTGCTCAAAAAAAAAAAAAAAAAAGCCAGCATATGTCTTGGGACTTTATACAGAGACACATATGTACAGTGCACTGTTTTGAAGGTGGATTATCCTCCACTACAAAATTGGAATAGCTATTTAGTGTCAGATTTCTAGACACAATATATGGTACTTGAATACATCAAAAAGATGCATGACTTGCCAGCCCACTGTGAATGGGATGGAGATGCTATTCTCTGTATAGGTACCTAAAATAACATGGACTGTGGTCAAAACCCAGTCTCCCAGTGTTCATACAGAATTATGCTAGTCATGCAAAACAGTCTGACGATAAAGTGCTTTTAGTTTTATAAGATTACTTGGATCTGCTTTCACTTCATGATAATGTATTGTGTTGCAGAGAAAATCTCTTAGCAAAATGAATATCTTGCTTTTAAAAGGAGCAAATAAATACTGAGTCATGAATCTGGTAGCTTAGGGAAACTACATATATGTGAGAAGCTGGATAATTACTATAATACCATTTAATACCAGATTCCTAAAGCTGGATTGATTTTTTTTTTTATAGTCACAAAAGCAGATTGCCGCTCATGAAAGTATTAGACTGTGTGTTTTTGAATAATGTAGTTTTATCTGCTGCAGCATAGCATGCTTAAATGTATATTCCATTTGTTTCTAATATAAACCTATATGTACCAGGTTACAATTTGAGGATGGCCAGCTCATAGTTTGATATTGCTTTAAGTCCTATATCTTTAAAAGTGTGCTAAAAAATTAATGGACACCCAATATTTGGTTTTGGTTTTTAAACCTCCCATTGATGTCTCTTTATTTGAAACAATTTGCTTGCGGTACTGTTTCTTGCGTTCTCTACATATGTTTGTGGAATGCTGAATTAAGACAACTTTCATGAAAGGAATGTTAGAACAATTTGAATTCTTAAATTGGGACCAGCCTTTAATAAAACTTTCATTGAAGGTGAATGAGGCGTTTGATATGGTGCTTGGTGATACTTCTGTAAAATGATCTCTTACTGGGAGGAAAGAAACTTTTAGTATTTGGAGAGACGGTGTTGTGTTTAGTTGGGTGGTGTTGGACTGGCCAGCACTTCTGCCTTTTATTCTTGGCTCTGCCAGAGTCTTAGTAGGTGACCTTGGGCTAGTCACTTAATTCTGTGTGCCTTGGTTTCAGAATCTTTACAACATATTGTTGATGAGAGGCTAAAATGTTTAAGTGCTTTGAACTCATTGGAAGAAAGATTCTTATAGCAGCCCCAAGTATTATGAAATATACTCAAGGGTGAGCCTGTTTGTGGTGGCTAGTGTTTGGTGTAATATCAAAGGGATTTTTGTGACGACTGGTGCTGTGAACCTGCACAGGTCCTGCAGCACTAGCATTCAAACACAGCTTTCTGCTTGCATCCATGCAAACATCTTAGGAAGTGTTACTTCTCTGCATTTTAAAAACTGGTTTAATGTGGGAGGGCAAAAACCCAATCCTCTCTAAACAGCCATGTCTGCTGTGTTTTAGTCACATACTATGCTGCCAGAAGATCTACTTTATTCCTGATTATTCTGTTTATTCATTTCAGTTATTCTTCCTTGAAAAGGATTCTTTTGAAAGAGGCTGGTTCTTGTGCCCAAGAAAGCGTTAACCTGAATGCCTAGCTATATCTGAACCCCTTTTCCCTTAAGAGCAGATGGTTTACTTTAGTTTAACGAGTTGTTTCTCCACGGTTCCAAATCTTCCAACTCTCTTATTTATAAATACTCCTAAAGCTGTTCCAGAAGGTGAAATGAAAATGGAGTCAACCAATCTATCAGCCTCTTTTAAAAAACAAAACACTACATTACGACTGTCCTGTACAATCTGGAGCAGTATGATGAGTAATGCAGGGATCAAATGCTATAGTCAATAGTGTAATAAAGTATCCCAAAAAATCAAGGGTTGCATAAATGCATAAATTAATTAAGTGTATTTGTATCAAGACAATGCCGAGGTCAGACTATCCACACTGGACCATATTTGCCATTGCTTCTCTAACTTGGGAATCAGAGTAACCCAGGAACCCTCCAGGGGCTCAGCGTATGAACATTGCCAAACTATGCCACAAGATGCAAAGAGGAGGCTGACTCGTCACAAGCAGTGTCAGGAGACCGAGAAGACAAGTACACGTTCCAGTTAAACCTGTTGTATGCGTTGGGTAAGAGCTTGTAAATCTGGTTATTGTATGGCAGGCATGGGCAGACTGTTCTCCCAGTTAGCAGTCGGACATTCTGGCCTAGAAAGAGTGACTGCCAGGCAAGAGCTAGGCTGTTAAAATTCGGGTCAGAAGATGCCATGCAAAATGAGAGCAGATAATTGTTACAAACTTGTTACACTTCTAGGCTGTGTCTACACTTAAAATGCTCCGACGACACAGCTGTGGCACTGTAGTGTTTCAGTGTAGATGCTTATCTCTTCTGTTGCTTTGGGTAACCCGCCTCCCTGAGAGGTAGTAGCTAAGTTGACAGAAGAATTCTGTTAACTTAGCCATGTTGCATCCTTTGTATTTTATGGGATACATCTGCTGAGAGAAGTGTAGTGAACTTTGCATTTGACAAGAATAATGGGAATAAAAAAAAATTCATATTCATGGCATGGCTGAGGTAATATGGCAGAAGGGACCTTAATGCTGACTTTTGAGTGCTTGTTTCTCCACTTTAACCTTGCATTCATTACAGCTTTCTTCATTTATTTTCCCAATGGTTTTTTTTTTTTTTAAGAAAAAGACATTCTTCTCCTCCCCGCCCCCAAAAAATCCAACAACTCATGATTAGACTTACAGAAATTGCAAGCTCCAACAGCTTTGCCAGCAGAGCTTGAAGGTTCCTTTAAACCTCAAAGGGTTGCAGTCCTGCAGCGCTTAGTAATTCTGGGCCACTTTGGCTTCCCCAAGCTAACAAATGCATCCTGAAGTCCACCCGTTCTTAACAGAAGCATCCTACTTGCATTCTGAGAACCAAATACTACTTTTAATGGGGAAGTATGAAATTACTTGTTTTCAGCATTGGTAATTTTAAAAAGACTGATCATGATGATTTCAAAGTTAGCCCTTTAAGTCTCTGTGAGAACAATCCAAGAGGGGAAGTCTGAAGTCTCTACTTTCAATCATTTTTGATCTAGAAAAGCCGAAGAATGGTTGTCTTTTCCCCTTGTATTCGCATAACTCAAACTGTTTAACTGGTTCCTTGTGGACTAAAATGTTGCCTGCTTGACTTCTATCTAAAGGGTTTATTTTTGGAGCTGTAGAAGATACATTGATGAGATAGTGGTTACTGTAGATTAAAATGTAATGGCGTTAAGAATGTTAAGCAAAAGAGTTTGCATTGAGTCCTTTGTCAGTTAAGCCATCTGGAGTTTTGATTGCTTAGTATCTATGAAAGAGCACCCCTGTTGTGTGCTAAATTGCTTATCTGTATATTAAGCAGATGTTGACCACTACATAATTTGGCTACTTGCTTTTCATCTCACTATTTAGACTCTTAGGCTCTGCTAGCACGTTTTGTTTATAATCTAGAAATCTGTCTTGTATCATTGTGAGCAGTTATAATCCGAGTGCTCTGGAGTATTTCCCAAGAAATCAAGTACATGGCAAGCGATGTCACAATAACAGGGACACAAGCAGAAGAAAAGGTGCAAGCAAGGAACCTTGATTTATGGGTGCCATTATGTCTTGCCACTAGGGCCTGATGTGGAATAGGCAATAATAAATAATTTGGTTTATCTGTGAACTGTCTTCTATAGTGATGACATTTTAAGTTCTAAGTCAGGGGTAGGCAACCTATGGCACGCGTGCCAAAGGCAGCACGCAAGCTGATTTTCAGTGGCACTCACACTGCCTGGGTCCTGGCCACTGGTCCGGGGGGCTCTGCATTTTAATTTAATTTTAAATGAAGCTTCTTAAACATTTTAAAAAACTTATTTACTTTACATACAACAATAGTTTAGTTATATATTATAGACTTATAGAAAGAGACCTTTTAAAAACATTAATGTATGACTGGCACGCGAAACCTTAAATTAGAGTGAATAAATGAAGACTCGGCACACCACTTCTGAAAGGTTGCCGACCCCTGTTCTAAGTAAAAGGGTATTTTAGAGAAAAGAAACAGCGTACCACCAATATATTTTGCTAAGATTTGGGAAATACTGCTAAACATCAAATCATTTATTAACCAAGAAATTATTGTGGCAGCCATAAAATGGTTGGCTAATCAGAGTAAGATCAGTTTTTATTTACAGGCATAATGAGCAATTAAGTTTGAGCAGCTGTCAGACTTGGAAAGTGATTAAAGTTCAACAGAAAACAAAATGGGTCAGCATTTGGTTGTGATTGTTTTCTTGACATTGCAGCTCATTAGTGTGTGTGTGTTGTAGTTACTATAATAAGTAAAGCAGCCTTTAAAATCTCTATCTAATGCAGTGGCTTAACATAATGAGTGAGTGGTGAAGATCTGGTTTCCAACAAAGTTCCCTGGAAGCATAAATTTTTTTTTTGATGCAGCTGGATGAGTTGGGAGTTTTTGTATGGACCTCTTCTGGGGATGGTGGCAGAGTCAGGTGGTGCAATGCAAGACCTTATTTGAGGAGGAGAATGTGGAATGGTCTGTGAGGTCCTTGACACCATATAGCTCTATCCCAACAGAAAGTGATGACTTCACCCACCTACAAGACATCCTTTTCTAACAGATTTTTTATTTCATTGACCCAATCTGAAACTTTTTATGGATTTTTTTTTTGGTTCATAAAATCTTCAGGATTTTGGCTTTTTGTCCTGATTTGGGATGGGAAACACTTTTTTTAAGTTTGAATTCCTGCAGGACTGGAAAACTGTTTCCTGCCCAGTACTAATGAAAATTGCAAAGAAATTTTCCAGATATAAAATGTAGCACCTAAGCTCTATTTTGGCTTCATGGCTAAACATTGCACTGGGCCATGAAACCCAAGGGCTTGGAAGCAGAATTGAAATCGTTAACCCTCGGGTCAGTAGAGACTGAGGAGCTACATTTTGAAGGCAGTACAAGAAGGGTTACATGCGTGCATCTTGTTAACCATTGTAGGATTTATGCCCAGAACTTCCGAACAAGTGCTTTGAAAATGTAACCCCCTAAGCATTTGCCCGACTAATGAGCGTGGCCTCTTGGAAGGGGCGGCTGACAACAGACTACCCCAATGGAAACGGCTTTAGCGCAAAATTATTTCTTTCACCTGATAGGGCTTCATTGAATCCAACTTCCATAGAAAGGAAACTTTTAAAACTAGTGTCGGTGCTGTACTAGTTAAGCCACAGGAGCTTGAGTGAGGCAGAGATTGTTGCCTTTTAACAAAGTCTACTGTGTTCTTTTTAGCGGTGTGAAGGAAGGCTATGGATTAGAGAAGCAAATTGATGCACTTCCTGGTGCGTATTGCAACTTGGCTACCTCTAAAAGCTACAGATATCTGACTGCCTTGTTTTCTGCTGCTTGTTGGGTAACCAGCATCTTCCAGATGGCACTGAATTCAAGTTTTCTTATGCATAGAAATATTGGAGACGGATGAGGTGGAATGTTGTGCAATCATAGTAGTTCATGATTTGTTTGGTTCCACCCATGTTGTTGTTACATGCATATATTTTAATGGTTCCACCTATAATTATTAAGTACATTGTTTTGCTTGTCAATCTGCAGTAGTGCTATAGTTGTGAAGTAAGTCTGTTTTTATAACTAGTTTCTGTGTGGGAATGACAGAGTTTGCTTCTCTTTCTTACTAAGTGTAATTAATGTTTAAATTTATTTTGAACAAGTGAGAATGCAGGCAATTGACTTTAGTAGTGACCTGCAAAAAATAGAATACTGATTAGGGGTTCTACAAGGTGAAAAAAATCCAGCAGTTTGTTGTTTGCAGCAAACAAAACTTGTTACGAATGGGTGGGCAGGCGGGGGAGTTTTTTAAATATGAGAAGGGATTTTAGCCTTTGAGGCTACAGTGGTTTGGAAATTCTTAGAACATTTCACCCATGAAAGGTAATTAGTTTTGTTTTATGAATATGAAAGACACATCGCTTGTAAGTACCAGAGTGAAGTCCCAAATGGGTTATTAGAACTTGCTTTATTCATGTAGTACAGAATTAGCCATCAAGCACCGATGGATTTCAAATGTAGTTCACGGACACACTGATCGTCCATAATTTTCATAAAGGCTGCTTCTTTACCTGTAATTGTTTGAAATTAAACACCCTCCAATGAGCGAGGAGGTGACAGAACTACACACTGACACCCATCCTCACTCTTATTTGTGCTTTGAAGCTTGTCACGTAATGTAACTAGGCTGTCAAGCTCCAGAACTCTTAGATGTAATGTAAATGCTGACCTGTGGTACACTCTCCCCTCTTCCATATCTCATGGTTTCATCTCTTTGGTCTCAAAGGTAGTAATTCTTTTACTTTGTATGTATGGTGTCAGTCCACCTGTATTTTTTTAATGTATTTTAAACCAGCTTGTTTATGCAATTTTCCCTTTGCCATCCTATGAAATTTTAAGGACAATATATCTATTATATAGAGTATTTGTATATACCTATTAATTGGAAAAAGGCCAGGTTGGAAGATAAATCCTTAGCTTCACCCCCTTGGAATTTTGGGCAAACAAATATTGGAAGTTCAGTTGTGTTTTCTAACAGAATAGGAAAGGTTCATGAACGTGAGTAAGAAGCTTGTTGAGGCTTTCATTGGAGCTTTAATATGGACTCTAACGACTTGTCTTTATTGGTAAGGACAGTATTTTCTGGCTATTAAAGTACATACTGGAAAAGCTTTTCAGGATTTTTAAAAAATATCTTGTGATAGATATTCAGATCTCCCACCTTCCTCCAATCATAAATAATTTGTATATGGTCAGTCTTTGAATTAAGCAATCTTTTGTTCTCCTTAAAGGAAGCCTTTTTTTAATACCTGCTGTGTTCAGTTAAAACACCATGCGGTTCACCCTTGCATAACGTGAGGAATCTGGTCTGCTTAGTTATCCAAAACCGATAGAGAACTGAAAACTGTACAAAAAATGTTTTGGCCTACAATTGGTGGAATGTGTACACTAGCCAACCAAGATGCATGTCTGTAACTTCATGACATCTGTACACAAACACGGCTGCCTTGTTGTGGTCAGGGGAAGGAGTGAAAGTTGATTTGATGTATCAGAATGGATCGGATGACTAATCCGAACTCAGCACTCAACCATACCACTCAGTCACAACTGTACTTTGTTCAGTAAGTCACAGCTTAGTACAGAAAAGGCCAGGGAGAACATTGTTACGTTTATACTATCCAGAAGGTTTTGATTTATGCTTCCTTTGTCACTTCCATCCACAAACAAAAGATGGACGCTCAGGATGTGTTAATACTAGAGCACTGGAAGTGTTGCTTAATAGATCACAGGGGTTTGCACACTAATAATAAATCAAGACATGAAGTTGTCAAAGAACTTGATTTTTAGAGGAAGGTGTAACCTGTCCTTTTAAGAGTACTTTAGTTCATTGCCCTCATACAGTGAACTGAACAAGCATTACTTTCTCTATGAAATAACACAGTAAACACCTAAATTCAAGTAAATCCATCGAAGAAAAACTGTTATGTACACATGTGTGTACACACACACACACACACACACACACACACACACACACACACACACACCTGTCCAGAATTCCGATGGAAGGTTTCCTCTGCACTGACTTCTGACATGAGCTGGAACTCACTAGCCAATTCCACACCCTGTTGGGAAAGTGCACAACCCTTGCAGTACTTCAGGCTCACGGTGAGGTAGGAATTTTGCAGAGGTCATCACTGAAAGAGCTAATGTAGCATATTGGTGCAATATATGCTGCTTTTAAAGTTCCTAGTTCAGATAAATGCCTCTGGATTTTTGAAAATGGTTTGATGTGGCAAGGAAACATTTTCACTTGACCTAGTTCTGAAGGACAGCTATTTACAGTACTTGGGTCAGCGCCTTAGCTTTAATGAGGATACAGCACGGAGACAAGGGAAGCTTTTTATTTTCTGACGTGTAAAAATCCACTAGATTTCAAATGTTTTTGTTGTTGGTTTTTTTTTTTTTTTAAAGCTATGGCCTCCTGCTTGTCCCTAGCATAAGACAGACAGGTGTCCATACGCACATTGCATCCCGCCCTTAGCGAAGCATGACATCGCCAGCAATAATTTCAAACTGATGGGAAGCTGCAGTGAGAAGATTGAGTAAGGATGTTCTTCCTGGCCTGGAAGCGTATTGCTCTGCTTGGGGCACAGACTCCACTTCACCCCTTGGGGCAGCACATTTAAACCATCAAGCCGCACCAGAAAAACTTGTTTTTAATTACCTATCTATAGGTACCTCTATAGGAAGCTGTATGGCTCCCATCACTGTAGGACGTGAGAGCCTCCCAAATGTTTAAAAATAGCTACCACCAATATTTCTTTTCCTCTGCCTGTTGGAGAGAGAGCTTGATTGATAGGGTTTTCCTTTGCCATGTGTGGAAAGGAGTTTTGCATTCACTGCTGAAAGGGGTGAAGACTCTGGTCATTCTTATTTCATGTGACAGAGTTGCTGTGTCTACGTCCAGCTCCGGTGATAGTTCTGTCTCCCACACTCATGAGCCCTATTTCTCAACACTTATGGTTCCAATGGAACATAGCTGTCATGGGAGGTCATGGTCATGAAGGAAGAGTAGTGGTAGATAGTATTCAGAGCCCTCTGTGAAACTGGTCCTGAAACCTTGAACTGGGTTCTGCCTTGGTTGGGGAGTCAGTGCAGAGCATGAAACAGCAGTTTCAAGTTTTGTACCAAATGGGTATTTCAGGGCATGATGTGGCTTCATTCTGAGACAAGAGTTTTGATAAAGACTAACAGTCAGACATGCCTGGTTTGCTTCCGCCTGGTCTGTATCTTTCTCCCTGCTTTTTCTACCTCAGTTCCCAGTAAGGATGTGTTAATTGGCAGGGATGCCTACCTGCTCATCAGGTGCGGAGATCATTGACCCCTTTTGAAGGCTGCTGTTCACCTCTCCTGTTCTCTGCATTGAAGAGAGGAGTCTATGGACACAGGAGGGATTTTACATAAAAGTGGCTTTCTTAAAACACAAATCTTTACAGTTTGAATGAGATTTGGATGCTGAGGCCCCACTTTTCATCACAGTCCAAGATTGCCTTGTTGGAGCCCAGCCTATATGAGTTCGTACTCTAAGGTTAGTCAGGGTTTTATTCACCTCCAAACATGCTGAGATCCTTATGGGATCTCCTAAGCTAAGCCAGGTCAGGCTGATTAAAGAGACCTTATTCTGACATGTAAGGATGTCTATTTTATTCTTCCCCTTGTCTATTGAAGTTGTGAACCTAATGTAGGCACAAGGCATTCTTAGTTCTATATAAATGTTAAGTTTAATTAAGTTAATTATTTAATTTAATTTGTATATTAATCCTCTTTGGCATGGATATGGTAGGCTTTGCTTCTTGTTCTAACTGTCTGCTGTTAAACAGATGCTGTGTTCTGCTCCAGAAGTGGCTGGATTTCAGTGGTAGTTAAACAATACGCTTTATATACTGTACCTGTATCACAGGGATGTTGAAACGTAACTGTTAGTAAAGCACCTTGAGATCCTCTTAAGAGACGCAGTAGCAGAACATGGTTTGTAGCTGTGCACTGTTTATTTGTAATCACAGTCTAATGCCATATGGTGAGTAGTCTTCAAAAAGAGAATCAGACTGTTCATTGGGGAAATGACTGTTCCTAAATAAATTTGAACAGACTTCTTTCAAACTTGGAATGTGGGCTAAATATTTTAAAGTTTAAGTCTTGAGCACGTGCCCATTCTTTTGCTATTTTGGTGTTTAGTAAGTCTGTGGGTTCAGTACAAATTATTCATTCAGAACCACAAATGTGCATGGTGCTCTAGAGACAAGACAGTCGGCCTGCCCCAAATAGTTTTCAACCCAAGCGTAGCTAAAACAGGATGTAGGGTGACAGTAGGCAGGAGAGAGGACCAGGGCTACAGCAGTCCAATTCAAATCATGTTTCTCTATGCTGATCCATTTTCTTTGGAGAGCCAAGCTCAGCAGTTTTAGAATAGGGAGAGCAGAGAGAGAATGGAGTAAGCAAGGTGACAGAGTGGAAAATGTTGGCCTTTTGTCTAGCAAAGAAACTGACCTCCTTTCTGAATGACTTACTTAAAGACGCCCTCAGAATTGATCTCTAAATACTGAATGGTGGTTCATATTCAGTTTTAATAGCAGCACTTTGATCAGAAATTCACATCAGCTGCAGTGATATCTAATAGTTGCTTTTTAGAACAAACCTTTTGGCTCATTTGGTAGTTTGGGATGGTGAGATTATCCATGTACAAATAAATCCATGGATTTTTCACACCAAGGGCTTATCCAGCTGTTAGAACGTAGATCCACATAGCAGAATGTTTACTATTCAGACTGGAGACCACACCTACATAAACACCAGTCTCCCTTTCTCTTTGCATGTAGTTTGTACACAAGGCAGGACTTAAATGTCCATGAACAATAACTTGCTGCCTTTGCCCAATACTGGCATTTCCACTTGCGTTTTTCAAGCGTGTTGTGCAGCACAATGACTCTTGCTGTTCGATACTTGGTAGACAGACTTACTGATGGAAGGAAAGGGCACAGTGTTCAGAAAGCTCTATCCTAGCGAATGTCTTCACAGCAAATGAAAGGTGTGTTCTTAACTGGGGTTGGCTAAGATGGGTGAAAATAGCAGTGAAGACACAACAAGTCAGCTTTTAACTCGGGTTAGCAGCTCAAGTTAAAGCCTACAGGGGAACCTGGGATTGGACTCTAGTGATCTAACCCGAGTTAAAGGCCACGTTGCCACTGACCTTAAAGTATATGAGTCTTCACTGCTATTTTAACCGAGTATGAGCACATTTTTTTTTCATTATAGACATACCCCCACATCAGCCTGTTGCCTCATTTACTGCATGCTGTCACCATTCAGCTAGAGCAAGTTTCCATAGTGCTTCCTGAGACCAGCACTTCGTTCTCCAGTCTAGAAACATGCATAGGGTATATGTATTAAATACAGTTCCTACCTGAAACTAGTCTTCTCAGTTCAGATCCTGTTGAAAGTGTTAATCAAAAAACATACAGTGGCAGCTGGCATCATTAGTAGCAGATGAACCAGCGTGGTCAGATTGAGTATGGAGATCGAACTACCCTCGTGTTCATCAGTGGAGGTCTCTGAGGTCAGGGTTAAGGTGCGTTGTCAGGGCAGGGAGAGGGAAGCTTGCACTGCTGTTGCTTGTGCTGTATCTGTCCTGTCTCCAGGGCTATCAGGCCTGTAGCTTTAAAACAAAAGTACTAAGGGCTGAGTATGAGAGGATTGTGTAATAGGTGACCTTTTGTGCACTCCATGTCAGCTTTCATTTGTTAGGATGCTACTGAGCAGAGCTTGAAATGAATGCTCCTCCTAAGGGCAAGCAGCTGTTTTGTCCTTGCATTTAATTAAAACAAAAGAGCACTTTCTACCTCTCCTGCATAGCCTGTTCCGACACAGTTTCTGGGCACTATTCCTTAAGAAGGAATAATCAATTGCACAAATACAAAAATGGGAAATGACTGCCTGGGAAAGACTACTGCAGAAAAGGACCTGGGAGTTATGGTGGATCACAAACTAAATGAGTCAACAATGTAATACTGTTGTGTCCCCCCGCCCCCCCCCCCCAAAAAAGAGAACATCATTCTGGGATGTATTAGCAGGAGTGTTGAAAGCAAGAGACAAGAAGTGATTCTTTCACTCTACTCAGCACTACCAGTTCTGGGCACCACACTTCAGGAAAGATGGGGACAAATTGGAGACAGTCCGGAGGAGAGCAACATAAATGATTAAAGGTCTAGAAAACATGACCAGTGAGGGAAGATTGAAAAATTGGGTTTGTTTAGTCTGGAAAAGAGAAGACTGAGGGAGGACATAAGTCTTCAAGTACATAAAAGGTTGCCATAAAGAGGAGGGTGATAAATTGTGCTCCTTAACCACGGAGGACGGGACAAGAAGCAATGGGTCTAAATTGCAGCAAGGGAGATTTAGGTTAGACCAGGAGTTCTCAAACTTCATTGCACCGCGACCCCCTTCTGACAACAAAAATTACTACAGGACCCCAGGAGGGGGGACTAAAGCATGAGCCTGCCTGAGCCCCGCCATCCCAGGTGGGGGGCCAAAGCCCAAGGGCTTCAAGCCCTGTAACCTGAAGCCTAAGCCTGAGCCCCAGGTGCTGGGGCTCAGGTTTCGACCCTGGGCATTGGGGCTCGGGCTTCAGCTTTGGCCCTGTGTCCCAGTCTAACTCCAGCTCTGGAGACCCCATTAAAACAGGGTCATGACCCACAGTTTGAGAACCACTGGGTTAGGAAAAACTTCTTAACTTTCAGGGTAGTTAGGCACTGGAACAAATTACCTAGGGAGGCTGTGGAATCTACATCATTGGAGGTTTAACTAGTTAGACAATCCCCTGTGAGGGATGGTCTAGATAATATTCAGACCTGCCTCAGTGCAGGGGACTGGAATGGATGACCTGTTGAGGTCCCTTCCAGTCCTACATTTCTATGATTCTATGTCTAGCTTATTTCCTTATGGTGACCTCATCCTGGTCATACTTTCGAGAGTGGGCATAGCCTTGGCTAGTAGATGACGTTCATGAAGATTGATGCACAGGAGGCATTCTTAGTTGAGGAGCACCTTGTCTGAGTGCCGTAAAATGGGCAGCACGTAGCACTTTTACATAGATTTATCACCTAACAACCCACGGAGGTAGGATGGTATTAGCTGTCATTTTACAGATGGGCAAACTGCTTAACCCCTTTGCCTCCATTTCCCCAAGATGTCAGTGGCAGCCTGGAATTAGAACTCCAGAATTTCTGGCTATGTCCTGTGACTGGACTTCTCTGAGATTTAATGTTCAACAGCCATGAGCGCCTTAGATGTAAGGTGCTATCGAAGTGCAAAGTATTATTCTTTCCCATCGCTGGCCCTGGGAACTAGAGACTTAAGTTTGTATGAGGTGTTGTTTGTATATTGCCCAATAAAAGTCTCCCAGAAATTATTCACTTTTCTTCTGCCTTTTTACTTTATCTTGTCTGGGGTGGGTATCAATTAAGATGCCCTGCACCATCCCAGAGTTGTGCTGATTGTCTCCAAATCCTTTGCAAGCTAATGCCAATTGACATGTGCTACGGACCTGTTGTGGGCAGTGGGGGAACTGATGCTTTTCTAATATATTGACTATAGGTGCACCTACATGAGGAAAGTGTGCCATTCTTCCAGGATTCCTGCACTAGGCGTTGGAAACAGTTTGACCCTGTCAGTATTATCAGCCAACTATTTCCTGTCCAGTTTGAGAGTGAGTCACAGGGAGATGCGTGATTGACACCCAATATCAGTTTTTCCAGCATTTAAAAACATTTCTAGTGGTTCTTAAGGTTCTGCAGTTTCCCAGGTACAGGATGGGGATTTTCTTACTCAGAGAAGCATGCTACATGACCCCTAGTTTATACTAATAGTACTGTTCTGATGAGTTTCTTGGGGAGCTGGAATCTATCCCTGCATTGTTGGAGCTACTTGTGAACATGGTTGTTGCTAATACTGTTTCAGTTTTGGTGTACACGCGGCTTTAATGTAATCAAGGGAAGTGCTTTCACAACTGTTAGTTCCTCTTGTCCATGTAATGTGTGCTGCTTTTGAAGTGATTTGTATTTAAAATCAGAATCTCAACACTCAGTCAGAAAGTCACAACCTCTTCTCCATGCTCTGAGGGGAAGAATGATCACTGAAACAGCAGGAACATACTAGCACAGTGCCACCAGAGAGAATAGTATGCCTTAAATATGGGGTATTTCTAAGCATGGGCACTTGACATGCTTTGTAAAGAAAATCCAAAAATGTGCTAAAGAAAATTGTGTTCCCCGTTGCTCTTGCTCAGTCCCTGTCCTGATGTCAGCTTTCATACTGTCTGACTCAGTCAAAGGCTTAACTTGTCTTTAGAAATCATGTGGGAAAATGCTAACCCTGCACATGGCAATGCCAGCAGCCAATTCATTCATTGATCTTGTGATAAATATTTGGCCATGGTTTATTTGGGCAAAATGTCCATGTGACACGGCTCTGTGACTGAGAATCATGAAATCTTTTGAAACTCTTTCTCCATTTAGTGCAGCGCTGTCTCCACTTGATGTTATTGGAAGTAGCAGAGAGATTGGCCATTCAGTTAGGGCCACCAATAATTTGATTCGTGTGTTGTTGTTTTTTTGTTTTTTGTCTTGTTGGTTTTGTGTGGCCAAGCTGGAGAATATAGATAATGTTGTGCCCCTTTAAATGTTTTGTTACTGACACTGACTGTACTTTTATTTTACAGTTTGGTTATTTCCTTGGCATAATATGTGGTTCAGGGCTTCTGGTCTGTCTGTCTGTCTCTTTCTCTCTCACACGCACACTGACACAGAGTTGTAAATATTTAAAAAAGCCTTTGTGAGGGGTACTGATTCTAGAAACAATTAGAAGCTTATTTGTTTGTTCATCTTTCCTTAGAGAAAAACAGAATATGTTATTTTTGTCGTCCGTAATCCTTTGTCCATTTCGGTGGTGCGACCCAGATTCGCTGCTGTGATGCTTTGTGAAGTGCAGCAAAGGGGTTAAGCTGCTGGAAAGAAGTCTCACGAGTATGCATTTGGTTTGTTTGAAGAACAGTATTAAACTTCAGTGACTAGAAACCACCTTGAAATCTTAGGAATGCTACTATTGGTCAAAACACAGTAGGTCATAGTCTCTGAACTCCCTCGTTGAATTGCTGGGGAATGGGCGTACTTCATATGTGAATAGATTTTGTGCTACTTGAACTATACCATGAGATAAGGTTGACTGACTTTTTCGAATCTGTGTCCTGTACAAAGATGGCGCTATGGCTGGGTTTTTTTTCTATTCCTCTTTGGACTTGTGGGACCCAGACAGAGATTGTTTGAGTGCCTTTCAACACTCCTTATGAGGCTGAAAGTGTCACTGTTGAGAAATGGGATGATCTCACTTTTCCTGTGTTCCTCCCACTCTGGGATTGAGCGAACCTCTCTTCAGCGCTTCTAACTTTGGCCATGTCTATGCCAGTCTTTTTTCTCAAGTTGCTACCGTTGGTGGAACTGCCGTGGTGGGAATACTGGTTGCTGGCATTTTAAGCACCATGTTATGTGGCCCTTGCTCTGAGCTGGCACTTGGTCTGTGCTAACATTGCCACAGTTACTACTGCCAGGGGAGCTGTAACCTTGGTCTCAATGGTAGGAATTTTTTTGGGAACAGTGTTACCATAGATGCAGCTTTCTGGCCCGGGAAGCACAAGGCAGAGTTATAGAACAGGTTCAGTCTTCTAAAAGTGAATCCACCCTGTTCAGGCAATTTTATCCTTTGCGACAAATGGGTTTGATTTGGGGAATTTGATATAAAGAATTCAAGGTGATTACAAGGGGAACAAAGGAAACTGCACTTCTGCTGTTCTTGCTGCTTTATAATGTATAAACTATGCCTGAAAGATTTATTTAGGAAAGTTTTGCTTGTGTGTTGTACTTTTTGTTGATTGGTTGGGTTTTTTGTTTTGGTTTGGTTTTTTTATGTCAAAAATTCAGGTCTTGTTTACCCTATTTTCCTGGAAGCTTGGTAGTAGGTCTGTAATTTCAGATGACAAGGGATCTGAAATAAAACATGATTAATTGAGGAGGGAAAGTGATGTTTATCCAGACAGCTGAGAGCCCTTTTTGTTTGTAAGCATATTTAAATCAAACATCCAACAAACAGGTGGGAGAAAACTCCTCTTGTTAAAGATTCAACACTACCACCTCTTCTGTTAAGGTCTGAGTGCACTTCCAAACTACATCTCCGGGTCCTCCAAGAGACACTTTCTGTAAAATAGGGAAGGCAGGAATTTTACATTTTTGACACTTCGAAGGTAAAAAAAACAAGCAAGGAAAAACCCTTGGTGTACAAAAAGGAGCCAGGTCTTCCCCATGAAAAGAGAAATATGAATTCTGACTCCACAAAAATAGGGAGGGTTGACATAGAGGTGTTAAAATATAGTAAATTAGAACTTTGAATGATTAGCCCCTTCTCCCATCAAAATATCAGAGCTAAAGTAGGGTGGTAGCTAAGAAGATAGGGCAGGAATTAACTGACAGCCCGTCTGTGGATATTGAGTAATCCAGCCCACAGGATTGACTTTTACTCCGGAAGCTTTTAGACTGGTTTCTAAATTAGGAAAAACGGTATGATGTTGTCCAGAGTCAACAGTGCAAGAGCTTGGAAAATTTGTCCCTTCCTCATATGGGGAGTGCTAACTTGTGTACAAGGCACAGTAATAGAGTGAAGATAAGATGAACTATAGTAACTTAATCAAGGAGAGGTGACAGAGATTTTTGTGTTGACTTCACAGAAAAGGCGACTGATGGCTCCTTGCAGAGTGAGGATTGGACACTTAACATGGAGATCTGCGACATTATCAACGAGACAGAAGAAGGGTATGTGCTATTACAGATAACTTTGGGCAGTTCACACGTTTTGCTGTCACGCTGACACTGAGCTTTGTTCTTCAGCATGCTAGGTGGTGCAGTGGGCTAATGCACAGGTGTCCTCAGATTAAATCCCATTTTTAGGTAGCAAATGAGTTGTTTGGTCTCCTCATCCCAAACTGACACTGCTCCACTTCAGACAACCAGCATGTCTTATGGCACTTGCTAGTGTAGACCTCTGCTCAGGAGAGTTGGAGGGTTAGAATAACATGGGATGTGGCATGTCAGGATTGAGATTCATTAGCAGAGCTCTATGTTGGCCCAGCACCAAAATGACAGCACTAGATTTTCATGGTGCAATATCTAATTCCTGGGTGTTTCCAAAAAGCACATACTAAATGTGCTACAATAGGGATCATTGATCCTGTATTTTTAGGAGACTTGCTTGTAACTGCCAAGCTGCCAAATGCTGCAATGCTACCAGATCCTAACATTTGAAGAGCGGGACCTCTCCAGTATCATCTGTCCCTTCAGCACTCAGGCTGTGTTGCTTGCGCTACACAGCAGGCCTGTTCTCAATGGTGTTACGCCTGTGGCCTCTTCCTGAGTGCCTGTCAGTCTTGCTGTCTCATTCAAACATCGCCCTTGTATCTGCATTCACATGCTGAGCTTTCAATGATTATAGCTGGGTTATCTAAAGTTAACGCAAGTGCTCCTGCCCTGTCAGGAAGGGTTAGGGAATGCCGATGTTCCCACCTTATGAGTGAAAATGATATGTTTTTCTCCTTCAGTCCAAAGGATGCTATCCGAGCACTGAAGAAAAGGCTGAATGGAAACAGAAATTACAGAGAGGTGATGCTGGCTCTAACGGTGAGTGTGGTGAGCTGGGAAAGTGCCAAAGAAACCTACCACAGTAGCGTTTACCTTCAGAAAGGGGAACTACACAAAAACGAGGATGCTAGTTAAATGGAAATTAAAAGGAACAGTCACGAGGGTGAAATGCCTGAAAACTGCATGGAGACTATTTAAAAACACCATAATAGAGGCTCAAACTAAATGTATTCTCCAAATTAAAAAAAAAAAAAAAAAAGCAGTAAGAGGACCAAAAAAAAAAAAGCCACTGTCACTAAATAGCAGAGCAAAAGAAGCAGAGGCAAAAAGGCATCCTTTAAAAATTGGAAGTCGGATCCTAGTGAGGGAAAATAGAAAGCAGCATCTACTCTGGCAAGTCAACTATAAAAGTATAAGGCAGGCCAAGAAAGAATTTGGAGAGCAACTAGCTAAGGGCACAAAAACGAATAGTGTAATTTTTTTTGTAAGTACATCAGAAACAGGAAGCCTAAGCTAAATCAGCATAAATTACTACATTGTGCATTTGCACAGCCCTACTGGAGTGTGAGGTAATTTAGCAGTGACCTTTCCTGCTGATCATGTCAGCAAGGCTATTGGTTGAAAAGGGCCTACTGGGTGACATGGCAGATCAGAATGTGTTTTGGTGGGTGAAACTTGCACTTCCTGAATGTAAGGGACAAATACCATTGACTAGATCAAGGCATAATGTGGGTAGGTGATCTGCATGTGTTTCCCCTGCACTCTGCCAGCACACTTCAGTCCTCCCTTGCTACATCCTATGCTGCTCCCTCCTTAGCATAGATGGTTGCCAGTTGTGCTGACCTGTGTGGTGGTTGTCACTTGTATGAAGATGACCGTTCTAAATTCTTTTTCATTCTTTACCTAACTGGCTTTGACTCAGTCTCTGAAGATGAAGTGCTCTTGCACTAATCCATTGTTAGCTCTGTCTCCTCGTGGCCACTTCCTGCCCTGGGTTGTCATTCTGATAGCTGCCAGTTAAGGGTTTTGTTGGAGAGAATTAAAATAAGGTGCTAGTGCCCCAGGGAGCAAAATGAGACTGCTTTGTCCATCATAATGTGGATATGGAATTATATGTTGTCTTGAAAAGAGGCTGAAATCTGGACTTGCAGGCCTCAATGCCCATGTCGTCAGGTGTGAGGACATCAGTAGGAGCAGAAGCTCCTCGGCTATGGGGTCATGGCAGTTATTAGCCATGGTTATATGTAAAAGCTGTGTGTTGTATTCATCTCCATGTGCATCATGTTCGTCACAGAAAAGAGTCAATAGCTGCTGTTCCATGGTAATTGAATGTCCAAGTGAGAATGACTCCAGCTAAGTTATGGGGAAAATGTGTATTGGGGTATAACCTGTCAAATAATTCAAAAGCAGAGTGTTTTGAAGGATTTAAGATAATTTGGCATAATCCCCATGTAAAACTCCATAACATGGATTGTAAATTGGGGTGTCCTGGTTCAATCACATTTCAGAAGCATTGAAAATGGGTATCTCTAAACCCGACCCTGTGACAGGATATCCATTTGACATGTCCTTGCTGTAACAACCTATGTGCTGAAATTTGGTGTACAAACAGCATTAGTGAGCAAATTTGAATGAAAATGGCAGAAACTTTTATTTCTTCATCTTGACAATGAGAAAAGTTGGATCACAAAAGTCTCAGGTGTTAATATTAGTGATTTATTTTATCACAAGACAAAAGCTATCAAGAAAGGAAAAAACTTTAATATGAATCACATTTTGTCAGCATCTTTTGGTGCCCAAGGCATAATTTCTAGTGATATTGTCTCATCAGCTGGATCACCCCCTCACTGACTAATGTCCAAAAGCAAAGGTCCAAAATTACTAGTGAAAATTATAATGAGAAAGGGCTACATATTTGATCTAATTCAGCTTCAGGGTACATCTAAAGGAAAATTGCTACACTTTGGCTATTAACCAATCGACTGGTTTGCATGGTTCCTGGTAAAGGTGACTGAACATATCAATGAATTCCTAGGGTTGTGTGTAGAGGAGGAAGCTCTGGAGGGGTACTGTGGGGGGTGCGCAGGGGAAAGAAGCAAAAACCGGGTACTAAGCCTCCTCTTCCTCTCTCCTCCCCCCCCTCATGCCCCCTCCCCCCAATGCAGACACTTTGTACCAGGAGGACTCTTCCTTTGTTCCATCAGAGGTTATTTGTGTTTCTTGTGTAGGTATTGGAGACCTGTGTGAAAAACTGTGGCCATCGCTTCCATGTCCTCGTGGCAAACCGAGACTTCATAGATGGTGTTCTGGTGAAAATCATCTCGCCCAAGAACAATCCTCCCACCATTGTACAGGATAAAGTACTCGCCCTGATTCAGGTATGCAAGTCAGCTCTTCAGTTCTGTACGCCATCTCTGAGATGGGGGCTGTCTCGCTGAGCACTGTACCGTGCTGAGCATGGTGTTCGTGCTAAATGTGCAATGGCAAACCCACAATGAAATGGGAGACACTAATATATGACGTTTAGGGGCAGAACTTACCTAGGGAAAAATGCCTTCTCAATTCTGAATACACAGGATTCTTTAAAGACACCACTTTGGTAGTGAGTTTTTTTTTTAAGGGCAGCACATCTACTGGTTAGACAGGCGACCTAGAAGTTGGTGACCTATATTCTGTTTCCAACCCTAATTGACTCACTGCGTGAGGTTAGACAAGTCATTTTAGCAGCACATTCTGCTCTCAATGAAATAAATGGGAGAACTCCTGTTGATTATTTTTTTAAATAGTACAAGATCAATCTTTAATCTCTCTCTGCTCCATTTCCCTGTCTGAAAATGGGACTACTTTTCCATCTTTAATAAGCCCTTTGTACTTCTATAAGGAACATTCATCGAAAGATCTCATTGCCTCTGCTTGCTCTGCAGCAGCAGTTTACTCTCATACTGTTTCCTGAACTGTCAGCTCCTTGCCCAAAGTGGTAAAGGTCAGAAGTGCACATCTGCCACTTATTTGTATGCTGCACAAAAAGCTAAAGCAAGCCGTGCTAATTTCACGTCCCATTAGAATTGCATGAAGAAACACTGTTGCTGGAGGAAACTTGACAGTCATAGGAAGCTTTATTTGCAAGCTTCTACTAGGCTATTGCAAATACCAGGCAGTTAAAAACTTTGTATATTAAAAACTATATAAAGGTGCTGTGGTGGTTCTTGGTGGGAATAGGTTTACAGGCCCATAATGCAGTTTTCAAAACATATCTTGAATTTGAGCGGGGAAACGGGCTACTGAATCTCTAGTTGTTTCTCAGGTGGTACATATTTAAAGCATATACAGGAACATAAACAAAGCCACTAAGACTTACTAAATAAGTTGTATTTCTTTAAAACAGGAAATAAATTTGGTGGAAGACTTAGGAGTGGACTGCATAGGTGCTTCAGAAGCTCCTTCGCCCTCCCTTCCAACCCACTGCTTCTTCCATAAATAATGCAACTTGAATAGAACTGTTTAAAAAAGACTCCTCTTAGTCCGAGTGAACCTTCACACGTCCCCTCCCTTCGGTGGGAAAGCCGACGGGTGAGGTCACAGTACAATAATCTGTATTATGTGCTATTAATAGAAACTTCTTAACACCAAAGTGTGTTTATTTCCTTACTAAGGCTTCTACAGTGGTTTTTTAGGATGCTGGCTAACTTGATACCCAGATTCACGTCGTTTCCATCCATTAATAGAACCAGAGTGGAACAGTGGTTGCAACGTTACCATGAAGCCAGAGTCATTGCTCTCTATAGTTACATATATTTATATCTGAATAGTTCTAGTGCGGTGGGGTTAAAAACCTTCATTGGTTTAGAATCCGAAATGCCTTTTGGCGTATACAAAATGGAAATTGTGAAGAGTTGCCTGTGGTTGGCTCCTCTCACAACGTCTTTGTTTTGTCAGAGGTGGTGAGTGACTTTGTTTTCTAGATTATCAGATAATTCAGAGAAAGGGACTACAGAAGTACTTCTCAGCTCCCTGATGGGGGCACACAAACATGGAATATCCTGCCTCTCATCCAGCTTTCCTCAGCTTTAAGACTCTACTCTTCTTGTTCTCTGATCCAAGGGGTTGCTGTCTCTTCCCAGCTCCACTCTATTATAGCGTTTTAATGGCCCACACTTCCCTCTTCTGTAGACTTTGTGACAAAGTTCCTCCTCTATCTTGGTGGGTCCTGCGCTTATTGGCAGATTTTCTTGCCTCAGAGATTCACCATGTGGGTTGGGGAACAGCCCAGAAACCTTCCCCTCTGGAAGAACCCACAGTCCAGGTCAATTGGGAGGTTTGGGGGGAACCCGGGCCCACCCTCTACTCCGGGTTCCAGCCCAGGGCCCTGTGGACTGCAGCTGTCTATAGTGCCTCCTGTAACAGCTGCATGACAGCTACAACTCCCTGGGCTACTTCCCCATGGCCTCCTCCAAACACCTTCCTTATTCTCACCACAGGACCTTCCTCCTGGTGTCTGATAACGCTTGTGCTCCTCAGTCCTCCAGCAGCACACCCTCTCACTCTCAGCTCCTTGCGCCTCTTGCTCCCAGCTCCTCACACTCGCACCACAAACTGAAGTGAGCTCCTTTTAAAACCCAGGTGCCCTGAGTAACCTGCCTTAATTGATTCTAGCAGCTTCTTCTTAATTGGCTCCAGGTGTCCTAATTAGCCTGCCTGCCTTAACTGGTTCTAGCAGGTTCCTGATTACTCTAGTGCAGCCCCTGCTCAGGTCACTCAGGGAACAGAAAACTACTCATCCAGTGACCAGTATATTTGCCCTCTACCAGACTCCTGTACCCCACTGGTCTGGGTCTGTCACAACTTATGATTTAATAATAGGGAATTTTAATGCCTATACAAGTGAGGACTAATAGCATAAGCTAGAAGTATGGGAATGTGCTGTGCAAACATCTCCTGAAACAACCCTAGCTGTTATACTCCTGTGTCTTTCCTGAGTGTGGATTGCTGCAAATTGGATGGTGTCTCCATCTTAAAACTAGTTAGGTAGTTTGTGCCCCCTACTGCTGTTGGGAAGCTGTTCCAGAACCTCCCTCCTCTGATGGTTGGAAACCTTCTTCTGATTTCTAGCCTAACTTTATTCATGGCCAGTTTTATACTCATTTGTTCTTGTGCCAACATGGTTCTTTAGCTTAAATAGCTCTTCTCCCTCCCTTGTGTTTACTCCCTGATGTATTTGTCAGCCTTCGTTTTGCGAGGCTAAACAAGCCAAGCTGTTTTAGTCTCCACTAATAAAATTGGCTTTCAATTCCCCCAATCATCCTCCCAGCCCCTCTCTGAAGATGTTAGTTTGAATCCATCTTTCTTGAACATGCGTGACTAGAACTGTACACAGTATTCCAGATGAGTTCTTCTCAGTGCCTTGTACAGTGGCATTAACAGTACTACCAGTACTACATTAACTATCCCTGTCAGTACTGGAAATAGCTCACCTGGGTGCTCTAGGTGCTACAGTAATACAAATGATGTTGCACTGACTAAGGTGACCATAACAAGTAGGGCATGTAGTGTGGCCTCTATAGTCAACCAACAGATTTCACAACATTTTAAATTTATTCATAGAGTGTCAATTAAAACTGTATTTTGGAAATGTTTTTATAGAATACGGCTCTCGCCTGGATCAGGTGCTCACAAGATCAAATCTAGCAGGGTTAGGGCCTGCACTATGCCACACTGCAACTTTTGGAAATAAGAGTTCAGTGGTTCAGCTATTTGGATGTGGGGTGAACCGAAGTTCCTTCTGCCCGGCTGTGCCACGGTCCAGGTGAAACCTGGACCCCTCAAAGAAAGAAGCTCAAATCAAAAGGCAAGATTTAAAGACTGGAGATGATTCAATGCAGAGGGAGATCCACACAGGCAAAGCAGCACAAATGAGTGTGTCTCCCCTTTCTGCAGGGGTGGAGAGTTGCAGAGGAGAGGCCAGATTAGCAGGTAGAAGAGTAGGAAGCCCCAGAGCTAGGGTGATGTGAGCTCACTGATTTTGAATTGGATGCAGAAATAGCTACAGGAAACCAGTGAAACAGGGGTGCAATTGTCCCTCTTCCTGGGGAACCAAACCATAGTAAGAGCTCTGTGCAGCAATGCAGTGCACATGGGGTGGTACTCGGCGCATGAGTCATTCTGTGCAATGGCTAAACAGAGCTCACCTGGGGCCACTTCAGTTTCACTCTATTAGTTAAGGGCCAATAGAAAAGCAGAGTGGAAAATGCTATTCTATAGAAATGGGTTTAAACTGCCTCTCATGTAAATTACAAACATCAGGACAGTACAAGATTGGTTACTTCTGCAACAAGGATGCTTCTGTTGTAATTAAGGAAGCTTCCTTGAAACTGACCTTTCAAACCGGAATGGCTCTTGCCAATTGGAGATAGTTTCTCCTGCTGAAATGAGATTGGTGGAACTCCCATTGCATCTGAACAATCAATGCAATTAATTTACTGTAACAGTACTGGGAAGCAGAACTGTTAGCCTCCAAGAAATGATGGAGGTATATAGGGTACTAAATACAATTTCCTAGAAGTGAGCAGAGTAAGAGTGTAAGTCAAATACTTAATCTTATTTTTAATCTATTTTATCCTTGATTGAAATGATGGCTGAAAACTTTTTTGGGGTGAAAATAGTCAAAGTATATTTTCAGAAAATGACTACATGGTGAGCGTTCGTGGAGAACTTTTTCCAATCTTACCCACATTTCTCTGAATAGCTCTCTAATTTAACAGTAGTTCTTTTCCTTCCATGTGGCTTCTTTCATATGAAAAGCCATGTGGATCAAACTTTTAATGAAACTATGGTCTTTTGGAATATGACCTAAGAGATTTTCGTGTGTGCACTTAGATTATCCTTTGCCTTTTATTACATTTCTTAGGAATTTTACTTAAATTGCTTCTGTCTCAAAGTTTATTGCAGGGCTAGAGTTAAGTATGAGGACAAATATCAATGTACCACCAAATATAACTAAACGAGTGCATTAACCGCTTCTGCCTATGTAATTGTTATGTGGGACTGCTATCCACTGTGAATCCCCATTTATGTTCTGTTTGATGCTTGACCATCTGGGTAGAAACCCAGAATCTTTCAGATAAGCTGTAATATAAGCTTTCAGATAAGCTTTGAGACTGAAATGCATGGATGTGTTTCTGGTTTGGATGAGTCTCGTGTGACAGAAGAGGTAGAAGGGAACTTGCAGAGCATATGGAAGTTTTATGAATAATCCTGTATATTGTTTTCCAGGCTTGGGCAGATGCATTTCGAAGTAGCCCCGATCTAACTGGAGTAGTGCATATTTATGAAGAACTCAAAAGGAAAGGGATAGAATTTCCTATGGCAGATCTTGATGCTTTGTCTCCAATACACACACCACAGAGGGTAAGCTGCAGTGAAGCATTTTCCAGGGTCATATGAATAATTGGATACTACTCTTTTAACTTCTGCTCTTTTCCTCAGCTATTGATTTATTAAACTTGCCCCAAACTTTCTCAAACCTGGATGGCCTTTGTAATAGTAAAAGGGAATGGAAACAAATAAGGGAACTTGGTTGACAGGCTGATAAACTACTGGCATCCCCTTGAGACAAACATCAGCGCAAGAACAGAATGAGTTTGAAGGAGTTTTATACACTTATTCTGTACTGAATATTGTGATGTATCACCAAACTGCCACACAAACGTAACTAATCTGCTCAGGACCAGCCCTGGCAGGATCTATTGTTCAGTTAATTATCTCTCCCCCAGAGAGGACAATTGTTTCTGTTGATGATATGGCGGCACTGCCTTCAATGAATCTTGTGCAGATGAACAAAGAAGGCCTGACTTTCAAAGGTTGCAAGCCAGTGTTCTGCATTTTGTGTATTTTTTATTTTGCTTTACACAATTCATGGGCGACATCACGAGAAACCAGTAGACGTCCCCCACTTTCAAAGGTGCTAAGCAACCACAGCTCCCACTGACTTTGTGTGAGCCGCAGGTACTCAGTACCTTTGAAAATCCGGGCTTACAAACTCGACTCCGCTATTACTGTTGGAAAGTAAACTTACTGATCGCAAATATTCAGACTGTTCACTGTGAAACTATATGGCGATGCACATTTAAATACACAGAAAAACAGGAAATGCACTTACGGTTGCGACAGCAGAATAAAGTACCTGCAATGTGCGTGTAGCAAATGATTTTGTAAAATGTGAGTTCGTTTCTAGGCTACGTTTCTTTCACTCTCTGACCCTTGTTTTTATTTTCCTTCTTGCCTTTCTTGTGGAGGAAAACTGGAACTAAAAGTTATGGATTGGGACAGAAGAGATTAACGTAGCTTGTCATTGCTATTCCACATTTGTGCTCTGATAGGTCAGCTTGTATTCCAGAACAAAAATGGACCTTTTCCTGAAGGTGGAGCTATGGCCTGTATTTGGGCATATTGCTTTAGGATTGATGCAAACCGAGCACTGTCAGCATTCAGCATTTGAACCCTTTCTTTTTCTGGCGTAACAGAGTGTTCCTGAAGTAGATCCAGCAGCAAATATGCATGTGTCCCAGTCCCAGCAAAAGACGAGCACGAGTTCCTATTCATCCCCATCTCCAACTGCATATTCAGCTCCTCAGGCCCCACCTCTGAATGTGACTGGTCCCATCACTGCCAATTCTGAACAGGTACTGGGCTATAATTCTGGTTATTTCAAGTGAATAGGTGAGTAAGGCTCTTAGCTCAGCAAATCAGCCTGTCGTCATAGTCACCTATTTTAATTTTTCTGAAGGTAAGTTTCAGTTGCAACCGAGACCTGGTTTTGTCTAGTGACCGTTTCTCCTGTTGTGGATTGTGAAATCAATCTGCCTTTAAGGCTGTAAGAAAGTTGTGATTTTTGTGGTTGTTTAAAAGTTGTGGCCATGATGGTTAAAGTTGCAGTTCAAGGCATGTAGCCTGCCTTCCAAAGCAGGGCAGCGGCGCAGAAGAGACATCGTGTGTCCTGCTTGGCTCTCGAAGGCAAGCGTGGCAGTGGGTGGAGTGGGGCAAATTTGAGTGGTGGTGTGACCCTGTCCAACAGGTTGCGACGCCACTTGCTCAGATTACACCCAGCCATCCTTCTGCCATGGCGGGAAGGGAGGGCAGGCCTAAAGTGATGAGTGGCTTTGCGACCTGGTGCAGGGGATCGTAGCATCACTCAAATTTGCGGCAGCTGTAAAAGGTTTTAAAAGGTATTAAAAGTTGTGGTTTCCACAACAAAATTGTGGGCTGCAATTTTCTTACATCTGTGTCTATCTTAGGGTACGTCTATACTTACCTCCGGGTTCAGCGGTAAGCAATCGATCTTCTGGGATCGATTTATCGCGTCTTGTCTAGACGTGATAAATCGATCCCGGAAGTGCTCGCCGTCGACACCGGTACTCCTGCTCCGCGAGAGGAGTACGCGGAGTCGACGGGGGAGCCTGCCTGCCGCATGTGGACCCGCGGTAAGTACCTTGTAGTTCGAACTAAGATATTTCGACTTCAGCCACGTTATTCACGTAGCTGAAGTTGCGTATCTTAGTTCGAACTGGGGGGTTAGTGTGGACCAGCCCGAAGATACACACATGAGCCCTATTGCTGTAGTATCTGAGCATCTGTCTTTTAATGTATCCATCCTCCCAGCCCCTGTGTGGTAGGTAAGTCTTACTATTCCCACCTCATGGATGGGGAACTGAGGCACAGAGAGACTAAATAACTTGGCCAAGGTCACAAAGGGAGTCTGTGCCAGAGCTGGGAACTGAATTTGGGGCTCTCAAGTCCCAAGCTAGCCCCCTAACCATTGGCCCATCCTTCCTGTGAGATGAAATGAATGCAACTCCAAAGTGGAAAAGCCCTGATCAAGAGGTCATGCCTCCTTTTCCCCCTCATCCGTCTGCATTTTGAGAGAAGAGCGTTATGTTTTGTAGCATAATTCGGTTTAATTTAGCTGCTCTTCTTGTTTGCTTCCATGTTTCCATCTGAGTGTTAGCACAGCTGGCTTTGTCATGGTGATGAATAACTAAGCTTGGCAGGATTTGATTTCAATCCACAAAGGTCAGTAAACGTCGATTTCAGCTGACACTGAAATCGACAGAAAAAAATCAATCGGTAACAGTTGGTGCGCCTGCAGGGAGAGGGTTCCCAGCCCTGCAGCAGCACAGGGAGCCCTCTGCAGTCCTGCTGTCATGGGAGTGAGGGAGCAGGGCCGCTGGGGCTCCCTGCACTGCCGCAGGGCCGATGAACCCAGACTCTGCAGGTGCAAGGTGCAGGGAAGTCTGCTGTCCTGGCCCAGAGAAGCAGAGACCTCCTGGCCAAGACTGCGAGGAGTTGTTGTCCTGGGCCACCGCGGAGGCCACCTTGCTGCTGAATGGCTCCATCCCCAGGTAGGAGCCATTCAGCAACAGGAATGTCTCCCCTACAGCCAGGGACTCCTTGTGGTCCTTGTGGCTCTGGCTGGGGGTGTCTGTTCTGCCCCACCAGGACCACAGCCTTCCCCACACCTTGTGCCTTGTGATTCAATGTCACCAGCCTTCCGGCAGCACAGGGAACCATCTGCAACCCGGCTATCAGTGCTGCCCTAATCCCAACCCTGCCACCCCTTAATTTCCAGCAACTGTAAAAAGAAAAATGGTTAAAAATCAAAAAAAGTCTTAAAAATAAAACTGAATATTAATTGTTGAAATTAGAGAAAACAAAAATCGAATTCTGCCAAGCCTGTGAATTCTGCCACGTCCTTCATAGCTTCTTTCTTCATCACCGATCTAAAATTTACATTACTCTAGATAAGTAATCTTCTTTATGATGACATGTAGTAGCCTCTCTGTGATCTCCAATGACAAGCACCAGATGTACTGCTCCCAAGTCAAATCGCAGAAGCAGGGGAGCTGCAGAGCCAGTTCTTAAAAATGTTCTGCTTAACACTGAAAGGTAATATGGTCCTTGCTTTCCCTCCTCCCCAAAAACAGATCGCCCGGCTGCGTAGTGAACTGGATATTGTTCGTGGGAACACACACGTGATGTCTGAAATGTTAACAGAAATGGTTCCTGGACAGGAGGATTCATCAGACCTTGAGTTACTACAGGTAAGTGTGTTTTCCAGCAAATCTGTTCCTGCAGCCTGGCATGATGGGGTTTCCTTTTCCTACACTCCACTTCAGTTCCTTGGTTTGCCTGGTTCTGTATTGGAGGTGTGCTTGTGTCTGGACTCCTTAACTGGGCAATAGTCACGCTTTTTGGATGCTGTTGTGCAATTGAGGTATGTGATGAAACACTCAAGGCAACTTCAGTCCTGTTCTGTGAACTTTGCGTGCTCCTTAAGCTTTCGCTAATGCTGTGATATGGAACCCGACGAAAGAATGGAAATTGGAGGAAGGCCTAAGCTATCTATACTTCAGCAAATACTCAGGATCATCTTTGTAATGGCAAAAAGACCCAAATCCTGACAGAGCACAAACCTATTCTCTGTTCCAGGATGGATTAAATTTTACCAAGGGATACTGTCGATTCTTCGTCACTTGAAATCTTTAAATCCAGACTGGATGTCTCTTTCTAAAAGGTACTCTAGCTCAACCAGAAGTTATGGGCTTGATATGGGTTTGTTCTCTGGCTTGTGCTGTGCATGTCAGACTAGATAATCATAATGGCCCTTCTGGATCTGAATCAACAGTGTTCCAGATGAGCCAGCCTTAGTGTGGGACTAAGTTCATCTCCCAGGCTTCATGTCTTGTTCCCCAAGCCAGCAATGGTTAAGGGTGCTACTGGGGCAGTGCACTCAATTTGGGGGCAGGCAGGTAGCGCTATACAAACATGAAGTAAACAAGGTCTCTGCCCTGAGAAACTGATGAGCTGACTTTCCCCCTCCTGTCCCTGTTCCTGTAGTTGTCTACTTTGGAAGAGAAGGCATCGTCTCATCATTGGACCAGTGGGAGGATGGGCCCCCCCCCGAGTGGCACAGTGGGAGCAAGGCAGGGAATTGCTTTCTGTGATGCACCAGAGTTTGAAGTTGGTCCAAAAACTGCTCTCTCTGATGCAGCAGCAGTGTGTGTTGTCTCGGAGCCATCATGGCAGCTGATGAGACACTTTACAATAGATAAAGAGCCTTTCAGCTCCTAAGCCGATTGGATTGATCAAAACAAAAGCAGCTTCCAGGACACCGTGGCAGACCAAAACCGCACAGAACCATTTGTTTACATTTATAAACTACCACGAAAATCCTGACCCAGTGTAATCTCAGTCTAGCTCTGAGGTTAGAGAAATGATCACACAGCGAAGTGTGAGAGTAGTGATTCTTTATTCAGACTGGTTCTCTCCAGCTGATGCAGCCTAAATCTGGGTCACCGAGGAGAGAGACTATTTTTGACTTTTCAAGAAGGAAAGGTGTGAGCTGGATACTTATATGTGAAGGACTTCTTGCTTTGAGGTTTTATATAGTCGTGCTTCTTAAATAGTTCCTGACATTTTCCTCCACAATTAAATGTAAACAGCCTGCCTAAGAGCCAAGTCTGAGCAGAATAGATAGGGACTGTCAGCCCTATCCACTATGGCAGCAAGCAAACCTCTGAAATGTCACAATCTGCTTCTAAAGTGATGGGATCAAAACTGACATTGGAGAACATGTTCCTCAAGCTGTTAAGGCAGCTGGATTGCATGAAGTGAAATTTATCCAGAGCTTAGAATGTCAGAGCAAGCAAGGAAAACAAACACGTTTTGCTTTCATCCCAAAGGTTATGTACCAACAAGTCATCCTTGTTTAGTGCTGAATTTCCTCCCTGGGGAGGGGTGGGAGAAGAAGTGGGACATGATTTGGTTGAAAAGCTTATGCTCATTGGAGTAAAACTGGGGTCTCACCAGTAGCGTCAGGCAGCTCTCCTGACATGTCAGTTTTAACCTCTGGTCCATACAATTGCAACCCTGTGCCCTCTGTGACTAACAGAGGTGAAAGAGTATACCCATTAATTTGGTGATGGCAGAGAAAGCAGGAGATCACTTAACTAGGCAAACTAGAACCCATATCCTTTGGGGTGAAAGACTTCTACAATGCACACATCTATGCAGCCTAGCCTTTAAGGTTCTCTCCTTAATCACTCAGTGCTCTGGGTTACATCTTATCAGTGGACACACTGACCATGACGAGACGCTACTATTTGGTGTTGCGTAATACTACTATCCAGAATGTGTCCGCATGTAGTTCAGCAATGTGTGTAGTTTTTGTGTTTGTTTCCATAATACATGGTCACACTTCATGCTGTGTGCCTCCACTTTCCCAGCTGCTGGGGTGTTCCTTTTTCACTGTGTCTAGCCAAACCAGTGGCAAATACCAGTGATCGCTTCCCCATGCTCCCAAGCCCCACAGGACAATACCTTTGGTGCTTTGTGCTGCTAGGCAGAAAACCCGGTGTCTCCATTCTGGGAGGCCCTGGCTGTAGTATGCTTACTCTCAAAAATATTTATGAAAATAATCCATAGGTATTTAATTTTTAAAAAAGCTTTGCCATGTATTTATGATTAAAGAAGAACTGGACACAGTCATAAATAGGCCCTCAAGGTTTTAGGCCATGGTCCTTCTGAAGTGTGTGTTCTCTTGGGTGGCATTTAATCTTCCATAATCCACATTGTGTTGGTACTTCTCAGCTGATTGAGAACGCTGAGCCACTGATGCATGTGGCTGCAAACAGAGCCCAAGCAAATATACTTGTTCTTCACTGGTTATCGTAATACAGGCGTGTGCAATTTATTTCCTTAGGAATTGAACCGAACCTGTAGAGCTATGCAACAGAGGATTGTGGAACTTATCTCCCGAGTGTCCAATGAAGAAGTCACGGAGGAACTGCTGCATGTGAATGATGATTTAAATAACGTCTTCCTCAGATATGAGAGGTGGGACACCTTTTCCAGTAGTCCTATTTACTCCCACATGTTGGGTTTTCTCACAAATGGAGGACAAATTATTAAGCAACCAATAAGATGAAACACAAAGCAAATGGGAGGAACTGGACCAAGAAACTTGTATGAAGAATTCATATGTTCTCTGTTGTGATTGGCCTTAAATTCCTCCGCGTCCCCCAGAAGGCTTACAGATACCGGTTTTAAAAGCTGCTGAGATTTTTTTCATAGCCACTGAATTTTGGTTTCTTTTAGAATCGCAAAAAAGAGAACTGATTTGAATGTAGCTGTGTCTTCTCAAAGCACTGGGTTGTAAAAGTTGCAAATAAGGGCTGGGCTCCTACCTTTTAAATTCAAAACCAGAAATGTGTTTTAAAATTAGGAGACTGATTGCTGTTACATTACATACCCTACTAACTGTAGCACTCTTGGGGGAAAGTTTAATCTTTCCCTGACAGATTGGTGCAGGAGGCAAACCTATTAAAAAAAGGATGCTTGTCTCCCCTACTGATAACACAAGCCTCGTTTATAAAAAGCTTTTTAAAAATAATTTAGACTCTAGCTGTGTGATTTTTGCTGTCACAGAAAAACTGCACATTGATGCAAAAAATCCGTATCCCCCAATCCATTTCACCTAGTCTTTTGCACCAGACTCGTCACAATTTCCAAACTAGAATTGTTCCTCATGCTCTGAACTGGGACAATTCAGCACCTGTGAGCAGGATTTTACAAGTAGCCAAGTGTAAATGTCTCTGATTAAGGCTCAGAATGAGACCGATCACCCATAAAATGGTGAAACTTCAAACATTTTTCTCCATCTTGGATCTCACTGAATGGGGGTAAGCTGCTTATTGCATTTTACACCTAAAGGTCAGCTGCACAGTTGAAAAAAATGTTTGAAAAGAGCAAATAAATTGCAGAATCACTACCCCTGCTTCTGTTTTCCCTGCCAGCTCAGGACTCCAGCACCCTGTTTTGCTGAGCCAGACACTCCAGTCTGCTCTAACAAAGACTCAGGGTCTGAATCACTTGTCCCAAAGCTGCAAGTTTACCCAAAAACAGCGTACAGTAGTGTGCTTGTCTTTAGCACTCAGATGCCCAACTCCCAATGGGGTCTAAACCCAGATAAATCCGTTTTACCCTGCATAAAGCTTATGCAAGGCAAACTCATAAATTGTTCGCCCTCTATAACACTGATAGAGAGATATGCACAGCTGTTTGCTCCCCCAGGTATTAATACATACTCTGAGTAAATTACTAAATAAAAAGTGATTTTATTAAATACAGACAGTAGGATTTAAGTGGTTCAAAGTAGTAACAGACAGAACAAAGTAAGTCACAAGCAAAATAAAATAAAATGCGCAAATCTATGCCTAATCAAACTAAATACAGATAAGTTCCTCATCACTAACTAAATTTGTTAGTCTCTAAGGTGCCACAAGTACTCCTGTTATTTTTGCGGATACAGACTAACACGGCTGCTACTCTGAAACCTGTGTAGGTTTGAATATTTCAAGCATGTGAAAACCAGTTTATCCTCCTCCTCCGTTACTCAGCGTTCAAAATTCCAGATGTTGGTTTCTGGCGCCACTGAGGACATAAAATGCAATCAGTGGATGCAAGCAGGAACTGACTTCTTGAATTTGGGGCTTGTTGGTTAAGAGGAGTAAGTGGCTTGTAAATCTTTCTAGTGAGAAATGTGTGCTACTATGGGGATGCTTTCATTTTTGGGAGCAAGCAGAGGGGGACTTGATATTTCAGAGAAGCTGAGCATGCACAGTCTCCACAGACACTTACAGAAATCTGGGCCTAAACTTCCCTTTGTTTGCACTTAATTAAAAATTTAGCTTCCACTGTTAGTTTAAGAAATCTTTGCAGTTCACTCTGACATTGTCCTGCTGACAGAAGGCCCATGGTATTGAATGAACATGCACAGGTCCGGACTTTCATTCCGGGTGGAGAGGGTTGAAGTTTCTAATTGATCTTTATTCAGAAACAGGCTGACTTTAAAATGTTTTGTTGGGTTTCATAATAAGGAAAGAGGATGATAGACGGCTTTTGTAAAGGGAAATCATGCCTTGCCAATCTATTAGAATTCTTTGAGAGGGTCAACAAACGCAGACAAGGGTGATCCAGTGGATACAGTGTACTTAGACTTTCAGAAAGCCTTTGACAAGGCTCTGAAGCAAAGCAAGCACTCATGGGATAAGCTGGAAGGCCCTCTCATGGATCAATAACTGGTTAAAAGCTAGGAACAAAGGGTAGGAATAAATGGTCAGTTTTCAGATTGGAGAGAGTTAAATAATGGTGTCCCCCAGGGGTCTGTACTGGGACCAGTCCTATTTAACATATTCATAAATGATCTGGAAAAAGGGGTAAACAGCAAGGTGGCACAATTTGCAGATGATACAAACCTACTCAAGATAGTTAAGTCCCAGGCAGACTGCGAAGGGTTACAAAGGGATCTCACAAAACTGTGGGACTGGGCAACAAAATGGCAGGTGAAATTCAATGTTGATAAATGCAAAGCAATGCACATTGGAAAACATAATCCGAACTAGACATATAAAATGATGGGGTCTAAATTAGCGGTTACCACTCAAGAAAGAGATCTTGGAGTCAGTGTGATAGTTCTCTGAAAACATCCACTCAATGTGCAGCAGCAGTCAAACAAGCTAACTGAATGTTAGGAACCATTAGGAAAGGGTTAGATAATAAGACAGAAAATATCATAATGCCTCTATATAAATCCATTGTACACCCACACCTTGAATGCTGCGTGCAGATCTTGTTGCCGCATCTCAAAAAAGATCTATTTAGAATTGGAAAAGATACAGAGCAGGGCAACAAAAACGAGGGGTGGGGGAACAGCTTCCATATGAGGAGAGATTAAAAAGACTGAGATTTTTCAGCTTGGAAAAATATGAAATCAGGTCTATAAAATCGTGACTGGTGTGGAGAAAGTAAATAAGGAAGTGTTATTTACTCCTTCTCATAACACAAGAACTAGGGGTCACCAAATGAAATTAATATGCAGTAGATTTAAAACAAACACAAAAGGAAATATTTCTTCACACAATGCACAGTCAACCTATGGAACTCCTTGCCAGGGGATGTTGTGAAGACCAAAACTATAACAGGGTTCAAAAAAGAACTAGATAAATTCATGGAGAATAGGTCCCTTAGTGGCTATTAGCCAGGGTGGTTAGAGATGTAGTCCCATGCTCTGAGTGTCCCTAGCCTCTGTTTGCCAGAAGCTGAGAGTGGAGGACAGGGGATGGATCACTTGATGATTATCTGTTCATTCTCTCTGAAGCACGTGGCATTGGCCACTGTCGGAAGTCAGGATACTGGGCTAGATGGACCATGGATCTGACCCAATATGGCCATTCTTATGTTCTTAGATCTGCATGAGGGCAACCCCGGAGAGTAGGGAAGATCCATTTTTAGTGACTGTTAAGGCTTAGTCTGGGCCACAGACGTACAGCTAGTGGAAACAAATGACCCTGCCCAGCCAGGCTTTTTCCTCTAATCAATCTATTTTAGCTGAAGTGGTTTATTTTGTGCTTGGGGAGTGTCTGCCTGGGCATTGGCCCTGAGCAGCTGCTGAGTGCTGGGGAGTGTTTAGACAAGGGGACGGACCCATGAGATGGGGTTTGCAGAAGCACTGAATGTACTGTAGCGTGCTCCTTGGGCAGAGCTGTGCTAGGGTGCTGCTCTGCAAAGCAGGAAATGCTTGGGGAAGGGCGTGTACAGAAGTTTTTCGGGTGATGGGGAGCTCTTAGATGGGAGCAAGACTTGTTAGTACTCAACTCTCCGGTCAGGGGTATTACCCTTCTGGCTCCAAGTTCTCCTACCCCGTTTCTTCAGAAACTCCTTTCAAGTGGAGGTTGATGAAGGGAAGCTGTGCAGGTTCCTTCACGCTGCTTACCCTGGATGTACTGACCTCTATGTGCTGTAAGAGCAAATTAGTCAACACCATCCCTGCTGGAGCCCAAGAACACAACCTCTGTAATAGTTTCCTTTCTTCCTTCATAGCAGCTGGGAGATCCCACCAGAAGCCAAGGAAAGCTATCTTCACCCTCGCTGACGTGTCCTGGCTTTGTCTTGAACTTGACTTGCTCAGAGTGCATGTGTGGGTTTGATAGTCTCTCTTTTGTTTTATAACAGGTTTGAACGGTACAGATCAGGCCGTTCGGCACAAAGCGCCAGTAATGGAGTAAGTATCCAGTTCACCTTCGACAGTTGTGGTACACTCGGAGGAAACTTCTGCCAAACACACGCTGAGTGTCGGCGTTGTAACACTAGTTATGGTGAAGAACATTTCCATGACTGGTATTGAATGTACAAAATGAGGTGAAAGATAGAGGCCTTTTGCGGCTCAGCTCTTGCTATTACCCGGCTCCAAAGCTAAAGGGGGTGCAGAAACAGAAGGCAACTTAACTAATTCTGAGGTAATAGGGGAGATGTGTGAGAGGTTTTTCAAGGCTGTGTTGGATGGGATAATACCATAAAAGCAAGCCAGATGTTGAGCCTATACTGCTTTTTGGACAGTGACCCAGCAAGATAAATATCTTTTCTGTCTACTTGTGTTGCATTCATAGTCTAAAAGCCTAATTAAAATACTCCCATTTGCAACAGCTTTCCACAGAGGGCTTTTTTAGGAAGCATCCATCATTCTCATTTTATTTTGTCTCTGTTATAATTGCTCGGCAGGAAGTATAACCTACCATCTTGACTGTCCCAACAGGTGCTGAGTGAAGTGACGGAGGATAATTTAATAGATCTGGGCCCTGGTTCCCCAGCTGTTGTGAGTCCAATGGTGGGGAGCACAGCACCTCCAACTTCACTTTCCTCGCAACTTGCAGGGCTTGGTAAGTACCTAGTTTTTAAAGGGCAGATCAGCATGGAACGGTAGCTGCATACGACTAGTCCCAAGCCACTCTGTGGTGGGCCTACATTTGGGTCATTGGGTTAACAAGTGCCTGTATTTTGTTTGAGGTAGTAGTTACTGGTAACAGTCTGGTGACATTAAGAAGAGCTGTGGGTAAAAAGCATTGTCCAGCGGTTAGAACAGGGGAAAAGGAGATGGATATGGGCTTTAGTCTGTCACAGATTCACTCTGTAACCTTGGGCTATTCACTTAACCTCTGTGCTTCCATTTTCCTATCTGTAAAGTCAGGATATTACTCATTTACTTGCTCCGAAGGGGTTTGAGGCTTAGAAGCACTTTTACAAACTTTAATAGAAATCCTCGGATGAATGGTTCTATGCAAGCGCAAAATCTTGTGTTTTAAACTAGATGAAAGGGCTCTTGATCTGGTCATTCCATTTGACCTCTGCATTGGATTCCCAGCCGATTTAACAATGGAGAGACGCATAGGACTAAGAACTACAGCTGAGAAGACTGGAATCCTTGTGCAAAATAGCTGTCCTCTTCTGAACCTTAAATGAACAGTACTGAACCTTACTGAACAGTAAATAGTTCAGCGTGAGCATTTTTCAACAAAGAGAAATGCCAACATTTGGAACTTGGTGTTCTGTATTAATGCAAGGGACATTGGGGTTTAAAACCAATTAAAATATAAAATTTGTAAAACATGGTGAAAAGATTAAAAAACAAACCCCAAATCATCACTGATAGTTTGCAGATGAGACAAATGTTGGGGGAGTGGAAAATGAAGAGATCAGGTCACTGATACAGAGCGATTTGGATCACTTGGCGCAAGCAAACAATATGCATTTTAATATAGCCAAATGTAAAGTCATACATCTAGGAACAAAGCGCTGCCAGCTTTTCTGCCGCCCTAGGCGGCAGAAGGTCCCGCCCCGAAATGCCGCCCCCCCACAGAGGCGGCGGAAGGTCCTGCCCCCGAAATACCACCGCGGGCGCCGCCCCCCAAATTGTAGTGCCCTAGGCGACCGCCTAGGTCGCCTAATGGGTTGTGCCGGCCCTGCAAAGAATGCAGACCATGCTTACAGGATGGGGGACTCTCTTCTGGGAAGCAGTGACTCTGCAAAAGACTTGGGGTCACGGTGGATAATCAGATGAACATGTGTGATGCTGCAGCCAAAAGGGCTAATGTGATCCTTGGATTTATAAACAGCGGAATATCGAGTAGGAGTAAGGAGGGTTATAGTACTACTTTGTTTGGCACTGGTGCAACTGCTCCTGGAATACTGTGTCCAGTTCTGCTGTCCACAATTCAAGAAGGATGTGGGTAAATGCACACTGAAAATAATGCACACATTTTTAATAGGCTAAGTAACCATTGGAACAACTTAACAAGAGTTGTGGCAGATTTCACCATCACTGGCCAATTTTTAAATCGAGATTGGATGCTTTTCCAAGAGAGAGGCTCTGGTTCAAACAGGGAATTAATTCTGGGAAGTCCTTTGCCCTGTGTTACACAGGAGGTCAGACTAGATGTCACAGGAGTCCATTCTGGCTTTATCATCTATGAATCTATGAAAATTGTTTAAAATTAGCTATGTGGCTGTGATTGCTCCCTTATCACCGACAGAACCATGTGAAACCAATTGAATCTCAGTGCAAATTCATAATACAGAAAAATGCAAATGACTTTCTCTCATTCCATTAACTTTCTTCGTCTCCTCACTTTCCTGCGTTTGTTTTTCCTCATTCCCTCCCTGCCTGGGTTCTCAAAAACATAACGAAACTGGGGGATGGGAGGAGAGAAGGCAGCTTTGTACTACTTAGGCGGTATAGTCTGTATCATGGTTCTTGAGAGATGGGAAATCTCTCTCGATGCTACTCAGAGTAAAAACTCTGCTAGTAGTTACCATCTATAAACAGGACTGTGGCTAGTACAGTTTCAACCCTTTTGTGGACAGGGCCCAGAGGATGTCTCCTACACACTTCATCAGTGCTCAGTGCAACATTATGACTCATCTACTTTTCACTGTAACTAACCTATATTGCTGATGATTTCTTGTGTATCCTAGGTATTCCTGACTGGTACTTGATCACAATTCACTATTCTATTGGTCCCTTATACTCTGTACTTTGTTGTTGTTGTTGTAGACTTGGGCACAGACAGCGTCAGTGGAACACTCAGCTCCCTTCAACACTGTAACCCTCGCGACGACTTTGACATGTTTGCGCAGACAAGAGGCAGTTCCTTGGCTGACCAACGGAAGAGGTAAATTGGCATTTGGTTTTAATGCTCTTTATTCCTAGGGAACAAAAATGTGAGGCCTCTTCAGATCAAAGTGATTTTATAGCTCAAATTATGTGGATTTTCGTCCTCTGACTTTACTTAATCTAAATTTTCTCCTGCTGGATTTCATCGGATTATTTGGGTAGGTGGAGAGAGTGTTTTTATAGGCCAAGGTCCACTGTAGATTGGTTCAGTAATTTCAGGTGCCGTCTCATTTCACCTCTGAATTTCCAAGTCACCTAGAAACTTAGGAATTAAGTCACTTAAATTATTTTTCTACACAGTGAGGGTGTGGGAATTAACCTCCCCTAATAACCCTGAAGGTATCAGAGCATGAGAGTCAACTTTGGGAGACTAGCAGTGGCTTAGGGTAAGTCCATACTGCAGTTAAAAACCCGTTGCTGGCCCATGCCACCTGCGTTGGGCTCAGGCTGGGGTGCTATTTATTTGCAGTGTAGACATCCACAGTCAGCCTGGAGCCTGGGCTCTAGGACCCTGCAAGGTTGGAGGTTCCCAGAGCTCAGGCTGCAGCCAAACTGGAACGTCTGCACTGCAATTAAATCGTCCCGCAGCCTGAGCCCCGCAACCCCAAATCAGCTGGCACGGGCCGGCTGCAGGTGTCTAATTGCTGTGTAGACATGCCCTTGGAGTCTTTCGCCTATAGGTCATGGCTTCAAATCCTGCACAGGTCTGTAATGACCAGTGGTTATCACCTGGGCCTGGGAACTGAATTACCATCTCACACTTAGGGCTGGTTCCTGCTGCTCCAGATCGAGGTATGTTGGCTGGGCACCATGAAGAAGCTCCCACGCTCTACCTAGTCTGTAGAAAACAAGACTTCAGCCTCCAGGGCTGCAGATCAGGCACCTTTCCAGGCACTAAATAGGCATGAATATTTTTAGTGGAAAACTAACCCAGGTTCTTCTGAGAGCTTTTGATCTCTCTCAAGTGAGGCTCATTAAGAGGAGACTGTCAAGTATTTTTGTTCCACGTAACCCTTCTCTAGGGCTCTCCCTGGTTTCAAATTCAAGGAAATACAGGTAGTATCAGAGATTGGAAGCGAGTCCAAGTATCACAGTAGGAACAGCACCAATATCCTTCAGTGACAGGCACCTTAGAAATGCAGCTAGATAGCATCCCATGCACCGTAATTACCTTTCTCAGCTAGTAACTACCCACTGCATTCTATTTGTGCCTGTTTTCTCCAAAAAAATCATCCTCGTCAGGCAGAGACCGGGTCTGGAAAATCACAGCTATGAAGTTACAACTCAAAGGTCCTTAAGAGCAGGAGGGCTTAAGCAGCCATAAGTACGGATGTCCACGCTGCTCCAGCTGTAATAGAAATATATTTGATCAGTTTAGCATTTTAATTTAGAGTTGCTAAATTAGCACTAAGGGTTTCTAAATTCACACTGAGGTGCTAAGCCTGGGGTAAATACATAATAGTGGGATCTAAATCCAGATCCCTTACAGGGTTTCCATTATGCCCGTTGTACTAAATGAAACGTGAAACTGCTCTTCTCAGCCTGCAACTCCATCTCCATCGTATGGGAAGTAATGGAGCAAAGAGCACGCTGAAATCCATCATTTCAGAAGGGAGGATTATTGTACCTTCATTAGCTCTTATGCTGTTAAAATAGAGCGAAGCAACTCCCTAAAGACTTGGCTGTAGCTTATTCTGCTGCTGAAGCAAGGCAGAGGTGCCACAAGGACTCCTCATTGTTCAGGCAGAGACTGTGGATTGCCGGCCCTCAGGCTGGTAGAAGCAGGCATGCCAGGGAGAGGTGTTTCACCAAGTCAGGCATGTAGCACCACCCAGTGGCTAATTTACAGGTAGGTGTTGGTATCGGCTTGAGAGAGTCGATTACTAGCCCTTGGGCATGAAGGGGAAGTGATGGTAGTGCTCCCTTAGCTTAATAACTATGATTATGATCCTTTTCAGTAGCAATTTTGCTTATCTTTTTAAATACCCAGTAAACAGGCAGCAGATCTGGTGAACTGAGCTAGTGGGTTTTCCTGCATCTTTGTTTCCTTATACCACTTGTTGATTACTGTGGCCACCTCCATCATGACCTCCCCATAACTGGTAGGACCTTCTTCCCTACCTGTTATCTGATGAGGTCATATCTCCCCTTCCCTCCACTGGCTCCCCCTTCACCACATCATGTTCAAGCTTCTTGTCACCACCTTTTAAGGCTTCACAGAAACTTAAGTGCTCTCTATCCAGTCCCAGCATTTTGCGCCCCACCCCCACCCCCACTCTACCATTGATGACAGCTTCCAAGCCCCGTGTGCCTGTTTCTTCCCAATCACCTTCAGGCATTCTTCTGTGCTGTCCTCTGCATTTGGAATGCCCTTTCTGAGCTGACCTCCAAAGCCACCTGAAGGCTCACTTCTACCATGATAACTGTAAGAAACTTGCCGATTTAAATCTCATTCTGTCTCAAAAAAACCCAAAACTGTTTGCTCCATTGTACTATGCCCTAGCCTTCAGTAAGTAACTTGGTAATCATATTTGATGCCTGTCCAGCCTCCCCTCTCGCTCCCTACTCTGTCTCTTACACATCACATGTTGCATCATATCTGAAATCCATTTGTAATCTCCTCGGGTCAGAGAATGTATTTTTATCTGTACTGAGAGGCACCTACTGCACTCAAAAAAATATGCTCCATGCTAGTCTCAAATAAAACAAGAGGCAGACTAGTAGATTAGTGCCTAATGCATTTGTCCTGGCATTCAGTGATGGCTGGATTTGCATCAGTTCTGTTTGTTCCTTTGTTTCAGTGTGACGTATGAGGATCCACAGGCTGTCAAAGGACTGGCATCTGCTCTGGATGTTCGAAAACAAAATACAGGAGGGGTACGTCATTGCTCTGAATTACTGCCGTCTGAAACAAGCACAAAGCTGGGAGCATGGCTTGCAATGCTGCATCTGTGTCTGAGTTAAACTTTTCATTTGGTATCCCACCAATAATTCGGAAGGGACCATTGTCCAGTGCGTTTAATGTGGATGCCAGTGAGGGCCATTTTGAAAGAAATATCAAAAGAGCACGTACTTGCTTTGTAACCATTCCTAAGGAGAATTGCTACTTAGTGTAATCAGTATAGTGGGTGAATGCTTCTGTAATCTTGCAGTCTGCCTGGATGTCTAGCTTTCTGGGAGGAGCCGCTGCAGAACTGAGTGTGGGTAACCTTCTATGAACGCTGATTAATTCTTGTCTATGAAAGTTAATATAGTTGTGCAGAAGGAACACAACCTGTCTCTAGTTGTAACAAACTAGATAGTAGTGACTTAGAGCGAGAGATCAGACTGGGATGCCTTTAAATCCTTTGGCCAGCCCCATCTAGGGATGTGAGCTGAGTAAGGAGCAAGTGAAATTCTCAGATATTCCCTTAACCCCTTTTTACCACTTTGTACTCTCATAGTTGTCAGTATAAGTCTAGTGATGGCTGAAGGAGTTCAGAGCCTCTGCCTAACCTGGCTTTGTATTGACCACTAGGGAGCATGGAAGAGCCAAGCAGCACACAGCCTTCTCCATCAGCTGAGTTGCATCTCCCCATCCCCTCTCGATTCTCTCACGTGCTGGCAGGTTGCAATCTATTCTGAGCCATCTGGCCAGCCCAGTGAACTTTCACTCTGAGCCAGTGAGAAATGGGAATGAATGTTTGTGAGTGAGTCAGGTCAGGTGTGCCCAGCTCCCGCTTAGACTATTGAGAACAGAATCTTTAATCCCTTCTTTGTTGCTGGCTAACTTTGGAATTACCAATGGTGAGTGCTGATGTGAGGCACAAGCCCTTGGCAATGGGGGCTCTATTCCACTGGTGGCTAAGGGGTTAGTATCCTTAATCATTAGCAATTTTGTTCTTATTTTATACCTGCTTCAGGCACTTCCGCCACCTGTCACTCACACCAGCATAGCTGTTACTCTGCCTGAAGCATTGTCAGTTCAAAGGACCATGTCTGAATTAATCTGACTGGTCAAAGTATTTGAAAGCAGTCACTCTCCTGGACTATTGAACTTTGGGCTGTGGGATGTCATTACAGCTCAGATCTTCACCCTCTTTTCAAAGGTCCCGATGACTGTACCACGTAGTCAAAATAGCCCATTTTATGATTAGTTAACATGGGCACTGCTTGTCTGGGAGGAAACATAAACCTGAATAGCTAGGAGACAAAATACACTTTACAAAATGATGCAAGGATGTTGGGCACTGCTACTTAGAGGTGATAAAAATGCTAATAACGTCTAGAAGTTATCAACCCCTGTTGGTGTAATAAGAGTAAAGTTGTTGGTAGCTCCTTGTTCTCTATAAACTAATGTGTGGTTTAAATAGGACAGAAGGCTTAACTGAAGGATATTTCACTTATAGGGCATCCAGGAAGGGGCCAAAGCCTATTACAGCACATTCTGCTCAGGCTTCTCATTTTAATGAGGTTTTCTTACGTTAAAATTCTTCTCATCTAACTGAAGTAGTGCAGTCGTTCTCAAATGGTGGTCCATGGAGAGATGGCTGGTCATAGGCAGTTGACTATCCTTGTTTTCAGCTGCTAAATCATATGACAACAGCTAAAAATATATTACTTTTACCTTTCCATTTTGGGAATTGCTGTAGTTGCCAGCGAGATGTTGCAGGATGGCAACTGGGAAGGGCAGTGCCCATGAGATAATCTTTGTTAGCCACACTGTGGAGAAGTTGAGAAGATGAAGTGTTTCCACCTTATGATACGTTCTCCAGCCCAACTCCTGAAATGAGAGATTATGGTTTTGGTCCCCTTAAACTGTGAAGCCCTTAAAGATGTGCGTTTTGAAAGACTGCCAAAACATTTCATCCAGCTTGGGTTATTTGCTCTCCCCTGGCCACTATCATCATGTCCTTCATAAGGTTGGCATTGCCAGGCTAAGCATGGACAGTCTGTCTGGAGACCAAGAAAAATTGGAGGAGAAATAATGTTTGCTGGGAATTATAAACTCCAAAAAGGGAAGTTCCAGAATGTCTTAAACTTAGGGATTTTTGTGAGGTCCAACAGATTTCTGAGTCATCCAGTCCACAATCTGCCGACTTTTAAGAAAAATAGAAACGTCAGCCTCACTTAGAAATGGTTAGTTCTCTAACCTACTCAAAGGAAGCCAAGAGGCCAGGACTGCTGTTTCTGATGTACAGATCGCACAGAAGGGTGACTGACGCGGGTGGTGTCTTTAAGTGGGTATTACCAGAAAGGACCCTATGCATAGTATATGCTTCTATTTTACTGCTGTTGTATTATTACCTTATCACGGGTGTTGCTGTGGTTTCTTTCTTTATGGGCATTTCTGTTCTCAACACAGAGGAGAGGTAAAGGTGGGAGCTCAGACATGGAGCCCATAGACAAGTGGCTAATTACACAAGGAATGGTGAGGATTTCACCAATTAACATGAACCCTGTTCCCCACTCCCGTTCCTTCTGTAGAATAACCATCCTGTGTTTACCTCTCACCCAACCTGCTAAGCTACCCCAAATCAGACAGTACAAGGATTTTATTCCCCACCTGTATAATTGTCTAGGGGATGGGGAAAGATTAATATTCAGGGGGTAGGTTTCCCCAAATTCATTTTTATATTGCCCAGAGACCTGCAGCCCCGTAAGTCTCTTGTTGGCCTCAGTTGTAGCAGTTTCTATTGTCCATATTCACCTTCGAAACAGGGCTGGGGATCCAGTTAGTTCCTTTTACTGTCTCGATTTATATATGCAGTATCCACTTTTCAAGCATAAACACAAGCTCCATGTATTTAATTCAGGGATGGGTCATTTTCTAGGCTCCTTTTTGAACTCCTTTAATAGCAGCCCACTCCTGTGGCACTTAACTTCATGTGCTGCACTCACCATGGAGTTTGCAGGATCAAACCTCATTGGACTGAGTAGCATAGGAGAAGCGTACTTCTCTTTTTCTGCTTACTCTAAAACAAGGGAACCTGAGTATGCTAGCTGGATTGATATGTTCCATTGGTACTGGCAAATGTCCCATTAAGGAATATTTCCTGCATTAAGGCTTTCAGGATTGGACTTTATTGGGAGGACCTGGTGCAGTGTTTCCAACACTTTTGGAAGTGGGCTGAGGCTTTTTACTATTAAGCTTTAGAACTGGGACTATCAAAAGAGCTTACAGGGGCTGGGTATCCAATTCCTACTGAGATTCAATGTGGCACCCAACTCCTGGAGGGGCCTTTGAAGATCTCAGCCTAAAGGGGACATGTTGGGAGAAAAATTAAGGTCCAGAAAGTAAAGGGTGTAGGGCATCAGGGGGGAGGGATAGCTCAGTGGTTTGAGCATTGGCCTGCTAAACCCAGGGTTGTGAGTTCAATCCTTGAGGGGGCCACTTAGGGATCTGGGGCAAAATCAGTACTTGGTCCTGCTAGTGAAGGCAGGGGGCTGGACTCGATGACCTTTCAAGGTCCCTTCCAGTTCTAGGAGATGGGATATCACCTCAATTTAAATGAAATCGATGGATGCGAAATCGAAAAATATAACACAAGCCCAGGTTTTTAAATGAGGTGTGTGAAACTGCACGTTGCCTAAAACATGCATGCCAGTGCCCAGTGGAGACACGGCAATCGGATATTTGGGCATGTACATAGCCAGTAAGGTGCCTGACTTGGTCACGTTCATTTGCAAATGCCTGAGTGCATGCTGGGTTCTCTGCGTGTATCAGGGGCACACTGTGTGCCCAGTTGCGTGCACCTAACTTTGAAATGGAACTCTGGTTCCCAGTGTTTGTCAGACCCACAGTTACTAATATAAGCTTGAAAGAGCCGTAAAAGGAATGGCACCTGCTTCTCCACTGATGCCTTAGGAAGCAGTTCTGGTCTGTGGAGCTGTAGCGGACACTGATGATCTATTCCATTTTGTTCGAGGCTCATCCATTATGAATAATCCTGTGATTGAGTTGGTTCCCCGTGTTTGCTCTTCCACTGTTTACAAGTGCAGGGAAGCATGAAATTGGCGCCCCTGCTGTTCACGCCACTCAGGCCACTGCCTTATTAAAAAACCAAACACAATATCTGCTTATTGGCTTGTGGTTATTCGGCCTGGAAAAAAGGATACTGCAGCATTCATGGAGGCACACAGGTTTTGGGGGGGATCTGGCTGCCCTAGTATGAACAAGGTGCCAGTTTCTGCCCTCACAAGGTGCTCACCCTTGTTCATATTATATCCCTACAATAAAACAGGACTAATCATTAACTCAGTTTCTCTCAACCGGCTGTAGTTCTTAACCATATTTATTAATCCCACTTTGTAGTATTTACAGTGTAAATGGAATAACTAGCATCCTAGTCCTGAACTACTGTGTGTTCAAATTCTTTGGAAACTTTTTGTACAGTTGACATATGGAAAAGAGGGATGATATTGACACACCTCTCAACTGTGTCTGGGCAACGTTAGGGATGTTAAAGGGGAGGTTTTTTGCCTTTTTAAAAAGCTGCCAGAGCATCATTTAAACTTTTCATGAACCGGCACTTGGGATTGCCTTCTTTCCAAACTGTGACAGCCTTAATTTAGGATTAGTTCCTTCCTCTCTCTCCCCCACCCCCTTTGTGCCATCCCCCAGCACCATACCCACATGCATAAGAAGTTCACTCTAGGATTCTGTGCACACTGTTCTAGTGAACTTTGCACTATTTGCTCCTGCTTATGGTGCTAGCCCATTGGGGGCACCAGGCAGGAATATTTTGGGGGGCTGCCCACTCAACACATACTAATAATTAATAGGGGCCCACCTTGAGCTGCTTGGGGCCCTAAGCATTTGCTTAGTCTGCTTACACCTAGCGCCGGCTCTGACTGAAGGTAGGGCAACGTAGTTCCAGTGTCTCTCTCCTAGATTTGAACAGCTGCCAAAGTGTAATGAAGATGTTGGTTTGTCTGTTATCTACACACTACCTAGCAGCATGCCAGCTGGGTGCCTGTTACGTAAGTCAAAAGCTTACATCGCATAAGCCACCCACTTTACTTTACAATTCAAAACCACCACTGTTGCCAGCAGGTCAGTAGCCAAATTGTTTGGGATAAAAAAACCAAACCAGAATTCGCCTAAAGCTAAAACAAACTGCTCTCCGCAGCAGATCCTAAAAGACACGACGCTGGCAGGGGAAGGGGCAGGTTCCTCTCAATAATTAAGATACTTTGATATACTACCTTTATTGTTGGGTACTAACAAATTGGAACGCCACCACGTCTGCCTGGGATAAAGGAAGATTTGGGACTCAAATGTAACAGTGGCCTGTATGACATGGGACAATTGAGAGGTACATCCTCTTCCCAGAGATAAAATCCTCTTTCCCTGGAGCCTGGTCTGCTCTTCCTTGTGCCACAGACGAGCTACAAAAATAAACTTTTGGTGAAAATAGCGTCAAACGTGCCCAGATGAACTCTCTCAGCCAGAGTTTTTGGAGATCTTTATTTCCCTTAGCGGCAGGATCCCTGTCCCCGTCCTCAATACACACAGGGCCAGTTGAGTCACTTCCTTCTGAAGACAATGTCAAGCTCATTGTCTGTCATTTCATTTTCACTTTTCCAGGGATTCTGTAAAGCGCTTCCTACAGTGTTCTGAAAAGGCTAATTCCCTGTACCCATGATGGCTTCAACTGCCTGGGCTTGCCTGACCCATAAGATGTTGCATCTTATTTACAACGTCTCGGGCACAACAGGCCGTGTTAGTGAACATATTGTACATGAGTTAAAACCTCCACTACGGTATATGCAGTAAACACACACAGTTACAAGTTGCAGACAATCAAGTAGCCAATTAAATTGTTTAAAATTAGGATTCACTTTAGCTGCGTGAGGGTCACTGCAGCCTTAAAAAGACAAGATTGAAGGATTCCTCTGAAATAGGAGTCATCACACGTGCCTTAGAGCTCTACTGTTACCGTAATATATCATACGAAGAATTTTTGATCACCAAGCGAGGGAAGAAATGAATAGCAGCTAAGCAAGTATTGGTGTCAGTTGTATTAAATATCCAGAAAGGAACAGAATTAGCTATGCTAGTACAAGGCTGTAGTCTAGCGACAAGTAGTATGAACCTTGTTGGACAGACATTCTAAGAGCATGAATGAGTTCACCTAGAGACTCAAGGTGTCATTTCATACCTGCTTCTTTTCCAGTGGGATCCTAGTGAGTAGAAACATAATTTGTGTTATTAACAACACCCCAGGCCTTTTAAAGGGTAGAATATTGGATGTTATCAGCACTAAGGAAACGGTTTGGCAGTATTTCTTTGGTGGGGTCTTTATTGCTGATGAAACCACAAACAAAAACTGCCTTCAAATAATGGTGTCTAACTTTAATTCCAAGTTTCCTTGGATTTTATGAGTTGAAGGTTCATCCTCTGTTCTCTTACCCCTCCTTTTTCATCTTTCCCGATTGTCCAAGTGATCTCACTAATTTTGGAAAAACCCTACGAAATCGCAAAGAAATCTTAACAATCCGTCCTTAGTTTTTGAACTGAAGTCTATTCTTAATGTTGCTTGAATATTTTTATAGGTTAATTCCCATTTTCTGTTTGTATGTAGACTTTTGAAAAAAAAAATGTATTGCAATAGCTTTATAAAATAACCCTCCTTTAAAACAAAACATCATAGGGGCCACATAAATACATGAGAAAGAGAGACCGTAGTTTAAAACTCCTATGATGGTTTTTAAATTGCCACTGGCTGAATAATTGCACGGCTGGGGCTCGTGTCTGAAGTCTGTAATCTCCAAAGCTATTAAACCAACTAGTCAGCTCTGCAAGACACAACTTGTTCGTGGAGGCTAGCAAGTCAAAAACTGTCTACAGAATCTCTCTTCCAGTTAATGGCTGTTTAAGCTAGTGCTCAGCAACTTGGAACCACTGCCTTCAGCATCATACATGCACGATCCAATTTATCCTTGCAAATTAAAAACGGAGACTTGTCCTGCACAGAAATCTGGCCTATTCCAATCTAAACTGCAAGTGCTCCTGTGGTGTTCAGGATTTTCATATCATTACTGTCAGTTACTGGGCAAACTGCATCTCTGCCCCATCCTGGTTCGGTCAAGTGCACCCTGGCGTCAACCCTCTAGCCATCACCTGTCTCTGGGTGGAATCACATGATTCTCCCACTCTCAGACTGGACCTAGTTTACCAGATGTTTTACCATCATCCACACAGGGATCCTGGTAGGACTAACTTCCCTGAGCCTCTTCCATGGAGCTTTGGTCTGTCACCTTGTTTCCCCAGCTTAGTGACCTCTTCCTGGACAGCCCCTGGCAACTCACCCCCCTTCTTTTCCTCCGAAGGCTCTAACTGTTTAGTGTTTAGTCTCCCTGCCTGACAGAACAGCTGTGCCACTTCAGCTTAGAGCCTGCAAGCATGCCATTGTCTTCCAAGTGCGTGCTGGGGTGTCCTTATTTAGGTCTATTGCGTTACTTTCCTGTTGGCTCTTTCCACAGCCCCTCTGTTAAGTTAGAGCCATACAGTCCTACAGGAACTTCTAAGAGCCCAGTGTACAAGAACTTCCCCTCGCTGACCAATCATACGCAGCATTAATACAAAGTTACATCCAAGTATCCATAACATTATTACAGATCAGATCCACGTCCGTAACCATTACAAAGCAGGAGATGGTGGTTTTTATCATAATGTGTTTGAATAAGTAGGAAGAGAGCCATAAATAATGAAGAGTCCTCTTTAGACAAACTACCTTAGCAAGATTCGGGGAGAATCTCCTGTGGAAGAAACATTTCGGTATAATTTACTTTTGATTCTGAAGAGTTTATCCTCAATATGGTCATTCTGGGTTACGTTCTCTCTGGAAGGGCTGATCAAATTGGCTTCATTTGCCTTTGGGAAGACTGCAGTATTTGAGCCCCTTTGTTATGTTTGTTACTAACCTTAGACAATGATTAATGTCCATTTAATAATAATAATAATAATAAAAAAAAAAAAGTGTGGTGGGGGGACATGGTTCTGAAGTTCGGTATTTCAAAATGTAATCCATATCCAATATTCTATCCTCAAAAGTGTTACGTGATCCAGATTAGAGCCATCAGTCCGCATTGATGGCTTTAATATGTAATCAAAAAGTTCTTGCATCTGGTCATATTCTCCATAATCTTTTGTTTTGGTTTTGTTAGCCTCACTGTTCATAATTGACCTTTAAGTGTTGCTTTGTTTGCGTGCTATTTGTATTTTGTTGCTTTTTCAGTGCATCTTACAGCTTATTTTGTGGTTTTTTGTTTTGTTTTTTTCCATCTTATTTCTGGCATTTTCCATCATTCTGTGGCCATGATTGTGGATGTATTTTGGTTTTGCCTGCCTTGCTGTGTCTCTTGCTGCACTCCATAGATCCCCGTTGCACAGTCCTCTGTCATGGATGACATTGAGGAGTGGCTCAGTACCGACTTGGTGAGACTTGACTTTTTATATTTCGTTTTTCATGTAGGAAGTAGGACTTGTGCATATGCATAACTTTTAATGCAAGCTATTGGTGCCCCTCTGTGGTTACATATACAGGGAGGGAATGACACCGTATAAAGCATATATTTGGGTTTTTTCCCCAGGGAAGGAAATAAATAAGTACATGGACTTATAGTTGCCATTTGCAGTCACCTCATCCAAAACACGTTTCTGAGCTGCTGTTGTATTTTCACTTCTCCATTCTCAGTGTCGCCGAGGTGGTATGATTATCAGGAATTTGGATTTAAGGAACTCAATTAAGGAAAGCATTTAAGCACATGCTGCAGTCCACCTTTATTTAACACAGTATTTAAGCACATGCTTAAGGCCTATTGAAGTCATTGGGATTTAAGCACATGCTTAATTTTAAATCTATGCTCAAGTGCTGAATCGGGGCCTAAGTTCTTTACAGTTAAACAGTAAATCTTACCTGTCTCCATTTAAATTGGTTTGACAGCAGTGGCACACTTTCAAGAACTTTTAAATGTCTGTTCTCTGCCCCTGCACTCCTCTTCTTTTGGCTAATGTCATTTTACAATCTTGAAACTTCACTGGGGAAGGGAGGGGGGAGTTTCTCTGCTGATTTTTGCTTTTCCCTATTTTGACAAATGTTTAGTTCAGCCTCCTGTTCCCCAGTTCAAAGTACGTGACCAGGCCTTGTCACGGAATACTTCAAGGAAGTAACATCAGTACAGCTCAGCTGATGGACACGGTAGAGCAAGCAATAGCGTCATACACTAAGCTCTGGCTACGTTAAAAAACTCATTAAAAAACTTCTGTACAATAGAATGATGCTTACACCTTACATGATGCTTAATCTTCAAAGTGTTAGTCTTCCCAAAACCCTGGTAAGGCAGGTGGTATTCCTGTTTTACAGATGAGGAAAGTGAGGCAGAGAAGTTACTCCTCACTTCCAAAGGAGACTAGATTTGGGGCGGGGGGGGGGGGGGGGGTTAAATACTTGACAGTGTCATTTTTTTTAATGTGGTAATTATTTGAAAATTATGCCACCTAGTTGGGATTTATTACAGTTTCCTTATTTAATCATTGTGAATTCTCAAATCCTGGTGAAACACATGCTAGATGTCTGAAGGTAAAAATGTACAGTACTAAACTTGTGGCATGTTAACCATTGCTACTTCTCCTGGCAACACACTAGCTTCCTATCATTTTATTTCAGCCCTCCCATCTTATTCTTGTCTACGTTCATGGCGTCACATGCTTTACAATCAGCTTTCCCCCCCCCCCCCCCCCCAATCATGAATTCTAAATCCAAAATGAACCATCCATTTTATTCAGGAAAAATATTGTCCCTAAACACTTCATTGGGGGTCTCTACCTCATTTGATTAAGCTTTTAAATAAGATGCCCTATTAACGAAAGCCACAGCCATGATGTCCTAAAGGAATTGTAAACAGGTGAGGTGGCATCTCCTGTAGCTATTCAGTTTTGTATCAGGTAATGGCTTCTCTTGATAAGAAAAGGCCTGCTCTCTTGAAAGTGGAGAAGATGGAGATTAACTGACTGTCACTCAGGTCTAATGGAGAGTGCACTGATAATGGATGTCACCAATAATCAATAGCACCATCATTTGGACTATTTCTCTTGCTCTGCAACGCAGAGAAATACTGGGTCGTTCGTCTGCCTCCTGACATGAGCACCATGTGACTCATCTAAATCATCTTGCTCCAGTAGTAACTGTGGTTAAATAAAGGGGCAGAGGCAATGAATGGTTTCAGTTACTTGTAAACTTGCTTAGGGTGAAACTGAAAGCGAAGTGAAGTACATATGTTCATACTTGTTTCTTTGTTCCAACTGCAGAAAGGAGAAGAACTGGAAGAAGGCGTGACAAGTGAAGGTAAGCAGGGAAGCCTCTGGCTTTCAGAGCTGTCTCAGTCCAGTGCCTTTGAGTAGAATATCCATATTGCTCTCTTCTGATACAATCACCCAGCAGAGATCCTCTTCCAATCCACCAAACTCATGGTAGCTGATGTTCCATAGTGCATCCTTCTGGGGCATCTTCACTGAAATGGGAAGTGGTGGAGAATTTCAGGAGGGAACTACAAAAAACCCACCTGTTTGTGCTGGTTACCTTGGTAGCTTTCTGTGCTTCACTTCTTCACTGTAGCGGTGTAGTGCCTCTGTAGCAACATATGAGACACTGAACTCCCTAAGCACTTTGAAATGATTGTCCCTTGTTTATATCAGGATGGGATGTTTCTGTTCCCAGTTTCCAGGACTCTTTTCTCTCGCCCACCCTGCCTCCTGGTGGAAGGAACTGAGTTTTCTCTTCCTTTTCATCTCACTACTTTCCCCTTTTATTTCAAATCTCCCCTCTGCTGATCTAGCTGCCATGTGGCGCCTCCCTGGCAGATGGGCATAACCTTGTATATTTATCCTTCTTGCCCCTAGCAGGAGTGATCAGGCACCTTGAGCAGCTTTTATTAGTTACTTTTAGAAAAATAGATTAATCAAGAGCTGGGTAAACATCCCAAATGATCATCTTAAAACGAGCTGTTTAAAAGGGTTAAATCAAGAGCCCAGAAAGCTCCTATTTTAGCCTCATTAACAGAAAAAATAATTCTGCAAAAGCAGCCGCACTGACTTTGAGGAGCCGGAGAAGGCAGGCAGACAGCAGGATAGATCCAAACAAGAGAGCAATCTTTTAAAAAAATGCAGTAGCCATATCCAAGCAGTAAGACATGTTGGGGCATATTCTGTTGGCTCTGTGGAGGTAGATGCCATGCTTCCACGGTGTTAACTAGTTAATCCTGATGTAAACAGTGCGTCTGATTTCTGAACTTCAATGAGACACCACAGTTAATGTATAGGTTGAGGGTTAATGAAGCATGCCCAGGCATGTCATAAAGCTGTAACGAGCTACGCACTATATAGTGCTCAGCAAAAAACAAGCCCAAGAAAATGCCCTCCAACTTTTCAACTCTTTTCCTCCTCGCTGCAGTTTTTTCACTTTCCCTGGATATGCCCCACTTGTACTGTGTGTTCCCAGACTTTGTTCCTGCCCAACATGCCTGTACGCGATGCTCCGAAACGAATCCTGGCACGTGATTTGCCCATGTGCTTTGCTTAGCAATTGAGTGTGTGTGAGAGAGAGAGCAAAGCTCACTTAAGGGATTCTAAACTCCATAAGAATGGTGGGGGAACCTATAAATATTGACAGGCATGACTCCGATACCATCCATTGGAGTGTGGGAAATGTTCATTTCCTCCCCCTTTCCCTACCCACAAGAATAGCACTTGATGGTATTTCTCCCTATGTTTGGGATTGCACCGTTGACTGGCATTTGAGTTTTGATCTACTCTGCTGACTAAACTGTATTACTGTGATGCTTAATATAATATATGGAGATATACCTATCTCATAGAACTGGAAGGGACCCTGAAGGGTCATCAAGTCCAGCCCCCTGCCTTCACTAGCAGGACCAAGTACTGATTTTACCCCAGACACTTAAGTGGCCCCCTCAAGGACTGAACTCACAACCCTGGGTTTAGCATGCCAATGCTCAAACCACTGAGCTATCCCTCCCCCCAAGGCTAGCTGTACCCTTGTGAGGAAGCCATATTTGTGCATGTGGCTTGTGTCTACGAAAGGTTGGCCCAGGGGATTGACAGTGGGGACAGAGCAACCTAGGGCTCGTAACCCTGTATTGACAGCATTCCCCCTCCCGTGTAGCAAGGTGGGAGGAGGTTGTTCCAAAGTGGGGAAAAAATTGAGACCCACTGGTACAGAGCCTTTCACTTTGGTCAGCGGTGACCATAAGTAGTTGTTACCCTCAGATGGCTGTACCGGGGGCCTTGTGTGAAATGCGTTTGGGTCTCTGTGCTAGTTCTGGTAGTGGATTCTCTGGCATGGATACCTGTGCTCTGTGAACTGGACCAACTGCTCACTTTGTTGGCAAGCTCAGCAAAGGGATAAGAGGTTTTGATGGCCCATGGAGACAACTCTTATCCCTTGCGGGGTCAAGGATGGGACACACTGGGGCAGGGGGCAGCATGAGGAAGCTTTCAGTGATAGTGCCTATGCTCTGCTTGCCCTGTGCGTACCCAGAGAACCGTCAGTGCACTGCTAGAGTCATGCAGAGGACCATCCCTAGTTCGACCTTAACTCTGATTCTTCTCCATGGTTTTTGCGTTGCAGAGTTTGACAAATTTTTAGAAGAACGAGCCAAAGCTGCCGAGACGGTCCCAAATTTACCTTCTCCTCCGCTGGAGGCCCCCACTCCTCCTACGAATCCTTCAGGCAGGAAGAAGCAGGAGCGCTCGGAGGATGCCCTCTTCGCACTGTAAAGAGCACTCCTGGCTACCGTCCCCGTGCTCTGCGGAAGAATGTCTCTGTACAGTCACATTGTCCTCTCACCGTTCTTGGCTAACCATGACCCCCTTACCCTCCTGGTTTCATCAATTGCTTCTCCTGCTTATCTCTGAAACACCCCCCCCCTCAGCTGACTTTTGTATTAAAGGCCAGCTCTGCTTCTGCCAGACCACAGTTCTCCAGCACTAGCTTAACCTGCCCCCCTCCCCATTCCCATCCAAACAGCTCTTAATGCCGAAAACCCCTTTAAAACGCATGAGTATTTCTTTACCTTGTTGATATGAAAGTGTAGAGAGAGCAGCCTTGCCTTTGACTTACATAGGGACCACCCCCTTCTGCAGGTAGGTGCTTCCGAATAGGCCGGTCTGAGTGTCAATCCGCATGTAATTGACTGAAACGGAATGGAGATGTATTTTAATTTTAGATACAAATGTCAAGCTATCAGCTTCTAATAGGTTTAGACAGCAAAGAACAACAGCTTTTCCCTTTCAACATGTGCTTCACAAGTTACGTTTCGCCCCCCACCCCCAAATCTCCTAGTACCGCATGGTGGTTGCTTTTCTCCACTCTGTGGTGCTTCCAGTGTGTAGTCTCACGGGATTTTTTTTCTGAGTTGATCTAAGCTTGCTCTGATTTGAAAGCAATTTGTTAGCTTTGTCCAGCAGAGTCGTGAATAGGAAAATGCTGGGATAAATGGCTATTGTAACACTAACTATTATATGAAGTATTTCACTCATTGAGGGAGCTTTTCCCCTATAGTATTTTGTCTAGAATGTGTGCCTTTTTAAAACCGTTACATTTCTCCCTAGCTGGAGAATACTTCTCCAGTAATTAGCTCTGATACTAAGCAGGCGCTGCCTTCATCTCCTCAACTGTTTGAATAACATCCATTTGCATGGATGGGACTGAAAGACGTAATGAGTGTGACTGGCCACACTGGAGGGGCATGTTTCCTGAATGTCCCTGGTATGCCCTGTAGCACTGGAGGGGTAAAAACAGAAATGTTGTTAGAGGTAGGTCATCAGAAAAAGGGGCCAGAGTTGTGATTTCTTGTAGGAGACTTCCTAGACAAATGGATACTGGGGGAAAGATTTTAACTGGCACTTTGGCTGTGCATATTGGAGAGGCCGTTCTTTATTTTCCTGCTAGAAGGTTTGGGCTCAAACACTGGCTGGCTGCGGTCCCATTGTATGTAATGTGAAATAGACGTGGGATGCCCTTTGCCGTCTCTGCCTCCTTACAACCACCTAGTGCTAAGAGGCGCCTGTATTCCCCCCCCCCCCCCGCTTCTGCCTGCATGCTTGGATTCTGTTCCCTCTGCTCGTCAGAGGAATAAACTAACAATGCTGTCCTCCTTGGAGCTGCCCCAAAGGATTCTGCAGTGTGTTTGCCGTGTGGAGACCAGCATTTCCAGTATAGTCCTATGCTACTCTCCCCCACGCCCACCCCCTCACATACCCTGCACAGATTCCTGGATAGCAAGCCAGTGGAGCAAGATGGAACAATAGAGTCCATACACTTGAGAGCCGAGTTAACAGAGGCGCTGTATCAGTTAAGCACACTTGCACTTAGAACGCTGTTTCTCCCAACTCACTAGTCGTTGTTACTGAGGGCACAAGAATTTTTAGGCAGCAAACTGCTTCGTTTTGATTCGGCACGTCATGACTTCCCTGCGTACTGCTATGTGTGCACCACTCTCACCTGCTTTAGACCACACTTCGAACCATTCTTACAGTCTAGTATTTGGATTTAGCTAACGCTTCTCTCCCCCATGCCAGCTCCCTGAATGTTGATCTGAAATTGGTTTTATTCTGGTCAGTCTCCATTAGCCTGCACGTGTAGGATACTTCAGGCTTTGGCTAGGCCGTGATATATGCATGAAACGTTGTCAGTCCCCTAATGGCCCACTGCAGTGTGTTAGTCTTAGAGACACAGCGGTGAAGCAGAATTGTCCATGTTTACTCTTACTCTGAAAAACAAATGTAGCTTGCCAGTAGGGGCAGACCTCGGGACAGGACCGTGCATGACTTGGAGCATCAGTTATAGAGGGGAGGGGGAAGTGCCATCTCAGCCTGCGTTTGTTGGCACAGAACAGCTTGGGTGCAGTTACAATCTCTGAAACAGGCCAGCTGGGGACGGGGCTGTTCAACAGTGAGTCTTGGAAGAGGAGCAAAGCAGGAAGTTGCAAGAGAATTGTTAGGCGGGGCAGGCGAGGGGAGAGACAGAGCGGGGGTCGTCCGTGATGGCAGCTGAAGGAATGTGACTTGTAAGTCTTGTTGGATAGAAGGCCAGGCAATGTGTGATTGGTGAATGGGCTGCCGAGAAGGACTATACCAGCTTGCTCAAAGACTTTGGGGGAGTGTGTGGTATGATCTCTAGTCATCCAAGCATGCGTGGTTTCCCGCCCTTTCATTCTCCAGCTGCCACCTCCCTCCCTTGCCCCAGGCAGCCCTCTTCCTCTCTCTCTGCCCCTCTCCTTCCATTGCTTCACTCACCCTTGGTTCATTCCTCTTTGTTTAGGGGCTGAGATTGTCCTTCCCTGCTCTGGATGTGCCTGTTCTCAGCCAGCCCTGTGCTGTGCAGAATGTAGGCCTGCCTGCGAGTGGATTCAAAACTGGTGCCAGGCCACGGAGATGGCTTGATCTAAGCAGGGGGAATGAAACTATCCTTTGCCTCTTCTCTGCTACCCCACCCCCAACTTAAAATTCCAGCTGTGAGGGCTAGATATGCTGTGCTCAGCTAGAAATCTGGGTCTTGTACAGAACTTGAGTTACCTGAGGAGGGGAGGGCCAGTGGGATGGGATCACTGTGAGGCTTGGAGATGAAATGTAGTGGTATTGGCTTCACGTGATATTGCCATTGGAGATCTCCTGTGGAGTCCTCTTCCCCCCGAGAAAGACAGGTAATCTGCCTGCAGTTGTCCGTCATCTGCAGGGAAAGAAGGGGTTAACCCCCCCTCCCCTCTCTACCATGCATAAACTAGAGTTGCTTCCTTGGAAAGAGATTGGTCCCTGGGGCAAAATCTCGTAGAGCTGCTAATTGGCTGACTGCAGTCTCTGATAGGGGAAAAATAAAATGGAACAAAACTGATAAGGCTGAGTGGAAATGTGCTGCGTGTTGCTGAGAGTCAAAGGGCCTCTGAGCTGTGCTGCTAACCTTACTAACCTCCATCTCTGTGGGTTCCCCTTTGCCATCTGGTATTATCAGGGAGACAGACGTAACATTGGTTTCAGAGGGTAGCAGGTGTTGCAAGCTAACATCAGTTAGTTAATGGAGTAGGCTAGACATTAGCTAGGAAAATATCCCACCTTGGGAGACATGGGCGCACATGCTAGAGGAGGAGATTGCGGATAGTGAGTTGCGTTAACTTGTCCTCGTGCTCAGTCTTGCTTCTGGTCGGACCTTTGATAGATAAATTATTTAAGAACCACCAGTTCTCTCATGCACATTCACCCCTCCTCGCACCACCTAAGGAGCCCTGCTATCCAGGCAGGTCAGATCTGGAGCCTAAAACCCTGGGGCCTGACTCGGCATGCTGAGCACTCATGAGGGCTGTAGAAGTCAACAGGAGCTGCGAGTGCCCAGAATGTCTGAAAGTCGAGCCCATGGCCTCTGTTGTAAATGTCAGAGCTACTGCTGGAGCTTTCCAATGTCCTGCATCAGGATCTCCCATCTTCTCTGTTCTGTTCATTGTGATTTGCAAGAATGGGAGCAGTTGAATCCCTTTGAGGAAAGGAATGGCTTGTTCCATTTGTCCTTGGAAGATGGTTACCTCAATTACTCTTCCACCCCTTTATTGTAAATGCTTCCTCTACACGAGTGAGAGAACTGACACGGCTCTGGTATTCATGGGTGAAGGGGAAGGACGTGTCAGAAGAGCAGCATGGCTCAGCAGAAAGCCTTTCTCATAGTGTTTAGAAATCACAGCTACGTACTCAGTGACACTAAATTAACGTTGGGATCCGTTGTAAGTTCTAATGATACTTTATTCTAGGTTCTAGTATTTATTTTGTCAAGATATGCTTTCCAATGTGTTTTTTAACATCATCTGTTAACTCCTTGTGTGCTGAGATGTAAAAAATGAATTGTTTCTATTTAAACCTCTTTTGGGTTTTGGTTTTAAATGTTGCATGTAGATTGCAGGTGCATCTTTGGCGAGTGTAATAGATAACAATGTGCTGTACAGACTTTTAGGCTGTTTAACACGTATGCAAGGTTCAAGGGAGAAAAAGCTCATAAAAACGTAGCATGGTCCCTCTTAAAGGGCAGAGTATATGTATGCTAAGTGGTCTGAGTTGGACCATCATGTAGCCTCCAATGTCCCTTTCTCCTGCCAACTTTAATGACCCCGTCCCCCAAATTACATTGACCAAATCAGCTCGGGTGCCAGCATTTCAGGTTTCTTTTTACACTTCCAGGCAGAGGGAGTTTTTAAGGAATGAAACTAGCTGCTTCCACCTTAAATGGAGGACTTTTACCCAGCCAGACATAGTGATGAGACTTGGTTTCCTCCAGTGGTGTAGCAGTAGATCTAGACGGGGGCTTCCAAAGGCACAGAAGGAGTTAATTGCCCAACTCCTGTTGGATTTTAGTGGGAGTTGTGCACCTCCTCGACTCCTTTGAAAGCCCCAGCCAATGTGACCTGTATCTGCTGCTTCCCATTCGCTACTCTTCTGTTTCCACCAGTGAGGATGGTACATATGGTGGTGCTCCCATGTACCATTTTTTTTTTATTTTATTTTTTTTGCCTTATAAATTCTAGGGCCTCCTGTGTTGTTGGGATGTGCTGTGGGGCAGGGTTACGCTGGTTGGCTCCATCCCTGGGCTGAGCTGATCGAGCTTGGTCTGTATTTGTTTACCTCCTCAGTACCAACCCCAAGGCTTGCAGAGGCTGTCCTGGGGGAAAAAAACAAAACTCAGGACAGTTTTTTTTTTCATGGAAATAATGAAGCAATCGGTGGGTAAATCGCATTCTTCTGGCAGGTAACTCTTTGACTGCCATAGGCATCCTGTTGGCATCTTCCCATTGCCTTTGTCTGACTGGCCCAGTAGAAGAATGCTGGCAGAAAACCCCTTCCTGCATGCATTTATAAGCACTCAGGTGCTGCTACCGTCCACTTAATAACCCGCTCCTGTCCCTTTCGAACTCACCCCTGTAGGACCAGTTTGCCCCTGTACTCACCGTCCACAACTTCCCCCACGTAGCGGGTTGTCCAGATCACAACATGCCCTTTGACATGGGACTTTCAAACCTCGCCACTCCCATCCCTGCCTCGTACAAGCAGCAGCAGCAACTGCACTATCCATCTGGGCTAAGTGCAAGGCTCCATTTGCCTGCGAGCTGGCTTTACCCACCCATTGCTCCCTCCTGCTGTCTCCACCTAGTCAATGGCAAGCATATGCCAAACACCCCCCCCCCCACCCGCGCTGTGTTTTTCTAAGTGTGAGCTCTTCTTCATTCTGTAATGTTGTTATGAGCGACCATTAACACTACAAATGTAACCTGTGTAATAGCGTCTCTGTATATTAAAGCTGTAGGCTTTCCAGATAAAAGTGGATAATATTTATTTACTGAAGATACTGGGTATTTTTTTGTTTGGGGGAGGGGGGAGGGCAAGGGGACTTAACTGTTAAAAATATTGACTATGTACAAACAGAAGAAACACGCACTCAATAAATGTGTTGCTGTCTCTCTGTAGAAAGCCAGTGTGTCTACGTAAGGCTGATCCAAGTGTATTACTCGACCAGACGTAACTTACAGAAATCATCTCTCTAGTTTGGCTCTTGCATGTGCAACACTCCAATAAAAGCACTACTAGTGTGGACTGTACAGTGATGGCTGTGAATCTGTGTCTTAGATACACCTGGTGTTTTGCTTTCCTTTCCGCCTGCTCTTCCTAACCAGACTGCTGATCACGTTGATTTTCGTCCATAGCTGCCGTGAGTTGCTCATCAGCCCACCAAGACTTTCCAGTGTTCCTTTCACATGATGCTCATTGTACAAAGCCGTCTTTCAGGTATCTTGAGTTGGTTTAAATGCACTAATTCTCAGACTTGACCCACTTCTAAAATTGTCCGCTGGTGGGAGATGTTCTCTGCGTTTGTGTTGAGGTGGATCTAGTTCCTGTGTGATGGTGTTGGATTGACAACCTGGAAACCAAAGATCTGTCCATAGAACTGGTATAATATGGGCGACAGCAATGCAGGCTTCTCCTCGCTGCCCAGACCCAGACCTGGAGCTTGAGTAGAATGGAGATTGAAATCCACACATCCTTGGCATCTGAAATTGACTGCAAATTGGTGCTGGTTGTGTTGGTGACACCTGTCCACCTAGTACCAAACAACACACTCATTTCATAGGGACTACTGGATGGTCCTCAGATGATCACTCATTGAGAATCTGATTTGGTGACCTAGTAGCAAGAGGGCATTACTAATCCCCCGTCTGTCTGGTTCCTTTTGTGTGCTGTGGATTCTAGGTAGACCCCTTCTTATAATGAGTCTTCTACCTTGCACCACAGAACTCACAATGCAAGTGCTACCAGACACCTATTCTGGGCACTTCCCCTGCTGGCTGTGCAGGATCAGTAAACTGCTGAAAATGCTGTCTCCCTAGAGCTGTGTCCACTTGTACCGTTCTGTGGTGGCTGACAGCATACTCAGTACAGTAGTAAATGGAAGAGTAATTACTTTGCTAGTGTAGAACTAGAAATGCCATGAAATACGTTTTCCAAATGCAAACAGGCAGGGAAAGAAATTGTGCTGTCTAGTTCCCAAGAGGAAAGTAAAAGCAGTAGTGGGTAGTTTAAAAAACACCTGTTTAAAAAAATTTTTTTTTTAAGTATGGAGTTTGCTAACTTGAACTGTTCTGAGAATTAAGCATTTCCCCTCATAATAGCTGCAGGTTGGCTTTCAAAGCAGCTGAATTAAAGTGAAACAGGATAACTCTGAGATATCACAAATAAAGCTGTAGTGAAGGTAAGGGCTGATTTCTCTCCCCCCCCCCCCCCCCCACACTCCATTCCCGACTGGTTAGATCAAGAGTAGGTGAGCGGTGCTAATAACTGATGCCTTTGACAGTAAGCTTGTCCCTACTAAAGAACTGAAATTTCAATGGTTGTTTCAGACTCATCCATTCTACTGCCAAAGGGTGTTTAGAAATGATGTGCCACACATAGCCAATCCACTGCTGCTCCCATCGCCTTTCCAAACATTGCACTGGTTTGTTCACTGTTAGTCAGATCATGTGCCTGACTCTTTGTGTGTCAAACGCTCTGGCAGGAGCTGTAGTGCCCAGTTCTATTCAGGACAAAGGTGCATAGCTACCATTGGCCTGACAGAGCAGAAATGGCATGAAAGTCACTAAGTTGTACATTCCCCAAACAACAAATGCTGGACTTGCGGTAGCACATTTTAGAATGCAAAACAAACATCAGCAGGAAGCTATGCCTGGATGGAGAATACAGCCCCATAGGAAGTACAGGGGTGTAACAGGCCTTCGTTCTGAAGACCTGGGTTCGAATCCCTGTGCATATGGTGCCATCCCATCCCCATCTGACTGCATGGCTAAGTCAAGCATGCTTGACAGTTACTACTCAGGAGAGGCCCACAGTGGGATGCATGGTGGGAGGGAGTTGGGAGTACCCACAGCGCCTGAGTCTGTTTGCTGTATATATTTTGATTGTGTACATTCTCCTATAAAAGAAAAGGCACCAACACTGTTCTAGCAAGGGATACTGTAGATCAGGACTGAGGTGCATTAGCAAAGTCCTCTAGGGAGTTCAGGCCTGCAGTATAGGGACGCTGCATACCGGTGCTGTAACAAGGGCAAGGTGAGTGAGGCACTTGCCCCGAGCACGCAAAGCGGAGGGGCGCAGCTCTACCACCCAAGCGGGGCAGAGGGGAAAGGAAAAAAAAAAAGTCGCGATCAGCGGCAATTCGGCGGCGGGTCCTTCTCTCCGAGAGGGACTGAGGGACTTGCCGCCGAAGAGCCTGCAGCCGGCCCTTGCCTAGGGCGTAAAAATTCCTTTTTACGGCTCTGCTGCATACTGAGGAGCTGTAGGGGGACCCAGAATTGGAATAGCTGGGTGTGCTACAGGCCAGATTTAGTGGCGGAGCTGTTGGACCCTGGCCCTGGGGGTGCTGAAGGTTGGGATGGGAGGTGCATGGGAAGGGTTGTTTGTATGGAACTCCAGGCTGGAAAGCAGAAGTGCAGGGGATGAATGGAGGTGCATCAACAGCTGCGTAGGCAAAGCTTGCATGGCTACCTCAAGTTTCTATTTAAAAATTTTATTAAGATGATGTTAAAAAAAAAAATAGTGAACAGAGTTTGAGCATAGAAGTTTCTGGTTATCAGGGAATAACATACAGATCATAGAGGGTGCAACGTTTGGTTTAAGATAAAGTGGCATGAGGAATACATAATCTGCACTATCCCCGATTGGGGGTAAAAGGTTGATGGGTCAACATACAGACATTGAGATATGAGGGTATGAAGTTCATAAAGTGGCTATGTTCGGGTGTGGATTATAATGAGTGGATATGATGAGGAGGAGGATGGACTGACCCTCATTCCGTGAGATTTAATGTTTAGGGAGTTTATGGTTCCAGTTCATATGATCCAACGGAGAAGGTCACTTGGTCCCTTTCTCGTAGTGGGAGAACGATGTCACTCTGGCTCATGCCTCCTGGTACTGTCGGTGGCCGGTGATGTGCTCGATGTAGATCTACCTAGTGTCTCATACTGCGCTCACTAGGATGACCAGACAGCAACTGTGAAAAATTGGGACGGGGGTGGGGGGTAATAGGAGCCTATATAAGAAAAAGACCCCAAAAATTGGGACTGTCCCTATAAAATCAGGACATCTGGTCACCCTACGCTCAGCACTGGCGTATCTGAGAGCCTTTTGGTTGTGCATTAAGCGCGGGGACTGACATCTGTCCCCAGGTGTTTGCTCTCACATCCTGCTCCCCGCTTGGCTTGGGGTGGTGGTAGTCCTCCATGCACCTCAAACAAGCAAGCAAGCAAGCGGGCCTGACCAGCTGGGCCCTGGGCTGTGTCCCCTCCCAGCGCACTCAGGGAAAAGGTTGGGTGACTCTGAACCACGTGCACCGGCTGCTGCGTCCCCTGGGGCATGTACATGATGTAATCGCAGCCGGGCCGGAGCTGTGACGCAGAATCACTCCACTCCGGCCGGGCTCGCCCATTGGCTGCTTCCCACTGGTTCTACAGGCGGGGTTTCCCTGCTTCTCAAGCAAACTTAAGCGGGGGGGAGTCCCGCCCCTGATTGTAGCCCATTGGTCACCTGAAACGCGGCCCCGCCTATGGAGCCTGGTCCTGTTTTAACCCCTTCTTCTCCACTCTAGTTGGTATTGTTCTACCCGGGACCTTCAGGAAGCTTGTGTGGGTCTAAATAATCCTGCAATAGGCCGCATCCGCATTAGCAGGGGCTGAGCCCTGCAAAATTCTGCTTCTGCAGAGCAGGGAGCTTTCTGAGGGACAGGAAAAATAAATACTTGTCATTGTAATTCCTCGTGGTGGAGAGCCACTGTAGATTGTGTGTGGGGACCAGTAAATGTTCACGACCATCTTTTAAGGCTAATAACTCCTGATCTTTCCAAATCTTTCCCCTGTGCCGTGTAAGTCCGAGATCAGCCTGAGAAGCTCTTACTACCCCCCGGGATACACTTCAGGAACAGTAAGAGATTCTCTGAAAGAGAACGTAAGAACAGCCAGACTGGGTCAGCCCAATGGCCCAGTATCCTGTATCCAACAGTGGCCAGTGCCAGAGCTTCAGGGGGAGTGTACAGAACAGAGCGTTTGGAGTAATCCATCCCTGTCTTCCCCTCCTGGCAGGCAGGCTTGGGGGCACTCCAAGCATGGGGTTGCATTGCTGACCATCTTGGCTAGTACCCATTGATGGACCTTTGCCATAAACTCATCTAGTTTTGACCTTCCCAACATCCTATGGCAATGAGTTCCACAGGTTGTGAAGTGTGTGGAAAAAGTACTTACTTTTGTTTGTATTAAACCTGCTGCCTATTAATTTCCTTGCGTGATTCTTGGTTTTTGTATTGTGGGAAAGGATACATAACATTTTCCCCCACACCACTCATGATTTTACAGACCTCCATCATATCCCCCACCCTTCATTGTCTCTTTTCTAAGCTGAGCAACCCTCATCTTCTTAGCCTTTCCCCATATGGAAGCCGTTCTATACCCTTGATCAACAGAGAAGGGAAAAGCTATTACGTGATGCTCGCTACTGTGCCTTTTGCCCAAGAGGCTAAAGCAGAGGGATTAGTGTGGTCTAGACTTTAGAGCAGAGTGGTGAGTTGGAACTCCTGGGTTCTGTTCTCATCTCTGCCACTGACCTCTCTGTGCATCAGTTTCAAGCCTCTGCTGAAAGGTGCTGTAGAAAGAAAGGGTATTGTGTGTGTAGGCCTCCACTTTCAGTGAGCTCCATCCACATTCTATGGCAGGAGTACGTCATGTATTGCTTGTGTTTAAAACATGGAACAAACTGAAAGATGCTGTCTGGATTGGAGACAGGCAGGCACCTGCAGGTTTCTTTCTCTGCATTAATATCATTAGTTTACGGCTAGCTTTAGACTGCGTTGGAGGGCTAGGAGCACCAGCCTGGCTGCTCATTACCAACAGGGAGTAAGGGTGCATGGAGGGATGCCAGCTAGTCACCTCTTTCAGAGGCAGGGGGCTGTTCTTTGATACTTTCCACTGAATGACTGATGGTTTGTTTCATACCTGGGAACAATGACCCTGTCTGAAAGATACTTCTGAAGTCCTTTGCCATGGTTTTGGGTGAAAGCATCTGTTATGCACACTAGGGTCAGCCTGATTACGTGAGCCATATCCAATAGCAGCAAAGAGGTAAGCTGCAGAATAGTAAACGATATCTGATTTCATTCCAGGCATTGAACTAGGCAGAGACTCGTGACACATGCCTATGAAAAACCTTTCCAGTTCTGTCACCTCTAGAACTTCCTTCAAGGCATGGTGTGAGACTGCATGCATAAAGTGTGAATGCCTAGAGCCCTGCACGGATACAAAATTTGTATCCCCCATCCAATCAGCAAACATGATCTGCAAGTATCTGCGAATTTGCAGGGCTCTAGATATAAAATTTGTATCTGGATCGATCCGAAAACATAGTCTGCGGGCGTCCGCAGAGATAAAGTGGACAGCGGTAGATTGGCAGGGCTGTACTAATGTCACCGACTTGCTATAATCTTATTAGATTACACCATGGTAACCACACTTCTGTAAAACAGCCCTAGGCCTGTTCAGGAGAGTTCCACTTTCCCTGTTCACCACCACCTCTTGCTTCAGAACAAGTCTCCTTCCAAAGGGTTCTTGCGCGTAGGTGTACCTGAGCATTGACTTCTGCAGAGTCTCTCAGACAAGCTTTGCAAAGACTAATTATGCTGTCTTCCTGGGCTGTTGCCTCTATTAATTCAGACTCCCCTTCGTGATAACACAAGGGATTTCTTTGAGATTTGGGGCCAGCTAGGTGGCACTGTCCCTAATCCACCTCTTCCAGGCATTTGGAGTCCTGCAGCTCCTCTTTATCCTCCTTGTGAAGACTGCTAGCTGTCTGGGAGGGGGGAGTTGTACCAGCAAATCATGCTGCAGAACTGTGCAAAAACCTAGGGTTAGGTTGCCACCCTGCAATCGATCTCTCTTAGGAGAGGGCTGCACATGGCAAAAATAAATAGTCCCTAAAAGGCAGGCATGGCTGGGGAAGGCTTTTACTTTCTTCTGGGTCTCTTTCCTCACAGCAGTTCTATCTAAACCAGATATAAACCTCCTAGAGGGTGAGTCGAAAAAGGACAAGGGATGGCTGCAGACTCCACATAGGGATCATTTATTCGCCCCCAAAGCCAGGCCTCCTGAATGCTTCCTCCCCGTCTAGCGGTGTGTGTTCTCCCTGCTCTATGGCAAACAGAAGGGGGTAGCAATTCCAGGGCGGTTTTTTCCTAGTAAAAGGCTGCTGCAGGGTAGGCGAGACATCCTGTGGCTGCATTCAGTTAACCCCCGGGGCTTTTTGCTGTGGATATCGGGGGGTGGGGGGGGCAGAATAGATCGGGCTAGGGGAGCTGCCTGGAATCTTATATTCCCAACGTAGCCTTGTACCTCTGCTCGCTATGCTGGAGGGGAGAAAAACTCCGCTTGCATTTCTCCCCCTTTCGGAACCTCTGCGCTGCAGTCACCGAGAAGATTAGACAACAATCAGCCACGCGGCGCGGTTTTTTACTTGCAACATTGCAATGTATATCGAGGGGGGGGGGGGAGAGTAATTGTACCCCTGGTCAAAGGAAGAAGCAGCACCACCCCCATGACATGAGATCCCAGGCGTGCTGGGTCCTGCGCCCCGCTCCCACTGCGACTCCCCCGGACGAGCCTAGCGGGGGGACCCCGCTTGTCCCCCAGCGTACGCTGCTCGGTGCATTGGGAAGAGGAGGGTCGAGAAGTGCTGCTGCGAAAGCCCTGCACGCCCCCAACCCCGCCAGAAACCCAACAGCCCTGCCCGTTGCTTCCAAAATCCAAACCCAATCCCGCCGCTGCAATGGGCCTCTTCCTCCTGGGGCACCCCCGCGCCTGCTCCCCTCAAGCAACTGTACCCCAGTGCTGCAGGCTCCCGCTCTGGGGGAGGGGGAAGGGTGCGCCTGCCCTAAAAGGCTGTGGCTGTCAATCAGGCTGAGGAGGCGGAGCCAGAAGCTGGGGCTCCGCCCCTCCCTACCCTCGCCAGTAGCAGGTTTGAGCACAGTTCAATTGAGCAACTTTTTTTTTTCCCTCTTCCCAGCCCCAGCCATGGAGGTGGGGGCCGCGGGCAGGCTACGGCCGCTGCCCATAAGTTGGGCTGCTTGGGTTTGCTGCTGAGTTGCTTGTTTCCATGGCCTTCTCCGGGGGAAGGATTTGTTAGCAGGAAAAAAAGGGGGGGAAGCCCCCAGAGCCCAGCAGCACCCGCCAAAGTGACCCCCCCCCAGCCAGGGGGGGACACTACCCTGCAGAGCCGACCATGACCAGCCTCTGTTTTGATGACACTTCGCTGGACAACCTGGACCCTTCCTTGACTCTCCAGGAATCCAGCGAGATCACCACAGCCCTGCTGAGCGACATCGACGGTGGGTAGCGGCCGGGCAGGCGGGGCAGAGCTGGGGCCGAGGAGCGGGCATGGCCGGGGGGGAGGGCAGCGCCTGGGGCAATGGACAGCTGGGTCCTGACCCAAGGGTCTGGGGGCAGGGAGGAGCTGGGGGTGGGGATGTGGGGGCTGAAGGCGCCTGTGAACCCAAGCGCCTGGCTTAGGCCGGGGGGCTGGGCTTTATTTCAGTGCTTTTTACCCTTCAGCGTGGTGGGGGTGGGAGGGTTTCTTTGCCCCCCCGCAGCTTGGCCCCTTCTAGCACCGTGTTTCCAAGCTCCGGGATCGCACACGTGTGTACGAGAGGGGCAGCGATCCGCAGGCGGGTACCGCCTTTCGGGGGCTCTCTTGTCCCTCGGTAGGATGGGGGGCTTGGTGCATGGATGGGGGGGTGCTGTGATTTCCGATCACGCTGGGGGCTCCCCATGTAATTACCCCCCGATCGATTTTGCTTTCAGGAGCCTGCTGCTGTCCCCTGCCCATCTTCCCCCCCTCCCTCGCCCCCCAGGCTGCCGGCTGCAAGTGGGGTGCCCGCTCGGGGGGCTCGGAAGCCAGGCCCGCTAATAATAAACCCAGGCCGGCCCCGGGGGTGGGGACGCTCCTCAGGCGGCTCCGGCTCCGCGCCGGCTGCTGGGCTGAGTTGTTGCCCCAAGCCCCGCCCCTTTGCTCCCCGGGGGCCCTGACGTCAGCGGGAGGGTTACTCGCGGTCATTTCCCTCTTACCGAGGAGAGTTCAGCCGCGAGCGCGCGGGCGGCCTGCAGGCGGCGGGGGGGCGTGGTCCGAGGGGTGGCCCGTGCCCCCAGGCCGGGCATCCATAGCCGGGGAGCAGCCCTGCTCCTGAGCCCCTCTGCGTGCGTGATGCACCGGCTGCCCGCTCTGCGCAGTGCCCGCGGGCTTCCCAGAGAGCCCCCCAGCCCCGCGGGGGTCGCTGGAGCACAGGGGCACAGTGCAATGGGCAGCCCCCCCAAACCGGCGTCTTCCCCTGGCCGTGGGGAACCCTGGTGGGTGCTTGGGCCTCGAGCGGGACGTTTGGTCACTGGCCCCTTTGCCCGGGATGCTTTGGGCAGGATAAAGGCGCCTGGCGGAGCGTGGCGCAGTGGGTTGGAAATGCAGCGTCACCGGTTTGCCCCGCAAAGCGCTCCTTTGCGAGCCCTGATGGGTCCCGCGAAAGGCTGTAGCCCACGAAAGCTTATGCTCAAATCAATTTGTTAGTCTCTACGGTGCCACAAGGACTCCTCGTTCTTTTTTCCGGGCTGTAGTGAAACCTTAGGAGCCTCTGCTGCGGTTCGGGCTGCCCAAGGGTCTCCGTCAGAGCCTGCGTTCGTATGGGTCTTGTTTATTTCGGGAGAGCCCAAGAACGGGTTCCATCGTGCTAGGCACTCACTGGAACGTTCGCCTCGTGAGCTGCGGCTCTCCAGGCCTGGACTGTGCCTGGATTAGACTTTATCTCATGCCATTTTTTGCGTTCAGGGACAGTGGGGATGAGGGGGCACATTTGGGGTGGGGGAGAACCCCCAAAGTAATCGTGGGTGGGTGGAAGGGCCGGATTCAAAGCCCAGTCGGGTCAATGGGAGGCTTTCCGGTGACTTTGGATCTGGTTTAACAGAGATGACATTCGTGTGCTTCTGCACACTCAACCCATCCTTTCCGACGTTCGTCAGTCCAGGAGCGTCATCACGTTCTGGTTTTGTGAGTGATCTGAAGCACCTGATTCAGTTCCAGGGGGTGCTGCATGTCTAGCTAGTCGGAGGGTGCATTTTGTGGCTCAGAGGGGCACCTGTGGCAAAGCCACTGGAGTTTGTGAGGTGCTTAGGGCAGCTAGCTGTGGAGAAAGGCATGCATGCGGCTGTTGGACTTGTCAGCTGAATTTGTAAGTGGTGGAAGGCGATTTCTTTTTCTGCCTCAGCAAATTAAAAGCAAACAAACTGGAAAATAATCTGCCAAGAGGGTGCTTTAATCAAGCAGTCGAAGGCAGGAGGAGATCAATGGCTGGAAGACGCTGGACTAATCCAAAGTGGAGATAAGGGCCACGTTTTTAACAATGAGGGTAACTGACCATTGGCCAAGGGAAGTGGTTGCCTCTCTGTCACTTGGCATCTGTGGGTGAAATTCTGCCTCTGTTGGAGCTTTTCCATCGATTTCAATGCGGCCAGGGCTTCACCTTTTAGCTCCAGAGCGGATGTCTTTCCAAAAGACTCGCTCTAATTCAACCACAAGTTTAACGGGCTTGATGCAGGAATCTCTGCGTGGAATTGTCCGGCCTGCGTTGTGCTAGAGGTCAGGCTAGATGATCACAATGATCCTTCTGGGCTTTAAAATCGATGGGAAAGTGACAGTTAAATGCAATCTGAAGTTTGTGCGATCGGTCACTCAAGTGGAGGATTGCCCAGAGCTAAGCCTTCTCCTGCCGTGTTGCCTGGCTGGTAGTTTATATTCTCTGAAGGAATAACAAAGAGCAATACATTAAGGGTTACACTTAACATGGGAAAGAACCTGGGGGGGGTGTGGCTAATGTGGCAAAGTTTTAAGATTGCTCTGGCAATATTAACGCCTACCATCATCGGCCTTCTGGGGGGTTAATTTCACAGCTTAATGATGCAATCATGCTGGCTTTTTACATTGACTGTCCTTGAGCAGAAGGTTAGTAAAAGGCAGTTATGTTATATGCTCTGTGTATTGCACGTCCATGGAGCTGAGAGCTGAGGAGAGCCAGAGCAGAAGGAGTTTTGGATCTGGCATTCATGGTTCAAACCCACCTCCAGCTAATTGCATTCTATTAGACAGTAAAACCTGCCTTCCTTAACCACTCAAAGGACCGCCTGCTCCCCCATTCCCTGCCATATAGTCAGAGGTTTGGGGCATGTGCCCTTCGGCTAAAGGTGGACCAGGTGTACTTTCAATATGGCCCTGATCCTGCAAGCTGCTGACCTGGGCAGACCCTGACCCACTCGCTGAGTCAGTGGGGGCTCTGGCTGAGGTCGCTGCGCTGACCTTTTTTGAAAGGGGTGCTTGAGTGGTTTCCCTGAGCACTGTGAATAGGTCACCCCTGGGGCCCTGCTCCTGCTCCCGTTGAAGTGTACGGCAAAGCTCCCGCTCCGTGGTGTAGGCTCAGGCAGGTGACCTCCAACGTTCCAAACATCAGAAGATTTCCCCTGCCCCCCCCCCCCCAATCACTGTGAGAGCTGGGGAAAGGCAGGGGCTGCTCAGTGGGTCCCCCCCCTGAGGCCCTGTGCACGCCTTGTCATGTATGAAATGGGCACTTTTGTATTAGCTCATGTGTGAGTCATGTATGCCCAGCACAAGCCTGACCCCACTGATTTTGTGCATTCAAGGGGCCCTGTTGTTCTGGGCACTGCATGGACATGCAGTGAAAGGCAGCCCCCGCCCACGGAACTAGCAGGCTGACTAGGGCCGAGACATGTCGCTTGGGTGGCATTTGTAAATACAGCGAACCCTGCCGAGATGCCACCCGTCCTGCCTGGGCAGCTCCCATGAGGATACCTTCTCCCATGATCCGCTCCGGCATCTTCCTTAGGAGAGTCCCCTGCTGTGCACACCCCCTGCCTCGGTCCCTTAAGACTGTCGTTTCTTTCTGCCCCTCCCTGCCCCGTGGAAGCTGCTGGCAGCACATCTGACATCACCATCCTGCAGCGTTGTGCTCTGCGATGCCAGTCGCCTCCGTGCGTCTCCTCACCAGCCAGCCTGCCTCGGGGGTTCTCCCTCAGCTCTGGCAGAGCCGCTCAGAGACTGGGACGGGTTGTTTCTGCCGACGGCGATAGGAGCTGCGCTCGCCTGCAAGCTTGGCTTGCTCTGAGGTGGCCTGGCGTGGTTCCTCCAAGCAATGAGTAATCCTGATGGGTTGGCTGCTGCAGCCGTGGGCTGGGTACGGTACCAGCAAATAGGCCCCACTGGAGTTAGGGGGAGCCCTGCTGAGGGTGTGGAGAGCCCCTGATGTGAGCCGGGGAGGCTGGAGCAGGCAAGGGCTCTTGCCAGCAACCCAACGTCAGGACTTGGGGACAGAACGGTAGAGGAGCGGGCTGACACTTGCAAGGACTTGAGCAGCATTGCACGGTGGGGTCAGATGCCCAGCTTGACTGCCGCTGCCTCTGTGGGACCGTGGGCTAGTCACTCCCACTCACCTTTGCAACCCCCCCGAGACCTGCACAGGGAAAAGCACTCAGGGCCTGATTTTCAAAGGTGCTGAGCCCCCCCGGTGCTCCACTTGACGGCCATAGGAGACACGGACACTCCGCATCCGTGGAAATCAGGCGGTAACCTCGCTCCCAGGGGAAGGATGGGTGCATCAGCAGCCTCTTCCGCCGCAGTGAAGAATTGGGAGCTGGCTCAGAGACCGTGAACCCCAGCCTGGCACCTGTGAGACTGGCAGGGGGCTGCATCTGCTCTTTGCCCTGGGGGTGTGACTGGTGGAGCAGACTCACTCTCCCCTTGTGTCAAGCTGACATCCCGGCATTCACCAAGGTGGGCACGATGCCCAGAGCTGTTTTAGACGAGAGATTGACAACGGTCTCTGAAAAGCAAACATGCCCTCCTGCTGCCCAGGGAAGTCAGAAGGTAACTGCCGGTCAACTGCAATTCAGACGTGGACTTTGTCCCAGGGCAAAGGGCGCGCCCTGATTCGGAAATGCTGCACAGCTGTTGCTGTTATCTCCAGGAGCATAGTGTGGCTAAATTCCTGGCGGGGCTTCAGTTTTGATGCAGATGTCAGTGGCTTGCTTTTAGTCCCATGCTATGGGCCAGATCCCCATTAGGTCAGTTGCATTCTGTCTGTTAAATTCCTCCCCTCTTCTGTGTTTAGTTAGCTGCAGTGTCCCTTACTCCCTGTCCTAAACGGCTGTTCCAGTGTTGCTGTGCACGATTAGTAGCTGCCGTGCTGTGCTCCAGAGGTGGCTGCATTTTGGCGATGCTAGGGAGAATGCCATTCCTGGTAATAAATAGCTTGTTGGATGCACAGTGCTTTGGCAGTGTAAGACTATCCCATTTCACATGCTCCCATTCCGCGGCTGGCTGGGATGACACACGTTCCCAAGGGGGAGGGGGGGGGGAAGACAAGGGAGAATGAGGATAAAAGGGTGGGGAAGACCTAAGGTGTCTGAACTAGGCTATTTTGCCATCCACGCCCTCATCCTCACAGCACAGCACTGAGCTCCCACACTGGGATGCTGGACAGAGCAGTGTGGTATTTGGTGGGCAGAAATGAGGCATTGTGGGTATCTTCGGAGGAGTCCGGCTGCATTTCTCCTGGGTCCTGGTTACCTGTTGCAAGAGGAGGGGGGCATGAGCCAACTATTCCGGGAGCGCACAGGCGGTCGGAAATGGGTGGCTCAGGCCAGGGAGCTCAGCAGAGAAGGGCCAGAGCGATCTGAGTACAAGGGAACCTCGCAGAACAAGCAGGTTTTATCTGACCCTCTAGCAGCGCATGGACTTGCCCCTTTGGGCCAGTGTCATTCCCTATGGCCTTTGGTTCCTCCGTGGGGCCTTTGGTTTCACCTATTCGGTATCGGCATCCTCTGGGTTGTGTTTTCCTTGCTCTGATGCGACAATAAAGAATTTCTCTGCTGTGGAGTTAGCCATTTCCCCCCCCCCCCCCCCCGCCCCACACACACACACACACACCCAGCTGGGGTAACCTAGGCTCCCCTGCCCAGTCAGACGTGCCCTACAGTGGAGAGCTTAGGGCGACCATATTTCCAGAAGTGAAAACGGGACACTGCGTGGGGCTGGCCCAAGACCCCTCCACACATGGGGCTGGCCCCAGCCACTAGCCCAGCCCCTCCACCCCCGCCCCGATGGGCTGGCCCCAGCTGCTCCCCCAAGGAGCCCCTCCCCCAGACTGTCACTGGTCACTCGAACCCTGCGTGCCCCCCACTTGAGGCTGTCGCTGGAACCAGGCCTGCTCCCCATGCACTGGAACCCTTCCTCCCCCCGCAGCCCAACTACCCCCCTGCACGGGGCTGGCATCTCTGCTCGCCCCCCACACCTCACCCCACTTTTTTGACAGAAGTGAGCATTTGTCCTGTTTGCTCTTGCCAACCTGATCAGTCAGCAAGAGCAAATGAACGGGACAAATGCCCTCTTTTGCCAAAAAAGTCGGGACAGGGCTTAAAAAAGGGACTGTCCCGGCCAAAACGGGAGGTATGGTCACCCTAGGGCAGCACCGCCTCCTCACATCTGGAGCAGAGGGCTGAGTGTAACCCTCGTGAAGCCACTTAAATCGGGAGGCTGCAGCTTTCTTGCAGCCCCGGGAGTTTGCAGGGCATGGCACTGGGGCTCCAAGGGAAAAGCTGCGTCCAGTTGCTCCTGATCAGCTCCGAGTCCCGGCCTGCTAAACAATCCTGCTCGGGCCCTGGCACATGGCTCCCATCCAGGGATCCTCCAATTCTTCCGTAGCGCGGATCGCACCTTAATGGAGGGCCTGTCTCGTGGCCCCTCCGTTCCCATGCATCATCTCCTGGCCACACCCCATGACATCCCTATGGCTACAGCAGTGATTGCTGACTTGGACAAGCACATCAGGGAAGCGTGGGATACCGCTGTATCTGCTTCTAATGCTGTTCAGCAGCTGGGAATGAGCAGAAGGGGCCGGCCCCATGTGACAGGCCAGCCCAGCGGGCTGCAGACTCCCAGGAAGAGCTCCACGGGCCCTGGCCTGGGACTCTCCGAGCTGGCACACCCCTTCCATCTCTGCTGAGCGGTTCTCCTGCACTCCCAGGCAGTCACAGGTCTCTAGATGCCGCTAGACTTCAGAGGGGGGGCTCTGGAGTCTCAAAGCACCAGGGCAGCGCCAGTTCCAGGGGAGGGGGCAGCTCGAGTTTGCTTTCACTCCTGTGGGTTTATTCGTGCGAGGGGGGCTGGAATTGGTGCGTGCTCACGGTGTCCCTGCTGCGCGGTCCTGGCGTGAAAGTTGCTGATGGTAGAAGTGGGAGGGGTGGATGGGGACAGAGAGGTTACATGGCCGCGTTTTTGTTATTTATTATTTGTGTTATTTCAGTGCCCGGGACCCCTGGCGCTAGGTGCTGTACAAACATGTGCATGGTGCCCATTCCTCAAGCAGGTCACTAGGGTGTCTGGGGGCCAGGGGCTGGCTCCAGAATAGATCCTCAATTTGTTTTCAAGGCCAGATGGGACCATCTTGGGCACAGATAGCTGAGGGCCTTGGCTCTGGAGGGTCTAGCAATCTGCCCTGCTGCCTTGGAGCTCAGGGCGCAGAGCTGTACCATTGCCAATGGTGCTAGCAGCCCAGCGGGCTGTGCACGCTGGCACCAGGGTGAGCAGGGCTGAGAGGCAGGCCCTGGATTCTGCAGCTTGGCAGGGCGGGGATGGAGGAATTGGTACATCTGCCCTGTTTTCGAATGGATTTAGTTGTGCCTTTCCCCCCCGCCCCGTTGTAACCAAACACAGACTCGGCCCGGTCAGCGTCGGGGGCCTGGCCCCAGGTGTTTAGACTCTTACTGGGTGACTTGTCTCTGCTGATTTTATGCCAGTCCCCCGGCCGCACCGCTGGGCTCCAGCTCTGCTGCGTTTCCCGGGCTCGGTCAGGTTCCACAAACCTCCCTGCTTAGCCGGTGTGGCATGGGAGGGGGGCTCTGCTTGGAGCCTGGTTGGGAAACAGATGGGGCCCCGTGTCCCCTTGCCCCGCACGGAGATGCGGCACCCAGCTCTACCCCTGATGGTTGGCGTTGGCTTGAAAGGCCCGGGGTCAAACGCCTTTGTCCCGAGCGGGCAGGGCCTGTCCTCCGCTCTGCCCCACTGTCTGATGCCCGAGCCGCAAGACCAGAGGCCAGGGCTGGGATCCTCCCTCGCTAAGGGCGGGGGTGCAGCTGTGTCAGATGGAAGGAGAGAAACAAGGCACTGCAGGGCAGCGTCCTTCAAAAGCGCCTGGCTCCCAAGGGGTTAACTGTGAATGACCGAGAGTAACCCCGTCTGGCAGCGCCGGGGTTAAGGCAAACGGCCTGGAGTAACCCAGCGCCATTCACCTTGGAGGCTGCGCGGGGAGGCCCAGGCTGTCTGGGGGCGGTTGGCAGGGCCGGATAGCGAGGCCGGGCAGGCGGGCGCCGATTGGCGGAGAGGGATCACCTCATGCAAGAGCCGTGATTCACAATTCCACCCGCGCTCCTTCCCCGACGGCTGGGGAGGCGGGACAGGGCGGGCGGGAGGCACCCGGGTTTGAAATAACCACACACGGCCCCGCTGCCCAGACTCTGCCATCCTTCTCCCTCCGGCCGGCCGGGCTGATCTGGGCTCGTGGGCTCCGCGGGCACCCGGCCTGTCCCTGGGCCACGGCTGGGATGGAGTGCACTTTCGAAGGTATCTCCCCCCCTGCACACGCACTGCTTATTCGGTGCATTTGGGCTTCCAGATGTGCAGTCTGCTTCCCCCCCCGCCAGATGTGCACCCGTCTTGTGGGGAGACTGAGGTGGGGCATGTGGGCGAGTGTCCCCCCCCACCCCCTGCAGCGGGCTAGGGTCACCTCTGTTTGCGATGCGGGGGGAGGCTGAAATCTCTCCTGCTTGGTTCCACTGAATGCTGCCCTGTCAGGTCAGGAGGCTGGGACGACCGGAGAGCTGGGCACCCCCTTTCCTGGGGTGCAATCCATTGTTGGCCTGCAGCGCTCGCTGAGCCCAGCCGTCCCAGCGGAACTCCAGCACCGCTGGACTGGAGTCACAGCAGTGCCTGGCCCCCTCCCTTTGAAAGCTGCATTGAGTGGAGGGAGGGAGGATCGCACGATTCTGCAGGCGGCTGAGTCTGGGGAGCGTGGGGTGAGTGAGTGGTGGGAGAGGTGGGGAACTACTCCCCTATAACAAGTGACAGCCTGTCTCCTGCGGGATCCACTCACTCAGGGACTTTCCTGGGCTGCAGGCATTTGTATTTTGCCTGAGTTTGTCACTTTCCTTCCAGCAGCCCCCAATCCATGTCCCCACTGCCCTCACACTGCTTCCTGAGCTCCCCTTTCTCGCTCCGTTTGGAAAAGGACATTTACAGCGTCCCTATAAAGCGGAATAAACGTGTTTGTGGAAGGGTGGAGTGGGGGCTGTTACCCGCCAGCTCTTTGGTGACCACCTGGAAATGCTCCATGCAAGACCTCTGAATTATGCCACGAAACCATGGTGAAGGCCACATCGGAAATAGACCGACTGCATGCTCCATAGTGTGTGTGTGTGTGTGTGTGTGTGTGTGTGTGTGTGTGTGAGAGAGAGATATTGCGTTATAAGTATCTAATCACACTATGTGATCTCAGATAGTCTATAACCCCTACCGTGTGCTTCCTAGTGGTGCGTGCTGTGTATTGTGTTATAATTGTATAATGCTACTCTGTGCAGATATACAGACCCAGTGTGCAGCCGTTTATTACCTGCACTGAGGCTCTGCCCAGCACCGTAGAGGTGTGATCACAGCAGGGACAGGAGTTACCCCAGCGGTGCTAGGCTCTGTCATAGTGTTACAGATCTGGCCTGCACCTGTGGCCTTTTTGTGTGGCAGGGAGATGTGAGCAGTGTTCTCAGGCGGCGGGATGGGGGAAGCTAACGTAGGGATGGGTCGGAGCTGGGGCCTGGGACCCAGGACTTCTGGCTTTTGCTGACATGGTGCATGAACTTAGGCAAGTCACCTCAGCCAACATTTTCAGCCTGGTTCTGGTGTCTCCAATGTTGGGAGCCCAGCTTAGGACCCCTGGGGCCTGGTTTCCCCAGGTGCAACCACAGCACCCATTAACTTCAACTAGAGTTAGAGCAGCTCTGAAAATCAGGCCCCACATGGCCCAGGGCGAGCTCCCAAACTCAGTGCCGAAAACGTAGGCTGAGATTTTCGAAGCTGACTAGGGGAGTTAGAATCAGGACTCCCCATCCAATGAGCGGGGCTGTGAATCTAACTCTCCTAGTCAGCTTTGGAGTCTTCGCCTCAGACACCAACCACTCTGTGCCTCAGTTTCCCCAGGCACATGGTGAGGACAGTGAGACCGAGCTACCTGGTGGCTGAGCTGGAAGGATCAGTTTGGTAAGAGCCGGCAGAGAAGGCGCTAGGGCAGTGCACAGTGTTATTAATGGCTGGTGCTCATTGCGGCAAAGCCTTGGCCGTCGGAAGGCTGGGTTCTGATCGAGAGAGGCCACTGGCTCCGCGTGTGACCGGGGGTCATCTCCCCGTGCCGCACTTGTAAAACGCGGTGAAAAAACCCAGCAGCTACTGCTGCGTGGGAGTGGAGTCGTCCAAGGTGAACAGATGCGCGTCTGGTTTCAAGCAACAGCTTCGACTCTGCCTCCTGCAGCCCCAGGCCCGTGTGGCAGCCTTGTCTAGGTGAGGAGGGAAGGGCAGCTCCCTGCGTCTGGTGGAAGACTAGCACTCGAACGCAGGTTCACCCTGGATGTTCAGAGCGTGCGTTTCCTGCACGCCTGTCAGAGGCTAGAATAGCGTCCCCGTGGATTCTGGCCCTTTCTCACCTGATGGCTGGGCATGGTGATGGAGTAGCCATCTCCCCCCCCCCCCGCCCCAACTGAGATGTTGGCCTGTGGGAAACACTGCCACGGCAAATGAGCGTGAGCACCGAGGGCTGCGTTTACCTGACTGGGGGCCCTGTCCCCTCCTTAGTTAGACAGGAGGGTTGCAGGCCCTTTCACACTGCAGATCACGAGCTCATGCTGTGGGCCCCGATCCTGGTCCCTGCCCCGCACTCCCCCTGCAGAAACCCGGACGCCAGGCTCCATGGAGCAGGGAGAACTAGGGCAGCCTGCAGGAGACAGCAATAAATAATGGGATGGGCCCAGCTGACTGGAAACATCTCCTCAGCGCCGTGCCTGGGCTGTTTGTTTCCTTTCTGGGGGTACAGGACTGACATGGCTCAGCCCCAGATTCTCCCCCCCCCCCAACCGCTTGCAGCTCCCCCGCTCTGTCTCCAGGTTGGGCCTGGCCCCCAGGTGCTTTGCTCCAGTGTTGGTGTCATCGGGACATTGGATCACAGCTGAATTGACACCAGAGAAGTCCACCCCAGGGGCACTGAGCAGCCATGTGGAGGGGGAAAGGAGTGAGGCGGGGGTTGGGTTTTTTAGTACAGTTGGTCAAAAAAGCCTCTGGAAGCCTGAAGCAAAGCCCAGACTGGGCTGTAAGTAGCAGGACGCATTGATCCACAGGGGGAGGGAGGGTGATGACTGCTGGGCTGGGACACGAGAGACCCAGGTTCCATTCCCTGCTTTGCCGTAGACTCCTTGGGCTAGGCACTGACTTGCTCCGCGCCTCGGTTTCCCCCCCCGCACAACGGGGCCAGGACGATAATCCTGCTTTTCCCCTTCCCGTTGTTGGTTTGTAAACTCTGTGGGGCTGGACAGCAGGGCTCTGTCTCTCGTTGCGGGTACATATAGCCCCTAAGCCAGTGGGCCTTTATTGACCCTCTGTGCTACCGTAATACGGAAAACAATAATACCCCTTCCCCATCTACAGCCAGCGCAGGACTGGGCCCTGCAGCCTCTGCTCCAGCCCACGCAGGGGGGGGCTGCCCCTCCCTGGGCTGTTGACAAGCCCCCCAAGGATGTCTCCCTCCTCCTGTTCATTGTTTTCTTGCCATTCAGCCTAAGGGTCCCCTGTCAGTTCCCCTGCAGGCTGCGGTGGGATAGAATCCGGGCCCAGCCCCCTTGCTCGTGTGAGTAGTCCCCTGTGAAGTCAGGGCAGCAGCCCACGTGAGGAAGGGCTGCAGGATCGGGCTCTCTGGGGTCCAGCCGGGCATGGAGCAGCTGTAAGAGGAGGGGTGAGATTTTGGATCCTCCCCATTGCACCTCCCTGTGTCTCCCACTTCTTGCCTGTATCCCCAAGAGTGTCCCCTTGGTGGCTGGTCTTCCAGCTCCCCCTGCTGGCAGATGCGGTTATCACACCCACAGCGGACATGCCAAGGACGGTACCCGACTCCCCTGGGCCGGCGCGCTGTGCGTGGGTTGTTTGTAAAGGGCTCGGGTGGGCTGGGCTGGGCCCAGGGGAGCTGAAGGCTTTCGGTCCAGCCTGCTGGTCTGGGCTGCCGTTCTACCCCCTCGGAATCCCCCCCCCCCCCCGTCCCCCCCGCGCGGTCCTGTGTGTGGCACTGATGCTGCAGCTGGGGGCAGTTGATGATGGGGACTTTGGCAGCTGGCCCTGCAGCCACCCATTAGGAGGCGCTTGAGGAGCCTTCTCCCCCGCATGCCGTCCCTGAGCGCTGGCGGCTGGGACCCCATGGGGCAGGCTGGGACGGAGGGAGCTTTAAAGCAAAGGTGCCGGAGGCCAAAGGCAGCCTGCAGCCATTGAATACGGAGCGGTGACCCACGGGGGCTGTGTGTCCCAGCACGCCCTGCTCTGCCCATCACGGAGCAACCTGCTTGCCCTGCTGGCAGCACGACATGATCTAAGGGCGAGTGTGGGCAACCCCTGGGCGGGAGGGTGGGCATGCCCCTGCTGGTACATGCGATAGCCAGAGGAAGGTGCAAACGGGAATGCTGAGTGTGCGCAGTAAGACTCGCTCTTTGGCCCCAGTTGTTGCTTCAGTCCAACGCCCTCCTCCTCCCCCCGCTGAGATGAGTTTGGGGGGGTTCAGCCCAGTTCCTAAAGGTGCCCACATGACAAAACCCACGGCTGGCGCAAACACCAGATTCAGTGGCGAGGCCCAGGTGCAGTAGGCCTTGGAGTTAGGTCAGCTGGTGGGGCAGCATGGGGGAGCTGGCCTGGCTGGGGATACAGGGACGCCGGGTTCCCAGGGCTGTTTTATCCAGCACCAGCGTTTACCCTGCGGGCAGTCTAATAACCGAGCTGGGTCTGGTTGCAATGTGGGCAGCCCTCACCCTGCAGGGTGTGTGGATCCCCTCCCTGCCAGACAACAAGCCCTGTATTCGGGGCGACGTAGATCTCTGTGGTACGTGGGATCCCTCTCACTGCTGGGCTGGCTTGGGGTGTTTTCCAGACATGCTCCAGCTGATCAACACCCAGGACAATGAGTTCCCGGGCTTGTTTGACACTCCGTTCGGTGCACCTGCCACCCCGATGCCAGAGGCCAGCACGCCTGTGGGGCTGCCGTCCACACCCGGCTCTCTCGACGGCTACCTGGGGCCCAGCCAGGCGCCCCCCTCCGCTCCCGTGAGCATGTACCAGGTGCCTCCACCGCTGCAGAGCTTCTCACCGCAGCCCCAGCTGAGGGCCGGGCCAGGCCTGACGGTGTCTCCGCCGGCGTCGGATATCAAGGAGGAGCCCATGGCACTGTCTGCCAGCCAGCCCCGGCCTCTGCCCCAGCCACAGCAGGGGTTGATGACAGCCCAGAGCTTCGTCCCGCCTTCCCAAGGCCAGTTCACCCCACAGCACTTGCTGGGCTACCAGGGTCAGCACGGCTTCACCGGTGAGGCTCGGGATGGGGGGAGGGCCCCTTGAGATGGGGCTGGGTCTCCCGTGGGACTCCGAACTGGCCCTGAAAGGGCTGTAGTCTATGGGGCAGCACTGGAGTGGGATCAGCTCCAGTAGGTGATGCGTTGTCCCCCATAGCTAATACTGTAAGGGGTTCATTTAAAGGGACGCTGTCAAGTAATTTAGACCTAATCTTTTGGCCTCAGTTTTTTTCTACCCTGGGTGGGACTATCCTTTTGGGTCTTTAAAAACATGAATTTAAAAACCAAATCTCACTGAGCAGTGGGGGTTTTTTTGTTTTGGAAAAAAGGAAGTGGGAGACAGTGTTTATATAGGACCTATAATTTTGTCACCTCTGCTGCTGCCAGGGCAGCCCACGGGAAGAGTGCAAGCTGAGCACCAGTAATGAGGCCCTGAGGGGGATATCCCTGTGGGGGGGTCTGTTCACTGGGGAAAGGGCAAAATGGGTGGGAGGCGTGGGCTGTTTTCAAGGGTGTGATCAACTCTGGCTGGTCCCCTGGCAGAGTGTGGGGCGTGATGGGTGATTGACAGTCTCTGGAGCATCCCGAGTGAGGAGAGGAGAGGAGCTGGGCCCTTGGTCTGCCTGGCTGACGCAGGATCGCGGGCGGGCAGGGCCCCTGGAGTGTGAGGAGCAGGCTCCACGCTGCATCTAACTCGCTCTCCTTCCTTGTCTCAGCATTGCATCCCGCAGGGGCTGCTGCCCAGTCCCCGGCCAGCCTCCCTCACTCCTCTCCGCAGATCCAGCCCGTCACCCTTCAGGCTCACGTCCAGAACATCTCGCCCCAGCAGCTGCTGGCCGCAGCCACCACTGGCACCTCCCAAGCTGTCTCCTCCCAGATCCAGCAAGTCCCGGTAAGCTGGGGCCAGGAGCGTGGACAGGCAGTGGGAGATCCAGGCACTCCTGCCCCCCGAGCTGGGGGTGTGGAGCTCCAGCGCTAACCCTCTGCCCACCCTACAGGTCCTGCTGCAGCCCCACTTCATCAAGGCCGAGTCCCTGTTCCTGACAGCTGTGAAGACGGATGTCTCTGGGGCAAAGACCTCCAGCCACACGTCGCTGGCCACCACGGCGGCCATCCAGTCTGCGCCGCTGCAGGTCCCAGTAGGTGAAACCCTCGGTGGTCCCTGTGTCTGAGTCTCCCCCACAAGCCCACGTCTCCACCCCCAGGCTGGATCTGCCGCTTGGCCTCAGGCCTGGGGTCAGAGCCAGTCAGCGGGGAGCTGGGAACAGACCCAGGGCTCCTGACTCCCTGGCTGGGGGGAGGGATAGCTCAGTGGTTTGAGCATTGGCCTGTTAAACCCAGGGGTTGTGAGTTCAATTCTTGAGGGGGCCACTTAGGGATCTGGGGCAAAATCAGTACTTGGTCCTGCTAGTGAAGGCAGGGGGCTGAACTCCATGACCTTTCAGGGTCCCTTCCTGTTCTGTGAGATAGGTATATCTCCATATATATATTTTACCCTCCATATCCTCCCTTGGTGCAGCAGCCAGGGCCTGGGACCTTCCCTGGAGACCAGCAGGAGCTCAGCCAGTTAAAGCCATAGATAATATCTGGGAGCGGCGTCAAGGCATCGGCCAATTGCAACTAGAGAGCAGAGCTCGGGTCCTGGCCCAAAGGGGACGAGCTCAGTGGGTCTCAGCAAGCTCCACATCTCAAAACTCAAATGGAGCTGGGCCCGGTCGAATGTCAGCCCCAGAGCGGTTCACGGGTGGGAATGTCAGGAGGGGGCTGTGGGTTGGGATTGGGGGCAGCAGCAGAGCTGGTGTGGGGGGGTGGAGCCCAGGGCTGGAACAGCAGGGCAGGGGGCTGCTGTGTCAGGAGCGAGGGGTCCTGGCAGAGCTGTGGGGGGGAGCTGCCTGGGGTAGGTGGAGGGGCTCTTTTCTCCCCCCACCCTGGCAGGGTGGGCATACTCCTGGCTCCGGCCGACCCCAACGCCCTGCTCTCTCGCAGACCCTGGTGAGCGGAGGCACCATCCTGGCCACGGTGCCGCTGATGGTGGATGCCGACAAGCTGCCCATTAACCGGCTGGCGGCCAGCGGGAAGTCAGCCTTGGTGCAGAACAAAGGCGAGAAGCGCACAGCACACAATGCCATCGAGAAGCGCTACCGCTCCTCCATCAACGACAGGATCATGGAGCTGAAGGACCTGGTGGTGGGCTCGGAGGCCAAGGTACCCGGGCAGCGGTGGGGCCTGTCGCGGCAGGGTGGGGGTGTCTGTCCCAAGATGCAAGCGCTGTGGTTCCCCCCTCCCTCCAGCTGCTGGGGGCTGGGAGGTGCTGCAGGCCGGGAATGAGGGGCATCAGCAGAGCTAGCTGGGAGTACGGTGGGGCGGGGGCTGAAGGGGCTCCTGCCTGGGTCTGGCGGCCATGTCGCATCCTGGTGCCACCAGGACACGGGCTTGGCTGGTGGGTTGAGCTCTGCCACCCAGTTGCTCCTCCGCAGGGACAGTACCCAACAGCGGTTAGCACGGGGGTGGGGGGTGGGCAGCATTGCCGGGGGCCACTCTAGACCTTCTCCCCGGGGTTGGCTGTGTCCGGCGATGAGGGGCAGCTGTGCCTGAGCGCCCGTGTCCCTCTCTCGGGCAGATGAACAAGTCGGCCATTCTGAGGAAGGCGATCGACTGTATCCGCTTCCTGCGGCAGAGCAACCAGAAGCTGAAGCAGGAGAACGTGGCCCTCAAGATGGCCGCCCAGAAGAACAGTGAGTGCGGGGTGGCTCTCCCGGCTGGAGGGTGGGGGGAGGGTTTGGGAGTTGAACCCAGGTTATGCCACCAGTGAAGTGAGTTTGGTGGGTCTCAGCCTGGCCCCAGCAGAGGCCCAGGACTACAGCAGCAGGTGTGAGGTGTCATGGGGGCTGTGGGTTGGGATTGGGGGGCAGCAGCAGGGGGGAGGGGGGACTGCATGAGGGCTGGGCGGGGGGGGAGATGATGTGTGGTGGCACCGTAGGGGAGAGGGGCAGTGGGGGGTGCTGTGGGGCGGGCCAGGCAAAGGGGCAGTGGGGGGGTGCTGTGGGGCACTGCCCAGCCCAGGGCGATGAATGCCCCAGCAGCCCCAGCCCATTGCAGGGTGGCACAAGCTCTCCGAAGCCACGGGGCTGGTTCAGCTGCCTGGGGGGAGCTGTAAGCGGCAGCCTCTCCTCATGCCCCCTCTGCTTTCAGAGTCCCTGAAGGACCTGGTGGCCACGTGCGGCGGGAAGACGGACGTGCCCATGGAGGAGATCAAGCCAGAGATGATGGACATGCTGACGCCCCCGCCCTCGGATGTGGGCTCCCCCTCCCACAGCAGCCCCCTCTCGCTGAGCGGCGGCAGCAGCAGCAGCGACTCGGAGCCCGACAGCCCGCTGTTCGAGGAGACCAAGGTCCCGTGACGGGGGCGCTGGGCTGGGCAGGAGACGGCTCTGGCGGGACCCCCGCCTGGAGCCAGGGACTGGCAGGTCAAACACCTGACCCAGGGGCGAGCCCTAGCCACGCTGCTTAGAGACGGTCCCTGGGCCTGGCCCGTTACCCAGCCAGCAGACGTGCAGGCTCTTGTCGGGTGCCAGGGCGTTTGGGGCAGGCCCAGCTTCGTTTGCCCTGGGGGAGGGGGTGACGGATCTGTGCAGCGCAGACTGGCTCCCAGCCCCCCAGGCATAGCTGGTGCCGTTCACCTTCACGCCCTGGCGCGCTCTGTGGGTACCGCCTCTCCAGCTCAGCCGGAGCAGACCCACCGCCTGTAGCAAGGCCTCATGCCTACCTCTGTGCTTGGCTTTCAGGGGAAGAAGGAGCAGCAGCTGTCCACCGGCAGCCTGGGTATGCTGGATCGCTCGCGCATGGCTCTCTGCGCCTTCGTCTTCCTCTGCCTCTCCTTCAACCCCCTGGCCTCCCTGCTGCGGGGCACCAGCCCCGAGGGCACCCCAGAGAGCGGGGCCTCCCCTGGCCCTGGCAGGAGCATAATGGGCGAGCCGGATTCCATAGGTAAGTGCTGGGAGCAGCACGGAGCCAGACGCTTGGCCGGGGGATTTAGTGTTAGAGAGTGGCAATCAGGGCCAGAACCCCCAGGCCAGGTGGCTGGGGTGATGGGAGCCAGGCCTGGAGGTAGAGGGGGCTGGGTGGCTGGGGCATCGGGGCCAGGCCTGGGGGTAGAGGGGGCTGGGGAGCTGGGGCGATTGGGGCCAGGCCGGAGGGTAGAGGGGCCTGGGTGCAGTCACGTGTCCAGGGTGCTGGGAGGAGCAGCCAGTGCTGGCGGGGGGCCCTGCGTTTGGGGTGTGGCCCCACGTGGCCCAGTGGGCTGTGACACCCCTGCTGGGTGATGCGGTCCGTAGCCTGGGGGGCACTCTGGGCCGTTGGTGGGGCTGGAGCTAGCTGTGATGTGCTGCTAACGCCGGCCCCCCCATCCCTCTCTGCGCCCTGTGCCCAGACGAGGCCTCAGGCTGGCCCACCCCGATCTTCTGGCTGCTCAACGTGCTGGTCGTGCTGGGAGCCTTCGTCCGGCTCTTCATCTACGGTGAGCCTGTCACCCGCCCCCACTCGGAGCCGTCCGTCCTCTTCTGGAGGCACCGCAAGCAGGCGGACCTGGACCTGGCCCGGGTAAGGAGCAGCGCCGCTGGCTGTGCCCTGGGAAGGGGGCTCCGGGCTCCCATTGCCCCAGGGCAGGTCCCAGCCCCGGAGCCTTGTGCATCCACCCCAGGTTGGCCCTGGTTTGATTTCTCCTTCCTACTCACTGGGCGCTCAGCAGCCCCTAACAGCCAAAGCCCTGCCCCTTCCTGCCCGCCTGGCACAGCCCCACCCCCAATTCCTGCCAGGAAAAGCCCCGCCTCTCCCTGCCCGCCTGGCACAGCCCCACCCCCAATTCCTGCCAGGAAAAGCCCCGCCTCTCCCTGCCCGCCTGGCACAGCCCCACCCCCAATTCCTGCCAGGAAAAGCCCCGCCCCTTCCTGCCCGCCTGGCACAGCCCCACCCCCAATTCCTGCCAGGAAAAGCCCCGCCCCTTCCTGCCTGCCTGGCACAGCCCCACCCCCAATTCCTGCCAGGAAAAGCCCCGCCTCTCCCTGCCCGCCTGGCACAGCCCCACCCCCAATTCCTGCCAGGAAAAGCCCCGCCTCTCCCTGCCCGCCTGGCACAGCCCCACCCCCAATTCCTGCCAGGAAAAGCCCCGCCTCTCCCTGCCCGCCTGGCACAGCCCCACCCCCAATTCCTGCCAGGAAAAGCCCCACCTCTCCCTGCCTGCCTCGAAAAGCCCTGCCCCCAATTCCTGCCAGGAAAAGCCCCGCCCCTTCCTGCCCGCCTGGCACAGCCCCTCCCCCAATTCCTGCCAGGAAAAGCCCTGCCCCTCCCTGCCCCCCTGGCACAGCCCCGCCCCCAATTCCTGCCAGGAAAAGCCCTGCCCCTCCCTGCCCCCCTGGCACAGCCCCGCCCCCAATTCCTGCCAGGAAAAGCCCTGCCCCTTCCTGCCCGCCTGGCACAGCCCCACCCCCAATTCCTGCCAGGAAAAGCCCCACCTCTCCCTGCCTGCCTCGAAAAGCCCTGCCCCCAATTCCTGCCAGGAAAAGCCTCGCCCCTCCCTGCCCGCCTGGCACAGCCCCGCCCCCAATTCCTGCCAGGAAAAGCCCCGCCCCTCCATGCCTGCCTGGAAAAGCCCCGCCCCCAATTCCTGCCAGGAAAAGCCCCGCCTCTCCCTGCCCGCCTGGCACAGCCCCACCCCCAATTCCTGCCAGGAAAAGCCCCACCTCTCCCTGCCTGCCTCGAAAAGCCCTGCCCCCAATTCCTGCCAGGAAAAGCCTCGCCCCTCCCTGCCCGTCTGGCACAGCCCCGCCCCCAATTCCTGCCAGGAAAAGCCCCGCCCCTCCATGCCTGCCTGGAAAAGCCCCGCCCCCAATTCCTGCCAGGAAAAGCCTCGCCCCTCCCTGCCCGCCTGGCACAGCCCCACCCCCAATTCCTGCCAGGAAAAGCCTCGCCCCTCCCTGCCCGCCTGGCCCGGCCCTTCCCTGGCCCTGCCCACTTGCCATGCCCTGCTCCCAACTTCCCAGGAAAAGCCCTGCCCTGGCAGAGGCCTGATACTCCGTAGGGGAATTCCCCACTCCGCAGGCAGCGCGTTAACACCCTGCATCCTCTCCACGTTGCCAGGGGGACTTTGCTCAGGCCTCCCAGCACCTGTGGACGGCCCTGAAGGCCCTGGGCCGCCCGCTACCCACCTCCAACTTCGACCTGACCTGCAGCCTCATGTGGAACCTCATCCGCCACCTGCTGCAGCGCCTCTGGGTGGGGCGCTGGCTGGCCGGGCGGGCGGGCGGCTTCCGGCGAGACAGCGAGCTGAAGGCTGACGTGCGCAAGAGCGCCCGCGATGCCGCCCTGGTCTACCACAAGTTGCACCAGCTGCACATGACAGGTAGGGGGCACCTGAGGGCCTTGATGGGACTGTGATTACTGGGGATTGAGCCAGAGGGATTGGGTCCCCAGTGGGGGGATCGGGGCTGGATATGTGGTTGCCCCATCCCTGAGCAGGTTCCGTGCCAGACTCTCACTCAGCTGTGCCTGTCCCCCTCAGCCCCGACCCACAGGTCCCCCCCACCCCCAGCTATTCCAGCCCGTGCCATGCAGGGAGGAGAGGTGCCAGCTGTCCAGCTGCTACCCTCCTTCCTCCCGCTTGCGCCGTGGGTGACCAGAGCCCTGTGGGGAGACTGGCAAGGCAGGAGCGCCCCCCAGTGCCAGGCTGATGTCCCACCTCCCCTCGCCCACAGGGAAGCACGTCGGGGGCCATCTCTCCGGCATCAACATGGCGCTGAGCGCCGTCAACCTGGCTGAGTGCGCCGGCGACACCGTCTCCGTGGCGACGCTTGCCGAGATCTACGTGGCCGCAGCGCTTCGCGTGAAAACCAGCCTTCACCGGCGCGTCCACTTCCTGGCGGTGAGTATGGCTCGGGGGTGGGGCTTGGCTCAGGGGAGGCGGGGCTCCTCCATGTCCCGCCCTCCCAGATTGCAGACACCAACCCCGGGCCCACCCGCTGGGCTGCTCCTAGAGGGGACGCTACAGGAAGCCATCTAGCCCGGCACCCCAGCACCACTGGTACCCACTGCCAGGAACCTATCCAGCCCGGTATCTGCACTGGGCCCATGTAGCTTGATATCGCCCCTTCCTGCTGCCTCAGACCTGCCCCTAGAGCTGGCTGCAAGCTCTGGCCGTGGCTCTCTGCCCAGACAGCACCATCCTGCCTGGCTGCCCCTGGGGCCATGCAGCCGGAGGGGCTGACCCGTGTCTCTGCCCTGGCAGCGCCCCTTCCTGTGCAGTGCCCGGCAGGTGTCCCTGTCGCACAGCGGCACCGTGCCCCCGGCCATGCAGTGGCTCTGCCACCCTGTGGGCCACCGCTTCTTCGTCGATGGAGACTGGTCTCTGAAGGGCACCCCGAGGGACAGTATCTACAGCTCCACCGGCAACCCAGGTACCCCCCCTCCCCCCGCATCTCACTGCCCAGCTCCGTCTCTGCGTGGCACCAGACTGGGGGTGGGCACTGCCCCGGTGGGAGGCAGACAGGGGCTGTGCCGGCACTCCCCATACTCAGCTCTGCCGATGCCCCTCACCCCTGAGGCTTAAACACTGTGGCCTTTGTCTCCAGAAAAATGGGCCTCTGTCACACGACCTAAAGTGAGCCTTGCCTGCCCTGCCCTTGGCATTAGGGATGCTGGGCGCCCTGCCAGGCTCCAGCCTGCCCTTGCCTTTATTAACATTGTGGTGCCTGGACCCCCTGTGCCAGCTCTGTGCCTGGCAAGGGCTCCAGGGTCTGGAGATGCAGCATTTGGGCTCCAGTGCCCCTCAGCTGGTTCCTCCCCCAAGCCAGGATGCTCCAGACATGGGGAGGTGATAGGGCCTAATCCCCTCCCGCCGCCCAACTAACAGGCCTCTCTTGGCGCTTCCCATGGGGCCCAGTGGACCCCCTGGGTCAGGTGACCCAGCTGTTCCGTGAGCACCTGCTGGAGAAGGCCCTGTGCTGTGTAGCCATGCCGGAGCCCAGCCCGCCAGCGGCCCACGGAGAAGGGTAAGTACCAGCCGTGGGGCCCAGGGCAGGGATGCACCCAGCCTGCCAGCTCCTGGCTTCCTCCCAGCCTGCAGCACCCTGCCGGCGACCACTCAGTCCCTGTCCTGCAGGGCTGTGGCCTGTCATGCCTGGTGGCCCCTCCCACCAATGGCTTTGTGCCACCAGCAGGGCCCTGAGCACCTCGGCTCTGCTGGGCTGAGCCATTGCCACCCCTCGTCACCCGGAGCCCAGCTGCTTCCCTCAGCACCTCTAATTCCTGGGGAGGGGGCGGGGACCCAGGACGGTTGGTTCTCCTGGCACCCGTCCCTAACGGCTCCTCTCCCCCTCGGCCTCAGGGAGTTCTCCGATGCCCTGGAGTACTTACAGCTGCTCAACGGCTGCTCGGACACCGCTGGCACCCCCAGCTGCACCCTCTCCATCAGCTTCGGCATGGTGGCTGGCACAGGTGAGGCCATCGCTGACCAGTGCGGACGGGGGGCAGGGGAGGGGGGCCCGGAGCCTGGCACGTGGCCTGGCGCTGAGAGGCAGGGCTAAAGCTGCGGTTGGGACTCTGCATGGGCAACTGCCTGGAGCACGCGGCACCCAGGGTGTCCAGGCCGAGGTGGGTGCAGTGATCCCGGGGAGCGTGAAAGTGACTGGCTGGAGATCCAAGGTGGGGCAAGTGGGTGTGGGGGGTGCTGTGCAGGGCAAGGCATCTGCGGGGGGTCGGCCAGGGCAGGCGAGTGTCTGTTCCTCACCGTGATAGGCTGGCTGATGCCATCGGTCCCGTGTCCCCCGCTCGCAGGCAGCGACCCCGTTGCCAAGTGGTGGGCGTCCATCGTCGCCGTGGCGATTCACTGGCTGCAGGGGGACGATGAGGCAGCTGAACGGCTATACCCGCTGGTGGAGACCATGCCAAGGGCCCTGCAGGTGTCGGAGTGAGTGTCTGCAGGGATCGGGAGAGGGAGCGGGGCGGGAGGTGCATCGCTGGGGCTGAGCTCTGCAAGGGAAATGCACCAGGGATCTTGGGGTGGGGGAGTGACACAGTGTCATGTGAGCAGCCGTGCAGTCACATGATCTCCAAAAGGGGGTGCCCATTCCATCTCAGGGAGCCAGCTTTGGGGGTGAGGCCAAGAGACGGGGCAGCATTGAACAGGGGTTGGTTATCCCAGCCCACCCCTCAGTGCTGGGAGACCCCCGCCGGGGGCACCATGATGACCCTCTCCCCCTCCGCTCGTGCAGGAAGCCCCTGCCCAGGGCCGCGCTGCACTCCTTCAAGGCCGTGCGGGCCCTGCTGGGGAAGCAGGACAGCAGCCAGGCCAGCCTGGGCCAGTGCGAGAAAGCCAGCGGCTACCTGCGGGACAGCCTGGGTCTCAGCTTGCCCGCCACTGGCACCCTTGACAAGGTGAGTCCCTGGGCTGTTCCCTGTGGCCTCGGCAGCGGGGTGGGTGAGCAGCTGTGTCTGATCGCTGACTGTTCTCAGCCGTGTAACCGGACTCTCCCCTAGCATGCACCGCATCCACTGAAAGGCAGCCACCTCTGGGGCGAAGCACACAGGGCTCCAGGAAGCAGGGTATGGTGCCGTATGCAGCGGAACCATCTGGCTCTCTCGGGCCACGCATCCAGCTATCCACGGGGCCTGCGCACCAGACGCACGCCTCTGCAGGAAAGGACCATCCAGGGGGGCGCAGCACAGTGGCCGCAGCTGTGGTGCATTGTAGTTGCATTGCATGTGTGAGAACAGGTGTGCAATGCCCCTGCAGTGCAGCCCAGACGGGGCTTCTTCCAGCACCGAGCGCCAGCGTGCAGCAAGGGACCAGGGCAGCAGTGCCCCCGCTGGGCACTGCAGAGGGCTGCTATCCAGCACCAAGCACCGGCCCTGGCAGACCCCGGGGAGGCGCCCCCCCAAGCCGTAATTCCTTCGCACCGGCCATCGCCTGTCAATGGGGCATCACCGTAGCCACCAAGGAACTTGGAAAGGTGGGACCCAGATGGGCCAACCAGTTCCATGGCACTGCGGTGGGAGGGTCAGATCCAATCTCCCTGGGCCGCGCCTGCTCTCTGCGGTGTCTCTGTGGGCGCAGCCCTGGGTGGTGTCTGTGTCACACAGTCTGTCCCCTCCCCCTCACTGGTGCCCCTCTCTCCCCCCAGGCAGTTCAGCTCCTCCTGTGCGATCTGCTCCTCGTGACCCGCACCAACCTGTGGCAGCAGCAGATGAATGTCAGCCAGCAGCTGAGCTGCGTCTACCAGGCCTCGGCCCTGGAGCTGCGGGGCTTCCAGCAGGACCTGAGCAGCCTGCGGCGCCTGGCCCAGACCTTCCGGCCAGCCATGCGCCGGGTGAGCCTTGGGGGGGAGTGGCTTGGGGGGGTTCAGCTCTTTGATTGCTTTGTCTGCTGAGCACATGCTTCCCACCATGATTGGAGGCCCCATGGCTGGCACTGTGCCAGGGGATGGGGATGGGGTCAAAGTCCCTGGGTGCAGACTCTCCCTGGGGACTGGGCTGGCGCCGGGCTGCCCGGAGGCTGACTGTCTATGTGGGCTGCTCCCCAGGTGTTCTTGCACGAAGCCACTGCCAGGTTGATGGCCAGAGCCAGCCCCACCAGGACCCACCAGCTGCTGGACCGCAGCCTGCGCAGGAGAGGGGCTCAGAGCAGCAAAGAAGGTGAAGGGGGAGCCTGTGGCCCAGGTGGTGTGGGAGCAGCAGGGGGAAGGGAGCCCAGATTGCCTTCTGCCCCCCAATCTGGGGGGGCTCCGCTGGGCTAGCAGGGACTGGGGCATGTGCCCGGCCCTGCCCTTGGGCTAGGAGGAGGATGCAGCCTCCATCGCCCTGTCTGTCCTGGGACTGCCAACCGGTGCCAGCTGTGGGGCTGTATGGCCGCCCCTTACGAGAGGGGCTGAGACCCAGCAGCTCATGACATGGATAAGTCCCACTAGGTTAGGGCATGGGTGGGCTGGGCTGAGGACTGCGTGCCCGAGTGGCATGACACCAACACACCCTGCCTGTGGCAGCAGATGGGCTCAGTTCAACCTACCTCTCCAGCCTACTTGGTACAGGACTGCGGGGGGCCAGTCTGGGGTGTAGGGATCAGCAAGATCCCCAGTGTGTGGCTGGCAGCGCTAGCGCTGGAGCAGTTGTTGGCACCCTGGGGGCGAGGGGCAGGACCAATCCCCCCATCCATCTTTGTGCATCCCCCTCTGTGCAACGGGCGCGTGATCGTGGCCTGGGCCTTCCCCTGCACGGCCCTGTCCCTCCCCTGGGCCCCCTCTGTCCCTGCTGGCGGCCAGTGCTGAACCAGCTGGGCCCTGTGTTTGCTCTTGCAGCCAGCGAGCCGGAGAGCCACCCCACGCCGCGGGAGCACGCCGAGGCCCTGCTGCTGGCTTGCTGCTACCTCCCACCCAGCTTCCTCTCTGCTCCAGGCCAGCGCGTGGGCATGCTGGCCGAGGCCGCCCGCACCCTGGAGAAGCTGGGTGATAAACGGACGCTCCATGACTGCCAGCAGATGATCATCAAACTGGGCAGCGGCACCACGGTCACCACCGGATAGTGCCGTGGCCGGAAAGCCATGGACCATGGGGGTGGGGAGGCCACTGCTCTAATGGGACTGATCCAGTAGTAACTGCTCCAGCAGGGCTGCTGTGCTGTGTCCTGGCCAATGTGTTTCCTTGCTTAATTGGCGGGAATGTTAGCCATTACTGCTGGGAGGGGCTGGGAGCTAGGACTCCTGGGTTCTATTCCCGACTCTCTTCTCTCACCCTGGGCAAATCACCCATGCGTGCCTCAGTTTCCCCACGGGTGTAATACACTTCCCTACCTCAGGGGGGTGCTGGCTGCCAAGTGGTGACACTGTTGGCTGGGGGCTGCCCTGGGAGCAGAGATGCTGTCATGGCGGAGGGAAGGGCGGGTGCTCTGAGGGGGCTAAGTGTAGAGGCTGGGGCTGGTGGGGGGCGGGGTTGCTGGCCGGGGTGGAAGGGGTCCAGCCTGGCCCTGGCTCGAAGCACGCCCCCAGCATGTGTGGGGTGCCGGGGGCCCCGTGGCCCAGGCTCTGTGCAGGCGACCGAGTGCTGGCTCTCGGAGACACAGCCAGGCCCTTCGTTGGTACAGTCCGTGGGTGCCGAGGGCTGGGCCCAAAGAGCTTCCAGCCCCTCCCCTGTGCTAGGGCCTGGAATCCCAGCTGCTCTCCTGCCCTCACCCTCCAGCATGGCCCCCCACCCTGCTCCCTGCCCCGCCCCAGGTCTCCCTCCCTGCTATGCTGGGGGTGAGCACTGGGGACCTCTAGTGGCGCCTTCTCAGTATTGGTCCCTTGCTCCAGCCCTGCTCCCTCGCCTCCAGGCAAAGCGTTCTAAGCTGCTGCCCCTGCCTCTGCCCCACCGCCCGCCCTAGACGGTGGAAGGCCTCTGACTCCCTCCCGCAGCAGCTGGCAGTGCCTACCCTGGTCGTGCACAGTGTGGTGCTGGGCATCAACTGCGGGGGCTTCAGGGAAAGGGAAGAGGGCAGGGCTGAGGTGGAGGGGGGGTGGGGGACCCTGGCGGTGGTGCACTCCTGGAGCATGGGGGTGGTCATGCCCCAGGACTCACAGCATTGCCCCCCGCCCTGCCTTGGCCCCTTCGCCTGCGTTTCCTTTTTAAAGGTTATTTTCATAGTTGGAGAGTTTTGTACAGACGATTAAAGCTGCTTATTTATAACTGTGCCTGTGCTGGATTGGGGGGGGGGGGGGGGCGCTGGACTCGACACCCCACCCTGGGACGGTCACAGAGCGCAGCCTCGCCAGGGCCGGGCACATTTGGGGGTGGCGGTGGTATCACCGCCTCTCCCCAGCAGGATCCAGCCGGGGTGTGTTTCACCCGCAATAAACAAGGATCAGGAGGCTCCAGCTGCCACTGCTGCCCTCGGCCTTGCCCGCCCCCCGCCTCCGGTGCCGCAGCCTGGGTGCAAGGATCGTCTGGCCTGGGCCTCTCCTGGAGGGGCAGAGGCACGAGCATGGACCCAGCAGGAAGTCCCTGTGCCCATGGTCTGCTCCTGCTGGCTCAGGGCCAAGCACTCAGAGCTGCTCCCCTAGCGTTGGAGCTTTGGGCTTTTTCATGTTGCCATGGAAATCTAGGGCCAAATCCCCCCGGGTGCCTGGCGGGATGCAGCGCGAGTGTCAATTCCCAATGGCTGGTTGCTAATATGGCCCCTTTTGCTGCAGAAATTGGGGGACCCCGTCTCTGCCCCCACATTTCAGCTGAACAGAGGCTGACCCTGCTCCCTTCGATGGGGTTTGTAGCTCGCTCCGCACAGCGTCCCCCGAGCACAGCCTGGGAGGGCCTAGAGGAGCTACTCGGCTTTAGGGGTGGGGTCCCCAGAGCCCCCAGCTGGTTCTAAGTAGAGTCACCATGGTCCTATCCCACCCTCCTCCAGCTGGGAAAGGGTCTTGGGCAAGCCAGGACTCCTGGGTTCTTTTCCTGAGGGCTATTGCCTGGCTGCATGACCTACGGGGTATCACTCCTCCTCACTGGGCCTCAGTTTCCCTTGCTAAGGGCAGGAGGGAGGTGCTTGTCACGGGGGCACCACCTGTGACGCACATGGGGAGGGCAGAGGCACAGACTCTTCCTGGGGCGGGGCTGTGAGGGGGAGAGGGGTGGCCAGGGGCTGGGCCCAGCTCAGCCACCCCAAGGATCAGAGTCCTGTAGGGTGGCTCAGGGTTGGCCCCTTTGCTGGGTACTGGCTGGACCCCTGGGCCCCAGGCCATCAGCACCCAGCAGAGCAGCTTGGGCTGGGCCAGGGGGTCGTATGGGGCTGGGAGGAGCCGACCCCAGGCATGGATGGTGGGGGGAGAGGAACATGGTCTGTGTCCCAGGGCAGGAGGGCTGAGAGGAGCCAGGCCCAGTTTTGTGCTGGCCCCCACCCCCTCAGCAGGGAGGGGAGGGGGACAGGGGAGCAAGCTGGCCCCTCCTCCACTCCCCCCGCAGCTGCTGACAGGGACAGGGTCTCTTCCTGGGGGTGGGGGGCACATCACCCCCACCTCTGAGTCTGAGCCTCATCCATGTGAGCTAAACCATCACCACACACCCCACGGCCAAGCGTCACACGGGGCCTCCACCAGGAAGCCTGGACCCGCCCCTTGGAGCAGAGGCTCGCCCAGCCATGGCTGCTCCGCCAGGGCACGCCCAGGGTGGGCACGGGCAGAGACGAGCTGTGTGCCCCACTGCAATGGCTGGGTTTCTGCCCGCGGCCTAGGCACGGCTTGCCTGAGCGATGCTGGACGCGGGGCGCGCTGCTGGCGCACGTAAAGCACAGGGTGGGTGAGGCGGTCCCAAGGCGTCCCTGAGCAAGGGGCGCGGGGGAGCAGGAGTTTATTAGATGCTGGGTTCAGGCCCCAGGAAGTGGTGGCAGTCTCTTTACATGAGCTGTTTAGGGGTGGCTGTGGCCAAGGCCAGGTTAGGGGACACTCCCGCAGCAGGCAGGGGGCTGGGCACGGCTAAAAGGGCTTAGCCGGCTCACCACCCCCAGCCAGTAGGCCTCACGGGAGACTTCCTATGGGGTTGTGTAACGGCAGGAGCACCGCGGGCACTCAGTGGCACCTGCACAGGGCAGCGCTGGCAGTTGAGCCAATGCGTTGGCATTGGTGCAGCCCCATGTGTGCACATGCAACCCCCCCACACACACCCTGCGCTCCAGCCCAGCACTACAGGGCGGGGGGGGGGGGGTGCTGCTTCTCAGCCTGCAGTCCCCAGGGACGGGGCACGGGGGATGAGCTCCCTGCCTCTATCCAGACAGGAAAGCGGGGCTATGGGCATGAGTCTGCCTGTGGTGTGGGACAGCCTGCCCCCCCCACACACACACACACACCTATCAGGGCAGGGCTTACGTGACCCTCAGGCTACTGTAGGCAGGTGCCTGCCCCACGTGCCCGGCTCCCAGCAGAAGGGAAGGGGCACCAATGCGGGGTCACTAGTCACATCCTCAGGCTTCAGCTGGGTTGATGGGGGGGGGGGGCAGGACTCTGGCTGGCCCCGCGGTGGAGTAGCCCAACAGGGCCTATGTCTGTGCAGCGTCTGGTGCCATGGGGCCTCCCCCCCAGTTCTGTCAGTGCCTAGTGCGCTGGTGTGGCACATCGCTCCCCCACTAGCTCTCCAGCCCTTCGCGCTCCCCGCCTGCCCCCAATCCACTTGGCTCCCTGCACTGGCCCGCCTGCCCCATGCCCCCGCGCCACTCTGCTGGCTTGGCAGGGCGTTTGCGCTGTCAGCACCGGGGCCGGGGCCTGTGGGAGCAGCAGGACAGCAGCCCAAGGATCAGCCCCCCCTGCGCCAGGCATCCCAGCCTACGTATGGCTCATTGCTACCGAGGGGGTCTGACTGCTGAGCCTGCCGCTCTGCACCCAGCTCGGTGCTCCCACCGTGGCATCACTGGCCTAGATCCCTGCAGCCCTCGGCATGGGACGTGAGCCTCGCGTGGGTCTGTCGCAGCCCTCGCTGCCGCGTGGGGCTCTCATCACCCCCCAGTCCAGTTAGGGCGACCAAGCCGGATCTGGCTGCGCTGGGACCTCAGGGGAGCCGTTTCCAACACCGGGTTGTGCCCCAGCTAGGCACAGCAGCAGTGCCCACAAGCAGCGGGATACCCCCTGCCAGCCCAGCCGCGGGAGCCCGGGCTGTGCCAGTGCCTGGTATGTGGCCACCGCGGTCGGGCAGCGATGCAGCCGCAAGCAAAGCCGGCAGAGGCTGTGGCTCTGGGCAGTGAGGCTCCGCAGGTGGGAACCAGGCTGGAGATGGTACTAAAGGCCAGCTCCCCCCAGCCATTAGGCCATGCGCGGCAGGTGGCAGAGGGGGTCTGGAGGCGGCCTGCAGGGTGGCTTTGGGGCTCCCTCTGGCGGCCGGGGGGCAGGGGAGGGGTGCTGCTATGGCAGAGGGCAGGGCGGTGTTTGCATGAGCTAATGATACCTGGCCAGACACGGCCGGCAGCGTTGGTGGGAGGAGACCTGAGGGGACCCTGGACCAGGGCAGATGCGGGAAGGGGCTCCGAGCCCAGAAGCTGGACCGTGCTGGGCTGAAACCAGGGGAGTCAGTGGAGTGGGGGAGATGACATGGTCAGGCCAGGAGCAAGGCTGGGTTTTGTGGATACTGGCGAGGCCCCAGGAGGACGCAGCAGTCAAGCGTGGGAGGCGGACAGGGAGCTTTGGCTTGCTGGGCCGAAAGAGACAGGCAGCCTTGCAGAAAGCAGACCAGCAACCAGGGCACCAGCCAACCGCGGGGGTGAGCAAGACCCATCCCCTGCTGTGCTGCAGCCTGAAGACAGGCTACCAGCCTCGCTGGCCAATGGGGGCTGAGCTGTTCTGGCATGGTCCCTGAAGGAGGGCCAAGGGGAGGAAAGGAAGTAGTAAGGGCAGGCCAGAACTCCATTTGCTCATGTTATCCTGGGGATGTGTGCACAGAGGGAACCCCCCTAGGAACAGATGGGAATGGGGAGTCAGTGAGAACCACTGCTGGTGACAAAACGCCCAGCGGGAAATCACTGTTGCAACCTGCATTCTTTTCCTCAGCTATTGCCAGGGAGGAGGGTCGGCAGGAGAAAAACAGGCTACGACTGGACGTCCACATACTTCCAAAACAATTGTTGAATCTTTATTGACGTTCTGAATGCAATGACCTGTTTTTGACTCTTAAGGAAAATAAACATCTTTTAGAAACAGCTTGTTACACACAATCTTCAGTGTGAAGCAATATACTAATAAGTACACTAGTCTTAACATTTACAGTCTTCATATATATTATATATATGTATATGTATACATATATATACACTATATAATGAGGCAATATATAATACACACGATTTACCATTTTACAGTCATATGTACAAGATGCCACTAAAAATAGCCAGGATGTCAGGCAATGGTGCCAGGGACGCAGATAGTTTTTTTCCCATGGTCCGTGGCAAGCTTCTGAAACAACAGACATTTCTTGGCCAGCAAACATTGAGGGCGAGGTGAGTGGTGGTGAGATGGCTAGCCAAGCGTGGCAGCATGAAATGCACACACTACTACCAACAGACAGGTTACAATGGGTGAATTGGCTTTGCTTGGGGAGGGGTCCAGATTCTTGTCTGGCGCAATGCAACAACTGCTTAGACTGTTGGGGATAGGCTGGGGGCGGGGGGTTGTTGCTCACATCCAACCATGTGTGATTCCAACCCGAGTGTGATGTTAAACATCTATCATTTCTCTATCTATGTAAGTAGAACCTCAGCGTTACAAACGCAGCGGGAACCGAGGTTGTTCAGGACTCTGAAATGTTCGTAACTCGGAACAAAACGTTATGGTGGTTCTTTCAAATGTTTACAACGGAACAGTGACTGAAGAGAGCTTTGAACCTTTACTATGCAGAAGAAAAATGCTGCTTTCCTTTTCGTTTTTTAGTAGTTGACGGTTAACAGTCCTGGATTCGCTTTGTTTTTGTTTTGTTTTTGGTCTCAGCTGCTGCCTGATTGTGTAATTCCGTTTTCAAATGAGGGTGTGGTTGCCTGGTCAGTTCGTAACTCTGAGGTTCTACAGCAATTCATTTTCAGACGGGCTCATTCTTTCTGGCGTCTGGCAGCATGGCCAATCTTCAGTAACGATCCCATCCAACACACTTGGACAAATACCAACCCAAACTGCCTCCGACCCCTTTAACCTGTGCGTGCGGCTCTAGCTCGTGTCTCTACGTTGCTGACTATCATGGATCTGATTTTGGAAATCTCCCGTAGGTCGTCTCATGGGTGTCAATGGGCCAACACACCCAAGGGCCGGGCAGGTCTAGGTCTGCGCTAGCGGGCTGTTTCCGTCCCGTTCAGCCCAATCCATTTACTATCCCTCCAGCCCCTGTGATGGAGGGAGCATTCCCGCAAGAACAAAGAATGGGCTGTGACATCATGGAGTGAATCAGCTAAGTGGCAAAGGGGCCAGGTCACAAGTGTCGCTGCAACCAGCAATGCTGGGGAACCAAAGACCCGGGGCGCCTGTATGCCGGTTTAAAGGGGGGGGGAGTGTGCGTGCGTAGGGGGCTGGTAAATTCCTACAGCTCTAAATGGTTGCTGGCTGCTCTCCGAGGGCGATTCTAACGAGGGGCGCTGGAAGGTGGCCTGGTTAGGCATCTGTGAGTTCAGGACTCACTGGTTTTAAAAAAAGGATGGGAACAAAGCTAGAACTGCTTCCAGCCCCAGCCACCTCCAGCTCCAGCAATGAGAGCGGGCACTGCAGACCCCATCCCCTCTCCCGTCACATGGGCCTGTATTTAGAGCCCGCTTTTAAGCGGGAGGTGATGCCAGCGGCTGTTTGAGCCGGCTCAGGCTACAGCTGCTCAGCGACTGAACTGTCTGCTCCGCATGGTGGCTGCCAGCTCGTCACAGGGTACGGCGAGGCAGCGCCCTTCGCCCCCCCGAACTCCCACCAGCGCCGGGGCACAAGGGGGGGCTGTTGAGCAGCACAGAGCAGATGAGCTACTGCCCTTGCGGAGGTGAAAAACGCTGCGGGGTCTGAGTGGCCCAGAAGTCCAGTTTCCAGCACACCGGCGAGATGGGAGCTTGGCCCAGGTGTGACCCCCAGGGCAGAGTGCTGGGTGGGTGTAGGTGGCCTCTCAGCCGCGTACCGAGCCAGGCCAGCCCTGCGGAGAGGGTGAGATCTGACAAATCTCTGCCCAGCAGGGTGACTAGGACTAATGCCAAAATCCACATCTGCTCCTTAGAACCCAGCTGCCAGCCAGGCCCCTTGGTCACTCTGTGGTTCCTGGTTATGACAAGGATGCACTCTTATCTAGCCCAAGCAGCGGGGAAAGGGCAGCCGTAAAGCTCACCAGCACACACGGCGGGGGAGGAGGGAGGGATTGGGACTTTGCATGGCACACAGCAGCAGCAGGCAGCATTGGGTACAGAGGGAAGAATGGCGTGCCGGGTTGCTGAAGCCAGCAGCCAGGGCAGGGTCCAGACTGGTCTAATGGATAAGTATTGCTTGTCACTCCCTGCCTGAGCTGCTGCGGGTGCATAGAGCAGCACACACCAGTACACAAGTGCGGTCCAGAGGGGGTAGGAGAGGGGGCAAGAGGGAGGCGCTGAAGGCCCAGAGACAATGCAGGGAGGCGGGGTTGAGATCATTCTAATGAGCCAAACTCCCTTTTCCCGTCCAGAAGCTCAGCCCAGCCTTCAGTGTGGCTGCACCAGGGGAACCTCCGAGGGCCGAAACCACGTTTCCGCCTCCCCGTGCACACACCAACTTCCACCCCCCCCAGCGTCTCCCGCAGCAGCCTCTGCCAGTCGCCCCCCGCCTGCCCACGTGCGCCCCCCCGGGGCTCGCGGCAGGGGACCGGGGCTGAAAATGAAAAACCAAACCAAAAGAGCAAAGTGTTGTTTCAAACATCAGGCCATTTTTTTTCTCATGTCGAGCACATATATACAGACAGACACCATGAGGTTTGCTGAAGGCAACATCTCAGATCAGATCAGAGTGAGATATGGAGGACTGGAAAGCTCTCATAGTCCAGCTGTTCCAGAGTAAGACAACATCGTCAGTAACCCTTTTACACTGTACCCCCTCCCTGCCCCTCCCCCGCCCTGCCCCACCCCACCCCCACCCCTGTGCAGCTAATGTAGTTCTGAAACATAGTCTGTGTTTGCCATGGGTTTTGTTATTTGCATCATCTGGGACCAGGTCAGAGAAGCCACCGTCCACGCGTCGCCTTCGCTCTCTGGTCAAGGGAGTCCCACCGCAGCAGGTGTACCCAGAATCCACTTCAAAGGGAGGTGCTGAAAATGCTCCAGGCCGGGATTTACCTGGGGCCTTGTCCCAGGTGAAAGATGTTACTATCAGTGTCAGTTACAGGTCCTAAAGGGGAGAGGAGGAAAAACCTGGAACTGGATTTCTTTGCCCACTGGCTCCGGGGTAGAGTTCAGAGGGGGAAGGAGAAAAACGTGGAACTGCTTTTATGTGCCCACCTGGAATGGCTCTGGATAGAGTTCCAAGAAGACCCTGGAGCTGGATCTCCGTGCCCATCCGGAATGGCTCTGGTAGAGTGTTGGGGGGAGCAGAAGGGAAGAAGTAGAACCTGGAACTGGCTTCCCACCTGGCCTGTATTCTGGGTGCTCCCCCGTCCCAGGTAAACACTATTGCCCGGGGGAATGGACGCAGATGGGTACATTCTGCACTTTCGTCCTTGCCTTTCCCTGTGGGATCTTGTCGTTGGCAGCCACCGCTGAGACAAGCACCAAGGAGCCTCTGGGGTGACCTGGGCCTGGCGGAGGGGCGACTTCCCGGCAGATGGATTATAACGGCTGCCTCTGCAAAAGAAGCCGAACAGGTTAATGGATCGGCAGCGAAAGGGTTAACTTGCTGCTCTGGGGGGGCCCACCCCCCCCTAGGAGGAGCGAGAATGGTGTTGCCTTCCCGCTGAGCTGGCTGAATTCCAGGCCTGGCTTTGCCAGCACGCGGGGAACAGGGTGGCATGAGACTCCCTGGGTTCACCCTGCGGCTGGCATTGCTCACCTGCGCCGGGCACAGGGCAAAATAACAGCACGCTCCAGCCAGGCTGCAGGCCTGTATCTGCAGCCTGTCGGCTCGACAGAGAGAACGGCCACCACCGGGGGGCAGGAGGACTCATCTCTCAGCAACCTGCCCTCCTCTGGCTTGTCCCTTTGGATTCAGTGCCACGCTAGCCATCTGCTGGCTTGCGGGTATCCTGCCCTCCCCAGAGTCTTCCAGAGAAAGGGATGCGTGCACCTCCCCCCGCTGCTGTCCTGTCCTTCCCACGCTGGTGTCTTCTTCGCCATTGGTCCTGTACCAGAGGAACTGCCCTGCACGGCCTGTCCTCCAGCCTCAGCTATACACTCTGCAACTTCAGCTTAACAAATCCGCTAGTGGGAGCCTATTCGTCTGCGGGGTGCTGTGCATTTCCCCCGGGCCCACAGCCCCTGGCTTCCCTCCCTGGGCATCAGCCTGGAGCAGCTACCAGACACATCTGCACATTTCTTCCCACTCATCAAACCAGCTGGCGATGACCTGCTCGGTCTTGTCCCGACCGGATTACAACCGACAGCTGGGCCTGGCCCAACCCGCCCCCCCCATCCAAACACTCAACCCCCAAGCTGTGGGCACATTCCCATTCTGGATCCGGGTTGTGCAGCCCCGACCTCCCGTCTGATTGCCTGTAATAAGGTGCACGTGCTGTAGCTGGGGAAGGAGAGAGGCAGGAAGTGCTTTTAGCGCTGATTAAATTATCGCGCCCCCCCCCCTCAGCATTTGGAAATGAGTTCCTGAGGGAAGACAAAGCCCTTTAGTCCCAGCCCTTCTCCTGTTGCTTTGTGGGGAGGTGGTGACAGCAGCAGTGACACTCCTTCTCCCTCCCCCCCCCCCGCCTCTTCCCCTCCAACGCTCCCGCTTCAACCTCACTTTGTTCCCTGCCTGCTTACGCCAGGCAGAACAACACCGACAGGCGCAAACGGCTCAGGCCGCCCGCGGAGCAGGAATCTAGAGGCAACTTGACTCCATCTCTCTGGGAGCTGGAAGGGAAATCAGGGGGTGCGTTTCCCCAGGAGGGCAACAGACGTCTGGGACGAGTTGCCAGAGGCTGAAGCCAACAGAGCAAGGTGTCTAAAGGGGCTTCAGAGGGAGCTGAGATTTGGGGGCAGGAATGGAGGGCGACACGGCCAGAGTGCAGAGGTGGCTTGAAGGCCAGGCGGGAAGGGCAGGCCGTTGGGTTTGATTCCTGCTCCATAGGGCTGGCCATGAGCTGAGCCCCTGGGCTGGGAGGATGGCAGTGGGGCTACCCCAGCCAGCCCCCACTCCCCTCAGCCTGCTGGGGGCTGTGCAGGGGAACACACACAATTGCCAGGGCTGTGGCCAGGGAAGCCAGGAGGAGAGGACAGATTCCTGGGTGGGGGGCTCTGGACTCACCTTATGTTTGGGACATTTCAGAGAGAAGTTCTCTTCAGTTAATAAGCAACCTGCGAACGGAAAGGAGAGCCCTACTTTAGAGGGTGTGGGTGAGGCAGCTGTGTGTCGTCCCCCCCAGCCTCTCACAACCACCCACCTCCACCCGCCATTAGCCCGCGGACTGAGTGCTCTGAGCTGGGGGCGGTGGTGGAGCTGTGAAGCCTTCTCCCTACCCCAGCTGATTTCCCCTTTGCCACAGGCATTGTCCTGCAGTGGACTGAATGGGACTCACTCTAGTGTCCATAATGGCTCCTCCTCCAGCAGCCAGAGGGGCCGCTCCTGGCTGATGGGAAGCCTGGCTTACGTCAGCCACGGCTAGAGCCCGGCAGGGGCTGTGCCAGGCCCCCCAAGGCTCCCCCAGGACTCCTCACCCTCGACCTGCAGCACCCACAGAGCTCTGCCTCAGCTCCTCAGCCTGGACCTGCTCTTAAAGCCCCAGTCCCACCATTGCCCCTCGGCCCCAAACTCGGGTCTCTCCTGCCAACCGCACTTCGTTGTGCTAAATGAGTGATGGGGTTTGCTGCGGCCATGGTTCTGCCAAAGGGCTAAGCTGAGACTGGCCAAACTTCTTCCCCTGGTGGCTTGAGCGGGATTTGACGCAGGCCGTCCAGAGGGTCGAGTCTGGGGAGATCTTGCTCGGTGGAGCAGGTCCCGCCCCATCCCAACCTGGCACATGTGCCTGGGTGACTGCTGGGGGAGCTGGCGCTAGCTGGGAATAGGGCTGGCAGCAATTCCAGGCCTCTCCTTTCCACGGGAAAGCTCCCAGTACCAGTGGATGTCTGCAAGGCTGACAGTACGGCAGTCCAAGCTGTGAAAGAGGCCGGGGCTGCTCACAGCCTCCTCCAGCTCGACAGCTCCCCCCCGGTGAGGCCGCCAGGAGGACGGGACACAGAGAGACGGGGATGGGGAAGAACGCTTGTGGCTGCTTTGATTCAAAAGCGCTTTCCCAACACCAGGCCCAACCGTGTGACTCCTGCGGAGATCTACAGGGCTGACTCTGGCCCCTTTACCTTAACTGCTTACTGCCCACATCTCCGTGCAGTGGGGTCCTCCCCCCCGTGGATAAACTGAGGCGCTGCGTGTGGCGGGGACTCAACCCAGTCCCCCAGGGAGCGGATGGCAGGGATGGGATCAGAAGTGCCCCCCTCAGCCCAGCACCCCACACTGCTCTAATCCTTTCACTCTCACCCTTCATTCTTTCTTGCCTTTCTCACCCTGCCTTTCTGCATCAAACCCCCTTCTCCCAGCAGCCTCCAGGAGAGGGGCTGGGTGAGCTCTTTACAGCTCCCCCAACGGGCATCTTGCTGCCTACGACAAATTTGCGACATGGCAACGAACTCCACAATACTGCAATGCCCTTCCCTGCACAAGTCCCTTGGCCGGGACGAAATCCTCCCTGAAATCTGTGGGGAACAGAGTGAGGCTCCAAGACTGGCCGTGGCAAAGTGCCCAACGGTGCCACGCTGAAATTACCTTTAAGACCCGGCCAGTGGTTTTTGACTGCCACATAAATACCGTCCCATCTCTCTGGCGCACGTGCATGGCAAACTGACACTGCGTGGTAACAAAATCGATTGCAGGGGCGTGCAGAGAATAACGCACTTGGTCCTGGCCTGTTAAAAAGGCTTTTCCCTTCTCTGGAGCCTTCCCGATACAGATCACCAGTAACTCTGGCACCATGAACGAATGGGAAGTACCATTATACCCTTTCACAAAGGGGGAAACTAAAACCCAGTGAGATCGAGTAACTTGCCCAAGGACATGCAACAAACCTACGGCAGAGGAAGGCGTAGAATGCAGGAGACCTGACTCCCAGCCCCCCTGTTCTAACCACATAGTGCCACCCTGTGAATGATCACAAATAGGACATAATACAAACTAATTAGACCAGCTATGGTTCCTGTGAAGGGGGGACTAGGCCCGGAATAGGAGGCGCGCAGGTCAGAACTGGCAGTGCACTGGCAGACCTGCTGAGGGAACTCAAGCCCGGCATGAGGGGCGGAGGGCCGGGTCTGAAGTGCATTGGGGAGCACAAAGCTGGGTGCAATGCGCTGGTGCCTCTCGTTTATGAACCCCCAAATCCCATGGAGCGTTAACGCTCCGAGCCAGCCGCAATGGAGGCTTATTCCCCACCTTGTAGAACTCTCCTCATGCACGGGACTCGGGAATCGCGCCAGGAACAACCGAACCCTGGGGAGCAGGAAGTTGAGGTCCTTCAAGCCCTCATGACCCAAATCCCTCTGCTCCTAAGCAAGCCTTACCTGTGTCAATGGCACATGCGTAATGATAGGTTTGGACACATCCCTTATGGCAGCACCCAACGGTTGCTCCTGCTTGTTGGCAACTAGAGCATCTCTTTAAATCCACCAACGGGGCAGCGGGGGAAAAGAGAGAGAGAATCCAGTGAGGTCCAGCGAAGTAAATCCCAGATACAAGAACTAGCTAGTCCCCTGGCAGCCACGGAAAGGCCAGGAAGCTGCCACCTTCACATCCCCACCAGGTTCAGATTTACCCCATTCCTTCCTCAGCCCCACAAAGCCTGGTTGAGCCCTACTAACGTTCCCACACTCATTCATTCCCCCAGGACGGTGAGGTGTAACCCTTACTGGGGATCTGGCAACAGAGCATGCTTCCATTGCTCCCACTGACTTCAGTGGGCACATGGCTGGTCCCTGGGATAGCACTCCTGCCCCCTTCCTAGCCCCTCCAGTACAGGAACTCTGTCCCAGTTACCACCTTTCCCCCCACAACCACTAACGAGTGAGCTTATGCAATGGACATAGCCTTTAACCCTGTCCTCTCCACGGCCTACCACTGGGTTTTGTTAACCACCCCTTTTCCGGTGACTGGAACCAGAATTGCAGGCCGAAGAACACCGGTAACCAGACCCAAATTTGAACGCTCGGAGGCTGTGGCAACCCTTTATGCTCTAAAAGGGCATTAGCCCAGTGGGGTGTTGGGATGGGGTGGGGCTAATGCAACCCAACTGTGTGTCAGGGGAGGCAACTCCTCTTATTGCGGTGGGACAAAACACTCTTCCGGTGACTGCCCAATGAACTTGCTTGATGTATAACAGGCAAAATACTCTGCCCTTCCTGGTGCCTTCCACCAGAGGATCTCAAAGCAGTTCCCAAATATTCATTAATCCTCACAACCCCCTTGTGGGCTAGGTAAGCGTTGTCCTCTCCATTTTACGGAGGCACCCACAGGTGGAGTGACCTGTCTGAGGCCAGCGAGTGAGTCAGGGACAGAGCTGGGTCTAGAATCCCAGCTCTTCATGTGCTCCAGTCTCCAGCTCGCCCTGCGCTGCGTGCGAAACGTATATGAATTTTGGGGTGTGCTCCTCTTTCTGCACCGTTCTGGGAACACGAGCTGTCCCTTACAAGGCCTGGTACAACTCGGAGTCTGCGTACGCTGCACTGCGTCAAACGGCCGTGCTGGAGAACACCCAGCCAGGGGCCTGCAGGTGGAAGGGTCAGGAGAGAGAGGGCACCTTGCACTGTGCAACCTGCAGAGGCCCAGAGGGAAGGATGCAGGTGGAGCATAGCCCAGAAGGGGAAGATGAAAACCCTGGAACTGTGGGGAATTGACTGTTCGATCCACCCTCCTCATGCTAACTGATCCCAGTTCCTAGCCATGACATGGGGTTCACTGCGTTAGCATATCCTCGGGCCACATCCGCTCACTCACGCCAGCCCTAGCTCATGCCAGCCTGCTCTACAGCAGAGCTCGAGAGCAGAATTGGCCCTGTGCCTCTCCCCCGTCCTGAGACTCAGCAACTCCAAGGTACATCACTTACAACAGTACAAGTGCGAGGTGCAGGCGAATGGCGGTCCAAGACAAGGGATGGTTGAGCAATCGCTACAGACCCACCCCTGTAGGGGCTTTGCAGCTGGGGACAGAGGGCGAATGGATGTTTAAAATGTTCCAACCCTGATTATTTCATAAAGCTATTTAAATACCAGTAATGACATGCTGTAAAAACACAGCAGAACGCTTTATAACATCCCATTATCTGCACCCAGCGATACCTCTCCACACTCCGAGGGCCAGATCCTCGGCCGTCATCAATCAGGTTAGCTTTGCTGAAGCCAATGGAGCGATGCCGAGTGACACCAGCTGAGGATCTGGCCCTGATTGGCTCTCCTTTGCCCGGCAGGTTCTGATGATGAATTATTACAAGTTCAGTGGCCCCACTGCTGAGCATGGTGCTTCAGAGACACGGAAGAAGGCGCAGAAGAGATCTCTGCCCGGAGAAGCTAATCATCACTCTGCTTTTGAGCTTGTCTATTCTGCTTGTGGAACGGTGTGTGTACAAATGAGCAGACACACTTAGGCACAGGTGTAAATGCGCCCGACAGTGTTAATGGTCCAGGCCGAGGGACAGTCCAATGTGGCATATCCACTGACAGCCTCAAGCTAGTTGGTGTTTTGGGGCACGGCTGCCCCTTTGGTGAAACCATGGATTTATAGACTTTCAGCTGAACAAGGGCCATTATGATCCTCTAGTCTGACCTCCTGCATAGCCCAGACCAGACAACATCACCCACTATCCCCTGCATCCAATTTTGACGGATCTAGAGGTTTCTTTTTTAAGAAAAACATCAAGTCTCGATTGAAAGGCCTGGAGAAACCATCACATTCCCTAGGTAAATTGTCCCAGTGGTTAATTACCCTCATGGTGCGTCTTACTTGCACTAGATCCTTTTGGCGCAGAAAAGAAAAGGGGTAGAAGTGAAGGAAGAAGGGTCCTTTTGCCCTCTACTCTGCCCGTCACTGTGGAATCTGGCCAGGCAGCTTCTGTTTCTTCATCCCATTTCCCCTTCCCCTTCCGTCCCTGTTCCTAGCTAGCATTGCACCGGAGACGCATGCCAAGCCAGCTGCGGTAAAGGTGGAACAGTTTGCTTCCAGCGGATCTCAGAGTCCCCACGGGTGATGGATCTCCACAATTTTATGGGAACATGGAGGGTCACCTTCCCGCATGAAGAAAGCTTAATTTAAGGCCAAAATAGGCATCATGAGTGGGATTTTCAAAGGTGCACGTGTCTCACCGAAAGTCAATGGGACTTGTGCAAATACATCACTTGGGTGCTTTTGAGAATCTCGCCCATTGTTTTCAGCTTCTGCCCGGGCCTGATGCGTAGTTATAGGATACCTATCACCAGACAAACCCAATCTATGCCCGTGCATTATTTTTAATTTCCTGGGAGCAACATTTCTTAAGACAATTGGCAGGTTTTCATTGTTGCTCCTCAAGCTTTTTATTAACGCACCGTTAAGCCTGGCTGTCTAACTGCATCTGTGGTGCTGCTGTTTACTGTGTGTGCAATAGCACCGGAACCGCATGGGGGGCAAGGGCAGGGTGCTATGGGAGACTGTTCCGTCGCCCACCGCCCATCCACAGCAGGAATGTAACTAGAGCCGTGGAGGCTGGTGAGGTGAAGGTGAACATGCTAACGTGCCATTTGGAGCCAGTCGACAGCAGCAGGTAAGGATCACGTGTCTGACTCAAAATGAGGTAGGTATTGGCTCTTCCTAATAAGACTCGGCTGGTGAATGTTTAAATCCCCTTTTCCTTCCATCTTCCTCTTCTATTTATTAACACTGTGTGAAGTCTGCGGATGCCAAGGAAAGCTCAATACAGGGCCAAACCCTGAAGTCTTTACCCAGGCTGACTTCCCACTGGAGTTGGCAGGATATGGCCCCAAATGAATACTAAAGACACATGGCTGCTCATTAATTGGTGTTCCGGTTTCCAATGGCTTCCCACCAGGGGGCACGTGGCGTTTCGCTGGTGAAAAGGGCCCTGTGGGGGGTTTTAATTGCCCTATTTGAAAGTCGGCTGTGTTCTATTGGGACGGCTAGAGAACGGGCTCTATTCGGGACGAGCATCGAATGCCCAGAAGAACAGGAACACGTCATGGGGCTCAGTGCAGGGGTAACCGGGTGAAAATGCTCTGGCCTGCGAGATACAGATGATCTAATGGTCCCGTCTGGCCTTAACAGTCTATGAGCCTCTGACAGCGTCCCGCTAGCCTTCAGTCCAATACCAGAAAGGGTCCTCACGGGCCAAACCCCACATTTGCGTGTGGACGTTGTGCTGCATGTCTGTCTAGCTGCTCAACTGCAAAGGCGGATGCAGTCTCTGCGGGCACGTTCAGAGAGGCCCTTTGGGAATCTGGCGCTAAGCACTGCTGGCATTACCTGTTTGCTCCTGCATTCAAACGGGGGGCACCCAGCGCAGGGGCATTCAGGAGGATGCCCTGCCTAGGCGAGGCGCTAGCTATCCGGAGGGCCTAATCGTGTCAGGTGCAGTGCACCCTTTGCTCCAGCTGAGGGGGCTCGACACCTTGCAGGACGCAACTGCGAGGCACCCGGGCTTGGAAATCCGAGCCTGCCTCTCAGGCACTGGAATGCCTTTCCTAGGATGGCCTCCTAAAGGGCTACACCTCGACTCCCCAGCCAGTGACTGCAAAGAATGTGGTTCGACTTGTTTGGAGGATACAATCCTTATGTCTTATGGTAAGGCTCCCCCCCCCCGCCCCACGCACAATCACAACTGTGGGTTTGACCTGCCCTCTCTGATCTGGGTGATCCCGGACTTTTGCTAACGGGAGGCGGGTGTGTAGGGCTGGTGAGCGGGTGTGCACGTTCCAAATGGCCCTTTAGCCTAAGGAGAGGCTCTTACCACTTCAGCAGCCACCTTTATCGCCTCCTGTAGCCCATACAGCTTCCCTGCAACCAGGTAAACCCCAGCGGTCCATATAGCACAGGCTTCATGAACCCAGTGCTCCTGCGTGTCTCCCACCGACTCCTGAGACGGGGACTCGGCTTTGTTGCACTCGTGCCGTCTGGGCTTCTCTGCCGCCTCCTCTCCCTCTGTCCTCTCATCACAGCAGTAACAGCTTTGTAGTTTCCTAAACATTCCCCTGGAACTCGACCGGAGCGCGCTCTGTTTCACTGAGTCAGCGGCACTGTCCAGCCTTGGCGGCTTTCCACTGATTGTACTCGTTGTACAATTATTATCTGTCGTTTTGAGCGTTCTCTCTGCCGGCGAAGGCACGGGAGCCTCTTCGCTTGGCCCCTCTACTTTAATCTTTTCTTTCAGCCTCGATTTCTTTTTCGGCAGGCAGTGCTCCGGGTAATACGGCCCACAGAGGTCCCCAAGGTCTTTGTAATTGGCTGGGTTCCGACAGAGGCAGCAGACCAGACAGGCTGCGTTGAGGGCCTTGGACACCACTGGGCCCAGGTGCATTGTGGAAGATAAAGGCAGCGCCGCTTTGGGCTGCAGGGAGGCCCCACCGGGAAGCAGGGCCTGGGCTGAGGACGAAGGCTGCTGCTCCTTGTGGAGCCTGGCCTCCTCCCCGGCTGAGTTGATGACGGTGCAGGTGGTGGTGAACTCGTTGTGCTTTTCCACCCGCACGTAGGGGGAGAAGGGCGGCGCTCGGCTGTCCGTCCGCAGCCGCTTGCACGAGATGTACTTGAGCCTGATTTCGGGCTCCGCGGGGTTAAGCAGAGGGGCCTGCTGCTGCCGCCGCCGCTTCGCCCTGCTTTTACACCTGGAGGCCACGTTCTTGGCCTTGCTACGGGTGTGCCGTTTCCTTTGTCTCTTGGAGTAGCCGTTGTAGTTGGAGTGGTTCGCTCGCTGCTTCTGCGCCCGGGTTTGGGTCTGGGAGCTTCTCCCCTCGGGGGGTTCGTTCTTGGCAAAGTCTTTGTCCTCGGTCTTTGGCTTCTTCCCGTCCCTTTGTCCGTCTTCCCCGTTCCCCAGCGCGTCCCCCGCGCCTGCCCGCTCTCTGGCCGTCAGGAGCAGAGCAGGGGCGAGATGCACACGCCTGTCCAATGGGTTTTTGGCCACGCTGAAGGCTGCTGCTTTCCCTTTTCGGTTCCTCTTCTTGGGCAGCAGGCTGATGCTCTTTGCAGCCATGCTGCTGTTGTACTGCACTGTCTCGGGAGATGAATAGGCCTCACCCTTGAAACAGTCAGAGGACAGTTTCTTACTGTTCATTAGTTTTCCTTTTAAGGATCTGTTGTTCGAATTTCTGCATAATTGCTCTGCTACTGAAGCGGCAGGAGCCTTTTGTGCCATGCCCTGGTTTAATGGCCCCGCTTCTCCCACCGCTGGGGTTACACTTGCATTCTTTAAGGCCCGCTCCTTCTCCGCGCCGGCAGGGCTCAGAGGATTACTGTGTGCAGTAGCGGTGGCAGCGGCCGTTTTGCATGCAAACTTCTTTAAATTCGGCGAGGTGATCTTCTGCACAATGGCCTCCAGCTTGAGGCCCCTGCCTTTCCTTGGGGGCAGCACTTTTGTCTTCATGGCCCCCTGAAATGCTGCCCGAGAGGTGATTTTAATACAGACGTTGGGGGGTTCTTTAGCTGGAGGGGGCGTCAAGGCCGCTTCGCAGGAGCTCTTTGTGGGCAGTTTAGCTCTCGCCTTTTTGGTTGACGGCATCCTTTTAAAGAGATTGGGGGAGGCTTCGGGCTTCTCCTCTTTTGTGCTGCTGCTGCTGCTGCTCCGTAAAACTAAATTTCTCTTTTTGGTAGGGATAGGGGACACGAAGGTGGATTTTCTCTTCAGCGAATGCAGCGGCCGCTCAGACATTTTGCTGCCCATTCCGGGCCCGGATTTGGGGAGTTTCATTCTTTTGCCCACCTTCCCTTCTTTGTGTGGCCCCCCTGGGGGTGTGATCTTGAAGGTGGGGGGTAGATGGTTGTTTGAAAGGAGCTTCTTGGGTGTTTTACAGTTTTTGAGCCTGACCTCTGCCGTCCTCTTCTCCCTTCTCCTTTTCGTATAGACCTCCTGTGTCTTGGTCCTAGATCGCAGGATCATGGATCTTTGGTCCTTCACCTCTGCATCTTGGGGCTCTAGGCCTTTAGCCTTCTGGCCAATAAAGTCCTCGTTCTGCACCAAGTTTGGGACCAGGAGAGAAGTGGGATCGCTGGGATTTTGGACAACTTTTGGGGTCGGTCTTCCGGTGCGTTTCCTGGCTTTGAAAGCAACTCTCTGCTTCATGCCACAAACTGATTTCTTCCCTAACTTTTCTTGATGGGCCAACACCTTCAGTCCTTCCAGTGGGGCTGGCGTCCTGGGTTCACTCAAGGCAGTGAAAGAGCGGGTACACATCCGAGCTGGCAAGCCTTCAGCTGGAAACCTAGGAGTCTGGCCATGGGTATTTTTGTTTGTTGTTTCCATCTCACCATCTGGCCCTACACATGGATTGGCCACCATGCCAGCTGCCTGGATGTCTTTGAACAGGCTTGGTACTGGTTTGCTGGATTCCTCTCCTTCTGACAACCTGGAATGGACCCTCTTGCTGCGAAGAGTCTTGCCCCTCGAGATTGATTCTGATTTTACCAGCAAATTTTCCGGTAGCATTTGCTTCTTTACCTTGACCGACAAGGTCGTTTCGGTCTCTGTCTTCTCCTGGAGGACGCTTTCACCTACCGTTGTGTCCTCCTCAGGTTTTATGTGAGGCAGGGAAGATTCAAACCAACTTTTCACCTTGGTTTCAGTGCCGACTGCCGGACCTAAGAGGATAACAGACTGTCCAGACAAACGAGAGGAGGGAGCTGAATTTTCTTTCTCCACTGCGCTTACAGTTTCTTCTGCTGATACCGGCACATCCTTGGAGGAGAGCACTGCAGCATTCTCAGGAGGTTTAGGTGGGGATGTATCATAGATCACAGACTTCTGCTCTGAACTAGCCAGCTCACACAGAGATGAATATTCTTCTGGTTCCAAATCAGACTCCTTCAGATCTGGAGATGATATCATCGGGATTTCACTGAAGTCCCCAGCTGAACAGCAGTGCCTGGTATCCTCCAGCCACCTCTCACTATCTGCTTTGGTGGCCTCATCATACGTCAAAGTGTCTTCCTCTTCCTCCCCCATCTGCTGCTGGCTGAAGTCCTCAGCTTGTTCATTCTTGGCTGGCTGTTCGCCGTCACATATATCCATGCAGCAGGCATTTTTTTTCTCTTTGCAAGACCCGGCCAATTTGCTGTGGAACAAACCCTTGGAAAGATCTGATGATTGTAGGCATGGCCCAAGCTCCTTCCACCTCAGGCATGATTCACTGATGCTTTCATCTGGCCAGTCAAAATGCTCCATGGCATTTTCGGAACCCACTGAGTTGGCCGTGGTGTTTGAATAGCAGCTGTAACTGGCGGCCCCAGAACTCGAAGTAGCAGCTGGGATATTGGGTTTGGAATTATATGCCATGGAACTGGTGACTTTAAGAGCATTCTTTGTTTCAGTTGTTGTAAACTCCACCTGGGCATTCTCATAAACCTCTTCGCTGAAATCCTTACTGTTGTTTCCCCCAGAGGCTTTGTCTAATTTCAGGGGTTCGGTGTGGGTACCCGAGTCGCCTTGGTTGGACCAGGTGCTCTTAACCATTGAGTCCAGACACGTTCTGTGATTTTCTATATGGAAAGGGGATTTCGCAGGGTCTTTGTTTAAAGTGGGGGAGTTGGCCCAGGCTTTGTCTGCCTTCTCGTTGATAGCATCCTGTAGCACAATGATTTCGGAAGCCAGTTCCTCCTGAGACAGCGCACTCAGGAGCAGCCTCGGGCACTCCCTTTCATTGGTCATGTACTTGGTGAATGTTTCCAAGGGCAGGTTAGCATGAATACTCTGGAAAGAATCATCGGACTTTGTGGACATGTCGTCCGGAGAAGTCACCGAGCAGGTAGAGACCGACTCGGGCTTGGCCTTGGAGTTGCTGTTGACCCTCGCTGGACTGCGGCTTTGACTGCAATAAAGGAAATTTCTCTCTAGTTGATCTTCAGACCCGCTCAGATAATCGGCATCCTGAGCTTCAGCATGTACTGACTGAGGGGTGCTAAGAGGGTCCGACAGGGGGGTCCCTACCTGCTCGGCAGAGTATGTGCTACTCTCTGGACTGCAGTGTTGGCCTTTTAGCTGTTCTGGTGTCCTAGGAGGGTTTTTGATGCCTTTTTTCTGGGGCACAGCTGATTTTGAAAGGAGAAGCTGCTGGACAGTGTTGGAAATATTCTCGACTTGTGAGGTGAGCGCAGTTAGACTTTGCAAACTGAGATCGGACAGAAGATTTTCAGGGATCTTCTCCTTCTGCAAGTTTTTGCAGTTCCCAGACTGAGCATCTGGACTCGTCCCATCTGTTGGAGAAGGATTCAATAAAGGCATGAAATGGCTGTGGTCAGTGATGCCGGCAGGGAAAGACCCTGTGCTGAGAGATTGCTGGCTGTATTGGAAATTCTCCAGGTTTGGCATCAGAGGAGATGGAGTGGAGCTATAGGATGGAGATCTACCAACAGAACGAGCTGGAGAATGACTTGAGCTAGGACTAAATGTCTGGTAATATTGCTCTGGGGTCCTCACTGGAGCATCAGTCTGGCAATAGGTCTGGCCTGGCTGGTTATAATGTTGGTACTTTGCTAGGTTTTGATAGTGAAGCGTTTCCTGGGCATGATGCCTTCCTTGCAAGGGCTGCTGCTGCTGTTGCTGTTGTGGTTGCTGCTGCTGGTCGTAGCTAATTCGGTTTGCCTGATAGCCATGCAGGTTCTGTACTCGCTGCCCAGATGCTAGGTTAGCAGCACCTCCAAGAGGCCGCTCGTGCTGTTGGCTGGAGGGCGCGGTGCAGCTTTTATAGGAGTGAGCTGCCTGGCTCCCTCCTGGGACGGAGGAGTACGTCGAAGATGCTGGGAACTGGGACTGGGAGTGCTGAGTAAAGTGGCCGGTCTGGGAAAAGGACATGGGTGAGGAGACGTCATTTTGGAGCTTCTGCCTTTGCAGCTTGGGATACGTCAAGGCAGGTGGCTGCGGCGGCGGCTGCTGCTGCAGGTGCAAGGAATGAGTTCGGAATGGAAGCTGAGCCGTTTGCTCGTGGTACTGCCTGCTGCCGGCGGGAGCCGGGCTCTTTTTCATCAAGTTTTCCTCATATTTTGCCACTCCTCCGGCTAAGGATTGCTGCTGAGCTCCCCAGGTCTGCAGGCTCTCCTCCCCAGAATAGCGGGCCGGGTACGGGCTGTTCTCTTGGACTGCATAATTCGAAAAGGCCGGCCGGCCTTGCAGCTGCTGGCCGGGCAATTGCTTATTTCCCCTGTGATATTTCTCCACGGCGCTGTTCTCGTACCCTGGGTAAGGCAGCTGCTGCTGACTGTAGTACTCTTTCGCCACCAGCCTCTGACGCTCGCAGTTCGGCCCTGCCTGACTTTGATGCCTGTAATTCTCCAGGCGTGATGTATCTTGTGAAGTCTGCTGGTAGTTCTGCTGGTTGCCATGGAAACCACACCTTTCTCGAAAGGACTGCATGGCTCGGGCTTGTTATCTGTGAAGAGAGAGAGAGAGGATTCAAATGAACCATTTTCTTTTACCTTAGGTTTGGGAAGGGGGGGACGTGTTATATTGTTGTTTGTTTGTTTGTTTAAAAGCCGGTGCGAGATATTAGAGATTTGTGCCTGTATTGTGGCTGTTGTTTTGCAATGCAGGCCTCCCGACTGTGCGCTACAGTCAGACCCACCCCCCACCCCTTAAAGGAAAACAAAACAAAATAAAAACAAAACAAAAATCCCAATGACAATTCCTTCCCCCCCTTCTTTCTCCCTTACCAGCTGCAGTCTATTGACACCCTCTGGTTCAGGAAGACTGAGCCATTCTTGCCAGCCCCAGCATCCCTGTGGGCTCAGATCTGCCAAGGACGGCAACCAATGCAGGCGGCATCTGGCTGTGGCTTGAATGGTGTTAGGTTGCTCGGTGTTTCACGCACCTGTTTTCTCATCCCTCTCTGCCCCTCGAGTGCTGGCAATCACTTAGCAAAACAACCCTCCCTCCTTTCCCCACACCCTCCCTTGGGATTTCAGGATCCTGTAATCCAGTTACAATGCCTCGGGTTTTTTTAAATTATTAATCATTATTGTTGTGTTATTATTTGACCTATCAGCACTGAGGACAGAAACATGGGCTCTGCTATGGAAAGTCATTTCAACTTCCTGGTTCTGCTTCTCTGCGCCCCCTCCGCCCCCCATCAATAACCTCCTCAATTGGTGTGATACCATCTGGAATCTGTCTGCCCCTTGAAGCAGACGTCTATCAGAAGAGCAGTGAGGCACAGCCATCATAAAACGTCCCTGGTTCCTATCCCCAATTCTGTTAGGAAAGGGCAGTGCCTGCCTCGCGTCTTCCATCTTCTAGGTAGATAAACGGATCACGTGCGGTGAGTGAGACAATGCGTGCTAACGAAAGGGGAAAGGTGCATCAGCATGGACATTAAGGGCCCGATCCTGTGAGGTGCTCAGGGCCAATGGGCAAATCGGGGGCGTAGCAAGGAGCAGGCCCCACCAGCGTCTCTCTAACTTGCTTTCCCTGGAGGGGCTCGGGGTGAGGATTTACTGTTGGCTCATCTGCACCCTGCGCAGCACCAGAGTTTACCGAATAGCACCAGTGGTGCATGAAATCCCCTTGGTGAGGGATACGGCTGCCTCTCTCACCCCAAACCACCCTCACAGCTTCCTGGGCCAGGCACGGGTATATTCCCACACTGGAAATCACATGATCTATCCACATCAGAGAAGGATTCTGGTCATGCGGGTTTCCTTCTGACTCCTTCCAGGGGGAGCTAATAAACGCAGTGGGATGTGACCAGAGAGGTCCCTCTAAGGGGATGCGGTCACATCACAGTTAACCCAGGCTCTTACCTGGGGTTTTAGCCCCAACCCCCTACCATCCACACACCATGTGACCTGGGTTTGGAGGTGCTTTAAACCCGGGCTGCCTGACGCGGCTGGGGGTACAGGTGAGAGCGCAGGCTCCGGTATAGCTCGGGCTGAAACATACCCACTTTGCAGCGAGGATGCATGCAAGAGCAAGAGCTGACAGTCCTCCAATGCCTTCCCACAGTTCCCCTCCAGTTCTCCCACAACTGATGGAATGGATTGGGAAAGAATCCTGGAGTGTCTCAGCACAAAGAATGTGGGATACGCCCCGGACACACACATGGGTGAGTGGTAGAGACAGTGAGGGCGCAGGGCCGTGTGGGGGCTCACACCACCCAGGCTAGACTAACCCCGGAGCCAGTTACCTGGGCTAACTGTGCAGTGAAGACGTCCCCTACAATGGGTAAGAGCTCGTCTGCAGGCCTGTCTCCAGAGATGAAAGGAGGAGGAGACGGAAAGAAAGAGGAATGCCTTAGCCGTGTGCAAATGGGGAGTCCTCCACGTGAGTTAGAAGGATTGATCTGATTCCCCTGGGAAGCACAAAAGGGAGGAGGCACCTGGAGGGGACCCACTCGACTGCTCTAACAGTGAGGCAGCATCCCCATTCTTGTTGATTGACTGGCCCTAAACACAAGTACCGTGAATGCTTAGGGGGCCCATATCCTGGCCAGCCAGCCTGCTTTCCCCACCAGGAGTGGTGACAGAAAGGGCCAGTGCCCCATCCTAGGAGCTGGGGTGGGGCACACCATAAGGCCAGCCCGGTTCCTCTTCATACCACTCCCATTCTCTGAGGAGCAGTCTCTCTCTCTCCCTTCTGTCCTCTCTCTGTGTTTATTAAGGAAATGACTTTAACACGGGGAACGGCCTCTCGCCCTAGTTCCCCACTTCGATTCCGGCTCTGGTTGGTGCATCTAACACATTACACCAGACACCTGCTGAGAGAGTCAAACCAGAGCTGTGCACAGAGGCGGGATTTTTTTCTCTCTCTGTTTTTTGACACGGGCGTCTCTCTCTCGGTGCAGATCTGAGCCGTCACCTGCTCCTTTCGCTAAAGACTTCAGGCTGGCTGTTAAAAACAAACCACCCCCACATAGACCCACACGCACTCCCCCCCCCCCGACACATGCAAAACACATGCACATGCATTAAAACGTGTGCACGCATGCACCCCCCACATGCAGTCAGACATGCGTGCACGCCCGATCAAACATGTGCATGCACCCAGACACACAATTTCATTCCAGTCTCGTAACAAGCGCGGACACAAATCCCCATCACAACGGCCCCTGCAGCATGTAGCCCATGAAACAAGGTTACCCCTGCCCCTTTGCACCTTCTCCAGCGCGACCATAAAATCCCCACGTTCCGTGCGGCCCCATCCAGGGAAGGTTGCGCCCCCCTCGTTCCGTTGCACCGGGGCGGCATATTTACGAGGCCAGAATGTGCAAAACTCTGCGTGGCTCTAAATGAAACTGCCTGCACCTTTGTCTGTTGAGTCTTGTCTATCTGCACAAATTACATTTCTGCTTTTATTAGTCCCAGATTGCTCTCATTTCCTGCTGAGTGTCCTGTGGATATCATTAACATTTCAGCACCTTTTATTTATTTATTTTGAAAACCGAAGCCTCTGAAATACATGACCAAAAAACGCTATTAGAAGCTACTAAGAAAGGTGGCATTGCTAATTTCCCCTCTCCCCCCACCCCCAGCACCCCGTTATTCCACTCCCCCTCCCCTAGAATGGAATGCTGGCGCCGCTTAATTCAGCTCTTCTCTATTACAGCTGGATTTCCCAATACGCACAAGCAGCTGGATGCGGTTAAAGCATATATCTCGGAGAAAAGACAGTTCGATTAAAATATGGTGAACCTTGTGCTCAAGTCACCCGACGCAGAAATCGTGGCTTAACTTTCCCCCGTCCCACCAAAGGGGCTAGGGGGGAAGGAATCGGGGAACAAAAGAACACAAATGAAAGAGAGGCCCTGGGGGCACGGGGGGGGGGGAACAAAAGGGTGGAAAGGGCCCAAAAGCTACACAAGGAAGTGGGTTTGAAAAATGAAAGCAGCTTGAAAAAACACTGAGCTGTTGCTTTAATGGAAGACTCCTTCCTTTCTCTTTGATTATTAATTATTATTACTTTTCCAAAGAGCCCAGGCAACGCCAGGCTGAGATAATGACACCGTTTGGCTGTGGGGGAAGGAGGGACGTGACATTAGCACAGAAAGAGGGGAATGAACCGGGGGAGATGGCGAGGGAAGGATCCAATTAGAATCAAAGCGGGTTTGGGTCACGGTGACATTTCCACTGAACTGATCCCCGGCTGGAAATGCACCAGGCTGGATGAGGATCCTCGCGTGAGGGACGCTACCTCTCCGGATTTGTCCCTTACCCGCCAACCTCCAAAAGCAATAGTCTGTGAAGCCCCTGGAGCCAGCGAGGAAAGAGAAGGCCTGGAGCAGCCTAGCAGTGGGAACTGATTAGCAATGGGGAATGTGACAACTGATGACAGCAGCCGCCTCCTGACAATAGCTCCTCCAACAATTGATGGCCCTGACTATCTGTGCCTCCCAGACTGTAGGCTCCCCTCCCCCAGCCCCACACATTGGCCAACACTGAGCATTAATGGCCCCATCTATCTCTGATGTAACTCCTTGGATTTCCATGGGGACCCCTAACTCCTTTGATACTCACACAGTAGTATTAGGCCCTGTTTGCATTATGCAACACATTGGTAGCACAACTGGGTTGAAACCCACTTTGGTTCAGCAGTGTAGATAGAGCCGACTTTTGCTACAGATCCTAAGCTAAAACCTGGCTTTCAAAACCTGGTTATAAACCCACCTGGGCCCATCCACTCCGGCTGCGCAAACCACATGATCGCGCAGGTCAGCCACACAGCCGAAGTCAGCGAAACGGGGTTGTTTCGCCTGTTAGCCAGGCCCTTCAAGCCGGTGCAGCAGCATGCAGCATTCCAGGTCAGCGCGCCCTGCTGCACAACAGCCGGGGAGAGGGTTGTGTCAGGGTGACACAAATACCGTACGGCTTCATGCCATAAAGCGCCTTCCCTCACTCTCCCCTGGACTGAAAGAATCCAAATGCAGAGATAAGCGACAGCAGGGGGGAGAGGTGGATTCAGAGTTATGGGCAAGGGAGAAAGCTGCTTTCAGAGGAGACCTGAAAAGGGAGAGAGTCAATGAGGCCGAGATGATAAAAAGCGGCTGTTGCCGAGACTGTGCGAGGGGACAGGGAGGAGGCTGCGCTGTATGAGGGTTGGAGCAGGGACGGGGCTAGAAAGGGGGTGGGGTCTGCGATACTGGCTACAGCAAAACCATGGAGGGGTTTAAAAACAAGGCCGATGAGCTGGTTCAGGTCACTGGGAGTTTCGCCCCCGACTTCAGCAGGAGCAGGATTTAGCCCCAGGGGAAGCAAGGCAAATAAAATCGACAGAAGCCGTGGGCGGATTTCCTCCTGAGTACGTCTCAGGGGGAGCCCATCAGCACAAGGAAAACACCCACACAACCCTGGATATTCCCCCTGGGTCCTCTGCTCCGCTTGTTACATACAAGGCTGCATTCTGCTCTCTGTTACCTGGGACAAATCCAGAATCCCCGCCCCCCCCCCCCCCCCAAGCCCAATTCTGCTCCCAGTGAGGCCGGGGTAAATCCAGAGGGGCTCTGTTTGAATGAGTTCAGCGCTCTGGATTTATGCAGCACAGAGTTTGGCCTGTTTCCTTTGCTCCCACGTGCTGGGGGCCCTGACCTGGGACACTCCGGATCAGATCCATTCCCACACTCTGTGCTGGCTCCGGCGCGTCAGACATTCCATCCCCCGGCACCTCAGCCCCCACGGTTCCAGAGCAGCGAGACCTTGGCAGTATGCAGTTGCCATGGGGACAACCTCTTATCTGACCAGTGGTTCCGACAATCACACTGTGCAGTGCAGGAGATGCTGTTCAGCTGCCTAGAGCCCCTCCCCCACACCGGCTCACAACTCTGACCGTGGGAGTCTCACCGAGGGAGATCCCCCCGAAATTATATTTCACAGCCATGGGAGAACAGCCATCACTAGGGAGGGGAACATTATTTGTCTGTGATTTTGACCCGACTCCTCTGAAAAGAAGTCAGCGGAGATGAAAATGCTGGAAAAACCTTTGCAGAAATCTATGTTGTTAGAAATAACATAAATGTTGCCTTCCTGGAATGATCGACCAGACCAAAAGTGCATCAATAACATACAAATGCTTTGCCCTTCACAACCCCTCTGAGACAGGGGAATGTTGTTATCTCCCATTTTACAGGTGGGGAAACTGAGGCGCATATTAGGCCCTGGAGGGGATGTAGGTAGCTTCCTGCAACACTCACCAGCAAGCCCCTTTGATGAGGCAATCTTTTTTCAGCTGCAAGGAGGGATGGTGTGGCAGGGGAGCTTTTGAGGGCAATGATCACAGCGTAAGCTGGGAAGGATGTTGCGATGGGCAGATAATGGAGGACATGGCTGGAGAACAGAACCTGTGAAAATATCTCTGCTTCATCTCGGAAGGGGTGAGGGAGAGGGGAGAGAGTCAGCTGCTCTAGCAACAATCCCGCTGAAATAAGGAGATCCATAAATACAATCCGTTTACTACAGCGGCGGACCCTACAGAAACTGTTTTAACACCATGGGTCTTACAGACGTTGAAGATGATTACTTGTGCCTCAGAGCTCCTGTACATCTCCCTGTTCTGCCCCGGTCAGATGGCGTCTGCGCTTGTTGGATTGGTCCCAGTCTCTCTCTTTAGAGGGTTGCGTCCAAGGGCAGCTGAATATTCCTGCTCATGAATATTAAGGAGCAGGAAAGACTGGCATGATAAGCAGCGATGACGGGAACTCCTTATATCCACCTGAAGCACCAGTGCCCTGTGTAAGCTGACCAAGAGTGACCCTCAGTGCCCCAGTTAAGATGTGATTTTATTCTTCATGTTAGCTCAAATCAAGGCCTCGCCCTTCCGCAGGCTGGCCATCCTGTTACAAAGAGCTACCCGGAGAGACTACACGACCGACACACAGGATGGAGGAGCCCTACGGAGTCCCCATTGTCATTCAGGAGAACAAACTCCTGGCAGTGTGTATCTCGCCCTTCTCTGCTGCCGCTGGAAAGAGAGACCTGGACACAAGTTTGGATCAGATCACCCGTGAAGTGAGTTTACTGTACTCCCTCTCTCGCTTTTACCCCCCGCAAACTGTGCACACAAATTCAGCACTGCTAATGATCCCTGGTCAGGAGAGCTGGCCCAGCAAGCGGACAGGAGCAGAGCTGCCGGTGCTTTTAGGATGGGTTGTCACAGCTTTGCATGGGCTCAGGACTGGCACAGCTGGCCACGCCTCAGGTCAGGCTTGAAGTGCATGGTGGGCAGGCCTGGGCGGGAGTATCTGGCTGCATCTGCTGGTCAGGCTTGCGGCACACGGGTAGAGCTGTTTGGGAGAAGAGGGGGGAACATGCACAGCACTCACTCCCCAGCCAGCAGTCCCTCTAACAAACACTAAACAGGAATCACTTTCCTCACTCCCACCCCACAGAAGGAGGCAGATGAAGGGTCTGACCTTACGAAGTGCTGACATCAGCAGGACTGGAGGGTGCTCAGCCCCCCACGAGAGCAGCACAGCACCCTGCAGGATTGGTTCTGAAATGCAGTTCCCAGCATCCCTGCTACCCGCGACAGAGCCAACCCCTCCTTCCCTTCCAAGAGGTCTCCCACGCCCCCTTGCTAGCAGTCTCCCAGCCTGTGCTATAAGGCTGGACTTAGCCAGGCGAGGTCTGTCTCTTCTCAGCAGGTGCAGCTTTGACACAGCTCCATTCCCTCACCTCTTTCCCTCTGGACGCTCTGTCTCTCCTTGTGACCTGGCTAGCGTGGAACCTAACAGATGCTCCTGCCTGATGCAGGCTGGCCTCAAGTCAAGCTGTCTACAGCAGCAAGGTTTAACATTCTCTCCGGGCTGAGACCTCGGGGCTGTCCACATTCACGCTCCCAGGTGCTCCCCCCTGTGAGACTGCTCAATGCCCTATTCTCCAGGATCCCAGCTTTCAATTAAGAAGTTTCTAGCCCAGCCCCGTGATCACAATCACAAAGGAAATCAATAGGCAGCTGTCTCATTGAGTCTGCAGCCTGACAAACTGAAACAATAGCACTGAGGTGAGGTGGGAACAGCCTCTCAGCTTAACCTCCACAGCCTCGTTCAGACTGTTGAACCAGCAGGCCCAGCTTGCCGGGGTTGTGTCTCTGAGCGTATGTCTACACTGCAAAAATAAACCAAAAAAACCCACAGTGGCACCAAATCTCAGAGCCCGGGTCAACTGACTCGGGCTCATGGGGCCTGGGCTATGGGGCTAAGAACAGCTGTGTAGACATCCCCGCTCAGGTGGAGTCTGGGCGCAAGGGGGAGGGTCTCGGAGATGAGTGGGGACGAGGCTATTTTTAGCCCGGCAGCCTCTGCCACAGTGAGCCCAAGTCAAGTGATCCTGGCTCTGAGACTGGGTGCCATGGGTTTTTCTTTGCAGTGTAGACATACCCAGAAAGCCCATCCAAACAACCACCCCCACTCTCCACCACCCACCAGCTGTGCACACCCAGGCGTGGTTCCGGGCCGCAGCCCGCTCCTGCGGAAGGGGATATTTTCTGAGGGCATGGGGCGGGATCACCAGCAGGGGTTTGTCAGAAAAGCAGTATGACAGCAGTTCTGATGAGCGTGAGAAGTAGAGGCAGGACCCAGCATATTAAACCCAGCAGCACTGGCCGGCTCCAAAGGGCAATGAGGAACACTCTTTGGCTAGAATGGTGAACAGGAAGGGGAAGGAGAAAAGCAGGGGCTCCGCGGAGGAGCCCCTTAGGCAGAAGGAAAGCTCCAGGTACTGCCCACTGCCACCTTTTCACGCAGGCGACAAACAAATGCCGGTGAACGACAACTTGGGATTTCGGAGGGGCACTTTCTGGAGGGTTCCCACCCATTTTCCTGCTGAGTAGGAGATTCGACTCCAACGCCCCTCCGGACATCAGAGGCACGCTTACCTGTTTGTCAAATACGGCACAGGAATGCTCGGCCAGCGGGCTAGACATTCCCCACAAGAGTACAAAGAACCTCTCTCTCTCTGAGGATCTCAAAGCACTTTACACCACTCCGTGACTTATGTCTCACAGCCCCTCCCCTGGCGAGGAGGTCAGGCTTGTCCTCATTTTACAGAGGGGGAAATGGAGGCACAATGTGGGTCAGGGACACGCCCTAGATCCTATAGTCCTATTTTCTAACTAAAGGACCTATTTTTACAGCCTGTTGCCCCCTGTAACTTCACTTCAGTTTTCACCTCTCCATTTTGGAGGGGGATAAGAACATGAATTAGAATTAAAACACCCACTTGATGCAGGGCTGGGAACGTGCAGTCACTGGCCAAATACGCTACAATCCTTCACTTCCTTTCACAGTGACCCGCCACTTGTCATCAGCAGCATCCTTGCGAGTGGTCCACAGCTGACCCCTCTGCTGTGCTAGGAAAGAGAGGTGGGCCCAGAACTTGGGCTGGAAGGGGGGGCCAAGTGCTCCACAGATGGAAAACGTCAGAGAGCCTCAGCCGTTCCCAGCAGGCGACCTGGGAACTGCTTACTCAACGCCCATCTCATGAGAAACACTGCACACTCTGTGCACACCAGCCCCTTCATGTGCCCCAGACAAAGGGTTTACGCTGTCGGGCCGGCCAAGTGAGATGGAGCCCTGTGGTGGCGTTGAGGTGTCACAACACAGCTGTGCAGACGCTCGCGGCAGTGAACGCCAGCCGCTCAGATGCACGGAGCCTTCCGCCGCCGTTTGTGATGGTTTTCTGATGCCCGCTCGGGGGGAAGAAAAAGGCCCAGAACTCTGCAAATGAAGGCCCTGATCCAAAGCCCTCTGAAGTCAGGGGGACTCTCCGCACGGACGTCAGCACGCTGAATGAAAGAACGGCGGCTCGGGGACTTCACCCTCCAACGTCACTCACTCTGCTCGGAGGAGGGGCAGCTACCGGGAACGGCACACGTTTTCACTGACAATGCCGCCAGCTCCTTTGAACCTTGTCACTCACCCCTCCAGCCACTGCAGTCCTGGGCTGCTCCAATCCTCTGCCAGCTCCCCGCACCGCTCCAAGCCTGTCTCCTGCTTCCAATTCTCTAAGGGCCCGGTCCTGAGAGAGGCTGAGCGCCTGCAGCTTCCACTGACTTCAACAGGACGTGGGAGTGCTCAGCTCCCCGCAGGATCAGGCCCTCGCCGCTACCACTCAGCCGCTCCAGCCTGTTCTCTCAGTCTCTGGTTGCTCGCTCTTCGGGTGATGTGACATCAGCAAGGTCTTGCAAACTAAAAATAACCAGTGCTGTTGCATGGTAATAATCTGGGGAAAGCACTGTCATCCCGGCTCCCTGACTGCTCCCAAGCTCCGCACCCCCCCCCCCAGAGCGCTCCAGATGGAGCGTTACAAAATGCAGCCCCCTTGCTAAGCAGCAACCCCGGGATGCCAGCTGCCAAGACACCTAGCCGACCATCTAGCCTAGATCCTGGGTCTGCCCACCCTCCGCCAGGGTAGCAGGGAAAATGGCAGCCCCATGTGGTGACCTGCCCCCCCCCCCCCCAGCCCCACTGGGAAGAGAGCAGCAGCGGAGGGGGGCAGGTTTCACATTGCAGCCCGATCGTCCTTTGCACGGGGAGCCATGGAAAGGCGGCGAAGGCTGGCGCTGTGCAGCCCTGCCCCCTGGCAGAAAGCGCCTGGCAGCCCAGGAGATGCCAGCGGCACTCTCCGAACCACGCTCTGGCAGGCTGCCACACCGCAAACTGCTGCGTGTAATTTGATTATTAAGGCGGGGGGGGGGAGAGGGGGGAAGAGATCAGAAATTGCCCAGCCCCCGCCGGGCTATGCTGCGCCGTGCTAAGGCGGGGGCCCCTCTCCAGCTGGCAGAGGACAGAGCTAATTGTGCAGCCACTCTCCGCTCGTGGGCACTGAAATGAAGCCGGGCCCCGCTCCCGGCAATTAGGCTGCGACTCAGGGATGATGTCTGTTAGCAGCCTCCGAGCGAGAGATGCGGCGTGCCCCCCCCCCCCCCCCAAGCTGTGTGCACCCCCTTGGTGGGGGACCTGGGCAGACGGGTGCTTCCCTCCCCAGGGGGGTGGCTTGTGTGTGTATAGGGGGGTGCCTCCTGGCACCCATGGGGTTCGGGCACCCATGGCTGGGATCCGAGCGTGGGGGAGGTGGCAGCCAGGCGGCTGCTCGCGACAGCTGTTCCCTCGGCGTGCTAGACAGGCAGCAGCACGCCCTGAGCTGCCGGGGGAGCGGCAGGAAATCCGCAGGACTCCCCCGGGGCCAGGTAAAACTTCCTGGGGCTCATTTCTGCTCTTCGCAGCCCGCCCGCCCTCTCGTCTTGCTTGTGCACCGGCGCCCAGTGGGCTGATCGGGGCGATGAACAGGCGCCCAAAGCCCCTCTCCCTGCCCGGGGCAGCCTGGTGCAAGGTCACCCGGCAATCTCACCATTGCCTCCCGCTGCAGGGACACAGGGTGGAAGAGGAGCAGGGCAGCCCCGGACTTCTGCCTCCCCCTGCCCCCCCATAGTATTAATTAGAGCAGAGGGGGAAGGATTCTTAAGCCACCATCAACAAGCCGCAGCAACTAGCCCCTTGGCTCTGCCTTTCCAGACATGTGGGCACGCACAGGGACACAGGGGAAGGCGGGAAGGGGGGCGGCTGGGCTAAGGGGACCCCCCCCACAATGGGGAGGAGGCAAGAGAAAGCAGCTCTCCTCCCCAGCCTCCATCATTCATCTTCCCCGATTCCCCGCTGTACACTCCCTCGGAAATCAGCCGAGTGAAGCAGCTGTTCCTTGCACACTTCACTTGACCACAGATGATGATAAATGAGGCTGGGGCTGTGCCGAGAATGTGCGCGTGGGGGAAGGGGACGGCTCACTCGCTGCGGCCACTTGCAGCCCCTCTCGCTCCCCCCCCACCCCAGACAGCGGGGAATGCCCTAGGCGGGTTCCTCCTAGCTCAGCAAAGGGCGCAGTGTGAGGGGCTGGAGCCTGCCCCACGCTACACCGATGGCCCCGGCTGCGAGCCAGCGGCAACGCCAAGGCCCCGCGTGCTCCGGGAAATGCGGCGCGAGAGGATCACACGGGGCTCGGCCCCTGCAGGGCGCAGCAGTGCTGCCGGCAAGGTGCCCTACGAGAACGGCCACACTGGCTCAGCCCAGCGGTCCATCGAGCTCAATAGCCGGTCTCCGACCATGCCGAAGTCCTGCGCCTGGGAGCTCCGCACACGGGGCTCCATTGTGCATCACTGCAGGCAGACAGAGCCGCTGCTTTGTCCCCTCCCTCCAGCTCCACTGCTGCTCCTCCTCCTCCTCCAGGCTCCACCTTTGAAGCCCCCCCCTCCCACCCCCTAAAGGCTCTGGGTCGAGCCTCCCCTCCCCAAAAGCGCTAATGCCTGGGTCCCCGCTGAGCCCCTCCTCCCCCTTGCGTGCATGCCCCTACCCTGCTACCCATTAACAATTGTAAATAATGGATCTCTTTCCTCCAGCCGCCTGCGAGGGGAGAGGTGCGGCGGATGGAGATTGCTGAAGGATGCTAATGATCAGTTGGCACTCAGCGGCAGCATGCAGGGCTCTTGGGGCGCTCAACCTCCTAGTTAGCAGCGGGGCTGGCGCTCTCCCGGGGGGCTTTGCTGCTGTCGGGCTTTTTAATGCTGGAAGCAGTGCTCTGAATTCAAGGGGGAGCCCGGTGAATGCTCTAAATGCTCAGTAACTTCCCGGCCAGACAATGCCTCCTCCCTTCCCCACTGGGGTATCTTCCTTCCTTTGATGTAATACATTGCGCTGTCCGCTGCAGCTTCTGCCCACTTCCTGTGTCCAGCTAGTCTTAGAGGCTTGTTGCTCTCTGCGTTTATGCTCACACTCATCCCCGTACCCATTTGGAAACCTCAGCCTAGCTCCCCCTTACTCCCTCCCTTTGGTCCTCAGCCTGGAGACTCCACTCCTCCCAATCTAGGAATTTCAAAAGAAAACACTGGCTGGGAATACGGATAATGACTCAACATTTCTTCCTACCACCCAGGATCCGATTCTCCTCTTGCATGCACCGCTAATGCTCCACTGACTTGCCTCACGTCCGTTTGAATCAGAGCATTCTCACTCTTCTTCTTTTGGAGAACGGCTCAGATGCTGGCTGTGGGGTTTTTTTTCTAAAGCCGCTCTGGTGCATTCAGTCTCACACCAGATGTGGAGGAGAAATGGCCTGGGTGTATTAATCCCTGTAACCTCCCCTCCCCCCTTCCATTTTTTATTCTTTCTTCCTTAATTTTTCCTTTCAATTCTCTATCTTTCCCAAGCAACTTTAAAAAACAACCACCACCAAAACGGGCAGCCCTTAATTATGTCACAGGTCAAAAGGGCAAAGGTCCGTCCTTTTCACCTCCTCCCAAGGCCGAAATCGCCAGTGGAATTACAAACGAGTGAGGGGAGGCAGGTTACGCTGAACTCCAGCCATGAGGATATTGGGAAGATCCCGTGTTCTAAAACCCTGAGCAAGTCTCCTAACTCCCTAGTGCTTCAGTGAAATGCCAGCTAGCAAGATCGGTTCAAAAAAAGCCAGGAACCTCCCTGCAAACCAGATGCTCAACCTGAGCTGAGCATTCCCAGGCAAGTGATTGGTACAGCAGGGAAGGATGCACTGTCGCAGAATGCATAGCCCAGACTTAACATGTAGGGAGGAAAAACTCGTTTATTACTTCTCCCACCAATCCCCCCTCCCCTGGATTGGCATCAACCTTGAGAGGCTTGCAGGGGAATGGCAAACAAGCCGATCGTTATGCAGAAAACAGGACTAAGGTTAACAAGGGACTTGGCACTTCAGCCTCTGCACCTAAATCTTTACAGCACTCTGCCTGAAGCTTGTGACGCAGGCAGACAAAAGCAAGGACAGCTGAAATGATATACTGACCCTCTGGCCTTCACATCTCTCACTGTGCCTAGGTATTGCAGCAGGTTCAGGGAACTGATTCCAGACCAGTAACCACTGGAGGGGCAATACAATGCCTAATGAAAGATAGTGCCTCAAATACTCAGTGCTGACCCGATGGCCTTCTCTTAACCGATGGACTTCACAAGTACTGTCAATCTCTAGTGCGTAAGTGTTCACACTAACAAGACTGACATGAAATTGTGGCATGGGAAGACTTAAAGACCCAGTGTTATGAGTTGTCTGTTCTCAACCTGCCCCAAGTGGAGGAAGAGAGATGGTGTATTGAAGTTCATTCACGGGGGTCCCCACAATGCACCAGACAAAAGCATTGGCAGAGACTGAATGCAGCCTCCTGCGTAAGTTCAGCTGCTTGTCATATGCACTGAGGAGCATATCGTGGTGCCAATCAAAGAACAGTTCCATAGGTGGACAGAACGGTACGTGTCTCTGGCCTGGTCTACACTACGACTTTAATTCGGATTTAGCTGCTTTAATTCGAATTAACGCTTGACCCGTCCACACAACGAAGCCATTTAATTCGAATTAAAGAGCCCTTTAATTCGATTTCTGTACTCCTCCTCGACGAGAGGAGTAGCGTCAAAATCGGTATTGTTAATCCGAATTAAGGTTAGTGTGGCCGCAATTCGATGTTATTGGCAATTAGATGTTATTGGCTACCCACAATGCAACGCTCTGGAAATCGATGCTACTACGGTAGCTTGGACGCACACCACCGAATTAATGGTGCCTAGTGTGGCCGAATACATTCGAATTTATAAAATCGGTTTCCTAAATTCGAATTATATAAATTCGGATTAATCCTGTAGTGTAGACATACCCTTCGTGTAAGCGCCAAAGCTTGTCTCTCTTACCAACAGAAGCTGGTCCAATAAAAGATATGACCTCACCCACCTGGTCTCTAATATCCTGGGACCAACATGGCTACAACAACACTGCATATGTCCCTACCGTCACACATCTGCTTGGCCAGTCCTGGCCCCCTCTGCGTATGTACTCGCGGACGCAGCCTGCGCTGCAGCCCACGACACTGCATCCTGATTGCTACTTTTAGCGAGCTAGCGAGGTTAAATCTAGCACAGGTACGTCTACAGAAGCTGTAAATTACACTTCTGGTTAAATATCCTAAGGCCCTGGCGGAGCCCTCCATTACCTCGAAAGAGCACCCGGCCTCTTCTTTCACCACCACCCCTCATGGCCCCACACCGCATCAACCAGGCTTCACAGGAGGATCAGGCGGGGTCCCTTCAAAGCCCAGCAGTGCTGATCCTTAAGAAGTCCCTACAGCACTTTTGTTCATCCCCCTGAAGGAGAAAACCTCCACCAGTTTTGTAAAAGACCCCACTAGACATGTTGCCTTTTGTGTGAATTTCACACAGCGTTCTTGGGCTCCTACCAGGTGGCATGGATGTTGAGCACACACTCAACCGAAACTCCTGGGAGCTGAAACGGGGGGTCCTCTCACCGCTCTAGATCTGAAAACAGGGAGTACTAGTGAAAATGCTGACACAACTTTAACTATAAATTGCCTAAAGCAACAGAGGGTCCTGTGGCACCTTTAAGACTAACAGAAGTATTGGAGCATAAGCTTTCATGGGTGAATGCCCACTTCATCAGACGCAAGTCTAGGTATTAGACTATAAATTGCCTGAAAGTCACCCACAACCATGATAAGCTTTGGATAACCCTCCGCTGCTGCTCAGAGCAAAGCGATGGGCGTCCGGATGGAAAGCATTTACCTTTTTTTTTTTAAACATATTTTCTGTCTTATAGACTGACTTTCCTTCCTTCAGAAGAACTATGAGATTCCAAAGTAGTTTAAATGTAAAAGAAAACACCCCAACAACCTGGTGTCTTAAAAGAACCAAATCATTTCCCATGCTTCTTTATAGTATCATTCTGTTTTAAATTACAGACAGTTCATTTACACATTTCTAGTTAACCTATAATTCTCTCTCATCCACCATTTTGAAGCCACTACTGGGCAAGAGCTTATACAATTTTAAGTGCATTCAAAATCCACACCGTATTTAATCATGGAATTAACTCATTTGCTTATGCAATCACAGTAAATGTCCTGTATGTAGGCAACACATAAGAGTTGTCTGATCACAGGTTGCCAGCAGAAATATTGGTCCAGGCCTAATAGGAGAGAGGAATGGTCTTGTGAAGCACAGTGTGTGTGTGTGTGTCTAGATTCTAGTCCCAGCTTTGTCATGGACCTCCTTAGGCAAGTCACTTCCTCTCTGCCTCACTTTTCCCATCACTGAAATGGGGACAGTAATGCCTACCTAGGAGGGATGTTGTGAACCCAAATTCACTGCAACTTGTAACAAGCGTTACAAGTGCTGTTATTATTATTAAAGCTTTTTTATCCTGCCTCTCACTCTAGCGCAGGGGTTCTCAAACTGGGGGTCGGGACCCCTCAGGGGGTCACGAGGTTATTACATGGGGGGGTCGCGAGCTGTCAGCCTCCACCCCAAACCCCACTTTCCCTCCGGCATTTATAATGGTGTTAAATATATTAAAAAGTGTTTTTAATTTATAAGGGGGCGGGTCGTCCTCAGAAGCTTGCTCTGTGAAAGGGTCACCAGTACAAAAGTTTGAGAGCCACTGCTCTAGCGCATACTGTGTATGGATCACAGAGTCTTCTCTGCCTGAGCTGATAATGGCGAATTGCTCTAGGATATTTAGTGCTCTGCTCTCATGCAACTGGTTGGTGAGGCCTCCTCCATCAGACACAGTTAAGTAGGGTGTGAAATGCCCTTTTACCAGCACTGTGATCGGACAAGCTGTCTCGCTAAAACTACAGAAACAAAAAGGCTGTTTCATTATCACGAGGCCAGGTTAGAGGAAAGGAACCACCAGAGTGCATGGGCCAAATTCTGCAGTGATGGAAACTGCATGGTTAGATGTCAATCAGTGTCAGTCAGAACCTCGACTGATTTGGCTTCGAGTGGGTGTGCAAAACAAGGACAGCTGACCTGCCGAGGGGGCAGATGAGGGTGGGGAGGAGAGCAAGAAAAGCAGGAGGAGCGTGTAGGAGAAGGTGAGGAGCTCTTTGGTTTATAACCTCCTTTTGCCCCTTGTGGCTGTCTTAGGAGCCAACGTCCCAGTGACTAAGTGCCCCCTGTGCTTCTGGAAATGGGATTTAGCCATCTCAGTCATTAGACCTTGCAACTCTGAGCGGAGCAATGCCAAGACACCTATAAAAACCTGGGCCTCAGTAACTCCATTACCTGTTTAGGCTCTAGATTTACATCTGTGTAACCAAGGGCAGGATCTGGCTCCGTCCTGTGTATATTACCCTCGCTTTGCACACCCACTGAATGTCAAATGCATTTGGTTTTACCCTGCTTCACCATTTCCATCTGCTTTCTGACCCACTTACTCCCACTGTAAGTTGCACCATTATTTACATCGCCTCTGAAGTCAGCTCCGAGGCGTCCGTGGGATACGCTCTCGCTCCGTGCTGGCTCTGGGCTCCAAGGGGACCACGCTTGAAATACTGGTTCTGTCTGTTTGACGGAGGAAATTAACCTTTTAGGAGTAAAGATCAAATCAATCCTTTGCTCTGTTTATGGATCACACTGCTTTGTAAGCCGCTTCCTCCTTTTCCGGGCCTAAGCACCTACCAGGGCCTTCAGTTCTGCCTTCATTTGCATTTGAGTGTTTCTTGCGGTTTGCTGGCTAGAGCTTTCAAGTCCTGTCTGAGGAAGCTCTTATGCTCTGTCTACCAATACCCTGGGCTCCACGCTGCTGGAAACTCCATGCTCTGTCTAGATGATGCGTTAAATAAAGACCAGAGACAACTGAAATCCCAGTAAAGACTTAGGCCAGGGGTCTCAAACACGCGGCCTGTGGAGTTATTTGCTGCGGCCCGCCAAGCTCCCCGTCCCCTCCGAGTTATTTCCTGCGGCCGCCAAGCTCCCCTCACCCGCCGCCCCCCCTTCCCACCCAGTTCACCGTGTCCCTGCTCCTCTGCCTACAGGTGCTTCCCAGGAGGGAGGGGGGAGGAGCGGGGAGCCGCGCGGTCAGGGGAGGAGGAGGAGAAGAGGTGGGGATTTGGGGAAGGGATTGGAATGGGGGGTGGAGAAGGGGTGGGAAGAGGTGGGGCAGGGGCGGGGCCTCATGGAAGGGGTGGAGTGGGGGCAGCGGGAGGGGAGGGGGGTGTCAGTGATGCGGCCCTCAGGCCAATGTACTAGTCCTCATGTGGCCCTCGGGGTCATTTGAGTTTGAGATCCCGGACTTAGGCAGAGAGGAGAGGGTTAACCCTTGGGGTGCCAGCACTCGGGCTTTGCTGATTCGAAGCACCGTTTTCCTAACTCCCAGGGACAGGATTAAAAGCGTTCTGTGATCCCACCAGATCATATCAACTAACAGGGTTGCGCCAGGTCATGATTTGCATTGAGGCCTATGGCAGGAAGCGGCAATGCTGATTCAGCACGTGGTGTTCTTTCCACTGAACCAATGCCCAGGCTGGGCAGTTGGAGGTGGTCTCAGATGAGGTTCTGGCCACTTGCGGTGACTGAAGAGCCTAGGGCATTTTTCATAAGAGTGGGTGTCTGTGTCTGACTAAACTCCACCTCCAGTTGTTGCGAAATGCCTGTTTCAATTCTACCGGCTGTTAACTGGACACTTCCTCTCCTAAATTGATGTGGAGCGTTGCTGGGAATTGGAGAACAGCTGCTGAGTAACAACACCCGTGTGGGTGAACTGTTACCTCTGTGCTGGATCCCTTTCCTGTTGCTCCAGGGCGTGGCCAGTCCTAAGCCGTCAGTTGTCTGTAAAGCACTGCGCAATCCCGGTGCTGTAGAAAGTCTAAGAGTTCACGCTGACGCTAAAGGAACTGCTCCAGTCGCACATCTTCACCAACTTCTCAGTAAGAGAAACACCTTGTAAAAATCTAGAATTAGGGGCTACAGGGACGACGCTACACGGGGCACCAGAAGATAAACTGATATGGCGTAAACAACACGGGCTTGTTGGCGCTTTTCCAGGGAAGAGAAACCTCCCACTGGTGTCACTGGGAGCAAGACTGGCACCGAGGGTTCAATTGTCACCTCTCCGCCATCTCCAATCCTAAGGTTTGCCAGAGCAACTCCCGCATACAAAACAGAGAAGCCACAGGGCTGCTTTAAGTTAGGCCCATTAGCCTAATCCCCATGGAGCTATTCTGCCTGCCCAGGATCAGCAAAAGGCAGAGTGCTTGGCCTGCCTTCCCACCCTGATAGGCCCCCTTCTTGGAGAAGTGGCGAGACAGAGCTGGATTCATGTTCCCAGGAGATTCTCCAACAACAGAGGAATCTCCAGCTGCTGTTTTACACCACCAGAGGAGCGCAAAGGGGACTTACTCTAGGCAGAGGATCAAGTCTCCACATGGGTCCAATGAGGAAACAGAGCCAGAAGGGAGATTCTCCCACACTTTGCACGAAACTTGGCTGACATCTGTAGAGGTTGGAGGTATTTTCGGACGGAATGAGGCAAGGAGCCTAAATAAACCTACTCTTCCCTTGTCTGTGTTAGACAAATATTTGTCCAGAATTCAAAGGACGATTCCTTTAAAAAGACAGAGGAGGCTCTGTGCATTCCTGCCCTCCCTGAACCTTGCTAAGGTCAAGTCTGTGCCCAGTTGTTGTTCTGCTCAAGACTAGCCCAAACAGACACGCACGTTATCTCTCCTCCTCTAACCCCTGCAGAAATGTTTACACCTCCACAAGGTCACCGCTTAGCCACTCCTTTTCCAAGAAAGAGAGACCAGGGGCCTGATTCTGCCCACATGCTGCCATTCCCCGATGGACCTCAGCGTGGTTACATCCTCATTTATGCCACTGCAAGATCAGAATCTCTTAGCATGCTGACAGCACTGGGCCATGTCTCTGGCCCTTCTATTAAATCGTTTATTTGTATGGTGCATCCCCCATACAGAGCATCACAGAACAATTGAGAGAGGGAGAGAGCACCCTAATCAGTGACTGGAGAGAGAAGGCTGTTAAACTGCAGTTATAGTTTAAGGCTTAATCACCAATTATGGCCCCAACATTATTGCAATAAGGACCAAAAAAAAAGGTCAATAAGGGAAGTCTTAGAATGAGATTTACCCCTATTAGCGTTAGGCTGATGGGGACAGTAGCCTCCCATCCCCACCCTGCCCCCGAGGCTGAAATCTTGGGATATTCCAATGCCAATTCCTTTTCTTTCTGGGCTTCTCTACACTTAAAATGTTACAGTGGCACAGCTGTGGTGTTTCAATGTAGACACTACCTACACTGACAGGAGGGGCTGTCCCGTTGGCGTAGGTAATTCATCTCCCCGAGAGGCAGTAGCGAGGTCTACACGGGGCGGTAGGTCGGTATAGCTGTGTCTCATAGGGGTGTGGATTTTTCTCACCCTGAGAGATGTCGCTATACCAGTGTAAAATTCCAGTGTGGACCAAACCTCTGTTTCTCTAATGTTTGGAGCAGATTCGACAGACATGGCTCCAGTCCCCAGTCCTGTCCCTACCTCTGCTGCCTTCATGCCCATCTCTGCTTCCATTCTTGCAAATCGCTGAGCGGGAATCCTGGCCCCATGAAGTCAATGGTAAAGCTCCCACTGACTTTGATGGGGCCAGGACGTCACCCTATGCCATCTCCATTCCCATCATCGATCACCGGTGTGTATCCACTGCTGCTTTTCCTTCCAGTCCCCTATGTAGCCATTGCAAACCAGGGAAAGATGGCAGCCTCTCCCCCAAAAGTGAAACACGAACCAGTCGGAAGTAGAAGTTGAGCTAGGAAAGGAGGGTTCTACTGGAGGAAGGCTCAGGGGTGGGATTCTTTCAGGGGAGAGGTTGGTGGGGAAAGCACTAGTGATTGCTTTAAACTCAGAAAGATCCTGGAAGCGTGCAGTGGTGGATTACATCGACTATACACTGGACAAGGAGAGAAAGGCGGGAGGCAAGCAGCTGCTGAACTGGACAGGGGCTGATGGCAGAGGAGATGATGGGAGGTGGAAATGGGACGCTGAGTTACAGGTGAATCAATGGAGAATGAAGAGTCAGCGAGCAAGGCAGAAGTGGGAGTCCTGTATTTTTTTTAATCTTTATTCCGTTGATAACCCAACGATCAGAAGGGCACCCAGTGCTCCAAATAGGGCCTCACAAATCCCTTTGTCAGAGCTAGAATGATTTCCTTCAAATAATATTGGATGGGTCTCTCTATGCATCACCGTAGTACGCTAGCTGTCTAGTGTTGCTGCTGCTAAGCACTACACAAAGGGCTCAGAAGTTTTACTCAAGGGCAGTGTGGTTGAGTGGTGAGAGCAGGGAATTGACATTCAGGACTCCTGGGTTCTAGTCCCAGCTGTGACACTGACAGCGCGTGACCTTATGCAAATCAACCTCACTGTGCCTCCATTTCCCTGTCTGTAAAATGGGAGTTAATAATACCCATGCGAGAGGGCTACTCTCCGGCTTAATGAACGAAAGTTGTAAAGTGCTTTGAGATCCTTGGAAGAAAGTCGCTACGGAAGGGAAAAGTATTACTATGATTCCTCTCTTGTGCTGTGTATTTGCAGCATATGGCCAGGCTGGGTAGAGCCCTCTTCCACATCCACCATCTCCACCCTCCTCACTGCCAACCTATTTCAGAGGCCTGACTATGCCAGGTCCTGATCCTCATGGAACATTTCTAGTGCGCTCACCTCCCTTCTTAGGAGCTTCTTCTTGCAAAGCGCCCACTGTCTTTCAGAGCCGTGCCAGTTCTATTTCCACTCGAGCAACTTCCCACGTCTGATGTTAGTCTCCCTGAACTCTTGGAAGAATCTTGCACGGTATCAGAGTACCTGCATGAAAAATAGGCCATGGTCTGTCTGTTCTGTGTTTGTGTAGTGCCCAGCACAACAGGGCCCCAGTCCATGACCGGGTTCTCAGGTGCTGTCACAATACAACTCACCCCTAATAATAGTAAATTATAGAGAGGCGACAGGACCCAACCCCTGGGCCCACATGGAGCAGTTTGGCTCTATCGCCAGTCAATTGTATCCACAGCTTTCTCCTTATCCGTAACTGGATCTTGGATCAATGGGATTCAGGAATGACATTTTCCCAGGGACGTGATGGAAACTGCTCCCACTCTTTGAGACATTCAGAACTAGGCTGAACACAGAGCACCACCTGAGAGGCCTTTCCCCATCTAACCTCTAAGTGTCAAATTCCGCTCTTGTTTTCAGCAGTGGAAATCCAACGTCACATCACTGAGTTCCAACGGGCACACTCCAGACGCCGCTGTAGCTGAAGCCAGAACGTAGCCTTTGGACTCCGTGAGGAGCATTCCCCAGATCTGCCCCCACTCATGCCCGTACCACTTTCCTCATGAAGACTATGCACCTGATTCCACTCACTGTGGCTGCGTTATACTGATGTACGTGAAATCAGTCCCTGGGCCCAGCTCTGTAGTTTCCTGGTCCTTGGTTACAGTCTCTTTACATTAACTTCTCCCATTTCCAAAGAGGTTTTAATCAGAGGGAAGTCTGGGACTGTGCATGGTATTTTGTCATTCTTCAGGCATCCTCATTTTTTGCTCACCTATACAAGCCCCGGCCTGATTTTCTTCAATATTTCTTCTCCTTCCCCAGGGAAATTTCTCTCTCCTGTTCCAGGATCCATCCTTTTTCTCTCCTTTGTGAACATGGAGGCGAAGAATTCATTTAATTTTTTTTTAAAGCAACGATTACCTCTTTTTGCCAATAAATTACCCTTTCCAACTCATAGGGGCCCCTGCTGTCTCCTCCTCTGACCTCTTGTTTCTTGTGTACTTGGAAAAGGTCTCATTATTTATCTCAACCTTTTGTGCAATTCTCCCTTCAATCTGCACATTTGCTTTTCTTATCATTATTTCACTCTCTTAATTTCTGTCAGTAACGTCCTCTGTTACCCCATGTCTCACATCACACACGGTCCCCCCATCTGACACTTGATTGCTTTTTGCTCTCCCTGACTCAATCCACATTGGATTTTTCAACACACACACACACACACACACACTCTTCTGTGCTTTTTTCTCCCTCCCCACTGATGTGCAGCAGGATTTATGTCCACAATTCCCAATAGTATTATTAAGTATTACCCACATAACCTCCTCCACCCTCTGCCACGTATCAATGTGAGACCAGAACACCCCAGAGTGTATTTATTGCTTGATGTTATACCATAACCCTTTGGGCATAAACGGATTTACCTTTGAACACTCTCCATTTCCCCTCTGTGTCCTTTTCGCTTTATTTCAATCAATTTCACCTGAGCGTTCTTTCAAAATGGCTCTGCTGAAATTCAAGGGCTCAAATCCTGCTCTCGGTTACGTCATTGTAAATTCGGAGTAACATACGGAAATCAATGGAGTTACTCCTGATTTACATCAGTGGAACTAAGAGCAGGATTTGGCCCCAGGTCTTCATTCCCTTCCCTGACCCCCCTGTCTTTTCTTTGCATTAAAATGGGCCAGAACCAAAATCCCAGGACTTTGTATCTCCCAGCCCTCCCTCTCTTAAAAGTCTAATGAGTTCATAATCACAACAGCTTGGCTGCTCCCCCATCGGTCCTCACAGCCCTCTAGTCACATTGCTAGGATACGTAAAATCAAAGAGAGAGTTATTCCCCGCCTCATTTTCCTGCTTAGTTTAGTTATTTTTAAACATATTGGGCCCAATTTTCAACAGCCTTCTGAAAATGCCGCCCCCAGCCCCTGTACGTGCAGGCACATAACAGGGCCTCTGTGCGTCAAGATCAGGCAGACACACGTCCGGATTGTCACATGCTGGTTTTTGTGGGCCTAGAGGAGCGCTCCTGCACATTTCAGCAGCGAATGCTTTTTGTACCTTTCACAGTCAGGCACCCATCTCCCATTTGGACCATCGAAAAGGTCCCCTTTAGTGAGTGCATTTTCAGAGGGTCTCTTAAAATGTTGTGTAAGGGAGCTGCCTTGCACTGCATCCACAAAAGGAATCTGAGGCCAAGTCAAGCAAATCTGGAGCCCCCAGCAAAGCCATTTGTTTTATGTTCCCTATATAGTCCCTCCTGAGGCATCAAATGTTTGGATTCCCCTACACCTCCATCTGGCTCACCCTTGACCTGAGCCCCCCGCCACAGCGGGAGGTCTGGCAGCCTGTCTCAGCCGGGTCTGCTGATCAGAGTAATGCATCCTTAGTAAAGTGTGCTGTGGACCCTGATGCTTTCCCCTGACTACACAGTCCTTCAAAACCGTCTCCCGGCTCCTGCAGAATAGAGGCCATCTCTAGAAACAAAAAAGAGGCAAATGCCCCTCTGAACAACCCATGTGACGCGCGGTGTTCTGCAAATCACACGGCGTTCACTGCGTTTCCTTCTCCCAGCATTTGGAAATTGCGGAGACTATCCTTCACCGACTAAGGAAAACCTCCCCCCCCCCCCCCCCCCCGCCGCCTTCTTTCTCCTCCTCTCACCCGTTTGAGGCTGAGCTTTGGCGTCTGCCGGCAGACAGGTCTGTACGCCAGAGATGTATTCAGCCGTACTGCTGCCAGGAGAGCCCTCTAAGTCATCTCCCTGAGAGGAGCAGACAGCTCTGTAATGAAGCGTAATGCTCTGACGCTCCCATGAATGACACTGGCCAACACCAGCTGAGTCTCAGCAGCTTATCAAAGCCTCATTTTTCTTTTTCCCTGTTAGAAAAAAAAATTAACATAACCCCCCCTTTAGAGCAGTTATCGCGCGTGTAACAAAAGAGGCATTTCTTTAATAGAGTTCCCCCCCCCCCCACGCTACACGCAGCCCTTCCTGTGTGCAGCCAGGCCAACGTCTGGCTCACTGACTCCGAGCCGTTGGCCATGGGGAGGGGGAAGCTGGGGCAGAGAAGACAGGAAAGCTGAAGGAGGAAGAGAGCGGGGAGGGGTGAAGGTGGGTGATCAGAGGAAGAAGGCAAAGGAGAAGAGAAGATAGAGAAGAGGGTCAGAGCTGCCTGCAGCGCCGGCCATGGTGGCAATGGAAGGAGGTGGTTCTAGGAAGCAATTTGCTCCCCTTGCCCAGAGAGGGAGGGGATGGAGGACGGCTCTCAGCAGTGCTTGGTAGGCCATTGGAAGGAGTAGGCAGCTGCTCCGCAGGGAAATATCCCCCACCCCCTCAATCTCTCTCTCACTGACAGGCTCAGTGGCGGAGTCACTTACTCTCCGACTCTCCAGTCCTAGCCGGTGCTTTCCCAGCCCCTCTGCAGCCAGACGCAATCCTCACTGTGCACGATGCCCCTTGGGCACGCTGCACCCCCAAACTGTTCTGCTCCCCCTTTCCCTGGAGGCAGTGTAATGAAAAGACCAGGTGTGGGTGCAGCGGGGGGGGGGGGGGGGGATTCAGTGGGGGAGCTCAGGGGAAATGTTACCGCAGGCTTAACCTATTTCACAGGACGCCAAGCAGGAATCCCAGGGAAGGAAATCAAGGTCTGATGTGTGGTGAATTATTTCGGTATTATACATTCCCTCTCTGAATCCTGAAGACAAATACTCCTGCAGGTTAACTAGGAGAGCAGGTTTTCAAAAGGCCGCCTTCTCTTGCCCTTTTATTGACTCTGTCAATCATCCCAACCAAGGCCCCTAACCTCTACCTCCCTGTAAAATCTTGGCTGTTCCTTTTGTTCCAGCTGGGGAAAGAAAGGGGGGGAGCGTGAGGGGGAATGTGGGGCAGGGAACTTCCAAAAGGGATGATTAAGGAGTTAATCTGCCTGAGATAGATAAGGAGCTTAGAGCCGCTGGTATTTTACTGTCCAAGTTTGGATTCAGTGCGTCTTAAACACTGGCTGGAATGTACTTAGATATGACCAAAGTACATGTCCCCTTGGGGAATTACTAGGCTGCCAATTAGATTTGCTTCCTAGATTCACTCATCCCCTCACAAGCTTCTTCAGAGGAGGAAAATTGCTGCCTGTCCCCAGAGATGAAAGGAGGAGGAGGCGGAGAGAAAGAGGAATGGCTTAGCCCGCTGCTATACATACGCACAATCAGCGATGCTGCTTTCCTTATGAATGAATAAATCAAGGCTACTCGGATGCAACTTGGGGGACTGAACAGCTGAGTGGTGTTCTGGATGCCATGGGCAGGCTGGGAAAGCTAGACCTGGGGCTCTTCGGGGCCTCTGTCCTTTTTCGTTGGCTGTGAACGGGAGAGAACAATTATGGAATTCGAGCAGAGCCGGCTGACCTTTTGACCTTGACAGGTATTAGATACGCTGTGGTCAAAGTGTAGTCGCTGCAGGAGGGGGAGGGAGGGAGGTGACGGGGGACGTCTGGTGCCAGGCAGACTTGCTCAAGAGACAAGCCGCTGTGACACGGAAGTGGCTGATTCCCAGGAGTAAAGGAATCCTAACAGTGAGTCACTCCGAGAGGCCTGTTTCTATGTGCTTTGATTTCCTGCCTATTACAGAGAGTTCTAAGTGCACACGAGCTCTGCCACTCAGCCGTAGGAAAGTCAGTATTAATAATAATTATACATGAGCAGGACAATAGACAGACAGACAAAATAGATCCAAACCTCTGGAGGCTTCACAAGCTAGCCCTGGATCCAGATCGGAATGCGAGGTGATCGCTAGGTTCCTCCCAAAGAAGGAAGAGGGCTGCAGAGTCAAAATGTGAATCTGGTCTCATCTCTAATACAGATTTAACCCAATGTGCTCATGGCTGTGGTTCTCGGTGCACAGACAAATCCAAGTGCTTCCAGATACAATGGAAATTAACCAATAGAGACTCCCCATCTGAACGGGAGCGATCTGCCCCTCTCTATATGCCCTCGCACTGGAGCACAAGGTTGTATAGTGCACAGACGCAGACCCATGGACACTGCTAATTAAAGTCTCCAATCGTGAGTGCACGAGTGCACAAGCATCCTGTGGTGGAGCACTCACCGGGACACTAACTCACAGAAGAACCAGAAGATAAAGCCAGCCCCTTTGGGCAAAACCTGACCAAAGAGAGGCGCTATACTCCATGCTCTGAAGGTTGACGAATTCTGGTGAAGCGACGGGGGAAGCGAATGTCAGAGTCAAGGGCCCGATGCTGAAAAAGCCCAGCCATTTAAATGTGGGGAACCTCTATTGAGAACACGCCAGCTGACTTCAGTTGCCACGGCAGTGCAGAAGAAAGAAGCAAGGACCCAAACTACAATATACCAGCAGATATACGTATATGCACTAATTGGTACTCATGGCTAGGAGACTTACTGCAAATTATTAGGATTTGCGAGTTGGCAAGTAAGTGGAGAAATACAATCTAAAAAGCAAAATCCAAATAAGCAATAAGAAAAATAAGCAATAAAAAGCAAAGATTTTCCATCACAAAATATCATTTATTCATTTATTTTCACTACTATAGTCTAGTTTTCATTATTTATGATACTCCGTAGTGAACTGGCAACGTGCTGGAGTCTATTTAGTAAAAGTAATGAAGTTTGGGGATTAGGAGACCTCATTACAGCGCTGGCTTGGCCATTAAATCTTTTCTGAGCAGTGGAGAGACAGAGATTTGGGGGTAAAAACGAGAGAGCACGTGCATCAGCCTTACAGAGAGCAATATTCACACACAGACAGCCAATGCAAAGAGACGCCGAAGAACATAATCTGAGCCGTTTACGCAATTGGCCCTACGTGCCGTAAGCCAGGCTACTCAAAGTACGGTACGTATGTTATAAAACTCTTAGAGCTGGAGAGATGCTCTCTGTCTCTCGGAACATCTGTCTTCCCCAGTCCAGTTCTCTGCCCTTCTTTTTGCTATCAAGACGTGATCTTCCCACTGACTTCAAAGTGGGCAGGATCAGCCCGAAGTCAGCACCGCGGAGGCTGGCACCGGCAGCAGCTACAACAGCGAGCAGACTTAAGGCTAAGTGATTGGTATTATATGTAGCACCTAGAGGCGCCGATCAGGGATCATGGCCCCTCTGTGCTAGGCGCTGCACAAATGTATAACAAAAGGACAGACCCTGCGCCCCAGGATCTTTCAACATAAGATGAGAGATGACAGGTGGATACAACAAACTGACGAGGGGATATTGACGATGCAGACGAGCCCCAGGTAACAGTGAGATTCTGATGATTAGCGGAACAAGCAGTAGTCTCAGCACATCAGCAACCTAGGACTATGTTTGCTGGAGTCCCGCAGAGCTCAGCATAGGCAGGTCAGCTCAGCTCTGTCCATTTGGTCACACACTTTCACCACACTTTTTTGCCCCCCTCTTGTTCCAGCTCTAATTGTTGTTGGGCCCAATCCTGAAAGTCCCGAGTTAAGCTCTGGATCCAACAGGGTAACTCACGTGCGTAAAGCTACGCACAGGCTAAGCCTACGTCTACACTACGAGCTAGGGTGTAAGTCCCCTGCTTGTGTAAGTGGTCACACAGGTAGTGGCAGCAGAGGCACGGCTGAGCTGAGCTGACAACAGCGGGTAGGTACTCAGCACGGCTACACAGCTATTTATACTCCCACTCTCTCCCATTCAGCTACCGCGAGCACGTGTGCACGAGCCGGGGACTCACCCCCCTAGGTCGGAGTGCAAGCAGCCGAAGAGAGGCTTTCACAGATAGTTGCATAGATCAAATATGCAACCACAAAACAGGTGGACTTTTAAGTATGCAGACAGCTCACAGCTATCTACTTATCCTGGCCTCATCGCCATAGCAACTGAGTGCCGCACAGTCATTAATGGATTTTATCCTCCCAGTGCCCCGGTGAGATAGAGAAGTGCTACCCCTATTGTACAGATGGGAAACTGAGGCACGGGGAGATTAAGCAATTTGCCCTGGATCATATAGGGAACCAGTGGCTGAGCCAGGAATTGGTCCCCAGTCTTTGGACTCCCAGTGCCATTAGACCATCCTTCCTGCCCAAACTTTAGTCATGTAAAAGGGGTCAGGAAAGGAAAGGGTGGTGGTATTGGAGTTTAAGGCACTGGACTGGGACTCAGGAGATCTGGGCTCATTTCTTAGCTCTATCACAGACTTCCTGGGTGACCTTGGGCAAATCACTAAGACTATGTCTACAGTACAGAGGTTAGGCCGGCACGGTCCCCTAGTGCAGACACAGCATACACAAACAGGAGTATTTCTGCTGGCACTCTTCTGTCAGCATAACTGTGTCTACCCGAGGGGTTTTGTCAGTGTAGCTATGGCGGTCGGAGGGTGGCTTCCCCACCCCTCTAACAGACACAGCCATGCTGATATAAGCCTTAATCTCTATGTACCTCTGTTTCCCATCTGTAAAATGGAGATAATTATCCTACCTTTTGTCAGTCTTGTGTATATAGATTACGAACTTTTTGTGACACGTACTGTCTCTTACTACAGCACATGTAAGTACAGTCCCAGGGAAAACGGGATTTTCATCACAAATGGGGCCTCTAGCTGCCACTGTCAGACAAAATAACAATGATCTAGCAGTCAAAGCAAGGAATTTGAAGACAAGCTTCTAACCCAGACTCCGCCACTGACTTGCGGTGTGGCCTTGAGCATGTCACGTAACCTCTCTGTGCCTAATCTTATCCCGCTGTAAAACGAGTATAACAATACATCCCTCCCTCATGGGTATGTTGTAAAGCTTCTTTCATTACCGCCCCTTGAAGCTCTCAGATGAAAGGAAATACATAAATACGAAATATTACCATTGTATTATACACTCACAACGATACCCACAGTAGCGGGTGGCGATAAAATGTCATGTCTCCAGGATCCTGACAATGTACTCCCCATGTATATAAATACACATATATAATTTACTACAGAGAGCGCTTGTATGGGCTGTATTTGCTAACTCTCTGATTCGTTTCTCTGATTGTTTTCCAATCAAGTGAACATGTACCAGGAACACCAGCATGTTTCTTGCTGGGCCTGTCTAGTCATCGTCATTCACTGCTGGAATACGCTGTTGTGATTTAAAGTTGTTGGAACATCAGCTTAAGATGCAGAGTGTCTTGGTAACAGTTGCTATGTAAAACATTCTGAGGTAGAATTTACTGTCACAGTTAATAATAGATGAAGGTTTTAGAATTTTTGATGCTTTACATTTTAAGCCGTTTGATTTTTAATGTTTCAGAAAAGGGGGGGGGAAGAAAGGGAAAAAAGGCAGAAGTGGAACCGCAGCATGCGGTAAATACACTGAATCTTAAGACAACAATTGTAGGGGTTCATTTCTCCATCGCTATACACATCTCGCTCACATTAATGCTGACAGGTATCACCTGTGCTCAGTAATGGGAGAACAGACACCGATTAGTGGGCCAAATCCTGCCTTTGGATACTCCCATAGAAAAAGCCCCATTCAGGTACCCTAGGGCAGAATTTGGCACAAAGGGTCAAATTCATCCCTGGTGTAACTGCAGCGAGGTCTTCAGGGCTTGATTCTGATTTCATTTACCCCAGCGTGAATCAGTGGAGTTACTAAACCAGTGTAAAACTGGTGAGCGAGGAGAATCAAGCCTGTAAGTGTTTGAATCGCTCACAAGGCAACATTTTCTTTCCCCATGACATCTTTTATCTTTGCCTCTCTAATTCTGCAGGCACCCTTGTGGGTGTTTTTCGATGGGAGGGCTGCTTCTGTCATTTATTTACGGGGTGCTTTTAGGTTCTCTCCCCTCTTGCAGGTGTATTTCAAGTAGTCTCCTGAAATAGAACGGGTCTGTGTGCCTGTGGTGGTGTGCTGTTGTGCTCTGTTGATTAGAAACACTGTGCCAAAGAAAAGAAGATAAGGTCTTATTTTCCTTTTGAGATGCTGTTGTGCGTTTTACAAGATCCACTGAGGACTCATGGTGGGAGAGTGCTGTGCTGGGGGGTAGGTTCTGATCTCAGCTACCCCAGTGCAAACCGGGTGTAGCTCCACTGAGTCCAGTGAAGTTACTCCAGATTTACACCTGTGTAACTGAGATGCAAAACTAGCCCTGACCAGGAGACAATACAAAGTCCATATTACGGGTCAAAGGCTGAAATCTTTACTTGGTTTTTACTCTCTCCCTTCTCAGGCAAACGTCTCATTTAAATCAGTGAGAGAAATCCTGAAATCCCTCCTTAGTTCTTCTGACTCAAGATAAAACTCCTTTGGGGCTAAATCCCACAGTCTTTATCTGTTTTTTCTTGGTCGTCATTCAGGCTAATTGCCATTGACTTCAATGGCAGTTTGGCCTGAGAAGGGACTCAATAAAACCTGAGTAAAGACCTCAGGTTTTGGCATCAAACATATTCTCAATTTTCTTCCCTTTTTAAAAAAACAACAAAACAAACACACCGATTAATATTCAGGCTGAATCTTGGGGGCAAATTAATTCCTGGTGTCACTTAGTCGATTGACTGAAGCGAAGTTACACCAGGGATACATTTGGCTCTTTGTTTTTAATAGTCTGCAGAGCTTCTTGCTCACCTGGAGCTATAAATCCTGGTACCTCGCAATTGGCTGCTGCGAAACCATTTATATGACCACAAATATTAAGTCCTTGAAGGATCAGGATGGCTTCAGGAAGGGAATAATTAGCAGGAGCAGAGGAACTCTAATGACACACTCTTGCTGCTTTGGCACAGATCTCCTTGGTAATTAGAGCGAGGCAGGAAATTTAGAAAACTTTTGATAAAACCTGGGGAACAAATTATGAAAAACATTTTCTGTTTTCCAACCAGCCCTACCAGTAATAATGAGCAAAGGTAATACAAGGACGGGTCCAACTGAAGGCAGTGGCAAAGCTCCCTGGAGTTCAGTGGCACCAGAATTTGCCAACTGTGACATACAAAACGAAGGGAAATAATGATGCGGCTAAAGCACTAGTCTGGGAATCAAGACAGCTACGTTATATTCATGGTTCTATTACAGACTTCCCGAGTGACCGTTGGCAAGTCGCTTAACTCTCCTGAGCCTCGATCTCTCCCGCTGCACAAGACGTATAATATTTCCCCTCCATGTTGAGACTTGCATCATTAACGTTCGTGAAGCACATTGAGAGCCTTGGATTTCAGGTGTTACTATATGCAAAGGCAAAGTGGGATTGTTCTACAAACCAGAATTGTTTGCAGTTTTCCATGAGGCCTCAACAGTGCAGGAGGACCTCATGCCCATACATGTTCTGCCATGGCTGAATACTGATGTGGGATGTACTGTTGCATGAAGCTCTTACAGACACCCTGGTGAGTTCTTTGGCTGCTTCTCCAGAGCTTGTGATCTTACATTATCTACAGGAGATGGGTTTTCAACTGAAAGGGCCAAGTTCCACCCCTGACTGAACCAGGTGTATTACTCCCATTGAAGTCAACCTCGAGGATGGTCAACAGCATCATCTGCAGGAGATCATCACCCGGAAAATGAGGCCCTGACAGGTACATTTCCACCTAGATGGTGCACTGCAACCAGCTGTGAGTCAGCTGGAAATGCCTGGTGACTTATTCGAACACGTATCCATCTGCAGTTAACGGGAGCCTCCTTGAGCATCCAAGGGCACAAAGTTGGCTTTACACGTTTGCATTCAACTTACTGGCAACGCCACATTACCGGTCATCACTGACAGCAACATTAAAGCCAAGTGAAAACTGACTTGCAGTCTTTGCCACTGTGTGCCACATTTGCAGAGGTCACCACCAGCAAGATGGCGAATGTGCAGCAGGTTCACATACGCCAGTTTTGGGCCTAATTTTCCGTCATGGTATCCAATTTTACCTGCACAATCGGCTGCCCCTCCAGAAGTACTCATGGATTTGTTTGGGACATTCATAAAGGGAAGTGGAGCACTTGGTCACTAAACAGGTGGGTGAAAATGTAGAATCTGCATGCACAAAACAGGTGCTCACCCAGTTTTCTGGATGCAATCAGTTGCTTGCGCAAAATCAGAAGCTGGCTGAAAATTTGGCCCTGTAGTTTATTTACAGTTTATGAATTTGGAGACAAATGCTTGTCCCCGCGTCAACTTCCAGGACTGTCCGGGAGCAAAACAGGCGCTGCTTTTGCTTTTTGCCCTTTCAGAGAGCGGCCTCACATTTTCAGCTATGACATGATATGCATGTCCCCAGCCCTCTGTTACTCTTACCTAATTGCGGTATTTGGAATTCCTGTGAGCACCAAGCTGAATATGTACCCATTGATGTCTCAATTAAGGATGGTATACTGCATACAGCATGATTTGCATATACACAGCCTCTACGAGGTATAGTTTCCTTATAAAACTTCTTTGACAGATAAGGTATCTTGCCTTAATGAGGAGAATATTCTACAAAGATCCATTACTAATGGGTTTCAGTATGGTTAGGAACTGGAAGCAAACTCCTACCACAAATGATGAACCAAAACCAACTTTATTATTTGTCTGGTTCCCACCAATCTCTTGAATTCAATTAAAGATCTCGCCTCCACTCCATTTCCTTTTTGGTCATCCTGCGACTGTTTTTGTTTTGTTTTGTTTTTTAGAATTTCTTGACATTCAGAGCTCACATATTGCATTATCCTGTTCCCTCCATTTCCCAACTGCATACTAATAGCACATCTTCTGGCTTCTCTTTATAGCCACCTCAAGTATCACCCCTCCATTGTCTCAGAACCCGGCTTTCCAGCATGGGATCCCCCCCATTAGCTTTGTATCTGTTGTTGCATATTAACCTCTGCTGCATGCAGTTCACTACCTTAGCCTCCTCTCCAAAGCTTCCACTCTCCCATGTCCCCCAAAGACTCAGCTTCCCAGTCTCTCTTCCCTTCTCGTTTTGTTTTCCAGCTGAACAACAGACCCCACATTCGATGCTGTATTTGGGAACCTTTTGGAGAATACACTGCGGTGTGGGCAGATTGCTGTCTTTGCAGGAAAAGTATTTGCAAGTCCCAAGGAGAATTCGAAATAGAACGCTTTGTCAGTAAGGGTATGCAATTCCACCAAGTGCAACTGAAACCTCATAAGCAAACTCGAGAGGGACAGTTCCACCAATGCTCCAAACACGACATCAGGCTACAAACATTACATCATCACAACAAACCCACCATGCGGTCACCCTCAAAAAGGCCAACTCACATGGCAGCTGGTTCCTTGGAATGTCCTGCACTTCCCATGATGGGGACTAATTGGCTGACTCTCTCCCCAGCGGGAAGAGGAGTCAAGTGTATCTTCCATGGTCTCATGCTGGGGAGACAAACTAACTATAGCTGATGTCTCTAGCCCAAGAGGAGCAAACCAGCCCAAGAAGAGCATTGGGCTAGCCAGCCAGTTCCTCTTGGATGGCTGAAATCAGGGTGGCCAGCCAGTCTGAGCTATTTTGTAAATCCTTCTCTCCATGAGGACTTCAGTGCCTAAAGCTTTCCACATAGAAACATAGGTGTTGAGGTCTTTAGGGGCATAACCCCCAAGGGGTAAATGGATCACTGCTGTAAGCCACTGCTCTCTGTAGACGCTACTGTTGCCTTAGGCCTAAAGAAGGGGCCGTGGAGCAGTTCCGCTGCCACTCCATGAAGTGTGTGTGTGGAAAATCCATAATCCCAACCGCACTGGGCCCTTTGCATCTAGCCAGTCAAGGTGCAGGAGGAGAGGATTTGCTCTTACCGATGGTAACACATGGGACTGTATGTGCATTCATGTCACATGTGTGATTGCTGGCTAGGAATGCTGAAGCAAAGGGAACCGCTTGCTCTGCTCCTTTGCATGTCAATACTCAGCATGTCTTTTCCAGCTCACAGCTATTACACAGCAATGCTGGTGCCTGAGCTTTAGGAACAAACGGAAAGGACTGAGCGTTGCCCCTGGGTGCCTTCCACTCTGCTCTGCAAGCCAGAAACAGAGCGAGCTTTCCTCTTTTCTAGCCTCCAGCCCTTTCTTGCAGGCACTGTCTACGTACAGCTGTCAGGTGGGTATTACAAAGGGAACAGTGCAGTGGGCTGGTGATGGATCAGATCATGCCAGACGCAGGTAAAACTGCTGCAGAGGTTGAGAGTGTTCAGCCTGTTACCAAACACACGCCCCCTCTCTCGGGCTTGAAAACTTGACCCCACATCGGATCCTAAGCATATGGCGCTCCGGTAAACTGTATGTATTTAGGTATCTATATATAGCTATCTCTAGTCCCTGAGGGTACCACTGTCTTCAGAGGGTGCCTCATTAGCCTTTCTGATTCAGGAGATTTGGTGATGCTAAGTTACAGAGCTCAGTGTCTCTGCCCTAGACACCCTATAATACAAATATAGGTGCACTGAGTCCCAGGGCACTGTCAAAATATATTAATAGAAAGGTACAAAAATAAGCAATAACAAAAATAAACTACATAAAGGCTATAGGCCTACTCCTGCTGCCCTTACTCCAGCAAAACTCCCACCAACTTCAATAGGGGTTTTGCCTGGGCACGGGCTGAGTTACGGCTGAAGGATTTTGACCTATTTCATTGAAATTACACACATTTTCCTTCCCTCCTTCCCCATCTCCATGTAACCTTAAGATGGAAAAGGCTGGCAGATCCAGGAGGTACGTCCATGAGCAATTAGTTCCAGAAGCACGAGGTACTTTTCTCTCTACGTGCAATTATAAGGTTAGGAATGTGGAGTCAGGACAAAGTGAATAACTTGAGGGTGAAATCTTGCCCTGCTGATGGCGATGGGAGTCTTGCCCATGCTGCTTGTTTTAACAGATAAACAGCTCTGTTCTGTATTGTTGTAGGCGACGGTGCTACCAAGAGATTCCAGGTGACATCCTGAATCAAGAGAGGAGCCCGAGCGGCTTCTTAGCCCAGCCCCAACAAGCGGCTGTCCCTAGATTACAAGATTTGCAATTGCTGAACCAACCCAGCAGTGTAGAGGCAGTGGAGTAATGGTCTAAGCAAAAGAAAAACTACCAGTCAGGAACTGCTCAGTTTTCATCCCGCCTCTGCTGCGCACCCTGTCTGTGGTCTTGGGCAAGTCGCTTACTCAGTCTGCCTCAGTTTACCCAGCTGTAACAGGAAGGTAACGATACTTGGCTCCCTAACAGGATCGGTGGGTATTTAAGAGCTCTGCGCACACTGAAAATGTAGAGCCCATGTAAGTGCTAAAGATGATGTTCCAGTCCAGGTTTAGTTCTGGTCGCCCCTAGAGGAAGACAGCTTCCTTTCCCCTATTGAACCATCCTGCTCTCTTTGGCTATAAAGATAAGTTAGCCCAAAATACAGGGGTGCCTGAGCAGTTAGAGAATAAAAGAGAAAGTGTAGGGAATCCCAGAGAACACGCTTCCCGAAAACCAACGTCCAGCCGTTTCTATTTGGGAGGTCTGATGTGGGCACAGGGGTGGGAGTCAGGAACTCCAGCACGCTAGTTCCCATCACTCCCTTGCTCTGTGCCTCAGTTTCCCCACCGGTAAAATGGAAAAGATAATACATCCCTCCTGGGCGGGTTTCATGGCTCTAAAGCACACGGAGACTCACTGAAGGGAGGTGCTAGAGACATGTAACATCTTATCCTCGTGTGTTAAAACCCCCCCCACAACCCATCAGTTATAGCGTCTGCCTTACCGCGGGTGTAGAGCAAGCATCAGCGCTGGGGTTTTAACTGGGAAACAGCGGGTAGGGGAGGCTTCTCCCAAACGGGGAGAAGGAGATTGATACGCCGCCTCCCTGCCCCCTCCCCCCCGAGAAATAAAATGCTTGCTCCTTCCATGGGAACCTCTCCCTATCCATCCAAATACATGCATTAGCCCTGGCGCTTGCAGGGTGGCTGGAATGAATGCACGTACATACCTCTGCCTCAGCATGCGTGTTTGCTCTTCTCTTCCTCGGCTGTGATTGATTAAAGGATCAGGGACATCTGAGAATGGAGGCAGCCGCGGCAGCAGCGGCTCCCTTTAGACTTGAAGAGCTTCCTTGCCTGCTGCTTGCTGCTGCCGTTGGCTGTCAGGCAGCTTTTAATCAAGGTTTGCTTATATCTGCAAAGGCCTTTCCCAGAGGGATGAAGGGGGGGGGGGGGGAGTGCATTAACATGCCAGCCACCCTTCCTCCCCATCTCCTTTGTTTATCGAGAGGGTCAGTGTTTGGAAATGCCTAATAGGGATGGGGAAAGGGGTTGCCGTGGGGTGACGGGGGGCACTGGCTAGGGGAGCAAAGCATCTGGCTAAATGGAGGCATATCCCTGCTCTCTGCCCCCACTGAGCTTGGGGGATAAATAGGCAAGTTGGGTACTGGACGGAAGGGCAACGTATTTATCTGATGAGGAAACAAGAGCCCAGATCCTGTTGGCCCTTACTCAGGGAATCAAAATCTCCTCCACTTCAACGTGGGCTGTGCCTGACTGGGGACTGAGGAAGGACCTCAGGGTTTGGCTCAGTGAGGGCTGGAAAAAGTCCAGATTGTTCAGTAAATGTGGTTACACCGTATGGAAGGAGCATGGTCTAGTGGTTAATGCAGGGAGCTGGGACTCCGGGGTGCTAGTCCACTGACTTGCTGTGTCAAGGGGGGCAAGACATAAGACTCTGGGCCTCAGTTTACCATCCTGCAGAATGAGAATAATGCTTGCCTGCCTCCCAGGGGTGCTGGTGAGAATTGAGACCGTGGGAAGAAAGGGCCTCTATTACAAAGCAGCGGTCTTACACTATAGTAAGAGCTGGCAGCTCAGAACATCCCAGGGGGAACGGGCCACAGAAGGGGAATTACTCACCCGTTCAGACTCCTTAGGTGAGTATCCCTTAGCACCCCTCCATAGACAGAGGGAGGGGCCTTTTCAAAGTGCTCTACAGACTTTATCTAATTAGCGCTCCCAACCCTCTCTAGACAGGTATCCCCCTGTTTACTGATGGGGAAACTGAGGCAGAGCTGGGCAGCAACATGCTCCAGTTCCTAGAGGGAGTGAGTAGCAGAGCCGGGATTAGAACACAGATGCTCAGCCCTGCGCCCGCTCTCCATGGAGACACCTCAAACAGATTTCCCCCGACAAAAGCGGGAGACTCAGAACTGCCATGTCTCTTTACACAGAGCGGAAGCAACCTACTCGGGAACAAACCTGGGGGGGGGGGGGGAGCACGTTTTCCAGGAATGTCAGCGTGGTTGTGACCCCCCCTACCCTGGCAGGCTTCCCTGGAAATCAATGGAGCAGGGTGCTGCCATCCAAGACAGGGCATCGTCACACGCTTATGGGGGGGCCCGTTTAGAACAAGTCCTCGCAGTAAGTGCTGGGATCTAAGGCTGGACTGGCGGCGGGGAGGGGGCAGGACACTGTCTGGGTGGGAGGGGCACGAAGGCAGAGTGCCACCTGCTGAAGGAACCATCCCATTGCTAAAGTGAGTCGGGCCGTCAATGCCGGAGTCTGTCCCCGGCGCTGGGCCGCGCGGGTTAGCCCAGCTAGGGGCCAGCCTGCCGCTTCGTGGAGCTGCTACGGGTCTCCCCACGGGATTATTGTGGGACGTGGCACCCCCTCTGATCCCTCCTCCCGTGGCCGTGAGGGAGGGCCAGACAGGGCTATCTCCCCTGAAGCTGTGAAGTGCGTTGGCAGACTCGCCATTAATTTGCATTGGGTTCTGGCTCCTCCCACGGAGCCCACATGGGTGATGAGGACAGAGTCCGCTGACTCCACCTGCCCAGCAGCAGACTCAAGAGCAAAGCAGCAGGAGGAAAACCAGGAGGCTCCTTGAAAGTAAGGAGCAGGAGAGCTGGGCTGGAAATCAGGAGCGTTTACATGTTCCTGTTTATCCCTAATCGCCCTCCCCAGCTAGGACTTGCATAAGGAGTGAGCTAGATCTCAGGGATGATAGAACGTGCCCGGCCAAATCTTTTCCCAGTGCAGCTCCTGACTGTGCTGTAGCTCCCCAAGGGACGACTCGGGCCCATTATCCCACGTAATATCCCACCCGGTGCAAACGCAGAGGAAGACACGGTCCCTGCACACCAGCTAAAACAGCCACCTCACACCTCTTCTTCCTGATTCCAAGCCTTGGAGGCAGGTCCCAGCTCACCCCCGGCCCCTTCCCATTCTGTAATCTCAGGGCAAGCCATGCATCTTTCTACGGGTTGCCAATTCCCCCTGCCCCTGCCTCACCTCACCAGCTAGGAGCCCCTCCTCCCCTTTTCCCTCTGGCAGTGCCCGAAGCAGCATGGACTGGCATATTCATCAAGCCGTCTTAAGCTGCTCATTCTGAAGCAAGCCTCTGCCGTCTGCTCTGTGCCACCCCTTTCCACAGCAGCATCCCTCTCCGCCCCTCCCGTGTCGGCTGCTGTATCTATGCAGCAGGCTGACACCCGGGAGGCTCCTGGAATCAGGTAGCAAGGCTGCGCTAAAACCAGCTTCTGCCGCTGTGGGTGGATTGTGTCAGAATCCATGATGCTCCTGGCAAGGAGCCAGGGAATCTGTCACTCCTCGGCCCACTCCTTTCTCTCTCTCACACACCAAACTCGCTGCTTTGGTTTCCTGCTGTTTACCTGCCGATTTGGAAAGCTCCCGTCACATACACAGCCCCGGCTCCTGCTCGTTTTCTGCTTGCGCTTGCATTAATAACCCTCCGTGATTTATTTGTAGGGGAAATCCAGCATCACCCTCCCTCTCAACTATCTGTTCCCTGGCTCGACACAGCCAATAACTCCCCTGCCTGGGAATTTATTTTCTTCCCTCTCGGCTTGTCTGGGGGACTGATCCTGCTGCCACTGGCGTCAATGGGAGCAGGAGCTTCCCCTGTAATTGTCTGGGGCTGGCACTGTCGCGTATTCACAACGGGCTAGCGCCCACAAACGTGGGCACACAGGAACGGTCCTGACTCAAGCGAGCCGTCCCGGGAGAGTCAGTGAATAAGGAACGCCCTCAGGCTCTAAGCACCAACCCCCTGTTTACCTCAACCCCCTGTTTACCTCAACCTCAACCAAGACCTTTGCCAGACGTCCCACCCATCCAGGAATTTCACATGTAAATCACTGATAACCCCATTCCTGCGACAAGACTACAACAAGGTTCCTAAGCCCCTGAGTTCATACCTTTGACTTTATCTTCCATGACCCTCTAGGGTACTTTCTACGCTTCCTTTAACACACTGCACAACAGCAGTCTTCACACTCTCTCTCACACACACACACGGTTTTTATTAATTCCCACTCGTTTTGTTTTTTAACAGCCAGGTCTGGAGCAACGGCTCGGCCCCCAAAGGGAACGTCTGTCAGCCTGCGTTGCTCTCACCTCTGCTTCTCCGAGGCGCCCGCGGGCTGGCAGTGTGGCTGACAAAAACAACAACAGGACCGAAACCAAAGCAAGTCATGCACGGCAGCTAAAACAAGGGGGCAGTTTAGCTGCTCGCCCAGCCTGCTGCTTTCCTGGGCTTGCGTTTGAGACAGAAACAAACCCAAATAATCTGGGGATGAAGAAACCCCCCAAAGCGTTCAAATACCAAACCCGTGACCAAGACCCTCCAGTCCATTTCTCTCCTTCTGCCTGGTTTATCCTGACAAACGGCTCCAGAAGGGCAGGTTATTATCCACCCTCCCCCACATGCCCAAATGAACACACTGTGAATTTTTCTCAGCTGCTGTTCTAGCGCATCACTTAGGTTCTCCATGTTGTCCTATTGCTCAGCTAATGACCTGCTAAAAGTATTATGTGAAAAACCCCACTCTTAGCCAGCCATTAAACTGGTTAGGACCAGCAGGTCATGCTTTATTGCCTTAATAACCGAGTTTATGAAAGGTCGTCTCATAACTGATAACATGCATAATTTTTGTAACTTAATTAATGCTGCTAATATAGTGAAGTCTCCATCAGTAGCTGTTGCAGCAGCTGTACAGTTTGCATACAGATCGCAGATTGTTAACGTTACCCAAACCAGATTGCGTCCGGCCTTTCTCACCAATGGAAGGCATAAAAAACCTTGGACTGACTCAAAAGTGGCCTAATCTCAGCGCTTACAGCAAAGATGCCATGTAACTTCTCACTTCAGCTGCCCGCTTACCAATTGGTCCTTTCAAAAGGGCCACTGGGCGATTTGGGTTGGACAAGTGCCTTTTTTCTTTCTTTTATGCATGCATGCAGCGTTCCAAATGTAAATGAAATCTCAGGGCCTGATTCTATCCTCCTTGTTCCTGCTAAGCAGCATCTTCCCCATTAGTGCCCCAATGAGTAGTAACAGGACTTCTTGTGAGTAAGGTACTACTCCAACGTGAGTATGGATGTCAGAAGCGTGTCCTTTATGTTTGACACGTCTTGGGCCAAATACTGCTCCCAGTTACCCTGCTTTAAATCAGGAGTAACCTGACTTCGGCAGAGTTTTAACCAGGGCCGGCTCTAGGTTTTTTGCCGCCCCAGACAAAAAATGTTTTGGCTGCCCTCCACCCCAGCCCTGGGCTCCCCCCCTCCCCCCATCCTCCCCCACCCTCTGCCGCCCCAACCCTGGGCTCTCCCCCCCCACCCGCACCCCCTGCTGCCCCAACCCTGGGCTCTCCCCCCATCCCACCCACACCACCTGCCGCCCCAGCCCTGGGCTCCCCCCCACCAGTGCTGACTCCGCCTGCTCCCCCATCGCCTCCAGCTAGTCCGGCGCTGGCAGGGTTGTGGTAAGCAGCGGGGCTCCCAGGCCACGCCTCAGCCCAGGGTCCCTCCAGCCGGGGGTCCCGCCTCCAGGACCGGCCGGGCAGAGCTGGGGGGACCGCCCGGCAGAGGGCTGAGGAGCTGGGGGAGGGCAGCCCCAGAGGGAGTGGAGCCTCGGAGAGCGGGATGTGGGCCCCACACGGCAGTGCCCCGGGCACCGGTCCCCTCTGTGGCCCCGCTGCTGCTGCTGCTCCTGGCCGCCCTGCCGCAGTCCCTGAGTGGCTCGGGCCACTTTGCCCAGCCCCACCTGCGGCGCTGGGGGGCAGCTGCCCTGTGGCACCTGCAGGTGGCTCCGTGCGCCCCGCGGGGCGGCCCCCAGCCCAAGTGTCCCGCTTGGAGCCCGCCCGGCCATAAGGTGCGGGCGCTGCTCCCCGACGCAAATCGCAGCGGCCCCAGGGCGGCCCCCGTGCAGGACGTGCTGCTGCCAGGACCGGCTCTAGGCGTTTGCCACCCCAAGCAAAAAAAAAAAAAGGATGGCCGGAGTGCTGCCCCTGAAAATGTGCCGCCCCAAGCACATGCTTGGTTTGCTGGTGCCTGGAGCCAGCCCTGGTTTTAACCAGGGACTTCAGAAAGCATTTTGCCTGAGTAAGGACTGAGGGCCTGATTCTCCTCTTATACTGGTGTAAATGAGAAGTAATTCCATTAAGGCAATGACATTTCATGGGTGCGCAAGTGACGTAAGAGGCAAATCAGGTTCGGAGTAAAAATGAGTAAGCTCTGAGCAAGGACTCCAGGGTTCAATCATATGGCAGTTTTGCCCGACTAAGGGCTTCAGGATCTGGCCTCTAGTTTACTTTTAATTTTTCTTGGCTGCTCAATAAAATCAAGATCCTGGGGGCCAGATCCTCAGCTGGTGTAGATCGGTGTAGCTCTATTGAAGTAAATGGGGCTATCCTGATTTACACTAGTGGGGGATCTGACTTGCTCTCTTTCTCCTTAGTGCTTCACACTTGTCAGTACATTCTTTAGGACCAGGATGCATTTTTCTTATTTAAAAAAAAGAAATCAACTTTCCCTCGTCAGCTCCTCGTGCCTGCACACCTGGAGAGCTGGAACCCAGGCTAGGAAGAGCCTGACGGCCGGAAGCTGGGACTGGACGACCGGGGATGGATCACTTGACAATTGCCCTGTTCTGTTCATTCCCATCTGGCATTGGCCACTGTCAGAGACAGGATACTGGGATAGCTGGACCATTGGTCTGACCCAGCATGGCCTTTTTTCTGTTCTGATGTTAATATGCTGGCAATTCTAGGCACTTTCCACTGAACATGTAACTGTGGCCAGCCCTTGCAAAAGAATGTAAATAGAAAACCAGGTGCAACCAATGTGCAATTCACTGATATGCGGCAATTGGCAAATATGGTGATCTGCAAATCTGAAGCACTACAGCTAGTGTATCTAAGCCGGCAAGTGCTAGCTTCTTTAGTACGTCTGCTTAGTTTTGCAAATTATTTTGTGCTGGCTGAGAAAAGCCAATATGTCTGCTGCTACTGTTACACTGCAATAATTGTTCTGAGCCGGTTGTCATACTGTCAGAAAAGCACCAGCGACTGCGGAGAAACTCGGCTTGCTTTAAAGGCATCTATATTATTTTGTAGCAAATTAAGTTTTCCAAGGAAGCTGGAGGAATCCTCAAGCCTTGCTGCTTTTGTTTTTTAAAAAGAGGTGCACACGAATCTGCTATTGTACAATCCCCTCTGCTCTAAAACACCCGCACACACATGCAGAGTCGTCCCCCGGGGAGCAGAAGCTTTGCCCATATTCTATGCAATGATCCTGCAGAATGAGGCTATGATCTTTCATCAATCATTGCCTGAGCAGTCATGCGCACGCATGCACACACACACACTCGCCCACCAGAGTGTGCACACGGCAAGTACAAATTTTGCAGCCCTTTTTTCCGAAGGGACAAAGCCACCTGGTGTAATTTCCTTGGTCCTGGTGAGAAACGTATTTAGAGATATGTATATGCACCGGCTGTGGGGAAAGCAAATGAACCCAGACCCTCAAATTCAACTCAAAGGGTACCTGGGATTGGTTGATTGCTGCAGGCTGCTCATCGTACTGTCCAGTATTTTCTGTTTGAGCTACCGTATCTCCAGTCACACACAGCATGCACTGTGCAAATCGGGGAGATGCAAAGGCTGCATATAAATCATAGCGAACACTCACATGAATACCATTATCTGCTCCAAAGTTACAGCACCTCCTCCCGTCGCTGATCCTCATTAGAAACATCATCTCCCGCCCCCCGTTCTCTCCCCGCCTCCCCTCCACCACCCCTAAGTCACAAGCCACTCTCTCGCTTCTCAAGAAGCCTCGCAAAGAAGGTTGATCTCTAGCGTTTAAGCCGAGTTAAATTGTGGCTCTGTACTTACACAGCTGACGTGGCCATCTAGGACTGCCGCTGGGGGAGGCAATTAGACAGGGCTGAGGCCCCCCCCGCGTTCCCCCAGTGTGGGAAGCGGAACCTCGCTGCGTAGCATTCCTAGCACCATCCTTGCTCACCTAGCGGGCTGAAAGCAGGATCCAGGTCCACAGCCTTTGAGAGTGCAATGCAGTCTGCGTCTGAGAGAGCGCGAACAGGCGAGTTCTGTGACTCTCAAACGCCTGGGCTATCAGTTTCCTCTAATAACCAATAAAAGGCACTAGCCTCAGAATAGAAACAGGAGCGCAAAGCAACAGCAAGAACAACACAACTTCTCTCTCGGAAAAAAAAAACACCAACAGCTATTTGCTCATTCCATCACCTCCCATGTATTCACGGGTGCCTGTGCGGAGATCCTTGCTTTCTATTCTGTTCTGTTTAGGTTCTGGCACCACTCTAATCACGCTGCTAGCTGAGTGCCTGTTGTCTCGGGGTGTGCATGTCGATGTATATTCCAAGGGGAAAGCTCAGTTTTAATAGCTGATCCAGGATCTTTCCTGTCAGGCTGCTAATTATTATAGCAAGGAGGAGTGAGAAAAAGAGAGGGGGAAGACAAGGAACCTGGTCTTACTCGCACTGGTTTGACAGCAGAATCACTCTGTTGACGCTAGGGGAGTTACTCCTGATTTACTCTGGTGTGAGTGAGATCAGGATTAGACCTACGGTTGGAGAGGAGGGAGAGAGCTGTTTCCCCATTTGAGAGAAGGAAAACAATTTCAATCTAGGAGACTCCCCAATGCTTGGAGAAACCTGGCACCCTGACATCCCTCCATCTCTCCCGTTCCCCTTTATTTGTTGATCTGTCTGCAGCCATATATCTGCGAATACCAATTATGGTTTGGGAGAACGTATATCTGAGATGTGCAAACACAAAAGGCAGGAAATAAAAGTCATCTCTTACTGAAGAGGAGAGGTAACCATGACTACCTGGGACCTCATTTAAAACTGTGCTGGCCGCAGGCTAAGAGGCAACACTTCCTATTGTCATACGCATTTACGGAAAGCTTTGAAAATGCTAAACCCCTGGAAACCATCTGGGAAGCAAGAATGAAAATGAGAAAGGGGGGAAAATAGAAAAGATATGTATTTCTGTTGGGTTCTTATTTCCCTACCCAGGCAAGCAAGCAAGCTTGAGGTTCAAATGAAAAACTTTGGAGGAAAGCAGGAACTGACCATTAGATCTCTTCCCTCCATCCCCAAGGCGGGGAGGGACCAGAAAAATACTCATTTTCAGAAAAACAAGCTTATGCTAAAAAAGGGCTTGAGGGTTTAAGGCACTGGGAATAAATTCTCTGACAATTTAGCCCTGTTTTCCTGTTTGTGGCGGGATCCTGATTGCCACAAATGCATTCATTGTTTGTATTTGCCAAATGGTTTGGATGAACAATTTTCCGCCTATGGGATGGTTTGCAAACTGTTTGCTAGTTGTTATTCATGGCATGCAATTGGTCACCTTGATCACGCTGCATGGTTTCTGCTCCCCGATAGGACAACCGACACTTTTAGAACAGGAGAATAACAAATGGCGAACAGTGAGGAATGACTACTCTTCTTCGCTCATGTGAATGGGGCATTCATACGAGATGAGACTCATTCCTGTGCAAAGGGCCTGCAGAGAGACCAGGCACGACTGAAGTCCTTCGGAAGCCCTCACAATAGGCAGGGCCTCTGTGCTGGGGTGAATTTCACCCAGGAAGAACAACCATTTCCCAAACTAATCCATCTGCATCAGTGCTCACAAACAGGTCCCTGATCCTGTGCGGTGCTGAGCGATTTGGCCCCAAACCAGCAAAGCTATTATCACTGCTGCCAGCTCTGGTGATTTTATCACAAGTCTTGTGATATTTGATGGTTCTCTGATAGCCC